>NC_132865.1:22824322-25324322 GCF_048164855.1 Canis lupus baileyi
ATGAATGAACCAGTGAAATAAGCCAGTCACAAAAGGAAAAATATTGTGTGATTCCTCTTATACAAGGTTCCCAGAGTAGATACATTTCTAGAGACAGAAAGTAGAATGCTGGATACCACAGGCTGGTGGGAGGGAGGATGGGAAGTTAGTGTTTAGTGGGCACAAGGTTTCAGTTGGGGATGATGGAAAAGTTCTGGAGACAGATGGCAGTGATGGTTGCACACTGATGTGACTAGATTTAAGGTCCCTGAAATATACACCTAAAAATGGTTACAATGGTAAATTTTATGTGTATTTTACCATGATTTTTTTGTTAAGGATATGCTAGCTCCCTTGTGATGGAAGAAACTGACTGTTCCAAGGGTGGTTGCAGCCCTCCTGACCCATGGTAACTCTTTTGATGCAGTAAAGCATAGTCTCATCAGACAATCAAAGTTTATTGGAGAGGTGGTAGCGGAAGGGCTACTTCAGGGTGATTTGATATGGAGTTGTATTTTAGTCCAAGGGCTCAGCATTCTGACTGAAACTCCTTTTTTTCGGTTTGTTTGACATCTTTTCAAAGGAGAGTTGTTTTCTCTCCTCTGATTCTACTGATCACTTGCAGAGCCGTTTTCTGAGAGACCCAAGTTCTCTGTTTAGAAAGGCAGTTAAGTGCCCCTGGTGCCTTTACCAAAAAACATGGACACAGTCAAGGGCAGAGGCGGTGGGTATTTGGGATGAGATATTTGGCCTTTCATCTTGTTAATTCTTGAATCTCAAAGAGCAAAACGAATCCTTTGCCTTTCTAAAACCAAACTATTATACCAGTAGATTTCTTTTTTTTTTAATTTTTAAATTTTTAAATTTTTTTGTAAATTTATTTTTTATTGGTGTTCAAAGGTAGATTTCTTGATACTCTGAATTTCCAGTTAAAACAAAGATTCATTATAGTGAAAAAGTTGGTAGTGGTCTCACTCATGTGTGTAAGGATGCAATAAGAGACTAAACTGTGTAGCTTTTTAATTCCAGCCGGGCCTGTGCTCTTCATGAAAGCTTGGTGTCCCCTCTCTTGTGATCATGGCTAGTTGTCAAGTTGAAAAGGTAAATGGCCCTTCAGTCTTTGCTGAGAAACATTATCTATTCAATTAATGGCCCATAAAATGATTGAAGGAAAAGACAAGACCTCAATTTCTTCTTCCAAAGGAGAAAGATGATACTGTCTAATTTACCAAACTTCAAGCTTTTAAAAGGTTTTAGGAATTGTAAAATATCACTTGCCTAGAATTATAGAGGCCACAAGAGGAAACCAGAAGCTAAGAGGCCAAGAAAGACTATGGGTCTATTTTGAAGAGGAAGAGCTTCACCAGTTCCTTTCTTTATGTGAACAACTTTGCAGATGAGCTGCTCACTTGATGGGAGCAAAAATGTTGATAGAAAACGAGGTGAGAAAAAAAAAAAAAAAAAGAAAGAAAACGAGATGAGGGCAGCCCAGGTGGCTCAGCGGTTTAGGGCCGCCTTCAGCCCAGGGCCTGATCCTGGAGACTCAGGATTGAGTCGGGCTCCCTGCATGGAGCCTGCTTCTCCCTCTGCCTGTGTCTCTGTCTCTCTCTTTCTCTGTGTCTCTCATGAATAAATAAATAAAATCTTAAAAAAAAAAAGAAAAAGAAAAAGAAAGAAAACGAGGTGAATAGTCATTCTATGTACTTAAAAAATATAGAAAAACAGTGAATATACCTCACATGGAATATACATAGAGTATTTGCTCTTTATCACACACACTGTAAGTCAATAAAATGGTTAATAAAAATAATCTGAGGGGATCCCTGGGTGGCTCAGCGGTTTAGCACCTGCCTTTGGCCCAGGGCGTGATCCTGGAGTCCCGGGATTGAGTCCCACGTCAGGCTCCCGGCATGGAGCCTGCTTCTCCCTCCTCCTGTGTCTCTGCCTCTCTCTCTCTCTGTCTATGATAAATAAATAAATAAATCTTAAAATAAAAAAATAAAATAAAAATAATCTGACATGGAAATGGAAGTGTGCAGAACATGGCAGCACCCTGGCTATTAAGGTGCTATACTCTGGCCATCAGAATCTTGGCAGACATTTTCATTAGTCTCCACTCCATCAGATTGTCCACTTTATCAATATCAGAAGAGATTCTTTAATTCAGGACTTTATATAACAACATCCAAAGGTTTAATTGAGGGTGCTGGGCTGGCTCAGCCGATAGAGCATGCAACTTGATCTCAGGGTGTAGAGATTACTTAAACATAAAATTTAAAAAAAGATTTTTTTTAAATTTTATTTTTTAATTATTATTTTTTTAAAGATCTTATTTATTTATTCAGGAGAGACACAGAGAGAGAGAGGAAGAGACACAGGCAGAGGGAGAAGCAGGCTCCATGCAGGGAGCCCAAAATGGGACTAGATCTCAGGTCTCCAGGATCACACCCTGGGCTGAAGGTGGCGCTAAACCGCTGAGCCACCGGGGCTGCCCTAACAAAAAAAGCTTAATTGAGGGGTGCCTGCCTGGCTCAGTTGGTGGAGCATGTGATTCTTGGAGTCTGAGTTCAAGCTTCATGTTGGGCTTAGAGCTCACTAGAAAAAAAAAGTTTATTTATTTGTTGTTTTACAAAAGATTTTATTTATTCATTTGAGAGAGAGAGCAGAGTGAGCTCGTGAGAGAGAGAGAGTACACGAGCTGGGGGGAGGGGCAGAGGGAAGAGGAGCAGACTCCCCCTGAGCAGCGACCCCAACTCAGAGCTTGATCCCAGGAACCTGGGAAGGCAGATGCTTCACCAACTGAGCCACCCAGGTGGCTGAAAAAAAAAAAGTCTGAGAATGGCTAGACTACACAATTGAGTCAGGCCTCTGCTTTCTGAAACCCTTGCCTTAGACAGGAGTTTCTCTACCACAGATACCTTACAGAATGGCTCTGGCCACTTCCTCACGAGGAAGCTGGTGGGATCCTCAGCTGGGCATGTCTCAGGAAACGTCCTTGTTGGTTGAGCCCAGATCCTTTTGGCTATCCTAGTTCTATTCTGGTTCCTTTTCTGCAGTTTCCCAGGATCTGTTCCAGACACCAGCCACAGGAACAGTCTCCATCTGTGATTGCTCAGAGTTCTGCAGAGCGAGGTTTGTTAGCATGGAGAGGTCTTCTAACTTTTCCTGGGAGGGGCTTCTGCTGCCCAGCATTGCGGCTGTCTTGTCTGTTTTCCCCTGGGGTCACTCTGAGTCACCAGATAGGGTGGATGTTAGTGAGGATACCTTTCTACCGTCTAATATTGGTAGAGCAGCTTCCAGTTTGAATTACACCTGAAAAATCCTCCCTGTCACAAGCAGGAGTTAGGGACTCTGAAATTCATTCAATCATTCATTCTTTCATTCAATCTTGGTCTTTTAAAATTTTCTTTTCTTGGGGATCACTAGGTGGCTTGGTGGTTTAATGTCTGCCTTGGGCTCAGGGCGTGATCCTGGAGACCCAGGATCAAGTCCCATGTCGGGCTCCCTGCATGGAGCCTGCTTTTCCCTCTGCCTGTGTCTCTGACTCTCTCTCTCTCTCTGTCTCGAATAAATAAATAAAATCTTAAAATAAAATAAAATAAAAAATAAATTTTCTTTTTTCCTTAATACCTAAAGCAATCAAAAACATGAATTTGAGCATGTCACTTTCCTGCTCAAAATCTCCCAAACAAACCATATGTCTTCATCTTGGCCTTCATGCCACTCCTGCATTCACCAAGTATTTATGTATGTATGTATGTATGTATGTATGTATTTATTTATTTATTTATTTATTCATTAGAGACACACAGAGAGAGGTAGAGACACAGGTAGAGGGAGAAGCAGGCTCCATGCAGGGAGCCCAATGTGGGACTTGATCCCGGGACTCCAGGATCACGCCCTGAGCCAAAGGCAGAGGCTCAACCGCTGAGCCACCCCGGCATCCCTCCTTCACTAAGTATTTATTGTGGGTTCTGTGCTCACTGTGGGACCAGTTTCAGATGACTGGGACAGATCAGTGAAGCCAACAGAGGAGATCCTTGTGCTGTGAGAGCTCACATTCTGGCCAGGGGAGGTAGGAAAACATAAATACGCTAGGGAAGTAAAATCTAAAGCTTGGTACAAGGTGTCAAGCACCATGAAGAAAGAAAGAGCACGCGGCACAGATGTGAGTGGTGGGGTGTCCCCTGCCTCATCAAGCTCCTAACTACCTGTCTCTTGTACTGGGGGGCCTTCCCATGCACTGCCTACCAAGGGCTTGGCCTTAGGACCTTGGCACTTGTTGCTTCTCTGGAGCTCATACACCCCACATATCCCATATTTGTTCTTGTCTTCAGTTAGTTCGCTACCCAAATGCTATCTCCTTTGAGACTGCCTAGCCCACTCAACCTAAGCACCCTAACACCCCAGCATCCTGGGTGACCTCACCATGCTGCTTTTCTGCATGGTACTTACGCCATTGTATGTATTATGTGTCTTGCTTGCTTTGTTGTTTCTCTCCCTGCACTAGAACATAAGCACCACCAGGGCAGGAGTTCTGTGCAGTTTCTCCACTTTTTTTAAAATTTTATTTTATGTTTTTATTTTTAAAAAAGATTTTATTTATTTATTCATGAGAGACACAGGGAGAGAGAGGCAGAGACATAGGCAGAGGGAGAAGCAGGCTCCCTGTGAGGAGCCTCACAGAGCCATCCAGGCGTCCCAGTTTCTCCACTTTTCTACCACCAGCCCCTAGCGATTAGTAGGTTTTATTCAGCTCCTGAGCTGCTGCTGCTCTGCTTTTGCTGAGGGTGGAGCTAGAGATGGATGTGATGAAGAATAAGACCTGACCCAGAAGCTTCCTCTGGTTATTAAATATTCTCTCCAGAGGCTGCCCTGGGGTGTTTGTTAACTAATGCTCAGTTTTCTGTGACTCCATGTGGGTATTTATAATATGAATTAAAGCCCCCCCTCCCCCATCATGCTGACACCAAATAGGTGTGTTTTAACCTCAGTTTAAAAAGCTCTATTATAATCACAATGGCTCACATTTATGGAGCTCTTTTTTTGCACTCACTTCCAGATAATCTCTTTAAAAAATGTTTTATGTATTTGTTTGAGAGAGAGACAGTGCAGTGTTGGGGCAGGGGGTGGAGAGAGGCAGAGGAAGAGGGAGAAGCAGATTCCCTACTGAGCAGGGAGCCCCACGTGGGGCTCTATCACAGGACCCCGGGATCATGACTGACTGCCCCCTCCCAATAACTTTTTTTTTTAAATTTTTTAAATTTATTTATGATAGGCACACAGTGAGAGAGAGAGAGGCAGAGACACAGGCAGAGGGAGAAGCAGGCTCCATGCACCGGGAGCCCGATGTGGGATTTGATCCCGGGTCTCCAGGATTGCGCCCTGGGCCAAAGGCAGGAGCCAAACCGCTGCGCCACCCAGGGATCCCCTCCCAATAACTTCTTTATGAGAGCTTCAGACCTTATATTCTTACTCCTCTGAGGTGGACAGTATCATTATCTCTGTGCTGTAGATGAGTTCACTAGGCTCAAGGTCACACAGTTGCTACAAGCCTAAGCCAAGATGGAAGATCAGCTCACCAGGATTCTACTCTTCACCTGGTTTCAGGTCTCCCATTTTGGAAGACACATTTTCATATCCCATAGTCCAAGTCCTTTCCCAGCCCCTAGAGGGTGCTTGGTTCCCAGGTTAGAGGGTAGAGGATGACACAGGCAAATACTCTCTTTTAGGGTCACCTGGGCGGCTCAGCAGTTGAGCATCTACTTTTGGCTCAGGTCATGATCTTGGGGTCCTGGGATGGAGTCCTGCATCAGGCTCCCTGCAGGGAGCCTGCTTCTCCCTCTGCCTAGTTTTCTCATGAATGAACAAATAAAATTTAAAAAACAAAACAAAACAAAAAAACTCTTATTTTATTCCTGCTGCAAGGTTGCCCCAAACCCCTATCATATCTTTCCTGTTGCTAAGCTGAGGAAGATAGTCTGGGAACCTTAGATTTCTTTCTCCTTCCTGTCCTAAGGCCCAAGGAATCTACACGCTCTGGGCTTGCTTCCTTTAATCTGGGCACCATGGGGATCCTGCTGTGCCTGGGAGGGCTAGAATACTTCACAAGCTGCAGGGTCCCAAAGTCTCTCTTACCTACAGTTGTTTTTGGGTGCAGGGCCTTTTAAGTACTGTTTCTCCTCCCACAGAAAGTTCTGCTCTCTAGTATTGTTCCTAAATTTTGCATCTTACAGGACACTATTTTGTCCTTTATCCGAGTTCCTTTAGAGGGGATGGAAGTGCAGGGTGGGAATGAGGCCTTGACCTCTCCCCTCTAAAGGTTAGAGGGTCTGACCCAACACAAAGCAACATGCATTTGGACTTAGTTTTCATTTCAACAAAGAGGTGATGATTTTCCAAAGTGACATATAATCATTAACCTCCTAGTTGGATTGGAAAATGGATCTTTCTTTGCAGCTTCTATGCTCAAACCACTTCATCACACTGTTGTCTTTGGGTAATTTCAATTAGAGTATGGACTGTCTAGCAGAGTATCACGTCCCCCAGTAATACAGTGGCTGGATAAAGGATAAGGAGAGGTGAAGAAATTATATGAATCATAGTTTGTAAACTAGAATATCCGGTTTGCATGCGTAGGGGTAAAGGAGGCTGGTCAGCAACTCAACATCTATTTAATGTATTCTGACCTTTTGTGATACAGAGTTCTGTGATAGTGGGATTAAGCTGAGGGTGTAAAAATCTGCGTTGTTAGCCCTCAAGACATCATTTAACTAAAATCCAACTCAGGGACCGAAGACTTGCCTCTTGCCAGTAAACTGAAATGCAACTTTCCAAAAGATCTGGTTTACTCTTAAGAAGTTATATTACCGAATATTGAACCTCAATTGTCAATTTTGTGGGAACCAGAGAATAAGATGTTATGATTCTTTGTTCCCTTTTGCACATAGTGCAGAAGTTCAAAACCAAAATTCATTTCCATGCTCTACTAGCTGCATAGTCCTATGGGAGACTGAGTAAGGGAAAATAAAAACTTGGTACTAGTTTATGCTCTTGAAGGATTCAGGTTTTCTATCCTGGCCCTAATGGCTTCCATGGAAGGGCGATGAAAAAAGAAAATGTTAAATGCTGATCATGGAGCCTCCTGATCTCCATAAGAAGTTATTGACATGCATCGAGGGTCAGGCTAGTTTAAGAGTGGTGAGCGCTGCACATTTTCTTGATCATATTGATGGCTACTGCTTATAGCCCATCTAATCCCAATAAAAGTTTATAAATGAAACGGACATAAAAAAAGTACACAGGAATTTTAATATGAAATGGAAATACTTTTAAACTAAAAAGAGAGCAGCCTGGGCGGTTCAGTGGTTTAGTGCAGCCTTCGGCCCGCCACCTGATCCTGGAGACCCAGGATCAAGTCCCGCGTCGGGATCCCTGCATGGGGCCTGCTTCTCCCTCTGCCTGTGTCTCTGTTTCTCTCTCTCTCTCTGTGTCTCTCATGAGTAAATAAATAAAATCTTAAAAAAAAAAAAAAAACTAAAAAGAGAACATAAAAGTCCATTCAGTAAATATATTGGATAATAAAATAGATAATTTCCAGTAACCATCAGGGGCAGGGATGCCTGGGTGGCTCTGTGGTTGAGCTTCTGCGGGTGGCTCAGGGTGTGATCCCTGAGTCTTGGGATAGAGTCCCGAATCGGGCTGTCTGCATAGAGCCTGCTTCTCCCTCTGCCTATGTCTCTGCCTCTCTCTCTCTCTCTGTGTCTCATTAACAAATAAATAAATCTTAAAAAAAAAAACAAAACATCAGGGGCAATACTAAAGAAAGATAATTAAGGGAAATATTTGGATGGCGTCATAGATGTTCTGTTAAGCCCTCTCATGCAGATAATGAAACTGGAGTTGTTAGGTTAAATCCACTATCAATAAATTCAATCAGAGATTAATGTAAACACCTTGATTGGTCAGAAATCAGAGGCAAAGGTTCAGGGTGGGGAAGATTTACCTTGGCACTTAGGTGTCAGGCTGCATCTGTGCGTCAGCTGTGGGTGGCCGACTGGAGATTGTGTTGAGAAGGAATCTGAGGCTACTTCTGGATTCCCAGGAACAATGCGCTACACTGAATAGCATTTTCTTTTCTTTCTTTCTCTCTCTCTTTTTTTTTTGAATAGCATTTTCTAACATAGCTACACTGAGGTACACATGCAATGAATAGCATTGCATAAAATCATCTCTGTACTTGGGTAGACTGCAAATTCTGAATGTGTCAATGGTATAATGTAACCACCTCCAATCATTAGACCATTTTATTTATTTTTTTATTTTTTATTTTTTTAAAGATTTTATTTATTCATCCATGACAGACAGCAAGAGAGAGGCAGAGACACAGGCAGAGGGAGAAGCAGGCTCCATGCAGGGAGCCCGACATGGGACTCAATCCCAGGACTCCAGGATCACGCCCTGGGCCAAGACAAGCGCTAAACCGCTGAGCCACCCAGGATCCCCCATTAGACCATTTTAGACGAAGGTTAGTGTCAGGTGGACCGCTGGGAGCTGATACATTGCAGGAGTACTGTGTTCAGTACTGGGTGCTGTGCTTTATGAGGGATGTTGATAGGCCTAATCTATTGGGTTTTGGAGGAGGACACTCAGGATGGTGAAGAAATTCAAAACCATTTCCAGTGAAGAATGACTGAAAATACCAGGATCGCCTGGATATGAACAGAGTTCATAGTCCAGGAGTGTCACTTGCTGGGGCGCCTGGGTGGCTCAGCGGTTGAGTGTTTGCCTTCAGCTCAGGGCGTGATCCCGGGATCCGGGATGGGGACCCACATCGGGCTCCTTGCATGGAGCCTGCTTCTCCCTCTGCTTGTGTCTCTGCCTCTCTCTCTCTCTCTCTCTCTCTGTCTCTCATGAATAAATAAAATCTTCAAAAAAAAAAAAAGGTCACTCACTACCTTGGTATATAACTGTACCCGCTATGTTGAAGAAGAATTAAGTTTATTCAAAGGGCAGAAATAAGACCTTGAGTTGAAGTTTTAAGGAGTCAGATTTCCGCTTAATTTAAGGAAGGATTCCTTGACGGTAGAGTTTTTTGCAAAGGAACCTTTCCCAGGGAAATCCCGAGCCCCCTGCTGGCGGAGGTGTTCCGCAGCGGCTAGGTGGCCCGCACTGCGGGTTTTGCAGGGATGAGGCAAGACAGGCTAGAAGTTTGAGTGAAAGGATGTCTAAGACTCCTCTACGGTTCCCTGACCCTGAGACAAGGGGGCCAAAGGGAAAGGCTGGCTCGCACTGGACTTCCACGCAGTGTGCCTGCCTCCCACCTGGCAAGCTTCCCGTCTCGCAGTTCTACTACCAGGCTCCAGCCCCGGCCTCCTCACCCCATGGTCTGAAAGCCCAGCCCAGTCTGGGACTGCCTGCCCTCTCCAGCTGCAGCCCTGCTATGTCAGCCAGTGCCCCGTGTTTGTCTCCCTGGATGCCTCCTTCCCAGCCCCAGGCCCAGGCCCACCCTGACCCTGACCGGGAGCTTCACTGATTGCTCCGACCTTTCATCCATCACCTCTCAGGCAGGGGGTGGGCAGGTCCGAGGAATACAGTAGACCATGGAAATGCATGTATGCTGTTCCAATGACCCGAAGTATTATTTAACTTAAAAAAAGCACATTCGGGACGCCTGCGTGGCTGAGCGGTTGAGCGTCTCAGGGCGGGATCCCATGATTGGGTCTGGGGATCGAGTCCCACATCGGGTTCCCTGCAGGGAGTCTGCCTCTCCCTCTGCCTGTGTCTCTGCTTCTCTCTCTGTGTCTCTCATGAATAAATAAATAAAATCTTACCAAAAAAAAAAAAAAAAAAAGCATATCCAAGGTGATGTTTAATGGGTCATTTCTTTTCCTTTTTTAAAGATTTATTTATTTGAAAGGGAAAGTGGGTGGAGGGCCAGAGAGAGAGAGAAAGAGGGGGGAGAGAGAGAGAGAGAAAATCTCAAGCAGGTTCCTCACTGAGCACAGAGTCGGACTCAGGGTTTGATCCCACAACCAGGAGATCACAACCAGAGCCAAAACCAAGAGTCCAATGCCTAACCAACTGAGCCACCCAGATGCCCCAACTTTGTCCATATTTTAATCAAAGGCTTAGATGAATATAAATAGTTTATTTATCACATTTGTGGATCACATGATGTTGAAGGGGATTGCAAATGTATGGGATCAGAATTCCAGAAGACCATGTTGCCTGGTTAAATAATAAATCAGACTCGAGAAATAGAAATGTAAAGGGCATTAATATAAAGTTCTACATTAGAATTTGAAACTCCAACTGGACAGACTTGCAGGGGATATAGAGATTGGCAGTTACTTTGAATAATTTGAAGCAGCATGGTCTAGTAGAGTAATATGAGCTGTACACATAATTTTACCTTTTCTAGTAGGTCTGTTAATAAAAGTTGAAAGAGTTAGATAAAATTAGTTTTAATAATATATTTATCAGCCTCAATTTATCCAAAATTTTATAATTTCAACATATAATCAATATAAAAATGATTATTTATACTTCCTATGTGAAATCTTTGAAAACCAGTATGTATTTTACACTTAGAGCACATCTCAATCCAGAGCTAAACTTTCACCGTAAATACTTGATCTGTACATAGATTTCATAAAATTTACAGGTAAAAAATAGATTCATGTATCCAAGTTGTTTCCAACTTATTCGAAAGGTTTCCCTAATAATTGAACTTGAGTACTTGTAGCCACTTGTATCTGGTGTCTGCCACACTGGATCATGGGGCTTTAGAAAAAAATTTTTTTTAAAGATTTTATTTATTTATTCATGATAGACACACACAGAGAGAGGCAGAGACATAGGCAGGCTCCCTGTGGGGAGCCTTATATGGGACTGGATCTGGATCCCTGGTCCCCAGGATCACACCCTAGGCCAAAGGTGGCACTAAACGCCTGAGCCACCCAGGCTGCCCGGTGTTTTAGAAGTTTTAGTTAACTAGAGCTGTTTAGGAATCTATAGGACAGTGTGCTATGAATAATATGAAATAATAAAGGTACAGTATTTGGAACGACAAAGTTGATAATTTTGTTCTACTCCACCTTAGATAGTTTTGTTCTACTCCACCTTAGTTTAAGATTCTCTTAAAGAGAATCTTTAGGTGAAGGTACAGGGAGTTAGATTTATCCAGAGCATTTTTAAAAAATATTTTATTTATTTATTCATGAGAGACACAGAAAGACACAGAGAGAGAGAGAGAGAGAGAGACAGAAAGAGAGAGGCAGAGACACAGGCAGAGGGAGAAGCAGGCTCCATGCAGGGAGCTTGACATGGGACTTGATCCTAGGTCTCCAGGATCACACCCTGGGCTGAAGGCGGCGCTAAAACGCTGAGCCACAGCTGCCTTATCCAGAGCATTTCATTGACTTCTAGGTAGCAGGATTAAGAGGGAAATAGAGGGGTGCCTGGATGGGCTCAGTTGGTTAAGCATCTGCCTTTGGCTCAGATCTTTGATCTTGGGGTCCCAGGATCCAGTCCTGTGTCAGGTTTCCTGCTCAGCAGGGGAGTATGCTTGTCCCTCCATTCCTCCCTCTCTTTCAAATACATAAATAAAATCTTAAAAAAACAAAAATAAAAAAATAAAAGGGAAATAGATAGGGGTGTCTGGCTGGCTCAGTTGATAGAGCATAAGACTCTAGTGTCATAAGTTTGGGCCCCATGTTGGGAGTAGAGATTACTTAAAATGAAATTAAAAAAAAATTAAATGGGCTAGATAGCCTCTGGGGATTTGTGTACGTATATGAAGTCGGGGGCATGATCTCTGCTTTCTGATAAATGGAGAGTGGGCCTGTGTGGTGAGCCTTACCATAGAATGTAGGATTAGGGCCAGCATGGCAACTCAGCATT
Source organism: Canis lupus baileyi (assembly GCF_048164855.1). NCBI lineage: Eukaryota > Metazoa > Chordata > Mammalia > Carnivora > Canidae > Canis > Canis lupus. The sequence continues at coordinate 22,836,206 of NC_132865.1, forward strand.
AAGAGCTTTCTAGCAGTCATATGGGCTGTCCTGTGGACTTCTGGAGGCCAAAATCCACTGGGGAGATAAGGGAAGGACTTCCAAGAACCAAACAGCTTTTTGAGCTGGATCACTCTTGTTGTCCCTTTCACCTTTGACTTTACAAATTACTTTTTTTTTTTTTTTTCCTTTCCTTAGGGAACACTCAGGATTCTTTTTGTGGGGGAACAAAATAAAATTTGAGTCAGAAGGGACACTAGAGGCTCTAGATTACCCTTATCATTTTCTAGATAGGAACCCTTAGAGGTTAGGTGCCTGCTCAAGGGCCTAGGGTCATCTGTTGAGGCTTAGAGGTGTCAGGAATCTGGCACTTTCGCCCTCAGTGCATGGGTTATATCCTCTCCAGGTGAACATAAGCCTTGTTAAAAGAGAATCTTTAGGTGAAGGTACAGGGAGCAAGGCTCCCTTTCTTTATCACCTAGAATAAAAGGGGGTGTTAATTTGATGTATGCTGTGTGCCTATTGTGATTCCTGAAAGGGCAAGGCCGGTCCTTCTGTTAAAACTAGTGCATGAGTGCCACCTACAGGATCTTTGGAAAAGAGATGTACAGCATTTTCCTAGTAGGACACTTCGCTTTCAGTACAAAAGTCCTAGGAACTCATTTAAGGCCATCCAGAAATTCTTATTTTTTTAATATTCAAAAGAAGCTGATAACTAGTGGTTTTGCTAGGGGAAAAATGATAGCCAGGTAAATGAGAAACTTAGGAGGAATGGCGAAGTCTGTGTGCCTTTGGGCTGTATCTTTCAGGACCATCTTAAAAATCCCTCTCTTCTCCCCAAAAGGCCCAGTGTTTACCAAGGCTTTGCTTCCTTGGCTCTTAAATTCTTTTCCCTTCAAAACACTGTCTTTTGGTAAAATATAATTAGTAGGAAGTGTTGCACTTTCGAGGGGCAGATGGAGTAATGAGAACAATGCAGGCTTCTGATTTGGGCAGATTTAGGTTTAATCCTGACTATGATAGCCTTTAATGGCTGATCACCATGCATAGTTTCTTCATCTGTGAGAGCAATAATGTTTACCTTGTGCGGTTGTCATGAGGATTAAAGATACACAAGGTCCTAGCTTCAAGTCTGGAAGTTCTACAAGGCTAATTGTAATGAATTTTATCAGTTCTCATCCCAGAAGGCATTTTGATGTCTGGGACTATAGGACTTCTGTAGGTCTCTGGAGACTGCCCTAGAAAATGGTCGGCCAAGCTGGGAGTGGTATGACGAGCCCCTAACCACAAATGGTTTCTTCATTCTTCTCCACAGCGACATGTGAACTTTCCTTTTCTGCTGTAACCTATTTGTGCCTTTCTGATAGCACTGCAATGTTCTGACTTGCAGAATATGGTAATTTGTGCCTTTGTCTAAATATGCTTTTAGATTATAAATTCACTGTGGACAGAAACTAGATTTACACGTTTCAAGTCTCCCCAGCATCTGGCATCTTGCTTGTCCAGGAAAGGCACTTAAAATGAACTTACTGAGTGAATGTCTGAAACACAGACAGAACCTATGAATAGGACATATTGCGGGGAAATTATTAATAAAATAGGTCTTAATTGCTGGAAATATTTGACCTATTTTTTATTTTTATTTTATTTATTTATTTAAAGATTTTATTTATTTATTCATGAGACACGCACACACAGAGAGAGAGAGAGAGAGAGAGAGAGAGAGAGAGGCAGAGGGAGAAGCAGGCTGCATGCAGGGAGCCTGATGTGGGACTTGATCCTGGGTCTCCAGGATCACGTCCTGGGCGGAAGGCAGGTGCTAAACCACTGAGCCACCCAGGGATCCCCCCCTTTTTTTTTTCTTAAAGATTTTATTTATTTATTCACGAGAGACACACAGAGAGAGGCAGAGGCACAGGCAGAGGGAGGAGCAGGCTCCATGCAGGGAGCCCGACATGGGACTTGATCTTGGGTCTCCAGGATCAGGCCCTGGGCTGAAGGCCGTGCTAAACCGCTGAGCCACCAGAGCTGCCCAACACCCAGGGATCCCTTGACCTATTTTTTAGAAATAGATTTTATTTTTAAGTAATCTCCACATCCAACATGGGGCTTGAACTTACAAGATAAAGAGTTTCATGCTCTACTGACTGAGCTGGTGGGGCACCCTTCTTTGGCCTATTTTTGGTGACTGTTCTAAAGGGTCATCTGTTGGGAAGGCTGCTGGAGTTCCACAGATTTCCCTGGTCAATTCCACTCCACCTTGCTTTCCATGTAAACACATCCTTGAATCCCTCCCGGTTCCCACCCAGAAGGTTACCCTAAGTGCTTTCTCTATAGAAATTCTGGAGCTGGGTCGGCAACCAACATACGCTCTCTCTGGATACTCCCTAGGAGGTGGACTGCTGTGCTGTCCTTTCTGCCTATACCAGAGCGCCTCTGCTGGAAATACCCAGAAGTTATTCTCTAAACTCAGTGTGCTGGAATTGGCACTGCCCCTTTTGCTGGGAAAGATGCCCTCGTTTTTCTCAGTGTGGGTGAAAGATGAGTATTTCTACTTTTTCTCATCCCTCTCTTCAAGCCAAGAGGGAACGTTTTCTTTGAAGTGAGCATTTCTGGTTGGGGAGTGGCACTAAGCCAGGGGAGTCATTCTAGTCTGCTCAATTTGGCCCTGTTGGTAGAGCCTAGCTCAGGGGTCCTCCAGAACTGAGCTCTCTGACCTTGGTCAGGGTGAAGCAAGACTGTGCAGACCACCAAGCCCTTCAGGAGGGCACCTGGAAACTCTGAGCTTATTTGCATTAATCCTTAAGAAGAAGGGGATTAGCGCCCAGAATTCATGCAGTGACATCTATTCACTTCAGGAGGGAAATAGATAATTGACTCCGAGTTTTCTAGCAGCCAGCATGAGGAGTAAAGCATGATCAGACATGACAGCTGGTGAAGAACAATGAGGCTCTCTGATACCTAACGAACAACACTGTACTAATGTGCACACTGGGGCACCAGACTCACTTATTAGCAGGAGTTTCATACTACATCCCAGCTTGCGGTGGTTGTGAGTTAAACCTGAGACCCGTCTGACTTGTCTCTTTTGAATGCTGGGATTGCAAATATCAAATCTGCAAAAATGCCATGGGTCTACTGTTCATAGTTTGTGTTTAAAAAATAGGCTGCTTAGGAGAAGTACAACTATTTCTGGGATTGAAAGCAAAGATAAATTTCTACTTGTAGAGCACATCATGTTATATAGTAACATATCCTTAACAAGATTCTTACAGTACATATGAATTTCATGTGGGCTAGGTTTTTCTTGTTAATATTGCTGCATTGTAGGCTGAGGACATGTGCTACCAAAGCACAATTTATTAGAAATAATTTGAGGGTGATGTGGGATTGTGTTTGGTGTATGAGAAGAATTCGGTCTAAAACACACACCAAGAAGAATCTTCTGGCAAAGCATCACGTCACTGGCATTTGTCTGAGTACATTTTCTTCCATAGTAAACCTTCCAAGCCAGTTGTGGATGCTATTTTCAGCAATGGATTATCTTTTGTCCTACTTGCTAAATGATCATTTTTATTTTTTAATACTCAGCAAAAACCTCACCTCATCACAATGAATGAACACAGGATCTTTCTGACCTTGAACAGAACATTTAGATTATTTAAATTGAAATGTAGAAGACAGAGAACTGGTGATCTTGCAGTGCAGTGCAGGAGGCTTGTTAGCCATTGATTTAATAACTCATGTTATTAAAAAGATGTGTAGCAACTCTTCTCTGTCGAGTTTCATCATTTGGTTAATTATATATTATACAATAGTGGGTAAAACACATGGAAGGTCATATTGATTTAGCCCAGACAAGATAATTTGTCCAGCCTCATCTTTTAAAAAATTATCAGTGATAATTCTTTCCTCTTTGAAAGTAGAAGAAAAAAAAGATACTCAATATTTTTGCCTAAACTTGTATGTTTCTGTTTATAAAGCTTCTAAATGTCAGAATTGGGGGGCACCTCGGTGGTTCAGTCAGTTAAGCATCTGACTCTTGGTCTCAGCTCAGGTCTTGATCCCAGGGTGGTGAGCTTGAACCCCATGTTGGGCTCCACACTGGATGTGGAGCCTCCCTAAAAAAGAAAAGTCAGAATTGGGGCTGGGTTTTAAGTGGACTGTCCTGCATCTGCTGTGATTTGCAGAGGCACTATTATGTCACAAAACCACGTTAAGATGTATGTGAGTATTGCAGATTCCACAGGACCTGCCCATCAGAGGCTTTTCTGGTCAACACAGATCAAGCATTCTCAAGGAGGGAAGTGTGGGAGGGTGATAAGGTAATATGACTCCCAAGGGAGTGATAACTGATAATTGGGGAGGGGACACAGGAACAAAAATATCTCAGATATTTCAAGAGATAGTACACTGATTTGTGGCCCTCTAAAAGGACATGGTACTTAACAGTATATCTGTAGTGTTAAGATTTAATAGTGGGCATCATTAGGAGAAAAAATGTCTGTGGGTATAGAAAGGTGTATTTATATGATCCTGCAGCTCTGCTGGTGTGATAGAGGTCATGTGGGGAAGATGAGGATGATGGCATATACTTTTTTCTTTTAAGTGATCTATACACTCAACCCGAGGCTTGAATTCAAGACCCCCCAAATCAAGAGTCTCATGCTCAAGGGTGCCTGGGTGGCTCAGTTGGTTAAGCTTCTGCATTTGGCTTAGGTCATGATCCTGGGGGCCTGAGATTGAGCCCCATGTTGGGGTTCCTGATCAGCTGGGAGCCTGCTTCTCCCTCTGCCTTTCCCCCCCACACTGGTGCTCATGCTTATTCTCCCTCTCTCTCAAATAAATAAATAAATAAATAAATAAATAAATAAATAAATAAAATCTTCTTTTAATAAAAGAATCCCATGGTCTACCAACTGAGACAGCTACGTGCCTCCACTTTTTTTTTTAACTCTGTAGATTACTCTTTATATATCTATTTTAATGTGGTAAGAACACTTAATATAAGATCTACCCTTTTATCAAAATTTTAAGTGTACAATACAGTAGTTCTGACTATAGGTACAGTGTCATATAGCAGATCTCTAAAACCTTTTTGTCTTGCAACTGAAACTGCCTGTTTATTAGCAACACCTCATTTCCTCTTACTCCCAGCCTTCGGCAATTACCAGTTCACTCTTTAGTCTATGAATTTGACTACTTTAGAAATCTTGCGTAAGTAGAATCATGCAATATTTGTTTTTCTGTGACATCTATACACCCGACATGGGGCTCAAACTCATGACTCTAAGATCAAGAGTCACATGCTCTTTCAACTGAGCCAGCCAAGCATCCCAGGATTTACCTTTTTATTTTTTTTTATTTATTTATTTAAAATGATTTTATTTATTTATTCATGACAGACAGAGAGAGAGAGAGGCAGAGACACAGGAGAAGAGAGAAGCAGGCTCCACGCAGAGAGCGGGACACCGGACTCGATCCCAGGTTCCCAGGATCACGCCCCGAGCTGAAGGTGGCGCTAAACCATTGAACCACCAGGGCTGCCCTACCTTTTTACTTTTAATTTTAATTTTTAAAAGATTTTATTTATTTATTTATTTGACAGAGAGAGAGAGAAAGAGAGAGAGAGAGAGAGAGATGGAGGGCAAGCACAAGCAGAGGGAATGGGAGAAGCACACTCCCCTTCAAGCAGGGAGCCCAACATGGAGCTCGATCCCAGGGCCCTGATATCATGACTGAGCTGAAGGCAGATGCCTTGTTCCTTTTTGTTTGAGCCACCCAGGCACCCCAGGATTTACCTTTTTATTTTTTATTTTTTAAAAATATTTTATTTATTTATTTATTTATTTATTTATTTATTTATTTGCCTGGGTTTATTTATTTTTATTATTATTATTTTTTATTTTATTTATTATTTATGATAGTCACAGAGAGAGAGAGAGAGGCAGAGACATAGGCAGAGGGAGAAGCAGGCTCCAAGCACCGGGAGCCCGATGTGGGATTCGATCCTGGGTCTCCAGGATCGCGCCCTGGGCCAAAGGCAGGCGCCAAACCGCTGCGCCACCCAGGGATCCCTGATTTTATTTATTTATTCATGAGAGACACAGAGAGAGGCAGAGACATAGGCAGAGGGAGAAGCAGGCTACCTGCCCAGAGCCTCATGTGGGACTAGATACCCAAATCCTGGGATCATGACCTGAGCCAAAGGCAGCCGCTCAACTGCTGAGCCACCCAGATGTCCTGGATTTACCTTTTTAAAGGCCAAATAATATTCTATTGAATGTATATACCATATCTTCTTTATCCATTTATCCATTAATAGACATTTAGGTTGTTTCCATGTTTTGGCTGTTGGGAATAGTGTTGCAGTAAAGATGAGACTCCTTATATCTCTTCAAGGTTCTGATTTCAATTTGTTTAGATAAATACCTGGAAGTGGAATTGCTGAATCATATGGTAACTCTATTTTTCATTTTTTGAGGATTTTCCATACTATTTTCCATAATGACTGCACCATTTTGCATTCCCACCAGCAGTGTACAAGAGTTCCGTTTCTGCACATCTTCACTGACACCTGTCTTTTGTAACATCTTTTGTAACATACCATTTATCAAGGGTGTGTTATGTGCTGGGCACTGGGCTAAGCACCATGTATGCATGATGTCAGTTAGTCTTCAAAAGATCAAGTGTGAAAGTTGAGACTTGGAGAGGTTAGACTAGTTTTCCAGGGGAGGCAGTAATGTTTAGTTTTTGAGAACTCGGACAGAGGCATGAGGCCAGACCTTGAAGTATAGCATTTTCTAGTCGTTTGAACTCTGCTGGCCTTGTTTCCTCAGTTATAAACTGAAATTTTTTTAATAAATTGGAAATATTGACAGTACCTCTCTAAAGGGTTATTCTAAGAATTATATGAGAAAATGCATTTACGTGCCTAGCAAAGTGTCTGAGTAACTCTTTGTTATTGTAGTAATGATAATAATTTTTACTAGTAAAGATTGTGTTCTCAGTCACATTCCTATTGTTCCTTTTTGTTTGAGTACTACATATTGGCTTCCATATGCATGCTTTTTTTTTGCTTATGTATGCTTCCTGGGTTTAGTTTCTTTCCCTGAACTTGATAAATATGCTTCTAGGGATAATAAGCTGGCATTTCAGGGTATAGCCAAGTATATAACAACATTCAATTTCATAGATGCTATTTTATCTTTCAAATGTATTTGCGGGGATCCCTGGGTGGCTCAGCGGTTTAGCGCCTGCCTTTGGCCCAGGGCACAATCCTGGAGTCCCGGGATCAAGTCCCAGGTCGGGCTCCCAGCATGGAGCCTGCTTCTCCCTCCTCTTGTGTCTTTGCTTCTCTCTCTCTATGTCTATCATAAATAAATAAATAAATCTTCAAATTTATTTGCTATTTGAAATGCCTATTCAAAAAAAAAAAAAAAGAAATGCCTATTTGATAAAGGCAACTAACTAGAACATTTTTGTACATATATGACAGATGATTAATAAATATCCAAAGAGCTTTTATAAATCACTGAAACAACAAATACTCCAATGGAAAAATGGGCAAAGGACATGAGGCTATCTATCTATCTGTCTATCTATTTTTAGGTTTATTTATTTATTTTTGTAATCTCTGCACCCAGTGTGGGGCTTGAACTCACAACCCCAAGATCAAGAGTCACATGCTCTTCCAACCGAGCCAGCCAGGAGCCTCAGACATGAGGCAACTTATGCCAAAATGAAATACGAATGGCTAATAAACATGAAAAAGTATTTACTCAGTAGTATTATGGCAATGAATTATCATTTTTGTTCATAAAATTGGCAAAAGTTTAATCAGAGTACCTGTTGTTGGTAAGAATGTGAAAAAACGAGCAATCATACACCATTCATTGTTGGCAGCATAAAATGATTTAACCCATTATTAAAAAGAACAGCTGTTTCTAGACCAAAGTTTTTATATATCCAAAGCCTTAAAAAATATGCAAAACTTTTAACAATTCTAATTCTAGGAATTTAATTAAGGCAAAGTCAGATATATGGAGAGATATGTATATGTATAGAGATATTTAGTGCATGTGTGTTTATAACAATAAAAAATTAGAAATGTTCAGTAATAGCTATTATGGTTGTTATTGTCAAGGACAAAGTGTTCAGTGAGATGGAAAGATTTTCCAAGTAATATTGTTGATGTAAAAATCAGACCAGTGCTATGATACTATGTTTGTTGAAGAAGGAAAAAGTATACATTTAGATAGCCACAGAAAAATGTTGGAAGCACGTGTTCCAAAATTTTGGATTTTTTAAAAGTAATCCCTATACCTAACATGGGGTGCAAATTTATGATACCAATATTAAAGAGTTGCATGCTTTACTGACTGAGCCAGCCTCAAATTTTTGAAAGCAATTGCCTTTGCATGTGGAATAATTATTAGAGGATTATTTTCTCTTTTCAATTTTTTTCTGTGATGAGCCTGTATTATACTTTAGTTGGTTGGTGCATAACAGACCATTATAAATTTAGTGGTATAGAGTATCTGTCATTTTACTATGTTGACAAGTTCTAGAATTTGGAAAGGTCAGAGCAGGGACAGCTTGTATCTGCTTAATTATGTGTCTGACCTTGGTTAGGCAGAAACTTGAAGTCTAGGGGTGACTCAACAGCTGAGGGCTGGAATTATCTGAAAGACACTTCACTCACATGGGGGACCTCTGGGCTAGGAGGATTTGAAGAATGAATCTACTTCCTGGAGTGCCTCCTTGTGGACTCTCCTTGTGGTGTGGCTCCATCCCAGCCTGGGGCCTCAGTGTAGCTGGACTCCAGACATGATAGCTCAATGCTTCAGATGTGTGTAGTACCATGAGCAAGTCAGATGCTGCATTGCCTTTTCTGATTGACCTCGGGAGTTAAGTGGTATCACTTCTGCTTCTGTTGGGTACAAATCACAGGTTCATCCATATTCAAGGGAGAAGGGGCATCAACACCATTTCATGGTCACATTGTAGAAAAATGAGATGAGAGATACTGTTATAGCCATCCTTGGAAAATACGTAGTACTCTTGTAATGTAAAAAAAAAAAAAAACATAGATTTCATTGTATTTTTTTATTAAAGCTTATTATAAGCCATCTAAGAGCTTAATTCTCGAGGTTTGGATTGGAGAAGCATTTTGTGTAATTGAGTTGAAAACAACCTTCCCAAGTATCTGCATGTTTTTCCCTGTGTCTTGGTTGAGTTTCCTGTCTTAGATGTGTTCCTGTGTGTGGGCATGAGGGTAGAAGTGGAGACAAGTTGGGGATAGGGTTGCCAGATACAATATTGAAATTTGAATTTCAGATAATTCAGTGTTTAGTATAAGCATGTCCCAATTATTGTATGGACCATACTTATACTAAACAATTATTCATTGCTTATCTGAAATTTAAATTTAACTGGGCGTTCTGTATTACTCTTTGCTAAATCTGGCAGCCATGATTGGGGGGACATCTGGAGATAAGCCTGAATGGGTCATTGCCACATTCTCTTGACTCTCCCTGTGCTCAGCAATGAAGGGAGCTTTTGGCAGTAGTGGAGAGATTCTATTTTCAGTGTGGGCATCAGCACCATCTGAGAATAGAACAGGGGGAAAGATGGGGTGAGGGAAAGAATGTTCTTCAACATGTGAAGTGGATCAGCCAGTAGAGGCCGGAAACCTGGACTGGATTCCTGGACTCGTTGAAAACTCACCACGACCTTGGATAAGTCACTAAATCCCTCTGAGGGCTGTTTCTTGTATGAATCATACTAACCCAACATAGGGGTGTTGGGAGGTTGAATATTAGAGGAAGGAAATTGCTTTGAAAATCTTATAGGAAGATTTAAGTGTTGGTGCAAATTCCCTTACTTTGAGCCTGGTGGCTCAGGACAGTGAGAGACACACCTGATGAGCTTTCTCTCCCTCTCCCTCTCTTTTTTTTAAAATTTATGATAGTCACACACACACAGAGAGGCAGAGACATAGGCAGAGGGAGAAGCAGGCTCCATGCACCGGGAGCCCGACGTGGGATTCGATCCCGGGTCTCCAGGATCGCGCCCTGGGCCAAAGGCAGGCGCCAAACTGCTGCGCCACCCAGGGAGCCCTGATGAGCTTTCTCTACAGGCTTTTCAGCCATGGGATCACATCATTGTTTTATTTATCTGTTTGGTTATAGAGAGGGAACAGAGAGAGGGAGAGAGGAGGGGCAGAGGGAGAGGAGGAGAGAATCTTAAGCAGGCTCCATACCCAGCACAGAGCCTGATGTGGGGGCTTGATCTCACAACCCTGAGATCACAACCTGAGCCGAAATCAAGAATTGGATGCTTAACCGACTGAGCCACCCAGGTGCCCCTCACATTGCTGTTTTGCAACAAAATATCACACCAATGTGTAATTGCTTTTTAAAATCTATCATCCCACCAAGAGCTACTGGAGTGAAGAAAATAGCAGAAGTGTCTGTTAAATGTGTCATTAAGTCCTTTTTCTTCCTCTTCGTTTATTGACTGTGACTCTCTCTTCTTCAGTGAAGTTCACACAAGTTGAGGCTAATTTGCTTTAAAAAGTTACATTCTTTTCCTGCTTTCTCTGCGAAGATGCAGTTTTAGTAGCTAAAATTAAGACTAGTGAATTTATGCCTGTTTCCAAATGGAGAACTGGCCAATGACAAAAGGTTTTTTTTTTTGTTGTTTATCAGTTGCTAGGTAGAAAAAGATCTGGCATAGCTGCAACCTGGCATAGTTCCGCAAAGTGAGACAGAAAACTGCTCTATGAATAAGGAAGTAATTTTTACATCATTCTTGTAAAGATAGAAGAGACAGTTATATTTTTATTGCTTGTAATGTTGGTGACTTAATTAGAGCAAAATTTCTATTAGAAAACTTCAAATGTGAAGTTTTCTTAGGAGTGACCTGTTTTACTAAAACTAATACTCAGCAAATACTTGAGTATTTGCTCAACAATGCTCTAGTGCTAAAAGGTAGAGTTGGAGGTGAGGTGAATCTGAAGACAATTGGTTCCTAATTAATAGAAGTACTCAAATACTCAAATATTTGCTGAGTATTAGTTTTAGTAAAGCAGGTCACTCTTAAGAAAACTTCACATTTGAAGTTTATTAAAAATAAATACAGGGCGGCCTGGGTGGCTCAGCGGTTTAGAGCCTGCCTTCAGCCCAGGGTGTGATCCTGAAGACCCGGGATCGAGTCCCATGTTGGGCTCCCTGCATGGAGCCTGCTTCTCCCTCTGCCTGTGTCTCTGCCTCTCTCTCTCTCTCTCTCTCTCTCTGTCTCTCATGAATAAATAAATAAAATCTTAAAAAAAATAAAAATAAATACATTAAGGGGTGCCTGGGTGGCTCAGTCAGTTAAGCATCTGCCTACAGCTTAGATCATGATCCCAGGGTCCTGGGATCAAGCTCCGTGTGGGCTCCCTGCTCAGTGGGGAGCCTGCTTCTCCTTCTCCCTGCTCTTGCATTCTTGCTCACTCTCAAATAAATAAAATCTTTTTTAAAAAAGAAATCAACACAAAAATGAGAAACTGAACTGAATGTATACCCAAATCAAGCTATTCTTGAAACTCTTTTAATGTATTTCTTTTTTTAAAATTTATTTTTATTTTTTTTCTTTTTATTTTTTTTCTTTTTATTTTTTTAAAAGATTTTATTTATTTAAGAGAGTGAGTGAGGATGAGTGGGGGGGAAGAGCAGAGGAAGGTAGAGGGGCAGACTTCCCTCTGAGCAGGGAGCTGAGGCCAGGCTGGATCCCAGGACCCTGGCATCATGACCTGAGCTGAAGGCAACCCTTCACAGACTGGGCCACCCAATATTTGTATTTCTTATTTCTGATGTAGCATTGTGGTCAGAGTATACAATGAGAGTTATATCTAGAATTGTGACTGAGCCCTGGCAAAATCCTTAGTCATGGAAGAAAGATGAATTGCCATATATATACACAATATTTATATTTGTGTATAAATTGTTTATACATATACAAACATATAATTTATATAAAAGTACTATATGGTACTCAGTCAAGGGGGGAAATGTCTATATTTAAAATAAATTACTGGGAATCTCTGGGTGGCTCAGCGGTTTAGCGCCACCTTCAGCCCAGGGCGTGACCCTGGAGACCCAGGATCGAGTCCCACGTTGGGCTCCCTGCATGGAGTCTGCTTTTCCCTCTGCCTTGTCTCCGCCTCTCTCTCTCTGTCTCTCATGAATAAATAAATAAAATCTTTAAAAAAATAAAAATAAATTACTTGCTTTACTTAAAAAAATAAAAATTAGAAAAGAAAACCAAAGATCTAGGATGTGTGCTCACGTCACCAGAGATTTAAACAATTGCATTCACAAAATACTCTTTTTTAAAAATTTTATATATTTATTTATGAGAGACACAGAAATTGATGCAGAGACACAGGCAAAGGGAGAAGTGAGAAGCAGGCTTCGTGCGGGGAGCCCGTTGCAGGACTCATCCCGGGACTCCAGGATCATGCCTTGGGCCGAAGGCGGGCACTCAACCACTGAGCCACCCAGGCATCCCTCTTTTGCTTTCTCAAAGACAAAATACCTTCCCATGTCTTTAATGCTCACTCCTGCTCACTCTTACGTTCTGTGGCAGAGAGATGAAGGGGATGCAGGCCTGCCCCGGCAGCGTTTGGCAGGGGTCTGCATAGGTCACCCTTGCTTTCTTTGGAGACAAGGCAGACGTCTGGCCTCCAGCTTTATGATACTTTGGTTAGAGCCTTCAGGCTGGCCTTAGCAGGTAACATTTCCTGTAAACAATAAGGGAAACCTAATATCCTTAATGGCCAAATTGAAAGTGTTGTCAGCAACTCTCTATACTGCCTGCCTATCCAGATACGTTGTGATTATTGATAAGTATGCATGCCTAGGATTAGAATAAATTTGTACGTATACATATGAGGGTGACCGCTCAGGGTGTGATGGGGAGGAGAACATGAGAGCTGTGTTTTATTTTTTAGAAGATTTTATTTATTTATTAATGAAAGACACAGAGAGAGAGAGGCAGAGAGGAGAAGCAGGCTCCTTGTGGGGAGCTCGATGTGGGACCCGATCCCAAAACCTGGGGACCATGACCTGAGCTGAAGGCTGACGCTCAACCACTGAAATACCCAGGCGTCCCGAGAGCTGTGTTTCAAATCTAAATGAAACCCACCTATGTGAAAATACTTAAATTTTTTTTCATTTCCTAAATATGGATTATTACTGCTTTGTCCTCCTGCTTCAAAGACTTTCTTTTTTAATTATTTTTAATTTATTTTTTTTCTTCAAAGACTTTCTAAATCTTGAAGTATTTTATACAGCTGGCAAAAAAAAAAAAATTATTCTAGTCATTTGTCTTTGCTCTTAAAAATTTTTTTTTCAGGGATCCCTGGGTGGCGCAGCGGTTTGGTGCCTGCCTTTGGCGCAGGGCGCGATCCTGGAGACCCGGGATCGAATCCCACGTCGGGCTCCCGGTGTATGGAGCCTGCTTCTCCCTCTGCCTATGTCTCCGCCTCTCTCTGTGTGTGTGTGACTATCATAAATAAATAAAAATTAAAAAAAAATTTTTTTTCATAGAGTGCCTGGGCAGCTCAGTTGGTTAAGTGTCTGACTCTTGGTTTTGGCTCAGATGGTGATCTCAGGGTCATGGGATTGAGCCCCATGCTCAGCATGGAGTCTGCTTGAGATTCTCTTTCTCTCCTTCTCCCTCTCCCTTTGCCCCTTCCCCTTCTCTACAATAAAAATAAATAAATCTTAAAAAAATTTTTTTTCATGACTTCTAATGAAACTGTTTTCTTTGCTTTTATCCTAATTGTTGGGGGTGGGGATTGTGTTTCAGTTTCTTTCTAAAAATGTCAATTCAATCATTTAAACTTAGAGCTAATTAATCAGAGTTGCTACCATTTCTAAGATATCTATATTGATTGCCTTGTCTCTTAAAATTTTTTTTCTTCCATCTGAGTAATGATGGTACAAAATTCAAAAGATCTTAAGTATTTATGCTTCAAAAGGAAGTTTTTCTCTTATTTCCCTTGCTATTTCTTTCCTCTTCACAGAAGCAACCACTGTTTCTTGTGTATCATTTCAGAGAATTCTACAGCACAGTGAAGCTTGTGTATGTGCGTATGTATGTGTGTGTATCTTTTTAAAGGTTACTGCACACACACACACAGAGTGGTGGCATATATATACTGTTCTGCACCTTGCTTTTTGCATTATATATATTGGATATATTGCATATAGAACCATGTAATTCCTTTCAATAGTTACATAATATTCCATTTACCCAAGCAGTTCTTCAGCCAGACATTTTGTTGGTTCCAGTGAAAATTCTTGTACAAACAGCATTTGTTATAAATGTGAGCATAACTATAGGATAAATTTATAAATATGGAATTTGTTAGGCTCAACAGACTATACATTAAAAATTTTTCATATACATTTCCAAATAGCTCCTCCTAAAAATTGTATAAATTTTTCTACCAACAATATATGCAAGTGCTAGTTGGCTCATTTTCTCACCAACAGTGTGTCATCAGATTATTGATACTTGCTAATATGAAACTGATCATGCTATCTCATTATAGTTTTGTTTATTATAAGCAAACTAAACATTTAAAAATATGTATAAAAGACATTTTTACTTCTTTTGTATGATCTGCTTACCCTCATACCTATTTTTTTTAAAGATTTTTATTTCTAAGCAGTCTCTACATTCAACAGGAGGCCCAAACAACCCCGAGATCAAGAGTTGCATGCTCTTAAAAAAATAAGTTGCATTCTTCTTGGAATGAGCTATGTGGGAGCTCTACTCTTTTACCTATTTTGGTGATTGGTCTTTTTCTTATTGATTTTAGATATTGTTTATATATAAATGAATTATTGTTTATTGTCCTGTGATGTTTGTTGCAAATAAATATTTTCCTCATATTTTATCATTTTTTAATTACATTGTTATATTCTTTTATGGGTTTTGTATGTTACATCCTACTAAAGCTTGTTCAACTTTGAGATTATTTAAAAAATTCCTCGTGTTTTCTTCTCATACTTGTGTGTGTGTGTGTGTTTACACTGAAATCTTTGATTCAGTTAGCATTCATTTTGGTGTGTTAATAAGGTAGGGGTCTCTTTTTTCTCATTTTTATTTTTCACATGGCTACTCAGTTGACACAATATTATTTATTAATCTATCTTTTCCTTGTTTGTTTGAAATCCACCTATATTGTATACTAAATTTAGATTTGTTTCTGAGATTTTTTAAAAAATATTTTATTTATTTATTTATTCATGAGAGATACAGAGAGAAAGAGAGGCAGAGACAGAGGCAGAGGGAGAAGCAGGTTCCTCGCAGGGAGCCCCATGTGGGACTCATCCTGGCTCCCCAGGGTCACACCCTAGGCTGCTAAACTACTGACCACCCACCCACCCCCCGCCCCCGCCCTGGGCTGCCTGGATTTGTTTCTAGACCATGTTTTGTTTCATTGGTGATACCAAACAAATCTGATAACATTTATTTATTTATTTATTTATTTATTTATTTATTTATTTTAAATCTGATAACTTTTAAAGGGATTTTTGCAAAATGATTCAGAATTTAATTGAAACACAGTGTTTCCTATCATTTTAGATAACTAAAATCACCAGGATTCTAAGAGATTTGATTTTTGATTTGGTCTTTGATTAAAAGACCTTTAGATTTATTCAATATTTTAGTCCCACATCCAGTAAAAATTGCTTCTACTTTGTGCTACTAAAATTTGTAGGTTCTCATGTAAACATTATGCATGAAAACAAAATATTTCACATTAGTTTTATGAACTCTTTGCTCTTTTGTTCAATTTTAATATTGAAATATATGAAAACCACTGTTGAAAAAAAACGCTGTTGGTGATATCATTGTGTCTCCTTACTGTATCATTAAAGGTGAAACTTTCTTTTCCTCTTTTTAGAGTTGAGATTTTCAAATATGTCTCTATTTACTTTTTCTTCTGAGTGCAAATCTTTAAAAATTGTGGTAACATAAAACTGACCTCTTAACCCTTTCCCGCTGTATGGAGTTCAATGGCATTAAGTACATTTGCATTGTCGGGCAAACATCCCCGTTAATCATTTACTTTTTCAAATAAATGTACAGCCTGTCTTTAAAAAGACAGAAATCAGTTTAAAAATGATAACGTTGAATCCTGAGAAGCAGGAGCTCCTTGGTAATTTGAAACTGATGTGCTTAGTGTCTTTCTGGAACATAAATGCATTCTATAAAAGGAATATGTTTCTTGGCTCTAAGTGCCAATACATTATATCTGGCCATTTGCAAATTGATCTGAAACCTGGTTCTTAAACTCTCATATTCAGCTGGACTCAGAGACCAAGTGGTGGCTTCTGTCCTTGTTAACTCTTAGGACAACGGGAGGTGTCAGCTCCCTCCACTCCGTAGCTATGGCTTTCTATGTAGAACTGTCCAAGGCCCACCCAGAGCTTTTTTGCTTTTTTAGTTTTTGGATGAGGGTCTCCTAAGGTCACTCAGGTAAATGAAGAAATGCCTCTTTTGCGCCTCCTGAATATGTGTCCCCTGCCCCCTTCTCATCTTGCTTTAGATCTCCCATCAAAAGAGCCACTTCATCTGAGAATATCTTTTTTTTTTCCCATATAGACATATGTCAGTGGTGCTGTGAATGAAAAGGTGCTAGCCAGCCATATTGTTGCTCACTATCACATAAAAAGTGTTATCCAGGCAGGATTCTAAAGGCTGTCTTTCTGAGTGGAATGGCCCATTTCCAAAGAGACTGTTTTTTTTCCCTCTGTCATGTGGAGGGACATATGTTAATGAATGGGGGCAGGAGAGAGGCAATTAAAGGAAGCTCTTGGCCTCTGGCAGCAGAGTCAGCTCTTGGAGCCGGATCAGGAGCAGCTGTGCAGCTCTTCCTGACAAAACCCTGACCCTCTGCACGTTCTAGAGGCTGCTTTCCGGCAGATTGCTGCCAGAATAGGACACGTAAGGGGCATCGTGGGGCCACTTGCCGGCGGCACCCAGTTTTATACATTCTTTCTGGTGTGCTTATTTGCATCATTCATCTCGCAAAAGTTAAAAATTCACATCCCGTTATGGAAAATTATAGGACGTGACAGATTATATTTGTGACCAGAATTAATCTTTGCATGAGAAAGGAATAAAGATCTCCCCTCTCTCCACTTTCTAAATCGTGTTGAGAGAAGCTGGAAAGAAAAAATATCTGAAGGAGCACCGAATCAACCAGTGAAAGTTAGTGAATGTGAGACACAATGTCAGTGGGGACACTGTGGGGACACTGGGGTGGCTCAGTGGTTGAGGGTCTGCCTTTGGCTCAGGTCGTGATCCCCCTGGGGACCTGGGATCAAGTCCCATAATGGGCTCCCTGCATGGAGCCTGCTTCTCCCTCTGCCTATGTCTCTGCCTCTTTATGTGTCTCTCATGAATAAATAAAATCTTTTTTTTTTTTTTTTTTTTAATTTTTATTTATTTATGATAGTCACAGAGAGAGAGAGGCAGAGACACAGGCAGAGGGAGAAGCAGGCTCCATGCACCGGGAGCCCGACGTGGGATTCGATCCCGGGTCTCCAGGATCGCGCCCTGGGCCAAAGGCAGGCGCCAAACCGCTGCGCCACCCAGGGATCCCGAATAAATAAAATCTTAAAAAAAAAAAGGGGCAAAGCCTTGATGTGTTTTTTTTTTTTTTTTTTTTCTGTAGCTGACTAGAAGACTAATAATAGAATTTTCCATGTAGGGTTGTGGGGAAGGTTAAGCCAATTAACAGACCCACAGTGCTCAGATGAGTGCCTAGTACTAAATAATCTAAATGCCAGCTAGTGTTGTGAGTATTCTAGTCATCACTTCATTTCTCAGGCCATCTCTGAGACATCGCATTTTTGAGAACCTCTCTTCTAGGTTTACCTTCTGTTTGAGTGTTTGCTTCAACTTCCTCTCAAGAGGCAAAAGCTATTTCTCTGTGAAACGAAATAAAACAAAGTAGAAACAATATTATTTCAAATTGCATTTTGTTTTGGATCAGAGCTAGAGATCACATGGCTTTTTTTCTTTAGTAAATGATGCTTTCTTTACATGTATTTGTTCATGGAAAGATATTTTGGAAGAGAAAATGGGTCCTGGAATCTTAGACTTGGAAGGTTTTCATTCATTCACTCAACTGCCAGGTGCTATTCCCTTAGCTGGGAATACAGAAATGAACAAGCAGATGTGGCTGCTGCCCTAGGGAAGCTTTCCTTCTAGAACTGAAAATAGGCAATAATCATATGAATAAGTGGACAAAGGAATTTAAACTATAAATATATGTCATAAGAAAGCAAAACAGGAATTTGCTAAAGAGGTGCTGAGGTAGGGGAGAGGTTGCTGTAGATCAGGTGGTCTTGGAAAATTTATAAAGTTGGTGACATTTGAGGTCTGAATGGTAAAGAGGAGGAATGAACCCTGGAAGATCATGGGGAAGAGTATTCAAAGCAGAAGGAACAAGTCCTAAGTCCTAAAGCAGAAGCGAGATTGGTTTGTTGGAGGGACTGAAAGGCTGTCTATATGGACAAAGTGATAAATTGAGGCTGGAGACAAAGAGGCAGGGCAGGATCTTTTAGGGTCTTCCCTCATGGTAAGGAATTTGGATTTTATTACAGGTGAAATGTGAAGCCATTTGAGGGCTTTATGGGGAAGATCATGACCTACAGACATTTTTAAATGCTCTGGTTGCTGAATGGAGAATGAATTGAAGTGATGGGCAAAGAGTGTGACCAGGGAGGTTGGTTAGGAACTTGCTGCCATGGTTCTGGTAGGAGAGATGATGGGGCACTTGGGCTAGGGACATCTTGCAGGATAGAAGGGCCACTCTGGGGACATGTTGTGAATATAGAGTCAATGTGACAGACTCGTATGTCATGGACGTGAGGGGTGAGGCCAGAAAACTGAAGGTTTTGAGATGACCCTACCCCAAGGTTTTGGTTTGAACAACTAGGTGACCTTTGAGTTCGTGTAGCCTAATAATCTCCTGACTTTTGAATTCTATGAGCTATTAACACAAATGAAAAATTGAGGGTAGTCAGTGTAGTGTTGCTGTTTTTACTTTTGTGAGGTAAGTCAAAAATAAAGCAGCAACTATCATCTTCTATGACCGTTATTTCAAGAAGAGTGGAGGGATCCCTGGGTGGTGCAGCGGTTTAGCGCCTGCTTTTGGCCCAGGGCGCGATCCTGGAGACCGGGGATCGAATCCCATGTCGGGCTCCCGGTGCATGGAGCCTGCTTCTCTCTGCCTCTCTCTCTCTCTGTGTGTCTCTTATGAATAAATAAATAAAATCTTAAAAAAAAAAAAAAAAAGACTGGAGACTAATGATGAAAAGGTAGGAAGGATTAATTTTGTGTAATCTCAGAACTGAGGGCAATCCTTTATTCATTTTTATTTTATTTTATTTTTAAAAGATTTTTATTTCTTATTTTTTATTATTACTATTTTTAAGTAAACTCCACATCCAGTGTAGAACCCAACTCAGGGCCTGAACCCATAACCCAGAGATCAAGGCCTGAGCAGAGATAAAAAAAAAACAGACACATTCAACCAACTGAGCCATCCAGACACCCCAAAAGATTTTTATTTTTAAATAATCTCTATATCCAACATGGAACTCAAACTTACAACCCCGAGATTAAGAGTTGCATGCTCCAAAGATTAAGCTAGCTGGGCACCCCAAAGGGCAATCCTTTGAATTCAATAAAGTGAGCTCTAGGAAAATTTATAACATTGCTTTTAAAAAAATCATTTTGTCTGAGATCAGTAGAAACTGTTAGAGCTGGACAGATATTTGGGAACCACTGGTTTAGTTCATCTTTTCAGTGTAGGTGGAAATCCCTCTTATGGCATCCCTGACAGATGTTCTTCTAGCTTCCGCAGGAATACTTCCCGTGGAGGGCACACAGTGTCTCAGCAGGCAGCCCATCCCAACTGATGGACGGCTTTGCTGTCACCTCTCTACCCTAGCCTTGTCTGCCTGATGCACACAGAGTGAAGCTGATCTCTCTTCAGCACTCAGTCTTTCAAACATCTGAACATCATCATGTCCACCTTTTTCAAAAGGCAAACATTTCTAGCTCCTTTAACTAATTCTTGCTGGGTACGAATGCAGAGTAGGTAAACAACATAGGCCTGACGTTCCTAAGATTGCAGCTCTTCATGTCACCCAGCAGGCATTCAGTGGGCCTTTGGTATCTGCCCTCTGGCCCAGTCCCCACGCACAGGAAAGAGAAAGTTGGAGAAAAAACATCTATCTCCCTTTAAGCAGATTTAGGCTGGATACCTGGACATCTATTTTGAAATTGAGGCAGGATGAGGAATTTATTTTTTTATTTTTTTCAGGATGAGGAATTTAAATGCACACACAGATCTTGATCTCATAACCCCCTTGGGCATTAACATCATTTGTTTGAGAGAGACCTGGATTTAGAGACAAATTAATTCCTGTTCAAAGCTTTAGGGCTTAAAAAATCTGGCCTTGCTTATGATTAATGTCAGGGAGACTATTTCTGACTTCACAGGCAGGTAACTTAGAATTAATGGTTGTGAAAGCACCTAGCACAGTACTGGCTATTTGGTAAAGGTTTATATCTTTTCTTGAAATTTTCCCTTCGTGACTTCTTTCCTTTCTTCCCTCCTTCCTTCCTTTTTGTCTTTTTTCTTGTATGTAATTGATCTTTCCAGTTTAACTGATATGTAATTGACATACGGCATTATGTGAGTTTAAGGTGTACGTTACAATGACCTGACTGCCATATGTTGTGAAGTAATGACTACGATAAGTTTAGTTAACATCCATCATCTCCTACACAAGGAGATACAGAGCAAAAAGGAAGAAAAGGCTTTTTTTCCTCCTGATGAGAACTCTACTCTCTCAACAACTTTCAAATATACTATACGGGTATGTTAACTATAGTCATCCTGTGGTACAGTACACATCCAGTATTTATTTATCTCATAACTGGAAGACTACCTTTTGACCACCTTCCCTACAACATCCCCCCCCCCCTCCCTTCTCCTGGTAACCACACATCTGATCTCTCTCTTTCTCTCTCTCTCTTTTTTTTAATGAGTTTCATTTAACTTTTTTTTTTGGTTCCACATATAAGTGAGATCATACAGTATTTATCTTTCTCTGACTTATTTAATTCAACTTCATGTCCTCAACGTCCATCCATGTTCTAACAAATGGCAGGATTTCCTTTATTTGTATGGCTGAATAATATCCTATTGTGTAGGGACACCACATTTTCTTTATCCATTCATTGGTTGACAGACCGGTTGTTTCTATGTCTTGGATATCATAAATAATGCTGTAATGGACAGATAGCTTTTTTACATATGAAATGAAGAAGTGGAAATCCTGGATCATAAAGTAGTTCTACTTTTTAATTTTTTGAGGACCCTTCATACTGTTTCCCATAGAACTTGTTTCTATTTACAATCCTAACAACAGTAAACAAGGGTTTCCTTTTCTCCACATCCACACCAACACTTGTTACCTCTTGTCTTTTTGCTGATGGCCATTCTAACAGGTGTAAGGCGAATTCTTACTCTGATTCTGATTTGTATTTCCTTAATAATTAGTGATGTCGAGCACCTTTTTTAGGGATCTATCAACCATTCACATATCTTCCTTGGTAAAATGTCTATTGCCAATTTTTAATTCAATTGTCAGGTTTCTTGCTATTGAGTTATATGATATTAATCCCTTATCAGATATATAATTTGCAAGTATTTTTCCCATTCTGTAAGTTGTCTTTTCATTTTGTTGATTGTTTCTTTTGCTGTGCATAACATTTTTAGTCGGATGTCCCACTTGTTTATTTTTTATTTTGTTACTTGAGCTTTTCAGTAACATATTAAAAAAAAATCATTGCCAGAGCCGCCTTCTCCCTTAGCCTATGGCTCTGCTTCTTTCTGTGTCTCTCATGAATAAATAAAGAAAATCTTAAAAAAAAAATCATTGCTTAGGGGTGCCTGGGTGGCTCAGTTGGTTGAGTGTCTGCCTTTGGCTCAGGTCATGATCTCTGGGTCCTGGGATAGAGCCCTGTATTGAGCTCCCTGCTCCACGGGGAGCCTGCTCCTTCCTCTCCCTCTGCCTGCTGCTCCCCCTACTTGTGCTCTCTTGCTCTCTGTCAAATAAATAAGTAAAATCTTTTAAAAAAAATCATTGCCTGGACCTGTGTCAAGAAGCTCTTCCCCTATGTTTATCCTGTCACCCAGAATCAGAGAGGAGCATCTGTGCCAGCCATTTCCTACCAGAAGGACCAGATCTTTATGCTACTCCTCACCTTGCCCAACTTACCCTCCTGAAGACTAGGCTGGGAGTCTTTCTTTGGCTGAGTTACCAGTGGCTACATTCCAGTGCAGGTAGCCTGGCCATGAATGACTGCAAATCCCACTCCATCTCACACTCTGTGAGGGGTTGGGCTGGGCTTGCCCAGTCTGGAGGCAGCCACTTGCTGGCAGGGAACAGTGACTACTGTCTGCCTGGAGGTACATAATAAGGCCAATGACAGCATGCATTTACATTTGTTCACTGTGTATAAAGTGGTTCTCAACAACTAAGATTCCTTTTCTGGGACAAGGGCAGTTAAGACCTCAAGACAAACCTGCCAAGGTCAGCTTTCCAATATTATTCAGTTTGAATATTGTATACCTATCAAACTCTCAAATTTAAAAACAATCTTTTGGGGCACCTGGGTGGCTCAGTGGTTGAGCATCTGCCTTCGACTCGGGGCATGATCCCGTGGTCCCGGGATCAAGTCCCACATGGGGCTCCCTGCATGGAGCCTGCTTCTCCCTCTGCCTGTGTCTCTGCCTCTCTCTGTGTCTCTCATGAATAAGTAAATAAAATCTTAAAAAAATAAAATAAAAACAATCTTTTCCAATATTCCAGGTTTTACTTCTCCAAACACATTAAGAGCTCTGAGAGAGGGCACCTGAGTGGCTCTGTGGTTAAGCATCTGCCTTTGGCTTAGGTCAGTAAACAACAGTAAACAGCACATGAATAAAATAATGGCTTTGAAGAAAAAAAAATAAGACACGTGTCATTAGAGGGGAGAGATCAAAGCAGGTTCTCTGAGAAAGTGGCATCAGATTTACTGTCTCTCTTTTCTGCTAAGATTTGGGTGTCAGAAGAGCAGAAACCACATCTATATTTTTAATTCTGTGTTCCCAGTGCCTAGGACATAAAAGATCCTCAACAAATTTTGTTGGACAATTGGTGATAGTATCCATTTTGGGAAGAGAGACAAGAGAGAATCTACCTTCCTTCACTTCCCAGTAACTAAAAACTTCTTTGTGATGGGGAGGAAAACAACCTTCCTTTCTCCTTAGTTCTGATACTTTAGATGAGCTGCTTGCCAGTTGGGAGAACTATCCAGCTGACTTAGTTTGAAAATCCATTTTTGACATAACCACTTAAGGTGTGCGTATGTGTGTGTGGCACTCCAGATTTGTCATGACTTTTTTTTTTAAGACTTTATTTATTTATTCATGAGACACACACACACACACACACACACACACACAGAGAGAGAGAGAGAGAGGCAGAGACACAGGCAGAGAGAGAAGCAGGCTCCCTGCAGGGAGCCTGACGTGGGACTCGATCCCAGGATCACACCCTGGGCTGAAGGTGGCGCCAAACTGCTGAGCCACCCGGGCTGTCTTTGTCATGACCTTAATAAAGAAAGAAAGGAAGTGAAGAGGGAGATAGGTGTGAGTCTTACTGTAAGAAAATCACAAGAGGGCCTGCTAGGAAGCAGGGCGAACCAATATGGAAATGTGAGGTAAGCTAGTGCATAAGATGTGTAGAGACTATGGGTAGAAAAACAAAACAAAACAAAACAAAACAAAACAAAACAAAACAAAACAAAACAAAAAAAGAAACTATGGGTAGAGGAGCAGAAGACTTCTCATCCCCCCTGTTTGTGCTTTCTCTTTTCTTTTTAAAAGATTTTATTTTTTTATTATTTGAGAGAGAGCATAAGCAAGGGGAGGGGCAGAGGGAGAGGGAGAAGCAGACTCCCTACTGAGTGTGGAGCCTGACTTGGGGCTCCATCCCAAGACTCTGGGATCATGATCTGGGATGGAGTCAGACACTTAACTGATTGAGCCCTCCAGGTGCCCCTGGTGTGAGCCTTTTCTAGTCACTTTGCTCTAGTCATATGTTTGGGTAGACATAAGAAAAACCAATTAATTATAAGTAAGAAATATAGGAAAGTGGGGAAAAAAGTAAAGATAGGGAGATGTGAAAGGTCAAAGTAATTAAAATGAAGAACAATCTAGGGGCAACTGGCTGGCTTAGTTGAGTGTGCAACTCTTGATCTTGGCATCCTGAGTTCAAGCCCCACGGTGGGTGTAGAGATTACTTAAAAAAATTGTAGCACCCATCCAAGTGTAACCTTATTTCTGAAGATTTGTTGTAAGTAAAAAGACTATATAGAGAAAAGAAAAATGTTCATAACCTATTGAGAGAATAAGGAAACCTAATTAAAAAGAATCCTCTAAAAAAAAAAAAAAAAAAAAAAAGAATCCTCTAAGAAAAAATTTAAAAAATAATACGACTAAAAGCTCAAATATTTTTTTAAAAGCTCAAATATTAAAACAGGTAAAAGTAAGATTGAAAATGAGAGATGAAATAAAAGATTTATTTATTTATTTTTTTAATTTATTTTTTATTGGTGTTCAATTTACCAACATACAGAATAACCCCCAGTGCCCGTCACTCCCACCCCCCCGCCCTCCTCCCCTTCTACCACCCCTAGTTCGTTTCCCAGAGTTAGCATTCTTTACGTTCTGTCTCCCTTTCTGATATTTCCCACCCATTTCTTCTCCCTTCCCTTATATTCCCTTTCACTATTATTTATATTCCCCAAATGAATGAGAACATATAATGTTTGTCCTTCTCCGACTGACTTACTTCACTCAGCGAAATAAAAGATTTAAAATAAAAGATGTGAAAAGCTACAACTACTAAATAAAAAGAAAAGTAAGAAAGTGAGAAACCTATAAAATATATTAAAAGTAAAGTAAAGGAAAAAAATAAAGTAAAGGAATTAAGAAATGAAAATAGATTTCTTAAGTGTCAAAATAAAGAAAAAAAGACTTTAAAAAGTCCTCAAAAGAGAAAAAGGAACTTTTATTTTTATTTTATTTATTTTTTATTTTTATCTATTCATGAGAGACACAGAGAAAGATGCAGAGACATAGGCAGAGGGAGAAGCAGGCTCCCTGAGGGGAGCCTGCTGTAGGACTCGATTCTGGAACCCCAGGATCATGACCTGAGCCGAAGGCAGATGCTCAACCACTGAGCCACCGAGGTGCCCCAAAAGAAGAATTTAAAGTGAAAAAAAAATGAGCGAGAAAGTAAGAGCAAGAAGTCTGAATGGTGAAGAAATTCTAGAAGGAAACAGACCACTGACAGAGGTTGAAATGTGAGGGAGGGAGGCTGGGCTTCCCCTTCCGGACCTCCTACAGTGCATGACCTTGGGAAACAAACACGCTGCAGTGCTGGCCAGCTGTGCAGAGGCTATGTCCAGCAGTGGCATTTGGAAATGTGCCACATGTGCTGCTCAGTAGGGCATGAGTCTGCTTGAAATGAAGTTGGGCTAGTTAATCACATGCTCAAAACTTCCAACTAAGACTTTTTTTTAAACAAAATTTTATTTATTTATTCATGAGAGACAGAGAGAGAGAGAGAGAGAGAGAGAGGCAGAGACCCAGGCAGAGGGAGAAGCAGGCTCCATGCAGGGAGCCCGATGTGGGACTCAATTCCAGGACTCCAGGATCATGCCCTGGGCCGAAGCCAGACGCTAAACCGCTGAGCCACCCAGGGATCCCTAGACTTTTGAAAACTAAGTGAAGAATTTAGCCAACATTCACTGAGCAAAATTGGGAAACTATAAATGTTTGCCACAAGAGGCCATCGTATATGAGAAATATTAAACAAATGGGACTGACACTGGAGACGAGCTATGAAGCTACATGAGTGAGTAATCCAGAAGTGAAATGTTCTATGTGTCTGGATTGGCAGTGAGATGTAAAAAGGGAGGGAGAGATGGGTGAGAGAATCTAAAAAGGCTTGACTATAACATAGTGATGGGTTAGTTCATAAGTCATTGATGACTCTGGTTTTAAACTGGGTCTGTATTTTGGGGTATTAGTAAGAAATCCTGCCCCAACAGACTTAAACATTATGAACTTTTCTTTTTTTTTTAATATTTTATTTATTTATTCATAGAGATGCAGAGAGAGAGAGAGAGAGAGAGAGGCAGAGGGAGAAGCAGGCTCCACGCAGAGAGCCTGACGTGGGACTCGATCCCGGGGCTTCAGGATCACGCCCACCACTGCGCCACCGGGGCTGCCCACATTATGAACTTTTCTTTCTTTCTTTCTTTCTTTCTTTCTTTCTTTCTTTCTTTCTTTCTTTCTTTCTTTCTTTCTTTCTTTCTTTATTTATTTATGACAGTCACACAGAGAGAGAGAGAGAGAGGCAGAGACACAGGCAGAGGGAGAAGCAGGCTCCATGCACCGAGAGCCTGACGTGGGATTCGATCCCGGGTCTCCAGGATCGCGCCCTGGGCCAAAGGCAGGCGCCAAACCGCTGCGCCACCCAGGGATCCCCATTATGAACTTTTCAAACAAAAATGAGTCTACTGTGATTTTTAAAAAAGATTTTATTTAATTGAGGGACAGAGACCATAAGTGCGGGGGCGAGGAACAGAGGGACAAGAAGATTCTCCGCTAAGCACAGAGCTCAGTCCCAGAACCCTGAGATCATGGCCCCAGCTAAGTCAGATGCTATAACTCACTGAGCCATCCAGGAGCCCCAGTCTAATGTAATTCTGACGTTGGTTAATTCAATGGCTCAGAGTCAAAGGTGATATCCTACTTTTGTCTAAATAAACTTAGCCCTTTAAAAAAAAAAGATTTTATTTACTTATTTATTCATGAGAGACACACAGAGGGAGGCAGAGACATTGGCAGAGGGAGAAGCAGACTCCCCGTGGGAAGCCTGATGCAGGACTTGATCCCAGGACCCCAGGATCATGCCCTGAGCTGAAAGCAGACACTCAACCACAGAGGCACCCAGGTGCCCCAGTCTTAATCCTTTTAATTATCTCTCTAAATCATTTCTTCAAACTTTTTAGTCCTTACTGTGGCTAAGCTTAGAGTTTTTTCCAAGTTTAAATAGGCAGATAAGGATGTAGGAAATAATATGTTCTGTTTATATTGAATTTTGGGAAAGGAACTAAAGAGGACTTGAAATTGCTGATATTATATCATGTATTATAAAATGAGAAAATAACCAAAAAAATGTATGTTAGCCAAAGCAACTCTAGAGCTCAGTGTCAGAGGCAGCAGAGCGTGTATTGCCACATCTGTGGAGGAAGTGGTTCCATGGAAGAGGGCCCTTGTTTATACCCTTGTCTGTATGCGCTGCTTTAGCCTTGAAATTTTACATGCAAAAGCCTCCATTCAAACAGCAGGACTGCAGCAAATTTAGTTCAATGGGAGCTAGGAAATTTAGCTGGAAGTGATTTCCCTCTTATGTCAAGCCACTCATCCAGTTTATTTCAGAATTTTGCTTTTAGCTATGTTTTGTTTCCAAGTATATAGCATAAAATAGATGTTTATTTACATAAAACTCATGGATTCATTTTGTTAAAGAGAAGCCAATGGAAAGCATGTGTGCAATACTGTGCAGATTTGTTCCAACAGGGGTATTGTGGAGAGATGCCAGGACTGGGATGTGTCACAGTTCTGTCACACGGTCCCACTACTTACTCGGTGAGCCAATGCTCCAAGGGCATTAGCCCAATGCCTCTCCTGTAAAACTGCTACTATACCTACTATTAAATCTCATATATTACGAGGTAGATAGTAGAGTTATCCCCATTTTACATGTAAGGGATTAGTAAATGGCAGAGCTGGGATTCGAGCTTCATGCTAGTGAGATGACACTGGGTAGATGGCCTTTTGACCCTGCTTGCTTGCTTTAAAGATTTTATTTATTTATTTGTGAGATACACACAGAGAGAGGCAGAAACCTAGGCAGAAGGAGAAGCAGGCTCCATGCAGGGAGCCTGATGTGGGACTCGATCCTGGGACCCTGGGATCACGCCCTGAGCCGAAGGCAGAAGCTCAACCACTGAACCACCCTGGCTTGACCCTGCGTCCTTAGCTGTGTCAGCATTAAAAGTAAAACAGCCAGTTTTGGTTGTTGTTGTTGTTTGTTTGTTTGTTTTTTATCAGCAAAATGGATTTATTTGGGAACAGCAGAGGAATTGCAATTAGGGACAGTCAAGTGATGGCTGAGCATAGGCAAGTCTGGGAAGGAATGTTACTTTATAGATAAAAGGAGGAAGTTGGGAGGGGTTGCTTTGTATGAAAGTCCATTGGAGGAAATGGAGAGTTCAGGGTGATGACAGTTCCTTCCTCATTGGCTGAGTTGTGGTATTTTCTTATTGGCTGAGCTTGTTGTTGGGCAAAGAGAAATTCTTCCTCCTGGAGTAGTAAAGTAGGCTTCTTCCTGTTGAGAATCAAAGGAAGTCTCTTCCTTTTGGGGTCTGCAATTAAAAAGTGGTAGGGCACAAGCCTCCCACTACTGGTCTCTCCACTCATTAAAAATTTAAAAAATGTTTTTTTAAAAAATTATTTATTTATTTTACAGAGAGAGTGAGAGTGGGCACTGGGGCGCTTGTGAGTGGAGGGAGGGGAATAAAGAGAGAGAGAATCTCAAGCAGGCTCCCCAGAGCCGGACTTGGGGATCATCCCTGAGATCATGACCTGAGCCTAAACGGACAGTCAGGCAGTCAGGTGCTTAACTGACTAAGCAAGCCACCCAGGTGTCCCTCCCCACACATTTTAAATGAGGTTTCCTTTCTTTAGTTTTACAGCTACATAAAACATCTGTTATTTG
Source organism: Canis lupus baileyi (assembly GCF_048164855.1). Lineage (NCBI taxonomy): Eukaryota > Metazoa > Chordata > Mammalia > Carnivora > Canidae > Canis > Canis lupus. The sequence continues at coordinate 22,865,176 of NC_132865.1, forward strand.
GGATGCCTGGGTGGCTCAGTGGTTGGGCCACTGCCTTCGGCTCGGGTGGTCTCCCAGGATCCAGGATCGAGTCCCATATCTGGCTTCTGTGAGGAGCCTGTTTCTCCCTCTGCCTGCATCTCTGCTTCTCTCTCTTTCTCTCTCTGTGTGTGTCTCTCATGAATAAATGGATAAATTAAAAAATTTACTGAAGCCCTTACTTCCTTGGGTTGCACCATTCTTGGAACCTATCAAATCTAGGGTGACCAATGTAGTGATGGATAGTGCCCTAAGCCCCCTCCTGTGTTTTCCCCTCCAGCTTCTCCCCTTCTCCCTTTGGGTGTTGATGTCCTGCTTAGAATTTGCAACTTCAGATGTGGCTGTTCACGGCTCTTCTGTTCTATGTGCACCAGAGCCCTTTCTTTTCTGGTCTTGTGTTTTCACCATGTTTCTTGCTGTTGGTGGGATTGAAGGGAGTCTTTGTCCTATGATCGGTAATTCCATCGTTTTTCTAGGCCCTTAAAAGGTAGCCACCCCTTTTGAGTATAAAGCTTCTTGGGGCCAGGGCTGCAGCAACTGGGGGAAAACACGCAGTTTACTGCCTATTGCGTTCCTTTTTTTTTTAAAAAAGATTTTATTTATTTATTCATGAGAGACACAGAGAGAGAGAAAGAGACACAGGCAGAGGGAGAAGCAGGCTCCATGCAGGGAGCCTGATGTGGGACTCGATCCTGGATCTCCAGGATCATGCCCTGGGCCGAAGGCAGGTGCCAAACTGCTGAGCCACCCGGGCTGCCCGCCTAATGTGTTCCTTGATGATCATTTTATTCAGTTCCTAATTGTTCGGATAGGCAGGTGTATTCATCTCGTTCTTCGCTCTCCTTTCCTTCTTGTAACTGAGACTTTCTTTGTGGTGTCACATTCTTTATGCCTGAGATTACAACTATGAGAATTTCCTTTAGTGAAGATTTGCTGCTGACAATTTCTGTTTTTGTTTGTCTGAAAAGACCTTTCTTTATTTGTCCTTCTTAAGGCTTTTTTGGTCTGTACAGGACTCTATATTGGCAGTTACTTTTTTATAGAACGTTGAGGATATCATTCCACTGCTTTTCTTATTTCCCTTATTGCTGTTTACCATCAGTCTTGCTCTTCTGAAGTTAATTTGTCTTTATTCTTAGATGCTTTCTTTATTTTTAATTTTTAAAATTATTTTCAAAGATTTTATTTATTCATGAGAGACACACCAAGAGAGGCAGAGACATAGGCAGAAGGAGAAGCAGGCTTCCTGCAGGGAGCCCAGTGTGAGACTCAATCCTGGATCTCTGGGATCACCCCCTGAGCTGAAGGCAGATGCTCAACCACTGAGCCACCCACGTGCCCCCTTAGATGCTTGAAAAAAAAAAAAAGATTTACTTACTTATTTATTTGAGAGGGAGAGAGAGAGAGAATGCACATATGTGGGAGTAGGGAGAGGGGCAAAGGGAAAGAATCACAAGCAGATTCCATGCTGAGTGCAGAGCCCAGTGCAGGGCTCCATCCCAAGACCCTGAGATCATGACCTGAGCCAAAATCTAGAGTCTGATGCTTACCTGACTGAGCTACCCAGGCACCCCTACTCTTAGATACTTTTAAGATTTTCTGTTTCTTGTTGTTCTGCTGTTTTATTATGACGTATTTAGTTGTGCATTTATTGTTGTTTATCTATTCTTCTTGGAGTACATGAGGTCCCTTGAATCTGGGTATTAGTGTTTTCCATTATTTTGGAAAATTATCAGTCATTCTACACATATCACTTCTGCTCCATTTATCTTCTCTCCTCCCGGAACACTGATTAAATGCAGGTTAGACCTTTTACCCTGTTATATTTTGCATATTTTGTTTCTCTTAGCTGCATTCTGCCTTCTGATTTACTTTCTAGTTTATTAATCTTGTCTTTAATTGGCTTTGAAACATGTCCAGTGAGTTTTAAATACTGTTATTATGTCCTTTATTTCAAAAAATTCAATTTTTTTCCTTTATTTCATTGTTGTTTTAAGTCTTTTAGCAGGCTTATCCCTAACAAAAATAAATGGATGCTTGGCATTTCTCGGGAACAATAGAGTTTTGCAAGGATTTATTGAATTTATGTTGACCGAGAGAAAGGATTTGACAAGTTTTCTTTATTCTGACTAGCATATTTCTGTCTGTTAAATCCCCTCCTTACTCTGAGGGGGTATGTGCCTCTGATAATGGCAGAGACAGGACACAAACAGCTTCACAGCTTTTAGATGCAGTTGATTTTGATGACAAAAAGAAAGATTCTGAAGGGTGTTAGTTATAAGAATGAAGTGTGCATGATCCTGAGTGACAAATTGTCTTCATGTATTCTTTATTTTTATATGTGTTTGTGATAATAAGGACTCTGTAAAGTATGTGGTCCTGCTTGACTTCTTGCCTCGATCTCAGAGTGACACTCTCTGCTACATCTCTTTTTGTTGTTTCCTATTTTCTTCACGTATTTCAAGCTTGTAGTTCGTTTCTTTAAATTCAGTGAGGGAGTTGTTTTTTGTTTTTTGTTTGTTTGTTTTTGTTTTTGTTTTACTAAATGGCCATTAATGGTTCATAAGAAGAGGCATGAAAAGTGCTACTGCATTAGTGCTTATCTTATGCTACTAGCAACACGTTGTTAGTACGTGAACAAACCTGAGCTAGCCTCTTGGAAGATGACAGGATGTATAGAAGGAGACCCCACCGATTCCAACCATTCCAGGCATCCCAGCAGTCTCATGTATGGGTGAGGCCATCCTATACCATCCAGTCCTAGATTGGAAAATGCTCCCAACTGACCCAAATTCATGAGTAATAGAAATATTTGTTGTTTTAAGTCATTGAGCTTCAGGTGGTTTGTTATTTAGAAAATGCTGATACACATAGTAAGTATCATTTAGAAAAAAACTGGTCAGTAAATCCAATATTTGTAGTCTTTACAAGTCTATTTCTTTCTTTTTTTTAAAGATTTTATTTATTTATTCATGACAGACAGAGAGAGAAAGAGAGAGAGAGAGAGAGAGAGAGAGGCAGAGACACAGGCAGAGGGAGAAGCAGGCTCCATGCAGGGAGCCCAACATGGGACTCGATCCCGGGTCTCCAGGATCACGCCCTGGGCTGAAGGCGGCGCTAAACTGCTGAGCCACCCGGGCTGCCCTTAACATTCAGTTTAAAGAATAAATTAACAGATATAACAAAGGTGGCTTTTTTTATTTTAGAAAAAAGCCACTGAAAGGATACTAGTTTTACTGAATAAATATTCAATAAGTGATGATTATAATAACTTGGACTATTGCTACAAAAGAAATAAATATTACCATTAATATTTAGAGGACGGCTGTCTAATAGGCTTGATCATAGGTAAGAAATCGTGAGAAACAAACAATAGAGAATGGAGAGATTGGGGCACCTGGGTGGCTCAGTGGTTGAGCATCTGCCTCCAGTTCAGGGCATGATCCTGGGGTCCTGGGATCGAGTCCCAACTTGGACTCCCCTTAAGGAGCCTGTTTCTCTCTTTGGCTATGTCCCTGCCTGAGTATGTCTTTAATGAATAAATAAATAAAATCTTAAAAAAAAAATAAGAAAAGGGAGAGATTATCTCATAAAGAAGATCTGGCTATTGATTGGTTTGGAGGGGAAAAATCTGATTCATGTCTTATATAAATTTTGTCTCCTTCATTGACCATAATGGAAACCGGAGAATCAAGGCTTGCAGGATAGTTTATGTTAGAAGTCTGAGCTCAATAAGTCTTGCAGGACCACTAATTGTTGGTTTTGGTGTGTGTGAGGTGGAGGGAGCAGGTCTAGGTATCTGCTCTACATACAGGAGCATGTGTGAATGTGTGTTATGTATGAGTATTTGTTCACTATAACATTATACAAAATAGTAAAAGTTGGAATTACCTTTGATGATCAACATGGAAATAGTCTAATTTTGATACATTCACATAATATTGTACCAAACTATTAAATATTGTATCAGCTAGGAGCACAGTTAAGTGTCTCACTCCTGATTTTGGCTCACGTCATAATCTCAGAATGGTGAGATTGAGCCCTGTGTGGGGCTCTATGCTCGCTGGAGAGTGTGTTTCTGTTTCTCTCCTTCTGCCCTTCCCCCAGCTCTTTTGAGCACAACTGCTCTCCCTCTCTCTCAAATAAATAAAAATATATTTTAAAAAAGGGGTTCTTGGGTGGCTCAGTCAGTTGGGTATCTGACTGTTGGTTTTGGCTTAGGTCATGATGTCAGGATCATGGGTTTGACCCCGAGATGGGCTCTACCCTCAGGTTGGAGTCTGCTTGAGAGATTCTCTTTCTCCCTCTCCCTCTGTCTCAGCCCCTCCCCTGACTCAGGTGTGTGCTCTTGCTGTCTCTCAAATAAACAAACAAATAAATAGAATCTGTGAAAATAAATAAATATTGCATCAGCTATTAAAAAGAATGTCTAAGATTAACATGTATTTAGAAAGGATTAATAAAGAGGATCCCTGGGTGGCTCAGCGCCTGCCATTGGCCCAGGTCATGATCCTGGAGTCCTGGGATTGAGTCCTGCATCAGGTTCCCTGCATGGAGTCTGCTTCTCCCTCTGCCTGTGTCTCTGCCTCTCTCTTTCTCTGTGTCTCTCATGAATAAATAAATAAAATCTTAAAAAAAAAGGATTAATATGTATGGATTTAAAAAGATGTAAAAAATGTCTCAGAAATATGTAAAAACTATTTCTTGTTTTGTGAAATAAATTAAACAGAATTCATGTGTATGCAACTTATGTAGTGCCTATGTAGATGCTCTCCAGGGCCCTAGGGCTCTGGGATTACCATTCCTTTTAATATTTAATATCCTCTCAAAAAATATTTAATATCCTCTCAACATCCTCCGAAGATATAATTTTTTAATAAAATTATTTATTTTAAGATTAAAAATGTTTGTATTTACTTATTTATTAAGAACTTTTTTGTAGAAAGTTTTTATTTTATTTTTATTTTTATTTTTATTTTTATTTTTATTTTTATGTTTTAAGCTAAACCCCAAAATACATTTTATTTATTTATTTAATTTATTTATTTTATTGGAGCTCAGTTTGCCAACATATAGCATAACACCCAGTGCTCATCTCACTAAGTGCCCCCCTCAGTGCCCATCAGCCAGTCACCCCAATCCCCTGCCCACCTCCCTTTCCACTACCCCTTGTTCATTTCCCAGAGTTAGGTGTCACTCATGTTCTGTCACCCTCACTGATATTTTCACTCCTTTTCCCTTTATTCCCTTTCACTAATTTTTATATTTCCCAAATGAATGAGACCATATAATGTTTGTCCTCCGATTGACTTATTTCACTCAGCACAATACCCTCCAGTTCCATCCACGTTGAAGCAAATGGTGGGCATTCATTGTTTCTAATGGCTGAGTAATATTCCATTGTATACATAAACCACATCTTCTTTATCCATTCATCTTCCGATGGACACCGAGGCTCCTTCCACAGTTTGGCTATTGTGGACATTGCTGCTATAAACATTGGGGTGCAGGTGTCCTGCCATTTCACTGCATCTGTATCTTTGGGGTAAATCCCCAGCAGTGCAATTGCTGGGTCGTAGGGCAGATCTATTTTTAACTCTTTGAGGAACCTCCACACAGTTTTCCAGAGTGGCTGCACCAGTTCACATTCCCACCAACAGTGTAAGAGGGTTCCCTTTTCTCCACATCCTCTCCAACATTTGTTGTTTCCTGTCTTGTTAATTTTCCCCATTCTCACTGGTGTGAGGTGGTATCTCATTGTGGTTTGGATTTGTATTTCCCTGATGGCAAGTGATGCAGAGCATTTCCTCATGTGCATGTTGGCCATGTCTATGTCTTCCTCTGTGAGATTTCTCTTCATGTCTTTTGCCCGTTTCATGATTGGATTGTTTGTTTCTTTGGTGTTGAGTTTAATAAGTTCTTTATAGATCCTGGATACTAGCCCTTTATCTGATAGGTCATTTGCACATATCTTTTCCTATTCTGTAGGTTGTCTTTTAGTTTTGTTGACTGTTTCTTCTGCTGTGCAGAAGCTTCTTATCTTGATGAAGTCCCAATAGTTCAGTTTTGCTTTTGTTTCCTTTGCCTTCATGGATGTATCTTGCAAGAAGTTGCTGTGGCCAAGTTCAAAAAGGGTGTTGCCTGTGTTCTCCTCTAGGATTCTGATGGATTCCTGTCTCACATTTAGATCTTTCATCCATTTTGAGTTTATCTTTGTGTATGGTGTAAGAGAATGGTCTAGTTTCATTTTTCTGCATGTGGCTGTCCAATTTTCCCAGCACCATTTATTGAAGAGACTGTCTTTTTTCCAGTGGACAGTTTTTCCTCCTTTGTCGAATATTAGTTGACCATAGAGTTGAGGGTCCACTTCTGGGTTCTCTATTCTGTTCCATTGATCTCTGTGTCTGTTTTTGTGCCAGTACCACACTGCCTTGATGACCACAGCTTTGTGGTACAACCTGAAATCTGGCATTGTGATGCCCCCAGCTCTGGTTTTCTTTTTTAATATTCCCCTGGCTATTTGGGGTCTTTTCTGATTCCACACAAATCTTAAGATGATTTGTTCCAACTCTCTGAAGAAAGTCCATGGTACTTTGATAGGGGTTGCATTAAATGTGTAAATTGCCCTGGGTAGCATTGACATTTTCACAATATTAATTCTTCTAATCCATGAGCATGGAATATTTTTCCATCTCTTTGTGTCTTCCTCAATTTCTTCCAGAAGTGTTCTGTAGTTTTTAGGGTATAGATCCTTTACCTCTTTAGTTAGGTTTATTCCTAGGTATCTTATGCTTTTGGGTGCAATTGTAAATGGGATTGACTCCTTAATTTCTCTTTCTTCAGTCTCATTGTTAGTGTATAGAAATGCCACTGATTTCTGGGCATTGATTTTTTTTTTTTTAAATTTTTTATTTATTTATGATAGTCACACACACAGAGAGAGAGAGGCAGAGACACAGGCAGAGGGAGAAGCAGGCTCCATGCACTGGGAGCCCGATGTGGGACTCGATCCTGGGTCTCCAGGATCGCGCCCTGGGCCAAAGGCAGGCGCCAAACCGCTGCGCCACCCAGGGATCCCTGGGCATTGATTTTGTATCCTGCCACACTGCCGAATTGCTGTATGAGTTCTAGCAATCTTGGGGTGGAGTCTTTTGGGTTTTCTATGTACAGTATCATGTCATCTGCGAAGAGGGAGAGTTTGACTTTTTCTTTGCCAAGTTGAATGCCTTTTATTTCTTTTTGTTGCCTGATTGCTGAGGATAGGACTTCTAGTACTATGTTGAATAGCAGTGGTGAGAGTGGACATCCTTGTTGTGTTCCTGATCTTAGGGGAAAGACTCCCAGTGTTTCCTTATTGAGAATGATATTTGCTGTGGGCTTTTCGTAGATGGCTTTTAAGATGCTGAGGAATCTTACACTCTGAAGAGTTTTGATCAGGAACGGATGCTGTATTTTGTCAAATGCTTTCTCTGCATCTATTGAGAGGATCGTATGGTTCTTGTTTTTTCTCTTGTTGATATGATCTATCACATTGATTGCTTTACGAGTGTTGAACCAGCCTTGCATCCGGGGATAAATAAATATTTACTTATTTATTAAAAACTTTTTAAAAAAAGATTTTATTTATTTATTCATGAGAGACACACACACACAGAGAGGCTGATACACAGGCAGAGGGAGAAGCAGGCCCCCCACAGGGAGCCTGATGAGGGACTCAATCCTGGAACCAGGATCACGCCCTGAGCCAAAGTCAGATGCTCAACTGCTGAGCCACCCAGGTGTCCCCAAAAACAATTTTTTAAAAGATTTTATTTATTTGAGAGAGACAAGGAGAGAACCAATAGGAGGAGGGGCAAAGGGAGAGGAAGAGGGACAAGCAGACTCCCCGCTGAGTGGGGAGCCTGACATGGGGCTCAATGCCAGGATCCAGAGATTACGACCTGAGCCAAAGTTGGAGGCTTAACTGACTGAGTCACCTAAGTGCTTCCCCTCCCCCATCCTGCTGTAGAATATATATATATTTAAATTTTTATTTATTTATTTGAGAAAGAGAGAAAGAAAGAAAAAGCATAAACAGGGGGATGGGCTGAAGGAGAAGCAGACTGCTGAGCTGGGAGTCCAATGTGGGGCTCAATCCCAGAACCCTGGGATCATGACCTGAGCTGAAATCACTTAACTTTCTGAACCAGCCAAGCACCCCCCAGAATATCTTTAAAGAAGTCACAGATAGCCCAAGCTTCGGTGTCTTGCTTCCCTTAAATGCTTGTTCTCTGCTTCTTATCTTGCCACCAGTGTTCTTTCTTTTTTTGTTTCTATATTATTCAAATATATCAAAAGAGCTGTAATGCATCTCCTTTTCCATGTAGTTCCCCTTATGCTATCTTTAGTATAGGTCTATATGTGACTTGTTTTATTAAAAGTTGGGAGTTTTAAAGAGAGGCTATATATCAACAGAGGTCAATAAACAGTAAAAAACCCAGCATAGGTATGTCTATTTCTATTATTTCTATTACCTATTGTATATAATATGTAATATATCTCTAGTCCCTAGCAACTGGTAACCTTTCCCTAGCTGTGTTTTTTCCGAGGCCGCCCTTCCTAGGTCTCCTTTTTTTCTCCTTTTACACAAAGAGACCCCAACACCCTTAAAATTCACGTTCATTTTTCATACTGCATAGTTTTAGGCCTCCAGGATTCATTCATTTGACTTCTATTGCTACCCTCTAATGTCCAAGATGTATGTTTTTTTTTTTTAAGATTTTATTTATTTATTCATGAGAGACACAGAGAGAGAGGCAGAGACACAGACAGAGGGAGAAGCAGGCTCCCTGTGGGGCGCCCGATATGGGACTCGATCCCAGAACTCCAGGATCCTGCCCTGGGCCAAAGGCAGACACTCAACCACTGAGTCACCCAGGTGTCCCCAATATGTATGTTCTAAGAACTAAGATGTTCTGTTGAATAAAGAGTAATCTTTAGGCCTTCAGCTTTACCTTTGAAGCGTGGCTGACGCTTGAAGCGTGGCTGAAATTTAAAAGATAGTCTGCAATCTCTTTAAGGCAATGATAGCTTTAAGTATGCCTTCACTGCCTTCCCCAGTCTTTATAAACAGGAAGGAACAGTATACAATTTATGTCCCAATTTATGTGAATAGTGGTGCCACTTACCTTCTTTTATTTTTTTTTTATTTTTTATTTTTTTTACTTACTTACCTTCTTTTATAGGGAGTATTAGAGACCATCAGATTTTATGTTGAAAATAGCCTATTTCCTCAAAAATGCATATGTATGTGTGTACATGAGTGTATATATATTTGTGTACCTCTAACATCACCACATATAACCTCTACTCTGAAGGATGACCTGCTGATATTGAGATTTTCCTTAAAAAAAAAAGAGCCTAGATTTATTATAGCACTTGAACAAATAGATGACAGAGGATGCAAAGTGGTAAGTCAGAGATCAGTGTTGTTTTTTTATAGAATTCTTAAAAAAATTTTTTTTAAAGATTTTATTTATTTATTCATAAGAGACACACACACACACGCAGAGAGAGAGAGAGAGAGAGAGAGAGAGAGGCAGAGACACAGGCAGAGGGAGAAGCAGGCTCCATGCAGGAAGCAGACTCTGTCCTGGGTCTCCGGGATCACGCCCTGGACTGAAAGCAGGTGCCAAACTGCTGAGCCACCCAGGCTGCCCTAAAATTTTGTTTAATTTAAATTCAATTTGCCACTATATAGTATAACACCCAGTGCTCATCCCATCAAGTGCCCTCCTTAATACTCATCATCCAGTTACCCTATCCCCCCACCCACGTCCCCTTATGCAACCCTTTGTTTCCCAGAGTTAGGAGTCTCTCATGGTTTCTCTCCCTCTTTAATTTTACCCATTCAGTTCCCCTCCTCTCAGTTGTAATCCCTTTCACTATTTTTTATATTCCATATATGAGTGAAACTGTATGATGGTTGTTCTTGAGATCAGTGGTTTTCAAAGTGCCTTCCAAGGGGCCTCATGGTTTGGGAAAGCCCTGTTAGGACAGGGCCCTGTTGGGGGTCAGAGGTGAGGATAAAGAGGAGAAGAGGAAACACCCAACCTAACCAGGCCAACTCTTACTCTTTTTTACATATTTGGATACTAGTAAAATTTTGTCTGTATAGTGAGCTTGAAAAAAAGCTTGAAGTTATTGCCTTAAAACATGGATCTGCAAACTGCAGCCCACAGGTCAAATATGGCCTGTAGAGTTTCTTTTTGTACAGCCTATAAGCCAGGATGGTTTTTACATTTTTAAGGAGATGTTTAAAAAACAAAGGAGGAAGAAGAAGAATATGTGAGAGAGACCATATGAGCACTGCAAACCCCAAATATTTATTATCTGTCTCTTTACAGGAAAAGTTCTTTGGTCCCTTTCATGCAGTGGCACTATTTCAAGAGGCTAAAAATGGAAAACTAGCTAAACACACAGTAGGGAAATAATTAAGTAAATCGTGTATATTACTTAGGATTTTGTTCAGCTGTAAATAAAGGAAACCCCCAAATAGAAGTAACTGAAGGAAAATACAAGTTTATTTCACTTTTGAGAATGTGAAGGGTTATCAGTACTGGAATGTTCTGAAACATCCTAGGTCAGAAATGCAGGCTACAATCCTCTTGTGGCTCTATCCTGGGTTACTTTAATTCCCACGGTCACCTTTTGGTATACAAGGTGGTTGTTGTAGTTCTAGCTTTTATACTTGCATTCCAGCCAGCAAGAAGGAGGAAGCAAAGAAAATGGAGCATTCCACTTCTACTTTTTTTTTTTTTTTTTTTTTAAGATTTTATTTATTTATTTGAGAGAGAGTGAGAGGGAATGGCAGGGAGGGGCAGAGGGAGAGAGAGAAGCAGCATCCCCCCCACCCTAGCAGGGAGCCCTAGTGAGGCTGGATCCCAGGACCCCAGGATCACCACCCCAGAGAATTCAGATGCCTACTTCACTGAGCCACCCAGGTCCCCCTCCACTTCTACTTTTATCTCATGGGTTACAACTTAATAATATGTACATCTAGCTGCAATGGAGACTGGGAATGTAGTTTTGATTCTGGGCAGTCCTATACCCTGCTGAAAATTTGATATTCTATTATTATAGAAGGAGCAGAGACTAGATATTAGAGTTCTCTATCACAGCAGAAAACATCAACTCATTTATTTATTTGTTCAGCCTCCTACCATGTGGCAGGCACCTTGCTAAACATTGAAAATATAAATTGAGGGCAGCCAGGGTGGCTCAGCGGTTTAGCGCCACCTTCAGCCCAGGGTGTGATCCTGAAGACCCGGGATCGAGTCCTACGTCGGGCTCCCTGCATGGAGCCTGCTTCTCCCTCTGCCTGTGTCCCTGCCTCTCTCTCTCTCTCTGTGTGTGTGTGTCTCTCATGAATAAATAAATAAAATCTTAAAAAAAAAAAAGATTGAAAAAAAAGAAAATATAAATTGGATAGGATTCAGTCTGGAATCTTATATTTTTGATGGCTCCTAAAGGCTTTTCCAGTCTTTTGGTCTTTGACTAATTGAAATGTAATGTTAGCTGTTTTTGTCTTAGAGACACATGTTTTGTTTTTTTTTTTTATTAAATATTTTATTTATTTATTCATGATAGTCACAGAGAGAGAGAGAGGCAGAGACACAGGCAGAGGGAGAAGCAGGCTCCATGCACCGGGAGCCCGATGTGGGATTCGATCCCGGGTCTCCAGGATCGCGCCCTGGGCCAAAGGCAGGCGCCAAACCGCTGCGCCACCCAGGGATCCCAGAGACACATGTTTTTGACCACTGTCAATCGTGCATGTGTCATTCACCTCTGTTTGTTTTTTATACTTAAGAGTTCTAATGAAAAGTGCATGGAGTTCTTTGTCCTCCTGCTGTCAGCATTAGCGTCTGTTAGTTTGTTGTGGCTTTATTATAGCATGGGGACAGGACCATGGGCAGAAAGAGCTGCCTCAACATCAGTATCTTTGATTTATTCTGTAAGAATCTGTAATTCTGGAAGTAGCACTGACATATCCACAGCAGTCCTGTATTGAGAAGCAAAACAAAAAATCTGGAGTAGGATTAAATGGGGTCCTTTATTTTTAACTACATACAGATTTGCATCAGACCAGTATTCATTCATTAAATGAATAAAACCCCAGCATGCTCAGTGACTACTGGATGCATTTACAAATGGGTTAATCTGGGGTCAGCCGAACAATTTTCTGGGAATCCTTTGCCAAAAGCCCTCAGGCTTAAATGTATGGTGAGTGAGTTGGGACTTTTATCCTTTTTTAGGTTGATTCTAAGCTCTGTTAACAGTGAAGAGTGTTCAAGTAAAAGTGAACAAAAACGAATTTTTGTCTAATGTATGGTTTATTCAGAGGTTTAATCAATCTAGGATGTTTTCTCTCATTAAAAATCTCTTAAGCTAGTGAAATATTTGGGGATATTATTTCTTGTTTATGAGGTTTATTTTGATTAAATGCAGATAGTACTTTCAGGTACTTTGTATTACCAAATCACTTTATGGATGCTGCTGTTATTTTATCAGTAATGCAGGCTTTTAGTGATTTTCCCATTGCTTTTTTTCCTCTTGCTTTTGTTTTACATTGCCTTCTGAAGTGTTTCTGTGATCCATTAGATCAGCTCCCAGATTAGACATGTGGGAATTGGGAGGAAAAAATATAATCAACTCCTGGAAACAGGTGTTGAGTGAATATCACTTTTATAGCTGATAAATTTAATCCCAGAAGTATCATGTGTTATTCAAAAGGGCTAATGCTTTTTGGAAAGCAGGTATATCAGGACATTAGAAAAAAATTAAACATGATTAGCCTAGACCTGTAATTTTGTTTTATTTTTTTAAAGATTTTATTTATTTATTTCAGAAAGAGTATGAGAGAAAGAGAGAGAGATCACGAGCAGGGAGGGATGGATAGTGGCAGAGGGAGAGAGACTCCCCACTGAGCAGGGAGCCTGATGTGGGTCTTGATCCCTGGACTCTGGGATCATTATCTGAGCTGAAGGCAGACATTTAATCGACTGAGCCACGTAGATACCCTTAGACCTGTGGTTTTAAATATTAGTGGTAACATAAAGAACATCTATTATTTATTAAACACAACTGCTTATTTATTTATTTATTTATTTATTTATTTAAATTTTATTTATTTCTTCATGAGAAACAGAGAGAGAGGGGCAGAGACACAGGCAAAGGGAGAAGCAGGCTCCACCCAGGGAGCCCGATGCGGGACTCGATCCCAGGTCCCCAGGATCATGCCCTGGGCTGAAGGCAGTGCTAAACCGCTGAGCCACCCAGGCTGCCCTGCTTATTTATTTATTTATAAATTTGGAGTTTAGTTGACATACGGTATTATATTAGTTTCAGGTGTATGACATAACGATTACATGTTTATATATACTAGAAAATGATCACCACAATGACTCTAGTTACTATTTGTCATCATACAAAGTTATTACAATATTATTGACTATATTCCTTATGCTGTACTTTACATCCCTGTGACTTATTTATTTTATAACTGGAAGTTTGTACTTCTTAATCCCCTTCACCTATTTTCCCATCCCCCTTTCTCCTTTCTCCCCTCTGGCAACCACCAGTTTGTTTTCTGATTTATGAGTTTGTTTCGTTTTGCTTTGTTTGTTTATATCTCACATGTAAGTGAAGTCATATAGTATTTGTCTTTCTCTGTCTGAATTATTTATTTTTTTTTAAAAGATTTTATTTATTCATGAGAGACACAGAGGGAGAGGGAAGAGACATAGGCAGAGGGAGAAGCAGGCTCCATGCAGGAAGCCTGATGTGGGACTCGATCCAGGACTCCAGGATCGTGCCCTGAGCCAAAGGCAGATGCTCAACTGCTGAGCCACCCAGGCGTCCCTCTATCTGAATTATTTTACTTAGTACCTTGGTCCATCAATGTAGCAAATGGCAAGATTTCATTTTTTTAATGGCTGAGTACTATTCCATTTTGTATCTATGTCTAAATCTACATCTCTCACATTTTTTTTTTTTTTACAACTCTCACATCTTCTTTATCCATTCATCTATCGATGGACACTTAGGTAGCTTTCATATCTTGGCTATTGTACTATCCCCCTGCTTTTTTTTTAGATTTTATTTATTTCTTTGAGTGAGACAGTGAGCACAAGCAGGGGGAGGGGCAGAGGGAGAGGGAGAAGCAGATTCCCTGCTTAGCAGGGAGCCCGACAGGGGGCTCCATCATGACCTGAACCAAAGACAAGAGTTGGAGGCTCAATGGACTTGCCATCCCTCTGTTTTATTTTTTTAATGTAATCTCTATGCCTAACTTGCCTAACTCTATGCTCAAGTTCAGGACCCTGAGATCGAGAGTCTCATGCTCCACCTACTGAGCCAGCCAGGTGCTCCTTGAGTAATATAAATAATGCTGCAATGAACATACAGGTGTATATATCCTTTCAAATTAGTGTTTTTCTTTTCTTTGGGTAAATACTCAGAAGTGGAATTGCTGGATTGTATGAAATTTCTATCTTTAACTTTTTTTTATGATTTTATTTATTTATTCATAGGGACAGAGAGAGAGGCAGAGACACAGGCAGAGGGAGAAGCAGGCATCATACAGACAGCCTGATGTGGGACTCGACCCAGGGTCTCCAGGATCACGCCCTGGGCTGCAGGCGGCGCTAAACTGCTGTGCCACCGGGGCTGCCCTATTTTTAATTTTTTGAAGGACCTCCATACTGTTTTTCACTGTGGCTGCTCCAATTTACTTTTCCACCAACACTGCATGAGGGCTTCCTTTTCTCAACATCTTTGCCAATACTTGTTATTTTTTATCTTTTTGTTACTAGCCATTCTGACAGATGTGAGGTGATGTTTCATTGTGGTTCTGATTTGCGGTTGCCTGATGGTAAGTGATGTTGAGCATCTTTTCATCTTGTCTGGTGGCCATCTGTATGGCTTCTTTGGAAAAATGTATGTTCAGGTCCTCTGCCCATTTTTATTTTTTTATACTTTTTAAAAGATTTTATTTATTTATTTATGAGAGACTAAGAGAGAGAGATAGGAAGAGACATAGGCAAAGGGAGAAGCAGGCTTCCGGCAAAGTAGCCCCATGCAGGACTCGTTGTGGATCTTGGGATCACGCCCTGAGCCAAAGGCAGACACCCAACTGCTGAGCCACCTAGGTGTCTCCCTCTGTCCATTTTTATTTATTTATTTATTTATTTACTTACTTACTTATTTATTTATTTAAAATAATAGGTTGCCTTTTTGTTTTGTTGATGGTTTCCTTCCCTGTACAGAAGCTTTTTAGTTTGTTGTAGTCCCAATTGTTTATTTTTGCTTTCATTGCTCTAGCCTAAAAAAACAAATCCAAAAAAACTTTGCTAACTGGTGTTAAGAGTTTACTGCTTTTGTTTTCTTTTAGGAGTTTTATGGGTTCAGGTGTTAAATTTAGGTCTTTAATCCATTTTGAGTTTATTTTCATATGTGGTGTAAGAAAGTGGTTTTATTTTCTTGCATGTAGGTATTAAACACAGCTGTTCATTTTTAAGTTTTTAATTTTTATTTTTATAAAGATTTTATTTATTCATGAGGGACATGGAAAGAGAGACAGAGACACAGGCAAAGGGAGAAAGAAGCAGCCTCCCTGCAGGGAGCCTGATGCAGGCAGGACTTGATCCCAGGACCCCAGGACCATGCCCTGAGCTAAATGCTCAACCACTGAGCCACCCAGGTGTCCCTAAACACAGCTGTTTAGAAATGCCATTTATTTTCTTTTTTGAGAAACAAGAATAAAAATAATATGAAATTACCTCTAATGTTTCCATATGAAATATCATTTTATTATGATTATGCACAAAGTGGTTTTGTCTGAAACAGTACTATATAATATTCTAGCCCAAGCTTTGACCCTTAAGGACCTGAATATTTGTTCTTCCCCCCCCACCCCCCCACCCCACTCTGAATGTCAGCCTAGCTTACAGGGCCTTGTGAACTTATAGATTCCCTCTTTTGGAAGACTATAATATCAAATATGTAAATCTACAGTGTCTGCTGTGTGGTGCCCTGGTGCAGGGCAAAACCTGCATAGCCTCTCGCTGTGCTCCTAGGAGAAATGCACTTTCCTGGATGTTCCTGTAGCTTCTGCAGGTTTGAGCTGCAGAGCATGTGCTCCCTCCTATGTGCATACTGGAGTCTCTGTAGTGGGAATCTCAGCCTTGCAATGATTTGTGTCACAGACAGAAGGATCTTTCTCTTCCCTTCTCTTTCTTTCCTCCTTTTTCTTGCTTGAAATATTTTCCTCCCTTCTTCCTTCTTCCCTCACAGTCAATACTTTTGCTTTCCTTAAAAATTCAAAACTGACTCATTATGGGAATTTTCTAATACACAAAAGTTGGAAGAGTATAAATAAGGACCTGGTTATATAGATATAGATATAGATATAGATATATATAGATAGAAGGTAGATATACATCTACCAACTATCTTTAATAATTGTTAACATTTGTCATCTTTACTTTATTTTTCTCTGTTTATTTCAACTAAAAGTTTATTTGAAAAAAAAAGTTTATTTGTGGTAAAATATATGTAATGTAAAATTTACCATTTTAAGGTTTTTAAATTTTATTAAATTTTATTATTTTATATTTTATTTTATTTTATTTTATTTTATTTTATTTTAAAAAAAGATTTTATTTATTTATCCATGAGAGACACACAGAGAGAGAGAGCACGAGGGGCAGAGACACAGGCAGAGGGAGAAGCAGACCCCGTGCAGGGAGCCTGATGTGTGATTCGATTCCGGGTCTCCAGGATTACATTCCGGGCTGAAGGTGGCGCTAAACTGCTGAGCCACCTGGGCTGCCCCAAATTTTATTTTATTTTTTTAAAGATTTATTGACTTTAGAGAGAGAAAGAAAGAGAACTGTTGGGAGGAGGTGCAGAGGGAGAGGAGAATCTCCAGCACACTCCCCAATGAGCAAGGAGCCCCATGGACCTTGAGATCATGACCTGAGCCATAACCAAGAGTTGGCTGCTTAACTGACTGAGCCACCCAGGTGTACCTAAGCTTTTTTTATTTTTAAGTGTTCTTTAAATTTTTAAGATATTTCAGTAAAATTAAGGACTATCTTTTTAAAAAAATATATTTTATTTATTTATTCATGAGAGACACACAGATAGGCAGAGACACAGGCAGAGGGAGAAGCAGGCTCCTCACAAGGAGCCCAATGTGGGACTCGATCCAGCATCCTGGGATCACTCCCTGGGCCAAAGGCAGATGCTCAACCGAGGGCTCAAAGGCAGATGCTCAACCATCCAGGTGTCCCCAAATTAAAGACTATCTTTTCTCCACTGAATTACTTGTGCATCTTTGTTGAAAATCAGTTTTTCATATAAATATAAGTCTATTATTGGACCCTCTATTTTGTCTCATTGATCTCTTTGTTATGCCAGTACCACACTGTCTTGATTAGTCTTGAAATCAGGTACAGTATGTATGTAGTATATGTTTTTTTCAGTTATGTGGATATTCTATGTTCTTTGCATATCTATGTGATGTAGTATCAATTTGTCAGTTTCCTTTTTTTTTTTTGGATTTTATTTATTTATTCATGAGAGTCACAGAGGCAGAGACACAGGCAGAGAGAGAAGCAGGCTCCACGCAGGGAGCCCGATGTGGGACTCGATCCTAGGACTTCAGGATCACGCCCTGGGTGGAAGGCAGGTACCCAACTGCTGAGCCACCCAGGCATCCCAGTTTGTCAGTTTCTACACAAAATCCTACTAGGATTTTGATTGCAATTATGTTGAAACTATAGATCAGTTTGGGGAGAGTCAACGTCTTTGGCTCTATGCTATATCTCTCCAATTATTTTAGATCTTTTTTTTTTAAAGTAAACTCTACCTCCAATGTGAGTTTAAGCCCCACCACCCCAAGATCAAGTGTTGTATGCTCTAGTGACTGAGCCAACTAGGTACTCCTAGATCTTCTTTAATTTCTCTCTGTAGTGTTTTGTTTTTGTCACTGTACAGATAAATCTTTTGTCAAATGTATCATTAAATATCTAATATGAAATAGTGAAAGGGACCATAAGGCAAAGGAGGGAAACTGAGTAGTGAAAAATTAGAGAGGAAGACAAACCATGAGAGACCTCTAATTCTGGGAAACAAACAAAGGGTTGTAGAAGGAGAGATGGGTGGGGGGATGGGGTAACTGGGTGATGGGCATTAAGGAGGGTTCAAGATGAGATGAGCACCAGGTGTTATACTATGTGTTGGCAAATGGAATTTAAATAAAATCTAAAAAAATAAATTAAAATTACATTAATTCCTAAAGCGGGGGCGGGGGGGACCTGGGTGCACCGCTCAGTGGTTGAGCATCTGCCTTTGGCTCAGGTCATGATCCAGGGATCCTGGGATTGAGTCCCGAGTCAGGCTTCTCGCAGGGAACCTGCTTCTCCCTCTGCCTATGTCTCTGCCCCTCTCATGAGATAAATAAAATCAATAAATAAAATCTTTTTTTTTTTTTTTTTTAAAGATTAACTGACTGAGCCACCTCAGTGGCGGTGTCCTGGGATTGAGTCCCGAGTCAGGCTTCTCACCTGACAGAGGGCGAGAAGGAGCCGCCTTCTGGCAGAGGGAGAAGCAGGCTCCATGCAGGGAGCCCAACGTGGGACTTGATCCTGGGTCTCCAGGATCAGGCCCTGGGCTGAAGGTGGTGCTAAACCGCTGAGACACCCAGGCTGCCCTGAATAAATAAAATCCTAAAAAAAAAAATTAATTCCTTAAGGACCCCATCTCCTAACAATCTCACTGGGAGTTAGGACTTCAGAATATGAATTTTGAGGGGACACAAACATTCAGCCCATAGCATTTGATTAAGATAACCATCACCAGTACTTTCACCTTTACCATTAGCAAGGAATATGTTGGTTGATAATTTTCTACTTTGTGAGTATCCTGTTGCACAAGCATCTTCACCTAGTGGGGTTTGTTTGTTTGTTTGTTTTTGTTTTGTTTTAGCATGCATTGATGATTCTTGCCTGAATCAATGTCATTGTTAGGGTTTGGAAAATAGTGAATTTTCAATTGTATCTCTCCTCCTCCATTTATTATCTGGCGTTCTTCCATAAAAGCAAGCTTTCCCTCATGAAATGAGGATGAAGTGTTGTTTCTCCTTAAAAGGTAGTGATCAATATTTATTTTTTTCCTGTTTGCCAATTTTTTAGAGAGGGGAGTTTGTTTAATCATTACTTCCAGTAAAGATGAGTGAATTTTCTTCTTTTTCTTTACTCCTCTGCTTTTTATATCGCTATAGACTCCTGGATTCTGTTTATCCAATATTTACAATAGTCTATAATTATCATTCTTTTAAATGCTCATATTATCCCAAATTTGGCCAGTGGAAATTCTTCCCAGTTCCTGATCCTTTGGAGGCAGGTCCCCAAATCCTACTCCATTAGTCTTTAATAGCTTCTGGTACTATATGCTCATTTTCATTATTCCTGATTCAGACTTGGAAGCACTAATTTTCTCAAGGAGTCTTGGTTTCTTTTAGTGGGGGAAAGTTTTTGGAAATTATGATCTATGTGATGGGTGGATTTATTGCTACTTAGGATTCACTGCCTATAGGTTCTAATTATAAACAGAGGTAGGAAATATATTAAGAAAAAGAGTCAGTAGTTTATTTATTTATTTATTTTTAAAGATTTTATTTATTTATTCATGAGAGACACAGAGAAAGAGAGAGAGAGAGGCAGAGACACAGGCAGAGGGAGAAGCAGGCTCCAATGCAGGAGCCCATCCTGAGACTCAATCCAGGGTCTCCAGGATCAGGCCCTGGGCTGAAGGCAGTGCTAAACCGCTGAGCCACCCGGGCTGCCCAAGTTAGGATCTTGAAATGAGATCATCCTGGATTATCTAAGTGGACTCCCATCCAATGACAAGTGTTCTAATAAGAGACACAAAGAGGACAGAGAAAAGGCAGGCGATGTGACCATAGTGGCAGAGATTGGAGTGATGTGGCCACCAGCCAAGGAATGCCTGGAGCTGCCAGAAGCTGGAAAAGAGAAGGAACGAATAGTTCCCTTGACCCTTTGGAGGGAGCATGTCCCTACTGATATCTTGCTTTTGGACTTCTGGCCCTGAGAAATGTAAGATAAGAAATTTCTGTTGTTTTAACTTGTGGTTGTTTATAATAGCAGCCACAGGGAAGTAATGCAGATTTTGGTACATTTTGCTGAGTCAAAGTAACCAGTTATAAAGGACTGTATGTTATAAAATTCTGTTTCTGTGACATGTCCAGAGTAGACAAATCTCTGGATACAGAAAGTATATGAGTGGTTGCAGGGGTTTCAGGTGAGAGCAAATGATAGTGACTACTCATGGATATGGGGTTTCCTTTTGGGGTGCTGAAAATGTTCTGAAATTAGATAGTGGTGAATATACTAAAAGCTACTGAATTTTACACTTCATTTATTTTAAAAGATTTCATTATTTATTTGAGAGAGAGAGAGAGAGTGCATGCACAAGGGGGGGTGGTCGGAGGGCAAAGGGAGACGGAGAAGCAGACATCCCGCTGAGCAGGGAGCCTGAATGGGGCTCCATCCCAGGACTCCGAGATCATGACCTGAACTGAAGGCAGATGCTTAACCCACCCAGCCACCCAGGTGCCCCTGAACTTTACACTTTAAAAAGGTTAATTTATGGAATGTGAATTATATTGCAAAAAATCTATTGTAAAAAATGTAGCATTATGAAGTTTTCTTAACTGATCGATTTTATATTTTTCTCTTTCACTGGAATTTTCAAATAAAATTAGCATATTTATTTGCTTTATCCTGATAGATACATGAAAAGGCTTCATAATTACAATATTTGTATTACTACATCATTACATCAATAAAAACACTAAGTGAATTTTGAGGATTTTTTTTGGTGGTTCTTTTAGTCCCCAGACTATATCCCTTTAAGAAATGTACAGTTTAAATGTGTGTTTAAAAGGTCACTTGATTAATAAAAACTTATAATAAAAATTTATTTTAACCTAAAAAAAAAGGGGTCGTTTGAAATAAATTTCTGCTTTATGTCAGTATGGTACTCATTTGATATAGTTATATCAATTTTTTTCTTCTCAATTTTAGGGTTGCTTTTCCTTTTTGATTTAATTTAATCTATTTTTGAACATTTGAAACATTTATATAGGTCAAAAATCAAAACTATATAAAAAGACATGTTTAGGAAAGTCTTCCTTTTTTTTTTTTTTGAAAGTCTTCCTTCTATCTGTAGCATTTCTTTTCCTGTTCCCCACTCTGCCTCCCTGTGCTCACTCTCTTGGTATTTATTACTAGTTTATCTTTCCAAAGTTTCTGGAAAAATAAGCAAAATAAACAAACACACATATATGTATATGTACTTGTATAGGTATTTTTTATTCGATTTCCTTTCTTATAAAAAATGTAGCATTTTATATATACTGTTATGCATTTTTTTCCCCACTTACCATATGTTGGAAACTACTCAAACTACTCCTTATCAGTACATAGAAATCTTATTCATGGGACACCTGGGTGGCTCAGCGGTTTAGCACCTGCCTTCGGCCTGGGGCATGATCCTGGAGTCCTGGAATCGAGTCCCGCGTCGGGCTCCCTGCGTGGAGCCTGCTTCTCCTTCTGCCTGTGTCTCTGCCTCTCTCTCTGTCTCTCATGAATGAATGAATGAATGAATGAATGAATGAATAAATAAATAAATAAATCTTTAAAACAACAAAGAAAGAAATCTTACTCATTTCCAAGACTATGTATACTTCATTGTGTGGGTTTATTCAACCAGTTCCTTATTGGTGAATATTTGGGCTGTTTCCAATGTTTTGCTTTTACAAACAATTCTGCAATGACTCACCTTGCGAGTATATTGTTCAGTATTTATTTATCTTCGGGGTAAGTTCCTAGAAGTGAGATTGCTGGATCTAACCGTAAATGCATCTGTAATTTACTCCCACCGGCCTGCTTGACAGTTACCAGTTTCCTCATAGCATCAGGTAAATGAATTGTCAAGCTTTTGGCTTTTGGCCAATTTTATATGTGAGAACTTCTATCTCAATACAGTTTTAATTTACATTTCTCTTATTATAAGCATCTTCTCACATGTTAACAAGCAAATGGCTTTTCCTCTGAGAACTGTTTATTGAACTTTTTTTCTGTAGGGATTTTGGTCTTTTTCTGAAATTTTAAGTTTTCTATATATTAGAGTTTTTTGGGATAGGAGTTGTAAATATTTTCTCTTAAGTTACCATTTGTCTTTTGACTTTTTCTTGTAATCATTTCTGAAATGGCAAAAATAAAATGACAACAAAGCCAAAGAAAAAAAAGTCTTGTTTTTCTGTGGCTTCAACATAACTTTTCATTTTGCAAAATATCCTCCGGGATGTGTTCATATTCATGATATTCATGATATTCATGAATATATTTGTTCAAATCTAATCAAGTCTAATTACTGGTCACATCTTTTGTATTCTGCTTTTGTCACTTAAAATTAGAGGATAAACTGCTTGGATGGGTCACATTCTAACCAATTAGTTTGTTGGCATATGGTATTTTCTTTAAAAGGAATCAGTGCGCTGGGCATCTGGAGTTCTGATTCACTTCCGGACCTGCCAAGGTCACTGGAAGTTGTTTGCAGGCGAGAATCAAATCCTCCCTTGCACCTGGAAGACTGAGTCAGTTCTGAGGCCAACAACAACTGTACACTCAAGTTCCATTTGGAGTCTTGAGACTGGTTAATTCCTTGGCTTCTGTGCCTGTCCCCAGTCACCACCCACAGTGCCAGTGCTAGGAAAACTGTCCGCCCTCTCCTGCCCTCTCATTTCAACATGGCTGGTCCTTCAGACAAGCACATGGTGATCTCTCTCTCTCTCTCTCTCTCTCTCCCTCTCCCTCTCTTTCTCTTCCTGTTTCCTTCTCCTCCTCTCCTCTCTGAGTCATGGCCTTTTATACTCAACATGACATTTATAGTTAGCAGCATGAAGATAATTTACTCAATGTTTAAAAGTGTCTAATAGAATTTTTCTGTTGGGGGTGGAGGAGGTTTGGTGTTCTCCCATAACCCCAATCTCGCTTAAAATATTTTTTCTTTGACAGATGCAAAGTGACTAGATTCACAATTCTAAATAAATAAAAAGCAAAATTTTGTATGTGTGTTTTTTTTTAAAGCCTAAAGCGCTTTTTGCTACAACATAAACATCTTGAGCATCTAAATAATCTGTAGAAAATACACTGAGCTTATTTTTACCTTTTATTTTTAGAAAACCAGTTATATAATGAGTCTAGACACATCTTAGTTTGAGTGCTTTTCTCACTGCCCTATTTTTCCTCTTTGTTAAATAGGAGAATAATGTATAATATAGTATATTGTATATATGTCTGGAAGTTGCTTAAAGGTAACAATATAGGTTGCACCTCTTTTCCTGGGATCTCTATTTGTTCTTTAATTCCTATATTCCAGAAGAACTTTAAAGCTATGACATTAGTAAAGTGGGGCCTTATATCAAGCCATCATGTTGTACACTTTCTATACAATTTTTATTTAATTATAACTCAATAAAGTTGGAAAAAACTTTTATTTTTATTTTTAAAAATTTCTTTTGGAAAAAACTTTTTGAATAAAATATATATTGACCAACCAACCAACCGACCGACCAACCAACCAAGACTGGGGCCTTCCATACATACATCAGGTTGTTGTTCACAAACGTTTTTGCATGTATTAGCTCATTGGACTCTGGCCAGTTATGTCTGTGATAGTAGTTTAGATAACAGTTATGTTAAGTTCTCTAGAACTCCAAAGAAGTTGTCTAAGGTCTTTGTGAAGCTTTAATTCACAAAAGATGTTTTCCAGCTTCCTTGAGATATAATTCACATATAACATTGTGTACATTTAGGATGTACAATGTGATTTGAGATATGCATATGTTACCATAATAAGATTTGTTAACACATCCATCACCTTACATAGCTATGTGTGTGTTTGTATGTGATGAGAATTTTAAAGATCTACTCTCCGCAACTTAGAAGCATACAGTACTATATTATTAACTATATATACTGTACCTTAGATCCCAAGAACTTTTATAATTGGAAATTTATACCTTTTGACCACTTTCACCCATTTTCCTCATTTTCCTGCCCCTGGAAACCACCAATCTACTCTAAGTTTTATAGATTCCACATACAAGTGAGACCATATGGTACTTATCTGACTTATTTCACTTAGCATAATACCATCAAGGTCCATTCATGTTGTTGCAAATGACAGGATTTCCTTCATTTGTATGGCTGAACAATATTCCATTTACATTTTGGTATATGTACATATACCAAATATGTACATATACCAAATATGTACATATACCAAATATATATATATATTTTTTATTCATTCATCTGTCAATAAACTGGTTGTTTCTGTGTCTTGGCTAATGTAAATAATGCTGCAATCAACATGGGAGTGCAGATATCTATTCCAGATAGTGATTTCATTTCCTTTGAAATAGACCCAGAAGCAGGATTGATGGATCATGTTGTAGTTCTATTTTTAATTTTTTGAAGAACCTCCTGTTTTCTTTATTTTTTAAAAAATATTTATTTATTCATGAGAGACACACACAGAGAGAGGAAGAGACACAGGCAGAGGGAGAAGCAGGTTCGATGCGGGACTCAATCCCGGGACTCCTGGATCACGCCCTCGGCTGAAGACAGGGCCAAACCACTGAGCTACCCAGGGATCCCCCTCCTCTCTGTTTTCTATAGTGGCTATACCAATTTACACTCCCAACAACAGTGCACAAAGGTTTTGTTTTCTTCACATTCCTGCTAGCACTTTTCATCAATTATCTTTTAAATTTTAATTTTTAATTGAGATATAATTGATGTATAACATTGTATTATTTTCAGGTGTACAATGTAATGATTGGATATATGTATATATTGTGAAGTGATCATCACAATAAGTCTGGCTAACATCCATCACCACATCTCTTGTCTTTAAGAATAGCCATTTAAAAAGGTATAAAGGGGGCACCTGGGTGGCTTAGTGGTTGAGCATCTGCCTTGGGCTCAGGTTGTGATCCCAGAGTCCTGGGATCAAGTCCCACACAGGGCTTCCCATAGGAAGCCTGCTTCTCCCTCTGCCTATGTCTCTGCCTCTCTCTCTGTGTCCCTCATGAATAAATAAATAAAATCTTAAAAAAAAAAGATATAAGGTGATGTCTCACTTTTTTTAATCTGCATTTTCTAATGATTAATAATATTTCATGTACCTGTTGGCCATTTGTATGTCTCCTTTGCAAAAATGTTTATTCAAGTTTTCTGCCCATTTTTGAAATCAAATTTGAGTTGTATGAGTTCCTTGTATATTTTGGATATTATCCCCTTACCAGATATGTAGCTTCCAAACAATTTCTCCCATTTCATAGGTTACCTTTTCATTTTGATGATTGTTTCTTTTGTTGTGCAGAATTTTTTTCCATTTGTGGTTGTCCCACTTGTTTATTTTTGCTTTTGTTGCTTATGCTTTTATTTTGTCATACCAAAATATCATTGCCAAGATCAATCAATGTCAAAGAGCTCTTTCTTATTTTTCTTTTTTTCTCTAGGAATTTTATGGCTTCAGGACTTACATTTATTTATTTTTTTTTTAATTTTTATTTATTTATGATAGTCACACAGAGAGAGAGAGAGAGAGAGGCAGAGACACAGGCAGAGGGAGAAGCAGGCTCCGTGCACCGGGAGCCCGACGTGGGATTCGATCCCGGGTCTCCAGGATCGCGCCCTGGGCCAAAGGCAGGCGCTAAACCGCTGCGCCACCCAGGGATCCCGCAGGACTTACATTTAAATCTGTAATCCATTTTAAGTTAATTTTTGTGAATGGTGTATGATAGAGATTCAGTTTCATTCTTTTGCATGTGAATATCCAGTTTTCCTGTCACCATGTAGACAGTGTCTTTTACCCATTGTGTATTCTTGGCTCCCTTGTCAAGTATTAGTTGATCAATATGAAAACTTTCTCTCTCTCTTTCAGTATGCTCCCTGCCCAACATAGGGCTTGAACTCACAACCCTGAGATCAAGAGTTGCATGCTCTACTGGCCGAGTCAGCCAGGCACCCTGACCAATATGAAAACTTTAAATTTAAGCTTTCACTTGAAATCTTGACTTATTCCTACAGTTGAAGGTACTAAAGTTGATAGAGAGCATAACAGTGTGTGTTGGATTTTGCAATTGTTACCATTTATCCATATGTCTAAATGTCTAGGAACCGTTTTACATAGGGACCTAAGAGTTCATAAAATCTTTTCACAATTTTGCTTTTTACTGTTTAAAGTGTTAATTGGGAGATTATTATGATAATCTGGTAATCATAATCACTATTCTGAAAAGTTAGTAAAAATTTTTCTTTTAACTTGCTGACAATGTTCTTAATTAAAGTGAGGACTGAAGCATGTGAGATATTTCTCTCTTAATGAACATTTATTCATTTGTATCATTAAAAGCTTTGTTTTAAAAATGGTTAGTTCCACTTGCCTTTGTTTTAAAAAATGGCTTTATTTCTGTCTGTGCTGTGTAAACCACTAAGTGTGATTTTTGTAATCTAAATATAATATATTTCTTCCATAGATGTTCTTGCTTGAGGCATTCTGTTCCCTGTTATGACCAGTATTATAACAGCATTCTATTTTTGCTTCTGCAGATTGGAGTAAGAGTAGATGAAGAATGGAAAATAGGGCTCCTTTGTTTGGGGCTGCTTAGTAGTTATCATGAGTGTATAATTTCTGGAACTAGACAGAGCCAAAGGGCACCGTTAGCCCTTTAAAAACAGCCGAGAGAGATCATTTTCCTTTGTTGCTCTATCATTACTATGGGATCGTGACATTTTCTCCTCACGTGATTCAAAAACTGATCCTTACAGCTGCCGGGCCAGTCCTCCTACCACAGAAAAAATGATTTTGAGACTGTGCATGACTCCACTGCTTATTGTGCAGTGTAACCAGCTCACACTGTTCATGCTAATGAATGTTAACTGATAATCCCTGGGGATCCACTTTAGCCACGAGCTTCAGCCTTTTCCTTCATCAGCTCTACTATGAACACAGCTCACGAGAACGGGTACAATGAATGGAGTTGAGTGTAATGTCTTTCATTTCCCCTGCCCTCACTCCTAACTGCTAAATTCAAAGGATATTTTCCCATGTTTTCATGATTCCCTCCTCCTGCTATGTTTAAAAAAAAATGGTGATTTTTTCTTTCCTTTTTCTCAAAAGCCTTCTCCTTTCTTCCCTGGTCTTTTAGGACTTGTAAATTAACTAACTTCCATTTTATCCTTCTGGCTGCTATATAGCATCTGCTTTATTAATGTCACCTCGATCAATATCTTCTAATGGTTAAAAATCTGAGGGACTCCTTAGTCTCCTTGTTATTCTGCAGGAGCTTGGACAATGGGATCTCTTGCCATAGATTCAGAGACTCTCTGTGACAGTCAAATCTGCCTGCCTGCGTTTGTCTCTCAGCCTGTGTGCCTCCCCGGTTTAGGTAGAGCTTGCCTTCGTCTCACCCAGGACCTCGTGCTGTCTCTTGGTTGTCTACACTGTAGACTGTGGTATCCCTTTCAGATCTCTTCTGGGTCTATTCCGTGCACTTAGTCTTTCCTTTCTCAAATTGGAGTCTTTCCTGTCATTGACCCTCATTTCTTCAGGGCCTTACTCTTTCCAAGGGCCAAGACAATTCCTCATCATGTTGGCAGGTAGCCTCCGTGTATGCCAGTTCCTCAAGGGCAGCTGTGGTCTCTACACCTTTGGTGTTTAGTGGCCAGTCCTTCCTCCATCCACCTAGTCCCTGGCCTCTTTCTCTTATCTTGCTTCTCCCAACTAGTTTATTTTATTTTATTTTTTATAATTTATTTGTTTATTCCTGAGAGAGAGAGAGAGAGGCAGAGACACAGGCAGAGGGAGAAGCAGGCTCTATGTAGGGAGCCCGATGTGGGACTCCATCCCGGGTCTCCAGGATCAGGGCCTGGGCTGAAGGTGGTGCTAAACCACTGAGTCACCAGGGCTGCCCTCCCAACTAGTTTAACTCTTATTTGCTAACTTAGATTCAAGTAGTGTCAGGTTATGTATACTGATTTCACTGGCTCTCCTGGGTCTCGATGACTTCCTTATCAATCAGCTTCATTCGGCTACTAATTAAGAAGAACCATCCCGGTTCTAGCAGACATTGTTTCCTACTCACTGCTCTGCTTAGCTGAGTCTGTCCTGACTTGGGAAGTTTTGTTTGTTTGTTGGTTTTCTGTTTTGTTTTGTTTTTAAGTAGGCTCCAGACCCAGCATGGGGCTTGAACTAATGACCCTGAGATCAAGAGCTGTGTGCTCCACTGTCTGAACCAGCCAGGCACTTCCTGATTTGGGAAATTTTTGATATTAATCTGAGAAATTAATTCAGGGCCATCCCCCTTCTTCTTTTCCTCCTCAGCTTCTTCTCTGCTCAGGTGTAAGAGTCATGTGTCATGGCTTATATTAAGATGTCACAGTGGCTGTTGTCCATCAAAATGGGCACAATTTCCCTTCTAAGTCTACACTTAGCCTTAGAATTGTTCTAACCCAGAGATCAAGGCAGCCACTAAAAATTGAATAAAGTTGAGATGTGGTAGCTCTGACTATATAGTCTTATCTCGGGGCGCCTGGGTGGCTCAGAGGTTGAGCATCTGCCTTTGGCTCAGGTCCTGATCCCGGGTCCTGGGATCAAGTCCCACATTGGGCTCCTAATAAGGAGCATCTTCTCCTGCCTGTGTCTCTGCCCCTTTCTCTCTGTGTCTATCATGAATAAATAAATAAAATCTTAAAAAAAAATATATATAGTCTTATCTCCCAGGGATATTGGTGACAATATAAGTAGGAACTGTGGGAACTTAAGCAGGTTGATTACAAGGATATTGTGAGCAGAAAGCATTTTTGTCACTCCTCAGGCTTCCTGGATCTGGACATTTTATTTATCTGTGGATAGTACTGACCCTTCATTTAAGCAATGCTACTTAATTTTTAAAAATTTATTTTGAAAAATATTTTATCTATTTATTCATGAGAGAGACAGAGAGAGGCAGAGACATAGGCAGAGAGAGAAGCAGGCTTCCTGCAGGGAGCCTGATGTGGGACTCGATCCTGAGTCTCCAGGATTTTTAAGTAATCTCTACACTCACCATGGGGCTTGAACTAACAACCTGGAGATCAAGAGTTGCATGCTCCACTAACTGAGCCAGCCAAGTGTCCCAAGAAGGGGCTTTTATTTTAGAAAAAAGTATCTAGCAATATGGAAAAAGATTGGAGGGTGCAGCAGGAGAAGGGAAGGTTTAGGTAGTCACTGCAATGGCACGGGAGACATTATGAGAATGTAGCCTGAGGCAGCAGTAGGAGGAAAGGAAATTGAGTGACAAGTAAGAGATAGTGAGAATTGCAGTGTAATGTGGAGGTTTTGTTTGGGTGAGGGTAGGGGTTAAGGAAGAGTAAAATCAATCATCACTCTCAGGTGACTGGTTTAGTGATGCTATAGAATGAATATGTATCTCCCAACCCCCCAATTTCATATGTTGAAACCTGATGCCCCATGTGATGATGTTGGGAGCTTTGGGGAGGTTATTAATGGAGGTGGAGCCCACATGAATGAGATTAGTGCCCTTATCAAAGAGACCCCAGAGAGCTCTGTTGCTCCTTCCACCATGTGAGGATACAGTGAAAAGATAGCTTCCTATGAACCAGAAACTGAGCTCTCCCCAGACACTATATTTGTTGGTGCCTTGATCTTGGACTGTTTAGCTTCTAGTGAGAAATTCATTTCTGTTGTTTATAAGCCTCCAGGTCTCTGGGATTCAATTATAGCACTCCAAATGGTCTAAGATGGTGGTGATGTCTCCATTAATTGTAAGCTACTATTCACCTTGTAGAAATGTCTTAAGAAGTTGCCTTCAGAGAGAATTACAAAATATAAAAATAAATTTTTAAAAATTTAGGCTTTTATGTGTTCAATCCAAGAAATATATTTATAGATCGTTTATTTCAGGTGCTTAATACTTAGGTAGATGCAAAGTGGAAGGTTTGCAGTCTCAATGTGGAGGTAAGACATACATAATATTCAAAGACAGATTATCAAGTGAGAACTATGAAATTAATTATCAAAATTCAATGTATATTAAAATATTTAAAATTGCTATTATGTACCATAAAAGAACCTTTTACCACCATTTAAAAAATACCAACTTTAAAAAAAAAATTATTTATTTATTCATGAGAGACATAGAGAGAGAGAGACAGAGAGGCAGAGACACAGGCAGAGGGAGAAGCGGGCTCCATGCAGGAAGTCCGATGTGTGATTCGACCCCAGGACTCCAGGATCACACCCTGAGCTGAAGGTAGATGCTTAACTGCTGAGCCACCCAGGCGTCCCAAATTATAGGGTTTTTAAAAAGCTGACAAATATCACAGACATAAAAATTAATCCAGAAAAATAAGATAATATTTTTATTAACTACCAGACATACATCTTTGATAGCTTTTTTGCTTACAGATAACTGAGAAAAGTTTGCTTCAGTTTTGAAATTCATTATGAGTAATGTTATATAAGTTTTAGGATTGTTGTCAAATTTGGGAAAATCTCTACTAAGAGTCCATCATATGTGAGCTATAGGATTTGGCAGGATTTTCTGGCATGGTAAATGTGATGTTTAATTTTTTTTTTTAAAGATTTGGTTTATTTATTCATGAGACACAGAGAGAGAGAGAGAGAGAGAGAGAGGCAGAGACACAAGCAGAGGGAGAAGCAGGCTCCATGCAGGTAGCCCTACATGGGACTTGATCCCAGGTCTCCAGGATCAGGCCCTGGGCTGAAGGCGGTGCTAAACCGCTGAGCCACCTGGGCTGCCCCTGATGTTTAATTTTATGTGGCAACTTGACTGGGCTGTTGGGCATCTAGACATTTGGCCAAACATTATTCTGAGTGTATTTGTGAGGGTGTTTCTGGATGAGATTAAGATTTGTCTTAGTAGACTGAGTAATGCAGGTTGCTTTCTTCAATGCGAGTGGGCCGTATCCAATCCATTGAAGACCTGAGGACAGTCTTTCCATTGGACTGTTTGAGCGGAGACATGGGTATTTTTAATTTTTTATTTATTTTTGGCCTTTGGACTGAGAGTTGAAAAAATGGTTTCTTCTTGGGCATTGAGCCTGCTGGCTTTCAGACTGGAACTTATCCACATTGGCTCTCTTGGGTCTCTAGCTTGATTGTGGAACTCAGTTCCACATAGTTGCATGGGCCAATTCCTATGATAAATCTCTCTTTCTCTGTGTATCTCCATACTATCTAGCTAATCTCTTGTATTTTTTTTCTGGAGAACCCCAACAAATATAGAATATTTCACACCTTATTTCTTGCCCACTCCCTGTAAGCTGGTGAGCATAATATCACAGTTTGACCTCTGCCAGTATAACCTTTGGGTCCTAATTTTGAGTGAGTGGGTACAATGTGCTTTATGTGTATTTCTGGATGCCATTCTTCTTCTGGGTGCACTAGACTCAATGTAAGTGTGCATGGATGCAACTGTGAATCAGAAAACTGCAAAATAAATTATTCCCCAGTCCTATGTCCCCTTAGTTGGATCCCACAAATGCCAATGCCAACAGATGAAGATTAGAAAGAGACCAGGGTTTTTATGGATTAGAGTGAAAAAATCCTACCTTTGCAAATTTTATAAAAATCTATGAACATGTGAACACAGGTTGTAGACATCCTCTGGGATATCATTAGGAGTCATGCAGGTGAGTAAGGTTTTGAATCTGGCCCAGAATTTTGTACTGGCAGAGCAAAAGTGCACAAACTAAATACTGTCTAAGAATATACAGTGGAATATATAAATTAACATGATTTTAGGTCATTAGAATCTTAAAAATAGGCCGATTCAACCAGAGGAGAAACCAGCCACACGACTTTTTGAAGTATGCTTGTTTTATGAGAGAGCTTCTAAGTATTGAGTCCTTGCAGAGCTGTTGCTTGGAAAGCCAATTAAACAGAGGCTTCTTTTATTTATTTATTTATTTTTCAGAGGCTTCTTTTAAAAGGTTGACAGCTGTAAGAATCCTGGCAGGAAGTCGAATGGTGATGGGCGTTGCTTGCCATCAGGTATTCTTGGAGGAAGCCAAAGAGTAACTCCAATGAAGAATGTTTATCACTAACTAGGGTTGATTAAAAAGCAAAATTTAAGAATGTCTCCTGATGAATGCCATCCCTTGCAAAGTAGGAACTTTGGGAT
The DNA here is from genome assembly GCF_048164855.1 of Canis lupus baileyi. Lineage (NCBI taxonomy): Eukaryota > Metazoa > Chordata > Mammalia > Carnivora > Canidae > Canis > Canis lupus. The sequence continues at coordinate 22,897,541 of NC_132865.1, forward strand.
GCTAAACATGCCTTCCAATATTGCCACTATTGCTCAAACTTTTTGGAATCTTTTAGAAAGAAGTTTAGTCCTTATGGCACGATCTTTCGAATACCAACAATGGTGGACATATCCTATCAGGCATTGGATTATATTCTTTGGAGATGAAAAAGATTTTGAGAGCCAATAATGAAAATAAAGTATCCAATCAAACCCACTAAAGTGTTTGTGTGTGTATCAAAGCTGTGTGTGACTGTAAGATTATATATAATAAGATTATATATATGATATATAGTTCTCTCCTATGATTGACAAACTAGTTCTGAAGGCAATTTTGTGGCAGATACAGTGGGTTGGTTCACTCTTCTTGTATGCTCTCCCACATGGAAAGGGCTAGGAAGCTATGAGATACATTTCTGGGCACTTTTGCATTTGGGGGCTCACATGTGGTTGGTTTTGCTAAACAGGAACATTGAACAAGGCCTGTGGAAGGAAGTGAGAGCCATTGGGGGCAGTGGCCAGGCAGGGCAGGGAGATCTCCTTGCAAGGGATAGAAGTGGAGGCATTTGGTTCTTCTGGGGCTATTCTGGCAGAGGTTTAAAGTTCTGATCCGTAAAGTCAGAGATGTGAAGTAATTTGAGGTGACAGCACTGGAATTCTGGCCAGGACATTCCTGCAGACGTCCAGATATTGTTCCAGATATTGTTTCTGGCTGTATGATGCCCAGGTCTGCTTCCTTGACTCTCCTGGAGATTCTGTAAGGTGGCTAATACTCTCTAATAAAATCTTTACTACTTAAACTAGCAACAGTGGATTGGGTTGTCCGATTAATACAAATTCCAAATGAGTAATAAATGCATCATTGAAATAAGTATGGAGTTTCCCAGGTCAGCAACTTGAAAATAAGAAAACTCATTTGAAAAAACAAATTTGGGGATCCGTGGGTGGCTCAGTGGTTTAGCGTCTGCCTTCGGCCCAGGGCGTGATCCTGGAGTCCCAGGATCGAGTCCCACGTCAGGCTCCCTGCATGGAGCCTGCTTCTCCCTCTGCCTGTGTCTCTGCCTCTCTCTCTCTGTGTGTCTCTCATGCATGAATAAATAAAATCTTTTTTTTTTTTTTTTTTTTTAAAGAGAAAAACAAATTTGGTAGGGTGCCTGAGTAGTTCAATTGGTTGGGCGTCTGCCTTTGGGTCAGGTCATGATCCCAGGGGTCCTGGGATGGAGCCCCACATCGGGCTCCCTGCCCAGTGGGGAGCCGCTTCTCCCTCTGCCCCCCCCCAACTGCTCATGCTCTCTCTGTCTCACGCTTTCTCTCTGTCTCTCAGATAATGAATATAAATAACAAACCTTCAGTAAGTGCTGCATGACCGACGGACCGGATAGGTGTAGGCTCTTGTGGAGAGCTATGAGGCAGTGCCTGAACCAACAGCTCTTACAGATGCCATTCGCAGTGAAAGAGATTCAACTTTTGGTTCTTGTGGGCTGATTACGCATATCTGAAGTGATCACATCTCTGAGCTAAAAATTTGGAAATCATCTTGTGTACTTCTATGTACAAAGCTTTTGCCACATCCCAGTTATGGAGAGTATTAGTTTTGCTAGGGCTGCTGTGAACAAAGTACCTTAAATTAAGTGGCTTAAGCAGCACAAATATATTATTGTCTAGAAGTCTGAATTCAGGTGTCGGCCATGTGGGTTCCTCCTGAGAGCTGTGAGGGAAGTCTCTTCAGGCCTCTCTCCTTGCTTCTGGTGGTTCTTGGCTTGTGGCAGCCCATTTCTCACAAGGTGTTTTCTCTGTATGTATCCGTCTCCAAATTTCCACTTCCTATAAGGACACCAATCTTACTGGGTTGTGGCCCACCTTAATGACCTCATTGTAACTTGATTACCTCTGTAAAGACCCTAGACCCTAGATCCTTTCCCTCTGTAAATACCTTATTTGGAATAAGATCATATTCAGAGATAGCGGGTACTAGGATTTCAGTATATCTTTTTTGCGGGGGAGGGGCACACAATGCAACCCTAACATAGGAAATATATTAGGATTTTTTTGGGTGCCAAGTAGCAGGAACCCAATTCAAAGCAGTCTAGTAAAGGGGGCAATTTGTTGCCTCACAAAATAGGAAGGACAGACTGCATTTACCTCAGTCGGGATTTTTTTCTCTCTCTCCATCACTCTGCACTGTGCGTGGCCTCATTCTCTACCATTGCAGGTTGGGATTTTCCATGTGGCATGGGACATGGCTTCAGGCAGTGCCAGACTCTCAACATTCCATCTTGGTGATGCTAAAGGAAAGTGGTCTTCTCCTCAGCCTCGGTTTCTACAAGCCCAGGGCAGGATTCTGGTTGCCCTACTGTTCTCCTGCCTGAGCTTGGAGCAATCACAGCAGCCAGGAGACTGATTTTTCACCACAGGGCACTGTTGCTCTTCATGCTGTCAGTTTCCATTTTATTCACCTCTGGCCTCTGTAGCATTCTTCTGTACTTTTCACAGAAACCTACCATCCATATTTTCTAAATCTGTCTTTAATATGAAAACTTTAAGTTTTTAAAAAAGATTTCTTTATTTTTAGAGAGAGAGAGGGGTGAGGGAGGAGCAGAAGAGGGAGAGAGAGAATCTCAAGCAGACTTCCTGCTGAGCACAGAGCCCGATTCAGGGCACGACCTCACATCCCTGAGATCATGACCTGAGCCGAAACCAAGTTGGATGCTTAACTGATTGAGCCACCCAGGCATCCCAAAGCTTTAAGTTTTTGAAACAGAACCCGGGGGCACCTGAGTGGCTCAGATGGTTAATGTCTGTTTTTGGTTCAGGTCATGATCTCAGGGTCCTCAGATCGAGTCCCACATCTGGCTCCCTGCTCAACGGGAAGTCTGCTTCTCCCTTTCCCTCTGCTCTGTGAGCCCCCTGGCTCTTGACTTCCAATGGATTTCAACCAGCAGGAGATCAGAGTCTGGCAGGAGAGGGAGGACATGAGACTGGATTTATTCCCCCGGTTTATATTTATTCCCCCTGTGTGTATGTTGTGTGTTTAATCATATATATATATATATCTTTTTTAAAAAATTGAAGTAAAACTAATAGTTTCATATATATATGTGTGTGTGTATCTGTATTGTATATAGAAAATGTAATGATTCAACAATTCCATACCTTAGTACTTATCATGATAAGTGTACTCTTTTTTTCTAACTTTATTTTATTTTCTTTTTTCTTTTTTTCTTTTTTTTCTTTTTTTAAAAAATTTATTTATTTATGATAGTCACAGAGAGAGAGAGAGAGAGGCAGAGACACAGGCAGAGGGAGAAGCAGGCTCCATGCACCGGGAGACTGACGTGGGATTCGATCCCAGGTCTCCAGGATCACACCCCGGGCCAAAGGCAGGCGCCAAACCGCTGCGCCACCCAGGGATCCCCTATTTTATTTTTTAAAAAGATTTTATTTATTCACTCATGAGAGAGAGAGGCAGAGACACAGGCAGAGGGAGAAGCAGGCTCCATGCCGGGAGCCCGACGTGGGATTCCATCTCCAGGATCACGCTCTGGACCGAAGGCGGCGCTAAACCGCTGAGCCACCAGGGCTGCCCTCTAACTTTCTTTAAAAAGTTTTTTTTTTTTAATTTAAATTCAATTTTCTAATATATAGTATAACACCCAGTGCTCATCCCATCAAGTGCTCTCCTCATTGCCTGTCCCCCATTTACCCCATCCCTCTACCCATCTCCCTTCCACAATCCTTTGTTTGTTTTCCAGAGTTAGGAGCCTATAATGGTTTATCTCTCTCTCTAATTTTTCCTACTCAGTTCCCCTCCTTTCCTTTATAATCCCTTTCACTATTTCTTATATTCCACGTATGAGCGAAACCATATGCTGATTGTCCTCCGATTGACTTACTTTACTCAGCATAATACCCTCTAGTTCCATTCACGTAGAAGTGAATGGTGGGTATTCATTTCTTCTGATGGCTGAGTAATATTCCATTGTATATATATATATATATCTTTAGATTGTATTATATATATATCTTCTTTAGATAAGTGTACTCTTTTTTTTTTAAGATTTTTAATTTATTTATTCATGAGACAGACACACACACACACAGAGAGAGAGAGAGAGAGAGGCAGAGACACAGGCAGAGGGAGAAGCAGGCTCCATGCAGGGAGCCCGATGTGGGACTCGATCCCAGGACCCCAGGATCATGCCCTGGGCCGAAGGCAGGCTCCAAACCGCTGAGCCACCCAGGCGTCCCAGATAAGTATACTCTTAATTCCTTTTATCTGTTCCACTCATCCCCCAAGCCACCTTCCCTCTAGCAACCTCCAGCTTGTCCTCTGTATTTAAGAGTCTTTTTTCTCTTTGTTCTGTTTCTTAAATTCCATATGTGAGTGCCTTTGTCTTTCTCTGACTTCTTTCTTGGTTTCTTTCTTCCTTCTTTCTTTTTTTAAAAGATTTTATTTATTTATTTATTTATTTATTTATTTAAAATTTTTATTTATTTATGATAGTCACAGAGAGAGAGAGAGAGAGAGAGAGACAGAGACACAGGCAGAGGGAGAAGCAGGCTCCATGCACCGGGAGCCCGACGTGGGATTCGATCCCGGGTCTCCAGGATCGCGCCCTGGGCCAAAGGCAGGCGCTAAACCGCTGCGCCACCCAGGGATCCCAAGATTTTATTTATTTATTCATGAGAGACACACAGAGAGAGGCAGAGACATAGAGGAGAAGCAAGCTCCCTGTGGAGAGCCTGATGAAGGACTTGATCCCAGGACATGGGATCATGCCCTGAGCCAAAGGCAGATGCTCAACCACTGAGCCACCCAGGTGCCCCTCTCTCTTCCTTTTTTAAGGATCTTACTAATTTATTTATTTATTTATTTATTTATTTATTTATTTATTTATTTATTTAGAGAGTGCAAGCAGGAGGAGGGGCAAAGGGAGAGGGAGAGAAAGAAACCCAAACAGACTGCCCTGAGCATAGAGCCCGATGTGGGGCTTGATCTCATGGCCCTGAGATCATGACCTGAGCCAAAATCAAGAGTCAGAGGCTTTACCAATTGAGCCCCCCAGGTGTCCCTCTTACTGACTTCTTTCACTTAGCATTATACCCTTTAGATACATCTGTGTTGTTGCAAATGGCACAATTTCATTATTTTTTATGTGTGTGCATATATATGTGTGTATATATATATGTTGGAACATTATTTGGTCACAAAAAACAGATATGTGTATATATGTATACACACACACATACATACATATATACCTCATCTTTATCCATTCATCTGTTGATGGATACTTGGGATGCTTCTATATCTTGGCTATTGTAAATAATACTGCAATAAACATAGGGGTACATATATCTCTTTGAATTAGTGTTTTCATTTTCTTTGGGTAAATACCCAGTAGTGGAATTTCTAGATCATATGGTAACTTCAATTTTAATTTTTTGAGGAACCTCCATGCTCTGTCCCCTACTCCTTCAGGCCTGGTGTGGGAATAGTGTAGTATCCCACTGTTACTTCCTCAATGGTACTGTGTATCCCTCATGGTTTCCCATACTTTGCCAAATTTTGGTAAATAGTCCCATCAAGCCAGACAACAGAGTTGGCAACTTTTTTCCATGGGAACCTTGACTGTTAGATGTCTTCGTCTCTACCTCCAATTTAGAGTTAGTTAGTTTCAGGTATTGAGAAAATATAAGAATGATGTAATTCATTTTAAAGTGTGAATGCTTAATAGTAAAATTCCTCTGGCACATTTTGTTTGAAACAAGAGCTGTGTAGACAAAATTAAGAGAATTTCAAACTCTATGACTGAAGGTTTTTTTTTTTTTTTTTTTTTTTTTGTTGTTGTTTTCTGGAGCCCTCTAAATCAAAGGCACACCTCCTGAAGATAAACCTGGCATCAGATAAAGGCACTTCTTAAACTTTTCAACAAAAGTGGCCTGGCTGAAGGGAGGTGGCCACATACGCCAGGGAGTCTAGGATGCCAGTAGCCCTAAGTAACCTTAAGCAAGCATCACATTTATTAAAAAGGTTCTCTTTTATTTAAATAATATATGAGTTCTTCTTTCTACACCATAATGTATCTCTGTTTTTTCATATTACTTTCAAAGTTTAATAAAGGTGAGTTTCTAGGGAGATGCACATGTTTATCATTTTGCTTTATTACTGGCAGGCAGCTCAGTGCTCTTGGGGACACATGGCTCCAGTTTGAGAAGCCTGAAGTGGGGAGAACTTGGGTACATTGATAATATTACCACTTGATTATTAGAGGTTTATTGCTTTTTTCCAGATCTATGTTTTCTTATATACTTTCAAGTCCTAGGGAAATTCTAAGATTTGTGATAAGCATTTCTATTTTATTTTATTTATTTATTTTAAAAGATTTTATTTATTTATTAATGGGAGAGAGAGAGAGAGGGAGACAGTCAGAGACACAGGCAGAGGGAGAAGCAGGCTCCATGCAGGGAGCCGGATACGGAATTGGATCCTCAGTCTTCAGGATCGCACCCTGGGCCGAAGGCGGCGCTAAACCGCTGAGTCACCCGGGCTGCCCAGCATTTCTATTTTAAACATGGGTATACTATATGCCATTTCTTTTTCAATTGGCCACATCCATTTGACTTTCTTTTAAAATTTACTTATGGATTACATTACTTTGATATAAATTGCTTTTATTTTTTAATATGTCCTAAATGGCAGTATTTTCCCCCCCACCAATCATTGTAACATTTTTCACACATTAAAATGCACGCTAGGGGCATCTGGTTGGCACGGTGGTTGACACTTAACAGTGTCTGGCTTTGGCTCAGGTCATGATCTCCGGGTCCTGGGATTGAGCCTTATGTGGACTGTCTGCTCAGTGGGAAGTCTGCTTCTCCCTTACTCTCTCCCTCTGTGTTCTCTCTCTCTCTCTCTCTCAAATAAATAAATAAATTAATTAAAAAAATGCTTGATGAGACCATATCCTCTGTTTGACAGGTGCTGTGAGGTTTTTTTTCTAATTTATTCTAAGAAATGAATCACAAAAGTGTTTAACTACTTTTCCTTATTGTCAGAAATGTTTAAAATCCTAAAACTTCTTTAAGAATAACCTTTAAAATATTAGCTATTATAATTGTAAACTGTTCAACTTAAAAAAATCAATACCTGTATTAATTTTCTAGGGCTGCCATACAAAGTAGTACAGACTATGTGACTTAAACAACAGGAATTTATTTTCTCATAGTTCTGGAGGCTGGAAGTCAGAGATCAAGGTTGTCTGTTAGTGGGCTGATTTCTTCTGAGGTGTCTCTCCTTGGCTTGTAGGTGGCCATCCATGTTCTCCATGGTTTTTCCCGCAGTACTTGTCTGTGTCCAAATTTCCTCTTCTTATAAGGACACCAGTCATATTGCATTAGAGCCCACCATAAAGACCTCATTTCAACCTAATTACCTCCTTATAGATTCTATTACCAAATACAGTCACATTCTGAGGTCCTGGGAGTTAGGACTTTGACAAATAAATTTTGAAGGGAGCCCAATTCAGCCCAAAATAGCATTTAGATAGATATTTAAGAACTGGGGATCCCTGGGTGGCGCAGCGGTTTGGCGCCTGCCTTTGGCCCAGGGCATGATCCTGGAGACCCAGGATCGAATCCCATGTCGGGCTCCCGGTGCATGGGGCCTGCTTCTCCCTCTGCCTGTGTCTCTGCCTCTCTCTCTCTCTGTGACTATCATAAATAAATAAAAAAAAAAAAAAAAAAAAAAAAAAAAAAAAAAAAAAAAAAAAAGAACTGTAGTGTACTTGTTGGCTTATGGAGCAGTTTTGATTCTAAAACATGTCTAAATTAAAAAAAAAAACACATCTAAATTATGGAGAGCAGAGGAGAAAAGCACCTACTGAGTATGTTGTGCCCTGTCAGAAGGTTAGTGGAGGGTATGGTTGCGACACACAAATGAGACTGGAGCAGAGGGCAAATCTAGACTGTTCTTCACTACTCAGGTGTGTTGCATTTTTTCTAAATCTCATCAAAACGTGGATAACAGGGGCAGCCCGGGTGGCTCAGCGGTTTAGCGCCACCTTCAGTCCAGGGCATGATCCTGGAGACCCGGGATCAAGTCCCACATCGGGCTCCCTGCATGGAGCCTGCTTCTCCCTCTGCCTGTGTTTCTGCCTCTCTCTCTCCCTCTCTGTCTCTAATTAAAAAAAAAATCTGGGCAGCCCTGGTGGCGCAGCGGTTTAGTGCCACCTGTGGCTCAGGGTGTGATCCTGGGGACCTGGGGTTGAGTCCCACATCCGGCTCCTTGCAGGGAGCCTGCTTCTCCCTCTGCCTGTGTCTCTGCCTCTCTCTCTCTCTGTGTCTCTCGTGAATAAATAAATAAAATCTTAAAAAAAAATCTTTAAAACGTGGATAACAGCACCCATTTTATGCTGGAATGTGGTGCTTAACACAACATCTATCACAAGTGAGCACTCAGTACATTGGAAATGTAAATCCTACTGTGCGTTACTGCTGTTGGATACACATTCATGCCAGTTTAGAGACCAAAAAGCTGAACTTGGATAGGTTAAACAACATCCCTGCTATTACTATTACTATTGTGTAATAAAAGGGCTAGGATGGCTCTGGGTTTAAACATCGTCTTCACTGCTGACCAGTGGTGTGGCTTTGGTCAAGTTACCTAGTTTCTCCCCCAACTTTTCCCCTCCTCTATGAAATGGGGATAATGAGGTCCACCATTTTTTTTTAATTGATGTATACTTGACACACAATGTTATATTAGTTTTGGGTGTAATGATGTCTACCTTTTAGAGCTATGAGGAAGAGACCGTATATTTCAAGCTGCTGTACAGAGTCAAATTGTCACTATACCATGTCATTCCCCATTGACTTTGCCACCATCTGCCCGTGACAATTTAGGAAAATCACCTTCCTTGCATTTCATTTCCCTCATCTTCAAGATTGGGGTAGGACTGGCAGGACAAAAATTGGCCTAAAACAAAATCTCAAACTAAGAGGCTTATAAGGCCAGGCAGGTGATTGAGGGCCTGGAACCCAATGTGGCAAATACCAAAAATCAAGAATGCAGAGATTTGAGTCTTTCATCAGAAATCTCTCAAGTTTAGGGCAGCCCGGGTGGCTCAGCGGTTTAGCGCCGCCTTCAGCCCAGGGCCTGATCCTGGAGACCTGGGATGGAGTTCCAAGTCGGGCTCCCTGCATGGAGCCTGCTTCTCCCTCTGCCTATGTCTCTGCCTCTCTCTCTCTCTGTGTCTATCATGAATAAATAAATAAAATCTAAAAAAAAAAAAAAGGCCAAAAGTTAAAAAAAAAAAAAGAAATCTCTCAAGTTTAAAATAGTTTTGGCAGCGAATATAAATATATATATACTTTATCATAAGCCCAATGTGTCCATAGGTTTATAAATTTTTGTCTACACAATCCCTAAAATCCTTCCATTCTAAAGTTATCAATTCCATGTCATAAAACCAACAGTGGTCTAATTCCTAGTCCTTACTTCTAGGAATCAGAGGTCATGGTTTTGCCTGTACTATCCTAATTGTTTTTGGGAATAGTCTTTCTACCTATAGTCTCTTTCCTACTCTAATCCCACTCATTGCTTCCTGAGAAATTAATCTTCATAAAGTTCTACTTAGTCTTGTCACTGCTTTGCTTAGAAACCTTCAATGACTTTCCTTGTATGGAATAGAGTCTAAAAGTCTGAGCTGGAGGTGACCAGCTTTCCTTCCTTACTTCCTCTTTCACATATCTCAGTTCCCCAACAATGCCATCTTCCTGAGATGTCCTTCCTAAAAGTGTTCCTTTTTAAATCTCCCTCTTTGGTGTGCTGCTCTGTCGCAGAAGTCTGTGGTCCCACCCACACATGTGCATATTCTGTTTACCCTTCAGGGTTCAACTCAGATCCTTTATCATGCATACAGTGTTTCCTTCCTGGGCTTTGCACTTAGCAGAAATCAGGATTTTTTTTTTTTTAAGATTTTTATTTCTTTATTTTAGAGAGCAAGAACATGATGGGGTAAGGTAGGGGCAGAGGCAGATGGACAAGCATGATGGATGGACTCTGCATGGAGAATATGCACATGTGTATTACTTTGCTTATTCTGTTTTGCTTTGTTACGTGTGTGAAAGATATTAATAAAAAGACAATTTTTAAAGATTTTATTTATTTATTCATGAGAGAGAGAGAGAAAGAGAGAGGCAGAGACATAGGCAGAGGGAGAAGTAGGCTCCCAGCAAGGGGCCTGATGTGGGACTTGATCCTGGACTCCAGGATCACACCCTGAGCCAAAGGCTGATGCTCAATCGCTGAGTCACCCAGGTGTCCCAAAAGGACATTTTTAAAGACTAGTAAAAATAGTTTCTAGGACCTCAGACTTTTCTTCCTGAAGGTTTTTTAAACAATTTTTATTTATTTTATTACTTTATTTTTTTAAGGGAAGACTAAAGAAGGATGAACTTAGTATGGAGAGAAAATGCATATTTTCGTTTACCTGTAAATCTCCTTTTTTATCTCCTTAGAGCATGTTTCAGTTCCTCCCTGGAGTTTAAAATCCATCCTGAGTCCAAAATGAGGTAACTCTCACAATAATTCTTTTCTGCTTGATAAAAATCACATTTTGCCTCTGGTATGAAATTTCACAAACAAAGCCAACTGGAAGAAGGAAGAAGGATCAGCATGTTTAGATGTTATATTCCCACTATCTACATGTGCATTTGTCAGGTCATTCCTCAGTTTAGGCAAACTAAGACTCTAACAGCTCTAATTTTCTCAAAGCGATAGAAGACAATTCATTTGTCATTTATTTTTATTTTTTTAAAGATTTTATTTATTTATTTAAGAGAGAAGAGAGCAGGGGAGAGAGTGTTAGAGTGAGCATGAGCAGGGTGAGGGGTAGAGGGAGAGGGAGAAGCAGACTTCCCGCTGAGCAGGGAGCCCAATGTGGGTCTCAATCCCTGGACCCTGAGATCATGACTTGAGCTGAAGGCAGACTGAGCCACCCAGGAGCCCTCATTTATCATTTAAATCTCATTCCTTGATGGCAGGTTTTGTAGCCCCCCAAATGGAAGACTAAATCCTTGAAAATCACTTTTCTGGTGGCCTAAGTGGTGCATGATACTTATATTGGGTAATTTTGTATTCATTAGCTACAATAAGACAAATGGAGCAATTGTCCTTGTATCACAGCCAAAGAGAATGGAGCCTAAAAGTTGGCTAAAAACAAGCTCCTGCACACACATGTCAAAGCCAATACTGGTAACAATTAAAAACAATATAACACTTCAACCTGGACTTCTGGAATTTTTTTGCAGTCAGATAAAAATGTCATTCACAATAAAAAAAGCTAGAGAAGGGAGCAGGGGATTTGAATGAACTCTGTGAAAAGCTTTCAGAGCATCTTTCCATTAAGGAAGGGATGTTTGAGCTCTGAGCTCCTGATCATCCCACACAATTCCCTACATTTCTGTGTGTGTGTGTGTGTGTGTATTTAAGATTTTATTTATTTATTCACTGGAGACAGAGAGAGAGAGGCAGAGACACAGGCAGAAGGAGAAGCAAGCTCCTCACAGGGAGCCCGATGCGGAACTCGATCTTGGAACCCTGGGATCACACCCTGAGCAAAGACAGATGCTCAACCACTAAGCCACCCAGGTGTGGCTCACATTTCTGTGTTTTTATTAAAAGAATTCTACTATGGGTGTTTGTGATTCGGGATCTCAGGAAGCCAGTTTTGATTTCATCTCTCTTGCAAGACTGGCTATGAGAGAAGGAGGCTGGATTTATTCACCCCACCCAACTGTCCAGTTATTTCTCAGCCTTACAAGAGAATGTAGTGGAGGTGGAGGGGCAGCAGCGATCTGAGGGATGGACTTTATGGTAAACTTGTTCTGTGATGCTTGTGATGCTCCTTAGTCAAAGGAGAAGAATACAGGGAAGGTTGGGAGGAGTCATGATTTGGGAATGAAACCACAGCTTGTGACTGGACAGTTGGGTAGCCTTATAAAAACATGAATCCTAGTCATTACAGAGATCATGGCTCTATAGGTAGTTTGTTTTATATTTTTATTCAAAAGTGATGACATGCATTGTTTGTGTTTAGACTGTTTTATCCTTTAGCTCACTTTAATATTTCACTATAAAGTCATGCTTATCTTAATCAATAGATGGTTCCCTTAAAGTTATATAAGGCACAATTGTGAGAAAATACAGCTAGGTTGCTAGGAGCCTAGGTCTTGGAACATGGTTGATCTGGATTTGGATCTCCACACTTTCTATGCCAAATGATTTAGGGCAGGTTGATGATCACTTTGAGCCTCAGCTCTCTTCCATCAACAAAACTGATAATATATACTGAGGAGTGAAGATTAAATAATATGTGTAAAATATGTAGTCAGTCCTAATACGACAAATTAAAGGCATAATTATTATTTAGTTTTCATCAGTATTTAAGTAGTGGTGGGGTACCGATACAGAAGGGATTTCCCATGGTTGAAAGGTGAAAAATGAAACAAAACAAACAGAAACAACCAAATACTGGACCCAAAATGGTATATAATGTTTAATCAGCCCGACCATAATTTCTCAGATAGGAAATAATCCTAGAGAAGTATATGGCCGGGCAGCCCCGGTGGCTCAGCAGTTTAGTGCCTCCTTCATCCTGGGGTGTGATCCTGGAGACCCGGGATCGAGTCCCACATCAGGCTCCCTGCATGGAACCTGCTTCTCCCTCTACTTTTGTCTCTGCCTCTCTCTCGGTCTCTCATGAATAAATAAATAAAATCTTAAAAAAAAAAAAAAAAGAGAAGTATATGGCCCGCAAGAAGTAAAAGATTCTGGATCCCCTGCCCTCTGACAACCGGAGACAAAAACTATGTAAGATGAATGCAAGAGCCAGCAATGCAGATCTGTAGCAATGGCTAACATTTATGAGCACCAGCCTTGGTCCCGGCCCTGTAATAAGCATTTTGCCAATGTTATCTCATTTACTGCTTACAGCAACTCTGTGATATACTGCGATGAACCCCAGCTCGAAAACTGAGGCAGAGAGGTTTGGTAAATTGTCCAAGGCCATACTGCCCTAAATGGCAGAGCCACAATTAAATTTAGGCAGTTTGGCAACAGAGCCCTTTTTTCCTCTCTTTCATCATTAAGGCATGTGTCATAGTCTAATTGGAAGCATTTTTTTCCCTTATTAGTGGCACATAAAATAATGGTGCCTCTTAGAATTAGGGCATCTTCTGGTGATGAAATATGGGTAAGTGACACCCATGCACTCACCACAAAGATGAAATAGTGTTCGTTTGCTACAGATGACACAGATCTTCTGAAGAGGGGTGGGGGAGAGGGGAAGGATGCTGCTCCAGAAGCTAGCTTGCCTTTTGCTACCAGTAGGACTGTACTGCAGATGATTTATAACTGTCAGTGTTTCAGGTCTTTCATTATTTTTCTTTAATTTTATTATGGTAAGAACACTTTACAGTGATACCTCTACCCTCAACAATTTTTTTTTTATCCACAACAAAATTTTAAGCACACAACACATTATTATTGACTACAGGTAGAATGTTGTACAACAGATCTCCTGGTTTTTTAGGTCAATTTAATGAAATAAGAACCTGCTGCCATCCTACCTGCTTTGGAGGGGAGCCTCGACAGTGTGTCATTGCAGTGAGTGTGTTGTTTTATGTTTTCTTGGGTTAATTATTCTACGCTCTGGAATAAGATCACTTCCTTCATGTCAACCATGAAATATGGATCTTTCCAATCATCTAGGGGAAAAAATGTACTTAGGGAATGGAAATCGAGAAAGGAAGAAGGAGAGAGGAATTCTAGCTTTTTCTTCACGTTGCTCTCTGGATCTAGACTTTGAGAAGTTTACCAGTAGTCCAAGGTCATCCCTAATATAGGTCCTAAAGAGACCTCTGCTTTAAGATTATTTATTTGGGGGCGGGGGAGGGGGAGAGAAAAAGAGCATAAGCTGGAGGGGCAGAGGGAGAAGGAGAGAGAATCTCAAGCAGACTCCTCACTGAGCATGGAGCCTGATGTGCGCTTACTTTGATTATCCAGAGATCACCATGCGGAGCTCACCACCTGAGCCCATGACCTGAGCCAAAACCAAAAGTTGTACACTTAATCGACTGTGCCACCCAGGCGCCCCAATAGACTTCTGCTTTAGAGAGGCAAGTTGAGAGCTAGGCAGAGGGACCCCAAACTAAAAGCCAAACTAAAAGCAGAGGGAGCCATAAACTAAAAGCCAGCTATCTCCTATATTAATCTTGGCCCAGTGTAGGACAGAGAAATCACTCTGGGTTTTTGGCAGAAAGGGGTTCACTACAGAAAGATAGATGCTTTGAAAATCTCTGGAAGTGATGGACAAATGAACTCCACATTGGGTGACCAGGAGTGACTCTTAGAACACAATAAATCTGTCCTGCCAGGGAAACTGGTGTATCTTCCACAATGTGGGGGAGGGACAGGGTGGGTGTGTTAATCAAAGGCCTTCCCTGGTATATTGACTTCGAGAGACCCTACTGTGGCCCGATTCAGAGATCCAATGCTGCAGCTCCCTTTCAACATCCAAAAGCTGGGGTCTGACAACTAGATATTGAAGCAGAAAAATAACATGTCTCTATGACTTGCTTGCTGGCAGAACACAGCCAAAAAAGATGTGGCCTGTGACTTATTCCATCTTTCAAAACTCACAAGAATACTTCAGTTCTTATCCAGAACCCGATCAACAGGGAGTCTGGGAAATGTGTGTGTTTTAAGATTTTATTTACTCATGAGACACAGAGAAAGAGGCAGAGACATGGGCAGAGGGAGAAGCAGGTTCCCGGTGGGGAGTCTGATGCAGGACTCCATCCCAGGACCCTGGGATCACACCCACATTGAATGTCAATCAGGCATATCTAGCACAGTTACATTTCATTTTATCCCTTGTATTTATTTTCTTTTGTTAGTCTACAGTTTGGGCTTTGATGTAACTTGCCTACAGCTTGTAAGGGAAGCTAATATCTGGAAATTGCTTGGCTCCTTTAGAGGGTGACCATGTGTCCAGGTGTTCTTGGGACTGTGGCCTCTTGGGCTGTGGGACTTGCAGTGCTAAAGCTGATATAGTTAGATACTCCTTTAGTACTTGCAAACCACAGGGCTGGAGAGACTGCCGCCACTCACCGGACCCCAAGGCCATATGTGTTCATCTTCTGTTTCACCCAGCTTGGAATTTACTTTTTTTTTTTTTTAAGACTTTTATTTATTTATTCATGAGAGACATAGAGAGGGAGGCAGAGATATGGGCAGAGAGAGAAGCAGGTTCCTCACAGGAAGCCTGATGTGGAACTCAATCCCAGGACCCTGTGATCATGCCCTGAGCTGAAGGCAGATGCTCAACTGCTGAGCCACCCAGGTATCCCTTGAAATTTACTTCTAATTAAGGGTGTAAATGTCACATTGTGTTACGAGTTTACCTTTTTACCTAATAGTTAACAATACTGTATTGTATACTTGAAAGTTGCTAAGAGAGTACATCTTACATATATATATATCTATATCTATATCTATATCTATATCTATATATATCTCAAACCATTATGTTGTACATCTAAAAATGTTATGTCAATTATATCTTGGTAAAAATATAATTAAGTTAAAAATAAAAGGAAGAATCAGTTATATCATAAATTAAATTTTTGAACTAAGAATAGAGATGTAATTTAAATGTGTCACAGAGGCTAATATTCTGGATACCTCCTCAGGGTCTGTGATTAAAGCTGTATTTCAATATTAAAAAAGGTCAAGTGAAACATACAACCAATGTCTAATTCAATTATAGTACTGTAAATTGTTTATTAGATTTTAAGCCCAGAAAGTATTCTGGACCAAAATCCAGTTCTTCTTGTGTCTGGGAGACTTCCGAAGTGAGCCTTTTTCTTTTTTTAAGGAGGAAGGGAAGGGAGTGAAGAAAAGCCTCCCTTTTGCTTTCCCTGTTCCATTCTTCAAAGCAACCAGATTTTAAGTCCATGGAATGCCATAGGTAATTCCAAAAGCTACCATCTTCTTTTTTTTTTTTTTTAAGATTTATTTTTTTTATTCATGAGAGACACAGAGAGAGGCGGAGACATAGGCAGAGGGAGAAGTGGGATCCCTGCAGGGAATCATGACCTGAGCCAAAGGCAGACTCTCAGCCACTGAGCCACCCAGGCGTCCCTAAAGGCTACCTTCTTATATGAAGGTTGGGAAAGGAGCAACTTATGCATAAGTTAGACTGAGAAGAAGCATTAGCAAGCTGGAAATTTTTTAAAAAATATTTTATTTATTTATTCATGAGAGAGACAAAGAAAGACAGAGAGAGAGAGGCAGAGACACAGGCAGAGGGAGAAGCAGGCTCCATGCAGGGAACCTGTCGTGGGACTCGATCCCAGGTCTCCAGGATCACAACCTGGGCTGAAGGCGGCGCTAAACTGCTGAGCCACCCTGGCTGCCCAGCAAGCTGGAAATTTGAAGAGAGTTTATCCCCATACACCTAACAAGGTAGGCATCCTAGTTTAGGCAACTGTACTCATTTATATTATGTGAAATAGCCACGGGTATAGCAGAATCCAATAATCTGAAGCCATTTCTTTCTGAGACACACCTGGCCTTTTCCAGAGTCATACTTAACTGTGGAAGAGAAAGTGAAAGAAATGTCTCTTGCTGAATGCTTTCTTCTTGTTTACTATATGGATAGCTAATTGGACCTTTTAAATTCTGTCTATAAATCGTGATCTTTCTATTAGGGGCAATAAAAAAATCTATAGGTTCTTAGAGTTGTTTCTAGTTTAACTATGGTAATTGACCATGAATAAACACAGCATGTTCCAGGGACATGATTATTTGACTTTCAGCGGGGAAGCCCTCTGCTGGCACCTAATGCAACAGATTGAATTTGCTGTAGAACCACTGATGTCTGGGGCTGGAGCTGAGATGAGGGGATGGGCCAAAGAGCTTAGAAGGACGTAATAGGAGGCAGATCGATTCTGTTTGGATCCAGAATAGCTCAGAGGAGTATATAGGTACACAAAGTGATGCATATTTTTACCAACAGTAGGGAACTAAAATCTGGGTAAGGGTGGCAGCTGGAGTCATCTTGCCTGTTAGTGTAAAAGTGACAGTGGCCTTAGTGACTATTTCAAGAGGAGAGAATAGTAGCAGGTGATGAAGAAATGAGTATATTTGCTCGTTTGTTTGGTCAGTCCACAAGCTGCTAGGAAATCAGTGTTGTCTTAACACAGGTGTCAAGAATACACTAACTGCTCTTGGGTGTCAGCTGGCCTATTTTGTTTTTTAAGGATTGACTGTTAATGGTAGTTGTTGAACTACCATTATCTACTTACTATCTCACTAAAGTGAGATAATTAACAGATACAAAGTGCACTGAAAAGTCAAGCTGCTGTACAATTATAAGAGAGAGAGTATAGCATCAGAGTCAAGAGCATGGGCTTTAGGAGCACATGGGTTCCACAGACTAGCTTTCTGCCCTCACCAAGTCCCTTAATCTCTTTACACTCTATTCATCATATCTTAAAGTGGAGACAGTGATCTCATTGGATAAGGCCAAGGCTCAGCCAAGTGGCTTTGTCATGACAGCAGTGGCCTGCATATAGCCATGGCAGTTGTAGAGGTGCAATCTCCTACCTTGATTGGATCACCACTTCCCTCTCAAAGTTTAAAGTGTTCTCCTACCTACTACAGCTAATCGGCTCCTTTCAGTTATCCTTTCTGACTTCTCTGCAGCCTTTCATGCATCCGATAACTCCTTAAAGTTTTCTGCTGCTATGGCTTCTGTGACTTCTCTGATTCTTCACATACCTCTCTGACC
This sequence comes from Canis lupus baileyi, assembly GCF_048164855.1. Classification (NCBI taxonomy): domain Eukaryota; kingdom Metazoa; phylum Chordata; class Mammalia; order Carnivora; family Canidae; genus Canis; species Canis lupus. The sequence goes on from NC_132865.1 coordinate 22,915,378, forward strand.
ACTGCTTCTCATCTTCCTCCTTAGCTTTTCCCCCTTTCCTTCTCTTAGATCGTGGTGTCCTCAGGGCCTGTCCTTAGCCTTCCTCTGCTGTCTCCCTGGTTTTCCTTATTCATCTGATGCCACCTTTGGGCTGGTGACTCTTAATTCACATCCCTACTCCAAACTCCTGTGTGTCATCTATCAAGATGGTTTATGGGACACGTATTGGAACGCCATCTGAAAGGAGAACCATCTTTCTGCCAAAAGCATGCTTCTCCTCTTTTTTTTTTTTTTTTGGACATTAACCAACCAGTCACTGAGCTATGAAACTTAAGAGACATCAACTGTTGGACCATTTTTCCATCTTCCAGGTTATACTGGCCTCCAGGCCTAGCCACTTATCCCACTTATCCCGTCTCATTGCTTATCTGGCGGGTTCCCTCCTCTCCATGTGCTTGCCACTATTCACCCACTACTGCTAGGACAGCTTTGTGGTGAGCAGGTCATTATGTCCCTGGCCATTCAGCGCTGACAGGACACACAACACAGCCTGTGGAGCCCCAGCTGATCCTTTCGCTCTGCCACCCTTGCAGCCCAATCCTCCGCTCCTGGCCTACGGTCTCCCTGCAGCTCCTCTACCTGTTAACTTGGGAGCACCGCGTCCGTGCTCCTGTACTTTCCTGCCTTTCCCTCTGCCTGGCAATGAAGATGGAATAGGTTAATGGAGATTAGGTCCCTCGCTAGCATCCTGTATAGAACTTACCTCGTTGTTTTAGGCTACTTACGGGGCATTTCTTCCACAAGACGGAGGTTTCCTCAGTCCAGGGATCCTGTCCTGTTCCCCGAACCTCCTCTGGTCCCTAGACCTTGTGGGCGCCCACGGCACGGGATAAACGAACAGAAACACTGTTTATTCCGAGCGGGCTCTCGGGCTGTGCAGCTGACAGTCTGGGAGACCTGCCCCCCGCCCCCGCCCCGGGCCCCGGTGCTCCTCCGCCCCCCTCCCCGGGCCCCGGTGCTCCTCCGCCCCCCCCCCCCCCCCGCCCCCGCGGCGCAGGTGGAGCGCGGCCGGGCGACTCGCTGCTTCGGGCCGGGCTGGGCGGCCGCCCGCGCGCCTGCGCCCTCTGCCGCTCGGCTGGCTCCGGGCGCGTCTCGGTGCGCCCGAGTCGAGAGGAGAGGCTGGGTGACAGCGGGGGGGGAAGAGTTCAGCCCGACTCCGTCTCAGTCACCGATTTCTCCGCGGCTGGGCCGAAGCTGCCTCTCCGGGCGGCTCCCAACTGCTCCGCGCCGCCGCGGTCCCCACCGGCCGCCGCTCGACTCCGCCGGACGCCGCGACCGACCGACTCGCGAGTGAGTAGCGGCGGCTGGAGCGCCCGGCGGCGCGGCGGGGTGGCCCCCGGCGGGGCGCGCGTGTGTGCGCGTGTGCGAGTGCGTGTGCGTGTGCGCGCGGGGATGCCCCTGGGATTCCACGGCGGGCCGGGGCGCCCCGGGACCGCGAGTCCCTCCGAGCCGGCGCCGCGGCGTGGGTCGGCGCGCGGAGGGACTCGGCCGGGATTCCCCGGCCCCGCGCGGCCGCCGGTGGGGTTCCCCGGGAGGCGCCGGGGCGAGGAGGCGGCGGGGAAGCCCGGGCGGGGAGCGGCGGCAGCCCGGGGATCTGGGCGCGGGTCTCGGCCCCGCAGAGGCGCGGGAGCCGCCGGGGCCGCCGGGGCGGTCTCCGCTCCCCTCCCCTCCCTTCCCCTCCCTCCCCTCCCCTCCCCTCCGCCCCCTCCCTCCCCGCCTTTCTCCCCTACCCTTCCTCCTTTCTTCCCTCCGCAGCATCACAAAAGCGCGAAACGAAACCCAGTGCGGCCAAGTCCGGCTTCGCGCTCCCACCTGGTGCGCATCGCCCCGGGGCCGGCGGAGCGGAGTGGGAGTCCCCGACCTTGGGGGGGGGGGGGCTGGCCCCGGGGACACACCTGTTTTCGCCTCGCGCTGAATTCGAGCCGGGGTGCAGGATCGCGCGAGGGGATCCGCCACATGCTCGCCGGCGTGCGTGTGTGTGTGTGCGCGCGTGCGTGCGTGTGTGTGTGTGTGTGCGCGCACGCTCCCCGGGCCCACGCTCGCGGGGGCGCTTGGTGTAAACACCGGTCCCTGGGCCGCCGTGGCCGGGACCGCCCGGGGGCTGCGAGCGAGCGGCGTGACCGCGAGCCCGCGTCTCTTTGTGTGGCTGTCGCCTCCCCGCCCCGCCGCAGAGCAAACCGATTTTCGGTTTCGCGTGACACTGCGCGCTGGGACTTGGTGTGGGCCGCAGCCTCAGATGCCCCCGGTATTTGAAATCGAATAGTTCTTTCGGGCTGGGGGTTATTTTTAGCGTTGGGAATAAAGAGGGCTCGCGCGGTGACCTCTTTGCCGCCGCCTTGCGCTTTACATACGTGTCTCTAATTGATGCAGCAGACGGATTCGCATCCCGTCGCGCACACGTGCTTGCGCACAAGTGTGTACACACGTTTCTACACACGTAGCTTTACCCCCTTCTTTTCTTTTCTTTCCTTTTTAAACATTTTTATTAAATCGGTGCTAGGAACGTACTGTTTGTAAACAAAACCCAACAAACCGAAGAACCAAAACCAAAACCAAAAAAAAAAAAAAAAAAAAAAAAAAAAAACCTGAACCAACCAAACAAAAAAACTTTCCTTTGTTCTTCTGGGCATTTTTCTATTTTGAGTAATGGAGTAGGAGTACCGAAAGGTTGCAATTAGTTCACTCGAATAAAAGACACTGCCTCTGAGTCAGTGCTGCCGGGTTGATAATTACTAACATATCAAAGCGGTTGCTCTGTTTAAGGCAAAAGGGGCGGGGCGGGGCGGGGGCAGGTCCACGGTACACAATGAGGGAGGGTCTCCGCCGACCGCCTGCTGCTTATTGTTCGGGCACTGGAGGCTGCAGCCTGCAGCCGCCGCCTCCTCCCGGGCTTCGCTCCTCGCTCGTCCCTCGGTCCCCCTGGGGGCCGTCCGAGCCACCCAGCGCTGGCCCTCGGGGCGCCGAGACGCCAACCCCAGCCGCAGCCGCCCTTCGCTGACCGCCCTCTCTCTGCTTTGCAGGTTGGCATCTTTGCGCCCGAGGGTGTCGCAAGCCGAGGCGGCGAGGACCGGGCGCCTCTGGCCCAGCCCGCCGGGCGCTATGCGGCGCGGGCAGCAGCGCTGAGCGCCCCCACGCCGGGCACGGGGCGTACTCGCTCCAGGCGGCGGGCAGAGCGGCGGCGGCGGCGGAGGGGATGCGCCCGGGACGCGCAAGGCTCCCGCCGCGAGCTACCGCCCCGAGGTGGACCCCAAGCAGGGCTCATCGCAGGACCGCGCGGACCCCTGCCCCGCGGGGCACGCGGCTGCGGAGCCTCGGGGCCGCATCTGCGGTCAGGATGCCCTGGGTGCCTCTCTGCTGGTGAGGATGCCCTGCTGCGCGGCTCTGCATCACCAGCCCCGCTCCCCGGTGGGCACGACTGAGCGGGCCCGACTTCGGCCCCTCGCGCTGGTGGATGAAAAGCGCCGGAGTCCCTGAGTGCGATCTGCGATCGAACCTGAATTCTAAGAGCCATGGACGGAGGCGCTGGGTTGCAGCCCCGGGCGGGAGAGCAGCTGGAAGCACGAGCCGCAGGAGGAGCTGTCCAAGACGAGTGCGAACCGGAGACCCTTAGGTCCAAGAGTTTACCGGTCCTGAGCAGCGCCTCCTGCCGGCCAGACCTCAGTCCTGTGCGTGCAGGAGCCGAGCCAGCCATCGGCTGTACAGATCCTTTGGGCCAGCGCGGGTTGCAGCAAGGGCCCAGCCGGTTGGCCCCCAGTCCCTCTGCCCCTTCCACTTCGGCAGAGATGGCAGGGCTCATGGAGTGTAACCACAGGGTGGACGTCAGCAAGGCCGTGTCGGTGTCCTCCGCTTTGGCCACGCTCCAGGGGAGAAGGTGCCTCTATGTGGTCCTCACCGATTCCCGTTGCTTCCTGGTTTGCATGTGCTTTCTGACCTTCATCCAGGCTTTAATGGTCTCTGGGTACCTGAGCAGTGTCATCACCACCATCGAAAGGCGCTACAGTCTGAAGAGTTCCGAGTCGGGGCTGCTGGTCAGCTGCTTTGACATTGGGAGCCTGGTAGTGGTGGTGTTCGTCAGCTACTTTGGTGGCCGGGGTCGGAGGCCCCTGTGGCTGGCCGTGGGTGGACTTCTCATCGCCGTTGGGGCTGCCCTCTTTGCTTTACCTCATTTCATCTCGCCTCCGTACCAGATCCAAGAGTTGAACGCCTCGGCCTCCAACGATGGCCTGTGTCAGAATGGCAACTCCACGGCGCCTTTAGAGCCTCCCGCCTGCCTGAAGGACTCGGGAGGAAATAATCATTGGGTCTATGTGGCTTTATTCATTTGTGCACAGATTCTCATTGGAATGGGTTCCACACCTATTTATACCTTGGGACCAACCTACTTAGATGACAATGTCAAGAAAGAAAACGCATCCTTGTACCTAGGTAAGACTTTCCTGTCTCCTCAAATAAGCTTGAACTCAACAGTCAAAAGGAAACACTTCCAAATTTCAGAGAGATTTTGTATATACACACACACACTACATACAGCATCTCATTATATATCTCACACATATATACAGTATATATAATGCCATTATATGTATTGCATGTATATTTTAAGCATTATGCTTCAGTTTATGTTTTCATGTTTTAGTCTTAGTGTGATATGTTTTAGTTTGGAAGAGAATTAGTAATAGTAGGTCTGTGGGCTAATCATCAGACTCACACTTCACACTCTTCTCCCAAGTAATACAAACTTTTAACTATGGGGTGGTGCTTCTTTCTCGTGCTGCCTGCTTTTGTAAAAACTCTAATTTATCAAGTTTATCCTCTAATGGCTGTTCTTCTAGAAAGTTCAGGAAGGAATAGAAGTACCTGGTGTGTGGTGTGAAGTTTTGGATTCTTTACTGCTTTCATCCCCTGCTGCTTCTCATTCTTGTCCCCCACATCAGGGCTGATAGAGTACCCAGACTGCCTAAAAGATGCCTTACTGCCTACACACCTGTATTTTTTTACCTAACACCTGCATCACCATTAAAACAAAACAAAAACTTGAGTGATATCAAATGACTAGGTTATCTTTATGCAGAAGCAAGATCACGAGTTGTAAAGTTAATCTAAAGCTATTTTTTATTGCTGGTTGAAGACCCTTAAGTACATGAACTTGGTAGCGAGTGGCTCTTGGATATGGTGATTTGACTTGCATGAATCAGCTCCTGTGAACAGGGGGTGCTTGGGTTAAATAGAGGGTGCTAACATGAGGTCAGACAGCCATGGTAGCAGATAGGAAAGTGCAATGTCCTGGAAACCTGTGTGGTTGTCAGCATCTCCCTATACTAGCTGCTCCTCCAAAACTGAGCTTTTAAAGGGATGTATTTGAACCCTTGAGAAGGATGAACAGCAGTCATGCTAGATGAGATCTTTGTTTTTCTATATTTCTATACTGGAGTCCTAACTAAAAGAAGAGAAAGGATTGTACTTTATGAAAAAAGGTAAATAAGCAAATACTAGTTATACTTACCATTTTATTAGTCATGCAGTGATAGGATCTTGGGTGTGGGAATAACAAGGTTTCCAAGGATGGTGAAAATGATACCCCATTAAGAGGGCTGTGCTCTTTCCTCAGCATAACTGCTGTCTCCCAGAATCCATAGTAGAAGTGTCTGAGCCATGTATAGTCCCCAGTAACTGGCCCAAATGCATTAGGACAAGAGTTTTATAATTTATTTTTATTATTAAATGCAAGAGAAAGAAATTTTCCTTTAGGACACTAGCTTGCTTGTTACTTTGCCATCTTGTTTTCTAACATTTATTACAACAAATTTTCAAACAGAAAATATGAAAAAATGAACACCAGTATTTCCTCCACCTAGACTCAGTAATCGTTCATTTTATCATATTTGCTTTATCAACTGTGTGTGTGTATGTAATATATTTTTTTTTGGGTGGGGGGCACAGCCCTTTGAAAGTAATTATAGACATCCCTAGGTTTCAGCCTGTATCTTATAAAAATAAGGACTTTCTTTTACTACATATGTACAGGAACTTTAACATGCTAAGTTCATAATCATTCCCTAATGTCATCAAACATCCAGGCTCTATTCAAATTTCTTCAATTATCTGTTCAACATATTTTATAACTATATGTTTTTCAGACCAACAGGCAGTCAAGATTCTCATACATTGCATTTGGTCACTAACCTTTTTGGTGATTTTATCACTTGTCTCCCATCCCCTATATTTCTTGTATATTGGAAGTTCAGTCTAAAGGTTTGAATAGATTCAGACGAAACATTTTTGGTCAGACTACTTCAAGGTAATTTGGTGTGTTTTATGTTACATGTATCTGGACATTTATTAGTGATGTTAATAAGTTTAATCACTTGGTTGAGTTGGTGATTGTTAGGTCTTTCCATTGTAAACATGCATTTCTCCCTTTGAAAATAATAAGTAATCTGGGGGATCCCTGGGTGGGTCAGTGGTTTAGCGTCTGCCTTCAGCCCAGGGTGTGATCCTGAAGTTTCAGGATCGAGTCCCACATCGGGCTCCCTGCATGGAGCCTGCTTCTCTCTCTGCCTGTGTCTCTGCCTCTCTCTCTGTGTCTCTCATGAATAAATAAATAAAATATTTAAAAAATGAAAATAATAAGTAATCTTTAGAATGATAACTCTGTAGATATTCTAGTTGTTATTCTTATTTTTGCTAATCTTTGCCTCCATTTACTTTGAAAACTTAGATTCCTTTCCACTCCACTTCTTAGATACCATTTGTACAAATTTGCTTCATCAAAAACACAGGTAGAGCCACACACAAAGAGAGAACATCCACTAGTAAGAGCTCTGAGATTTAACTTTTCTAGTTGTTGCCCACTGAGAAGAAAAACAGCAGGTGCTACTTTTGGGAAGACCGAAAATGAGACAGAGTCCCTGTACCTGAAGAGCTTTCAGTATAACAAAGAAATATTGCCAATTTAAGGGAGGAGTGTGAAGTGACACATGCAAGGGGAAGAAATTTATACAAAGGGTACTTGCTTTTTCATCCTTCTATTCCTCTTTAACCCCCTTCCCTTCTTCTTCCTCTTCTTTTGAAAAAACTTTCATGAGTGCCTTAGGACACATTCTTTGGGAAACTCCTGAGAATTCTGCTTCATATTAAATGGATCTCAGTAAAAGCTATGATGGTTTGAATGCCAGGAATCTTACCTGTACTATTTAATGTTCTTAATGGCCTCATGAGATGGGATTATTTTCCCTATTTTCCAAGGATGAGGAAATCGAAGCTCAGAGAGTTTGAGTGTCTTGCTTAACGGCTTCAAACCCACACATCTCTGGCCCCAGAGCCCTCGAGCTTCCCTCCTCACTGCATGTTTTTTTGGCGAGAAGCTCTGGGAGCCAGCTGAAACCAAGGGCTATCCCGTGTTCAGCAGAGCTCTGAGAATGGTGCAGAAGGATGCAGAACTGGCCTACAGTTATCAAACACGATCAAAACAAGATCCTTCCTAAACCTTTTCCAGCAGGTTTTATAGGTAACCTCCATGTAAATTCAAAGAAGAGAGACTACTAAGTTATTCTTAGAATATAAGGAACATTAACCTATTATGATGGGGGGATTTTTTCTAATAACTGGTTCGATAGCTTTGTTATTTTCCACAAAACTGTTCTCTGTTACCTTTTCACTATCCACTCCTTTCTGAATTTTGTCAGTCTTTCTAATTTCTCATTGCAACCATACAAGAAAAGACAAAAGCAGGTAGAGGGTTGGTATTTGTAAGCACAAATATCTGAATTAGCATTGAAACCATTGAGATGGAATGTAAATGTATGTCCTAATCTTTTGAGTGTTTGGTGTTAACATTCTTTTTTTTTTTTTTTTTTTTTTAAGATTTTATTTATTTATGAGAGACACAGAGAGAGAGAGGCTGAGACACAGGCAGAGGGAGAAGCAGGCTCCATGCAGGGATCCCAATATGGGACTCGATCCTGGGTATCCAGGATCACGTCCTGGGCAGAAGGCAGGTGCCAAACCACTGAGCCACCCAGGGATTCCGGTGTGAACATTCTGGCCGCTTTAACTGTAGAAGAGCTGTGGTCATAGACGAGATATGGCAGCTTTTATACCCACTAAATGCCCTAAATCCTTCTGCAAGGAGAGAGCTTTAGTGTTGACCTGGAGGGTAGAGAAAGCTTTGTACTATTAAGAAGCAAGGTTAGTAACTAGACCATGATTTGTAATTGTATCTCAAGAGGGAGAGGGAAAGAGAGAGAGAGAGAGAGAGAGAGAGAGAGAGAATGTGGTCCTTTGAGGGCAAGATATTAATGAACCAACAGTGAAATGAGAAAGAATGGCTAATCGAGTGGGAAAAGGGGGGGGAGTTAAAAAGGGAGGCATTTCCAGAATAGAAAGCCACAACACTGATTGCGGGATCATCAGGATGAGTAATGATGGGCACGACCGGTTGGCCCAGCGCTGTGGGTGCGGCCACTGCGCTTCCCTGGCGTGAGGGCCCTGACTTCACACGGCCAGAGCAGGGGCGGACTTGAAGATCTCTATTTTAGTCTGGTTCTGCCAGTGACGGGCTGGGGGGGTGAGACTTGAGACAAATCCCTTAACGTCTCCCAGCCTCTGTTTCCGCCTGGAGATTAGTACATTTGTTTCCCTCACTGTAATATTTTGAGGACCAAATGGGATTACATGTGTGCAAGCATTCTGCCAACTGTAAGAGGCAGCACTCTGCTGTGTTCAAGTGGAATCCAGACTCATCCCACAGAGTGGGCAGGCTGAGGAGTGAGATATTTTACTCTCTCTGCGTATGAAAACCCTTAACCAGATCTTTTTATAGTTGGGAAAAAGGGAAGAAGCAGCGTGTAGGAAATGAAGACATTGTAGGGGAAATCGCTCCTCAGCAACACTGTACGGGTTCGATTTGATCAACGTCTCAGCAGCATCATCTGCTGATTAATTGAGTTTTCTGAGAACCCAAGATTTTATTACCAGTGCTTTCGGCATGTCAGGCTTTGGTGGCCGTGTTTCACACAGAAGTGTGTGAACGTTTATGCAGTGTGTATTTGGGCCCAGTGTAACATAACAAGAGCCCTCTTGAGGTTTGAGGGGGCTCTGTGGTGTCCCAGCTTCACTGCTGTGGGTCTTCTGGCAGGACGCCAGACTGGCAGGACGTTTGGTCACCAAGAATTGGTCCAAGGACATCCTCAGAAGTAATATTATTGTCTTAAAATAAATAGCTGGTGGCTTCTCCTTTTTTTTCTTTTTTCTTTGGCATTGCCTCAGTCTTTTAAAAAGTACAGTGAGGTTAAAATCAGTTGAGTTCTATTTTTTCCAGATTTCATAGTATAAACATTATATATGTGTATGTATAGATGTGTGCACAAATATACATATTTGTGCTCTTTCACAGTTTTTTTTTAAATAAAGATTTTATTTATTTATTCATGAGAGACACACAGAGAGAGGCAGAGGGAGAAGCAGGCTCCATGCAGGGAGCCTGATGTGGGACTCGATCCTGGGTCTCCAGGTTCACATTGTGGGCTGAAGGCAGCGCTAAACCGCTGAGCCTCCCAGGCTGCCCTATTTGTGCTCTTTCTGAGATATGAAAACCCTTCAACATATCTTGTCTGGCTTTATCAGTGACTGGGGGTGAGACTTGAGACAAACCCCTTAACATCTCCCAACCTGTGTTTCCACACGACGATTAGTACATAATCCCCTTCAACATGTCTTTCTTTATAATTGGAAAAAAGAAAAGAAGTTACTTCTTAGGAACATTGTATAGAAAAATCTCGATCAGTTTTTAGCAGAGTTCTATAGAACAATCTACATCTGTGTATGTCAGGTTTTATTTTTTAAATTTATTTTTAAAGATTTTACTTATTTTTTCATGAGAGACACACAGAGAGAGGCAGAGACACAGGCAGAGGGACTCCATCCCAGGACCCCAGGATGATAACCTGAGCCAAAGGCAGATGCTCAACCACTGAGCCACCCAGGTGACCCTATAAAGTTTTATTTATGGTAATAAAAACAATGAAAGATATATATACGTATCTTTAAGTTCGGCCTTCCCCAAATGGTATAACCAAATGGATATATGGCTTTGACAAGATCAGGGTTCTTTTATCTTGAGCAACAAGCGAGCTTCCTCTCTTCCCCCTGGCTCATTTTTGCAATGGCTCTGGCGCCTGGGGCACTGAATGGCTGCTGCTCCCCACAGGGAGAGAGTGGAGGAGGTGGTCTCTGCTTACACTCCAGGATATCCCCTGGCCTCTTCTAGCTAACATGATTTTGAGGAAGGCAAGAGTTAGGTTTTCCTATCTGTATGGAAGAGGAAGCCAAGGAAGTTGAAAGTGGCGTGAATGCTCAGTGACTTCTGGTCATAGGGGTCCTCACAGCAGTCGTGTTTCTTTTTTTTTTTTTTGTCTCAGTAGCCAGAAAACTCAGGGTATTTTCTTTTTCCCTGACCAGTATTAATAACTTACCCTCAGTGGCTTATAGCATTAATTTTCCTGATGACCTTTTGTTAGGATTTTGAAAGTGCCCAATAAAAATAGCACTCTTTCCCTCACTTGAGTTCTGAGTTCATTGAGAAATAAGTCAAAGGCATAAACCCATAAGGACCAAAACAGCACTTTTTTAAACTGATAGAATCGAGATTGAAGAATGTAGCTCCTATCTTTGTGCAGATGGAGTTTGTGATGATCCCACCATTACACAGACTTACTCACCCAGCCACAGGCCATGCATGCGGGAGCTCAACAGGGCAGCAGCCTTGGATCTCCCCACGTGGGGTGGGGCCAGGTCTGGGGGTAGCATCAGGTAAGACTTACCCCAAGGGGGAGCAGGACAGAATTTTTACCTCCTGTGTGCGTACTTACTCCCAAGAGGCAAAAAGGAGGAGTTGAGCTGAACATCCCAGTTTATATTAAAACTCATCGATGACATTAATCTCTTTCTGCTCTCCTGGGGAGGAATAGTGCTGGGGCATGGGGGGAGCCAAGAAAGGGAGCATCATATAGAACGTGTATTCTCTTCTAAGACTTTTTTTTTGAAGACTTTTTGTTGTTGTTGTTTATTTGAGAGAGAGCACAGAAGGAGAGGGAGAAGCCAGTTCCCCGCTGAGCAGGGAGCCCAATGCGGGGCTCGATCCCAGGACCCTGGGATCATGACCCGAACCAAAGGCAGATGCTTTAGCCACTGAGCCATCCAGGCACCTCTCTTCTAAGACTTTTAATTCCTTTTTTATCCTGCTTTAATTTTGCTTGTCTCATTTACAATATTTTCATCTTTGTAAGCCTCATAAAATCCTTTTGGGAAGTAGGCTCCACAAATCATGAATAAATAAAAAATAAAATCTCCACTGAAAACTAATATGGGGGAAGATGATGATTGAGGAATTGGAGGAAGTGGTTCAAGACACCTGAGGAGCAGTGACCAGAATGGATGCAGGGCAGAGAGTGAGAACGACCTGGCAGTGGCCTCTGTGGCCTATGGCAGTGTCTTGTTGGGATGTCAGTCAGTTGCACATATACTTGGGGCAGCTAATCTGTGTCAGAACAGGTATGTCTTCTCTACCCTTAGCTATTACTTTATTAAGGATTTTATTTATTTATTCATGAGAGACACCCAGAGAGAGACAGAGACATAGGCCAAGGGAGAAACAGGCTCTCCGCAGGGAGCCCCACTCGATCCCAGGACCCTGGGATCATGACCTGAGCTGAAGGTAGATGCTCAACCACCGTGTCCCCCAGGTGTCCCCCATTACTGATCTTCTATCAGCTGCATGGTGGTCACTTGTGGCCTCTAAGACGAACTAGTCAAAGATGTTGAGAAACAAGCTTCAGATTCTAACTGACAAGCAGAAGGATTTACTGCCTTGCTGTGGAAAAGACAGTTGAGTGCGCCTTGATTTATTTAGCCCACCTGCAAAGAGAATGGCCTTTTTAATGGTATTTATACTACTGTTTTCAAGCATGATTTTATCGATCTCTCCCCTCCCAGTGCTATGAAGGCTGTTATGTGCGCAGTCTGAAACAGCTCTTCTGAAACTTTATTTATTTTTTATTTTTTATTTTTTAAAGATTTTTTTATTTATTCATGAGACACACACACACACAGAGAGAGAGAGAGAGAAGCAGAGACACAGCTAGAGGGAGGGGCAGGCTCCATGCAGGGAGCCCAACGTGGGACTCAATCCTGCATCTCCAGGATCACACCCTGGTCTGAAGGTGGCACTGAACCTCTGGGCCACCAGGGCTGCCCCTTTCTGAAACTTTAATGTGTGAATTATCAGGATGTTTTTTTCCCAAATGCAGATTCTGCTTCTGTAAGTCTGGAGCGGGCGCTCAGGATTCTGCATTTCTAATGTGCTTCCAGGTAAGGTCAGTGCTGCTGGACCATGTTTGGAGCAGCAGGGATCTCGAGACCACAGATCTTTGGTCCTTTTCACAGGTGGGAGGTTGCTGTCTGGGCTTGGGGCTGGAGCCCCAGTTGTCCAAACCAGTGACTGACTGAAGTTCTACTTCGTCAGAAAGAATCCTACCATCTCTTACTCATTTGTGAAGGCAAGATGTCAGTTTTGGGTATTTCTTAAGCTGTGGCTACTGTTATGAATTCCACAGTCGTGTGACATCACGATCACTGGTGCGTTTAGTAAGAGAAAGTGACCGTAGACAGATGGAGTTCATTTTGACATTAACTAAAAGAAGCACCACTTTCTTTATTCTCTTCTCCACCCCGAAGGCTCTGTGCTGGTGGGTTCCTCTGTGTTGGTGGGACTCTGCATGTCAGAAATATGTCTGTGAGCTCACCTCAGGTGAGCTCACCTTATGAGGCCCCTTGGGTGGGGGAAAAGCAAACATGTACGTGGCTCTGCTTTTGTCTTTCTAAACAATCTAGAAAATTTAGTAGTGCATTGGGAGTTTGATAATAGATAAATGTAAGATCTGGGTACATTGGAAATGATTTTGAAGAATGAGGCTCAGAAGTTTTTCCTTTGCAAAGGGTGATCAAACAGAAAAGGGCACAGCCTGGATTGGCTGGCAATGTTCTCTCTGTAGTCAAGTCAGTATGTGTCCCAGAGATCATCTCATTTAGCCCTAATTGTAAAGATGATCATTTGATAGATGAGGAAGCCTGGACTTTAGGATTGAAGCATTTGTTTTATGTGAAACAGAATGGCAGCTCCTCCAGCAATGAAAAATAGACTTACTATATGATCCAACAATCTCACATCCAGGTATATTATTATCCAGAAAGAATTGACAGCTGGGTCTCAAAAAGATATTTGCACACCCACGTTCTAGCAGCATCATTCACTATAGCCAAAAAGGGGAAGCAATCCAAGTGTCTATCAGCACATGAATGGATAAACAAAAAATGGTATAAGCATACAATGGGGTATTATTTGACATTAAAAGGGAGGGGAATCCTAACACATTCATCTACAACATGGATAAATCTTGAAGACATTGTGCTAAATGAAATGTGAGGCTTAACATATACCAGGCATTGCCTTATCATCTTATTTTATTCTCAGAACCACTATGGGGCAGCTACTTTTCTTCTTTTCTATTGTGGTAAAAAACACATAAGACTGAATTTATCATCAACATTTTATTTTTTTATTTCTTTTTTTAAAAAAAGTTTATTTGAGAGAGAGAGAGCAGGGGGAGAGGCAGAAGGAGATGGAGAAGCAGGCTCCCCACTGAGCAGGGACCCCCCTCCCCCCAGTGGGGCTTGATCCCAGGATCCTGGGATCATGACCTGAGCTGAAGGTAGTCCCTTAACTATCTAAGCCACCCAGGTGCCCCACCATCAACCATTTTTAAGTGTACAAGTTAGTAGTGTTAAGTATATTCAGATTGTTGTGCAATAGATCTCTATATGTTTTTCATTTTGCAATATTAAAACTCTATATCCATTAAACACTAATTCTCCCTCTCCTAGTTTTTGGCAAATACCTTTCTACTTCCTGTTTCAACTGTTTTGACTACTTTAGATTCTTCATATGAATAGAATCACATAGTATTTGTTCTTTTGTGACTTGCTTGTTTTGCTTAGCACAAGGTCCTTGAAATCCATTCATGCTCTTGCAAATGGCAAGATCCTGCTCTTTTTTATGGCTGAATAATATTCTGTGGTATACACATACCATTTTTTAAAATCCATTCATTGTTGATGGACACTAGGGTTGCTTCCATTTCTTGGCTCTTGTGGATAATGCTGCTGTGAGTATATCTCTTTGAGATCCTGCTTTTAATTCTTTTGGATATACCCAGAAATGAGATTTCTGGATCGCATGATAACTATTTTTCATTTTTAGAATATCTTCCATAGTGTTTTCTGTAATAACTGTACCATTTTATGCTCCCACCAACAGTGCATGGGGGTTTCAACTTCTCTATATACTCACAATAGAAGAATATCTTTTATTCTCTTGATTAGTTGCCATTTTGATGGGTGCTAGTTGATATCTTATTATTGTTTTGGTTTGCATTTCTTTAACGGTTAGTGATACTAGATATCTTTTAATATGCGAATCAGTCATTTATGTACCTTTTTTGGAGAAATGTCTAAATATTTTGCCAGTTTTAATTGGATTATTTTTTATTGTTGTTGACTTGTAGAATTTTCTTACATATTCTGGATATTACCTCTTATCAGATACATGATTTGCAATTATTTTGTACCATTCTATGGGTTAGCTTTTCACTCTGTGGATTGTTTCCTTTCATGTGCAGAACTCTAAAGATGTGGTATAGTTTCATTTGTCTATTTTTTATTGACCGGACTTTTGGTGTCGTATCCAAGAAATCATTGCCAAATCCAATGTTCAGAACATTTCTCCCTATGTTTTCTTTTTTTAAAAACAATTTTATTTAAATTCAATTTAGTTAACGTATAGTGTATTATTGGTTTCAGGGCCTATGTTTTCTTTTAGGTGTTTAATACACGTAGATCTTTAATTTGGATAATTTTTTGCATATGGTATAAAGTCAGGGTCTACCTTCCTTCTTTTGCATGTGAACATCCAATTTCCCAGTATCATTTGTTGAACATCATGTCCTGTCTCCATTGTGTAGTATTGGTTCCCTTGTCAAAAACTGGCAGCTACTTTTATATTTTACATATTTATAGTTTTATATATATATTTATATACATTTTATAGGTGAGGAACTCCAGATTAACAATACACTCAAAGTCATCTCAAAAGTGGCAAAACCAGCACCCATGGTCATCATCCAAAGCCTGAACTCTAAACATCAACATCATGGAGAGAGGAGGGGACAGAAAAGTTGATAAACTTCTAGTATGATTTTGGCTGACTTTCTTAATTTTATTATCTATAAAGGAGATGAGGAGGTAAGGCTAGAGTTGTTTCTTAGATTTTTATCATTTCTTAAGTTCTCCAGTTCTGTGTCTTCTCAGCCTGACTTGATATGGTTGTGTACTGGATTTTTGTACTCAGGTCTGCAGAGAAATTGTAGTTGGTTTGTTTTTCCTTGAGCCATTAAATGCTAGTCTCTTGGGCCCTTCTTCCACCACCTGGTGGCTTGACTGTTACCATCATGTGACAGCTATACTGTGGGAAATCAGGCATTCTTAAAAAAAAAATTTATTTATTTATTTATTTATTTATTTATTTATTTATTTATTTATTTGAGAGAGAGTGTGCACATAAGCTGGGGGGAGGGACAGAGGGACAGAGAGAGGGGAAGCGGAATCACCACTGAGTGGGGAGCCTGACTAGGGGCTTGATCCCAGGACCCTGAGATCACAACCTAAGCAGAAACCAAGAATCAGACACTCAACCGACTGGGCTACCAAGGCCCCCCTAAAAATAATTTTTTTAAAGCAAACTCTACCCCCAATATGGGGTTTGAACTCACCACCCAGAGATCAAGATTCGCATGCTCCACTGACTGAACCAGTCAGACATTCCTTTTGCTCCTTTTTAGGCAGCTGTGTGTTACCTGATGGTAACTTCAGAGTCTACTTCCCCTCCTGGGATTTATGATTACTTGTGAACTGTCACCCTGCAAAAATGCTAATCCTTGTTACCTAATATAACCTAGAAAGGCAGGTGCAGGTTACTCTTGCTCAAAAGAGCATATTTATGTAATTAATATTTTCAGCAGGATGAAATCACATAATTTGCAACTGTATGAAATTGAATTGTACAGTTCCTTTCCTGACTGAGTGTGGGAATTCTTAACTATAATACTTTAATAATAACAATAGTAATAATAATGGGATTTGGTTTTGTCAGGTTTTTAAAAAAATTTTTTTGGTCTTGAAGCCTTATGAAGGAAATAGAAGTTTTAAGGTTTTTTTTTTTTTTCTTTTTTTAAGAAGAGGGGAGAGATTTGCTTGCTTTCTGGCCATAAATCTCTTATATTTATGTGTATATATATATATATATATATATATATATATATATACACACATATATATATATATAAATCTGATATAAATCTACTTCTAATCAATATATAAAGATGGACCAACAATGGTCATATGCAAAGTGTCTTTGTATTATTGGGTGGAAGCTATTTGCCAGTATTTTGTCTAGGAATATGCTGTTGGAGTTCAGCTGGAAGGGGAGCTTTTCCTGATTTGAACTGCATTTTGATGGCTTTCCTTTTAAGTGAAGGACAGAAGCAACTTTTAACAAGATGCAAACATTTTCCTGAGATAAATCTGAAAAGTTTCCCGTGAGAAAGACTTATTTAAAAATACAAATATAAATCTTAGGGGCACCTGGGTGGCTCAGTTGCTTAAGCATCAACTCTTGGTTTCAGCTCAGGTTATGATCTCATGGGTTATGGGACTGAGTCCCGTGTGGGACTGTGTGCTTCTGAGGAGTCTGCTTGAGGATTTTCTTCCTCTGCACCTCCTCTACTGATGCTCTTTCTCTCAAATAAATAAGTAAATCTTTAAAAAATAGAGATATAAATCTTAGAATACTTATTCTGAAATTTGGTTTTGATGATCTTAAAAATGTCTCCTGGTATTTCAATCTTGTGAAACTCTCAAAGAAGTCAGTTTTAATTTCTTTAATTAGGATTGGTGGAGGGCAGTGATGGCTAATGCAAGAAAGGAAGAGTGATGGGTAGTCTTCCTCGTAATCTCTGGGTTCAGTTTTTTGGGTGTGCATTGTTCTCTTTTATTCACCCTTTCTTTTCTTTTAGTTTCTAGAGCCATTGTTGTCAGGGAGAGACCCTCACGTGGATTCTCCTGGGACACTTATTTATTCACTTATGTGACATTTCATACCACTTTGGAAATGACTAATTTAGGACTTGGACCTTCTGGGTCATACTGTTTTATAGGAATGATAAATCATATACAGATGGCTAATTTGTAATTTGACACAAACTCTACTGTAATTACTGACATGACTTTGACCAAATCATGTAACCTTTCAGGACCTCAGCTCCCTTTTCTGTAAAATCATCTAGTGTGATCACACCAGAAAACTTCTAATCTAATCTGTGGTGATTTTCAAAAGCTTGATTAGGGATGAGAGCAGTGGGAGAGAGGAGTGGCTATATAGTGTATGCTGTATTTCTAAAACTAACCCTAAGAAGTGGGTCCTGATCCCTCAGGAATTTATAATCTAGTTTGACTATTTATTTAGCACCATCTGTTTTGGATGGTTTAAGATGATCCTGTGAGCTGTGTGACCTCTGGTAAGTCCCTCAACATCTCAGGGTTTTCCATTTTCAAACTTGTAAGTTGATGGGTTGGAATTAGAGAGTCTCAAATATTCTCTGATTAGAGATATACAGAGATATTTGTCTGATACAGAGAGTCTCTATACTCTCTGATTTCTTCTGAACCTACTGCGGCATAGATCCATAGGCTAGCATGTTCAAGGCAGTTGAATCTAACAGTTAAGAGAGTGGCTGCTAGAGCAGAGTTCGAATCCCAGCTCTCCCAGGGGCAGTGGTGAACCTGTGGCAGGTTCTCTGGCGTTTCTGTGCCTGATCTCACTTCTGTTAACCCTGGGATCATTGTGGGCTGCTTCAAAGTCATGAATTAATGTGTGGGATGCACTTAAAACAGGATCTGGCCTGATACATGGTTAAACACTCAAAAAAAAAAAAAAAGTGGGCTGTCATTATTTTTTAGAAAATTAATCCTGTTCAGGAAGAGAGTGATGTTAGTTTTCATTGCTGCTGGCAGGGTACAGATCTCTTGTGGCTCTTCTGAACAGGTTGCCTGCCTCACAAAGTTATGTTCAATGTGTCTCCATTGACTATCCCTATTCAATCATTGTGTGTTAGGCTGGCCCTGAGTCAAGTGGGATGAGACGTGTGGGTTCCATCACATCACTGGTATTTTTGACTGGCCAGCACTTTTTCTGGAGGTATCCACTCCATTTTCCTCCTCTCCACAATGATATATGGACTCTGCTTCCTTGAATCTGGAATGTCTGTTATCTGCTCTACAAAATGAAGAGCAACCATGACGAGAAAGAAGACAAAGCTTCCAGGTTATAAATAGCTTCCTGATGAGACGCTCTTGCTATGGGCTTGTGATAATTATGATGGGAGCTGTTGGCTATAATCAAGTTTAATTGCTGAGAAGCATAGGGAGGTAGCCCTAAACACATATGCTCAAGGGCTATCGTTATGCTGTTTCTGTCCTATTCTAGACTTAAAAATCTCTGATCACCTCTCCAGCCAGCAAGTTCTTGTGTGTGAGGGTAAATCCAGAGCCTTCTGTGGTTCTTGGAGTGAGCCTGTGACCTTCCTGAGCCCACTTACTGATATCATGACTCATGCGGTTTATTACGGATGGAAAGTTTGGGCGGATTATATAAGAAAGCCAATGCCCCAGAAATACAGAAATGGGCCTTTTTGCTTTGCTTATCTTCTTTCATAGAGGGCACACAGTGTGTGTGTGTGTGTGTGTGTGTGTGTGTGTGTGAGAGAGAGAGAGAGAGAGAGAGAGAGGGAGGAAGGGGGAGTTGGGAGTACAGGAGAGAAAAAAAAGACCAAAACAAGTGGAAGAAATGGGTACGTTTTCAGGAGTTGCTTATACTGTGTCCCAGAAATATGATCTTACCTTGCTATTGCTGGAGTAGGAATTTTTGCTTTTCTTCTAATCTTTATTTTTCCAGGGTCAAATGATAATTTATAGATTATTATCAAAGACTTTTGTTCTTCTCTCTTTGACTGTTCTGAGTTTATTGTCTATCAGTGTTCCATTCAGAGTTTGCACGGGCAAAAAAAAAAAAAAAAGTAAAGGCTGAATTAACTGATTTTTGTTCTATATTTAAGTTCTCTTTTAAACAGTTTTACTTAAAAAGTGGAAAGTGATATCTAAAAAAAAGTTTGGGGGTACCTGGGTGGCTCAATGGTTGAGCATCTGCCTTTGGCTCAGATTGTGATCCTGGGGTCCTGGAATCAAGTCCCACAATAGGCTCCTCAGAGGGAGCCCTGCTTCTCCCTCTGCCTATGTCTCTGCCTCTCTCTGTCTCTCAGGAATAAATACATAAAATCTTAAAAAAATAATATAAAGTTTGGATTCAGATCAATGTAGTTTGGGCCATGCTATCATAGATGATGGTTGGGTTATCAGTGTTATTTGGCTTTCTGTTGTCTTGACTGCACCAGCTCCCACTGTCAAGTGCATACCACTTTTAAGGCTTTGGTTACATATAATAAGCAGTCAGATGTCTTAGAAAATCTCCACAGACTCCACTTCCTACCCTAGATTCTCAACCAACTTGCCTTTGCCCTAGTACCTCCCATTCATGCCCACCGCCTGGAACCTTTTCCCTTCTCAGTTCCTGTGGATTCTAGTGGACTGTTTGAATCTTAATTATGACTTGTCTGGGATGCTAAGCTTTGCTCTCTATGGACTGTTTCCTGCAGTTTGGCCCATTTCACTATATATAGAGTGCCTACTTAAGCTCTCAGAACCTCCATTTGGGTCTCTGAGGCACTGGCCTGTTCTGGCCTGGAACTCTGACATTTAGGGGATGCCTGGGTGGCTCAGCGGTTGAGCGTCTGCCCTTGGCTCAGGGCGATCCCAGAGTCCTGGGATTGAGTCCCACATCAGGCTTCCTGCATGGAGCCTGCTTCTTCCTCTGCCTGTGTCTCTACCTCTCTCTCTGTGTCTCTCATGAATAAATAAATAAAATCTTTTTTTTTTTAAAGAAGATTTTATTTTATTTTATTTTTTTAAAGATTTTATTTATTTATTCATGAGAGAGAAAGAGACAGAGAGAGAGGCAGAGACACAGGCAGAGGAGAAGCAGGCTCCATGCAGGGAGCCCGACGTGGGACTCGATCCTGGGTCTCCAGGATCAGGCCCTGGGCTGAAGGCGGCACTAAAGCGCTGAGCTACCGGGGCTGCCCTGAGCTACCGGGGCTGCCCAATAAATAAAATCTTAAAAAAAAAAAAAGAATTCTGACGTTGAAACCACACACATATGCTTTGCTGTATACAGCAATAATTCTCGGGGGGGGGGGTTATTTTGTGTCTGTAGCTGGTAAACTCACTGGGTTATGCAGAGCCCAATGTTAATGAGGCCTGTGATCATGAGTTACTGTGAGTCAGTCACCATTGCTCTGTTCCATGATGCAGGGCTCTTTCCTTGTCCTATCAACTTGCAAATGAGCTTATTTACTGACTTCTAGGAGACTAGGAATAGGAACAATGCTCAGCTACCTTTACTGTAAGAACAAAAACAAAACACATGTTCTGTATTTCAATACATGGAAAATGTATGATAATAATAATTAAACTTAGCATAATAATGATGACATAGTAATTATAATCATCATCTTATAAGTAGCCCTGGGAGGCAGGGTGTTTAAGTATTCTGACCAAGCTGGTTTTAAATGACTCAAATGATCTTAGGTCTTTGCAAATTTTCTTTTGGCATATTTCATTATGTTCTAATAGGTTGCTTGTAAATTTTTAAAGAAAATGTATATGCCAAAAAAAAGTATTTACACATTTCATTGGCAATTGTATTTAGGGTAAAAAAGCAGAATATTAATTTTCCTCTTTGGTGTTGATATTATTTCAGATACTTAATAAATTGTTACTTTAGCTGCATTATTTGGTTAAAAAGTACATGTTGATGATTGTACATTTTCTTTAATGAGTTGATTTCAGACTACCCTGGCTCATTTTTTTTTTTTTTTAATCCCAGCTCAATTTTAAACCATTAGCTTTTTTTTTTCTTTTAAGAAAAGATGCTATACAAAAGTAAAAGCTTAGAATACACACTTTTTTTCTAGATGGGAAGATGAATTTCTTACATTATAACAAAGTTTTTGCTTTCGTATGAATTCCTTTAGCTATGATTATCAAAAATGTATTTTGTAGCTTTCAGGAGCATTTTCATCCATGAAAATCCCACACATGTAGATTTTAATTCCAGATATTTATTTTTCACTGGTCACAGAATCTGGCTAATAAATGGTTCTCTCCCTTTTGAGTTTTCTTCTCCCTTTTTATTTGGCATCATCTGGGATTTTAATTTGAGAACTCTTAATCCATTCATTGATGTGACAATTAGAGCTTACTACCAAACCTATGGGTTCCTTATGGAATCTTCCCTAACTCTTAAAACATTCTTGGTTGGTTATTGCCCTTTGCTTTAATTTACTCCTACTGATTTAAAGTCTTATGACTGCTCTAATGTGAGTCAATTTGAATTAATGTTTCAGAGAAGACCCTAGGAGGCCTATAGTCAAATGCTTACTGAGGTCACTGTGTCTGCTCATTTACTTACTTGGTAAAAACTCTGCTTTTTCTAAAATGGATAGATATTTTATTGCTGATTTTATTACCTAATTAGTTATGATTCATTCCCTTTTTTGTATTATTCTTTTGCTAGAGATTTTTGTTAGGAAGACTTCGTGTCAACATAATTTGAAAAATTCACTGGCTTTTTTTTTAATTGCCAGTATGATAATATGCTTAGTAACTGATTCCCCTTGTGACTTTGTACAATCTAAACCTGCTGTGATTAAATACCAGTTCTCCAGGAATAGTACAAATATGTCACAGTCTGTGTTAACAAAGTATTACTAGTCCCTAATGGACCAGGTTCTAATTTCATTATTGTTAAATCAGACTTTTAATGACCAGGTTAGTCATTTGAACATTATTAGAATGTTTTTATACATTTAACTTCCAGAATTTCTTCTTTCTGGATATTCCTTTTAGTTTCTTATAAATCATTTAGGTTACAATACACTCATTATATATAATTGATTAACCTCTCCTCTATATTCTCAGTTTCCACTAAATGTGCTTTCTCCTTTCTTTCTGGTAAAGGATTCTTTTTACTATCAGTTTTTTGAAAAGTTTTTTTTATAGCTAAGTAATTTTTGTTTCATAACATGCATTTTTCTTTTGACTAAAACTAGAATTTATTAGGCCAGGATTTTCCAGTGAACTTCCATTTTCCCACTACATCATGTATATTGTTTCTCTGTTAAATGAACAGTGTGTTCAGGCTTTTCTGAGTTGCACAATTACCTGTCATATGTAACCATAGAGACTTTGAGACACAGGCAACACCTCTTTAGTATATTTGATATTAATAAATTGGAACCATGTTTTGATATTCATTGAAGGGAGGCAGCGTGGGAGGATGGAAAGAGTGGAGGAGAAACCCGAAGCCTGAGTCTGGGTGTTAGATGTGGTCTCGCCACTTAATCACCATGTGATCTTGAGCCGCCCAGCTGTTCTGGTTCATCTCATTAACTTGGGAATATTAACTTGGACTGTGCCTATATTCTACAGGTGGCAATCAGATGAGACGAGTACAATGTCCTTTCATTCACCAAGTTGATAGACACTCTGTGCTAGATGCTGGGGTATGATGCAGAGTGGGACTGCTTTCATGGAACTTAGTTTAGAAGGGGAGACAAAAAAAAGTAAATGATGAGTAATTCATGATAAGTATTGTAAATAAAAGACATCACATGGCATTACATTTGGGGAGGAGGTACTTAAATAGTAAGATTTTAAAGAGGAAGAAGCCACATGTAAGCTAGGGCTTAAAGGATATTTGAGAACTGTGACAAGTAAAATGTAATCTAAGTCTGATATCAAAACCCCTAGAATAGTTTTTTTTTTTTAGATTTTATTTATTTATCTGAGAGAGAGAGTGACAGAGAGAGAGCACAAGCAGAGAGAGGGGCAGAGGAAGTGGGAGAAGCAGATTCCCCGCTGAGCAGGGAGCCTGTTGGGAGGCTCCATCCCAAGATGCCCGGATCAGGACTAGAGCCGAAGGCAGACAACTAACTGAGCCACCTAGGCATCCCCAGAATGGAATTCTTAAAAATGTCTTAACATTATAATTACCCAAGGAGCTTGCTTACAAATTCAGACTCTGGACCCACTTCTAAGGGTGCCTAATTTAGTAGGACTGTGGTCAGACCTTAGCATCTGTACTCTTATTTTTGAAAAAAATTTAAAAGATCTTATTTATTCAAGAGAGACACAGCGAGGCAGAGACACAAGCAGAGTGAGAAGCAGGCTCCCTGTGGGGAGCTCGATGTGGGACTCGATCCCAGGACCCCGGAATCACAACCTCAGCAGAAGGCAGATGCTCAACCACTGAGTTACCCAGGAGTCCCAGAATCTGTACTTTTAAAAAACTTCCCAGATGATCCTGTTGATCTGTCAGGTTTGGAAACTTGTCCTAGAGAACTCCTAGTCAGAAACAACAATTGCCTTTCAAAGGAATGAGTGTGACTTAGTCTTCTTGTACCCTACTTTCTACCTGTTGAGTTGGTCTCCATTTCCTATGTGCCTATGGAGGGAGCTTCTGGATGCTATCTAAGTGGGGGAATGAAAGTCTGTTTCTAGTACACGTATTGGAATCCTGGTGTATAATATTGTATATTAAATAGATTGTTGTGGGTTATCTTGGAAATCTGAAAGTTTTCATAACTTTATGCACACTGGAAACATATTTGAAATTCTATGAAAGTAAGCATGGAGATTCCTCACGGCAGGATTCATTATACTTTTTCCCTGTACCTAGTTTTAATAAAACTTTAATATATTTTTATATCTATTTCATTTTACTGAGTGGCTTTAAGTAAGGAACTAGGAATTGCCCTAACGTTGGATCCTAAGGTCAGGCACAACTCAGTTTGAGCCTTGGGGCAAAGGAAACAGGAGCCTCTTCCTCTTTTCTCTTCCCTTCCTGGGGGTTTTCAGGGAAGCCAGTAGCAGTAAATTTGAAAACATAAAGTAGCCACTGGGGTTTACCAGTGAGAGGCTTTTTCAAAAATTATTTATTGTAGAAATCTTCCTGTACTTGAAGCTGTATCTTTAAAAGATTGCTAGCAGGTAAGCAAAGTTTAGTAGCTGGTAGGATATGGCTAGTGACAAATAATTTTTTGGAATACTACTTGTCTTTAAGTGTAGAATATTCTGAGTAGTGATTCTCTGTAGTCTCAGGGTATGAACTCAAAGTCATCTTTCATGCCCGTGATTGCTGCCTTTAGGACCGTGAAGGTCTAAATGATGATGGGCATTCTCTGGTCTAGAGGAGTTAACATGTGGTCTCTGAATGGATTTATCTTTATAAAGCAGTATGTGACTGTGAGGGCTTACCCTCTCCTTTAATGAAAGAGAATGCAGACACTTCCTGGTTTCTCTGACAGGAGTCCCTTCAGGTGGAGTAGACTCTGATGAGACTGCTCATCTTCCCCGGGAGATGTCTCGCTTTTGTTTTTACATCATTTCCACACTCACCCTCAGGTGTAGGGGTGCAGTGGGTAGCCTCTGGTTTGATATTCTAATAACCATGGAACAGATGACTCCCCTTCCATTGGTTTTCTTTGGCATACTGAAATAGGCTTTTGCTCAAAAAAGGCATCCACAAATACAGTAAAGAATAGGGAGATAAAGTCAGAAACTATAAGGAGCCTATAGCTTCACTGAGTTTTGAGATACAGATTTTAGATCCTAACAAAAATGCTTTACTTCTAGGCCTGGCTTTGTCCTACATCCTCTCTTGGAAATTCTAATATTTACTTCCAGAGGACAGTGAAAAACTCACATATACCTGATCAGATGTGACATCTATCCTGGTCTCTCTGACTGTCTTTACAAGGAAGGTGCTGTTCTCTTTTACTATAGTCAGGATTCCTATATGTCAGGATTCCTTTCTGGCTATTGACTCAGATTTCTCCCTCTTATCCCTTTCCTCAGCAGGGAGGTGAGGAGGTGAGGGTGGGACTCACCTCGTCAGTGGAATCTCTTGCATTGGGATAGCCATTTATTTATTTAAGATTTATTTATTTGAGAGAGAGAGAGAGAGAGAGAGAGAGAGGCAGAGACAGAGAATATGCATGCAAGCAGCGAGAAGGGGCAGAGGGAAAGGGGAGAAAGTGTCCCAAGCAGACTCTATCCTGGTCTTGGAGCCTGACTCAGCACTAGGTCCCAAGACCCTGAGATTATGACCTGAGCTGAAACCAAGAATCGGATGCTTAATCGACTGTGCCACCCAGGTGCCCCATGGGATGGCCTCTTAGCTAGAGCTTTGGATGTAGCTGAATCTGGGGGATAAGCCAAAGATTCAAGGGAGTAGGTTCAGAAGGACAACTGGTGAGGGAGGGTGCAGAAATGTGTAAGTGGCCCTCTTTTCTTTCATTGAAACTAATTATAAGAAGAGGTGAAGCTCACATATATCAGATGACAACAGTGCAGTCCAGTGTGGCTCCAGGACTGGTGGCCAGTCCTGTCTTTGAATGCTGTCAAACTCCCAAGAGGGAGGTGCTTTTTGCCCTGGGATGGTAGACATGGTTTGCAGAGGAATCCAGCTTGACTGATGGACAAGATAGGGCTGGGCCAAAAGGGTGAGAGGGGTATAATACGAACAACAGAGATGAAGAAGTGTGAAAGCACAGAGTGGAGGCTGCAAGTTTGGCAGGAATAGAGCGTCTTTCTAGGTGAGCATGACGGCGTGTTTGGGCCAGATTGTGGATGGCCTACAGGTGTTGTGACTTGTAAATGATACTTATACACCAAGCTTTTGTGTTCAATAATGCTTACTTGATTTGGCTTCTTCTAGAAAAACTTTTATTAAAAATTGCCCCACTGTCCATTTTCAGTTAACAGGAAGTGAAAATAGATAAAAATGAAAAAAACATAGATTATCCTTTGGAGTGTTTTTAAATATTAAATATTAAAATTAATTGGGTTTTCTGTATTATCATCGAGAATATAATCAAGGGATTAATTCATGATGAGAAAGTGTGTGTGTGTGTGTGTGTGTGTGTGTGTGTGTTATTTTGGAGGAACTTAACCTTTATTGGAGAGAGCTTTAATTGTTCTAGGGTAACTGATTTCTCTAAGTTACAACAGACAGTAAAATGGCCCTCAAGAGTGTTGGGGTAGCTCTTAAACTGATTAATTCTCAGTGGGACATTTTGTGTTAATTAGGGCTTTCCTTCTATTGGAGGGAAAAGCAGTATGTTGCCACATATGATAATTCTAAGACTCTAAGGATGCTTGAGAATTTAGTCCATTCCTCCATAAAATGCTCAAAGCATCTTAAGGGAATTGCTCACAGAGAATAGAATTCCAGAATTTCATGGGTTGATTTTATCTTAAAGATAATCTAGGCCATTGGTTTTCAAACTTTAGCTAGCATCAGAATTGCCTGGAGGGCTTGTTCAAATCCAGATTGCTGGGCCTCACCCTTAGTGGGTCTGGTTGAGTAAGTCCAGGGTAAGGCCTGAGAATTTGTATTTCTATCAAGTATCCAGGTGATCACTGATGCCGCTAGTCTGGCAACAGTTTCCTTTATCTGTTAGAACCAGGTTTCATAGGCTTTACTAATTGGTTCACTAGTTTACTCATTCAAGAAATATGTACTGCCAGCCAGCCTACTCTCTTCACACAGTGTTTCAGGTGCTGGGGGTTACAGCAACGTACAGACCAAGTCCTGGGCTCTGGAAGCCTCTATTCTAATGCTAGAGGTAGATGGTACATCCTGTCACTTTGGGCAGGTGAAAGAAAATAGCACCAAGTAGGACACTATAGGAGAATGGTGTCAGGGAAGATCTTTTCAGGGAGATGTGATCTCTGGGCAGAGACTACAGCAGGTCCAATGGTCTGAGGCAGTAAGGAGTTGGGGTGTTTGAAGCTGGTCTCTTGGGGGTAGAAGGAACAAAAGCCAGGAGAGCCATCTGAGAGCAGGGGAGGACGCTGATGAGCATCACACACACAAATGTTACGTTACCAAGTAAGTTTGGGAAATACTAGTCTCAACAGCATAAAATGGTTTTTCTTTTCTTTTCTTTTCTTTTCTCCCTTTCTTTCTTTTTTCTTTCTTTCTTTCTTTCTTTCTTTCTTTCTTTCTTTCTTTCTTTCTTTTCTTTCTTTTCTTTCTTTTCTTTCTTTTCTTTCTTTTCTTTCTTTCTTTTTTCTTTTCTTTTCTTCTTTCTTTCTTTCTTTCTTTCTTTCAGATTTTATTTATTTGAGAGTGAGTGAAAGAGAGCAATCATGATCAGGGCAGAGAAGAAGAGGGAGAGGGAGAAGCAGGCTCCCTGATGAGCAGAGAGTCTCACATGGGGCTCGATCCTGGGACCCCCAGGATCATGACTGAGTGAAGGCAGATGCTTAACCCACTGAGCCACCCAGGCACCCCTAAAATAGTTTTCTTTATTGTAGAATATCTTAAAGCCTCTACTCTGCTGATATCCATTAGAAATCTCTAGGAAAGGACGAAGGCATTTAGTCTTTCTCAAACTTAGACGACTACAAAACTTAATTCCATAGTCATCTCAGAGACTGGTGTACTTTGAAACATATTTGGGAAATCTTGATCTAGTGAACCTTTCTCCCTCATGTCCAGCTAGGGAGATTGATGGCCAGAGAAATTAAGTTACTGGTCAAAAATAATAATAATGTCGCTTGAGGCGATGTGGCAGGGAAGGGAAGAACACAGAGCATGGAGGTGAAGGACTAGGTCTCAGACTTTGCTCTGACATGTTCTGAATGCTCCCATTTCACAATAAGGTATCTGCTGAGCTCTGTGGCTCTTCAGATCCTCTTCTAAGATGAGGGGATTTTGCTATCTATTTTCTAATGACCCCAGGAGTCACTCTGGGTCAATGATTGGGAAATTAATGATTAATTATTTTCATCTTTTATTTTTTGGAAAATAATTTAAAGAGCACATGTCAGTTGGCAATCACACTCCTTTAATGGACTCTTCCCGAAATTCTGGTGTTCTTTTTTTTTTTTTTTAAGATTTTATTTATTCATGAGACACACACACACACACACACACACACACACACGCAGAGACACAGGCAGAGGGAGAAGCAGGCTCCATGCAGGGAGCCCGGGACTCCAGGATCACGCCCTGGGCCGAAGGCAGGCGCCAAACCACTGAGCCACCCAGGGATCCAATTCTGGTGTTCTTATGAACAGCAAAGCTTACAGACTTGGCTAAAGAATGAATGAATGAGTATAGGTTCTATTATTATGCATTCAAATTGATGCACATTATATAAGCACATAGTGTAAGGGGCAGTATACATGGTGGTTAAGAGCCCAGGTCAGGCAGCATTGCCTGGGTTCAGAGCCCAACTCTGCTTTCTTTCGTCAGATTTCTTAAGCTCTCTGGGCTTCAGTTTCTTCATGGGCAAGAAGAGATAATATAGTATCTATTTCATACAGTTGTAAAGAATGTATACTGTTGTGAAGTGCATACAACTGTCATTGCAAACCAAGAGTTTAAACTAAGTGTGTGGAATGTACTAGGCAGTCGATAAACCTTAGTTACTTTCTCCCCATACCCTTCTCCCCCCTTTCTGTCTTAATATTATTGATATAGAAAAAAGACCGAAAGGGTTGACACTTTGTTAAAGCAGTCATCTCTGGGTAGCAGGATTCTGAGTGCTTTTTCATTTTTTTTTGGTTCTGAATTTGTTTGCCCTGAACTTGGTTGCTTTATAATTAGAAAAAAAAAAAAGCTATTTAAAAATAACATATGTACATGGTTGTTTTCCAAGAAAATATATGGCAGTATCCACGCTAAATCCTATGATTGCTGTTTCTGCCTCACCATTTTGTGATCCTATTTCTACTGAGTTTTCTTCTGCTCTGAAACCAGCTTTCTTCCTTGACTTTGTTAATGCTTCGTTCCTTCTCTTGGCCACACATTGTTGAGGCAGATGAATCTGTTAGTCTCTTATAATTTACCAAGTCTATCCTTTCTTCTAAATTTCTCACACTACTGTCCATTGCCACAGCCTAGTTCAGATCCTTACCACTTCATACCTGGATTATCAGGTTTTCTTGTCCATTGGTTTCTTTTAATCCTTATATAGGGATGCTAGACTAGTGTCTTAAAGTTCCACTTTTCTTATTATCATTGCTTTGCTCAAACACTTCCATTATTGAGGATAAAATCCAATTTCTTAGCTTGACATTGAAGGATCTCCACATTTGCTCTTTCTCTGCTCTCCCAAATATTCCATTCCTTACCTTATTTATGGTCTTTTCCTTTCATATTTTTATACATGAGTGCCTTTGCCTGCCTGGCCTCTTTGTGTCCAAATTCTATTCCTCCTTGAAGATCTTGCTTAAATACATCCTTGTTCAAAGTGTTCACATTTTTGCCTCTGTAAGTTGCAGTAGCATTGCTCTGTTCATTTGTCGGTTAATCACACACTGGCTTGTGGTTTTCTCATATTGAAATGGTATTAATCTCTGTGTCTTTTAACATTTCATGTGCTTATCTCCTCTCTCCAGCTAAATTGAAATGTTTCTGAGGGTGCCTACATTTCTAACATCCAGTGTTCTGCAGAAGATGGGTGATATATGGGATATTGATTGATGAATTCATATATCTTTAATATTTGATAAAAATAGATGCTGGAATAAAAGCCTTCTTTTTTTTTTTGAAAGAAAAGACAGAATTTCAACTTAGGTATTTTCTTCATTAACTTTATTTTTTATTTTACTATTTATAATGTTGTTTATCATGAGAATCTGAGCTTCTTTTAATGGTCAGATCAATATTTGCTTGAATATCTCCCAAAGCAAGCCTTTTGTAATTCAGTTATTAGAGAAAGCCATTAAATTGTTGAGTGTAGGATTTTTAAAAATGGAATAAAGTCTAGCTAATAAAATCTCAGTGACAGGGAGGAAATGCTCCTGTTATTTATGTCCTGAATGCTCTTCTGCTGAACTGTGAGCTCCTGGAAGGAAGTTACTACTTTTCAGTCATCTGCATGATCCGAAGTAACTGACACAGTGTCTGGCCCAAAGTGAGTGCTGAATGTGTGTCAAGTGAAGAAACCACAGAGAAGCACTACAGATTTAAATGGAGGGAAAAATTGCATCTCAGGTATTTTTTTTTTTTTAAGATTTTATTGATTTATTTGAGAGAGAGAGATAGTGAGAGCGAGCACAAGGCAGCATAAGTGGAAGGGAGGAGCAGGCTTCCCGCTGAGCAGAGGGGCCCATGTGGGGCTTGATCCCAGGACTCTGGCTGGGATCATGACCCGAGCTGAAGGCAGATGCTTAGCTGACTGAGCCACCCAGGTGCCCTTCGTCTCAGGTATTTTTAATATACTGAATATTTATCATGAATTTTAATTTTTTTTGTAGTGAACAAAGCACAATTTTTAATGACTATAACTCAACAATATAATGATTTTTAAAAAGCTCTCACTTTCTGTTATGAACTAAATTGTGTCCCCTCCCAACCCCTCAAATTCAGGTTGAAGCTCTAACCCCCAGTGTGGTTATTTCTGGAGCTTGGCCTTTAATGGAGATAATTAAGGCTGAGTGAGGTCAAAAGAGTAAAGCTCTAATCCAATAGGATTGGTGAACCTTTAAGAGGAAGTAACACCAGAGCTTTCTTTCTCTCCCCACGTGTGCATAGAGGAAGGGCCATGTAAAGATGCAGTGAGGAGCCAGGGAGAGAAGTCTTCCCAGAATCCAGTCCTACTGGCACCTCAATCTTGGACTTCTAGTCCCCAGAACTATGGGAAAATGCATGTGTGTTGAAGCCGGCCAGTCTGTGGTATTCTGTTACGACAGCCTGAGCTAACACATTCCCTGACTCAGTACATCCATGTATTGGATTGATAGCACCTGCTCATTTTACTGTGACTGCTGCCATCCTGGTTTTGCAAGAGATTTTGAAATTCCATTTCTCCATTTCTACAGAGTGATAATGCTGGCTGGTTATGTGCATGTCCTCAACTCCAGTTTCTGCTTCTTTGGGACTTAGCCCTAAACATCCCCAAACTTCCCAGGTAGTGGTGGTGATGGAAGCCCAGCAAGCAAGGAATGAAAGAGTGAGTAGGTGTAATTGGAGAATCTCTGGGGAGTGGGAATTGAGGAGCAGGTATAGGGAGCCTCCACTCTGGACCATTCGATGGCCTGACAGGAAAATCCAGCCCTTTGCTCTTTTTCCTTTCTTATAAATGATGTTAGTAACATTTGAAGGGAACCCACTGTCATATAATGGCAGTTTTGGCAAAGTCTCTCTGTTCCTTTCAAATCCCCTGAAGTCATGGCTGCCTCTGGCCTTAGTTCTCTCTGGTTGCCACTCTCCTAGTCATTGACGAGTCTTCCTGAACTGCAGTTATGCTTGTGACACTCTCAGAAGATCAAAGGACATCCTTCACTAATCCTGCCTGCCAGCTGATCGTCACTCTTACTGTCCTTGGCCATTTCCTTGGTGACCTTCAAGAGACATAAAACTTAAAAAAAAATAATAGAGATACAAAACTTACTTGCCTTTCAACATCCTGGCTGATTCTCTTTCTAGATTTTTTGTTGTTGTTATTGGTCACATGACCAGTACTATTTCTTATATACTCTTTTTTGGACAGTATGAGTCAAAATTGTCGACAGAATGAATGCAAAATAAATGGACAGAAGAAAAGCCAACAACCGTGCAGATATATTCACTCCAGATACTGGTTGAAGATGATTGTGCTGTATGGTGCCTAAGGCCCATTGGGCAAGAGGCAGTGTTGTTTCCCATAACAACTCCTACTGCTTAAAAACAAAACATATTTCTTGGGGGATGGACACACCCACAGAACTGAAATAGATTATATATGTTCAAATAAATATTATATTTGAGAATATTTTAGAGTACTTAGATGAGTCAGCACTGGGTGTGCTATCCCTAAACTCCGTATGTATATATTCCAGAATCGTACTAAACTACTTGCACTCAAATCCTTGTCTTAAGGTTTGCTTCTGGTAGAGCCCAAACTAAGACAACTGCTACAGCAAAGACTTTCATATTTGTGTGAAGAAAATTTTAGATTATACTAAGTCTGATTTTAGTCAGAATGCCTTCCTTGTTCTGTAATTAAGAAGCATGATAGGGAAGCATCTTATTTAAAGAATAAAATGATCATACATTATATTGTTATAGTATCTGATTCATTGTTTGAGCTAAATGAATATTAAAAATGATAATTACATGTGTAATCAGTTTATATGAGGGTTATTAGAGTGAATTGTTCGCCGGAGGTATAAGGGATTATTATCACCATCACTCTGGTCTTACATATTACAAGGTTTGTGACTCTTGGCGTCTCATGTTTATGATCCCAAAAGATATAATGTGGGCTGGCAATTCTTAAGCTGAGCTGGCAGGGTCTGGATGAGAACTAATCCAAATTACTAGAGTAAATGTGGAGTGAACAGAGAAGAAGACTGGATCACTTAAGCTGCTTAGGGTGACCATGGCTGAGGACAGGTAATGAGATTTGCACAGGTTTCTGTATGCCAGCTTTGGACTCAGCAAATAGCTGTCCAATTGAATATGAATGCTTTTAGCCCTTTCATAGCCTTTTATTATTATTTTTAAATCAAGTTTTCCCTTGTAATAGTCAGAATAAACACAAATTTCAGAATTATGAGATGGGCATACAGAAATTCAATGAAGGAAGCAAAGCTGCCTTAAAGGGATGACTGTTACCATATAATTTTGGTCAAAGGAGCAGAACTAGGGAATAACTTAAGGGTTGATCCTGTGGCTGTCTGAAGGCCCTGCAATAATTTGAAATTATGTGATTAAAAAAATCTACCTCTGGACTTGCTATGTAGGCCTCTACTGATATTAAAATCCTACATGCAAAGGGAAGTAGAAGTCATGTTCAAAGAGAAAAGCCAGTCAAATAAAGGACTAATAAGAATATTAAGCTTAATACATGATTTAGGAGGGTTTTTTTTTTTTTTTAAATCAGTTTGAGTAAAACACTTCTTGATAACAGTTTGGATAATAGATAATAGAAGTTGTTGGGGAGATTAAATGAGAGGCTGCATAGCTGGTCCCTGACACCTGTTCTCATATACCAGTTTTTATAACAATTGCAAACATTTTCTACTGCTACTACTACTCTACTATTATTTCATTCTATTAAAAACTTTGAAATCCAAAAGTAAGTTTTGCAACCCATTTCATGGCAAAAGAAGGCCTGATCAGATAAGGAACATGGTTTTAAACTGCATTTAGTGTGAATATTCATTCATTTGGTTGCCAAAGCATTAGTGCCCTTGATTTTGGAGCACCATTCTGGACTCCACCAGAAGTTACATGATAGATAGCTCCATTCACCTTTTTACTTTTGAAAAATGTGAAGAATTCTTAATTCTGCATCACATCCAGCCTCCAGGATTTGGCTGAGGGATTGTGGGCCTGAACTCCTGTTATTATCCAACACAGACACTCTTGATTAATTATGGTGGTACATACACAGATGCAGATGCTGATGACTAGGGCTGTCTGTGAAGTTAATAGTCTCTTTCAGGTCAGTGACTGGATATGACTCCATATCATGAGACATAAAGGAAGTTAGATGTTTGAAGCAAATCTGTGTTAGTGCTCTTCAGAGAAACAAAACCAATAGGATATAGATAGGCAGACAGACAGGTACATAGGTAGATAGATTTATAGGAATTAGCCCACATAGTTATGGGAGCCAAGAAGTCCCTCAATCTGCTGTCTGTGAACTAGAAGCCAGGTAAGCTGGTGGTATAATTCAGTTCAAGTTCAAGAGCCTGGCACACTGGGGGCTGCTGGTGTAAGTCCTAAGTTAAGTCCGAAGGCCTGAGATCCAGGAGCTCTGACGTGTAAGGGCAGGGAAAGATGGACATCCAGCTAAAGAGGAGAGAGAGGGAGAATTTGTCCTTCCTCCGCCTTTTCATTCTGTTTGTGCCCTCATCGGATCGGATGATGCCTACTCATCCAGTGAGGGTGGACCTATTTACTCAGTCCACTGACTCAAATGTGAATATTGTGAAACCGCCCTTATAGACACACCCAGACATAATGTTTTACTAGCTCTCTGGGCATCCCTTAGCCTAGTTAAATTGACACATAAAATTAACCATTGCAACTGCCAGTGGGAAAAATGATATGTCAATTTAGGGCATGTATAGGTCTGAATTTTGATTTATCAGCATTGTATCAGAAATTAGAAAGAATAATATTACTTTTCATAAGAAGAGCTTGATGTGTCTAGTGCTAGATGCCATGAATTGAAATGACGTAAGGTTCTTTTAGATTTCTCTCTTGTGTGAGAGTCAGCCACGTTAGTGGGAGAAGAGATGAGGAAGTATCCATGGTGGAGAACTGCTCAGCCCTGTGCCTCCTTCCATGGAGGCAGCTTTGCATATTCAATCTGCTAACTTTTTTTTAAGCTCTACGCTTGATGTGGGGCTTGAACTCACTACCCTGAGATCAAGAGTTGCATGTTCTACTGACTGAGCCAATCAGATGCCTCCCAACCCACTAACATTTTAAATATTTATTTAAGAGAGAGAGAGAGAGAGAGAGAGAGCGCATGAGTGCATGCAAGCATGGTGAGGGACAGAGGGAAAAGGAGAGAGAGAATCTAAAGCAGACACCCCACTGAGCCTGGAGCCTACCAGCGCAGGCCTTGATCTCAGGTGCGTGAGATCATGACCTGAGCCAAAATCAAGAGTCAGACACTTAACTGACTGAGCCACCCAGGCACCCCTCCACTGACATTTTCATTCATTCATTCATTCATTCATTTACTCACTCACTCACTCACTCACTCACTCACTCACTCACAAAAGACAGAGGGAGAGAGAGGCAGAGACACAGGCAGAGAGAGAGAAGCAGGGTCCATGCAGGGAGCCTGACGTGGGACCCGACGCCAGGTCTCCAGGATCACACCCTGGGCCGAAGTTGGTGCTAAACAGCCAGGCCACTGGAGCTGCCCTCCACCGACATTTTTAAATGAATGTTTACTGTTACTTCCAAGATCATAGATAGTCAAGGAAATAGATTCTTAACAATTTACTGTTTTCTTGGACTGAGTAGTCATTTACTTGAGGCCTTTTAAAAATTTTCTTATAGGCCACTTAAGTAATCAGAGTATTCTTAAATCTTTCCCCAAATATTTGACATAAACATCATTTTCCCTGGCTTATCTAGATACTAGCTGATTTTTTGAGGGGTTCCAGGGTAGCAGATGTGTACCTTAGCCCTTCATTTCCTTGTTTTGCATTGTGTGTGTGTGTGTGTGTGTGTGTGTGTGTGTGCTAAATCATGAAAAGTTTACTGTCTTGAAGGGAATCAATAACTGATTGTTTTTACATTTTCTTACTAATTAATAGCATTACCAAAACTCCATTAACTAAGATGCAAGGATGCATGACACTTATGAAAACTTGGTACATAATATTAATTAAATCTACTTTAAGCACTGAAGCTAACTAGGCACAACTTAGAAATCTTATTTTTAAAAATGCTTTTAGGAAGTATCTGATTTTTCCTTTATCATATTTGCCTACTGTTGAAACTTCCTGAAAGCAGTTGAAAATTGACAGATTGGACAGGTTTGTGGGGTTTATTTATTTTTTTTAATTTTTATTTTTTTTGGTTTGTGGGGTTTAAAAGATAGTTGAGAATGGGCTGAAATATAAAAAAGGGTTGCCACATATCAAATGGTGTTATTTTTATTTTTTTTAAGGATTCCATTAATTTATTCATGAGAGAGGCAGAGAGATAGGCAGAGGGAGAAGTGGCTCCCTGCGGGGAGCCTGATGTGGGACTTGACCCCAGGACCTGAGGACCACAACCCAAACCCAAGTGGTTGGGTCAGATGCCCAACCACTGAGCCACCCAGGGATCCCTCAAATGGTGTTATTTATTCAGACCCTCCCTGACAAAAAATGGAGAAGCCTTGAAAAGAGTATGAGAGAATTAGAACTCAAAGCAATTTTTGATGATCACAGTTGACATTTTTTATATACTAGTTTCTTTGATATTTTTAGAAGTATATTAACTTCTCATTTTGAACTATTAAATATTACATAATAGCTATATTATCTCTAGTCAGGTCTCAGACTTAGTGCTCTATAAGTGATGAGATTACTCTAAAAATGCCCTTGAGAACTAGATAGAGCATGTGAGTAAATTTGAAAATGTAGCATAGTAAATTCATGAAAAATCTCTAAGGTAACTCTCCTCTGAAAATCATAGTAGCTTCAATGACAATTCAAGATTTTCTTTTTAAAAGATTAGGACTTACCATTGAGGTTTCTTATGTATTATTTGGCTGATGTATAAATTAATATCTTTCTTCTGGGAGAATGCTAATGACAGCTTGATTTTTTTTTTTAAGTGGTTTGCTTTTGATATTTGTTGAGTGTAGAGTAAGATTTAACTTGTGGCCTCATTGAAATCACATGGGAGGTCATGTGCTCTTATAGTGTAAGGGTTTGAACTCTGGAGTCAGACAGACTTGGACTTGAATCTTCTGTTCACTAATTTTGTGACTTGGGTATATTCCTTAACATTTCCAAGTCCAGAATCCTTCTGTAAAGTGGGAACTAATTAAATTTATCTTTCACGTATTTTCTTGGGAGAATTAGCTATTGTGTTTAAAAAGCACAGAGGAGGCATTTAAAAGTATTAGTTTTCTTCTTCCATTTCTTTGTCTCCTTTCCTCATCCTTGTTATTGGAACCACAATATAGCAGTTGTCATAGAAAGTCTTATGTTGGCAATTAGCTTTTCTTGTTTTGTTTCTGAAGAAAGGGTTCCCAATAAGCTCTTTTTAGGAAGGGGCATGGCCCTTTTATCACTTGTAATATTTAGCACTAGTTATTTCACACACTATAATTTTACAAAGTAACTACTGGTTGATTAATGATTAGGGAATAAGGTGTTTTGAGTAATTGAATAGTCTGATGATCTGATCACCAAATATGTGAATTCTGTATGGGAAGACTTTGGAAACAATAAAATACACTTAACACTAAAATAATACTGAGTAGAACATCATCATCCTTTGGTGGCTCTGAAGATTCTTTAAAATCCTGTATTGTCTCAGAATCATAATTTTAACTATGAAGTTAGATATAATAATAGAAGTAATAATGATAATTGTTATAGCTGACATTGACTGAGCACTTAGTAAGTGTTAAGGGTTTTATGTGCATTATCTCATTTATCCCCTCAATAACTCTCAGAAGTAGATAAATTATGATCCCCTATTTATAGATGAGGAAGCATGTCTAGTAGGATTAAGTATCTTGTCTAAGTTCATGGAGCCAGTCCCTGATTGGGACCTACACAGACATCTAATGCTAAAACCAGTGCTCTTATGAACCACTCAAATATTGATTTGAATCATAATTGCCCCCAGGACATTGAGTATTACTTTTTATTTTAAAACAAAATGCTTGATATTACTTCAGTCATTTGCCATATTTTTCTTTTTTCTCTTTCTTTCTTTCTTTCTTTCTTTCTTTCTTTCTTTCTTTCTTTCTTTCTTTCTTTTTTCTTTCTTTCTTTCTTTCTTTCTTTCTCTCTCTCTCTCTCTCTCTCTCTCTGTTTTTCTTTCAGAGAGAGAGAGTGAGAGCAAGCAGGGTGGAGGGTGGGAGAAGAGGGGCAGAGGGAAAAGGAGAGAAAGGGAATCTTTTTTTATTTTTTAATTTTTTTTATTATTTATTATTTTTATTTTTTTTAGAGAAAGGGAATCTTAAGCAGGCTCCATGCTCAGCTCAGAGCCCAAGGCGAGGCTCGATCTCAGGACCCTGAGATCGTGACCTGAGCTGAAATCAAGAATTGGATGTTTAACCGACTGAGCCACTCAGGCGCCCCTGCCATATTTCTTTTTTTTATTTTTATCCATGCCATATTTCTTATAAAAGTAGACTATAGACCAGCTTTCCAAATGAGAATTTATTCTACTACTCTAAATGTTGTGTGATAGAAGAAACATAAAATGTTTAAGCATATTAACTTGGTAAATCTGTTTGTATTTATAAATTATCTTTGTTATTGTTAGGTAATAGTCAAGGGTTATCCATTTTTAATTCAGATGAATTGTATTATTTCACCGGTGAGGTGACTACAAAAGAAAATGTCCTAAATTAGGACAATAATAGTACCTGCCTCATAAGGTTGCTATGAATATTAAGTGTGAGATACATATAAAGGCATTTAGCACAGTATCTCACATATAATAGATAACTCAGTGTTATCTTTTAGTAGTAGCTCTGCTGTCAGTGGCTGTAGACTTGGACTGCTAACACTGTCAAATACAAGAAAAGCTTTGCAGTGAGCCCTAGTGGAAGCAGTCTTACTGTACTAGAAGTAATTCCTGTATACTGATAGGAAAAAAGAAGGATAATATTAAAGGTGTCCTAAAACATTTGTCTCACTTGAATGCCTATAAAATCCAATAGATGGCCTTGGTGATGCCAATAACCATAGGAACATTTGTACATGATGTTATTCCATCTATGCCTAAGCATTACTTTAGACTTGAACCTTTTCTATGGGAATCATGCTTCTTCTGGTGCCTGGAAAGCAAATTGGAGGTGTGTCATACCTATGCCTGTTTACTTGGAAGGTGCTTCCTGGCAGTGACTTACTCTTCCCAGGAGATGAATCTGCTCTTAACAGCTGGTACCTTCTTCTGAGTCTTCGCTGTAATTATTGAAGTAAATGTCATACAACATATTTGGAATGTGTTTTTCATATGATGTACATTTCTCTGCCATCCTTATGGCAGCCAATTAGTGACGAGACTAGAGATGGAAATCTAAATAGTGAACTTCTCTTTCATTTAGAATGCTCTTAAGACTGCTGCTACTACAACTCTAAAAATATTTTGAGATTTTCAGCTCTTAAGGGATTAATTTCTTCAGTAGTAGAGACCTATATACTTCTTACAATTAAACCTCTATTGCTTTTTTTTTTTTTTGTATTTTAGAGATATATGTCCATAAATGGAAAAAAAGATGGGCTTTGGTTTCAGATAGAGCCAAGTTCTAGTTTTGGCTCTGCTACTTACTAATTGCTGATAATCCTTAACTTCTCAGGGACTCTGCTTTCTCATCTGTAAATTGGAAATGACAATATTTTTTTCCCAGAAAGCTGTTAGTGTTGAATAGCAAACAATATTTACGAAAGATATAAAATAACTAGTGTAGTTTACGGAAGA
The DNA here is from genome assembly GCF_048164855.1 of Canis lupus baileyi. Lineage (NCBI taxonomy): Eukaryota > Metazoa > Chordata > Mammalia > Carnivora > Canidae > Canis > Canis lupus. Next base: position 22,954,883 of record NC_132865.1, read on the forward strand.
TTGTCAATAACAATAGTTATGATATCATTTTACTTCCCAGTGGATTATAGTTCAACTATTACTTGGGGAGTATATACTCTCATAAATAGAATCTTTGAGAAATTGCCAACTCTGGAAAAATTGACTTTGCAAATGAATTCTTTTATACAAATGTTTTTCCCTTTTATATTAAAAAATTTCGATCTGGGCAGCCTGGGTGGCTCAGCGGTTTAGCGCCGCCTTCAGCCCAGGGCATGATTCTGGAGACCCGGGATCGAGTCCCACATCAGGCTCCCTGTGTGGAGCCTGCTTCTCCCTCTGCCTGTGTCTCTGCCTCTGTGTGTGTGTGTGTGTGTGTGTGTGTGTGTGTGTGTCATGAATAAATAAAATCTTTAAAACATTTTTTTCGATCTATGTAAGTTGTTAGAAATAAAACATTTATAAAAGAGTGGCTTTACCAGATATTCATTTAAACAAAAATGCACCCATACCTCTCTGACTTATAGCCATAGCTTAGATAATTATAACTACTATAAGAGATGAAAATCAAAAGAAATAATGTGCGCAAACATTTGGATGATACTTGAAACAGTAAATATACACTAAATGTCATTATTCAAAACAAGGGTTGGCAAATTTGTTCTTCTATAAAGGACTTGCTCTGGTAAATATTTTAGTCTGAGGACCATATTGTCTTTATAGGAACTACTCAACTCTGCTGCTGTAATGAAAATAGTCACACAAATATATAAAAAAATGCATGTTGCTATGTTCCAATAAATTTTTACTAAGTTTGGCAAGTCATTTGTCAACCTCTAATTTAAATTTAGGCTGAGAAGAATCATCACAAAGTATTGGACAGATCAATCTTAAGAAAAATTGGAATATTGCTTTATAGATGCTGTACTCTCTGGAGGTTAGCTGAGAGTTCACTATGTGTTTTCTGCCTCTGGAGGAGGTACTAAAGATATAAGAACAAATAAAACAAGCCATTAACCTATAAAGATTTCCTTCAAGTTTTAAAAAACATATTGATCATAAATTGGCATAAAATAATATATTTGATGGCTGGATATTAGTAGCTGAAAGAGATAAAAGTACTAATTCCAGAAGATATGTACAAAAGTTTTTTTTTCTCACTAAATTTTAAGTTTGAAAAACCTGCAGATATGGAAAGTTATAAGGAAAACACCAAAAAACCCACTGTAATTTCACTACCCCAAGCTAACAGCTTTCAATACAGGATATGTTCCATTCCAGTCTTTTTTATGGCTCTTCGATGCATAATTTATATACCATAAAATTCACCGCCTGGAAGTGTGTAATTCAATGATTTTATTTTACAGAATTATGCAACCATCATCAGAACCCACTTTTAGAACAGTTATCCTTTTTCATCTTAAAGTAAAATTGACATAAAACAAACTGCACATAATTAAAATACATGATTTGATATGGTTTGACACCCCCCCCCCCCCCCCAGGAAATTGTCGTCACAATTGAGACTATGAATGTTTTCCTTTTTTTCTGCCTCGTCCCCTTCCACTCCCAGGTCACCACAGACTGCTTTTTTAATTACTTTAGATTAGTTTGCATATTTTTAGAAGTTTATAAATTGAACCACATACTATATACTCTTTAATGTATGCTTTCTCTTACTTAGCATGATTGTTTTGAGATTTATCCATGTTTTAGCCTGTATCAATAGTCATTTCTTTGTAATGCTAGACAGTATTCCATTGTATACATATGCCACAACTGTTTATCCATTCACCTCTCTCTCTCTCTTTTTTTTTTTCATTCTCTTCTTGATGGGCATTTTGGTTGTTTCCAGTTTTTGCTGCTACAAATAAAGCTGCTAGGATAATTGTACATAACCCTTTGTATGGACATTTACTTTCATTTCTCTTGTGAAAGTACCTAGAAGTGAAATGGTTAACTTGTATGCTAGGTATATGTTTAACTCCTTCAGACACTATCAAACTGTTTTCCAAAGTGATTGTAACATATTCCATTCCACATTGGCAGTGTAAGGGAGTTCTAGTTCAACCTTACCAATACCTGCTATAATTTGTATTTTTAATTTTAACCATTTGAATAGGAGTTTTAGTGATATCTCATTGTGGTTTTAATGTGTACTTCCCTAATGACTCATGATACTAACCATCTTTCATGTGCTTATTGACTGGCTACTCATATATCTTCTTTGGTAGCATATCTGTTGAAAAATATTTGCCTCAGTTGTTTTCTCCTAGAAGTTCTATAGTTTTAGGTTTTACATTTAGGTCTATGATTCATTTTGAGTTAGAAATATAATGGATTTCAGCACTGTTTGTTGAAAAGACTACTTTTTGCATTGAATTATCTTTATACATTTGTCACTAGTCACTTGTCCTTATACCTGTGTGGGTTTGTTTCTGGATTTCCCTTTTTATTTTAATTAATTAACTAATTTTAAACTCCCTTTTTTATTTCACTGATCTACTTATCTATCTTTTTTTTTTTCTACTTGTCTATCTTAAAGCTGGTACTATACTGTCTTGATTACAGTATCTTTATAAGTCTTGAAATCAGGTAGTTTTAGTATTCTAACTTTGCTCTTTTTCAAAATTGTCTTATCTGTGTCTTTTGCTTTCCCATATGTTCTTTGACTTGTAGAATACGTTTGTCAATTCTACAAAAAAAGTCTCTGGGATTTTGATTGGAATTGGATTGAATTTATCAATCCATTTTGAGAGGATTGATAGCAATACTGAACCTTGTGACCCACAAAAGGCATATCTCTCTGTTAATTTAGATCATCTTTAGTTTCTTTTAGCAGTGTTTTGTAATTTTAAGTGTATAGGTATTTCCTATATTTTTTCAGATTTATTCCTAAGTTTTATATTTTATGATTCTATTTTAAATGATATTTCTGTTACTTGCATATAGAGATATAATTGTTAAAATATTGATCTTGTATCATGCAACTTTGTTTATTAAATCCACTTATTGGTTCTAGTAGCTTTTCTATAGACAATCCTTTTTAAATTTTTATTTATTTATAAAAAAGAATTTAGGGATCCCTGGGTGGCGCAGCGGTTTAGCGCCTGCCTTTGGCCCGGGGCGCGATCCTGGAGACCCGGGATCGAATCCCACATCGGGCTCCCGGTGCATGGAGCCTGCTTCTCCCTCTGCCTATGTCTCTGCCTCTCTCTCTCTCTCTCTGTGTGACTATCATAAATAAATAAAAATTAAAAAAAAAAAAGTTTAAAAAGAATTTATCTGATAGAGAACATCAGAGAGAGAGAGAGAGATCACAAGCAGGTGGGAAGGGTTAGAGGGAGACGCAGGCTCCCTGCTGAGCAGAGAGCTCGAGTTGGTACTCAATCCCAGGACTCTGGGACCATGACCTGAGCTGAAGGCAGGCACCCAACTGACTAAGCTACCCAGATGCCCGATAATTTTTCTTTAAAGTGTATGTTTTTTGACATGATCACACTGTCAACAGAACTTTGTATTCTTCATTTTCACTTAAATTTTAAAAATAAATATTTCCTCAAGGTATAAAAACTCTTTGTAAACATTAAAGTTAATAGTTGCATTATGAATCAAAATTTAGTTAGTTACTATTTTTATTTTTTTAGAGAGGAAAGTGGGGAGGGGCAAAGGGAGAGGGTGAGAGAGAATCTTAAGCAGTCTCCATGTTTAGCACAGAGCCTGACTTGGGGCTCGATCTCATGACCCTGAGATCATGACCTGAGCTGAAATAAGAGTCAGAGGCTTGACCAACTGAGCACCCAGGTGCCCCAATTAGTTAGTGTCGTTAATATTATTTCTGTTTTTCTATATACAAAATGCAGTGACAAATGTCATCATGATGTATATGGTGAATTGCTATCAAAAAGCTTATACCGGTTGTAACTTTGTACCAGTAATGGATGAAAATAACGAGTTCACTGATTTATATCCGTACTGAGTACTCTCACAATTTAGTCTTTGCTAGTTTATTTTAGTAGAATGGTATTTCATTGTTTGTACTTTCTGTTTCTTTGATAACTAGCCAATTGGTTTCTCATGGGTTCATTAATATTTTGATTATCCTGTTACACATTTTCTGTTTGTGTTCTAAGGAAATCCATTCCTAACTTTTGTCTTTTTTTGGCCCAAAATATAACTTAAAAATTCACTTTTTTGGTGGTTTTTTTTTTTTTTTTAATGCTTTCATGGCAGCTGTTTTTGGGGTCCTTCTTAAGGACTAGATTGAGTTTCTAGATAGTGGTCACTCACAGGTGGCCAGTTTGATGTTTTAAAGCTATAGCACATTAACTGCTCCTCCATGCCCCAAGTATTAATTAAATGTAAGTGGCTGCTTCTATATGTACTTGTGTGTTTTCTTTTAGAAATGAACTAATTTGAAGATATTTCTAAAGGAAGATAGTGAATTTAAACCAACTATTGCTTGCTATGGTAGTGAGGAAAAACCACTCCGAATCTACCTAAGCTCTTTCCCCTTGTCATTTGTGACCTAAGATGCTCTCTGGATGTTTTAGCAAAGTGATAGACTATTCCCTGACTGCTGTGGCAGCTGTTTTTTTTACTGTCAGGCCTGTGTCAAAATAACTGAATCACTTAAAAGAAAAAAAAATGCTGTTCCAAATAACAGAGATCAGAGGTCTCTTATCTGCCTGTGCTTGTGAGTGGAAGGAACGAGCAAGGGAATATTTTCTTTAAATATGGTGCACTGGTGCTGTGAAGTACTTTGGCTAATTTTCAAGACATTGTGCAAGTTGAATGTGAGTTGGTGTCATTGCTGTGATACCATGGTGAAGTGTGGATTTCTTTTCAAGTCCTCTTCTTATCTGTAGCAGCTGTGCCACCAAACATATTCAAAAGGGTGACCTTCTATCACTATGTCCTAGACTGGGTTTAATAGGCATGTGCGCAATATGTTTCTCTGTGGGACCATCCTGGGTGAATCCCAGGTCCTGGGACAGAGCCTAAATTACGCTTGTAACCCAAACCTCTGTCATCATCAATTCTCGGCAGCATTTACTGGCATGTATGGCAGCTGAGAAAGTGGGTCCTGCGCCAGAGGGAATGTAGGGGAAGTGGTGGACAGCAAGTGATGAAAAGTGGGAAGGGGGAGCAATGTGGAACAGAGGCTGATAATTAATCAAGACACCAAGTTCAAATGAGGGCACAGGAAATGCAAGCCAATTGCAGTGAGGCTCTGAGAACTGGGGAAACCCAGCTGGGGAGGGTGGTTAACCTTGGAGAGCCTGGCAGAAGCAAGGGTCAGGTGTAAACCACAGGAGTCAGCTCTGTCAAATCAAGGATGTTATGGGGAAGGAAGGTAGGGATGGCTCACAAGGGCAGTGCAACCCCAGGGGTCTAGGGAACAGGAACTGATGGATGATTCTTTACGGCCATGTTGCAAGGATGAATCCACTTCGATTGCTTTTGTAACTTCACTCAAGATTGAAAGTCCATGTCTTCAACCCTTCTTTGTTCAACAATATTCATTAGTGCTTATGGTCAGCACTGTTCAGGCACTGATAAGGCATCAGTGAAAAAAAAATGGCCCTTGTTCTCATGGAACTGATATTCCAGTGGGAGAGACAGAGAATAAACAAACAAATTTATTTTTTTTTAAAGATTTTATTCATTTATTCATGATAGTCACACAGAGAGAGGCAGAGACACAGGCAGAGGGAGAAGCAGGCTCCATGCAGGGAGCCCGACGTGGGATTCAATCCCGGGTCTCTAGGATCACGCCCTGGGCCAAAGGCAGGCACCAAACCGCTGCACCACCCAGGGATCCCAACAAACAAATGTATTGCCACATGGTGGTACTTACCATAATGAAAACCCCAGCCAGAGCCAGGTGATGAAGAGTGATGGGGTGGGAGAGGTGAGGGGTGTCATGTTTAGATATGTGATAAGCTATGGCTTCTCTGAGGAATGATATTTGAGTATAGATCTGAAGAGGTAAGGGAGTGAGCCACATGGTATGTGGGAGAACAGCATCTGATTGGCCTGGGTTGGTTACCTGTCTACCAATGAATAATGGAGGACAGGGCCCCATGAATGCCAGGCCATTGAGGCTGTGCAATGAAAGGTGGGTCGTTCCTAAAGGAAAATGGAATTGCTTTTGCCAAGAGAAAGGATCATAGAAACTGAACAGATAGAAAAGATGTCCACCCAGTTGAATCTGCCCATAAATTAAGAGAATGAATGAGAAGGAGAGTTTTTTGTTCTCCCAAGAGCTAGGGACAGCAGGAATGAGGTGGAAGGAGAGGCCTTTGGCAGTAACATGGTGGCTGGGACTTCTGACTACATTCCAGTAGTTGATACAGAAGGAGAGAGGGAGGAAAGGAGAGTGGGGGAGACAATCAAGTGCTCAGTTGAGCCCAAGGACTAGTGCTCTGACTTCCCATTCTCAATGTCATGGCCTTTCCTCAATCACACAGTGGAAATGACTTGTTTCTCTACTGCCATGTGGACAACAACAGCAAGAGCATTTCTAAATACCACTGAATGGTAGGGGAAGCTGTTGCAATGCTGCCATCCATCCCCACTGTCCTCAGAGGAGAGCAACTCGGAGCCTGCACAAAGCTGGGAACCTAGACCCCTGGGTGGGACTAGTTTGAGTCGATGGTGGTCACTCTTCTCTGAGGTAGTTGCACCACTAGGTCACTTGTAATTCCCTAAACAGGCCATGCACTTTCAAACTTGCACACTTTTGCCCATATGGGTTCCTCAGCCTCTAGTGTCCTTTTCCCCTCATTTTTGCAGGCTTATGTCAAAAGTCATCTTTTCTGCAAAGGCTTCCCTGGTCCTCCCTCCTCAGCTAGTTGCTATGAATCATTCCTCTCCCATGGTCCATGGCATATTTCTGGTGCTTGTTGCAGTTACTCACTGGGTCTTGAATCATAGTTGGTTTTACCTGTTCCTCTTCTGGATGACTGTGCCCATCTTATTGATCTTTGCAATGCTACCTCCTTGTCCCAGGGCCAGGCATCACAGAGCACATGGGTGAGTAAGTGACTTTTGATCTGGCAATGTGGAGCCCTATTCACTATTTGGGATTGAGGCTTGGAAAGAGGTGACTAGTGATCTGTGATACTAGGATCTTTGCTGATTTTGATTGGACCCCTGGTTTCTCAAGTCCAGCAAGACTTGTGGCTGGCTGGTCACTATTAGGAGTTCTGGAATCATTTGTGATTCAGGAGCAGGTTAAGTTACTGAACGTGGACTCTGTAGAGTTCAGAGAGCTGTTCCCCTAGTTGCTTCTGACCCCACAGAACAACCCTATTTGAGATAATACCAATGTAGTCAAGTTGGGTTTTTTTTTTTAATATTTTATTTATTTATTCATGAGAGAGAGAGAGAGAGGCAGAGACACAGGCAGAGGGAGAAGCAGGCTCCATGCACCGGGAGCCCGACGTGGGATTCGATCCTGGGTCTCCAGGATCGCGCCCTGGGCCAAAGGCAGGCACTAAACCGCTGAGCCACTCAGGGATCCCTCAAGTTGGGTTTTTGTGATCAGGAAGGAGGAGTATCTTTTAACTCTGCCAGAAATGGAGGTGTCAGCTTCAAGAAGGGACAAAATAGGTGCAGGCAAGCTTTGCAGGATGCTATTAGCCTCCTCTCTCGAGTAGCCATTGGGAAGGTCAACCCATAGGACCCTCCCCGGGCCAGGTTGGAACTGGATGAGGAAGAGCACTCTGGTGTATGTGATTTAGTCTGTGAGCCTGCCTTGTTTTAGAGTCAGTGCTTATTCATCAGAGATCTGAGACTTAGAACTCACATTTTGTCATTATTGGATCATGTGAGATAGCAGTCATGGGGTCCAGCTAATCAGACATACTATGTGAAAATTAGCCTTGAGCCCAGGGGAGAATTAACCCTGAATCTTTCAAACTACCATCCTTAACTGGCTGGAAAAAGCCATGCAGGGCAGCTGAGCAGAATTACAGAGACAGTGGGGGAGATGGGCCTGGATGAGCTATGAGGCCAGCTGTAATGAGCTATCACCAAAACTGATCACAAAACAAGCATAATATAAGAGAAGACTAAGATAAACAAAGATTGTTAAAGGAAGTTATTACCAGAAGATACAAAAGGAGAGAGAAAGCACTGAATGTGAAAAATAACATAAAATTCAGGAATATAACAAAGATTCAAAATTTAAAACCAAGAGAGTTTATAAAAATAAAAAATTAGCCTAGAGTCACTTGAGTGTCTCAGTCAGTTAAGCGTCTGCATTCAGCTCAGGTCATGATCCCAGGTGTCCTGGGATCAAGGTCTGTATCGGACTCCCTGCTCAGCGGGGAAGCTGCTTCTCCCACTTCCTCTGCCCCTCCACCTGCCTGTGCGTGCTCTCTCTCTCAAATAAATAAATAAAATCTTAAAAAAAAAACTTAGCGTACTATAAATAGGGCTAAAAACATAAGCAAACTTACTTAAGATATGAGAAATAGAAGGCAACAAATAATTTGAAAGGAAAACTTGATAGTTAATTTTAGATTGAAATTTTTCTGAAAAGTGTTTTAAAAAAGACAAAACACATTCCAAAAAAAGTAAGAGAGCAGCAGCTAAAATATTTTATGAAAGTATTGAAAGTACTGAAAGTAAAAAAGTGGTATTAAATTAGAATAAAGGATAAATCTACAGGAGGAGAAAAATGAAAACTGTAAAGGTAAACGGGATTAAAAAGAGGAGTTAATGTGCTTTAGGGATGCTTGGGTGGCTCAGTGGTTGAGTGTCTGCCTTTGGCTCGGGTTGTGATCCTGGGGTCCTGGGATTGAGTCCCCCATCAGGCTCCCTGCAGGGAGCCTGCATCTCCCTCTGCCTATGTCTCTGCCTCTCTCTCTGTGTCTCTCATAAATAAATAAAATTAAAATCTTAAAAAAAAGTTAATGTGCTTTAATGTAAAGAAGAATAAGTGATCACAAAATAGGGTGAAAGATTATTTAAAAAGAAAATGAAAATGGAAGGTCTAAAGGTAAAACAACTTGGGGAAAGGTAAGTGAAGGATTCACATGATGGAGGCAGGAGAGGAGACAGTTATAAGTTGTTGTTGGGTCAGCCTTTCTCAAAGGTTGTTTCTTTGTCAGATCAGCCATGATGTCCAAGGTGAGGGCCAAGAGCTGGCCCCACTCTGTTGAAGGAGCCATTAGGCCTCCTTCATTTCCTTATTTTTTACCTTTAAAAATATTTTATTTATTTATTTGAGAGAGAGCACGCATGCTGGGGTGGGGAGGGACAGAGGGTAAGAAGCAGACTCCCTGCTTAGCATTGTCTTGACACAGGGCTTGATCCCAGGATTCTGGGAACATGCCCTGAGCTGAAGGCAGACACTTTATCGAATGAGCCACCCAGGTACTCCAAAGCCCCTTTCACTTAATAGTGGCTTCTTAGCTCTACAAAAGCTCACCCAGCTGAGATTGGTTTGGGGTGGGGGATTGTAATTCTAAGATTGGAGTCTAGTTCTGTGCAGCATGTGTAATAACACAAGGTTGATATAATCTTCAGAGTAATAGCCCCAATCAGAAATTGGTGATAGGAAGCAGCTAAGGATTATTAAAGGAAGTATGTCAGAGCCACATGATGACACATCCTTGAACCATAACAAATGTTCCAGAAGAATTTATTGACATAAGAAATGTTTGAGGTATTATATGAAAAAGCACATTATAGAGCAATAAGTACTGTATAATTCTAGCTACTTAAAACAATTATACAGTATATGAATAGTAAAAATATTTATTACTATTATTACCATCATTATCTGGATGGTAGGGATGGATAGTTGGTGATTTAAAAAAATTTTTTGTGTGTTCATATTATATTTTATAATCATTAGAGAAAAAAACCCTAAAAGTTATTTAGAAAGAATAATAGCCACAGGCATATTCTCAGCTTCAGGAAGATAACTCTATACTGGCCTTTGTGTGAGGAAAAAAAGGTCTGGATATTCTCTTTTCCCACTTCCATCTGCCCAGGCCATTGTCAAAACTAACTCCTGGATCAGAATTAGGATTCCAGAAATTATAATTTATTAAGGTAATATAAAGATAAGTATGTCTTCTGTTAAATAATGTATGCATTTGGCTTATATAAAATTAATATTTAATTAATTACATGTTAATTTATTATATTAATTAATGTTAATTTAATTAATATTTAATTACTTGTTAGAGAATGGATAGGTGATCATTCAACATATAAAAATACAACTTAATATTTCTTCATGTTTGTTATATCCTTAGCACTTTATATGCATAATAAAAGCAGGGATTCGAACCCAGGAGTTTGTAGTCTGTGATTTAACCACTGCATAGTACTGTCTCCTGCTGTCAAGGAGAAAGAGTTACTTCAAAAGATAAGATATAAACATTTGAGGAAAGAAATAAAAATGAAGAGCAAGGCATACTTTATTTCAAATGAATGGAATCGTCCAGGGTTCTCTCAAAGGGAAATGAAGCTGAAATGTATACAATCCAGGGAGAATGTAGCACAGTCCACTGGGGTGCAGGAGGAAGATTCTCCAGATGAGTCTGATGTTCTAAAGGACAACAGCCAGCAGCAGCTAAATAAAGGACATGATTTGAAACCCAAATATAAATACATATACAATCTCTAAAGTTCCTTGCTTTTGGATGCTGTTAACCGGGTTTAACTGTGACATATATGTGGTATGACTGAAATTAGACCACTCTTGAAACTTGGAACTTCTAGATTTATTTCTATTGCTAGTTCGATGGATAGCCTGTACTCCCAGTATAAGCTTCCCATCATGAGAGAAAACCAATGACCGTGTACTCAGATCTGATGAGACACAGTCATAAAACATGAAACTGTCCACTTGATAGCAATTAGCTAATATCTCAAGGGGTGATATACACTGAAAACAACTTTTATCACTGATATCTACTGTTGTTAATAATGACAGGACATTCACAGACTGGGAGTGATGAAGGAAATGAGCAATGGGAACAAAATGGGTCGAGTGCCTGCTACATTGCTTTGTCAGTGAACGCCACTGGCAAGATCCCTGCCTTCCTGGAGCTTATACTCTAGTTGAGGAGGACAGCTGATAACCAAGATGAACAAAGGAAATATAGAGTGTGTTGGGTGGCAACATATGCTCAGGAGCAAAAGAAAGCAGAGGAAGAGTGGGAAGAATGAGGAAAAAGTTTTAAATTTTTAGATAGAATGGACAACCAAGCAAGGCCACAGTGAGAAGGCACTGTTTGAATACCTATCTGGAGGGAGTAAGTAAGGGAATGTACCATGTGGCTACCTAGGGGAAGGGCCTTACACCCCCTCCTCCCCCACACGCAGAGCAAGCACTAACACCCCCACATGGGAATGTTCCCGAAAGGCTGAAAAAGAGTAAGAAGGTCAATTTGACTGGAGCAGAGAGATAATAGGGAGCCGTGCCAATGTGTGGGTAGGTCTTTATAACCACACAAAAGGATTTGGGCTTTTATTGCAGGTGAGGTGGGAAGCCACTTGGGAGGGTGTGAGCAAAGAAGTGACATGACCTAGCTCATGTTTCTGGAGGGTTGTTAGGGCTGCTGTGTTGAAAATTCATTGTAGGGAAGGAAGGCCAGAAGCAGGGATACCAGTTGGAAGGCCTGGAGCAATTTTTCAGATGAGCGACATTAGTGGCTTGGGCCAAGCTAGAGGCACGGAGAAGGAGCTGCTTATTGGATGTGATTTGATGGTAGAACCAGCAGAGTTTACTGATAAATTAGGTGCAAGCCATGAGAACGAGGCTGGTGGTAAATACACATTATGCAGAAAAGTACACTGTGGGCAAATGTTTAAAATCTTTTACTGATAGGCATAAAGCACTGGATATATAATATGTCATCCACTGGAATGGACAATATGTCATCTACTGAGATTCTGAGGAGTTAGAAAAACCACTTAAGGGAGGATGAACAGTGCTGGACTTGGTTGGGCCTTGAAGAAAAGGCAAGATTCAGACAGACAGGAAGGCCTGGGGGTACTGTGGGTCCTTGAGGCAAGACAAGTGGCTTTGCCCAGGTCTGTTCTGAGAGTCAGTCTGCATGGAGCCCTGAGCGCAGGCAGTAGGTTTGAAGATGGAAATGGCCACGGGAGGCCAACTTGTCCTACCCTTGAACTCCAGATAGAGCAGTTTAGACATTTTTTAGGCAGCTGGGGGAGGGGGAGTGATTCGGAGTTTTGGACTGGGAGAATGAGTGATATGAATTTGCATTGACAATTTGCCCCTCTAATAAGCTCTGAATAAGTTCCAGTAGTTAATCAATTCATAAATGTTAGCTCAGTGGCCAGAATGGTTTATTTACTCAGTGGGACCATGTCAACCAGTTATTCTCTATCTCTAGTGTTATATACTTACTGATTTATAGATATAGCATATGTAGGATAGTTGTGACACTATATTATATATTGTATAATATATAGTACAATTATGTAGATATCTGTATATACTTATTGATGAGAATGGTTCAGTGGGCCTAAGTGTTTGCCATATATTATAAACATTTTTCTTCTGATTACATAGCTGCATTTTATAAAGCTTTCTCTGTATTTTATAAAGTACTTAAGGTTTTTTGGTGAATGTTATTTAATTGGTTTTCCATTCACTGTATAATTGTGAGGTCTTGCCAGCACACATCCTGCACACTGCTGCTTGGCATTCCGAGATGCTGCACTCAAGTGCCCCAGGCATAAACAGTATGGTGGAAATACCCTTTTCCCTGTCTGTGTTTGTAAGACAGTCTCTTTCATGCCAGAAGAACTATTTTGGGAAGATGATTCATGTCACATTTTGGCCTCATTACAGTTTTAAGTTGTAAATGGTGCTGGTTTGCCTGGAGGTGTAAACATAAATTTTATCTTCATATGCATATTGGAAAACCTGGGACTGAAAAAGCAGTTTTTCTTCTTGAGTTCCGTTTCAGGCTATAAACAGAGAGGTTAACAAGATATCTATCAAAATTCTAATTTTAATTTTATTAAGAGCATGCTTCCAAAAGAATACTGATTCCTTGTGGCTGTGCTTCCATTCTCCACTTCCAAACACAGATGGAGAAGCCGAAGCACCTAACATCTTATTGTTACAAGCAGATGATTCTGTAAAATAGATAAACACTGTGCTTTCTCCTTTGAAATAGTGTGAAAAGTGAGAGCAGGTGTTAAATTACTGTCTGTAGTTATAAGTAACAGGAGGTACAAGTTTATTCAAAGTTTATTGAGGTGCAGAAGATAAAGTAAGGTGAAGCTATTCTGATTAGTTCAATTTGCTTTTTGGTAAATATAGTGCTATTTAAAGGATATGGCAAACTGTTATTTATTCAGTGGTTTAAATACATAATGGCAACAGAAATGAGAAATATGTGACCCCTGAGTTTATCATGCCAACAACACAGAAGTATCCTAAATGTATTTATAGATTTCTCCCCAAATAAGTAATTTTTAACAGGAAAAAAAGTGGGTTTGTAGTGTGGCTAGAGTTTTCTGTGACTTTCAAGGAATATCATATCCTATATGAAAATTTAAAAATTGTCAAGATTATTATTTTTTATTTGAATCACAGCAGTGAAAACAGTATAAAGGAATGGCAGTGAATTTATTGTTATTTTTTTGCTATAAGCCCATTTTGATGGCCAAATTTTTTTGGATAGAATGATACCCTTTCTGATCGACTGACACAATCCCTTTAGTGGAATGTGCTTTAAGAAATTATTTTCTAATTCAGGCTGTGAGTTGGTGTTGTTTGGATCTTTTCCCTCATGCCATTTAAGGAGATTTATTGATCTTTAAGATTCTTCAATTAACAGTAAACCAAATGCATTGTGAGCTCTTCTTTGATTCCAAAATGGTGATTTGAAAAGTTCCTTCATTCTGCTGGAATCTTCCAGCTGTGACAAGTGACATTTACTTTTTTTCTTTTTCTTCTTATCTTGAGATGATCTTTTATTTATTTAGTTTTTACTCTTGAGACAACTTTTATCTTCTCTGGGTTTTCCAGTGACTTCTCATTAACTAGCACTTTCAGATATTTGAATTTAGTCAGTCTGGGGTGGGGCCTGAGCACTTATATTTAAAAAAAAAAAAAAAAAAAAAAAGCAACTGAAAAGCTGTCCAGAGATGATTCTCATGTTCTAAAAGGATAACAGACAGCAGCTAAATAAAGGGCATGATTTGAAACCCAAATATAAATATAGACACATATCTAAAGTTCTTTGTTTTTGGATGCTGTTACCTGGGTTTAGACATATATATGTGTGGTATGACTGAAATTAGACCACTCTTGAAATTTAAGTAATATGTTGCTGTATTTCACGTTTCCTCTTCTGTTTTCTCAGCCATCATGTATGTCATGGGAGCACTTGGTCCTGCAGTGGGATATTTATTAGGTGGACTTCTTATTGGTTTTTATGTCGATCCCAGAAATCCTGTTAACCTTGACCAGAATGATCCTCGTTTCATTGGAAACTGGTAAGAATTGTTTACTAAATTTTTCATTCCACTTACTGTTATTGATAGTTCAAGTCGTAGTACCCTTGTAGTTAAAGGGTAGTTAATTTTCTGCCACGGGAATATGAAAAACAGCTTAAAGTCATCTAGAAGGGAGTGGAAGGCAGAACAGTAATCCCCCAGAACTATCCATGTCCTAAAATCTCCAGAACCTGTGAATGTGTTGGCTTACATGGCAAAAGATACTTTGCAGATGTGATTGTTAAGGGTCTTGAAATTGGGAGGTTATCCTGATGTTGGGTGGGAATGGGCCCCGAATAATCACAAGAGTCCCTATCAGGGAAAGAGGGAGGCAAGAAGGTCAGAGTAAGAGAAAGAGATACAGTGATTACAGCAGAGGTTAAAGCAACATCCTTTGGAGATGGAGGAAGGTATGGTGAGCCAAGGAATGCTCTCGGGGCTCTAGAAGCTAGGAAACCCAAGGAAATAGGTTCTTCCCTAGAGCTTCCAGAGAGAATTCAGCCTTGCCAACCCACTTGAGACTTCTGACCTCCAGAGCTATAAGATAACTATAGCTTAAGTTGTTTTAAGCCACTCAGTGTAGAGTAGTTTGTTATAGCAGCAATGGGAAACTAATGCTGAGGGCTTGGGAGCACCAGCTTAATCCACCTTCTTGGGGGTTGAGGCATTTTTTGCTATAAATAGCAGAGTGTAGGGACGCCTGGGTGGTTCAGTGGTTAAGCGGCTGCCTTCAGACCAGGGTGTGATCCTGGAGACCTGAGATTGAGTCCCACATCCGGCTTCCTGCATGGAGCCTGCTTCTCCCTCTGCCTGTGTCTCTGCCTCTCTCTCCCTCTCTGTGTCTCTCATGAATAAATAAATAAAATCTTAAAAAAAAATAGCAGAATAGAGGAGGAGAAGTTGGCTGTGTTGGGGCTTTCCTGGGCCCTGGGGTCCTAGCTTTCATTATCTTTTCTGTGCCTTTTAAGAAATATTTTCTTCCCACTTCCTTATATCTGTGTTTCTGCTTTGTCAACCTTCCCGGACAGCCCAAATCTCCAGCCCCCCCACCCTTCCATTGTCACATTCTTGGTGAATCTTTTCACCCGTTAATTGTTTTTCCAACATAGTGCTGGAGAGATTTAGCTCTTCTCTCACTTGCTAGCCCTTAATTGTTTTGCTAAATAAGACTTAGAATGAGAACTCCAACTTTGGATGTTAGGTTATTTATCCACTTAGCTGGGACTGTGTTTCAATTCTTCATAACCCTCAACTTGAACAGAAGTGATTTAGTCATGATAGCAAGCGCTAACCAAAAAGTGTTGGCTTCCTGAATTCATTTAACGTGCATTAGTAATAGGTATACATTCATAAGACACGTTCATTTTATAACAGAATAGTTCAGGATTCGAAATTAGTGTCAACTAATTACTTTCAAAAGAGTTTCTTAGAGCACTGTGTTATCTCTGCATTTCATTATAAGATAATCCCATAACTGAAGTACGTGGGAATAATGCTTAACGCCGTCTGTTTTCAAAGTGGTTAAGAAATATTAATTAAGTTACATCACACTTCTTATTTTCATAAGCAGTGCTCTTTGAAGATGGATGTGCTAAGATCTAGATGAACCTGAGCTGGTGGAAAATTCAAATCGTACAAAAGGAAGTTCCCTTGTCAGCATTAGGGGAATAACACTGGAATTTTAAGTTCTTCACCAATAGTGAAATTTTTGGACTCAACTACTGTTTTCTTTGCAGTTCTGAAATAAATCAGAGCAAGGATTTTTTTTTTTTAATTCTCAGAAAAGTAGATCATTAAAATATGTTTGTGAACATTCAGTGTATATTCTGTGTTCTATATAGGTATCCGTGAAAAGAGTATGGCAATAAGGGAACATCTAGAGGGAGGGAGAAAAGGGAGGAGGACCAACTTGGGGCAGAGAGAAGGAATGAGACAGGAGATTTAGGTTTACGAGTACTTTATGCTAACTTTTAAAAGTTCTCTAGACATCAGTCCAATTGATGCAAAGCAGAGTAATTAAGAGTCCAGACCTCAAAGCCATACTCTCCAGGGTTTAAATCTCAGTCTGCCACCTAATAGTTGTGTGACCCTGGGGGAAGGAAGTTGCTTAATTTCTTTGTGCCTCAGTTGTTATTGTTGCTGTTTTTTTTTTTTTTTTTACATTTTTAAAAATGTAAATTCAATTTGCCAACATATAGTATAACACCCGGCGCTCATCCCATCAAGTGCCCTCCTCAGTGCCCATCACCCAGTTACCCCATCCCTCCCCATCCACCTCCCCTTCCGCAACCCTTTGTTTGTTTCTCAGAGTTAGGAGTCTCTCATGGTTTGTCTCCCTCTCTAATTTTTCCCACTCAGTTCCCCTCCTTTCCCTTATGATCCTTTTCACTACTTCTTATATTCCACATGTGAGTGAAATCATATAATGATTGTCCTCCGATTGACTTATTTCACTCAGCATCAGTTGTTGGTTTTAAAGAAATCCACAAAATGGAAGTGATTACAGTCTCTACTTCATAGGGTTGTTGTGAGGAATAATGAGTCTATATAAGTGGAGCTTTAAGTAGTTCTTGCGACCTAGTATGTGTTAGCTCTTTTTAAGTCCTTTGAATTTAATCAATGTTCAGGAACTTTTATTTTAATGATCCAATATTAAAAATGGGATTTTATTTATTGAGTAGCACTGTTTATAACAGACTTCTACCTTGACCAATGGCAGAGTTATTTGATATAATGCTATTTAGTCCAATGCCTAGCAATAATGGTGGATTTTTTCAACAGATAAATGCTGAAAGAGTGAAGGAAGGAAATGAATAATGCTAATGTTTATTGGGGGCTTACTGTGCGCCAAGCATTCTACTAAGAGCTTCACAAACATTTTTGTTTGAGCGTCATGTTTAATTAAGCCTTCTATATATAACAACTATATCTAGTCACTGAGATTATGCCCATTTTACAGATGAGGAAATTGACGCACTGATTTGGATAACTTTCCCAAAGCCTCAGAGGCAGTGAAAGCTGGGATAAGAAACTGAATCCAGAGTGAAGCTCTTAGTCAGTATACTTAACTGGCCCTGTTTTGTGAATAGTCTCTGAGGAATGGTTTGTAAAAGGGACTTAGAGACCTGGCTTTTCAGTTTTATCTCTTACTGGTGGGTCTTTTCCTAACATGACACACAGTTTCTGTCTTACTTAGCTTATCTCGGGGTCATCACTGGCCTCGTCATTGTATCATGCATTTTGTCAATATACTGAAGACCATTGAAGAATGTGGACCAGTTTGCTCTGCTTTGAAAAAACCCCAAACATTTATACGATTTTCATATATATATATTTGCTATAATTCTTCCCCTCCTTCTGTTATTTATTCTTATTCTGGACTACTAAAGTGAATCTTTAATGTTTGCATTGAATTTTAAGTCGATGGCTCTGAGTGGAGGTATGGGGAGGGGCTGAGTACAGATCAACAAAACAAAACAAAAAATCACAACAAAACTACCATGAAAAAAGCTACCATGAATTGATTGATTTGTGGGCAGGCATTTTTCTTTTCAGGTCCATTATATACATTGTCTTACTAATTTTGATGACTCCAAAAAGCAGTTAGTACTATTTCCTTTTCAGATGAGAAGGTTGGTTTGGGAAAGTGAAATAATTTCCCCAGGACCTTAGGGCTAGTAAGAGGTAAAGATAAGACAAAAAAACACATTTATCTGAAGCCTCAGCTCAAGAACTGTCCCATTTATTACGCCATTTGTCCTGTTGTGGTTTGGGAACTGAAGGGGTTCAAAGGACTTGAATGCAGAACTTGTGGAAAGAGATTCAAAGGTGATAGACAAGCAGGTGTGGATTACTAGTAAAGGCCTCATCAGCAGCCAGGTCCCTACAAGGGCCAGGTATGATCATAGCTATGTTCTCTGCAGACTTTTAAGAAAAATATTTATTTATTTATTTATTTATTTATTTATTTATTTATTTATTTATTTATTTATTTATTTATGATTTTCTGTATTTATTCATGAGAGATGAGAGATGAGAGATATGAGAGAGACAGAGAGAGAGAGAGAGAGAGAGAGGCAGAGACACAGGCAGAGGGAGAAGCAGGCTCCATGCAGGGAGCCCGACCTTGGACTTGATCCTGGGACTCCAGGATCACACCCTGGGCTGAAGGCGGCGCTAAACCGCTGAGCCACCTGGCTGCCCCTAAGAAAAATATTTAAACCTATCTTATTGTGTTTATTTATTTGGGAAATTTTTTGAGTACCTGATCTATATCAGTCACCGAGTTCTTGGTTATATACTGAATAATTGAAATTAATAGAAGTCTGCTCTGAGCAGTCTTCTCAAAATAAAGCCTTCCTCCCCCAGCAATTAAGATTCTTTATTTGATATACCTTTAAGTATCTTTGAAAATAGCACACTGGATTATTAATGACTGATTCATGGAATTATTTATTTATAGCATTCATAATCTATACCACATGATCTAACACTTAATTGTACACATTCTTGCATTTCTTGGAGATTGTTTCTTATACTTGTAGTTCCCTTACAAGTAGGTTGTAAGTTCTTGAAGACAGTGATCAAATATAAATGTCTTCAGTGGCCCTTATGGTTAAGTATTGTAAGGGTTAGCTAAGAGGGTCAATATATTCTTAAGTGTTTGCAGAAAAATATTTGAATGCCACTAGTAATTTAAAATACCTTTCACATGAGGTATGAATGGTTTTCTTCTAAGAAAAACATGTCTGTTTTGGCCCACAAAACATGCTATAGAGTCTATATTATTTTTCTATTATATTTATGAGTTATAGACTTATTTTAATATTTTTTGACTTATGAAATGCACATTATAGCAGAACTAACAAATATTTCAATAAAATTCTAGTCAAGGGGATCCCTGGGTGGCGCAGCGGTTTGGCGCCTGCCTTTGGCCCAGGGCGCGATCCTGGAGACCCAGGATCGAATCCCACGTCAGGCTCCCGGTGCATGGAGCCTGCTTCTCCCTCTGCCTGTGTCTCTGCCTCTCTCTCTCTCTCTGTGACTATCATAAATAAATTAAAAAAAAAAAAAATTAAAAAAAAAAAATAAAATTCTAGTCAATTACTAATTATAATGTTCATTATAAAACTAGTATGACTATCGGGTAGATTTCTCATTTATAATATAGAAAGGGAAAAGTCCTATGTTTTCTTAGTTTGTCCAACTTCCTACTGCTTTACAATTGATGAAGGTGAAAAGTTTTCCCTGGAGAATTTTATTACCATGAACATCTACTTTGCTAATTTGTTCTCACTCATAATGCAAAAGCCATAAATGCTATTCACATTTCCCAATTTTTTAGGTGGAGTGGATTCCTCCTTTGTGCCATTGCAATGTTTCTTGTGATATTCCCAATGTTTACTTTTCCAAAAAAGCTTCCTCCTCGACACAAGAAAAAGAAAAAGAAAAAATTTTCTGCTGATGTTGTTAGTGATGATGATGTTATGAAGGAGAAATCAAACAATAGTGAACAAGTGGACAAAAAAGTTTCTTCTATGGGATTTGGAAAGAATGTCAGAGGTAAAGTATATATTTTTTGAGTGAATATGTGCACAGTATTTTGTTTTGTTTTTTTTCTTTTTTTGCACGTGGTATTTTAGATCAGTGCTACTCAAAGTATGGGTCCCGGTCAGTGTTGCCTACCAACTGTTACTGGCCTGTGACAAGATAAGTACTGAAACTTTGAGTAAGCATTGAGGAACTTTTAAATTTTACAATAATTTCATGCCTATCGAATCTCATAATAATAATAATGAACCGGGCTTACATTTTGTGTTTTAAAATTTTTGTTTTCTTATAATTCATCTTTAATATATTTTACAAAAGTACCAGTACATGATAGACTGGAAATATTAATTTAGAAATGGTTCTTCATCACAGATTGCTTGAGAAGCACTGATTTAGATCCTAAAGATACAGATTTTTATATATGTCATTTACTGTCAAGAGAGATGTCTGATTTTTAAAATATTGCATTGTATGATGAATGGTTTGTTTCAGGGGAATGATGGGTTTGTTAGTGTGTCCTGATCCTCACCTAAATATAAAATCTACCATGAGACAGCAATCTCATTCAACAGTGGCTCTGTTAGATGTTTGTAAGTGGCCATAGAGAAGAGTAGCCAAGGAATGGGCCTCTGAATATCCAGAAAGTTTCAGTGATGTGTACTTGTCTATTTTTTCATTTTTATTTGTCTTAAAAACAAGGACTTTATTAAAACTAGGTTAGGTAAGCTCAAATCTAAATAAAGTAATTTTAACCATGCAATATTGTTCAATGTACAGTATATCTGTTGAGTGACTGTGTAATCTAAGAAACCTATAATGCTACATTCCCATTAATTTCAGCCTATTTCCTAAATTCTCTGAATTGATTTTTTTTTAAATTAGGAAGCATAATATTTACCAAGTGCTTACATGAGTTAAGGTTGTTTTATGTAAAATTTACCTAGATAATTTACCTTATCGACTAACTTTATCGTTGATTGTATAAATGCTAAAGCCAAAGAGGAACCTTTCAGGCCTAGAAGGATGTTACTAATATATTATGGAATGTCCCTGCAGCCAAAGAAAAATGATGGTTAGATTGGACTATTTTTAGGACTATATTTGTTCAAAGCAAGTGAAGTCGCATTTCTTTGAAAATGCTCCTTCCCAGTTATGTTTTAGATCTGCCTCCCCTACCTGCCCTCCCCCACCCATTATTTTGTGACGGTGTGTACTTTTGGGACTGCCAAAATTACCTTTGCTCTAATACTGTCAAGGATTCTTTAGATGCTAGTGTGGACTGAGCTCTTACCATGTGGACCAACCCATCATTTTTCTTGGATGTCTTATAGGTCATACAGGCTATTACCAAAGGAGTAATTTTTTTTTTTTTTTTACAACTCAATTGAGAGCAAGTTTGATATTAAAGAATTTACAACACAGGAGTAGACTTAGAGTTTAATTTATGAAGAATATAAAGTAGACTGAAGGGGAGAAATCCCAGATGTAGGTAAGCTAAGTTGTGTATACTTATAGCTTAGGAGCAGATGGCTTGAATGTGAAATATATGCTCTGTTGGATAGTTGAGATAAGTAAGAGAAGACTGATGTCAAACACCAATGATGGATATGACCTTACAGGGAAATGGCATGCCTTTGGAAGGTAAAGTGTAGACAATGATGTTAATGACCTGTCTGCCTCTGGGACCTTATGGTCTTCCTGGTGGAGGCCTGCTGACTGCTGGTCCCTGCCTGAAGGTCTGCAGATCTTCCTTGCCTGAAGGTTTTCTTTGTGGGCTGGGAAGCCTGTTGGCTCCTGCTCGAGGCTGGCATCAAGTGCCAAGGAATTAACACTCTCCCACCCTCACACAGCAGTCTTAACCACTGACTGATGAATACCCCAGTGTTGATGGGTGAGACAGTTTCTGAGTTATATTTATTTCTACATCCCTCGTAGGCTGCTCTTGCTTCACGTGCATCACATTTACATTCCCCGAAGGGCATTTTCTGAGCCTCCCAAATAAACTGCATGGACTTGAATCTTTGATTCAGGATCTACTTCTGGGGGGAAGGGCACCTTAATTAGGCATGCAGGTTCAAAAGCTGTCATGGAACTTTAAGATTGTTTTTCCAAATTGAATCTATATACTGTTTTATTGCATATTATCTTGTACTGCTAGGGATTTCTCTTCTCCACCTTTTCTAAGCTCAATATGATAGATTAGGATGTTATTTTCTTTTAAAGGAAAGAATAAGAGGAGTCTTTTGGCAGTGATGGGTAGTTGGTTTATAAAATCTGTTTCCTTTCGGATTTTCTTGTCAGTGTTTCTGATACGTGCTCAGCTTTTTCATCCTATGCCTTCATTGTGATGACTGATCTCATGTCTGCATCTAAATCTCCCGATTAGGACACGGAGCTAGTTCATTTTTTACTTTCACTTGCACTGAATTTTCTAATTGTATTTAGACTGGAACGTCAAGAACCATTTTCTCCTGTTAGAAAGGAATCCTGTTGTAATGGGAGTATAAAGTGCAAATGTTTTGCTAAAAATGATTCAAACGATATTGATGATGTAGGAATAATGTTTGAATACAAAAGTATTTAAAATTAATTCATATTTTTATTTTATACTTATTGATTTCTTCCAGATTATATAATACATATCGCTTATAGGAAATGACAGTCTAATATTTAATCTGATTTTCAAAAGGACAAATTAAATCTCTGGGAGTCATTCAACTGTTGACATAATTTTTTATTACAAAGTTGAGATTCATCATTAAGGCCTTGAATTAAAGAATTGTTGCTAAGGTTTCATTTTGAGTTAAATCTGAGGTTTTTTTTTAAGATTTTATTTATTTATTCATGAGAGACACAGAGAGTAGAGAGACAGACACAGGCGGAGGGAGAAGCAGGCTCCACACAGGGAGCCCGACGCAGGACTGGATCCCGGGTCTCCTGGATCACACCTTGGGCTGAAGGTGGCGCTAAACCACTGAGCCACCCGGGCTGCCCTAAATCTGAGTTTGATTCTCAGATCCTCTTTTCCCTTGTCCTGCTTTTGGGGGGGGGGGGGGGGGGGGGGCTCCTTTAAGGCTTTTTTTCATATTCAAAATTTGGATGCCAGTATTAGCTTCTTCAGAGAGGAGGTGGCAGGATGTCTAAGTTAATAACTTGTATGTCCTTAAAAAATGATTTGGGCCATACAAATCTACTCTCTGCCTCCACATTTAAATGATAGACATTGGGAAAATCTGACTCAGTGTTTCTTGATTCTTATTATAAATTATGCAGGAATAAGACTGTTTTTAAAACACCACAAAGGAGAAAGTAGAATTTTTAGTGTGTCTGAATCACCTTTCCATAAAGAGATTAGCATTGATTGCATCAAATCTTACCAACAAAAATAAACACTTAAAATATTTAACTGGATCAATTTTCCTGAGGTTTGAGGTAGAGCGTTTTAAAGCCTTCCAAATTTAGCTGGGTATCTTCCTAAAAAGAAAACTTTGGGTGGCAGTTAATCATAAGAAAAATTTTATTTTTGTGTCCACTTTTAATCTTTTAACTGCTTAGCATTATTAGTAAGCATAAAATATAACAGGTTTTTCTCGGCTAGACTTTTGTCTGTGTTAGACTGCAACATGTTTATAATCCTAAGTAAAATAGTACTCTGAGATGAGGAACTACTTTAAAGGGGCTATTTGAAGTTAAGAATTTTGGTCACTGAAGGATTGTGTTGTCATCATTTAATTCAACAACTAAGTCACTCTATAAGAATTCTGTACTCCATGCTGCGGTGGAGATGAAGATGAGTGAGCCAGGGTTTGCCTTCAGGGAGCTTGTAGTCCAGGGAGGGAGACAGGACAAGTACAGATGGAAAGACCATAAATGAGGACAGATGCAATGGTGTGAAGTTCAGTGGCAGGCAAGGGAACATCTAGTTGAGGGATCAGGAGAGGTTTCGCGGAGGAGGTGGGATTTGTGGAGAACCTTGGCAGGCTGGGAAAGTTTCAGTAGGTGGAGGTGAGATGGTTCCAGTCAGAGAGCAAAGGCAAGGTCAGATTGTGTAGATGTATTTGGGAACACTGAGCAAGTGTATTGTGGTTGGTGTGTGGGTTGTATGTGGAGATATCTGGGAGATGAGGTTGGGTGGGGGGAGGGTAAGGCAGGGCCATGTTGTTCATAGAGAGCTTGAGTTCTAGTAGCAGGTATTTGGCAGCACTCCATTCAGTAGAATAGGGAAGGAAAGGGGTAGAAAGGGAGGAGGTGGCCCAGGTAGAAAGCTGTGACAGAGTCCCAGTGAGAGGTGGTGATGGTTTTGACTAGCAAACAAGGAAAGGACAGTCGCCTGTGAAACTAGTTCTCCCTACCTTTATCCTTGTCCCCTCTTGCTTTCAACTCTGCAGCCAGAAGGATCCTATTAAAATGCCTCTTCTCTGCTCATAGTCCTCTGCTTTTACGGTCTCCTATCTCTCTCTCTTTTTAAAAAAATATTTTACTTATTTATTCATGAGAGACACAGAGAGAGAGGCAGAGACACAGGCAGAGGGAGAAGCAGGCTCCCCATGGGGGAGTGGGACTCGATCCCAGGTCTCCAGGATCACGCCCTGGGCTGAAGGCAGGCGCTAAACCTCTGTGCCACCCAGGCATCCCACGGTCTCCTGTCTCACTCACAGAAAAGTCTCTTCCCTGGATGACCTACCAGGGATAGAATCTGGTCCCTGCTTATCTGTTTAACCCCATCTCTCTCCTGCAGCCCCATTTGTTTATTTCACTTCAGCCATATTGGGCTTCTCAATGGTCCTCAAACCTGCCAGCATTGCCAGGCATACACCTCATGGCCTTTGCCTTTGATATTCCTATGCTGGGAATGTTCTTCCCCAGTTCCCTTCACTTCCTGCAGGATATTACTCAAAGAGTCTCTTCTCAGGGAGGCCTTGCTTACTCACCCTATTTAAAAATCTCCAACTTCCTCTCCAAAGCTTTTCTAAAGAAATTTTATTTGAGAGAGAGAGAGAGAGCACATGTGTACAAGGTTGAGCATGATGGGTGGGGGTGGTGGTGATGCAGAGGGTGAGGGAGAAGCAGACTTCCCGCTGGGCAGCCAAAGCTTCTTATCTCCTGCCCTCTACTTTTCTCCTTAGTACTCATCATTGTCTAACATACCATATATTTTACTTATCCTATTGTTGTCTCCACAGTGGGAAAGTAAGCCCCATGAAGGCAGGAGATATTTTGTCTACCACGTTCCCTGATGAATTTGTACCACTTTGTAGATACTCAGTCAATATTTGGTGAATGAATTTTTGAGAAAGGAGAGGTTATGTCTATAGGATGTGGCAACTGTTGAGTGATGATAAGTCTGTATAATCCAAGAAACCTATAATGCTACATTCCCTTTAATTTCAGCCTATGGGGATAATGGAGAGGGAGTTATCAAAGGTAGTTTCAGGATTTCAACCTCAGATAATGGGGAAAGGAGCTAGTTGAAAGTGGTAGAAGGAATAAATTCCAAATTTGAGTTGCCCAAGAACATCCAGAACTATTGCATACGGCCCTTTGCTAAAATTTTTTTTAAAATTTTTTTATTCTTTTAAATATTTTACTTATTTATTCATGAGACACATTTATTCATGAGACACAGAGAGAGGCAGAGACATAGGCAGAGGGAGAAGGCTCCCTCTGCAAGGAGCCTGATGTGGGACTCAGTCCTGGGACTCCAGGATCATGACCTGAGCCAAAGGCAGATGCTCAACCACTGAGCCACCCAGACGTCCCTAGGTGTTTTACAACTAGTATAGTATGGAATATGTTGGGGTCACTCCTTGACTCAGCAAAGAGGGATGACCAAATCCACATGCCTGGTTCATGCTATCTTAGCTCTCTTGCATATTGCCTTTGCTCCTTTGCTGACTTACATTTTAGTTTTATATTTACAGCTTTTATTGGAAGCTGTTGCTTGAATTCCTCATATGTGCTGTAGGAACATGCTCACTGTCCTTTATATAAGAACCTATTTGGTGAGAACAGTGGTTCTCAAACTTAGGCTACCTAGGAAGCACCACAAGGGCTTCTTAAAACCCAGAGTGCTGGGCACTGGCCCACAGTGTTCAAGTCAGGAGGCCTGGAGTGTGGCCTGGGTATTTGCTCTTTTCAAAAAATTATTTATTTATTTACTTATTTTTAGAGAAGGAGTAGGGGAGGGGCAGAAGAAGGGAGAGGAATCCTAAGCAGGCTCCATGCCCAGCAGGGAGCCCGACGAGGGGCTTCATCTTACAACCCTGAGATCATGACTTAAGCTGAAATCAGGAGTCCGACACTTGACCAACTGAGCCACTCAGGTGCCCTTTAAAATTTATTTTATTTTATTTATTTTTAAAGATTTTAAGGGATCCCTGGGTGGCTCAGTGGTTTAGCACCTGCCTTTGGCCCCAGGCATGATTCTGGAGTCCTGGGATAGAGCCCCACATCGGGCTCCCCGCAGGGAGCCTGCTTCTCCCTCTGCCTGTGTCTCTGCTTCTCTCTCTCTGTGTCTCTCACGAATAAATAAATAAAATCTTTAAAAAAAAAGATTTTACTTACTTATTTGAGAGCGAGAGAATGCTCATGAGCAGGGGGGAGGCAGAGGGAGAGGGAGAAGCAGACTCCCTGCCTCGCAAGGAGCCCAAAGCAGGACTCAATCCCAGGACCCTGAGGTCATGACCTGAATCAAGGGCAGACGCCTACCTGATTAACCACCCAGGTGCCCTGCTTTTTTAATTTAAATTTATTTATTTTTAAATTTTTTTTGTATTTGCATTTTTAATAGCTTCTCAGGTGATACTGATTCTGGTAGTTTGGGGACCACACTCCGTGAACCACTGCTCTAGAACATAGTGAGGAAAAACAATTCAATTGTTTCTGCTAATGATGATTATTCAGTTTTTTGCTTTAGTGGCCAGGAAACTAAAGCCCAGCAAGGATCTTTTTTTTTTTTAGATTTTATTTATTTATTCATGAGAGACACAGAGAGAGAGAGACAGAGAGAGACAAGAGACACAGGCAGAGGGAGAGGCAGGCTCCATGCAGGGAGCCTGATGTGGGACTCGATCCCAGGACTCCAGGATCACACTCTGGGCCAAAGGCAGGTGCCAAACTGCTGAGCCACCCAGGCATCCCCCAGCAAGGATCTTTTAAGATATATTTAGTTATTTTTTCTGGTCATGGTGTTGTGCTGTGTTTACATCTTCTCTGTCTCTGGTTCTTTGTTTTGTTCTATTGCATTTATTTTGTTGTGCATATGTTATCTTATGGTAAGCCAAACTTGTAGATTTGGACCTACAGCTTAGGTGGTAACTGCTAACATGCCTGGCAAGAAATTCCTGAAAAAGAAAGCTCTTTCTTTGTATTCAGTGCAAACTAACTATGGGATTACTCATCAACTCATCAAAGTACTATCTACTTAGAAAGCTATATATGAAAATACTCATTGGTGCTAGATGTAAGCAAGCAGAATAGTACTGTGGCCACTAACCACTAATGATATATTTTGGGCCTTGACAGCCACTGTTTCTGTCCCCTGTCTGTAGGTAAAGCGCTCAAGAGCCTCATGTGCTGGTCCATAGGTGACTATAGTGTGCATGATCAACTTGGTTCCTTCTGCTCTTTTATTGGCAAGCAGGGAATGTCATTTGCCAATGTGTTATGGAAGAGAGGGAAAAATTGAAATACTTTCATGGAGACTTGTGACCAGGGACCACAGAGAGAGTCATTAGTTTCAAAGAAATGAACAGATAACGGGGACACTTGGATGGTTTCTTGGCCATGTCACATACGAGAGGAGCTTTGGTTTTGCTTTTACAGAAAGATGTGACTAAAAATAATTTGATGTTCCTGGGAAATGGGCATCAAAAAGTTGTATCTACTCTATGCCCACGAAATACAGGATGGTGCAAGACTTACAGGCCATACTGGAAGTTATTGAAATTTTTGCTGCTGGTGATGGTATATTTCCACCAGCTTTCTTTTTTTTTTTTAGGATTTTATTTATTTATTCATGAGAGAGAGAGAGAGAGAGAGCCAGAGACATAGATAAGGTAGGGGTAGAAACAGGCTTCTTGTAGGGAGCCTTATGCGGGACTCAATCCCAGGATCATGACCTGAGCCAAAGACAGACACTCAACCACTGAGCCACCCAAGTTCCCCTCCATTAGTTTTTTGATGTACCAGAAGGCTTTAAAGTATACAAATAAGAACGAAGATATTAGAGGTGAAGGAAGAATTAAATACTTTTAGAAAGTAGTTACAAATCAAAGAATTTTGTAGAGAGGTGTTAAGTGGCTCTATTAACTTGTACCCACAGCACTGTAATTTATGGAGGTGACCGAGTCATGACACGCAGAGGTCAATGTCGTTGAAAGAAGGATTTATTATGTTTATTTCCCAAGATAAGGGGACGGACACACAGGGCTGCAAGGGAAGAACCAGGTTTGCGGTCAGGAAATAAAAGACAGGAGTGAGGGAAAGCCGAGCTTAGACCCCTGTGGGGATTTCCATGGGAAAGAAAAGGCAGGGCGGAGTCAACAGCTTACAACACACTGAGTAATTTCAGTGGGTTTTGGGCTGTGGGGGTGGTCTAGTTGTGTGGTGCCCAGTCCTGGGTGATGTAGGATGGGGACAATACTAGCTTGGTGAGTGAGAGTACTGTAAGGAGGCAGTTGGGACTGTATCGCTGGGACTGGATAGTTTGCATATAAGAGATGTGTTCCCAGCTGACCCTTGCTATCTCTAAAACTTGGTAGTCTAGTCTCTTCCCAGCCAACAAGATTTTTAAGATGTCAAAACATTATAAAATACAGAAAAATTAAAAAAATGTGGTTAATATAAAAGTATACGTTACGGCCAAAGCATACCTCTTACCTGGCCTGACTCCATGATTATTTTCGTATGGTGTTGTCTCCACCTTTCTTTATACTACGTTCCTTCTCCCCACCTTCCAGGGTCCTTTCTGGAACCCTCATGGCTGAGGCTTTGGGTCCTGCCCATGTGCTTTGAAAAGCACTCTGGGGCAGCCTGGGTGGCTCAGCAGTTTAGCGCTGCCTTCAGCCCAGGGTGTGATCCTGGAGACCCAGATTGAGTCCCATGTCGGGCTCCCTGCATGGAGCCTGCTTCTCCTTCTGCCTGTGTCTCTGCCTCTCTCTCTCTCTCTCCCTCTCTCTCTTTCTCTCATGAATAAATAAATAAAGTCATAAAAAAAAGCACTCTGTATTTTGGCACATATTGTATTATTTTCTAATTTAATAAATATCCCAGCCTTTTATATAACAATGACCACCACTCTGGTGTTTCCATTTTTACTCTTGGTCACTTTGTCTGTGCCTCCTGTGAATTCTGTGACTTAGTGCATTTAAGCTGTCTAGATCTGCTTATTCAATTGACACTTCCCTCAAATTTTACTGTTGTTTAAGAAATTAGCATTATCGAAGATGTTTAGGAAAGGACTAGACTGTTCTCCGCAAATCCTTCTTTTTTCTTTCCTCATAGATTTATTTATTTATTTTAGAGGATGAGTAGATAGAGAGAGAGAGAATCCTTAAGCAGATTCCACTCTGAGTGCAGAGCCAGACACGGGCTTGATCTCATGACCCTAAGATCATGACCTGAGGGGGAACCAAGAGTCTGATGCTTAGCTGACTGTGCCCCCCAGGTACCCTCCAAATCCTTCTAATTATTGAGATATATGGCTGACAATATCTATCTTAAGTAAACTTCTCTCATTCGTTCTTTTTTTTTCATTCACAAATATTTTTACTTATTTAAGAGAAAGAGCACAAGCAGGAGGAGAGGCAAAGGCAGAGTGAGAAGCAGACTCCTGGCTGAGTAGGGAGCCTGACACGGGGCTCAATCCCAGGACCCTGAGATCATGACCTGAGCAAAAGGCAGACACTTAACCCACTGAGTACCCAGTCACCTGTACAAATACCTTTATTGAGCAACAAATACAAGACAAAGAATTGGAAGGTAGAAAGGAAAATTGACATAATAAAATATAAGTCTTTAAATGGAGGTATGTACATTCTAAGTAAGGTTGCAGGAGCAGGAGCATAGAATTCCTACCTTAGCTGCCTGAGTCAGGGAAGACTTGTCTTGGAAGATGACATATTGTTGCATTCATTTAAAATTGCAGAGTTTTTGGCTTGGCTTTTTAGAATATAGAAGTAATATATGTCTGTAGTGGAAAATTTACAAAGTACATAAAGATATAAAGAATAAAAGTGCATTCTAATATCATTCCTGAACAAACACTTACATTATTTTTATAACAAAAAAGCACATTTTGAAAAATAGATAGATGTGTTTGCACACCATTGTGAATGTACTGAATGCCCCTGAATCGTTAACTTTAAAATAATTTTATGTTATGTGAATTTTACCTCAATAAATTATTTTTGGAAAGATATTTATTTTACTTGAATTTAGACATAAGGGAAATATACTGAATAGGCTATAATGTTCAGATAAGTCTCTTTTTTCCACAAGAAGAGATATTATGTTCAAAAATATCCATGTCAGAAAAATTATGAAAATTATTAACAGAGGTTAGTATGTTTGTTTGGCATTTACTGTTTATCATTTGTATCTGGAAATAATGAAATTTAGTGAACAACTTCATAGTAAAAATTATTTATTTTTTATATTAATAAAACTATCACTCCTCATCCCATCCCCAGTTTAAATTTTAAAAAGTAGATATCAAAAGAATGTTGGAAATCTATGTCTACTTCATAAAGGTCCTTTAGAAGAACAGAGAAAGCTGGTGTGGAAGTAGAATGTCAGCAAGCAAAACAAACACCACAACACATCACAGGGAAGGAGTGTTCCTATAACCAAAGAAAAGATCAGAAAATAAATCGAAGGCTTAAAAATGCCCTAAGACAAATTAGCAGATAGATATTATCATTCATAATTGTGACTTAGAATCTTGAATAAAATTTTAAATTGTGCTATGGATATTCCTGTAATACCAGTTAATACATAAAAATGTTTAAAATTAAAAAAAATGTTTAAAATTTTGTTGCTTTAAGAGTCAATTACCCAGTTATCTGAAAAATTCAAGCATGCCAAATGCCTCTTTCCCCC
The DNA here is from genome assembly GCF_048164855.1 of Canis lupus baileyi. NCBI lineage: Eukaryota > Metazoa > Chordata > Mammalia > Carnivora > Canidae > Canis > Canis lupus. The sequence goes on from NC_132865.1 coordinate 22,985,996, forward strand.
AGATATACTGGATGAATGAAATATTATATATTTCCTCCATCTCTTGTTGGAATTTTTGGTTTATAATCTGATCTACGCAGAAAGCCATATTTTGAAAAGGGGTATCCTTTTCACATTTTTCTGTGGTTTTGTTAAGTCCACCACTACATGGACCACCCTTTATCTTATGACTTATACTTTCTTAATAACTAATTTACCAGGAGGAAATTAGGCATCTTTGGAATAGATTTCATTTTTCTCATAAGTATATGAATATTGTTTTAGTACAAATTGTTGCTGTGATGTTATAATGATTATTTATTTATTTATTTATTTATTTATTTATTTATGAATGATAGTCACAGAGAGAGAGAGAGGCAGAGACATAGGCAGAGGGAGAAGTAGGCTCCATGCACCGGGAGCCCGATGTGGGATTCGATCCCGGGTCTCCAGGATCGCACCCTGGGCCAAAGGCAGACGCTAAACCGCTGCGCCACCCAGGGATCCCTATAATGAAATTTAATAAATAAGCACATTCCAGATATATTTTTTGAGTGCCTACAAAATGCCAGATGGATGCTGGGAGCTGAAGATATACAGATGTACCAAAGTCCTGCTTTCATAGCATTTATACTCTCTTGAAAGAAACAAACAGGTAAATACACACAGTTATAGAAGACTTAATGAGTAGCAGTGTGAACAGCATGCCGTGGGAGCACAGAGGAGAACCACCTGTCTGTCTGAAGGGGCTGTCTCCTACAGATCCCATGGATGAGCTTGACATTTGTTTGAGCAGACTGGCAAGGAATATAGTAAACAGTAGAGACGAGGAAAATGATGGCCATGTAGGGAGCTTATGGTGGGCAATCACAGGACTTCAGAACTGGAAAGGTGGACAGCAACCCTGCATCGAGGGCCTTGCAAGAGAGGCCAGGTTTTGGGCAGCTGGGCCTTCTTCTCATTTTATTCGTCATTCTCTATGGTGGCATATCTTTTAAAAGTATATCATTATGTAAAAAAAGTCTGTTTCAGTAATTTAAGACAACAAAATTTGTAAAGGACAGAGCAAGTTGAAGCCCCCTGGGATCCTGGGGTTTTGCCATAAGGCTCTCTCGCAGGCTCCTGGCTGTTCTGGGAATGTGTTCCTTGCTTTGTGACCCACAGCCACTCTGGATACTCAACTGCAGGGTGATGCTCAGTTCCTTTTCCTTCCTTATATTCTCACTCAGATCTTCATACTCCTAGCCTAACTGTCTCTCTCTAACTCACTTGCCAACAGTAAGGGACACAAAGTAAGGGGCTTGGCCAATCTGTATTCATGTAGGATGCCTTAGACCTCTCCTGGCTGCGGGGCTACCTTCTGGAAGCACCTTTGAGTCCAGCCTCCTTGCCTGGTGCAATCAGCTCATTTTGGGAATATCAGATAACATGCTGCAAACCTTGCTACATCAGCATAAAGAGCCACTGTGAGCAGTGCCTCACAGACCTCTCTGTAGAATGGGATCCATTTTACATGAGACAAAATGTATTATCAATGAGTTCCTCCCTTTGCCCACCTTAAAAGATGATTGCCACCTTTTAGTTCTATGAGACCCAGACTCACTTAAAACTTTACTGTTCCAAACAAAAACTTTATTCTAAATAGATACTTGAAGTTGTAGCCATTTTATGAATGAGCATAAAACATTCACAAATACTGGAGCATGCTTGCCTGATGGTCAGAAACTTACGCACATATCAGTACCTGCAGCCTCTGCAGCCTCATCTTTCACTGTGAGCCACAAGGCTTTTGAGAACCAGAAACTATGGTCTCTGCCCTTGCTGAGACTGTCCTTTACTCAGCTTCCACAGGAATCCAGTCACACCACACACCTCAGATTTTTTTGAAACTTTAACTAGAGGTTTGCAAGGTCAAAAATGGGAAGGGGGGAACTACATCAAACTTTTTTTTTTATAATTCTTTTTTTGTAAGATTTTATTTATTCATTCATGAGAGACACACACACACACAGAGGCAGAGACACAGGCAGAGGGAGAAGCAGGCCCCATGCAGGGAGCCCGATGCAGGACTTGATCCCAGGACTCCAGAATCACGCCCTGGACTGAAGGCAGGTGCCAAACCACTGAGCCACCCAGGGATCCCCAACTACATCAAACTTATTGTAGCATAGCCCCATCATGATTGGTGTGCAACTCAGCATCTGGTACGGTGCAAATGCTGGCTGTCTGGGGTCACCTGCACTGCTGTGGATGTGTGCATGGGGATGAGCAAAGTATCTGCCAATGACAGTAACACTTTTTTTTTAAGTTTTTATAAAGTTTCAGCTAGCCAACATAAGGCACAATATTAGTTTCAGGTGTACAACCCAGTGATTCAACACTACATCCAACACCCAGTGCTCGCTCATCACAAGTACACTTCTTAACTAACACTTGTTTTGAAAGTTATTTCTATGTGTAGCCTATGTCATATTACATTCTATTAAATCTTGGAGCTTTGTATTGAATTCTTTTCCTACTTTCCTAATGTTAAAGGCATTTCTGGTTTTGGTGTCAGTTTGCCTTTATAATGGAATTTGTAAGATTTTGTAGCATTAAATGATTAAAAATGATAATCATTATTATTTTATCTCTCCTTTATCAGGCTTTTTATTGCATTTTTTAATTTTACAGTGACAGCTATGAATGACACTAAGCAACTTATTTAAAATATATTCTGCAGCATAAAAATTAGATATTTGACTGCAAATGTATGGATACAGCTTAGGTTTTTAAATTTTGTGTTTTTGAAATTATTTTGAATTTCTTTAAAAGTTACAGAAATAGTGCATAGAACTCCTGTGTACCCTGTACTCTAGCTCTCCAATTGTTAACATTTCTGACCCACCTGAGAAGTTGCAGAAATGATGTCCTGCTGTGCTGTGCTACTTTAGTGTATGTTTCCTAGGTACAAGGACATTGTCCTACATGACCACAGGGCAGCCATCAAAACCAGGAAATTGATATTGATCCAGTGCTACCATCTAGACCACAAAGCCCTATTCAAACTTTGTCAGTTATTTCAACAATGCCCTTTATGTCCAAATCCAATTCACAGATCACATGTATTTCGTGAGGTGTATTTTAGTCTTCTTCAATCTGGATCAGTTCCTCATATTACCTTATTTTTATGACCTCAATCTTTTTAAAAAGTACAAACCAATAACTTTATTCAATGTCCCTCAGTTTGGGTTTGATGATGTCATCTCCTGATTTATGCGCCTAGTAGGCATACCACTGAAATGATGCTATGCTCTTGTGCCTTCAACAGAAGCTATATAATGCTAATATCTCTGTGAACTTGGATCTCTTGGATAAGATTGTATCTACCAGGTTTCTCTAAAGTTAATAAATATATTGCAGTTCTAAACCAGCAAGTAATTTATCAGTGTTTGGTGGGGAAGTACTTTGTAGCTAACACATGTATGTGTGATCTAACACATCACAGCCTCTTAGGAATACTATATAGCACTTCAGTATTATGCCTGGGGGGCCATTTGAAACAGGGAAATCACCAAAAGCACAAAAATGCTAAAAATATGACAATATCTTATGAAAAGGACCCTTGCTTGCAAACATGAAAGCTGACACAAAAAGGCAGGGTGAGAGGCCTCATATGATCTTAGCCAAGAAAGTGTGTGTTCTACAACTAAAATTTTTGGCCACACAGTGCATGTCCTTGAATGGCCACCCCCGCGTGTATTGATTTGGGTGTTACACATCAATTGTAGCGAGTGGGCAAATTTGAAAATACTAAATCTGTGAATAATGAGGATGACTGTATCTTGTTTCTATTAAACTTTCACTTACCACTTTTAGCATCCATCAACCTTAAATTGCTTCATATTTGGCTATTTGGGATCCTTCAAACTGTCTTGGTGTCCTTCTGACATGTCCTCATCATTCTTTGAACACTTTACTTTTTAATTTAACAAGATTTTTCAGGCTTATCTTGTATTTTCTCTGCCTCAGCTCTACAGTTAGACATTTCTCCAAGGAGCTCTGGTTTCTTTGAGTGGAAAATGGCCTTTATAAACCAAGTAGCAGGTGCTAGGTAGGCTCATTGCTACTAGGGTGTTATAACTTCTAAACCCTGTAGTGGACAGAATTAGGACATATGTGTATGTACTCACACTCACACTCACACATACCTATCTATCATCTGTCATCTTTATCTATCCATCTACACCACCATTCATATCTATCGATCATCTTCTGTCAGTTTATCTGTCTCTCTATCCATCCCATGACTTCATACCATTACCTTCAGTTCCAATCTGATATCCTCTGTCCATTTTTGTACTCCCTTCTCTGGCCAATAAAAAGCTAACTGCCGTAATTGTGATATATTTACTTACTCACTCTTCCTGTATTGAAACCAACTCCCAGCCCCATTAGCCAAAGTCACAACCCTGGATATCTGAGGGTTTTTGGTTTTATTTATTTAATTTATTTATTTATGAAAGAGAAGGTAAACATCACATATATTTTTAGTTAGCTTTGAAGTTAGAGGGCTATTTTACCACACCAAGTGGGTATGAAAGAAAAATCAGTGTTTTGTAAGTAGTATCTTTTTTTTTTTTTTAAGTTTATTTATGTAACTAATCTCTACACTCACTACAGGACTGGAACTCAGGAAATCAAAAGTTACATACTCTTGGGCAGCCCGGGTGGCTCAGTGGTTTAGTGCTGCCTTCAGCCCAGGGCCTGATCCTGGAGACCTAGGATCAAGTCCCATGTCGGGCTCCCTGCATGGAGCCTGCTTCTCCCTCTGCCTGTGTCTCTGCCTCTCTCTCTCTCTGTATCTCCATGAATAAATAAATAGAATCTTAAAAAAATAGTTACATCTCTTCCACTCTTCTGACTGAGCCATCCAGGCACCCCTATAACTAATATCTTTTAAAACATTTATGTGATACATTTTATCCTCTTGTATTAAAAAAATTATAATTCCCCCAGATGTTTTTAGATTCACCACATTGGCAGTTATTTATTTATTTATTTATTTATTTATTTATTTATTTATTTATTTATTTTTGTGAGAGAGAACAAGAGCACAAGAAAGTACAAGCAGAGGGAGAGGGAGAAGCAGGCTACCTACTGAGCATGGGGACTCAATTCCAGGACCCCAAGATCATGACCTGAGCCAAAGACAGGTGTTTAACTGTATGAGCCACCCAGGTGCCCCAACACATTGTCTTTTAATGTAACAAATAAGCTTAATTTGAATCTCCAAATGTTTATAGAAAATCTTAATTTTTAAATTTTTAAATTTTATTTTATTATTTATATATTTTTAAAGTTTATTTTTTTCTAAGTAGGCTCCACACTCAATTTGGGGCTTGAACTCATTATCCCAAGATTAAAAGTTGCATGCTCAGGGCACCTGGGTGGCTCAGTGGAACATTTAGTTTTTTTCCTTAAATTTTTGCTATTATAAAGAACGCTGAAATGAAGATACCTGGACGTACATTTTACATATATATGTATATGTGGCAAATTCTGTGAAATAAATGCAAAGACTCAAAATGAAACTTTTCTTTCTTTCTTGAGAGGCAGCTGGGCAAGTGCCGAGTCCCCACCTCTGGGCTCTCCTCCTTTGGACATCATTTTTCTTTCTTCCCCAGTGATCCTGGGGTCCTGGGATTGAGTTCTGCATTGGACTTCCTACAGGGAGCCTGCTTCTCCCTCTGCCTGTGCCTGCCTGCCTTTCTTTCTTTCTTTCTTTCTTTCTTTCTTTCTTTCTTTCTTTCTTTCTTTCTTTCTTTCTTTCTTTCTTCATTTATTCATGAGAGACACAGAGAGAGGCAGAGACACAGGCAGAGGGAGAATCAGGATCCTTGCAGGGAGCCCGATGTGGGACTTGAACACAGGACCCCGGGATCTTGCCCTGAGCTGAAGGCAAAGGCTTGACCGCTGAGCCACCCAGGTGTCCCATGCCTCTCTTTAAATCTTTAAAAACAAAACAAAACAAAACAAAAGAGTTGCATGCTTTATCAAGTGAGCCAGCCAGGCACCTCTGTAATTTTTAAATTTTACATATGACCTTTTGATTTGCATATTTATGAGAGAATATTGGGTAATATTTTGAAGTAGTTTAATTATATATATTTTTCTGGTGTGTTTATCCATGTTAAAAAATGAAGTCAGCATCTTAATTTTTGTTTTAAATGTTCATTTAAACTTTAAACAATTAAATTAAGCTATAGAATATTTAATTTATATTTTAAAATGATTAGCAAATAGTCTTGACTTTCTAAGTTTTAAATTCTGGTGAATAGGCTATGAATTATAGCTTTAAGAACAAGTATTGCTTGATTTTTATGAAAGATTTTATTATGTTGTAGCATAAGAGGATAACTTTTTTTTTTTAAGATTTATTTATTCATTTTAGGGAGTGAGAGAAAGAATGCACACTCAAGCAGGGAGAGGGACAAAGGGAGAGGGAGAAGGAGCATCTCAAGCAGACTCCCCATTGAGCATGGAACTCAATATGGACCTTGATCTCATGATCCTGAGATCATGACCTGGGTTGAAGTCAAGAGGTGGACGTTTAACTGACTCAGGCACCCCACGGGATAACTGTTGTAATAACTGAGATGACTATACATGTCAGAAGTAATGCAGTTTACCTTTTCCATGATACATTCCAAGCTATGTAAAGATCCCATAAATGTGAGTTAATTCACATTATAAACATGCAAAAATACAAAAGAATATGCATAAGCATCTCCTTTTATTCCTCTTTCCCAATCTTATTCCCACTTACAGAATCTCTTTGTGTTGTATATATTGGGAAATATATATTTGACCACAATTTGACCATTGTTTTGGTTTGTTTGATTTTTACTTCAATATTATTTATGTATATATATTTACATACTCATGTATATTTCTGCAGCAGCCTGCTTTATTCATTTACAAAAATATTTCTTGGAGTTTGTTTTATGCCAGCACATATAGCTCTGTATCATTTTTAACTACTGCATAGTATTTCATTACAGGGCTGTGCCATATTTTATTTAAACATTTTCCAGTGAGAACATTTAGTTTTTTTCCTTAAAATTTTGCTATTATAAATAATGCTGAAATTAAGATACCTGGACATACATCTTACATATATATGTATATGTGGCAAATTCTGTGAAATAAATGCAAAGACTCAAAATGAAACTTTTCTCTCTTTCTTGAGAGGCAGCAGGTCAGGTGCTGAACCCCCACCTTTGGGCTCTCCTCCTTTGGAGATCATTTCTCTTTCTTCCCCAGTCCAAATTCCCTGGGAGTCTGACCTGGTGACCTGTCCCTTAAGCCCTTTTAGCTGCATCATTTCCTGTTTCATAATGAGGCTGGAAGATCAGATGTCCAAAATCATGGACCAGTTCCCCTGCTGTGGGTGTCTGCAATGCCGGGTCAGGGATGTGACAGCTCAGAAGTGCGTTATCTCAGGGAAATGGTAGTTGAATGAGTGGAAATTATAAGGTAGGGCTGTACTGCAGATACTTTGCACATCTAGTAGACTTTTGAGTTTTAACAAAGAATAACATTATTTTAATCAATAAAAAATGTAAATAACTTATCTTAAACAATTTTTAGAACAGGAGTCATAGGTTGGGTACTTCTTGTAAGTTTATTTGTGTATGGACATACTTTTTGCTACTTTATTAAATTTCCTTATTCTAGTTGAAAAAATTTTAAAAAACCCAAATCTGCTTAATAAAGGGGATTATTTCAGTCATCAGGTTCCTTTATTTTTATTTTCTATTCAATAGTCTTGAATATTGCTGAATGGCTATTTCCAGTTCATTTCAAAAACAATTCAATTTTATTTTATTTTCCATCCCTTATTTATAACATTCATTTGTCATTTTTGTCATTTTGTAGACCTACCAAGAGCAGCTGTCAGGATCTTAAGCAACATGACATTCCTTTTTGTGAGTTTGTCATACACAGCTGAGAGTGCCATTGTAACTGCTTTCATTACCTTCATTCCCAAGTTCATCGAGTCACAGTTTGGTATCCCAGCTTCCAATGCCAGCATCTACACTGGTAAGGCACTGCCGTTAGAGCTCCTTGAAAACATGATCATTTTTGACCACTAAAATAAAATGCAATGAGTGAAGAGAAAGTTCATTCTAACATCAAAGTGTTAAATAAATTCATTAACAGCTACCTGCCTCCCCCCGACCCCCTACCCCCATCCCCATTTTAGGAGGAGAAGGTCTTTGAGTGTTTTCTTGTTGACTCAGATTGTGTTACTGTGTAACATTTTTACCAACTGTGTTTTGGAAAGGGAGAACTTTGTGTAATTATATTTTTATGATTCTCAGTTAAAAAGAATGAAATAGGCAATGGCATTCAAATTTAAATCTCAGTATATCCTTTTATGGGGCAAGAATTAAATTTTAAAAATTAATTAAAAATTTTTAATGGATAATCTGAAATATAGATCAGGTGTATGGTATCAGAATTCCCCTTCATAAGTATAAACGGATTTTGATTGAATTACTGGAGATGCTTGACCTTATAAAGGAAATCTATGAATTTTGTTTTAGAAGATGTTTTATGTCTGGGAAAATGATTTTTGGAGACTATGGTACATGTACCTATTGTATGTAGTACTCAGCTCTTTTTTCATAGTAAATTAGGTGTTTAGAAATGTGGGAACATTAATTCTCAGATCTTGGGGGAATTTCAGTGTATTATATCATAATATTTTGGATATATCCTTAGTCGTATCAAAGATGGTCGAATGACTGTATCTGCCTAAGGCTTAGTCTATTAATAAATATTTAAATAGTTAAGTGGAGATTTATGATAACTTTTGTGATGACTCTGGCTCCCACTTTATCCTCCACATTCACATTCAAACTTAGTAACAAGCTTGAGTTATCTGAAAACTAACAGGCAAAGTTATATTATTATAGAAAAAAGAAATTGGCTTGAAATACTTGGGTAATCACTTTGTTCTCTTCTTTCACTTTGCACATGAAAACACATACATATTGGGTTGTAGGTCCATGATAGCAAATATTCTTGTAAAGAGTATACTGCTTTGGATCATAGTAATTGTCACCCAAAAATATATTTTTCTCTATTTGTTTTTCAGAAATATATGTTTTCCTTATATTAAGGTGAAATGTATAGATTACTTAGCAGTTTGGTTGTCAGAAACTCTGAACAACACATTTCTAGTTTAATGCTTGCACTGGGCCTTTGTTTGAGTGACAATTCTTGGTTAGGGAAACCAAGAGTTGTTTTGTAGCTAGATCTGAAGCCACACAGCTAATAAATGTAGTCTCACACATTTCCCTAACTAAGTTTCAATATTAGTAAGTGTTACTTGGCAAGAAGATTCATAGTCAAATAAATTTGGGACCTGCTAGGTTCCAGTATTACAGAGTTGTTTGTTGCAGGACTCATCACAACCCTTACTATGCCCGTGTGCACTGTGACACTCCCAGACAGAGGCTCAAGGTACTGTCTTTCCCAAATCCATTTGACTATGAAATCCCACTTTTTAATGGTATGTCTTCTATGAACAATTTTCTTCAGGACACACCTTGAGAAACATTGCTCTTCTATCCTGTGTGTATCCTCTTCTATCCCAGACTAGGGAGTGGAGCTATCTGGACCATCCTCTTCCTCTCCAGATGCACCATCTTGACCCCTTCGATTCCTGGGGCAGGGGTACATTACTGAGCTAGGTAGGAATTGATGCATATGGAATCATATCGACCAAGGTCATCTCTTTTTTACTGGTCGATGCAGAGGCTAGACATAAAACTCCTTGTGGAAAAATAGAGTAAAGGGTTCAGCTGGACCTGGAGTGTTTGGCTGCAGAGTTCCACAATGATGTGATCAAGGCAGTCATCACTGAATCTGGGACAAGGCAGATGCCAAGACCTTTGGCAATGGAGGGTAAAGATTAAATAAAGCTAGGTCACAGAATTTGTTCATCCCATGTTCCAACATCAGGATTAAAAAAGCAACATCACATAGTGCCAATTCCATTCTGGTTTTGCCATTGGTAATTTTGGTTTTTTTTACACATAGTCAATGCAATTTATACGATGTTTGAAAATCTGATATCAGGGTCCTGATAAAAGATATTTTTATTCCCAGCTCATACTTTTTCCTTCCTTTCCAGACAGATAACAAATAATAATAGTCAAAGATGATATACAGATTGATTAAGAGTAGAAGGTTGCCTGGCATATTACAGTAAGACGAACAAGGATGATAATCTTTTTAAAAGCTTGATTTTTTGAATTTTTATTCATTGATCCTTCTTTTTTCTTTTTTTAAATATTTATTTACTCATGAGAGACACAGAGAGAGAGAGGTGCAGAGACATAGGCAGAGGGAGAAGCAGGCTCCATGCAGGGAGCCTGATGTGAGACTCGATCCCAGGGCTCCAGGATCACACCCTGGGCTGAAGGCGGCTCTAAACTGCTCAGCCACTGGGGCTGCTCCTAATTGAATCCTTCTTTTACCCTCTGAGCAGAGATTTGTATTTTTAAAGGACTTAGTAGTTTAATTTAGTCTTTTGTTCCCTTTCTATGTATGTAAGTGACATGGAGAATTAAGAAATGTATCTGAACAAGAATTTTAATATAGTTTTTAAAAAAAGATTTATTTATTTATTTAAGAGAGAGAGTACGTGAGCAGGGGGAGGGGCAGAGGGCGAGTGAGACAAGCAGACTCCCCGCTGACACTGGCTGGATCCCAGCATCCTGACATCATGACCTGAGCCGAAATCAAGAGTCAGATGCTTAACCAACTGAGCCACCTAGGTGCCCCAAATTTTAGTGTAGTTCTAATTTCTCATCTGACAGAATTTTTCAGTTAAAGTTCCTTTTTTAATTTAAAAGGATTATTTGGATAGTTTTGATCCTCTGTAGCCATTTGCTTGTGTTGTGTTATATGATAGAGATGAAGCTCCATACACGTATCACATGTATCAGAACTCACAAGCCTTTGCTAACTCTTTCTCATAACCCTTGAGCACTGGCTCTCACAGAGCTGTGCCCTGTGTGTGTATAATCTGTGTGTTTGTGTGTGTTTGTGTGTGTGTGTGTGTATGTATTAGACTCAAACCAGAACCTAAACTATTTATAGATCTGCCTGTGTTTGTATTTATGTAACCATGAATCCGGGTTCATGTTATACCTTTCCCATTTGTGGTTTTTCTGCTAATACATGTAGGGTCACATTTGTTGACTGAAATGAACTATTTTGAGGTTGATGTTTTGGAAAGGCTGAAATTATGACAAGAGCCTGAAGGAGGAGATAGAACAGCCTTGAATCTTGCCACTGCTGGTTGCCACTGTTGGTTACTAGCTGGGTGACTTTTGGCAAGTCATTTTGCTTCCTATACTTCAGCTAAAACTGTAGCTTACCTGTATAATGAAGACAATAGCTTCTCTGTCTCTATGTGTCAGTGTTGTGAGGATCGATGAAGTAGTAAATAGTGATCTGTTCTGAATCTTCCTTAACTTCAAATGGGCACAACAATATAAATAAAAAAACACAACTTATTCATATATTATAGGAAAAGGAATTATTATTGATGATGTTGACAGTAGTTACATTTGAAGCCATGCAGCTTGAACAGGTCTAAGATATATATTATATATAGTATATATTATAATAATGGCGATAATAAAACAGCTGCTGACTTTACTGAGTTTTTGTTTTGTTCTGTTTTGACTTTACTGAGTTTTACTAAGTAGAAGACACCAAGCTTTTTCATATGGACAACATTACTTAATCCATGTAACCGATGCCTATGTAGTAGGTGTTCTTGATTATGCCCATTTTCATGAGGAAACAAAGGTCTAGGGAATTTTAAATATCTTGCTTAAAGACATGCAAATAGTTAGAGCCAGGAAGCTAGTGTCTTGGAATATATAAATATTCATATGTGATTTTTATTGAAATATTATAATAGGCCTATGCTGTTTTATTGTTTCCAGGTAGTTAAAATTTTTTTTTTTTTATTATTTCAGAGAAACTGTATTCTAAGATTCAACTTCCGCTCTCTGTAGGGCAGTCTTTGCCACTGAGCCATGATCAACAACATTCATTTTCAGAACACCAGACTTTTTCAGCATAACCTTTGACTTTGTAGGGCCCTTGTGTGTGCAGAATTAAAAAGGGTTAGTTCGTCTTTGCAAGAGAAACAGCCTTGGAGAACTGTTTTGCTTTTTATTGGAGAATAATCAAAATACTTATTACTTTGGTAAGGGGGATCAGGTTGGGGTGTGATTTTTTTAAAAAAACACCTATCTTTTTTTTTCTTTTTTTTTCTGATGCAAACACACGAGGGTTTATTTACAAGCTCGAGCTTGGGTCCAAGTATACCCGACACAGCGGAGCAGGGACCTGGACCCCGAGGTGGGTTTCAGCTTAGTTTTTATAGGCTGGTCTAGGGGATCTTCAGAAGGGGTGGAGAACACCTATCATTTTTATTGTTGTCTAATTAACCAAATATTTGCTCTCTGTCTTTAGCTACTGACCTGGGTTTTGTTGATGAGATTCAAAGCAGTACCGCTGAACTCAGACTGTACTCTCTGGAAGTCACTGCATGCTTTGAAGCTAGAGAGACATGCACATGCTTTGATTTGTTTCATTCTTCTGCCTTTCTATACCAGTTCTTTAATTTTATAAGAACGTTTTTTGAGATACATTTTTGTGCTCATTTCATAAATGTATACATAGATTTTTTAACATTAACATTAAACTTCTAAGTGCAAGTAGACCATATTAAGTATGGCTACACTTGGCATCACTGCCTATTTCCAAGGTCGGGCAGTGACATTGGATTCCACAAGACGTGGGCGGGCACTCAAACATGATGTGCTCAGGGAGAGAAGAAGAAGGTCCTTACAAACCAACATCCTGCAGCAGCTGCTAGCAACTTCTCACTTCTATATTTTTAAACAATCTTGAGATAAATAGAGGCTATTAGGACCTGAGAGTGACAATTATAGACTCTTTTGTCTTTTGGGTAATTACACTAAATTACATATGTTTTTCTTCAGTGCTAATTAGAACTTTTGTAGAAGGTTATACTGGACATTAAGTCAAGATACTCAGATTCTTTTTATTTATTTATCAGCTTGTTAATTTAAGGCATGTTTGAATGCCTACCATGTGGCAGGTTCTTAGCCAGTGCATTAATGGTGGCAGTTAAACAGGATCTAATTGCTTAAGAAGGTTCAGAGGCCCTAGAATAACAATGCTTACCCATGAGTACTCTATAACAACAGCACTGAAGTGAGAATATACTTCCCAGTCACAGCTCATCTCTGAAGGGCATGGAAGGACCCATGTCCTCTCTTATATCTGGCACCACTGACATGTACTTGGAACATCCAGGAAGCAGAGCCCCAAACACCTGCTCAGCTGGTGTAATAAAGTATTTTTATAATCCTTTTTATATTTTAAAGTATATTTTTTATTTTTTCTATTTTGCTGATCATATGGGTTCCAGCTCTGCAACCAGCCTTAACATCAGAACTCTTCAGGTGTTCTTCGGGAGACCAGGGACAAATCCTCATGCTCACTTTCATCAATAAACAATGCTAAAAGCCGGTACAAATTATCCCCAAACTCCTCAGATCTGGGTTGAACATCAACAGTATTAATCCACGTGTTTCACATCCTGGCAAGGAGTCCATGCCCTGTACATGTGCTCTCTTAATTCAGCAGGAAGCTCAGACTGATCCCAGGCCTGTGAATTTACCCCTCAGAGCTACCACAGGGACGTTAGTGCATGAGGTGGGCACCTTCTTGGCCCTCATGCTGCTAATCCACTGTGACTGTAGGCTTATCAATCTTTCCAGAGAATATTTTTTGTAATGTAGAAAACAATTATTTGGACTGAAGGAAATCTGTGATTTCTTCCTTTTCTTAACTCTTTGATTAAATCATTTTTTCTAAGGCCACATGTGCCAAATAAACTTATTCTTACATTCCCCATAGAGTTGTATTATTTTCTTACAAGAGGATTAGTTATTAACCAATTTATTTTTGTGATATTTTTAGTAATGTTGCATCACCACCAACTTTGACCATGTCTCTCATCAACACGATCTGTTTTCCTTTCTGTGGGAGGCCTGATGTAATCCACAGACAGGCTTCTCTTTGAATCGCATATCTATCATTTAACTAAATGCGTGATTTTAGCCAGGTCACCTCACCACTGTTTCTCATTTGTAAAATGTGAGTGATCATATCTCAGGCCTATTGAAAAAAGTGAAACAAGATAATTATATTTTAAAGCATTTGGTAGGGGATCCCTGGGTGGTGCAGCGGTTTGGCGCCTGCCTTTGGCCCAGGGCGCGATCCTGGAGACCCGGGATCGAATCCCACATCGGGCTCCCGGTGCATGGAGCCTGCTTCTCCCTCTGCCTGTGTCTCTGCCTCTCTCTCTCTCACTGTGTGCCTATCATAAATAAATAAAAAAAAAAATTTAAAGCATTTGGTATCTGGTAGGTGCTTAATGAAAATTAGTTTTTCTCCTTTATATGTTGTGAAACAGTGTTAAATTCCTGTTAAAAAGTTTGGTTAGGTTTTCTGATTTAAAACAAACTTTCTATTAGTCTAATTTAGAGTGGTAACTCGGAGGCATTTTGTTAAATTCCACCTGTTAAAAAAAGTGACAGATTCAAATGAAATTATAAGGAGGGACTTTTTTAGCCTAATCATAAGAGTAAAAAAGCAGAAACTGCGGAGCTGAGACAGCCAGAGGTGCTGGGAGGGATGTTCATGTCACAGTGCATCATGGAGCTCTGTCTCTCTCTGTCTCCCTCTCTGAATCTCGTTCTCTCTCTCTTAGTTGCTCTAAATTAATTCACTAAGTATTCAGCCTCCTGTTTGGCCAGTTCTCCAAATGCCCATTATTTCTTTTGATTCCTTCCCTTTATTTCCCAATTTTCAGAGTAAAAGTTTGTATCATCACCAATAAATTTAAAAATATATTACAATGAACTCATGACTACTTATATGTTTGATGTGCTTTAATCCTTAGTAGTCATTATCCTGTTTGATGCTCCAGTTGTCTAGTCTCTGGTCACTGGGAGCCCTTTCAAGTTAGCACCTGTATTCTTTGGCACGACTTCAATAGTCTTTGGTTTCCAGCATGACAAAAGATGACTCACTTATGTTTCCTGCCCTAGACTTGGTATCAGTCCAAGACTTGGTACTTCTGCAAGGAGCTGTGGTTCTTTTAGAGGAAAATGGTATTTGGGGATCACCATCAAGACAGTAGGGTCGCTCATTGCTACAAGGTGGTCATTGTTTCTAGGCCTTTTTTTAAAATTTATTTTTAATTTATTTAATTTAATTTATTTTTTTTTGTTTTTTCCTTTTTTTTAAATAAAGAGAGAAAAACAGATCATGAGGTTATGATGATATTTTTGCTTCAAACTTAAAATGTGCAGGTTATTAACTTCTTTGGTATTACATTGTATCTCTTTGCTCTAATTCTGCAAATCTTTTTTCCTAATAACTTTAAAATAATTTTTCCAAGTGTATATGTATGTGTGTTTGTTAATTCTAGCTTCAAACTAAGTATCAGTATTCTTACTAACCATGAAATATGAGTTGCAGGTTTGGACCTCTTTGTGGTTCTTTTGTCCGCAGGCTCTCTTTTATGGCTGTGCAAAATTCTGTGACCTCGAGTTATTTGAAATAATTCTCTGGTTATGGCAGCAATGTGATAAACTGTGGGGTTTATTTGCTTTATTTTCAGTTTTTTAGGGATTATTTGATTTTTATATTTTTAAGTTATTTAAAAAATAATGTAATGCATTTCTGATTTGAAAGTCAGAACCATAAAACAAAGGACATTTATTTTTTTTAAGATTTTATTTATTTATTCATGAGAGACAGAGACAGAGAGAGAGAGAGAGAGGCAGAGACACAGGCAAAGGGAGAAGCAGGCTCCATGCAGGGAGCCTGACCTGGGACTCGATCCTGGGTCTCCAGGATCAGGTCCTGGGCTGAAGGCAGTGCTAAACCGCTGAGCCACCCAGGCTGCCCAACAAAGGACATTTAAAGAGACCTTACTTCATCCAATTCTCTCTCTCCCTCTATAGGTAGCATTTTATTAGTTTATCCCTCTTGTTTATTTTTTGAATAAGTAAGGAAATATGTGGGAGGGCCTGGGTGACTCCTCGGTTAAGTTGTCTTACTTCGGCTCTGGTCATGATCTTGGGGTTGTGGCATTGAACCCTGTGTCTGGCTCCACTCTCAGCTGGAAGTCTGCTTGTCCCTGTCCCTCTCCTTCTGCCCCTCTTCCTGCTTGTACTGTGTCTCTCTTTCTCTCAAATCAATCAATCAAATCTTTAAAAAGAAATAAATGATAAATAAGTGTAGTATGTTTGCAACATACATAATATATACAGCAGTATTTTATGTTAGTGTCTTTCACCTTTCTTACACCAGGGTTGGTTTACTGTACACTCTGTTGTGTACTGTAGCAGTATCAGAGACCTTGCTCGTTTCTTTTACAGCCACACAGTACTGTATGCTACTATATGGAAGTATCATAGTCTATTTGAGCCCTTATTTAAAGACATTGGGCTTTTTTCCATTCTTTTGCTATAATAACACCTATAATAATCTGTATAAGTAATTTCATACTAATAACCCATTGGTCCGATACACTTATTTTCTTTTTAACTGTTTAATTGTCCGTCTTTCTTTTCTTTAATTGTCCATCTTTCAATTAGCCTTTATCCAGGCAGAGAAGCCAATTCCAGACAGGGGAGGGAAGCAGAGAACTCATGAATATGTTTGTCAGTCCTCACTCTCCTCCCAACAAGGCTTAGCGTATCCCCCCAGATTGCTATACTGAGCAAAAGAGGGAATCTTTCTGAAAGTTCTTCAAAAAATCTGTGTAGCTTTTGGGAATCCAAATCAAATTGTAGTTTTTCCTTCAGTTTGTGCCATGATGGTAAAAGCAGATGACTTTTGTGTCAAGTTAGGCTTCCACTCTTAGCTAGGTGCAGTGATACAAAGGAGTCTCTCTATGCATTGTTGGCCGCTCTTGCTGTAATACTGCAGTGGGGAGCCCACTCTCTCTAGTTTAGTGGATAAAACAGGTACATAGAACAGTTTTTGTAAGCTGTACACCCAGCAGTCCACAATACAGGTCCATAATATATAGAATGAACTGGTCCTCGGAGAAAGCGCTTACATTTTAGAATTTTTATTGTACAAATTCTCTTTTCCAACTTTTTATGCATTGGGTAAGACATATAGTATGGTAGTTAAGAGGATCAGTTATGGAAGAAGACAGATCTTGTTGAAATTCTTGCTCATCCTTCCATCCATCCATCCATCCATCCATCCATCCATCCATCCATGCATCCTTCCATCGATCCATTGATCCATCAATCCATCTATTCATCTATCCACACACAGATACTTAAGACACAGAGGGATCCTTGCAGTGTAGTGACCTTGCAGTATAGTGATCCTATAAGGCTGCCACGTCCCTTGACAAGTTCATTAAGTTCTATGAGTGTTAGAAATTGTGAGGATTAAATGAGGGAATGTAGATCCTGTGCTTGATGCAGTGTTCAGGAAGTAGCCATTAGGCATAATTGCAATACCCATTTTATGAGATACTCTCAGCAGAGGGCATCTAAGGCAGAATAATGAAAGTGAAAACATTAATAGTAGGGATTATCTGAGGGAAATGGGTTTAAAGAATAAAAAGAGAAAAATTGTGACTAACAGGTAGCAGGAAAATGAAAGAGAAGGCAAGAGATTTGATACTTATGTGATTGGCTGAGGGATTATTTCATCTGAACCGAGGAAGGCTTGGAGATGCAGTATAAGTTAAAAATTACAATTGCTTTCCAAGTGTAACACATGGAGCATGAAATTGATTTCAACTGAATCAGTTTTGAGCTAGGGGTAAATCTTGATATCATTGTTTGATTTATTCTCCATTTATTGTTCAACATCAAATATGTCTATTTTTCACAACTCTTGGGGGGGGAACATTTTAAGTATTTTAATTTCATATATTTGAGCATAGTGCAGTGAAATGTCAGATGACCAAATCTCTCAATTAAGTGAAATGTTTATTTAACTTATCTTTGATGGTTACTAGTCCATATGTCTGGAATTTGTTTCTCAAGCACACCCGTGTTATGTGTGCATACACAGGGAAAGATGAGGACAGACATCACTTATAAGGACTGTTCTGGGCTCAGAGGACATCCAGTCCAGTTTTCTCCAGATTTCTATATCTACATTCATCACCCTTTGATGATCACTGATGTTCGGAATGGCCCAGAGGCCCCTTGAGAGCTCTAGCCATCAAAAATAATACATTTCGTTCACAGAGCAGGATTTATTTATGTATAAAAGTTGAGAAAGATTAGGGAGCTTTTGAAAAGCAGTGAAAACCCAGAGGAGAGAGTGAAATATCTGAAGCAGATGTAAGAGCCTTTCTACTGCTACACCCAATAGATTTGATGAATGAATGACTGTAAATATTAATTTCTCTGGTCCTCAGTCTTACTCTTTAAATGAAGGATTGAGTTAGACAACCTTTCTTCAAAGATCAACTAGCCACATCCCCCACCCCCATCCCCCAGCCAACCCTGCACAATCCTCTGATTTTTGTGAACAACTTCTTTTTCTAGACATTCAGGTTAGTAAATGTCTTACTCTTTTGCTTTGGTATATGTAAGGTATATGTAAAATGTATTTCCTGGTAGTTAAAAATATACATATACATTATAAATATATATTTTTCTCTTTATTTTTCTCTTTTGTCATTTGTGATGGAACTGAGGTTGAATTGGTACACTTTTCGCTTTTTTGGGGGGTGGGGTGGGGAGGATTATCAGGGAATGAGGTAGCTTGATGATTAATTATTCTCCTTTGAGAACTCAGGAACTTTTTTTATCAGGCATGATCCCATTTTGGCAGGTTTATACCCTGCTAAAGTCAGGTGATCCCCGCATGCTTTGTAGTGGGCCAATATATTATAAGAGAAAGGATATGGATTTTGGAGTCAGAGGGTCTGGGTTCAAGATCTGCTTCTGCCACTTACTAGTTGTGTCACTTTCGGTGAGGTAGTTAATTTCTTTGGCCTCAGTTTTACTAGAGGTAAAATGATGTGGTCATATCCATCTTATAGGGCTGTTGGAGTTTTAAAAAGTTTAAAAATTACTGATTAAATAAAAGGCACAGTCTAAGGAATATAGTCAATGATAATGCAATAGTGTTGTAATGGGACAGATGGTAGCTACACTTGTGGTGAACATGGCACAATGTATAAACTTGCCAAATCACTAAGTTGTACACTTAAAAATAATATAACATTTTGTGTCAACTATACTTAAGTATAAATTAAAAAATACTAAGTGTAAAGAACAACATAAATATTAATTATTAATGAGAATGACCATGGCTTTCCTTTCTCCTCATCAAATATTCCATCCTCTATAATAGGACAGGAGCATCAGGACTATTATGGAAAGAGATGAGGAAGAGAGGGCACAGAGTATAGTATGAGGAAGAGAGGGCACAAAGTATAGTATTATCCCAGTTTTATAGATAGATAAGTGGAGATAGAAGCTCTAAATGAAGGATTCTTAGCCCTATAGGTGGTGACATCCTGGGGCTAGAGATGAACTGTTCTGACTCCCAGCTCATGCCACCATCTCTCATTTCCTCAGAGATGCTTTCTGTCAGCTCATAAAAATCAAATCCAGAGTCAGTGAAGATCTTAGCCCTCAAGCATGGCCAGGATATGGTTATTACCACACAGGCAAGGAAATACTTTACGCTTTTCAACTAAACAATACAATAGGGGCTTAAACATGATTAGAAGTTGAAGTAATGTCCTTTTGTAACCTGGACCACAGAAAATTTGCTTTGCTGTCAGGCTCAACCCTTTGTGGCATCTTTACATTGGCTAGAAGGTAAAACATGGGGTGATTTGGATTAGTTACCAATAGTTAATGTTTTCAAGTCATCTCATTGAACATTTTTATATATCTCTATTTACAATAAAGATGAGTGTAATTTGTGTTGCCATTTTGACTAAACTGAATATTTAGAAACAGTATAGGTTCATACTTTTCTTACCTATGCAAGGAACAATTTGTGTATCATTGTTTTATACTGAGTAGTTCCATATTGTTTTGTGACATCTTCCTTCAACTTGTTGGAAATATATTCTCTATAAATACACCTCTTGTGGAAACGCAATCAAACACAGTTGAATTACCCAGTAATGAAGTAGAGTAGGAAAGCTATATAAATCAATATCCATAGATTTTCCAATAGAACATCTGTATTCATGACACTATAAGGTCTTCTTTGTTCCTATTGCAGCCTTGCTCTCTGAGATAGTTACTCATATTATCAATATGTTGGTAGTTATAGTTAATGGAGATAATGGAGATATATATGTAATTTACATGTATATTACATATATATCTCCATGTACAAATTGACAGTTTGGTTATATATATATGTATGTGTGTCTGTGTCAATTTATACTTGAGCCTTGTTTATTTGAACAGAGTTTTCAGTCTTGACTTTGCTAAGCAAAACATTCTGCATGTTAATTGAAGATTTTTAGGGAGAATGTTTAAAATGTCTAAGAAAAACAACTTCACAAGTTTTCCCGAGTACCATAGAAGCAACAGGTGCATTTTCAGTGCTGACAACTAGTAGTAGATAAATCTTGTTTGTTTTTAGATCAGATTCACAAGAATCTTGGAAGAAGGGGTCAGTAGAAGTTTTGTGTTCAGATAAAATATCCGCCCTGTGGAGGATTTTGCTTTATGGTATGTGCTCCCGGCCTGGCCTGTCTTAGGGTCGTGACTTAGGGAGAGTAGATCCATTCTCTGAATTCACAGAGTAGTTTTTTTTATTTTTTATTTTTATTTTTTCATGGAGTAGTTTTTGAGTGCCTACCACTTAGCAGACTACTCTGATGAGCATTATGATGTGTATGATGATGATGAATAAAAGAGGAAACAATATAAACTAATAGAGGAAATAAAATAGAAGAAGTAGTGTGCAATGGTTTTGTATTATAGAGACCTTTGCCTCTCTGGTGGAGAAATTTTTAGAGCAACCAGTAATTAAAAATATGGAAACTAATTTTTTTTTTAAAGAAAGATGGCTGCAGTCCTATAAGTTTTTATGGGAGTATATTTTATGGAGTTCCACCTAATTGTGAGGATACTCCCATATTCTGATTTTTTTAGTTACTTGGTATATGCTGCTATTTTTAAAAAGCATACTGAAGTTTTCCTAAACAATTAGCATCTATCCCATTTTTTTTTTTGGTGGGGGGATATCAAAGAGATTATACAATTCTTTTTTGTTATCTTTTTTATTAGTTCATGATCCTGTTCATATGTTTTTAGAAATATCAACCTCTCATCTTACATCATTTTTTGAGGGATGTAAGGTAAAAGTGAATAAAATATTGACTATTAAAAGTACTTCAGAAATGCTTAATTGTATTCAAACACTGGTTCTGTACAACATTACATCTTTTTTTTTTTTTACAACATTACATCTATTAATGAAAATTGACTTGTAGGTAGAACAATTAGTTTTAATGTTATGTAAAACAAATATGTTTTTACAAATGGTTCAACATAGCTGAAGTCAAGGTTCTGGTCTTGTGCTGTACTTTTTATGTTTGGTTAACCTGGTAGGTAGTTTCCTCTGTGAATATGATTTGTTGTTTCTTATTATATTGCTATGATTAAACTGTAAATGTCAATAATTTGCCAAATAGTATATATTTAACATAGTCTCATATATTGTGCCTGAATTATGGGTCAAGACTGATCACTATCTACCTCAGCTAAATTTGTCCATACACACACACACACACACACACACGTGTATATATACATACATCCATTCCCATACATACATACATATACGATACATACATACACACATTTGTATGCACACATACCCACATTTACACACATACACATCACATATGTTAACAAATATCATCCTTTTTGTTTTGAGGGTTTGAGTTTGTTTTAGAAGAGACTGAAACTGACTGAAAAAAAAAAAAAGTAGGTAGAAGTTAAGAGACTAGGTTTGAGCTTTAGAAGGAACAATGGATTTGGAATTCAGATAGCAGATTTCTCTTCACACTTGAAAGCACTTTGGCTTGGAAATTAGATTTGTCCTGGCTCTGCTCTGTTAGCCTGGCAATATCATTTGTGTGTCTTACTTTCCTTGATGTTTAATTTTATGGAAAATGAGGATAAATAGTAACTCATCTCATGGGATAAGATTAATTTAAATTCTTTAAGACTTAAAGTACTCCAAAAATTTATCATGATGATTATATTGTCATTTCATTTTCCTGAAGTCTGTTTCCTTATGTATATGGAGATAATATCTGTTCATAGGGCCATTATATCAATCAATTAGATAATTGATATGAATGTGCTTTGAAAACACTATAAAAGTTTATTTCCTTCATATGATTTTAGGTTGTTTCTGTTAATTTTTGTTAAAGTTGAAGAGAGCTTGCTCCAACATTTAACCTTTAATCACAGTACTTATTTCTTGATGTGTACTTCAGGTTTCAAGACAATAATAGGTAAAATTTTTTTAACAGAATTTTGAGGAATTTTTTTTTTTTTTTTTTTTACTGCCTCAGGTGAGAAATTAGTCTAAAACATTTCACTTCCTGAAATAAAAAAATACAATTTGGAAGAGTTAACCATGAAGCAGTTTTCTTTTTTTTTTTTTTTCTTTTTTATGAAGCAAGTTTGTAGAAATAAAAATATTTTTTCTTTCACTTTTAGAAAAAAACAAGCATCCATTCTTAGGGAAAACAAGTGGCATAAATGGTCAAAAAATCATGCAAAGAAAATAACAAACCTTTGTAATTTTTTAAAAGATTTTACTCATTTGAGAAAGAGAGCATGAATGGGGGAGAGGGACAGGAGAGAGGGGCAGAGGGAGAGGAAGCAAAGACTTCCTGCTGAGAAGGGAGCCCAATGTGGGGCTCAATCCCAGGACCCAGGGATCAGGATCTGAGCCAAGGCAGACACTTAACCGATTTAGCCACCCAGGCGCCCAAACGTTTGTAATTTAAATGTGTGTTTATGGGAGTGTTAGCTCCCATAAATTTAGAAAAGGCATTGGATTTAGAATCAAACAAGCTTAGGTCTGGCGTTAACAAGCCATTGATCCAAGATAAGTCATGCCTCTCCTCTCTCTCCCTCTCGTTTTTTTGTTATTCCCGAGCTCCTACGTTAAGTTAGTTATTACACTCTCCGAGAGTATCAGAGACTCAGAATAACTGAGTTATTAACTCAGTTATTAACTGAAGTTTAAGACAAATGGATTTTTATTTCACTCTCACCAAAAAAAATCTGGACATAGGCAGCTCAGATTGGTATAGTGACTTCAGTCACTGAGACCATTTCCAATTTCTTCTCCATCTGGACTTTTGTCCTCATGGTCCAAGGAGAGATCTATCAACTGTACATTCATAACAGCAGGGTGGTAGGAGAGGAGAAGGAAGGCATGGATGGATAAACTACTTTTATTTACCTCACAGTAATCAGAACTTATCACATGGCCACATCCAGTTGCAAGCGTGCCTGGGAAATGTAATCTGTATTCCAGACAGTCTTTTTTTTTTTTTTTTTTTTTTAATATTTTTTATTTATTTATGATAGTCATAGTCACAGAGAGAGAGAGAGAGAGAGAGAGAGAGGCAGAGACACAGGCAGAGGGAGAAGCAGGCTCCATGCACCGGGAGCCCGACGTGGGATTCGATCCCGGGTCTCCAGGATCGCGCCCTGGGCCAAAGGCAGGCGCCAAACCGCTGCGCCACCCAGGGATCCCTATTCCAGACAGTCTTAAGCCATGCTATTACTTTAGAGTAGGAGCCTTGGGTCAAATGTAGCCTGCTACCTGTTTTTGTTGTTGTTGTAGTTGGTTGGTTTTTGTTTTTCTTTTGTTTTTTTCTCTTTTTTTAAAATTTTTATTTATTGAAGTTCAATTTGCCAACATATAGCATAACACCCAGTGCTCATCTCGCCAAGTGCCCCCCTCAGTGCCAATCACCCAGTCACCCAACCCCCTCCCACTTCCCCTTCCACTACCCCTTGTTCATTTCCCAGAGTTAGGTGTCTCTCATGTTTTGGTTTTTGTTTTGTTTCATTGTGAATAAAACTTTTGAAACATAGCAGTGCTTGTGTTTACAAGTCTTGTTTACACAAGACTGTGAGTACTTTAGCACCACAATAGTAGTTGTAACAGTGACTGTTTGGCCCTTAGAGTGGAAAATATTTAGGATTTAGTTTTACAAACAAATAAACAAACAAATAAAACTTGCACCAATAGATTTTTGATGTTTCTAGAAGAAGGAAGGATAATCATCAGGGAATAAGTAGCAATCTCTGTCATAGCTCCCAATTCTGTGATCCTATGATAATGAACAAATAAGAAATTTGAACAATTAATTTCATATGATGTAGGAATAATTTTGAAAATGTTAGCAAACATATTAGTTGCTAAAACATGTTAGTAAATACTAAAATGCAAAGTTCTTTCTTGCTCTAACAGGTTGAAACTTGAGTTACACCTGTTAAATTGCCTTCTTTTTTATTCTATCCACTCCCCCATCTTACAATGGTTGCTTTCAGTTCTATCCCAGTTGTTTAAGGTTCGGCTACTCCTCTCCAGCTTTGAGTAAAGATCTACTTTATTAGGGCAGTTGCATATCCTTCATTTGGCTGGAAATAAAAATGTGAAAAGATGCAGGGCTATCTTTCATCCTGGGGAAGCCCTAGTGGGGATAGTGAACCAGTGACCATCACTGTGAGAGGAGCCCATAGCTATTGGTTGGGAGGTACATTGCATTGACTGTTGCTACACTGTCATTTTTTTCTTTGGCTGGTTCACATGACATGTGGGCTGAAACTTAAAGTATTTATTGCATTTTCTTATTCTTTTATTAGCTTTTTAAAAAATATTTTAATTTATGTATTTTATAAAGAGAGAGTGAACAGGGGGAGGGGCAGAGGGAGAGGGAGAGGGAGAGAATCTCAAACAGACTCTGTGCTGAGTATGGAGCTTGCTGCAGGGCTCAACCCCATGATCCTGAGATTATGACCTGCCCTGAAACCAAGAGTTAGATGCTTAACTGACTGAGCCATCCAGACGCCCCTCTTTTAGCTTTTTGAGATATATTAATGTCTTCCTAAAAGAAGTTTTATTTGCAAATATGTGATTTTATTATTCAAAACCAAGGTCTGAACAATAAGGGGAAGAGATTGTTGGTGTTTTGCTGAGAGTTTTAAAAATGCATCAGTTGGTGGTGCTTCTTATTGCATCAGGAAGGCACATGAGAATCATGTCATCTGTTTGTTTTCTAGCACTTTCTACCCAGTGCCTCCTTTAAAAAAGTTGATTAAATAATATATTTCTGAAACCTAAGTTCTGATAGATGGTAGGTTTGGTGTTCAGACCATTAGATTTCTAGAGTATGTTTCTATTTGTAAAACTTATTTTGTGGATAATATTTCCTGGTGGAATTATTCATGTCTTTTGAAACAAAACATCTTTAGGTAAAAAATACAGAATATATCATACTGGTTAAGTTTTCCATTTCAACTATCACTGCCTTTCTCAAAGTTCTTAGTTTTCTAGTTTAAACTATCTCGTTCAGTAAACAAGGAAGGTTGATTAATTTTTTAATTTTCTTCTAACTATAAAATGTTGTGACCTTTAATAATCTTGGCTCTCAGTAAACTCACTTTAGTGGATAGATTAAAATAGTGTGTAATTAGGGTGTCATGTATCCCCTGTACATGTTGCATTCCCTCTCTTCCCAGTTTTTGATCAAATGACCTCTTGTCAGTAAGACCTTATGCAGTATACTTCATTTAAAAACACAACTCCTCTCCTAGAACTCTTGATTTTCCTTGCTAGGCTCAACCTTTTTCTTTGTGGTGCTTTCACCTTCTAACATTCAGTAAGATTTGCTTAGTTATTGGTTTACTTTTTATTATCTGTCCTTCCCATAGGATATTATAAACTCAATGTGGGCAGGAATTTTTGTCAGCTTTATGCACTATTTATCTCTAGAGTCTAGTACAGAGCCTCACATACAGTAGATGCTCAATAAGTATTTTCAGTTAAGTTAAATATATTTTAAAAATTATATATTTTATAAGTTTTCTGAAAGTTATATTTAACTTTTTATTTTATACATGTTTTTAAAGATTTTATTTATTTTAGAGAGAGAAAGCATGAGAGGGAGGGACAGAAGGAGAGGAAGAGAGAATCTTAAGCAGACTCCACACTTAGTGCAGAGCTCAAGGTGGGGCTTAATGTCACAAACCTGAGATCATGATCTGAGCCAAAACCAAGAGGCAGATGCTTAACTGTACCACCCAGACACCCCAACAACACATTTTTAAATAACACAAAAATGAAGTTTAGCTCTACTACTGTTTAAGTGATTGAAGGTTAAGACAGATGAATTAAAAGGCATCTACAAGAAACCTATAACTAATATCTTACTTATGAAAACTTGATGATTTCCCCCTAGGATCAGGAACAAGACAAAGATGTCTGTTCTTGCCACTTCCATTCACCATTGCACTAGAGATTCTAGGAAGGGCAATTAAGTAAGAGAATGAAATGAAAGGCATTCAGATTGAAAATAAAGATGTAAAACTATCTCTATTCACAAATTATGTGATCCTGTATAGAGCGAATCCTAAGGAACCCACTAAAAAAATATTACAACTAGTAAATGAATTCAGTGAAGTTGGAGGATATGAGATTAATGTGCAAAAATCAGCAGTATTCCTATACATCAGCAATGAACAATTAAAAAATGAAATTAAGGAGGCAGTTCTATTTACACTAGCATGAAAGAATTTAATACTTAGGAATAAATTTAATAAAAGAAGTACAAAACTTATATTCTAAAAAACCATAAAATATTGTTTAAAATTGAAGGAAAACCTAACAAAACAGAAGGACATCTCATGTTCATGAATTGGAGCACTTAATGTTATTAAGGTGGCTGTACTCCATAGATAGATTCAACATAATGCCCATCAAAATTCCAGCGGGGGCGGGGGGGGGGAGGAGGGCGAGGGGGCGGAATCCCTGGGTAGTTCAGCAGTTTAGCACCTGCCTTCTGCCCAGGGCATGATCCTAGGGTCCTGGGATTGAGTCCCACATCGGACTCCCTGCATAGAGCCTGCTTCTTCCTCTGTCTGTGTCTCTGCCTCTCTCTCTTTCTCTCTCTCTCTCTCTGCATGTCTCTCATGAATAAATAAAGAGTATCTTTAAAAAAAATTCCAGCTGGAATTTTTACAGAATTCAACAAATTCATTTGGAATGCAAGCACCCAGAATAGCCAAAATAATCTTGATAAAGACAGAAGTTGGAGGACCTAGACTTCTTGATTCCAAAACTTCATAAAAAACAACAATAATCAAAACAGTTTGGTACTGACTGAAGCATAAATAAATATCAATTAAATCGAATTGAGAGTCCAGAAGCAAACCTGTAAATCTATGGTTAACTGATTTTCGACAACAATATGAAGACCATTCAATGAAAAAAGAATAGTCTTTTAAAAAATGGTGCTGGGATAGCTGGTCACGTGCAAAAGAATGAGGTTGGACCCTTACCTCACACCATATAAATTAACTCAAAATGGATCAAGGGCCTTAATGTAAAAGCTAAAATTATAATACTCTTAGAAATAAACATAGGCAGGGGCGCCTGGTGGCTCAGTCAGTTAAGTGTCTGTCTTCAGTTCAGGTCATGATCCCAGGGTCCTGGGATGGAGCCCTGCATTAGGATCCCTGCTCAGCAGGGTGTCCGCTTCTCCCTCTGTCCCTCTACATCCCCACCCCTGGCTCGTGTTTTCTCTCTCTCTTTCACAAATAAATGAACAAAATCTTAAAAAAAAAAAAAGAAATAAACATAGACATATCTTTGTAACCCTGGATCAGATAATACAACCAAAGGAAAAAATAGGTAAATTGGATTTCATCAAAATTAATAACTTCTGTACATCAAAGGGCACCATCAAGAAAATAAAAAACGACCCACACGATGGGGAAAAATATTTGCAAAAGACATATCTGATATGGGGCTTGTATCTAGAATATATAAAGAATTTATACAACTCAAAAAGAAAAATAAGCTAATTGAAAATGGGCAAAAGATCTGAATGGACATTTCTACAAAGAAGATATATAAATGGCCACATGAAAAGATGCTCAACCTCATTAGTTATCAGTGAAATGCAGATCAAAACCACAATGAGATACTACTTTAAACCCATTCAGAAGACTGTAATCAAATATTATCTGTGATATTAATAATTAAAGATTGGAAGAAATTAGCACTCTCACACACTGCGGGTAGAAATGTCAAATGGTGTACCCACTTCGGAAAACAGTTTGGCACTTCCTCAAACTAGAGTCACCATATGATCCAGAAATTCCATTTCTAGGCATATATCCAGGAGAAATGAAACATATGTCTGCATAAAAACTTGAACATGAATATTCATAGCAACATTATTCATAATAGCCCAAAATAGGAACAACGCAAATGCCCATCGATTAATGAATGGGTAAATCAAATGTGATATATCAGTACAATGGATTATTTGGCCTTAAATAAGAATGAAGTAACCGATACATGCTACAATACGAATGAACCTTGAAAACATTATGCTTGAGGAGCCCGAGTGGCTCAGTTGGTTGAGCATCTGCCTTTGGCTCAAGTCATGATCCCTGAGTCCCCGGATTGAGTCCTGCATTGCCCCCTGCTCTCAGCAAGGAGTCTGCTTCTCCCTCTCCCTCTGCTCCTCCTCCCACTCATGCACTCTCTCTCTCTCTCTCCTCTCTCTTGCTCCCTTGCACTCTTTCTGAAATAAATAAAAATCTTAAAAATACCATTATGCTAAGTGACAGAAGTCAGATAGATGTATTGTATGACTCCATTTTTATGAGATAGCTAGGATAGGCAAATCCATAGAGATGGAAAAGTAGACTCGTGGTTTGTCTAGCGTTGAGGGAGGAAATGGGTGTGATAGCTAATGCATACAGAATTCCTTTTGAGGGTGATGAAAATGAGATTGGTTGTTTATCTCTGAGAATATACTGAAAATTATTGAATTGTAGGCTTGAGTAGGTGAATTGCATGGTACGTTATTATACCTCAGTGAAGCTGTTAATAAGAAAAAAAAAGAAAAAGAAAAGAAAAAGAGGAACATTCTGATTAGTGAGTTGACTGTTCTTAGTAAATGGCTGCTCTGGTCCTCCTCATGAAATTGGTAGAATTAAAACGGTTCTGAGGAGCAAATCTCCACTTGGCCCCTGGGGGGCAAGGGTGTTCTAACAAGTATGGTTAGGTGTTTAGAAGTTTGTCTCAAAATTTCAGATAAACAGAGTTTTAAAAATCTGCTTGCTTCTCTCCCAGGGGAGGGATGGCTTTGTCGGGTTTCTGTGGCTCAGCTATTAGTGGGCGTAATGGCGATCAAGCATCTCAGTGGGAAAGCTACCAGAGCCGCTGGATTTGGACAACAATGGAAAGGCGAGAAGTCGAGAACTGCTGACAGAAAAAAGATCTTGCCCGCAGGGCCTCCGAAGAGGGTTTGCATTTGGCACCAGCCCACATCTGTAGGCTTTGCCTCTGTGAACGGAAACTAAGTGCAGTAACTCAACACCGAGGTCTTTGCTTGGGGCTTATTTTGATAACTGGAAAAGTTACCAAGACTTCATTATTCTCCTGTGAAATTTCCTTTACAAGAGGCTTTTTCCTCTTTTGCAGTAATTTGGTTCAAGCTTTCGCTGTTTTCACCCAGAGCTGGTGAAAAATGGAAGAAAACATCCAATTTTTGCATTTCATCGTTTTAAGTTGCTTTTGCCCTGTGTGGTTTTGTTGCCTCGATGCAGAAAACACTTAGGTTTCTGAGCCATAAAAGATGAAATATTAATTTGATTCGATTTTTGAATCCCTCTCATGACACAGCTTGGCATTTGCTTTTATGTATTATGGTAGCCGGACCTTTGCAAAAACCTGAAATGAAAAGTGTGGTTGTTTTCTCTGCTGAATGTATCTTTTTATTACCTTTCCTTCAGCCAGTGCTCTGGAGACCTTGAATTCCTGAGATTGAAAATCTCATATTTCCCTCCAGTTACTGTACAGTGTCTCCCTGTGTGCAGAGTTGAAGAAAGTGCTATTCTGGGTGAATGAGCCCCCTTTGCCTTCATAGGAGTTAAATATGAGCTTTATATTGATATCTCCGTGATGAAGTCATGGAGGTGGAGGCTTTTGGATGTGTGTATTCCATTGGAAGCTTTTGTTTTACTAGTAATTTAAGCAAGGCGATGCTAGAAATTTCAGATTGTTCTCTATTGGTTGGATGCAAGTGGTCCCCATCTGAGCCGCACTGTGGTTGTCACCAGGTAGTTGAAGAGGAAGCTGTGGTCAGAGAGGTCTGTTTCTGGTACCTTGTCATCTAACTGAAGCTACAGAGGGGCAAAACTCGAGACAGGCTGTCTGCAGCAGCCTTGATTAAAGCTAGCTACCCTGCCAGCTTATCTGCCTCCAGAGAATTCTGAAAAGAATCTCTTATAAATTCTTCCATCCGGCCCATAGGATTCTCTTCAGGAACTGGTGGCTGTTCAGTTCAATACATATAGGCTGCTTTTCCTAATCCAGACAAACAGGGCATGGTTCTATGCTTTGCTACTCCTACTTTATAATTTTGCTAGATGTTATGCTATGAAATATTGTGAATTTAATGAAAAACAGTCTGTTCTCTGTCTTAAAACAGCCACTGAATTATTATATATATATATATACACACACACACACACACACACACATATATATATAGTATATTGTAATGATACACCTAATCATAGGTATTGTGAAAGTATTTCTGATATTTTTCACAAGGGTGATATTGAGATATGAAAGAGAAAGACATATATTGTGCTTTTGTGACACTTTGTGGATTTATGTATAGTTTGTGAAAATGTATACTTATGTTTACAGGGCATTTAAAATTTGCTAGCCTCAGGGTTAGCATTAAAAAAATTCTTTTCTTATATTCCACTTTTGCTCTTTTTTCCTTGATATTTATTTCCTATAGAAAATGTTTGCAAGGAAAGGTAGAGGCTTAAAAGGGTAAAATAATTTACTCTAGGTGATAGGGAAAACACTTATTTTCTTTTATAAGATTAGAAGCATAGTCTTTGGAAAAGTTAAATGAATTTGAGTTTTGTTTCTCTGTTCTATCACTCATTAGATATTTCCTCCTCTGTGATGTGGAAAGAAGCTATATACCTTCTAATCTAAGATACCATTAATTGTAAGATGCACCATGATTTTGAGTTATTATGAAAGGAAAATGATGGGTTCCCTGGGTGGCTCAGCGGTTGAGCATCTGTCTTTTGGTTTGTTGTGATCCTGGGGTCCTGGGATTGAGTCCCACATTGGGCTCCCCGCAGAGAACCTGCTTCTCCCTCTGCCTATGTCTTTCCTCTCTCTCTCTCTCTCTCTCTCTGTGGCTCTCATGAATAAATAAATAAAATATTTTTAAAAAACAGAAAGGAAAATGCTTTTAATTAGATTATGATATAGACTAAGTACTTTTGATTGTAAGACACTTTCTGTTTCAAAGCAACTCAAAATTTATACAATTCTGAGAATGGGATGGGATACTATATGTCACAGTATGTACTGTATAGTCTACACCTGTGTGTATGTAAAAGAGAGGGAGAGAGGGAGAAAGAAAGAAAGAATGAATGAATGAATGAACCAGACTTCCCTCTTTTCTGGATGTTCATTCTGCTTTCTGCCCACCCTCCCACCTCGTGCCTAGTGGCCTTTCCCCAAGGTAGCAGCAGAACCTCAAAGTCATAATAGCTTACAATCATATTTCTTCCTGATACATGGTCTTATCTTTGCAAGCCATTTATTTTTCAACTTAACTAAAGAAAACTTTGGATATGAAATACATAAAAAGGATCAGTGAATTTAAAGAAAAGAGCATGAGGACATCTAAGATTCCGAGTTAGTTCACTACGTTCTGTGCCACTGTTATTTCATGATAGAAATGAGTTCTCAGAGGGCTGTTGACTTTATATGCCTTGTCACCTTTAGTGACTTGGCAGTTAAACTTTTGCTAATTAATGTTCAATTCAGAATTTTGATAAGTGAAATTTTGCAGGCATCATTTAGTGCCTCCCAGTTTTAAACTGATGTTAGCAGCTTATTTTGATCCGAAGTTAGATTTTAGATTCCCTCTTTGTGAAATATGATATAGCCTAGTTCAGGAATAATTGAAAACTGAAATTAATAAGTCACCTGAAGTTTTTACATAATAGATTCTAAATAACAAAGTGTGTTCTTTCATCCATATATTTCCAGGTCCTGGTAAGTGCAAGAAAGGTATAAATATAATGTAAGATGTACTTCCTGCCATGCACAAAAACTTTACAGTCTAGAAGGAAAGAAGAAGGTAAACACAACAGACAGTGCCAGGCCTCATGACAGGGGTGAGCTCTGGATATCATGAAAGCAAATTATTGTTCTTAGCAATAGCAGTAGCTGCACAGTTGAAGTTCCCTGAGCTTAGAACATTCTTGATGATGAGTGGGTCACTTCATCTCATTTTCCTCTTTTTCAGTTCAAGATTTTTTTTGTGTCCCAAATTATGCATTGAGCGTAGGTGTATTTTATGTGTCTATTTTCAATACAGATCATTTCTACATATTGACAAAAAGTAGAGAGGAAAAATGTCATCAGTAGCTTTAATATTTGATAATTCAGTGAATATTATTTTTCATAAAGACCTTTTGGCTTCATGAAGCTATATATTATAAGGACAAGCAGTATTGCAACTCAGAGTAAAAACTTCAAAATTGAATATTATGGAATAGTGTTTGATATAAGAGAAAGAAATGAAGTAGGACGATTAACATATCAATTTGCTTGGATTAATAAGTAGATAAAAGATTTCTAACTGGAAAACAATAGGATGTTCACAGACCTTTTATGAAGTAAAGCAGGATCCTCTGCTTTGCCAACAGTTAATCAATGCAGCCATGAGTTCTTTAGATTCAGATACATACACACAGTAACTAAGTAGCTAACAGAGGTTTATGTGTTTAAGAGCACATAGTAGCTAAATATCAAACAAAGGTTTCTATAAAAAGAACACATAAAGGTTTAGTTGGACCCTTAGGAGTAGTTTAAATTCAATCTAATAAAATAGCATGTAGAAATTTTGCCTTATTATAATTCCAATATATTTGTTTGTGCAAATGTTAAACTCCTCAGTATTAGGCCAATAACAATGATGTTCATACTTCTGATGGTGATGACCACCAACATTTATTAATTGTGTCCTACAGGGTCAGACACTGTTCTAAGCACTTTATTTTTATTTTTTAAAAGTTTTTACTTATTTAAGTAATCTCTACACCCATCGTGGGGCTTGAACTCACAAGCTAAGGGGTTAGCTCCTCTGACTGAGCCAGGCAGGTGCCCCTATTTTAAGTACTTTATATGTCTTTTTTTTTTTAAGATTTTATTTATTCATGAGAGGCACACAGAGAGAGGCAGAGACACAGGCAGAGGGAGAAGCAGGCTCCTCTCAAGGAGCCTGATGTGGGACTCGATCTCGGGTCTCTGGGATCAGGCCCTGGAGCCAAAGGCAGACGCTCAACCACTGAGCCACTCAGGCGTCCCTAGCACTTTATATGTCTTAACTCATTTAAACCTAACAACTAATGAGGAAGAAATTATTCTTTATTTTCAAAAAGATTTTATTTATTTATTCATGAGAGACACAGAAAGAAAGAGACAGAGATGTAGGCAGAGGGAGAAGCAGGCTCCATGCAGGGAGCCCGATGTGAGACTCGATCCCGAAACTCCAGGATCACTCCCTGAGTCGAAGGCAGATGCTCAACCACTGAGCCACCCAGGTGTCCAAGGAAGATACTATTCTTACCCACATTTTACAGATAAGGAAGTCTGAGGCCTGAGAATATTCAGAAATTTGTCCAAGGACACATTGCTTGTAGGTAGCAGAGCTGAGATTTGAACTCAGGAACTCCATCCATGTGGCCTGTACTCTTAACTGCATTAATCTCTTAGGCATGTGCATTTGTTTTTGCTTCTGTCCTCTCCCACCTGTACCTTAGGCTGGGTCCCTGGCCTCAGTCCAGGTATTTCTAGGTATTTCCTCCTCCCCCTTCCCTCGTACACAAATCCTTGATGCTTTTCCCCCCATCCACTGTGGTGCCCTGTTGGTCCCATCGGTGTCTTGGCCACTGGAGGATGCGAGGAACAGACACTCAGGGACTGCAGAACCATCCTGCAAGGGCTGAGAAAGGGGCTGGATAGGGAGCAGAGGCAGTAAGAAGGTTGCTGTCTGTTGTGGAAGAGGTTAGCACCAGACAGTGAGGTGAATTGGAACCCAGACATGGGGATTGGCAGACGAGCTTCTGCTGGGAGAGCCCATCTTTTTTTTTTTTTTTTTCTTGAAGATTTTATTTATTTATTCATGAGACACATACAGAGAGAGGCAGAGACGTTGCCAGAAGGAGAAGCAGGCTCCCTCCGGGGAGCCCTATATGGGACTTGATCCCAGGACTCTGGGATCACGACCTGAGCCGAAGGCAGACACTCAACCACTGAGCCATTCAGGCATCCCAGGAGAGCCCATCTTTTATAGAAAGGCTTCCCTTGCTATCTGAAAGTCATGTTCCAGTGAAATCTTTCAGAAGCTGAAATGGCATAAAGCAGAGAAGCAATTACAATGAATTTATATGGGAAAAAAAAATGTTGAGCATTCCCAGGCTCAAAAAACAACCTCTCTCAGACTTTTCTGATACCTTTGGAACATCTTCTTAATGATGCTCAAGCTAAATCAAGATAAAGCACAGTTCAAAGCTGTGGGGCCTGATGCTGAGATGGTGAGTATAGCTGCCAGGGAAGGAGCTTGGCAGGGCCATTCTCACTACCCCTTTAAACCCTTGCTGCGAAACAAATGCTGAATGCCATTTTCACTGGTCTCCTTTGTGGGTTTTTTTTTTTTTTCTTTGTCATAAAAGTGAAAATCCTCTTTGGGTTTCTTTCAGTTAGCAAACACAGGTACTTAGGTCTTCCATAAATGTGAAGTGGTGTGATGTGAGCTTCAAAAAGCAGGGATGCCTGTATTTCGCTCTTCTCACAAGGAAGTGGGGAAGTTGGGGAGGATTAGAGAACAGTGTGGTGGTAGGTGGGAAACCAACTTCTAGCTCCTCCATTGTCTGTACTGTCTGGTTTCCCCAGAACTGAGGGCTTCCATAAGGGGCAGTGAGAAGGCTCAACTGTTGTCTCCCACTCCCCTCCCCAGCACCAAATCTCCCCTATTCATCCCATATGCCTCATATTCTAACAATGGAACCTTTGGGTTTCTTAATTAAGTTGGAGATCTGAGTGATATACAGATTAGCATGATGAGTGGTCAGAATTTCTGTTTGGATAGTACAGTGGGATTTAGATGGCAGGGGATATCAGGAAAAAAATGTAAAAGGCCTTCATTCTGCTACAACCTCATATTGACTGATGACAGATTTACCGTTTAATACTAATTAGGATGCATAGTCAAATAAATTATATTGCTTTTAAATTGGGACTTGAGCTAGGAGCATGGAGATTTGTTTTGTTTTACCCTGGGGTGCTAGAACAGTATAAATTGTTCAGCTGGAATAAGAACTTCATGGATATATCCTTTTCACTTTAAAGGCAAAGCTTTGCCTATTTATTTGTATAGATAGCACGTGTACTTTCCATTAATGATGATGATACTTTATTAACCAGCTCATTTAAGCTCAGAGCTCTGGTCAATTTACCTAAAAGATTCCAGGGACCTGTTAGTTCTACTCTTTTTTTTTTTTTAATCTTTATTTATTTATTTTTTAAATCTACGATAGTCACAGAGAGAGAGAGAGAGAGAGAGAGAGGCAGAGACACAGGCAGAGGGAGAAGCAGGCTCCATGCACTGGGAGCCCAACGTGGGATTCGATCCCGGGTCTCCAGGATCGCGCCCTGGGCCAAAGGCAGGCGCCAAACTGCTGCGCCACCCAGGGATCCCTAGTTCTATTCTTAGAACCATCTGTGCTGATATGGACAGAGCGCTGGGCTGGGAATCAGAGACCTCAGTTTCCCTTCAGACTCTCTCCCCCTTGTGTGCACTATTGGGCCAGTCACTTCTCTGAGCTGTCAATTTCCTCGTCTATAAAAAGGCCATTATTGATTTTATAAAATCAGGACTGTGGTAAGGATTACAAAATGAACACAGGTTGCCAGGCAAAGCTCAGATTTTAGATTAATCTAATCTCCGCTCCTTTGCGTGGGTTGCTGAACACACTGGAGCAAGCCATTCAACCATGCGCACTGGTGCAGCTGCAGACTTCTGAAATCTAATATCATCTGGACCCACTGGACTCCCCATTTGCAAAGCCTTTTACATATTCTTGTTGAGCACTCAGTTTGCTTTCCTACAATGATTATTCTAATCCTTGGCTATATTTAAAGTTCTCCATATCCCTTTCCTCCAAGAGTTAGTTGGTAATTTTTTTAAAAATTTTTATTTATTTATTTATTTATTTATTTATTTATTTATTTATTTATTTATTTATGAGAGACACAGAGAGAGGCAGAGACATAGGCAGAGGGAGAAGGAGGCTCCTCGCAGAGAGTCCAATGCGGGACTTGAACACAGGACCCTGGGATCACGCCCTGAACCGAAGGCAGATGCTCAACTGCTGAACCCCAAGAGTTAGTTTTGTTCAGTTTTTTTTTTTATTTTTTTTATTTATGATAGTCACAGAGAGAGAGGCAGAGACATAGGCAGAGGGAGAAGCAGGTTCCACGTACCGGGAGCCCGACGTGGGATTCGATCCCGGGTCTCCAGGATCGCGCCCTGGGCCAAAGGCAGGCGCCAAACCGCTGCGCCACCCAGGGATCCCAGTTTTGTTCAGTTTTCAGGGGAAAAAAAGACAACCCAGAAATAAAAACCAAAGCTGTATAACAAAAGAATCCATACAATATTATCAATTCTTGAAGGAAAAAAAGCATAGAAAAGAGACTGGAGTGAAATATGCCAGAATATTAGGCATATGTTTTGTTTTGTTTCTTCATCCTTCTCTGTGCTTTTCAAGTGTTCTATTACAACGTATATTACATAATGTTTGCAAAATAATGGAAAAAACCAGGAAATAGAAAAAACTACAATTTGAGAAGCTACCACCCACCTGTTGATTTATCCCCCACCCTTTTCTCCCCTGTCTTGTTCCCAGCCTGAATGGAGGGGTCTTTCTCTCTCTCTCTCTCCCCATCCAGTGCTAACTTAATCATCTGTGCTATTAATTCTATATCCTCTTGACTTCTCAGGGATCTTGCATTGGCTTTAGATAACCTTTTCCCCCCACATTCAAACTTCCATTCTTTTTTCGTCTATTTTTGTTCACATATAAATATGCTTAGTCCCCTCCTGTCTTAGCAAACAAACTCCCCAAGCTCCAATTCTACCTTGACTCCACTCTTACTCTAGACCCATACCCGTTTTTCCTTTTATAGCCTAAAGTCTAGAAAGAGTCTGAATTCTAATCTCTAAATCCTCATCTCAACCCATTGTAGTCTGTCTTCTTCCTTTGTAACATCCTTAACATTGCTCTTGCCACGATCTCTAGTGACATAATTGTCCTGTCTCAGTCTTCACCTTTTGTCTTCATACTTTGTTCCGTACAAATACTGCCACTTCTGTGATGCCCTCCTTGATTTCTCCCATGGAAGGCTCCGATGCTTTTTTTCCCTGTATTCTCCCTGTCTTTGTATAATTGTTTTCTTGTACTCAAATTTGTATATTTCTATTTTAGATTATAAGGTTGTTGGGGCAGGCAGTATAACTTTTTTTTTAATTTTTTAAAAAGCTGTGAAATATAATGCACAGAAAAATACATTGATCAAAATTTAGAGCTACTGAATAACCATAAAGTGAACGTTTGTGTAACTATTACCCCAGTCATGGAACAATGTATTTTCAGGACTCCAGGGGCCCCTGTGTCCTTTCCTGACACCACCTGTTCCCCCTACTGTCTTGGGTTTATGACACTCAGTTTTCTTCATAGTTGCACTGCCTGGATATGCATTCCTAAACAAATCGTTTAGTTTTACCTGCACTTGAACTTTTTACAAATGCCATCGTGTCACATGATCCGTTCTGTTTTGCTTCTTTCATTGAACATTGTATTTGTGTGATCCATCGTTATAGTTGTATGTTATTATATTTCTTCATTTTTATTGCTGTACAATGGCATTTCATATATGAACTTCCAATATGCAATGTATTTAGTCATGGACATTTGGTTTATTTCTAGTTTTTGGCCATTATTCAAATACCCTGTACACTTCTTTGGGCCCCCATGTGCCTGAATTTCTTTGTGGTATAGATACAATAGTAGAATTACCTGTCATAGGATGCGTATGTCTTTGATTCTACCAGATAATGCCAAACTGTTTCTCAAAGTAGGTGTCTCAATTTGCATCGCACCAGCTGTGTAGAAAGTGCCCATTGCTCTATGTATATCTCTGCCAACACGTGGTAGTATTGGACTTAAAATTTTTTTATCAACACAAATGGTGTAGAGTAGTATTTTACTATGGTTTTAATTTGTATTACCCTGTTAGCAGTGAGGGTGAGCACCTTCATGTATTTATTGGCCAGCTGGATTTCCTCTTTAGCGAAAGACCCATTCAAGTTTTGTTCACTTTTTTAGTGGGTTGCTTGTCTTTATTTTCTTGCTTTGTAAAAGTGATTTTACATTTTGGATATGAGTCCTTTGTTGGTTGTATGTGTTGAAGATAAATTATACTATAAAATCATACACATTGAAGATTTATTGATTACAGTATTTTTTATTCTTTACCTTGATTGCTAGTAGCTAAGTAGAAACAGAGTAATCAGAAAACAAATTATAGTGTATGTTGCTTCAATTAATCCTGTCCTTCCCTTCTTCTCCCTAGGTGTCATTATTGTTCCCAGTGCTGGTGTTGGTATCGTCTTGGGAGGCTACATTATAAAGAAATTGAAACTTGGTGCAAGAGAATCTGCCAAACTAGCCATGATCTGCAGTGGTGTGTCTTTACTGTGTTTTTCAACCCTATTCATTGTTGGATGTGAAAGTATTAACCTAGGAGGAATAAACATCCCTTATACAACAGGGTAAGTATCTTGAAAGAGCCATTTCATGTCATTCTAATCATGAATGATGTGCAGGGCCCTATAGTGTTGGTACCCCAGGGTCGGTTCCCCTCTCCAGGTGGGTCTCTGTGCTTTCATCTCCTCAGGTGGATCACGCACTTGTGGAGGGTAGGGGCCATGATCTCTCCTTTGTCCATGCCCCTTTCGACCCTCACAGAGTGCCTTCCATAGTATTTTGGTTACAGTGGATGAGGAGGACATGCTTGTGGGGTTAATGAAAATTGTTCTTTTTTTTTTTAATGCCACATGTTGAGTAGACAATACATTCACATAGTCTAAAAACATAAAATTCAATGAAAATACAATGCATAATGAAAAGTCTTGCTCTTACCCAAGTTCAACACCCCATTTCTCCAATCAAAGACAAACCAGGTATAACCACTTTGATTCATTTCTTGTGCATCCTGCCAAGGCTTCTTTATGTAAGAAACTATGAATATTTGTTTAAAATGTTCTATATCCAAAAGGTAGCATTTTATACATACTTCTCCTGGCTTAAAAAGAATGTAACAATATAGCTTGGAGATCTTTCTGTGCCAATAATAATAATACAAAGCATAGCTAACCTTTATATCGATGCTCTTCTCATACTGTACATATATTAACTCATTAATCCTCATGACAACCCTATCAGGTAGGTTCTATTATCATCTTGATTTTACAGATGGCAAAACTGAGGTACAGAACACACATACTGGTGGTATGCTGCTAATATGTAACACGTGGCTAAGAAAGAAGTTCCAATCTGTAGAATTTGCCGATTTCAGAGGTGTAAATATCTCACCATGGCTGATATCAAGCTAACAATGTGAAGATACTGAACACCAATCTGGGAGATGCCCAGTCATGTACGATTGTATAATGTTTCTCTCCTACAGATATTTAGACCTAAATAGCCTAGTCGAGACATAGATAAGTATAGTAAGATAACTAGGAGGTAATGGATTGAATATTTATTTGTTTGTAATATTTATTTAATTATAAGTGTATGTAAGTTAATTTTTAATAATGGCTGTGCCAAGCAAATAGTTAACAAAATCCTTGAAAATTGAGGATTTTGTGACCTAGGGTGGCTGTGCTGCGTGTTACATAGAACTTAATCGGTACTTAACCACAAACAATTCAGAGTTCATGCCTTTAAGCACTCCTTTTAACTACCATGTAACATTCCATTTAATTCTATTTTGTAATTTAACCAGTCTCCATTTGAAAGGCAATTTCCAGTTTTTAGTCATTAAAAATAATGCTACAATAAATAACCTCATGCGTATATCACTTCTCCTGTGTGCCAGGTATTTGTAGGATAAATTCCCAGGAATGAGATTGCAATGAATATTGCCAAATTTCCTCCCCAGGTGTTGTATTAATTTGCTCCCTCACCAGCAATGGATTTGCGGATCGATTTCCTACAGCCTTTCAAGAGAAGGTGGAATGTTCCCCTTGGAGAGTTATGAAGACTGTAACTTTCATTTCCTGAGTACGTTCAGTTTGTTAGGATCTACTCATTGGACCTTCAGTGCCTAGATTTTGGTGCTTGTTGCCAACAAACACTGTTTCCTTTTGATTTTTAGTGAAGTTTTATCTTATAAAATGTTCCACTTGAAATTTGAATACGAAAAGCTTTAATTTCACTTACCCAACCTAGAACATCAGAAAGAAAAAAAGAGGAGCTGTTAGTCAAAGATTATGTAGATGACAGAGTATGGTCACTTGTATCAGGAATTTTTTTTTTTTCATCAGGAATTGTGTCTGGATGGTGCATGGCTGCTTTTAGTGCCTATTAGAATGGCATAGGAAATAAGATCTTGAAAAATTTAAGGGCAATATAGAATAAGGGCCCAGATTCCTGAGTTAAATCTGAATTCACATCTTCACTAAAAGCCTCAGTATCCTCATCTGTAAAAGAGGGTGATGATAATAGTGTCTTAATCCCATGGACCTACTGAAATAGAATACCGTAGACTGAGGCTTAGAAACAGCAGAAGTTTGTTATTCACTGTTCTGGAGTTTGGGATTGGGGTACCTGCAGATTTGGTGTCTTGTGAGGCTCCACTTCCTGCCTCATAAATGGCCATCTTTTCCCTTGTCTCCCCATGATGGAAGAGGTGAGGCATCTCTCTAGAGTCCTTATAAGGGCACCAATCGCATTCATGAGGGCTCCACCTCTCAAAGGCCCACCTTCCAAATACTATCACACTGGGGGTTCATTTTCAACCCATGCATGTTGTGGGAACCCAAACATTTAGTATATGGCAATGAGAATCACCTTAGAGTCGTCAGGTAAGGGTAGTATGAGCAACATATGTAAAGCTCTCAGCTCGATGCCTGGCCCACAGTAAGCGCTCACTGAAAGTTAGCTATTGTTATCAGTCATCACTAATAAATTAAGAATAATTTCTACTTCTATCAAATGATTTTTATTACAGTTGGAAAATAAATAGGATTAAGAAGTTAAATTTTTTTTTTTTTTTTTTAAATTTTATTTATTTATGATAGTCACAGAGAGAGAGAGAGAGGCAGAGACACAGGCAGAGGGAGAAGCAGGCTCCATGCACCGGGAGCCCGACGTGGGACTCGATCCCGGGTCTCCAGGATCGCGCCCTGGGCCAAAGGCAGGCGCCAAACCGCTGCGCCACCCAGGGATCCCAGGATTAAGAAGTTAGAAACAAAAAACTAATAGTCCCCTGATCAATCCTGCTTCCTAGGGCAATAGTTTTAAATTATTTTTAGCTGTCTCTTCTGGTATTTACCTCTATCGTTTTAAGACAAAATGCATAAATTAACTAAACTGGGACATTATTTATGACTTCCTATCTTAGTAAATGAAGAGTTCAGCTTTCCCTTCATATATGACATTGATTTTTCTCAAATTCATCGTTGTCTTATTTTCATTTTCTTGGTTTTCTCTGAATGTGTGTCTGGCTTCCTATACTCTCTGAGGGCTCAAAATATCTCGCCATGATTTTTC
The DNA here is from genome assembly GCF_048164855.1 of Canis lupus baileyi. Taxonomy (NCBI): domain Eukaryota; kingdom Metazoa; phylum Chordata; class Mammalia; order Carnivora; family Canidae; genus Canis; species Canis lupus. The sequence goes on from NC_132865.1 coordinate 23,028,334, forward strand.
ACCTTTCTGATGAACTTATGATTCCATTTCCCACCCCTTGGAGTCGTCTAAATCAAAGCCCTAGTGCCCACACTCTAATCTGGACACAATGCGCCCTGGGCCTGCTACCCAGCTGGCACCCTGGGAACCCCATTTGCTTTTGTCTGTATCTTGTTCTTTGTTCCCTGGGCTCTGTGGATGCCTCTTTTCTGGCTCCTCTCTCATTTTTTGAGAGCACACCCTCTACTAGATACAGGAAGGCTATACTGGCTGTAACTTTTTTGTTTTGAAGACTTTTCATGAGATGGTTTTTAAAAAAACCTATTATGTTTGATTGTCAGTTGGCTGGGTAAAGAATTTTAGATTGGATGAATCATTTTCCCTCAGAATATTGAAGTTATTACTCCATTGTCATCTGATTTTTCATGCTATTGTGGGAAATCTGCCTTTTCTTTTTGCCAGTCTTTCCTATGTGCCCTATGTTTCTTTCTAGGAGCTTCCAGTTTACTTCTGGTATTCCTGAATTTCACCATGATGTACTTTGGATTGTGTGTGTGTGTGTGTGTGTGTGTGTGTGTGTGTGTGTGTGTGTGTTTTCTTTTTCTCCCTCCTGAGCACTTAGCTTTATTGTCTGGAAACTGTGTCCTTCAGTTCTATTTTTATTTTTTATTTAAATTTTGTCATTTTTTTTGTCACTGCTTTTTCTCTTCTCTTTCCTTCATTGATCCTCTACTTATCACCTATTTTTATCTCATTTTTATCCTATTTTTGGAAAGGTTTTTTTTGAGCTTCGTTTTTTTCAGTCTTCTGCTAAATCTTTATCTTGGATATTGTACTTTTAACTTCCACATTTCTTTCTAATTTTTTTATTGTTTCTTGCTTCTAGTCCTCTTGCTTCATGGGTGGAATATCTTCTGTTACTTCTCCAATATTATTAAGAATTTCTTTTCCTTTCTGAATTGTCTATGCTGTCTGCTGTCTCTTTATTTTGCTATCTCAATTATGTTGGAAGTTTCCCTTGCATTTCTGTGATCCTTAGCTTTCTCTTAGTATTGAAGAACAGGAATTTAAAGAGCTGAGTAGGTGCTCTGTGTTCGATGACAGAACTTGTCATTTGGTGCATCTCACTGTTCGGTCATTTCATTGGGGTGCTGGATGTCAGAACTGGAGGTCTTACCTCTGGGGTGCTTCGGCTCTTCAGGAGCAGAATTCTCCTGTCTCTTGGCTGAGGCTGTGTTGGGGTGTGTTCTGGCTTGTAAGCCTACCTGCTGGCATTCTAGAGCTGGGAGTGGAGTGGGATGGGAAAGGGTCTGGGTCCTTCTGGTCATTCTGTAGATTTTTACATGATTCCCCTGCCACAATTCTAGCATCTCACCAAAGGTCTCCTTATGTGTGATGCTCTTAAGTCCATATAGCCTTTGGTTCATTTTCTGCAGAAAATATAGAGGAAGAAGAAAGAGTAGCCATCTACTATCTAGGGTGGAGACAGGATCTGCTTAAAATTGGCCACCCTATTTCTTGTGTTGTCTCTTTAGAACTCCATGAGTTCTAAAAATGTGTTCTTTCCTCGACTACTGGCCTTTCCCATGCTCTTGTATATATTTTAAGTTTTTAACGTACTTTATTAGATTCTCTTTTTCCATAATATTGCATCAGTTGAACTAGCTGCTCTCTAGGCATAATTTATACCTGGGAACTTCCTTTCATGGATCTCAATTGTATCCACTATTTTTTGTTTGGTTGTTTATTTATTTATTTAACTCCTTGTTTTGCTGGAGAAAAATACCAAGATACCATCTGAGGAAAGAGGACATGGGAAGAAAAACTTTCTGAGCCTGTCAGTGTATTACAGTGACTATGTGCTTCTCTCACACTTAATGATAGTTTGAATGAGTATAGAATTATAGGTTGAAAGTTACCACTCTGAGAACTTGGAAGCCATTGTTTTGTCATTGAGCATCTAATGTTGCTAACAGGAAGTTAAACTCCCATCCTAGCTCTCATTTGTCTGTGGCCAACTTTATTTGGAAGTTTTTAGGACATTTTTTATTCAAGGTGTAAATTTCATAAGGAATGGTTTATCCTCTGATTTTGTCTTGGTTGGCCCTTCCAATGTCACTTTCTCAGAGAGGCTGCTCCTCCCTGCCCAATCTGAGGGAGCTCACTCTCTTCTCATTCTTTATCTGTCACTTCTCTTTAGTCTCCTCATTGCATTTACTACTCACTGAAATTACCTCATTTAATTATTTGCTCTGTTCATGCCTCCTGTTTCTAAATCAGGAGCTCCTTGAAAACAATTCCTCTAGCAGTCTACATAATAGTTGCATCCCCACCATCTGAAGCAATGCAGGGTGCTTGTTGGATGAAGGAAGGAATGGTTGATTGAATATCTTCTCCCAGTGCTTTGTTCATTCATTACATTAGCCATCTTAATCTAACAAATCTATCTTCTTTATTCTTTACCCTGGAGAAGTTTTCTTCTGCTATAGCTTTACTCACTCCATTTCCCATGTGTTCACCAGGACTGCTGCTAATCCGATGTTGGAATTTACAGACTGGCTGCCTGTATGTGTGGCTTGTTCTCTCATTATTTCCCACATCCTTTGCTACAAGAGATTCTTTCATACTTTGTTTTCTATTCTTTATGTAGATTTTTTTTTAATTTCAAGAATAACTTTTTTCTTTGTTGTATTCTGAGTGTTCCCTTTTCATAACATTCTGATTTCTTTTCAGGGAGTAATATCTTCTCAGACCTGTGTATATAATTGGATTTCTTTTCTTGACTTTGTTTTTATGTCTCACAATTTGCCATTTGATGTTAAGGGTCAGTTTTTCTCTTTGTTTATCCTGGGCTTTCCGGGTTGACAAGACTCAGTCTAGCATCTTTCAGGTTATCTGCTCCACTGCTCATGCCCCCCTACAAAAATGAGGGAGTTTTATTCTCAGTTGTCAACATCTAGAGTAGAAGTTTAGCAGGGGATCCCTGGGTGGCTCAGCGGTTTGGTGCTTGCCTTCGGCCCAGGGTGTGATCCTGGAGTCCTGGAATTGAGTTCCACATCGGATTCCCTGCACAGAGCCTGCTTCTCCCTCTGCCTATGTCTCTGCCTCTCTCTCTCTCTCTTTCTGTGTCTCTCATGAATAAATAAATAAAATCTTAAAAAAAATAGAGTAGGAGCTTAGCTTTTTAAATTTCTTCCAATCTATTTAGAGAAGAACTTTCCAGAGATGGTCTGGGGTCTGACGTGGGGGTGGAGATGGGTGAATATGAGAAAGGAAGGGCCCACCAATACAATTGTCTCTCCTCAGACGTCAGCTTCATACTCATCTTTGGCTTCTGCCACAGCTGATAATTTTAAGCTCAGAACTTTGTGGAACCTTGAGGAGGGCCAATAGGGCAGGGTGCATCTTCCCCAAGGTGGGACCTACTTGTCACATAAACTTATGCCTTTCCACTTGCTACTTTTATGAAGTTTGGTGTCATTCTTTCCATTCCTCTTTGCTAGCGTTATTCCTTTTAATCTTAGTTGCTTTAATTTTAAGTGCATTCTTAGTAGAGAGGGAAGGCAGACTGTCTTACCTGCTTCTAAACTGTTAGTCCCCTCAAGACATTAAAGCCCTTGCTTAGCACCACATCTGTCTTGCCAATCCTGAATCAACTGATTCTGGACTCTGCAGTCTATGGACAAAAATTATGTAATTGTGCTGATTGGCTCCATTACAAATTTATGAGTTCCAATCTTAGCAGGCCCTCATCTTTGCTGAGCAATCCATTTCTTGGCCCTACTCAGCTTCCTTCCCTATGGGCCATGATGGTTACATTTTATAAACTCCTTTTCTTCAAATATTTTTATTTTACCCTAGTCTTGTTTTTCTTGTTGGACATTCCAGATTCTGTGTTAGTAAGAAAACAGAGGTTCCAAGAAGGAACTTCTTAACCTCCTCGCCTGTCTCCCCCCAAACTCCTTTGTCAAAGATGATTTTATTTTCAGAGAAAAGTAGTAGAGGGGGGCAGTTTTCTACCTGTGTGACCATGCAAGAAAATTACCTAATATTTTTGAGTATTGGTCTCCTCATTTTTAAATTGGTAATAATGTCAGTCACACCTGGTTACAAGCATAATTAAAGTAAAATACATGTAGCTGAAAAATTAAGATACTGCAGAAGGGTAAAAAATGACAAGTCAGTGTCGCTTTCCTCCATCTTCAACCTCCAGTTTTGAAGCATTCCAATTTCTTAAACAAATGTTTGTAGTTTTGATTTTTTTGAGGATTGTATTGAGGAAGTTTCCTGATATTTCCTAGCATAGAGTCCAGCATAAAATAGGTGTTGAAAAAGTTAGTTTCTTGTCTCTTCTCCCTTCTCTTCTAGATCATACAAAGCTTTTCTTCTTTATTTATTTTATTTATTTATTCATGAGAGACAGAGAGAGAGAGAGAGAGAGAGAGAGAGAGGCAGAGACACAGGCAGAGGGAGAAGCAGGCTCCCCACAAGGAGCCGAATGTGGGACTCGATCTCCTCACCCAGGATCACACCCTGAGCCAAAGGCAGACACTCAACCACTGAGCCTCCCCCTTTTCTTCTTTAAAGGATAAATGAATGTCTGACATCTACCTCTGTGCAGGGATGTTATTCATCTAGTGATGCTGAATTGGAGGAACTTGATGAAAATAAACTTACCTATCTAAATCCATGATTTATGGTACACTTCTCATTTAATTGTATTCAATAAGGAAAAACTTGGTTAGGCATGCTAGAGGCTACTTCAAGTATCCATTCATTCCAGTCTTTGCAACCTGACTTTATCAAAGTTTTTAAATTAGCAAAATAAAAACCCTAGTTTCCTTGGAGAATTCCTCTGGCTTCCCAAATACTTCTAGGAAGAAAATATACCAATATTGATAGTATACTAAAATTGAATTGGTATAAACACTTTTGGGTGATGCAACTGCACAGGCTTGGCACTTTTAGAATAGCAGTTCAGTTTCTGTGAAGAACAAGGGGACCCTTCCTCCAAGTAGGGTGAGGGCTACATTTCAGCCTCTCTTCACTCCTTTGGCTTGTGCTTTTGTGCAGTGTACAACCTGCTCACAAGTATGAGTTGGCCTGTTAAGTAATAACTATTATCTGTTTTTTATGATTTTGAGGCTTGCATATGGGATTTTTTTTCTCCTTTAAAGCCAATAAAGAGAGAGATGAAGGGAATGGCAGTGAAGAGGCGAGTCTTTGTTAGGCATCTGTTTAGCTCAGGTATGGTAATTGGCACTTGTTTGTGTGTATCTTTTATATATAATGCTTACAACATTACTGTGTGTATTATTACCCACATATTTTAGTTAAAGAAACTGGGCTTAGGGATGAAGTGATTTGCCCAAAGTCATCAATTAATAAGGAGTAGAACCAAATAAAACCCAGATTTTCTATTTCAGAGTTTGTGTTCTTTCTGAAAACCAAACTCAGGTGCTGTTTTACATTTTGCATTTCATGTAGATACACACTAGAGTGCACAAACCACCTCCTTACCAAGAGAACCATGGAGAGCACATCTTTTTCTGGCAGTAATGCACATTTCCTCATATTTGGTGCAGCTGGCATCATGCTGTGTTCTACACACCCACTGCTTTTACTCTGTGGCTCTCAGGTCAGCTGGTCTGGATTCTCACCATGGCCTTGCCACATACTAGCTGTGAGTATGGGCAAATTAGTTAATCTTTCTGTGCTCGGTATCCACACCTTTAAGGTGAAGACACTGATAGATACTGTCTTGTTGAGCTGCTGTGAGGACTGAATAAAGTACTTGGCACCTTCCTTACCCTCCATGACTCAGTTCCCTTATCAGTAAGATGGGTTAATAACAGCACTAATCTCTTAGAATTATAGGAAGGATAAAATAGGATGAAACCCATATGTATTAAGCAATTTATACCTCACTATTTAAAATGGTACTTTTTGTCATTTGAAATAAGAGAAAGAAACTCAGAAGGATTAAATAACTTGCTGAGTCACATAGTCAGAAAAGGCTAGAAGTAGAATTTGAACCCAGGTTGCTCTGATTCTGAATGCAGTGCTTTTCATTATTAAAATATTCTGAAAGAAGATTAAAAAAAAACACAAAATAGCAAGCACAGTATATAAGCCACCTTCTTTTGTATAAGAAGCTCTAGGTTCAACAGTAGGGTGAATCTTCATGATGATTGATCTTTGAGTTAGTATCAAGGGCTCAAGAGGCACCTGAATAGCTGATAATGGGTTTGGGATATTTTAGAAAGATGAACTTTTCCTCTTGAGCCAAGATGGAGTCACAGTCTTTTTGCAGGATGAACCTGACATGCTATTAATGGTTCCCCTAGAAAATTCAGATTTGACAGCTGAGATATGGAAACAAACTAAGCATCCACCAACAGATGAATGGATAAAGAAAATGTGGTATACACACACACACACACACACACACACACACACAATGGAATATGATGCAGCCTTAAAAAAGAAAGAAATTTTGCAATATGTGGTAAAATGTATGAACCCTGAGGACATCATGCTATGTGAAATAAGCTAGTTACAGAATGACAGATATGGAATGATTCCATTTATATGAGGTATCTAAAATAATTAAGGCAGAATGGTGGCTTAAGGAAATGGGAAATGGGGAGTTACTAATCAATGGACATCAAGCATCAGCCATCCAAGATGAATAAGCTCTAGGGATCTGCTGTACACCAGTGTACCTATATTGTACACTTAAAATTTGGTAAGAGGGTAGATCTCATGTTAAGTGTTCTAATCACAATAAAATAAAATTGAAAAAATAGAAATTCAGATTTGAGGATTTGAGGATTTTTCATAATGAAAGATCCTAGGCACTCTGGTTAATATCCTGGCCCATTCCCAACTCAAGGAATTACATTCCCAGTACCCACTATTAACCTGTAGCATTTTTTGTTTGTTTGTTTGTTTCTTTTTTGGGGTGGGGGTGCAGTTAGAGGGGCAGAGGGAGAGAGAGAATCTCAAGCAGGCTCCACATCCAGTGCAGAGTCTGATGCAGGACTTGATCTCACAACCCTGAGATGATCATGAGCTGAGCCAAATCAAGAGTTGGATGTTTAACCAACTGAGCCACCCTGGTCCCTCCCTGTAGCTGTAATTAGGAAATGTGTTTTGCTTCCCCTATGTGTCTGTATTTCACACAGGTATGTCAAAATCATCTTGTAGCCTAAGAGTCAGGATTTACTGTCAAGTCTGTGGCTTAAATAATACTTTATATAAACACATTACATAATGTGATTCTTTGCTCTTTACCTTTTCTTCAAGTAATTTTTAAAAATGGGGTTAAATCTGATGTCCATGTACAGAATTGTTCAACAGTACTGAGTCTTGATAAATCATTTAATAATGCGAGCTTTATTATCTTTCATTTATCAAATGTCATCTCTTTGAGCTTAAAACCAAGATCTATTATATCATCTTCTGGTTGAATTACTTCTGACTTGAATTACTGGGCCAGAACTTTTCCAGGGATGATTTCTTGAGCTGTGAAGTGAGGACGAAGCATTTTCTCAGTTTTCTGTGTTTGGCAGTGATTGTTGGATGGAGTGATCCACCAAGTTCGAACAAGTCCAAAATCTCAGAGGTTGGGATTTTTCCCTTAAGTTACTTCTCTCAATATAGTTTTATTGACCCAAAGTGCTAAGACTACAGAAATTGAATATAGCCTGCTTATTCAGACTTTTGCAGCAACTTTCCCAAAATGCATTACACTACCTCTGCTTCTGCCCCATGGTGTATTTAGACAGTACTCTACTACCAGTCCTCTGGGTAACTAGCATTTCTGGTCACATCGTTTCTAAATTCTCTAATGAAACCATTCATTTCCTCATCTGTGTCTCACAGACAGCTTCACCTACTGAATTTTTATCCCATTGTTTAAAGCTTTTGATGCCATCCAAGATCTTTTATTTATTATATTACTAATTTTAAAAGAAATTCCTGAAAAGTAGAGAACAAATAGTTTATGAAAGATGTTAGGTATGTGTGTCTCTGTGTCTCTGGATTATCCTGGTTACCTTTATTAATAGGCTTACAATTCATTTCTAGCTATATGTATATGATCTATTTTTGGCTCTGTTTGGGTGACACAAACAGAATTTGCTTTATTTCATTTTAGGAGGATCAAGGAGTTGTGAAATATAAGCAGGTTTTCTTTCCAATGAGTTTTAAATTTTGTGATGGAGATCTAAACAACATGAAACCTACAAAACTACATAATACCTGTTTAAATATAATAAGCCTTTTTATTTCAAAGAACCTATGAATATTACTAAACTTAGGACCAAATTTACCATTCTATAACCTCATACTAACATAGTCAATAAAAAATGTTCATCATGTAATGCTAGCAGGAATAATAGAACTCTTTATAAAATCTCAGTAATGGGTGCCTGGGTGTCTTGTTGGTTGAGCATCCAACTCTTGGTTTTGCCTCAGGTCATGATCTTAGGGTTGTGAGATGGATCCCCATATCAGGCTCAGTGCTACTGAGTGTGGGGCCTGCTTGAGGTTCTCTGTCTCCTTCTCCCTCTGTTCTACCCCATGTATATATGCTCGCTTGCTCTTAAAAAAAAGGAAGTGAAAATCTTGATAACAATGTTATTAATGTTAATTTATATGCATATTGAACAAAGACTAGAAAGTAATATACTAAAAGCATAATATGATGGATACTCTTGGGTATGTGAGTTTAATTTAATTTTTCAGTCCTTTTGTATTTTCCAAAATTTGTACAGTGAGTATGTATTACATTAATAATAAATAAAGATATTTCAAAACCCAGTATAAGGGACACATCATTTTATTAAAAATAGGTGAAGAAGATTAAGAGGTACAAACTTCCAGCTATAAATTGAGTCATGGAGATGAAAATTATAGCATAAGAAATATAGTCAATAATACTGTAATAATGTCATATGGTGACAGTGACAACACTTATCATGGTAAGTGTTGAATAATGTATATAATTGTCAAATCACTATGCTGTACATCTGAAATTAATATAACATCTTATGTTAACTATCCTTCAATAATAATAATTTTTTAAAAAAGATTTTGGAGGGCAGCCCGGGTGGCTCAGCGGTTTAGTGCTGCCTTCAGCCCAGGGCCTGATCCTGGAGACCCAGGATCGAGTCCCACGTCGGGCTCCCTGCATAGAGCCTGCTTCTCCCTCTGCCTGTGTGTCTACCTCTCTCTCTCATTAATAAATAATAAAATCTTTAAAAAAATAAAAATAAAAAAATAAAAAGATTTTGGATTAAAGAGATAGTTTAGCACCTAGCTGGCTCAGTTGGTGGAGCATGTGACTCTTGATCTTGGGGTTGTGAGTTCTGGTTGCATGTTGAGGTAGAGTTTACTCAAAAAAAAAAAAAAAGAAAAAAGAAAAAAATATTTTGTGTAAGTTTTAGGTCGTTATATGTAAGTTTCAAGTTATACCTGATGTGAATTTGTAAACTATAAAGCTAAAGGAAACTTTAACAATAAAAATAATGATTGGATATAGTAATTATAACTTCCATGAATATAGTCCTTTAGTAAAACCTATGCTATTATATATATTATGTCATATTATGATTCCTTGATTACACTTGCCATCCTCATGCAGGCAAGAAGGACATTAATAGCCATAGACTGTTAGATTTGGCCCATGGTCATACAAAATCATAGCCCTAAACCTAGATCCCAGTTTAGTTCTTTTTCCAGAAGTATCTGTAGGAGTAAATTAGAGAATGACTTGTTTCTTTCTGAAAAGAAAAACATCACTAAGGCTGTTTGTGATCTTTGCCCTTGTGAGTATTACTTTAATTCATTAATACTTCTTTCATGCGTAGATAAAGAGAGCACACCAATATCTTCGTGCCTATTATGTTTGAGGACCAATGCTGGACACTGGATATACATTTACTCACCTAATCCTCTCAACAGCCATGTGATAGAGACAGTATGATCTTGATTTTACAAGTGTGAAATCTCTTTAGATTGGGTTACCACACTTGTGAATTGTCAATATGGAATTAAACCTGTTCTGTTCTTCCTGACTTTAATGCTCAGTCACGGTGAAGGGTGAGTGCTGGAAAAACTGCATTAGATGAAGAAGAAGAATAAAGCAGGATGAAGCACCCAGAAGACTGGTGCTAGTGAAAGCAAAAATCCAGCCTGTTATGCAAAGCTTCCCCACAAGTTTAGGGGTTTAAGGGTGTACACTACGGACACAGAGATAACTAGGTTTGAATCCGTCTTTGATCCTCACTAGCTCTGTGAACTTCAACAGTATCTATCCTCTCATATCTTCAATTTCCTCATCTAAAAAATGAAGACACAGTCATAATAATTTTAATTCTCGTGAGGAAGAAATGAGGTAATTTATATAGAGATCTTGGTGCACAATTCCTAGAGTAAAAATAGGGCTCCGTAAATGTTAGTTTTAAATGATAACGTTGATTATGATGATAATAATAATAATTATAAACCTGAAGTTGCACAGCTATATATAGCCAGGGAAGCATTTTAATACGAAGCCAAAAATTTAAGCAGAATCAAAAAGAAACATTCTAATCGAAGTCTTCTTGAAGTTGAGATAAATTGATAACTATTAAGATATTATGAGAAAGATATCAGTTTTTTCTAGTTGATTAGTACGTTTTACTAAAAAGGTATTTTCTACATGAATCATATTCTTTTAATGCATGTGACTTGTGCGTAAGATGCATAGATGCTCACTTGTCATGTTTCTTAATAGGGAGACATGTAAGGGGAGGCAGAAAGATGGTTAAGGGGGCTCCTCTTTGATTTATGGCGGCCTGCAAAAGTATGTCAGATGGGGAAGTCTAACTATTCTTTAGGTCTTGGGGTCGGGTGATTTGACATACTTAGGTGCCCACAAGCAAGAGAGAGAGACAGAGAGAGACATTTGATTGTGTCCTTGCTTACTCAGCTGTAATGGCTCCATGGTGGACGTTATTACTTATGTTAAACCATGATATGTTTTATGATTATATGTTGCTTTAAATAAGCATTGATCCTGAAGCAATTGATTTAATAAGGATTGGGTGGAAAGCTTGCTCCTTTTCCCTTTTCTTGTTCATTTGGTCTCTCTGCGGCTGGTTTTCTTGAAGCCTCAATGATTGTGGGACACGTCATTTCATACCTTGCCTCTGAGCTAATAGGAACATCTTACTTGTGAAGCAAACTTGTCAGAAATGCTTTCGTTTATTGGAAGTGTGATGCACAGACCCTTTGCACAATGTAAGTGTAGGATGCCCTGCAGCCCATGTGCATTTTGTACCCCCATGGTGGATTCACTTCACGCTAATGAGAGGTTGCTTAGTGTTATTCAAATTTCAACACTTTTTCACTGCTAATAACCCAGCCTGTTGTCTGAAAAGTGAGTGATTGTCAAACAAGACATTATTATTCTTTAAAATTTATTTCTTTTTTAAACTCAGCACAGTGTAAAGCATTGACCATGGGTATCTTTCCTTTTTTGTGCCACTGTGGCCTTCCCCTAATGACCCTTGTGAAAGCCCACTTCTTTTCACTGCTATTTATATTTGTTGCCTGTTTTGATTTTCTTAGAGCTTTATTGTATCATCTCTTTGTTTCAGACACCATGTTCTCATGAGAAAAACAAACATACCCAACAGTAACCTGGAACAGTGCCTCTGTTTCTGGAACTCAGGAAAGCTTTTGCTTCCTGTCATCAGTGGGTTTTGAGCATCTGTTTATATTCTCTCTAGATTCCTTTCTCTTGAGTGGACATGCCCATAAAGGAGAGGTGTTTGGAATCTTGTGGTGGTCATAAATGAACTGAATCAGGCTCTTAATAAGAAATTCTTTGTAGCTTCTTAGTAGCAATAATAATAACTATATTGTATGGATTTGGAGCCTGTCATTTTTAGTGATTAAGCATGCAGACATATAAAACCTCTTTTGTTTGGTCATGGCTTCCAATGTTGCTCTTGAAGAACTAGTGAAGAGAATGGTAATGGACCCAGAACGCTTTTCATATGGTACCACTTAAAACAGCGCTAATTAGCATTATAGTGAATCTTTTGGCCTCCCTGAACCTCCATTTCATCATTTGTGGAATGTAGTAGTAGGTCTAGACTAGGTATTCTCACCCTAACCCTCAAGAACACTAAGACTTGGGTGATGAGGGTCATGTGGGGGTTTAAATTGTGCATGCATGCACAAATGTAGTCATAGGAGTTGTTGCAGATAGGGGTGGTGCGGGGTTGTTCTCTGTACTGTAGGATGTAGAAGCATCCCTGGCCCTACCCACTAGAGGCCAGTAGCACCCTCTTAGTTGTGACAAACAAAAATGTCCCCTATGGAACAAAATTGTCCCTATGGAGAATTACTGGTCTAGAATCACATTTTTTTTTAATTTTTAAAATTTTTATTTTTTAAAGATTTTAATTTATTTATTCATGAGAGACACAGAGTGAGAGAAAGGCAGAGACATAAGCAGACAGAGAAGCAGGCTCCATGCAGGGAGCCTGACATGGGGCTCAATCCCGGATCTCCAGGATCACGTCCTGGGCTGAAGGCAGGTGCTTAACTGCTGAGTTACCTGGGTGTCCCAAGAATCACATTTTTAGAAGTATACAACAAAATGATATGAATCCAAGAGTTTGTTGGCACAATTATCAAAGTTCTATGACACTTCTGTACAGTGACATAAAGAACAGAGGTTATTTCACTTTTGCCTCCTTAGAAGCCTTTCTTTTTTTTTTTTTTTTAGAAGCCTTTCTTGATAAGGTTTAAATACTGCTATGAATTTGTTCCTTTGATTAAAATTTGAGAACTCAGTTATCAAAGTGTGAAAGAGGACACAGCAAAGAGACCTTTGAACAAATAATGCTTTATGTTTATAGATTAACACATAAAGTTAGAATGAGCTATGCTACTGGAGAGGTGAATACTCAACACAGACATTTAAAAGATAGGTTCTGGCACATAACAAACATTCCAAACTATTGTTGAATGGATGGATGATGAATAGATGGACAGTTGAATGATGGATCAGCTGTTACTAACTCCTGTGGCTTTAGGAGCAGTATTTCATCAGTGACAAAAATGGTGGTTACAGAAACCAAGGAAGGAAGAGGTCACTACAGGGCCTCTTTCATTTCTTCTATGGCTTCTATGAGTCCCTCCCAGGTACCTGCCTGCCTCTGCCCTTCCACAATATTCTCTCCTCAGGTCTATATCCTTATTTCCTTTTTCTCCCTTTTATTTCTGTTGCCTGAATCGATTATATTAGAGTTTTCCATATTGTATCATTTCTTTGAATCAAACATTTACTTATTTAAGAGAGGGAGAGTATGGGGGAAGGAGCAGAGGAAGAAGGAGAGAGAGCTTTAAGCAGACTCCCCACTGAGCATGGAACCAGATGCTAAGCTCCATCTCACAACCCTGAGATCATGACCTGAGCTGAACCAAAAGTCAGACCCTTAACCGACTACGCCACCCATACATCAGGATCTTATGAGAAAACAAAATCCACCACTTTGTGAATCCGCATCTGGGCATTCTGAAGGAAGGACTGAGTTTTTCTTCTCTGGTTGTTTGAATCAAACTAATGATGTGATTTCTGATCTTTGAAAATCACTTCTGATTCATTTTCTAGGGTTGCATGTCTTTCTTTGATAATTTATTCCAGAACAATTCAAGTTTTTGCTCGAAGGAAACTGTGTTGACAACTGTGATGGGTGGATTTTGTTTGTGCCCTCCTAATGGTGTTATTGATCTGGAAAAGTATTTCCTCTCTTTTATAGTTAAAGAAATTGAGGCCTGGATTTGTTAAGACATAGAGCTTAATGTCTATAATAAGTATGGAGTTATATCGGGGTTGGAACTACTGAGCTCAGATCTGTAGCACCAAGATGGAAGGTAGGATTGAAGCAGTATAGATAATTTCATGTGAAAATATTGAATTTATAGTATCAGAAGATTGAAACATTTTTCTTTATGTTTTGTTTGAAAGTCATGATTATTATCCAGGGTGGCTACTTTACACTCCCATAGCTTTGATTTATTGGGACTAGCTTCTCTAAAATGGACAAATTACTTAACGTCGAGAACTTTCTTTAGAGTTTTATTTTAGTAAATGTTGCTCATGACCTGCTTTTTTCTCTCTAGACCTTCTCTCACCATGCCTCACAGGAACCTGACAGGAAGCTGCAATGTTAATTGTGGTTGTAAAATACACGAGTATGAGCCAGTCTGTGGATCAGATGGAATTACATACTTTAACCCTTGTCTGGCTGGCTGTGTTAACAGTGGTAATCTTAGCACTGGGGTGAGTATATTTCACAAGTTCCTGTACTGTCGTTAATCCAACATCCTGTGACGAGGACGTGTTAGGACTCATATGCTATTGCGTGGCTTCAGTCCCTCTTTTCAAGAAACTTCAGATAACCTACGAAATACATCTTGGCAAAAACCCAGAGGAAGGAAAATTATGCAATGCTATCATTTTTCTCCAGGGATGATTGGAGCATGTAGATGCAGCCCTCTCCCACTTTACGACGTTCTGTGCCAACTCAGTGAAATGTGATAAGGTTGAGTGCTAGGCCGCTCATTTCTTACTCTCCTAGGGTGCTTGCGATGCATTTGAAGGTCAAAATGACCACATTTTGTGCCAGTGGAAGAGAATAGGAGAGTACCTTCCCTGATCAGAATCTGTGAAGATGGGCAATGGCCATTTTTTATAGACTATCAGTTCAAACTTTTCTTTCTTTTTTTTTTTTAACTTTCAGAGTAAAGATATTTCTGTCAGTTTAAGAATAGGCTATTTTGAGAATTCCCTTCCCTGTGAATTATAAATAGGCTGTAATACTGTGGGAGGTTTTCATATTCTACTCAGTTCTTTACTGAGCCTGGTTTCATTCTTTGCATAAGAACAGATTGTGGGAGGCTGCTTTAATTAATAAGGTTAAGGTGCATTGGCTTGTATTGTGTGGGTGTTCAGGGATTAGACCGTTGACTGTATGTTTTGGGGTTACCATATTTGATTTCTGAGTTTTAAGCTATGGTGATAAATTGAGAAAGCCTGTTGCTGGATCCCCATTATATAATGGGTGAGCTCCAGCATGTGCCCAAGTTGAAAGAGATGAGATCTGTTCTTGGGGGCTAAGGACTTCCCTGCAAGTGAGTGAGTGAGTCCTTTAATGTACAGTCTTCGTTCTTGAAAAGAGACCAGCAGTCCCTGGAGCACAGATGGCCAAATGACCCCCCATCCTCATATTTGTTGCTACTGCTTCTCTAAGTGGCTGAGAGGTCACAATGACAGTGAGTTCAGCTGATGTCTGGTCAGTAAAAATAACAGAAGAGGCAGAAAGATTGTTTTTATTTGAAATACATTTTTAGCTCCTTGAATTAGCTGGTTTTAAATGAAACAGCCAATGATATATTCACTGGTCCTGGCCCTGGAGTCATCACAGCTGCATCCTGAATTCTCTGCATTTATTTAACAAATATTACCTTAAGTCCTACACTGTGTCCAGGCTTATGCTAGGTGCTCCAATGGGCACAAATAAGCAGAAGGCTTGGTTTCTGTTTTTGAGGGGCTTCTCTAATCCGGGAACCCAAGAATTAAACAGTGATGGAAACACCACATAATTGTGACCAAAATGAGCATATGGAATGTGAACGCTATAGAACTGAGTGTTGAAAGCTTCTTATAAAAGTTTAGGTTTAGATGATTTGGCCAGCAGACTTTGTTTGATGCACACTTTGGATCCTTACTCTTAGCAATAAGGATATATTTTCAGTTAAATATTATGCATGTTTTAAAGTTTAAATTCAATTAGCCAACATATAGAACATCATCAGTTTCAGAGGTAGAGATCAGTGGTTCATCAGTTGCATATAACACCCAGTGCTCGTTGCATCACCTGCCCTCTTTAATGCCTATCACCCAGTTACTCATCCCCTCTACCTACCTCCCCTCCAGCAACCCTCAGTTTGTTTCCCAGAGTTAAGAGTCTCTCATGGTTTGTCTCCCTCTCTGACTTCTTCTCATTCAGCTTCCCTTTCCTTCCCCTATGATCCTCTGCGCTATTTCTTATATTCCACACATGAATGAAACCATGTAATTGTCTTTCTCTGATTGACTTATTCTGCTCAGCAAAATATTATGCATATTTAAGTACTAGAGTTATTTTAGAGCTTTTAACTTTGTCTTAATTTTCCTGTGCTTTAGGTTGGCTCACAACCAATCTTTGTCTTCCCTTAGATAAGGAATTACACAGAGTGCACCTGTGTCCAAAGCCGGCAAGTGATCACTCCCCCTACAGTGGGACAGCGCGGTCAGCTCCGCGTGGTTATTGTTAAAACGTATCTCAACGAGAATGGCTATGCTGTGTCTGGGAAGTGCAAACGGGCCTGCAATACCCTTATCCCGTTCTTAATTTTTCTCTTCATCGTCACCTTCATCACAGCATGTGCCCAACCATCAGCCATCATAGTAACACTCAGGTGAGAACAGCACTCCACTTCTGGGTGGGTTACACACTCAGAATTGCCCAAGTACGCATTCCAAACTGAGACTGATATAGTAAAATGGAGAGAAAAGCCAGTTTGATTGTACAGGAAAGCGCTCAGACATTTGCTTGTTGAACTTAAGAGTTTTCCCACGTCAGGGAGGGAAAAGAAAAGAATATTGTAACTTTCATGCCCTTGAATTTTCTTTATTCAGATGGTTCTAGTCCTGTAGTTGAGTGAAACTTCTTTTGGATGCCTTTGGTTCCCAAAGTCTGCACCCTAAAGGGTTCAAGTTCGGAGCTGAAAGCTGTCACCATGTTAGCCACAAAAAGCCTGACTCCAGATGGGGCAGGAAGTCATTTAGTGAAGTTGCTAAATCTCCTGTACAGCAAAGAATGTTCTCTCCAACCTTGTAGGCAGGTAGTACTTCTAGGACCGGTGACAGTTCACGCTGGGCCTGGAGTTCAAGATGCTGATTTCATGAATTTTACTATCATATAAAATTTTGGAGTTGAACCAAGGAAAGGACAGACTGGGAGATATAATTTTTCAGTTGTTCATGCTGTGCTTTATTATATATACCTTTTGTGGTGTTTTGCTTACAAGAGAATCCAGATGTTACTTTAATGGAAGTCCTATTCAAAACATTTACAGGGGTACATTCAGATCAGAGTGTTGGCATTCACGGTAAAGGCTGCAGTGGGCAAAGGAAGAAGGCGGACAGTGCGGTGAAGGAAGAGCATGTCCACAGCAGCTTTAGGGGAGCCAGGGGAGGCAGGGTAATGAATAGTGAGGAGGAAAGGGAATTAGTTCTTATTCTTCCTGTACCCCCTCTTTGGCTCCTCAGCACCCCCCACGGCTGAGCACCTGGAGGGCACATCTGCTGGGATGTCATGCTTAGCAGGGTAGTTGGGCTCTGTTGCTTATGGTACATATTTTGACTTCTCTTCCATGGGATGCTGAGTTAGACGTTTCCCAGCCAATTCATTCCTCATCAGTATGATAACAGCATACTGTTATCAGTATGTTAACAGCATACTCCCATGGGAAGGCCTATTGGTTGATTCACTCAATTCCTCTATCAACAGATTCTTATGCATTAGGCAAACTGCTAGGAAAAGATAAGGAAGGTGCAGAAAAGATGGCAGGTGTGCCAGTCCTTGGGAAGTTGACATGCTATACCTACAGCTCAATGTGTATGGGACGGAAAGGATAGGGTACTTCATCATTAAAAAAAAATGAATCATTAATAATCTCATTCTTTAAACTTTAATTCTGCAAGAGATGTTAAATAACCCAGATCAGGGCTGCCCATGTTATAGTGCTCAAACATGGCAAATCACCAGCTGGCTTCTAACCCAAACCTTCAGAAAAGGAGCCCTTTCATCTTGACTAATTACAATTCAATAGATTCCGATCTTCCTGCCATGTGGGAATGACTTAGAGACTGTGTTTTAGGAAAAGAAGAAAAAACAAGGCGGTGTGGAGGGATTCACTCCTTTTCTAATGTTTGGTTTGTTTTTTATACTTTTTTCTGATTCTACTTCTTTCTTTAACTTTTTTCCTCTACACTTTTCCTTGAGAAATTATGGGAGTAGCTTTCAGTCTACACACCTACTGTCTGAAAAGTGTAAGCAAATAGAAAAAAAGAATGCAGTAGTTAGGATAAAATACTATATATATTTTTTTCACAGAACTGATTTTTTGGAAGCTCAGAACTACTTCTGTACCTTCAACCACGAATCTTTGGCCCTCCACCAGAATTTCCCCAGAAACAGAGTGAATCAGAGTCACTTCTGAGAACTCATTCACCAATTTAACTATATCTACAGTCTCTTTGGGCTGTTGTTAATAAATTCTAGTAAATAAATATTTTGGCACGACAGCTCTTTGGTCCCCGGCTCCGTGCTAAGCAGGCTTGATGTAACATTCATTTCCTGAGGCCAGTGTTTTAAAACATTTCTCTTTTTGCCTTCACTGTAGGTCAGTAGAAGATGAGGAGAGGCCTTTCGCGCTGGGAATGCAGTTTGTTTTATTGCGAACACTTGGTACGTTTCTGAATTTCCACACATGCCTTTTAGTTCCTCTTTATAGATGGTACATTCTCACTGTCCTTTAAAAATGGCAAGTCAATCATTTGTTACCATTAGTAGAGTAGTAGGTAGACTTTAAAGGTTAATGGCAAGGGCGCAACTTCTTTATTTTCTGATTTGCACTAGAAGCTACCCACTTCTGTCATTTGATGAAACAGAATACAACTGACTTTAGAACAGTTTCTTTTATACCATGAGCATAAACTTGGGCTAAATTCTTCCAGAGAGTTTTTGGTACAGTAAAAATTATTGAACCAAGAAATTGTAGTGGGCTATGATTCTGGCATTTTTGTTTGCTTATGCCTTTAAAACTTTTTTTTAAATTTATTTATTCATGAGAGACATGGAGAAAGAGAGAGAGAGAGAGGCAGAGACACAGGCAGAGGGAGAAGCAGGCTCCATGCAGGGAGCCCGACCTGGGACTCGATCCCAGGGCTCCAGGATCATGCCCTGAGCTGAGGATCACGCCCTGGGCTGAAGGCGGCGCTAAACCGCCGAGCCACCCGGGCTGCTCTTCTTATGCCTTTTTAACATGGAAGTGATGGAAATTGGTACTCATATTATTTGCAAAAATTTTAATTCCTTACTCCTTTACAACAATTTTGTGGGGCTGGGCAAAAAGTATACCTATCAAGTTTTCTGAGAAAAGAAATTAAAAATTCTGAAAAGAACAAAGAAAGATCCCCAAATTGATACATAGGGAGTCTCCTTTATTTAATAACAAGAGAAGCTCATTAGCACTGTCAGTATGTTGCGAGTTCATTAGGATGTGAAGAACGTTGTTCTGATTTTGACAAACACCACATTACTCTGTGGCGTTTTGGGACAATGCATGGAAAATACCATGTGAAGTAGCCCATTGCCTTGATCAGTTTTAATGTATTTTTTTAATTGACTGCCCCATCATCAAGTATAGTTTTTCTTTTGCAAGTAAGAGTCTCATTTTCTTCAGCTTTGTTTCTCCCACTAATCAGTATCATTGTCCACAGGACAAAAAAAAGGGTTTTTTTTTTTTTTTTTTTTTTTTTTTTTTACTTAAATTTTTAATTTACATTTTGGAGGATGAAACACTTTAAAATTATATCATCGGACCCTCTGAAACATTAATCTTCTTTGGAATTCTCAATTTGTTATTATGTTGTGGTTGATGGCTCAGCCCAGAGTAGGGACTTCCCAATGATCCTCAGAGGCTTCTAGTTGCATTGAATGGGTTGCTTGTTTTTTTGGTACTGATAAAACTTTGAAGGTCCCATTTTTCTTTTTTTTTTTAAAGAAAATATTTTCTTTATACAAAATATATATGTGTATATACACTTTTTATATACATATATATACACATATACTTTTATATGCATATACTTTTGTATATACATATATACAAAAATATATATACAGTGGTGTTGATTGAGGGATTATTTCTGATGTTGAAACATTGAAAACAGTGAAATGGTCAACACTATAGAGGATTGACTGAATTAATTATGCATCATCTGGATGATTGAATACCTTGCAGCCACTACAAATGAGACTTTAAAAGGAAAAAGTTAGGGGATCCCTGGGTAGCTCCGCAGTTTAGCACCTGCCTTTGGTCCAGGGCACGCTGGAGTCCTGGGATGGAGTCCCACGTCGGGCTCCCGGCATGGAGCCTGCTTCTCCCTCTTCTGTGTCTCTGCCTCTCTCTCTCTCTCCCCCCTGTGTCTATCATAAATAAATAAATAAATAAATAAATAATCTTAATAAAAGGAAAGGAAAAAGATATAATGAGAAAAGGCTTACAAGATGACATTGAGTGAAAAAAAACAGAAAACAAAGCTATATTCAGATCAGATTCGGGAATGGACAAACATACACATAAATGGTATTTATAGTCTAATTCTATGATTAAAGAAAAAAAAACATAGCCAGGGGTGCTTCATCTGCCCAGTTGGACTCTTGATCTTGGGGTTGTGGGTTCGGGCCCCATGTTGTGTATGGAGGTTATTTAAAAATAAATCTTGAAACAAAACATAAATCAATCAATCAAAAAATAGCCCTAACAATAAATATAAATAGTTAAGAAAGACACCCACCTATTAAAAACAGTTGACTCAAAGTGAGAAGTTTCTCGATGCTTTCATCGGTGTCCATCGAAAGATGAATGGATAAAGAAGATGTGGTATATATACACAATGGAATATTACTCAGCTATTAGAAATGACAAATACCCACCATTTGCTTTGACGTGGATGGAACTGTAGGGTATTATGCTGAGTGAAGTAAGTCAATCGGAGAAGGACAATCATTATATGGTTTCACTCATATGGGGAATATAAAAAATAGTGAAAGAAATTATAGGGGAAAGGAGAGAAAATGAGTGGGAAAAACCAGAGATGGTGACAAAACATGAGAGACTCCTAACTCTGGGAAATGAACAAGGGATAGTGGAAGGGGAGGTGGGCATGGGGGTGGGGTGACTGGGTGATGGGCACTGATGGGGGCACTTGACGGGATGAGCACTGGGTGTTATACTATATGTTGGCAAATCGAACTCCAATAAAGAAATATGCATAAAAAATGAAGGTCCCATTTTTCAAAGCCAGCTGGTTAAAGGAAATTCTGATATGCTTTGATTTAGTTAAGAAGCTTCCTTATACTTCCTGTTGAAAACTAAAAAGTTGTTTTCAAGGAAGGAAATTTGTTTCACTAAAGGGTCGTGGCTCTGCCTATCTTTGATGCCATGGAGTTGGGGTGACTTCATATGGAATTGGAGGTAAAGGTAAGTCAACAGAGGGATGTTGCAGTGTCAGGAATAAGTGGAAGGAGTACATTTCAGGTTAATTAATTCAAAGTTGACTTAAATTCTGTTGATTATGAAAAACTATAGTTGGGCCCACAAGCCAATTTCCATTTCCTAAAATTCCAAAGCAAATAGAGTTTTTTAGTAATGTTAAATTTTAATTGTAGCGAACATACCTCATTTTAAATGAATACAACATATTTAAAAATATATCACCTGGGCTCTTAGCCCACTATCTTCCCTTTCTTCCTCTCTTCTCTCTTTTCTTTCTCCTTTTCTCCCTCATTCCTTCCCATCACTTCCTTTTATAAACTCTTATTGAGGATCCACAGGCTGTCCTGATGGGTCCTTGGGATGGAAGGAATAAAAAGCATGGTCTCTGCCATCAAGGAACTATGGGTGACAAACCTGTAAACACTTTCAACGCTATGTGATAGTTGATACAATGGAGATTTGCAAAATGCAGTTGGAATATTAGTGGCACCTGAGTGAGTGAGGAATTTAAAGGAGGGGTAGATAATTGCAAGGTGAACAATTTGGGGATGGGGAAACATTTCAGTAAAGGGAGTAACATACGGTGAAGGAAGTCTACTTGGGTAGACTTTCTTTCTTATGGGAGTAAAGAAATGTCTATCTCATAGCCCAAACAATGAAGCTACTACTTATCACAGATGTTTCACAAGCTTCAAAGATGAATTTTATGCCTTAATTATTTCTATGTGCCGAATGTCTTTATGCAGTTTGCCATTTGATGTGGTTTCTGACTTATGGGGGGCAGTTTTTTCCCCATATTCTTCCTGCACCCAAGGACTAGAACCCAACCCATCGGATCTAAGTGTACTGAATTTTAGTGGTTGATGAAGGGTGCCTCTTGAGTATTCCATGACAAAATCTGATTTTTTAAGTTTAAAAGGATTGCCTAATTGAATTTTTAGCAATAGACATTTTTATAATCTTAAAAATCAATAATGTATTCTGACTGGGTTGCAAATTAGAAGATTTAAAGTATTTATAACTTAGCATTTTTATAATAAATATATTATGATAAGATGTGACATATTTAAAACAGTCAAGTAACACAAGAAAACCACTGCCCTCAACTGGTTTTAGAGCCAATAAGCACCTTGCTAATTTGCAAATCTGTTTTCTCTTTTAAGAGAAGCTAAATATTTTTCTTTTCCTTTTTCTCTGCAACTCTAGCATACATTCCTACTCCAATTTACTTTGGAGCAGTTATTGACACCACCTGCATGCTCTGGCAACAGGAATGTGGAGTGCAAGGCTCTTGCTGGGAGTACAACGTGACATCATTTCGTTTTGTCTATTTTGGTTTGGCGGCTGGCCTCAAATTTGTTGGCTTTATTTTTATTTTTCTGGCCTGGTACTCCATTAAATACAAGGAGGACGAGCTGCAGAGGCAGAGGTGGAGAGAATTCCCTCTGAGCACTGTGAGCGAGATGGTGGGCCACACCGACAACGCCGATAAGTATGCCCGGACTAGATCTTGTCCAGCTTTCAGCAGCCAGGGGGATTTCCATGAAGAGACTGGTCTGCAGAAAGGGATCCAATACACAGCACAGACCTATCCGGGGCCCTTCCCCGAAGCAATAAGCTCCTCCCCAGACCCGGGGCTGGAAGAAAGCCCTACTGCCATGTAGCCTCCCTCTTGAAGCTTGAAAATGGAAGACTTTAGTTTTGTTGGTTGAGTTGAATATGGCAACTTAAGAAACACCCGTGCCTTCTTTTCTTTCTTTCTTTCTTTTTTTAACCTCTAAAGACAAAATCCTCAAACCAACAAAACTCAGTATACACAGCCACCATCGATTGAGGGCTGGATACCTCAACAAGACTGGGAGCCTTCACCCCCTCTCCCCCACTTCTCTCCAAGAAAGAGGAGTTGAGATATATTTGTTACCATTTCCACTATGTTAATTTAATGCTCATGCTCCAGTGTGGTATAAGGCTGAGAGGTGCCTGGTTAACAAAATCACAGGAAGTGTAATGGTGGTACATGTCATTAGCATACACTCCAAACAGAGGTGAGCTTGACCATGACTTTGCATTTACAAATCCAAGTTTTTAGATATGAACACCTACTGTGAGTTCTGCTACAAAGCACAAATGAATTTGCCTCAACTATGCAATTTTGATTGGGAAAAATGTAAGTGCAGCATGTTACTTTTTCTTTCAAGAGACTAAAGCAGATACGTTTTGAAAAGAGGACAAGAAACTTTCCCTGAAGTACTGTTAATAGCATTTTAAGCCATAGCAGAGTCATAAATCAGGTAGAATTTTTTAAATGCTTCAAAGGAATCATGGATAGTGTGATAAAAGGAACAGCTACTTTATTTCATAAGACACATTCTCTTTTAGTCTGTCAGCTCCATCATAAGGTAAGGAGTCTGCTGACTTGTAAATCTGATAGTTTGAAGATAAACTCCAGTATTCTTTTGCCAGGGGCTTTAAAACCAGTGTGCTAAATAATATGACTAGAACTTAATTTGAGATGCCTCATAAGGAGAGAAACTTGATGGCTTTCTCATCCAAAGAAAAAATGCTGCAGAAATTCTTTTAGCTCTATGGGCCCACACAAGGGTAGTTGAGAGTTGTAACCTTGACACTCAATAGCTGGAAAAAGAAATTCCACAGAGGTAAGATTGAGTCCCATCTGATCATTTTAAGTTATATGCCTGGAAACCCTAGCAGATCTGTATTGTTTTCTTTTTTACGTACAGAAAATTGCTGTGGCTGCCCCCCGAAGTTGAGTAATTAAATCAGGAAAGCTATACCTGTGATATGAAAATCACTTTGCATACAGGAGGAGGGAGGTCTGTGAGCTATGAGAGTATGATCCTAAGTCATGATTGAAAATTATTTAAAATCAACTTGTCTGTTGTACTGAATTCTACTTTATCGGAGTTAGAATGATTTTACATCTGTTAGCCTTCCCACAGCGATTCTGAAAGAGGATTTTTCTGTTCCTAAAGGCTCTTTTGGTTCATGATCCATAATCCTTGTCAGTTCCTCCCAGCACATCACGTTGACTTAGGTACCACACAGAGTGCTTTCTACATGGTTCTTTCATTCTTTTTTTTTTTTATTTATTTATTCATGAGACAGAGAGAGAGAGAGAGAGAGAGAGAGCCAGAGACACAGGCAGAGGGAGAAGCAGGCTCCATGCAGGGAGCCTGATGTGGGACTCGATCCTGGGCCCTAGGATCACGCTCTGGGCCGAAGGCAGATGCTCAACCGCTGAGCCACCCAGGTGTCCCTCTACATGGTTCTTAAGGTAGATGCTTCCCAACAGCTCTGTGGCCTGATAGCAGGTTAACTCATGGGATCTGGCTGCTCAGAACAAGAATCTTGGCAACCCAGACTTAAGAGGGACCTTAGCTTCCAAATGCCAATATAATTGTGAATGGTTTCTGCCAAGGAACCTATGCTTGTGTAGGGGCTAATCTGGGAAATGATTTCCTTGGCTGACTTCCAGTCTTCAACGGGGGGAAGGGATTGACCGAACTGTCCCATGATTCAGGCTCTTTGCCCTTCCTCCTTGGAGGTACTGGTGGAGCTGTATGATTGCTTGTGGGTACCAGGTCGCCTTCCTCTCTACTGAAGAACGGTATTGTCAGATGGCCCTTTTGGGTACATGCAGTTTGTGGAGAGGGTTAGCACTGTTAGACTGAATGATGTCTGTAAAGGGCGGAGCCAGTGGTCTCAGGTGACAAGGGCTTCCCTTTGACCATTCTCATTTGTCTGAGTCATAAGTAAGCTGTTGCCTTTAATTATCTGGGTGTCTGTTCCGCCTGGCTCCGCGTGGTATATTTTGAAGGTCTTCAGAGAATATTGCTGATTAACTTAGTGTCTACTCTGGTGCCTTAGGGTTCCCTTTTACTCTCTATGGGAGATCTTTGATCCTTTAGACCCTTTAGAAAGTTTCCTTTTGTGTTGGAGCTAAAGGTATACAGGTTGGGGAGAGGTGATATTTTTTTAATTCTTTCCTCATTGCTAAGGAACTGCATTGAAAGAATTTGGATGGGATTAGCACTTTTTTTTTTTTTTTAAGCTAAGATTGTATGTTCCAACACTCTTAGAATCTCTCTCTTCTTGGTAGTATATTTTGAAAAGGAGCTGCTCTCAGAATTCCAAGGTAGGAAGTGACTGACTCTTTGGGTATAATTAGACAGTCCTTTGAACACTCATCCATCTAGTTCAGCAACCATTGACCAGTTCTCTATCAGGTACTATTTTAACCAATTACCCTCTGCTGCTCTATGAGATTCTTTAGGTTGACTGGCCAGAATTCCAAGAAATTGGCCTGAATTGTACACCACAATATTAATATTGTACTTCCTCAAGTATGTGATACTTATAAATAGCGGGTGTATCATTAATGTGTTGTTGGTTAATGTAGAATAAGTAGTATAAATCACAGAAGACTGAGGTTTTAGAATATGTACCAATTAAGAATTGTCCCCAAAATGCTTCAGGTCCTCTTAGCATCCTTGGAATATTACATAGTCAACTAAAGTAACTATTTGGCAAATGGCACCATTTAACTGTAGATATGAGGTTCTTCTATGTTTGTTACTTTATAGTCACAGCCCCTATTATAAGTTTAATTCCCACTTTCTATGAACTTAGGCTTCTAATCGTTTTGGAAAAAGGTCACCTTGTTTTTTTTTATCAGCTCTGTAGATTAATGTATTATTTGGCTTTAATATGCAAATATAATATCCACGAGTCTAGCCTATTAATTTAGAAACTCCCCAGGGAGAGGTGGGTGGTTGGAGCACATTTTTTGTTATCTTCATTAGTATGAGATCCTTATCCTTTGCAAGGAGATTTAATTCTTGAAAACATTCAGAAGTCATTCAGAACTGAGGTGAGGGGGGGAATAAAGAGGAGCAGAGAAGAAATAAATTAGCTCTTGTGGAGTGTTGATTCAGAATTTTGTCAAGTACTTAATATACATCATTTATTTTAATACTGTTAACCTGCAAGATAACTATTTTTATCGTTTTTTTTTTTTAAGAGATCATGAAAACAGGCTCACAGAGATAAAGAGATTTATTTAGGATTATGCAGAGTGGCCAAATCAGGGTTCAGGTTTCTATCTCCATCACTCGTTTCTTACTCTATATAAATGCCTATAATGGTTTAGGTTAACAAAGACAAGTGTGATTATAATTTAGTAAGGTATAGCATTTCATTTGTTGATGTGTTACTGTTCCTGAAGAGTAGAGAAGTTATTATTCCTTTGTGTAGAATAGAAAAAAATCTGCAGGAAGCATCAAAATTTAATGTTTAGATTTTCAAGGTAAATTTACATTTATTTAGCTAAGTGTTATATTCAAAATTATCATAACATACCTCAAGTATTTATTTATAGTTCATATTTAATATAGAACAAATCAATTTTGATGTTAGCATTGAGTCTCAGAACTTCTGAAATGAATCATGAGGAAATGTGGTTCAGATTTATTGAATCTGAGCTTTGGGGATTTTAAGTGTGTTCTTTCTTTTTCTTTTCTGCCTCTTTCAGAATGTTAACATTTCCATTAATTTTTAGTGACTATGGGTTTAAAGTTTCCTAATAAAAGTTTGAAATGAACATATACAAAGTGTTACATGTTAAATGAACATATACAAAATGTTACATGCTCCACACCAAACAACTGGCTGGATTGTTACCGTCAGTAGCTGGGAGCCTGCTCTTGGAAGTGCAGCCATCAGAGGAGGAGGAAGTAGTGGCAGTCTTGCATTTTCACCAACTACCAGGAAAATTCTTCCTCCGTCTGCAATTCCTGTTTGCATTCTTTGGTGGACTTGGGAGCCAGAAAGTTTCTTTTTGGGGACTGTTTTGCATCAACCAAAGAGCAGCTGTGTAGTATTTGAAGCATGGACCTGAAGCATTTGTGGAAATTCTCCAGTGTGCCCAGGAGCAGTAGGAAAGCCCAAGTCCAGGGGGTAACCAATTATACTTTTAATGTGTGTGGACTTCAAACTTCTTAAATGGCACAGAAACATGAGTATAACCATCACTAAATAGGTGCATATGGAGTATTCTAGAGTATCTAGTAGCAGATAGATACCAAAACACTGTATGATCCCAGAATTGCCTAGACTACAGGTTTGCTAATTCTGTTCTACAGACCACTAGGTAGCCTCTACACATTATTTGTAGTTCCTCTTTCCTGATATGGAAGAGCATGCCATGGCTGGCAGGCGAAGGTTGTAGCCTGTGCACTTTATCTTTTTTGTTTTCTCTCTTTTCCTCATCTTCCTGGATGCTGCTGGCTGTGTCTGTTGCAGACTTCTTGCTTCATTGGAATCAGATCTGTGTATGTTTGAACAGGTTATTTTAAACACTTCATTTTTACTCGGCCCTAAGAAGGGTCAAATATGATGAAAACCCTCCTTGGGTATTTGCTTGTGCAACATAAAACAAAAAAATGCCTCGGTGCTAAAAGTATTTGATGATGCATGTCACCACAAAAATGCGCCACTGAATTTACAGTGTTTCACTGATAAAGGACTGCATGTGCTTTGCTTTTGGAGATCTAGAGAACTTCCCAGAAAACAAGCACTCATTACTCTTGTGACCAGTTAATCCATGAACTTTCCGCTGCAAAGATGAAGACCCTAAGGGGGCATACCTTTTCTATGGAAAGCTCAGCGTTTTTGATATTTCTTTTAGCAAGAATAATCAGATGCTAAAAATAATTTCAAGGGGGGGGGATATTTCACATAATCTTTTCTTATTTATTCTCCAAAAACCTGACACCCTTATAAGGTGTTTTTAATAATTGGGGTTTGGGAGGTGTTGTCTTTTTCTGGTATTCTATTACATATTAAAATCAGAGGAGAAAATATCCAAAACTAAAGTAATTGCAGGGACGTATTAAACCAAAGGGATGAACATAAGGTGTTTAAATTTTGTATCTAGAAATGAAAAATAAGAATAATTGATAAGACTTTATAGTGGGCATTTTTCTTGAAATACATACCTCTGCCCCAAACCCCAAATGTTAATTTAGAAGCATGAAATAGGCAGGTCAGCCTCTAACTCTTTAGTTAAAGGAGATGTAATACTGTGTCAAACTGGCATTAGGATCCTGGTGGAGTGTGTGTTCGGTGTGTGTGTTTTGTGTGAAAGTGTGTCGGTAATGAAAGGCCGTTTTGAGTTGTTGCATAAAGGAGTTTGATTTTGTGATTTTTACAATGAATATTTATTTGGAAAACTCTTAGGGTAATTTAAAAGATGTTTAATTTCCTTGTGTTTGATGAAATCTATCGCCAATGTACTAATAAACCTTGGTTTACAACATCTTGAATACTTGATCATTGAAAATTAAGAAAAAAAAAAGAATAAAGTGTGTTGGATTGAAATTAGTTTGTCTCTGAGATCTCTTCTGATGGATAGCAGAGTTTTCTAAGGCATCCAAAACTTTTGGGTGAGAGGCGGAGGGAGGCAAAGAGCTACGGAAATAACAGCATGACTCATGGACTAGAGCACAAAGTGGTTATTTTTAGAACCTTGCCTTGAGCACTCCATAGGTGTAAAGCAGGGCAATTGATTTCCATTTCTCACTCAGCCACCCCTCCTGCACAGCTAAACTAAAGGGTCACAGTGGCCCAAGATACAGGAGTAGTTACTGGGGCAGGGGAGGGCGGGTGGTGTGTGCACACATCTGTGCTGGATAAATGCTTAGTTTCCTCCATGGCTTTGTGCATTCGTTGTGGGAGCCATTTATACAAAGGGCAAATAGTACCCTCTTCCCCAGTCTACCTTCTCTTCATCTGTGTGTGTAATTGAGGCAACTTAGAGATTTCTCTTGAATCTCTTAGATACCCTACACGTTTGAGGGAGAGGTGAATCATTCTGGATATTGGGCTTTTTTGAAATAGACGCACAGGAGAATTGCTTTTTAAGAAACGAGGAGAGAGGAAAGGTTATGAATGTGACTGCTCATCTTCCTTGCATTAGCCCCAGACTTGGTACAATCGCAGCAAAGAGCTGTTTTTAAGAGCTGTTAAAAAGCATCCAGTTCTGGGGGTGGAGAGCGCCAAGAATCCTCTTTAATTGCACAAAGTCATTGGAAAACCAGGAGATCGATATTTGGTGCTCACTTTTGTATTTAAACGTCAAAGTTTGATGCACTTCCAACTCATAATACCAATATACATCAGTAGAAAGCTAAAACCCTCCCTTGGTCTTCTGGAATGGCTAAGATCCGAGGTACCAAAGAGAGAGCAAGCCTGCATGGATCAAGTTGCTCTAGATGTGTTCTTATCCAAATGATAGTGCTGCTACTTCCGAAATCAATGAAGTGGCCGCTTTGCCAGGGGTGGTTCCTGGCTGGAAGTAGGGATGTCATTAGTTGCAATAGAGTGACACCTAATGGTCACCATGGAAATCACATGCTTTACTGATCTCTCATCCCTTTTCTTTCCTGGGCTTGAGCTGCATGGGGCTTTTATGTGGCCAGATTCATATTAGGGTGGCAACGACACCTCCTCTTCCATTGAAACCCATTAATAATCAGATCAGTCCCACTCTGGCTCTGTCACCTGTGCCGTTGGGACTGGAGGTACATAGGGGAACGGGGAAGAGGACTGGGGGTTGAAGACACAGATTCTGAATTCCTGAGTGTGGGGAAGCACACCTGTGTAGGGCCAGAAATTCAGAACAGAGGGTAGATTACCTTTGCCCACTGCTTGTATTTGCTAGCAGAAAAGTGAGGCAGCTCAGCACAAAAGACCTCACCATCCATAGCTCCCTTTGTCCACAAACACTCTGCAGTACTTTCCCTGATATCTGGGAGCAGGGGCTCCCTCATCTCAACAGGAAATATCTGCTTTTTTGAAAGTCACTGTCTCTGCTTACTTTATACAGTAGTGAGCTCACTATGAGGCCCCAGGTACTGTGCAGGCGAAGTCCTCAGCATCAACGACACAACTCAGAGGAAGGTGAGTGTATGAGCAATAGTTGCATTAGGTAGGTTTCTTGGTCAGAAATGGGGGCAAATGACAAGGTGATGAACGTGGCCGGTCATTTTCACTCCACTGGCCTCAGACCAGGTATAACATCAGTGTTTTCTTACTTGCAGGAAAGTAAAATAAAAATGGTAGAGATACTGTGTCCAGGGGGTGGGAGTTGAGGGAAGTATATGTGGCAAGAGAAGGTGAAGTTTGATAAGGCAAAAGGGAAAACAAAATATGGGAATTGAAGGACAGATGAGCCCTTTACTGTTGGAGGTGGGGACTTCAGACCTGGGAGGGTGGCGCTAATCCAGCAGGAGCTGGTGGGGACAGGAGATGGAGAGGACCAGATGGGTGAATGGAAGGCTGGAGCTTCTGGTGAGCAGCGTGGTGTTAAAAATCACCGAACATATCTGAGCGGGAGGCTGAGGTGAGCTGTGTGGTGAAAGACAGCAAGTGTGGGCTCTAGTAGAGTTGGAGCTGGAAGGGGAGAGGCTTCGGGTGCTATTACAGCTTTCTCAGCAACTTCTAGAAGAGGTCATGAGGGCTTAAATGAACCAGGGAGGTGGACCACGCTGAGGTTATTAGTTGCTCTAAGATCTTTTGTTTTCTATTAAAATGAATTTTGAAAATATTTTCCAAATAAATTTTGGAAATACCAAGGGAATAGATTTGAAAATATCAAGCAGAATTGGGTTAACTTGGGGAATTGAGGACCTTCTTATAATGGAGATCATCTTAGCTCTAAAGCAAGTTCTGAAAAATAGGCATTTAAAAATATTTTTTTATTATTTTATTTTTTTAAAGATTTATTTATTTATTCATGAGAGACACAGAAAGAGGCAGAGACACATGCAGAGGGAGAAGCAGGCTCCCCACAGGGAGCCTGATGTGGGACTCGATTCCTGAACTCCGAGATCACGCCCTGGACCAAAGGCAGACACTTAACCAGTGAGCCACCCAGGTGTCCCTAAAAATCTTTTTTTAGAAGGGCAACATGTTTAGGTACATTTGCCATGGGATGAGAGTGTTAAGTATTCATTCTTGGGATCCCTGGGTGGTGCAGCGGTTTGGCACCTGCCTTTGGCCCAGGGCGCGATCCTGGAGACCCGGGATCGAATCCCACGTCGGGCTTCCGGTGCATGGAGCCTGCTTCTCCCTCTGCCTGTGTCTCTGCCTCTCTCTCTCTCTCACTGTGTGACTATCATAAATAAATAAAAAATTAAAAAAAAAAAGTATTCATTCTTTCTCTCTTAACCAAAAACCCTGCAGATAGGGTTACTTTTTAAAAGAAGGTTGGGAGGAGCCTCAGATATTATTTAGTTTGGATATGACAAGTAGGGTTTTTTTTTTTAAGACTTTTATTTATTTGAGAGAGAGCGCATGAGCTGAGGGAGAGGCAGAGACAGGGAGAAGCAGGATCCCCTGATGAGTGGGGAGCCCAATGCGGGATTCAATCTCAGGACCCTCAGGATCATGACCTGAGCTGAAGGCAGACACTCAACCATCTGAGCTACCCATGTGCCCATGGCAAGTAGGTTTATGTCTCACACTCCAAAACCAACTCAGCAGTGTAGCTGGCTGTACTGAGAAGGAATCTAAGGGTGCAGGTGCTCTGGCGTCATGGAGGAGTGTCCTCATGCATTAGGCATGTCTCCCCTAGGCACATTTTAGAAAAAGAAAGCACTTACGTGTTGTATTTGTCCCCCTTGATTTACACCTCTAATTTTACAGTCAAGAAGAGGTTTTGTGACTTTCCCCACTTTATATAGATAGTAAAATTTAGAATTCGTGTCCATTGTTCTTTCCACTACTCTTTACCACATGGGGTTTCACTATGGCCTCTCCCTTCCCTGACCTGGTCTGTGTGTGTGTGTGTGTGTGTGTGTGTGTGTGTGTAAGTGGAGAAAATGGAGGGGCTGGCCCTGCCTCTGGTAAGTTTGTGGGAAGTGGGCAGTTGGGCAATCAGCTGAGCTCTCTGGGCATCATCTCCTCAGAGATCGAACACAGTCCATTGGCTAGCCAGTTTCTAAGCACTCTTCAGCAACTGAAAGTCTTGTTCGTGCCCTTTGCACATTGTAGGTACTCCATAAGTAGTTACTGAATTGTACTTAAAATAGGATTTTCTCCAGGATAGCAACATTTGGCCTACTCCCATTTTGTAGGAGAGGAACAAGGAGGGAGGCAAATGATGTGCCTTTGGTCAACAGCAGTATCTCAAACTCTTCTCTTGATTAAACTGTGGTGTTACAGGCTGAATTATGTCCCCTCAAAAGTCAGATATTGAAGCCCTAACCCCTAGTGTGACTGTATTTGGAGAGAGGGCCTTTAAAGAGGTAATTAAAGTTAAATGATGTCATAAGGTGGGCCCTAATTTGATATGACCGTCTTCTTACGAAGACATGCCAGGGATGAAAATGTGCAGAGAAGGTGGCCACCCGAAAGCCAAGAAGAGCGGCCTCAGAAGAAATCAAAGCCTCTTGGTCTTGGACTTCCAGCCTCCAGAACAGGGAGAAGGTAAATGTCTGTTGTTGAAGCCACTCAGCCTGTGGAATTTTGTTACGGCGGCCCTTGCAAACTCATGGATGGTTTCCTAAATTATCCCAGGGCCGGGTTAGCAGATCTCAAAAAGCCCTTTGCTTTTGTTTCTTCCCCCTTTACTATTATCCTTTCAGGCTCTGGACATTTTACAGATTGTCAGCCCCTCTACTTGAAGAAGAGAAAGCTCTTCAGGAAATCTGGAGCCAAGGGAAGTATATGGCATTTGTCAGTCAGGAGAAACTGAGGTGTTATTGGAGGATGGTTAGGTCTTTGCTCAAGCAAAGTCCATGGTTCTGTCCCCAATGAACTGAAACTTCCTTCAGTGGACCTGTCCTCTTGCTTTTGAAAAACTCCAATTTGTGCTGCCCAGAGCCAGCTATATAATTTGTTGGGCTGGTGAAAATGAGGAAAGGTGGGATTTCTTGTTCAAAAGTCATTAAAGATGTCAGGATGGCTACAGTAGAGGATTAAACCAAGCACTGGCTCTGTGCAACTGCCCAGGTGACATAGCGGGGAAGCCACTCCTGTGCTGCCTTTGCCACATCCTACCTGAAGCAAGGAGGCAAATCCACAATGAAATCATTAATCTGAGCGCGTTCTGTAACACACTGACTTTGGGGTGATTTTACAAATGTGGCTAATATTCCTTCATGTCGATTGAGATCAGGACTCAATTTTACTTGCAAAGAATGGGTGTATAGCACAAAAACTTGGTAAGCTCATTTCTCTGAAACAGGTAAAGTTTAAACACCTTTTATTTCAAGAAATAATTGCTTCTAGACTTTCCCGAAGCCAGAATTGTTCTATAAAAGTATCACAGAATATTACACAAGATTAAAAAACACAGTATGCTTCCTAATAACTTGAAACCTTTTTACAAAGCACATCATTCATGACCATAAATATGTTTCTTCTGTCATTCAGCTGGTGACACACACATCTGATAAAGAGCTAGTTAATTTTAACATATGTACAGAGTCTATGATAAAGACTTAAAGTTATCAAAGATTCACCTATAACATTAAACTTTCTTTAAAAAGAGTTTACCTTAAACACTTAAAGAAAACATAATTTACCTATGCATTTGAATGATCTAAAAATAAAAAGAAAATCATGGTTAAGCGAAAAAAAACCTTCTTGGGAAGTTGGCTAGGGTACTGATAACTCTCCATGAGGTAATCCTTTTGCTGGTATTTAAAAATCTAATACATAACAAGAATATTTTCAAGAATACGGAATTTCAAAAGCAGTCTTGAATTATGCCTTAAAAAAAAACCCAGAACGTGGTGAAGGCCTTAAAAATAATCATATAACACATATGGTGTGTTTAAAATATGAAACATTCATGAGTTTGTTTAATTGAAAAAGATTTCTTATATAAATTCAAAACTAAGCATATTTTCTCAGCACTTGACCTTATTAGCCAGGTCAAGAAAACAAAGATGAAAAAAAAAGTCTTCAGTCCTTTTATCCTGCTAATAAAATAATAAAATTTAGCAATCTGAAGCATATGATGAACACTGAGGCTAGGCACAGAGAGAGCAGGCAATCTTTGTTTTGTCGATTTATTTATTTTTACTGCCAACATCGTTAGCCATGCCTTTCTGCTAATCAATTTTAGCAAGTCGAGGAAAACGCATGCAATATTTTCTGGCAAAAGCATATGCTGAACAATATGTGATCCATACTGTGTGCCATTCTTGGGGTCTACTTTCTGTGGTCACACTGAGAGCAGCAGTGAGACTATGAAAAGCCTATGGGAAGAGAAAAAAAAAGACTAACCAAATAGACATGGCATTTTGATCTCAAAATGCAAAATCATTGGACATGATGGCACTGAAAATCCCAGTGGTTAAAAAAGGAATCAAAACCACATTATGCAGGCAGTGGAAAGTGTGTCAAAAGACTCATGGAGGACGTCAAGTTTTAGAAACTTAGTACAATCCTAGCCATCTTGACTGGATAGTATTTGTATAGGCACATCCCTATAACTTTCGAAAGATAATACTGTTTTAGTCTCCCCCAAACAAGCACACCCAGATCAACTTTCCTTTCTATTCTTGACAAATAGTTAATTAACAACCCCGAGTCCCTGTGTGCCTACTGCTCACGCGCGTGCTAACTTCTGCACCTGTGTACCTACGGTAGCTTGGAGTGTGGGCTGTTGTGATTGCCTGTATTAGTTTACTAATAAAAAGTTAAAAAAATACTATGTTTAGGGTAAGGTAACAATTTCAGCTAGTCAGAGGAGAGTGGAAAGGAGGCACTGCCTTCCAGACTCTGTAAGCTCCCCATCTTGTGGTTCTTCACCTTGTTCAACATCCTTTTCTCGCTGCTGGAGTTGGGAGGCTGCTCCACGGCCGCCGTATTGATGGTCTGATGAACAGAATCAACGTCAGAATGCACAGGAAGGTGCAGCTGATCTTCAAAAACATCTTCTCCTGGACCACCACGCTGGGGAAGTTCTTTGTGCTGCCTGCTACCGGGCTGCGGCCGGGGCCTGGGCTTGAGCACCAGCTCTGTGAGGCCATTGCCACTGAAATCGGTTTCAAGATGATTTCTCTCTTCGTGCTCCAGCCATTTTTCAGTTTTATGATTTCTCCAGTGTTCAGAATTCAAACGACTAACTTCTGGAATGTCGTTATTCCATTCAAGTTTCGTCTCTGGACTGAATGTTGGTTGGTTCAAATGCAGGGTTCGAAGGTCAGCTGGCAAGGTCAAATGAGGCGCTTCCCCAACCAGACGACTCGGGTCTTCATCTGACTCAGCGGAGGCCGTCTCTGCTGGCACAGAGAGCTCAGCAGATCCAGCCAGGAACCCATCACTTTGAGCATTTTTAGTCTTATTTGTTTTATTTTGCTCATGGCGGCTGTTCAGCAGTGCAAATACTCTATCTACATCCTTCAAGTAATTAGTCCAGTCAACCAGACTAAGTGTATAGTTTTGTCTGTACTCATAGACACTTGCATTCACACTGTATAAATCCTCTAGACCTTGCCAGTTGACATCTGTGGTGTGGCTGGGCAGATTAACCTTCCCATCCATCCCATAACTGTCCTCTGTGGAAAGAGAGATGAAGATGGATCATTAGTGGAGAAAGTACTTCCTACTTATCAGACAAGCAACTTACATTGTTTTTAACAGCACAGATCGACTTGAAATACAACACTAAAAAGCATTTTCCCCTAGTAATTTATTATCAGGGAGTGGACTTAGGTTACAGAAGTGATCGAACAGTAACAAAAAATTGGAAAGAGGCTCATACAAGCACAAACCTCTATGATGAGGCACAGCTGGTACTGGAAATGCATGGCATCATCAGTCAGGAGGTTTATGTTTTACCCCCCGCTCAACTCAAGTCAACTTTCCAGCCAGGACATCATGTGAGTGAGGCAATCTGAGTCTTTGTCCCTCATCTGTGGGACAAAATGTGGGAATAGTTGTGCGATAGAACTTTACTACCTACAGGGTCGCCGGGTGAATGATAAATTTGAAAGTGTTTTGAGAAAAAATAAATAAAAAATAAAAAGAAACAATAAAGAGTAAAAAAAAAAGTGTTTTAACGTAATATTAAAGTTAATTTCAGACATTTTATGTAAGACATTTAATGCAAGACATTTTTATGCTCCTTGGCACTCAGCATAAAAATAAATGTGAATGCAATTATACTCTTCAGATCTAATGCTTGCATCCATTTCTTTGATTTTGTTGTGGCCTTGAAAGTTCTATGCTCTAGGTAAGTCAGTCTTTGAATGGTTTTCACAGTGTACAAAGAACACACCAGCTTTCTCTCTCTCAGATCTTTCTACATCACCACGGTAACTATAGTCCTGCAGAAAACAGCATCTTTCCCCTTGCTGTGTCCAAGTGCCACTTAGAAAGAGGCAGCCTGGATTAATGTGATGAACTACCCACAAAGCAACACAGATCAGCAGGAAGAATAAGTAAAACTATACAACACCCACACTCTCGGTAAACTAGAAGATAAAAAATCATGTAATCTTCAAACCACCTGTAAGTAAAAAAATGAAAAAGAAAGAAAGAAAAAGTTAATACCAAATCTCAACAGAGCCGTAACGTCACACTTTGGGTACGAGCCCTGGAAAAATGGTATAGACAAGAGAAGAAGGATATGAAGTGGCAGCCAAGAACTGAGTTGAAGCCATCGCTGGAAAGAACGTCAACCTGAAGTAGAAAAGACTGTAACAGGAAGAGACTCAGAAATGGGCATGAATCGAGGTGGTAGTCTAAAAGGCACTGCTTCAGGGAGAAAAGGACACAGAGCAAGAAGAAACATCCTTTGGAAACTGGGTGAGTAAGGTAGAGGACAGCAGAAGGGGGGAGGGATTTCATATCCTGTAAAGGAAAAAGAAAAATTTGGAAGACACACAACCTCCCTCTCACCCCCAAATAATAATAAAATAAAATAGTAAAAAAGAAAGTATATTTGGTTACATCCACTAGAAAGGATCATATTAAACTAGAAATCTCATAAATACTTGAATCCATGAAATTAATAAAGGTAGCCTCAATCTATACACAATTGTTACAAAAGAAAATAGAAAATAAGAATAACAAAATCTATTATCTTATGAAAATGCCAGATGTCCTACCAAAATAAACCATAAAGTGAAGGAAATCACAATACAAAATTGCCAAGTAAATTAAATGCTTTCAATCATGCACCCCAGGATGTGAAAACCATCTTAAATCAGAAATTAAAGTTTGAAAAAAAAATTAAAGTCTGAATCAACGATCTCACAACCATCCAAATCTTCTTCAAGTATCAAGGCTACAGAAGAACAGTTCTAAAACTAAATGTAAGAAGGCAGGGAATACTATACATATTGGCTCTCTTGAATAGTCTTCATTCAACCAAGAAATCATTGGAGAAACTTCAGCAAAAGGATTGAATGTGAACATTTAATGTACTTATCAGATTTAGGAGTACAATGAAGGTAGGAGATGGGTCGAAAGATAATATATACATTTTATATGACAAAGTAAAAATAATGTAACTAGAAATGGGAGGAAAGATAGAAAAGCTGAAAGAGAAGAAGCTCATTGAGAGTAGAGTTGAAGTAAGAGCTGGGAGTCAAAGAACACCATTAAAAACTGACCAATGAGATAATAAAAGATTAAATAAGAAACAGGGACTAGGGGCATTAAAAACGTTTATATTCAAAGGCAACCAATAGGACAAAAATACAAATCCTACAAAGTTCCAAAGGGTGGGAGGAAGGCAACTACCTTTATAAAGAAGAAACTACCTGTTAAAGATGCAAAGTGAAGTACATGGAAATATAATAAGTGATAATCTAAGGCCAAGTGGACTAAAATTAAATAATAATCCAGAAGACCTAAATACACAATCAATCAGATAGTTCTCATTTAAATGTGTCTAAGAGTATACGAGTATACTCCTTCTCACCTTCTAAAACAGACATAGAAATTCACGTTATTTGATTCTGTGTTAGGTCACAAAAAAAGAATTAATAAGTTGCATAGAATAGAAATATTACAAACACCCTGACACAATGAAACAAGAAATTAGTAACAACAAGAAAGCCCTTTCACCTAGAAGCTGACAAACATCATCTGGATGAAAAGTAAAATACAAATCTAAAAGTGCAAAAAAAAAAAAAAAAAAAAAAAAAAACAAATCTAAAAGTGCAGAATTTTAAAAAATGATAATGAAAATGCTATGTATTAGAACATGATGCATAAAGCATGATACGTATCATTTTAAGCATTCTTCACCTTACACACTTTTATCATGAAAAATAAATGAATTAAACCCAAAACTCAAAAAAAGCTGCAGAGAGAACAATGTGAATCAAAAGAAAGCACCAGGAAGGAAATCATAAAGGTGAAAGCAAAAATTAATGAGGTAGAGAACAGAAGAATGACATATCTAATTAATAAATAAAAATCCTGGTTCTTTAAAAAAGTATCAAAACAATCAGTAGTTCAGGTACTTGAGAGAAAGGGGAGAAAGTTCACATACATGAAATAAAAAATGACAAGGGAGAAATAATCATTGAAACATACGAAATTTAAAACATGAGAGACCACTTTGTAGACCTCAAAGCAATAAATTAGAAAACCTAGATGAAACAGGTAATTGCCCAGAAAATAGTTTATTGAAATTGACCCAATAGAAATAGAAAACTTAGATAAAGCAGTTTCCAAAAAAAGGAAAGTTATTAAGAAACTATTCTACGAAGATGCATCAGGTCCCTAAGGTTTCACAGGAGGCTTCAAGGAGGAGCAAAGCATAGAAAAGCAAAGAAAATCTCCAAACTCTTTTTATGAAGCAAATATAACTAGCTGTGGCAGAGAGAAAGAGGTCCATATCCTAATCCCAGAAATTGTGTCTATGTTACCTTACAACGGAGTTTGCAGATGTGATTTAATTACCTTGGTAAGGGATGGTGATTCTAAAGCGTCCAGATGGGGACAATGTAATCACAAAGGTCCTAATTAGGGAAAAGGAGGCCGGGGAATGAGAAGATGCACACCCAGAAGTGGAGGTCTCACACGCGTGCGTGTGCCTGCGCATGTGCACACAGGCAGACACCTAGAGATCTGAAGACCCCCCATCCTGCCAGCTCTGAAGATGGGGGGAGAGGGCGGTGGGCAAGGAATGTAGGCAGCCTCCAGAAGTGGGAAAAGACAAGGAAAGGGTCTCTTTTCTAGAGCTCCCGGAAGGAACACAGACCTGCTCACCCCATGGCTTTAGCCCCATTAACACCCATTTTGGACTTCTGACCACTAAAAATAAAAGAATAAATGTGTATTGTTTAAGACAGTGTAGTGATTTGTTACAGCAGCAATAGAAAACTAACACAAGACCTAAAAAGGCAACACTAGGACAAACAGAAAAGGACAAGACTGGCATTATTTATTAATATAAAAACAAAAACCCAAAATAAAATATTGAAGAGAATTCAATATTATTATTTTTTAAAATTTTATTTATTTGAGAGAAAGCATGCATGCATGAGCTGGGGGCAGAGGGAGGGGGAGAAGCAGACTCCCTGCTGAGCAGGGATCCCAGGACCCTGGGATCATGATGTGAGCCAAAGGCAGACGTTTAATCAACTGAGCCACCCAGGCAAGCCGAGAAGTCAATATAATATTAAGAAAATAACACATAATGACCTAGTGGAATTTATTCCAGGAATGAAAGCTTGGCTCCTTCTTAGCAGATCCATTAATATAATATACCGTATGGGAAGATCTAAAGAGAAAAATTATTTGAGCATCTCCATAGATGCTGAAAAAGATTTTTGACAAATTCAACATTCATTAGTAATAAACACACACACACACACACATCAATGGCTAGTTCTTTAACATGATAAAGATGTATACAACTTAGTCCTAAGGCCCGCCCTCTCACTGAATGGATCAGGAATGAGGGAACATTGTACTAGAAGTATTAGTTCATTCAATTTGACAAAAGGGATCAATTAGAGCCAACGAATTGGAAAAGAAGCAAAGCTATCTCTATTCACAAATGTAAGACAAGTACACCTGAAAAATCCAGAAGAATCAATGACAAAATTAACTCAAAAATAAAAATATTTTTTAAGGTAGCAGAATATAAAATTAACATACAGAAATCAATAGCCCACATATACACAAATGAGAATCACAAAGAGGATTTAATTATGGAGGAAAACCCTATTCACACAGAACAGAGAGGATAAGAGACTATGAATAAACTAGAAACGTGGAAAACCTATAAGAAGATAGTTTAGAAAGTTCCTGAAAGACCTAGAATTTACTTAACCAGGTGGCAAAATTTCTTTTGTTCCTGGATAGAAGACTTAGCATCATAAAGATATAAGTTCTTCCTGATAATTCTTTCAAAAACTATATAAAAGAGTGGGCCTATATGACATAACCAGATAATCTACAAGAGCAAGTAAAATGGCCTTGAAACTTTCAAAAACATGTCAACTCATAATAAGAGCAATACAAATTCCAATCCTACTGAGATATCCTTTCTTTCTCATTTAACTGGAAAAAAAATTTAAAAACTTGACAGCTGTGGAGAGCAAACACTCATACACTGATGATGGGAATGCAAAATGGTACAAACCATATGGAGGGAAATTTGGCAGTAGTTTAATACATTCCTATAGGCATTTGCCTTTGACCCAGTAATCCCACAACGAGAAACTTACTCTGAAGATAGCCTCAAGAACCTAAAATATATTTGCACAAGGCTCTTAACTCCAGTATAATTTGTTTTTTTTTTTTTTTAAGATTTTTATTTATTTATTCATGAGAGACACGGAGAGAGGCAGATACGCAGGCAGAGGGAGAAGCAGGCTCCATGCAGGGAGCCCGACCTGGGACTTGATCCCGGGACTCCAGGATCACGCCCTGGGCTGAAGGCAGGCGCTAAACCGCTGAGCCACCCAGGGATCCCCTCCTGTATAATTTGTAATTGCAAAATATGAGAACGCCTGAAAATGCTTATACACAAGAGTGCCTGAATACGTTATGGTACAACCACACAGTAGATTAGTATGAAGCAGTGAAAAGAGAATGGGAAGATCTCTGTGAACTGGTGGAGAGGATATATTTTAAAGTGAAATAATATTTTAAGTGAAAAAGAAACCAAGTGCAATACAGTATGTGTGTATATATATATCTGTGTGTATAGTGTATATGTATATATATGCGTGTGTGTGTGTGTGTGTATATATATATAGTGTACTACTGTTGGTGTGAAAAAAGCAAGAGAAGTCAAATATCACCACCTGCTTACAACTGAGACAAGAAACATGGGAAAGTAAAGCAGAAAACTGACGAGACTTGTTACCTACGGTGCATGTGTGGGAAGAGATGCGGGGAAGGACTAACATTCATGTGCTGTTGGCAGTTTTGACTTTTGGAACTACCTTAAAGTATTACACACTGAGAAACAAAATTAAACTACTAGTGATGAGAAAAAAATAGAACCCAAACTGGGATATGAGCAGAAATAAACAAATTTTGCTCTGTTTCAAATGAGTAACATAACCATAAATAAAGGAGGAGGGAGCACGGAACTAGCCCGAG
Organism: Canis lupus baileyi; assembly: GCF_048164855.1. Taxonomy (NCBI): domain Eukaryota; kingdom Metazoa; phylum Chordata; class Mammalia; order Carnivora; family Canidae; genus Canis; species Canis lupus. The sequence continues at coordinate 23,070,319 of NC_132865.1, forward strand.
TAACTTCAAACACGGTGCTCTTTTTTTCTCCTTCTAAAGACAGAAATACCTGAAAAATACACTGAACTTGAGTTAGCACGTTTGTGTTTACAGCTGGATGATCTAGCAATTCTGAAATTGCTGTGCGCTGTAGCATTTAACAGGTGAGTTAGGCCATTGAGGGTAACAGGAACTAGACTACTTACTGCTGGAAAAGGAAGGTATCATATGGAAAGTTGGAAGACTAGAAGGAACCCGGAGCTGTTGAATTAGAATTAGAGCTGTCAGGGCAGCCCCGGTGGCTCAGCGGTTTAGCTCTGCCTGCAGCCCGGGCCCTGACCCTGGAGACCTAGGATCAAGTCCCATGTCAGGCTCCCTGCATGGAGCCTGCTTCTCCCTCTGCCTGTGTCTCTGCCTCTCTCTCTCTGTTTCTCATGAATAAATAAATAAAATCTTAAAAAAAAAAAAAAAGAATTAGAGGTATCAGGACAAACATGCAGTTTTCAATATATCTAGATAGCTACGTCCGCACGTAGCTCCATATCTGCAGTAATAGGAACGGCTGTCCAATATCCGAGTGTGTGTATTTTAACTCTGTCCACATGCCACTCCCCACTTAAAAGGAACTGGGGTTCTTTGGAGAAACAGTTGATTCCAGATGTGGGGGAGTAAAAATACAAGATGAACCTGGAACATAGTTAGGTCTGAAAGCAATGGAATGCTCTAAAGATGATGAGGACACACCAAAAGGATACAGAAGCCACCTGAAGGGACATCATTGGCCAAAACTGGGACATTTTATTCATCAAAATAAATAATGGTAGCAAAAGGATATCCATGGGATAAAATAAGGATCTATGAATCCTTTATTGCTATACATACATACATACATATGAGAAAGAGAGAAGCTTTTTCTCTATAGTAGAGTACTACTTAAGAAATGTAGCAAGAATAATGAAGCTGTAAAAATTATCACTTTTCAGTCATCAAAATGATTAAGGCAGGAATTATGAATTCCTCAAAAGTGGATGAATTACTAATTAAAAAAGAGGGCAGCCCCGGTGGCTCAGCGGTTTAGCGCCTGCCTTCAGCCCAGGGCGTGATCCTGGAGACCTGGGATCGAGTCCCACATCAGGTTCCCTGCATGGGGCCTGCTTCTCCCTCTGCCTGTGTCTCTGCCTCTCTCTCATTCTGTGTCTCTCATGAATAAATAAATAAAAAATCTTTAAAAAAATAAAAAAGAATAATAGTAATTTTATGGTGGATTAACCTAGCAAACAACACCTTAACCAAGTAATCAAAAGTGAGACCACCAAACAGATGTCATAGAGCTCTTTATAAGATATTCTGAGGGGTGCCTGGGTGACTCTTGATTTCAGATCAGGTCATGATCTCAGGGTCATGAGATCAAGCCCTGTGATGAGCTCTGCGCTCAGCATGGAGTCTGCTTAAGATTCTCTCCCTCTTCCTCTCCCCTGCTCTTTCAAATAAATAAATAAATATTTAAAAACATAACCAGTGGGACGCCTGGGTGGCTCAGCAGTTGAGCGTCTGCCTCCAGCCCAGGGCATGATCCTGGAGTCCCAGGATCAAGTCCCGCATTGGGCTCCCTGCATGGAGCCTGTTTCTCCTTCTGCCTATGTCTCTGCCTCTCTTTCTCTGGGTCTCTCATGAAGAAATAAATAAATCTTAAAAAACAAACAAACCAAAAACCCCAAAATAACCAGTTAAGTATGTCCCACTCTATGCACAGGTAGCAGAGATCATGTAGGTGTGCAACTGTATCTCTTCTGGAGCAGTGTTCTAATCAGCAAGGACTACTGGTGTCCCTAGAAGCAGAAAGAATGGTTTCTAGAGAGAATGCCTGATTCCTACTGACTTCTTCAGTCTGCTCCGTTCCTACTTCCCACATGGCCTCTGCGAAGCCCCACCATCAATGCAGTTTCCTGAAAGCACCAGGCTCTCTCCCTCCTCAGCACCAACATTTATGTCTGGAATGTGCTCCCCTGCCTCATCATCTGAGTCAGCTCTCAGCCTTCACAATTAAATGTGAGCATCATTCGCTTCACAAAGCCTTTTGTGACCCTCCTCTTCCCATTCTTGGGTTTCCTCAGCATGGTGGGAGCCCCTCCATTACAGCACCCACCTATAGATGATTCTGGGGACAAGTGCTCAGAAGCAAACTTCACTTTCATCTGGCTAAGTGTCTGTCATTTCAAGGAGCAAGTAATAGGTCATTTAGAAATTCATAAACATTTGTAATTTTGTTGATCATTGCTAACCGGAAGGTTGATTTTCATTGATGTGGCTACTTCCCTTCCCAGGTTTCAGTTCTGAAGGCATTAATTTTATTTTCAAAATTGAAAGAACCTGAACAGAGTATCTGCTCTTACATCCATTCCATTCTCTGAAGCCCTTCTCTGTTTTTCTGTGCTTTCCCTGAATGCTTTTATGAAGGCGCACGGCTTTCAATATTTGGGACCAAATCAGTGTGCCTTGTGGATGGCATTCGTGCTGCTTGAAACCCAACACGTTTTAGACTGAAATGGAATTTGCTTTAGGTTTTGAGATTTCAGAGACTCTGAATTCGGCATCCTGCAAAATAACTAAAAGCCAATCAATTGTAAATACCTTTTTAATTGTTATGTGTAGAAGATTTCCCGTGCACTAATTTTATTGATGAATCGCAAGAATACCTATTTATTTTACAAATACAAGACTATGAACGTTCAACTAAGAAGGCAGTATAGAACTATAAATAAATGAAGTTATGTCATTTATCTATAGATGAATAACTTTGTAAAGTCAATGGCTGATTAAAGGCACAAACCTGCTTATTGAGACAAATGCACATAATTTTCTCTTTCTTAACATTTAGTAAAAAAAACAAAAACCCTGCTTATTTTTAAACCCATTTTAAAAAAGATTTTATTTATTTATTCATGAGAGACACACAGAGAGGCAGACAGACAGGCAGAGGGAGAAGCAGGCTCCCTGCAGGGAGCCTGATGCGGAACTGGATTCCAGGACCCTGGGATCACGACCTGAACTGAAGGCAGATGCTCAACCACTGAGCCACCCAGGAGTCCCTGATTTTTTTTATCCATTAATGTGAAGGTAAATGTCCTTCAAAATTTTAGCTTTCTTTGATAAACCTCTCACTATTCAACTTTGTTATCAAACATCGTTCACAGAATGGTTTTCTTCCTTCAGTACTCTAGATCAATATTCCAGATCATGCCAGCATTGCCTTCCGCATGCAGCGTTAAATGCCACCTCCCTGGGAAGCTTCTCTGGATTCCTTGGGGTCGGGTTTGGGGCCCCACACGGCTCTTAGAGCATCATGTCCTCTCCTGTCAGAGCACTTTGTTTTCTGTATTGTAATGGGAATACTTGACTCTGTTCACTTAGAAGGCAGTGGCTTGCATAGACGTGGCCATGTAGATTCTTTCCTTCTTTATTTATCGAATGGATGAAAGAGGATTAATTTTTCCCCTCTCATCGTCCTCTCAATTTTGAAGCCAATTAGAGGTAGATTTCACTCTCAGTTTGGAGGGAAGGGTCTGAGAGTCCTGCGACACTTGTGTTTCTTCCTCTACAGTACAACAAATAAGGCATTGGGAGTAGAAGCACTACTGGAAAAGTAAGACAAAATTTTGAACTTTCTTTGGGAGCTTAGATGAATCCTGACTCATCCCTACCCTGGAGCCTGACCAGAGTGGCCACTGTTGTGTGAAGAGACTTGCCCCACCAGTTGGCATGGTGTGTCTAGCAGAGCTTGGGCTGGTTTCAGTGCCTGCGTGTCCCACACAGTGGCCCTGCCTCTGACTCATGCCTTGACAACTCTGACCCTCAATCCTCCATTACCTGAGGAGGCTGGTCCCTCTAACCCCAAACCTTGACCTTGACCCAACTCTTGATCAAGCATCTTAAACAGAAAAGTCCAACAGAGCTAGCAAGGCAATTTAAAAGACAAATGGGCTTGCACTGTGATGCGTGTCAAATTATTTTTCAATAGAACTGGAAAGAAATACAGAGGGAAAAATAAAATGGAGTCCTGAGATGTGACAGAGAGAAGAGAACCAGGTGAAGCTTCATTAAAATAACACAGAGCAGGGCAGTGGAGGTTGGGTTTTGTCCTTCCAGAACTTCAAGCAGTTCGGAAAGAAGACTGGACTCTGAATTACCAAAGAGTGATGAAGGAGATGCTGGTGCTGATGAATAGCTCTTTTAGTGTTTCTTAGAAAATTCAGGAACATTCCTGGGAATTATAATGTCACTATTCCCTTTCACATACTGTCTCCTTCATATTAACGTTTTTTTTTGTTTTTGTTTTTTCATGTTAACATTTTGCATCCCATGTACATCTGACTAATAATACTCATCGTTACTAGTGCTTGATACGTGCCAGGCTCTGTTTTCAGCTTCTTACTAGGGAGGCAGGACTTGAACCCAAGGCAGACTAGCTCCTCAGTACTGATCAGGCCCTAACACACAGCTAGCTCACCTATGTCCACCTGCAAAGCATGAGCTGTGGCTCCAGGGTAGATGAATCAAAACACACAGAAGCGGGGCACCTGGGTGGCTCAGTGGTTGAGCATCTGCCTTTGGCTCAGGTTGTGATCCCGGGGTCCTGGGATCGAGTCCTACATCAGGCTTCCCATAGAGAGCCTGCTTCTCCCTTTGCCTGTGACTCTCCCTCTCTCTGTGTGTCTCTCATGAATAAATAAATAAAATCTTTTAAAAAAGCCTGCGAAAGCAATGTGTGCCAAAGTGTGGCTGCTGCGGCTGAAGCACCATGGGCCTCCTGGCTCCTGGGGGGCACCGCGGGCAGGGCAGCAGCCCCGGCCGTGTGAGGCCGCCAGGAACTGACCGGCCACCCCACCCCGTGCCCGCCAGGAGCATTTCCTGGACATCAAAGGGCAGCGCGTTAGCTTTCCTAAGCAGTGGGAAAAAATAAACACCCTCTCACCCTGCTGATACTATTCTATTTTGCGACACAGAAATGATTGCTTTCAACTCGAGCCAGAAATGATCTTCTGAGTCACAGAGGCCACTTTCCGCGGGTGCCCGTCCTCGGTGCCTGTCCTGGCTGGAAAATGACCGGAGTGAGTAAGCAGAGCCGCCCGGGGCCGGTCGCAGGCACACGCCAGGGCCATAAATAAATAAAATAAATAACGATGTTGAACAGGGAACGGGCTTGCTTTCCGAAGGCTGATTAATAAGCAAATCTAAAGATTAATTTCTCCAAACCCACAAAATGGAAGGCAGTCAAAACTATCACGCAGTCAATTTTGTGCAAGAAAGATGTTTCCTGGGGGCACCTGGGTGGCTCCGACCCAGGGCCTGATCCTGGGGTTCTGGGATCCAGTCCCACATCGGGCTCCCCACATGGAGCCTGCTTCTGCCTCTGCCTGTGTCTCTGCCTCTCTCTCTCTCTGTGTCCCTCATGAATAAATAAATAAAATCTTTAAAAAAAAAGATGTTTTCTGAAACATTCTGTTGAATTTTCAAATTTCAATTTCTTCAGGCTTAGTTGTCAACCATTTTTCTCAAGGTCTTTTATAGTGAAGTTTTATGATTAAAAATGCATTTAATTAGTTTTCTAGAAAAAAAAAAAAAGGAAATCAAAATTGAAGAATCAAGGCTTCTGAACCCTGTCAGTCGTGCCGTCGCTGGAGGGCCGTATCCCTCAGACACCATCTGGAGACGGTTTTCTCAGCAGTTCCACACAGACCGTGGCTTGCCTGGCATCTGTTTCCTTTCAGTCCAATAGGACACAATGAGCAGGTGAGGCCACGTCAAACACTGTATTTGGGTGTCCAGAGAGTCCCCAGGTGTGACAAGCAGATGCTCCCCGAGTCACCCTATTTCGTGACTTCTGGCCTACAGCGTGGATAGCCACTGAAAGACAGCTTGCCCCCTGCCTTATGAAATAGTGGGATCCGAAAATGCCAGTCATTGTGAGTTAGGGTATGCTTACATCTGTCCTTTGATAAGGGAGGCGGAGGGGAAAGGTAACCCTCTGTCACCTTGCACAGTCACGTTCTCAGACAGGCGACCCCATCAACAACGAGTTTACCAAGGCTGTGACAAACGACCTGCCAAATGCTGGATTGAGTGGCAGTGGCACAGAGAGGAGTCAGTCCCAGATGCCTCCCACTGAATTATGACCAGGAGTGCAGTTACACACCCCTCATCTCAAACGTGTCCTCGTTTGGGGAGGACTTCACGGAGAATGGTTCTCTGACTCAGCTCTGACCAGGCCTGTCTCTTAAATAGCCTCTTAATATCCTTTTACCTCGTTCATGACATGGAGTAAAAGAGAGCTCAGCTCCCCTGAACATCCCTTCGCTGTAAAATTGAGTGCATCATGAAATACCCATAGAGTCAATATTTAGTGTTAGGTCCACTTAAAATGTCACACTTTGGAAATGTCTCAGTGTGGCCTCTGGGAGGCAGGCAGAGTGCTGGTGTGTGGGATATTACCTCGTCAGCCCATATCCCGGGTGAGACCAGCTTAAGAGAGGGTTCTTCTGCTCTGTCCTACGTGTGCTGGGGGTGATGTGGGGTCGGGGTGGGGGTGCAGCCAGGAAAGGAGAGGAGACAGGAGAGGAGAGAAAAAGAAGAGATACACACGTGGTTATTAAGTATCCTCCACAGTCCGGCTTTCTTTGTTCTGTTAGTTGTTTACATCCCCCTCTCCCTCCCTTTCCTGTTGTTTGGCTCCTGGTTGGAAAAGGAGGAATCTGAGACCAATCAGGAGGCTGGAGGGGGGGGCAGTGGGGCAAACAGGGTGCCCCGGCATGGCACCAAGCAAGTCCATGCTCCTTTGATGGATTCATCGTGAATGAGGATGCCTGTCGACACACGGTGCCTCAGTTTCCCCACAGTAGAGGTGGTAAGGGCAGTCCCCTCCTGCCCCACATGACACATTTCTGACAAATCCACCCAAGGTCTATACTCAGAATGGAAAATCATCAAGGGCTGACGATGACAGGTGTGTGGGTCCCCCGCTCCAGAACACGAGGAGATGAGAGGGGCAGGTGGGGGTCGGAGGGAACACGGTGGCTGGGCTGAGGCCTGTTTATGCAGTTTGGGTGTGTCAGGCGTATGGTCTCCGTGCTCATGCAGAGACCTCTCCGTCCGGGCCCCCGGTGCCTTCTCCTCACTCACCACCACCCTGCGGAGCCTTCTGAATCATATCACCGCTGCTTTTCCCCACCCAGGTTAATTAAGGCCTCTTGACAAAGAAGCTCCTTCTCTTTCCCCCACCTTCAGCTGCAGAATACTCTTAAAATTCCCATTGCTCCTTCTGGGTCCTTGACATCATGGTTCACAAGAACCTCTTAACCAGCTTCCAGGAAGCCTCTCCCCACGTCAGCGTGCAAGCACCACAAGGGAAATCATTCTCCCGACCTCTCCCCAGAGCCCCCGAAGGTCATTCTGGGGTTTTTTCCCCCTTTCACATCATTCCATGCTTAAAAGCATCATCTAATGAGCAAACACACATGGAGTAAACGCTCTGAGAGACATCCTGCCGTGACAGCTGATTAAAAGCGAAGTGACAGATCTGTGACCAATGACACGATATGGTGGCGAATGCTGTTAGCACATGCATGCACCCCGCACTACGCTCTGCGCAACACGGTGAGAAACGGAAATTAGTTGAAATGGCTGGATCATGCAATTATTGGGAAAGAAGCTGCGGGGGAGAATAAAAAAGTGTGAATACCTGTGTAGGTCATAGCTTCCTCCATCCTTATTTCCTGATATAGGAAAATACAAGAGTAATTTATGTTAGCTTTAGAACTCATACAACCATTCACTATGTAGTTCTCCATGCACAACATCTAAATCCTAGAAAGAAACAGATTGTGTTAAGTACAGACAGGGCTAGAGTCCCATAGAGCTTTTCTAGTAGACAGCTTCAAAATGAGCATGGAAAGCTAAAAAATAAAAAGGTCTGAGATAAAATGTAGAGGAGTTCACATGAAAAGGGAGTGCAGTGGGAAAGGAGGAGAGCCCATTTAAAAGCAGTAAGAGAAGTACTTGCAGTCAGGCTCAGTAAAATTATGGTTATTTTTAGACAAAACACTTGGGGGGTGGGGAAAGGCCAATAATCCCCTCACTTAGGAACGATCTAGAAGGTGGAGAGGACTACTTTCGGCCGAACAGCAATCACGGGCTCCCCCTGGTGTGTCATCCCATCAAGAGACTGTCAGCCTTCCCGGGGCAGTTACATCATCACCCATTAAGAGACCGTGGTCCTTTGGGGGAGAAATGTCAGGGTGTAATTTCGCTAGGGCCTCTAATAATCGGTTTAATTTCTAAGCCTTATTGGGCTTTTACATTTTTTTCTTTCTTTTTGGTGTGTGGAGGGCGAAGATTTGAGGAAAAGCTAGAACAAGTAAGCAGGATATCTGAAAAGGCTTGAGCCACGTGCAGTCGTGACCAAAAGACCCATTTTGCAAGTCAGGACTGGACATTTCTGGCTGGCAACTCATCTGATGACGATGTTAACGGAGAAGATAGCTGTGAGGTGACCCCTCTAGAATTTCTTATGGGACCTTCACAGCTTGAAAGCCTTGGTGCCCTACCATGGTGCAAATGACAGGTGGCAGACGTTGATCCTTTGGGGATGGGTGTCCCCCGCCCCCAGTCACATGAGCCAGGGACCCAGAGACACGGGCTGTTAGGGGCGCTGGGAAAACCCAGCTGCACACAACGGGTCCCTGCAAAGTGCTCCCCACTGCCAGGGAGCCCCACGGTTCACCCTTTTGGGGTTGACATGCTGCGCTGCTGGCAAGCCCTGGCTAGCACCAGCTCTCTCTCCTTCCTTCTGTGGACTGCAGGAATTTACATTTCTACCGGAATTATGAGAAAATCAGTGTTCTCATCAACTAGGAAAGGGCTGGACAGGCTGAAAAGAACTGCAGCCTTATGAACCAGAGGAGAGATAAGTGAGTTTAACACTGTGGCCCCGGTAGGGAACATCTGGCTGATTCCATATGGGCCCTCTAATGCTCTTAGGCCCCAAGACAGTGAATTACTCAAGTATCTCTAACTTCAGAGGGGAAATCCTGGTAAAAAGAAATCTAATTCACTGTGTCACGGGTAGTGATCCCACTGGGGCAGCTCCCAACAGTGATAAGCAGAAACAGGGCATTGTGTGTTTCCATCCAAATTCACTTAAAAAATTAGGATATCCTGGTTTACCTAGAGTATATGTTCTGTCTATTGACAGCAATAACCAATAAGTCCCCAATGCTTTCATCCTACCTGCCAGTGAGTGCTTCTACCAGGAGAGTTTACTAGTAGAACAGACGTGTGGGAGAAACTGGAATAAAATTCTCACCAGATCTTTTGGTGCGTTACATTTTTCATTAATGCTCCCAGAGGTAAGCTTAGAGAACACGTTATATTTGGAATTGCCTGGAAAGTCTCCCCTGGACGAATCCCAAACTCTTGTGTTTCTACGCATACAGACGTTTCAAAGGTGGAAAACTCGACAACACAAAGAATTTCCCAGGAAATACAGGAAAAAAAAAAAAAAACCCTTTTTCCCCCTTACCAACTTCAAGGCCCTTAGGTCTTGGGTTGCACTGCTTGTACCCCTGACAGCTTCTGAGCTCCATGAGTTGAACATGCAGCTGATTCAAAATGCCCCGTTCCACTGTGTGCACTGCGTTTGTGAGCTGTGGATGAGGAGGCCAGGACGATAGAGTTATGCTCATGTTCTGGCTGTTTCATTTTCAACAACCTTCATAAAATGAGAACATATGGACTTACCTGATAAGGATCTGTATTCATATCAAAATACTCCAAAAAGCCAGTGGCGAACTCACAGAAAAGAAAATTATGCGTCTCATTAACTGTCCGCAAACACCAGTAGGTATTGTTGTTAGAACTCGTGCAAGCACAGAAAGAGCCCACTGTTGGTAAAAAAAAAAAAGAGAAAAAGAAAAAGAAAAACAAAATGTAGGCTGGTTAGCCTGAAAAAAACAAAAAAATGTAGGCCGGCTAACCATTTCCTGATCTTTTTTACTTTAAGGGGCACATTTTCTTTCTTGTAACTACTATGTGGTTAGATGTTTTAAAAAATTATATTTCCCTCCTTTCTAAATAATTTGCTGTGGGACCAGGTGGCAAATGGGAAAAATAATGGCAATTTATGATCGTGAATACAGATGGAAGGCCAAGGTAAAGTTTTAGGCACATTAATTTGCTTCCCTCCGTCAGGCCGTAGTCACTGAAATAGAGTGAGTGAGTGGAGAATGAAGGGGAAGGAAATGATCAGAGCTTGTATTTCTGGTTATTTTTATCTTTTCTTAAAAAAGAAAAAAATAGTTTTATAATACAGAGATGGACCTGGTGCCTTTGCTTTGTTCTCTATATCACAGCGACACATCACAAAATGGTGCACAGAAACGGGATTCTTTGTGATCATTGTAGACAATATATTTTTTTAAAGATTTATTTATTTACTTGAGAGAGAGAGAGAGAGAGCGCACAAGCGCAGTGGGGAGGGCCAGAGGGAGAGGGAGAGATTCTCAAGCAGAATCCCGGCTGAGCATGAACTCTGACTCAGGGCTTGATCTCACAACCCTGAGATCACGACCCTGAGATCACGACTTGAGCTGATACCAAGAGTCAGACACTTAACTGACTGTGTCACCCAGGCACCCCAACAATGTCTTAACGTGAGATGAGCTATGACCATTAACACGTTTTGTACCATGAGAGGTTCGCTGGTTAACTGGTGGAAAGCAAATAAAACATATGTCAAAACAAAACAAAACAAATTACTTAGTCTTCTTCTTTTTTTTTTACTTAGTCTTCTTTTATAGAAAGGCAGTTTCTAGATTTGCTGACCTTTCCTGCAATAATAATTCAATTTTAAAAGTGTGTTATCTAGAGAGGCAGTCAGTTGTTTAAGCATCTGCCTTTGGCTCAGGTCATGATCCCAGGGGAGTTGGCTTCTCCCTCTGCCCTCCCACCCAACTCATGCTCTCTCTCCCTCTCTCTCAAATAAATAAATAAAATCTTTAAAAAAATGTGCTATCTAGCAAATATTTTTTAAATAATTGGGATAGGTACACTTAATTAATGAGCATTCACTGTCCATTGTGTGCTTTGCATGCATTGACTCCTTAAAAGAACTTTATGAGACAGATTATTATTCTTTCCATTTTATAGATGGGAAAAACGGAGCACAGAGAGGTTAAGTAATTTATCTAAAGTCACAACAGCTGACAAGTGGCAGCATTAGAGATCTGGCTAAAGGCTATAGTCTTAACCACTATATGCTACTTACCTCCCTATCCAATATTAAGAACACTAAATCTGTCCCCTTAAGCTAAGAGATATTTTAAACAATGAATGAGAAATGATTTTCTTTAAATTTTACTTTAATAGACTTTTTATTTATTTATTTTTTAAAAGATTTTATTTATTTACTCACGAGAGACACAGAGAGAGAGGCAGGGACACAGGCAGAGGGAGAACAAGGCTCCATGCAGGGAGCCTGATGTGGGACTTGATCCCAGGACCCCGGGATCACACCCTGAGCCAGAAGCAGATGCTCAACCGCTGAGACACCCAGGTGTCCCTAATAGACTTTTTAGAGCATAAAACAGTTTATAGAAAAACCTAGCAGAAGGCCCAGAGACTTTCTAGGGACTACACTCATCTCACATATGCCCAACCTTCCACACTACCAAATTCCCTTTTGACAGTGGCACATCTGTGACAGTTAATGAACCTACATTGACACATCATCACCCAAAGTCCATAGCCTACATTATGGTTCGCTCTTAGTATTGTATGTTCTATGAGCTTTGACAAATGTATAATGATATGTATCACCAGTATAGTATCATACAAAGTAGTTTCACGGCCCTAAAGATCCACACTGCTCCATCTATTCATCCCTTGCCCTGCAGAAATGATTTTTCAAACTGCTGTGTGTCCTGTACCCCACCCCAGAGCTTGGTGGAGGATGGACCCCTGTAACCTGAGTGACCCTCAGAGATCTTCACTCCCCAGTTTAGGGAATGAGATTAAAAGTTAAATGCTATGAGTTTAAGAGTTCACTTGGCCTCAGTGTGGCTGGAAATGAAAATGCAAGCTTGGATACTGAAATCAAAAAGCATCCAAATGGAAAGATAAAACAAAGATTTTTGGGATATAGGCCTGAAACCCCCTGAGAATGGTCTTGGGTTCCTGGAGTCTCTAAATTCCACTTTGAGAGACTCTGACCCAGGTGGTCTCCTGGGTTCTTCTCAATGAGAAGATCTGAGGTTTTAGCTACTCTCTGGGATGGTGAGCCTTCAATCAGTTGTTGTGCCACAAGAATTAAGGGCATTATTTCTAGAAGGCCTCAGTGAATACTGTGCATAGGCCACCAAAGCACATATAAGTATGAATTTTAAAAGTGCACAATTGTTGGGACCTCTGGGTGGCTCACTGGTTAAGCGTCTGACTCTTGATTCTGTCTCCGGTCATGATCTCAGGGTTGTGAGATCGAGTCCCGCATTGGACTCCAAGCTGGACATGGAGCCTGCTTAAGGTTCTCTCTCTCCCTCTCCCTCTGCCCCTCCTCCCTGGTTTACGTGTGCTTTGTTTCTCTCTTAAAAAAACAAAACAAAACAAAAAACCCCACATAATTATTATTACATATCATCAGCAATTCCATGTAAAACCACCAATTATGTAGAATCCCTATTCTTCTGTGAGCATGATGCTAGGTACCAAAGGGGACTGAGAATTAGTAGGATATGGCCCCTGCATTAGAGGGGTTTTCATTTCCTTTTATTATACTTACAGAATTACATGAAATGAAGTAGAAACAAAATCTATTCGAGGCAAAATTGTTTGTCCATTTATTTAGTTATAGATAGAACTAAAGCCAGTCTTACTGGGTAGGAACTCTGCCAAGAGCTGGTTACTGCGTGAAATGACATCATCAGCAGAAACATCCAGGGTGAGCTTGGCATTTGCAAATGAAATATGAAAACAAATCTTTAAAGAAAAAGTTAATTTTTGGCAAAATCATTCTAGTTACCAGTGTAGAAAATAATACGATGCTCTCCTCTTAAATCATTCTAGGTTCCTGGTTTTACACTGCTGAAGCCCTAGTCTTAGTAACTGTGGCGTTAGTTGGTGGCTCTCTGCATGGCGGTGGACAGTGGCATCTAAAAGGAGTAACTCAGATGAGATGATAGGCGCTAACTGAACTTACCGTGGTCATCACGTCACAATACACAGAAGTCAGGTCATTATGCCATACACTTTAAAGTTATGCAGTTCTGTGTCAATTGTATCTCAATAAAACTGGAAAAAAATTTTAAATGATTTTATGGGACAGCCCGGGTGGCTCAGCAGTTTAGTGCCACCTTCATCCCAGGGCGTGATCCTGGAGACCCAGGATCGAGTCCAACATCAGGCTTCCTGCATGGAGCCTGCTTTTCCCTCTGCCTGTGTCTCTGCCTCTTTCTCTCTCTGTGTCTCTCATGAATAAATAAATAAAATCTTTAAAAATATATAAAATAAAATAATTTTATGGATGTATTTATGTATGTGTGTGTTTATTTAGAGAGCACGAGTCATGGAGGGACAGACGCGGGAGGGAGAGAGGGAGAATCTCCAGCAGACTTTGCACTGAGCATGGAACTCAATGAGTGGCTCCATCTCAACGACTCTGAGATCATGACCTGAGCTGCAACCAACAGTCAATGCTTAACCAACTAAGCCAACTAGGTGCCCCCAAACTGGGAAAACTATTTCTAACCCCCCCCCCCAAAAAAAAACCCCAAACCAGAAGTACACAGTACGTACAGTTCCAGAATGGGGCCGTCTGCCAGTGGTTGTTGTCGTGTGTGAAGCAGGTGAGGCCAGGGAGGCTACATTCCTCCCCCTTCCTCTGGCGTTTCTTTTCCTTCCTCTCCTTCTTCCTCCTACGGTTCTCCTTGAAAAGCTGCAGTTTGCTGTCTACTTCTTGAGCAGCTTCCCTATTCCAACAGAAGGGGTGTGTTAATGATCAGAAAGCCGTTTCCCAATTAAAAATATTATTGTTGCTATGAATCTCACACAAAATATGCAGATACACAGTAACAGAGGACTTGTTTTCCACAGAGGGTCTCGCACTATAATCGGCAAAAGTGAAGACAAACTCATTAAGTGACAACTCTCTTAGAATTTTACCGAGCCTGGAAGGATCAACGTTTTCTTCCTTATTTACATGTAAACACCGGTGGAAATAAATGTCGAGGTGAATCCATGGATCCCGCTAGCCACAGCATTTGGACATGTGGCTTAACTCCCTGGGACTTAGTACTCACCAGCCAGAAAGTCAATGGTTAGTGGGATTACATGACTTGGAAAGAATTCCTTTTTGTTACTATTTTGTTTTATTCCATAAAGGGCTCAACTTTCGCTGAGGCTCAATACTAAATCCCTTCACATGCAAATTTTAACTATTATTTTAAAGATATGTATATTTCTTCCAGCTTTCAGAATTCAGCATGATTGCAGACTATTCTATGGACACACCAACCTAATCACCATGGTCCCTTTTCCCAATCGCTGTCCACAGTGCATAGAATAAAATCCAGTTACCATCCCATACATCGGCAGAGAACACATATAGAATTAGAGCAGATCTCCTCATGGCTCCCCCTAAAGGATTCCAAAAGCATCCCCGTGGTCTCTTGGCAAGATAGGGCTTTGTTGCCAACTTCTGGAGCTCTGTGCCTTCCTGGCTAGATCTGCTTGCTTGGAAGCAGCACCACTTGGAACACAGGGGTCCCTGCTGCCTTTTAGAAGTGCCCAGGGGACAGTCCTCCACTCCCAGCGAAAGTGGAAAAACAGACTCACTTACTTGAATGGGTGGAGATGGCTCTTCACCTTCTCTTGCTTTTTTACACCTTTCTCTTTATTATAATAGCTACGGGCAAGAAGATTGAAAAGGGAGTCTTCATAGTCTCACATTTAATCAGACAGTTTTTATTTTATTTTATTTTATTTTATTTTATTTTATATTTTATTTTATTTATTTTCTTATTTTATTTTAAAAAAGATTTTATTTATTTATTTGAGAGGCAGAGAGATAGCAAGGAAGAGCAGAGCAGGAGGGAGGGGCAGAGAGAGGAGCAGACTCCCTGCTGCCCAGGGAGCCAGGCCTGGGGCTCGATCCCAGGACTCTGAGATCATGACGTGAGCCAAAGGCAGATGCTTCACCAACCGAGCCACCCCTGGCAAACCGACAATTCATTTTACAAACAGGAAGCAGAACAGAAGGAAAGTAGTTACTTTGTTGTAACTGTCTTAGCTTAATGGGGCTTTTTAACCTTCGGCTTAGGTTTATGACATATTTCTTTTCAGTATATGATAATAAATTCAATTTACTAAGCTTTCTATTGGTAGAAGAGACAAACAAGCCCAGTGCTTGCCACCGGAGCTTGTGGAAACATGAGTTTGGAAACAAGGGGGTGAAGTGGCCACCCACTCACCTCTGTTTACTACAGGCACACTCCTCTGGCTTTCTCCTCTTTAGGTGTCCTCTCACTTCTCTTAAATTCTTAATTTTGTCTTGCAAAGCTTCAATCTGGAAGACACATGCGTGAACAATTACATTTGAAGATCAGGATTTTCTTTTTTTTTTTTTTTTTAGATCAGGATTTTCTATGCTGAGTGCCTCTCTTTTCACCTTGCTTTCTATATTCCATAATTCCAGCTCTTCCACTGAGATGATAATTAACTTGGAAACAAAGTGGACACAGAATATGTCTATCTCGACATTCCTGCTGATGTGCTGTAGATAAACATGAACAGATGCTTCACTTACGACTGGATCATTTCCTCACGGAAATTTCAACAGGTCATCGAGCCAATCCCTGCTATTTTCTCACACCCTATTTTGTTTTCAGGCAGGAAAATCACTACATCACCGGGGAAAGATAAAACCTTGCTACGCTATGTTTCATGTAATTGTGATTGTAAAAAACAATGATGTGTATACGCAGTGAACCCCACCAGTCTCCATGGGGCTGGGAGCCGAGTTTGCATCCGGAATGCACCCTTCCAATCACATGGCTGTGGCTAACCTCTTTATCAATGTATGCCTTGTGGTCCTTCCAGGCTCTTGCTGATTGATACAGTTCTCTCTCACAATGGATTGTATCATTCGGAAGAATAAAGCACCTGCAAAAACAAACCAACCCAAAACATTAGAGATAGGTTTATATGCTAATATTTACTAATATTTTTTTTTTAAAATCCATTAGAGATAGCAGAAGGAACAGAATTATCTTCTAAACTCTTAATTTGGATGCAAGCAGCATGTTGGAGCTGAGCCACAGACAAGGATACATGGGAATGTCTCCTGGCCACCAGTGTGGGGAAAGGATGGTATCAGAGAGGAACCATTCCTAAGATCCCCTTTCACAGCAATATTGAGTATTCACATCCCCAAGAACAGCCACCACCAGACAGCCCCAGTTTTGAAGGCCTCGTCAAATACCATAGGAAAAATTGAGGTTTTCACAGTTAAAATGGAAGTAAGTTGATTAAAGAAATGCAAAGTCAGAAAGGGGTTATTTATCCTATTCATTTTGTTACAAAGAGCCTGCCTGGAGTATCTCATTAGGTGTGCAGCAAAGAAACAGTCCCAGGGACAGAGAAAATTTGGGATAAGGGGGTCAATCAATACTGAAAGAGAAACAAATCCCGGTCTAAATCTCCTAGCCTATAACTACAGTTGACCTTGGAACAATACAGGCTGGAATTCCACGGGTTCGCTTATACGCAGATTTGTTGTTTTTTTTTTTTTTTTTTTTTTTTTTTTTTTGATTTGTTGTTTTTTTGATAAACACAGTCCAGTACTAGAAACATATGTTGTCTTCCTTATGATTTTCATAATAACATTCTTTTCTCTAACTTACTTTATCGTAAGAATACAGTATATGATACATATAATCAATTGTTTATGTTATCGCTAAGGCTTCTGGTCAGCAGTAGGGCCACCAGTAGTAAAGTTTCTGGGGAGTCAAAAGGTACATGTGGTTTTTCAACTGTGGGGGTGGGGGGAGTGTCCCCAATGCCCTCAGCCCCCCACACCTTGATCAAAGTCAATGATGCAGGCATCTGAAGACCGATTCCAAAGATAAAAATCCTGGCAGAGCTCATGATAGCAGGCCCCCCACCAAAGTCATAGAATGGGAGAGGGGGGAAAAGAGACTTTGCTAATAAATTCAGAGAGAAAATTTTTCTCTATCAATAGAACAACTGGATTTCGGAAGGAAGTGGAGAACCGGAGTCATCCATTACAGCTGTGGGATGATCGCCTCCTTCCCCGTCCCCATGACTCCCGAGGCCCACCATGCTTTCTGGGATCTGACCAGTTTAGTAGATGTTTCTGCATCTTATATCCATTTGCAACACATCCCACCTCTCTGGAAGCCTCTCCAGGACCTGCAGTCCCCCCTTGGGCTGTATTTCATTTCTGAGGCTGGGAGTGCACAAGTGCTCTGAGCCTCTACCAGTGCCGGTGATGGTTTCCATCTGCTCCCTAGACTCCCACGAAGGTAACTCTTCAAAGGCAGAACTGCGTGCCTGCTAAGTTGTGACAGAACCACTCTGGCTAAACTCCCAGGGACCAGCTTCATGTGAAACTGAACCCAAAGAGTGTCCCCTTGGCTTCTTTACACCCCAGGGGTTACACAGGCCAGCCTCCAGACCCTGTAGGGCCGAGGGCTATCACTTTTTATAAAGAAGCAAAATAGTGGTAATGGGGGGGTGGGGGTGATGACTCTGAACTCAGCCCCCGCGAACAGCTAAAGCCTTCCTACTTGTGCGTCACTCTGACGGTGGTGGGCAAGCCCAGGGCGTTGTCTCTGTCGGCCAGCATCGCGTCCCCGTCGCCGGGAGCCTGGTGACCTCCGGGCCCCCTGTGGCCTTCATCGTGGCGCTTGACGATGTTTCTCGGTCGCAACACTTGCAATTCTTCTTCTTCCAGGTTTATGTCATATATTTCACCTTCGAATTCGACCGACAAGGAACGTGTTTGCCGAGTATGGACAAATCTGGGCTTGTACTCTGGAAATAAGGGGAGACACGTTATTAATGTGGACACCTGGGTGTAGTTTAGGAGGGATGAAAAGCACCGCCTGGCTCCATGAGCATTCTGGGAAGGGGCAAGCAGTTTATATGGCATTGGTGAGGGGCATCGGGGTGCTGTGGCAGCCCACTGGGATTCAGGTCAGGAGGGCTGGGCTCCTGTCTGGGCCTGGGTGCTGCAGGGCACTGTGGTGGGAGGCATGCTCCTCTGAGGCTCAGCCTTTCATCCCTCCAGTGAGGGGGCACATCTGGGGGACCCCTAAGTTCCTTTCTATTCACAGCAGGCTGTGAACTTCCACACTGCCTTCTCAACGTGAACTGCTAAGGCAGTTTGTTTGGATAAAACTATACTCCCAATTATGATATTAATCATAATACTGACTCACTGATGGGGCTTTTGCTATGTATTATTATTCACCTCATACTTATCTTTAATCCACAATCTTAGAAGACCTGTATTATTATAATCAATCCTTACATTAAAAAACTTATTAGATTATCAGAACAGGCTCATAACTTTGGTGTTATGATTCTGTTTTTTCTTTAAAGATTTTTTTTAGATTTATTTATTTATTTATAAATAGAGAGAGGTAGAGACACAGGCAGAGGGAGAAGCAGGCTCCATGCAGGGAGCCCGATGTGGGACTAGATCCCAGGTCCCCAGGATCACACCCTGAGCTGAAGGCAGATGCTCAACCACTGAGCCACCCAGGTGCCCCTGGTGTTATGATTTTTAAGAATGGGAAAACTGAAGCTCTGAAGGCTACCTACATTTTCCAAGTTTATGTACCCAATGGCTGTGGGAACCAGGATTCTAATCTACCAGATTCTAAAGGCTACAGTCTTTCTACATTGGGCTGCTTTTTTCAAAAGGGTAAATGCTCTCAGCACCTTCTATTTGTACCAAAAACAGAGAAAAAATAAATTTTGCAAATGCTTTTATTAGTCAACTGACTTTTAATACCTAGCAGATGGAATGTAATGCCAGGGGGAGGCCAGCATGCTTTCTGTCAAGTCTCATAGTGTGTTAAGACAAGAGCTTTAATGTGCAAACCTTGGCTCCTTCTCAGATGCCCTTTGGCTCCGAGGGGGCATTCTCACATGGAACTTCTCTCTCCAGCCTGCTGCTGAAATAGGAAGAAGGAGAGCACACAGGCCATCGCATCAAAATTGATGCTCCCACAGGACCCTGCTGTGATGGCAGTTTCCAGAGGAGGAAACGCCTCTGTACAGTCAGCAGGTCACTGTGCGTGCTCACGAGCAACTCCTGCCCTCAAATATGTGAGACTCCATGTGGTTTGAAAGAGTGGCCCCAGACCTCTCCAGTCTGTGCTCAACATTGAACAACACAGTGTTTAGGGTCACTGCGGTGGAGACACATCTAACCTCCCCAGAGAGAAGAGGCGGCCCCTTCCTTGGAGGAATTGGAGTCCAACATTGGTAATCAGCTTCCATTAAGGGACAATGTCAGGAATCTGTCTCTTTTTGGCTTTCCATGTGCTATCTTTTTTTTTTTTTTTTAAAGATTTTATTTATTTATTCATTAGAGAGAGAGCGAGGCAGAGACACAGGCAGAGGGAGAAGCAGGCTCCATGCAGGAGCCTGATGTGGGACTTGATCCCGGGTCCCCAGGATCACACCCCGGGCCAAAAGCAGCACTAAACCGCTGAGCCACCCAGGCTGCCCTCCATGTGCTATCTTTGCCTGAATTATTAAACCTGGCATTTTATCTCAGGGAGGAAAAAAAAATTTCCCAAATCAATCATTGCAGCCTTTGGGTTATGGATTCCTTTAGGAGTGGGTTGAATGTTATGGATATCCAGAAAAATGTGCACATACACACAGAATAGACTTAGAATTTTGGCTTAAATGGTAGAAGGCTCACGATCCCCTAAAGTCCATCTGTGGAGTCCAGAAGAATAAAGCCAGTGCTGAGAGCTCCTATTGTTCCTAGTGATTGATTTCCTAATTTACAAGGTGGGGGGGCACCTGGCTGGCTTCGTCGGTACGAGCATGGGACTCTTGATCTGGAGGTCGTGAGTTCAAGCCCCATGTTGTGTGTACAGCTTACTTCAAAAACAAAAGCAAAGTCTACCCAATTCAGAATGCAGCAAATATCTTACTTCCAAACCAATATAGAAAAGAACGGCCCCAGAAATGAGTCACTTTTCCCATGCTGTCACTAGATGGCGCCAGACTCATTCTTTTATGGAACGTGCCAGCCTGGGTTTTCACATCTGTATAATCGCAGGAATTTTATATAGCGCAGGATTGGATATAGGATATAGGATTTTATAAAGAAAATATTAGGCAGCGCTTTTCGTACTGCATTTGACTGGTTGCACCCTGCCAGTCAACAAGAGGAATTAAAAAAAAAAGGATTGTCTAATAACAGACGTACCTTTAAGAAATATTTATGCTTTTCTTATTAGATGCATAAGCCACGATACCTAGAATTTTTATTTTGTTCCTTTTTTTTTTTTTTTAAGCAGCTCAAGGGTGACAAATCAGGACATTAGCATTGATGTCAAAGAAAGCTGACCTGAATTACACCTTCTGCCCCTCACCACACCTTTTACCTCTTTCATGTGCGTGGATATTTTGTGTGTGGCGCTTTTATGGAACATATTCTATGCATATTCTATGCTCAAGTTAAAATGTGCACAAACCCGAAATTTCAAATGAGCTTTGATCTTTTAAACATAACAGTTATTTGCTTTTCGCTGCAAAAGTATGCATTGGGAAGACCTAAATCGTAGGGCATCCCTGGGTGGCTCAACGGTTTAGCACCTCCCTTCGGTCCAGGACCTGACCCTGGAGACCCGGGATTGAGTCCCACTTCGGGCTCCCTGCATGGAGCTTGCTTCTCCCTCTGCCTGTGTCTCTGCCTCTCTCTCTCTCTCTGTGTCTCTCAAAATCTTAAAAAAAAAAAAAAAAAAAAAAAAAGACCTAAACGTAGAAGGATCAAGCCTTTGGTCTCCCTCTTGTCCATTTGCAAAGGCCCCTGGAGCTTACTGGGAGTCCCCTGGTTTCGCAGGAACTGCCTCTGACCCTTCCTCTGGCCCCTGCCGGCACGATAGCCAGGCTCCCCGCAACTGCAGTCCTTGTCCTTGTCCTTGTCGTGGAAGCCGCGGGGGTAGAGGTTCCGGGCGCTGGGGCGGACTGTGAGCAGGTCGCTGGATCCCTTACACTTGTGAATCCGAAGCTTGCCAGACGTGTCCTCAATGCACTGCCACTTCTGCAAAAGCCAATGTGAAAGCCGTTTACCCACCCGGGCCAGGTGTTTCTCAGGAAGGGCTGCTGCATTAGGTTAGGTTTGGGGAGCCCGGGAAGAAGGCATCTTTTGGCTGCCCTTGCACGACGTGTCCCCCCACCCCTCCCCAGGTTCTCTTAGCTCCCTCTCTCACCGTGGGCCAGTACAGATGACAGGGGGACCACTGGAAACCAGAACCACCTCAATGACACCAGAGCCAAAAATTGATACATAAATCCTCAGGATCCAGACTAAACAGTCTTGAAGGAAACATGTAAAAAGCCCTTAATTCGCCAAGCCACGGGGCACAGCTGTCAGGGGGGCTGTTTTCACCAGACCCCTCTTTCTCTGGAAAGGCAGGCACACTTGGCTGCTTTGTTCTCTGCCCCCCCCCACCCCCGGGTCTGCCTGTGGCCCAGAGGGGCCCCCAGGGAAGGAGACGAGTTTGATCAGAGTGTAGTCACAGCGGCCTCTCTGGGCCCCTTCCAATCCTTCCACACATACTGCAGCACCGCCCCCCCAGCCGCGAGCAGGTCCTCTCGTCTTCCCGAGGGGTGTCCACGGGGCAGCTGGGCCTGGGCTCCCCAAGCCTGCTGCTGACACTGCAGGCCCAATTCTAGATCAATACGATGCAGCACCGGGCCTCTTAAATATCAAGCTGGCTGAAATAAGAGCACTTCACCTTGGGGGCAGTTCATGGGGTCTCCCTACCTTCCTTAAAGACTTAATAAAGGTCCTTTGGCTTTTTGTTTTCCCCTGGCTCCCTCCCTAAACTGGTAGTTTGGGAAGAATACGGACCTTGATTTGAAATTGCCCATGGTCACGACACACTATCATGTCCTGTTACCAGACTTTTGTCTTTTGTTTTCCTTCCCTATAGGGGTATCGCCTGTATACAACTACTGATACTTTTCTGTAAGAGGACACATTTCTAAACAGCAGTCAAAGCAACAGTACCTGTAAAATTATGTTTTTGGTGGGCCAGTTACAGGTTTTCAATAGATAAAAAATTACCAAATAAAGGATGGTTTTTCCTGCACCACATAGAATCATCTCACCATTCCCTCCCCGCCCCTTTGCTGGACCTGTACCATATTTTGGGTTACATTTTCATTTCAAAGTGACCTAATGCAAGGTATAGTTTAGTCAAGGGTCTCAGATGTCTTGGTCAGCAGACGAACAACACTTGTGTACAAAATGGGGTGCAACTATTCACAGTGGACCGAGCTGCAGAGTCTTGGCTTGTTTTCTTACTGGAGCCCTACGCCCTCAATAAGTGTTGAATTATCAGAGCTGCCTTTGCACCCCTATCATACGGTTCTCAAATCCCAGGTTTATAGGGCTTGTTCTATGATCTTGTTTCAGCTCCCAAAGCCCCCTTCAGCTCTTGATGCTATGGACTTTGGTTATCACGAACCACGTCAGGTTACAATCTTCTTTTGTGTCTTGACCAGCATATCTTGAATGTCCATCATCTCCATCCAGAGAAGCAGGCTCAAGAGACAAGGTAAGTAACTATTTGCAAAGCCATGACAAGGCAACATAAACAAGAACAGTCGAGGACTAACTAAGTTATAGATGATTTAACTGAAAAAAAAAAAAAAAAGTCAACTTGATTAGGCTCCGGAGAGTTCTGTGAGCTCGGTGGTTCTTACACATGGCTGGGCACTAGGAGTTTCAAATGCTCTCCTGGTGATTCTAATGCACAGTTGGGGTTAAAGACAACTGCTTTTGATTTGCAGCTGGTTACTGGACTTTTCTGCAGCTGGAACCCATGGCAGAGGCAAAAGAGATCTATTTAAGTCTAAGTAGCTCGGATGGATGAGTCTTTGAGAGGGATGTATGCATGCTGCAGAGTGGGTATGCAAAGGAAGCTGTGTTTAGAAATGTACTGACGTCATCAGGTCAGAAAATGACTCAAGCTGAAAAGATGAACACTACCAGCTTGTCTATACCGGCAGGACTATGTGCTCTCTGTAAGGGTAACTAGTTTTCCTTACTTTCCCTCCACAGTTAGCGGACAAGTGACAGAACTTGGTCTTTCTAAAGGCTTAGCAGGAAGCTATGTATGGCCTGTTCCATGGTTCTGCCATTCGACGTGGAGACCAGTGGTTTTCAAGCCTGGGTTTGTAGCACTTCCAGACATGTCCAATCAGCTTGAGGAGGTGCCATGAAATTCTCAGAAAAAGTTCTCAGAAAAGGATATACAACTCCATTAAGAAATAACAAGTTATTTCTATAAGCCACCCAGAAATTTTGCTGATGAGAGGTGTCAGTGAAATAATCCATAGCCTTTCATAGCTCCAAAAAATTTGAGCATCGGTAGTGCTTGAGTGTCATTCTAGATCTGTATTTGTCCTAAATCCAAAAGGTTTAAGACTTATCCCTCTCTCTGGGTAATCTCTAACTCAAGCATTCAAAAACAAAGAGTTCACTACTTCATGCCTATAATAGCAAAAGAAGTGGTCAGTGCGTCCACAATTCACGCCTAGTAGCAGCTTAAGAAGTACTCTAGTTTCTACCAGATGGAAAAATATGGTTAACTATATTCTTGAAAAATAATGGCCCTGTGTCTTTTGTGGCTCGAATTTATATCAATTTTGCTACAAACACTAATTTTTAAAACACCTAACTACAGTGAAAACCTTTCTTAGTCTTACAACCACAATGCATTAAAAAAATTCTGCCTTTTTTTTTTTTTTTTTTTTTTTTGGCCTGGAAGAGCTGAGGGTATAGGTAGATTCCTCTAGAATAGAAAGTGTAGGCAGCATTTTAAATGATTTGGTCTATTTGGAATCCAACTTGCGTTTTCCCATTGGCCAAATTTCTCACTAACTTCCTATAGGGTAGATATGAAGGGAAGGGGTGTTTCTTTCCTAAAGAGATGAATTTAACCAAATGTAAGACCCTCCTGGGCACTGATAATGTACCTCACAAATCCAATATGCATACATATATGAATGCATATGTACCCACATGCACATGCCCACATGTACTAGATGTATACATACACCTATACACATTGTCGAATAAAACAAGAGCCACTAAGAAAAATGCCAACTATTTTCTATACCGTGGACTCTTTGAACAAGCTGTAGACCCTATTAGAGTAACTGGCAAGCAGCTTTGAAAATCATCTTAGTGGTAAGCATACTAGGAATTTTAATGAAATGTAATTACCACACATTTGCCGCAGTCATTTGGGTGCTCGATATCTTGACAATTTTTATGGTTGAGCAATAAAACCTTGAAATCACTGCACCTACAATGGTCACCTTACTTAGCTTATGGAGGGGAGTGAGGGAAGAGAGCTTTCAGGGCATTGCTCTGAAACTCATGTCACAAGCCACTTAAGTGCTCAGAATCAAGAGAGGGGATGACTTGGGTTTGCAGAAGAGCTTCCACAATCAGCTGGAAGCAGGGACTCAGGTGAGGCACCTGCTAACAGGACACGTGGTCAGCCTCAGAGACGAACTTTGTTACACATGTGCCCTTGTGGAGATGCACATATCGTGCTGTTTCCGTTGCCTACTCTCTTGAAGTGTACTAGTCAATCGGTTAACTGCCCGATTCGACTGTCTCCCGCCTTCCCTGACCACTTTTTGCGATATCATCTCAATTTTCCTCCTGCCTCTCTGACTCTGTACCAATCATTTCACAAACGTTCATTCCACACTGTTTCTGCACATGTCCGGCGTGCAAGGGGCTCGATGAAACTATTTAAACAATTTTGTAAGTTATTATGATTTCATTTAGCCTTTCCAACCATTTGGGATTAAAGGCAAGGACCATGTCTCATACTCCTGAACTGTACCCTGAAGTTAGCTCAGCATCAAATCACTGTTTAGTAATTACATCTTAGTAGTTTTGATTGATTATATATATTTATGTGTAAATTACACGTGATGAACAAGAGAACACCGGGTATTTTGATACAAGGATTCATGTGTGCAGCTCATTTGGTGGAATCAAACCTAATGAGAAATACAACAAATGCCATTCAAACAATTCCCGTCCACACCATCTTTATAATCATCATTATCACCATCTATGGAGCTCTTACTTGATGCCAGGTACTGGCCTAGGGAACTTTATAGAAATTTAGTCACACAATCATCACTACAACCTAAAGTGCTACCACAATTCATTTATTGGAGTTGGATTTTGTAGTAGTGAATATCACCTATATTCCTCACGGGACTTGAGAACGGCATTTCATATCTATATTGATGTGGCTCGGTGGCAAAAGTCTGGACTTTCAAGCTAGAGAAGTCTGGATTTGATGATCAGCTTTATCATATCCTGTGCATCCTTGAGCAAGTCAGCTACATGATCTGAGCCTCATGAGTACTAGAACTCATTCATGAATAGAAAGAACTCAGTACATGGTAGGCACTCAACAAAGGCGGTTATTATGATCATTATCATTATTATTCCACAAACTCTGTTCCCCCTCCAACATACAAGTAAGCTTATTACTTAATTTGGGTCTTATGCAAACTTAATGAGAGGTAGCCATTTTTCATGGAGGTAAGTATTGCGCTAGGGACGTGAAGACCTCCATTTTCATTTTGTTTTGCTGCTAACTCTGCGGCCTTGAGCAAATTATAGAATCTCTTTGTTCTTCCAGATTCCACATCTGGTAAAATAATATTTGCTCCTCCTGGCCTCAAGGATATGTCATGAGAATAAATTGTTGGATGTTTTTGGAGTTCTGAAAAAAGATGCACTATATAAATCCAGAGCAATACTATTATAACTGACCTTTAACAATGGTTATCCAATCCTTGGGCAAGTTCATGTTTCATGCTTGTAAACTGTATATAATACAGTAATTATTATTTAGTGGGGAGACTGTGGCTTTGAATCACAAAGATCTTGGTTTGTACTCAGACTTGTCACACTTCCAGCTATGTGACTTTGGTCAAGTGACTTTCCCATCTTTAGTCTCCCAAGCTTAAGACTCCTTATATTTAAAATGAGCATAAGATCTCTTCTATAGAATAATTTTCAAGTATTAAATGTTCTGTGTAAAGTGTCTAGTATAACATTAGATGAAAATAGAACTCTAGTTACTTCTCTTTCCTGAAGAAACTACTAGATAATCATGATAGTTTCTACATTTTCAATGGCATATGTTTCTCAGATTTGTTAAGAATGTTCTATATTCTTATTTATGCCTATATATGCCCATTTTCATGAGTAAGAAACAAAAAACTTGGCTGCCACTTTTTCAAAGTTACACTGTAATAAAAGCTTAATTTTATACACACACAAACACACATGGATTAGTTCTCCATTATTACATGTCTTATTATGTGGATTTGGTCACAATGCAGGTCAAATCACGTTCTCTGAAATGTAACAACCATACAGTAATGTTTGGATAACCTGATTATCCTTCAGGCCAGTGCCGACATCATGAAAAAGTTACTTGCCTGTTGACATGTGTCTAGAATTTTCATCTCAACACTGGGAATATAAAAATACCATATAAACCTCCTCATTCATATTGCTACTTAGCTGAAGCCATTGTCAAATTTTCTCACCAATATGAAATAGAGTTACTTGTGCTGAGGAGATTTATCTCCTGTTTTCTTTGAGATGGGATGAGATGGGAGGTGGGAGGGAAAGTGGAAAGGAAAGAGAAGTAGAAGAAAATGCTTCCTCCTTTAGATTTTCATCTGGATAATCATTTGTAAAAGTCCATACTGAAATGCTGGAAGAAGTATTGCTCTTGCAGTTTGGGGAAAGTAAAATTGGTAAACTGACCTTGGCCAACACGCGATAGCCAGTATTTGCTGAGCGCTTATTATGTGCCAGGTACTGGTTCAGATGCTTAATACAACTACCTCTTATAAGCTTTACTCCAACCTTCTGAAGCAGGTGCTATTATTATTATTTTTTTAGCAGGTGCTATTATTATGCCCATTTTCGAGACAAAGAAACTGAGGCAGGGTTGGATTAAGTAACATGCCCATGGTCACAGAACAAGCAAGTAGTGGGCCAAGGCTACAATCCCAATTGACTAGGACCTCAGTAAAAAAAAAAAAAAAAGAATGGTTTTGGGCAGAATGTGAGGTTTTGAGTGAGCCTTGGATGAGGGAACATCATGTGGGAAGGCAGAGCCAGCAACTTACATGCAGAAGAAAATGTTATGTTAGGGTCGGGAGGAGGGGAGGCTGACCAGAGCAGGCAGGCTGTGTTACAGTGCAGCCACATTAGGTAGTTTAGAAGTAAAACGTCCCTGTATTTGTCTTCTTCTGACTTGTTTGGGACGGCAGTAAATATGGTTTGACAGTTAAGCCTGGGGTGTTTTGAATAATGCACAGAAGCCAAAATATCTAGATGCACAACTATTCAGAAATGTCCTTGGGTGCAGGTTGAAGAGGGGAGGAGGCAAGGTTTTGAAGGAGGGCCGCCCCTCCTGAGCCTCATGCAGACAAGTTCAGCCAGAGGGTGGCACTGGGGCCCTGGGCCTCCTGGCTGCCCCCTGAGGTAGGGAAAGCCCTAGTGAGTGAAGTGTCTGTGAGCCACGCTGAGATTTAGCCAGAGCTCAGTGAGTTTCTGGAAACAGGCTGTCCGTTTCTGGCAAACTAGCCAGATCTTCCTGGTAAATGCCTTTTATTCCTGCTCTGCAGCTGGTCACAAAGTGTGGAGGGACCTGTGGTCAGAGGGATAATTTTGGGATGAGAACAGAAATCCTGCAGCTAAACCAGTCCATTCAACAAGCTACATTCTAATTTCCCAGGTAGTATTGGCTTGCTCGATCTGGGGGCTCTTTCGTAATTTTAAACAAATCTTTGATTTCCTATCGATACAATAGTAGAAAGGCAAACAAAACTGCAAAGTTGCTGGAAGTTAACAACTCACAAAGGACATGAAATTTGCTTTATCAAAGAAAAAAAACAAGCTTTTTTTTTTTTTTTCAAATAGCAGAGAATATCTGAAATGTACTTCAAAACTGAACGCCTAGGAAATTTCTCTTTTATGTAACTCCTATTTGAGGAGTCAATCCCTGTACCTAGAAAATGAAAAATATAGTAACGCTTTCCTGGCATGAGTGATTCTCAGTCCTGGCTGCTCCTAGGAATCACCCAAGAGCTTGAAAAAAATCACTGATGTCTGGGTCTCATCCCCAGGGGTTCTGTTTTCCTTTGTCTGGAGCGAAGCTTGAACACCAGCATTTGTAAAGCGGACTCTGTATTCTAATGTGCCTTCTTGCTAGGGAACCACTTCTCTAGATGCTGTGAATGGGTCCTAAGATCATGGCTCCAGCCAGCCAAATGCCACTTATAATTTCAAAGAGAAAATCTACTATGTTACATTTTTGTAGAGGCAGCATGTTCTGGGGAAGAAAGGATTGAGCACAGAGTGAAGAATTGCAGGTTCTCACTTTGGGTTTGTAGGTTAAGTTTTCTGGATCTAAATTTCCTTATTAGGAAAAAGATACCATTCAACTGGAAGATTTCTAAGACTCCTCCCAACCTCCATATTCTCTGACTCTAGACATCTGGTTAACTTTGTTAACAAATACAGATTCCTTGGCCTCACCTGTAGACCTGTTAATCTGATTGGTTTGGGGGGAGGCTGTACATACATATTTTCTTTTATTTTTCTTTCTTTCTTCTTTTTAGAGAGGGAGAGAGAGAGATAGAAAGAGAAAGAGAGAAAGAGTACAGGGTGAGGGAGAGAGAAAATCTTAAGCAGGCTCCATGTCCAGCATGGAGATGGATGTGGGGCTTGATCTCACAACCCTGAGATCATGATCTGATCTGAAACTAATGCTGGATGCTTAACTGACTGAGCCACCCAGATGCCCCTACATCAATATTTTCCAAAGTTGCATAGGTGATTCTAGGGTGCAACCAGAATTGAGCATCACTGCTGTGTGTTCTTTGTTGAGCCAAAGTCTTTTCTGATAGAAGTTGAGATTTGCACGTGTGTGGTGTGTGTACTCTGTGTGTGTGTGTGCGTGCGTGTGCCTGAGTGTGTGTGTCGTATGTAAAACTGTATGTAATGTGCTTGGGGGTGTAATGCCAGCTGAGAGAGTGGCAGGAATTCATACTCAGCCTCACATTAATTCAGGAATACAGAAGTAATGCAAACACATATGTCCATGCTGTCTTAATTAGTCCCTGCTGGTTGCTCTGTTCACAAAGTGAAGAAGTATTGCCAAATGTCTGGGATTCCAGCCCATTTTAATTCCCTGGTGGCTTCATAGGAATGAAAAAGCAGGTAAGATGGCCCGGAACAGATATAGCACCCAACATTCACACATTGCCTTGTAATTCATATAGCACTTTACATATATGATACCACTAAATCCTACTAAGACTGAGATTAATTTTCTTCACTTTAGGGATAGAAAATCTGAGACTCTAAAGAATCTAGTCCCCAAACACACAACTAAAAAGTAGTGGATGCCAATATTCTAACCTCAACTTTTTGATGTCGTATTTTTCTTTCCTTCATTGACCTACTTCATGCATCCACACTGACCCTGCCAAATAATCCTTAAGTGACAAGGCATGGGGCTGTGGCAGGATGGGGGAAATACACAATCTCTTTGGAGATTAAAAGTGAGGAGAATGGGGCTGACCATGTGGGTTTTTCCTCTCCATCCCATACAGAGTCAAACCAAAGAGAAGATTGTATTGTCTTCGAATGAAGGCAGTTAACCCTAGTCAGAGGAAGAGAAGCAGGGCACTGGCCAGGAGTGAAATCAGTGTCAAGAGAAGAGATTCCTGGCAAGTTAATTCTAGCCTTAGCTGATGCCTTGATCCAGAACAATACAATCTCATTATTCTGGACTTTTTTCTTCTTTCTTTCTTTCTTTCTTTCTTTCTTTCTTTCTTTCTTTCTTTCTCTCTCTCTTTCTTTCTCTTTCTTTCTTTCTTTCTTTCTTTCTTTCTTTCTTTCTTTCTTTCTTTCTTTCTTCTTTCTTTCCTTCTTTCTTTCTTTCTTTCTTTCTTTCTTTCTTTCTTTCTTTCTTTCTTTCTTTTCTTTCTTTTCTTCCTTTTTTAAAGTCACAGATATAGTAACTAAAAAGATAATCCTCAAAGTAGCCAGATAGAAAAAGCAAAAGGCCAAAATATAAACATTCTGTAGAACACAACAGAACTATCAGGTTTGGCTCACAGATTCTATAACCATCTTGAGGAGCCTCAAAAATTTCCAGAAGTTCTCAGATTTTTAAGCTAGGGTTTGAGCATCACCTATAGAAAGAAATCACCATTCAGGCGATTTCTCTGTTCTAATAATTCAGGCACTTCTAAAAGGAATTGTTGGTAACATTTTCATACATCCATGTGATATGATCTAAATTCAGACTGATTCACATGGAAATACTGCACCAGAGGAGAATCCCAGTGAGCCAGATATTAAAGCATTTTGTGGGGGCAAAACGAGTTTAGAAAAATATGAAAAAGCAAAGTGAAGTTTTTAACATAGTTAGCATTTAGCATAAGAGTGAAGAGCTTGTGCCAAAGTGCCATAATCTAGTTTATACTACATTTGCCCTTTAGGACATGTATTAAAATTTCAGGACAAACCATATGGAGAGGTTTGCAAAATTGTATACTGAAAGGTAGGCAGTGTACCTTATTCTCAAATGGCTATAATGCTTACCACTTAGAAGGCTAAAATGGTAACAAAATCACCAATTTGCATGAAATATATTTAACAGGGAACATTTCCAACTCCTGAATAAAAGTAAATTAGTCTATTGAGGCTGGCTCATAAAAATCATTTTAGAGCAACAAAACAAGTCTGAGGTTTTAGTCATAATCATACTTAGAGCTTCCTTAAGAAGGATTTGAAGATATCATATTAAAATATAATGAGTAAGTCTAAGCTTCTCCAGTAAACACTTGAAAATTAAGACTTACTAGTATGCCATGAAGGCCTAGTTTTATCCTTTCCTTCAACATCCTCCCTCCCCACCTTTTTCTATTTCAAAGGAATCCCTGAGCACAGAAAGGCATAAGGAAATGTAGAAAGTATGAGGATGAAGTTGTTTATCATGAATGTCTGTTCAATACGCTAGATACTATATCACAAGTATAAATATATGAAGCCCTACATTGATGAGGCCATTTTAATAATAACTGCACTCTCCTTCTCAGGTGCCTGATATCCTGAACTGGTATTGGCTAACTGTGTGGATATCTAGAGGTCAGATAAGTTAAAAAGAAAAAAAGACTCACAAAAGATTTGAACTTCTCTTTGCCTCATTAATGGAACTTACCTTGGAAGGCAGCAAGTGGTCTGAGTTTTTGAATCATATAACTCATTTGGATCCCAGCTCTGCACTCACCAGCTGCCATTTATAAATGGGAACAATACCTACCTCACTGGATGGATGTGAGGAATAAATTGAGCTAAAAACATATAAAACTCCCTATACAGGGCTTTACGTAAGACAAATGTGTAATAACTATTATTTTTCACTTTTCTTCAATTTTGTTCTAAGTTTCAAAGACTTAGGCAGTTCCTCTAGCTAGCTAGCATAGATGTCAATCAAGAAGAGTGTTTAAAATAATTTATGTTCATATGTTTTCACTTTCCTTGGAAACAGATCTGTGTTAATTCATCACACAGTATTTCTTTAGTTCTTATTGGTAATAGGTGGTGTTCTGGGTAGCCTAGAATTCTACAGTAATATTTCTTTCTTTCTTTTTTTTTTAAGATTATTTACTTGAAAGAGTGAGAGAGTGAATGCAGGTGTGGGTGGAGAGGCAGAGGGAGAGAGGGGTTTCAAGTAGATTCCTCATTGACACAGGGCCTGATGTGGGGCTCTATCCCATAACCCCAAGATCATGCATGACCTGAGGTGAAATCAAGAGTCAGATAAGTGAGTCGACTGACTGAGCCATCCAGGTGCCCCATCTATAGTAATTCTCTATTAATAAAAAGGATTCATTCTAATGAAATAATTGATGTCAGAAATCTTGTGAGCAGAGGTAGAAATGATGAACTAACACAATATGGCTTCCCTTTCCGTTTCCCAATCTTGGTCAGATTCTATCCTCCTCTGTGGGTTAGATGACATCTGACTTTAGTACAGGACAGGAAGACCCCAACCTGTCTCTTGGGTGGTTCACTGCCCAGAGGCTCAGCATCTACTCATGATCTTGACTAAGTAGCTTCTTGACCCTTCCTGATAACCAGTTAATAGAAATCCAAGGGGTAATGACTTCTCCTTAGATGGAACCAAGTTTCTGAACTTTCTAACCTGGCTACCCATTTCACATGTCTGATATGTCAAACTGGTGTTGGCTAATTGGGTGGATATCTAGTACTCTCTGAGGGTGCCATCTTTTTTTATTAGAGGGAGCCCAAGGAGTGATGAGGAGGCCCAGCTTAGGCCAATTAGATAATTCTCAGTCAGAAGAAAGCTGTTATAATGAGTGTTCCATGACCACTATGAAAAGCTTATTTATACATAAATGTACATTATTTTATATGTTGAAAATTTCTAAATTAGAAATGAAGAAGCATGTGACTTGGGGTGAAGACAAGCCGTGACACTCACCTGCCCAGGCTGCTCACAGGCTGTCTGGTACCTGGCCTGCTGGCACAATTCTTTGACCCTCTCATATTTGGGCAAGTGATTGGACTGTTGGATATTCTTGCTGGATTCTTCTTTCTTACGTAAAAACTTCCTTTGACAGAAAAGAAGAAGTTTCTTATGAGAAATGATCCGAATCACCTATCCAGCATCTTTTGCCCTTTTCTTTTTCTCCCCTGTGACATGACTCTGCATTCTTCAAATAGCATGAAATAGATGGCAAGACCTTGTCCACAGGAGTTCAGCATTTGCTGAGTCCTCTGTGAAAACTACAAGCTGGGTACTATGAAGAACCACTGTTTCCCTAAAGCATTAATTTCAAGACATTAGGCATAAATGTTTAGCTTTACAGTTATATAAATGTTCTCTCAATGTTTTTATGGAAAAAAAACAAGACAATGAGGATTACGAATCAAAGGGGGAATCCCAGCAGGGACTCTGGAGATTATAGTCTCATGGATTTGTATATTTAAAACTAGGAAAACCACATAAGGAAAGGAAGTAGAAAGGAGAGGGCCAGACAGGACTCGGGAAGGAGGGCTGGGAATGCCAATGGACTGGTCCGATCAGGAGCCGAGGTTGAAAAACTCAACAGCAAGCGCTCTGGTCCCATTGTATGAGAATTTATGTTTTACAGTTCTGATGCAACAATCATTACTGTGCTGGCCAGTGGAGAATGAGTACCAAACCATTCAATCTTGTGACCAGGCTTACGAAATCTGCATGCTTAGTAAACCGGAATAAGGGGGAAAAATACTCAGCAGGGAGAGCTGCCCACTAGGACTGGTTCCCAGAAGCACCCCAGGAACCAGTAATTACCCTCTTTCCACGAGGAATGTATCACGCCAAATTCTGGCTTTCTTGTTTGTTCGAAACCTGAAAGCAAAATAATAATATTTACTGTTGGCATCTGGACGTTTTTCCAAATGGATCTGTGCTAACAGTTTATTTAAAGAAACACCTCTCACTTCCCGCAGACCATGACTGCAGCTCTATCAATATGCTATTCACAGACAGCCGAGAAATTCTCGGCTTGGGGTGATTCTCATGGGCAAAGAGTACTTTGACTCCACTTCTTTCAGCTGCTGGCTGGCTCTGGGTGCCAGTGTGCTTGGGGCTGGCCGAGGGAAAGCAAATTGACACACCTGTTACCTGGCTTTTCCAGATCCAGAAGTTTGAGGACCGACTTGCCATCTACATCCGGAGGTGTGTCGAGGCCAGCAATATCCAGGATTGTAGGGGCCAGGTCGATGTTGAGAACGATCTGTGGGACTCTGCAAAGGGTCAGATGGTTATGCCCTGGGCCTAACACCAGTTGAGGTAGCACGTAAGGCCACTTTCTGCACACCGAGACTCATCAGCCTTCAATCTTCTCCCCCTCTATCTTAGTCTTTGATGCATAAAACCATTTAACTTAGATCAGACAATTCCCAAAGTGTTTCAAATGAGCTGAAGAGACATAATAACATTCTTCAGAGAAACCCTTCTACTATCATCACCTTCTCCCTTACCCCAGGACGCAGTGCAACGTAGCAGCAGATGAGGCACATGGATGAGATTCAGACTATCTGCGTGCTGGGCCCCAGTGTCGCCACTTCCAGAATGAGGAACTCTGAGAGGGGCACTTATGCTACCTGCCAGCTTTCTTCTTTGTTAGATTAGAAGACCTGGCTGCACACTCCTTAAGGGCCATTCCAGATTTGGAATTCTGCTTGCATTTTTTTCTTTTACTCTTTCCATAACTGTTTCATGTACACGATCTTATTTTACATAGAACTTTCTGATGTGGCCGGCAGGGCATGTCAAACCCATTTTATAATGGTAAAATAGAGATGCAGAGGAAGGCAGTGACTTGTCCAAGGTGGCAGATATAGAACTCTGGTCCTTTAGGCCTTCTTTCTTCTAAAAGAAAATCATGCTTTTTAAAGTTTTATTTTCTTCAAAAATTTTACTTAGTAATAATTTTTTAAAAACCCACTAAAAGGCAGGCATTGGCTTTTTTTTTTTTTTTTTTTTTTTTTAAAGACAGTGTGTTTCTGATTCAAAGGAGGTACAGAAGATGTCCCTAATGGTCACATTCTGTGTCCATGTGCACAGGCCATGTGACACGGATTCTGGTTCGTTTGACAGAATTAATCAGTGATAGTTAATTTTCCTTTCTCTTTAAATAGTATACCTCAGTTAATTTGACATGTGGTAGGGGAAAATAAGGTTTTCATTTTCTAAATTACCAACTTCAACCTACCTACACCCTTTTCTGTTTTGGATGAAAAGAAACCAGACACAGATTGGTAATGGAATTATCTCAGATACACATGAGCCACAACTGCTGAATGTTGCAAGTGGAGAAATACGTACATTGATCCTGGTTCTACACTTGGACCACGAATAAAGAAGGGCACACGGATGTCAAAGTCATATGGCATGGATTTCCCCTTGACCAGTCCAAACTGCCCAATATGGTAGCCGTGGTCGGCGGTGTAAATGATGTAAGTGTTGTCCAGCTCCCCTGTCTCCACGAGCATATTGTACAGCTGAAATATAACGGAGACAAGATGGGCAAGATGACAACAGTGTTGCTGTGATTTCCCCCCAAATGTCTTCCCCAGTATTTTTTAAAGGCAAGAGTTACTTTAACAAGGCTAAGAAACATGATCACTGTCTGCATTTTCTTAGTTGCTTACAATCCTGAAGGGAAAAAGTCTAATAAAAGAGTCAGGTAACTTTTTTGAATTTGGCACATTGTTCTTAAAGGTTTTGTGCACCTATTAAAAAGAAAAACAAAAAACAACTCCACAAAACAGCCTCTATCACCTAACTCATAGGTTTTACTTTGAAAAATTCATTGTTAAAGCAAATTTTATCATCACTCTTAAGTAGTTATCAAGGGTTAAGAACAGGCTGCTTTGGAGTCTGATCCACCTAAATCCAGCCTTTAGGCACATTTTGTTTGGCTTCGGTTGTTTTGTTTTTAAATTCAGGAAATTTCAAATAAAATGTATTTCTGGCTTCCTTGAAAAAATCGGAAGACCTCATGATACTAGCTCGATCTTCCTACATGGCATAAAATATCAGGAGCTGGGTAGTTTCTTCTTGTTATAAATGTGGGCATTTAAAGATCACTATAGGGGCACCTGGGTGGCTCAGTGGGTTAAGCATCTGCTTTCAGCTCTGATCATGATCCCAGGGTCCTGTGTTTGGGCCCTACATCCAGCTCCCTACTCAGCAGGAAGCCTGCTGCTCCCTCTGTTTTTGCTCTCTCACAAATAAATAAGATATTAAAAAAATAAAGTTCACCATAATCCCAACCATTCCCCATTGCTTTATACCAGCTTTAGGTATTTACGTTTTTGTGAGTGTAGCCCTTGACTTATGGTATTTTGATTTTTATCTCCTCTTTGCCATTGGCTCCAAAGAACCAAGCCTGAGAGGTAATAGAAGGGGTCAAGATAAGGGAGTGAAGATAAAGTCACTAAACACACACTCACGTACACTTATACACACACAGACTCTCTCTTTCTCTCTCTCAAAAACAACAATA
The DNA here is from genome assembly GCF_048164855.1 of Canis lupus baileyi. Classification (NCBI taxonomy): domain Eukaryota; kingdom Metazoa; phylum Chordata; class Mammalia; order Carnivora; family Canidae; genus Canis; species Canis lupus. Next base: position 23,106,781 of record NC_132865.1, read on the forward strand.
AAACAAAAACAGAATTGGCAAGAATGGAGCTACACAAAAGAAGCTGGACCCAAACCTGTCACTAAGGCAAGTTTGTGTGCTTACCCTTTCCACAGAATCGTCCACTGACATCAAAGTCTGAAGCCTTTTGCGATGCAGAACGTTTGTAAATTCCATGTGGATGGGCAGCATGGGTCCCGTGTACTGCATAATCCAGTGCTTGTCCATATTTGGTGCATAGTTATAACTAGGGGTTCTGAAAATATCCAGAAAGGATTCTTACTATATATATTTTTAGTCATTTAGAGAAATATCTCAAGTTGAAGGCTGTGAAATAATCATTTAGGAAAGGCAATTTAGACATTGCCATTTTTTTCTCCCACGTATCTTCTATGTTTATAAGAAGAGCTAAAATCTTCACTACCTCAAACATCACACATCCCCTAAAGGCATATGGATTCACATTTATAAAAAACCAAGACAGGCAGCTAAAAAGGTAATTAGTACAAGTTCATTTGGACTCATTGAATAAAATGTGTAAAAACACATCAAGATGATCATGGTATTGTAACATCTACAGATAAAATAAGGTAATACAGAAGAGAATGTTTTCATGGTGATGTTAACTCATAAAATTTTATAGCTAATTAGGCTATTAGATATATAGTCACAAATATGTGGAATAATGATGAATCATAATTTCAACATATTTTTTCTCTTGCTTTTACTGGCTCTTTTATTGATTACTTTATTATTTTTATATCTAGTATGAATTTTTCTCATTCCTAACTTTGTGTATAGATACCGTTAATTTAATTGCATATGCTAGAATTATAACCAAGTCTACTTCTACAATATACATGCTTACCAATAAAGCTATTCTTTTTATAGACAGTTCAATACAAGTGCAGAGCACAAATTTTGTTAACTACAGGGAGGTAGTTTCAAGTCTATATCTAATTTATTGCAAAAAACCAAGGGGTGTCCTATACATTCCATTGGAGAACCCACAAAATATATCACCTTCTTTTTGATATCTAACCCATATCCCTTGACCGTTAGATGTAGTCACTTCATATTCCCAAAGTTCATAACTATTCTGTTGTTTTGTACACATTAATTCATTCAATTATCTCTGCTGTTCTTGGAACTTGGTTTATCATTCCCATTTTACAGTTGAGAAAACTGAGGCTTAGCAAAGTTAAATCCTCAGATGAACAAAGTTACCAGGTGGTAGATCCAGGACTCAATTCCAAAGTCCATTAGGACCATTCTAACAAAATGAAAGAAAAGTGAAATACGGGGTGCTTCCTACGTCTGACTGCTTTTCATATGACCCACAACTTTACAAGTAACTGGTCTCACAGAATAAGCAACAATCCATGTTGGTTGAGAAATCTGATAGCCAATGTCTGTTCTGGGGAAGATCCTATCAGTGAAAAATCATGGACAACGACAAATGTAGGGACACTGCCCCATCATTATATTATAAAGCTAGGGAAACAGGGGCTCCTGGGTGGCTCAGTCAGTTAAGCATTCGACTCTTGATTTCGGCTTAGGTCATGATCTCAGTGTCTTGAGACCAAGCCCTGTGTCAGGCTTCATTCTCAGCATGGAGTTTGCTTGGGATTCTTTCCCCCCTCCTTCTCTCTCCCCCACTCTGCTCCTCCCCCTTCTTGCTGTCTTTCTTTCTTTTTTTTTTTCTTTTCTTGCTGTCTTTCTAAAGTAAAATTAAATAAATAAAATATTTAAAAAACCCCAAAAACCAAAAAGTGCCCTAGAGAAATATTCACTGTGAGCCCAGTGAATTCAGGGGCGCTGATCATGTACTCCTCTAGTTTGTCATGGTACAAATTTCCCTTGGGGGTAAGCCTGGGGTTTCTGAGCTACATGACTGTATACTGGGTTATTTACATGCATGCTGAGCTGTATAAATGCTGCCCATTATCATACATTTTCTTCTGCCAGTGGATTTGCAGAACCTCTCTTTTGATAGTTGAAAATGCTGTTTTGGTACCATTCACCTTCTCGGCACAATAAGTCCCCCTGATGATCAGTGTGGATGCTGGTTAACTAGCAGAAGCACAACAGCACGAACACCAATATAACACTGAGCACAGAATATACTGTCCCTAAAATTATATAAATTGTGCTCAGTAGTGTAAGTCCACTCCCTGAAAAGGGGCAGATTTGCAGAGTAGGAAAAGCAAGTGTGGTTCACTTTGCTCATCTGTATGTGGGGATAATAGCACTTTCTTAAAAACCTCTTTTGAGGAACAACAGATCTATCATCTACCTATCAACGTTTTGTTATCTCTTTCTGTACCACACTTAAAAATGCCTAGTAGAGCGGCACATGAATTTCCTACGGAAGCCAATAAACAAATACATTCTATAGAAGTGTCTGGGTCGAAAAATCCTATTGCATTAAAATCCAACAAGCTCTTCTGGGATCACCTACCATTCTTTTTAAGGGAAACTTGCAACATGAGCTTCCTTCTGCTTAGCCAGTAAGTGACTCATGAGCCACTTGGTCCCATGTTTTTGGCCTGAAAGGGTTCCTCATATCTAAAAGTGAACACGGGCAGATCAGCCTCTCCCATGTCAGGAGTTCCTGGGGTAGGAAAGCATGTAAGCCCTGTTTCTCATTCTCCACGCAGCATGTCGTGGTACAAACAGGATTAGATCGAGGGGCTGAGGAGCATGAGACAGGGGCTTCTAAGCCTCCGAGGAGAGGGATTTTCACCCGTGGGGGGAGCTGAAGGTCAGAAAAATATAGCAAGTGGGTCATGAAAGGTCCCCTATCCATTTACTGATACGTGCCCTGAAAAAGAATATGGCTATAACAGATTACACAGGGCTTCTTTCTAGTACCTAAACATCTTCCTCTCACTGCCTTGATGCTGGCTTGCCTTGATTTTAAAATAAATCGAGTTGACTTTTTTAAAGCCACAAAACCTCAACACAAATAAAAATTAACAATAGGGAACCGAAACGAAGGCTCACAGCGGGCAAATTACATCTTCTACTGGCTACCTTGATGTGCTTGGCATAGCTCCACCTCGCTTGGAGGACCGGGGAAGGTCGCAGCAAATTACAAGCCTCAAATTGGACTCCCGGATTTGCAGAATGACATATGTTAAATCTGGCTTCTATTAAAGAGGAGAGTTCAGGTCTGCTGTCAAAGCCACTGTCCCTCCCCACCCCCCAGCTTGCCTTTCCCCGCCCCCTCCCCCCTTAATTTTCCAAGTGGGAGCTGACCCCCAGCTCTGGGGATGAAATCCCAGGTGGGATCTCAGCAGGGGGCTGAGGAGGGGGGTACGAATTTGCCTTTTAAAGGAAGACAGACTGCCACTGCTTCCCACAGAACAGCAGCTGTTGGGGGGGGTGCCTGCAGGTGGAAGGTCGGGGGTCGCTGGAATTGACAATGTTGTTGAAAAGTGATCTTTTGCCAAGGACCTGTGGTTGCCTCCTGCTGGGGTCTGCCAAATTCCTGGAAGATGCAGCCTTCGGGTCCCCCCGTCCCCATGATAATTAAGGCTTGCTTCCCTAAGAACTGAGTCACAATGATTCAAAGAGGAGCTGGAGCTGGCAGCTGAACGACAGCCACAGAAAGAAGCAGGTAGCTGTTTTAGGGAAAAGTGGAAAATCACATGTCCAACTGTTCCAGAATGCGTGGGGATCACACCTGCAATCTCATCCCAGCCCTGTTACTAGTGTGTGATCTTGGGTAACTTTTTTTTTTTTTTTTCTCTAAGCCTCTGTTTCTTCACCTGTATAATGGGAATAACAACTTCAAAGTTATGTGGGGGTTTAAAGAGATTTCAGTGACACCAGAGAACAAATCCTGGTATCACATCAGACCTATAATGGCAGGTAGCTGGCAGAGATCTTATCATGAGTAGCTCTTTGGACTGTCGTGGCAACCGTGAGGTGTAGGCAGGACATCTTATTCCTGTTTCACAAATTAGAAAGTAAAGTGTCCAGAGGCGGCTCAGAAAGTCTGTCCGGGGCCAGGGCGCTCTCCATCACGTCATAACGGCCAGGGCACTGCACCACAGTCCCCAAGAAGTGCCTCGAAATCCCAGTCATTAAAAGATCTGATACATACATTCCTTTCTCTCAAAAAAAGTAAGTCCGAAAATCCTTAGCCTTTGTCCTGGTTTAAAATATTAGCCTCTTTGGCTTCCCATTCAAGTGCCCCCCACCAGCTGCTTAGTGTCTACTTTTGCTGACAGTACAAGATAAAGTCTGACCCTCCAAGGCAAGCTGGTTGCATCAGCGAAAAGATAGATTACACTGGCTGTTTGCTTTAAAACTGAGAGGACAAATGAATAAATTGACGTTTTTGAGTATCAGTTGCTTTCTTGGGGAAAAAAAAAAAATCCATGTCCCGATCGGGTAAGACGTCTTGCTGTCTCTTCAGAGGAGGATTTACCCATAAACTATGTATTCCAGGCCTTACGTTCTCCACAAACATGCCTGGAGCCCTCAGTAGACTATGCTCTTATTTGAAATGTTAACTTTTTTCTTTTCTTTTTTTTTTTTTTTTTGCATATTGCTTTTCTCCAGTTGTTACTTGTTTGGATTTATTGCTCAGCATTAGATCACAGATCCTTCAGACCACACGTTTGTGAGTTCAACCTTTGCCATCTGTGCCAATTCTCTTTAGGCTTTGATTTTCTCTCCTGTATTGCTTATTAGCGTAACAGGAATAAGAATTCTGAAAATCAATAATGCCACCTTTCTTTTTGATGGGTGGGTATTTGGGGAGAATAATTCTCAGTAGAAAAGAAATAGTTTTAAGAAATGCATGTGTTGTATATTAAATCCATATTCAGGGAATTGCAAGAAACTTAGCAGTTCATTTTTATTGCCGATGGCCTTTGCTGTCACCCAGAGAAAAGAAATACATTTTATATTTGATATTTATAATTTTATATTTTATAAAAGAAATACATTTATATATTTTATAGTGTTTTATATTTGACCAAGTGTTTTCTTCATTTGTTATTTAGTCTTGGACAACAAAAAAAACCTCTAACGATCTAACTCTTAAAGGGTACTGGTAGCAGGACCATCATTTTGTAAGAAATGAAATAGGGTTTCAATTCCCAGAATAAGCCTGTTATACAGATTTAAGACACACACACTCAAAGCATTAAATTGGAAATTCTATACTTAATCTCCCAAGCCACACCATCTCAGCTTTCACTCAAATTGAACTTATTTAATTGACTTTGTAGAGATATTCCCCACCTGAGTTCAAATGTCTTTAGGTAGGTAACATTTGAACGCACACAGAATAATATCAAATGATCTTGATTATAGATACCGCAGGAAACTAATTTTAAAAGTCTTCTAAAATGCTGCAAACTCCAACAGAATTGTGCAAACCCCCACACAGCAGCCACTTCTGATATTAATGGTAACTGTGAAGTATACTGAGCAAACCCTGGCCAGTGCAAAGATCACCTGAGGCCAAGAGAACGGAGTTTTGGCTCCAGCTTCCCTAATCTACTTATGCGACCTGGGCAAAGCCATTTGGGTCTTTTTATTTTTTTGAATAGAGTTTGGGCCTTCATTTTTTAATCTAAGAATTTATGGCATTAGGTGATCTGTAGGTGTCCTTTAATTCATAAAGCCGATTGCTTAAATATTTTTATGCTATTAAAAATGGCTTAATGTCACTGAGGTGGTGGGGTTAACATGCTTATTCATTTGCTAAACAAAAAAGTTTCAGGCAGGGGATGTCGGAGGAGCCATGCTCCCCAGGCACCAGAGCTAGAGATGTGAGGCTTGGCCCTGCCTTTAGGAAAGAGCTGTCTTGCAGGGCCTCATTCACATGATATCTTGTGTGACTGCTGCCTCCTGGAGGTGTGCAGTTTGATTTCAAGGGTCTGGGTAAACAGCCAGTGCCATGGGATACATAGTCAATGATGAAGAGAAAAACAAAGTGGGCACACAAAAGGAGCAATGAGTTTTGCCCAAATCAAAGAATTTTATGGGGAATTTAAAGCTCTCCCATCTCCAAAAGTCCTTTCTTTTGTGGATCTGTGGAAGAAATGAAATAAGAATGGGCAAATTCTCTTAAGGACAGACATTTCTTTCCAACTTGGGACAGCAAAGGCCTTTCAAAAACTTTGTTCTGAGGCTCACGCAGAGGTAGTTGTCCCTTTGACAGACTACGTCATCCCCAAACGGTGCTTTTAGAACCATTCTTGCAAGTTAGTGGACCTGGATTGTTCTGCCAAGATTTTAGATTTCACTTGAATCCGTGTTTGTGTGTTTGCACACATAATTGCACACATTTCCAGGGGTGGGGAGAAACAACTGACAAACTGGAACAACAGCAACAACAACAAATTTCAGTCGTTAGGTGCATGATTGTAGGAAGGTGGTAGGGGAGTCCCTCAGCTTCCCCCAGAATCAGCGGGTAGGTAAGTGGAAGCTCCTTTCCTGCCACTGCTGCACGTTACCACCTCACGGAGGCCAGGAGAGAAGAGCTACGTCAAAGTGAGAGTGGGGGAACAGCAGTGCTATGAGGGGACGGGGAGGTAATTTACTGAAAGCACAGTAGGGTCCTCGCCACCACCAAGAGCTTTAGGGGAAGGATCATTAAATGCCCTGTATGATGGAGGCTCCCTCAGACGTCACCGACGCCAGGCACAGCAGAGCTGCCTCTGATTCAACAGTGAGGCCACATCCGTCCTCATTCTTAGTGGGTTGGCAAAACCTCAAGCCTCTGTGTGTAAAGCCAACAGGCCAACATGGGTCCGGCTTCCTGGCTTGGTGGGGAGCGCAACGCGCCCTGGACACACGACGCACCCACTCCAGTCCCAGAGGGTCGGAGGTCCACAGCCCGAGCTTCCCGGGACTGAACCTTCCCAAAGGAACCTTCCAAAAGGACTTGCTTCTCTCACCCCTGTGGGCTTCTCGCCCTTTTCAGAGGACTTGCCAAAGATTTCTTTTTTTAATTTTTATTTATTTATTCATGAGAGACACAGAGAGAGAGAGAGAGAGAGAGAGAGAGGCAGAGACACAGCCAGAGGGAGAAGCAGGCCCCCTGCGGGGAGCCCATGTGGGACTCGATCCCGGAACCCCAGGATCATGACCTCAGCCGAGGGCAGATGCTCAATCACTGAACCACCCAGGCGTCCCTTGGCAAACATTTCTGCGAAGTACTTAGCTTCTTCCATCCCTTCGCTTGCATGTGGTGCTCGTGTTCTTGCTGAGGAAACCGGCCATGCCGGGGCTCCGGGCTCCCCCGTTAGCCGCCCGTCTTCATCTGTCTCCTTTGTCTACACCCTGAACTGTGACCCTGTGCAGTCACTCATGGGGACGAGAGCCACCCACCGCCTCTTGCCAGCCCCTTGCTCTGGCGAGCGGCAGTCAGGGAGGCCTGGACACCCCAAGGTGTGGAGCCCCAGGGGGCCTTCGAAGGCCTGTGGGTGACACAGCGGATCTCTCCATTCGGGGTGCACCAGAGCCCCACGCTTAGCAGCAGATAGAAGCTGAAGCACTGAACCCACAGTGTGGATTTTCATTTTCTATGGCTAAGGGTGGTCTCCCCACTGGCACTTGCTCGTAGTGCACATTTTGCACCTGGAAAAGACAGCATGGCCCACACTGCAGCTGTGGTTTTAGGATGGCCAGGTGTGAGAGGCTCATCACCGTGTGAGTCTTAGCTTGTCAAGAGATTTGCCACATCGCAATGGACATGTATCAACTTGTCACTTCTTCAGCTGCTTCCCCTCAACGTTTAGTTGAGCCAAGTAAAACTGTACTTTTTGTAGGTCAAGACAGATGGAATTGAGAAAGAGCTTTATGGGGTTCATCTTAACGGAAAGGATCAATAAGAATTCGCAGCTATGAAGTGGCTTCTGTGTCCCAGGTCTTATGTGGGGACTTGAGGTAGGCTTCCTCTCCTTTTTTTTTAGGCTTCCTCTACTAATTTTTGTTCATGACATCATATCAAAGCACGAGTATTATCCGCATGTAACAGATGAGACAGTGGAGGTTCCCAGAGGTTAAAAAAAGTTGCCCACAGGCTTAGTATTGAGGACGGATGAAAAAGGAACCCGCACTTGTTTGTCTCAAAGGCCTAAATGCACTTCACTCTGCCGTGTGTAGATTTTATTTTAGACACACAGGTGGTTCATGTGAACTAAAAGGGAATAACTGAAACGACTTACATGTGAAAATGACCATGTTCCACCTTACATCACTACTCTACTAAATGACCTCCGGTGACTCTCTCCTATGGTTACACATTCATTTAAGTCTTCAAAATTCTGCTAGTTTCCCTTTCTAGCTTTATCCCTTACTGCCTTCCTTGCATGCCATTCTCTGAGGTCACATCTTAAATTGCCTCACTTAACGTGGTGACCACTTGTCCATGCTGCATTTTCATCCTGAAATCATCTACTCAATCTGTAGAATCAGCTGCAGAAATTTTACCCATTCTTTGAGGCCCGCTCTGAATGTCTGCTGGTCCATGACTTGTCCACGTTCCCCTAAGAAATGTGAGCACTTCTTCCTCCAAACTTCCATAGCCCCTTGAATGGCTGGCCTGGTACTTAATCACTTCTCTTCCTAGCGGTGATAAGGCGATTTGGACACTTGCCCATCCTCCCCCCTAGAGTAGGGGTTGAGGGGCAAACTCACTCCGTAAAGGATCAGAGACTAAATAACTGGAGTGGTGCAGGCCACCATGTACCTGCCACAACTGCTCTGCTGTTGAATTGTGAAAGCAGCCCAGATAACACACAAAAAAGTGAATATGGCTGTATTTCGATAAAGTCTCATTAACAAAAGCTGGTGGCAAGCTGGCTTTGGCTGCAGTGTCCCAGTCTCTCTGTCTTTGCTCATTGGTTCCCGATTGTTAGCAATCGTGTCTTCCTCATGCCTACATCCAGGCTGTACTGTGTGGCGCCACTTGTAAATATTTGTGGAATCAAACACAATTTTTATTTGCTGGAATCAAAAATGCTCTATTTTAGTTATCATTAAGGCCCCAAGAAGCCTGCAGATTCCTCTCGTCCTGCAGTTGCTATCTGTGTATGCCACAGAAGCTGTCAGAACCTCTTGACCTGCAGCTGCTTTTTCTGTAGGCCCAGGACCTTGCCTGGGAGCTTCAAAGGCAGGCTGACTCCTAAGGAGCCATAAAACACCACATTTTGTCAATCCCTTCTCCTGGGGAAAACACCAGTCAAAGGTGGGAGCATCTGCCAACGCAACAAAAGAACTTACACAGAGTGATTTCTGATTCAAAAGAGGAGAGAGGTGGGTCCCCAGGGCACAGAAGAAGACTGCAAAGACCTTTCTCTTTCACTGAACTGGCTGCTTGCTAACTCTGTAAGCGACCTGTAATGGAGAGCCACTTGCCACCCGTGGGCTTTGCTCACGGATTTAGGTGCATGGTTACATGGCCGTAGATCTTCAGAGGTTTGGATATCCATCCACCAGGTTCTTTCCAAAACACAGTGGCTCACCCAGACCACGTTCCCCAGGTGCTGGGGCAGCCTGCTTTGTTGGCAATAGTTTATGTATTAAAACGCTTCCATTCTTCCATCCTACTTCGCATGCTCTGTAGAATATCTGTCCTGGCTCTATATTTACTGTTAGTTCCTATCACAGTCAGCTCTGACCTCTTTCCTTCTTTCGAAGTCACTTGATATGACAGAGATGATCTGAACACCACTGGCCCAAAGCCATCGGTTTATTAGTTATAAGATAAAACAAAATAAGAATATAAGGATACATAATGGTCAGCAACTACAGTGCCTTCGGCGCTTCTCTCTTTTCATAAATACATTTAATCTATTTTCTTTCTGTCTGGGACTGTGGCTGGGAAATCAGTGTGGATGAAAAGGGATGATACTTAAGCATAAACAGATCAAGAACCAATTTTGGAGGTTTAGTGATGAAGGAAACTTATCCATTCCCCGCTCCCTACCTGTCTGATGGCCGATGGTTCAGAGGACACAGAGCCAACTGCTCTGGAGGGGAAGACTGCGTGTTATGGCAACGGATGGGAAGGAAGCAAGTCGACAGAGTAAAAAACAAAATCATGTTCTTTGCTGCCAAAGCATCCGGGCTTTTCCACTCTTGGCTAGTGAGAGTTATCGGCGTAACAGGGCTCTCGGCTGTCTCGGGCCCCCACACCATCAGCCCCCTTCCCCTGGGCCTTCCCTCCCCTCCTCAGCAAGCCTCTCAAAAAGAAACATCAGGTTATTTTAAAGCCGTGACCTGAGAAGGCCTCTCGGGCAAGCCCATGCAAGCTGCTTTCTACAGCAATCCTAACTGCACATCTGCAGCAAAGCTGCCCAGTGCTCGCCTAGAGACCAACCCGTTTCTACAGCCAGACCAGGGAGCGCCACTCTGCTGCTAGGAGAAGCATACCGCTTGATTGTTATTTTTATGAGATCATGCTCAGGAATATTATTTAGGACAACTGAAGGGAACGCCTGATAAAAATTTCCCCCATTCACCCTATGCGCTTCTCTTCCTTTCCATTTAGCTACTTACAAATGTTGGAAATGTGGTTCCCAATCACACCATTAGACAAGTCCTTCATGCCAGGCCCCCCGGCCTGGGGTCTCATGGCAGGAGCTGGTGTTCCTGCCTCTGGAGAAGCGGCGTGGAAGGAAGTGGGGGGAGTGGGGAGGAGGGAGGCGAGGAGCAAAGGAAAGGCCTGAGTTCAGCAGGTCCCAGAACTGACGTTATTACTCACATGTGTTGGGAGGCATTGGGGTACAGTTTTGAAAACTGTGGGGCCGAGTCCTCGGGGCCGTGGGGCGCAGCGTGGCTGATCACCATCATAATGGGCCTATGGGGATACATTCTCTTAGACATTTTGAAGTAATTAATGCTCTCGTTAGTGATTAAGTCTGTGAAGTAGTCCTGAAACATACATTTGACACAAAACAAAAATTACAAAAGGTGACATTCATCAGATCACATTTGAATACTGCTTTCTTCAGAAGCATCTCACTGAATGAAGAGATAAGGTCTAAAGCAGGAGGGAAAATGATACTTCCCAAAGCAGCAAAACATCTTCCATAATAGACAAAATCAGCTGCCAGTTACGTTCTAGGGTTGCTAGCTTGGTAACATGCAAAGATTTCATTTTAAGTACGGCACAACTTAGCAATTAGGAAAGAAAAAAAAAAAAGTTCAGTCCTGTTTGCCCAAGATAATGATCAGATCTGGCAACCCAAATGCTAGAGCACATGAAACACCGGATACATATTTCATTCTCAGGTTTCATTGATGTAATTCGTTGACAAAAAATTTAATTACTTTCCAGGGCAGGAAACACCCACGCCCACTACAAATTCACAGTTGCAGAACATACACACACACACACACACACACACACACACACAAACAAAAGAAAAGGCCTTATCCACGAGATTTAAAGAAAAGGTCTTTTCTTTAAATTAAAAATTCACCTGTGGGAATTGCGCAATAATGGCTAATGAGAGCCGTAGCCAAAATCTGGGTGCACAGGGAAAAGCCACAATATTTTATCAATTAATTTACTTGAAACACTAAATATGGGGAGCATTTGATTTCCTGCAGATTATACTGTTAATTGCACAACTAAAATGATACAGCTGCTGGGATTTGAGCCTGACTTGTTAATAAAATGACTTAAGCTGCAGTCCAAGGGACTGATGCAACTCTGTAAGGGGGAAGGAAGAAATGGAATGAAAAGGAACGATGAAAACTTAAATTAAACCACCTGCTTCCCCTAAGTGGGTATCGTTGGCCTGGAGCTCCCTGACGAACTTTATTCAGAAAGTGCCCAGGCCTCGTTCACAATGTCAGAGGCTTCCAGGCATGACTAATCACATGTAGACTCAAGGACCAGAACAGCTGCAAAAGCAGTGCCCAAGGGAGGAAATCTGTGTCACATGTCATTGTTAGGACAAGTCCACAGGCTATCACCTTCTTCCATGGAGTGTCTGTTTCATTCCTTTTCTCACTCAAAAAAAAAAGCCATATATTCTTTTTGGACACAGTTGTCTTTGACACTTAATCAGCTGTGATAATGGGCAAGTTACGCTAATTTTAGTCTTTGGAGGGAATCTTGATTACTTTGCTCTCCTTAGGACAACAGGGAAAGAAAGGTTAATAGCTTGAACAAGGAGCATGAAAGCATCCCCACAGATAAAAAATGATAGCGGTGACAATTAGCGCACTTTGTAGGACATTGCTCAAATCTGCCTCCAAGGTCCCCGCCAGCTCTCCACTTTGATGAGTCTGGGATCCTATTAGCAATGTTTGTGAATTCATTTGCATTCATTGTTTTCGGAAGGGGACTAAAGAGTAAGACTTAGACCTTAGCTCGCACCAAGTTCCTTGAACTCAAATCGGGCCAAGCATAAAGGCAGCACGGTGCCAAAATTAAATCAAGTTCCCTCTCTCTGATTTCTACCAGTGGCTCTTTCGTAGTGATCTATGCTAGAGAGAGCAGATTGTCAGCTTCTTTTAGATAAGTGAGGAAGAGATGGGCATGGCTAGAAGAGAAGAGGATATTTTAGGCTAATTAGCAGACTAAATTTGACGATATTTTCCCCCTTCACTCTTGTCATCGGAATATTGTTTTATTTTAAGTTGGCAATCACAAAACCTTTGTGAATTTTAAAAAGTCTAATCTGGGATGCATTTGTTAGAGAACCGAGGGACGTGTCGATTTCAGTTTCTATGAATTGACTTGGAAATCCTAGGATTGATGGCCTCAGAGACTTTTGTGGACTGACTGCCGAGAGGCAGGTGGCCTTGTCACATATCAACGCTTGGCCAGACAGAAGTAAAAGCAAAGAATGTAGTTTCCTGACCCTCGATTATTGCGCTTGTCTGCTCTTACTCTTACATCTAAACCTGAAGTCACAGATGAAATACACTTTTACCCCAGTGAAAAGCAAAATGGTACAAGATGAACATTTGATTAGGTGGACAAATCCTCTAGAGAGCAGAAAAATAAAAAAAAAAAAGAAATCACAAGACAGAGTGGAGGCATCTATGATTTTCTTGATGATGCTTCATCAAAGGCTGATTGCCTTTCATCCTAATGAGGGAAAAAAGAATCACTATTCAAAGTCAGTGTTCCTTGAAAGTCCTTTTCTTGCCTGGAGTTTAAAATTACCTTAAAATTTCTCATTCTAACATTGTGAGAACATAGAAAGCCAATCTCGTGGATAAGTTAACTCACTGAAAATGGCTTTTCCCCATTATGCACAAAGTAAATTGATGCAGTATAAAAGTGCCTGAAAATTACCTTTGCATAATCAAATCCATGCTTTTCTTTGATGCCATTGCGACAAACAGTGTAATTATAGAAACGAGAATTCTTGATTAATCCAAGCCATTCTCGCCACCCAGGAGGGATGTAGCTGCCATTATATTCATTGAGGTATTTTCCAAAAAAGGCTGCAAAGGGAAAAAAAAGGCTTATTTTCTCATATGAAATGATTAATCACAAATAAGTGCATAAATGCATAAGTATGAAATTAGGACCCGAGAAAGGGGCAGTAAAACAAAAGTAAAACTAGGTAACAGTAGAAGCCAAAATAATAGTGTAATACTCTGATTCTTTGACAAAGTGACACATACACATTTTCCTTTTGAATAAATAAACGTAGCACCCAAGTACATGGATTATACTGCAATAAAATCACCATAACAATCATGATAATCTGGATGCATCTATTTCTCGTGGTTCTGCTGGGATAAAAGCAGAATGTACCCTTTTGTTAAGTTGATGTAACAGAGAATTAGCCAGTGGAAATCTGGAATGCTATCTTTGGCAAATACTGGAGGCCTGAAAGTTGTCTTTGTGAGAAAGTAAGTTTCCTAACTTACTACTTGAGGGTTGTAAATGAATCATAACAACACTATGGTAAAACCTGTCTTTGTTTTTGCATCTCCAGAGCACAAATTCTCCAAATCAAGGAACCATGGCAGACTCTATTTCTATGGCACATGGTAAGAGTTTTAGGTCACATGCATGTTACGGCATCGGTGTTTACGTTATGTGCATTTTGTGAATGTGCACGTCTATTAATGGTGAGAAAAAAATCTGGGTAACAGAGAATTACTACCTAGGTGACTAATGTTCATAGTTTTATAGCAAAACAGAATTACACAGGACTCAAACACTCCATTGCTCATTGACGAAGCTCCTGGAGGGACTTCACATCTGTAACTTTGGCATGTCCCATCCAAGGAAGGCCATGTGCAAAGGGCTTACCGATCCTTTCAGAGGGACCCAAGGAAGGCCATGTGCAGAGGGCTTCCTGATCCTTTCAGAGGGAAATTTTGGATTTGGTCCTCAACCATAGATGATGATAGGAGAGGGGCGAAGGAGAGAGTAGGGCGGTTGGGGTTTTGCAAATGGAATGAGTTAGCTCTTGAGATCAAATACTTGCTGACTATAAGAAGGGTAACCAAAAACGTATTGTTGGCACACTTTTGAGAAAGAGAGTACTATTTCTTTTCTTTCTTTTTTTTCTTTTATATTACTTACTTTAACCACACTACGTATACCATGTTATCACCATGCGATGCAAATTTAGGTTAGACAAGAGAGCATCACAAGTGCAATAAAGCATTCTGGAGTATACCAAAGTTTGTGTATAAGGTCTGATCAAATCACCTTGCTGATAAGTCATTAATCATTTCAATTATCGGTAATGTGTCAACTTTTATGATTCTTACAGAGAAAATAAACCAACTGCATACATTTAAGAAGTGTTTTTTTTTTTAAGATTTATTTTTATTTATTTATGGTAGACACAGAGAGAGAGAGAGAGAGAGAGAGAGAGGCAGAGACACAGGCAGAGGGAGAAGCAGGCTCCATGCCGGGAGCCCGATGTGGGACTCGATCCCGGGACTCCAGGAACGCGCCCTGGGCCAAAGGCAGGCGCGAAACCGCTGAGCCACCCAGGGATCCCCAAGAAGTTTTTTTTTTTTTTTTTAAGATTTTATTTATTTATTCATGATAGTGACACAGAGAGAGAGAGAGAGAGAGAGAGGCAGAGACATAGGCAGAGGGAGAACTAGGCTCCATGCAGGAAGCCCGATGTGGGATTTGATCCCAGGTCTTCAGGATCGTGCCCTGGGCTAAAGGCAGGCACTAAACCACTGCGCCACCCAGGGATCCCCAAGAAGTGATTTTTTATTTACCTTTGCATTAGTACTTACAATCCCCACCTCTATTTCAGGATGACATTAAAAAATTATTCTAATACCACAGCAGCAAAACTGTAACTCTGCAATTACAGAAAGGTCAAACTGGGATCCAGGGTTGTTAATCTCACGTTTACATGCACGATTCTGAAATAAATACTATTTCTAAGCCGCTGTTATCAGTTTTTTAGGTTTGGTTTAAACACACACACACAAATTTTCCTTTGTGGGGAAAGCCCGGCATTCCTATTATATTCCATGCACTGTTCTGAAGGGGTTGAGAGCCAATCAGCCCTAAAAACTGAAGTATTCAATCAGTCTGCAAGACAAGGAGAGTACTATTTCTAATAGTTGCAATTTCGCCAGGAAGGCAAGTATAAACAAGCACTACTCTGGGTAACCCAGATGTCTGGTCGCCCTGTTAGCCATATACATAGGCTTTCCCTTAAGTAAGAAGATGTAGAGACATTTTTATATGTGTAAATATAGGTGTATGTGTTGCATATACACACACACTTATGCCTATACATAAATGCATATGTAATACACACCTACACACAAGTTTTAATTTTTCTGATTTTTGTTTTCTAAAGACTTATTTGCCCCAAGGGTGAGGGGCAGCGGGAGAGGGAGGAGCAGGCTGCCCACCGGGCAGGGCGCCCGATGTGGGGCTCGAGCCCAGGACCCTGGGATCATGACCTGAGCCAAAGGCAAACGCTTAACTGACTGAGCCACCCAGGCACCCCTAATTTTTCTGATCTTTAAAAGGCTGCCATCTTTCGTTTTAGGGGGAAACGAGGGTTGGCAGATGCCTTCCATGTCAAAGCCACTTTGCAGCTTCATCAAGCAGGTTTTACAGGTGCCTCCACTTACACACATAAAGAAAGATAGTTCCTGGATGCCTCGCCTGGGAAGACAAAAACAGGCCCCAGATTCAGGCACTTTATCGGTATCACTGTTGAATCAAGTGCATTTCTGAATCTCGCACTTGCCCACAGCACATCATTTCTGTGTCCTTGTGGGCTAGCTGGCTCGCTTTCGTCCTTACTATACAGCTACCTGTAGGATACCTCCATCTGAATGTTTCCTCGCTTTTAATACAATTGCCCAGAACAGAATTAATCCTTTTCCCTTCTGAGTTTACTTCTCTCCTCAGATACTCTTTTATTCTCTGTAAGAATCGTCTTCCTGGTTGACCAGGCTTGGCACCCCGGAACCTTCCCCGATTCACCTGCTCCTTTGGTTCCCTTGCTAAGCCGTCACCACCACCTGAAGGTTCTATGTGGATCACAGCTCTCAAACCTGCCCCTCTTTCTCCGCTTACTTGACGCCCCTCAGGAATGCTCGCAGTCTCCTGCCAGCTCTCCTAGCCAGGCCTCAGGGGTCTTTCCATTCTGAGCGCCACCTTCCTGAAGACTGGCTCTGGTCACATCACTCTGTTGTCACAACTGTGGATGGACCTCCCCACCCCCCAAGTTTCACTTGACAGAATCAAGTTTCATTTGATAGCATGCCATGCAAGGCCACCCTTGGATCTGGACAAAATGCCTCTCCTTCCAGCCCAAGCCTGCATTTCTGTTATTTGACCCTCTCTCCAGAGAATGTGTCTTCTCCATTTGCTCTGGTTTTCACCTCTCCTGCCTTTGCCTGTGCCAGTCCTCTCATCTCCCTGCTGTGTATCAGGCTAGACCAGGTGCCATTTCAGTTCCAGGCTTTGCCCAAGTGCAAAGTGATTTGTCTCTGTGACTCGAATGCTGTCTTTGCTCTACAGTCATGTTCGTATGTAAGGTAATTCCTCTTAGACTGTAAGGCTTTGAGGGCCAACATTGCCTTGGCCTCATCTTTGTACTCCCCCCGTTTCCCATCCCTGCACATAGCATAGGGGGCTTCATAATTTTTGTTTCTTGCACTGGGGTTCATGGACCTCCATGTATTCTGGGGATCCTACATAAGTTCTAGACTTATGTTTTCACTTGAATTATAAGTGCCTGAAGGTGATATTTCTGATTAGATTTATTTTCTTCCAAAAGTTAACTCAAGTTTGAGAAATGTCTATTTGTTGGATGGATGTTTATATGTTGAGTCTGCAAATGAGTGAATCAATCAAGCGGTCAATTGGCCAAACGCCAATTGCAGATTGACGAGTGTGGGACAAAGTGTCAAAGGATCTCACGTCAGATATGACTCAGGATTTCCCTCTGAGCTATGTGCAGTAGGAATTCTAATGAGGGATTCTTATCTTTAGAGACCAACCACCTTTTCACCTAGAACCACAAGATGATTTTCCTTTCTGACGAAAGGCAATGTGACTTGGAGTCAGAGGCAGAGGACCAGGGTCACACCCCGCCAAAATTACTTCAGCAGGGGACTATTTCCAGGAACTTTTCATTTAATAATCTCGGGCCCAGCTCTTTTCTCTGGCCTGCTCCTCATCCCCAGTGGTTTTCCCCACTTTTCTCTCCCTTTCGTCTTAAAAGAAGTAGAAGAGTGCTGCGGTTTGGAATATGAACCTGGGAGCTGGCCTGCCTGGGTTTAAATCCTGGCTGTGCTATTTGCTAGATATCCGTCCACAAGCAAGTTACGTGGCCTCTCTTTACCTCTAGTTCTCCATCTACAAAACCATGAGGATGGTAATAACAGTGGTAGGATTGTTGTGAGAATCCGATGAAATTAAAACATAAGTGAGACACTTCAAACAGTGCCTGGCACATAACAAGGGTTTATTAAATGCCGCTGCTGCTCGTATTATTAGTAGCAACACCACTACCTTTTTTCTCCCAACTCTGTGTTCTGATTTTAAGTACTTTACCATTCGGCGGTATGAGGAAATCTTGTTTGACTTCTGCACTTGTGCATTTGAAAACATTTCTTGAGAGGTTACATATTTTTCCTCCCCAATCAGACTTACTTCGTGGCAACAGGTTCCCTTTGGGCTTACATTTTCCTGCTTAATTAGTTTTTTCGATTTTTCCTGCTATGTTCAGTTTTGTTCTCTGTTTTTTCCTCTGGGGGCAGCCGTGTTGGGTCATTCCTGCCCTTCCCTCATTGTTTGACTTGTTTGGTTATTTAGCGCTGCTTTCTACCCATTGCCATGGCTATTGCCCCTCCCTTAATCCTCCCCTTATAAACTATCCCTTCAAGTCTCTTAATAGTCCTTGGTACTTGTCAGAACTCCCTCCAGGTTTTTGGTGTCTTTGTGCTAATGGAGTGTAAAATATGTACTCAGTATTCCAGATGTGCCCTCACCCATCACACTTGTTCCAAGAGAGACCAGGACCTCATGCGTCACCACGCGGCACCCCCGGTGCTGTTGGCTTCAAGTTACTCTGGCCTTTCTTGTTGCCTCGTAACATTGAGACTCATTTGTAATCACCCCTGGCCTCTTTCAACATTATGCTTCCTGGCAGCGCTCTGCAATTGATTATCTGGGCTTCTAATTATTTTCCTCCAGATGTATTAAATCTCTTTCTCCTTCCCTAAGGTGAATTTTAGTTTCTTGCCCATAATGCCATTAGATTATATGCAGTACGAAGTTTTTCTTATCCTTTGGCATTGGCAATTCAGTCAACTTGCAACAATGGGAATATACTGCTAATAGACCATCTACCTGTCCTTCTGTATCACTCTCCTCTCTGAGACATCATTAAACACTTCCCTTCATGGCTATTTAAGAAGCTGGTGGGAGGGGGTGGTGGTCTGGTGACAGGGAGAAAGATCAGAAAGACCTGATTATAATTACTGTTGACTTTAGCCCATGCTACTTCTGTCCAAGACTATCTCTTACATAATGCTTTAAAAATTTCCCTGCAACTCTTTGAAGCAAAGGCCTTTAAGGCAGCCATGGGAACTATACAAAAGATTTCTGAATGTGGAGAAGTCTTATTTAATGTAACAAATGATGCACTAATTGAGCTTTTACTCCTTGTCATTGATATGGGAGTTAGTACCAGGATTTTACTGGTAGTAACTAACAAACTAACAATATATATACATTTTGAACCAGGTTAAAATTATAATTCCCCAACTAGATTATAAATCTAATTAAGACAGGGATCTTACTTTATATCTCTTCATATCCTAGCATTTAGTGTAATTCTAAACACATGTAGTTCAATAAATGTATGTATGCTATACATCATGTTACTATCAAAAATCTGTAATACCATAACTCATTAAAATAAGAATATGAGTGTGTCTTACTTTAAGAGAACTCTACATTAAAAAAAAAAAAAAACCCAAGTTGGATGATAAAGTGTATTTGCTGTAAGTGACATAAATAAATTTTGTAAAATGAAAAGACGTCAAATCAGAAAGTCAATTTCTTTGTGTACATTATTTTGTTATAAAAGAATTCTCTACAAAAGAATTTACTGCAACTCTGCATTAAATATTGCCCCCTCCACCCAAGTTATATGAAGTAAAATGAGTATGACTAAAATTTAATTCATTCATATCATGTGTTCTGATTATAATTTGAACACCACAATCTTTAAATGAATCAATATGAAAATTACAGGGATTATAATAAAATTACAGTATAATTTTGGACAGGAAAGAAAACCTAGGAATCATTCTGGTTTAATCTCTCCATTAGATATACAAGTTGGAAAACTAGCTTATGCAAGTTCTCCAGACAAATTAAAGGCAGAGATGGAACGTGGCTCTAGCTCTCCTCAGTCTTGATTCAGGGTTTTTTTTTTTTTTCTGACATTTGATGTTATCTCTCAAACATTGATTGTTACTTTTACCTTAAAACTTATGCCAGGCTTAACATTCTAGTCTATATTCTCACAAGAAATTTACACTAGTTTTTTTTTTTTTTTTAGCAGATAGGCAGGATATTCATTTTTATGATAGATAATCCAATATCATTCCCACTTCACTTGTCAGAACATAAAATGCAATAGACATGTTGCTGTATTTTCCCCTTTTGAACATTTAAGCTGTTGGAGAGTCATATTTTCCATGAGTAAAGTTTGAAAAAATTCAGGCTATAGCCAGTCCAAAAATATGCTTCATTTCTGAAAAAGAAAAATCATGTCATACAAATGGTAAATATAATATTGGATCAATTCGAATTCATTGAAATCCATGTATTCTGGATGCCTCCCAAAATCAGCCTCTTAGTAATTTGTCTTCTTGGAGTTTTTCTTCATAAAACTGATTACTGCCTTGTGCTTTTTCCCTAGATGAATATTTACGTATGATACACATTTCAGTTTCTTGCATTATTTTTCTTAGGTTCTCAGCTAAACGTTCGAAATAATGTATTCATTATTAGAAACACAATAAAATCTTTATATATTGGCTTTCCCCCCTCTCATTTAATGGCTTATAAATAATTATGTTGGTTTAATACTTATTCACTAATTATTTTAACTTCCTAAAATGCCCATCATCCTGATGTGTTTATTTGTGTATTTTCAAATGGGCCTCTGTCCCAGGTTAGATCAATAAACTATTGTCACAAAGGCCTCTTTGCTTCCTAATTGCCTGAGACACTTCAGTATTTTCCCATCAAAGATAAATGTAAATTATATAGATCTCTATCACTGCCATTTTAGTCTTCCAGTTTGTACTTTTGTCTGATTCACTAATGGGCACCTCGAAATTTATTTTCTTCTGTGCTTATCATCCTTTTTCTATTTCTAACTATTTGGAAAAGTACCTGTTTCCTTTAAAGAATTTCATTTTCTCCATAAGATGACTCACTATAAATTCAATTATTATTTAGTGTCTAGACCCCTGCACAGGAGGTTGGCCTTGGAATCAGACTTAGTTTCCAGGAGCAAGTCATCTATCCTTGGGAAGACAACAGTCTGAAGCAGGTGACCAGTCCACACAAAAAGCCTGACAGTTGTCATTGGGGCAGTCTTATGGTGTACACTGTCATTCTCGACCTAACCCATGCAGTTAGAATAGCGCACTGAAAAGAGCCTTGAAGAGCAGGGTCCTGATAGCTGCTCGTCCCATGAGCACATCAGATGTGTCACTTTTGATCTTGTAGATGTAAATTTGCTCACCAGAAAATAAGGGAATTGAACTAAATTATCTCTGTTTCATCCAAGCTCTTATAATCCATTGTGGGGTAGATATATACAATTTCATGGTATGATCGAAACAAGTACCAGAATACACAATATTTCTTAGAAGCAACTGATCTATTTCTATCTTGGTGACCCAGTAAACTTTGGAATGGATGGTGTTTCAATTTTTGCCTTTGCCACCTGGAAAATGGCACTCTTTCTCCACAATTCCATGGCACATTGTGTATACTAAGCTTTGCCTTGCCTTTTACTGATACAACTCTTCATTTCTGTTTGCCAAGGCCCATACGGTTTTGTATCCTGTTATGTTTTACGTGTCTCTGAAGGCATTTTTGGAATGAGGCATGATAGAAGCATACATAAAAAGGTAAGATGATGAAAAAAAAGGCTCTGGAGTCAGACATGCTGGATCCATCCTATCACTGGTTAGCCTGTTACCTAGGACAACTCTCTTGAGTCTCTGTTTCATCTTTAGTAACACAGGCAAATCCTTTCTTTTGAAGTTTCTGGAAAAATTAAGTGAGACAATTTAGCTAAAGTGTCGCTGCACGGTAGGTAAGCAACAAATACTAATTTCCTTCTTTTCCTCTTTTCTTTTTTCTACCTAACTTTATTGAGGTATAACTGACAATCAAAAAATTGTAATGTATTTGGGGCACCTGGGTGGCTCAGTCTCTTAAGTAACCGACTCTTAGTTTCAGCTCAGGTCGTGAGCTCAGGGTAGTGGGATCAAACCCGGAGTCAAGCTCTGCGTTCAGTGTGGAGTCTGCTTATCCTTCTCTCTCCCCCTGTTTGCATGTGCTCTCTCTCTCTCTCTCTCTCAAATAAAGAAATAAAATCTTAGGAAAATTGCAATGTATTTAAGATATACAATCTGATGGCTCGAAATACATAAACATTGTGAAATATTCATCACTGCCAAACCAACCAATATATCCATCACCTCACACCTCTACTATTTTCCTTTTTTTTTTTCCTTTTGTAGTGACTCCACCAAAAATCTATCCTTTCAGCAAATTTCAAGTGCACAATACAATACTGTCAACTAGGGTCACATTGCTGTATACAATTTCTTCAGAACTCACTCATTCATCTTCTCACTTTTTCTTGATTTGCCCTGAATCAAATGAGCAAAACTCAGTTGACCACTCTAAGTCCTGGCAGGTTCTCTGTGTCATCCTGCATCTCTATTTCTTATGACAGACATCGTCCATATCACTCTGGAGATGGTGAGAGTCCTGACCCTTCAAGCCCTATATCTGCTACTAGGTTTTAAATTACAGGGAGCCAGGGAGTTGAAAGGCATTGATTTCACATGATGCTTCTCATGAAGAAAACACAATTTGGTGGTTAAAATCAGGAACTAGGGCAGCCCAGGTGGCTCAGCGGTTTAGTGACTCCTGCAGCCCAGGGCCTGATCCTGGAGACCCAGGATCGAGTCCTGCGTTGGGCTCCCTGCATGGAGCCTGCTTTTCCCTCTGCCTATGTCTCTGCCTCTGCCTCTCTCTCTGTCTTTCATCAATCAATAAATAAAATCTTAAAAAAAAAATCAGGAACTAAGCATTAGGGGAACATTTCTGATTTTGCTTCTGAGTTGGTCACACAATATTTGAAATCCCCACCTTAGTTATAAAACAGAGCCAAGTACATTTGCTGTCTCTGAACTCTACAGGGATATTTGATGGATTCGCAAAGTGCCTTAGAGCTTGCAGATGAAAGGTACCATAAATTTAAATCACTTATGTGAGAAAACACACTTAGGATAAGGCACTTCGAGTAACCTAGTTTCTTTCCAAAGCATAAGCAAACACCCTTGAGAGTCATGGGAGGAGCTTCCTCTCTGAATGGAGATCTTGAGATGTTTGTGAATGACCATGCTATCATAGTCAAAATCAATATTTTTATCCATAAATAACAAGTATTAAATGCCCACAGAATGTTCTGCAAAGAAGCAAATGGCTTCATATTTTCCAAGTCCAGTGGGAAAGATTAATTTCATTTTTTAAAGGTATTTAAGAGAATATATTTGTCTGAAACTCTTTACTTTTCCATCTTCAGAATAGAAAATTTGTAGACTTGAAAATCATTTCCAACGAGTTTTAATGATGATATCTTTAATGCTTATAAGTTTAGGTAGCTCTGAAAAAAACTATATGCTTTGCAGCCCTTCTATAAACATCCTTGTTGCCTTTCATGAAGAAATATTTGGAAAATCCAACGAGAGCATCGACATGCTGAGAATTCTCTCGGCCTTTATGCAAAGGCTTTGGAGGCTAAGCTTACCTGAAGGAGCCTTGCTTCTTTCTTAGAAAGACTGGTATGACATTTATGACTTTTCTTGAAAGAGGTCCCCAATTTTAAAAAGACCAGTTAACCAGAAGCCTCTTGTTGCCCTACGTAGGTTAAACAATGACAGTAGGGGTAGAATTGGGATGTCTTTCCTTCTTGGAAGATGGGCATGAGGGACACCTGGGTGGCTCAGTGGTTAAGCATTTGCCTTCAGTTCAGGGCATGATCCTGGAGTCCCGGGATCGAGTCCCACAACTGGCTCCCTGCATGGAGCCTGCTTCTCCCTCTGCC
The DNA here is from genome assembly GCF_048164855.1 of Canis lupus baileyi. NCBI lineage: Eukaryota > Metazoa > Chordata > Mammalia > Carnivora > Canidae > Canis > Canis lupus. The sequence goes on from NC_132865.1 coordinate 23,130,585, forward strand.
TATGTCTTTGCATCTCTATCTGTGTCTCTTGTGAATAAATAAACAAGATCTTAAAAAAAAAAAAAAGGAAGATGGGAATGAACACCTGGAACCTAAAAAAAATCCCACAACCTGAGCTAAAGAAACTCCAAATTCTATCAATTAAGAATGAATAAATGAATGAATCATAAGGTACAGCTCATTGGTTTCTTCATTCAGTTGTTTATTAACTCAAAAAATTATTTTCATCATCTATTGTGTCCTAGATCTTAGAGTAGATGCTAAGCAGTTTCAAAACATTTAATGATTTCTCACTGAAACAATCAGCAGGAATTTACCGACACCTAAGATAAGCCTCAAAGCGTGCCCAAATCCCTTGAGATTTGGGAGGTAGAGGTAAGCAGGTAAATGGGGTGAACACTCTTCTGTTCCAGATCCTCCAATCATTGGGTGCTCTGAAGAATATAACACTTTCATAATGTGCCCACTGAGAACCACTCTTTTTTTCTAAGGGATCTCTTATTGGTACATTCTTCAGAGTAAAAAAAGGATGGAATCGGAAGGGTACTGAAATAGAAGAGAAAAGCCTACACTACTTCCATTTACTGGAACCTTACATACTTCATTACACGAGGCATTTTTCTGTATCTAAGAAGTACCACCAGAGGTTCATGGGCAAGGAGGTCCACTAACTTTACCTGTTCTGTAGCCAGTGTTGTTAAGATATACAGCAAAAGTCCGAGGTTCGTGCATCGCCTGCCATGAAGGGGAAGAGCAGTTCTCATTGTTGGTGTAGACATTGTGGTTGTGCACATATTTTCCGGTGAGCATGGAGGACCGGGAGGGGCAGCACATGGGGGTAGTCACAAAAGCGTTGGTGAAGGTGGCCCCCCCGTGCTCCATAATCTTTCTTGTTTTGTTCATGACTTGCAGGGACCCTGGAAGGCACAATTCCAGCATTGTTTAGCAGAGCGCACCACACGAACACCCATTTATGCCGTGTCACTCAGTGACTCTATTCCCTTGATTTATTAATTTCCCTCCGTTGGCTTGAAGGAGTCTATAATTTGACAGCTCTCATTTCCAGAACAAAATTAAACATTTGGGATCCGACCATCTCAAGCATTTTGCAGAATAATAAACACATTTCAGCTTCTCTTCTCCTTACTCACAAAGAAAAAAATGCAGGCTAATCTGATAATTAAAGCTAGAATTTTAGATATGGAGCAAATTCAAAGCCCAGCAGCTTTCTGAAGATTACCAGGGAACAAGAGCCTGTTACACAGAGCATCAAAACTCCAACCCACCACATGTGCACAATGCTTATGACATCACAGAGGTTACTAACTCTAGTGTTTTAATTGTATGAAACTGAAGAGGAAAACTATTTTTTTCCTATTAAGTAAAAGTCCCTCCAAAATGCCTGTCTTTAATAAAAAAAAAAAAAAAAATCTTCATTGTAACTTGGTATCCTCTAGCAAAGTCACCAAATACCTGCCAGTTTTTCTACCAGGAGAGCACTGCCAGTTTATATTTTCACCTGTTTACGTGTAATATTAAAAGATAGATCGTTCGCTTATGAAAAGAGCTATGATTCTATTGCACTCAAAAGTATTTGCATAGAGTAAAATATTCCATTTTGACTGCAAAGGATGAAATTGTAACATAAGATTGCTGAGGAAGAAAAAAACTACTTCGATTACTCTATCCAGCCAAACACTGCAGCTGAAACACATCCAAATACTGCAGGAAAAAAAAAAAAAAGCACAGGCTAGAATTCAATAGTCTTTTCAGGACTTGTCAAGAAATGCACTACAGAGCACTCCAGCCAAGCCCATTGCATTTGAATCCTGGAGCCTCACATTTCCAACAGGTCCCACTTCTTCCAAAGAAAGGGAGAAAGACTATGCAGTTTTCCAGCAAGGAAGGAAATCGTAATGCAAACCAGGCAAGCATTCAGAGCATAAGAGAAGCGTGCAATGGTCCAAAAAGCCACAGTTAGCCTGATTTTTTCACGTATTAGCTTTTCCTGTTCACATGAAACATATGAAAGCAGGAGGAAGGTTTCTAATTGGGTCTCATTAGAGCTCCCTAAAATAGGCTTCAGTTAGGAGGATTCCTAACTGCTTTTACTCCTCTGGTTGTCTTCGGGGGATCAAGCAACCTTTTTGTAATTGGTGAATAACATGTAGTGAGTGCCCACTTCATGCTGAACATTCTATCAACCTCAGCACTCTGGGCTGCTCCCCCAAGTGTAGCATTAACAAAAGAAATGGAAAATTCTCTGCTGCCTTGGTCTTTAGCAGTAAACTATCTAGACGAGACCCTACATAGAGAAATCACTTGGAGATATTTGCAAAGCAACATAAGAGTGTGGAGATAGCAGTAGTGGTACAAATAAGGTTAGAGAGGACTGAACAGGGTGTTTGATAAGAGTTCTGAAACAAGAGATGAGGACAAATGGAAGGGGTGCAGGAAGAAAAACAAAAGATGGGCGAAGTGTGTTAGTGGCACACGTGGGAGAGGATGGTATGTGCGTGCTCTGGACGTGGGAGAAGTAGAGGGATGAATACAGTACACTGATTTCCTATAGAATGAAAAAGACTGTGAGGAATTCTCTTGCCGAAATGTAAGAGGTAGAGTTAGAGAGTGGCTTCAAGCCTGGGCAGAGATATTTGGATTTGATAGAATGGCCAAAATAAAGGCAGAATAGGTTCTTTGTCAAAGGCATGAATGACTTGATAAGGAAAAAGTCTTCGAGGGCTGTTGTTGTGGCAACGGGGGATGGAGGTACGTGCACTGAGGAGGAAATAGGCTGGTTCATCAAGGTTACAGCCGAGAGGTCGCTGAAGCCATCAGGCCACGAGGCAATATGGACTTGAACTGGATTGTGCCTCTAAAATAGAGGGAGCCTCTAAGAAGCAGATCCAAGAGACGCTGTAATGCATCCGAAGGTAATGAGTTGACTAATGCCTTCATGTTTTCAGCACAGGAAGAAACTGGAAAAGTAATGGTTTTGCTGTTGCTCAAGAAGTAACTATAAAGCCATATGCCCTGTAGAAGATCAAGGAAGTCCATTTCAGAAATGTGTTTTATATTTATTGATCATACAGGGGAAATATCCTGGAGATGGAGATAAATAGATGGATAGAGACATGGTAGTGGGGAGAGAGCTAAATGGTCACGTCTATTCACTTATTCCCCCCTCCTCTTTACATCTCTGCAGTGCTTCCTTTGTGTAGTATCTCAAATATTGGGAAAACCCAGCAAACGCTACTTCGCCTACTACACTCTTTATTACAGAGAATGGGCTGTCAATTTCCTTTATGAGCCTTAGCTGATAACTAAGCAGCACTGGAAACCATCCTCCAAGGTCCTGAGTTACCTGCAATCTCCTGTTTACAGACTCATCTGGACTGCAAATATGGGATGGTAGATGGAAATCTGATCTAAGGTCAAATAATCTACAAACTGTCCCTAAGCCTTAGCCTAGTTCACAATCTGGACTTGCATCAGTAAGGGCTCCCCTCCCATTCTAAATGCCACTCTTTCAATTAACTAAGCTGATCATGTCAAGGTCCTAAACAATCTATCCAAATTCTAAGCAGTCCCCAAATCAAAGGGATTGATGAGGACACTTGGTCCTCGGAGTCACCGTGGTGACCACTGCAGCCCCACCATCGGGATTCCTGAAAGTTTCTCAGTAAAGAGAAGATCCTGAAACAATGTTCCTCCAACTTAAAAATCACTTGGAGAGCATGTTACATCAGAATTCTGAGCCCGCCCTGAGATGCTGATTAAGAAGACTTGGGGAGGCACCAGAGAATTTACACTTCTAACAAGCTCCCTGGTGAGCCTGCTGCTTCCTGTCCATGGCCCACACTCACACTCAAGAGAAGTATTCCAGGTTGGACACAGAGGCTGGGAAGCCTAGAGCCGAGAGAGACTTTAGCAGGTGCCCCTAAGTAGCTCAGCCCACTCCCGAGGCTGTAAGATGCTGCAGAAAGGAATCAGATACATCTATGTCCTGCTTACTCTCAGCCCAGTTCTCTTCTGAGTGTCACACCCGCAACTCATTTAATCCTGATGATACACCTTCGTAGCAGATGCTCTTAATCTATTATTCCCATATAAATATCACAGATGCTAAAACTGAGGGCCCGATGGGCTAAATAACATTCTGAGGGCCACATGTACCCTAGGTAGCAAAGCCAGGAAGCAAATGCAGGCAATCTGCTCCATAGACCATGCTCTTAAGCTCCATCAAAGCTGAGTACTGGCTGTGACATTGACATTTTCAAGACTGAGAAACAGAAAAGGTGTCTGCTCATAGTCAAGAGATGTCTTACTTTCCACAGTCTGATATTTCACTTCATCTAGCCTCTTAGAGGAGACATTGACTCACAGAAACGCCTGCCTCCCGCCCGCCCTCTCTTCAAGGGCTGATGTGATTCTCAGTAGCTCAGGCCCAGCGAGGGCTGAGGGGGCCTGCAGACGTGTCTGTCTTCATCACTGACAGCCACCCTAGTGTGAGATGCCGCCCTTGATCTTGGTGGGTTCTCCGCAGATGATGGAGCATAGGGACCCTACCCCTTCGAGCTGAGTTAATATGCAAGAGGAAGGAAAGCACAAAACACTTCTTTTTTTCATGGCCTTGTACTGCCTCCCTCACCACTGACATTGCAATACTGGCTTTTCATTGGGAAACTCTTCCCTAAGCTATTCTGTAATGAAATTCACCATTTTGCACTTACAGCTGTTGAGATGGATGAATGGGATGATGTCCTGCCTCACTGGTGGAAGAGCTCAGTTTTGTTTTAAGGTGCAGCTGCTCACCGCTCTGAGTTTCAGGACTTCGGTGCCTAAAACACCAACTGTGCTGATTCTCAATTATTAGAATGATTATTTCACAGGAATGATAAGAAGCTTAAGGCCAAAGACTCCTATAACAAGATTCACAAGGCAGGGCTTAGGAGGATAAGAACGAAAAGAGAAAGAGCCCTGAACGTGAACTTCTGGGAAACATCTTGATTTTGGTATAGATCACCTTGAGCAAGTCACCTCCTCTCTTTTGGTCCCATGTCTCAACTGTAAAATGGAGCTAGGAATTGTTCCCCAGCTAGATCACAGGGTTCAAATGGCATAACGCTATTAGAGCACCTCACGCAAGGCGTGTGGTCAGTGGGGCTGGGATGTCACTCTGTGCTCACCTCAACCCACCACATTAATTTTCTCCTTTTTCATCCCGCTGTCTGTAATCTACATCTGAATTCCAAAAGCAGGAATAAGAGTAAACAAGTTGCCAGAGACTGAGTATTTGTGTCCCCCCAACCCCCGCCAAATGTGTATGTTGAAACCTAACGACCCAGGTGATGGTGTTAGGAGGTGGGACCTTTGGGAGGTGAATTAGAAGGTGAGGCCCTCATGAATGGGCTAATGTCCCTATACAAGAGACCCCACTAGGCTCTCTGGCCCCTCCTGCCATGTGAAGACACATAATAAGACAGTCATCTAGGGGATCCCTGGGTGGCTTGGCGGTTTAGCACCTGCCTTTGGCACAGGGCATGGTCCTGGAGTCCCGGGATCAAGCCCCACATCAGGCTCCCTGCAGGGAGCCTGCTTCTCCCTCTGCCTATGTCTCTGCTTCTCTCTCTCTCTCTCATGAATAAATAAATAAAATCTTAAAAAAAAAAAAAAAAAAGACAGCCATCTATAAGCCAGGAAGCAGGCTCGCACCAGGCACTGACTCTGCAGGCACCTTGATCTTGGACTTCCCAGCCTCCAGAACCATGAGAAATAAATGGCTGGTGTTTATAAGCCACTCAGCCATCCAGTCTATGCTACTCTCTTATAGTCTGTTCAGGAGACGGAGGTCAGTGATCATTTCTATGTTTTAAGACTTAAAATGTTAATGCTGGCTGATAGTTAAAAACATCAGTTCTCTCCCCCTCCACATACAATTTCCCTACCTCCCCTTGTGCAAGAAGCCTGACTTCATTATCATTTAAAATTGTCCTTGGAGGTCGAAGCTTGACAAGGATGCTATGAAGTGACTGTAATTGGGTCCAGTAGCTGGTGGGGAGGCACTGCTGATGGGCCTGGCTGGAGCACAGAGATGGCCCAGGCCACAGCTGAGTCCTAAGTCTGCCAAGAAAAGCTGTCCCAGCGCCAGAGCTCCAGGTGGGGACTGGGGACGTCTGCACTGTAACCGCGATCAGCTAGGTCAGCAATGACCGGGAGCAGAGAAGTGGCACTCTTCAGGAACCCTGCAAGACCCACCACGTTTGCAATTTCACGGGAATATTTTTTAAAAATCAAGGTTCTGGGAACAGTACTTTGGATGATGGAGTATGGGATAGGTTACTAAGACCGGATGGAACCGTGGCCAGGAATTTAAATCATTCTACACACTCCAACTCATTTATTCTCACATCATCTGCGTGAAAAAGGTCAGCAGGGAGAAAGATGTCCAACTTCTCTGAATGACTTTTCCAAAATGACACAGAGAGTTTGAATTACTTCATTTACATGTCAAACTTTACAAGACTTTACCTTTCTTTTTTTTTTTTTAATATTTTATTTATTTATTCGAGAGATAGAGAGAGAGAGAGGCAGAGACACAGGCAGAGGGAGAAGCAGGCTCCATGCACCAGGAGCCCGATGTGGGATTCGATCCCGGGTCTCCAGGATCGCGCCCTGGGCCAAAGGCAGGCGCCAAACCGCTGCACCACCCAGGGATCCCCACCTTTCTTGATTCAAGTATCTTAGCATTTGATTATTCAATGTTTTATACTGTCAAACATTAAAGTTTTTTCTTCTTTTTTTTTTCTTAAAGATTTTATTTATTTATTCATGAGAGACACACAGAGAGAGGCAGAGACATAGGCAGAGGGAGAAACAGGCTCCCTGCAGGGAGCCCGATGCGGGACTTGATCCCAGGACCCTGGGATCACGCCCTGAGCCGAAGGCAGGCACTCGACCACGGAGCCACCCAGGTATCCCCAAACATTAAAAGTTTTCATGTCTGGAAAAACTCACAAAACCAGAAATCCAACACATAAATATTGCCATCGTCATCTCTTAAGGAAACTTTAGGCATGTGAGATTCAAATATATCTGGTTTCCTAGAGAGACACGCCTCCTTGAGCAATAGACAAGCAAGCATAACTCTTATTAATTGTACAGGGTTGTTTCTAGATGTCATCATTTTATGATAAGCTATGCTTAATGCTTTAAATACGTAAATGGCCTGTACTAAATACATCTGTATTCTATTACTATCTTCTCCCACCAACGGTTATTGTTATAGTAAAGTATGAAAACTTAAACAATGATACTTCCAATATTAAAAATGGCTCTATTGATCAATTGAATATTTTAATTCTGAAAGCATAAAGAAAAAATAACAAAATAAAAGAATATACCTTTTTTTCTAGCAAAACAATGGGATTGGAGGGGAAAAAATCCCAGGCATTTCAGCGAAAGCCAAACAGAGGAGGCAAGATTGGAGAAGAGACCACGAAGAAGATAATAAACCTGTCTAGAATGTCTCCAGGACACCAAGAGTCATTTTTTTCTCCTAAAGAGCAACAGGCCATTAAAAGTGGAGACAAATGGGACGCCTGGGTGGCTCAGTGGTTGAATGTCTGCATTCGGCTCAGGGCATGTTCCTGCGAAGCCTGCTTCTCCCTCTGCCTATGTCTCTGCCCTTCTCTCTGTCTCTCTCATGAATAAATAAATAAAATCTTTAAGAAAAAAAAAAAGAAAAATCAAGGAGCTTTTATCTTTTCTGTTTTTCACATTTGATAGAGAGGTGGGTGTATAGTGCTGTTCCTGAACATGAGAAAAACAGCAGTAGGGGCATGATGGTAAATGGCAACTGCTCCTTGGCCTAAATGTTGAGGTGCAATGGAGAGTGGTGGGAGCCATGAGGACCCAAGGACATGCTCCATCTAGTGGGGCACTTGGATTCTTCTTTAAGCATCAACCTGGCTGTGGTCTCATAGGAATGCAAAGTCTTATAGTTCTAGATTTTCAAAAAAAGTCAGAATCTTGATTTTTTTTTAACATGAAATCGTCTGATTTTTAAAATGTTGTCTTAATTTTAAAAAAGTATGTTGGTCAAGCAAAACACATCTGTGGGCTGGCTCAGTACTATAGATCCCAGTTGTGACCTGTGATTTAAAGAAACAAAGTATTATGTATTTCTTAATTCCATGCATGATCTGAAAGAAGCAATGGGCCAGCCCAATTTCTTAAGAATTTAACAAATGCCACATTGAGTCAGATCAGCTCCACATTTTGTTCCTCAGAGTGGCACCAAGGGATCCTTTTGGAAAGATTTAGAGCCTAATTTCTTTGACTCTAGTCTCAGAAAGTTTGGGGAGTTCCACAAGCACTTTTGATTGTGTTCTTTTTTGGCTTATAAAATACCTTAAGTGCAGGAAAATACTAGAATAATGTGTCTCCTAGCTTTAATAATTTTATTTTTTTCTCTTTCATAAGGTTTATTTTTTTACTGGATTTTTTTTTTACTTTAAAAAATTTATTTAAATTCAATTAATTAATATATAATGTATTATTGATTTCAGAAGTAGAGGTCAGTGATTCATCAGTCTTATATAACACCCAGTGTTCATTACATCACGTGCCCTATTTAATGCCGATCACCTAGTTACCCTAACCCTCCTGCCCTGCTGCAGCAACCCTCAGTTTGTTTCCTATGATTAAGAGTCTCTTATGGTTTGTCTCTCTCTCTCTGATTTTGTCTTGTTTTATTTTTCCCTCCCTTCCCCTATGATCCTGGTTTGTTTCTTAAATTCCATATATGAGTGAGATCATATGATAGATAATGGTCTTTCTCTGACTAATTTCACTTAGCATAATACCCTCTAGTTCCATCCACATCGTTGCAAATGGCAAGATTTCATTGTTTTTGATGGCTGAATAGTATTCCATTATATTTATATAGATCACATACTGGGTCACAAATTAGGTCTCAACTTGCACCAAAAGATTGGGATACTTCCCTGCATGTTTTTGGACCACAGTGCTTTGAAACTTGAACTCAGTCACGAGAGGAACTTGGAAAGAACTTAAATACATGGAGGCTAAAAAGCATCCTACTAAAGAATGAATGGGTCAATCAGGAAATTAAAGAAGAATTAAAACAAAATTCATGACAACACATGAAAATGAAAACACAACTGTTCAAAACCTTTGGGATGCAGCAAAGGCGGTCCTAGCTTTCGTATTTTTAAATGTTAAGCTTTTAAATTTAAGCTTTTAAGAAAGTTTAATATTTGATGATAATTGGTCCAGATGTAGTTTTCAACTTTTAAGACAAAATATGGATATTGATATTCTTGGTTACTGTTCCTTCTTCTCCAGTGTCTGTGTGTTTTTCTAGCTTTAAAAAAAAAGTGTAAATCTTCCACCTATTAATATAGTCTAAAAACCTGAACTATTTACAGGCATAGACACAACCTAAGCTACCTTTTTAGTTGTGCGACAAGTAAATCCAGAAGAGGACTAGTGGTTATGTCATTTCACCTTTCTACAGATTAACTTTTCTCCTGGGATAACGATCTTTGTCCTATCCATTCAACTTGGGTGGGATGAAAACAAGTGCAATAATGAGAGGGAATGTTCTTCGGAAAAAGATAATATGCAAGGTTCTAGCACTTTTATTAATGAATTCCTTATGTGTCTTACTCCCTTCACAAAGTACTAGTTTATTTTATTTGTCCTCAGACAAAGTTAAGAGAGTGGCCTCCATTCCTACTGAGTAAGAGCTTTCTTTCTGAGCTTAAATTAATAAACTCTGATTATGGCCCTTCTCAGTCTTTGTCTTTCCAGACAAAGAAGTAGAATAGTTTTATTCTTTCCCCCAAAAGAAAAGCATCCTATTACAATTTTTGTCATTGTTCTTCTAAGCCTTTTCTAAGTCTGTTATATCTTTCTGGAGGTACAGTAGCCAAAATTGCCTGCAGTATTACAGGTGCAAATAGTTTTGCTATCCTAGTCTATTTATGCATTTGGCAAGCATAATTACATGGAAGTAAAAAAACAAAAAACAAACAAGACGAAATCCAACCATATCAAACCACAATGAGATACCACCTCATATCCACTAGGATGGGTATTATAAAAACAAAAACAAAATGCCAGAAAAGAACACATGTTGGCAAGGATGTGGAGAAATTGGAACCCTTGTGCACTGTTGGTAAGAATGTAAAATGGTGCAGTTGTTATGGAAAATAAAATGACGGTTCCTCAAAAAATTAAAAATAGAATTATCAAATGATCCAGCAAATCCATTTCTTGGTATTTAGCCCAAAGCATTGAAAGCAGGGTCTTAAGGAGATATTTAAACACTTATGGTCATAGCAGCGTTATTCACAATAGTCAAAAAGTGGAAGCAACCCAAACTTCTATTAATAGATGAATAGATAAACAAAATGTGGTATATACATACAATGAATATTATTCAGCCTTCAAAAGGAAGAAAATTTAGATACAGGCTATAACATGGATGAGCCTTGAGGAAGGGTATTAGTCTAAGTGAAATGAGTCAGTCACACACACACACAAAAACCACTTTGTCTTTATCTTAAGTGGCATAATTTCACTTATGTGACGTACCTACAACAGTCAAATTCACAGAGGCAGTAGAATGGTGGTTACCAGGGTATGGGAGTTATTGTTTAATGGGTATAGAATTTTAACTTTGTAAGCTGAAGAGTTTTGGACAATAATTGCATAACAATGTGAATGTTCTGAACACTACCGACCTGCACACTTAAAAATGGCTAGGATGGTAAAAATAAGTGGACAAAAAACAACTGAAGTCTAGAGCAGTTAGGCTCAAGAAGGATTATTGAGACTCTTAGAGGAGACAAGGTAAAAGTCTTCACCAGACAGTGTCCACTACAGACAGCATAATTGTTAGGGCAGAGAAAGGAGGTATCTTCTAAAGTCTTCTACCTCACGGGTTCACTGTGGTTCATCACTGTGTTTTGCCGATGAAATAATAAGACCCATCTTATGCTTCTGTTATCTCTCTCTTAGAACCTAGAACATTGCTATGCATGTGCAGTGTGCTTTTAGGAAAGGTTCAATAAATATTTGGTGAAGGACTGATGGAAAGCATCATGGTTAAATGTCAGCGGTGGAGACCTAGTCCTAACTGGTTCCTATGGTGAACCTAGGACTAGTAAGTTCATCACAGCTTACATGACTTCTCTAAGTCTCATTTTACTTATGCAGTAATTGAAGAGAGTAAGAGCAACTACTTCATAAAGTTATCATGAAGATTAAATGAGCCAATACTTAGCATGTATCTGGCTAGAAAATCAAGGAAGGAGGTAGAGACAACTACATAGGAAGTACATACATACCCGTCTATGTTGTATCCGTTATGGTTGTATCTATCGTACCCGCATGCTTCCAACAGAAGCCAGTACTTAGTGACTGCTCAGTAAATATTTACTGGATGAATTAACTAACTATAGGGTGAAACTAAAAGGTGAAGTTTTGAATTCTGTTAAAAATAAATTTGTCAAATAAGTCCTTAATTTATTTTAAGGGCAAGAACACTATATTGAAGAGGTAGATTATGACAGATACTTGTATTCACTTCTGATATTTTTGTTAGCTTTGTCAGGCCCCTGTAGGTCCACTTGGAATTTTTTTAGCACCTACTATATTCCCAACATGGTCCCAGTATCAGGAACGCAACATGAACAAAACACTACCTCACTCTCAGGCCAGTGGAAGAGACAAATATGGAAGCACATGATGGATTAAGGGCCATGCTGGAGGCATGTCCAAGGTGGTACAAAGGAAAGGTCCATCCACTTTGCTGGGAAGAGAGAATGGTTTTGGTGAAGAAAGACCCCCAAGGGCAAGGCAACTGAACTGGGTCACGAAGAATAAGTAGGGCTGGAGAGAGGGGGAAAGACAGTGGAGACAAGATGTACAAAGGCATGAAATATAGGTGACGGAGATGAAACTACCAGACAGACACCTTACCTTCAAGGATATGTAAGTAATTTCCACGAAGCACTGAGCAAAAGTGGGAAAAAAGGGAATAGTCCCATAGATATAGGCAGGGGCCAGATGGCCCAGAGCTCATTTGCCTACAGAAGAGAGTTTCTTAATCCTCTTGCCAAAGAGAAACCATGGGGAGTTTTAAGCAGAAGAGACCTGATCAGATACTTGCATGATAACTCTAGTCATGGAGTGAAGAATAGATAAATCAAGTCTATGGGAGACAGGTGGGTCAGGTGACTATCAGGGAAAAACTAGGAGGTGAGAGAATGGTCTGGAGATCATGGCAGTAGTGAAAGGGGTGGATATAAGAGATGTTAAAGCAGGTGAATCCAAACATGTTCACTTCATTTTTACTTGCTCTCTATTTAAATGAAAAGTTAAACCGTAAACTACATACATACTAAGTCGTATGCCTCCGAGACTACATTTGGGCATGTTGCCTGAAAATCAATGCTCTTATTTAAAAAGTGAAGTGAGAGACAGTAGACTCTGCAGGTCAACTTCAACAATCATTACCTGCTGCTGGTTTTTAGTGTGTGTGCTTCCAGCTAAACTGGGGGTTAACTCTGTTGGGATTCCATGATTTAGTTTCAAACTGGAAATTCCAATCTCGTTCCATGAAGACCAACTTCCACCATGGAGGGTTTTATCCTTAAGAACTAGACCCAGGGGAGCTCTGTAAGGAAGCCCAGCATGCTCTGCTAGCACTAAGTGTAAAAGATACCAGATTGAGTGTGATGGGTAAGCCCAGCTCAGCGATTCCCGAGAGTGAGGAATTTGGTTCTAGGAATGAAAATGAGTGCTGGTGACAATTTCTAAGGACAAGCTTTTTATCTGTCCTAAGGTACCATGGAAGGTCATACCTAGACTTACAGACAAGACCACAGAGCTGGGCTATTAAAGAAAGTGAGAAGATAAGCAACTGAATCAGATAAAAGCTCAGCTGGACCCACCAGAATTTGGCAGGCTTTCCGAGTGTTCTGAAATTGGCCCATTTTTTCTAATTCTTCAGAAAAGCATCATCTCTAAGGTGGTAGTAATGAATTATCACCAGAAGGTACATAGGATACTGCAACTTTCAATATCTAACAATTACCACAAGCTGTGACTATATCATTCCCTTTAATAATAATAACTGTTAAGAGAGAATAATAATATCTATGTTCATATACATGGCATAGAATTACAGCCATAACATCATACTCTTGGAAGCAATTTTGCCCAAATATTTAAAAAAATTTCTTGAGCAAGAGCTTCTCAGGTGCACAGTCGAATCCTTGACTCCTGTAGTATTTTCACTTGCTCTTTTTCTTCCATCCTCCTATGATTCTAGGCCCCTCCCCAGGATGTTTCAAACACCCAAGACCAGAAAAGTAATGATGAAACAAAACCCGAATGCCTGATAATCAATACAAGTTCATTTTATAAACTCAGGTTGCTGATTGAGAGCCTCTCGCTAAGAGCCAAACCCCCAAACGTTCCCTCGGTGTTACTGATCAGGCGAAAGGTCAGCGAATCATTCGAGCAAAAGAGACTAACAAGTGAAAAATCCAGCATCTCACCCAGCTCCACGTCCTGATCATCGGTGAGCACAAGAATAATGTTGGGTCGGATGTTTTTTCGTTCCTGCTGTATCCGTCCTCTGAACCTCTGGGATCTGACAGTGGAACAGTGGCCCCCCAGCAGTTCTGTGGCCAGGACAGCCAAAACCAGAGCACAGCAAGAATACTTCATTGTGTTGGGTCCAAGGTCACAAAACCGACAAGACGTCTCAGCCTCCTGGTTTCTGCAGGTCTGGGCGGTCAGAGAGAAAAGGAGAGGGGGAGAGGAAAATGAAATCCAAACCCCAAACACAGTTGCAGAGAAAGGGCTACAACTAAGGGAGAGCTGGCACAGGAGCTATTGGAGAGAGGGCTGCACATGAGTCACAAGTGGCAAACCCTCACGGGCGCTGGGGAGGATTTTAAGCACTTGATTATTTTGCAAATTCACTTATGTCCTTTATTCTCATTCCAACTTTTCCCATGTCAAAATTCATTGCCAAAATATAATTTCCAACACAGAGCTCAAATGTAAAAAGCCTCCCGACAGGAGCTAATACCTTGAATTAGGTATCCTGGTTGAATGATCAATTCCTGTACCCAGAGGTGTTCAGAACATCTGCAGATGGGGGCCTAGAGGGGGAGAAGAAATACAGAGGAAACGTCAGTCAAGGATCTTTTTTTTTTTTTTTTTTTTTTTTTTTTTTCAGTCAAGGATCTTGATACAGATTTTGGTCTGAAGTCGTCTCTTAAAATGGCATATGATACGTGTGTGTGTATTCAGATCTACACACACACACACACACACACACTGTACTCCAAAAGGGAGAAACAGAAGAAAACAATATTCAGAACTGCTAAAAATGACTCCAACAATATCTTCATTTCTCAGTGAGCTCCCTAAAGTGGGGACAGGGGTGCCATCCCTGCTCACACTCTGACAGTACCTTAAGCATCCCCCAGAAAACTCGAGATTGACCAGGGGGAGCCATCGGCACCTGTGAGACCACAGTAGGATTGCAGGGTACTTAGAACCGGGGAGCGGCTGGCACGAGGGGGTGTGCTGGGGGGGGGGGGGCGCTGACTCACCTGCACAGACACTGAGTATTTATCAAGCAGAAGAAAATGCAAGGCTGTCATTTGTCATCTGCATTATGTCACTCACTACCCAGGAGAGTTCTTTCTGCTGACAAAGACTTCATAGTAAATGACTGGGAGGGCAACCTCTCCCAGCCCCCGAAAAGCTCCTAACTGTCCTTCATCAATCACCAGGGGAAGGGGCGCTTCCTCCGGGCGAGGCTTGTCCCTCCGTCCGGCCCGTGTCCTCCGCGCGCCAGCGCCTAAGGGGACAGAGCCCTCCTTCAACTGTCAGCCCAGCCTCACTATTATCGGGACCTGGCGCAGCGCCGCCAGCACCGAGGTTTTGCCGCAGCACATCTAAACCTGCAAAGCAAAATGATTGATTGGCTCTGAAGCTGGGGGTTACAGGCTACCCTTCCACATTTAAATAAATAAATAAATAAATAAATAAATAAATAAATAAATAAATAAATAAAAAAGATCTGGAGGGGAGGGCTGCAAAATCTTTGCAAATCTGCCCAAGAGGAGACCTTTGAAAGGGTTAGAAGAATGCCCCTTTCACTTTAGAGCACCAACCTGCTGAAAGCGTTTCTCTTGGACTTGTGATAGCAAGCTCATTAAAAAAAAAAAAAAAAAAAATCTTTCTTTTGGATGTCATGAGGGAACGTCTGCATGGGAATTTAGGCCGCCCTAAAGTTAATTAGATAGCAGCCCGCTTTGTCAGCCACTCTGTCCCCACACACCTGAGGGTCTGTATTTTGAATTGCAACAATAAACTGGCATCAGATAAATAAGCATAACGAATTAAGTGTGAGAATTGTATGGCAGAAGAAAAGGGAGTCCATCACTCATTTCCATGCCTTAAATTCTGGAGGGTGACATGGGGCAGTGGGAGAAGAAAGAAGAAAGACTGTGGACTGTTTACCCCAGCCACACACATTATTTTGTTTTACACAAACACACACACCCCTATTATTTTAAACTTTATGAGCTGTTTTGTAAACACTTCTAATGCTTTTCACTCTGCAGCCTGTAATTACTTTGAGAGAAAGACAGAGAGAGAGAGGGAGAGAGAGGGGAAGGGAGACACACTCTATAAGAAATAGATTTTAAACCAAAATCTAGTGCTGTAGGAAGGCAGCCTGATTGCATTATCTGCAGAGCATCAAACCAACCACCTCAGATTGATCCTGTGGCTCTGAGAAAGTCAATACACAAGGTTTGGTGGGGGGTTTGTTTTTGGGTTTTTTTTTTTTTTTTTTGGTAATAACTCAGGCTTATTTCAGTGATTGCTGTGCATGCTGAACACTGAAAGCCAGCAATTGTTCTGCACTGACTGTTTGGTTTCTGTGCATTTGTTTCAAATCGTGAGAAAATTGATACAAGCAAGAAAGACAGGAGAAGGAAAGAAAGAAGTCACACAATGGCTGTCTCCAGCAGGGCAGCAGCAGGCTAAACAGTTACAGGCCGACATGGGTCGGTCCTCTAAGTAGCAAGAGTTTGCTCACCTCTCAGAGTCTGCAAGGGTGTGTGAAGGGAGAGTGAGCAGGAGTTGCTTGCATCCGCTCTAGTAATAAGCCAGCCTCAGCTGACAGCAGTGACCCGGAAAGTACAGTCAGACTCCTGGGGTCGTGCAAACAGGAGCATTCGGAGTTTAAATAATCAGCCACACACACGAAACTGAAAATTCTTCACAATTAAGATGCTGATAACATTCCCTGGAACCCAACCAACATTACTGGTTATTCTTTTCTTTATCTTATTTATTTTGTCTCTTCCTTTAGGAAAAAGAAAATTAGCCATAATGGTACCTTGAATAAACTACATTGAACTGCATTGAAAAGCGTTTCCTAATGAAGAAAGGGGACAGCCAAGGAGATGCATTGTTTTTCCCCCTCTAAAGTGACCTTCTTTACAGAGTTAAAGGTGCAGAGAAGCCTGAATTTTTTTTTTTCTGCCACAGTTTATTATCGATTCAGGGGGTGCATATGGAAACATGGAGAAATTGAATGGTGCAGAAAACTGGACTTTCAGGCAGGTCTGACCAGCAGGAGCGTGCTATCTTCACCCCATCTGCCTTCACTAAAACACAAAACACACCATTCTGAAAAACCTGCACGCAGACAATTCCTCATTCAAAAATGACTTTTTAAAACCTGTCATCCTCTCACTGTCTGGCTTCCAGCTCCAGAAGGAAAAGAAGTAAAGAAGAAGAAGAAAAAAAAAATTGACAGACAAATGCAGAACTTGACAAAGGAGACAAGGATGCAATGTTTGAATTGGATACTTTGTGGCGGACGACAAGTGTCCTTAGAGACTAACAATTTGTCCTGAGAAACAGTAGAAAATGAGAGAAATGGCAAAGGGGTGGGGGGGTTCCTCACACACCCAAAGTGAGCTCGTGGAACGGTGTTGTATTCATGAATCAGGACCAGAATACAAGCTGCCTTTTCTTCAAGCCCTAAAATGAAAACACCAATTGTAGCTATGGCCAGTTGATGTGGAAAGTTTTTTTAGGGCTTTGTTTAGGGCAGTCAAGCCAAACTAGAAATGTGACATTAAGAGTTTCAAGTCACATATAAAGGGGAAAAAACACAACAGAAAGACTTCAAGCCAACTGGACGGAAAGTCTAGCTCACATTTGCTCATGGAGCAACACTAAAAACGAAATCGTTGCCTCGGCAGGTAGATGTCTGGCCTCACCAAGGTCCCCCGTCTGGGCAGTTGGTGCTGAGGTATTGGAGGTGACTGGCAACATACTGAAAGGGTCCTGCTTTGTCCACTGTGGTGGGTCTCAGGGTGTAACCCTGGACTTTTGGGAGTCCCTGAGATCCTTTCTGGGGAGAGGCTAAGAGGTCAGCACTATTTTGATAAGAATAGTGACACATTTGCTTTTTTCACTTGGTTGACATTTGCACTGATGGTATAAGAGCACTGGTGGATAAAACTGCTTTTGTCCAGATAAAGAGAGCATCACATACACTTAAAAAAACAAAAAGAACAAACCCAGTTTCATTCAAGATATAACAGTAAAACGACTAATTGTACTAATTAAATTTTGTTGCCCCTGTAGGTCTGAGATAGTTCAGGAACAGCACTTGTATGACTAAATTGGAGGCATAACTAGCCACTGCTTTTTTTGCTCTAGGAATGCTATTTTTACTTGGAAGAATTATTTCGACTTGGGTATTTGGGAGACATTTATTAAGGAATAAATGAAATGAGACTGTCATTTCAAGGAAAACAGCTGACAATATTTGTTGTATGTGTTGCCACTGATAGAAATCTAGCATCCAAGCTAAAATCAGAATTTTGAAAAACTTGTATCTGCCACCATGAACTTGGTAGCTTTCCAATATGTAAAACATTTCAGTGACATTGATGTTGATATTAACAAATGTTATTTTTTGATATTGAAAAATGAAATGTGCCAACATTTAGTATATTTGCATAATTCAGTGAACCAATGTTTCCTAAATGACCAAATAAAATGCTACAAAATCATAAATAAGCAAAAAAAAATTTCAAAGTGCCATATGAAAATTTCATTGGATTTTAATGAAACAGAATATGAAAGCTCATTGATGGGGTTTCAGATTACTTGGGACAACTAATCGTTAAGAAGTCACCACTTGTCAAGTTTTGGCATAGTATCAAAGGAGACCTATAAGTGTCTGAAAAAGCCATTAAAATACTTTTCCTTTTCCAAGCACTTATCCATGTGAGGCTGAATTTTATTACTATATTTAAGCCAAAACAATATATTTCAACAGATTAAATGCAGAAGTAGATATAAGAATCCAGCTCTCTTCTATTTAGATAAATATCTATAAAAATGTAAAACAAGGGAGTCCAGGTGGCTCAGCGGTTTAGTGCCGCCTCCCTTCCAGGGTGTGATTCTGGAGTCCCAGGATTGAGTCCCACGTTGGGCTCCCTGCATGGAGCCTGCTTCTCCCTCTGCCTGTGTCTCTGCCTCTCTCTGTGTTGTCTCTCATGAATAAATAAATAAAATCTTTTTTTTTTTAATGTAAAACAATGCTGCTTTAGTTACAAATATTTTTTTTTTGTTTGGAAAATAGAGTTGTTTTTCACAAAATATATCATTTAACATGTAATAGATTTATTATTGTTATTTTCAAAAGAATTTAAAAATATTTTTTAAATCCTCCAGTTTCATTTTTTTAAATTTATTCATTTGCGAGAGAGAGAGTATGAGCAGGGAGGTAGGCAGAAGGACAAGCTGACTCCCCATTGAGGGGCTCAATTCCAGGACCCCTAGACCATGAGCCCAAGTCAGATGCTTAACCGACTGAGCCACCCAGGGGCCCACCTTAGTTCTATTTATCAGTAGCTATAAGCTACAGAAACAATGGCTCTTGAGAGTCTTCAATAAATTCTATTATTATAAAGGGATCCTGAGCCCCAAAGTTTTGAGAACTGCTGGCCTGGCATGTACCTGGTACCATAGTTAAGCCCAGATTTTCACCTCCAAGTCTGTAGATCTGGCCCTATTCACAAACATATATGTTTTTTTGTCCCTTAAAACCCTGAAACTGTCCTAAGTTCTTTTTTTTTTTTGTCCTAAGTTCTAAATGCCTAGTATACATAGAGGTTTTTGATGAGTGATAACACCCTGTATTTTGTTTGTTTGTGTTTTAATCTGAGGATAATACAGAATTTTACAAATGAATGCTTATAGATCTAAAGTATGTGAGGGACAAGATCAGAACAACCCACTTAGCACAGAAATAGACCTCTCAGGGATGGGGTAAAAGAATTACTCTAGTAGGAAACAATGTCACCCCATAGTTAGGGCAGAAAAAAAAAAAGGGACAGCACATCCAATCCAAACAGCAAGAGAGATTAGGCCAGCATTATGCAATTATTCAAAACTGAATTTAGCCAGAACACACTTAGTTTATCCTAAGAGTGAAGTAAAATAGGATTATACCAGCCAGAAGCTGGTATCTGCATTCTGCCCCCTCCACCCACGGCAAATCTATTTACTCACAATCTAAGGGTGGGTTTGGCTTTCAAGTTTCCCATTCATTATTTTTTTTTCTCTAGGGGAAGTCTTCAGGATATGCTATCTTCTTTATAATATATATGAAACCATGAAGGAGCTAATTTCTTTTTTCAAAAACCTCATTGCTGGCAAAGTTCATCTACCGTTAATCCCCAGAAAGCATATTTCTTGATCTAATTTATTGCAACTCCAAGCAAAGGAGATAGACCATAGTCTCCTTCTGGTGCAGTAACATTTTTATACCTCTGTAATAATAAATCTCTTCCAACAGCCAATGACAGCTGAAAAGCATGCATCTCTGACCTGGAGCACCTTTGGGGAAATACTGGGCTAAATGATGAAATCCTCCTCCAAGAATATTTGCTTTCCTTCCCTTTCTCCCTTTCTACTGTTTTTTCCCACCAATGTGTGAATCCTGAAATTGAAAGGAACCTTGAATAGCCATCTATTCACAAAATTGTTAGCGTTGGTTGTCCTTGGGGTATGGTGAGGGAGGGGAACAGATTTTGTTTTTATTTCATTCATATCTATATTAGATGTTTTTCAATGGTCTGTTGCATCATAAAAATAGAGATAAAAAATTTAAGTTTTCTACATTTTCCCTCTGTCTTCTCAGGGAGGAAGAGAATAGATAGAAGGAGCACTGATAAGCATGAAGTGAGAGGTTATAGCAAGAAATGTACTTTTGAGACTCAGCCCCACAAAGATAGAAACTAAAACCAAGGGCATTATAGAGAATGCAAAAAGTCCAAGACTAAGGTTTATCCAGCTTCTTTTAAATAGGAATTAGCAAAACAAAGGAGAAGAGTAGTCTAAAAATTATTAAAAGAGCCAAAAGGATCTGATATTTCTCAACCAGATGCTGTGAAGTGTCTCAAGAGTCTGATAATGGTCACTAGGTTTCAGTGGCGGCAGTGAGAACAAAGAGATTATTGGAGTTCTCAAAAAAAAAAAAAAAAGGAAAGGGAGCATTGGAAATTTCAGTTCAAGTGAGCCTCGTGAAAGACAGCAATATCAAAAAAAAAAAAGAATTACAAATGTGGTCTTAGACATCTTAGCTAAGTCTTAAAGTATATGGCTTATTACATGAAATTTTATTAAATTAGCCTTCAGTGTTATGTATTTATGGCTCATTTATTTATTTATTTATTTAAAAGATTTTATTTATTTGAGAGAGAAAGAGCAAGGGGGGAGGGAGATAATTCCCAGCAGACTCTGCACTGAGTGCAGAACCTGATGCAGGGATCCATCCCACGACCCCAAGATCATGAACTGAGCTGAAACCAAGAGTTGGAGGCTTAACCGACTGAGCCACCCAGGCTCCCCTATAGTGTATTTATATTTAAGTATCTTGAGGTATTGCATTAGTTAGTAGAAGTGGTTTGTTGTGATAACAAATAAATTCCAACTATCAATGGCTCAAAACAATAAAAGTGTATTTGTCACTCATACTACAAGTCACAGGGTGGTGGCAGGAAGCTTTGCTTTGCCCAGTCATGCATGGACACAGGCTGACAGGGGCACTGTTGTCTTGTCACTGCCTTGGACCAGGAGTGGCAGAAACAAAACTTGGAGAATCTTGCAGGAGAGCTTTTCATGGCTCCAACTTGCGAGTGACTCAGAGCATACCTAACATTTCATTGGCTGTCATTGTCACATGGCTCCACCCAGCCACAAGACGGGTGAAAATTTGGTGGAGCAGATGAAGTGTTTGCTGAACACTACAGTCTATGCCACAAGCAACAGATTTCATCAGCACCTTCTGTATTTATTTTGTTTTCTCTCTCCAGACACACACACAGGTGTGTGCATGCACACACATGCTCGTACTTAAGATATGTGTATAAACATACTTAGACGCACACAGACACATATTTCAAGTAATGAAGAAACATCGTCTTTGTAGCTTAAAGTTCAACCATTCCTGGATCCTAACAATGTACTTTTTAGCAGATTTATAGATTTTTGGGGGGGCATGCTTCATTTTAGTTTGTTTCCCTTATGTACATAATCTATCACAATATGAATTTATTTGAAAGTTCCATAATTCTTGTAATACATTTAAGTTGAAGAAAATATATTTTTAAAAATATTTTGTTTATTTATTTGAGAGAGAGAGACCATGAGTGGGGGTTAAGGATAAAGGGAGAGGGAGAAGCAGGCTCCCCACTGAGCAGGGAGCTCAATGTGGAGCTCAATCCCAAGACCCCGGGATCATGACCTGAGCTGAAGGCAGATGCTGAACCAACTGAACCACCCAGGTGCCCCTGAAGAAAATATTTTTAAAAAACCAATTAGATGTTGTATTTATATTTCAAAAGCGTTTTTCTAGATATTTTCCTGTAGTTATAATCTAAGTGAGGAAAGAGGAACACCTGACTTAACAAAATAAATTAAGCCCCAGTCAAAAGAGTTCCACTGGCCCACTTTCTATGCCATAAAGCTCCCCACCAATATAATGCTTATTAACATTTTCTAAGGTTTTCAATACAGCAGAGTGGAGTTACAAGTTCCTTCTGAGGGATCCTGCTGGCCTCACACGGAGTGATGACCAAGAAAGAGAGTCTGGGAAACAGAGTGTGAAAGATGAATATGCATTTCAAAACAATGCTTGTTCTTGAAGACTTAGGGCCAAATATGGAGAGTAATCCCCACCCCCCAAATGTATTATTTACAGGAGAACCTTTTAAAAAAAATCAGATGTTCATATTTAAATCAACTCCTGTGCTCAGAGACATTTTCAAGAAATCTATAAATTCAGATTAATTCATGTATTGAGATTTCAAAAATACTCCTTCACAAATTGTACTAGGAACTACTAATTTGAGATTTCTTTGTCTTACTGGCTAAAGATGTGACTCCAAAGTCTTTTAACGCCAATATCATCTTCAACATGTGTTTTATATGTCCCTGAATCCCTTAAACTAGGGTTAGATTCTTGTCTCTCCTTTACTTGTACGCTTACCTCTAAACAACTGGGAAGCACAGCTGTGTATTTATCAAGTAAAAAGAGCAACTCTACTTAGGTTTCAAGTGAAATTCAGGCCTGAGATCATGGAAAATACTATCACATGAGGACACATTGAGTAACTAATGGGTTGATCTAGGAAAATTAATTTATTAATCTTAGCCATAATGCGTGCCTAAAGCATATGATGAATGCAAATTGTCTATTCTTGTTGACATCCATCAGATATATGGCATTCAAAAAAAAAAAAGGTATATGGCTTTCTTGTCTAATCAAATGCATCTACCTATCCTCAAATCATTATCTGGACCTAAGAGATTTATCAGTGTCTTCAGATTGATTAGCATGTGAAGAGTACAGTAGGAGATTTTTAGAACCATAAAGTCACATTTACTGATTGGAATGATGCTCCTTGCATCAAAGGCCTGTAGAAACTTGAAACCTAAAATATGCCTTCTGTCTTAGTTTGTTGTCTGGGCAGAAGCTGAGAAAAATTTTAGCTAATAAAAACTGACGTTTGGCTCTATTGTTACAAAAGAGTAAACTTTATGACATTTTAAGCTGAAGAATTTATCGAATGAAAAATTTGAGTCATATGATCACCTTGAACTATTATTTGTCAGATTTGTAAGACAATCTTCCAGAAATGGCTGAGATTAGGATTTCTGTCTATGAATGTTTGGGGTGAATTTATGTTATTTTCACTGGAGGTCCTTTCCCTTTCCCTTTCCCTTTCCCTTTCCCTTTCCCTTTCCCTTTCCCTTTTCCTTTTCCTTTTCCTTTTCCTTTTCCTTTTCCTTTTCCTTTTCCTTTTCCTTTTCCTTTCCTTTCCTTTCCTTTCCTTTCCTTTCCTTTCCTTTCCTTTCTTTTTCTTTTCTTTCTTTCTTCCACTGGAGGTTCTTTAAAAACAGATGTTTACAGTTGGACGAGTCCCTTTAACTTCATCTAGATCATAAATACCCAATGGTGTTCCACCTCCAGAATTTATTTTCTCTCTAACTACTCTACTTTGTTTTAAACCTTCATTTCTCAGCACACACAAGAACGGCACTTGTCACACAAAGGAGCTGATATAATTAAACCAGATGATGTGCCCCACAAGTAAAATCAGCCATTCATGAAAGCTGGTCACCAGAGGCCATTTCAAACAATGCATATTTCAAAGTAATCTAAAGTAATCCCTTCTCTCTACTGATTTGGTTTCCATGAAGTCTTAAGCACATGTGTGCTGCAAAAAGGAGGCTTATTAAAACCTGATGTGATATTAGAGATTATAATGCAACAGGGTTGGGCTGATTTTCATATCTGAGTCCTCAAAAAGAAAGCAATTTTCAATTATATTTGTAAGTTTACTAAAAATATTCTCCATACAAAAGTAGATGGTGTTTACTTATTAATTAAGAAAAAAAAAAAGAATGGTCCCTGTCATCTGAATGGAGCTTAAATTTATATATAAAATTGGTATGTAAAAGTGGAGGAGAATGTGAAAATCAAGAAACAAAACAGGAGCACAGAGAAAAGGAGGGAAAAATAAAACAAGATGAAATCAGAGAGGGAGACAAACCATAGGAAACAAGCTGGAGGAAAGGGGGGTTTGGGGGATGGGGTAACTGGGTGATAGACATTAAGGAGGGCAGGTGATGTAATGAGCACTGGCTGTTATATGCTACTGATTAATTACTGACCTCTACCTCTGAAACTAATAATATGTTCTATGTTAATTAATTGAATGTAAATAAAGTAAAATTTTTTAAAAATGGAGGAGAAACTAAAACAGTTTTCACTGATGGACAAATAGGCAAAGCACAGCAAATATCTGCAACTATGCGTACCGAGGAGCTTGGACTGTTTAGAAAATTCTTTATAAAGTTGTGAATCTCTAGCATATCATTCTTTTGGCTCACCATGGTGAAACATTATCAAGATGTGTCAGAGAACAGCATTCGGCAATTTTAAAATATTGGCTGTTGTCGTTTAGTACAACTGGATTCTTACAATTACTGAGTAAGTCTGGCTGCGGTTGGTTTACCAACACCTCCAGACCTGGAGAATCTCTGGAGATTTGATTTGTTTGTTTTTCCTGATCATTTTTCTATTTTCTAATTGTATAGTTTGACTTTTGAGCAATGTAGGGTGTGAACTGCATGGGTCCACTTATACATAGATTTTTTTAAAATACAGTACTGTAAATGTATTTCCTTTTCCTCATGATTTTCTTAATAACATTTTTTCCCTAGCCTGCTTGATTGTAAGAATACAATATATAATACATATAGCATAAAGCATATGTGTTCATTGACTATGTTATCTGTAGGACTTCTGGTCAATAGTAGGCTATTAGTAGTTAAACTTTTGGAGAGCCAAAAGTCATACTCGGATTTTTGACTGTGCAGGAGGTTGGTGGCTCCAACTCCTGAGTTGTTCAAGGGTTAACCGTATTTACTTTCAATCATGGGTGAAAACATAAAGGATTAGATTCGATTATATTTCCAGTCCCTCCACTTCAGGATCTTCTGCATACAGCTCTAGATCCTTGAAAAGCACGTCAAAGAAAACATGTAAATGATCATCATCTGGTTTATGAAATTAGCAAAAAGCAACACCCTAACACACAGAAAATGTGCTAATCCTCATTGGAACACTGCTTCACAGACCCGATCGTATATGAGAGAGATTAGCAACTGCACGTAATGGAGTTGATACACAGGACAAAATCTATAAAACACACTGTAGAAATCTTAGTTTGAAGATGTTATGGACTGAATGTTTGTGTATACCCTTCAAATTCATATGTTGAAATCCTAACCCCTAATATGGTGATATCAGGAGGTGGGGCCTTTGGGAAGTAATTAGGTCATGAAGGTGGAACCCTCCAATGGGATTAGTATCCTCATAAAAGGGATCCCAGAGAGGTCTCTCACCCCCTTCCCTGTGAGGACACGGAGAAGAGGACCATCTGTGGACCAGGATGTGAGCTCTCACCAGACACTGAATCTGCCAGCACCCCGATCTTAAATTTCTAGCTTCTAGAATTGTGAGAAATAAATGTTTGTTATTTAAACCCGCCAGGGTATGGTGTTTTTGTTAAGGCTCAGATGGGTGGGCTAAAACAAAAGGAGTCTTAAAGCTCATCTAGATTAACTTTTAACTAATGAATAAAACTTCTCTAGGGCATCAATGAAAACATTCCCATATGGGTAACACACAACTCACTAAGCCACCTGTGTGGTTTAGGGCAGCATTTAAGCTTAGAAAATTCTCTCATTGATAAAGATCCTGTCCTCCTCTCTTCTAAATGTTAATCATGCTTTAATCTACTGAGCTACACAAAATAATTCTATATTCTTCTCTAGAACACATGATTTAATATTTAAAGATGGTTTCATCTGATTTCTGAATCTTCTCCTCTTAAAAAACATATTTGTGTGGTGGACAGATATGGGAGAGCAGTGGAAGGGGGTTATTTTTGAGTCTGGCCATCCCTTGGTTAAGTACTGGATTAAGAGATCCAATAAAGTAGTTGTACAAATAAAAAGCCAATATAGGGATCCCTGGGTGGCTCAGCGGTTTAGCGCCTGCTTTTGGCCCAGGGCGTGGTCCTGGAGTCCTGGGTTCAAGTACCGTATCGGGCTCCCTGCATGGAGCCTGCTTCTCCCTCTGCCTATGTCTCTGCTTCTCTCTCTGTGTCTCTCATGAATAAATAAATAAAATCTTTTTAAAAAGCCAGTATATTTAATGCCTTTCTGGCTCAAAGGAATTTTGAGTGCTACACTACTAATCAATGCTTTCCAAATTCACTAAGGAAAATTTCCTTATGTACTATTCCTTTCATGCTTGGACTAAATTCAACTCAGAAATCTTCCCAAAAATTTATTTTTATTTTTATTTATTTATGATAGTCACACACACACACACACACAGAGGCGCAGAGACATAGGCAGAGGGAGAGCAGGCTCCATGCACCGGGAGCCCGACGTGGGATTCGATCCTGGGACTCCAGGATCGTGCCCTGGGCCAAAGGCAGGCGCTAAACTGCTGCGCCACCCAGGGATCCCTTTTCCAAAATTTGCATTATTAACTTGTAATCAGTTTTATTGGAGAATAAAGTCAGAAAAGAATGATGAAGATCCAGGCTAAGAGTTATAATCCAAGTACTGGATTTTTTTTTTTCATCCCTTGACAATTTAGTCATTGATTTCTCTCCAGATTTTGACGAAGCACTCCTTCTAAGAAACATCTTAGGGGAACTCTCTTACACTGTTGGGGGAAATGCAAACTGGTAGAGCCACTCTGGAAAACAGTACAGAGGTTCCTCAAAAAGTTAAAAATAGAACTTCTCTACGACTAGGTGTTTACCTAAAGGATATAAAAATGCAGATTCAAAAGGGTACATTCACCCCAATGCTTATAGCAGCATTATCAAAAATAGCTGAACTATGGAAAGAGTCCAAGTGTCCAATGACTGAGGAATGGATAAAGAAGATGTGGTATATGTATATATAATGGAATATTACTAAGCCATCAAAAAGAATGAAATCTTGCCATTTGCAATGACATGGATGGAGCTAGAGTGTATTATGCTAAGCAAAATAAGTCAGTCAGAGAAAGACAAATACCAAATGATTTCACTCATGTGGAATTTAGGAAACAAACCAGATGAACATATGGGAAGAGGGGAAAAAGAGAGAGGGAAGCAAACCATAAGATACTTTTAATGACCGAGAACAAACTGAGAAACTGAGGGGTGATGGAGAGAGGAGGGCTGGGGATGGGCTAAATGGGTGATGGGTATTGAGGAGGGCACTTGTTATGATGAGCAGTGGGTGTTAAATGTGAGTGATGATTCACTAACTTCTATTTCTCAAACCAACATTACACTATATGTTAACTAACTAGAATTTAAATAAAAATTTGGAAGAAAAAAAAGAAACATCTTTATTACATTTGGTTCCCAATTTCAGAATAACTGGAAACTTTCAAAGAGCCAGGCAAGAGAAGAAGGATTATTCTACCATTACACAAAGGGCCCAAGCTCAAGTACTTAAATCACAAAGTAGAGCAGGGTTCATCATAATCACCTGGAGGGCTTGTTAATTATTCTAGTATTCCCAATTCAGGAATGGGGCCTACAAAATTGCATTGTTTTGGGAAGTTCCCGGTGATGCTGATGCTGATAGTACTGGCTTGGGGTAGAGCAACTAATCTACTAGCACTAGCAAAAGGAGAGATACTTGGAGCCAAGTTTGGGGCAGGTCTTTCAAGTCTTATCATGAAGGCGGACCTCTCCGACTTTTGTATTGCCTAAGGCAGCTGAGCATTCACCAGCCAGGGCTATTGATATTGCTAATTATTTCATGATGATAGGACTCTCTCTCTCTTTTTTTAAAAAAGATTTAATTAATTGATTAATTAATTTTAGAGGGGGGAGGAGCCTAGGGGGAAGGAGAGGGAGGGAATCTCAAGCAGACTTTGCCCAACACAGAGCTCAATCCCATGACCCTAAGATCACGACCTGAACTGAAACCAAGAGTCAGATGCTCGGGATGCCTGGGTGGCTCAGCGGTTGAGCATCTGTCTTTAGCCCAGGGCATGATCCTGGAGACCTGGGATGGAGTCCCACTTCTGGTTTCCTGCATGGAGCCTGCTTCTCCCTCTGCGTATGTCTCTGACTCTCTCTCAATCTGTGTCCCTTATGAATAAATAAACAAAATCCTTAAAAAAAAAAAAAGTCAGACGCTCAACTGACTGAGCCATCCAGGAGCTCCTGACAGGACTCTTTTGTAAGATCATCTTTCACGATGCTGAGGAGAAGGCAAAGATCCCACATGCTCAGACTTCAGTAGGCATGGACAACAGAGAGAGTTTTCCATTGGAGAGCATTAAACTGCCCTCAGGAATAACCAGAGGTGGCTTTCAAATGACCCTCTGATATCCTTTCCTATATGTTCTCTTTCAACCTCTGAAGAAGGTAGGTCCCACAATTCCTTGGCATACGGGAACTACTGGTGTCTGACAGTGGTCCAGCACAATATTAAAGTTTGTCACACTTACTAAACCATTGCTATGCCAAAAGATAGGTGTACGACCACTGCATTGTATTTCAGAGCTTTACATAGTTATTACTAGCAATTAAGGAGTCAGAGCAAGTTCTTCGCTTTCGTTTTAATGAACCACTCCCCTCAATCTAGTTTTCCAAATTCTGTCCAGCTATCTCTGCCAACCACCCAGTTTGGGCCTCTTACCCCATCTATCACCTCTTCTTTGGGGCACTGGCCAGCAGAAAGATGCAGCAAAAAGTGAACTCTGTACGACACAATGTGATCCAAAAAATACACCAACCCACTGTGATTTGCAGGGCACCTTAGGTGGTCTAGGGACCCCAAGGTGAATTCCCCTCCCCACTGAAGGGAGTTGGGGAGATTGGACAGAACCAACCCGAGCAAAGGGCAGGGGAGCAACCTTCCAAACCACTTTGCAGGTCTTCATTCTCATAGTGGCCACTTCTCAGGAGACTAGGTCATCCCAGCCGAGAGGGGAACAGGAATTTTAGGAGTCTGAGTTTTCCAATTGTCTGATTTCAGGGGGTACCTTCCACCCCTCTGTGGACCGCTGTGGGGACCAGAGCACTATTGGGAAGTGGCACATCTTGAACTGGGTGCCTTCTCTCCTTCAGCCTCTCCCGCCTCACCCCTTCACGTTATTGTCTGCTGCTGCTTCATTCCTCAGACACCACTGCCCTGTTATCTCCCATGCCCTGCCCTGACTACTTTCTTCACTTTCTTCTTCCCTCTTGCTCTCCTGAGTCCCCAGATTTCTTCCATTTCCAGCTTGTGGATCAGACTCGACCATTTATCAAGAGGTGACAATTCTAGCGACTATCTGTGAGGCGGTTACCAGGTATTAAGCCTTTCATAGTCGCCACTTCACTTGATCCCCACCACATCTCTGCTAAGTAGGTACAACTCCTACTCATTTTTTTTTCTTTAAATGAGGAAACTCAGATTCAGGCTGGTTATGGAATCTATCCACGATGGCTCAGCAAGGGGCAGAACTGGGGCCACCCCACACCAGAGTCTTTGTCGTTAACTGCTCTGTTTGGATTTTTTCTCTGAAGTCTTTTCACTGTAAAAGATCTTGTACGCCTGAAGAATTTTGAACTGGCAAAATTAATGGGGAGACTTGTTTTGGGTGAAAATGGGTGTCAGGTGTTGCTGGTATTTCTAGGTGCTAGCCATTGTGCCTTACAGTACTACCCCAGGGGAACACAACAGGGCATCAGCATTGCGGCCACACACAACGTACAGGCCCCCTTTCACCTTACAAACAGAAGGGGACCCCTCAGAGCTCAGTAAAACAAAGAGTCGTTGCTGGGTGAGACAGTGGCCTGGCGTGGCTGAACATGAATATTCAAGACCACGAGTCACAACTCCATGAATTCGAGGGTCTCCTCTATTTGTATTTAGCATTGTGTTGTTGTGAGACAACTTGCCATGATTAATTAATCCTTAGTGCCGAGGCAGAAGGTGAAATAATTTGTGCACAGTCACGCAGTTGGTCATTCTCAGGCTGTGAGTTAGTACTGGACTGCTTCGTTTTCCAGAGACAGAAAGAAGATTGGACTTGACTTTCTGCTTTTGTGTCTGTGATCCAAGAGATCCATCCCCCCAACCCCTGAAATTTTCTAAAAGGAGGGCAGGTGGCTGCCAGCTGTCCTTAATCCACACCCTCATGACATCATCCTCAATATCTCCAGTCCTTGGAAATTCCACCCACTGAGATCCCACACCCCCAGCAGGCCTTGTGCCCCAGCCCCAAGGAGGCCACAGGAGCCCTCCCGGAGGCTCGGCTTCCTGGCTCGCTGGGTAGAAGAAGCACAATCTGGTTCATATATTGCACGTGGCTGCTGGTGACTGTTTCCTCCAGTGCAATTTTAACTGAGACTGTTCACAGTAATACCTCAATTATCTATCACAGTAGGGGGAAGGAGGATCTCCAAATACATGAATTTTCCTGATACCTTCCTTTAACTATTTACAGGGAGAAACTTAAAACAAACAAACACAAAGGAACCATTCTAAGGCACCTAATTTGCACAAAGAACTCCCAAAGCTCAGTGGCTTATAACAGAAAAGGATTATTTCTCCCTGCGTTAGTGATGTGGTGTCCACAGAGGGTGGTGCTCAGACCTGCACCACGTTGTGGCTCTTCGGGTCTTCTTTTTAGGACTCAGGCTGAGGCAGCAGCTCCTGTGTGAGACACACCATTCTCATGATCCACATCAGGCGCAGGAGAGCTGGCAGAAATTTGGAATGTGGCTCAAAGCATCTGCTCGGACTTGGCATCCAGTGCACCTGCTTATATGCCTTTGGCCCAAGCAAGCCATGTGGTGGACTCCAGGATGGGTGGGGACGTGTTCTGCTTTCTGGGCAGTTCTACAAGTTCCACGCAGTGGGCAGGGGTGTTGAACTCTGTGGTCACTTCTCTGGTGGGGACGGGTGGCAATAATTGGGGATTATGATTTAATCTGCCACATACACTTTCAAAAATTAATTACATATTTTCTAACCTTCAAAGAATATGGGGTATGAGATCACCGTTTTCTTTTGTTTTATGGCTCTGGGTCATCATCATTAACATAGACATTGCCTTTTGTCTACAATTCAGACTTTCCCTAAGGGATGTGAGGATGTGAAAAGCTGTTTGACCAATACATAAAGGACACAGACTGATACTGCTCAGAATTGCTTATGAATGCTTTTCACAGTATTGTTTTCACCTCCTTTGCACATATGACTTCTAGTTGCTGTCAGTGTATTTATCTCTTACAACTCCATTTTCTTCTCATATGCTAGGGAGGTATCAGAAAGATGGCTTGTTTGACCTTGTTAGATCTGTGTTTAAAGAGTGAAGACATAGGGGTCCCTCTCAAGTGCAGTATGTTGGATTTAGTGCATGGGTGCTGTGCTTCGTGGGTTATTAGATTCCTCTTTGTTTTTGCCTGCGTCTGGTAGGTTGAGGGTGTGGGATACATGAAGTTAGGGAAGAACCGGCCTTGAATGAAGTTCCACAGGAGAACCCCTGTTTTGCCATTTTCCATATATAACAAGAATTCTTTTCTAGATAGTTGACTAAGCATTATGACTACCTGCCACTTCTTGATCAATTCCATTCATTTTATTTTCTTAAAGATTTATTTATTTGAGAGAGGGGGCAGAGAGAGAGAGAGAGAGAGAGAGAGCATGTGCATGCACATGGTATGTGGCACACCACGTGCACATGGGTGTGCAAGTAGGGGGAGGGGCAAAGGGAGAAAATCTCAAGCAGACTATCCACTGGGCATGGAGCCCAACTCAAGGCTCAATCCCACGACCCATGAGGTCACAACCTGAGCTGAAACCAAGTCAGATGTCAACCCACCGAGCCACCCAGGTGCTCTCCTATTTATTTTAATTGCCCTACACATTATATAAGCAATCTTTTGTAGAACCCCTGCTTCAGGCACTTAGTTAGGCATTACTGGAAATAATGGATGAATGAGAAAAGAGCCCTGCTTTCAAACGGTCAGTTACATACCATGCTAGGTATAATTTAGTTTTGGAAGGCAGGCATCTGTCATCTTTCAAAAAGCCCAAAACTCCCTAGAATGCATATGCTATTCACTTTGGGTTTTTATTACCTTGAACACCACAGTGGAGTCTGATGTTCACCTTTTATGGATGAAAACAAATGCCCAAAAGCCATATTTGCCAGTCAAGATAGATGAAAGTCAAATGTTTCCAACCTGGTTAGCGGGCAATTATTTTTTAGCTAATAAGTATTTAGTTATCCTCTGAATGCCTGACCTTATGTTGATAATAACTGAACCATGAATAAGATTTTTCATTTGCTTAGCTGTTTTCTTGTATCTCAAGTCCTATTAGGAGATATATTTATTTTGTCATGAATAAAATGACTCCTGTGTTCACAATGCATCACAGTTCAGGAAAGACTGTCATAAATGATCAAATTTGTTCTTCACCAGAACTTAATAGGAAGGAAGAGCCAGCACTGCTACTCCTTCTCTAATGCAATACTACCCCCCACAGGAGGTTCACAAGGCTGAAGCTAAAACTCACCACACATTCAGGTCTTCTGATTCTGCAGCTAGTGGCTTTTCCCCCTAATAATCCGTTCTTATCTCATTTCACTTCATTATTTTATGAATAATTTCCAACGTGATTATCCATGGACATACATGTAAAAATAGAAAGACTAAGGTAATGTGCAAACAGGCAAAGAAAAAAAATACCCTTGCATGAGTTTTAAACTTAGTTAATTTCTTCTACAACTCAGGCAAACAGAATGTTGGTATTAGGTTTGTTTAGTCTTTCTGCACATACCCACCCACCAGTGAAAATGGAAAGAAGTTAAGAATGTCCCTAGTAATAGGAATAGAGTGAGCTAAAGTATTAATGTTGCTTTCTAATAATTTTAGCAATACTATTATGTGGATCAGAGTATTCATAATAGAATCGTAGGCTTAAAAATATGGGAAAAGCATTTTTTGATAAAAATATGTCTATGTGATAATTTGGATTGAATATCTTAAGGATTAATAGCTTTTTTTGGATTAAGAGCTTTTTAAAAATTTTATTTATTCACTTGAGAGAGAGTACATGAGAGAGAGACAAAGAGCAGGAGTGTGGCGGGGGTGGGGTGGGGGGGAGGTATAGGGAGAAGCTGAGCAAGGAGCCTGACCTGGGGCTTGATCCCAGGACCGTGAGATCATGACCTGAGATGAAGGCGAACACTTTAACTGAACCACCCAAGTGCCCCTTAAGTATTAGTAACTTGAGGAAAGTCCTAAAGATATGTTGGTTTTTAACATTTTAACAGTCTTTTTATAAACACATACCAGAAAGCTGGATTGATTACACTGCTGAAAAAACCATTTGTAAGTGATGTTAAATTCGATGAAACAAGAAAAGACTGTGTGGAAAGCGAGCACCTTCTCAGGGAATGGCGGCTGGAAAACTAGTGTTCCAGGTAGGAGTCATGGGAGGGGGGCAGCAGGATGGGACAGTTATTCCTGGAAGTTCACCTCACCTTGAGTCATTGCTTTGTCTTGACCACAGGGATGAAGGAAGAGGCCAAAAAAACATTCCATACAGTGATGACAAGGTACAACGTTTCTTTATTTTGTCTCTGGTGGCAACAACTTGTTTTCCTCCAGACAAATTCTGAGCTCATATAATTTGTTACTATGTGTTGAAAGGAAAAAATATATTTTCATTTTCGACTGATGCAAATAGCCCTAACTTATTTGGCAAGGACTTTTCATTGTCTACCTCATTAGCTTTTTCATTTATAACAAGATCCCGATTTTATTTGAGTGGCAATGTGCCCAGGTTAGGTGACATCACTTAGCCTCCCTTGCAGCTCTATGTGCCCATATGACTGAATCTTTTCCAATGGGATGTAATGAAAGGGTTGTGTGAGACTTCTGGGGGTTTCCATTCAAAATTGTGTGTAGCCATCTGTCATATAACATGGTCGGAGCTTCAGTGGTCATCCTTGGACTATGAGATGCTCTCACTGATGGAATGTTCCATGGTGATGCTGAGAGAGAAAAGAGGCCTGGGTCCCCAGTGACTATTGTCCCAGCCCTGCCAGCCTGACTGAATTTCTTTTACTTGAGAGAACAAAACCTTTTGTAGCTAAGGCATTACTTTGATTTCTGCTACGTGTAGTTGAATTCCCAATTACATCTAACTAACTGTGTTGTTTTTCTCATTCTACCACCATCCTAGATTTGAAATGTTAGGAAAACATGGCCTTTTAAATCAAACCAGAAGAATTTGGTTTATATTCAGAATAGAAGAAAAAAAAAAAAAAACCTGTGGTTAATGAGCGATTTAAAGACACAAAGAACTACACAAATAAATGTGTAATTACAAAGTATGGTAAGTGCTATGAAATCCATAGGGGCAAGTGAGAACATGATATTCTCTCAGCAGGCATTAAGCTCCAAACTAATATTTAAGGCAGTGTAAGGTTTCTGGGTCAATTAAAGAATGTTAGAAATCTCTCATTAGCTATGAAAATGAAAAACAGAAATGGATTCTTCTATCCTTTGGTAATTTCCCAGGGTTCAAGTGGATTTTATTACGGTACAAATTGCTCTTTAGCTTCCTAAAAAATATAAATAAATAAATAAAATTTTAAAAAGCCTGAAGTCTTTTATGTGGACATATACCAGCACTGTACCTGAGTCTTTTTTTTTTTCTAGTATGAATACTTTTATATAACTGAAGGAAAATAAGCTACATATTTTGAAAATGATTCCATTTAGAAGATGATAGCGAATTCTAAAAAGGAGGTTTTTATAATTAATTGACTATTCCATCCACATTGAAACACTTTAATTGAAGTTTTTAATTTTTAAAATTAAAAATTTTTTTTAAAGATTTTATTTATTTATTAATGAGAGACATAGAGAGAAAGAGAGAGAGAGAGAGAGAGGCAGAGACACAGGCAGAGGTCCAAGATCATGCCCTGGGCTGCAGGCGGCGCTAAACCACTGAGCCACTGGTGTGCCCTAATTGAAGTTTTTTAAAAAATCTTTTTATGTAGGAGTGCCTGGGTGGCTCTGTTGGGTAAGGATTTGCCTTTGGCTCAGGTCATGATTGGGGTCCTGGGATCGAGGCTCGCATCAGGCTCCCCGCTCAGTGGGGAGCCTGCTTCTCCTTCTCTCTCCCTCTGCTGCTCCTCCTGCTTGTGTTCTTTCTTCTTCAAATGAACAAATAAAATCTAAAAAAATTATTTTTCTTTCAGAAAAAGAGCTAGCATTGTTTCTGCAGTTAGGTAGATGTAGCTGTGACCCAGTCAAGGAAGTTCACGTAGTCTAACTTAGTGCAGGTTCTATCCTTCCCGTTCTGATGGACTCACTGGCGGTTACACACTGAAGCTGTATTTCTGGATCAGATTGTGCAAAACTTGATGATAACACAGCTAACTCCTCTGCAGGAATGTTGGCGCATATTCATTTATAAGAAAAACTTAATTATCCCTCTTCACCTGCAGACCTTTCCCCCTTTTCCCTTGTCACTCCTGCAAATAGGACTTTTATTTTTAGTTGAAAATAGGAATTCTACCTTTATGTAAGTACCAAGGCTTTCCTGAAAAACTCAAACTCCTAAAACTCAAGGTCTCTATGCTTTAAAAGAATTTGTAATTTTTTTTTTTTGCATTGGTGTCAATTATGTGTCAGTTATACCTCAAATTAGGATTTTGTAAACTCAAATCAATAGTAACTGACATACTATTCTTAGACCGTGAGATTGATTCCATAGTAATTACTACAGGCTAACCTAGAGTTATTACTGATACCTAGCAACATTGAGAAGGAACAGAATATGAATCCACAAACCAAAATACCTTATTCAATTTGATTTATGTTTAACTACCATAAAATGGAAATTATTTGGTAAATTCAATTAATCTAGATTGCATTTCCCCAAACTGTTTCGTGTCATGGCACACAAAGAAAATAATACCAGTTATGAACAGCAGATAAGGCTGCTCATGGCTCAGAGGGGCTTTCATGGTCCCACATCTCCCAGCCATCTTGAGGTCAAGGAGGTAGATCCCCTGACACCCCTATTATTGATCTGCAGCCCTTTGCCCATCCAGAGGGACCGCTGGGATGTTGTGATCTAGAGAACCAAATTGGGCTGTGAGGATTTTTATATTGATGTGGCTATCTGTCCAAAAAGGTTATGTGAAGATACTGAAAATAGAAGATTAAAAAAAATTAAAGGCTTAATTTCTACACATGTATGGTTGTGTTTATTAGAGTAATTTAAAAAAAGAAGTAATTTGATTGGACTTGTAAGATGAATTAATTGATCACTTAAATCTCCACCTCATAGAACCACAAAATCATAAAAGTCATAGACTCAGAGATGCATCAAGTCAAGAACAGACTTTAGAAATCACCTTTTTTTTTTTTTTTTTAAAGGGAGAGAGAAAGAGTTGGGGATGGGGGGAGAGGGAGAGAGAGAATATTAAACAGACTCCATGCCCAGCATGGAGCCAGATGTGGGGCTTGATCTCACGACCCTGAGATCATGACCTGAGCTGAAATCAAGAGTTAGACACTTAACTGTCTGAACCATCCAAGAGTCCCGATTTTAGAAATCATATTATGTGAGTTCTTTTATTTTTATTTTTTTTTTTTGTGAGTTCTTTTAAAGTTGAGGAAACTGAGGCTTTGAGTAACTCATACTACAATTTGTATAAAATTCTGCTATACAAAGATTTCACATATCTTTTCTAATTGAGATCCTCTAGTAATCTCTGGTGGCACTTGCTTTTATCTCTATTTTTTCAGGGGAGG
The DNA here is from genome assembly GCF_048164855.1 of Canis lupus baileyi. Classification (NCBI taxonomy): domain Eukaryota; kingdom Metazoa; phylum Chordata; class Mammalia; order Carnivora; family Canidae; genus Canis; species Canis lupus. The sequence goes on from NC_132865.1 coordinate 23,167,610, forward strand.
AGCAAGAATCTGAGAGGCTAACTGGCTAACGCCCAATTGCTCTTTCTCAAAGTGGAGAAGGAAACCCGTACCTTGTACCTTCCTACAGTATCACAAAACGTTCCATTATGATCATGTTTGAGCTATACATTGCGTCTGATATAAAACTACCTTAAGGCAGTTTCCTTCTAGTTACACAAATATTTTTGCCTGAATCAATTCTATCTCAGGTTAAGTGACTTGCTGAAATGATGAACCGCATATGTGCTATGAAGAAATGTCTTCTATCCCACCACACCCACATACCTCAAATTTGTGAAACCCTTTCCAACATTCCTTAGAGTGTGTAGAACTCCCGAGGTTTTAAAGCAGTAACTCCCGGGAGAAGTTATGACACTGGAGGTTTGAAAGGAAGAGAAAAAAACAATCATGTCTTCAGTTCTCTGTGAAAAAGTGCTAGGGAACTAGTGTATCCTCTGGCCCTTCAAGTGAATGGCTACATAGTAAAGAAAGTCCATGATTTCAAGTCAATAAGTCCCTGGTTTAAGGAAGGACACTCCTTCTTCACACCCTCCCCAACTCCACGCCATCAATGGCTTGGATCCAGAAGTGTTGAGAAAGAAGAATGAAAAATGGAATGTTTTCAGTGATCTACAAGTGGGTGAATCCATAGTTTTGATCTTAAAATATTTCCATCTCTCTCTTTTTTTTTAAAATTAAGTCTTGTATCTTCTGCTCTGGAAATCAACATCACTATTTAGCCATACATGCATCTACTCACAGTATTCACATGTTTTATCAAATGGCTTGTTCTCCTTCTCCCAAAATATTTAGAAGGAAAAGGTTTTCTTCATCGGTTCTCCCTTTGAAAACTTTGGGATCTCATGACACCCTGACATGTTCAGGGATCTCCATGCTTACACAAAAATGTTAACATAACAGTTAAATGGGTATCTTTTCTTTTTACTTTCTCTTCCTTCTGTTCATTCTTCTGATTGAAAAAATATCCTATAATTCTCTTTTTTAGAGCCAAATCTCCTTCTCCCCTTCCTTATAGGGTAAGTGTATAGCAGTGAGTTCTCAAATAACATGTTAAATTAAACAAATGGTATGAAAAGTGAGAATGCATTTTCCTGAGTTCCCCTGCCTCAGTATTTCTGAGTAAAAACACAGAAAAAGTTCAATGATCTTTCACACTGCCCTGGCAACACTGGGCAAGCCTAACTGGCATTGTGTTTCTCAGAGGAAATGCCCAGCTGCCTTTACCTAGGTAGACACTAGTTGGGGACTGCTCTGGTCTCACAAATGGCAATCGTATCAAGTTAATATGCTTTACTGTCACATTTCTATAAAATGTGGATGCTATTTCTACTGACATTGGATTGAGTTTCAGTAGGATGTATGGATCTGGAGACATCATCCTTTCTTCCTTATAAATCCTGCCCTGTCCTCCCGACTCCTGACCCAAAACACACACTTCCATTCTATTTCTTCTCTTCTCTTTTCCTGAATTTGCCTTCTCAAAAATCCTTTAGCTGTGCCATAGAAGAAAGGGTCTGAACTTTTTAGGTTATAAATTCACATTGAATCACAGATTGTTTTTTTGGTCCAGGTTCATTCGGGTTAGTTTTAGACTGATCCTAACAGAGGTATTAATAAATCTCTACTGATTTCACTTATGAAATGCTTGCCATCACCTATGTGACAGGTCTTATGAAAGTTACAAAGAGCATATTTCCTCCAGGAACTTACCGTTGGTCTTTCATTTGTGGGTTTTGACTGGCAAAAGGAGAAACAAGGCATAACAAATATGTATCTAGAGGGGAGCTCTCAAACGGCATCCTATAGCAAGAATGTACACTCCTAGGGAAATCACCAACAAAATGAGAAGGCAACCTACTGAATGGGAGAAAATGTTTGCAAATCATATATCTGATAAGAGGCTAATATTAAAAAAATATCAAGAACTCATACAAGTCAATAGGAAAAAACCACATAATTCAAATAAAAAATGGGCAGAGGATCTAAATAGACATTTCTTAAAGAAGACATACAGATGGTCAACAGATACATGAAAAGATGCTCAATAACATTGATCATCAGGGAAATGCAAATCAAATCCACACTTCACACTGGTCAGAATTGCTAGTATCAAAAAGACAAGAAATAAAGTGTTGGTGAGGATGTGGAGAAAGAGAACACTTGTGAACTGTTGGTGAGATTGTAAATTGGAGCAGCCACTGTGGAAAACAGCATGAAAGTTCCTCAAAAAGTCAGAAATAAAACTACCATGTGATCCAGCAACTCCACTTCTGGATATTTATCCAAAAAACCTGAAAACACGAATTTGAAAAGACATATGCACCCCCATGTTTACTGCAGCATTATTTACAATAGCCAAGATATGAAAACAACCTAAGTGTTCATTGACAGATGAATGGACAGAGAAAATGTGATATATATATATAATATATGGAACACTATTCAGCCACAAAAAAGAATGAAATTTTGTCATTTGTGACAACATGGATGGACTTTGAGGGCATTATGCTAAACAAAATAAGTCAGACAGACAAATACCATTACATCTCACTTATATGTGGAATCTAAAGAACAAAACAATACAAACAAACACCTCCCCTCCTGGAAAAAAATAAAACAAATTCACGGATACAGATAATACATTGGTGATTGCCAGTGGGAGAAATGGGTGAAGAAGGTCAGAAGGAACAAACTTTCAGTTAATAGAATAAATAAATCATGAGAATGTAATGTTTAGTATGGTAACTATAGTTAAGAATACTGTATTGTATGTTTGAAAGTTCTCATCCCAAGGAGAAAAAGATTTGTTGTGTTTTGTTTGAAAGATTTATTCATTTTAGAGAGAGAGAGAAAGAGTGCACGCGAGTGAGGGAAGCAGCAGAAGGATAGTCTCGAGTAGATTTCCCACTAAATACAGAGCCCTACCTAGGGTTCCATCTCAAGACCCTGAGATCATGACCTGAGCTGAAACCAAGAGTCAGACACTCAACTGACCAAACCACCCAGATGCCCCCCCAAAAAGAAATCTGTAGCTGTGTGCTGATGGATGTTCACTAGACTTTGTCATGGTGACCATTTTCCGGTATATGCAAATATCAGATTATTATGTTGTACCCCTTAAACTAATATAATGTTATAGGTTCTGTTATGTAGCAATTGAAGAAAAAAAAAAAAAAAAAAAGAATGTGACCTCTTCACCGTGGTTGGCACCGCATAGGACGAGACACAGAAACCTGGGCAAGAAGCCAAGAAACGCCATCACCTCGACAGAAACAGCTTGCGCCTCTGTCCTGGCACAGAGACAGCTCCTTGCAAAAGAACAGGGCCTGCTGTTGGAGAAGAAGGGGGGAGTTGGGTTTGGAAAGAAGTTCCAAACCCGAGTATCTGCTCTCCCACTAACTCCCGTGATTTGGAAGTTGACACCCTCTTGGAACCAGTAGTGTCTCATCTCTGCAATGTTAACAGCCTTGCCTGTCTTCCAGAGTGTTATTACCATCACGTGATTTAAAATTAGTGCACTATTTGTTATCAGGAAAATGTCTTCTAAAAATCAGGCATTCTAATATCTTGGTCTCTCTTTACAAAAAACAATTCATGTCATTGTGTCAGGGGGGAAAAGTGGCTTAGGGGCTTATCATTGTTTCCATCTCAGTTGATGGCACGACAATCATGAATGACAGAAAGATCTGGAGGCTGAATGTATCTCTTTTCTCCTTCTATTGTGGTATCTTCCTCACTCATCAGATCTGATTAATCACTTGTTGTGCTACTTTTGTCATCTAAATGTTTATCAATTCTGTTTTCTTTTCCCTATTTCTTTCTTAGTTATCACAGATCATGCCTTCATCTCTTTTCCAGATCATTATAACAGCTTCTAATGGTCTTTCTGTCTCCTGTCTGCTTCCTCTTAAATTCATTTTCAGTTCACTCAGGTTCCACAGTGATCTTCTTTGCTGCTAGCCTAACTATGTCTCTTCTCTGCTCAAAATTCAATGGCTTCTCAATCACAGCCCTAGTCTTAAAAACACCTTCTAGATTCAAGCACTTGCTGATTGATCAATGTAGGATTTGCCCAGCCACCTCCACTCCCACAAAAATGCTTGACCCCTTTTTAATTTGCCGAGAAGTGCAGACATCAATGAAGCCTTCCCTAATCTCCCCCTGCCACTCACACTTATTTTCCTTCCCCAGAAATTCTGTGTTCCTCCTCTGGACTCTAGTAATATCCTGTGTATATCTCCACCTTTGAACTATCATTTCCCCCTCTAGAGCCCACTGGAATCTGGCCCGGCAGAGGGGCTTGGGAAATGTTTGTGGAATACAAGAACGGATGTCGAGATGGTAATGCACTTACTCCCTTATGGGTATTTCTGGAACCCAAATGTCAGATATTTAAAAACACATATAGGCTACGTCACACTCCGGTATTTTCGGCCACATCTAAACATCCAGTTAGTAACTGCCTAGGGCAAGATGTTTTCATATTTGCATGTCATAGTATAACATGAGAAAAATCAGGACATTTAAACACCTTTGTCAAATAACATGTAATCTTTCATCTTTAAAAGCCTTTCCTTTCTCAACGAGCCTCAATGTCCCCAAGAGGTCATTTTCATTCAGTAGATTCAAAAAGAAAAGAAAGGAATGAAAGCGGTGACAGTCTGACTTTATTCCCAATCCATTTGAAAGCCATTTTTTAGCTCTCAAGTTGGCCTTTCAGAGCACAGAAGCTCAGGTATTTGGATTCTGAAGCGGCCCCTCAGCCTTGCAGTGGGTCAGATGGTGGCAGGACACGTGTGTGCACCATGGGGGAGCCCCCCCGACAGATGTGCCCCGTGCTCTCCAGAGCCAGCCCCGGACACCAACAGGTATCCAGCTGCAGGGCTCAATCCTGGCTGATCTCACTGTGTTATGGAAAGAAAGTCAAGCTTGCAAAAAGAAAGAAGGCTGTAGTATGTGAGGGTGCAGACCTCACAGGATTTTCTGTTTTCTCTCATTGTCTCATTTTTGTTAAGAACTTTGTTTCCAAGGCCCATGCTGCAGAAACCACTACTAAGCATCCCTTGCTCACCTTCTAGACAAGTACTTTCAAAACTCACTAAGCTTTCTGACTACCTGGAGTAGGCTCCTGAATGCTGACATATTCCAGAAAGGGGTTCTGGCCCTAGTGCATCGGCACACTTAACCTAGAAATCCCAAACCAAATTTCTAGTCACTGGCTACGGGCAAACGGGCACGGTTATTTAGCGTTTAGCGTGTATGGCATTGTGCAGCAGGTCAGCGGGGAGACATAAGACTGAAAAAAAAACCTCAATGGCTCAAAAAGGCAAAGCAAACCAAAAAACACATAAACACAGTGACAAAACAAAATAAAAGCAGGCTTATCACTCCTCTTCTAAAAAAAAAAAAAGATCACTTTCTCAGGTTGTATAATATTTTAGTTCCATGCATCTGGAATGAAATAAGAATTCTGACATGACACAACCTCAGAAGAATCTGAAAATGAGCAAAGGGAGCAAGAAGTTGAAAGTCAAAGTTGCCGTCTTATATTGCACAAAAGCACTACAGGTAATGGATTCTCATTTCAAACGTGCAGAATTTGTCTTGATGTCCCTAACACTCTGGCATGGTATTAAGTGTTTCTGCAGACCAGTCTGTCCTTTGTGGTAAAAATGGGAAACATATAACTTTAATATCAGGGAATGGCTTAGCCATGAGGGAGAATCTTCTTGAATGGTTTCCATTCCTAAAGTACCCCTAAGATGCCTGCCCCCGTGCTGAGAGTAGAGCTGAGACCAGAAGCTGGATCAAGAAAATCTTTTAACAGAATTATGCATATTTAATGATATTTTCTGGTAGCAGAAATCCATTCATAGGACATTAGGTTGAAGTTATTAAGAAGAAATGCATGAAACTTTCAAGCGATCGCTACCTTAGGGAATGAGAAGCAGTTTTCAGCTAGGGTACCAGTATTCACTCAACAAATCTCTAAGGAGCCCCACTGTGTACCATGTGCTGTCAGGGGTGCCCAGAAATCCAGGTATTCGCAAGCTGAACTCTTTCCATCACAGACAGAACCAAAGAGAACACTCAGAAAGGCCCAGCTCACGGCTTTGCTCTCTCCCAAACGGGCAGATGCTCTTAACGATGCACACAGTGCAAGCCCGAGATGCTAATAATAAAAACTTACATTTATTGAGCTCGCGTTATGTGCCAGAAACAGTGCAGTAACTCCCCAGAGAACAGAGGAAGTAGGACTCTTCTCCCCATTTTCAGTTGAGGACTGAGGAGGAGAGGTCAAATAGCTTTTCCAAGGTTACGTGACCGTCACTGCAAGGCCAACTCGGGTAATCATGAACCAGGACATCTCAGTGCCTCCCCGGGAGGGCCGCGTTGGGCAGGTTTCCTCCTAGCTCCCCAGACCTCCTGGCAGTGACCACTCTCTGTCCTGCTTCTGTGGTCGATTCTTCTGGAACACTGGTATAAAAATTGGAAAATGCATCTGCCAACTGCTCTAAATGAGTAGAAAGTACTGAATATTGGTGAATCGCATTCCAAGCATCCCTAGAAAAAGGAAATATCCTCAAGTATCCGAGTTCTGTGGCTTCATTCTCAGTGATTTTATGTTCGTCAAATGATTACCTTAAAATGCAACCTACTTTAGCTGGAGAATGTGGCTAATGGACTACGCTCTGTCACTTTCCTCCGCCAAATGTACTTAGTAGCAGGGTGTCCTGCTTATCACGGATATTAATAAACATGAATAGCAGGCTGCAAGGAGAGTTTGAATGTCCTCCGATGTGCGGTATTAGTGGTAGGACATCAGCTATTTTTAATTTAAATTGCAAATGATACTCAGGATCATGGAGTTTATATAAAGTATAAACAAAACCAGTATCTGTAGCTTGTCTGATGAAAGGTAAAAACATTTACTTTCTGATCATCTAAACGCTGTTTGAATAAGTCCTAGATGATGCCTTCTTTATGAGCTGCAAGATGGATTTATGCAGGAGCCTTCACTGGCACCCACATGGATAGTTGCTTATAGTATCTACACCAAAGAGAAAATGGGTGGCGGTGCCAACCAGAAAACCAGGAGGACTAGGGAGATGACATATAAAATACCTGGGCATAAATACTATCAAAACCCCATGATTGAGTCAAATTGATGGAGGTTTCTATTATCTAAGTGGTTTCTACCATCAAGAAGAGTGAGGTGCTAGTGATAGCATGCAGGGCTCTCATGGATTCTTCCTGGACACAGGTGGCTGTGTTGTTCGCTGACAGGTTGCATGTGTTTTTCCAATTGGCTCTATTTAATGAACCTCCATCCTATCTAAAACAGTTTCATGGATTTCAAATTAATAGGTATATAAGGCTAGAGGCTCACTTCATGTATCATGGTATTAGAGGGGCTATTTGCCTTTTTCCTATCCAGGAACTATTCCCTACTTTTGTAAATGGCTCTGATTTTTGGCTTTGGAGGAATCATTTCTCCCCTTTTGGCATATCCCATGAACTTCAAGGGAGAGTCATACTTCCTTCACCTCCCCCATAGGGCACCATCTGGAGTGCATTCTTTTTCCCTTCTCCTCAGCAAAAGTGATCATTTCAAAGACTGACCATTGACTGAAGCCAGATCATTCAGAGCCATGAGACTTCCTTCAGAGGCTTTGTTGTTAGAACTTTGAGGAAGCCAGTGCTCTGTTGTCTGCTGACTTAAGACTGTGAGGATGAGTAGCTGGAGCTCTAGCAGCCACATTGTAAACACGCCTAAGCACAGAGCTCTCCACAGCAGGCGGAGCCAAGAGAAGGAGGGAAGAAACACAGCAGGTGATTTTTTTTTTTTTTTGAGATTTTGTTTATTGATTCATGAGACATACAGAGAGAAACAGAGATATAGGTAGAGGGAGAAGCAGGTTCTTTGCAGGGAGCCTGACTTGGGACTCAATCCCTGGACCCTGGGATCAGGCCCTGAGGCGAAGGCGGAGGCTAAACCACTGAGCCACGCAGGCGTCTCACAGCATACTCTGGAAGTATTATTTGTAAGACCAATCACTCCCTTGTTGCTTGATGCAATTTGGGCTGATTTTTTTTCCTTATTACAACCCCAAACTTTCTAATTGATAAATGTGATATACAACATCACGTATGTAAGTTATCATTATACTATATGTCATATATATGCATATGTCAAACTTTAATTTAAAAAACAGCTTGCTTTTGTTTAAAATGATCCTTATAAAGTCTACCATTATTTCACTTCCAATCAGCACACTTCTATCTGAATTATTTAAATTTTTTTCACTTAAGTATTAATTAATTATGAATGGTGACTTTGTGTTTCGGACAACTTAAAAATATAGTTCTTGTTAAATATGTATGACATCAATTGTATCAATATAACACATTCATTTCTTAGGCCTGGGAAGTTTGTAATCTTGCCAAGCTCGTCAAATTGCCTTTGGATACTGTTATCCTGTCTCATTTCTCTTAAGCCTCAAAAGAGTGGTGAAATAAAGTCTTATAATTCATTCATTTTGTCAAGGAAATGCAGTTCCTGACATATGGAAGACCAAGCCAAGCTCACCAAAGTTGAAGTTTGAATTGGCTATAAAATAGATATGAGTAAAAAGAATGTAATATTCCTGCTTTTCTGGCAAATGTTTCCACGTATTATAACGTTTCAAGTGACTGGCGATGCTTCTAGAAATCTATCCCTATTTTTCAGAGTTGGCATTTTCAAGTGCACTAGATTCTTGTTTCTGATGGTATACAAGTAAAGTAATTCCCTTAAAAACGGAGTTAATAGTAAGTCACCCAGAAATTGCCCATGCATGATTTAGTGAAAAGAGCTGTTGTGTATCTCTTAATTAAGGAGTTTCTCAAAGAGCCATTTGGCTCTAACGATGTAATACTATATTACAGACATTTAAACAAATCATTTATAAATGCTTCCTGAATTTTTCAGTTTTCATCTGGTCCTTGGAGATGGCCTATTTAATTAGTAGCTACTTCCTGGAAGAACTGCTAGTAAGCAAACCTAAGAGTTTGATATCACGAAATGTACATTATCAAGTGTATTCAACCTTGAGATGAACTTTGATTATGTAGCTCTCACTCAAGTCATTAATAGAAGATCTTCCTACATCATTGATAGCTTCCTTATCATTCCCATTCCATGTCACAGTTTTTGTCATTATCGCAACTCCTGAGCATAAATGCCCTTAAGCTGGGAAAAATAGTCAGCTTCACAACCGAACCTTGCAAATATTTTCTCCTGGTCTATTGTTTGCCTTTTAACTTTGTTATGGAGTTCTAAGCTATTCACAACCAGTCTTTGATTTTAATATCATAATAGCACCAGATTGGTGGGTAAAAATAACCACATTCTTTTCTACTCATTTGGTTTGGGAGCAAATGGCCCAAAGGCCCTCAGATCTAGGTTTTACCACTCTCTGCAGTCCAGTACAACCCTGAACTCACTGGGATCACAGGTATCAGTGATCAGGCTCTTCAACAGCTTCTGCACAAAACCAAGCATGGAGAAGACAGTAGTAGAAACAGTACGAGCCAAGCGAGTGTTCTTAATCACTTGACCAATCTTTGATTTTCTTAGCATTAGTACACCCTGGTTAATCTGTTTACATATCTAAATCTTGTTGGTACTCACAAGTATTCTAGTTAGTAATAAATCTATGATATCTAGTCACCCACATTCTTCTTGCATTTTTTCTTTCTTTTTCTTACTGTAGAATGCATTGGAAGATCACACAATGCACTCTCTTCTTTCAGAGGCCAGTGAAAGCACAAGCTTCTTTCTGTTTATGAGTAGACTTTTCTAACAGTTATTAATAGCAGCAAAGTATTTGTTGTTGTTTTGGAAAAAAAGGAGTTAGTGACCTGTTTTTCACAATGCTAATGAATCTATTCTATTCATATTGCTGCCCGTTTTTCTTTTTTTCTTTTTTTCCAAAGAATTGAAGGCTGTGGTTTTTTTCCCCCCCTAAATATTGAAAATTCTTTTAAGGTTCAATGAAGCTTAAAGCTTTCTCATGTGTCTATTTTGAAACAATTATTTTAAGACAGAATGATTTGTTTCCTTAAAAGACCCATGGGCAAAAGAAGACTTTTTAATAAAAAGATAATAAAGTTGAGGTTATATGATGCCTGAAGAGAATTCTGTAATCTAAATGGATATGTGACTTTATCAAGGCTAGTTTCTCAATGTTCTTGAGTAGAGAAGCAGCGACTTCTTTAATACTCTTGCTTCCTAACCCCTAGCTTGTTTCTCTTGGAGTGCCAGCAAGCTAGAAATTATCCTGTCAGAGGTTATCCACTGGCAAGTGAGTCTCAAATCTTCAGCTAAAGAGTGCCACTGCCATTAAGGATGTGAATTCCCGAGCTTGGCAGCAAAGCATTCCCTCTGTAGAGGAGTGGTGGTGTATTTAATCAGCTTAGAACTGCCCCTTTTTCCTGCTGTAACACTGAGCTGTGGAACCACCACCCAGCAGAAACAAAAGAAAAGGTCTTCTTGGTAATTACAGAGAAAGAGAAAGAGGAAGAAAAGGCATTGATTATAATGTGTCGGCATTTAAAAATTGATTACAGAATAAGAAAAAAATACTTCTAAGATGACATTAAGATGTAAGGTCCCCATGGAGATCTCTCTTAGTCACAACGCAATGGACTTTTCAGCTTCCATATTAATTAATGTAATTACATCTCTGAGGCAAATAAATGTATTGACTAAGAAGGACTTTTTTGGGGAGTATAAAATGAACAGGTTTTTTTGGGGGGAAATAACATGATTTTAAAAAATGAGGGATCCCTGAGTGGCTCAGGAGTTTAATGTCTGCCTTCGGCCCAGGTCGTGATCCTGGAGTCCCGGGATCAAGTCCCAAATCGGCCTCCCTGCATGGAGCTTGCTTCTCCCTCTGCCTGCGTCTCTGCCTCTTTCTCTCTCTCTCTCTCTCTCTCTCTCTGTGTCTCTTATGAATAAATAAATAAAATCTTTAAAGAAAAAATAAGAGATCATTTTTTCCCCCACCGGTAGGAGTGAACAATGGGCTGGGATGGAAAGGGAGGAGAGGCTGGTGACAGCTTCGGTGAACATTTGTCACGAAAACAAAAACTATCTTCAGAGCTCCCTGGGGGCAGAGAGCTCTACTGATGGGGAAAGGAAAGTTAAAAAGAAATACTGTAATTAAGGAGGTAGTGATATACTTGGAAGCTCTTCATTCACACACACATGCAAACATAAATATAAAACAGCTTTTTAAAGATCAACACTTACAAAGCCCCATGGGACGATCTGAGGAGCCAGCATAGGCATGAGCTAGGCCTGGTCATTGAGAAGTCAGTTTCGAGTGGTATTTGGGCAACTAGGTGGATTTAATTTTCTTTCTTTTTTTTTTTTTAAATTTTTATTTATTTATGATAGTCACAGAGAGAGAGAGAGAGAGAGAGGCAGAGACACAGGCAGAGGGAGAAGCAGGCTCCATGCACCGGGAGCCCGACGTGGGATTCGATCCCGGGTCTCCAGGATCGTGCCCTGGGCCAAAGGCAGGCGCTAAACCACTGCGCCACCCAGGGATCCCTGGATTTAATTTTCAAATCTGTTTCTTGCGTCCTGAGTGTTCTTGGGCAAGTTAATTACATTCTCAGTTTTGTCTTCTGCAAAATGGGATAATAATCGTGTTGATCACCTTATACCATTCTGCGAGGATTACAGAACTGGTGCAAGTGTCAAAGTGCTCACATTCTGTATGGCACCCAGGAGGTCCTCAACAAGTGCCTTCTTTTCTTGCTCTGTTCTACTCCTTTTGAGCACCTACTTGTGCAGGATACTAACAGCTTCAACCTCTTGGGAAAATACAGCTGTCTAATTTGATACATTGGTGTAAGGGGATAGAAGGTGTTAATTTAGGTGTGGGTTAATCCTAACTCTATTGAGTTTAGTTAGATTAGGTGTCCATGAGCAACCCATGACTCTCAGTTGCACTCTAGAAGAGGTACAATTCATTCAAGTGGTACATCTGGCTACTTGAATAGAGGACAAACAGTAAAATCTGTAGAGAATCTCTAAAAACAGTTTTAGGCAGTTATTTTGATTGTGATTTCATCAATGAGAAGTTAAGCAGAATAGGCATAGCTGTATAATAATAACCAAATTTTAGTTTCCTGGAGACTTCAATTTTCTAATTTATAATAAGGGGTGGTGGTTTTATTTAATGGTCTCTAAGATTCACTTTATCGATGAGTCTCTAAGAGTAGCAGACTGAGCCTTCTCTATGGTCCATTATGTCTAAGATTCTATATAGACTGTGGTTCTGACCATCATCAGGTAGGCAATGGATATGTCAAATAAAATGGACGTATATGAAGAGAAAGTCCTAGACATGCCCCCCTTTTCTGTCTGCTCCAAGTGCTTGATGGTCGAGTGTCTTGATGAGCCTTAAACTCAGACACAACTCCTACACTTGGTGTCAGCAGGAGGGCAGAATGAATGGAGTTGAGAGTCCTGCAAGACTCCTCAAACTCTAGCTCTCCTGGGATGGATGGAGAAGCAGATTGCCTGCTGCCATCGCAAACTGAATGCATTTACTGCTCTTATTTCATCTCTCTGTTGGTCTTTCTGTGAAGTAGAAAAATGAACCCAAATCACCAGACAGTACTGTTAATGATATTGTGGCAGCCGGCCCCCAACACAGTCCTATGATTCTCACCTCCTGGTATTTACACCTTCATATAATTCCCTCCCACGCTTAATAGGGCTAACCCAGGTAACCAATGGCATATGGCAGAAATGATGGTGTCACTTCTGAGGGTAGGCCCTAAAATCATTGCTGCTCTGCTTTGATGTCTTAGATCACCTACTCTGGAGAAAGCAGCTGCCATGTTATGAGGACATTCGAGCAGCTCCTGGGTGAGGACCCCAGGCAAAGAACTGAAACTTCTCATTAACAGCCAACACCAATGGGCCAGCCATGTTAGTGAGCCATCTTGGAAGAGGACCCTTCATCTTGAATCAGTCCCTCAGATGACTGCAGGCCTGGTCATCATCTTTGACTGCAACGTCATGAACAACCTGAACCAGAACTTCCCAGCTAAACCACTCCCAAATTCCTGACCCACAGAAACTCTGAGATAACAGATGTTTATTATTGCTTTACACCACTCACATTTAGAGTCATTTTTAATGCAACGATAGAGAACTAATACAAGAGGCTTCTAAAAGATTGATTTCATAAGTGACTGAAGTGACCTATCAGTTTTGTTGTGACAGTGTCCAGTGTCAATTGCTAATCATTTATGAGAATAGAGAGTAGAGGTGTCCTGAAGTTTAGTAGCTATACCAGGGACAGTTCAAAGGCATTTTCTTTCTTTCTTTTTTTTTTAAGATTTTATTTATTTATTCATGAAAGACACACACACACACACACACACATACAGAGAGAGACAGAGAGAGAGAGAGAGGGGTAGAGACACAGGCAGAGGGAGAAGCAGGCTCCGTGCAGGGAGCCCGATGCGGGATTCAATCCTGGGACCCCAGGATCACACCCTGGGCTGAAGGCCGGCTAAACCACTGAGCCACCCAGGGATTCCCCTCAAAGGCATTTTCTAATGGCTTTTTCAGAAGACCCTCACTTCTTTCTTCCTTTCATTTATAGATCTAGCAGAGTGGTTACTAATAAGCACGGCTTTGGGGCTTTCACAGGCTGGGCTCCAATGTGGACTCTGGCATGCTAACAAAGTTAAACTTTCTGGACCTTAGTTCCCCATTAATAAACTGTATATACCTCATGGATATCATGAGCGTTAAATAACCTAACATATGTGAAGTTTTTTGGAGAATAGCTGACACATAGAAAGCTCCCCATAAGTATTATCCTTTTTATTGCCAACTTACTTTCGCAACCTCAATATATTAACCATGTCACAGTTTCGTCTTTTTCCATAATCCATGAATCCATTCATTTAGTCAACTAAGATATTTTCCAAATTGAATCTAGAACCTGAAACAAACAGGGAAGGACTATTTGAGGGAACCACTGTGGCTCACCGGCTGTCCTGCCTGGGATCCCCCCCCGCCCAACTCTCTCCAGCTAGCACCTCTCAGTACTGACAGCTCGAAGGCCATGCCATGTTGTCTTATTTCCTTCCCACTTCTGGACCTAAATGTTTCCCAGCCTCAGGGTACGTGGACATGACTGTCTTCTAAGAGTTGTATATCTGAAAGTTGGATTTTTAAAAGAAAACTTTAGAGAACCAAGCATTCCAGTGTTCTAGGCAGAGTTTACTGGTATATAATTAAAGAAAGCCGAGTATTGTTAAAAAAAAAATCAAGAGTCGCCTCCATTTCAAAGCACAATACTAAACTGACTTTTGAGAATTTGGTCTGACTTTTTCACTGTCTTTTCTTCCGTGTGACAGAAGAAATCAGAATCCACTTCTGTCTGTAAGATCTTTCATTCTCATTCCTATTTGGGTAGTGGTAGGAGAATTATGAAATCCAGCCAATCACGACTGCCCTAGCTTACAGGGATTGTGGAACTGGGGATTTAGTGTGGTTCAGAATATTAGCATATTTATGCACTCAGCCATCCTATTTGAATTCAGTGTGTGTGGGGGGTGGGGGTGGGGGGAAGAGTAGAGTAGAACAGCAGGTGGTTTCATCAAAATCTCCCTGAAACTCTAAACTCCTCATTTTTAAGGTTAGGAGGCAATGTGCCAAAGGTCATGTGGGGGCAAAGGGCAAGATGACTGAAAAGGATTAGAGGAAGATAAAGACCATGCAGTTGGACATAAAAGAGTTCCTGGAAAGCAGGAAACTGGCTGGATATACCACATTTTTATTACTTCGCTTTACTCATTTACATTATTTCACTGAAATAAGCAGAACTAGCCTTCCTTTAGATTACTGGTATTTAATCAAATGTTTCCAAATTCCCTCTTGCTCATTTCCCTCATCCTGGTCTCTCTCTGCCCACCCCAGAGAAATACACAGATTTTGTTACCCAAGCACATTTTTCATCATGCGTTTCCCCTGCAATTGTAAAGGAAAGGAAACGCAGATGTGTGCCCATGCTATGCGAATAGGAACCAAATGATGAGAATCTCATTTTTAAGCCTTCAAATCTGTATGCACAATGGTTGTTTGTTTTTCACTTTATCTATCTATCCTTCTATTTTCTACTTACTTAGGAGCGTGTGGAGAAATACATTCTTTCAAGACACCTGCAATCCGTTTTTTTTTTGTGTGACTGGTATTTTAAGTAAACCAAAACCCTGCGCCTGCTTAGACCCTAAGCTGCCCAGGAATCCCCCGCTGACACCAACCATCCTGTCTTGGAGCATCTGGAATGAAGTCTTTGGTCCCCTCTGCTGAGCCCTTTGTCCTTTCTGACCTCTAGCTCTTTCCTCTTGCTCTACTGGTCATTCGCCTTGTCTTTTCACTTGCCCCCAATGACATGGCTATTGTAAGGTTTTTGTATTATTTTGGTTTCTATGGCAAGGAGATTCTATTTAACAATCTGCTGGCTAGGGGGTTTTCCCCATTAGTTTCTCTTTACGTCTTTTCCATGCGTAGACAATTTACAGATTGAGAATATGGTCACAAACCGTTAGAAATGAAGCTCTGAATACAAGCTACTTTTGCATTTGCAGGGTCTGTTTGAAGGGAGCTCACATACTCTGCCTGCCTATGACGTCATCCCCAGGGAAGCAGATGGGTGCCAGCAACCTGGAGGGCAGTGCTCAGGCCGTCACCAAGTTACCTGCTCAAGCCAGACAAGAACTGTGCACACTGACATCTTATTATTTTTATTTCTGAAGTGTCTAAGTTCCTTTTGGATTAGTTCCTTCAGATGCTTATAAGAAACCATTATTAGTATCATTATTATCATTATTGCTATCTTTTTCATGAAGCAAATTCTCTAACTTGAGTGGAATTCGAGTAGCCTCTCACTGTAAGCTTCAGGAAATGAGTTTTAGAAAAAGAAGCATTCTTAATTTTGAAAAAGATTTTATTTATTTATTTATTTATTTATTTATTTATTTATTTATTTACTTAGAGTGTGTACACATGAGTGCGGAGGGCGGGGCAGAGGGAGAGAGAGAGAGATAGAGAATCCCAAGCAGACTCCACACTGAGCACAGAGCCCAGAGCGGGGCTCGGAACTCATGACCCTGAGATCACAATCTAAGCCAAAATGAAGAATGGGATGCTTAACGGACTGGGCCACACAGGTGCCCCCGAAAGAGGATTTAAAAAAAAAAATCGACTAGTTACAAAAGTCAAGCATTTTAACAGAATGACTAATAAAATAAAATTCAAGAAAAGCTAGGTTGATCTTTGGGAACAAAAGTCCAGAAATTTAAATTCTCCTTTGCACTAAAACACAGCCAATAGCCTTGTGAGGAAGTCCATTTATGTTGAGAGAATTCAGGAGAGCTCTCTGCTAGGATATTAACCGCACTTCTAAAATGGCCATGTGAGAAAGCGATTTTGTTGCATTTAAACCCCTGGCTGGTTGAGAAGGTTACTGGGAAGTACTTTCTGCCACCATCCCAAGCATTCTTGAGCTGGCAAGGTGCACAGAAGCCTGGCATTTGGTTATATAGCGATTCATACTTGCAAACTTCACAGTTTTGGGGAGGATCTAGTGGATTTTCTTTCTTTCTCTCTCTCTCTCTCTTTTAAGATTTTGCTTATTTATTCATGAGAGACACACAGGGAGAGGCAGAGACCTAGGCAGAGGGAGAAGCAGGCTCTCTGTGGTGAGCCCGATGCAGGACTCGATCCCAGGATCCTGATCATGACCCGAGTCAAAGGCAAACACTCAATCACTAAGCCACCCAGGGGACCCATAAATTTTCATTATTAACTTCTGATCATTTTTCTTCTGAAATATATTCTAACAAACAATAAAATGGGATTATCCACTGAAGAGCTTTAAGGAATACATCCCCTGTCTTGAGGCATCTGGAATGATGTCTTCTATCCTCTCTGCTGAGCTTTTCTCCTTGCCAACCTCTACCCCAGACTAGAGCCAGTGCTAAGGACCGTTGTTTACCCCTTTAAAGACACACAGTTTCTAGCAATCACACCAAGAGGAAGCGTCAGTGCATGTTACTTCAGCTCACCCTGGGGCAGTTGTGTGGTCATCTTAGAATGGAAGCTCTCTGAGAGCAGAGCCTACAGGCCACATCCAACAGTTAGAGCCTCAGTGCTGAGATTAACATCCCACACATGGAAGGCATGGTTAAATGAATTGAGTGAGAATGACGGACTGAGATTTGCCATTTCAGATAAAGTCCACAAAATCCACTTCACAAAGTACTGGCTGCCTGGAAACCTTATTAGAACCTATAACATGACTGTCAGGTATGATAAAGTATAAACAAGATCCCAATTGATCGAAAATCCTTTGACTTCAAGGTCTGTTTCCATTTGAGTATTTCTTAGAAATACTACCTGATTTCTTAGAAAAGTGCAAGGAAAATGTTTCTCCTAGCTTACTGAGTTTTCAAACAAGTCACCTGGTGTCATCCTGGCCATTGCTCACCAAGGAGACATGAAAAGGAGAATTACAGCAGAGAAATTCTACATGGCCCTCCTTCTCAGTTTCACTCCAAAGAAAATAGGATTTGTTTCCACCACAAAATTGAATTTACGACAGGATTAACAGTCAAGTAACTTAGTCCCATTGAGCACTTTCTGAGTATCTGTGGGCTCCTACTGTACAGGCGCTCTTCCTGACGTCCAGGACTTTTTTCCCCCAAATGCTCTTATGGCATCAAGGATGGAATATGGCTTAACTAAGAATGTATTACAATTTGATCATATCCTCTGAGCTGTCACCAGGACAAATAGTATGAATCATTCTTGCAGGCATGAGGTCCATGCAGGTATCATCAATATAAATTCATATCTGAATGATCTTTTGTCATAGTACGGAGAAGATGCAAAGCCATAAAAAGGGGTAATAAAGCCAGCACTCTACATATAAAACACTATCCACCATCCTTCAGAGATTGTGGCTCTTTTTCCCAGAGAAGATACTTGGTTTATTGTTGCCATAAAACAAGCCTAGACCATCTATACTTAAATTGGATTCCTTCTTCTGTGCTGTTGTTGACACCTTCCTAAGGACTTTCTTGTTTATTTCACTGTAAAATAAGAAGCTGCAAGTTATTGCGCATCTGGATGGTTTCTGGAGGTGAAAGGGAGGAAAAAAATCTCATTTTGGCAAAATGTCACTTTCTATGAAATGTAATGATTTATCCATGTGTATAAATACGTTATCTTTGAATACTGTAGTTCTAGAAAATTGAATGTAAATTTGAGTATATCCACTGAATCAGTGTTATGCTAAACTCTTTCTTAAAGGGGATCCCTGGGTGGCTCAGTGGTTTGGCGCCTGCCTTTGGCCGGGGACGTGGTCTTGGAGTCCCGGGATCGGGTCCCACATTGGGCTCCCTGCATGGAGCCTGCTTCTCCCTCTGCCTGTGTCTCTGCTTCTCTCTCTGTGTCTCTCATGAATAAATAAATAAAATATTTTTAAAAAGTAAATAAATAAACTCTCTCTTAAAGCCCTCCAGCCTGTCCTCTTGCCTTGCTTCCTACCTTCTTTCCTTCCATCTATCCTCCCTGTATCTCTCTTTCCCTCTATTCTCCTCCTTAAATCCATATGTTTTCTTATTTCTCACCTTATAAAAGAAAAATCAGCTCATGTTATTAGATGACACAGCCTACTACTTCTATAGTCTTCAGCCAACCCCAGGTCATTCCTCCCATTTTTAAGTGATTTTAGCTTCTTCTTCAGTCTCAATCTCTCCAATATTATGTTTGCCTGAAGTCTTGGGAGATTTCCAAGTGCATGGATGTGAGCTTCGCAGCACCATTGCCTCTTCCTTCCTGGCCACCTCTCTTCCATCCTAGCTGCTCCTTAGGCCACTGGTCAATCTAGCCCTGAGCGGTACTGGAAACTGCCTGTCCTCGTGTCATCTCAGTTTCATGCGTCCTGCCTTCTGACATTACTCTCAGTCCTCCAGTTCGCCAACTCAATTCTCAGACACGATTCTCAGACACAGCAGAGCACTTCCATTCTCTGATCCTTCTGCTTTAGTGGCCCTCGCTCCCTCGGTGTCCTCACCTCCTTCCTTATTGGGTTAAAGTCACTTCACACAGCTGGTCATTGTAATCAGTTCTTTTTGAGTATACTGGACCCCCCTCTCAGCACCCCCATCACTTTGCCACACCATAATCCTCATTAAATCCAACCCCCTGCCTATTCCAGTCTGCACCTGTGCCCCTGCCCAGCCTGGAGAAGGGCATGTGACCCTGCATGGGCTCACGTTACATGGGTGCCCTGAACCTCGAGGTCCTCGGTGCTGCCAGGCAACCACACCTCGTTTCCCTCATCCAGCTACTCTTCCATTCCACCGGCTGTCTGTTTCTCATGCCTTCCTCCCTGCTCACCCCCTTGGCACTCCTTCTTCACCCTCATTCTGAGCAGATGACCTCGGGATACACTTCACTGGAGAAGCCACTGGAAGAGCGCTTCCCCAGGCCCTCCACCCCCAGTCTGCACACCCACCAGCATCTGCTCCCCCATGTTCCGCCTTCCAATTTACTTGAGTAGATGAATTCTCCACGTTCTCCTCGTCTGGACCCAATTCTTCCACTTCTGTGCTAGGTTCTATTCCTTCTCACCTAGTCAAAAAAATCATAGCTCCAGCAATGCTCCCGTCTCTTGCTCAGATCGTTATTCCTTCCCCAATTACATCATTCCCATCAGCATGTAAACATGCTGTCATTTCTTTCATCTTGTACAAAACATTCATGACCTTACTTCTCTCACCAGCTACCGCCCCTTTGCTTTGCTCCCCTTGTGACAGACTCCTTGGAAGAGTTGCCATAGTGCTGTCTTAGTCCCTTGCCTTCGTTCTCTCTTAGGTCTGCTACAATCGGGTTTTCTCTCCTCTTATTTCACCAGAGTTGCTCTTGTGCACATAACCAGTCACTGTCAAGGAGA
Source organism: Canis lupus baileyi (assembly GCF_048164855.1). Lineage (NCBI taxonomy): Eukaryota > Metazoa > Chordata > Mammalia > Carnivora > Canidae > Canis > Canis lupus. Next base: position 23,187,673 of record NC_132865.1, read on the forward strand.
TAAATTCTATGGTCAGTTCTCAATCCTCATCATACTGGACCTGCTGGACATAGTTGATCATTCTTTTCTTCCCCAAAGACTGTTTTTTTTTTCTTTTTTAAAAAATTTATTTATTTATTTTTAAGATTTTATTTATTTATTCATGAGAGACACACACAGACAGAGACACAGGCAGAGGGAGAAGCAGGTTCCTCTCAGGGAGCCCGATATGGGACTCCATCCCAGGACCCCGGGATCATGCCCTGAGCCAAAAGCAGATGTTCAACCGCTGAGCCACTCAGATGCCCCCCAAAGACTGTTTTCATTCAGCTTCCAGGAATTCCCTCACCCCTTGGCCTCCCTCCTACTTCACTGGGCTGCTTCTCAGTATCTTATGCTGACCTCTCCTCTTAATGTTGGAGTAACACAGAGGCTGGTCTTCACTTCTTTGTTTATACTTACATCCTTGTTGATATTATGCTTATGACTTCCAAATGCAAAGGCTTACGCAGCTGCCAATAAATCCAACCGCCCTTGCAATAATATCTCCTTCCCTTTTGAGGTCTAAGAAACAACTCAAACTTGATTCTCAAAACTGAACTCCTGATCTTCCTTTCTAGAATGCTTCCAAATGCAACCTTTCCAATCTCAACTGATGGCAACTCTATCCTTTCAGTTGCTTGGGCCAAAACATTTGAAGCACCTTTGATTCTTTTCTCCCCCTGGTTCCTGCCCTCATACCATTTTCAATCAATCAGGCAATACTGTTGGCTCTATCTTCAAAACTAGCTGCATCTGATGACTTTTTGCTACTTCCACTGCTTTCACCAAATTTCAAACACTCTTATCTCTTTCAGTAACCTTGTAATACTTCTTCTTTTCTTGCCTTTGCCCATCTACTGTCTGTTCTCCACGAGACAGAGAGAGCCTTTGACAATATAAATCAGAATGTCCTCCTTTCTATAAACCCATATGATGGCTTCCTTTTCATCTAGAGAAATTGACAAAATCCTTCCCGTGGTCTACAGGTCATATGCTGGTCTATTGTTACTGGTTTGACATAATTTTCCATCACTCTTCTGTTTGTTCACTTCATATTTGTCAAAATGGTATCACCATGGTTCCTCCTATATGTAGGTATCTTGGGGCTTCTGCTCTAGCTGTTCTCTTTTCTCTGGAATGCCCTTCCTCAAGATATCTGGTTGCTATTTCCTTATTTCTTTTAAGTCTTTGGTCAAATCTTACCATCTCAAATGATTTCCTTGTGAAACCTCTTCAACACTACAACCTACCTGGATTTCTAACTTTGCTTTACTTTTCTCTTATTTTATTTTTCTTTCTATTCTCTTCTTTTATTTTTTCTCATAGTACATACCACTTTCAAATATACTATATATATTTGACTCATATGGTATATTCAGTTTTATTTTCTGTCTTCTGCTACTAGAATGTAAGAACCACAAAAGTCAGGATCTGTAAATACTTTGTGCACAAATATATCCTGAATACCTAGAACAGGGCATGGCATGCCATGCAGTAGGTGCTCAGTGAGGATTTGTTGAATTAATGAATGCAGAAAGTAAAGGACAGGACAAAGGAAAGGTGAATTAACCTGCAATCTCAGAGTTATTCACTTGGAAAACTTTTTGTTAGATTTCAAAAGAAATTTTCTCAAAATGTTATGCCTGACACCAGAGCCTCTCTTACTGAGTCTGTTTGGTTTCCCAATTAGAATGATTTCTAAGTAGCTGAGAAATTCTCCCTCACATTATACTAAAACAAGGTACTACTGCATCTCAGCCACTAGTAGCTATTACACATGCTCTGGGGACATTATATATGAGCTTTCTAAAAGATGGAACTCCATGAGTGGCCTCATTTTAGGGTCTAATACAAAATCACAACTCAGAGCAGGTTCATCTAAAGCTTGGCCAAACTTCACACTGAAAGAGAACCTAAGCTGATAACATCTTTTCAAGTGGAAACTATGCAAAATTCAGTGGCTTCATGTGGTTTCAATCCCAAACCAGGTGGAACCTGAGGCTTTGACCAAGGTTCATTTTAAGTTCTTAACTGGGAAATAGAAACCGAAGGGGTAAACGTTGGAGAAAAACAAAGTGAAATAAAACCCTTAGTTCTGAACAGTTCTGGAACTGCGAACTTAAATCATTGCTCTTAAACGTCATCTCCCTCAGGCTTTAAACAAGTACCATCATTATTTTGGAAACTTTCCCTCAGTAATGAACTGGTTGTTTTGTTATCCTATATTAGAATTTCAGGGGTCCTTCACACTCATGTGGAGATCAAATTATTATTTCCATATGGTAGGGTGTGTCATCAAAGAACAAAGATGAAGAAGTGACTTGCCAAAGGTACCTGGAAGAATGAACCAACAGAGCTGACATCTCGTTCACAGCTCAGATCCTTAACCTAAAAAACTGCTGCCTTCCATTGAAGAAAACCAGAAATAGAGTCAAAAAGAAATAAAAGGAAATTTTAAGAATCCTGTGGATCAAATGAGATTAAGTATTAAAAGACCGTGCTTTTGATAATGGCAGTATTGTGTGAACCCTGATCTGACCTATAGAGTAGGAATAATTTATCAGTCATGTGATTTGTGTGTGTGTGTGTGTGTGTGTGTGTGTGTGTGTGTAGGATAAGAAAACTGAATTTTAGGAGCCCTTTAAATAATTAGGTAAAGGCATTTTAATTATAGGAAGTATACTCATAACCAGAGACTTTTAGGCATCAGAGATTTTAAAGATATTTTCACAAATGTTACATTCTTCCAGATATAGGTATTTCTTATATGAAACTTGTACAGAAATTGTATTAAGATTTCAGAGAGAAATCTTTAACATGAAAATGCAGGACTCCTTTCCCCCTCAAATTGTGTAGTTTACAGAAGTTTGGAGGATAATTCTTAACTTATAGGTCAACTTTTTGATCATAGAAAAAAGCTAGACAGACTTTTGAAAGACCAACTCAATGCATTTTGCTATTTAAATAAAAAGATTATTTTAAAAAAATCATAGTCCCTTCAAAAGATGAAGGTAAATGCAACTACAGTCTGGACATTTATAATCCTGGCATATGCTTAGAGGCAGAAATCCCTGAAGGTAAATATTGTGTTTGCCAACTTCATGGACTGAATGTTAAAAACAGCCACTGCTACTTTTGATTCTATAATAATTTGTCATTACTGTCCTATAGGTACTTAAAAACATGTAATCTCTATTTCTGGACACTGGTATTTACAGCTATTAGGAATGTTAAGTAACATAGAACTTGTCTACTCTAGCATTGATCTCTAGCTTATATGAATTCAGCTGTTAAATAAATTTTTCTCTGTTGCTTAAAAAAAGCACACATTACAGAGGTGCTTAGATATTTACATCAATGTCTCAGCTAAATCTAGATACCCTAAATATTGTGGGTTAATGTAACAATAGTCATTCTTTCATTCAACAGAATTTATTATGCTTGCTATGTGCTAAACTCTATGTTAGGCATTGGGAATACAGAGATGAATGAGATCTTGTCACTGCCTTGAAAGGTCTGAGTGATTAGTGGGGAGAAAAGAAAAAGAAACAAGGTTTGAATACAAATGTGGTGGGTCTCCTATTTCTAATCAAGATGGAGTAACAGGCACCAGACTAGTTGTGCTGCTATAAATAGTCAGAAAACTGTACAAAGTATATGGAGCAACTATCTTAGACACTAGACAATAAGCTATGATCCTTGAGAGAAAGAACATAAGGGAGGTATGTCCCATTAGACACTTTCTGGATATGGCACCAAGAGAGACACCCAAGCAAAGCTTAAGGGAGAGTGTAATTTGGGGAGAGAAGTGGAATTTGTGGGATAGAGTACAAGAGGAGAGATGTACAAAGAAAAGGAGCTTTAGAAATTTGTATCAGGTCCCTTTGAGTCCTTGGCTAAATACTAAGCTCCAGATGTATGGGGTGAGAATCCACAAAGTTGGGCAAAGGATAATTACCAGGCAAATAATTACTGGGAGCTGTAAGATTAACAACCTATACTACATATGGCTGGGATACTTCAATTCTGACCAGCCATCGTGGAAAGAACTCTTTGGACACACATGGGGCATCCAGTAGAGATATCAGAAAGCTCAAGCCTTAAGAGTAGGGCTCTCTAGCTTTAGAGTGTAGATAACTCTAGTTCTGACCTAAAGCAACTTAGAAACCAAGATCCCCAGCTGATCCTCAAGTAAATTAATTGTCTTGCCAGAACAAAATCCAATATTCTTTAAAAGAAGACACCCAAATCCAGACAGTCGACAATGTAATAATATTCACAATATCCAGCAGCCAATCAATTATTCTTGGACATATGAAAAAGCCAGAAAATGTGACACTTAAAAGGGAGAAACACTGGTCATAGAAAGAGGAAAAAAAAAATCATAGGAAAAATAAATAAATTTGTGACTATGCATGGTAACAGATGTTAACTGGACTATGGTGATCATTTTTCAATATACACAAATATCTAATTCCTACATTTTACACCCAAAGCTAAGATAATGTTATATTAATTATATCTTAATAAAAAAGAGAGAGACTCGGAAATGACAGAGATGACTGAATGAGCAGATGAGGAACATAAACAGCTCTTTTAAATATGTTCAAGGATTGAAGGTAAACGTGAAAATAAGGACAAGTTACATGGAAACTATTAAAAAGAGCCAACTGGAATTTCTAGAGCTGAAAAGTACAATATCTGAAAGGAAAGGCTTTTCAAAAAAGTGAATGTAGTCTCTGGCCGGTGGAACAATTTTAATATCAAGTAGTCTAACATTCATGTAATTGGAGTCCTAGGAGGGAAAGTGGTAATGGGAAAATATGTGAAGAAATAATGACTGAAAAAAAATTCCAAATGTGCTTTAAAAATGTAAACCTCCAGATCCAGAAAGCTCAACTAACTGCAAGCATGATGAATACCATGTGATGAATGCTATACCAGAAACACACAAATGTAAGCCTACGTAATAAATTTAAAATACATCGTTTTCCTTGATCAATGTGTGCCTTAATTTCTCCTTCCTTCTGCACATCCACTTGGGGTGATCATCAACACCCCCTCTCCCCACCTAGCTTCCTGTCTTAACCAGTGTCAGAATGACTTGGATCTGTGGTGAGGAGGAATAGGAGGAGGAAGAAGTAGATGATGAAAATTCGGAATGAGAAAATACAAAGAAACTCTTTTCTATTCTTTTCTTGTTGTCCACTGGCTTCTCATTCATGAGACATTTTTTTTTCTTACTTTTCCTTCCTTTTTTACAATTTACTTACCCCCATAATTATTGTTTAAAGCCCCTGGGTCCAATGAACCTTATGCTTATTTTGCCCCATCCTTCCTCCTGCCTTTTAAGTGCCTTGGGGTAAAACCTCACCTCCTTTCCCAACTGAGATTCTTTTCATCTCTCCTAAAACCCCTACTTCCAGGTTCCTCAATTTATATCTCATTAGATTTTCACACCTGAATTAGATCATCAGCATTGGCTTAGGAGGAAAGAGAAATCCTAACTTTTCTTATAAGGGCTGAGGAAGTAGGCCACGAGATAAGGAGCATAGATGTGAAGACAGGTTTTCGGGTTTACAGAGTGTCACGTGAAATGCCTTTTTTCCCACCAAAACTTTAAACTTCAAGCTTAGATTTCTAGGCATGCCTGCTAAGGGTATCTATCCCTTAATGGACCTGTAAAAATATATATAACATCAATAATACTACTAGGTAATATAGATTGAACCACTGGTAGACTAGTTTATAAGTGATCATTTTGTAACTAGGAGTCTGTCCATATTTACAAATATCCATCTCAACAAGCATTTCATCTCAGTTGTTGAGGAAATCTTGAGTCAGTTTGAGGAAGGAAAAATGGAATAAAAATCACTTATGGTTTCATTCTTTATTCTCATTAAATCGCTTTCCTGACAAAACTCAGGTGAGAAGTGTAATTCACATCTGAGGGGTGATGCAATTCTCAGTAGGATCTAATCGGCATAACTGATAGAATCTGGTTGTGTAATCTGAGAGCTGGAAGTGAATACTTACATCATAGTACAGATAAGAAAATGGAGGCCCAGAAGGGTTAAGTAACTTGCCCAAGGTCACACAGCCACTTAAATATACAGCTGGGACAAAGCTCAGCTTTCCCCAAAATTTGTCTTTTTTCCCTCCCTCATATTACCTTTATAGGCAATAACAAAAATACATTTTGAACCCCTTCCTAGAAAACTTATTAAGAACATGTGTTATGGGGACCCCTGGGTGGCTCAGCAGTTTGGCACCTTCCTTTGGCTCAGGGCGTGATCCTGGAGTCCTGGGATCGAGTCCCACATCGGGTTCCCTGCATGGAGCCTGTTTCTCCCTCTGCTTCTCTCTCATTGTGTGTCTCTCATGAATAAATAAATAAAATCTTTTATTTAAAGAAAAAAAAAGAACGTGTGTTACTACTTGTCTTTCAGATGTTAGCATTTGCTGGAATCCTTTCTCTCTCTTTTTTGTACAACTGGCTGACATGCTAAGAATCCATGCCCACACCAAGTACATGGGGAGGCTGTCCTCTGGTCCAGTCACTGTGGATGACAAAATACCATGTAATGTGGTGGCTCTGCCTTTTGTCTCATGGGTCTCACAATGGCTTTGTTCACACCAAATCACCTAATTTCAGGCACCTAGCCACCAAGGTGGCTTTCCTGTTGTCTCTATCCTGTTATTTTCTCAGCCCTGAATGATCACACCATTAGGCTTGCAGTTGTCTCTGCAGTTCCTATGTCCAAAGCATTATGGTCTTTCACAGTGACCCTTAGCAACAAGCTACTGATGGATAGAGAAAAGCTTCGGGGATCATTCATTCACTATTCCATAGGATCCTTTTTTTTTTTATAACAGCTCTATAGACACCAGGGATCCCTCACCAAACTCTACAAGACAGGTGCTAGGCCACAGGCTCCTCCTTGATATTGAATATTGGGTCTTTTTGCACAAAAGAATCTTTTAATATTCTAATACTGAGGCCAATAGAAGAAAGGTGGCATGAGTATTAAAATTTGCTCCCGGGGAACTGACCCAAGCCAAAGCATGGATGCCTTTTTCTGGCAGTTCACAGAGTTCAATATTTTTAAACCAGAAGGCACAACTTTGCTTTTTAAATTAAAAACGAGCATTATTGTGCACTTAACTACTCTCAAAGTACTGTGCCAAATGCAGTAAGAAATGAAAGGACGATCCTCCAGTCTCACCTAATGTGAGGCACAGAAATGTAAACGACAGTATGATACAAACAAGACTTAAATAAATAGGAACCATGATTAAAGTGTGGCCTACAGGAGTGCAAAAGAAATAATCAAATTCTGGCCATGAGGAAATCAAGCACTATTTTACACGGGTTACAGTATGTAGCTTTTGTTAGGAAGTGGCAAAAGAATATTCTGGCCCTATGACATTCCAGGCTCTATGAAGGGTGTGTAGGGCGTGTGAGCAGTCTGGATGGGAGTGTTGGGGGGCACGGGGATCCTTGCTGGGACAGGCTAGGAAGTTAGGTCCCATAGCATGAGAAGGAAGGAGGAGGAACATTCTGTGCTAAGACAAGTTGAAAAGAGAGATGAATGTTCTCAGATGCGTGCTATCGGCATGTCTCTGCACTTGGTGCTTTGCACACACTTTGTCTCTGAGCCCCTCATAACAATATTATGAGGTAAACGCTATTACCCGCGTTTTATCGAAAGGCCACCTGAGGCTCAAAAGGCCATGCATCTTGCCCGATTCCACTACTAGTAAATGGTGGAGAATCTTTACTCTCTTTTCACTACATCATATTTCTCTCATACTGGCCGTCCTTGGATGGCCTAAAAGGTTTGTAATTGATTCTTCATCACGCATTGTCGTTCATTTAATGCCGTGCGATGATAACCTTTAATTTTCACACTTGGGAGATGCTGAGAGGGATGATAGAGTGAACAATACTCATGTATGAAGCTCTTTCTCTGTAATTTCTTTGGTGCAGTAGGGACATGCCAGCTCTGGGCATATCTACATACTTAACCATAAAGAAAGAAGTGGAAAAGCAAACCCCAAGTTTATATTTTAAGATGCTGTGGCAACATTTGATATGCAATCAGAGTTTTGAATTTTATATGTGAAAAGTCATTTTCAGAAAAATCAAATATAAGCAGAATTAGTGCTCTCCACTGTGTGAAAAATCTCCAAAATACTAAGGAAAGCTCTCTTCAAGATACTTCTTTTATCATTCTCTGAGGATATATATATATATATATATATATATATATATATATATATATCAACAAGGGAATCCTAGTAATGGTACAATTTGAAGAACAGGTGCTGTACAGGTGTCAACCTGGAGCTTTGAAATTATTTCATTTAAACCATGATAGCTGTAAAAAACCTGCCACCAAATGTACATTATTTATAAACAAAGGATTAAAAATTTTTTTCATGAGGCAAATCCATTTTATGCTTCTGTGGATCTCAGAACGTAGACTACAGAATAAATATGCAGCTCGTTGGGGGTCAGAATCAGGGCCTGTTGAATCATCCAGGTCTTTATAAGGAGAGTCTTTGTATCACATTGGTAACTATGGGCTTTTTATCAGTCAGCATTTGCTAAATCATGGTTGGATGGATGGTGGAAAAAGCCGAACCCAGGTCTAGGCAAATCTAAGGGGAAATCGGAAATTAGAAAATTAAAAGCTGGTTTTATCACTATGCTGATAATAGACTTGCAAAGTACTTTTCCATTTATCATGTTATTTGGCCCTCGACAACTATTATAAGTGTGCACAAAAGCATATTGGAAGTGTGTAAACTGAAGGTATTACGATTGCTATTATTTGTGAGGCCCTCACCCTGCTCCTGTCTGGCACCAGTTCCCCCAGCAAGGGTGCTATGGCCCGTGACTGCTCTCTCTATAGCGCCTGGTGCACTGACAGTGAATGTGTGTGTATTTAAGAGCGTGGAATTATGGGCAGACTAATGTGATGGGACCTTATTGTAGCCTTTGTGCATTTCTGGATTTTTAACATTTGTGCAAATAATAATGATTGTTAACATGCATAAAGCACTATATTGAGGGCTTGGCATTGTTCTGAGTCCTCTATACACATGGAAACATCTAAACTTCCAAACAGCGAGACAAAGTCAGTATTACTATTGGTCCCCATTTTTCAGGTGAGGACACTGAGACACAAAGAAATGAAGTTACACAGCTAATAAATGACATGGCAAGCCCTTCAAACCCAGGCAGTCTCCCAAATCTGGGCTCCCAACCAGGATGCTACACTTTTCCATGAACCACCGTAAGTTAGAAACAAAGAGGCTGCTTTCCACTTTAAGAAGACAGGATCACCTTGGCTGGTGATAACTCTCGAATCCCAAAGGCTCCCTCCCTAAGGTAGGAAAGGCTCTTTTTACATCCCTTCCACACACCACCGTGTATGTGTAGCCATGAAGGCTACATGTAGCTCAGCCTAGTTCTTCCCAGGTAGATGCATGTTCTTACTGTCTACAAGAGTGTGGGAGAAAAAAAAAATCCACATTTCGATAGTCAGAATTAATGTTTAGGAGTTGGTTGTCACTGGAAGAGTTACTCATACACATGTACACAGGTCATACCATACAAACTCTGTCTCAATATTTCTATAACAAGAGAGAAAGTTCTTCAAACTAAGGTGGACTTTCAAATGTGGGATATAAATTACATTCCTGTCCCTTGACCCAGAAGGTACATTTCAGCACATGCAAAGAACTAAGCTGATACTGTATTGGCCATTTAGAAGAAATTCCTTGGGGTTGCCTGGGTGGCTCAGGCACGTGAACGTCTGCTTTTGGCTCAGGTCAAGATCCCAGGGTTCCTGGGATCGATCCTCGAGTTGGGAGCCTGCTTCTCCTTCTGCCCCTGCCTGCTGCTCCCCCTGCTTGTGTTCTTTCTCTCTCTGTCAAATAAATAAATAAAATCTTAAAAAAGAAAGAAAGAAAGATTGATTGATTCTCGGTAGAAAAAGCAACCAGAAAATTAAGTATTTCCCTAACAGAAAGGAAGTCTTGTGACAGAGAACAGACGATGTCACCTTTTGTCTCTGGCTTCTGTCTGAGGGGATGCAGATGACGGCAATTTCTTGAACCACTTTAGTGCACAACAGGAGCTAATCAACAAGATATTAAAAGCAATAGCACCCATCCCTGGTGAGTTAATCTTACATGTCTCTCCCCCCCACCCCCCACCATCATAAAGATTATTGGGAGTCAATCCTTCGTTGAATTCCAACAACTACAAGTGTATATATAATACAAGTTATTTTTTTACTCTTATTTTTAATGCCTCAGCCATTAAAGATACTTCATTCTGAAGCTTTTCTGAAAAATGCACTGAATGCATAGTTACAATCCAAGTGATTCTATAGCCTTCCCTCTTTGCAAAGCATTTTTGACTTTTTGCCAACCATCAAAAATACACATTGGGATTAGTTTACTGGCAGAGACATAAAACTAAAAGAATAATGAGGGAGAAAAAAGGCGCTGGGAATAGAACAGTATAATGGGAACTACTGATTGCCATGCCATACCTTAGCCTTTTAATATTACAACAACAGCACTAGATTGTGCTTGACGGGCTCCATACATCTGCCCCTCCCCCTGGATGTTCTTTTCCATTTTCGGTCTTCCATTTACAATAGCCTAGTGAGGGAAGTGGGACGAGTATATTCTAATTTTGCAGAAAGTTACACAGTCAACAAAATGCTTAAAATTGGAACTGACTCTTAGGGAAGTGTTCTTCGAACAGCAGAATTTTGTGACTAGTAACGTGGTGGCAAACTTATCATAGTATGGCAAACTTGTCATCAGAAATACTCAATATGACTATATCCCTTACAGCATGGGCAACTGATGGCTCTGAACGGCTGGCTGCTGGTCCCCCTCCCATGGTCACTGTGCACTATGGAGCATCATCGCGTCTGGCTGGTCTGGCTAGCCCAGGCTCCTATGAATGTTGTGGACTAGATTTAATGCGCTGGGGCATTCTTACTTTATGTAATACATAAATACGTTTCAATGCAGAGAACGCATCAAATCTTTTTTTTTTTTTTTTTTTTTGGTAAAACTATAGAAGCGAGTAATTTTTAAATTACTTTTATGGTGAATCCCATTGTCAGAAGCCATGCTTGATTTACCTGCCCTGTTAATAACAGATCTGCTTAAAGTAACACCTGCATTTTAGATGTTATTATCAACTGGCTCTGGTTAATGGACTTAGATTTCTTTAAAGCCTGCTAGAAAATAAACAGAAAAGAAAATTAACCACTGCCTTAAAAACTTGGGAGGTTCTGATGATGCTGATCATTTGTTTGGGAATAATCTGGTTACTTTTTATTTTTAAATAATTATCCTCTCTCAAAGGCCCTGTGGCCTCATCAGCTTTCGTTTCAAAATAAGGGCAACAGAAATCCCTGAAGTTCCTGTGAGAATCTGCCCTCCAGGGCAGTCCTGGTGGCTCAATGGTTTAGCACCGCCTTCGGCCCAGGGCGTGATCCTGGAGACCCAGGATTGAGTCCCACATCCGGCTCCCTCTATGGAGCCTGCTTCTCCCTCTGCCTGTGTCTCTGCCTCTCTGTCTCTGTGTCTCTCATGAATGAATAAATAAAATCTTAAAAAAAAAAAAAAGAAAGAAAGAAAGAATCTGGCCTCCAAAATGATTCCTTCAAAATGTGCCTCTTTGCCTTGTGATAGCCACGATCCAAGGCAACTTTCAAACACACGTGTCACGTATCACCATTTCCCCTACACCTGAGATTACCACACAGTATTTCCTAGTAATTTGAAGGCAAAATCATAAAACAAATATGAATTCTCACTATAATCTAATTTTGCATTTACTTTTTGTAAAGGTCTCTTCAAAAGAGAGAAGGACCTTGTTCCTGAATATACACATGCACCTGAAGACAAGTGGTTTACCAAAATTTAATATTAACTTTTGTAAATTCTGTAACCTGCAGCTGGAAATGGAAGCAGCCCCAGTGTTCCAGTTCCATTATTGTCAATACTCATGCAACAAAAACGTGTAAGAAAAAGCCTCAGTCAATGACTTATTTGTCTTAAGCCCTATCATGCAATCACAACAGAATCTTAATAACAGGATTTGACTCTATCACCTAATTATACCAGGGATGACTTTTTAGAACATTGGACCTTCATTTGTAATTGTGATGCCCTCTTGTGAAATCTAAGCAGATGAATGAGGTTAAATTAGGACACCATCAAGAGAAGGAACCTAAATTTGAGTACATCTGCCACCAGTGGCACTAGGGATTCAGCATGGACACAAATCAAATGCTTCCTATGTAAGCAGAGTTAATTAGTCCTAAAAATGCCCTAACACAGTACAAGGCAGTATTTCTTCTCAGAAAATGCAACTTTATACTGAGAAATATATTCCATCTTAACTTTAAAATGTCATTCAAAATTATCCTATGAGAAAGGGCATCCATTTAAAACATCTGGCCTGGAACCAAGTTGTGGAGTTGCATTCTGCTTCTTAAAATTCACTGTTGTAAGAATCCAGACTTTTTCTCTCCTAAACTGTGGCTTAGGAGACCTTAACACAATGTTGTACACCTAGTGTGGGTCATTTTGGCACTAGATGGAAGGATCCTGCCTTTCTTCTCCATCTTAAAGACGTCTTGGGGGGATATCTTAACGTGATCAGGGCCCTTAGACTCTTCCTAACAAGCATTGCCACAAAGTAATCTCTTGTAACCCTTATGGTTGCAGGCACAGAACAAGACCATTGTGTGTGACCTGATTTCATTTCAGTGACTGTCCCAGTAAAGAATGACATCATCCCATCCTTTTTTCTTGATCTCCACTTGTGACTGTCCCCATATCCCCACCCCCACCCTCATCATAATTAAACTGTTCCCCTCCCTCCCTGCTCCGCACTCCTCATCCCCAGGGGAGTAGCTATTTTCCTCTTAACTTCCTGCCTGAATGTACCATTATGGCAAGAGCAAAGGGTTTTCCTCTGGTGGGTTAATATCCTCAGAGTTTGTTTCCTTGCCATATTAGACAAAGCTCTATTCTCTTGGCTGCCAAAGCATACTGAGAAGACCATCTGCTAGGACAGGTCTCTGTCAGATGAAAATGGAGAAAAGCCAGCTAAAGGTGGCACAGGCTGATGGGTGCAATGTTTCTCATCCTATTGAGGTTTGGTGTTTTCTTTCAACACAGATTCATTGGCTTTGAGGATGTACTGTCTAAACAGATCCATTTAACTGTGTGTATGCATGTGTGCATGTTGGTAGCTCACGCATACTAGCGCTCACTTTATCACTTAGATTTGTATTGATGACTCACACATGAAAGTATTTAGTTTCGGAGGGATGAAAGGACGACACCGGAGAAGACATTAGTTTCAAAACTGGCATTCAAAGGCAACTAAATAAAACGGTGTGAAGGAAGACGTGGGTTAGGTTTTTTTGAGTGTTATCTCTTACAGGGAAAAATTAAAATCCATTTAATATGCCCCACATCCGTGTAATAGAGAATGATGCACAAATTCAAACTATGAGCTATGAAGACACTGCAGAAACTGTAGATTACTTTGATACAATAGTGTAAAAGAGTCAGAATAAAACGTATATTCTCTAAGTTTTCAATTACGTAAAATATTAGGTAGTACCATATGAAATTGCTGCTTGTATGGGTCAAAAATAGTCAAATAGTGGCAATTTTCTAGGAGTCCTCATTGCACAAATTCATATACAAAAAACTTTATGGGCTGGGGTTAAGTGTGTGTGTGCATTACCTCAAAAAATTCATATTGGATCGTTATTATATTGTTTTACAACAAATGTGTTATTTTAATTGACATTAGGATATGCAATGCGAAATGTTAAGGACGAGAATGTTCACAAAGAAGAATGGGCTTCTTAGCACCTCCAAATTCAGCTCTGGATATTCTGCAGCAACCTTTAAATGCTCAGTGGATACAAGGATAATTTTAGCTGTTTTAAGGGCCTAAACCTAAAATTGATTCATTGAAAAGATGTAGTTTACTATTACAGTCCATGGGCAATATGGACAATTAACAAAAGCTCTTAAATTTAAATTAAGGCATTAAGTATAACAAATTATTAAGGTAATATAAAAAAATAATAAAGTGCCAGGGAGGCACAGCTAAGGCATACTTATGATAAAATTTTCCATCCTAAATAGGCATCAACAGGACTAAGAAAGGTCTTAATTTCCTTACAAACAACACAGTCGCTGTTCTAAGCTATCCCATCTGTGTGCCCCAAACCTTGTCTGACAGAGCATTTTTTGAGTCCAGAAGGTACAATAGCGGCCATTCAGATTTTGGCAGGTGTATTTCAAGCTGAAAACCAGGCTTCACAAAAAATAACAGTCTGTTCCACAGGTGTGAACATTTTTGACAAGAACCCTCAAAATCTCCCCCAAGCTGTGAAATTTAATTATCCTTTTGTTGTCTTATTGTATGTGAATACAATCCATCTCTCCTTGGACCAAGAGAGAGTCTTCTGGCAATTGGACAATCAGGAGATGCTTAGGCAGCTTCTGAGTTTTGCTTATAGCATCTCCTGGTTCTGTCTCTTGTGTTATTTTGGAGGTGATGCCAACTCAATGAACTGCAGGTAAGCAGTTCCTAAAGCTGGAAAAATATTAAATGAGAGAACTTTATATTCAGATGACAGGAGCAGAGAGGCGATCAAAAGTGCACAGGGCAGCATTTTGAAGCTCTAAGGCTCATTAAAGTGGTCCTTATTTTATAAACCTGTCTGAGCAAACACAGAAAGGACTCATTTCTTGCTACAAAATTTACCAGATGGGAAGACTGTGGATCTGTGAGTACAGATGTGGTGGTGAAAAGTGACTCAGCTGCCTATCGAATCCAGCTCAAGTGATGGATGAGGAAGGGCAGAGATTTTGAAGCTAGCAATTGGTCAGACTTTGAATCGGAATTTTCCAGTCCAAAAACAGAAAAAGACTGGAAACTTCTCTCATAGGAGACCTACAGAATTTTAAGAAGTGTTTTGTGTGTCAAATGTGACCAAGTGATTCTAACTTGATCCAATATTAAATGTACTTCTGTTTTCTCATAATAAGAATATGCTGAAAAATAAAAAGGATATAATGCTTAAAGTGATTAAATTACCCCTTAAATGGAGAACTGACTCAAGAAGATGAAGAACCCTTAAATAGTCACAGTTCTACTGCTTATTGAATTAATTTCTAACCAGATATTTTTTTTAGTTTCTGTTTTGCAATATTTCCTCTCCTGGTTGAAGTTTTGAAGGAAGGAGACCTAAATTTCAACTTGTTTTCTCTTATTTTTTATTTAGCTTGTGGATAACCAGCTTCCAATAAATTTCTGGTGATACCCTAGCTCATCTATGCACAAAACACTGAGAATTACAGAAAAAAAATAGCAATATTCATGATTTTCTGTTAAGGAACTAACCCCAGACTTCCATACACTTCCAGATACTTCCCTGCTAAACTTGCCATTTGTAGCGTGGACACAATGCTTACTTCTGTAAGTATTAGAAAGAGAAGCTGGATAAATCAATCCTCAATTCAGGCCAGGCCTGTTGAAGATTTCATTTTGTTTGTATGAGGTTCACAAACTTTTTTTTCCCACAAACTTTTTGGTGATTAGAGGACTTTATCCAAGACAACCTGGACCAACACAGGATGTTGGATGAAAAACAAGCGAAGGAAGGGCAATGATTTTGAAAAGCTGCAATTTGAAAGCAGTAGGAACTCAACAGTTTCCATTGCATTAGTTTGGTTGGGGTAGAAGGGAACACATTTCAATGTTGATATTTGAGAAAGACAGACACATGGGGCTGTAAACTCACATGAATCAACACCCCTAAGAATATTTTTGCAACCAAGGTTGTATTGTTTAGGTGTGACTCTGTAACTCTTCCTGGCCCCACAACACTCTGGCACTAATATTTACTTGGCCAAGGCCAGAAAGTGTCAAGGCAGATCTATGAACAAGACAGTTGATACCTGAAGTTTTCACCTGAGACTGGATGGCTGGGTGTAGCGGGCCTGCCATTCACTGCCTCTAATCCCCGTGAGCTCCCTAACAGCTCATGACATGTTAATAAAGTTCTATGATTCTTTCTTTCCTTCTTTCTTTCAGTAATCTTTACACCCGATGTGGGGCTCAAACCCACAACCCCGAGATCAAGAGTCACAGGCTCTACTGACTGAGCTAGCTGGGTGCCCCTAATTCTTTGGATACTCTTAATTCAGATGGTTCTTTTGCCATCCCTGAAGACTAATTTCATGAAATGGCTCGATCACATTGAAGGCTCCTTTTAGCTCTCTCAGCCAGGGAGGATGAAAATGCTACAGGAAGGTGCAGGACTTTTCAGTTTCTTACAATTATTCCCCATCCATGGAACAGCCCCTTTTCAAGTGACATGGGGTGTGCAGGTTTAATTAGCGCCTTGGTTTAATTAATCAAGAGATAAATGTTTGATAGAGTACCTTTGAAGATTTTCTGCAATTACTCTGTCTTGGAGAACCTGCATGTCATCTGCCAAAATCGCCTTCTTCAGACGGTGGTGGGTGGCCGTCAGCACCTACAATGGAGGAGAGCAAATGTGCCCTCAGTTGCATTTTATCAGTGGCTGCTCTCATCTTTCTGCTGGCGCCCTTTCACAACTTCAAAGGGGGAACATCATTAGGAATAATATGCTTCAAATTTTATCCACCCTGCTTTTCTTACAATCACTTGCTAGAGACTTTGAAATATGGTGGGTAATTCAGTGCTTTTGTAGGAGTTTCCATTCGTCTCTCTCTTCAGAGAGACTTTCCCTTAGATTCATTTCATATTATTCTTTGACTGGGTTTCCTAAAACTAATAAAGAAGAATTTCTTTTTAAAAGTTTACAAAGTGTTCCAAGTTTAAAAGTTGAGTGACATCAAATTTCAGGTTGTGACACCTGTTTGAAAGGAAAATGTCCTGACTCATAAAATCTCCTAAGAGCTGCTGCAAGCTGTTATTTGATGAGTAGCAAAGTAAGCATTTAGAAGCGGTTAAATTTGTTTCTATTCTGCATTTAAGGCAGTTGAAAAATGTAACTAAAATCAACTTAAATACTTTTATTAAAGGAAACACCCAGATTAACTCAGTAAGTACCTGATAATGCAATCTTGCTGCCATCAATAGCACATTTTAACATGTATACATTATATGATATATAGTATAGAAGAGGAAGTAGAAAAAATATATATCTTGTAAGAAAATATAAGCTATCAGAAATATAAAAGGATAGGAAAACAATACGCACAATTTAACAACCCTCAATTTCCTTTACCTTTAAAAAGGATTTCTCTTGCAGCATAAATATTAAAACATTTCATGTGGAGCTTTCTTACCTCTTCACTGGCAAAAACAATTGTCGATACATGCAGAGGGGAATCTCAGAGGTAATGGATATAGATTATTTCCCTCAATAAAATAGACCTGGAATCTCTTCTGGATCTGAACTGGCCCTGGTGATTCAGGTTAAGTGTCGGCAGTACCTGGTCCTTTGCTCTGTTCTGGAAGCTTCATTCTTATAGAGAGGTTGCTGCAGTAGGGCCTCTCTGGTGCTGGCCTATTGCCGCAGGACCCTTCCTCCCACGCCACCCTTATCATGTCTCTTTCCATTCCTGACAGAGGCTCAACTCCTCCACCCATTTACGCCACCCTCCCTAATCTGGCACACCCAACCCAGTTGACCTTTTGACTGTTCTCCTGTGCTTCCCATCCTGGGAGTTGGTGAGCTCCAAGACAACTTTTACAGTCTCTGTTCCCATGTCTCTGATACTATTGAAAATTATTATAAGCGTCACAAAGATGTCTACTTTTTAAACACGTTCCTAGAGGACATGTGAATGTTTATATTTATAATTATGCATGACACCTTGTGATCTCCTGAAGTAAGAGTTTACACAGGAGTGTAAACTGTTAAGTATCTGGCTGTGGTTATGCTGGCATAGCCCAATGCCAAAGAACACCCTTTTTGTAGTCATTCTGAATAAACTACTGGAATCAGATGCCTGAATTCACTGGCTATGTGACCTTGAGTGAATTACTTAATTTCTCTATGCCTCAGGATCCTCTGAAAAATGAGGATTGAGGATAGTATCTAACCCATACGGTTCATGTGAGGATGACATGCTAGCATCCATGTAAAGAACTGAAAGGGGTTCATGGCCCAACATAAGCACACATTAAACTGGCAATTATTATTACTTGGGGTAAAAAATTTTTTCTCTTTTTTTTAACCTGTGATAAAGATACAATTGCCTTTGCAGTGGTAACTTGCAATCAAAAGATATTTTAATGGAACGAAACCAGAGTTTTCATAAATTTTATAAACGAGGGTTCTGATTTGTCATCATTAAAATGATAATGTGTGGGAGAATAATGTAACAATTTAATTGCATAAGCTATTAGAGGAAGAAGAGAGGCAGCCTCAATACCTGGCTGATAAGTATGTGCCCACGAGAGGCAAATGGGGGCACCTGAGTGGCTCAGTCGGCAGAGCATCTGCCTTTGGCTCAGGTCATGATCCCAGGATCCTGAGATGGGGACACTGGCTCCCTGTTCATTGGGGAGTCTGCTTCTTCCTCTCCCTCTGCCTGCCCCCCTCGTGCTCTCTCTCTCTCTCTCAAATAAATAAAATCTTTTTAAAAGTTTGCCTTTTTTTTTAAACAATTTCATCAATGAACACTTGCTTAAACTTATTCTTTAATTTCAGCAAAACAGCATCGTCTGGCAAAGAAAATTAATATTAAAGAGAATATTATTGGTTTATGGTTTTATTCATATTTAATAAGTAATTTCTTTTGGGTTTTCAATGATCTAAATATAATGCTATTATTAGGGGTGTACAGTTATACAAGTATAATTCAAGTCTTTTATACCTACGTTTTTTAGGGTACATATTTCAGTGACATTTTAGTAGAATAATAATATAAGCCAATACTGGGGGCTCTGTGGTCCATTGGTCAGGCTGGGAAATGCTATAGGAGAGGACCCACCAGCCTAGCTTCCTCAGGGTTCTCCCCCCATCCCTCTTCCTCCTCTCCTCTCCTCCTGCCATGAGACTCTATTTACACTTTCATTTCGCTGTTCTTTACCTAGAAAAGTCCACCATTATTGGCTCCATACATTCAAATTCTAAGTGCCTCTCTGGGATCCACTAAAATTCTGACATTTCCTGACAACCTTCGTTTTCATTTCTTTCACCAGCACTCCAACACTTAAAAATCTGTGCCACAATGTGGCATTTAGTTATACAGTCCCCACTGTTGTCACTGCAGCTTATATGAGTGAAGGGCTCATTTCACGATCAGGTTTTAGGATCGCTAAGCGTGAGGGTTATACTTGAGGCTCCGTCTACATCTCATACTCTAATCAATAATGTGGCCACGGGTTAGTACCATGTACCTTGGATGGAGCATCCCTTCATGTCAGGATCTGAGTCACATATTGGTCCTGGGTTTGCTTTGGAGTTTATTCAAGCTTTAGTAAAAAATATCTAATCTGAGACCCTGAATGGCTCCTGAAGCAAGGATAGATTGTTGGTCCGCTGGGCGCTGAAGCTGGGACATACAAACTTGAATGAAGCAGGGAATCACTGGCCTGGCTCTGGGTCATTTTGCCCTCCCTTTTTCTTAAGCCAGATTTACAATTTTTTCTGTAAGCAATGACTTAGCACAAGACTCAGATGTGTCTTGCGCAAACACATGTGGGGAGAGAGAGAGTGAGAGAGCAAGAAAGAGAGCACTCATATGAATCTCAGTTTCTCTGTAAAGTACACAGATAAGATTGGAGGACATTCAAAATCCCTTTCTGGGGACACCTGGGTGGCTCAGCGGTTGAGCATCTGCCTTCGGCTCAGGGGTGATCCCATGGTCCCCGGATCGAGTCCCACATCAGGCTCCCTGCATGGAGCCTGCTTCTCCCTCTGCCTATGTCTCTGCCTCTCTCTCTCTCATGAATAAATAAATAAAATCTTAAAAAAAAAATCCCTTTCTGCTCTAAAATTCTCGAAAACATTGGCACGTACGCCTATTAATTTGACAATACATCCACAAATAAATGTGGGTGTGCATCAGAATTTCACCTGCTGATAGTATACTGGGAAGATTGAGCTTGATAGTTTCAGGGCTGTGCTTTCAAAGTTTGGTTTGTATGAGCGCTGTCGTACTTAGCACTCATGAATCCGTGCTATAAGCAAGTAGATGATCGAACTTAACTCTCTCTGCTTTCAGTTGTTCAGAAACTGAGCTGCATTTCCTGGCTCCCAAACTTCGTAAACTCATCCGATTTTGCTGCAGAGAAATGTCATTAAAGTAACAGTCCTCCGTGGAAAACACTAGCACCATTCATAGTGAAACGCTGAAACAGTAACTGATGTTTTTAAACGGTGAACTGGAGGCACTTCCCTGCACAGTTCGCACATACACACTGAGATGGACGTGTAAGGCAAATGCTTCGTTTTCTTAGGCAGTTGTCCTTTAATTTCTCCTTAAAAGTGGCTTTTCGTCTTGTTGCAGGAGTGCATTCTGTCTTTGCTTGCTCTGCCTTGGAAAGTAATAACAGCTCCAAACGGCTTTCCCTAAGGAGTTGTTGGAAGGCCCAAAATGTCCTCATTAGAAAACTTGCACTGAACCACACAAATCTCGCCATTGTGAATGGTGCTCGCATGTGGGACTATTACTTCATGCACAATGACATGAGACCAGAAAACATGTGAACAGGAAGCCAAACCCAAGAGAGAGTTGGGGAGCTTCCAGCTTTCCGAACGGCACAGAAATGAAGCAACATTCAGCAATCTTCTGCACTCAGGTGTCTGGGGGGACTGCACAGCTGTGCCCTAGCCCACTCTTCAAACACTGCGCAGGAGAGCAACAGTGGCTCACCAGCACCCCGTCTGGAGTAAATCATTCTGTCAGCAAGCCCAAAAAGATTGTGAGGAGTGTAGCACTTGCTCATGAAGCCAAGGCTTTAAATGGCTTGAGTAACCTACATGTGGAATGACCAGCACCATATATGGAAGCTCAGTATATTCCTCATACTTTCTATTGTGCTAATGGGAATTTCCCCAAATAGATCTCGCTCCTTCTTTCCACAATAAACTTTCCCATGATGCAAGTTCATCTCATTCTAAAATATAATATATATGGTGATTATTTTGTATAAATGATACAGTAACAGTTCCTTTCTGGAACTTCTCCTTTTTCTTTTTTTTTTTTTTTCTTTTCTTTTCTTTCTTTTTTTTTTTATGGCGGAAACATTTTGGTAAAAATAGAAACCTATTTCATGATCTCAAAAGCCCAAAATAATTTCTGAAGTTTGGGGAATTTTGAAGTGAACTATCAGATGCCAGATGGAATTTAGCTTATAACCAAATACTATCTTTCTGATGAGCGATAAACTTTATATTTACAAGTGGAAAGAGCTTCTTAAATCTGTTTTTAAATATGTTGATACAGTTTACTTTCCAGAAAGAAATATTATATGACTTTGTGAGACTAGTCAAAGTCTGGGGCTAAGCCCCCTTCATAATAACTGGTATTTGCTCTGAAGTGTTCAGGTGGGGAAGGCACTCTGAAATGCAGGAAATCCGATCGAGGCTTTGCCACAGAAGATTAAGTGCTGAGTGCAGCAAGGGTGAAAGGTATAAGAAAACTGAGGTTATCAAGTAATCAGACCTCAAAGATTTAAAAAGTCACAGCTTCCTGTCTGCTAATCAGATTGTTTTCAATTCACTCTAAATGCTAAAATTCCTCCAGTTGTCATTTTTTAAAAATTCACAAATGTTACCCACCCCTCCTTTCCAATTATGTACCATTCAAGCACATGGGAAGAACTTGCCTGTCACAGGGAAGGAGGAGATGGTTGTAGGCTCAGTAATGGCCAGATGGGAAATCATCAACTTTGCCTTAGTCTTAGAAATGACCTCCTTTTCTTTAGTCTCTGAGAGCAACCCCTAATTCATGGAAATGTCTGCTGAGGAAGGGCTGCTTCTTCATGATTAAATATTCTTTGTAAATATGTGCTCTTCCTCAATAAGTATTCCACTAGCCCACAGATCTTTTTTCCTAGTCTCTCCTAATTGCTGAAGGCTCAGAGGAAGTACAAATTAGTCTTTTTAAAGGGTATGCATGGCTATTGGCAAGACTGCCCTAGACATGGCCTTCCTGTTGAAAAGTTAATGGAAAAACAATCCGCTCAACAGCAGGGATGCGAGATGAAAGCTCAGAGCCCAGTAAGCCCAGATATTGACATTTCTTGGGGGCATCGAGCATAATAGGGAGAGCTTAAAAATCCCCTTCCCACAAATCTGGCAATTTTCTACTTCTTAAAAACACTTTTTTGATTTTTTTTTTTACTCAATGTTGCAGTCTACCTTCTTATTGGCACTTCAGCTCAACATCCCTCCCAGCCAAGAACTCAATTTTCTGTTATAAAGTTGTGCCTCCTCTTGTTTTATGGTATTCCACTGTAGCTACCTAGTTGAGCCCCAAGTTAATAGAGACTTTTCCTTTTTCCTTTCATTCTCTCATTCAGCCCCCAAGTCGAGAATGTCTTACCTTCTAAATCTTTCTGGTATCTGGCCCTGCCGTCCATCCACCTGCACTGCTCAGGACCTCAGCATTTCTCACTGTACACTACAATAGTCTTTGAACCTGTCTCCTAGTTTACCACCCCCACTCCGGCTTTGCCCAACCCCCATTGCGTACTGGATACTAGATGCTCTATGTAAAACCTTCCTAAAACAAAAATCGTATCTACTCTCTGCCTCCTTCTCCCCATGCAAAGTCCTCCATCGATTCCATTGATTAGAGGGTCACCCTGACAATGCGGGTGCTGGTGAGTTAAGTGCCATGCTTCCATCATTGGGATGGGTTTGCTACCAATAAATACATTCGTCTCTTAAACCAAACAGTGTCTTAATGATGCAGTTGGTTTACGTTTCAGCCCAAGCTTCTTATATATATATCGATATGATCCTATAAAACAGACTTTTTGCAGATCACGAGCAGGTCCATGCAGGAGTTTGAGTTTTCCTAGAGTAATAGGTCTAAACACCTCAGCATGAGGCACCGGAGTAGTCATGGTTGGGCCCCAGACTAAATCTCCAGCCCCTCATAGATTCAACACTTGAGCACCAACCCCAGGCTTTCTCACACATTCTTTTCTTTAATCCTCCTCTTCAGCAAGATCCTTTCACACCTCTGGCTGATGCTTTAAAACTCACGCAATCACTGTCATCTTTGTCATCCTTTGATGGATACTAGGCAGAAATACTCACTCTGGCTTCAATTCTGTCACTTAATCTAAAAAGCACTTCTGTTTTTGCAGGTAGTGCACTGTTAGGAAAATTATCTGTCGTTTCGAACTGTCCCCTCAGACTATAAACTCTTCCAGGGCAGAGTTTGCATCCCTAGTCCTTAGCATAGCATGGAACACATATTAGATGCTCAATAAATGAATGGATTGAATCAAAGATGAAAAAATAGAGTAAATGGAAAAGTCCTAAAATGGATGGAAACCCTGCTATTTCCCAACACTGTACTAAGTAGTTCACATCTATGATCTCCTTTCAGTGCTTTCAACAATCCAGTCTTTGGGGGCAGTAGAAGTGGTCATATCTTACAAACGTGAAACCTAAGGCCACAAAGCTTAAAGATCCTGCTGTTGGTCTTATAACCAGGTAATGGCAAAAGCAAACCTCAAATCTGGACCCCATCATGGTTTGTATTCTTTCTACTATGACCGAGTATGCCTTTGAAGCTAATGTTGAGATTATGTGGCTGATCTTTGTAATTAAATTAACTAGCATATAGAAGTTAGTGTTGACAGATCACTTTTAAATTTAGGGGTAGAAGCAACTAGAATCCAGTCTCATTTTCAGCTTTAATTACGCCTTAGAATTTCTTGGAAGCCACAGAGAATTCTAAGTGGAAATGTCATTTAAAGCGATCCTTTAAAATAGACATAATTCTAAAGGATGTTTCCTATGTTTACTGAATAATTCTATTGCATTCCGAAATTTGATATGAAATCTTCCCACGTGGCCCATGTTGGATATTATATCACACAAAATTCTGGGCACTAGATAGATACAACAAATGTGAGGCCATATGTATGTGTAAGTGTGTATTTAAGTATCCTGAACTCTCACACGCATTTGTATGTCTAAACATGTAAACGCAAACACACGCATCTATACATGCTCATTGTATGTGGTTTTCACATCTGCTTGCCTAAAGATAAAGACAATGCAGGGCAGCCCCGGTGGCGCAGCGGCTTGGCGCAGCCTGCAGCCTGGGGCGTGATCCTGGAGACCCTGGATCGAGTCCCGCGTCAGGCTCTCTGCATGGAGCCTGCTTCTCCCTCTGCCTGTGTCTCTGCCTCTCATTCTCTCTCTGTCTCTCTATAAATAAATAAACAAAATCTTAAAAAAAAAAAAAGACAATGCAGCTCAGTGGATTCATCAGAATACTTAACGGCACTAAAAGTGAGAGGTCTTGTCATTTTGTATTTCTTAGCTTTCTTTTTTAAAAATTTTTTTTAAAGGATTTTATTTATTTATTCATGAGAGACACACAGAGAGAGAGAGACAGAGACACAGGCAGAGGGAGAAGCAGGCTCCATGCAGGGAGCCTGATGTGGGACTCGATCCCGGGACCCCAGGATCATGCCCTGGGCCGAGGGCAGGTGCTAAACCACTGGGCCACCCAGGGATCCCCATTTCTTACCTTTCTTACCTGAGTAAGGACAGTGATTTTCTATATGCCACAGTGCACCAAATTATAATCATGGTTTTGTAAATGTAAGTCGTACAACTACCCAAAACAGAACTTCAAGTTCAGAAACCGTACCTTCCTTACTGTTATTCTCGGGTTTTAAATTCACTTTTTGTTGAAAGACAATTTCTCAAAGCAACGAGCATCAGCCCGGAGAAAAATACTCTGTTAATTCAGCATTCTTTACCAAAACACAGTACAATGACGGTGCTTTGGTTTTGTCCAGGGCTTAAGAAGTTAGTGCCCATGTTCCTTGAATATTTGAACCCTTCAGCTCTGCAGTGAAGAACCCCCTAACGATTCGCGTGTCCGCTACAGTCAACGTGTTTTGTAGAGTTTACACAAGCCCGTGCAAGTCCCAAGCCGACACCGAAAGATGGGATTCATTTCACAGTGTGGAAAGGAACTCCCAACAATTACATTTGTCTGAAACTGGGAGCCCTGCAAGCTGCAGAACTGAAGGTTTAAGTCCTGCCGTCTTCTGGGCTTGTCCCACAGGCCAGGTGAATAACCCGGATTCCTGTCTGGGGTGACGAGGTGGTGCCCCAACAGTCAGAAGCCGCCAGGACTCGGTGCAAGGGGCCAATTTCGGCACCTGGCCCGGGTGCTCTTCTGTGAAGTGAATTATCGACTCAAGCCTCCTTCCCCTCCCGGTGCTTTTAGGAGGGGCTCGACTGGGTGGAGGACTTTGGCCAGAAACTCAACTTTCCATCACCTACGAATCCCGGCCGGGGCAACGCTTCCCGGGACTAGATACCACCCAACGGGCAAGGGCAGTGCGGAAAGTTGGTTTCCTTCCTTCCTACCGAAGCAGCAGAGCATCATACTCACAGGCGCCGCCTTCACGGTCCCCTCTGGAGAGCCGGCTCTGGGAACCGGCAGCGTGCGGGGGAGCGGAGATAAGGAGGCAGCCGGGCTTCCTTCCTCCCCCGGAGGCCGAGGGGCATCGTTCCCCGCCGCCCTGACCTCCGAGGCGCGGGGAGGCAGGGAGGCCCGGGGCCTGCGCGCCCGGGCTGGGGTCCGCTCTCCGCCGCCGCAGACGCCCGGCCGGACAGCGGCCCCAAGAGTCATTAGGGTCTGTCCGCGAAGGGCTTGCAGGATGAGGAGGGTTACATAAGCCCGCGCGTGTGATTATCATCGCACACCCCCCGAACCAAGGCTGCCAGACAAACAAAAGGCAGTTCCAAGAAGAGGAGGAGCGGAGGCAGAAGTTACGCTGGGGGTGAATTTCGGGACACTGCTCAACTGACGGGGAGGGAAAAAAAAGAAAAAGGCAACTCAGTCTGTGTATGCAAACCTCGGCAAACAAACAGCGAGCCGCAGCTGGCGGCCGGGGGGGGGGGGGGGCGCGGCCCGTGGGGCGCCCGCTCGGTGGCAGCGCCCGGCAGAGGTGGTACTTGGAGGGACCAAGGGCTCGGTAAACACTGCTGCTTCGGAGCCTCGGCCCAGGTGCTCCTTCTGCTCGCTCCTCTCTCGTCCCGGGCTCTTGCTTCCCCCAGGATGGCTGCGGCAGCGGGTCCCCTGAGCCGGGGGCTGAACCCTCTCTTCGGAGCCTCGAGTTGCAGTCCCTAGGGGCCTCGGGCTTTCCTCCGTGGGAGCAGGAGACCGAGCCTGGGCGTCCCCCCGCACCCCCAGCCCCAGCCCCCAGCTCTGAGCCACTGAGCATCAGTCCGCCCCGCTCCCCTCCCGCTCCCCGACTTGCTACCTCCTCTCTTCTGCAGACGGTGGAGGTCCTGCCCCGTTCCCGGGGCGCTGCTGCCCAGCAACTCCCCAAGGCCCGAGGAACTCTCTCATCCCGGTTTGCAAGACTTCTAGGTGTCTCCAAGCTCATTACCGACTTCCCAGGCCGCCCTCGGCCTCACCTACCCCAGCACATTAGAATATGAATCACACGCTAAAGGCGGCCTTTGGTTCCCTCACTTCCCAGCCTTACTCACATCCTCCTCCTCAGCCTGGAATGTCTGCACTCCGGGTTAGTTAAATCCCAACTTCCCCGCGAAATCCTTCCCAAATTCCCCCCTCTTCTCTCTCTGCTGATAGTGCCTCTGCTGTAATCCCTCACTCGTGCCATGTGCCTTCATAGGTTCCCCACATCCAGCCGATGGGACAAGGAAGGGGCCCGCATAAAGCAGGCACTTAATGAGTGTATCCTGAATTTATTCATTTATTTTTTAAACATATATATATTTCTAAAGATTTTATTCATTTATTTGTCAGAGAGAGAATGAGAGAGAGAGAGAGAGAGCAGATATGCATAAGCAGGGGGAGTAGCAGAGGCAGAGAGAGAAGGAGGCTCCCCACTGAGCAGGGAGCTGATCCCAGACTTGATCCCAGGACCTGGGGATCATAAACTGATCCGAAGGCAGAGGCCTAACCGGCTGAGCCCCCCAGGCGTCCCCAAGCGTGCACTGCCTTTAGCTGACGGCAGACGTGATCTTACCTGGGGGTCAGTCTTGGAGTGAAAGGGGCTGCTGGGTCTAAGCTGCAGGCTCAGGTGAGTGCTGCCAACCTGGTGGTGAAGTATTGATGATGGAGGTGGGCCATACGCTGGTGGGGGTGCATGTTTGGAACTTTTCATAAATTTTAAAAAGAACAGCTATGTAGAAAGCTTTATAGAATGGAGAAGGGCACCTCCAAACTTGACTTGAGTCAGCTTCCTCTTGGATGTAAGTTCGTGAGGATAACAGGATGGCTGGAGTCTACTGAGCCTCTGCTACTGCACATTTAGAGGACCTATAAAGTGGTGCTTACTTAATAGAATGCCAGGAAAATTCCCCAAAGGTGAGATTTTTCAGAAATCAGACTTCTGGGATGCATTTTATGGGGGAACTCCTCCATGACTGAAAGAACGCAGGCTATCACCACAGCAGGTCCACGAATGAACAACAGCTCTCGGGTGAATTGTTTTAGGATACAGGGTGAAACACAGACCGTGAGCTGTCAGGTACTGAATTTCTTGTGGCTTCGTGCTAAAGTGTTCTTAATGACGTTTCCGCTGTTATTCTTTGGTGAGAGCAACGTGCTTTAAATTCCATCTGTGGTGGTTGGATCGACCATGGCGTCATTTAAGAGACTTAGGGTGTGTCTACACCGTACAAGCTCTCCAGTACATACAAAATGTTCAGTCATTTAGAAGAACTTTCCCGCCTCCACTAATGTGGAACAATAAAAACCCAATGCAGGTTCTAAAGAGAAACGTTAGCCTTAAGTTCTTGGGGTTTTGGCTTCAGGAATTTCAGAGGAACTACTCAATGGAGTAGTTCATGTATAGGATCTTTCCTCACTTTGTCCTGCTCAGATCAGAGCCATAATGTTTATTATAGCTACCATTTATGAGGCCCTACGAGGTTCAGGCGCTGGCTAGATGTTTCACATGCATTTCTTCACGTAGCGATTGTCCTAAAACAGCGATTTTTATCTTTGCTTTTCAGATGGAGAAACTGGTAACACGAGGATTTGAACCCACATCTATCTGGCTACCCTGACTACAGTTTTTCCATTCTGCTGAAAGCTGGTGGGGACCTGAGTTAGTAGCTCATCTTCTGGTTTTCAAACTGGGTTCTAAGGAACCCTAGGCCCCAGAGGAATAGCTTTAGGAATCTTTGGGGGAAGAACTGGGAAGGAGGAAAGGTGAAAGGGAGGCTAGGTCAATTGGGCTTGCAAATACAAAGCTTCATTTCTCTTTTATAGAGTGACCTTAAGTTTTATTTGAAAACAACGGTTTTGCTACTAAAAAACTACTCTTAAACTCTTGATCTAGTTTAACTTGTTCATGATAAAGTACAGAACTTGGGGGCCAGAGAGATTAAATGCCTTCCCCAAGACTTTACAGACAGGCCCAGCATTAACTTCAGGTGTCCAAGCTCCGCCTGAAGCCACTGGTCTCCCTACATCCTTTATCTTTTCACTTACCAAATAGCGGAGAAAGTGAGAGAGACCTGACCGTTTCCTGACGGAATTCTTCATGTCAAATGGAAGAGCAGAAACCCCTTCACTTCAGTGAGCTGGACCATGTTCGGCCCTTCGGCTCTAAGTCTCAAGTTACTCAACGTTCACACTGTGGCAAATTAAAATCAAGTGAGGAATTAAATATGTAATCTGTCTGGATGATTTGGGGCTCTCTTCTGCTTTTCCTTCAAATCAAAGTGGGTCACAAAGGATACTTCTGCAGGAGTCAGCCAGCTACTTAGATAGGCTCGGCCTGAGAATACTCTCGCTAGAAGACTGTTCACATCGCCGTGTTCATTAATCCGGTCAAAAGCACCTCTCTTCCCATGAGACACAGTATGGGTGGCAGAGATGTTACTCTTAGAGGGGCCAAATATATAGCCAAGGGAAAGCGAACTCCCTCCCCTCCCGAGTGCGAAAGGCTCCCCACCTGGCTCGCTTTCTTGCAGCTGGACCAGCTGCGCTCCACCTGGTCCTCAACCTAATAAGTTTCATTTCCCTGCCAGACCACACAGTCATTGAAACAAGCCGACCGTATCCCACCCTGGAAATCAAGGTACACCTCACCCTCTTGTTACTACAAAGCCTGTCCCCCACAGCCTTTTCTTGTTCAACTCTCTTCCCAAATGCAACCTCTGTGCAGCTCGAAAGGCATGGAGTGTCTTCCTCCCTGGGTGGTTAGGATATGTCACTGACAAGCCCTGTTGATCCCATGTGTACAGTGTCGGATGTCCTGCGTTTGGTCATTCTAGAACCTTAGGTCAGGACTTTCCTCACCGTCGGAGTGAAGAGGAGGTGATCAAAACAATGACCAGACACGAATACTAATACTAAATGGAATTTTCAGAGAACTAGTGCCAAATATCACTTCCTTTGGAGTTTTGCTAAGTGTCAGGCTGTTTGCGAATAGGAATGAATTTTAACCGAAATTATGTCAGCCAGAACTGACCTTTATTAATTTCAAGGCCCTAGAGCTTTCCCATCTGCTCGTTTTAATTTTTATCATTCTCACCTGGAGATTTTTGGGAGCAACAGCATTGTTCTCTTTCCTGAGATGACTTAAGTTTAGCCCTGCCTAACGGCAAAAGAAAAGACGACCGTTCCGTTCCCGTCATTTAAATATTTACTAACTGCATTCTTTCTGTAAAATGTAGCAGAAAGAATTTTTCTCATCTCCACAGACTAGAGATTATAATAAACAGGTCTCTATTTTTTCCCATCTGAAACATTCCAATATTAATATATTTCCAAATTCTGAGCCCTAGAAACAAAGCTTTAGGTGTAATTTCTTTTCCTATTCATGAGATTTGCAATAGGAAGGTCATGTTTGTACTAGATTTTGGTTTGAAATTAATCTTCTTTTCTCCTTAGCATTTCTATAGAATCCGGGCACTTCATTATTTAGTCATTTCCAAATATTAAATGCTTGTCATTCTTGAACAACGATCTAATCTTCCCTTTATGGGTGGAGAAACAAAGTTGTGGAACTTGGAAATCATTGCCAGGGCATAGATCACTCTAAAGGTTATGGCTACCGATTGAGTTTCTTTCCTCCACACATTCTTGGACTACAAAGTAAAACTGTAAATTGTTTCGTAAGCAGCATGTATGGCATCCTCGGACTATTAGAGAGTATTAGTTAATACTAAAAGCTCATTTGCATCCTGCCTCACAAGAGAAACTTTATGGGGTAAATAAATATATTCAAACTCCACAACCAAGCTCAGCGCTGAGGCTGTGCTAGGATCACCCCTCCACCCCCTTTTCTGGCCCATGCCTCCTACAGATCAAAATATATTCTTAGTTCAGTTGAACAAGGGTTCATTTAAACCACATCTGCTGCTCATCAAACCTCTATTTTAGGACTGGGGAATTCTTTTTCAGAGATAGATTCTGTCTGGAAGGTCTACGGCAGCAAATAGTCCTCATTAAATTTCACAACATTTTACCAACATATATACAGTACCCGCTTTTATGTGATTATAGAACCCAGGCAAAACCCTGCACCCCCACTTCAAAGGATTCCTCACTTGACTAATTCTAAAGAGTAAATTGATTTTCTCATCATTTGTTGTATTTGACAATAGAAAAGCTGACGCAGCAACATTGCTAACATAACAGCTCATTTCTATTCAAGGGGAAGGAATTTGCGTTAATATTCTTAATGACTGGCATCTTTATGAGAAATGTGAAATCATTTATCCTTAGCAATAACCTGACTAGGATTAAAAAGTACTCGGTACTCAGAACGGAAGTCATCTGTCAGGAAAAATTATTTAGACTGATGCAAATTAACTGAATAAATTGGCTTCCTAATTATGGCGTATATATTCAAGTTTGTTAAAATTGGTTTGAACTGAAGCATTTGGAAAGGATCTTTCAAGAAGTGATCTGACATTCTGTTGGAGGAAAAGATAACACATTTATTTCACATTTCCTAAGGATTTCTGGAAATGATTTAAGAAGCAAGGGCATGTAAATCAAAGGAAAACATTAAGTAAGCACGTGTATGTCTTGCTTATTTGGAACAGTGATAATGCCTTACAGAAAACATGGAGCAGCACGTGCATTGGGGTGCCCTAGATTCCAAATTACCAATAGTGTCTTCCTGGGGGTGGGGGTTGTTTCCCACCCTCCCAAGGCTGGCTTGGGCATGAGCCCAAGGGACCAGGCGAAGAGATGAGCACTTAGGCCGGCCCTAACAAGCAACGTACAGACCAGTCTGTATTCTGTAGGAGTTCCGCTCTTAATAGGCACAGTATTGCACACCAGTTAACAAGTTTTTATTGGAAGCTCAGTCTTCTCTTCCTCGCCAGCTTCACAGCAAAACTTCATTTAGCTTTTTACCAAAAAACCTAGTAAATTGTGGGAAGAAGCACTTCACCAGCATTGGAGATTTAATTAGTCTGGAATAAAAAAGGTGTAAATTGCAGGAAAATGTAAACTGCTTTCACGTGATTAATGACTGGGTTTTACCGTTGAGCATTTATATAGAACTTTCTTTTGAGAGACGGTGTTGATTTTCGGAGACAGGCGGACTTGGGTCCAATTCCTAGCTCTACAGGTGTGTAGTATTTCCACCTAGTTCGTCTACTTATAGAACTAGACCAGCTAAGACAGGAATAACAAAGCCTGAATGTGAATAGCAGCGTCTATCATGTGCTAAGTACGCAGTATGCTTCGGTTTCTTCTCCCTTTTCTGAGTCCTTTAGGGAGTTCCCGTCCTAAGCATGAGTTTGGTATTAATTGCCCCAGTTGAATAAAAAAGATATTCCTTTTTTTCAGTAAGCATTAGCCAAGGGGTGACCCTGTCAACCGTTGCCTAGGTTTCTATGCTTAAATATGAATATTTAATTATATAAAGGAAAACAATAGGGATCTTTTAAAAAAAGGCAATGATTGATAATCATTAACAATAACATGACTCTTATTGTTGTGACTTCAGCCTGAGGGACAAACAGTTATTCGAGGGATCAGGTAAGCGCAGGGTGTTGGGCTTTCTGTTAGAAATCCCTAGAGGGCAGCCTGGGTGGCTCAGGGGGTTAGCACCGCCTTCAGCCCAGGGCCTGATCCTGGAGTCCTGGGATCGAGTCCCACGTCAGGCTCCCTGCATGGAGCCTGCTTCTCCCTCTGCCTGTGTCTCTGCTTTTCTCTCTCTCTCTGTGTCTCTCATGAATAAACAAATAAAATCTTAAAAAAAAAAAAAAAAAAGAAATCCTGAGAAAGCCTTTGCTAGAAAACAGTGAGTTAGAGAGACGTAGAAAATACGAACAGAGAGAACATCAACCAAGAAATTCAGTCTGTGCCAAATTCAGACGGTCCCCTCCAGTGTTTCTGTGAGCAGGTGAAGAAATAATCTGCACGTAAAGACATAGATGCCTGAGAAAGGAACTGGGGCAAAGCGTAGGAGCACAGATCGGGCCGAGAAGATGGAGAGAACGCAGAAGCTGGGTGGGACAGAGACCTGGGCACACCTGACTGCAGAGCACGCACTCTCTGAGGGATGCTGGCGGAGGATGGAGACAGGAAAAAGCCTCATTCTGCAGAATCTGCAAGTACCCCTGTCTGGAGCTGGCAGGTGCATTAGGAAGAAGAATGAGAGGCTAAGAGCCAGAGCCTGAGGCAAGGATGATGGACAGCAAAGGGAGTGATAATGGGCCGTTCCTGAAAGGAATTGCTCTATGCTTTAAACAGGTGCCAAGCTGAATAACATGAGTCCTGATATGTGACTGACTTCCATGAATGCAGTTTTTACCTTGAACATCCCTTACCTTGCAGTAAGGTTAAGTGGTGCACCTGAGGTATCTGTGTGCTGTGATACTATGAGGCGTCAGGACAGGGGTCATATTACTAACAGAGGAAGGAAGAAGGCGAAGCTGGTCTTCTCAGCTCACCTAACCATTCTTATCTGAGGAAAAATATATACAGATGAGTATTATCGAAAACTTTGGAGGGGGAAGAAACCACAAAAGGAAGGGCTGTAAGTGTGGGTTGGAAGAAGAGAGGGGGAAACGTTATGTTGTATATTCTACTGCTTATCCTGAGCTCCCCTCTTCCCTGACTGGTCTTCCTGTATCATTGCTCAGGGGGTGCCTGTGAGGGCACCTTAGAAAGTCAGATGGGTTCACTTTTTTTCCCTCCCAATTGATTAGAGCAAAGAGAAAAACCATAAAGTCCAACTAACAGTGCGACTGAGCATCCCTTTTGGTCATATAGACAAGAGATGATAATCTAAGAGGTTGTTTGGACAGTCAAAAGCCACACCTGTCAGCTTATCGACAGAGCAGTTCAACTTTCCAGGGAAAGGCTTTTTTAAAAATGTGGAATTTGTTTTGTTATTTCTTCTTTCTGGCTCTGAGAAGGTGTCCTTTACTATAAACCCGAAGTTTGGTGAATTGAACCAATTTAAATTTTAGGTCTTGTGTTTAAGTATTTAGATCAAGACTTTTTTTTTTTTAAGATTTTATTTATTTATCCATGAGAGACACAGAGAGAGAGGCAGAGACACAGGCAGAGGGAGAAGCAGGCTCCATGCAGGGAGCCCGACGTGGGACTCGATCCAGGGTCTCCAGGATCGCTGAGCCACCTGGGTTGCCCAGATCATGACATCTTAAAAGCTTTATAGAGAGCTCCAAATATTTATTGAATGCTCACTGTATGTCAGGAGCCACTGTTGATGTAAATAAGATGCGGTACTGCTTTTTCATACTTACGTCTTTCCATACAAACTAGGTTCTTGGAAAAAATTGTCACTAACCGAATTTAAAAACTACCAGCCATATGATAAAGAAATTGGTTAAACTATCAACCAAGCTTAATGGAAAAAGGAGGATTTAATTAATAATAGAGAGTCTGGAGGTGTCTGGGTGCTGATCTGGTCCCTATGGTCAACCATATCAATCATGCTAGTCAAGCCCTCAGATCCCGTTTCCTTGTTTGCATGATGGGGACTCCAGGTCATAGAGGTATTGAAAAGAATTAAATTAGATAATGTACAGAAAGCACTTACTTGTACATGACAGGTAAGTGCTTAATAAATCTTAGCCGTATGTATAGGTAGTATTAGTAAATAAAAGATAGGCATCTTTCTCAGTCATTTTTCTTTAAGAGAATGATTTTTTTTCTATTACTAAATACAACAGGAGCCCCCCCAAAATTTAGATATGGTCATTAGGGGTGTGAAAAAGGCACTGCAGCATCAAGAGGATGTATCAGAAAGAGTACTGGTTCCAGAATTTTGGGACTTGTGTATCTGTAGAATATGACTCTGCCATTTAGTGGCTATGAATAATAATGATACGTTACCTTCATAACCTGTTTCTTACTCTGTAAAATGGGTCCAGTTCTGCCTGTGTTATCTACTTCATTCAAGGAATTATGAGGGTCAGGGATGCCTGGGTGGCTCAGTGGTCGAGTATCTGCCTTTGGCTCAGATCATGATCCTGGGATCCTGGGATCCAGTCCCACATTGGGCTCCCTGCAGGGGGCCTGCTTCTCCCTCTGCCTGTGTCTCTTCCTCTCTCTCTCTCTGTGTCTTTCATGGATAAATAAATAAATCTTTTTTAAAGAAAGGAATTACGAGGGTCAAATAAAGGAGGATTGTAAATATGATTTGCAAAGGGTAATATGATAAATAACGAGTTTTCCTGGGCTCTGGTACTGATTATTGGTGACTGATTGGAGAAGTTGTGATTGTGGTTTATAAATACTTTGTGGACATTACTTTTCAATTTATAAATAAATAAGTTATAAGTTTGGAGGAAGTGTGGAGAAATAGAAACTCTGGATTCTAGTTCTTTACAAGTGCCTCAGATCAGCTCTATTTGCATCTGTGACTTGCTTAACTCCCCTGGGGCTCTCTAAAAACATTTGTATTTGAAAATAATTACAAACAACCCTCTACTGAGGTATGGGGAGTTGAGTTAACTTATAGAAAAGTGGCAAGAATGACTTACTCAGGTTCATCTGTTGTTATCAATTGGCCCCAATTCCTTTGTCAATTGCTCACTTACTCTCTCCTCCCCTTCATATATATATATATATATATATATATATATATATATATATATAATATTATATATATATATATTCCCCCACCCCCCAGAACTTGATGAGAGTAAGGTGCATATATCATCATCTTACACCTCTAAATATTTCTCAGAGTAGATCACCCAAGAATGCAGCTCTGTTTCTAATTCTTTAAAAGGGGCACATATCATTGTATGACATGCTCCACAGGGTTGTCGAAATCAAATAAATGTTTGAGAGATAGCACTGGGGGAAGTATGAATTGCTATGTGAAACAAAGAGATGTGTATTTCCTAAATTGGGAAAAATCCAATTACATAGAACTTCAGAGGACTTGCAAATCGTGGGGGGGTACACACTGAGAAAGTCCGTCATGTATGTCTGTAACAAGCTGAAGATGAGAGCTTCCTTACGAGCCTCTATGATGAGTGAGAGAAACAACAAAGATGCTCTCGCACTTTGCGACAGGGTTTTCGAGTTCTAGTCCTCCTGCAAGGACTTGAATCTTTATGCTGTGTTTTTTTTGCCTGTGAGCGCTTGCCATTTTGGGTGGTATTTTTGGTGGAGATCTTGAGCATGTTTGAGAGAAGGTCACAGAAACTCAAGAGCATTTGCTGCTCAATGGCAGGGCTACAAATACACATAGGAAAAAGGAAAGCATGTTTTACAGAAGTGTTCAACGTGCAGGCGTAGTCAAAGACGGTATGAACTAAGTATTCTCATGAACCAGAGAAATAATTTTCATAGAATCCCTTTTCAGTGTTCTCTGTCGTAAAGTTTAGCTCTGTGACAAACAGGTAATCACTCTGCCACATTATCCTTACGTTCTCAGCAGAATTCTCCCTTTCATCAGAAGCTGTAATTCTGGTAAGTTTGATTTCTTTATAATTCCAACCAGATTTGCGATCTACATTCTCCAGTGGAGTGAAATACGACCAATAACTTAAAAATATTTGTAAAAACACTGCTTTTCCGGTCACATATTTCTTTCATTGCCCTGAAAATCATAATGGCTTCCTTTAGATACTTACAACAACAATGAAAAAAGGAAATCTAGAACACGTTTTAGAAACAAAACTTTTTCAAAAAGTCAAAACCACACTTAAGCATTCTAAATTAATCTTTTATTTTGAGTTATTAAATTGTTATTCTTTATAATACAACACAAAAAAGTAAGTTAATGACTAGGAAATACATTTATAATCCAATAATGATTGATTTTACCTCCTTTATAAATAAATCAGTTTTAAACATAAATTATACAGATATATAACGGGATATGCACTCATGTAATTTATTAAACTATGAAGACTATTGCTCTTAGATTTCTCTTGGGAAAACTCCAGTACCTGAGTAAGAAGTTCAGATGTTTATTTCTCAACGAGGTGATGTTTCTGAGGAACAGCTCAACTGTTCTAATGCAACAGGTTTCCCTAATATTGAGAAAATGTGATATATTTTGAATCACTTGAAGCATGGAGCAGTGAAACAGGAGTTAGAAAACATGAATTCTAATGCTGATTAGTCCATTTATTAATTCTTTACACGTGGGCTTGTCCTCTCTCAGATTCAGTTTTATGTGGTACGGAAATGGCGTATCCACTTTGCTTACCCAAATATTGCAAATTCCAATGATTTAGTTCAACTAATATTTTCCTCCAGTGTTTTGAAGGAATAATGATTACTTTGTCATTGTCCTGTGGATAGCACCCTTTTAGCATAGGTTAGAACATACTTCCACAAAGAAGGTTCTTTATACTAAAGCTACATAACTTGCTTCGGTAGCAACGGTGCTTGGGTATTTGTGTGAGAATGGATTTTCTGCAGGGAATATACCTGAACGATAAATGCTTTTTCTGGTATTGTTCCAGTCTCAAGAATTCTCTACAGTACCTGATTATTCATCATGGAACTCAGCAAGAAGGTCCATGGTCACAAACAAAACTGGGCTCATACCTTCACATTCTTGTTAGGTCCTAATGTACAATTGACACGTAAGCTCCCCCTGTCCTGGAAGATTTGACTGACTTGCTCTCCTTGGTGAAACCTAGCTTGTAGTAGTTTCTATGGTAAAAATGACTTTTGTGATTTCAGGCGGGTCGCTTAATAGCCCCAGGCCTCAGTTTCCTGGATTTTATTTAGATGATCTCTAAGGAATACCTCTAATGTTCTGTGTTTCTATAGTATTTTATGTATCTTTCCTGGAAAATCTATTCATAATTCTCAATTATTTTTAACAACTACAAGAAAAAGGATCCAGTAGCTTTGACAGAATGTGTGTTAACTTCCCTTTTCTTTTGTGTAATTTAAAGCCTGTCATCGGACTGGCTAATTGTCCTCTGACTGAGAATTCAGCTCCTAGCCAAAGAATTTTTACAATAAAAAAATACTACAAAATAAAAAAAAAGAGAGAGAGAGAAAACCAGGATGATTTACTACGGAGTTTATAGGGCATTTTAATTTATGCTATGCAGCAGATAGTGAATATATTCATTCAGATGACACAAGTCTATATATCTGTCACTATCTCTGAAATTCTTGTCTAGCCATAATTTTACAGGTCCTTAGAAACGGAATTGTCACAAACTCCTCAGTTCAGCTCTCAACAGAAATTAATTGATAACATAGAATCCTGAGTGGCTGGCATGTGAGTGACACCCAGCTATACAATTTCACATCTAATCAAGGAAGATGGGAATTCGAGTTGGCCTATTGTCTATTTGAATCTGTTTCTGGATGGAATCCAGCTGGCTCAAATGCAGCCCTGGAAAGTGATGTGGGCAGAAGATGGAAAAAAAAAAAAATTAAGCCAGAGAACCAGCACATAAGATAGTGCCTTTCACATTATCAAAGAATTGCCTAGTGTAACTGTGGATTTGCTGCTGGTTAGTTTGCTAAAATTTCTCAATAACCAAAATGCAATTTTCTATCCCAGTTGTCCTTAAAAATCTATGAAGAATAATAATAAATGCAAAATTGTACCTAATCAAGAGCTAAAATTATATGACAAGAGTTAAGTGGTGAGAGGGCACCGATGAGAAGGCATAGTTCTATTATTGGAAGAGTTGGGGAAAGAAAGCTCCATAGAAGGAATGGGGATGATTTTTCTTCAAGAATGGGTGAAATCTGAAGATTCGGAAGCAGAATGGGAGGACAGCCCCAGCCCAGAACATGGTATGAGCAAATGCTTAGTAGAAGTAAGTGATGTAAAAAAAAAAAAAAAAAAAAGAAAGAAGTAAGTGATGTAAATTCAGGAGCTGCCATACCAGCTTGGCGAAGAGCAGAAAGTATATGCAGAAAACGGGGTGGTTATAGTGGAAAAGATTATGCAGGTCCCTAAATGCTGATATTTTCTTTAAACTGGATGCTGTAGAAAATTGAAAGATGGCTGTTTTAGGGTAATAGCGTGACAAGGGGAAAGAGCGCTAAAGGAAGGTAGTTTAATAGTGGTATGTAAAATGAGTGGGAATAAGAAAAAGATAAAGAACAGAGCTCAAATTAGAAGCATGAGGTGAGGGGGATCCCTGGGTGGCGCAGTGGTTTAGCGCCTGCCTTTGGCCCAGGGCGCGATCCTGGAGACCCGGGATCGAATCCCACGTCAGGCTCCCGGTGCATGGAGCCTGCTTCTCCCTCTGCCTGTGTCTCTGCCTCTCTCTCTCTCTCTCTGTGACTATCATAAATAAATAAAAATTTAAAAAAAAAAAAAAAAAAAAAAAAAAAAAGAAGCATGAGGTGAGGCAAATCTGGATTAAAGTCCTTCTCCTTTCCCCCCCACCATGCCTTTCAGTTTCAAGGAGAATGTTTTATTTATTTAGGCTTGTTATAAGGGAAGAGCAGAGTTTACCAGTAAAGAATAATGTAATCTAGATGGGGGGGGGGGGGGGCAACATGTTCCCCAAAGGTTAACTGCCATGCTCAGCATCACAATACCAATAGTAGCCAAGTTCTAGAATCTAGGTTTTCGATGTTTTTTTTTTCCACTCTACGACCGTGCCTCTTTTTCCTAACTATAACACTACTGCCATTATTCAGTGAATTTCACTTCATTGCTAGTAACGTTTAAACTTATTACCTGCCCAGCATGAAATATGATTTACCTGAAGCCAATGAGGCAGTCCAGTGGCATACTCTAAGCTTCCATAGGGTTTATGACAGTGGCAGAAGCGACTGAACATCTCCGGTTCCACTTCTGAGACTACTACAGTGGTTGATCAGCATGTAGATCAATGACAGATAG
The DNA here is from genome assembly GCF_048164855.1 of Canis lupus baileyi. Lineage (NCBI taxonomy): Eukaryota > Metazoa > Chordata > Mammalia > Carnivora > Canidae > Canis > Canis lupus. Next base: position 23,227,256 of record NC_132865.1, read on the forward strand.
CTCTTTTTGGAGCAAAATGCCTAATGAAAATAACAATTGCTATACATGAAGCATATAGCATATTTTCTCTCTGGGTTTTGTTTTGTGTGTGTGTGTGTGTGTGTGTGTGTGTGTGTCAAAAAAGTGGCTCTCCGACAGAGCATATTTTGACTACATTCATATTTTTCCCTCTTCCTCACTACTAAATCTTATTATTATTATTATTTTACAAGAACCACATTTCTATTCAAGATACCTTTCCCTCTAGACAGAGCTAGAAGTAGAACATGTAGGAATAGAATCCTGAATTGAAATCAGAATTTAGATGGTCTGGAATTAAGAAGTTTAGGAATATCAGCTCATGTTCCATACCCCAATCCCCAGTGCAAGCACACCTCCCCATTGACCTAAGGGGGTACCAGGTGAAGAGATCTGACTTGATCTTAAACTTGGCAGCAAAGCCCAACTTTTGTGCTTGCTGCAGATGATGTTTATCGATCTAACTATGGCTCTTGTGTATTATATCTTTTCTCCTTGGTTCATTAAACTGGATGCCTCATGAAGTACCAATTAAATCATTAGCCATTAATAGCTTTCAAATATAAACTGGCTTATGCCAATTAGACCATCATGCATGGCAACCCTGAATGAGAAATGGATTACAGGTGCTGTTACTTAGGCTGGCATTTCTCCCATAGGAACCAGGGAACATGGTTCAGAAAACTCAGTTGAATAAAATAAAACAGGCCAAAGTCTTCATTAAAAACTTGAATAGCACCCAAGTCTCTTTTGAGGAACCAGAATGCTGTCAAGTCTCCACAGGTCAATACTATCCCCACAAATTTCTAGTAATAAGACTACATTTTAATTCTAAATCTTGCTGACTCAAGTAGTGCATTCTTTCAATCATGCTGCCTCTCAACACTTAATGCCAGAGTTTGAAACGGCAAATACAATCTTCTACTTGTAATAAAATTATATTTACTCCCCAAACCTTTCCATTGATCTAGTATAAGGAAGTGACTAAAGTATGACTCTCCTATTTTGAAGAGGATCTTAACATGAAATATGACTGAAACAAATAAAATAAAAAGGCAAAGTGAGAGGGGATAGAAAGAAAAGTAGGAGATGGTATGGGGAAACCTTTCCCAAATCTCAAAATTAAGAATGATTTGTCTTTGTAGTGAATAAAGAAGAAAGGTCTGTATCATTTGTAAAATAAGTCATTCAGACATTCTGAAAAAAGATGTCCAACTCAGCTCTTCTAAGTTAGAATCTGAAAGTTTGTGAACAGAAGCAACTTAAATATTTCATTTCTTCTTGCCTCTAGACTCTTTAAATTATATGTCCCTCTCCACCAGCATTTTCTTAATTGAGAGAAGAGAATTATAGGTATTTAACAGAGGTAGTTTGTTATTGTGAGTTGAAATTTCATTACTTCCTCCAGAGTTTAAAAACACTAGAGTAGTTATTTGGCCAGCCATTTTCTTAATCTGAGAGAAGATCCCTTTTATCTAAGGAGGAATTAAAAAAAATTTATATGGATTCTAGCTTTTGTATCATCGATGATCAGAAAATTCAAGTTCATGTTTAAATTACATTATTGGGCATTTATATGCACATGTTTGCCATGTTTTCATTATAAAGTTTTTTCCCTTTCAAGGCTATTTACAGATACCATACAGGCATCTATTCCGTAATGACCATTGTCATTTTGGAAATTTATGGTACTGCAAAATGAAATTCTACTTCCAGCACTCCCACTTTCTTTAGGGGTGGTGTCACTATTCCCGTTTGTGGGGTTTGAAAACTCAAGGTCATCTTTGTCACTTGTCTTTTCTTTGCCCTCTATTTGACCAATCACCAAGTTGTTGATACTGTTATTTATTTAACATTCATAATGTTTCTCCACTCAACCGTTCCTCATTCTCAACATCATCACTGGGACTAGGCAACCTTTTTTTCTTTTCTTTTTTTTTGACTTTTGGTACCCTCCCAATTGTCTTTTTCTCTTTCAGTCTCTCTCTCTCTCTCTCCTCATTCTTGAAAAACCTACTGTTTAAACTTCCTAAGGCACCAGTTTAACTATAAAGTCTAACCTGTCTACTTGATGTGTCAGAACACTCTAGAAGCTAGCCTAATGTAGCTCTCTGTGACATGCTTAAGACAAGAGAGCAGAGTAGAGGCATCAAAGAACCACTCTTTCTCTTCCTCTTCCTCCTTGCTCTTCTATCACTCCTCTTTTCTCCCTTTCTCCCTCCCTCTCTTCCTTCTCGTCTTTGCCTAGTGCCTGCCTTCATTGTATCCCCAAAGTGCATCTATGCAAATGTGCTGATTCAAAAATGTTGTGTCTTAATGTGAAATTGACAGGCTGGCTTAAGTTCAAGTCCTCACTCAAGCGGAGCTTTCCGTGGTCTTGGAAAAAGAGCTGTGGGGCGCTTACTGTGGTCTGCGCCCTGTGTGAAGCATCTTACTTTTATTATCTCATTTAACCTTCATAACAACCCTTTGTGGTAACCATATCTCCATTTTATGGAGAAGGAGACTGAATCAAAGAGAGAGTAAATAAATTGGACCCCACACAGTTTGTAAAGATGGAGATGAATCACTACTCTCATTCATCTACTTAAGGACTTTGAGCAGTCTTGCCTGGCTCAAGTTCCAGCTCCTCCAATAGGGGGCTCTGTTGGTGTCCTTTATATTTAATTAGGACAAATAATTGATACTTAATCACCACATTCTTTGCATTACTACTAAACAATTGTACAATTGTTTGTGTGCATGTCTTCTCCTCACAGCTAAATTAGATATTCCTTCAGGGCAAGGATGGTGTCCCATATTATTTTGTGTTTCTCTCCAAACTGGTATAGAAATACACAGAAAGCTCCCAACTACATATGGAATAAACGAATTAACAAATCAATGGAGCTTTCTTAAACCTGTTCCTTTTAGTTCTGATTCTATTTAGAAGGTGCATTGTGGCTATTCCTTTGGGCATCAACTCAACTGCTCAAAGGTAATTTAAGCTGTTTGATATTGAGTATATCCTCCAAATCTCTTTTACTAAATATAGAAACTATAATGAAAAAGACGATGACAACACATGTGAAGCCTCTAGGTGTCTCAAATAACAAATATTACATTGCCCATGCTTTTATTCATCTGCTATATTCAGAACACTTTCTTCCTCTTAGCAGCATGAAGCTCTCAAGAGGAAAAAAAAGAGCACATGATTTGCAGGGGCTTCTTTGCTGGGATGCATTTCTTATACATGAAAGTTAAAAGCTGAAGGTTCAAGAATATCTGGATGCAATGCCAAGCACATCTGTTTACTCGGGACTTCTATTCAGGGGAAGATTGATTATTGGCAGGTGAAGGTTAAGGGGGAAGCTTTAAACTGGCAGGAAGTCTATTCAGAGAACATGTTATATTATAGAAAGGTGATTTTGGTGCTAAGCCATATTAGTGATATGAGTTTGAAGATAATATCCACAGGTGCACACTTCTAAATTAATTTAATAAACACACACTTGGCATGCAGTTAATCTTTTCTCACCATGACTCTGGGTATAACTAATATCTTATAAGAGTCTAACTTTCGGTTTAATTTTAAATTAATATAGCAAGTGTTATAACAACATAAATGAGCTATAACAACACACCACAAAATTGGACAATCGACCAAACTCTCTGCAATTCAGATTTCTATTTTATTAGGAGTGTTCTATTATTGCTTAGAAAAGTGGGACAGACTCTTAGGCTGGTATGTTTTAGGCTTGTTTCATCAAGGGAATGGATTCAGAAAGATTTTCTTTGAGTTTCTGAGACAGATTTATTTTAGGTTCTTTATGAAGTGAAAAAGTTCATACAGTATTAGCTCCATTTGCAGATGGGAAAAACTATAACACAAAGTCATGCTAGTTCTGGATTTCAGTTAATTGTGGCAACAGAACTAGTATCAAAGAAGAGCAATCTGTAGCTGAACTGAAGATCGGGGTAATGCCAACAACAAAAAATAGATTAAAAGCGAGGAGGACACAACAGAAGCAGAAATACGTGAAGGTAGATAAGAAATCTACGTCAGAGGCAATGGCTTAAGAATAGAAAATTCAACTATTGTAGTTGTATAGCATACACGGATATGTGAAAAAACAAGTCTCTATCTTACTACGGTACTCTCCTAGAAAAATGTCGAGGCTTGCTCATGAGTTTATTACCCAGATGAACTTTAGAATCCTTATTTTACATTCAAGCAGAGTCATCTGCGCTCTGGCCAGTTCCCAAACTCTGCTCCCACTGCCAGCCATCTAACCTTGTGTGAAAATTTGATTAGTATTACACAAAATGTGTAGATTAATTTTGGGACACTTCACCTCTTACAGTGAGTCTTTTTTTTTTTTTTCCACTCGGAAACATAGTGTGTCTGTTCATTTATTCAGCATAGCATTTTAATATCAACCTCACCCACTACAGTTAGGTAGTGGCATGTCTGAGTCCCTTGGATTCACATTTTTAAAAATGTAGAAATAGTGTCTTACACATTTGTAGCTCTGTGGTTAAAAAGAAAATCAGAGGAAAGTAAGTTTTACTTTTGAAGATGAAGAGCTACATTTTTAAAAAATTAACAAGGTTTAACACATTATTGTGCAGTAGTACAAGGAACATTTTGAGGGCAAAGAGAAGGACGCTGGTTGTTGCAGCTGAGATGAGGTCAGGCAACGTAACTGATAATGGAAGTTTCTATAGACAAGTTTGCTGGAGAGGAAGGGATCTCCAGAAATACTGCCTTGCCCTTTATCCTAGAGGAGTTCCAGTTTCTTTCCTCTCCGTGGCCTGGGGCAGGTGCAGACCAGATGATCAGGATTGAAAAGACTACCCTTTGATCTATTCCAAGATCCTGAGAACTGCAATTGAATGACCAGTGTCCATGGACACGTTTGTGAGGTGGCGTCGTTCAATGCTTTGTGAGACGATTTCTCAGATAGAAGGCTCAGTGTGTGATAGTGGGTGCAGAATCTGGAAACAGAACAGAGCTTGGGCAGATTGATTTCCACTTTCTATGAAATTTGGTTTGGGGGTGAAGGATGGCAAAGGTCCAAGCCCCTTGCTTTGTCTAAAGGGTTATCTTGCTTTACCAATTACTTCTGGAAGCTTGACCTGACTCCTACGATGTTTTGCCAAGTTATTATTTCTTTCTAAATAGTGGGCCAGGAGGAAGGAAGAGGAACACATGACCCTTTGGTGAATGCAACTCCCTGCTGGGGTCCCCTGCTCCCACTCTTTGTTTCCCCAGCAGCGCTGCAGCCCAGGGTCTGCTCTTTGATTATCCTTTACCATAGGGCCCAGGACTCAGCTCCTCCCTGCAAAGTGTATTCAACTGTCACCATTGTCCCCATAGATCCATTAACTCCGTTCCTCCAAACTCCTAATGCCAAAAGCGCCCACCCCCTCCATCTCCTTTTCTCTTCCTCTGCCCAGCCTCTCCCTCCTCCCTTCCCTCTCCCTCTCCATCTCTCTTTGCCTCCACCACTCTTACTCTCTTGAGCTCTCTTCCCCTTCCCCCTGCCTTTGGTGGCAGAAAAGCCTAAAGACACACCACAAATACATGAAATTAATGACTAACATAAGCTGAGATGAACACATTCATACAGCCTGGATCCATGTCTTTTCCCACCAACTTTCTTTCTCTCCCACTTATTGCGCATGCACCAAGCCTGCTTTACATGTTTTCTTCATATCATCCTCAAGGTAAGTCGCTCAGTCTCTGTTTTAGGAGGAGGGGGTTGAATGGTAAGTCACCTGTGGAGGCCACTCAGCTGCTGAGAGGTGATCCTTGCATGAGAACACAAATCTGGGAATACCTGGGTGGCTCAGTGGTTGAGCATCTATCTGCCTTTGGCTCTGGTCGCGATCCCGGGGTTCCTCCGGGGAGTCTGCTTCTCCCTCTGCCTCTGTTTCTCCCTGTCTCTCTCTCTGTGTAACTCATGAATAAATAAAATCTATTAAAAAAATAACAAAAATCTGTCTGAACCGAAAGACTGTACTCTTCTGCGGAAATCATCGTTGAAATTTTATGCCACCAGGGGCAGCTATAAGATGTAATTTCTACCATCATTCGAGAAAGCTGAAATAGATGGCGATCTGTCATTATAATACATTTAATTTGGGGCAATAATTTCACACTCTGTTTAAGTGGAATTTTTTTCTAAACTACCCCAAAATACAACCGGCTAAGTGTCATCTTTTTTTTTCTCTTCCTTCTCATGGATGGAGAAGGCTATTAGAGCTGGTAAAGAGTTCTAAAGTGGGATAACCAGAGAGAAAAGTGCCTTGCATGTTTGAATGTCTCTGTGAGCTAGTCAACACACATTTATCAGTGTCTTCTGTGGGCAAAAAAAGTGGACCAAGCCAGTCCCTGTTTCAAGAGGCTTCACTCCACCTGAAGAGTCAAGGGATTAAAATGGCAACGTGGAAGACAAGAAGAAGGTGAATGTGCTCAGTGCAACCCACAGAGCTAATGGTCCGCTTCAAGGGAAGGAAAACATCCATGAGACGTGGTAATCAGGAGAGGCTTCTCAGAGGAGATGGGACTTAAGCTGATATTCTGAAGAATGAGTTTAGAGACGTGATGAGGATGGTCTACACACTATCTCACAAACATAGAACTGGAGGGAACAGGGCCCGTGAGGACAGACTCTCATCTTGCAGACAAGCTAGAAAACCAGAGTGGTTGGGTTAAGAGAAGAGACCAGGAGGGGGTGGGAGCTGAAGAGACCACCCGGGGAGAACAGGAGACTTGTGCTCCGGTGTTGATTTGGTAGAAGACATGGTCTGAAAGTTGGGACCAAATAACAGATGGCCAGCGTATCATGTGAACTTCATCGTGGGTAATGAGGGCCCTCATAGCAGTAATTCTCAGCTCAGAAACGCTTTGACGGAAGCAGAGTTTTAGGAAGCTCAGTCTGCCATGGTGGACAGAAGAGGGAAATGGAGGCAAGAGGACCTGCTAGGAGGCTGTTGTAATGACCCACATGTGACTTGATTGTTGCACTGGAGCCGTGGCTGTGGGCCAGATGTGAGAGATGTTCTAAAAGGAAGGCCTCGCGGAATTTGACGACAGATTAGCCATGGGGGTGAGGGTGATATTAGAGAGGAAAAAAAAAAAGCTAACAGGCTAATTCCCCTCCTTCCCAGCATATTGAGATAGAATCGAGACTATTTTAAATAGGAAACACATTTCAGGACAAACTTTTCCCAAAAATATCTTCTTTCAAATGCCTCCCCACACCCAAGGATCTAACCTAAAGTAAAGGTAAATTCACCATATGACCATAGAATTAATTTCATACATGGGCTTCTTTTCCCTCAAGGTCAATAATGATGATAAAAATAATCTATTAGAGTCAGCACCTTAAACATTTTAATCCCCTTAAACATACTCCATGCTCTCTACACAAAAATACTGTACAGGGAAAAAAGAACCAGATGTCCTGACCTGACCCACTGGTTGGCCTCATCCACATGGCAATGGTTGGAGAAAGCTCCACACTGAGCATCGCATACCTTGCTTTATGGATTTGTAAAGAGTCAACCATTTTCAATCTAAAATACAAAAGAAGCAAACCCCTGTGCATTCCCACGTGGATACAGAGTTGGGAAAGGAAATGCAAAGTGTCACACTTGGCACTTGTCTGTCTCTAGTATTAACTTCACAATGGAGATGACCACAACAATCCGCCTGAAGTCACATACATTTCCTTAGAAGGCAACAGAGAAGAGCCCTTTTAATTCTTTGATGAAGGTTCCCACTCATAAGCTAGCACGAGTTCAGTGAATATTTGGATTCGTGTATTTTATTTTTCACTCCACCGTAAAAGTGGCTTTTGCAACTTACTGAATCGAGCTTTCAGATGGCTTTTCGCCTCTGAGATACCTCACTGCGTGCCTAGATAGCAGGATGCATCGACAGTGCAAATGGAGATCTGCACTCCGGGTTATTTTTCCCTTCACTGGGAGGGCCAGCCTTGGTGTTCAAACACTTTTACAGCTGTTGCGATACTGATGGGAACTTCATGTGTGTTACCAGCGCAAGTGCTGTCAGGAAGAAACCAAATGTCAAACGGAGGTATGTAGAAGTCACCATAAATATGTCTCTGAATGTTTACCATCTGGAACCGTAGATTTAGATTTTGACAAGCAACTGGGATTGCCCTGTGGGCATTGTCTTTTAAGCAGAGCCTTTTTGTTGTGCTAAGTAACTTCTTATTACTTTAGCTTTGCTGGGGGGGGGGACGGCGGTGGGGGGTGTGACACACCACTTTGCCTTCTCAAGGTGTGAATTTATTATTTCTTAACACTTCCTTTTTTGTTTCCATCCTGCCTAATCCTGTATACAATGGACTTTTGGGGAGGGAGGGGGGTTTCCTCCCTGATTGTCAAAGTCCTGGGCAGGCAGCCTGATGGTCAGTCTGCAACGTGAATGACATCTGCTGTGGGGCTCCCATGGCTAAAGGGAACGTGCCTTTGTTAGATGCCATCGCATCGCATCTCCGTCCCGTGGGGAGACACTTTACTTTCTTCCGAAATACTTCTGTGATACTGAAAATGGCATCGGCGGGCAGCACGGATACCTGCTACAGGCTGGGCATGTAGTCCTAATCCTAATAGAACCCGAGATATTAGTTTGCCTCTCTGTCTTTATTTTTTTAAGCCCCAGTTCCATTGTAAAGCCATAATGGAATGACTGGAATTCCAGAAGACTTCAGCTTATGAACTTAGTCCTATTTGGGTTATGTAATATTGGGAATCAGATAATACCCGGTCATAATAACTGCCTGGTTATTTATGAGGATACTTTCTCATTGAAGGCTTTGAGACTCCAAGCAGAGAACACTCTGAATGGCAACTAAACACCAGACTGAAATATTGTCTTAATCAAAACTTTTTAAAAAGAAGATTAAAAAGTTATCAACTGTCTGGCTGCAAAAAAAAAAAATGTACACTGCAACTGGAAACATAATTTTACAGGCATCCTTACGCAGTTGAATACAAAAATCACAGAGCTCTAGCCATAAATCCTGTTGTTCAGCCTATTAAACAGCTCCTATTTCAGAATAGCTTATATACAGTTTTATTCATTGAATTTCTCACCTGCAAAGGGTAAGGGCAGTGTTGGGTTTCTCTAGCAAATGTGGGAGTCCAGTAGGAGCAAGAATTCTTGAGTACCACAGGTATATGACCATGGACGTAGGAGGGCAAGTCTGTCAGGGTGCAAAAGAAGTAACTCATTGACTCACCTAGCTCCACCAAAAATGTGAAAAATGAAGATTTTATTTTTTGATCCCTGTAAAAACAAGGCATCGATTTGAAAGGCCTTCTTTATATTACAAATTAAGTGTAGCATATACACCCCATTGTTACATTCGGTTCCATTTAATTTTGGTGGGTGCTTTTGGCAGATTGGTTACGTTAACAGCTACTCACATATATGACGACAACACATTTTATGTTGCTCAGGCACCGGATGACCATTAATTTCCAATGACTAATTTATAATTAAAACCTTTTTTTAATGTTTGTTTATAACCCAGCCAGAAAATCTATTTCCATTTAATTAACACTTCAGATAGCCTGTTTAAAACCTATAAATGTAGTGACTTTAATGATCCTTTACAGAGATGCTACTTTAGTTTTCAATGACTTGTAAAACTTTCACAAACAGATCTGCAAATGAATTACCTCCATCTGCTCCCCTGCAGCTGCAAGAGGATAAACTCCGTTAAAGAGCATTTTCCTACTTCCTCCTTTTCTGCTTTTCTTCCAGCTCTAAGCATTTTTGTTTTAAAGCCGATCTATCAGCTGCTCAGAGGGCAGCCTCTTGTCTTAAGGAGTTTCCAATCTCCAATTTTTTGCTCAAAAACACTTGGGTCCATCATAAATCAGACACAATGTACGTTTTAAAAACCGGTTAAGGGAGCATTTCCATCTCTGCCAGCAACTCAGATATAGACTCTGGAGAGGATCTTTAGAAACTGAGTAGTAAAATGCAACAGTTTGAAAGTGAATTTTAATTCCGACAGCTAAAATAAATGCTTTCTTGGCCTGATCCGTCCTCCCTGAACGATTTATAGCTCCTGTTTGGAGTATGGAACGAGGATCTGAAAGCGTACAAACACTGCTCCAAAAGACGTTTTCTTAGCTACACCTTCAAGAGCGAGGCATGAGGAGTGTTAGTTCTATAAAGACAGCCAAGCACCAAGCTATGCTCAGTGTTATCTGTCCGCCGTACAATAGCAGCATTGATAGGATGGCAACAACTTGCTTTGACAAGTGCTGTGCTAGCATTCCATTCAAAACTATGTTAAGAGACAGAGAGAGAGAGAGAGAGAGAGAGAGAGAGAGAGAGAAGCATTCAGTGTCTTTTACTTTACCTGAAAAAACTGCCTTTCTTGTGGCTGCAGAAAACGAATTCCTCTTCTTCCCAAAGCAAAGTAGTTCTCTTGCCTGCAACTCTCACTTGGAGAAGACCACACAGCTCCAGCAAGGCAGCCTTCCTGCGCCTAATCCCCACTCGAATGTGATGACACACACTAACCCCAACCATCTGGTGAAACACGTCCTCAAGCACTCAGCACAGTGGTGTGTCAAGACAGGCTGCCCAATCCAATTGCTGGGGCTGGGTGGCTCTCACGGGCTGGAGGCTGAGGGCAGGACTGGAGCTGGAGGGCTGAGAACTCCCAGGCAAGTAACCTGAGATTTCAGAGAGCCAGGACGGCTGGGGAGAGAGGTGGGAGGTGCTAAAGGGAAGGTGGAGGGAACGACTTATTCTGGGGGCCAGTTGTGCGTTACTTTTCACAACTCCTGGGGCTCCCCCTCCATCCCCCCCCCAACACCCCCCCCCCTCCATCCCCCCCCCAACACCCCCCCCCCCCCAGGGATGACTGGGACCCGCCGAGGGACGCCACTGAAACGCTAAAAATCTCTCCCTGCCAACCTGGTGAGGGCAATGTTCTCAGCGAGGCGCCCTCCCCACCACCCCCACCACCCCCACCACCCCCACCGCCCCGCCACCACCCCCAGGAGATAAAAGATTCATCCTGACATACTGATAGAGTGCTAATGTAGGAGTAGTTTGCACTGAAATGTGACATCTACATTTTGAGATCTAAACTCCTACCTTCCTTTGATTAGCTCGTGGCTGCCTCCAACATTCCAGGGAGGAAGGAGGTGGGGGTATGGCTAAGAGCACAAACTTGTCTATTCCCACATCCAGCTCTTCACTGTTTGCCACAGGCTGAACTTCAGAAATAGTCAATGAAAATCATTTTGGTTTCTACTCATGCAAAATAGCACACACTTCCATAGATAGAGGTGGCTTTTTTAATCACTTGCTGCTCTCACAGACATCTCTTTGTAAAAGCACTTGGTACCAGAGGGCTGCACTCTGTCATTGATTATTTTTATTGGCTTCTAGTTAATTGCACTTATAATGTCCATATAGCTCCAACAGCTCATTAACAATTTTGCTTTGAAATGTTTTCGATTTTTGGTCATTTCAATACCTCCTTCTTACGTGCATTTCTTTCTTTTTTCTTTTTCTCTCTCTTTCCTTTCCTTTTTTTTTTTTTTGAGTTCTCTGAACTGTTGTACAGAACTAATTACTTTGATAGCAGTCTGAACCAGAAAATGCCTATACTTGTTACAGTGCTTTCAGGAGATATCTGGAAATAAATTAATTGCTACAAATCTCACCACTTCAAAAATGCCATCAGACTTCTAAGGAATTTTGAAAATCTGAAAAAGAAAATAGGAATTTGAAATATTATCAACTCAGTGACAGTGTCTGTGGGGAGCCAACATTTTAAATTTTGCACCTTTCGAATTTCTTTGAACTGGGACGAGAAGGGGGGAGTGCTGGCATAAAAACCAAAAAGAAAAAGAAAAAAGAAAAAAAAAAAAAAAACCAACAACCTTTAAATTTGTCCAAAGCGTTAAAATCTAGACTACAAATGGGTATCTCATGTTTGGAACACCAGTATCACAAAGAATTATTTCAATAACTAGCAAAATTGACTTGACCAGCTTGTGTTTTTTAGGAATTTTCATGTGCTATTATATTAAGATACTCAAAAAATTACTCTTGGTGCAATTCTTTGAAGAACAGAATTAAGAACTATAATTTTCAGATAGTGATTTTTTTCCCCTATAACTGGGCTGCAGGGAAGATAAGTTAAAAAGAAAGATTTAGAGGTTAGAGTTCTGATTCATTTGCTTAATTTCTTCCCAGAAGTGATTATGAGGTGTGTGTTTCACAATATATACTATACGTACTAAACCACTACTCCTAATCAGCTAAATCCAGATACATAATCAACACAGAAACCTTCAACAATGGCAAGTGGCACCACAGGACTAAAACTTCCCTTGGGCACCATAAAAATTTTAATAGTGCCAATTATTGCAAGGCAATTTTTTCGTTAATTTTTTTTTTTTTTGTTAATCCAACCAGACTCATGTCTGAAAATCTGGGTTACCTCAACTGCATAGATTTTGAAGGCCCTCGAGACATTATTAAGGTGGTTTGCATTCTCTTAAACTGTAAATTGAGTTACAAAAGTAAAACCGAAGAAACTATAAAGGTGTTGAATCGTGTTTTATCAACCCTGTGCTTGTAACACACCTTCTACAAGACATTTCCCAAGTGATCCTGGCTCTGATCCACATTATTGTTGAAAGTGCCTTTTAACACAAACGTTTTAGTCCTATTCTTGATTGTAAATCTTTTCATTAAATCCCAGTTACCATTTCCCTTTTATTGATAACTTCAGCTATTTCCACTGCTTAAAACTTGTTCGAAAATAAAAAATATACAAATTGAGCAATAGATCCTGCTCATTCACTATGAACTTAATTCTTGCTCTGCGCAGCGTCTGCAAACATTACCTTTCAAAAGTATTGTACAATGAGTCCACGGTGACACATTTTTTTGTTATTGTTGATGCTCTGAAATGCTTTTGTTAAGGAAAATCAACTCAAACAAAAACCTGAAGCTGGTGCTGCAGGACAAGCTCCCAGCCTTCTCTCTCCCTGTAGCCACAGTTTCAGTGCTCAGTAGAGTGTCAGTTTAGAAGTTAAGAATTTTCCATTACCTCTCTTCCTTTCTCCTTGCCATCTGCAAACAGTTTATTTTTTAAGGGGGGGAAAAAAGTGAAATTGATTCTGTCTTGAAAGATCTAAACCTAAAATCCGGCGCGTTCTGAAAGATGACATTCAGCATTTGCATGTAATGTGGATCAGGGTGAGGTTGTGTGCAGAGGGAATGGCTCCATCATAAGGACACTCCTAAAATGAAAGATTAATTGTAGGTAACGGTGATATTGAAAACTAGCCCCTCCTATTCTGTTCCCACAGTTAAAATGTCCCTTTACTTATTAGCTCCAATTAGTTTCCATGGTAACCGGCCAGCCCTTGTAAACCCGCACTGTGAGCTACACTCATCTTTGTCTAGACTGAGCTCACCACCCTTCTTCCTCCACAGATGGCAGTTTAGCTGGGTCTATATCTATATCTATCTCCATATCTCTCCTGCACGCATAACCGGCACATGAGTGCCCGCATCACTTTATTGCTAGCACAATGGTGGCCAAGGGAGGATGGAAGTGGCATTCAGTCCCCAAGCTACAACGTGTGCATCTACTGCCACGCTGATTTTGCCCCCTCTTGGTTATTGTTTCTTCCAGTCCCGTTCTATTATCAGCTGTTTGCTGCTTGTAATTTCTTTTCAGGGAAGCCAATACAGTATAATAAAAACCTCATTAAACAGAAACACCTATCAGCCTCGGAGAAAGCCCTAAACTACCCCTTTTTGTTGAAGGAATCATTAAAGTGAAAAAGAAAAACCACTTGTTTGTCATGCTTGAAAAAAAGAAAACAAAGCCAACATAAAGGTTTAGCAAGCCAGGGGGCTAATATGAAGATTTAATGCACTTAAGACACCATGGTTCTTCCCTCCCTCTCCCCTTGTGCTGCCAGTTGGCCAAGAATCCCAACATGAGCACAGTAAACAAATGATCAGTGAGGCCGAGGGCCCCTGCTCCTCCAGTAACTTGGTGGGAAGAAAGGTAACCCGGACCTGCAGCATCCTGGCTGACTCAGGGCACCCTGTGCCAGGGGGCTGGGAGCAGGGGAAGCCTCTGGAGTCCCCAGAAGTTAGTGTGATCACAGAAGAATCTGATGGAGAATGAGGGGAGGACCTTCGGCAAATGCTTGAAATTGTGAGAACTCATAAAGCCATAAGCTTTCGTAATGTGCACTCATTTTACTTCTTTGAACATAACATAACTCAACTTTAATTCAGTGTTATTTGAGGCGAACCATCCCTTATTTATAAGCCAATCTTCTGCGACGACCATGTGAATGCAATCTTTGTAAGGGTAAGTCAAAACGGTAGCGTTAGATTTCTCCTTTTCATATTACCTCTGCTGCCACCATCTTTCCAGCACCTGTTTGTGTGTACAAATAATGAATGAGAGAATAAAATTACCCAAAGCTGGCAACAGGTTTTATTATTAAAATGGTTTCTGAGGTTGGCTCCTCAGGTCCTCAGTAACCTAAGTGTTAGAAAGAAAAAAATTTCTGACCACCAATGTTGAATCTAATGGGATCTGGGCATCCGTGAATCCCATTTCTTTGGTGGTAACATTCTCTTAGGGTTTTTCCTTTAAAGAAAATGACACATGTCATCTGAAGTCCCACAATGCTAGCAATATGTATAGCAACTAGCCCATTACTATTCATATCATATAAAGCATCTAGAGATGCACAATAAATCTTATAATTTGGAACATCTTGCACTTCTAAATCACTCACAGTTACCCAGCTTCAGACGTTTACTTCTTCAACTAAACTTAACTGCCTTTATTCATGTTGAACTAAACCATTCTCAGAAAAAGAGAAGAAATGATTGCTTGCTAAATGACATCACATGCTATGTAACAAGCGTCAGACTTGCTCATGTTTTCAATGACTGCATAGCTATATGGAAGGTGACACTGGAACCAGTGGTAGCTTTCATACCAGACAAATGATTTTATCAGTGAAAAGAAGTTCTCTCTAGGGAGCACAAAATTATATTAATTTTGAAAGAAACAGGCATCTGACCCTGAGCTGAAAGAGATGTGTGTGTAGCTACACTGAAAATAATTTTGGGAGGGTAAAATAAAGTGCTAAACCATTTAGGACAAAACAATGAGCTTCAACTGGGATAATTTAATGAAGTGTAGTGGATTCAATAGAAAATGCAAATAGGGTGCAAAAAATTTTTTTTTCAAAATCTATTTTAAACCCACATTTGTAGAAATCAGTATTTAAGTATTAGGTATTAGTCCACATTTGAACATAAAAATGTTTATGAGACATAAAATTAGGAAGTATGGATATCAAGTGAGAGGAAAATACGAATTTCAGCAACAATAGTCTGGAAGTAAGGGTTGGGGATGTTTGAGATGGAGTGTATCCTAAACCTAATGAGTCAGGACACCTGAGTGGCTCGGTGGTTTGGTGCCTGCCTTCTGTCCAGGGTGTGATCCTGGGGTCCCTGGATCAAGTCCCACTTGACTCCCTGTGTGGAGCCTGCTTCTCCCTCTGCCTATGACTCTGCCTCTCTCTGTGTCTTTCATGAATAAATAAAATCTTTTTTTTAAATTAAAAAAATAAACCTAATGAGTCAAAAAATGATCTTTTATTTGTAATATGTACATTCCCCAGTTAAGGCAAATAGTGTGAAAGAAGATAGAAAATTGGAAGCAGGGATGAGCATCACTCATGTCCAGAAAAACAGTAGAATTTTGCTTTTAAAATAAGAAAATCCCCTTACTTGAAAAGAGATGAGAATAATGAAGCCCAGGGAGGATCAGGCTAATGTTTAAGTCATCCGTTGAATGGGGAATGAACCCCAAGGTTCAATCTATTAGCTCACAAATTTTCTGTCGGTAGCAACATGCACTTCTATTAGGAACAAAATTAAGAACTGCAAAGATTCTCTTAAACCGGAGTAACTATGTTTTATTGCTGTTGTACTACATAATTTGAGAAGTTACTGTGAATTCACATGCATAAAATACTTTTGGTCATGCAGTATTTCTTCTAAAAGCCACCAGAATGGCTTGGCATTTTCAGGCAAATGTAATTATAAGTGCAACACAGTTTTACTTAATAATTATTGGATAATATGATTTTTCTTGTGGCCATGTTTTATTGTAAAAAATTAGCTAGATCCAGGAGACACATCATCTCCTTTTCTTACTTCCATATGTATATTTCAATATACAGGATTAGAAATTTAGGATTATCTCAGTGAGATTAATGTTATATTAGTTTTGAAAGAAATGGATGTCAGACCCCGAACTGAAAATGCTCCATACTAGGGCCATATGATGATTGAGACATAGGGCAGGAATATGTCCCTGTTATTTGCCTAAGGTCTGGGAAATTAATGAAGATGTATTGCCTCTCAACCAGGATCCTGTTTTTAAAAAGTAGAGTTTACTGTTTACTAACATTTACTTGAAAATTTAAAATGTAAAGCTAAGTCACAGATAAATTAAAAAAAAAAAAAAAAAAAAGGTGGGACTTCTGGGTGGCTTAGTAGTTAAGGGTCTGCCTTTGGCTCAGGGCATGATCCTGGAGTCCCGGGATCCAGTCCCACATCGGGCTCCCTGCATAGAGCCTGCTTCTCCTTCTGCCTATGTCTCTGCCTCTTTCTCTTAATTTGTGTCCCTCATGAATAAATAAATAAAATCTTAAAAAAAAAAAAAAAGCCCCAAACAGTGGTAAAACAATAATCACTGAAGCAATACAGCAAAAGACCATAGAAACATGGATACAGAGCACAAAAGCAATTTCATTAAAAAATGTTGTTACCAAAGAAAAGGGTGAAGAGTGTTTCCTTTCTACAGGACCCCAAGCAAATCTATCTTAAAAATCACCAACTCTGGGGCCCCTGTGACTCAGTGGTTGAGCTTCTGCCTTTGGCTCAGGTCGTAATCTCTGGGGTTCTGGGATCAAGTCCCACATCAGGCTCCCACAGGGAGCCTGCTTCTCCCTCTGCCTTTGTCTCTGCTTCTCTCTCTGTGTTTCTCTTGAAGAAATAAAATCCTTAAAAAATTAAAATGAAATAAAATCATCAACTCCTTGGGAACAGAAACTGTCATATTCATCTTTGCATCCGTTCTCTCTAGAACTTAGCACAGTGCATTTACATAATAGATCCTCCAATCTATTTCCAATGCTAGTGGGTTGCTTGTCTTGCTAAAATTTACAAGAGCAGCTTTTTGAACAACATAGCTCAGCTTGTCTGAGGAGATTAAGTAGTTAGTTGGCTTGAAGGCCCTTACTTCTGACTACAGAGCTGATCTGCTGAGTCGATAGCTGTTTAGAACCAGAATATAGTCCCTTGACGCACTTTCCTTTCTCATTGTAAGGAAGGTAGTACCGTTCTAGGACTCACTTAACACTACTGGGAAGTAAGTACTCGGGTAAAAGACTCTGAGTAACAGATGGAAAACAGCTGCACACTCATTACTATTATAGTCTTTACCAAGAAACCAGAGCTTACAGATGTTAATAAAAAAATGTTCATTTCCATGAATATATAGTTCTTTTAATGAGTAGCACTTGTCAGTCGCTTACTCAACGGGCCAATGTAATTTCTGCAAGCTAAATAAAAGCTTGGATTTTGTTAGGTTGTTTTAGATAGCCAACAAATCGACATTATTAACCTGTCCTTATGCTAGTCTTTCTTAGTCATCACACACTAGGATATGCAAAAAACACAACTGTATAAAATAAAAAACTCTACTTCTTTTTCTCTTGATAGCTGTAAAATGTGGTTTGCTTATTATTTTGACAACCACGATTTCTTTCGCATCAGCTAAGTTTCCTAGGAAAACTGTCAAAAGAGCAGTCACAATATTTTTGCAGTTGATTTTAGAGGCAGATTTGTCAAGCATCTTCCAACAAATCTCTTTTTTTAAAAAAATAGGACACCTCTAAGTCAGTGTTAACTCTTTCCTACGCTAAATAGCTCTTTCTGCTTTAATGTAACGAAAGCTTTGATTGTGAATGTATGTATGCCAGAAACTAAAGTTGAAGTTTTTTATTTCTTCTCCGCTTCAATGCAGATTCCTAATTAATGATTTAATTGCCTCTAATACTTTAGAAGTTTATTACCATAACTCTCATTTATTTTGAAAACCAATTAAGTAAAAAAAAAAAATCTATTCTCCGAGAGGATTTCTTTTTGTATTTTATTTTAAAAATTCATTTAATTTTCTCCTGGTAAGGTAAATCTTGCAAGCAGAGGCACAGCTTTTAATTTAAAGATAATGCTCTCTAGTCTTGCCTTTCCCTTTTTCCCCAAATTATCCTATAAAAAGGACTGTTACTTCTTCTAAATTCTTACCATAATGAAAATAATAATAGCTAATAGTGTTAGAACACTCACTATTGAGGAGGCTTTTTAATATATTTACCCAGGTTAATTTAACTAACCATTACAATACTCCAATAAGGAAGCTACTGTTAACTGTATTTTACAGACAAGCGAACTGAAGTTCAGAAATACAAAGTGGTCTGCTCAAGGTCAAACATCTAGCAGGAAGCAGATTCTGGATTTGAATTCCCACTTTCAGAATTTATATCACTAATGAATTTGTCCTTGTTTCAACTCTCTAGCTCCTATTTATGAGAATTTTAAGGTGGTAAGGTCATTCATCAAAAGTCTCCTATCACTTTGCCACAGTCTCCCTGACTTCATGTTTCTGTGTACCTATAAAGGATAAGGATGCCTTTTAAAAGGAGAGTTTTTCTGAAAATTGTAGAACTCCCTGTCTTTGCTCTGAAATGAGAGACACAAGTGAACCATAAAGAATTTTCCTGCAGTGAATGCTCTGTCTCTTACATTCACTGGGAGAGGTCTCATTGCCCCGCTGCTCCAACTTGAGGACATAGGAGCACTTAGGACTGAGAAGAGTTCAGGTTGTATTAAATAGTGTCCAGGCAGCTAGGTCCATCTATTTACAACTGCATTCGCCATATCAGATCCTTGATCAGCTTTGATTGTCCTAAGCCTCTGTATGTTTGGCAGGGCCAAATAGCCATATACATTTGATTATTAAAAAAAATACACGGTACATAATCCCCATGGCAGTTATTAAACATCATTTTTAATCAATCATTTCCAATGCTTTTAATTAATCCCAGAGGAATTTTAATTGGCATGCATTACTTTCTCAGGACAACACCATGCATGATTTTCTGATGCTTCATTTGAACCAGAACTGAGTTCTAATCCCCAAAAGATGTTTGATAATAGTTTAAATCACTGTGAACTCAATTATGGGATTAGAAATTATATTTGAAAGTAGCCAAAGGGTAAATGTAAAAGGGTCCCAGCATTTTTTTAAAAAGACTGTCTAAGGTTCTTGTATTTCCCCCCAGAAATTTTTTTTTAAATGGTTTGTTAACATTTTACAAAAGAAAACTTGAGGGGTGCCTAGGTGGCTCAGTCGGTTAAGCATCTGTCTTCAGCTCTAGTCATGATCTCAGTGTCCTGAGATGGAGCCGCTCTTTAGGCTCCCTTCTCTGTGAGAAACCTGCTTCTTTCCTTCCCTCTCTGCCTGCAGCTACCCCTGCTTGTGCTCCCTTTCATTCTGTCAAATAAATAAATAAAATATTTTAAAATGTTTGATATGATCAAGTTAATATTAAAGGAATACCACTCATTAAAAAATTTCAAAAAATATTTTTTTTCAAAAAATATTTTTGATATGGTTCGAGATCCTCTACTTTTATTATCTAGCTAAGTCACCTAGGAAATTAATTAAACTCACTTATCTGAATTATCTCCTAAGTGAAATACCTCAGTTATCATAGGCTCTTTTATTGACTAATTTTTTAAAATGTTTTTTCCTAGAAAATATATACCAGAGCCTTGATTCCCAAAGTACCTCAATGGGGTTGCACTGTATATTTTAGCATTTGACTCTAAAGTCATTAATAAGATATTTTCTAGAAAGAGTCACTTGAATAAATTTGGGGTACTTTTTGGAAATGGTAATTCAAATTTAAATAAATTTGAAGGATCTTATTTCAGGGGAAATTTGTTTTTAGGAAACTTTTGCCCTACAGAGCATCTACTGGTAGAAAGTTCTACATGTCACACATAGAGAGCTAACAAAGGGTAGAGTTTGGAATCCCTGTCTTCTGATCATCTTTTAGGACAGAAGTGTCAACTAAGCATTTGCATTTTGTTACTCTGGAAAGCAGTAGTCTTTAAAGGGAATGACTTAAAGTGTTTTATTGTTGCTTTAAATTCTGTTAATCTGATATTTATGGTATTATGTAATCATAAGATATCAGACACTAAACACAAAGTTTGCCATGATTATAAGGCAGGCAGTCAATCAGGAAAAAATATAAAAGCTCATCAGGGCTCTATCTATGCTGTTTGAGTCTATTAAAATGAACTCAATATAATATCAAACTAAAAATAGAAGGCCAGTCTTCTAGGAGAGGGGAAGAAGATTCTTTCGAGAATCTAATTTAGCCTAGCAACATTTAGTGTCTGAAACTGACCTGATACTCCTCACCCAATACCATGCACTGTAAATCTCCTACCATGGATTGCCCTGAGAATCACCGCAAAAGTCTTGGAACTGTATGTATAATCTGAGATTTATAAAGTGGAAATGTAGGTGAACCCATCCTAACAGAAACCTTTTGCCCTGTTGACCTCTCTCATATCTGAAATTCCTCTGATGGAGGTTTATCTAGTTTAATAGGGGCAGTTTTAGAAAATAAAAACCTCCTGCCCTTTAACCTTCAGAGAAGCAATTTGCCAACTCATGATCAGGATATTGGAGTTTGCATGGGAGGGTGCTGCAGGGAGGGTGGTGTGGGAGGGGACGGCAGGGAAGACATCAAATAAAATCTTTACCTGTTCCAATGCTGTGTCTAGAACTAACCTTTCACTAAGCTAGGGAGCGACATTCCACAGTACTGCATAATTTGGTTATACTACACATGAGTTAGGCTTCTGACACTTGTTGCAAAGATAACCACATTTACAAAGACATTTACATTTGTATTGTTGGGAAAAAATGTTTCCTCCCATCTTTCCTTCCTTCTTTCACCCTCACATCTGCAGTGGCTTGTGGGGACCAAATTCTGTAGCCCCTTGCTAGTGAGAATATCGTGAAGAAAAATAAAATTGAAGGAAAGTTTCCGGCATTATCAGGAAAAAAATGAGAATACATCCTTGTGGTATACACTAAACTCCTGCATATATTTACATTTGAAACTTTATGCTTGTCACCCACAAATATAAAATGTGCCACTATATAATTGTGCCACTTATACTATGATTATAAGATTTATCAAAAGTAGTAATTCCTAGTACACAAAAGAGAGCAAAGGCTAAAAATAGGACACACATTTAGGTTGAACGACAAAGACTTTTTTTCAAGTCTTTTAGAGTATTTCTGTAAATGTAATCAGATATGGTGATACTGTAAAAATATGAGTTTCAATCTTTTTGTGGATGCCCAATGCAGAACAAGGCCATATGCAGTCAAGGACAAGGATGCATGGCAAGAGCAAGAGTCAAGATGGAAGGAAGGCTTATAAAGCAGGTTTATGGGGAGCCCGGGTGGCTCAGCGGTTTAGCGCCTGCCTTCAGCCCAGGGTGTGATCCCGGAGACCCAGGATCGAGTCCTGCTTCAGGCTCCCTGAAACGAGCCTGCTTCTCCCTCTGCCTCTCTCTCTCTCTCTCTCATGAATGGATAAATAGAATCTTAAAAAAAAGTAGATTTATGAGGTAGTAACTGGCAGGGGAAAGGGAAACAGAGTCAGAAAGAGAGATCAGAGTTTGAAGTCTCACTAATTGGAGAAGTTTCAGAATTCAAGTGGATTGGTAAGAGGTCAAGTGTGATGGTGACTTAGAGGTCTAAACTAGGTGGGAGGGAATGCAGTTATAGTATAGAAGCTTAGATTGGATTTGGAGGTTCTTGATGATTGAAGAGGAGAAAGAAAGAAAGAAAGAAAGAAAGAAAGAAAGAAAGAAAGAAAGAAAGAAAGAAAGAAAGAAAGCCCAAAACCATTTCAGGCCAGAAGAGCAGAAAATCATTGCAGAATCTGGAAGAAGTGTGTGTGTTCACCTAATTGGTAAAGATGGTTGCCAAGCCAAATGCTTTCTTCATTCTGGCCTGATATTAAATACTTACCTGGAAATAGCAGATAAGGACTAAGAGGACAGGGAATATTTGCACGGACTGAATTTAAGTTCCTGAATGTGAGCTTGTGATGAGAGCAGCAAACACTGTTCTCCAGTAAGGCACCCCTCAGGTGTCACTTCTGAGAATATTTTATAACCCCATAGACAGAGATAATAATAAATAAACAAACAAACAAATACATAAATAAATAAAATCTTTAAAAAAATAAAATAAAAAAATAAAAAATTTTTAAAATCTATCTATTCATGAGAGACACACAAAGAGAGAGGCAGAGACACAGGCAGAGGGAGAAGCAGGCTCCATGCAGGGAGCCTGACGTGGGACTCAATCCCAGGACCCCAGGATCAGGCCCCGGGCTGAGGGCGGCGCTAAAACGCCAAACCACTAGGGCCGCCCCACTTACTCATTTTATTAATACTCTGTTATTTACTTAATGAGGCAGCAACTTAATGATCTGCAGGCATTGCTGTTTCTTTTATTAAGACAGTATGCTCAGGGACCCCTGGGTGGCTCAGTGGGTTGACTGTCTGCCTTTGGCTCAGGTCATGATCTCAGGGTCCTAGGATTAAGCCCCGTCCAGTTAGGTGCTATGGCTCCCCGCTCAGCAGGGAGTCTACTTGTCCCTTTCTGTCCATCTTCCAACATGTGCTTTGTCTTTCTCTCAAATGAATAAGTAAAATCTTAAAAAAAAAAAAAAAAAGTTAATAAGTTCGGAATGTACCTAATCTTTTCCCACTCTTCTGTGTGTGTGGCAATGAATACCCATAATACCTACCAGCTTTGGGCTCTTTGAGGGTCTTGATATTAAAAATGAGGCAGCCTCTTGATGGGTATCTCACTCCTGGGACTGTCAGGGATGGAATTCTCAGAAGGAAGCTCACTGAGAATAATGTTGCTGCTTTGATATCTTTAAAATGTTACTCTACCATGAGTGCCGTCCTATTTACGAGAGATTGATGTCCGGCATAATGAAAAGGAAAACGAGCACTCATGGGAAGCAAGTAATCTTAGTTCTATTTCGACTCTGCCACCTGTAGTTTGAGCTAGGCCGGGCAAGTTACTGCATGTACCTGGGATTTGGGTTTTGCCATTCATGAAATGAAAATGTTTCAAGGCTTCAAGGTATACTTTCAAGTCTTGCTATCCCCGTGGCCCTCAAGGACCAGTAGGCAGCCACATACTATCAAAGCGCAGCTACCAAGTTCCCCAGAAATAATCCCAGGACCTTTACTTTGGATCAAATCCCTTATTTCCTTTGTTTTGACTATGCAGACCCAGATATGGGAGGAGGACAGATAATACCTGGATTGTGGAGCTCTTCAAACCCTACACAGAGTCATGCTTAAGCTCCCTGTCATGCGATTCTGTGAAACTCTGCTATTTGGTCTCTTCAAGCCTGAGATTGGCCCATGCCAACAGTCAGTTGCAGGGAATGGGAGGTGGAGGCATGATTATCTTTGAACTCCTCTTTTATTGCTTCTTTTCCCATATCTTAATAGTCTGGGAATCATCAAAGGTTTAGAGATGTAGAGGTTCATGCTGGCTCTCACATTCTCTCTCAACTCGCTTGATGATCTGTTAACTTTCCTTGGCCAACTTGCTGTGGTTTCCGGCATGCTACCTAGGCCACACTTCTCATGGCGGTGGGGTGGGGGTGGGGGGTTCCACAGAGGTCTGCCCCAGGGGATCTACAGGCCCCCAACAGGAGGTGTTGAAAACCTAAATCTGGGAGTTGGCAGCGGGGATGGAAGTGTGCAGGTGGATACAAAGACCATTTGAAGGAAAGATCAATACATTTACTGACTAACTTGAGAGCCTGGATGAAGGAAGAAAATCCTGAATGTAAGATGATTGCTGCCTTTCAGAGTAGCACTGGCCCACCAGGTGGCTTTGACACTCCTGTCTCCTGGGTTAGGAATGCCATATGCTCAGGTGACTGGCCAACAGGGTCAGAGAGAAAAGCCACAGATGGGGGGGGGGTGGTTCAGAGAGGAATTATGAGTATGAATATGTTGAGTATGGATGGTGGGAGAGTTGGAAAAATCTATCTCTGAGGTCAGGAGAGAAGTGAGGACTACAGACACAAGCAAGATGATTGCCAGCTTCTGAGAAATAAGGACAGAAACCCCAGGTCTGTGCCCAGCAGTGAGCAGAAAAAGCACTTCTTTTTGATATGGGAATATTTCAAGAAGATGTGATAACCAGTAGCATCAAATACGAGGATGCCTGGGTGGCTCAGCAGTTGAGTGTCTGCCTTTGGCTCAGAGCATGATTCTGGAGTCCTGGGATGGAGTCCTACATCGGGCTTCCTGCATGGAGCCTGCTTCTCCCTCTGCAAATTCTCTAAACATTTTAGATGATGATTATAATGGACAAGCCAAGTGTATGCTGGAAAAATTTGGAAATTGGAATTTTGATATCTTTCTATTTGATAGACTAACAAATGGAAATAGTCTAGTAAGTTTAACCTTTCATTTATTTAGTCTTCATGGATTAATTGGTACTTCCACTTAGATATGAAGAAACTTCGTAGACTTTTAGTTATGAATCAAGAAGATTACCACGGTCAGAACCCTTACCACAATGCAGTCCATGCTGCAGATGTTACTCAGGCCATGCACTGTTACTTTAAAGAACCTAAGCTTGCCAGTTCTGTAACTCCTTGGGATGTCTTGCTGAGACACTCAGCAAGGAGATATAGAAAAGAAGTATCATTTGGGTGTGAATCCACTTTGTGATCACTTTGTGATCGTCAGACTGAATCTATTGCCAACATCCAGATTGGTAACTATACATACAAAGATATAGCTGGTTAGAAAAATCCTGGCGACTTTAATTTTATCATAAGAAATATACATTTAAATATATAATATTAAAATTGAAAAAAAGTGGCTACATTCATAACAGGCAACAATCATCAACATGTAGTTCCAGAACATTTTTATTACCCCAAAAAGTAACCCCACCTCCATGAAGCAAAAATCAGAAGCAGTCATACTCCATTCCCCCCATCTCCACAGCCCCTGGCAATTATTAATCTGCTTCCTGTCTCAGTGGATTTGCCTATTCTGGAGATTTTCTGTACTTGGAATCGTACAATATGTGGCCTTTTATGGCTGGTTTATTTTACTTAGCACAATGTTTTCAAGATTCATCCCTGATGTAGTATATACTAGTACTTCATTTCTTTTATGGCCAATTAATATTGTGTTGTATAGATGTATCATATTTCATTTGTGCATTCAATAAATTGGTGGACATTAAGGTTACTTCCACCTTCTGGCTGCTATGTACAATGCTGCTCCGAATATTTATATACAAATTTTTGTACATATGTCTCTTGGGTGTATATCTAGGAGTGGAGTGACTGGGTTGTATGTTAATCCTATGTCTAGCTCATTAAAAAACTACCAAACTGCCTTCCATAATGGCTGTACCACTTTGTATTCCTGCCAGCAATGTATGAGGGTTCTAGTTTTCTATATCCTCACCAATGTTTGTTATTTCTGTTTTGTTTTTTTGTTTTTTTTTTGTTTTTTTTTTTTCTGTTTTGTTTTTTGATTGTAGTTATATAGTGGCTATGAAGTGCTGTTGCTGAGGTTTTGATTTGCAATTCTGTGATAACTAGTGACATTGAGCATCTTTTCAAATGTTTGTTGGATGGTTATATATCTTCTTTGGAGAAGTGTCTATTCATGTCCTTTGCCCATTTTTAAATTGGGTTGTATGATTTTTTTGTTGTTGAGTTTTAAGTTTTTTACATATTCAGGATACTAGACCCTCCCCCATCCCCCAACCTCAAACTTGACTCTAAAGGAAAAGTGAAATTTTTCACTTAAAGAGTCACTCTTTTTTTTTTTTTTAAAGATTTTATTTATTTATTCATGATAGTTACACAGAGAGAGACAGAGAGGCAGATACACAGGCAGAGGGAGAAGCAGGCTCCATGCAGGGAGCCCGACGTGGGATTCGATCCCAGGCCTCCAGGATCATGCCCTGAGCCAAAGGCAGGCGCCAAACCGCTGCGCCACCCAGGGATCCCAAAGAGTCACTCTTTAATCAGATTTCAAGAAGATGTGATTATCAGTAGCATCAAATACGAAGATGCCTGGGTGGCTCAGCAGTTGAGTATCTGCCTTTGGCTCAGAGCATGATCCCGGAATCTTGGGATCGAGTCCTACATCGGGCTTCCTGCATGGAGCCTGCTTTTCCCTCTGCCTATGTCTCTGCGTCTCTCTGTGTGTGTTTCTTGTGAATAAATAAATAAAATCTTTAAAAATATATGAAGAATTGTTTTTTAAAAATGAGGATGGTTGGGTTTCACAGGACGTAAGTAATGTTTTTAGAATCCTCTTTTATCGTGAAATGTGATTAAAGAGTCAGAGAAGATCTTTTTTGGTCAAAGAGTACAGTAAACAGACCTGCTGTTTTAGTTTGCTCAGACCACCATAACAAAATACTGTAGACTGAGTAGCTTAAACAACAAATTTATTTTCTCATGGTTTTGGGGGCTGGAAGCTTGAGCACACAGTGTCAACATGGTCAAGTTCTGATTAGGCTCTCTTCCTGGTTTCTAAATGGACACCTTCTTTCTGTGTCCTCCCATGGCAGAGAGAAAGAGAGAGTAAGCCTACAAACAAGAAAGCTGTGGTATCTATTCTTATAAGGGCACTAATTCTATCCTGAGGGTAATAATCTTAGGCTTTCATCTAAACCTAATTATCTCCAAAAGGCCCCATCTCCAAATACCATCACATTGGAAGTGAGAGCTTCAACATATGAATTTTGGGGCACACAAACATTCCATTCGAAGCACCTGTGAAAGCTCTGTTGGGGAAAAGAGGGGCATGGTAAATGAGACACTACTACAGGATCCTAGGAAGCCCTGAAGAGGCTGGTTCTTCTGTAAGGCTGTTGCAGCAGCCAGAGAGCCATGAAGACCAACACTTCTCAATATTAATGTAGGCCTAGGAATCACCTGGGATCTTGTAAAAATGCTGACTCTGATTCAGTAGGCCTAGGAAGAAATAAAGATTTGGCATTTTTAAGTTCTAGGTGATATGGATGTAGCAGCAAGGGCAGAAAGCGTCAAAGAGCCTGCTAAGTTATTAAATTGTTCTAAAAAAGGAGTAGTGAGATAAACTGGAAGTTTTTAAAAGATCACGCTAGTTGTTCAGTGGAATATGTATTAGAAGGAGGAAAGAGGTAATAGTCGAATTAATCATGGTGAGGTAAGTAAGATCTGTGGATTCATATGACAGAATGTTCTAAAAACATTAACAATGGGGATCCTCGGGTGGCTCAGCAGTTTAGCACCCACCTTCAGCCCAGGGAGTGATCCTGGAGTCCAGATATAGAGTCCCACATCAGGCTCCCTGCATGGAGTCTGCTTCTCCCTCTGCCTGTGTCTCTGCCTCTCTCTCTCTGTCTCTCATGAATAAATAAATAAAATCTTAAAAAAATAATAAAAAAAAATAAAAATGGTTAACAACAATGTTGATGAAGACATTTTCATAACATGGAAAAGTATTTATGAGATAATACTAAAAAAAGGCAGAAATCAAAATTATATATGCAAGTTGGTTTCAACTTTGTTTTTGTTTTTTTGCCTGGGTGATTCAGTCTGCCTTCAACTCAAGTCATGATCCCAGGGTCCTGGGATCAAGCCCTGGGTCATGCTCCCTGCTCAGTGGGCAGTCTGCTTCTCCCTCCTCATCTGCCCTTCCCTCTGCTTGTTCTCTCTCTCTCTCTCTCTCTCTCTCTCTCAAATAAAGAGATAAAATTATTTTAAAAAAAAGAAAGTGTTTTAAAAGTATAAAAAATGATAATTAAAAAGATTTTTAGGGACACCTGGGTGGCTCAGTCAGTTGAGCGGCCAACTATTGATTTGGACGCCAGTTGTGATCTCAGGGTCGTGAGATTGAGCCCTGCACAATGGGCTCCACACACAGCATGGAGACTGCTTAAAATTCTCACTCTTCGTTTTCCTTTGTGCACCACCACCCCTGCTCATGTTCTCTCTTAAAAAAAAATTATAAATATTTTAACATATGAAAATGAATCAATTGATAATTAAAGTTTACAACAGAAATTTCGAACATGTTTTAAGGATAGTTTTTGTCAATTTTGGATGCAAGAATATGTCAATTATATTCCAGTCTACTTTTTAATATGTGTTAAATCATTGAATTTTAAATTTTTGTCATTTTATGTTTGTTGACACATCATTTTTCCTTCATATTTAAATTAAACAGCATAGGTCACTTGATAATTGAAGAAATTTTGAAATTCATCTATCTCATAAATATTATTATTATTTTAAAGATTTTATTTATTCATTCATGAGAGACACAGGTAGAGAGGCAGAGATACTGGCAGAGGGAGAAGCAGGCTCCACACAGGGCGCCCAACCCGGGACTTGATCCGAGGTCTCCAGGATCCCACCCTGGGTGGAAGGCGGCGCTAAACCTCTGAGCCCCCCGGGCTGCCCTGGTTTCAACTTTGTAAGACAACATGTGTAAGAGGAGGCAAATGTACCCAATTGTTAGTGCCTCTCCAGAGGTTGGTGATGGGTGATTTTTATTCTTTATTTACATTTTTCTCTGAATGATTTTTTTGCCATTCTCACTATGACATTTTGTTTGTTTAAATTACAACAACAACTGAATGTTATGCACATTATCAAAGACTGGACCGTCTCTCTCCATGAATCTTGAACAAGCCTCTTCAGCACTGCAGCTCTCATACAGTAAATAGGAATGCTGGAAGAATTCATTTCCCGGCCCTTCTAAAGATGCCATGCTGTTGCTGGTTGTCAATTTCACACATGCTATTTCTATCCATTCAGAGCTGACAGCTTGGATTTTCCCCTCCTTTGTAATAGCTGCTCTCTCTTCTGGCTTCCCCAGGCTTGCATTTGGTAACCTTTGCCCTTTTATTTGGTACAAGCCAAAATGCCATCTTTGGAAAACTAATGTACCAGAGAAAATGGTAGCACGAAGCCATATAACCTACTGTTCTTTTCCTTTCTGTTTGTAAAGGTTATTATTAGAGCTTATTTTAGAGAATTTCAAATCCATTCAAAGTATCATGGGTTTAAATTTTTCTAATGGAAGCAAAGCTTTTGATGTTTGGGTTTAGAAAGCTCCCTAGCCTCTTTAGAGTTCAAATTTTCATACATTGGCACAATTGATCAAAGACTTTATTTTAAGACAGAGAGAAAAGGCAATTTACCTATAGTTGTTTTGTATTCTCAACATTATTATTATACTCCTTTTTTTTTTTCCTGAACCATCTCCCCGTTTGAAGATCTGCTTTTTTACTAACATATATTGGCTTCACCTTCTTTTTGATCAGCCTGAGAATCCATCTGGAAACAATTGAGAGTGACGTCACAAATCCAGCATTATGATTTCAATATAGGATCAAAGAATAGGAAGAAAAAATTGAGGAATGGAGGAGCTTGATTTAACCTTTAAGCACAAATATCTAACAGGGTAAAAAGAGGCAAGAAAACATGATAAAATGAAAGAATTATTGATGGACTTTAAAGTAAGGGCATTTGGTTTACCTGAGGTTCAACTTAGTTCATATGTTGGCACCCATTTTTATATTTACGGTGGCAAAAAGAGAAAAAAAACAATCATCCAAAGTCTGACAAGTGATGCCACAGTTAAAAAGACTTTGTAGCCTTGGGCTTGGCAGAGCGTCCTAAGCTAAATGCAGACAACTACAGAAAAATCTTAAAGTGGGGCTAAAGGTCATAAGCAAGGACAATAGACCTGGAATTTGGAGGAATTCATACTCTACTGAAGAATTCCTAGACTGCTCAAGAAAATAACAGATTGACCAGTCAGTCACCAGAGAAAACTAAAACTAAAACTAAAACTAAAGCTAAAACTAAAACTAAAACTAAAACTAAGCCACCCCTGGAGAGTAAGCAAATGATTAGAAGGGGAGATATTTCAGAAGTCTGAAAGGGTGAAAATCTAGATTCTAAGATGAATGACCCAGAAATTACCACTAACATCAGAAGTCTCTAGAAACTGAGC
This sequence comes from Canis lupus baileyi, assembly GCF_048164855.1. NCBI lineage: Eukaryota > Metazoa > Chordata > Mammalia > Carnivora > Canidae > Canis > Canis lupus. The sequence goes on from NC_132865.1 coordinate 23,257,578, forward strand.
TCTCAGAACCTGAGGGACAATTTGCTCTTAAGAATATTAGCTCAGGGTTGCCTGGGTGGCTCAGTAGTTGAGTGTCTACCTTTGACTCCGTTCTGGTTCCGGGGTCCTGGGATAGAGTCCTGCATCAGACTTGCTGTGGGAAGCCTGCTTCTGTCTCTGCTTATGTCTCTGCCTCTCTCTGTGTCTTTCATGAATAAATAAAATCTAAAAAAAAAAAAAAAAAAATTAGCTCATTCTGGAGAGAAATGTATGTTTCTGGCTGACCAGAGCCATTGATCGCCTATGTACAGATTTCAGTCAGATGCTAAAGGAAGTGATGAATGTCAGGGAGGCAGTGAGTCTGGCAGGATGTAAGAATTTTTCTTTAGAAAAATCAGAGAGCAGTAGCTCTAAAATTCTTTGTCTGCTATTTAAATCAGCAATCCTGCATTTTCCAGGATTCTCTAATACACTGTATTTGTATACCTTTTTCAGATCTCCTTGAACACAAAGGTGGTTTATTTAAAGCATCCTTGAATGCTATTTACTATTAGTATCTATTTAATATCTTTGCAAAATATCTTTATGCCAATAAATTTAGTAATTCCTTAAAACAAATCATTAATGGGATTATATGTTCCAATTTTGCCTTGGAAAATATAGCCACAGTACTAGTTGGTAAACTTCCTTTGGCCACCAAGCTATTCCCAAAGAGATTTTCCTTTACATTGGTTGTTACTTTTACCACCATAAACATTACACAAATATTTTATTGAAGGCATTCTTGTCTAATATATTTATTTCCAACCCTTGATTTTCTTGTTGTTCTTCCTTACTTAACTACAGTAGGCCTCTAAATGAAGCACCAATAGGATCTTATTTTTTTAAGTAAAAATACAAGTGTTCATACCTATGGAAAAACTAACATTTAGAAGAAACATACATAAAGCCACATTCTATTGTCTTTAATTTAATGGAAGAAATTTTTAAACACTCAGGAATGACAAATAAATGTCTTATGTACATATTCCCACACCAACAAAGGTTCATAAGCAGATCACTGCAATCTTTTGAACCTGATCAAAGCTTCAGAACCCTTTTTAACACAGTATTCCGGGAGCCACTAACAATGGATTGGAGTTGGCACTTGAGTGAAAAAAAGCATTTGTCTATCTGGCTTTAGATGAGAATATTTAACTTCTGCTGAATTTTGGGGAAGGTATATGTGATTTTATTTAAAGATGTATGTATGGGGCAGCTCTGGTGGCTCAGAGGTTTAGCGCCACCTTCAGCCCAAGTTGTGATCCTGGAGACCCAGGATAGAGTCCCGCGTGGGGCTCTCTGTGTGGACCCTGCTTCTCCCTCTGCCTGTTTCTCAGTGTCTCTCTGTCTCTCTCATGAATAAATAAATAAAATCTTAAAAAAAAAATAAAGATTTATTTATTTATTTATTTATTTATTTGAAAGAGAGAGAGAGAGAGGAGGGGGAAGGGCAGAGGCAGAGGGAGAGAGAATCTCAAGCAAACTACCTCCAGAGCATGGAGCTCTACCGGGGGTTGAGGTTGGGGTGGTGAGGCAGGGATTGATCCCAGGATCATGGGATCATGACCTGAACTGAAATCAAGAGTTTGACACTTAACTAACTGAGCCACCCAGGTGATTTTATTTTTATTTAGAAATGGAATGAGTTCATATTTTTGTTTAAGCTCAATTAAAAATATATAAAGAAGACATCCTTAATTTAGAAATTTTCCATTTGTAAATTGTTTAAAACTCATACCTCTGAAAACAATAGTTGGGAGTGGGAAAACAAAGAAAGAAGAAAAGTAGGCAGAGTATGTTTTACCACCCAATCACTCACTTAGAGTATCTATCTATCTATCTACTCAGGTAATTCAGAGTTAAATCCAGTCTATATTAAGTTAACATTTATATGTGAAATGAAAACATATATCTGTACAAAAACTTGTATACAAATGTTCAGAGCACCACTATGCATGAGAGCCAAAGGTGGAAACAATCCAAATGCCCAGCAACCAATGAATGGACAAAAAATTGTGGTATATCCACACAATACAATATTAAAGGGAATGAGTACTGATATGTGCTGCAATATGGTTGAACCTTGAAACATTACGCTAAGTAAAATAAGCCGGTCATAAAAGACCACATATTGAATGATTCCATTTATGAAAAATATCTGAAACACACATATCCATAGAAATAGAAAGTAGATTAGTATTGCCAGGAGCTGGGGAAGGGGGGAGTTGGAGGTGACTTCTAATGGGTTTCTTTTGTGGGTAGTGAAAGTATAAGTATTCTAAAATTATTGTGATGAGGACTGCATGACTCTGAATATGTTGAATATTTTGAAGGTATATATTTTATTTCTTTAGAAGATTTTATTTATTTATTTATTTGAGAGACAGAGAGAGAGCACTTGAGAGCACAAGCAGGGGGAAGGGATAGAGGGAGAAATAGACTCCCCGGGAGCAGAGAGCCAGTGTGGAACTTGATACCAGGACCCTGGGATCATGACCTAAGCTGAAGGCAGATGCTTAACTGACTGAGCTCACCCAGGTGCCCTAAAGTGTTTATTTTAAATGGGTGAAGTATACAGTATGTGGATTATATTTCAATAAAGGTTTTATCTTAAAAAATTCTGTTTGAGGGCAGCTCCGGTGGCTCAGCGGTTTAGTGCTGCTTTCAGTCCAGGATGTGATCCTGGAGACCCGGGATCCAGTCCCACATCAGGCTCCTTGCATGGAGCCTGCTTCTCTCTCTGCTTGTGTCTCTGCCTCTCTCTCTTTCTGTGTCTCTCATGAAAAAATAAATAAAGTCTTTTAAAAAAAATCTTAAAAAAGATGCAGAGAGCAAAATGGTGACTCATTCAACTTCCAGGTAAGTTTCTAAGGAGCTTCCTATGATTAAAACAAGCTTTTTAAAAAATGTAAGTCAAGGGATCCCTGGGTGGCGCAGCGGTTTAGCGCCTGCCTTTGGCCCAGGGCGCGATCCTGGAGACCCGGGATCGAGTCCCACGTCGGGCTCCCGGTGCATGGAGCCTGCTTCTCCCTCGGCCTATGTCTCTGCCTCTCTCTCTCTCTCTGTGACTATCATAAATAAATCAAAAAAATTAAAAAAAAAATGTAAGTCAATGTTAGTCAGGAATATATATTTGATGTCTTCTATAAGGACAAAAAAAATCATTTCAGAAGCATTAGAGACAAAGAAAAAGTATTAATAACTGAATTTTGTAATAGAGTAGGTGGCAAATCAAAACTTTTGCTCTAAAAATTAAGGGGAGGGGCATTTGAGTGGCTCTGTCAGTTGAGCATCCAACTCTAGATCTCAGCTTGATCACTATCTCAGGGTCATAGGTTTAAACCCTATGTTAGCCTCCATGCTGGGTGTGGAGGTACTTAAAAAACGGGGGTAGGGGTGGGGAAGTAGCCAAACAAATCTGTACCAAGTGTTCTTAGGATTTCCCTAGAGATAGATGAAAATAAATCTGGCTTGCAGATTCTGATCATTTATATTGTGCTTCACTAAATTTAAATTTTATAAATACTTTATTGTAATTTTTATAAATACTTTATTGTAATTCCTAATGATAAAATTCTCTACCAAAAGGACCAACCCAAGTAATGTATGAGCTTATAAAGCACTGATCACTTTCCCTCTTCCTTGCAGACACACATATACCTAATAAGACGTAATGTTGGGGGCCTCCCACTTTTGTTTTAGAATATATTTTTTGTCTTGCAAACCTACCCTACAGATTCATTTTAACCCAATTTTATTTATATGTGTATAGCAGATAACTGCAAATCATCTATTAATTAATGTGAAGTTCCTAAAGATTCTTTCATAATTCTTATCACTAGTTTGATGTAATTATTAGGCACAGCAAAAAATCTTAACCATAGTGGTTAAATAAAAAAACACAACCACACTTCCTCAGAAACAAGAGAAATCTCACCCAACCAGCAGATAAATGCAAACACTGAGAAACCAAGAGCTAACAGAATAGTCTTACTGTCACTTTTGTCAAGAAAACTAGAGGTGGGGGTAAGGTGGGGAGGAGTAGTAAGCCTGGTTGCCAGGTCTGATGTACTATTAACTCCTAATAACTGAGGGAAGTGGATCTTTGTCTTCCACCTCTGTTGGCAACATGTGTGAAATCACTTATCCTTAAGAATCTTGCCACTGGACTTTCTGCCTAGCTGCTCCCCTGAATGAAAGTCTCTGCATGATGTAGCTCACAGAACCCTATAGATAATTTCCTATTCCCGAAGCAAGGAGAAAGGAGGCATGAAGGGCTCTAAGTGCAGGATGTGTGTGTGTGTGTGTGTGTGTGTGTGTGCCTGATGTCAAAGGTAGGGAATGAGCTGGATTGAGATTGCAGTTTGCTGTTCTTGAGGAACGGTTTTTTGGTTTGTTTTTGTTTTAAGATTACCTTATTCATTTGAGAAAGCATGAAAGGGGGGAGGGGGAGACGAAGGGGGCAGGAGAAAAGCAGACTCCCTGCTGAGCAGAGAGTCTGTAGCGGGGCTTGATCCCAGGACCCTGAGATCATGACCCCAGTGAAATCAAGAATGTGATGCTTAACCGACTGAGCCACCCAGGCACCCTGAAGAATAGTTTTAATGACATTGTGGAAGATTTCAGCAAAGTGAAGAGAGATTTATAAGAACAGATGTGGAGGTGGGACTGAGTGGGTTTTCCAAGGTGATTTTCTGCAGACTATCCAGGCCAGGTAAGCTCTGCTGTAAAGTTGGTTGCTTTGAGCACACAGCTCCAGTGCTGTCCAGAACCAAAGTTTTACTGTAGTAAGGGCGGGGAAGAGGAACTTGCCGGGCAAGTGATGGGTGGTCGGAGCAAGAAGGGAAATGACACTTCCGACAGAGATGAAAAAGTCTACTTCTCCTTCATTTTTTATTGTAAAGTACACATAATATAACATTTGCAAAGTGCACAATGCAGTGGCATGAAGTATATTCATAATGTTATGCAGTCCCATTGTGTGTTTTTTTTTTTGAAGATTTTATTTATTTATCCATGAGAGACACAGAGAGATGCAGAGAGAGAGGCAGAGACACAGGCAGAGGGAGAAGCAGGCTCCATGCAGGGAGCCCGATGTGGGACTCGATCCCAGGTCTCCAGGATCATGCCCTGGGCTGAAGGCAGTGCTAAACCGCTGAGCCACCCGGGATGCCTTGCAGTCCCATCGTTAATCTTAAATTTCACCACCCCAAAGGAAAGCCCGAGTGCATTCAGCATTCTCTCCCCACTCCCCCCTCCCCCACTCCCTGGAAACAACAATCTGATTTCTAGCTCTAGGGAAACTTGTACATGAACGTTCAGAGCAGTATTCTCAATAACTAAAAGCTAGAAGCAACCCAAATGTCCATCAACAGGTGAATGGCAATATGTAGTATATCCATACAATGGAATATTATTTGGCCATAAAAAAGGAGCAGAGTGCTGATAACATGCTACAACACAGATGAACCTCGAAACATTGAACTTTCCATTTCGGTTCTTAGAAGGAATGAAGGCACCAGCAGGGGAGTACCGGAATATCACCCAAGGGTTCACCGACCTGGGCTCTGGGAAGGGTTTCTTCTCTAGTCTAAGGCACCAATAAGCTAATCCATTTAACACCATACAGGATGACAAATGCTCCAGCTGTAAAGCTGAGTGAAGCAACCCTGCTTCTGGGTGGGTTCATTTTAAGAATTTGAATCGTTCTATTAAATTCTTTTTTAAAAAATATTTTATTTATTTATTCACGAGAGACACAGAGAGAGAGAGGCAGAGACCTAGGCAGAGGGAGAAGCAGGCTCCACACAGGGAGCCTGATGCGGGACTCAATCCCAGGACTCCAGGGACTCCAGGATCACGCCCTGAGCCAAAGGCAGATGCTCAACCACTGAGCCACCCAGGTGTCCCATTTTTTCTCCATTCTATTAAATTCTTGAAAGAGGGGCACCTGGGTGGCTTAGTTGGTAAAATGCCTGCCTTCGGCTCAGGTCATGATCTCAGGGTCCTGGGATGGAAGGCTGCAGCCAGCTCCCTATTCAGCAAGGAGTCTGCTTCTCCCTCCCCCTCTGCTGTTTCCCATCCCTTGTGCTTGCTTTCTCTCAAACAAACAAATAAATAAAACGGTTAAAAAAAATGCTTTAAAGATGCCTAAAAGCAGACAGTGAATAATTTAGAGATTGGGGCATTGGGAAAAATAAGTCAAGATGGGTAGAATTATCAAACAACTCCCCCTTCCTTCCTTTATTTTTATGACTCACCTTCCTATTCTATCTCGCCCCTCCTTCTTGCCCATTCCCCACCCCTCCCTCCTGAACACCCACCTTCCTGCTCCTCTCAATTCTCTGAACCTATTTTGTGACCTGTTCCCTTACTTGGGCTTACGTACACCTTGTATATCCAGTACCTAGCCAGTGTCTGGTATATAACTGGCACCCAATAATCACAGTTGAATGAATGAAAGAATGAGTGAACAGGTAAAGCAAATGTCCTTCTCTTGTAATTCAATGGAACAGATAGACATTGAAGCAGGTCTCACCTCCTGAAAGTCACTTTCCTCAAACTCCAGATTTCTTATCTGCAAACTCTGAATTTTTCTTTTTAGAATTCATTTATTTATTCATAAGAGACACACAGAGAGAGGCTGAGACATAGGCAGAGGGAGACGCAGGCTCCCCAGTGGGATCCTGATGTGGGACTCGATTCCAGGACCCTGAGATCACCACCTGAGCCAAAGGCAGACGCTCAACCACTGAACCACTCAGGTGCCCTGAATCTGAATTTTTTTTTAAAAAAATATTTTATTTATTTATTCATAAGAGACACACACACACACACACACACACAGAGGCAGAGACACAGGCAGAGGGAGAAGCAGGCTCCAGGCAGGGAGCCTGATGCAGGACTTGATCCTGGGATTTCAGGATCATGCCCTGGGCTGAAGGCAGGTGCTAAAACACTGAGCCACCCAGGGATCCCTGAAATTTTTTTTATAAGATTTTTATTTTATTTATTCATGAGAGAGACACAGAGAGAAGGAGGCAGAGACATAGACAGAGGGAGAAGCAGGCTCCACACAGGGAGCCCGACGTGGGACTTGATCCCTGGACCCGGGATCACTCCCTGAGCTGAAGGCAGACGCTCAACCACTAAGCTACTCAGGCACCCCTCAACTCTTAATTTTTATATCACTGCTTATCCTACTCTTCCTTAGATTTTGTACCTCATGAGTTTAACAATCTTATCCTTATTCACACTCACATTTCCTATAGCCCCTGGTAGTGACCCGAACAAAAATGCTCTCCATAACATACTCTGTATTGAATTACATTACAAATCTACAAATCTTGTAGATTGAATTAAGTTTAGATTGAATTTAAATAAAATCTTACATAGTATCTCTTTCAGTCTTAGATAAAATAACTCTGTGACGCTGCCTGAGACACTCCCAGGCAGGTCAATCCCCGTCCAGTACTCTGATAGCACTTTCTATGCTCTTTTTCTATAGAAGCCAAAGATTTCTGGTTTAGTGTTCCCCTGAAGTATTGTGAGGACCTTTAAGACAAAGATGCCTTAATAGATATTTATTGACTGCATAAATAAATGGGTGAATTGTCCTAATTCTCTAATGAATTTTCTTTAATGAAGAAAATTTTTCTTAAATGAAGATAGGAAAGCCTCTATCAGTTATAAAAAGATTTTATGATGAAATAAATTAGGGAAGCAAGCTCTCAAGAGGTCTTCTTTATCTCATTTGGGAAATTATAATTTTATTATTATTTATTTATTTATTTTAAAGATTTTATTTATTTATTCATGAGAGACACAGAACAGAGAGAGAGGCAGAGACACAGGCAGAGGGAGTAGCAGGCTCCCTGAATGGAGCCCAGTACAGGACTCAATCCCAGGACCCTGGGATCATGATCTGAGCCAAAGGCAGATGCTCAACCACTGCACCACCCAGGCAACCCAATACTCAATGTTTATAGTATCGTGGTGATGTCAAGGGAAATGCTATTCACAGCCAGACCATGTACTAAGTACTTCTTACTTTTCCTGTCAGCATGTTTTGTTTTCTCTGTAGATAATAATCTTGTTTTCATTTGTTTCATACTTTTTGTCCTCATCAATAATTTAACTCCAATGCCGGTTGTTTGTCTAAACCTCATCGTGTGTGGAATTAATAACCTAAATATCTAGAAGACTCAGTGACACAGGAAGGGCACAAGGGTATGAAGCTAGTTCTATAGACCTTCAGGCTGACCAGCAGTTCTCTCACTTTTATCTTCTTGAGGAAATCCCTGCCAGACCTCCTGAGCTGAGTATACATGGCCTGCTTGACTTGTGTGCTAGATCAGAGCTTCCATCCTGAGTATCCCTTTTTATCTCTTGGAACTCCTGCCCCTCTGTTCAATGTGGGGTTTCCTTTTTCCTGCATTTCCGTATCTTCCTTTTTCTTAGTTTATATCCTCATTTTTCTGGAGTGTCTCCTCCAGTAGATTTTAGAGAAAGGATGCAAGCAAGGTAAAATTTTTGATACCTTGTTTGTCTGAAAATGTTTTTATTGGCTCTCTGACTTGATCTGTAGTTTGCCTGGGGGTGGTGTTCTATTTAGGAAATCGTTTTTTTTTTTAGAAGTTTGAAGGAATTGTTCCATTGTAATTTTTTTTTTTTTTTTTTGCTGCCCAAGGGACTGCATTCTACTTTATTTTTCACCTTTACTTTATTTATTTATTTTTAAGATTTTATTTATTTATTCATGAGAGACACAGAGAGAGGGGCACAGACAGAGGCAGAGGGAGAAGCAGCCTCCCTTTGGGGAGCCTGATGAGAGACTCGATCCCAGGATCCCAGGATCATTACCTGAGCCAGAAGTGATGTTCAACCACTGAGCCACCCAGGTACCCCAAGTTTTCAGCTTTATTGATGTATAATTGAAAAATAAAAATTATAGTTAAATATACAATGTGACCATTTGATATATGCATGCATGGTGAAAGGGCTGCCATCATTGCGTTAACACATTTATCACCTCACATATATACCTTTTTGAGTGTATGATAACACATAAGTTTTAATATTTTAGCAAATTTTTATTATAGAATACAGTATTATCTGAGAAAGACAAATGCACATAATCTCACCTATATGTGGAATCTAAAAAACTGAACTTGCAAGTACAGAGAACAGATTGGTGATTGCCAGGTGTGAAGAGAGGACCAAAAACCCAAATTTCCAGTTATAAGTATGTTCGGAGGATATAGTATACAACATGGTGATCATAGTTAACAATACTGCATTGTATATTTGAAATTTTGCTAAGAGAGTAGATCTTAAAAGTTCTCATTACAAGGAAAAAAATTGTAACTATGTGAGGTGTTGGATGTTAACTAAACTTATTATGGTAATCATTTCTTAATATATACATATATCAAATCATTATGTTGTAGACTTTAAACTAATTACATGCTATATGTCAATTATATCTTAATAAAGGTGGGAGAAAAAAGGATATAGTAATCAGTTTTAGTCACTACATTATACACTAGATCCTCAGACCTTATTCATCTTACGGCTAAAAGTGTATATCCTTTACTAGCTTCTCCCTATTTTCCTATCTCTCAGCCTCTGGCAACCACCATTCAACGCTTTGTTTTTATGAGATCACTTTTTCGTTTTTTTTTTTTTTTTTTTTTTTTTTAAGGATTCTACATGTAAGTGATACAATGCAGTATTTGTCCTTGTCTGACTTATTTCAATCAGTATAATGCCCTTCAGTTTCATCCATGATGTTGTAAATAGTAGGATTTCTTTCTTTTTAAAAGCTGAATAAGATTCCATTGTGCATGTAAACACCATATTTTCTTTATTCATTCATCTGCTGATGGACACTTAAGTTATTTCTATAACTGCTATTGTAAATAATGCTGTGATGAACATGAGAGTACAGATACCTCTTTGAGAAAGTGATTTTGTTTCTTTTGGATGTATACTCAGAAATGGCATTGTTGAATTATATGGTTGTTCTATTTTTAATTTTTTTTTTTAAGATTTGTTTATTTCATATATTTTAAAAAGAGAGCAAGTGTATGCATGTATTCACAAGCAAGAGGGAGGGACAGAGGGAAAAAATCTCAAGCAGATTCCCTGTTGAGTGCAGAGCCCAACACGGTGCTTGATCTCATGACCCTGAGACCATGACCTGAGTTGATATAAAGAGTTGGATACTTAACTGACCGAGCCAGCCAGGTATCCTTCTTTAATCCACTTTGAGTTGACTTTTATGTATGGTGTAAAAAAGGCCCAGTTTCATTCTTTTCCCATGGATATCCAGTTTTCTCAACACCATTTATTGAAGAGATGATCCTTTACCGTTTATTGTATATTCTTGGCTCCTTTGTCAGAAATGATTTGACCATATACACATGGATTTATTTCTGAGCTCTCTATTCTGTTCCATTGAACTATGTGTATGTTTTAATGCCCAAACCATACTGTTCTGTTTATAATAGCTTTGTAATCAGGAAGTGTGATGCTTCCAGCTTTGTTCTTCTTTCTCAAGATTGCTTTGGGCAGGGCAACCCGGGTGGCTCAGCGGTTTAGCACCGCCTTCAGTCCAGGTCATGATCCTGGAGACCTGGGATCGAGTCCCATGTCAGGCTTCCTGCATGAAGCCTGCTTCTCCCTCTCTCTGCCTGTGTCTCTGCCTCTCTCTCTTTCTCTGTGTGTGTCTCATGAATAAATAAATAAATAAAATCTTAAAAAAAAAAAAAGATTGCTTTGGGCATTTGGAATCTTTTGTGGTTCCATAAACATTTTAGGATTGTTTTTTCTATTTCTGTGGAAAATGCCTTTGGAATTCTGATAGACATTACATTGAATCTATAGATTATTTTGAATAGTATTAATATTTTTGCAAAATTAATTCTTTCAATTCATGAACATGGAATATCTTTCCATTTATTTGTGTCTTCTTCAATTTCTTTGATTAATGTTTTATACTTTTCAGTGTACACATTTTTCATCTCCTTGGTTAAATTTATTCCTAGGTATTTTATTATTTTTAATGCTATTATAAATGAGATTGTTTTCTTAATTTCTCTTTTTGATAGTTTCTCATTGCTGTATAAAGACACAACTGGTTTTTCATATTGATTTTGTACATACAACTTTCCTGAATTCACTTATTAGTTTTAACATTGTGATATTTTGATTTTTAATAAGAAGTATATATTTTGCCTTTATCCCTTTTCCTGTCACAGAGCTCCTAAAACTTTGGAATATCCTAAGTGATGAGAGAGGTAAAGGTGTGTCTTCATATTCGTAACAAACTCATTCCAACTACAACTGAGTTTATGTTAAACTTTTGTTACTTTTGATACTTTTGAAGTATCAAAGCAAGGGGGCAGGTTGCCAGGGGAATCAACCACGTGATTGCAGAGTTGGAACTTTCAGTTCTTTCCTCCCTCCATCTCCAGAAAGGGGAGATTGACTGAAGTTGAATCAATTGCCAAAGCCAATGATTTAATCAATCATGCCCACGTACAGAAACCTTCATAAAAGCCCAAAATGACAGGGTTCAGAGAGTTTCTGAGTTGGTGGAGATTTGGCTAGTGCGGTATGCTCAGAAGGCAGGGAGGTTCTATACCTCTTCCCACATACCTTGCTCTGTGTCTCTTCCATCTGACAATTTTGTTAGTTACCTCTTTTTTTAATAAACTGGTCATCTAGTAAGTAAAATGTTTCTCTGAATTCTGTGAGCTGCTCTACCAACTTAACTGAATCCAAGAAGTGAGCCATTGGAACCTTTGATCTAAAGCCAGTTAGAAGCATGTGTGACAACCTGGACCTTTTTTGGTGTCTGAAGTGGGTACATTTTGTAGACCATAACTGTATGATCTGATGCTATCTCCAGATAAATAGGGTCAGAATTGAATTAATTGCTTGGTGGTGTGGAAAAAACACACAATAGAATTGACATCAGAATAGTACAATTTTTGGTAAAGTCTTTCTTTAGTAGGGTTTTCTATATATAAGATTATTTTTGTTGTTTTTAAAGATTTTATTTATTTATTCATGAGAGACAGAAAGAGAGAAGCAGAGACACAGCAGAGGGGGAAGCATCGGGCAGAGGGAGAGCCCAGTGTGGGACTTGATGTTCCTGGGACCCTAGGATCACACCTGGAGCCGAAGGCAGGAGCTCAACTGCTGAGCCACCCATGCGTCCCTATATAAGATTATTCATGTGCAAAATTTCCTATACTTATTACAATAGGCTAGAAGAAAGCTTAGGGGAAATGATAGACATAATAGCAATGAGTAACTATTATTATTCTTTTTTAATTTTTATTTATTTTAATTAATTTATTTTTTAATTATCATTATTCTTTATGGTATTCTGATTATCCACTAAAAATAAAGACATACAGGTCATTTGATCCAGTAATGCACAGGTGGTAATCTATTCCTTCGAAATATGTCATTTTAACTACCATTTCCCATGAAGGTGAATCAGGGATTCCTGATCTGTGGTAGGTAACGCATAACCCAAACCTGATGTATCTTGTCCTTTGAGGGTAATATAATTACCAGAGACTACCAGACTTGGGCACAAAGAGCTATGAAGTGGCAAAAGATGTGACAGTTCAAACATCATGAAGGATAGTAAGCACGGTGCGGACTAATACATACCAAATATGCTTGAATCTATCAATTCATATTGATATTCAGAAATCGTTGATCATCTCTGGAGGATATAGGAATCTTACCTATTATTTTGAAAGAAGATAAATAAAGGATAAGTGTTAATGATTTGTCCTCTCCTTCCTGTACAATTACTCCTCAGAGTAACCAAGTTATTGATGAGAGGCTTTTTCCTTTTTCTATATAATAGAAGTATTTCAGGTCATAAATCAAGAATAAATGGTATCACCAGATTGTAATAATTTAGTGACCATTAATGAATCAATGGAAGTAGGCAATAGTCATTAATGGCTGCTAATATCACAAAGAGAGATCCCCAGATGTGTGCCTGTGGGGGCAATATACAATCTTACCTATGAAGAAGTATCCTTGCCAAAAAATCCAGATTGTGAGAAACTCAGTAAGACTAACAACTTGCCTCCCCTCCCCTAGTGTGGAGATAGGGAGAGAGAGAGAAGGGAAGCCTATAGATTATGGAAGACATAAGAGACATATTGATTTATTGCAACATTCAGGTCTTATCTGGATCCTAATTTAAACAAAGAAACTAATAGACAAGAAAAATAATGTATTTTGAGAAAACCGTGGAAATTAGGAAACTGATTGTATATTACTTTTTTTAGATTGTTTAGCAATATTATGTTCATATTAAAAAACCATCATTTAGAGATATGTCTTAAACATTTATGGATGAAGTCATACGATGTCTAAATTTGTTTCAATATAATTGACTGGAGAGAGTGAAGTTAAGAAATATTATTCATAGCGATGCCTGGGTATCTCGGCAGTTAAGTATCTGCCTTGGGCTCAGGGTGTGATCCTGAGTCCCAGAATCGAGTCCTACATCAGGCCTCCTGCATAGAGCCTGCTTCTCTCTCTGCCTGTGTCTCTGCCTCTCTTTCTCTGTGTGTCTCTCATGAATAAATAAATAAAATATTTTAAAAAATATATTATTCATCAGTTGATTACTGTTGAAGGCATGTGATGAGTTCATGGGTGTTCATTATACTAATCTGTCTGCTTTTGTGTAAATTTACAATTTTATAGAAAAAAATTTAAAATTTATAACTCAAGTCTTACATTAATTTCTATCTTCAAAATGAAAAGAGCAATTTGCAAAAAATGTAATGATTATTTTTCATTATTATCACCACCAAATCTCCATGCATGTGCTCACATAGGATCAACGAATTTAGCAGCATGAAAGAGTTATCCAAAGGCATTGCATTGGTTGACTCAGTGGTGTGAGATTGTGGGAGATGGGAATGTATACATTTCTACATATTTATATTATATTATTTCAATTGTTTACAACAATCACATAAATGCTGCTATCATCTGAAAAATATCAAATAGAGAATTTTTTAGCAATAAAAAGCATACATGTATAAAAAGTGTAGCTTATTCTTTCTTATTTTTTGGATTAAAAATATATGTTCATTGAACTGTTCATTGCATTTTTTTAAATCAAAAAACCCTCTAAATTTCTTTTAAATGTGATTTTCCAGAACAATGAAATATCAGCAATCTAAATTTAGACAGTGAAGTAAAAAGAAAGACACAACTATGTGCATGTACCTGCATGTATGTATATGCATGTACATATTATGAAACTATGCCACAGAAGAAGAAAATAGAGAAGAGTACATAAAAGAAGAAGTTGCAAGGAACAACCAATAGTGAATTTAGCAATAGGAGCTCCGTGTTGCTGATTCTGAAATCTTTCCTTTTGAAAAGTAACTAATGAGTACAAGATCGACCTTCATTTTTTCTGGTTGATCCATTCTGCTGATGAAACTCTGATTAGGAAATTTTCCCTTTTTCTTCACTCTCTTTTATCACCAAGCACCCTGAAAATGATAAGAGAGCAGCGTGTCCTGAAACACGGGGCTCTCTCATACTCTGAAATTATTTCTATTTCATCTGTGTTTTTTTTTTTTAAAAACAAAACAAAAAAACCCCTCTACCTTACAAAAGAACAATAGAAGGACCGAAATTTCTGTCTTAGCACTAAATGAGTCTCAGTGCTGCGGAAACATTTCATTTTCTAGCGATTTCAGGGTCTGTATATTCCCTGCTGTTATAGTCTTTATCAAAATAAAAAGAAAGGAGAAAAGAACACAAGAAAGAAAAGAAGAAACCCTACATGACAAGAACATTAAACCCCAAGGGTGGTTCATTTCAATTTTGAAGTCTTTCTTCGCTATTCCAGGGACACTTATGTCAATGTCTTAATAAGGGAAGTAAAGCAGTTTATACGTACGCTTCAGAGCACGGGCACTCAAACCAGAAAATTGGTGTGAAAGAGAGGAGGCCAAGCCTGCCTTGCACCAATGGCAGCCACATAGTAAGGGGCCTCTTCTGGTGAGGACCACATGACACAATTTGCAAAGGGCAGATTTAATGTTGTCACTATTAGGGCTGGAAGAAAAACATCTTTGAAGAAATACTTGTTTTATCCCCTTTCCCTCAAATCTTGAAATCATCTCATACATATGCTGGAAATAATTCGACGCAAATTCAATTACATTCTATTTTTATAATGTTGGACTAACCTGGCACTGCAAATCGAAAAGACGTTTCTGTAACCTAGAGTAATTTTGCTGTCACGAAGAACAGCTATATCAGTCATTATATTTCAATGTCGAATACCATGAATTATTTCTACATGTAAATTAATAAATTACATAATAAGATACATCAACAAGTCGGCCCCATTTACATTTTGATAAACATAAAAGCAAACGGAAAACTGAGAGCCATTGGTTTGTTTGAATTTTTAAATATTCTGTAAGTAATATTTGGTGATATAGAATTTTTATTATCCCATTTTTTTCCTTTAGTTTTTCAGGCTTTGAGATTCCTAGTCACGACTCGCCAAAATAAAAGCATGAAATAAAATGGAAAGATTTATCCAAATTTTAAAGTGTATATTCCCTATAAAGATACTTTTACCCCCTTCATTTCTTTTTTTTTTAATGAAATTGGCCTGAATAAAGGGCCCAGAAATTTAGGAATAGCTCATTTAGGTTCAGACTTTCATGTGGATTTCTCCTTGAGGGTCATAATTATAGTACTCACTTAATAATGTCAACCTTTTAAAAAACAGCAATTTACATATTTTTGGATTGACAAGATTTTCAATGATCCAGTTCAAATAAAATTTTGAAACCTATTCTATAGATTTATGAAAGTCAATTTATCAACCTGCATTCTTTCAGTTGCAAGTGACAGTAAGAAACTCAAACTGACATTAGTATGAAATGTTAACTGATATTGGATTTCTTTTATTTTTGTAACTGTGAAGTCCAGAGGTTAAACAGGTTCATGGATTGCAGGCTGTAAAAACCTTCCTCCTCTTTCTTCTTCTTTTTTTGATATGTGTATTAGTTCTAATCTTAGACTTTCCCCAGTGGTGGCAGAAAAGGCCATCAACAACACTTGGCCCATGTCTTAAAGCCTTAGTAATCTCAGGAGAAAGACTCTTTGCCAACATTTTTGGCTATTTATTCTGATTGGGATAATTTGGGACATATGGCAACCCCTGAATCAATCATCATGTCCAGAGGAATGGAATATTCTAATTAGCCAAGTCTGGGACATATGCTTCACTCTGAAGCTAGGACAGAGGCTCAGTTCCATTTGAACTCTGAAGACTGGGATAGAAGAGAAAAAAATTCTAATGAATAATACAAAAGATTGCATCACTGAGTTTGATGGTCAGTGCCTATTGTCATTGCCAGGGTCAGATTACTAGTATGAAAAAGGAGAGAAAGAAAGTGGACTAGGACTGAGAAGATCAAAATGCTTATCAGTTGATAGACTTTAGGTAACACAAGCACTAACAACCTACTGACTGAGAGAAAGGGCACCAAAAAATGAGTATGCCCACCTCTCTTCTGCTCCCCCACAGTCCCTGCCACTGGGTTTCATTCCAAACACAAATGGATATGAGACGACAAGGGAGGTTGTCCATGTACCCACAAAGTTAGGTCTCCTGGATCCTACAGCAGGGTAGGAAGAGTAAGGTGGATCTGGGGATCCAGAGATCTGAAGAATATCCCCCAAAGAGAATACTCTAGAATATTCTAGTTCAGAGGGATATCTAATCTAGAGATTACATTTAAGTATTTATCACTACATAGGTAACTATTGAAACAATAAAACAGAGATGAGGCCCATTTCACAAATTAGAGAAATTAATTCATAAATAATTAATTCATAAAATTATAAATTACACTTATTGATAGTACCTATACTACTTATAGTTATAAATTATATTATGTAAATTATGTATGTACATTATAAAGTTATTTGCCTATCAACTGGCAAGTACTCTGATCTTCTGGGTCCTAGTCCACTTTCTTTCTCTCCTTTTTCTTTTTTTTTTTTTTTTTAAAGATTTTTTTAAAAATTTTTATTTATTTATGATAGTCACACAGAGAGAGAGAGAGGCAGAGACATAGGCAGAGGGAGAAGCAGGCTCCATGCACCGGGAGCCCGACGTGGGATTCGATCCCGGGTCTCCAGGATCGCGCCCTGGGCCAAAGGCAGGCGCCAAACCTCTGCGCCACCCAGGGATCCCTCTCTCCTTTTTCACACTAATAATCTGACCTCCACTTCTCTTGTGTATGGCTATAGCTAAAGGTCTCATCGGGTTGGAAATTACTCTCTTCCCTTATCCCTTCAAGTCTGGCAGTAGTAGAACCTTACCTCTGATTTGTAGACTTAGAATGCTCCGTCATTTCTTACTGATTTCTTCTAACACTACGCACAACTTTTTGAATAGTTTCTTCAGTCTCTTCAAGCGTCTTTTCTTTTTTCTGAGTATACCATACATTTTGTGTTGGGATCTTGACTGAAATAGCTCTTGACAAATTTCTAAAGATATCCCATGTTCATTATTTAGAAAATTGAGATTATTATTATCTCTTCAACTCAAGAGTATTTCTTTCCTTTGTTGGTTGTATCACCATCCATCAATCACATTCCAACTTAAAACCTTGAATACAGGTTCAAATGTTCATTATTCTTTATCTTTACATTTAACCAATTTATGTATTGTCAATTTTATCTCATAATTATTAAAAAAAAGTACTCCCCCCTACTGTACTTAAGGCTTAAATGGCCCCTCTATTACTTCACTTTTGACAATTCTATTTTTTACATGATTACAAACTTGGCCATATCTGTCTTCTTCTATAACAAGTTCATCTTTCTAGGACTCTTGATCAACCACAAGATAACATCCAGATAATGCAATATTATTCCATGCTAAAAAGAAATTAGCTACCAAGCCAGCAAAAGACATGGAGGAAATGTGAATGTATATTTTCAAATGAAAGAAGCAAGTCTGAGAAGGCTACGTATTGTATGATTCCAACTATATGACATTCTGGAAAAAGAAAAACTATGGAGACAGTAGTACTATTAGTGGTTGTGAAGGGTTAATAGAGGGAGAGGGATGCATATGCAGAACACAGAGGACTTATAAATTGATGAAACTACTCTGTATGTTTTTGTAATGATGGTTACATTATGTCATGGACTGAATGTCTATGTCCACCCCAAAATTCATATATTAAAGTCCTAGTGCCCAATATTACTGTATTTGGAGATAGGACTTATAAAGAAATAATTAAGGTTAAACGAGGTCATAAAGGTGGAGCTCTGTTCTGGTAGGAATAGTGCCCTGAGAAGAGGACAAGCCACAGAATTCTCAGAGCTCTCTTTTTTTCTCTCCATGTGAGAACACAGGAAGAAGGCATCTATCTGCAACCTGGAAGAGAACCTTACTGGGACCTGACTGTGCCGGATCCTGATCTTAGAGTTCCAGCCTCCAAACTGGGAGACAATTAATTGCTATTATTTAAGCCGCACAGTCTATGTATGGCAGCGCAATCAGACTGAGGCACAACACTTGATACATTTGTCAAAATCTATAGCACTGAGTAACACATAGACTGAGTCTTAACATAAATTATTTGTTTTAGTTGATAATAATGTATTAATATTAATTCATCAATTATAACAAGTATACCACATTAATGCAAAATGCTAGTAATAGGGACACTCCATGTGAGACAGCAAGGATATGGGAATTCTGTGAACTATTTGCTTAATTTTTCTGTAAACCCAAAATTGCTCCAAAAATAGTCTATTATTAAAAGAGGTTAAAAATAAAGAAAATTGGGATGCCTGGTGGCTCAGTCGTTGAGCATCTGCCTCCGCATCAGGTTCCCCATGAGGAGCCTGCTTCTCCCTCAGCCTATATCTCTGCCTCTCTCTCTGTGTCTCTCATGAATAAATAAATAAAATCATAAAAAAATTAAAGAAAATTAGTGAAAGAAAGAATGAATACCTTCTCTTCTTACCTCACCACCTAGAGTTATTGTGAATCTAAACTGAGATCATGCACGTGAAGTCATTTGTAAAAGATAAAGTGCCATTTTACACAATCTGACAGTGCTGGTTAAGTAGCTGAATTGCCAAAATCAAATCAGTATCGATGAGAATACTTAACACAAAAACAACTCTTGGCAGATACTCAATAGCAACTGATCAGAATACAAAAGTGGAAAAGAGGAGAATGCAATGGCTGGGATAGAATGCATGAATTTATTTATTTATTCATACATACATTTAAATAAAGGTGTAGCATATGATATATAAAATAATCTGTTTAGATAAACAAAATATCTAGGTCCAAGAACTGTTTTAAAGGGATAATGAATTTGATGGTGAATATTATAATTAAATAAAGGCAGTTAAGACTATTAGACTAAAGTCTAGATTATCTTATTAGGTGAAAAACTATTATTTTTAGTAGAACAGTTAAGTTTTGACAAGATAATAGTCAAAGCTCTTTGAGCTATATTTAAAGTCCAGCCCTTTTTAGACACTTGTAGGAGTCATCTAGTTAAAAGTTACAGAAAAGTGCATTAAGTCTTTTGATTTGGGTTGAAAATACATTGTGAACTTGCTATTACAGGGTCTGCATGGTGGCATCTCATCATCAGGTGATTAGTGCTGGTCCCGAAGACACAGATACTAAGATTAGGCAGCTCACAGTCCCAGAGCACCCCTCCTTTGCCATTTTTCCATCTATGCTCCTTCCTCATGGGGCATTCCCTAAGGCCAGTTGACAAATAGGGCGTGGTGTGCTGACACTAGAGAGGACCAGACTGTGGCGACATTATATTTATATTATATGATATTATACACCAGGTATCACATATCATATACCATGTACATATATACCATGTATTATATACTATAGTACCCATCCTGGCTCTGAGGGACATTGGGAAAGCAAAATTCTCCATGGAAAACCACTGAGAGCTGCCTCTGCTTCTCCATTTACCTAGAAGGAGATTTTTTCTTTGGTTTGAAACTCACTGATACTTGGGTAGTGATTAGTGATTTGATCAGATCGTCAGGGACTTGGGGAGAATACAATTGGAAGACTGGGGAAAAAAATTTTGAGAGTTGGGTATTTGTGTCACAAATGAATATTCCTCATAAGGGTCACTTGTAGGAGATGTTTTCAATAATCTGGTGCACAAAATGACCTGCTCTCTGGGCACCAATCTCTTTTCCAGCTGCCTCAAGGCTATCAAAGGCTCCTGCACAAAGTGGAGTGGTAGCAGGAATCTAACCTAAGTCTCTAGACCTAAGAATCTGGGTTCCTGGGGTGTTTGGGTGGCTCAGTCGGTTGGGCATCTGCCTTCAGCTCATTATCCTGGGGTTCTGGGATCGAGCCCCATGTGGAGTTCCCTGCTCAGCAGGGAATCTGCTTCTTCCTCTCTCTCTCTGCCTTCCCCCCCTTCCCTTGCTCATGCGGTCTCACTCTCCCTCTCAATAGTCTTTAAAAAATAGGAATCTGAGTTCTTCCTCATGGAGGCTAATCATGCTATTGCCGTTGATCAATACACAATCTGTCAGTTGCAAATTCCAAAGCTGAGCCCCCAGTAGGGCATCATATTCTGGCAGAAGATAGATGGTATTAAATACTACTATTTGGAGAACTTGTATTCACTGGAATAAATACTTATATTAGATATGCACCAGTTTTCCCTGCATGCTGAACTGCTGACTTTAAAATCATTGCTTATCTTATGCATTATCTTGGTAAATAAGACAGCAAGTGGATAAGACACACTGATAAATCACTTAGCACTGATTGTGAACAAGGAATTTATTTTACAGAAAAAGAACATGGGATGAATAGTGGAGAAAGAGATTTATAAAATTATAATATATCTGCTAAGTTCTCATGACTATTTGAAGAAATGAAAGTACAGTGTCACATTCTCTCCCTTGGTTTGGTGTGTGTGTGTGTGGGTGGTGGTGGTGAATGTCTGTGCAAGTGTGTGAGTATGTGTTTCTCTCTTTCATTTTCCTTTCTACTTTATGTGGGGTGAATGTGAGCTGGTTTTCTTGGTAATTATAGTTTCCAGGGCATCAAGATGGGATAGAATGACAGGAATAGAATGGAAGTTGAGTGGAGATTTGGAAGAAAGGTCTTTTTTTTTTTTTTTTTTTATGTTTAGCTTTAATCTTTTAAAATTTTCTTTAAAGAATAAGTTATTCTCTCATAGACCTGAAAAAGATAAACAATTCAGTTCATGGAAGCAAAATGTGCATAGTTCATATATCTTTTATAGATGAATTCTATGGACAACTGTGTAATTAGACATTTGCTATATACTCCTATGTTTTGTTTTTTCATTTGGAAATCCATTTCAAGTCCATGCTTGTTAATAGACAATGAGTATTTGCAAAGTTGTACTTTCACTTAATTGGAATAGAACCCTAGCTCACAATGGCAGTGTGCCTTTAGCTCAGATAGAAAATTTGTGTTACTGTTTTTCTGTGTTTTGTTTCATTTTGTTTTTCTGATAGCTTCCTTTGGAGGTATTTATTACCCCAGGGCCTGACCAATGATGTGTTTCAGATTGCCACAATTGAGGGAAATTGAAGAACGATGATCCTCTCACTCTAACCATTTAAGCTAGTTTTTGTTGGTTTTGCCAAATGTCTGAATGCTTAGGTCTATCTGACTGCCAAATAGATCTGGGTATGTAGTTGAGGCATAGACAGCATAATATTTATAGGGAGCACTTTGCAGTTTGTTCTAGCCACTTGCCAATTTTGGAAAGTCTCCAATGCTTTGTGTTTTGCCCTAAGACAGTTATTCTCATTTTATAAATGTTAACTTAGTGGTTAGAAAGCACACTGCATATACTAAGTGTCTAACAAATTTATGGTAAATTATATTTATTATCAATTGTGAATGGTAATGGACACATAAATTGTAATGAACTTGAAGATCTCACATGTAATGACTAATGCTGCTGATTTCTTTCACAAATGTTAAACACTTGGGAAGTTATTACTCTTATTAGTAGTATTATTAATCTTTTACTTAGGATGTTTTTTGCTTGAAATAAGAGAAAAGCCTATTTAAAGTAGCTTAAAAGTAGGGAATGTATTATCCTTCACATCAAGAATTCCAGAGATTCAGTGGACACGAGTTAAGGTGTGTGAGGACTTCATGTCTGCTCCTCTTACTGCTCTCGTGATCACACTTTTTAGCTGTGTTTATTCCTTCGACATCAGGCTGGCTTCCCTCAGGACTTCAGAGCCGCTGGAAGCATGGGCAAAACAGGGCTCCTTTTCATTCATATTCAGAGAGAGGAAGAAAAAAAACCTCTCCTGATCAGAGCATATAAATCCTTTGTGTTAGTCTAACTGGGCTAAAATGATATGCTTTCACTCACTAATAGTTACTAGGGTAATTCCACATATATGAACTACCTTAGATTCATGAGGATCTGCCCCGGAATCTGGGAAAGGGACTGACTTGATTTTGTTTTCATCAGTAGAGCAAAAAAAGAGATAAAAAAACACAATTGGGAGAAACAGGTAGAAAAAGAGTGTTGGAAACCTGTAGTTTTATTATGTGGCAGGCACATAGTTGGTGCTCAGCAAACACCTTGTTCACCAAATCCTTATTACTCACCATAGTGTGCTGCTAATTGTCTTTTCTCTTCTGAAAGTATTCTTGAAGAATCAATATTTACTATCATTTTTTTGTATTAAAAATTACATCATTTCTGATGGCAATTCATTTGCTTATTCATTCATTCATATTTTAGGCCTTTAGCAAATAATAAATACCTACTATGCACAAAACAAGAGCTACAAAACTATTTCAAACTCTACCATTTGCATACAAGTGTAATTTCCTAATCAGATGACACTGATGCCACCGGATTCATTTTTTTCTCTATGTAGAATGCATTACATACCATTCATGTTAATGTATTGCATCTCTTAAATATGTATCATATTCTAATTATAAACAATTTTAATTATTGTTAGTTTAAAATTCTCAGCATGAATATAATGTAGGAGTGATAAAGTAGTATTATTTTAAGTAGATTAACATTTTAAGTGAGGCCTTATTTGTGGGACAAACTAATTTTATTTATTTATTTATTTATTTATTTATTTATTTATTTATTGCCAATGAAGACACTCTATGTGTTCTATGGAAAGTTTGACAAAATTATTTAAAACCTCAGCAATAATGATAGGTGATTTTGGGCTCCAGTTTGGAACATAAACCTTCATATCATTCTGAAATGGAAATTGACAAAGAAGGGAAAAGAGAAATATGTCTTGTTTAAGGTACTTCTAACAGACGTCAATGAAATAATCTTTCTGCTCTCATTTTTACTGGGATTTCAGAAAGTCACATTGATTTGGCAATATTTGATCTCATTATATATACGTATTTTAAATAACAGCCCTTTTAGATGACTTATTCATTTGGCAGTCTATGAAACACACTTTCTTTCTGGGTCCAAATTATACCTGTGAGATAAGTATTGTTGATGTAAGTGTGTACATTAAGAGCATTTCTGACGAAATAGTATTCATGAAATAATTTTGGTGACTCTGAAGGTATACCTTAAAAGAATGGAAAATTTGAAAAACATCAAATAATAATATTTCATACTAATTTACCAGTAAGTGGATGTTTTGTGTGTAAACACAAGCAGAGACTAATGTGGCAGTTTGAAGCACACACACCATGAATCCTTTGTTGTGGGTTCACATCAACAGAGACCCCGGGGTCAGGAAAGTAATGAAACGCAATGAAAACAATAATGCTGCTCCTCAACCAGTCCATCTGTATTATCAAACTTCAAAGCTCATTATAGATGTTAGAGTATTTGGTCATCCTGTGTGTATATGGTAGGGATATAACTCCCAATCAGAAACTGAGGAAAAGGGATTAAGTGATTTGTACAGACCTCAGGGAGCCAAGCTAAATCCCTCTGATTTTGTAGTTGGAAAATAGTTTTCTTTGCATACTTTCATCTAAAGTGATTTAGGACTTAATTAAAATTATACACATTTTGAAATACGTGAAATTCTTAATTCTGGCTTGAATACTTGGAGCAAAAATTCATTCTCTGGCTATTGTTTTAAGTTTTTAAAGATCTCCTGGATGCTCCTTCCCTTAAAAATCTAAGAAGTTAGTCTCATTTACTCAGAGGCATATGCAGTTAGTTGGGAAGATTTGTAAATGCCATTTTCACCAATGTCCAAGTATATATGCATGCATATATTAAAACTTTAACTGTAAAATGTTATACAAGACAAAACAAATGTGCTAAGAAAATAAGAGGATAGTGTCATGTGCCCAGCAAGTGTGCTTGTTTCTTTGATGATATATCTACTGTGTGTTGAATTCTTTGGAAAAAAATTAAATTAGAATGATTTCCCAAATTTTTTGATTAATGAATTTCCTTTACTGTAATATATCATCTCACATACCTCTCTTATGATTTTTGTAATCATTTTAGAAGTTTTAGGAAGTGATTCATAAAGAAATGACTTTAGGTAAAAACTTATGTCATAATAAAAATTTATTTGTGAAATTTACTTAATATAATATTTAAGAATATTTATGAGAGGGCAGCCTGGGTGGCTCAGTGGTTTAGCGCTGCCTTTGGCCTGGGACGTGATCCTGGGGTCCCGAGATTGAGTCCCACATCGGGCTCCCTGCATGGAGCCTGCTTCTCCCTCTGCCTGTAACTCTGCCTCTCTCTCTGTGTCTCTCATGAATGAATAAATAAAATCTTTAAAATAATAATAATAATATTTATGAGATAGAGAGATGAATTTCAAAATTTCTTCAATTATCAAGTGACCTATGCTGTTTAATTTAAATATGAAGGAAAAATGATGTGTCAACAAACATAAAATGACAAAAATTTAAAATTTAGTGATTTAACACATATTAAAAAGTAGACTGGAATATAATTGATATATTCGCGCATCCAAAATTGACAAAAACTATCCTTAAAACATGTTTGAAATTACTGTTGTAAACTTTAATTATCAATTGATTCATTTTCATATGTTAAAATATTTATAATTTTTTTAAGAGAGAACATGAGCAGGGGTGGTGGTGCACAAAGGAAAACGAAGAGTGAGAATCTTAAGCAGTCTCCATGCTGAGTGTGGAGCCCATTGTGCAGGGCACAATCTCACAACCCTGAGATCACAACTGGCGTCCAAATCAATAGTTGGCCGCTCAACTGACTGAGCCACCCAGGTGCCCCTAAAAATCTTTTTAATTATCATTTTTTATACTTTTAAAACACTTTCTTTTTTTAAAAATAATTTTATCTCTTTATTTGAGAGAGAGAGAGAGAGAGAACAAGCAGAGGGAAGGGCAGATGAGGAGGGAGAAGCAGACTTCCCACTAACTAGGGAGCACGACCCAGGGCTTGATCCCAGGACCCTGGGATCATGACTTGAGTCGAGGGCAGACTGAATCACCCAGGCACCCCTAAAACACTTTCAAAAGTTTTTAAAAGATTAATATATATGAGTGTGGCATTTGCAAGCACCTATCCACAAGTTATACACTGTGCATTTTTATAATTTTTATTTATAATAAATATAAAGTCAATTTAGATATACTAATCACCATATTTACTCTTAATTCTAGTTCTAAAGTACTGGAGATAATTTAGTGTAAAAAATGTGATTAGATGAAGGTATTGCACAGGTCTAATGAATAGTATATATTGAGGTGATTGTGCAGAATTTTTATTATTTTTATGGTTTTCATTAATGTTCTATATTTGAACATGTGTTCCTTACAGTTCTCATATTTATTCTGTAGTCCATTATGGGTATACATTGAACACTATATGCCATGAATCAAAACAATTAAAACCTACATAATCATCAAAAGCTCCATGGTAACTAACTGCCTACAGGTGGGCAGTAAATCAAAAGAGAGATAGACTTAAGCAGGTTTTAGTATTTCCCTGCACAAATACATCATGCATCCCCACTCACTGTGTAGTTGGTACTCTTTAAATTCTTCCTTTTAAAGATATAATTTAAATATTTTAAATGTCATTTCAGCTTTTATTCTTAAAAGAATATAAATCCCCTTGAACTCATTTTCAAGTTCTAATGTTTTCCAAATCCTCATTTAGGGAATACATCTAGATGTTGGGAAGACAGTTAAATGCACTGATCTTATCTTGGTTATCTGATACCTAGGCTATTTAAAAACAAAAATAAAATCAAATAACAAAGGCAAAAGAAAACACAAGAAAAAGAAAACTAAAAGAGAAGAAGGAGAAAAGAAAGCCAAAAAATGAAACAAAAATGGGCAGCATGCGCAGCTTATTTTACAGTGCCCTTCCCTTACACTCTGTTCTTAGCGACCCATGCACCCACCCACCTTTTAGTACTTTAAACTCTGTATGTTCCCCCTCCAAACACTGGTCTCCTGCTCAGGCTCCTCCTAGCTTTTGCCCTGATGGCACAACTTCACACCCGTGGTCCCTCAGCTCTCTGCCCTCACTGTCAGGGAACCTTCCCTTTACCCCCATTCAGGGCCAGGCAGCAGCTTCTATGCTCCATACAACATGCCATGGGCTTTTGCTCCACAGAACATATCAAATCAGCATTGTTTGTTACTAATTTTACTCATGGGCTTATTTGTATCAGTGCCATTCTCTGCCCTAGATTGTAAATTCTGAGAGGGAAATTACCTTTTTATGGACAAAATTATATTCTTGAGGCTCAGCATGGTCTCTGGCATATAGTAGGTGCTCAAATAAATATATGTTGTAGCAGGAGGAAATGGGAAACACAGGATGGAAAGAAAAGAGAGAATAACAAAAGGAAGAAAATCATGAGATATTAGAAGAGGGGGTAATAAGACAAATGTTGAATGGATTTATCTGATTCAGCCAACATTAATTTGATGTCTATTACATAAAAATGCAGGTGGAAATGGGGATTGGCCAGGGATGGGCCCACATTTATGGACGTAGCAAGAAGAGTAAGTGAAGTAGAGAACAAGCTAACCACACCACAGTCCAGCTGGCATTTCCACCCAGGTGTCTCACAGGTATCTCAAACCCAACATGAGTTTAGGTAAAAACTTATGTCATAATAAAAATTATGATCTGATCCCTGCCTCCTGCTCTCCCATTCCAACTTATTTTTCTGTTTCTGTGCTTTTTTTTTTCTCTTTCACAATAAATATCACCACATCATCAAAGCATCAACAACACTTTTTAAAGAAATTGCCAGTACAAGGGACGCCTGGGTGAGCAGTTGGTGAAGTACGGATTCTTGGTTTTGGGTCAGGTCAGGATCTCAGGGTTGTGAGATAGGACCCCCGCCTCAGGCCCTGCGCTCAGGGTGGAGTCTGCTTGAGATCTTCTTCCTCTGCTCCTCCCCCTGCTCATGCTCTCTCTCTGTCTCTCTCAAGTAAATAAATCAATCTTTAAAAAAGGAAAAGAAAAAAAAAAAAAGAAATCTTAGGACAAGGATAGTGAGAGATAGGGCAGTATCTTCATGGAGATATGGGACCAAGGGAGTTTTTAGGTGAGCATTATTGCCACTTGGAAATAGTGGTCTTTTATACTAAGATAATCAGATAAAGGTAGAAGCGGTAATTGCAGTATCAAGTTTTGAGCTTGGAATGTGGGGCCAGTGATTAGTAGAAGTTGATTCAGGCCAGTGTGTTGCTATTTGATACAATATTTATTTATTCATTATTTACAGATTCAGAAACACTTTTTTAAAAAAATATATTTTATTTATTTATTCATGAGAGACACAGAGAGGGGCAGAGACACAGGCAGAGAGAGAAGCAGTTTCCATGCAGGAAGCCTGACATGGGACTTGATCCCAGGACCCCTCCTGTGATCACAACCCAAGCCAGAGGCAGCCGCTTAACCACTGAGCCACCCAGGTGCCCCCAGAAACACTTCTTTAATATTTCTGTCCAAAGCACTAACTTGAGATGTTTATCAGGAATACAGTAATAGGTTAGAACCTAGTCTTTGGTCTCAGGAAGGTTATAAAGTATGAGGAAAATATGAAAAAAACACAAATTAAAATGCATCTTGAAACATAAGTCCCATAAAAATATACCAAAAAGTGCTTTGATACTTTGATCATGTATTTGTTATTTAAGAAATACAGAGCACCCACTCTGAGCTGTGTACTATCTTAGAGTCTGGAGAATTCCCAGGCCTCCCTGTGGTGAAGTCAGGGTCTATGTGTTGCTAGAGACCTCTGCTAATGTGTTGCATCTCTTCACCTTCTGTGCTCCTCTGGAGTCATGGCACCCAACTTCTGAGAGTACAAAGACCCAAAGCGCAAAGGAGGCAGGAGGTCAGACAATATTCTTGCCAGATACCCTACACATTTTTTTTTCTTGCTGTGCAGCAGTGAGTTGCCCAGCAAACCTTTTGTTTCCAAAAATGTCAAGATGAGAAGCAGACAAAAGAGGTCAAGTTCTATGGCTTACAGAGCATCCAGGTGGTAGCAGATGCCAGCTTCCCTTTCCAAAGTCTATACCAGGGATTCCCCTCAGTTGCCCTGCCTCCCTCTGGGGGAAGAAAATTTCATTTCATGAACCCTGAAACTCTGTATAATGACACAAATGACTGTTCTCTGTGAACTAGGTCTTTCCTTAGACCAAGTAGTGGGGAGAGGGCAAGGTAGGCTCATGTGTTTGATTTCTCTACTTCTTAGTAAAGGTGGTGGTGGTGGGCTGGTCTAGACTCAACTATGATAAGTACTCATTAGAATGTGAGTACTTTATGCTGTTCATTTTCAACTGAGACTATGATCATCACCAATCCTGGAGAGATAAGAAAAGTTCTACTCAAGATACTTTGCAGAAGTTTTGGTCTTATATTTTAAATATATTTTTTAAAAATCAGGTATATGTATTATACTTTTTTAAAGATCTTATTTATGTATTCATGAGGGACACACAGAGAGAGGCAGAGACATAGGCAGAGAGAGAAGCAGGCTCCCCATGGGGAACCTGATGTGGGACTAGGCCCCAGGACCCTGGGATCATGACCAGGGCCAAAGGCAGACACTCAACCACTGAGCCACCCAGTTGCCTCATGTGTTATACTTTTATCAAGTAATTTTTTGTTGTTTCTTTTTTTTTAAGATTATTTATTTATTTATTCATGAGAGACACAGAGAGAGAGAGAGAGAGGCAGAGACACAGGCAGAGGGAGAAGCAGGCTCCATGCAGGCAGCCCGATGTGGGACTTGATCCCAGGACTCCAGGATCATGCCCTGGGCTAAAGGCAGGCTCCAAACCACTGAGCCACCCAGGTGTCCCTTTTTTGTTGTTTCTATTAAACTTTTCATATCATTTATTTATTTATTTTTTAAAAGATTGTTTTATTGAGAGAGAGAGAGAGAGAGAGACCACGAGTGGGAGGGGCAGAGGGAGAAGGAGAATCTCAAGCAGACTCTGAGCTGAGTGCAGAGCCTCACTTGGGGTCTCAATCTCATGACCCTGAGATCATGATCTGAGCTGAAGTCAAGAGTTGGATGCTCAATTGACTGCGCCACCCAGGTGCCCCTATTTATCTATTTATTTTGACAGGTGATTTATAATATTATTAAGTTTTCTGATATTAATCAATTCTTGCATTTCTCAAGCTCTTTTATTTTTTTAAAGATTTTATTTATTTATTTATGACAGAGAGAGAGAGAGAGAGAGAGAGAGAGGCAGAGACACAGGCAGAGGGAGAAGCAGGCTCCATGCAGGGAGAGCCCGATGTGGGACTTGATCCCAGGTCTCCAGGATTACACCCTGGGCCGAAGGCCACCCGGGCTACCTTCTCAAGTTCTTTTAAAATTCAGTTGGTTCGCCTCACACTTATATGTTTTTCCAATGCAAAAGAGATGACATTTTGAAGGCAGGCATTCCTTCTATTGGAAAGAGATGCATGTTCCTGGCCACTGGCTGGCTAAGACAAGTAACAGATTATGTGTGATCCCTGACACATTCAATGCAACTCCATTCCTTTCTTCTCAATTTTGAGACACATGATGCAGAATTTGAGAATTGGGAAACTCTTGAAGTTAATTTGTTAGTACATTCATGTTACAAATATGGATATTTGGGGGATATTTGCTTGATTTATGTTTGGCCAAGCATTTACTTTTAATTTTCAATGATAATTCATTTATCTTATAAAAGGAATATTGAGAATTATAAAACACAACTTAGTGGAGATTGTGCCTTTTAAACAATTTAAAGCAATTGTAGGAATTAATATATTTCTCCTTGATTTTGCTGTCACATGGGAAATAGCCCTTGTGCAACAAAACCTCCAAATATATTAGTGGGAAATATTATCCCAATGGATGAACAGAGAAGCTCAGAGATCAAACTAAAATGTTGCATGGTTTCTTAAATCATTTAAAAACACACAGTGAAGGGACGCCTGGGTGGTTCAGCAGTTGAACATGTGCCTTTGGCTCAGGGTGTGATCCCGGAGTCCTGGGATCGAGTCCCACATTGGGCTCCCTGCATGGAGCCTGCTTCTCTCTCTGCCTGTGTCTCTGCCTCTCTCTCCATCCCTCATGAATAAATAAATAAAATCTAAAAAACAAAAAACAAAACAAAACAGTGAGAAGTAAGAGGAAAGAGAAGGGAGAAGTTAATATACTTAGGATAGGGTACAGGCAGGCGGGAAGGGCCACACTGTCTGATTCTGAATCCTTCCAACTGATGATGTGATTCTGAAGAAGCCTATAAGATGGGGCTTCTTCAGAATCAGCACACTCACTTGCTGTAGGATCAGCACCCTCACTTGCTGCATCTAAGAGAAGCAGGTCAATATGCTTGACCCTTGCCGTGACTGGGTTTTATCTGAATTTCTTGAGCAAAGCACATGTAGGGACCATGATGGGTGTTGCCAATGAGAGACCAATTTATAGATGACACAGCTGTCACCATAGAGGTGACATAATCTATTATTTGGTCTTTCCATCCCTTTCTATAAGTATCATTCTTGTTTGTTCCGTCACATGTTCCATTTATTTTATGTATCTTTAACATGTCTTAGAGGTTACTAGCATTGTCTATTTAATAAATCTTGTGTATATTGCCTATTTCTCTCAAGCTTCCTGCTTACTCGTTATCTACAATTAGTACATCCTGTGAGTTTCATCTATATCTCATAAATTGCTTGCTTAATGACTATGCTTAACCCTTCTTGTGGGTTTCATTCATCTCATTTATTTTGCTTGTTTTCACTAGCAGAATCGAATATTCTCAAACAAGATAGCAAACACACATACATTGCATTTGGCAATGATTGGCAAGGTAAGGAATCTTTAACCTAGATTTCTCTAATAACCAAAATCAAGAATATACTTGTAATGTTGGGAAAATTATTGAGCCTTGTTTTATTACCCTTCTCCCTAACTCTGGTAATTTATCAGTGTTTAATTTATTAAAGACATTGTCAATTGCTACTAAATAATTTACTTAGTCTAATTTTATCTTACATTCCTTTCGAGGTTTATTACTAGAACTTGCATTTTATTTTGTTTCTGCAGGTATATCATGAACTTATGGGTGTCTGGATGGCACAATTGGTTAAGACTCTGACTCTTGGTTTTGGCTCAGGTTGTGCTCAGGGTCATGGGATTGAGTGCCACATGGAGTCATGTTTTGTGTCGGGCTCCGCATTCAGTGTGGAGTCTGCTTGTGATTCCCTCTCTCTGCTCCTCCTGTTCGTGTTCTCTCTCTCTCAAAATAAATGAATAAATCTTAAAAAAATAAACTTTGGGGCAGCCCGGGTGGCTCAGCGGTTTAACGCCACCTTCAGTCCAGGGTGTGATCCTGGGGTCCGGGGATGGAGTCCCACATCAGGCTCCCTGCATGGAGCCTGCTTCTCTCTCTGCCTGTGTCTTTGTCTCTCTCTCTCTCTGTGTCTCTCATGAGTAAATAAAGAAAATCTTTAAAAATAAATAAATAAATAAATAAATAAATAAATAAATAAATAATAAACTTTGTGTTATATATGTTAACTGATTTTAACCCAACTGAACAAAAAAGTACATCAACTCTTCTTGTTACATTGGATGTTGTTAACAATTGGCCACATGCTGTCAATTTGTACTCACAAATATTGGAGCTAGTGAACAACTTTTTGGTTCACTTGCCTATACTATTTAAACAGAAGAGCTTCTGTATTTTCAGATAACATATTTATCCTTCAGAAAAGCCAAATATATCAATTAAAACCATTTTAACTACAGGACGATTTTAATAAGGCAGCCTTGTTCAAAACAAATACACCAGTACCAATTATTATAATCAGAAAACAATGGGATAGAATTCCACTTAGCAATAGCATCAAATTTATAACATATTTGGAATAAACTTAATAAATACAAGGAGATACAAATTTCCACTCATGCATTAAGACAGCAGAAAAGAATTCAGAGATACAGCAAGATCTCAGAAAATATATGTCACCCCAAAAAAGTTGTGTAGAAACATAAGTGAGCTAAAATAAAGATTGATGGTAGTTTAGAATTTAGGAATGAGGGGGTCATGATGTGAAAGGACTATGATAGACGCATGAACCCAATTACATCTCAAAATGAGCACGTGACCACCAAGGATACCCAATCTTCCAGGTCTGTATAGTTAGTAGCACATATTCTAAGATAAGAACTGCAAATTAAACTTGAACTTAGCAGATTTGTTGTTGGTATTGAAGTTGTTAACTGATTTTATATGTACTGCAGAATAGAGTAAATTAATAAATAATGTTGATATCACTGGGAATTAGGGCTCTGGGAGGATATGCAAATATGTCATGAAAAGAGCAAAAATCCATTGTATCAGACTTGAATTGGAGTCGTAAGGATCAAGTCATTTTTAAAAATTCATCTTGCAGCTCAGTTCATTGAAAGTGCCTAAAGCAACAACACTCCAGAAGCAATGAGCATCTCCAGCAAACCATATCTCATTATCTAATACCATTCCCCAGCAGAAGGGTCAAAGCTCTAAAAAAAAATGGCTGATTACAGATGTAAAATAGAGAAGTGCATGGTGAGCCTAGAACATTTTGTGCTAAAGAAGAAAAAAAAATGCTCAGAGTAATGGGAACATGTCGGAAGGACACAGAAACTAGATTAATGGGGGCTTCCACTGGCCACATTGGGAATAATTAAAGCATCAAAATGAATAATGGTAGTAAGGGATCATAACACATTCAATAAAAATTAATCCACGATTTTATCATGGTATTGAAAAACAGGTGAGGAGTCAATGACAAAAAGCTCTTCTCTGCAGAAATATTCTAATAAAAATGTGGAATGCAATTAGAAAATTATTATTTTATAATCATCAGCATAATAATTGATTGAAGCAAGGATTAGCAATTGACACTAACATTACTTAACAGTTACAAAGAAATAAGGACATATTTAAATGCGAGAGCTGATAGAAACTATATTAACCAAGTGATCAAATTTTGCAACATCACTATCAAACAGAGAGATTTATATGACTCCTGATATGATGCTCTATTCTTGGCAAAAAAATGTTTAATTTGAGTTTAACCATGGAAATGATCAGATAAATCCAGACTGCAGGACACTTGACAAGAGAACTGTCCTGAATCTTTCAAAAATGTTAATGCTAAGAAAGGTGAAACAGGTAGAGGAAATCTGTTCGGCCTAGATTCTTCAGAAATACACACTGCAGTATTTAGGGGTGAAGTGTCATGATGGCTGGAAGTTACTCTAAAATGGCTTAGCATTTATCTATCTACCTACCTACTTAATTACCATGAGAATGAGCAAATGTATCCCAATTGGTAGATCTGGATAAAGGGTGTATGGAGTTTTCATTGTCCTATTCTTTCAATTTTTCTTTAGGTTGGGTATTTGTCAAAACAAAATATTGAGGTGGAGGGGAAAGATATATTCTTGGCTAGAAAAGAAGAACTCATAGTTGGCAGTTAAAAGCACAAAAACTAGACTCTGAAATAATTCCTGTATTTAAATCTTGGCTTAATTTTAAATTTACTACCCATGTGACCCTAGCCAAATTACTAAGGCTGTAACTCCTTACTAAGTGAGTAATAGGAGGCAGATGTCATCAAATGGAGCATATTTTGTTTTTTTCTTCTATCCCTGACAGTGCTGAGAAAATAGA
Source organism: Canis lupus baileyi (assembly GCF_048164855.1). Classification (NCBI taxonomy): domain Eukaryota; kingdom Metazoa; phylum Chordata; class Mammalia; order Carnivora; family Canidae; genus Canis; species Canis lupus. The sequence continues at coordinate 23,291,863 of NC_132865.1, forward strand.
AAATACCAGATAATTGCTGCCTCATTGATTCTCACTATAGGTGATACAGGATTTTGGAAGGAAGGGCAAAATGGGTTGGACACCTTGGAAATTCTGGGATTTGTTTACAGTCTTTTCCTTTATCACTGTGCCTAGGAATAAATGAAAATAAACACCAACATCAAGAAGTTTTGGTTTCCATTTTAATCTAGCTTTCTTATTTTCAAAATCTGTATTCCTTAGGATTTAGCACAAGGGTATTAATTACGCTTGTTTTAGTTGTGATAGAAAGCCATCTGCAGTAGTTGAGAGAGGCAGAGACATTAACTGAAGGAAGGGATGAAGAGCTAAGAAGAGTAAAGATATGACGAGGTCTTAGGAACAGCTGGACCTAGGGACATGATAGCTGCTGGGCATCTTTTTATTCCATCTCTCACCTTTTAACTTCTCTACTGTTAGTTTCATCTCCTCCTCCTCCCCACTGTGGGGCAGGGCACATGATCATTAAAAACTACTGAGCTTCTCTCTCTCTTTTTAAAAAGATTTTATTTATTTATTCATGAGAGACACAGAGAGAGGGGTAGAGAGATAGGCAGAGGGAGAAGCAGGGTCCCTGTGGGGAGCCTGATGTGGGACTTGATCCCAGGACCCCAGGATCAGGACCTGAACCGAAGGCAGTTGCTCAACCACTGAGCTACCCAGGTGTCCCAACTACTGAGCTTCTCATTGTGTAATTTCCACTAGAGAAAGGCCAATTCCCCACTTTGGATTCATTTCAAAAGGCCTAGGGGAGAAATATGACTGGTCCTTTTGAATGAGGTGCCCACTTCTGGACCAATCAAAAGTGGCCCTGTGTTTGAGGTGTGGGTGGCAGAGGCCTATGAAATCACCACTGCTCTTTCCTGGGTCTGCATGGTTGGAGTGGGAGAAGGAGGATAAAACTGAAATTTTTATAAAATCAGTACCTTATCAACGCATCTTCTTTCAGAAAAGTGAAAATCTTGGGAACCTGAAGAACTAATTGAATTTCCAGAGAAAATGTAAAAACCCAGGACATCCATTTAACATAAAAAAGTAAACAAAATAGTTATTTGTTTCTCATAAGTGACATGTTGTATGGATGATTCTAGGGTGGAGTGAGGGTAGCATAGGTTTGAAAATTATGCTGCCGGGTTTGAAAATTTCACATGAAAATATACTGTGACATCATTGTGACTGAGAAAATTACAAGTCACACATAGCAAAGAGGTTAAGAGAGGTTAAACTAAAGACTCACCACTTAACACTGTCTCTTTAAAGACTAGCTAACTCAAATCCACAGCCACAATGTTTGTTTTTGAACTATACTGGACTTCTATAACTGAATCTCTTTAACTCCTATATATGAGGAATTTTACCAAAAAGTTCTGGGAATTCTTTCCATATTATTAGCATTCTTAACCGGTGAGCACATTCACAACAAACAAGGGAAAAGCGAGCTTCCCTCTGAAGTTTTTCCGTACTTTAAAGGGTTTAGCATCTCCCATCTCTGGTGTCCCCCTGATAATAGCAAGAAGCAAAAATCACGCCTTTCTATGTGCCAGATGGCATATATACTGCTTTCAAAAAATAGTTAAGGGTAATTCTCCAATTATGAGGTAGTAGAGCTGTGGTAGCAAAAGGAGCCAAATTTGCTCAAAGTAGATGATGTTGAGTATAAGATTTGGTTGGCGTGGTATGCTGCTGCAGTTTGTCCAGTAACAGAATATCATGCCAGGCACTTGCATGATATTTTGTGCTGTTTTATTTATTTATTTATTTATTAAATATTTTTATTTATTTATTCATGAGAGACACACAGAGAGAGAGAGAGGCTGAGATATAGGCAGAGGGAGAAGCAGGCTCTATGCAGGGAGCCCAATGTAGGACTTGATCCCAGGACCCTGGGATCCAGACCTGAGTCAAAGGCAGATGCTCAACCACTGAACCACCTTGATGCCCCCTTTTCGTGCTGTTTTAAACAACTCTAGACAAAGTGAATTCAATGTTATTATCTCCAGATTGGTTCACGATGAGATAATAAGGGGCTAAAAATGTGAGGGGGAAAAATTGTCCAAAAGGCATACATTAGGAAGCCACTTTAATAAAAAGATCAATGGTTTTAGATTATTAAATATTGTATGCAATGAATATCAAAGCACTAGAGCAGAGGCCTAGAATGTCAGAGCCAAAGCATTCCTGCCTAAAGTTGACACTCATGTTGCTCTGTGAAAAGAAGTTGCAAGAACTCAGCGCTACTTACAGACGTTGTGATCTTGTATCTATACCCATAAATATGGCAATTGTATATTCTTGTAGGAATCAGAATTTAAAAACCATATTGCTTCGTTTGCTGAAAACTACCAGGGCAGAAGAATAAAAGCAAATATTAAAATAAACGGGAACTTGCTACTCCTGGCCTGGTGACCTAACACAGTATTTTCAAAAGGTACTGTGTTTTTAATTTGACAAGCTAAAAAGAAAAAGTGTCTTTCGTAAACTTTTAAATCACTCTCTACTTTATTTATTATTATTTTTTAAATTTATTCATGAGAGACACAGACAGAAAGTGAGGCAGAGACACAGGCAGAGGGAGAAGCAGGCTCCATGCAGGAGCCCGAAGTGGGACTCGATCCCGGGTCTCCAGGATCATACCCTGGGCTGAAGGCGGCGCTAAACCGCTGAGCCACCCGGGCTGCCCTCACTCTCTACTTTAGATTAATAGGTGTGTGAACACACCCAAATATCTGAGTCATAGTGGGTATATTATATGAACCAGACACTTGCAACATATATATATTGGGGACAGCTAACTGAGACACCACGAGTGCTGGATCTATACCTGATGTTTGTTACTCGGTGTTTATATTCAAGTTGGCCACAAAATTCTGTTTGTTTTATTTATTTCCCTCAGCGAAATGGTGAGACCAACTTCTAACATATGGAAACATTTCCACACTGCAAGAGAGAAAGAAAATTCCATGTCATGTGGAATATGCAGTTCCAAGGGAGAGTACTTGATAATATTTCATGGAGCAAAAGTAATTGTCAATGAAGTTTGCATTTCTCTTTTCTCAAATCCATTTCCTTAAAAAAAAAACAGTGCTTTCTGAATCCATTTGACCTAGTAGAATACATTTAAAATTATTCTTTTTCTTTATAGTCTTGGTTTGCTTCTCATATTCTAGAAAGAGTTAAGAAAGAAGGGTTGGAATCCACAAAGTTCAACAGCATGAGCTTCTATTATTATTATTTTTTTTTAAGGGAATCCAAGTAGTAATTTTTACATTGCCTGATCAGGATTATGTTAAAATTTAATATAAATATAATAATTTGGTGAGCAAACCAATTTCTACATAATATAGATGATATTCATAAGGTAGCAGAGTTTTTTTAGATCTACAAAATATGTTTCACTATTTCATGATTTTAATATTCCCAACTAGGTTTCTCTCTCTCTCTCTCTCTCTCTTTTTTTATTCACTCTGAGGAAAAGAACGAAAAGATGGAAAACTATTTTTCTTCTCACGGCTTCGAAATTTCCAGAAATGTTAAATCTCTTTTTAAGATGTTACTGATGTTGGTTGCAGTGGTCTAGAAGACTTGAAATGTTCCTATACTAATGAAAACCTGGCAAACTGGTTAAGTTTTGAGATTCTGGATGAAAGAATATGTTCGCTTGTGTGAGAGCATTGGGCCCATTTTACAAGTGCTTCAATTATTTAATTTTTAAATATCGAATTCCAACTTTCTTCCTTTCACAGCAGTTTTGGCAGATAGTCACTGAAGGTGGCATCAGTGAGGGGCCTCTGTTACTTGTACAATATTCATTTGAAACGTGGGTCCCTACAGCCTTGAATGTGTTGCACGGGCAATGAAAACCATTGTTCTACTGCAACACTTTGGCTCTCATTTTTCTAATGGGGGAAATAAAAGCTCCATCCTGTTTTTAATTAGTGTTTGGCCATAGAGTACACGACCATAAAAATGCTTATTTTATCGTATCGTATAAAATTTGTGCCCTGTTTCTGAATGGAAGCATAGTGGCACGCTTTAGTAGGTGTGCAGAAATAAAATACAGCTTCTTCAGTCTATTTCGGTGAAATGTGGAAAGCCCTCTAAAGATAAACTGAGAACATGCTCCACCAGTACAGACTTAAGAAAAAAAAAAAAGAAGAATCAGGTGGACCGCATATGGAGCTATAGTTGAAAAAAGAAGGGTATAATATTTTGCATTAATCCTCCAACTTTCCACTGTGAAATATTCAATAGGGTGATTTCTTGAGATTTGTGGCTAATGGGTACAATCGAACAAACTACGTGCTACATAATTTTGAAATAAAAGTCTTGCCAGAAAGAAAGATATAATCAGCCCTGAGCCATAGGATACCATTTACAGCAATAAAGAGAAAATAATCAGTGGAGCAACCGGTTGGTTGCAACAAGGAAACAGGGAGGGAATAATTATCAGTTCGTAATCGCCGTGACCATTACCCTGGTCTATAGTCTCCTCTTGAGCGAAGCTTCTGCACCTGGCACTTGTCTGTGCTTGCAGCTGAGAGAGGACACAGAGGGCCAGGCCATAATGGCCTGCTTCCCGGCCCTCCGAGCAGGTCGCCTCTCAATGGCTGCAGATGTCTGCGAAGAATGATCACTCTTAGGTACCCTCCTAGAGTCGTAATCCCAGAGTTCTTGCTGCAGCCAGCAGCTTGAGCTCTTTCACAAAAAGGCCGGGCCTGAATTAAGGGTCTTGGGAACCCTTTGATAGGCCGGGCCTTAGATGTTCTAAGCAGATTGTGAAAATAATTTACAACAAAGGGCCAGGTTAAGTTAAAAATAGTTTCCATCCCCCCCCCCCAAACATTAAATCCATGTTATTTGGCTTCTGATGAGTTTCTGTACGTTGATAAACTCGTCTGATGTAGCTTTCCGAATTTTAAGCACATGTACCCATGCTAGCTAGACTGTAACTGGCCCTTTTGAAGCCATTAAAAGGGGATACTCAAAGGGGCTTAAAATCAGGTGCATTCAATAAAACTCTATTTGCATTGGCGGAGAAGCGTTTGCATATGTGTTCTCACTGAGCTGGTGCTGGAAGTTTATCGCCTGTATTACCTGTGCTTAAATACTGTTTTGCTTCAATAAAAGTACCGTTTATAATTTCTATCAACTATCATTAGAGTTTATTCATAGCTGGTGAATTAACTTGATGTTAAGAGGCAAGTAATACGCCCATTAGATTTACTGTATTTTAATAGTGATTTATGCTTGTTGATTAGCCATGACTTTCAGGAGAAGGAAAAGGAGTTCAAAGAGGGCTCCTTAGGGCAGAGTAAGTGCTCCATTTTAAACTAATAGATTAAACATGTTTATTACCGTTATCAATATTGTCCAACTGAGATAAGAAACAATTGTCAATAAAGCAAGCAGTTAACATACTATTTTAAGGGCTAAATTACTGTTCTCTCTGTATGATTCTAACTGAAAGGAAATATTTTCTTCATTGTTCATGGAATGTTTTTGAAATTTGGCTTAAACTGGAATCGTTGAGACTTTATTGTATGCCCTTTATGCAATCTGTCTTCCTCTGGAAAGACACTTGTCCTCCCTGGAATTCGTTAACGCTATTTAGATTGGACAGAAGGAGTTGCCAAGAGGCAAACTAGCTGTCAGGGTTCAAAGAATGGGATCATGGTTTCAACAGCACGCACGCTCCATCCCCTGGACCAACAAAACAGTGTATAGTGTGAGCTGTGTTTTCGGCATAGCTCAGATTATTTTTATGCAATATAATATGAATTCTGTCTAGAGTAGTGCACATTTCCTGGAGAGACTAGTTATCTAAATTCGGTGCTTTCTAACCAGTGTATCTGAAACCCACTGGATGTTAATTCTGTGCAGTAAATGCTGTTTTTTTAAAGCCAACAACCTCCCTCCTGCATTTTTTTGAGATACGGTGGCTATGATGTTCTCTAGTCGCCATCCCGCAGCAACACATTCCCAGACACACAGTTCTCATGTCCATTTCTGAAATAATGAAATTAAACTCCATCTCAAAATTGTGTTCATTACTTGGAAAAGATTGTTATGAGGTTTTAATTAGAAGTTATGTGCACTAAGAGATTTATGGCTGTAAATTTCCCCGTACACATGGTTTTCATTATAATGGCAGTGAACCCATAACTTTTACGTGATTCCCATTGGCCACTCCTCCCTCCATCCCCTGTAAAATTGAAATCATATTAGAGGTCACCCAGGTTTTTGAAAGAAAAGTGGACATTTATGAATTTTCTCGAAACAGGAATCCTTCTGTTTAAGAAATAAGCCAGAAATACCATAGAAAAAGATTAGCTAAATTATTCTTTGTCATGTAAGTGTGGGAAAATAAAAGCTATCTGAAACAAGCGCTTATTTGAACAGTAATCCCTTTTTTTTAAAAAAATGAATATTTTTTATGAGAAATATCTTAATTCTGGGTCGGGGTGGGGTGTTTACGGATTAATTTGCCAACCATTTTGTATTGTTACATCACATTATGTATTGTTACATCAAAGGTCTGTACAAAAACACACACGCATACACACACTCCGGCTGGATCCCTGCATTATAATGTGGCCTATGTTATGAAATAACTCTTGTTTTCCCTTGGTGAAAATTATGAATATTATGTATGGTTAAGTAATCTTCATATTAGAAGCTGCAATTCTGAAATCTCCCTTGGTTCCCTAGGGTGGTTGCCTGAATCTGTCATCTTCAACAACAGAATGGGGAGATGAGTACAAATGACACCTGACCTTTTTTTGAGCAGAAGGGCCCTTTTCACATGGAAAGTATTTCCCATATTCCTCCATCATAATTCTTATACTCCCAGTAGCCTTTACTTGAAAAAATAAATTTTGCTAAAACTAATATGAATGACTTTTCAGTATCATTTTAAATTAGTAAATATAATAGGTTCTACATACATTTGAAGCATAATAGAAAAGCTGTGTGTTATATATCATTTGCTCAGCCTAAAAACTTGATGGACCTAATATAGATTCAAGAACTCCCCTGACTTGGCCCTGCCAAGAGTCAGTGAACACAGATTTGAAACCACTGTTTAAAAATTATATTTAGGGGATCCCTGGGTGGCTCAGCGGTTTAGCGCCAGCCTTCGGCTTGGGGAGTGATCCTGGAGTCCCGAGATCGAGTCCCGCATCAGGCTCCCTGCATGGGGCTGGCTTCTCCCTCTGCCTGTGTCTCTGCCTCTCTCTGTGTGTCGTCTCTCATGAATAGATAAATAAAATCTTTAATAACATAAAATAAAATAACAATTATATTTAAATAGACATGGTCTGGGGTGCTTCGGTGGGTCAGTGGTCAGGTGTCTGCTTTTGGCTCAGGTTGTGATCCCAGAGTCCTGGGATCAGTCCTGCATCAGGTTACCCACAGAGAGCCTGCTTCTCCCTCTGCCTATGCCTCTGTCTCTCTCTCTCTGTGTCTCTCATAAATAAATAAATAAATAAATAAATAAATAAATAAATAAATAAATATTTTAAAAAATGAGTAAATAAATAGACACGGTCCATTTTACAACAACAGCATAGCAACAATAATATTCCTTCAGTGCTCTGGGATCATGTCTGTGAACCAATGGATCTCTATAGGAGAAATAGCATTAAATTAAAATCAATTGAAGAAATTAAGATGAATTGTATGAAAATTTCTCTAAAAAAAAAGAAAATTTCTGCATTAATACTGCAGAAGAATTATATTTCTGAAATTGTCATACGGCTGAAAATGCAATGTTTAAAATGTTGATAAACTGGGATCCTGAAAATATGCCTAAGACCTGCCTTTAAAAAAAAAATTTAGATTGAACACTGACCACAGAGCATAACAATCATTTTGGCTTCAAAAATAGAGTTTGACCTTAGCATAGTTCTTAGATTAGAAACAAGAATATGATGGGATATCCTGTGGGAATTTAAGACCTTTTGAATGAAAGAGGAAGGGATCAAAAAATTATTATACATGGAGTCCTACAGAGTGCTGGGCAATGTGATAGGTGACATATGTGTCCTAATGATCCCCAAAAGTAATTCTCTAATGTGGTGGTAACTATGCCCCAAATGTAGCCCAAGAGGGCAGTGAGATGGGTCTGCTGCAGAAGCAACATCCTGGAAAAATAAAATCTTGGGAGGTTCCCCCTCTGAACCAACTGGCAACCGGGAAGCTTTGGCTTAGACATTGACTTAGAATTGACCTAGAATAGGGGTGTCTGGGTGGCTCAGTTGGTTGAGCATCTGCTTTCAACTTGGGTCTTGATCCCAGGGTCCTGGGATCAAGCTCCACACTGAGCTCCCTGCTTAGTGGGGAGCCTGTTTCTCTCCCACCACCCCCTCCCTGCCCAGTACTCACATTCTCTCTTAAATAAAATCTTTTTTTTTTTTTTAAATAATTGACTTAGAATAATAGGTGAATCTGAGACTAATAATAATATCATATGTTAATTAATTGAATTTAAATTTTAAAAATTAAAAAAATAAAGAAGAATAGGTAAAGAATCCCAGCTTCACTGAAGAGTAGACTAGTCTTAGCAACCACACAGCTATTGTGCTTCAGACAACACATAATATGGAGAGAGCTGGGCCAACGGAAAGACTTTCTGAGGATGGAAGCCAAATAGACTTATAGGAAGTAGAAGAGGCAGCTGCAAGTCCTCTGAAGACCAGAAAAAGAATCTTTCAGAACGACGTTGGAAAGAACTAGTAGTCCTGGGTAGGGACTGAAAGTGTACATTTAACACATATTAGGAACACAATAAGTTCTTTTAGATGAATCATTGTTCTAGTAACTATTGCACTGTTAAGAATGCTCCCAAAACTTAGTGGCATAAAACAATCATTTTATTATGTTCATGGATTGTGAGGATTAGGAATTTGCACAGGCCCCAGTGGGAATGGCTTGTCAAAGTCTGGATGACTCAAGCAGTAGAGCCTGGAATCATCTGGTAGTTTGTTCACTTGATGACTAGTGACTTCCACTTGGTGACCTCACTGGGGGCTGTCCACTAGAACACTCTACATGGCCTCTCCATGTGACCACTCAGCTGTCTCCCTAGCATGGCTTCCAAGAGCAAGCCACCCAGAAGACCAGAGCAGAAGCTTCATTGCCTTTGTGACCTACACCCAGAGGCACATGACCTCACTTCCGGCATAATCACAGATTCAAGGGGGAGGGAACATAGACTCTACCTGAGGGAAGAATCAGAATCATATTGTAAGAAGAGCATGTAGACTGGTAAGTGTTGTTGCAGTCATTGCTGTAAACCAATCTGCCATCATGGTGCTAGGTCCAGGTGCTGGGGTGGTACGAGATAGGAGTCTCTAAACTTGGTTTGGAGCAGTCTGAAGCTCAGGGGAAGAAACTCTGGAGGAAAAAAAAAGTACATTCTTTATCCAGGTGATCACTGCCAGGCTTAACACTGATGCCAGTCCTGTTATGCTCTTGCTGGCGATGAGTCTCAGCATCTTAGCCCTAAATCCAGGATCAAGAAAAAGAAAGTTTCTGGACAGGGTTGGGGGGTGGTGCTTTGGCTGGCTCAGTTGGTGAAGCGTGGGACTCTTAATCTTGGGGTTGTGAGTTTGAGCCTCATGTTGGATCTAGAGATGACTTAAAAGTAAAAAAATATATATATATTAAAAAAAGGAAGTTTCTAGCTGGGAGGGGTTACTGGGTATTGGCTAACAAGTGGCTAATAATTTCAGGAGTTAGGGAATAGGGACAATGATGGAAAAAACATCATTTTCTCTTATTTGTTATAAGGATAAGACGCACTCATCTTTTCAAGATTAGTGTGTCTAATTAGTGTGTCTAATTCACAAAGAAATGTGAGGCTGGAAAGGTTGCTCTACTCAATCATTAATTAATTAATCAATCAATCCAGCAAACATTGGAGGGCAACTATGTGCCAGGTGAGGAGGAGGCGAGAATCTCTAGAAAAAGTATAACTGGTGGTTAAAGTGAGAGTTGAAGAAAAACAGCTGAATCTGGGAGGACAAATGGATGCAGGGAGAGCCAAGCCTCCTTGAAGGAAAGAACCCTGGGGTTTCAACTAGCATGAGCCTCATCCCCCACCTTATTCATGATCTGGTCAAAATGACCAGTACAGACACACAAAAGAGCAAAGATCAGCTACATCCCACTTGGCTTAGGCTCTTCGCACTGGAACTCAAATCAGTTTCACTGCAAACATTTTCAGTTAAGTGCTGGGATTCATATTAGCATGCCCCTTTGTGGTCCTTTGTCCTTCACTTTTTTTTCCTATGTCTTAAAATGTCTATTTAAAATTTTATTTTGGACTGTTTTGCTCAAAATTTCAACATTTTTTATTCTTTGCATGTCTTTTTACATATCTTAGCTCTTTCATTGTTGTTGTAAACATCACAGTATGGAAACATTCCTCCAATGCTCAGATTTGCCCTTGGCTGATTATGCAATAAATGAGTGATCTAAGCATTTTGTTTTTCTTCCTGACAGCTGTCTTCCTTTCAGCTCTTTTACTACTTATTAGTGCACCGTGGGAGGAGGCATGCATAAGCAAATATGAAACTCAAAACACTTACTGTGCCACTTATTAATTACAATCTCCACTCTAAAGAAAGGAGGATATTTTAAGTGCTATTTGAAATTATTTTTCCTCTGAACTTCAGTTATTCATGTTACCTTGTTCTAGTTCTTGACCAAAATAGGATTACCTTGGGGCACCTGCGTGGCTCAGCTGGTTAAGTGTCCAGCTCTTGGTTTTGGCTCAGATCATGATCTTGGGTCCTGGGATTGAGCCCCAGGTTGGGCTCCCCGGGTTGGGCTCAGTGAGGAGTCTGCTTCTCCCTCTCCTTCTGTCCTCCCTCCCACCCCTACTCATGCTCTCTCTCACAAACCCTGTCTCAAATAAATAAAATCTTTGAAGAAAAAGGATTATCTTATAATAGATGTAAATTTGCAAATCATGTATTTTTCCATATGGTTACTTATTCCATCCACTCCACCTTCTTCCAGACTCTCTTCAAATAGGATTCTGGATGTCACTGAAGTTTGTCCATCAGCTGCTCAGATGCTCTTGTTAAGTTAGAAGCAAGGTGGCACTTATATTTCCACCCTTTCTTCTATTTTCTTTTAGTTGACACTTTGGCACTCACTGGCCTTTCCATGGTAGCTTCCATACTGTGGCAGTAATGATACGGTTTTAGAGTTTTCTAGTCTTGCTAGGGGCTTCCGGATCGTACAGGACAGATTTTCCCTTTGTTTTGTGATTCTGAGGAATGTCTCTCTACTTAAACCCATGTTTCTTTGGCCTTTCTAACAATTCCGTAAGCCATAACAAACATGAATCAGTGTTTTAACAAATCTTTACTAAACTAGCTTTCTAAACTAGATTCTGTTCTCTGAAACAGTTCCCTGACTGAAACAGGTAAGAAGTTTGGCTGGCCTAGATAGGGAAATTAGTGTCTTTCAGTCTCTGGATGTGCAATCATATCAACACAGTATTACTTGGCATTCACGAAGCTGATTTTAGTGCTAGTTTTCTAGAAAATATCACCCAACACATTAACCTTTAGAATCTGTGATGGAGTTGACTCCAAGGACCTATTCTACTCCAAAGTAAAAGAAACTGGACTTGTTATCACATGAAAATGTGACCCACATTCCTTGTCTTCCCTTGAAGCTAGACATGGATAAGTGACTAAGTTCATACAATGAGTTATAAGTGGAAGTTATTTCATGTATCCTAATTATATCCTATGGTTTATTTACTTTATAACTGAAAGCTTGTACCTTCTGGCCCCCTTCACCCATTTTTCCTATCTTTACCCCCACTTGCTGCAACCACCAATCTGTTTTCTGTATCTATGAGCCTTGTTTTTTGCTTTGTTTTATTTAACTTTGCTTTTAGGTTCCACATATAAGTGAGATCATGCCATATTTGTCTTTCTCTGTCTGATTTATTTCCCTTAATATAATGTCCTCCAGGGCAGCCCTGGTGGTACAGCGGTTTAGTGCTGCTTGCAGCCTGGGGTATGATCCTGGAGAACTGGGATTGAGTCCCGCATCGGGATCCCTGCATGGAGCCTGCTTTTCCCTCTGCCTGTGTCTCTACCTCTCTCTCTCTGTGTGTCTCTATAAATAAATAAATTAAAAAAAAAATGTCCTCCAGGTCCATTCATATTGTGGCAAATAACAAGATTTCATCCTTTTTAATGGCCACATAATATTGCATTTCGAGAATGAATGAATGAATAAGTGAATATTATATATATGTATACATTTTCTTTATCTATACATTTTCTTTATCCATTTATCCATTGATGGGCATTTAGGCTCTTTCCATATCTTGGCTATTATAAACAATGCTGCAATGGACATGGGGGTGCAGATATCTTTTTGAGTTAGTGTTTTCATTTTCTTTAAGTATCCAAAAGTGGAATTGCTGGATCAAATGGCAGTTCTATTTTTAATTTTTTGAGCAACCACCATAGTGTTTTTCATGATGGCTACACCAATTTACATTCCCACCAACAGTGCACAAGAGTTTTTTTCTTCCACATCTTCACAACACTTGTTGTTTCTTGTCAAAAGATTTCTTTTCATTATTTTGATGATTCATAATATTTTTCTAAGAAGAAAATAGTAGTAGGGGAGGTTTAATGGGAAGAAGACCCATCTGTTTTGCAAAAGCCTTGTTAAAAAAATAAAAAGTTGAATTTGAATAAAGTGAAGCCAGTGTAGGCACAGACCATAATGGTCAGAAAGCTCCCTACTGGTTACAACATGCAGTCAGAAGCAGCTGTGGGTTCAGGTGGCACAGATGTGCTACTCTTAACTGTGCTGCTCTAATATGAAGCACTCATGATAAATAGCCTGTTTTACCTATTAATTTTACATTGTTCTTATTTCAGGCATGTTGAAATGTTGCTCCAAGTCTTAGAAAACAGTCTTGGGGGCAGTCCGGGTGGCTCAGGGGTTTAGCGCCGCCTTCAGCGTGATCCTGGAGACCCGACATCGAGTCCCACGTCGGGCTCCCTGCATGGAGCCTGCTTCTCCCTCTGCCTGTGTCTCTGCCTCTCTCTCTCTCTCTCTCTCATGAATAAATAAATAAAATCTTAAAAAAAAAAAAAAGAAAGAAAGAAAAGAAAAGAAAGAAAACAGTCTTGGTTTTTGTAAAGCCTTGTAGATATCCAAGCAAGTATGTAGATTTCCATAATAGATAAAACATCCTTCACATACGTGACCCATTTAAATGCTTTGTTGGAAGATGAGACTTTGTGGGCACCCATCCAAATGTTTGATTTTAGCTTATCATGAAGGTGAATATCAAGTCAGATTGGACAGTATTTATAACCAATATCATAAAAAAATGATAGAAAGAAGGACAATTGGGCTTGAATTCAGTTTAAACTTGTTTGAATCAAAAGAAAGAAGATGTTATAGCCTTGGTTAGGTAAGGAGGATCTGTTTAATGACCCACAATTTGTTCATTATATTTCTATTATGGTTAAGTTCTAAGGAACTGCAAAAATATGGTTTATGTAAGAATCTGACATAAAGGAGTTTAAAATCTAATAAGGGTGGAGGAAATACATGTGAAAACATGCAACTTCTACTTTGGATCCAATCCTGATTCATCTCCCTCCTTTTCTGTCCTTAACCTCTCATTCCTGACCAGCACTTTACTCAAAGACTGTCAACCTGCTCAAGTCTTAGCCATCTAAAAATAGACTTTTCTGCATTCACTGGAGCTGCAGTCTTGTCTCTCTCCTTCCCCTTTCTAGGCATGTTTTCTGCAAGAACCATCTCAAATCCCCCCTTTTTTTTAAACCTGTAGTCTTGCTTCTGATTCTATCATACAGCAAAATATGGCTTTAGAGTATATTACCTTGCCCACGATATTGTCATATATTTTTTTAAGATTTTATTTATTGATTGATGAGACAGAGAGAGAGAGAGAGAGAGAGAGAGAGAGGCAGAGACACAGGCAGAGGGAGAAGCAGGCTCCATGCAGGGAGCCCGACGTGGGACTCAATCCCAGGTCTCCAGAATCAGGCCCTGGGCTGAAGGCAGGCACTAAACCGGTGAGCCACCCGGGCTGCCCGACATTCCCATTTTTAATGGGCACTTTTTAATTTTTACCTTACTGATGGATTTTGACACAGTGGATCAATAAGCCCTTGAATTTTCATCTACAGGCTTCGATGACCTGACCTGACTCTTACTCTCTCTCAGGTCATTCATTTTTGGCTTATGCATAGCTCCTTTATTGATGCTTCTGAGGATTTTGTTCTGGGACTGCTACTCTTGCTTCTCAACATGTTCTTTTTTTTTTTTCTTCTTCCAGATTTTGTTTATTTATTTGACAGAGACAAAGACAGAGCACAAGCAGGGGGAGTGGCAGGCAGAGAGAGAGGGAGAAGCAGTTTCCCCTCTAAGAAAGGAGCCTGATGCAGGGCTTGATCCCAGGACCTTCAGATCATGACCTGAACTGAAGGCAGCTACTTAACCAACTGAGCCAACCAGGCGCCTGTCTCAACATATTCTTTTTTTAGACAATCTGATTCACTCTCATGATATGATCCATGGCATAAAATGTTTTATTCCAGAATCTAAATAGCAGAGACATCCAAACAGGGGCAATGTCCTAAGATAATTGTTTAATGATTTCCACATTTAATCACACCTTTTTAATGAACAAAGAACACTTGACAATGGGATGATGATGTGATGTGATTGGCCTGGCTGCAAGTGGACTGCTGGTAATGCCACTTTTGCTTTGATAACAGAGTATACACAAGGGATGCAGATAATAAATGACAATCACAAGGACAAGAAGATAATCACACTGGAAACACACAAGTAGTAATGATTTAGTCTGGTAACAGTTCAATGTACTGAATTACAATTGTGTGTGGATACCACATATTTCACAATCTTAAGTCCATGCAGTATGAATAAAACTCTAAAGTCTGCATCCAGAAGATTTGGGGGCTGAATCAAAGATTTGGGGTTGTTATTATGCTCTTTTAGAGTGTGTATGAGAGAACGATCTCAGATCCCTTTTGTATTTTCTTCAGAACAGCAACTAAATATTCTTAGTACAATTTAATTTTTACTTTCTCAGATTGAGATGCTAAGACAGGTTTCTGTCACATGTTTTATGTAAGATACAATTTACATACAGTACAGTTCATCTGTTTTAAATGTATAGTTTGATGAATGGTGACAAACATATATAGTTGTATAACCAGTGCCACAAACGAGATATAGAAAATTCCATGACCCCTAAAAGTTCCTTCAAGTCCTTTTAGTCATTTAACCCTCCCCACTTCCATTCCTGGCAACCACAAGTTTGATTTCTATCCCTTCTGTATTGCTTCTTCCAGAATGCCATATAAATGGAATCCTACAGTACAAAGACTTTGTCTCTGTCTTCTTTCATTTAGCATAATGCTATTGAGATTTGTCCACGTCACATGTATCAGAAGTCTGCTCCCTTTTTATTGCTGAGTAGTACTCCATTGTGTGCATATACAACAATTTGCTTATTCTCTCACTGGCTGATGCACCTTTGGATTGTTCTCAGTTTTTTGTGGTTCTGAATAAAACTTCTATAAACATTGTATACAGATCTTTATCTGGACATATGTTTTCCTTTCTCTTGGGTAAATATCAAGGAATGAGAATGTTGAGTTGTATGGCAAGGGCGCATTTCACTTTATAAGAAATTCTCCAATTTTTCCAAAGTGATTATAACCATTTCATATTTTCAACAGGAATTTTTCTGTTTCCTTGTCAGCACTCAATATTGAGAATTAAAAAAAAAAAATCTAGCCATTCAGGTAGGTCCTATTGTAGTATCTCATTGTCATTTTGATTTGCATTTTCCTAATGATTACTAATGTTGAGCATTTATCATGAGTTTTGTTGTCATTTGCATATTTTCAATAGTGAAGTGTTCATTCAAACACATTTATTTATTTATTTATTTATTTATTTATTTATTTATTTATTTATTTAGTAATTGGGTTGTTTATTTGCTTCTTTTATGTTCCAAGAGTTCTTTATGTATTCTGGACACACATCCTTTAATGTATATGTGTTGCAAATATTTTATCCCAGTCTCTGGATTGACTGTCTTTTCATTTTCTTAGCAGTATATTTTGATGAACAGAAGTTATTAATTTTGATGAGCTCTAATTTGTCAATTTTTTTTCTTTCATGATTGTTGAGTCAGGTTTTTTGTGTCCTATCTAACCCCAGTCACAAGTATGTTTTCCTGTCTTTCTCTAGAAATATTATAGTTTTAGGTTTAACTGTTAGGTCTATGATTAATTTTGATTTAATTATTGCATATGATAATAGGTAAATTTTTTTTTAAGATTTCCTTTAAAAAAAATAGATTTCATTTTTAAGTAATCTCTACTCCTAGCATGGGGCTCAAACTCACAACCCCGAGATCAAGAGTCACGGGCACCACTGACGGAGCCAGCCAGACACCCCAGTTTGTTTGTTTTTAAAGTGTACGTCTAGTGATTCTAGCACCATTTGTTGGAATGACTATATTTTCTCATTGAATTATCATGGTTTTTGTCAAAATCTCAGTTGAGCATAAATATGTGGATCAGCATTTATACTCCAATCTGTTCCATTCATTTCTATATCTTTTGTTTGCTTATTTTGCCATTACTATATTGTTTTGATTATTGTAGTTTTATAGTAAGTCTTAGAATCAGGAATTGTAAATTCTTCAACTTTGTTCTTTTTTTTTTTTTAAAGATTTTATTTATTTATTCATGAGAGACACACAGAGAGAGAGAGGGGGACAGAGACACAGGCAGAGGGAGAAGCAGGCTCCATGCAGGGAGCCCGATGTGGGACTCGATCCCAGGACTCCAGGATCAAACCCTGGGCTGCAGGCAGCACTAAACTGCTGCACCACTGGGGCTGCCCCAACTTTGTTCTTTTTAAAAATTGTTTGAACTAATTCTAGATTTTTTAAAAAAGATTTATTTATTTATTTATTCATGATAGACATAGAGAGAGATAAAGAGGCAAAGACACAGGAGGAGGGAGAAGCAGGCTCCATGCCGGGAGCCTGGCGCAGGACTCGATCCAGGGACTCCAAGATCGTGCCCTGGGCCAAAGGCAGGTGCCAAACCGCTGAGCCACCCAGGGATCCCCTAATTCTAGAATTTTTAAAATAAAACATAAAAACAGCATAATTTGTAAATTAAGAAGGGCTTTTATGCAGGGCACCTATAGATAGTTTATGTTTCCTCTAGTAGATAAGCAGTTTATCTCTGAAAATGGGAGACAGAGATCTTGCAATACCTTGCTTCAGCTACAATTTGTTGAAATACTAATAATTTCTTCTGGGAAGGAAAAATTATTATTGGTGGTATCCAAGCACCAACGGCTCATTGGAGGTGAGGCAAATTTTTCCTGAAGAGCTCCAGGGGCCACTCTGACTGTTTGACATTCCATGAATATATCTGACTTTCTCATGTTCTCTATACCTTTGCACATGGACTTTCTTCTTAGAATGTCTTCTCCATACCTAGTTGTTAAACTCCTATTGATCTTTTATGAATAAATTCAAGCATCAGTCTAAATTGAGTCTTTTCTGATTGTCCAGATGATTTCCCAGGGGCCCCCACAGCTCTCTGTGGGGCTCCTTCTTAGAGCAGCTCAGCTCTGGGATTATATTTAAATGTATGTCTCCATTCCTTCCTTATTCACTCAACATTAAGCATTTACTATGTACCTGTCAGGTCCTGTTGGGTACTGTAAATGATATAAAAATGAGTGGGTCACAGTCTATGTTTCCAAGGCAGTGGTATTTGATAGAGGAAACCTGCCCTATAGACCAATATGCCTATGCAATAACGGGTTACAGATCAAGGGCATAGGGTGCAATTCTGGTAAAAGAGAGAAGGATGGGAAGGAAGACACACACTGACTTCTGAAAGAACTTTTTACCAAAGGGACAGGTCTTCTTCATGTTTGCTTAATTTGGATTACTGTATAAGATTTTATTTATTTAAAATATTTTTAAATTTAAGTGGATCAGATCTATAAATACAGAGAACAAACTATGGTTGTCAGAAGGAACGGGGGTGGGAAGTTGAGAAAAATGGGTGAAAGGGAGTGGGTGATACAGTCTTCCAGTTATGGAAGGAATAAATCAAGGGAATTAAAGGCACATCATAAGGAATATAGTCAATGGTATTGTAATAGTGTTGTATGGTGACAGATGGTGGATACATTTTGTGGTGAACACAGCATAATGTATGAGCTTGTTGGATCACTATGTTGAACACCTGAAAGCAATGTAACTTTGTATGTCAACTATGCTCAAATTAAAAAAAAATAAAAACAATAAAATAAAATATTGGGGTACCTGGCTGGCTAAGTTAGTAGAGCACATGACTTTGATCTCAGGGTCATGAGTTTGAGCCCCACGTTGAGGGTAGAGTTTACTTAAGAAAATAAAAATAAATTTAAAAATCCCCCAAACCAAAAAATATATTTATAATAATTAGATTGACTGCTTCTTCTTCCTTCATGTTCTTAATTGTTAATGTTTTTACCATACTTACATAGCAGTGTGAGATACACAGAACTTCAGTAACTGTCAGTTTTACTTTATTTTATTTTTTTTAAAGATTTTGTTTATTTATTCATGAGAGACACAGAAAGAGAGAGAAAGGCAGAGGGAGAAGCAGGCTCTATGCAGGGACCCCGACATGGGACTCGATCCCAGGACTCCAGGATCACACCCTGGGTCAAAGGCGGGCGCTAAACCGCTGAGCCACCTGGGCTGCCCGAGTGTCAGTTTTAATTAAGACCATAGAGTATGTCTTAAAATTATGAAAGATCTATTAAACACCTGATATTTTTTAGTCTATTTTCAAAGCACTATAAGAAAAAGATTAAAAAGTCTTATAAAGAAAATTTGCTGTATACGTGATGTGATAAGCCCCAAATATGGAGAAACACATAACAGTATATCAGTGTATCACACAAATATTTCAGTGACAAAGGGACATCATTAGGCAACATATTCTTATTTATCAACTAAATTTCCTAACAAATAATTGGTCAAGGATGTCAGAGGATAAAGGTGGTCAGCAAGTATTTTTTTTTTAAGATTTATTTTTTATTTATTTGAGAGAGAGGGAGAGAGCACAAGCAGGGGAGCAGCAGAGGGAGAGGGACAAGCAGACCCCCCACTGAGCATGGAGCCCAACATGGGGCTCCATCCCAGGACCCCTAGATCATGACCCGGGCCAAAAACAAGAGTTGGTTGCTTTTTTAAGATTTTATTTATTTATTCATGAGAGACACACACAGAGAGACACAGTAGAGGGAGAAGCAGGCTTTCTGTGGGGAGCCTGATGTGGGATTCGATCCTGGGATCCTGGGGTCATGCCTTCAGCTGAAGGCAGACACTCAACTGCTGAGCCACCCAGGGGTCCCTGGAGTTGGTTGCTTAACCAACTGAGCCACTCAGTCACCCTGGTCAGCAAGTTTTTATGAACATAGTGGAATCTGAGCTTGGTGCTGAAGGGCAGGCTTTGTCTATTTGGATAGACAAAGAGGAAGAAGAGATAGTCAAAGTGAATAGTGCAAACAATTCTGACTTTGGAATCAGAAAACTGGGTTTTTCTTCATCTTCAGAGCTTAGGTCCAGGCATCTTTTCTCTGAAGTCTTTACTACCTTCTCACTTCCTCCTTCGCCCACCTGGCAGAATGGACCCCTCCCATTGCATTCCCACCGCATTCTCTCTCTCTAGAGAGAGTGTGTTGTAGAGTGTCTCTACAACATTTCATGGCATTTTAAAAAACTTGTCATTCTGGCCCTTGTTTGATATGTATGACCTTAGGCAAGTAAGCAGGCTTTTCTGAGCCTCAGTTTCTTCATTTGTAAAAGAGAGATTCCCATCTCAGAGGACTCTTTTGGAAGTTAAATAGGATGGTGTGTTGGGGATTTACCCCAAAGATACAGATGCAATGAAACGCCAGGACACCTGCACCCCGATGTTTATAGCAGCAATGGCCACAATGGCCAAACTGGAAGGAGCCTCGGTGTCCATCGAAAGATGAATGGATAAAGAAGATGTGGTTTATGTATACAATGGAATATTCCTCAGCCATTAGAAATGACAAATACCCACCATTTGCTTCAACGTGGATGGAACTGGAGGGTATTATGCTGAGTGAAGTAAGACAGTCGGAGAAGGACAAACATTATATATTCTCATTCATTTGGGGAATATAAATAATAGTGAAAGGGAATATAAGGGAAGGGGGAAGAAATGTGTGGGAAATATCAGAAAGGGAGACAGAACGTAAAGACTGCTAACTCTGGGAAACGAACTAGGGGTGGTAGAAGGGGAGGAGGGCAGGGGGTGGGAGTGAATGGGTGACGGGCACTGGGGGTTATTCTGTATGTTGGTAAATTGAACACCAATAAAAAAAAACATTCAAAGAAAAAAAACAGGATGGTGTGTACAAACCAACTCATATAGCAGCATAAGGCATGCACAGGGCTTGGCAAATGTTTTGTTTCTGTGCTTTGATTTCTGTGCTCTCTGAGCAAAAGCTTAGAGGGGAAAAAGGCAAGAATGTCTGTGTGTGTGGAGGGGCACTTGGGTGGCTCAGTGGTTGAGGGGCTGCCTTTGGCTTGGGTCGTGATCCCAGGGTCTGGGGATCGAGTCCTGCCTGTATCGGGCTCCCCACGAGGAGCCTGCTTCTCCCTCTGCCTATGTCTCTGCCTCTCTCTGTGTCTCTCATAAATAAATAAATAAAATCTCAAAAATAACCCCACTAATGTGTGTGAGGGGAAAGGGAGAGAAGTAGGCAGACAGCCTAGGGCACTCTGTGAAGGCGGATAGGAGCTTCATTGTGATGGCAACCAGAAGTCATCACTATTGCAGCATACTCTAAATTCTCAAAATCAGTATTTTCCTTTTCTCTCTCCCTTCAGTTTAATCAACATCAACAAAAATCTGAAAGTTAAACCAAATGTGTGAGGTTTAAATCAGCCTTACAAAATTCCTGTTCTTAGTGGTTTGAATAAAACAAGTGAAAATAGAAAAGATGTGAGTGTTGCGTGATATCGTGTGCTGTGTTATGGATATTATGGAATAATTCCTATTGATAATCTACAACTGATTTTTTTCAAGGTGAAGTGAGTCAGATGCTCATTTTCTGACCTAAGTTTTCCCCTTTAGAAATATAATTATGAAAAAAGAAAATAAAATGTAGTAGTTTAAGAATCTGAAAACACGGAGATGCAAAATTATGTGTAGAGGAGTGTCCAGCCATGAAATATTTTAAAGTTATTTTATGACTGATTTTGGTCATCTAGCTTATAATCACTTAAATTCAGTGTTTAGCTGCAGCAAACTCAACATGAAAAATATGTTTCTAGCCTGAGACGCTTATGCATGAAAAATAGTTAATAGATACATTTATAGGTATGAAAACCATAAAGGAGCATAAAGAATTCTCTGTTTGGGTCTGGTAAATGCAGACATTGTAATGCAGGGAGCATGCAGTGGGTCACTGAAAGTGAAATTGCTTGCAGCCCACAGACACTCTGTAGTCAGAAAAAAGTCCCTTGATATCTGTGCAGCCACCACTGTATACTTAAGACTTCACTTATCATTTTCACTCTTTATAAAAGACACGTGAAAAAAGAAAGAAGAAAACAAGCCAGGCTTCCTCCTTGCGGCAAGCTCAGGGAACAGTTCACACTCCCAGCCTCTGAGGACGGTTGGTGCCTTCTCTTCAGAAGAGGGACCGGGTCAAACAAAGGCTGAAACCCCAAGAGTGTGATCCAGTTGGGCCACCTCTCTGTCCCTTAGCCATCCTCTTTAGATGCAAATTCAACCCTCTTCTCGAAGACCAAGCTTTTGTGATATATTTTGACCCACAGTCATTAAATACACGTGCTTGTACCCAAACAGAACAAGGAATCTTTTTTTCCCCTTATCTTTCCAGAAACCCTCCTGCGCTGCAATAAAAGGGAGTCATTCAAAAAACAAAACAAAACAAAATAAAACTTCATTAAGACCTATTGTTCCTACCCTGACAGTCTATCCGGAAAGCCCTCTGCTCTTTTTACCACCCTGAAGAGGATCACAGAAAAGATCCTAGAGCTGCAATTGAATGAATCTGTAAACTCCCCGGGATTCCCCAAGAAAAGGCAGGGATTTGATTTAGGCATTTGACTGGGGCAGCATATTCACAGATGCTATTAGGTCCATGATGGTCCTACTGGGTTTAAAACACCCACGTGAAAAATTCACTCCTGAGAACTCTCAAGTCTCACTGTAAAGTATGTATCAGAGGATTTAAAAAATAATCAGTTTCTTCTGGAACTGATAAGTCCTGGAAGCAGCCAGCCTGGGGACCATAGCTTTGCTCCACAGTGGTGCTTTTATCTCAGGGAAAGAGAGAAAATGGGAAGTTATCATGCTTTTCTGAATTTATAACTTCTGATTCAGGGTTGTCATGGCCAGGTTAAAGTCCTAAAACGCAGATAGTGTGGTGACATCCGGGGCAAGTTCTGGAGAGGAGGGAAAGAAACTGCGTGAGGACTTGGCATTGAGGAACCCTCTAGAAACCTTGTTTTCAGCAAGAGAACCAGGAAGATAGATACAGCAATTTACAGTGATGCCTCTTTTACCATATCACAAATCTTTTTTTAAAATTCAGTTTCTTCAATATTCTTTTTTTTTTTAAGATTTTATTTATTTATTCATGAGAGCTACAGAGAGAGAGAGAGAGAGAGAGAGAGAGAGAAGCAGAGGCACAGGCAGAGGGAGAAGCAGGCTCCATGTAGGGAGCCCCATGTGGGACTCGATCCCAGGACTCCAGAATCATGCCCTGGGCCGAAGGCAGACGCTAAACCACTGAGCCACCCAGGGATTCCCCATATCACAAATCTTTTAATCTGACGGAAGGCAATATGTGTGGAAGCAAGGCAAGAATAATGGTATCTGAGATTTTGCTCTTACTGCAGCTAAAGGTGGTAATTCAGAGTTCTTTTTGCTCAAAACCCCCTTCAAGGGCTTGGGCAAGGAATAAGGAGAGAAACTGGCAGAGCAAAGAGCAGAGGTAGGTCTGCCTATGCCACATAACCCAGAAGGTTTGGAAGAGAAATCCTTCTCTCCTGGTGGCTATAAGCATCATCCTCACAGGGTGACTGAAAACTTAGCTGGGGGAAAAAATCGCCTAAATATTAATTGCTAACTGATAAACTAACTCAGAGCCATGGGATTCAGGAAAATTGTTAACAATTTTCAGATCTTATACACTGACCAAGACTCCTTCTCAAAGTACTGATGAAGATGTGAAGGAAAGAACATGTAGAATTTACACGGAAGGGCGCCTGGGTGGTTCGGTGGATTAAGCATCTGCCGTGGGCTCAGATCCTGATCTCGGGGTCCTGGGATCAAGCCCCGAGTCAGACACCCCGCTCCCTCTGCACCCCCCACCTGCTCATGCTCTCTCTCTTTCAAAGTAATAAATAAATCAATAAAAAAGAATTTACATATATATAGAGATCACATAGTTAAGAAAAGGGTAAAAATTCTGACTGGAATCTGAAAAATGCGTTCCCTTCTATTATCTCCTTACGGTTTTAATAAGCCACTGAAAGTTAATCAAACGAGGTTATCACAAAATATACTTTTCAAAAGACGTATTCTGTGTCAGTTAGGGTTTAGCCCATGAAGAGGTTTAACTGAATATTATAGTTAAAAAAAAAAAAAGTCATTTTTATCAGCTCTGCACCTGTAATGAGAAATGCTTTTGTTCTCCAAAGAGCCACAGTCTCAGGCATGCAGAAGGGCCACAGCCCAGGCCACTGTGCCCTCGAACACTTCTGCTTGCCCAGGAGGTACCTGGAAGCACCATGCAGAATGTCAGAACAGACTCTTTCCCGAGGTGAGACTCCAGAAGATGCGAAACCCATCTGAAATATATACTGGGATTCTTTTCTACAAATCATGACAAGATTAATACGGAAAATGCAAACAAGAAAAAACACAGGATCTGGCTCATTCCCCTGAGGTAGTAGGAGGGAGATTTCTGGGGAGATCGAGTTTCGTTTTTGTATAATTACACACTCCATTGAATTTAATTATTTTGTAGTTAAATTCCTAGAAGACAAATGTCTCCTTGGTATACACTTTCCCTCTCTTTCTGGTGTAATCACATTTTTCTAGATTGTTTTGATGAGAAATTGTGTTTTAGGTAATGTTCAAAGTATGGTATGAAATGAGAGCTCTCTTTATGAACTGTTTTCATTGCCTATTATTTGGCTGAGCTCATTTGATATGAATTAACAATTTTAAAAATTCATTAAGGCTCTTTATTTTAACCTCACAAGTCCCTTCTTCCATCTCATCTAGCTTTCGAGGCTACTGTTGGACTTTTCAAGGTCTGACTACTAGGCCGTCGTGAGGGTCAGTTCCTGCCTGAACCACCCCACCCGGCTGGCAGCGGACAGGAAAGGAGATGAGGTTTTGAAAGATTTATCTTGGAGGCCAGAGATTTCAAGCCAACGTCAGACATTCTGTAACTTTTCTGCATGCGGGTTTGACAACTTCGTCTGTCTAAATTAGGTCCGAAGTAGATTGCTGTCAAGTGTGGTTGTGGGAAGAATGCTGGTGGAGAGACCTGGTTTCTTTCTAGGTCAGGCTCTGCCACTAATTTGCTACATGACTACTCAAACTCTCATTCAACATTTATTCAACCTCTGTGAATGCCTCTTACATAGCAGACGGGGTCTGTTTTTGTTTTTCTTCCTAAATGTTGGGAAGAACTATAACATAGTAGCTGAGAGCTCGTCTCCAGCTTCGGATAGAGAAGTTCTGAGTCCCAGCTTTGTGATTAATACATCCTTGTGCACATGTTTACTCTCTCTAGGTCTCAGTTCCATATTTCTACTATAGAGTCCTTTACACTTCACAGATTTCATTGTGATTTAGAAGAGACAATGAAGGCCATGTGTCTGGGACAGTGCCTGGCCAACTGTAAACGCCCTCTAATAGTAGCTATTGTTATCACATTGAGAAGGAGCCAGCAGGGGCCAGTGGCTTCTCACTGGGATGGGAATCAAATCTGATTTGAGCCCTCAGCCTACCACTTGCCCTTGGGCAGGTAATTTAATCTTTTTCAGCCTGGATCCATAGTTGTACGGAGAAGAACAAGGGAGTCTTGCCTTTCTCTGGTTCTTTAGTGGATTAAAATGGACACATAGGAAAACATCGCCTTTAGCCTATCTACATTGCCCTCCACCACACCCAGCATCTAGAAGGAATGTCATAAAATATAACTTTGATCTCACTTGACATTTGTCAACAAATCCCATTTTTCTCCAGAATTAGGTCCAAATTTATTAGCATGTTATACTGAGCTTATGCTCCAATCTCTTTCTAAGGCTAGGATTGCTATTTCAATCCACCCATCCATGTCGTCAACTAATTTCCAGTCACGTCAAATAGGCACACTTTTCCTCGATCATAATTTACCTTCATGTAGCCTATTCCTCCTGCTTAAAATGTCTAATTTTCCTTTTGTATCTGACAAACCCCTCTTGTCATTTAGCATGGCTCCCATGTATTCTCTGCGGACCTTCTTGACCACTTCATTGAAAAGTGAGTTCATCACTCTCTCCTCTTCCCTGATGTAGCAACTTGTTGATATCTTCATTATGGAATGAACAAATGACCTTGTGAGTTTTGTCAACGTGTATAGTATTTCCTTAAATACAGGAATTGTGCTTTATGCCTCTTTGCATCCCAAGAGGCTGGAGCAATGTCTGGCATGTCTTTGGCATTCAACAAATTATTTTTAAATGAAGGAAGGAAGGAAGGAAGGAAGGAAGGAAGGAAGGAAGGAAGGAAGGAAGGAAGGAAGGAAGAAAGAAAAGAAAAGAGAAAAGAAAGAAAAGAAAAGAAAGAAAAGAAAAAGAAAAGAAAAGAAAAGAAAAGAAAAGAAAAGAAAAGAAAAGAAAAGAAAAGAAAGGAAGGTAGTTATTATTATTGTTGAATTTATTTTACTATATCTGACAAACCCATAATTTTTAAGTTAAAAAAAAAAAACAAAACAGAAAAGTTTACAGGCGCTGGAGCACACTGTTCCAGTCATTCTGAACTCAGCTTGCATCCCAAGAAAGAAGAAGCTCTCTAAAGTCAGCTACTTTTAACAACTGTAGTCGCAACATTTGTTGGTATTAAAGCAACAAAATGGTGAATATTTTCTTTCTTCTAGTACATATCAATAATGCAGAGATGTTCCAAAGGAAAAATCACTAACTAATTAAAAAGTGAATGAAATATGCCTGTGTAATCAATATAAGGACTTTTTTCCCCTTGGTTTGGGTCTTAATAGAAAAATCATAACTGGCTTTTGAATGAATTAAAAACAAATCCTGGTCAGTTGTCATAAAATTTCAATGTAAATGATTTGAAAAGTAATTACCAATTCAAGATGGGGGGGGGGGGCGAACCAACGCTGGTGGGAGAGGAGGAAAGAGGTAGGTATGGTGAGAAAAAAAACAAGAATTTAGGGCTTTGAAGTTTCCCCAGCATGGCGGCAACAGTGGCCAGCCAGGCCTGACTTCCTGACTCCTTCACCAGATAGCCCCAAGTTTTGGGGTAAGATTAAGTCTCCTTTGAACTTATTTCCAGTTCCTTTTCTTATCTTTTCCTTCATAGCCAAGTATGGAGATATTTTTGCTCTTTGCTCTCCCCACTGTCCCCAGGTCTCAACTGGTCTGTGACCCTGTGAGGTGACCTGGACCCCTGAGTTCCCTTTCCTCTGCACCACAACCCCGTGGCTTTTCAGTAGCCCTCAACTAAAGCCAGCTGCTAAACAAATCCACCCTGGGGTACAGCCCTCCCAGGGGGCTTCTCATTTGAAAAGAGGTCAGCATTTAGCCAAAATGCATTTCTAAGGGATAGAATATCAAGGCGTGTGAGAAAGTGAAGTGTGGAATTTCTTGCCTTTCGAGGGAGACAGTTTTAGCGTTGGAAGTCTTTTCAGTACCTTGTGACTCAGGCACTTTGCAACCTCGGATTGCTGCCTGTCGGGTTTACTGTCACTCATGGAAGTAGTGGGGGGTGTGGGAGGAAGGGTGCTCCTGGGGCTGGTGGGGCAGGAGCCGATAGCCATCAGGTGGTAGCACACAGGTGAGGGCTGCTGTGTTTAACTTGTTCAGCGCTGGCATCTAAGCTTTTCACCTAGAGTTGTTGTGAATATTCCCTGAAGCCCACTTTTTAAGGGTGTGCATCTAAACTTTGAAAATTCACTATTTTTCAAAACAGGTATGATGAAAACAAAGCCACTGAGCAGTCAGCTTCTGACTGTTGGTCTGGGGCTAAGGACATCCCTAGAGGAATGGTCCTATGTGTTCATTAAGCCATTAGCTTTTATTTTAACCAGTGTGCAAACTATGCCTTTTTAAATGCCCAGAGAGTCTCTTAAAAGAGAGATGTAAAGTCCTTATAAAAAAAGACCTCTTGCTGTTGCCTGGGCTGAAATCATAGATTTTCATGTTGGGAGGAAATGTAAAGGTCATCCTCCCTCTGACTTTTACAAGTTGCTATCACTTGAAGAAACGGGAGCACAGAGTAGAAGGAATAATTTTGGATTGAGATCCCCCCAGAAAACCTCCATCATTCTCTCCCAGTGTTGCATTCCCATGTGCATGAAGTTTGACGAGTCACTTTTTTATTTTTATAAAGGAGTGACAAACTGGTATCTAAAGGCCATGATTCAGTCCAAACATCTGTTTTGTTTTTCTTACAGTATTTAGAAGATTAGGAAATTCCACCTAAAAAACTGGATATCCAGTTTCTCTTGGGGAAAAGGAAAAAAAAAAAAAGGATGATCCATTGATCTTGGGCCTGCATTTTCTATGACTCTTGACCAGAGCTGAGTAATGCCATCCCCTTGAGCTGGAGCTTTGGCCTTCTTGGTGGTCACTGTCCTCACCACTCTCTATTATCCTGGCCCACCCTTTTATCATCTGTATCTGGAAAGCACTAAGTTTGGAATCTCTGAGCTAGACACGGTGTACCAATATTATTCTCTATAAAATGGGCAGCGGGGAGAAAGACAGGTGATACTAGAAAAGTAGTTTCCAAGTTTGGTTGATTATAGAAATAATTTGGCATATCAATAAAAATGCAAATTTTGCAGCCCGCTTCATGTGGATTCTAACTCAGTGGACCTGGGTAGGGTCTCTGATGCTGCTTTATTTGTTTTTTATGTTTCTCACTTGATGCAAGCAAGGGTTAGCATCCTGCCTTAAAATTATCTCTAAAATTCTATCAACCCAGCTCACCCCAGAATTCTAGTTTGATCATTCTTTTTTCAGGTCAACAGGCTTCAGTGCACTTAAGGCTCTGGTGTAATTATTAAATCCAATTAGCCACCAAGTTAAATTATTTCCAATCCACCTTAGGCTATTTACTATAATATCCCCCAACCTGTGATCTGAATGGGAACAAAGGGACACAGGGACTTGAATACTATTCATCTATCACTTACACATTAAAGTGACTTCTTCACACAGCAGGTAAAGATTCCCACGGTAGGTCTCACTCTTCTGAGGATATACATATTTAAAAAAAAAAGTTAAAGGAGAGAGGAAATTCTTATCGATGCACCATTTGAGTGTAAATAACAGAAAGGGATATGCAGGATTAAGGGCACTCTGATAAAGGCACATGTTCAGTGGGTCTGTTTAACTGGTGTTTGGGACAGTTTCTTAGAAACTTGGAAAAAAAAAAACAAAACTCCAGGAAGGATTTAAATTTGATGCAGTGGGGTCTTTAAAAATTTGGCACGAGTCTTTTTGTTCTTTCAACTCACCCTTCAAGGTATCACAGTGTGAGAGAACACAGGCTCCAGGCTCAAACTGCCTAATATCACAAAACTGTGGACTGCCTTCTGCAGACAAGAGGCTGGAGGAACTGAGCGGTTTCTATGGAGATGGGAATTAGTGAGGAAGTGCTTTCCTTTTGATTATCCTCCATCCTAATAGGGACAATTGCAACCATTTATCTTTCTCTGAAAGAATAAGGACATCTTGGGGAACAATAGCAAGGAACTTGAGTGAGACGGGTCCATGTTAAATATCCTAAGATATCACCCCCCCTTGCTTCTTTCAATGCAAATCAGAAGGTCTTTGATGGTGGCCTTGGCCCGAGAGGGATGACTTTGATTTTATCAGAGAAGAAAATCAGGAAACCC
The DNA here is from genome assembly GCF_048164855.1 of Canis lupus baileyi. Taxonomy (NCBI): domain Eukaryota; kingdom Metazoa; phylum Chordata; class Mammalia; order Carnivora; family Canidae; genus Canis; species Canis lupus. Next base: position 23,321,173 of record NC_132865.1, read on the forward strand.
ATACTCCTTGATGTTTCTAATATTTTATATATAATTATACTATTTTAAAGTTGGGATGTATGCTGAATAGTTGTAAAAATGGTAGCCCGAACTCATATTTCATCTCTCAACAATACATAAACGTTCACTGTTATCTGAGAAATAAAAGAAACAAACCAGCATTCACAGTTCTCAGATGGAGAAACTAAAGCATAAACAACTAAAGTGCTGTTTTTTCATCATCTGTGAAAAGCAAATGTGTGAATGCATACTATGTTCTGGGGAATTCCAATTTAATTTTTCTTTTTGCATTCCTGTCAATATTTTTTCTTTTCTTATTCTTTGCTAACACATAACTGTAATACAGTTGAAGTGCCTAGAAATGTATAAAGCAAACAGTGAAAGTTGCTCAGATTCCACCACCCAGAGATAACAACTGTTACCTTTTTAATTAAATTTTTTCTCAACCAGAATTTTTTTCAACCTATTCATACACACAGAGATACATATGGATAACGTTATCTACTTGTGTTTTATATAAACAAACTCCTCTAAGTTATTTAGCTCTGAAAATGTTTTTCTTGACAATACATCATGCATTTTTTTCTTCCCTAGGTAACATGTCTCTCTTTTTTTTTTTAAATGGTTGTATTGTAATTAATGACATGGAGGTACCATAGTTTATTTAATCATTTTCTTATTTTGGACATTTAAATTGTTCTCTTTGTTTCTTGGCCTTCTGCTGCTTTTCTTCTTCTTTCTCCTCCTTCTCATCCCCCTCCATTTTATTTATTTATTTATTTTTACAGACAGCGCTGCTTTAATGACCATTTAGGAGTTGGGTAAGTGCTATCAATATGTCCTCTAAACAGAACCTGGTTTTCATTGCAGCAAAACTTCTGAGAAGGTGCATTCTCAACATGGCGATATACACTGAATGATTTTAATAATAAAAATAATCCTTCTAATGGTATAGTGAAAACTAGTAATCCATTGTCCCAATATATACTTCTTTGAATATTAGTTACTTCCTCCATTCACCTTGAGCAATAATGCAAAAACCTTTAAATCCGAGCGGTTCTTAACCTTGCTTGCACATAGAATTTCTTAGAGGATTTGTAGATGTTCTGATATTCAGGTCAAGGCTACCATTAAATTACAACTTCTTTTTTTTTAAGATTTTATTTATTTTTTCAGAGAGAGAGAGAGGCAGAGACACAGGCAGAGGGTGAAGCAGGCTCCATTCCATGCAGGGAGCCTGACGTGGGACTTGATCCCGGGTCTACAGGACCACACACCCTGGGCTGAAGGCCACGCTAAACCACTGAGCCACCTAGGCTGCCCTAAATTACAACTTCTGAAGGGAACTCCAAGGCATCAATGCTATTTATTTATTTATTTATTTATTTATTTATTTATTATTTATTTAATAGAGACAGAGAGAGAGCACACGATGGGGAGAGGGCAGAGGGAGAAAGAGAATCCTGAAACAGACTCACTGCTGAGCACAGAGCCCATGCAGGGCTCAAGCGCAAGACCATGACTTGAGCCAAACCAAGAGTCTGCCACCCAACTGACTGAGCCACCAGGTGCCCCTAGTCATCAATACTTTCTAAAGCTCCTGAGATGAGTCCAGTGGTTGGCTCCATGGTTCTGTGCCCAGAAAACCCTATGCCTGGTTTAAAGCACTGATATCACCATCTTCAAATTTATAATAATTTTGCCTTGAAACCTGTGTTCTATTGTGAAGTTTGATGGGACAATGGAGCATGCCATTCATGTATAGTCTCTGTGGTGCCTGATTAGCACTGAATTCTAGGGGACGCATGGTGAACGGGAGATCAGTGGGGCTTAAGTGAGTATGTTACACGTATTACACTATGACTGAGTAGATGGGGGGGGGGGGAGTGACAGCCCAGAGAAACTACACTTTCCATTCAAACCAGCACTTACTTCAAACTCAGAAGACAGTGATTTTTTTGAGCACCGCAGGTGACCAAGAAAGCCAAACATATTATTTCTTACTTATGTCACTTCCCTGTATTTGTCATTCCATTTACACTCAGACTTTCTCTTACATGGAAGGAAAAGGAAAAGTAGGGCAAATCTTTGACTTTTAGAACTTCCTTATTCATCTGTAAGCCAAAGATAGTGTTAGTAGAATGTGTATAAATCAAAAAAGTAAAATAAAGACTAATTAAGTTAGTTTTGTGCCACATTTCCACTGTTATAGTAAGAGCAAAATACATGTTTGTAGAGGTGTGAAATACAAATTATATTATTTTAGCGATTCTGTATATGAGTTAAATGCTTTTAAATTTGCATTTATAATCAGCACTGCACAATATAAAGAAAATTACAACATTTTTGCTAATAATTTGAGATTCTGGGATGCCCAGGTGGCTCAGCGGTTTATTGCCACCTTCAGCCCAGGGCGTGATCCTGGGGTCCTGGGACTGAGTTCCACATTGGGCTCCCTGCATGGAGCTTGTTTCTCCCTCTGCCTGTGTTTCTGCCTCTCTCTCTCTCTCTCTCTCTCTCTCCCTGTGTCTTTCATGAATAAATAAATATCTTAAAAAAATAATTTGAGATTCTAAGTGTTCTTTTTTTAAAAATTTTTTTCTAAGTGTTCTTTATTTGGAAGATTATTAAATAGCAAATAAAATCCATCATTAATAGTCAAGAGAGAGAAGGTGGGATAAAAGAAGAAAACTAAGCTCTAGTACCTTTTTTTCCTGTTTGAATAAGGGATCTCACATTTTATTTTGTACCAGGCCCCATGAATTATGTAGCCACCTCAGCCAATGTATAGTCAAGTTTGAGAATCACTGGTCTAACCCTTTCCTTGCATTGTTTAAAGGTCTCTGTTGCTTCGACTTGGTCTCCAGTGTTACCTGTTTTCATTGTATTTCAGAGGCTTAGGGTTTATTTGAGAGGAATGTGAACCACACCAGAAGAAGGCTAGAAATCTGGGAGCTTTGAGAAATATAGATGCATATGTGTTCAATTGCTGTTCTGATACAGGGGTAAATTTTGGAATTCAAAGTAATTCAGATAATTCTCAAAATGATTATAAGAGATATTGCAACCCTCTCAATGGATTATGAATCCACAGAGGCATGATTTTTACATGCCTCCCAAGAACCACTAGAATGGCAACTGCACAAAAGATACTCCTTAGATAATGCTGAATTAGTTAATCACAAAGTTTTTAAAGATACAGTGTTTGAATATATGAAGTTAGTCCTGTCATTCGTATACACATTCAAGTAATGCATTAGGCACTGTGTAATGATTCATCTTGACTAGTGATTTTGCTGTAAGTTCTTAGTTACTTTTCTTCCTCTTGGAATAGTTTTATTATCTCTTGGTTGACACAAAAAAGTTTTGTGATTCATATGATTGTCCTTTGTGGTTATGCTAGGCAGCCTTTGGGGAGCAGTTTTAAAAGAACTTGTTGGTAAAATTGAGTTGTTTATTTGAAGATTTGTGGTGAGTTTGGAAAAGTCAGAGATATACAATGAACCCTAGGAATGTCGTCTCAGGGAGAAGTCATGGGCTGCGCACCACAGGTGACTTGTCCCAAAGCTGACTTCTTTGTTTGAAGTCCCCGGATGGAAGCAGCCAGGTAGAACTTCCTGTTGCTGCAGCTGGGCCTGGATTTGGCTCCGTAGATTTGCAGCCAGTGAGAATAAAGATAACGGAGATTCATCCCTCGGAAGAGGTGACAAGGATCTAAAGTGCAGGAAGTTGGTGGCACGTGTGGGGATTCTATTTAAAAAATGATAAGTTTAAAAATATCTGAATCATTTCCAAAATTCAGAGGCAACAAAATTAAAAAGCTTCTACATTATGATTCCTTAGACTGCCTGCCTCTGAGTGTGTTTTCAGAACCTCGTTAAAGAGATAGAAGTTTAATTTTGCCTAAGATTATCAGCATCAAGACACAGAGGCACTATGCAGTTAGACAGTAAACTTGAGGTTTTTGACATTACATAATCAGATCAAGTGGTGTTGCTCTCATGGAAATTAAAGAGAAGAGGATTATATTTAGCTTATTTTCAAACTAGTCTTAGTGAGCATCACAGACTCGGATATTAATTTTTTTAAATGAAAAGTAGACTGTTTACCATGCACAAAGGATCATTTGTGCTACCCAAATCTATGCTAATCTCCATTCCAAATCCCTTAGCAACTGTTACTTGGTTAGAAAGGTTCAATTTTCATGGAAGAAAGAAAACTTTCTGAACACGTTGCAGCGCAATTTGGTGGTATTGAGTTAAGTTATTAAATATATTAACAGTTACATAAAGTAATAAAATGGTAGCTTAAAATGAGTTTGAATTATTCTTTAGATGCAGCAAAATCTTCCTAAATCTGCTACTCAAATTAGATACATTAATTTCTGCATTGTAATAAAAGATGGTAAATTATAGAAATAGATAAGTATACCAAAAGGGTGTATGAATTGGAGATCCAAAGTTTTCTCAGTTTTTTTTTTCAGTAGATATTCATTCATTCATTCATTCATTCATTCATCCATCTGCTCACTCAATATAGTAGTAGTGAACACCTACTATTACAAGATTCCAGACATATATAGAAGAATAGATTTAATGCCTGGCCTGAAGGAGTTTATAATCTAGTGGGAACATATATTTATAAACTTAAAACTTTTGAAAATAATCATTGCTATGAAGAAGGCATGAAGGACATTTAAAAACTTAAGTGAAGTGGAAAATTTCCAGGAAAAATATAACTTACTAATATTGAACCAAGAAGATTCAGTAACAATAAAGATATTGCATCAGCAGTTAAAAAACAAAAAAAAATCACGAATGAAAAAAGCTCACACAAGATCCAGGTCATTTATAGGTATATTTTCGGGAACATTTAAGGAACAGATAATTCTTGTATTTTACAGCACTTCCTAAATAAATATTTGTTAAATATATGTATCACTGAATAAATCAAGAGAATTAGCAAAGAGGAAAAGCTTCCCATCTAGTTTTATGGGGCTAATATAACTTTGATAACAAAACCAGACAAGAATAGTATAAGAAAGGTAAATTATGATCTAATAACATTTATGAAATAGATGTTTATATTAAATTCACATATATATTTGTGCATGAATGTGTGTGCAAACATGTGTGTATAACATTATAATGCATCATGGTTAAGTTTGGTTTAGCTCTGGAATATAAAGAATGCTTAAAATTAATTTTTAATATAATTCTCCACATTAAGTATTAAATGACAAAACATTTTTTAACTATCTCAATAGATGCAGAAAAATCATCTGATAAAACTGCCTTCTTTCATTATAAAAACTCTCAGCAAAATAAAAATAGCGGTGAATTTCTTTTATGTGATAAAAAGATTTCATCAAAATTCTATAGCAAATAGTATACTTAATGATGAACAGAGAATTCACTTTGAAGTCAGGAATAAGAGCAGGAGCCCTGCTCATCATTGTGCTGGAGGTACATGCTAGTTGCAGCCAGATCAGAAAAAAAGGCATCAAGATGGACAAAAGCAAAGCAACACTTTCTTTTTTTTTAAAAAAAAGAATTTATTTATTTATTCATGAGAGACACAGAGAGAGAGTCAGAGATGCAGGCAGAGGGAGAAGCAGGCTCCACTCAGGGAACCCAATGTGGGACTCAATCCTGGGTCCCCAGGATCACGCCCTGGACTGAAGGCAGCGCTAAACCACTGAGCCTCGGGGGCTGCCCAAAGCAACACTTTCAATATTTATATGTTACATTTTGTGACTAAAACCCAAGAGAATCTAAGAGAAGCTTTTTAGAACCAGTAAGAGAATTCAACAAAGGTTCTGAATAAAATACCAACATACAAAAATCAAACATCAATGGTGTTAAGATACCACAGTAATGAATAATTAGAAAATATAATTTAAGAGGTTATATATCACAATAGCAATAAAAATTCTAATATGCCTAGGAAAAACAAAAGACATGGAGTGGTTTCAGCTGTCAGAAAATTAAAAACAGACTTGGATCATAAGAACACTATTGTTCACTTAAGAAAATGGCTAAAGGTAGTTTGATTTGGTGGCTCAATCATGAGAGCAATGAGCTGGCCTCATGGGACTGGCTCATCTGGGCTCATTCATGGCCATCTTCATTGGCACGTGATCTGTAAAGTCACAGGAAGTTCCCTGCGTGAAGGGCTCCAAGCTTGGGTTAGTGCTCTGTGTCGCTGTTCTGAAAGTCTTGGTAATTTTATCTTTGAACTTGTGTTTAGTGAATGACATCCAACAGGACAATAAGGACCTGTGTGTGAGCAGAGGAGATATGTGGAATATACATGTCTGTCATTCCCTGCCACCTCATTTACATAAAGCTGCTGCAATTGCCCATGAGCATGGGACTCTGGTTGACCCACAATGTGGGGGAGTTCAGGGAGACTCAAAGTACTAGTTAGGCATGTTACATCTATGACTAAGTTGGGATGATGACAGCCCCCAAAGAGTACATTTTCCATTCGAATCATATCTTGCTTCAAATATAGAAAGGAGGCAATGACATTCTAAGAAACATGAACAACCAGGGAACTCTTATCATATCCTTTCTTACTTACGTCACTTCCCCATGTTAGCCAGTTTGTTTATACTGAAAATGATGAAATATAAGGACAGGGAAAGATAAGGCAATCCAGTGTCTTTTTCTTTCAGTCCCTACTTATCAATGAGTCCAAAGTAGAGGGTGTTTGTAGAATGTGTGCAAATCAAGACATGAAAAAAGACATTTGAGTTAATCTTGTGCAGCATTCCACTTTTTTTTGGTAGGAATGCTTTATATAAGCATGTATAAGCTGTGAAATCGTGACCTGGGGATTCTGTATATGAATCAAATGCTCTTATTTAAAACTGGCATTGCCCAATACAAAGATATGAATGTGAAGATAAAGAACATGAGAATTTATATATTTTTATAATTTATATATACTTATATATAAATATAAAGAACATGAGAACATTCATGCTAGTAATTTGTGATTTTAATTTTTCTTTTTTGAGAACACCATTAAATAGGAAATAAAGGGTACTGTGGCAGGTCAAGGAAGCAATCATCGAAGAAAGAAAAAAGCTTTATATTTTAATTATCTTTAACAGTACTTTGTTTCCCCCTGTATTTTGAACAAGCTGTCCTGCATTTTTATTTTTGCATTGGTTCCTGCAAATTCCATAGTTGGCTTTGTTTGTCATCCTCATCTTCTTGCCTGCCCTCCACCACTTCCCCATAATAGTTGTCCCATGTTTGCAAGATTGCTCTCAAAGCTCCAGGTGTCAGCATATGCTTGAGGCAAGAAAAAAGGTGAAGGAGTTGGTGACAGGTCTTTTTTCATAGTCATTGCCATTATCAGGAATTTAAAAATCTTTCCAGAAGCATTCAGATAACTCTGGGCCCCACGGACTGTTCAAGTTGCAAAAAAGAATGGAATAGTAAGCATCTGGCCAATAACTGGTTAAGAATAGCGTATAAGCTAGGAGTTAGAAACATTTTCTGTAGAAGACCAGGTAGGCTTCTGTCATTGTGTAGTCAGACTCTGTTGCAACTAGCCAGCTGTGCCACTGTGGTGTGAAAGAAAATACAGACGTGTCAATAAATAAGCATAGCTGTGTTTTGGTAAACATTTATTTACAAAAGTAGGAAGTGGGACAGATCTGGCCTGTGGACCATGATTTCATCAACCCCTGCATGGAGGTTTATTTTTCTTTGGTTACTAAATGGTGGGCCATGGAATGATGATAGGAAATAGTTGCCATTTATTGAATGCCTACTGTGTGTGCAACACCTGAGGCTGGTTGCCATCTCTAAAATAATTTGTGTTTTATTATCAAGGAAGAAAAAGAAGAAGTTTGTTGGGAAGGCAAGTAACAGAATTTGCCACAATGTAAAAGAAGTCTTGATTAAAAAACAAGAGATAAAAATGCAGAGATGAATCAACTTTATATTGTAAAGATGTCACTTTTCTCCAAATTTACACATCGATTTCACAAAATTTCTTTTTTCTTTTTTTTTTTTAAGATCTTATTTATTCATGAGATACACACACACAGACACACAGAGAGGCAGAGACACAGGCAGAGGGAGAAGTAGGCTCCATGCAGGGAGCCTGACATGGGACTCGATCCTGGGTCTCCAGGATCAGGCCCTGGGCTGAAGGCGGCACTAAACTGCTGAGCCACCTGGGCTGCCCAATCTCATAAAATTTCAATTTCAATGAAAATTCCTGTAGGTTTTTCATAGAATATGTGCAGCTGACTAAAATTCATGTGGAAAAACAAAGGATTAAGAATAACCTAACAGTTTTGAAGATGTTTAGTAGTTAGAAATAGGAGGGGAATTTGTCCTACCAAATATCGATACTTGTTATAAAGCTGAACTAATTAAAATAGTGATATTTTTTCTGGATGAGAAAAATGAACTAATCAATGGAAGAGAGGATTCGGGAACAGAACTGTGCATATTTGACAGAGCAGGCATTTCAAATGGGGTAAAGATGAATGATTCAATACATAATGCTGGGAAAAAATAGTTATTTCATTGGAAAAAATTAGATTCTTACCTCATCCAAATCACAAAAATAAACCCCAGCAAGTTAAAGGCATGCATGTAAAAAGCAAAATGTTAATACTTTCCATAGAAATTTAAACTTGAAATAGGAAAAGATTTAAAAAAAAAACACAAGCAAAAAAAAATATTTTGATGAATCTGTTTTCATTAAAATGAAAAACTTTCATAGAATAAAAGACATCAGAATCAAAGTGAAAAGACATTCCAGGGAGGGGTGGACATTAGTAAAGCATATAATGAAAAAATGGTTAGGTCTGGAATATATAAAAACAATTGCAGAAAAGTGGGTGAATGATGTGAACCAGAAATTCTCAGAAGAATGCAGAAAGGCCCACAAACATGTGAGATTGATTCTCAACCTCTCTAGTATCAGGGAAATGGAAATTAAACAACAATCATATTTTATGTCATACCCATTAGATAGGCAGTAATTTTTAAGAAGTGATAATTGAGGAGTTGGCAAGTAGATGGAACAATTAAAGTTCTCAACCACTGTTGGTGGGATTGCAGACTGGTACAACTAGCCTAGAAGGAAAATTGGTAAAATACAGTAAATTTGAGGATGCATGTAGTAGTCACTGTGCAACATAATCACTATGGCGGCGGTTCTTCACCTATCAGATCCAACATGCTCTTTAAAAAAAAAAAAAGATTTTATTTATTTGAGATAAAGAGAGAGTGAGCACACAAGGCAGGGGGGTGGGTGCAAAGGGAAAGGGAGAAGCAGGCTCCCTGATGAGCAACGAGCCCAACTTGGAACTTGATCTCCAGGACCCAAGGATCATAACCTCAGCGGAAGGCAGATGCCTGACCAACTGAGCCTCCTAGGTGCCCCTCAACACTCTCTCTCTTTTTTCCCCCAAAGATGCCTTTTTAAAAAAAAAAAAGATTTTATGTATTTATTTGAGAGAGAGATAGAGAGCACAAGCAGGGGGAGTGGCACACAGGAAGAAGGAAAAGAGACTCCCTGCTGAGTAGGGAGCCTGAGGGAGGTGCTCTATCCAAGGGCCCTGAGATCATGACCTGAGCCAAAGGCAGATGCCTGACCAACTGAGCCACCCAGGTGCCCCCCAACACTCTTTTTATAACAAATATTTTGTGACACTCTCAACATAACCCCCTTTTTGACTACAAGTAGAAATCACTATAATGCCATCACACAAATATAAAGGAGAAATAACATGGTGAAATATGTTTTTCAATACGTACATGCTTGTGTAAGACTCAACTAGAAGAAATAATGAGGAAATGTGCCTGCATATAGCATGTGAATGGGACTCTTAAAAATGTTTTGGTGACTCAAATGTGATGTTACTCTTAAAGATATGATTTTTAAAAATGATAGGCAACTATTAATGAAATTGTGAACAAAATACAATCATTCTTCAATTTACACAGTAGTTCTATTCCTTGGACATCAGTGTACACTCATTTACATGAACGTCCTACTGTGGGTTAAAGGACAATTCTTCGTGTTCCCTTGGCTTCAGCATAGGAAATGGTAGAAGTGCTATCCAATCATCACAACAAACAAAATCTCCCCTTCAAAATGCCAAACTGTTTCCTAGGGGATCATCCTGCCCTAATGTGAACCACAGCTGACGAAAAACTCTCTTGTGGGCACAGAGAGAAATGTGAAGGTGTCTCCACTGCTACATTCTTTGTAGTAACAAAGAGTTGGGAATAATCTAAACATCTATTAGTGGGACAATGGTTTCTATCTATCTGTCTGTCTGTCATCTTTTGTGTGTTGTGCATGTGTGTGCACGTGTAGTTTTGGTGTATTCAAGTAATGAAATTTTAGATACTGAAATAATAAAGGTACGTTATCAAAATGGGAAGAACATGAAGGTGCTACATGGGACTGTAACACTTGGGTGTACACTGGCTGGGACTGCACTTCCACTCTGGTTCCCTGACTGGTGCTGGGATGACAGCCTTGTCCTGAGTTTAGCTTTCTTGGTCAGGTTCTGATATTCCAATTTTGGTTCCCTATACTCCACACCATACTGCACCAAACCAGATGGCTCTCCTACATTCCTTTAAAAAATTTTTTTTTAAATTTTTGATTTATTTATTCGAGAGAGAGAGAGAGAGGCGGAGGGAGAAGCAGGCTCCAGGCAGACAGCCCAATGTGGGATTCGATGCTGGGACTCCAGGATCAGGCCCTGGGCCAAAGGCAGGTGCTAAACCACTGAGCCACCCAAGGATTGCCCCTGCTTAGAAACTCTTGCCCTGCCCCACCATTAAGGTAGACCAGCTTAGGTAAGGTCAAGGCTGATTTGTCACACATCTCAGCTCTCTGCAGCAGATTTTGGAACCTATTTATCACCCTGTTAGTTCCCATGTCTATTCTTATCATACCCTTAAGCCAGGCTGCTGGGGATCATGTTTGTTTCTGTTCATTTTACAGCATAATTATTATTATTTTTAAAATATTTTATTTATTTATTCATGAGAGACACAGAGAGAAGCAGAGACATAGGCAGAGGGAGAAGCAGGCTTCATGCAGGTAGCCTGATGTGGGACTTGATCCCGGGACCCCAAGATCACGACCTGAGCCAAAGGCAGATGCTTAACACTGAGCCACCCAGGTGCCCTTTTACAGCATAATTATTATAGCACCCCCTTTCACATTTAAACATATCTTCACTTGGGTGATGAATTATTTGATCACTCTATTCATAAATTGTATCTGATTATGCATCTTTACAAAGAAATACTGCATGTTCTCCAAAATAGTTTCCAGTTAAGACAGTAGCCTAAAATAAGCTTCCCGTTGGGAAACACAGAGTGCTCATTTATGGTTTAGGTCTCCAAATAAAGGAATGCAGAAACATCTAAATGTACACTGGGATTTCAACTACTAATTTTGAGGTACATTACATGTACTTTATTATTTAATAGTCAAGAGAACCCAAATTTTAAAATGTTATTTTATTTTCTAAATTAGAACAAATTACAGGTTGTCCATTATCATCATATCAAATGCGCACTTGCATTACAACGTACTCTTGAGAAAGGAAGAAAAAGTGTGAAATTACAGTTGGGATTCTGTTTTTAAGCTCTTTGGGCTAAAAACTTGGAGCCAGCCTTGATGGTTTTCTTCCCCTCATACATCAAAGCTAATTCATTAGGAAATCTATCAGATTCCCAAACCTGACCACTGCTTGCTATCACTGCCCTGGTGTAAGTGGCCATCATATTTCTCCTGCACTATCACAGTGGCCTTCTAGTGGCCTCTCTCCTTCGGCCTTTGTCCTTGTACATCTATTCCTCCTGAGTAGATAGATCACACCATTCCTTGTTACAAACATGCTAATGGATTCTCGTCTTACAATTAGAAGAAATCTCAAATATCCTCTCCTCCTACTGTCCTCTAGGGTCACTAGCTTCCTTGATCTTTCTCTGACACATGATGAACTTGCTTCAGAGTCCTTAGTCTTGTTCCTTCTGAACTCCTTCCCCCGGATACCTGTGTGGCTGCTTCTTTCTGGTTTCTTCTCAAAGGTTCCCCTATCAGAAAGGGTGTTTATAGTGACTCTACCTAAAATAGCACCCCACCTCCCATGCCCCCTCCCTGTAACCCCAAAACTTGTTTGATTTTTTAAAGTAAGCTCTATGGCCGCTGTGGGGCTTGAACCCATGACCCTGATATCAGAAGTTGTGTGCTCTACCAACTGAGTCAGCCAGGCATGCCAGTCTTACTTAATTTTTAACAACACTTCCAACTTCTGACATGTTACATTTTTATGCATTTATGTCTTGTCCCATAAGAACAGGGATTCTAGCTTCTAAAACAGAATCCAATACACAGTAGTAGAGGAGCGGGATTGGTGAATTGAGTATAATCCTGGCTGTCTTCTTGAGCCAGTGTCTCCCACATGAATATGGTCTAATGTGTGTGTGTGTGCATGTGTTCCAAGCCAATATTATAAGGTAGTACACAGCTTGTGCTTAATTTGACCCCAGAAAACCCATGACTCTCTGTTTTTAAATGACAATAGAGCAGGTGGATTTATTGGCTCTGAAGGCAACTGGCTGATTTGCCCTTCCTGCCACTCCCATTGAATACTCTTGGAAGCATAAAAACTGGTGCCGAGTTCCAACAACACTAAAAACCAGGAATATCAAATAATAGATTGCCAGACACTGGGAAGAATTTCAGTAACCACAACACAGATGGGGCTGGATTGACAAACCATTAGTGGCTGACACATACTTTGAAATTGCTGAAACAGAACAGCAGGGTCAGACAGGAAAAGGTTAGGGCACGCAGGTGTCCAGTGTGGAAGCTGACAGTCTGTATGAGCTTTCTGCTGATGAAATAAAGATGAGATATAAAAATACCCATTAAAAAAATTAAGAGCATTTTATTATAACGTGACTTACATTCAGCACCATGCGGCATATTGTTTCATTTTACGTAATATTTATAAGTATATAAGATATATTTATAATATGTAATATGTAGCATTGTATGCAGACAGTGCTATTAACATAGTTTGTGGATTGTGTATTTTTGATCTATACATTTTATGGATACATTTCAGTCTACATATTTTTATCAGGTGTATCTGGTATTTTTGCTGAAACCACATGGCAACCCTAAGAAAGATGAGAAAAGATTTCCAAGAATATCATGTCATGGGCCAATTCAGGGGTGAAGCTAAGCAGAGAAGCCTTCACTGTACCACATTGCCAATACTTTCTGTGGGTGGCCACATCTGTTTTCAAGGCCAGCTTCATGGGCATGAAACCTGTGCAATTAGTTGGGGCCTCATGCTTAGAAGCACTTGGTTTGATGTTCTGTTGTTGCCATCTTGAAATTCTCAATAATTTGTATTTTTTTAAGTAACAATAGAGGAGGGCAGCCCGGGTGGCTCAGCGGTTTTGTGCCGCCTTCAGCCCAGGGCCTGGTCCTGGAGACCCAGGATCGAGTCCCACGTTGGGCTCCCTGCATGGGGCCTCCTTCTTCCTCTGCCTCTCTCTCTCTCTCATGAATAAATAAATAAAATCTTAAAAAAAAAAAGAAACAATAGAGGATGTATATGAATAGAGGAGATACATGCAGTGTGTCTGCTATTTGTTGTCATACCATTCTCTACAGCCTTCTCAGTGCTCCAGAAACACAGAGCTCCAGTGGGCCCACAGTGTGCAAGAGTTCAGGGAGACTCAGAAAGAGTACAAGTAAGTGTGTTATGTTAAGGACGTGGAGAGGATGACAGCCCCAAGAAGCCACACTTTCCGATAGAACCAGAATTTGCTTTGATGCAGGAAGAAGTCAATGCCATTCTAAGAAGTCAGAACAACCAGAGAACTCTATCATATATTTTCTTACTACAATAGGCTGAATTGGTACCCCCCATTCATATGTTGAAGTTTTAGCCACCCCCCCCCCACAGTACTACAGATTGTGACTGTATTTGGAGATAGGGTCTTTAAAGAGGTAATTAAGTTAAATGAGGTCATTAGTGTGGGCCCTAATTCAATAACCACATAAGAAGAGAAAATATGAGCACAGACACACACATATGGAAAACCATATGATGACATATGGAGAAAACAGCCATCTACTAGCCAAGGGCTGAGAGGAAATCATCTTAAATGATGTCTCGATTTCAGCATTCTGCTTTCTGAACTACCTGTCGTCGAAGCCACCCAGTCCTTGGAACTCTGTTATGGCAGCCCGAGCAAACTAAGACACCTTTCGTGTATCAGCCAGTCACTTATACTGAAAACGACATAGAGAAAGGGAAATGATAGGGCAGTCCATAGTCTCTTTTCCTCTATGTCCTTTTTACTCATCAGGAAGCTGAAGGTAGAGGGGACTGGTTGCATGTGCACGAATCAAACAATGAAATAAAAACAGCTGAGTTAATTTTTTTTGCAGCATTTCCATCGTTCTTATAAGGATAGAACACATATGCATGTATTGTTTTGTTGATATTAAGCATTCAAAAATGCAATAAATGTAAAACACTTCCTTCAGCATCTATACAAAATTGATGATGACAAACTATTTTAATTTACGGTTGGGTCTAAATAATAAAAATGAATGAAAATAGAAAAGGTTTCCCTTAAGGGCCAGCACATATATTATTAAGCGATGCAATATTAGGTTTAAAGTCATATTTCATATTAGCAAAGATTTGGCAGTTAAGAGAAGAGGTAGCTTAAAGAAAAGGTCTAACATTTCTCCTCTTGCATCAGGACAAAGATACTTTTGCAAATTTGACTCAGATACAGAGAGAATTTGATCTCTTGCTCCAGATCCATAATCCTTTACCTTTCTAAGTATGTTCCTTTATTTCTCTCTCCTAAGTCATCTCCTGTGCTCTCTCTGTGACATCATTTCCCTCAGCCTGTGTGTGCATTCTAGTGCCCCATCCGAAAAACCTGACACAAAACGACAACAAACAAAGCAAGCTTGACCCAACATTCAAGCTTTTGATGGGTTGCACCTCTCACCAACCTTTAAAGTTAGAGACACCTTGATGCCAGGTTTAAGCCCTCTTGTCTTCCCTCCTTTCCCCCTTCTCTCCTCTCTACTTTCTTCTCCTTTCGTGTCCTCTCTGTAGATGACTTCAGATCATACCAGGGCTTCAAATGACATGAACAGGTTGATGCTTCTCAAGTTCTATATCTAACAGTGTGGGCTTTTCCCCTGAGTTACAGGCCTGATATCTGACTGATAATTGGTAACTCCCCTTGAATGTCCCATGGGCACAGCAAGGACGATGTGTTCAATGCAGAGCTCTGCTTTTCATCCCTACTCATACTTCTTCCTCTCGAAGTGGTCTCTGTAATTATGTCACCATTATTCATCCTATTGTGCAGGCCACACACTTTGGTTTCATCTCTCTGCCTTTCCCCCTCATTTGTCATATTGAAAATCCTTCCCACTGGTTGCCTGGGTGGCTCAGTCAGTTAAGCAGTATAGTCTTGGTTTTGACTCAGGTCTGGATCTCACAACCCTGAGATCCAGACCTGCATGGGGTTTGGGCTGGGCATGGAGTCTGCTTAAGATTCTTTCTCTCCTTCTCCCTCTGCCCCTTCCGGCCATGTGTGTATGTGCATGCTCTCTCTCTCTCTTGCCCTTTCTTTCCATTTCCACTGTGACCGTATCAATCAAAACCATTATCAACCTGACCGATAAATTCTAAGTCTCAGATCTGGTTCTCCTCTTTTACTCTTGCCCCTTCCTATTCCAGAACAGCAAAAAATAACCTTTTAAAATGTAAATTATGTCACTTCACCTTTACTTAAACACTTCAGTGTCTTCCTCTGTCCATCCTTCCAGAATGATCCAAACTACTTACATGTAAGTAGGATGACTATACATCCTGGTCTCCCAATTTAATCCTGGTTTATGATTATCATCCCAGTGTCATTATCAATAGCTCCCCCTTTTCACTTTCAAAAGCATGTATGTAAAAAAAAGCATGTATGTGTTTATTTATTTATATGTTTATTTTTTCAGAAGTATTTTTTAAACTAAAAAAAGTGTCAATTCTACTTCAATGAAAAAAAGTATTTTTTAAAAAAGGTTTTACTTTATTCATGAGGGTAGCCCAGGATGCTCAGTGGTTTAGAGCCTGCCTTCAGCCCAGGGCCTGATCCTGGGGACCCAGGATTGAGTCCCACGTCAGGCTCCCTGCATGGAGCCTGCTTCTCCCTCTGCCTGTGTCTCTGCCTCTCTCTCTCTGTGTCTCTCATGAATAAAATATATTTCTTTTTTTTTTAAGATTTTATTTATCACTTAACTGACTGAGCCACTCACATGCTCCTGCTTTCTCTTCTTACTCTATTTTATTACTTTGCCTAGTTCCTATAGGACTTACTGTGGGAGCATTTTGTCTACTTTCCCCCGTTTTGTACATGTACATGTATAGCCCTTCCTCAAAGCCAAGTTCCGCAGGGTAGGATTTGTCTTATTGTCCCTTATACCTTCAGCCTAATACTAAATGTAAAATAGGGAAAGATAATTAAAATGTGGGTTCTAAGGTCAAAATGTTGACAGCCAGCAACAGTTATAACTATGCATGCTATTTCACTAGAGAAAAATTTTTAAAAAGAAAACAGTTACGGTAAGATACAGGAAATAAAGGTAAAGATAACTGAGAATTAAAAAGCATAAAAATATGAAATATCTGTAGCTAAACATATTAGTCATCACAATGAGCCTAAGTGGGTTAAAATATCTAAGTGGAAGTTAAGACTCAGAATATAATTCATTATATTTTGATGATAAGACATATATATCAAACTAAATGACATATCTGACTCCTTCCTTTGACTCAGATTGTAAGATTTTTCACTTTGATAGGGGTTTTGAAAATGTTCACAGGACAATTCCCCTTCATGGTTATGCCCTCCAAATAAATATTTTATTACAGAATTTTCTTCGTTTGCTACAAAACTATTTCTTAAAATATTCACAACCACTAGGCTGTAAGAAGGATGGGTTATATTAATCCTGTATTCAGACAGAAATATGTTTTTGATGTACCAGGATGTGACTGAAATTCAGGTGAATGATTTCAAAGGTGACTTTGAATGGGGCAGCCGCTACTCTTCCCTGGCCACTCTCAGCTAGCCCCTAGGAACCTGCCATCAACATCAAGCCTATGGCTCAGGTGAGAAGCCTGGGAAACAGGACTGGCCCACTAGTCCAGCTTTGTTAGTCTTGCTCGTACTCATAGGAAATAGTTCTACGAATCTTTCTCTCTCTCTCTCTTTTTAAGATTTTATTTATTTATTCATGAGAGACACAGAAAGAGAGGCAGAGACACAGGCAGAGGGAGAAGCAGTTCTCTGTGAGGAGCTTGATGCATGACTTTATCCCAGGACCCCAGGATCACAACCTGAGCCAAAGGCAGATGCTCAACCACTGAGCCATCCAGGGGTCCCTCTACCAATCTCTTAAGCAACATGTAGATGGGGTCTAGACTGCCTCTGTCACTACCCCCTTCCTAGAATAATGGGACCTGGGACCCTTTGCTATCCCTTGAATAAGAGATTCAAGTCTTCTTCATGAGCAGGTCTGTGATTAGAAGGTGGCACTGATCTTTCATTTCTTTTACTCTGCATTGATTCTCTGTGTAAGGACACACTCAATTAAAGAGAAAGAAGGTATTCTTAGTTGCTATTTTGGAAGGAGTGTTTCAAAGATGTCCACGTCCTAATCCTGGAGGCCATAAGTATGTTAGGTAACATGGCATGGGGGACGTATTATTACAGATGGAATTATGGTTGCTATTTGGCTGATTGTAAATAGGGAGATTATCCTGGATTATCTGGGTGAGCCCAACAAGCAGAAGATGGAGGGAAAATGGAAACAGAGTTGGGAGAAGTGACAACAGAAGGTCTGAGTGATGCCATATCAGAACTGAACCTGCAGTTGCTGGCTTTGAAGATGGAGGAAGAGGCCAAGAGAGCCTGCAGAATCTGCAAAAGGCAAGGAAATGGGTTTTCCCCTAGAGCCTTCAGAAAGGAAGGTAGCCCAGCCAACACATGGATCCTAGATCAGTGCAAGCTGGTTTAACCTCTCACCTACAGAACTGTTAAATAATAATTTCTGATGTTTCAAGCTACTAAATTGGTAGTAATTTGTTACTATAGTAGCAGAAAACTGATACAACCTAGAATAAGACAATGAGAACACCCATTTTCATTAGGAAACATTCCCAGACTCAATGCTTAACTTTTCATAATAGAAAGGACTATTTAGTTTTCACATGCATCCAGCAAGTATGCAACCATTTTACAAGGACTGATGATACCTTCCTGTAAGGAAACATGATTTTGTGGATTGTTTCCTTTTACACCTTTTAATTTCTTATGCTCTGATAATATGTACAAGTGGAAGTGTTAAGTTGATGTAGTTATCCATAGGTTTCAACTTTCAGCTGGAATCTCTTGAAAATTGAGAAAAAGATTACTACCAGGTGGCTTCCCTGATCAGCATAAATACTATTGCTCTAATTCTTTGTCTTATCCTACTCGGTAGACAGTCTCCTGAAGGATAGAAAAAAAATGGAGGGAGCAGATATTATGCAAATTGTTTCAACAGAACATATTATTTGCTTATCATTTTAGGAGCAAGAAAGGAAACTGGAAAACCCATCCCCATGGGACCACACCTGGCTAGTGGACTGGCTGTAACTGGATCTGAAGAGTAACACAGAAGAAGGTCACATAGCTTCTTGCAGTAATTGAGGGAATTCCATCCTGATGTGTCTTTCTTGTCCCAATGTGTGTAAGTAAATATGTTCAAATTCCTCCTAGGTACCATTACTTGCACCCCAAGGGCCTCCTATCGATAAAAACTCACACTTAATTCAAGTGGCAGACTTGCTATTAATCATGGTCCACTGGACAAAAAGAGATAAATAATTCACATGCAATTTTTTATTTTTATTTATTTATTTGTTTGTTTGTTTGTTTGTTTATTTTTAAAAGATTTTATTTTTATTTATTCATGACAGACACAGAGAGAGAGGCAGAGACACAGGCAGAGGGAGAAGCAGGCTCCATGCAGGGAGCCTGATGCGGGACTCAATCCCGGGTCTCCAGGATCACACCCCAGGGTTAAAGACAGCACCAAATTGCTGAGCCACCAGGACTGCCCCACATGCAATTTTTAAAAAAGATTTAAATTTTTTTATTTATTCATGAGAGACACAGAGAGGCAGAGACATAGGCTGCTGAGAGCTCAATGTAGGACTTGATCCCAGGACCCTGGGATCACAACCTGAGCTGAAGGCAGACGAGCCACCCAGGTGTCCCTCATCTGCAATTTTTTTACAAACAAGCAAAATGTTGGGTGTATATGGACACTGCCTCCACTTTCAGAACTGTCATTTATCCATTAGAACCTATCTATCCATGTTCTCAGGTTCCTTTCTCCTCTTCCTGAGAAATCTGTTTTTACCAGCACTGTTCTCAAACCCCTGTCTGTAATGGTAATTTTCCCCCAGTTTCACCCAGAATTCAGACTCCTTTTTCTCCCACATCTGTTTGTGCCTGGACAACCAGCATAGAAGACCATGTGGTAAAACAGCGCATGCCATTGCTCCAGATTCCCATTACTCTGGCTGGGGCTTTGGTTCCTGCACTCAGGGCCCACATGTTGGCGCATGCCTGGTCCTCTTTTCCCTGCTTGGGCTGGCTGCCTAATAATCCGTGTTCCCTGACCCCTAGAGATAACTTTGTCTCCTTCTGACATTCTGGAGAGATTTATTTGCCCTATCTTTTGCAGCCTCGACTGCTGCCTGGTTCTTGTGTTATGGATTCCTGCCTGGTTCCCCTCCTCCACAGCCATCCGTATACCAGAACGATGATGCCACAACTAAAGAATGCTCTAGTACAGAATGTCTTACATTCCCCCAGCTTATCATTATTACCAGAGTGGTCAGTGAAACTCTTCAGCCTCTTAAAACCAATAAAATGTACGTGGGTCCTGGGAATTTTGACTGGCTTCTAGCAAACGACAATTTGAAAGCCATTATTTTTCGCACAAGTACAACTTTAGCTACTTAATGCTACAGTGACACTGGCTCCTTTTCTAGATTACATTCATGCAGAAGTGTTTATCTGCCTTGACCTTGATATTGCATGAAGCAAAGTCTGTAAATTCGAGACAACATACCAGCCTATACCAATAGGGCCATTGCCATTGCTCAGGGTAGTCTTCCCAGTAGGGCCCTAATGTAGCTTCCTATCACCCAGCACTGTGGGAAGTCATTGCCAGACAACTGGAATTGGCACTCTTTGGAAAAGAAAGTATAATGGGCTTGAAAAAAATAATCATTATCTTCTTTTACTGGAATAGTACCTTACAGCTTAGCAAGTGTTTTCATGTTTACTTTATTTGGATGTCACGAAAACTGTGAACTAGGCAAAGTAGTTATTACAATCTCTATTTAGCTGGTGGAAATAGAAGCTCAGAGTGACTTTTTTCAAGTCAGTATGCTTCACAATTTGGAATAGAAACCAGTCTTATAGACTCTGACTTGAGTGTTCTATCTACGACACCCCTGCCCTCATGAATGTATTTGCACAGGTAAGTCAGGGGAGAAAAATCCCAAGCACAGAGTGATGTCTACTTGGAAGGAAGGAATGCTTGTCTTCCATGATGTCCTTCATGACCTTTATGTAAGAAAACTGGCCCTGCCATGCATAATGCCCCAGGCTTTTTATGGAGTCCCCACACTCATAACACATTACTGCATACATTTGCTGATGTATCTGTCTCTTCTGATTATGCACTCCATATAGGGTATGTCCAAGTTTCTTTAGGTTTTGGCACATAGCAGGTTCTCAATAAATAAATCATAGCACTAGCTAAAATTTATAGCACAGTGTGCTATATACTATTTTAAGTATTTTTACTTAATTCATTTATTCTTCACAAAAGCTCTGTGTGAAGCTATACAGTTCTTGATTTTATAAGTAGGGAAACTGAGCCAGAATACCAAATAACTGTCCCAGATGATATAACCAACAGTTGCAATGTGACTGCACAGCCCATGCAGACCTCCTTGGGTATAATGAAGTCCATTTTGTATTAGATGGCTTTGCATGAGAATCTTCTAGAATTCGATTATAGTCCTTGTTGATGTGTGCACCAAAGAACGAAATCTCCTGGTGTTGGAGTGAATGTAAGCAAATCAGGCTTGTTGAGAAAGGTGAGTCTGGAGAACTGATGGACTCAGATTGGAAGAGGAAAGACAGGGGAACTTAAGAGAAATTGGCAAAAACAAAGTATAGGTAAAGACTGAATTGTGCTACCAGATATGCAATAATGTTAAGTCCTTCCCCTGAATCTCACTGTTCCAGCTGCAGATACTCAAAATAACCTGGAAGCTGAATATGAACATGTCAAAAACTTATCACTGTTCTTGGTGGGCAAATCACTGAGGAAAACTTGAGCTCAGAGATGGTTCTCAATTCTTCTCCCAGCAAGCTGTCCATGTACTGACTTCATGGTGTAGCTTCTCAGTATCTGAACAGCAAGGCTGGGCTCTGTCTGCCCTGTTTGGGTAAGTCCTACTCAGGGTACTCCCTGCTTACAGATTCAGGAGTGCTCCTCTGAGACCCAGATTTACTCCGCTTCATTGTTTTCTTTCCCAAAGATTTTTGTTTTGGCTTCAGAGTACTTATTTGTAAAATAATGATAAATAACAGTACCCACTTTTATTAGTGAGTCATGGGCTAAGCGGCTATAGCAAAGAGATCCCCTAAAATATAGTGGCTTTAATATGATAATGTTTCCTTTTTTCTCATTTAGCAGGCTAGAGGTAGCAAGTAGTTCAGGTTAGATAGGAGCTCTGCTCTCAAGGTCATTCAAGGGAAGCAGGTTGCTCTCTTGCTGCTTTACCATCATTATGAGTGTTGTCCTCATTTGATCAACTATAAATAAGTATGTCATGAGCCAGCCCAGTGGAGGTGGGAGGGAAAGAAGTAGAGAGCATCCTTTATGAAGGATGTGACCAGGAAGTTGCTTCCTCTTATAACCCATTGGCTGAAATTTAGTCATATGGCCAGACCTAGCACCAAGGGAGGCTAGGAAATAGTTTTTGAAGCTGGACATCTATGTGCCTCTATACTACTTGGGGTGGGGAGGTTCTTACTCAGTGAAAGAGGGAAGAATGGCTACTAGAGAACAATGAACAGTATTTTTCATGCTAACTAAGAAGATTATTTTAGGATTAATTGAACTACTGTATTTTAAAGCATTTAATGTAGTGCCTGGTATAAAGTGAATGTTTTCAATGCTTGTGTTAATCTAATTGTCATTATTACTATTGAGTAACTATTATGTGCCTGGCATTCATATCAATGCTCAGAACTACCTTGTACAGCTAACATTATTATCTTGAATTTACAGAGGTTTCACACACACACAAACACACACACAAGCACACACACACAAGCACACACACTTATTTTCAGACGCAGGTCTGTCTGGCTGTAAACCATATACTCTTTCTAGTAGGACACATTTTCTTCACTCTGCCATTAATTTCACCTTCTCTGCTAACTCCCACCTAGAAGTCCTTCCTTTCTAATTATTTCTTTCTCAGAGAGGTCACATTAGAGATAAACAAGAGAAGTGGTTGGAAAAGCCAGGAAGGAACAGTTGTTAAGTTAGAAGCTTGAAAATTTAGGTTTTATCTGATGGGCAAAATGTAGCCCAGGGAAGTTCTTGAATGAAGAAGTGATGAAATGAAGGAGATTTTAAGGATAAATATCACACCAGTTAGATATCAGTCTGAAGGAAAATTAGAATAGCTAGCTTGTCATAAGCTAGACATGAAAGTCTGGAAAGCCAAGGTTAATGACTGTAAGAATGGAAAGAGAAATTCAACCTTTTGGTTGAACCTGAGAGACATTACAAAAAATATCTGGGAAGACTTTGTTATGGAATCATTTTTGTGGGAAACCATTTTCAATATTATTGTGACACTATTATCTGTAACATAACCTTTTGAAGACTAAACTCTTGCTACTCTTTGCAAACTTAACTCATGCTGTAATACCCAAAGGGCAGCACATTTTTTTCCTTAAAGGTTTTATTTATTGAGAAAGAGATAGAGCATGAGCAGTTGGTGGGGGTGGGGGGAAGGCAAAGGGAGAAGGTGAGGGAGAGAGAGAATCTCAAGAGGACTCCATGTTGAGCATGAAGCCCAATGCAGGGCTTGCTCTCAAGACCCTAAGATCATGACCTCAGCCAAAATCGAGTTGGATGCTTAACCAGCTAAGCCCCAAAGATCATCACTTTTAAAGATCTCCGTGTTATGGATTTGAAAGACCATGGAAATATTAGTAAAATCAGCAGTAAAAAGTGATGGGAAGGAATGCTGATGGCGGGGGGATAAAAATAATATTTTGTGTTTTCCACATGCTAGACTTCATCTGTTAGTACACAGCACTCAGTTCAAGTGTGACACATGGGCAAAAATGACATGCAGAGTGTAGGTTTAGGGTGAGCATAGACACCCAAACCTATCTAATTATCTTTTTGAAGAAAAGATTTGGAAACTGAATATCCAGGCGAGCCTCAGATCAGATGAAGAGAAGCCAGTAAGGGACAAAGACGCAGAGAAAGACAGCCTCGTGAAAGAAGATTGGATTTTGAGTCAATTCTGATTCTGCCATTTTGTAACTGTTTGACTTTAGGCAGCTGTCTTAGGCTATCAGTAGGACAAGGGGGTTGGACACAGTGAACTATAAGTTCTTTCAGAGTGCAAAGATTTGATGTTCCCAGTTAGAAAGTGTGAGAAAGTTTCAAGAGTAAAATGTTGGTTAAAATTGCCAAATACAGTGACATTCTATCCATCGCCTGCCCTCACCTGTGCCTTTGCCACCACACTTCAAAATTTTAGTACCACAAAAGAAACATTGACGGGCACGTCAGTATATGTAACTGCATAATAAATAATAAATCATAATCATAATAGATTCTGATACCCCATCAGAATTTAATGAAAACATTGTTAAACTTTACGGTCTGACAAATTTTACTCATGTCATTTCCTTCCCAAGTTTAAAAGGCGTAAATCACAGACACAATATTCCAAATGCAAAAATAAATAGGGAAACCATGCTTTTTTTACATGAAGGATACTGTCCACTGGGGAATGTAGCAGAAGGTCATAGGTGTGAGGTACTTTGATAAAATAGTACCTTTGAGGACTTGAAAGAATATCTTTTGATTATAGAGGATTTTTGTTTTCATATGAATGGATTTGATTTTGCTGGGCTATCTCTATTTGCAGGAGTTTTCTAGATCTTATGCCTTGAACTACCCTCTCCCACCCGCCCTTTTCAAAATGAAATTGAAGGGCTTAGTGTGTAAACATGATATTGAATCTACCTACTGCCAAACCCTAGGGCTCTAACACATTAATTCAATTCCCTCACCAAAGGAAAGAAATTCAAACCTAGCTAGCATTAATGTTTGATGGAAAAATACAGTTTTTCTCAGCTGAATTAAAAAAAAAAATCTTGTTAGCAACCAGTTTAACAATGTATTAATACAGTTTTTACAAGTTATTTTTTCTTAATCTTTTATGGAAGGATAATTTTTCAATTTAATTACTTTTTTATTAGGAAAGAAAAAATCTGGCTTCAGTTTCTTTGTTTAGTAAAAGGGTCTCGCTGATTAAAACAAACATTTCCCTCAAATTTATAGATATTAAATGGTTTTATTTATTTTTTTAGGAGACAAGAATTTTTTTTTTTTTGAGGTAGTAAAAATTAAACCCAACAAATCTTTCTTTAAAAGATTATTTTAAAAGTATAACCATAGATATTGGAATCTATATGAAAATATTAGTCATTAGGGTTGTGAATATATGCGTTGGGGTCAGAGTTAAATCCTGGCCTCCTAACTTTCAAGTTGGGTGACATTGAGAAAGTTACTTAAACCCTCCTGGCCTCATTTTCCTTATATATCAAATGAAGACGATAATAGCATCTATCTCATCAGCTTGTTTTGAGAATTAAGGAAAAGAACAAAAAAAAAAAAAAAAAAAAGGAAAAGAACACACACATGCAATCTGCACATAAAAAGCACAACTCTAATGCTATTCTCATGACTATTGTTATTATTTTAAGTAAGCAGAAACTTAATTGAGAAAACCAAAAAACCCAGAAAGGCAAAGCTCAAAATAACCTCTTCAAGCTAAACTGAACATACACTGGACAAAAGAGTTTTTCTTTCTCTGATCAAATATTTGGGATGGTCACAAGTTTTTCACATTTAAATTTCTTGTTATATTTGTCATTATACTTTTGTGAATTTCTAGAGGAAATTTCAAAAGATACTATCATATATCTGGGAGAGAGAGAGCATGGGAAGTTGAATAATTGGTTGGAAAACTGTTTTAATAGGAAAAATATTTAAGAATATTTACCTGTTCTTCTGTTTATTTACATATCTATTTATGTCTAGCCTCATTCTAAAAATAATGTGTGGTAGTAATTAGGAGATTAAAATTTGACTAGTTAAACCTAATAACTGATGGAAATAGAAATAAGATGTTGATCAAAAAAGAAAGGGATAGTGAAAATATATCTGAAATATAAATATGGAGAGTTCTAATTCACTTAGGTTAAGATATATTGAATTACTCCATGGAAAAATAAAACTTAGCACAAACTGAAGACGTTTCTGTCTTGACAAAGTTCTCCTAGCTTTATAGCTGTAAAGTTATTTTGGAACAAGACAAATTTTCCTGGGCACCAAGGAAATTCAGCATCGCACCGCATACCTCACTGTAAAATGTTTGACAGCAAAGACCGTCAGATAAATGGGATACCAATGTGATAAATAAACACTTTTGAAAGACAAGCTTTCTTAATCAAATTAATAAAAGCAATCTAATAAGAAGGACAACTTAGTTGTACACTTATTAAAGATTCATGTCTTCTTCAACAATAGAGGGTACTATTTTAGAAAGAGAAATACACAAGAATTTAGTAATCTTATTTGCCCTAAAAATGTTTGTTAGATTTTTGGCATATCCACATAACGTATGTGCTTTTGTGGAACACACTTGTAGGTTTGGGGGAATGCCAAGATAAAAAAGTTATAATCTATTCCAGATTTGTTGGAAACAACAAAGTAGTAACAAGCAATTACAAAGGTGTGGTAAGTGTTACAAAACAAGTAGGTACAGAGTGTTGTCACACACATGCACACACACAAGTGCATATATGTACAAATAAATTATATTGGTTCTGAATCCTGTTTCATTTGAGAATGTGTAAGTAAGGCAGTGGGATTTCACTTCTCAATACTTCCAGCCAATTACTGCATATAGCAGTTAATATTAGCAGAAGAATTTGTGAGGAACATCTTTTTAAATACAAAGCTAAGCAATTAATTCTTCATGTGGTGACTACAGATGACATCTCTTCCTGGTAAGATTTCCTAGGATTTCCTAAGATTTTCTACATGGATTTCATATGGCAGATGTCCTGCTTTGGTTTGAAAATACTGTTCCTGAAGCTAATTTGTTGTTATTCCTCATCACTAAGCTGGTGTGTGATCAGGAAAAAAAAATTTTTTTAAGATTTTATTTACTTTTTTTTTTTTTAAGATTTTATTTACTTATTCATGAGAGGCACAGCAAGAGGCAGAGAGGCAGATACAGGAGAAGCAGGCTCCATGCAAGGAACCCCATATGGGACTCGATCCTGGGACTCTGGGATCACACCCTGAGCCGAAAGCAAACACTCAATCCCTGAGCCACCCTGGCATCCCATGATTGGGAAATTAAGATCAATTAAAATATTAACTAGTTATTGTAATCTATGAACCACTATTAAAACCATTTAATACTGTCTGAAATCTAAGCCTACACTGCTGTTTTCCAAACTGTCATATATGTTCAAGTCCATTGGTAAACATTCCATATAAATTATTTCTCTACCCCTTAGAGATGCAGAATATGTATTAGAATATTAAATGCTTTTATAAATATTTATTTAAAAAACTTGTTTAACTTGGGATTTCCCAGGCTTAATAATGAAACAGCTTTCAAAGAGCAGCTATGAGCATGTTATTGGACTCTGGACTTTTGTAGAATAGAATCTGAATACTCTTGCCAAATAAAAACCACTGTGAGAATAACTGTTGCTGTACTCCAAAGCCAAATATAAAGGACCTATGGAAAACATGCTATCTATATTATGGGCACCCCCTCCCTTCATGGTTACGATCAAAGTAAAACAAGCATATTCTAGGGTATATCACTACTACAGCTTCAAAGTAAAACAAGTATATTCTAGTGTATATCACTACTACAGCTTCAGACCAATGAGTGATATCTTTGTTACCAGGAGATTGGTAAAACCTTGAAAAGGCAAGGTCTTTGAGGGATTTTGTAAAGGGGAAGGAATATCTTCTCTTTTGCCTCTGCAGAAAGTAATTTGTCTTGCTTGTCCTAAAAGAGTAATTTACTGTTCAAATTAGGACAGTTTTGAGACTGAGGAGGCACCATTACTAATTACCCAGACCCAGGGCTATACTATGCAAGGGTGGCCACCTTGTTCTCTCTACATGCAGGCTGTGCAGAGCGCTATTGCTTTCCTGCCCTGCTCAGGTAATTAAGTGAGTCAAAAGTGAGCTTGTTATTTAATTCCATAAATTTATTAATAAAAAAATTAAAGACTGAACTGTGAGAAGAGCATTGACAATTGCATGCCCCTTCTCGGTTAACTAGTTTACAGGTGCCACAGAGAATTCCTTGATAATAATGACAAATATTTTAGAAGGAAAATATAATGAGGCACGAAAGCAGGGAAGTGAAAAAGGAGAATGATTAATGGAATAATAAAATAGAGATTTTGGAGTTAATTTTAAAATGGAAAAGAAAGGGATGCCTGGGTGGCTCTGTTGGTTAAGCAACTGACTCTTGATTTCAGCTCAGGTCAAAATCCCAGGGTCATAAGATTGAGCCCCATGCTGGATGTGGAGCCTGCTTAAGATTCTCTCTCTGTTTCTCCTCACCCTTCCTGTCTAGGGCATGAGCACTCTCTCTCGCTCTCTGAATAAAACAAAGTTCCCAAGAGCTCCCAACTTACAGGATTACTTGGGTTTTGCACATGAGAGATTATGAGTACACACCAATGAACTTGGAAGTTAGGTTTGAATGCTATTAATTGTGCATCTTTAGACAAATCATTTCTTCAAATCTCTGTTTTCTTCTCTGCAGAATAAACATTTCATGATACCTCACAGTGTTGTTATGAGGATTGAGTGAGACAGTGTGTATAGAAATGCAATGAAAATCCCGCCCCCCCCCAAAAAAGAAAGAAAATCCTAAAGGCGTTACTCAATACTTGTAATTTTATCTAATATATTACACTAAATAATCACAACTCCGCCTCTGAAAAATCTCTAACTACCCTTCTAGATTTTCTGCTTTTATGAGGCAACAAGGAAATCTAGACTAAGTATCTCACTGAATTCTAAATTTCTCTTCCTAGTCACCCCCTGAGAGAGATTTTTTAGAAGTTTTCTATACCTGAGGGCATGAAATAATTTCTTTAAACTAGACTATAATAGGGAAGTAAAACAAAGAGAATAGTTCCCTGGGCAGATACTAAACTAAAAAATGGGCTATGTGTACAGAACAGTCACAATCTAGATGGCTGACGCCATGCTTTCATACCAGAGGGTAGCTGCATTCAGAAGACTCAGCACGGTCCTATTTCAAGACATTTACCCTGGACAACATTAATAGGCTCATTCCTTGAAAAAACTTTTTTGCTTGTTGTTTGGAGTAAACCAAGGACTCTCTTTAATGGCTTTGCTTTAAATAGCTTGATCAAGGACATCTACAATAACTTAATAAAAACAAAGAAACTAAGACACTTTGAGTTTAAATAAACTGATATTAAACATGTTTTCCCTTTTCTGTAACATATGTGTCTAATGGACATAACTCTCCCACTCCACCACTTCCCTGCTTTCCATTCCACCCACATCTTCCTCACCAAGACAAAGGAACTTTGCATTTACTTCATTTATTCTATCATTTCCCACTTAACTTTTGCAAATTTCCAGATCCTGGCAAATATTCCATATTTTGTATTTTTCATCTTCCTATTTGATTTGTGTTTCTATCCAGGATGAGAGTGAGTGATGAGTGAGGATGGAGAGTTATTTCTCTTTTCATGACTCTGGAAGGAGGGAACAGCATATAGTGGTTGCAGGGTGGGGGAAAAAAAGGGCACAAAAGAATAGTTTTGGTTTGAGATGCTGGTAAATACTGAGATTTCCAAAGTGTAATGTCTTGTTTTTTTTGTTTTTGTTTTTGTTTTTTAAGTTTCATTGTTACCATCCATGGAAATTCTGAATGATAGACTCTTCATCATCTTAAGTAACTAGAGCTAGTTCTTGCAGAATGTTAGAAAAATCTTTTTTACTTCAGCTTTAGTTCTCTCTTTTTAAAAAATATTTTGTTTATTTATTAGTGAAAGACACACAGAGAGAGAGAGAGAGAGGCAGGGACACAGGCAGAGAGAGAAGCAGGCTCCATGCAGGGAGCCTGATGTGGGAGTTGATCCAGGGACTCCAGGAGCACGCCCTGGGCTGAAGGCAGGTGCTCAATCGTTGAGCCACCCAACGCAGCCTTAGTTCTCTACCAGCCTCGGGGTATGCTCCTGTACCCCTACAATGAATTCTTTTCTAAGTTTTTAGGATTATTTGTATAGTCAAAGAAGACTGAAACAAGGAAATCTCAAAGTAATTAAATTATTTTTATTAAAAGATTTATTTATTTATTTATTTGAGAGAGAGAGAGAGCACACAGTGAGCTGGGGGGAGGAGCAGAGGGAGAGGAAGAGACACAGACCACCGAGCTGGGAGCCTGATGAAGGGCTTGATCTCACAACCCTGAGATCACAACCTGAGCCAAAATTAAGAATCAAATGCTTGATAGACTGAGCTGTGCAGGCGCCCCTCAAAGTAATTAAATTCTAATGATAGAATGTGAGAACTTGTGGAATGGGGATTTTTAAATAACTGGATTCCTGCAAATCACTTCACATCACTTAGGTAAACACTTACTCTGTCTACTTGTAGGTTGATGTCTCAGGTTCCACAATCCAAACATATAACATAACAAATTTATGTTTAAGGTGTTGACATTGTCCAACACTGGGAAATGTATCAGGCTCCAAGCCTGGAGTTAGAGATTTAAGAATGAATGAGGCATAGTCTCTGTCTTGCATGGATCGAAACCTAATTAAATTGTAACCAGAGAGGGGAAGGCAACATTTAGTGAAGGTCTAGCTTGTGCTGGGTTCTGCAATATGTCCTCTCACAAAACACCAAAAATCACTAGGTATGATACATATGTGCTATTCTTAATTCCCGTATTCAGATAAAGTATTTAAGACTCAGGGAGATTCAATTACTTGTTTCTAGCTTTATAGCACAATGATGAATGACTTAGGCTAAATTAAGGAAATCCATCGTCTGTGGGCAAAAAAATATCAAAAGAGAAGAGTTAGGTTTTCAGAAAATCTTTGAAGAAAATGAAAATATTGCTTATGGTCTTTAAAATCTTTAATCTATTTCCAGATATCAAATATCTATTCCAGATTTATACCTTGGGAATCAGCACATGATACAAACCAGGTTTCTACACTGCCTTTGAGTTGGTTGTTAAACATCTGAAGAGCACAGGTTACAGGTTGCATAGAGTGTTGGATTGATACCTATTTCTAGATATCAAAATGTTCTGCATGTAAAGCCTTAAATGGCTGCATTTATAGTCAAAAACTATGATTAATTATTGTGGGGAAAAGGCAAATTTGTTTTAAAAATTCAAATCTTATTTTCAAACAATATTTCATATTAAAAATAATATGAACATATGGTTCATAACAATATTCCATCCATATTTCCACAATACTTGGAAAATTAAAAAAAAAATTTTCCAAGAGGATTAACTTGTGGTTCTTTTGCATAACAAATATAATATTGGATGTGATAACACTGGAAAGCAATTTTCTAAGTAACAGTCAATTAATTAGTAATGTCCAAATATTTAAAGCTATAAGTCAAACTATTACCCTGTTAAGTAAAACATATTTTAGCCTTCTATCTTGACAAATAAGACTTAATATAACAAATAAATTGTGTGTATGAAGTTACATTATTAATATAACTGAAAATTGGCAAATATCAAAGATGATTGATTTATTCTGTGCTTGCTTGAATGTTCTGATGATGGGCTAGTAATATTTGGATGAGTGATCACATAAAAACATACAATCTATAAATTATTATAAGCTTAATGCATGAGTTTTTTTTTTTCAGCAAAATCATTAATTTATATAGTTTTTTACTGGAACATTTTGAAATTAATTTGTGTTATTTTTGCTCAAATTATGAAATTTTCTTATGCAAGAATCTGTTGCATTCAAGCTATCAGAGAGGAAGGATTTGACAGGCTAATTAATTTGTCCTTTTAAATCTTGCCCACACTCCAAATCAAGGTCTCTCTCTAACACCATCAGAAACCAAGTACAGAAAACATTATGGTGTTTGGACATAGTCATCTTTTGTTTAGTAGACAGAGGCAAGAGATATGGAGATAGGCTGGCTATCTTAGTCACAAGAAGGGATGATTAGAGTTGCAGTTAGTGGTGTGCTGGAACCAGCTCATATGGGCTTGAGAAAATCCATTCATGGCATCTTTCTCAATTCTGCGATCAGTGACATCACTTTGAGTCTGAAACCTGCCATGGTGGGAGCATTTGTACCTTGGGAATCAGCACACGATACAAACCAGGTTCCTACTATGCCTTTGAGCTGGTTGTTAAATATCTAAAGAGCACTAGTTACAAGTTGCATAGAGTATTGGTTTGTGAGTGATAGCGGTGAGCGCGTGCCCTTTAATAAATTTATTTTGTGCTTGGTTTGTGGTATTCAGAGCATTCTGAAACACTTGCCACTCTTGCCTGGGTCTAAGGGCGACTCTGATTTCATTAGGTTGTTCTTAAAGCTGTCATTTCCTGTAATTCTCTAAACCAAAAAAATAATTTTAGGGCGATTATGAGTTTTCCTCTCAAAGGGGACTATAAATTTTATCCATACGCATCCTATAACAAAATAAATCTATGTGTTGGGCACCACACTGTGAAATAAATATCCTCTCCTAGTCTAAATTGATACAATTTTCTTAAATCTGTTTCTTCTTTTTCATGGTTACTAGAGTGATTTTATGTTACTGAGCATTGATCCAATTAGAAAATGAAATATTTCTGGATAAAAATCCTAAGGAGGTATGTGTGTGTGTGTTACTAAAATGATATTAATTATCTAACTCTTAGAAAGATGGATTGTAAACTTGAAAAGATTCTTGATTAGAAGAAAGAAAAATACCGATAAAAAGAACATTTTAGGAAAAATAGGACTGGTCAGATTAGCTTTGTTATATTGCCCTTATGTAGTACGTTAAAAAGTGGAAAAGTTCACCATATAACTCTTGTTTTAGATAATATAAAAAAGACAAAATAGCTTTTGCCAGAAATCCAGCATGGTAATTAAGGACTGATATATAAAGCATAGAAGGAATTCGTGTAACTACCTAACACAAAGCAGATCTTCCAATGTAGAATTATTTCCATCTTGTTCTTTATATAATAAGTATGCTTAGACCAGAGCCCTGTCAACTCTTATAACATTCTCAACTATTCATACATTTCCCTCCAAGGCAAATAGATTAGTAATTCATACTTGGGCTTCATGAAAATACTATCATAAAAAATATCCTGACATATGTTGACTATCAAAGCTAGGTACTGTATCTTTTCCTCCTAGAATGAATTCAACTCAGTTGATTAAATGTGCTAAATATACCGTAGAGTTTACATTATAAATTAATTTAGTTCAAAATGCTTTTTTGTTTATGAAAATAAGCTGGGATAAAATTATGCTCTATGTTTAAACATTGGATATGAAGTGAATGTGTTCTCAGTTTTGAATTGGAGATTTGTTTTCATAGTTGAGCAGGAAGCTATTACTATTCTATGAGAAGCAGGCAGCTTATGAGGAGTATAGATGCTAAGAAACATAACAGAATATGCATTTGTTCCTTGGTTTCCAGGGTAGGATAATGCAAGGAGCTATGTAGTTGTGAGTTATAATGCCTTTTTACACCTTACTTTCCAATGCCTATTTGCTCAACTTTCTATCATCTCAGTCATTTTGGGGATAAATTACTTGGTCTAGTGACCAGGGACTTCAGGAAGGACTCTATCACTGGCTTCACAGCATCAAGTTCCAATCAGAGCTCCCTATATGGCGTCCCTTCCACTCACGGGCACCATTTCTATTTGTCTACCTGCTTTGTCCTTTGTATAGCAATGCCATATTGCTTAGTGTAAATCTCTACCCGACTCTTGAGATGATCATTGTGCAGGGCTCATAACTTTAGCTTTTTCAAAAAGGAGGCACTAGAGTAAAGAGTGACATGTGAAATGAGCTATGATTTAGAAAATTTCATTGCAAGCCTTTTCTAGCCCTAAATATATGATAGGACTGAGATTGAGAAGGGGTAAAGTACAGCTGCCTTAAGTGGAATAAAAAGAAAAGAGGTAGTGGAGAGAAGGCACAGGGCCAGTGAATAGAGAAAAGAATCATGAAAACAGAACTTAACAAGAAATCTTGGTCTATATCAATGTTTCATGACTGAAGAGATATCTTTTAAGATTATAGAAAATTGGGGTACCTGGGTGGTTTAGTCAGTTGAGCGTCAAACTCTTGATTTTGGCTCAGGTCATGATGTCAGGGTCTTGAGATTGAGCCCCATGTTGGGTTCTGTGTTCAGCTTGCTTGTTCCTTCTCTGTTCCTACCTCTGCTTGAGTGCATGCGGGTGCACTCTCTCTCTCATATGAAGAAATAAATGATAAAATAAATAAATAAATAAGTCCAATAAATAAATAAATAAATAAATAAAGTGACAGAAAGTTCTTTAAACTTTTAGACCTTATTAAAACTATAGAAAACAAATCCGTGTGTAATCTCATACAACACTACTTCTTATATATCTTAACTCCTTCCTATTTGTCAGTAATAAAATAAGAAAATGTGTTTATCCTGAATATACTATTTACTTATTTATTTAAAGATTTTATTTATTTATTCATGAGAGACACAGAAAGAGGCAGAGACACAGGCAGAGGGAGAAGCAGGCTCCTTACAGAGAGCCTGGTGTGGTATTTGATCCCAGCACCTGGGATCACGCCCTGAGCCAAAGGCAGATGCTCAAACATCTGAGCATCTGAGCATTTGAGCCACCCAGGCATCCCTGATTGTACCACTTATTGATATTTATCTCCTGACATCTTCCAGATAAGATAGGACTGGATAATCTGCTCATGAGGTCCAGGTCTTTGTAGTTGTTTGTAGTGGCTGTTGTAAGGGCCCAGTCCAGATCAGCTCTTCCCAAGGGACACTTCATTCTCCCAGGAGCATGGGAGGCTGATGGCTGTCACCAACGTCATTCTGTGAGAATTGTCCCAGGCCAGTGAGAGGTATTCACTGCAGGGCTCACAGCAACTCCTAGCCCTCCTCTCAGGGCTCCTGCCTTCCTCCCCAAGGAGCTCATATCCAGTGAAGGTCCAGGCTTTTTTACACCATTGGACAACACAGAAGGGCCACAGCTCCAGAGCTCTGTGTGGATTTGGTCCGGGCCAAATATTTGTTGAGATTCTATCACGTTTCACTTCCCCTCTCTGCGTGATCTCATTTCCTTCACTGCCTCAATACATGGCAATCCTAGAAAACCACCCACACCCAAATCTCTGATTTGGTCTGATTTGCCGGGTGAAAAGTTGGTCTTATATGGTTTGGTGCATTCCTGCTCACTGGGACTGACCTTGTTGTTCTAGTCACCTGCATGGCTGCAGTGGGGCTAAATCCATAAGCTCCTAACATCACAGCTTTTTAAAAAATATACACTCATCTATAATCACTGCTCCTAAAGTGTGGCTGTTATATTCAAGGGGCTTTGTCACAGGCTGTGGCAAAACTAGCTCTTCTCCAATCTTTAGGTACATAATTTGAACTGTATTTACCCAACCTTATGGTGACTTTCACTTTGGCGCTCTTTATTTTCTTTCTTACCAGCAAACCTTAGATCAGACCATGAGAATCCATTGTAGGGGAAGGTCTAGGGTAATATGGAGCCACCAAAGAATAGATGTTCCAGGTCTTAATCTTTTTCTTCTGGAATGTTCTTTGGGTGTTATTAAGATTTACTGAATTCCCCTTCACCATTATCAAGCCTGTGAATTCAAAGTTATTGAAAGAGATTGTCTCTGCTAAGCCACAAATGATCCTGATACACTCTATTCAAATCATCATAATGAAGAGGGAACATTCAAGAGTTGGAGAAGAAACAAAGAAAATTTGCTCTGAGGTAGGAGTGGATTTTTGTATCCATCTAAGCAAAGAACAAGCTTGCAGCATCCTTCACAAAAAATAAAATAAATGAAATAGTATATAAGCTCTCCTTTCTAATAACCTTTACTCTAAAGGGATGCCTGGGTGGTTCAGTGGTTGAGCATCTGCCTTTGGCTCAGGAAGTGATCCCGGGTCTGGGGATCAAGTCCCACTTCGGGCTCCCTGTGAGGAGCCTGCTTCTCTCTCTGCCTGTGTCTCTGCCTCTCTCTCTGTGTCTCTCATGAATAAATAAAATTAAAAAAAATTTACTATAGAGACAAAAGATTAAATAAATGTAGTATTAATGATAAGACTTAAATTACTAATAATGGGAATTGCTTTGCTTATCAGCCTTTGTTCACTGGAAATCTAAAAACTTTTCCTTGACAGCTTTAATGAGATGTTTATAAATTTTTCTTTCACAAATACACATATTAAGACATATTATTTTTTTTTCCTGAGTCTAGTCCTTTACATAAATGTTTAATAGTTTTCAGATTTTCTGATTCTGGAGTGTTGGTATATCTCTCCCCATCCCCCATCTTTCATTCCTTGTACCACTTGTAATCTCCCTGGGCTTTGCCTGTCAGCTTGCTTAAACAGCTACCTTCTAAGCCCATATAAGCTATTGGACTTAAGCGTAAAGCTTTTTCTTATTTTCTTTTATATATTCTAAGGTTTTAATGTAAAATCTCCACTCCTCTATCATATAATTTATCATTTTTCAAACATTGGTTCTCTCTTTTTGGAATTATCACCAGTAGAAGAAACTTGTAATTTTAAGCAACTTGCCTATACTGGAACATAACTTCTTGTGGATGTCAAAAAAAATGTAAAGAAATGAATGAATGTACACTGGTATTTCACAAAGAAGGATTTTTTTAAAAGATTTTATTTATTTATGATAAACAGAGAGAGAGGCAGAGACACAGGCAGAGGGAGAAGCAGGCTCCATGCAGGGAGCCCCACGTGGGACTTGATCCCGGGACTCCAGGACCACACCCTGGCCCAAAGGCAGGAACCAAACCACTGAGCTACCCAGGGATCCCCATAAAGAAGGATTTAAAAAAATTATTTATTTATTCATGAGAGACGCACAGAGAGAGGCAGAGACATAGGCAGAGGGAGAAGTAGCTTCCCGCAAGGAGCCGGATATGGGACTCAATCCTGGATCCCAGGATAATGCCCTGAGCTGAAGGCAGACTCTCAACTGATGAGCCACCCAGGCATTCCAAAGAAGGAATTTTTCAACACATACATGTTTTTTCTCTACTTTGTGTGCATTGTGTTAATTTCGTGTGAAATACTCTTTCCTATTCTGTCTACCTGGCAAAATAAAAACCTGCTTATCTATGACTATTTCTTTGGAGCTTTCCTCACACCCTTTTATTTCCCAGACTTTCTTCATGATTTCTGCATTGTGTAGATGCTATTATGATGGCAGCTTCCTCTTACATTACTTACATATTTTTACTTGTCTTTGGGATTTTACTTGACTCTGGGATTCTTGAAATAAAAATCTATGTAATAGTCATCTATGTATTTCCAATATGTAGCCCACTGCAAAGTGTAAATAAGATGATCAGTGAATGGTGGTGAACTCTTGACTAACAGTCTTATTAAGATGGTGATTGAGTCAAGATGGCTTAAATACTCATGACAACAATGGGAAGAACTCATTCTGAGTTAATTCATAATGAATATCCTTATTTTAAAAATCCTACTTAGATGCCTATCTGATTGAAAAATAATAATTGCACTGTTATTAATAAACCAATACTTTTGTACTGCATTTATTGTTGCAAACCCCTATCCAAAAATTTGTCTACAGAAAACATTAATTTTGAAAAAGCTACTGAAAGAAAAATGGCAAATTATTGAATGGATAAAATCTAAAAACCCATCCCCCACATGGGACAATCTCCCCCCCACCCCAATTTATTGAGATTCAGCTTTATTGTGAATGAACCATGAATCAAGGATCCATGTCAAGGAGCAGAAAAAGATAAAAGAGCCCATCAAAAAAAGTTCCCTGGCAAGTGGGAGGGAGGGTATGAGGTTAGGAGCCCTGGTAAGGAAGGAAATGTTGTTCTGGTCCTAGTTGCCATTTTTGTCTATGATTCGAACATTGAAGGTTGGTAGATTCAGGATAAAACATTTCTGGAGCTATTTCCTAAGAAGTTCCACTGCCCTCTTACAAGAGATAGTTGGTACGTAGTATTGGTCCAGAATGCTGAGAGTCAGGAAGGCACAATAGCCATGGGTTCCAAAGGATCCTTCGCCAATACTGCCAGGTAGCCCATGTAGTAGAGTGCTGGACCCTCATGCTCATCATAACTGGACAGGAGGAGATTGACATGATATGGGGTCTGACTCCAAAGACAGTCAGGTTTTGGCATGTGAAATTAGCCGCTGCTAAGGGAGAATATCCCTTAGCAGGGAGACCATTCATAACTATTTTGCATCTTATGAAGTTGCACATTTTGCTGAATATATTCTGCAAACTGTACAGGTGTCTCCAGCCTCACCAACGCATAAGAGTAAGATTTCTTCACTCCTCTTAAACATCTTGTCGTGATTGTCCTTTATCTGGACAATACTGCTAGTAGCCACCTGGTTGGAGGTGAGAAGGACTTAGTCGGAGACTCGGATGAGGTATTCCATAGTGAAGGACAGAGTGTGGGACTCACCAGCTTCTTGGTCTCACAAGTGAGATATGACAAAGGACACTATTATGCTCAGGAATTGCCTAAAAGGAATTACATTTATTTTTTTCAGATTAATTTTTTTCACGTTAATGCATTCCTGTACCTAGAAGTAACAGATTTGTGCATATCGTGGCTCTTGTCTGCTCAAGGCTTAGCTATGCACCATGCTTTGCTTGGCATTCCTGCTCTTTCAAAGGGAGGATAGATTGCAGCAGGAGAATTAGAAGCTAAGAAACTGACAACACATGTTTGTCTTTTTTTTTTTTTTTTTAAGATTTTATTTATTTATTCATGAGAGACAGAGAGAGAGAGGCAGAGACACAGACAGAGGGAGAAGCAGGCTCCATGCAGGGAGCCTGACGTGGGACTTGATCCTGGGACCCCTGAGATGAAGGCAGACCCTGAACCACTGAGCCACCCAGGGATTCCACATGTTTATCTTTCAATGGGATTCTAATCTCTTAAAAAATAAACCTGGGCTTCATCTTTATGATAATTCTTTACATGAGCCATGGGCCAAAGTTTCAATCATACATCCCTTTTTAGTTTTAATGAGACAGCGTCATGTGTTTCATGGTAAAATTCAGGAGATTCTTGCTTAGCTATCAAATTTATTCTAACTGGATGATAGAAATTTATAACTGGAAACAATGTTTGTATCATTAAACTAATTTTCTTATTTTATAAATGAGTAACCAGAAATCTAAAACTATTTAATGGATGATACAGGATTATAGAGATGGAACCAAGGTCAGTGCTCTTTCCACTATACCAAGTTGACTTTATCACGTAAGATTTATTTCCCTTTAAACACTGAGAAAGGCTATATTCTTTAGAAGCTGGTGTCTGAATTTATTAATTATTCATATTATGATCAGCATCTTACTTTCCCCTCATGTAGGCAGAGCAATGCTACCTGAAGATGTCCATATTCTCATTCTTAGAATCTGCGATTATGTACCTTACATGGCCAAAGGATCTTTGCAGATGAAATTAAAATTATAAACCTTAAGACACAGACTTTATTGGGTGGACTCAATGTTATGCGCCAGGCTTTAAAAGTGTAAGAGGAAAAAATAAAATAAAATAAAATAAAATAAAATAAAATAAAAGTGTAAGAGGAGGACAGAATAGTAACTCAGAGTGATGAGATAGAATGAGAGAAAGGAAGCATTTGAATCCCCAGAAGGGTACCATTGTTGGCTTTGAAGATGAAGGGAGAAAGCCATGAGCCAAGGTATGCAGATAGTCTCTAGAATTTGTAAAGGCAAGGAAACAGATTCTCCCATAAGCCTCCAGAAAGACCAGAGTCTTGCTGAAATCTTTCAGCCTTTTAAGACATGAAGCAAAGGAACCAACCAAGTTGGTTGGTCTGGCTACCACGTTTGTGACAATTTGTTACTATAGCAATAGAAAAATAATATGTTCTTCTTTATTCGTCATCTCCTTCATTTTCATAATCTCTTTATAATCCTCCTCCTCATCAATTGTCATCATTACCATTGTTGCCCACTTTTATTGAGTGTCCCTTAAATATGAAGCCCTGGGCTTAGTGTTTCAGATTCATTGTCTCTGATCTTTCAACAATCCTAATAGGTAGACATGAACTCATCTTGACAAATAAGGTGACTGAGTCAAGCAATTTGTCATAGGCCACAAAGAAAAGTATAGGATCCTCCTGGAGAGCTACCTCTGGATGAAGAATTATTTCAACTTTGTAGATGAGTAAAACCTATAATACTGTATTATTTGTTTCCAATATAATTTCCTTATGAGGGGAAGAGACAAAAAAGATCTTTTAAATTGTTAAAGTGATTCCTAGGCAAGTGATTGTCAGCAGAGTTTAGCTGTAGAGAAAGAAAAAGTGTGTATATACAGACAAGAAATTTAAAAAATGTTTTAGCCATACATATCCAAATGAACATAGTATTTTGGGTGATCATATTGCATTAGAGTGTACATTGTAGTAAACATTCCGTCTACAAGCCTAGAGATGATTGATTATCTTATGTGATTTTGCAAGAAGCTTTGCTTCTTAGATGCAGAGATTTTCTAATGTCTTCATTAATTGATCTAGTATTAAGTTCAAATTAGCTAAGCATCACTATGTGTTTACATTATCTGAATTAATTGGCTGAAAATATGTATTCTGGTCTCCGAGTGTGGAAACAATAAAAAAATATGAAGGGAATGGATGCTTATTAACTACCATTTGCTGCTGTATTCTAAATCTGTAGATTGCAGGAAGGCTTGGAGACTACATGAGTCTGTGCTATGGCATTGTGGCACCAGGTGTAAGGTGCAAGCTGGAACCCAAGAATGCATGGCAATGTTAGTGGAGTTTTGAAAGGGGACTTGGTGAATATTCTAGAAATCAGGGAAACTGTAACAGGAAAAAAGTAAAAGACAGAAAAAAAGGCTTATAGAGAAACACCCACACATGCACACACCCGCACAGAGTCATAAAATAGATCTAGAAAAAATAGATCTAGAAAAAAGATAGAAAAAAGACTAGAAATACTTAAAATTGAAGTGTCAGGAAAGGTACTTGTAACTTCAAAAAAATTTTTTTTAAACAAGTTTGATGTGTTAGGGTACAGAGTTTAGGATGAGGTAAGTTTAAAAACCAGAAATTTTAAGGTAGTTTTTTATGTCCCACCTCATTTTTAAAGCATTGTCCTTACTTCATATAAAAATATCAAACCAACAGCTAACTAACATTTATGTAGCATTTATTGATAGAAAAGCTTAATTGTTTTGGCCATTAGTTGACACTGTTAGTGAACAAAAGAGCTGGGATTTGGTTTTAATTCTTCCTGATATTCAAGTCTATTTGTTTTGAACCACTACACTGCATTTTTTTTAAACACATGTAGAATGTATCCTTGTATCTGGTCAGGATGATTAAAGACTTTCATTTTTTAAAAAGATTTTATTTATTTATTCATGAGAGACACACAGAGGCAGAGACATAGGGAGAGGGAGAAGCATGCTCCCTCTAGGGAGCCTGGTGCAGGATTTGATCACAGGACCCCAGGATCATGACCTGAGCCAAAGGCAGATGCTGAACCACTGAGCTACTCAGGCTTCCCAAGACTTTCATTTTTGTTCCGAAATTCTGGGTCTGGGTCCTTGAAGAACTCAAGAAGAAAAGGAGCATAGGGTCATGCTCTTGCTATCCTCAAGAAAGATGGATAAGATTCATGGTCAGATTCCTTTTTTCAGATTTCTCTTGGAAATCCAGACACCATGTTTTTCAATGTCTACATAAAATAGAAAGCAGGGTAGAGGAGACTGAGAGTTGCCACAAATATCAATTCTTTCATTTGTCTTTAGTAATAGAACATCCAGTGTTA
Organism: Canis lupus baileyi; assembly: GCF_048164855.1. Lineage (NCBI taxonomy): Eukaryota > Metazoa > Chordata > Mammalia > Carnivora > Canidae > Canis > Canis lupus. The sequence continues at coordinate 23,362,800 of NC_132865.1, forward strand.
ATCTGGATGCCAATGTTTGTACCTTTTGGGCTTTTGTACCCTCCTTTGCTGCTAGGTTTATGTGATTTATGTGATTATGCTTGAGACAAAGAGGAAAGTTGGGTAGAACTTCTAAGAAGGCTCTTAGAAGAAGGAAGCTAGAACATTGGAAGGAATACCACGTTGGTCCTTCTGCCATTACTTTTTCCTGCTGTCTGGAGCAGGCAGGATGACTAGAGTTCTAGCAGTCATTTTGTACCATGAGGATGAAAGCCAGAATTAGGATGATGGAGCAAAAGGCTAGGTGACTTCTTGGTTACACCAGTACTGGGCTTTCTATACCTGGACTTGAGAGAAATTGAGTTGATGACATTGAGACAATGCTATTTTGGGTTTTCTAAAAGAGTCAAGATAATATAATCCCACCTGAAGACAACTGCTGTATGAATCTGAGTCCTCATAAAAGCAGACAGGATTGGACATGTAAAAGATTTATTGTGATAAAACTCAAGGTCTGTGAAGAAAAAAAGTGGGGAGGAAGCCCTGGAAAGAGAAAGGAAAAGAGCAGGGGCAAGCAGAGTCTCACTCTGCCGGGCAGTTCTACAAAGAATTTGGCCAGAACAAAGCAGTCCATCTGGGAAGGCCTGCTTCCCTCAAGCAAGTATCTTCCTGAGTATCCCTCACAGTCATAGACCTGTGGTGTATCCCAGTATTTGGCTTGAAATAGTGAGTGCAGTGGTAGGTTCAGAGCTCAGAAACTAGGCATTTGCATCACACTTTCCACAGAAAAACTAGTTGAGGTGCATTTTCATGGCCACAAGAATTATTCAATTTTGATTATGGCTGTTTATGTACTCCTCTTCCTCAAAAATATTCTTAGAGATGGGAGTGGTGGCAAACTGTCTCAAAACCTTTTAATTGGGACAACCCTAGAAACTGTGTCTTGGTGGCATCCTGTTACTAGCGTTCCTCAAAGGTTGGGGTACCTGTTGTAGGCTGAATCCATTTTGGAGGTGAGAGTGAGAAAGCACACATCTGTGGTTTCTCCCAGTTTGGAAAGTAAATGGGAACTCTTTTTTTTTTTTTTTGGAACTCTTAACATAGATTCAGCCACAGCCAGTCCGAGGCTGGATGGTGGAGAATACTGGTCTCACTCCGGTTACATCGAAGTGTGCCCAAGGCCACAATTCAGATGGACCACCAAAAGCAACATAGTGCCTAAAACGTCAGATCCATGAATGCACTACAAAGGCTATAAATGGAAAATGTGCTTTTCCTATTGACTTGCTTGTATAAATAGCTTAGAGATGTTTTCCAAGCGCAAATCCCTAACACTTTAAAATTTTTACTTCACCCAGTGGAAAGAAAATACTCATTAATGGAGCCACAAACTTCAGCTTTTTGGCAGGAATTTTCAGCTCATTACATGGTAATTAATACTAATCTATATGCTAAAAAAGCAAAAAACCCCACTTTTTTTTCTTTGTTCCAATTTTTATACTGCTGTTCTGCTAGACAGCCAATAAAGCTAAAACAGAATCCTGTGTGTGTGTGTGTGTGTGTGTGTGTGTGTATGTGTGTCTGTGTGTTTTAAGAGGCTATAATGCAAATGAAAAATTTCATGCTTAGAGTGAAGAGAGCTATACATTTTTAGGGTCTTGAAAAAAGTTTTTTTTTTTTTTAGGATTTTATTTATTCATAGAGAGAGAGAAAGTACAAGTAGGGGTAGGGGCACAGGGAGGTAGACAAGCAGACTCCCCGCTGAGCAGGGAGCTGGATGCGGGGCTAGATCACAGGACCCCGAGATCATGACCTGAGCTGAAGTCTGACAACTAACTGAACCACCCAGGTGCCCCGTTATTATTTTTTAAATCACTAGGGTCTCTACAATACATTGCAACAACTTTAGACCCAACAACTAATAAAAATAATGCAAATAATAGCAGGAATCCAAAGTTTCTCTTTTTTTTTTTTTTAAGATTTTATTTATTTATTGATAGACACAGAGAGAGAGGCAGAGACACAGGTAGAGGGAGAGGGAGACGCAGGCTTCATGCAGGGAGCCCGATGTGGGACTCGATCCTGGGTCTCCAGGATCACACCTCAGGCTGCAGGCGGCACCAAACCGCTGCGCCACTGGGGCTGCCCTCCAAAGTCTCTTTTAATTCACTTTTTAGATATGGCTTTATTTGGATTAGATTAATGAATCATGTGATCTCATTGAGATTGCATTTCATATGCTATGTGGTATCAGATATGTCAGGCTCATTGTGGAGTTTAAAAGCATGGTCTCTGATGATTATTCTAAGCTACATCACACAATAAATAAGAAAAAAGTAGCCTGTATCTTAAAAATATGAAATATAGAATGTTTTTTTGAATGTTTTTATTTGCTTTTCTGCACTCATTTTTTCTTTTTGAAATACTGTAATAGCTTGGAAGAGAGGAGAGAAAAGACACAGCTTTCATTTCCTTGAGATCTCAGGAAATAACACAGTGATGAATAAAAAAATGATTAAGTAAACAAAATATAATGATAGGAGGAAGATTGTTTAGGAAGGAAATAAGCTTTAAACATCACTATGAATGAGGTACTGAACATTGCATTTATTGTGAATTAAAATTTTGTAGATTTGAAATGATATGACATGCATATTAAAATTTTATTTTATACAAAATTGAAATGGTATAAATCTTCCCAAATTAAAAATTCTTGAAAATATTGCATATCTACAAAAGTTAAGGAGTTGGTAAAATGTGTTCTTGCTATTGACATGTTGTCTGGAAACAAAAATATATTTCATCCTGTATTAAGATTACATTTGTTACTGGATAAATTTGCATTATGCAAAGTCTTCAGAAATATGTCTCTTTCAGGCATTGTGACTGTTATCCATTGGGTTTGGGGAACGCCTACCTGAAACTCAGTTATGCCCAGTGAAGCTCCTCAGCCCACTGAAAGAGATGGAGAAGTATATAGATGAGTTGAGTAAGGTAAAATATGAAATGACTGAGGCATGCACAGGATGTTTCCAAAGTACAGAGAAATAGAACTATCATATAGTACAGTAACTTCACTTATGAGAATAAATCCAAAGGAAACAAAACCACTAACTCAAAAAGATATCTGCACCATGTTCATAATGTTATTTACAATAGCCAGAACATGGAAACAACCTAAGTGTCTATCAAAGGATGAATGGATAAAGAGATGTGAGATATATATCTCTTTGAGAGATGTGAGATGTATATATATTATCTGTGACAACATGATGGACCTCGGAGGCATTATGCTAAATGAAATAAGTCAGACAGAGAAAAACAAATACTGTATAATTTCACTCACATGTGGAATCTGAAAAAAAACAAAACAAAACAAACATAGAAAAAAAGATCAGACTCATGGTTACCAGAGATAGAGGGTGAGGGAGGGGGGATTGGAGGAATGTGGTCGAAAGGAGCAAATTTCCAGTTAGAAGATAAATAAGCCAAGGAATAGAATGTACAACACGAGGACTGCAGCTAACATTGCTGTAGGATATTTAGAAAAGTTGTGGAGAGATCAATTCTAGGATCCTTGGGTGGCTTAGCGGTTTAGTGCCTGCCTTTGGCCCAGGGCACGATCCTGGAGACCAGGGATCCCACATCAGGCTCCCACATCAGGCTCCCACATTGGGCTCCCAGCATGGAGCCTGCTTCCCCCTCTGCCTGTGTCTTTGCCTCTCTCTCTCTCTCTCCCTCTGTGTCTTTCATAAATAAATAAATAAATAAATAAATAAATAAATAAATAAATAAAATCTTAAAAAAAAGATCAATTCTAGGGACACTTGTGTGGTTCAGTTGGTTGTGTTCAACTCTTGGTTTCAGCTCAGGTCATGATCTCAGGGATCATGAGATGGAGTCCTGTGTCAAGCTCTGTGCTTAGTGGGGAGTCTGCAGGAGATTTTCTCTCCCTCCAGCCCTCCCTCTGCTCTCTTTCTCTCTCAAATAATAAATAAATCATCTTTAAAAAAAGTAAATTCTAAGAATACTCATCACAAGGAAACTTGTTTCTTTTTTTCTTTTTATTATATCTCTATAAGTAGGTGGATGTTAGCTGAATCTATTGTGGTAATCACTTACTAACATATGCAAATAAAACCATCAAGCCTTAAGCTTATACAATGATGTATGTTAATTATTTCTCAGTAAAACTGGAAAAAAAAACATGGAATGGAGGAGATAGTACTAAGTCAGAGCTCAGAATCTGGGAACCATAACTATAGATATGTTATTTAAATCCATGGGTAAGAATAATATTTCTCTAGGAATGAGAAAAGAGCTAAAGAGAGAATTTTGGGAAACTTGATCTTGAATGGAAAGGGAAGATACCATCTTAGAAAGGAGAAGAAATCAAGAACTTGGTAATATCTCAAAAGCTAAGGGGGGAGGAATATTCCAAACAGGAGCTATTGTCTGACAATTTCAAAAGTCACAGGAAGACCAAGTAATACCAGGAGTGAAGAGCAATATCTCGTTTTTAAAATGACAGCATTGGTATTGCTATCTCCACTTGATGGACGAACAAACATAGGCTCAAAGTTTAATGATAGCTTGGTAAGTGCAGAGAGTGACAGAGGATAGATTTAAATTTAGGACTGGGTGACAGCCCACGCTGTTCCATCTGCTACTGTCCAGTCCCATGAGAAGACACAGACCTCTCTGTAGACCAGATCTGAGTCTCACTTACTCTTCCAGGTGTCACTCAGCCTACTTCTTGGATGAAGCCTTCTTTAAACACAAAACCCATCCTGGGTTCCCATCTCCACTTTCTGCAGTACACCCACTGCTGCACTTTGACTTTGTAAAGAGGTATGCTAGCTCTCTGAATAAGATTTTTTAATTTCTCAAAGCCAGAAAATTATATATATTTTTTCAAGATTTTATTTATTTATTCATTAGAGACACAGAGAGAGAGAGAGAGGCAGAGACATAGGCAGAAGGAGAAGCAGACTCTGAATGGGAACCCTGATGTGAGACTTGATCCCAGGACCCCAGGATCATGACCTGAGCCAAAGGCAGAGGCTCAACTACTGAGCCACCTATATGCTCTGAGAATTATATTTTAAAGTGTAGCTATACCAAGCCATAAGTTGTGACATAATTTCAAAATCCCTATCTCGAGATGGGATTTAGATTATAAAAAAAGAAATCTCACCCCAGGGGATTCTAAGGACTATAGAAAAGGAAAGTGTGTGTGTGTGTGTATAAAATATATATATATATATAAAAGGAAAAAAAGAATCTGTGGGGGTTTTTATTCTAGATCCAATCCATGGATTAAAAAAAAAATTAAAAAAAAAATCCATGGATTATAAAATTTTTTTCTTCTTCCATGTCATGAGTGGGAATGATAGAGCTAGTCAGCATAACTAGTAAGGAAGTGAACAGAGAGCTAAAAGTTCACCTCTTTCCTCTGAAGGAGGTGGTCAGTCAATGGTGGAAGGTGGGGAGGGGTTAATGTGAGGAAGGTTCACTGAATGCTCAAGGTGGGATATTGGAAAAACAAGTAGATTAAAATAATAAAAGACAGTAGTGAGGTTATAAATGTTGCCTGTGTGATAAGTAGGGAAATGGGTTCCTGGGAAATAAAAAGTCATTTTTTTCCAGTTAATTTTATTTCTTGCCTGGAACCTTGAGTGTTTGCAGACTAAGCTGGTGAAGCTCCTCACATTAGTAATGAAGGTGCTTGCTCAGAAGTGGTTCATAGGATGCAAAATAGTCCCTGTTATTGCTGACCTATTCTTTCTCAATTCTCGCAGATTGAGTTTTGGAGTTCTGAATGCATCCGGAGAAAATGGGGAAGGGGGAGTTTTTTCTTTTAAGATTTTATTTATTTATGTAATGTATTTATTCATGAGAGACACAGAGAGTGAGAGGCAGAGACATAGGCAGAGGGAGAAGCAGGCTCCCTGTGGCAAGCAGATGTAGGACTTGAACCCAGGATCCCAGGATCATGACCCGAAGCAAAGGTAGATGCTCAACTACTGAGTCATCCAGGTGCCCTGGGAAGGGGGAGTTTTAGTCTCCGTATGTTACCTGCAGATTAAATGTGTTTTGTATTTTCTGCTTAATGACCATTTTTACTGAATCCTTATATTAGGAGAGCCCTCACTGTGATGGTGGTTGTAGAGTGAAACATGATCATTCCCTTAAACATTTCTTTTTGGTAAGTTCTGGGAAGAAATAGCAATTGTTTCTTAAAGCCAGTGACCTGGCTTCAGTAAAAATCACTATTTATAGATGCAAATATAAGAAGTTGTTACTCACATATACTGATCCATTCAAGGTGTATTCTCTCCTCAAGGTATTTATAGTGACGGGCAAAAATGAAGGGATTTGAATACATTAAAGTTCCAGAAATCCTCTGCAGTTTCTTATGCAAATTCTTTAGCAACTTATAACTGAATCACCAGTGATTTCCTGGAAGTGGGCTTTCTTATCCCCAAAAGCACTTATTGGTTTGAATTATTACCACTACCAATTATTGTGTGATTTTAGGAGATAGGTTAGGGTTGAAGGTTCTCACAAGACATTAAAATCATTAATAAGGGAATTCTTTGATGAATTTTCAATGCAGAGTAAAACAGACATAACCAAAATCAGCTTCAAGTTTGCAAAGAATTTCTAGAGAAAATTTCTTTTGAAGTTTATTCCTAAAGATGAAGTGGAATAGGATATAATTGTATGGACAAGTGAAAATTCAAATGTAACGGTTTTTCTTCAAGATCTTATTGCTTAGTGAAATTGGCAGGCCATAAAAAGCCTTCTGAGTAAAAATGTTTGAACGTATTATAAGCTCAGAATTATTTATTCTAGGCATCTTTATAGATGAGGAACCTGAGGCCCCAAAGCAAAGAACACTGGGTCATGTAGCAAAGCACTTAGCAAACCACGGAACCTCTACTCCCAAACTAGAGGTCTTGCAGTTAATTAATTTAAACCTCCATGTTCCTCAGGAGATTGGGAATTCTTCCCAGCTTGAAAGGCACCGTTTTTCCATCATCTTCGAGAAGCTCTTTTACTGAAATTGGCAAAATCACTTAGCTACTTGGACTGCCTGGGAAGCACAGTGTGAATTTTGATCTTTAAACATTTACTTGGTTTCCCTGGGAAAGGGGGAAAAAGTGACTTTAGCCTTCTGTGTTAGCTGTGGGTACGAATTTAACTCCACAATATGGGGTAAAAGTTATGTCATCTTATCTTGCAATAAAATGAAACTTAGTTACAAGCCTCCATCCTCTCGGGCTGGCAAGAAATTAAATATCAGTCATAATGGGATACTATTCCCCACTGGTGAGAGTTAAGTGAAGGTTTGAAGCATCTTAAGCAATGTAGAACATTCACTGACGTCCCCTTGATTCCAACCTCCCACCTCTTTCTTGGTCCTTAAGAAGCTGTATACCAGGGTGGTTTAGAGAGCAGATATCCCAGAGCCAGACAGCTAGACCTCAAATTTCAGCTCTTATCTTTTTTTAAAATGATTTTTTAATTTATGTGAGAGAGAGTGAGAGCATGGGGGCGGGGGTGGGGTGGGGTGGGCAGGAGCACAGGGAGAGAGAAACTCTAAGCAGACTCCACGCTGAGTGTGGAGCCTGACAAGGGGATTAATCTCATGACTCTGAGATGGTAACCTGAGCCTAAAGCAAGAGTCAGACACCTAATTGACCCACCACCCAGGCGCTCCTCAGCTCACATCTTAATAGCAGTTACAATAGGTTGAAAGATGACCCTCAAAATGATATGCCCATGTCCTAACCCCCAACCCTGTGAATGTGCCTTTATTTAGAAAAAAGTCTTTACAGATGTCATTAGGTTAAAAATCTTGAGATGAGATCACCCTGCCCTAGATCCAGTGACAAGTGTCCTTAGAAGAGAAGACACAGACCAAGGAGAAGGCCATACGAAGGCAGAGGCAGAGACTGAAATGATGTGGTCACAAGCCACGGGACTCCTCTGAGTCACCAGAAGCTAGAAGAGGCAAGGAGGGAGGGAGCCCAGCCTTGCCGACACCTTGATTTCATACTTCTGGAGTTGTGATGTGACTGAATTAATTTATGTTGTTTTAAGCCTCCAAATTTGTGATAATTTGTTACAGCAGCCACAGAAAACTAACACAGGGAGGTAACTGTGGGCCAGTCAGTTACTTCTCAGTGTCTGTTTCCTTATGTTTATCACGAGAATATAGTATTAATACTAACTTTATATATTGTTATGAGAACAAATAAGTCAGTCAACTGCTTAGAATAATATCCCAGAATAGTTAAGAGCCCAGTGAGCATTAGTCTTGTGTTAGTTCATGCAGATCACTAATGATAAGCTCATTTTCCAGCGCCGTGTGGATTCTGGAGAACCTGCTTATCTGCCTCTGCTATGCAAAACTTGAGGAAAGGGTGGTTTATGGGCTCCAGGGCTCTATCACCCTGAACCCACTCTCTCTAGGTGCTCCTATAGACCTCCCCATCTGAATATGTGGGATCTTCTTTGATAACGTGGGCGAGCAAGTAGTAGGTTGGAACTACAAAATTGACATGTTCCCTTATATTCTATAAAAGCATAATGCTTATCTTTCTTTCCTGGGGCAGAAAAGTTAACATCCATCTGTGCTTTCTTACCAACTGACCATAGTGTACATTTTTAAACATTTTTTTAAATTCTTTATCTTTTTAAATTTTTATTTATTTATGATAGTCACATACAGAGAGAGAGAGAGAGAGGCAGAGACATAGGCAGAGGGAGAAGCAGGCTCCATGCACCGGGAGCCCGACGTGGGATTCGATCCCGGGTCTCCAGGATTGCGCCCTGGGCCAAAGGCAGGCGCTAAACCGCTGCACCACCCAGGGATCCCCATTTTTAAACATTTTTAAACAAAAAAAAAGTAGCCAGTGGTGCCTGCGTGGCTCAGTTGATTAAGCACCTGACTTCTGATTTCGGTTCAGGTCATGATTTCAGGGTCATGGGATCGAGCCCTGTGTCAGGCTCTGCACTCAGAGCAGATTCTACTAGAAATTCTTTCTCTCCCTCTACCTCTGCCCCTCCCTTGCCTAAATAAATAAATAAATAAATAAATAAATAAATAAATAAAATCTTTAAAAAAAAACAACAAAGTAGCCATTTCCCTCTAAAACTTGATCGTATTTTTGCTTCTGATGGAAAAGGGTGGTTTCTTTCTAATTTGTCTTGCTGTTCTGGATGGTTTATTTAAATTGTTACTTGATTGAGGGCCCTGGTTATATCATGCATCTTTGTACACCCTGTACTATCCCTTGCACATGGTGAGCACAATCAATATGCAATAAACGATTGGCTATGAAGCTATTCAATTGTAATGCTTCTGAGCTGGAAGGCATAAAAATCTTCAGAGCTTCAAAAAGAGACTGATTTTGGTCCCTGAAACTTCAAACAGAAAGTACCCTTACCACAAACACGCACAAAATGGTTTAAAAAACTTCTCTTGACCATTTAAGTCATCACCAATCCTGCAGGACATTGATTTTACTTATTCACGCATTCCTTCTGCTTGCAATGTTCCTTGCTTCCTTGGCCACCTAGAAACCCCCTATTCAACCTTCATGTCCCAAGTCAAAGGTCATTTTTTCAATAAAGTGTTTTTGGATGTTTCTACCATTGATTCTTGTCCCCGCCATTATTATGGCGCTCGTCACATGGAATTGTAATCAATTGCACTCTGTCTTCTAGGCTGCATTCTTGTAGAGGGTACTCTGCTGTTTTCATCTCTGTTCTACTAGGATAGGCCATAGACTTGTTCAGTGTTTCTTGATTGACAATTTGACTACATCAATGAATGCATAGATATGCAGTGTTCAAATGGGGTTTGCAAGACCTGCCAATTGATCAATAGATCAGAGTTAGGGAGATGTTTTATTTTCTGTGACTGTCTTAGCTTGGTGGACTCCACTCATTTTAGTGAAATGATTCTGCTTTGTTAGCACTGTTTGAGTTACCAATAGCTCATCTTCTCCTTGTACCTTTTCAATTGTTCTGTGACATGGTGGGATCCTCTGATTCCTCTAATTCACTTTACTGATCATTAAATTTCTATACCCTCATTCAAGCACCTTTAACTGATTCCTTATTCTTATTAAATAGTGTCTAAACCTTTTTCATTGTACTGAGTACAAGAATAGAAGCAGGAGACCTCCTAAGGAGCCAAGGAAGATAATAGTGCTTTGGAGTAGGTAGTGGCAGTGGAAAGGAAGAGAAGTGGAACTCTTTGTTATATATTATAGAGGCAGGGCTAGGAGATCATGCCAAGGGATTAGGTATGAAAGAAAGAAAACAATTATGGGAAATTCCTAGGTTTTGGTCTGGGCAACTGGGAGGAAGGTGATACTATTTAATGAGCTGGGGAAGACACAGAGGTTTTAAAAATTATTTTAATGTGTGCATGTGTTGTGTGCATGCATGTGTGCATGTGTGGGTTGTGAGGTTGAAAATCCAATGAATTATCTTTGGACAAATTTACTTTGCAACGCATAATAAATTGGACATTAGAGATATCAGGTTGGCAAAGGAACATACCAGTTTGGATCTCAGAGGTAAATACTGAGTTTGGGATTCAATAGCACATACATGATCTTCAGTCTGGGCATGTTTGAGATCACTTGGGGAAGGAATGTGGACAAAGAGGAGACAGTCCCTGGACTAATCCCTGGATCAGTTCCAAATGCAAGTGACATTTATTATCAGTTGTTTCTAGTGTGTTTCTTTTGTATTAGTAATCACTTCCAAAACCTGAAACTTCTATTTTATAGGATTCCCAGTCTCAGAGAGTTCAAAAGAATTACACATTCCATATAATTTAGTACTGCTTATTTTGCCAAAAAAAAATTTCCGTTAAGATGTGCAGTTATTCCTTGCCATTGCTTTATGAGAGGCCTTAACTTCTTAAGAGACCTGTAATTTTCCTTTTAATTTCTGATGTGAAGAGTCTGTCAATAGATCTTAATCTGTTAATTACTGCAGCTTTATACTGGTTGCAACTTGCTAAAAAACATTTAAATTTGATGCCATTACTGGAAATGTGCTATATGTCTTTTTACACTTTCCTGTTCTCAAAGCATTTATAAAACCAGCAACCAAAGTTTCTTATTCAGGGAGTAGCACAAATTTGATAAAATAAGGCATGATTTGGGTTTTCAACCCACTATCAACATCGTCCTAAAAGCTGGCATGGTATGGCACAGCAAACCCCAACCTTCTCAACCCCACACTGATTTCTTGTTGAGACATAAAAACTGGAGTTTATAAAAAATTGGCTGAATACTACAATGCTCTTATACACATTTATTTGATAGAGACCCTTTAGGGAAACACACACACACACACACACACCAAAACACAACACATGCACAAATGGTTAAATGCCCTCTGTTTCCCATGCCTGTTTTCTCCCACTACTGTGTAGTAAGTCCATTTACGGGACATCTATGTAAAAGAACATAAACTTAGTCAATATCCTTGACAGCTAAGCCTACTTTGGAATGTCATCACACTCACTGACACCAGCAATGCGTAGGAGAAAAAAGAACTGGCTCTAAGTCTAACTTTTACTCACAGCTCACACAGAAGATACTTAATGCCTAGCCATGCCTTCTCCTTACCCGTAATAAAGGCCTTGCTGGGTTTTTGCCAGTGCTGCTCGCTCCCACTATAAATCTTCCAATGCCACCATAATGCTTTATTTTTCAGGTTTCCTCCTGATCTTCTTCTCACTGTGATTTAGCAGAAAAATCCACACGCTGCCAAATGATCCTATACAATTACAGGATTTATGGGGTGCTAAAATAGCCCTTGGGCAAGGCCATCAAAGGAAAGGAGCTATTCATTTATTCTGTCGTTTGTGGGTCTACAAAAGGAAATGGTCAAAATGGCAACTGTTTATGACCAAATCTAAAGAATTTAAGCAGTAACCCAGGACAGTCTGCCGAGTAGGAGGAAACAGGACTACACACAAGTGTGAGGTGTAGCTTACAGTTTTCTCTCGGTGGATGGACTTTCTAAGACATTTGGCCCATTCAGGCCGGGGCACCCTTGTTCTGTAGATGAAAAGCTGTTCTTTTATCCTGTCTCAACTTCTCTACTGGGGAGAAGATGTGAATGAAATGCAGATGTTTAGAAATATAAAAATCTCATTTGCCATGAGTAGTCAGACTGGGAAGAAAGCCAATGGAATCACTAATTCTGTTTTCTATTTGTTTCGTTTCGTGAACGCTTTTAGAGATAAGAATGCAAACAATTATTAAATACTTTTAATAAATGTTAGTTTTTTGGAGCAAAAGTTCTTTTTTTAAATAGTTGAATGGAAAAATCTACTATCCTTAACCAAATCTAGTGTAGTCTAATTATGTAGATCAGAATCCATGGTGATTAGAAATTATCTTTTTTTAAAAATATGTTTCCATTGAAATGAGAATACTCTGAATAATTTGGCTTGACTTTCATAGTGGTGAGGAAGCTAAGGCTGTCATTTTCCCATTTTCCCTGATTCATCACAATCATGAAGAATTGCATCATGAAAATCAAACATTGCACCAATTCCACCAATGAGCATGACTTAGGTCTGCCAGTCAGTTTTTTGCTCACCATTATAGCCCCATGACTTAGTACAAGGTTGAGGGGTGGGAGGCATTGTTCTAATCTATTCTGCTCATCTCTGTCCTACTGTTCTTTTATGTTGAAAGGTACCGCAAAAGAGTGGACACCCATGTATACCCAGCTGTCTACCATTAAAGCCTGGGATGAGGACATTGTTGGATGGGGTCTCAGGCTGCACTGTAAGTCCAGAAAAGTTATGAATAACATTGATGGAGTAAGATTGGAGGAGCCAACAAAGAATAACCCACTCCTTACAATCTTTTTCAGGGGGGACTTTCTTCAGACCAGTTCAAAAAGAGCTCTGCCTAGCTTTCTCAACAAAAATCTGTACAGAAGATTATTTAAAGTCTTCACCAATGTCTCCAATGAATAGAATGCTAAACTCCGACTTTTTAATGTCCTATCCTAAGGAAATACCATGTCTGAAAGGCATTCATGTATGTCTTACTGTGACCCTACACATTTCTTCCCAGGCTTTGTGGCTAGTGGTGGAAGGTGGCTGGAGCCAAATGCAGAAAGTCCAGGTGCTAGCTTTGTTCATTCCCAGGATCATTAGTGTCTGCAAAGCCTGTGAGACTGCATAAAGGGGATTGCTTTTCATGTAATTTCTATTATTTAAAAAAAATGTCCTCTTCCGTGCCAGTTCCCAAGCCTAAAATTGAGAGGCCTTTCCAAGGACTTTAGGTGCTTGTTAGAAAAGTAGCTGAAACATGTTCTTTTGTTTCTTAGTTAAGTCAGTGCTGACAAAAAAAAAAAAAAAAAGACATTAATTCCAACTCTTAGTGAGCAGTACTTAAATCAAGAAGTTGAAAAAGCTACTTGAGCATGCAGTGATAATAATAGCTCTTACTTTATTAAGCACTGCAGTGTGCTTTACCCCTCAGCAGCAGTCAAGAATTAGGTGTTGTTTACTCCATTTTGTGGACAAGAACATTGAGGCTCGGAGAGGTCAATAAATCAACGAGAGTTCTCTGGTTTGTAAACAGCTGAGCTCACATTTGTAACACCAGAGCTTGGATTCTCTTTAGGACTTCGTGTCTCTTAGGTCTCCTATCTGACCCTAATTCAAATTGAAATTGAAAATTGAACAACAAAAAAATCAATCTATCTAGATAAATATAAGTAGACAAGATGGGATTTTCAAATTACAAGACTCTTCAACCAGGTTTTTGTTTGTTTAATTATCTATATAATTGTCTTAACTTATTACTCAATTCTGCCTGCGTAAAATTTAGACACTGTGAAAGTATTATCCACTTTCCTTAGGGATATTGTGGCTACCTGTGAATTCATAATTTAAGCAGCTAATCGGTATTGGTTAGGGACTTCTGTTCCTCCATTTATACTCTCTGTTGGACATTTTCAGATAACCGATGTTGCAGTCTAAAGGCTTTTTATCAATATACCAATACATGAGAGTGTATATATTTATATACTTTTTCTCCTTATCTCTTTTCTTCCTTCTCTTTCTTCCTTCTTTTTCTTCTTTCCTTCCTTCCTTCTTTTTCTTCTTTCTTTCTTTCTTTCTTTCTTTCTTTCTTTCTTTCTTTCTTTCTTTCGTTCTTGTAATGGCTCTTGAAACTTCCTGCTGAACATCAATATTTTCAGGGATTGTTCCAGCTTCCTTTCAGGTCCCTTGGAGAATGCACAAGTTGGCCATGATCTCAGCTGCTCTCCCTCCAAAGATGGTAAAGAGTTTCAGATGAAAGAAGTTCAGACTGCACCTCTGCCAAAGAAAATAAATCCAGTATCTCTCTTATGGGGTTGTTTTGTCAAGCTCCATAAGGGAGACTGTATTAAGATTACATTAAGTTTTCAAATACCACTAGAATTAAAGTAATGATAAACTTTCCCATTGTTTTTGGATCTCATAACCTCTTCAGGTGATATGTGAAACCATGTCAGAGACTCTTCTGTGGCCACCTCAGTTTCACAGGCACATGCAGACATGTGTCTCTCTCCTTCACCACCCTGACCCCACCATTTGTTACTCTCAGGAACTCTGTCTTTTTAGGACCAGATTTTGCTTTTGGCTCTAGAGTCAAATGCTCTCAATAGGATTTTGACAAATGTTTTAGATTTACTGTAGAGAAATTTTCATCTACTTAGGATTATCAGTGTTTTAGTTTTCTATTGTAGTTCTTACAAGCCAGTGGTACTATTATGAAAACATGAAAGTTAAAAGAAAAATTTAGATTTTTAAAATCTGTATTGTCCAAGAGTCCCATCAAACATCCACAATAAAGCCTTTATAGTTATCCCAAGAGGGATTGATGGCTCATATATTTACTTCCATTGTACGTTTCATTTTTTATGCATTATTCATCAGTTATATTTATCTATTCTTTTTTTCTCTTTACCAGTAATCTGTACAAAATAATTCAATCAATGCTTTCTGAAGAATATATGTTGAATGAATTTAAGGGCCAAGAATGAGTGGATGCATGTATGTAAAGATAACATGTAAATAATTGATACTATATGGAACAAGAAGTTACTTGATGGAATTTATCAAAAGTTACTTAATTTTTTAAGAGACAGTAGAACTCTCAATAAATATTAATGTGGGACCAAAAACAGGTTAGCATTAATGTAAATTAAGAATTCCATCAACTTTCAAATGTCTACATCAAAGGAACAGGAACTTGAAAGTTCAAACAGAAATTCCTAGGTTTCTATGGACTTAAATTGTGACACAGATATCATTGGTAGGAGGTGGTTGGTGCTGAAAAGCTATTTAGGTAATTAAAACTTTCTTTGTCTAGTAGCAAGTAAGTTGAAATTTCATGTGCCTGTACTGAGGAACTGCCTGTAGTCAGGTCTGGGCTCACGGTCTTCATAGATAAGCTCAGGATTCAAAATTTGAACACAAAATAAAACAAAATCCCCAAAACCTCAAAAGACCTATCAGAGACAAAAGACAAGAGACAAAAGATTTATCTGAGATAGTAACAAATTTCCTATTATTTTGTAAAGCCTGCTGTGTCTTAAATTTGATAATGATTAGTAAATTTTAACTGTAGAAAAGAAACAACTGTTCACTGGATGCCATTTATGGGTCAAGTACTATGGTCCTTTGTATATTCATAATACTAAAAGTTTATATAAACCTTACTAGGGAACTAAGATTCTCTAACTGCTTTACATATATTTGCTCCTTAATCTTTACCACAATCCTATTAGGGCTCATTATTATTATCCCTATTTCATATTAGAAAAGACTGAGGCATAGAGAAGTGAAAGAACTTCCTAGGGTCACAGAGCTCATAAATGACAGAGCTGAGGTTGTATTAGTTACCTAGGGCTTCTGTACATAGTAACACAAACCAGGTGATTTAAAACAACAGAAACTTAATGCTCACAGTTTGGAGGCTGGAAATTCAAAATCAAGACGTTGGTAGGATTATACTCTCTTTGAAACCTGCCCAGGAGAATCCTTTTTTGTTTCACCTGGCTTCTGATGTCTGCCTGTAATCTTTGTCGTCCTCTGGCTAGTAGGTAGATGCAACACTGCAATCTCTGCCTCCGCCATGGTCACATGACGGTCTCTTCCTGCTGTGTCTGTATCCTTTTTTATAACAACATTATTCATATTGGATTAAGGGCTTCACCCAGCTCTAGTATGACCTCCTTTTAACTAATTACATTTGCACCAAACTGATATCCAAATAAGTTCATATTCTGAGGTAACTGGGAGTTAAAATTTCAACAGATCTTTTCGGGTATACAATTCAACACTTAACACTCCCCAAATCTACACTCGTTTGTTTGTTTTTTTAAAATATTGCACCCTGCTATGTCTTTTTCCATGATGAAAAGTTTTCCATTGCAGTTCTTTACGAAACTTTGTCATAGATTTTTGTATTCTGAGAAGAGTTTAGGTGGATAAGAATTTTTTTTTTAATTTTTTAAAATTTATTTATGATAGTCACACAGAGAGAGAGAGAGAGGCAGAGACACAGGCAGAGGGAGAAGCAGGCTCCATGCACCGGGAGCCCGACATGGGATTTGATCCCAGGTCTCCAGGATCACGCCCTGGGCCAAAGGTAGGCGCCAAACCGCTGCGCCACCCAGGGATCCCAAGAATTTTTAAAATATATTTTATCCTTACGTGAAATACAAATGAAGAATACAGTGACTCTATTCTTACTTTGTTATTCTTATAAAAATTTTTCTTAACGATTTTATTAAGTAATTTGAGAGAGAGAGAGAAAGAGAATAAGAGAGAAAATATGCAAGAGCACACACAGAGGGAGAGGGAGAAGCAGACTCCCCCTGAGCAGGGAGCCCAACGCAGGGCTCAATCCCAGGACCCTGAGATCAGGACCCAAGCTGATGGCAAACAATTAACCAACTGAGCCACCCAGGCACCCCTCTTAAAAAAATTTTGAATCGATTTTTCCTATTGCTTCTCTCTACATTTAAAAATAGGTACCAAATTAGGCTTTTACTTTTTAATGTCTAAAGGCAGTGGTTATCAAGCGTTTGTCACCTTAGCCCAGCTGGTGATATGGAATACTCCAAAATGAATGATGGCAGCTCACTACCACAGTGACTGACAAGTGGACCAGGGACATGAGAAGTGTCCTAGTCTCTGTAAGGGAAGCATCTTGAGAAGAAGTTTACTCCCTGAGTGATCTTGAATTGCCTCCCTAAGGGGAAGCCCTCCCTGTCACACCCATCCTCTAAACCTGAGAATAATTATTGCCTTAAATTTGGTGCTCTCATCTAAAAAGCCATTCTCATTTCATGTGAAAAAGTGGAGAAAAATATCCACTTTCCTTCTTACAGCAGTTACCTCTTTCCTTACATTTAAATACATGAATTACTTTTCAGCCTAGAAAAATTTTAGGCGAGGGGTGTTAAAATGAAAAATGTTTTCACAAGATTTCAAGTGTCAGCTAAGTATCAGTGAAAAGCCACCTTGAATAAGGAACAAAATAACAATATTATGCGATGAGCACATCAGAAACACTTTTAATCTAGAAAAATGCTCCAAGCTCTCCAGTGTTCTGTGTGCCTTCTCCTGTATTTTCACAAATTTTTGCATTTAACAGAACCCTATTCTCCACTCTACTCTTCATCCTTTGATGGTGTTCCTGTTTCTGCCCAGTACGTTATCACAGTAGGCTTGATACTGGAATCCCTTCTCTTCTTTCTATGCTCTCTGCATGCACAACCTGTTATGCAACCCCTTGGAATCAGATACTCTCTATATGCCAATTTCTCCGAACTCTTTTTCTTCAGTCTTGAGCTATCTCTGGCCACCAGACTGATATAGGAAGCTCTCTTCTTGGTATTTCTGCTTGTTCGTTTCTAGGCATTTCAACTGAAATCAAAGCAGCATTCTTGATTTTCACCTTCTCCCACATGGTTTATTCTTCCAGTTTTCCCAACTCAGAAAACGACACACCTATTTTTACCCAGATGGCAGCAATAGCCTCCTCACTGGACCTCCTGCTTCTAATAATGTTTCCTCTTCAGTCCATTTCTCCCTCAACAGCCAGCTAGGGAGATCTCTGAAAAAAATGTAAATAGACGATGTTCTTCCTTTAAGTAAAACCCTCCAGTGAATGATTCTTTTTTTTTTTTTTTTTTAAGGTTTTATTTATCTATTCATCAGACAGAGAGAGAGAGGCAGACAGAGAAACAGGCTCCATGCCGGGAGCCTGACGTGGGACTCGATCGCGGGTCTCCAGGATCACACACTGGGCTGAAGGTGGCGCTAAACCGCTGAGCCACCCGGACTGCCCTCAATGAATGATTCTTTATCACACTTACAGTAGAACTCAGCCTTCTTACCTTGTCTATAAAATCCTAATGGCCTGCCTCTCTCTACCTACATCTTTGACCTCATTTCTACTATATGTCTCTTGTCCACTATTCTGTAGTCCCTCTAACCGTATTCATTGAACACTAAGCTTCTTTCTCTTCTAAGCATTTATACTGGGTCTTCTGGATCTTCATCTGGGTGGCTGTCATTCAATCCTCTGCATATAATCTTTCTCAACTCAATGTAGACTTACAGTGGCTCTCTACCATGTCACCAGGTTTGGATTCTCTCCAGCACTTCTTAATACCTGATAACTTCTTATTTATTTACTTTTTTTTTTAAGATTTTATTTATTTATTCATGAGAGAGAGAGAGAGAGAGAGGCAGAGACACAGGCAGAGGCAGAAGGAGAAGCAAGCTCCATGCAGGGAAACTGATGTGGGACTCAATGCTGGGTCTCCAGGATCACGCCTTGGCCCAAGGCAGGCACTAAACTGCTGAGCCACCCGGATTGCCCACTTATTTATTTACTTAAAAGAACATCATACACATTCTAAAATATCAAGTTTTAAGCTTAATACATGCTTTTATAAAATCCCAGAGGGCTATTTGGTAAGGTGTGACAATCTATAATGTCCTAAGCTTTGTGTTTTAAATTTTCTATTTCTTATAAGGTTATAAAATAAATTTTGTTTTTATAGGACTAAACTTTAAAAATTCATTTGGTGTGTGTTTGTTCATATGTTTGTTTTAGAGAGGGAAGATGGATAAGGCAGAGGGAGAGGAAGAGAGAGAATCTTAAGCAGGCTTCATGCCCGATGTGGAGTCCAAAGCAGGGCTCAATCGCATGACCCTGGGATCATGACCTGAACCAAAATCAAGAGTCGGCTGCTTAACTGACTGAGTCACCCAGGCACCCCTCATTTTGTGTTTTAAATCTTCAGATAAAATCAACATATATTTGAATACCTACAGTATATCTTTGTGTTCCTACTATTGCATATCGAGCCCAACGATGGGTTAACTCTAAAATTCATAGAAATGTTTTCTTATCTTTCTTCTCTCTATTTAATTTCATTTTAAAATAATAATTGTACATATATTTAAGGTGTAGATGTGATGATTTAATATACATATGCTCTGTGTCATAGATTTTTGTATTCTGAGAAGAGTTTAGGTGGATAATTAGCATATCTTCTCACATAGTTACCATTGTGCGTGTGTGTGTGTGTGTGTGTGTGTGTGTGAGTTGAGAGCACCTTAAATCTATTCTTAGCAAATTTCCAGTATTCAGTACAGCTTCTGTTCTTTCATATCCAGCAAGGGAGATTTTAAAAATGGTTGGCTCAAAGGATACTTGGCTGGCTGGCTCAGTTGGTTGAGCCTTTGACTCTTGATCTCAGGGTCATGAGTTTGAGCCCTACACTGGCTGTAGCGATTCCTTAAAAATTATTTTTAAATGGTTGGCTCAAAAGAGATTAAGGTGTTCTTTAATATTTCATCCCAAAAAGGAATAATTGTTTAAGCGAATCTTTCCCTTTCTTTAAGGCACATCCCATGTGGCAGGCCTGTGTATTTATATACACCAATTACAAAAGATGTAATCCCTGAGGTGAAATAAAAAGACATTTCCAGGCTCTTCCAAATATCCTTGTTAGATTTGCTTCTATAATTACAGATGAGACTCAGGGAAAGGGCATCTAGCAGTGGATGACCATCATTTCAGAGACGTGCAGAGCATCCGATTCTATAAATTTTAATTCTGTGTCTGAAAGCAAAGGGGGTATTTATATTTAAAAAAGAAAACACCTGAAAGAATAGTTCAAACTCCTAGACATTAGAAAAGGATATTAAATATTCCAGGGAAAATGATCAATAATGAGGCAGTTAAATACACTGAAAGAAATGCTGCCTCTGAAGCCTCAGGGAAGAAATTGAAACCACATCTAAAACCCACAGGAAAAAAAAAGGCACTAGCTGGGAAAAGCACCTGGCCCCAACAATGCAATGAGTGAGCTCATAAAAGCAGCGGGCAATTATGTAGCTAGTACCCTGTAAAATTTGTCAGTGCACATGGAAAAACAGAGGAATAGCCAGAAGCCTGGTACAAATCAAACAGTAAAGTCTGCTAAATAAGGGAGAACCAAAGAGCAAGCAAGGATCACAGATCAGGCCCGGGAAAGCTTCCTTACTTCCCATCAATCCAGCCACATACCTCAAATGCTTCAATAAACTATTTTAAGCACAAGATGTACAAGATAGTCCCAGGAGGAGAAAGGAGAAGTAGGGCGACATTTTCAGAAAGAAAGCAAAACTAGCAAATTAACTGCAGCAACAGAGGTGGAATCATCTGGAAGTCTTTGTTATCTTTACATGACTGGGGTTCAAGCCCTCCATCAGGAGGACAATTTTATAATTAAGAAATGGTTTGGAAACTCTACCATCTAGCCCACTCCTCCTCCTCTCCTCATAGAGCCAGTACAGAAGTTCTGGATTATAGAATGCAGAGTGGGAATTAAGGTTGACTTCATGCAGATGATGCCAAGAACACTGTTACATGGGAACCCATCCCTGTGTTGTGAGAAACAAGGAAGGAGTGGCAGAGAGAATGACCGAAAAACTATGCCTGGCACAATTTATTGATTGATTGGATGAAACTGATTAATTTTCTTTTATTGGGTACTCACTCAACTCATTTCCAAGTTTACATTATTATAATTAATGCTACCATAATTTTGCCCTCATGTCTGTTTCCTCACATTCAAAAGCCTATCTTAAGGGATAAATTCCAAGGAGTGGAATTTATAGACTGAAAGACATTAAATTTTTTGAAATGTCCTAACTTCTCTCCTAACTAGGTCAGTATCTATTCATAATGCTGCCCACTGCCAAATGTCAGAGTTTTCCTTTTCTCCTGCATTCTTGTAATACTGCATGTAATACTGCAGTATTACATGTAATCATTTGTAATACTGCATGTAATCATTTGAAAAACTTATTTTTCTTTTTAAAAAAATTTTTTTTTACTTATTTATCCATAAGAGACACAGAGAGAGAGGTAGAGGCACAGGCAGAGGGAGAAGCAGGCTCCCTGCAGGGACTCCCATGTGGGACTCAATCCTGAGACCCCAGGATCAGACCCTGAGCAGAAGGCAGATGCTCAATCACTGAGATACCCACGTATCCTGAAAAATGTATTTTTCTTATGCAAAAAAGTATTAACATTTTAAATTTAATTTGCATTTCTTTTCATTACTCTTACATTTATTTTCTATGTCAATTGGCCATTTTTTTAAAATATAGGAGATGTTCTGTTTCTTACTGATTTGAAAGTACTCTTTATATGTACTTGAAGTAATTGGAAACTTGTTAGAATTTGTGAGGATTTTGGTGGGCCCCTGAAGCAACAATAGCAACATATTATTTGTGATTTAGAAGTGTGCTTCTCAGGAGCTCATCTGGGTTATCACTGCACCATGGGTTATCACTGCACCATGGTACAGTAATAGTGGCTGTTACAATAAAACCCACTGATTTATAATAGAGTAGTTGAAAATCCCTAAAATCCTTAATTGCAACATTAAAATATTAAATAAATGAACGTAGCTGGCATTTTATTTCCACTGAGGAAATATAGATGTTAGAATTGCAAAAAATTAGAATTATCAAAGAATTAACAAGGAGACTCTGCTTTTTCAGAAATCATCTTCGTGGATAAATAGAAATGAATTTAGATTAGCATATCAAGTCTGAAGTGGAACAAATTTCATCTGCTGATTTCTTAGAAAATCATTTTCACAGGTACATCAAAGGTAAAATTCATCATTTAGACAGAATCCTGGATTAGGAAAGGGGAAGACTGACAAAATTGTTTATGTTTTGCCATTCCAATGGAGGGATAAAAATTACCAAAGTTGTCACTTCGGTCATTTGTTTGGTAAATTGTTACCAAAAAAGTTAAGAAAGATCTATTATCTTAAGGATTACTAAAGGGTTAATTGTAGTTTCCTGAGTATCAAAGGCATGATATTTTATTTGAATCTTATTACTGCAGTAAATGTGCAAATAAGCGATGCTGATTTGTAAGCATTCTATGTCATTCTAGAGTAACTAGTATGTGGATCAGTGTGTTCTGTGAGGCAAGGTTTACTAAGAGTGTCACAGAAGTGGTGCCCACCAGGCCAAAAGTATAAATGGTAGGATGGGCCAGTGATTGGTAGGATGTGATATTAAAATGCAGCTCTAAGAGAAATGAAGTTATGTTTCTTATCTTAGAGTAGGGTCATTTTCTGAATTCCTTTTGCATGATAAAACAGCTTTCTACTTCAACTTTGCTCGTGGTAGGTATCCAATAACATAGGCTGAATGAATGAATGAATGAGCATATGTGTTCTGATAGGGTCTTTTGGTCCTGCAAACAGCAGGGAGTTAGATGTGAACACTATGGAGATGGCGACCAAGGCTTAATCATGTCCTATTCATCTTGGCATCACCAGCTCATTCAATAGTCCATGACACATACTTGGTGTTCAGTAAACGTTTCATAAATGACTGACTCAATGAATAAATAAATAGTGGAAATTTCTTGACAAGTGGCATTCATCTGAGGGAAAATAGTCTGGGGAAGGTACCACTGCTGTCGCTCCAATCATAACACATAGAGTGGGAGGATGGTGGACACAAAAGAATCCCTGTTTGCTTTTGGGAAGTCTGAAATCTATTTAGGAAATTGGTATAGATACACCAGAACACTTTAGCTTGTTCAAATTTGAGGGAAACTGGTCTGCATGATTACAAAGCTTAAAGAAAATAGATCTTTAAAAAGTGAACTCTCTTATTTTTACTTGGAACAACAGGTTGAAATAATGCACATTTCTGAACTGTTGTTAAGCAAATTCAAAGGTGTTTTATTTTCAGAAATAATTTTGTGAGCTGTAATTTTTGCAAGGCAAGAATTCAATCAACCTGTTGGTGAGCAAACTGGTTTTTACCTTTCACTCTGTGTGTTTCTGAAAATAACCAGCAAGTCAAGTCGGCCCTAGATAATTCTCCACTCTCCACAGAGGCAGAGAGCTCTTGTTTAGGGGTGGGTGGGTGGGTGGGTGGGTGGGGTGGTGCTAGTCAGATGGTGCCATTGCAGCTGGCATCTGGTGCTAGTCCTAGGAGTGAGGATATGACCCTTTTGCCAATACTGGAAGCTCCTTGTGTCCTAGTCATTAGATGTTAGATGAGATGTTCTGTTGGAGAATCCACCACATGTATAGTTGACAATCTAGTCATGCTGGCCTGTTTGGGGGATTCTCAGTGGTTGAATTTTGTTAAGAGTGGTAAGTGAGGTATGAAGTGATGGAGGTATTTTGACTCTTTAGGAACAAAATATTTTCTTTCAATTTCATATCAGGTATGAATTCTGTGGCAAAGGAAGCCCAAAATGGTTACTCTCAAGGCATGATTTAACTAATCATGATGTAATTGGTCATGTTCATTCCGACTCCCTAATTTGGGTGATACCCTGAGAAAAATCTCTCACAGTACTATGGTTCAAGAATGCCTTTTGTTTTTATTATGTCTTAGAAGGAACCTAATTACTCTCACAGAAAAACAAACAACAAACCTCAATTGTGGAAAGCATAAGAAAGAAAAATAAAATCTCCAATTTGAACTCCCAGGGAACCCCATCTCAGTGTACTTCCATGTAGACGTTTCATAAGCATCTTATACAGGGTATGACCCAACACACTTTAAAACATATTTGGCTCCAGTTTATGAATGTGGCTTTTATTATACCTTGCTTCTTTAACTATGCTTTATATCCTGGTGTTTTGTAAAAACATTCCTTTTCTCCCCCAAAACTTGATTTTTATTAACAGCTATCTTAGCATGGGCTGCTATAAGAAAATAGTATAACGCAGGTGGCTAACTGACAATAGAAATTTATTTCTTATAGTTCTGGAGGTTGGAAGTCTGAGATCATGGTGCTGCCATGGTCAAAGTTCTGTGAGATTCCTCTTCTGGGTTGCAGAATTCTGCAAATTCTGATTCTGAATTCTGATTGTGAATTCCGATTGTGTCCTCACATGGTGAAAAAGAGTCCTCACGTGTTAGCTCTTGGCCCTCTTGTAAGAGCTCAAATCCTGTGTTAGGAAGGACTTTGGGTTTGAGGAGAATAACTACCATGACTTCAAGTGCTTTGATGAAACCTCAGATGCGAGGCCTTCTGGCCAAGTGTCTGCGATTTCATATTGTTGGAGCCTTTGCTGTATCCCTGGGGGTTGCAGCTTTCTATAAGTTTGCTGTGGCCAAATCAAGAAAGAAGGCATATGCAGATTTCTACAGAAACTATGATTCCATGAAAGATTTTGAGGAGATGAAGAAGGCTGGTATCTTCCAGAGTGCAAAGTGAATTTGGAATATAAAGGATTTCTTTGGGTTGCATTCCATTGAAGTTTGTCACTGACTGTCCTGTGTTCCTGAGCTATGAAACACGAACACTGGGTTATGGAATAGTTTCTCTTGTCAATAAACAACTAAAAAATAAAATAAAATATTAAAAAAAAAAGCACAAATCCCATTCCTGAGGGCTCCTCTGTCATGACTAGTCACCTCCCAGAGGTTCCCTGCTCCTGATACCATCACACTAGGGATTAGAGCTCAGCATAAGGAAATGGTGGTGGTGGGAGGTGCGCACATTCAGTCCATAACAACTGGAAAAGATTTCATTCTTTGGTTGCACATTTTTAACCCACTCTTCAGTAATTGAATATTTCTCAGGTTTGTAATTTATTATTGCTACAAATAATAATGTGATCATCATGGTACATAAACACTGGTCTCCCTTTC
Source organism: Canis lupus baileyi (assembly GCF_048164855.1). Classification (NCBI taxonomy): domain Eukaryota; kingdom Metazoa; phylum Chordata; class Mammalia; order Carnivora; family Canidae; genus Canis; species Canis lupus. Next base: position 23,388,049 of record NC_132865.1, read on the forward strand.
TGCTTGCCCTGATAGCTAAATTGTTTTCTAGGTAAATTACATTTAAATTAGTAGGCTGAGGAAGTAGTAATCCCAGAGTACCCTGATCACCACTGTATATTATGATTTATAAATACATTGATTTGTTGGTGGAATTGAAGTATCATCTCGGTCCCTTAATTCATACTTTGAGATTGCTATGAGGTTGTACCTCTTCTCTTTACTTATGATTCCCTTGTATTTCCTCCACTTCTGTGAATTATTTGTCCTTATTCACTGCCTACTTTTCTACTGTGATAGTAATTAATGTTTTTTATGGGTGGCCTTGAGTACTTTATACATTAACTCTTTGTTGTACTTTTGGCAACTATTTCTCCTAACTTTTTCTCTTTGGATTTTCGTTGACTTAGTTTTTGGTATGTGAAGGTTTAATATGTATTATTCTTTTTCTTTCTGAAAACTCTTATTATTTTTATGCCTCAAGAGTCCTTTCCTATCTAGAAATAAGATATTCATCTATGTTTCCTTTAGACGTTTCTAATTTAATTTTTTGTATTTAGTTTTTTCATTTGCATGGTACAAGAAAAGTGTAAAAAGTGACTTAAAATTAATGAACTTTTCTAATCAGTCATTAAATAACTCTATTCTTTTCTTCTCAACTTATTGTGCTTTAAGTGATAAATACTATTAAATTCTAATTCAAATCTGTGCCTGGGATTCTTGTTTTGTTTTTGTCAGTTTATATCTGTTCTTTTATCTGTACAATACTATCTTAATGAAAGATTATGTTTAATTTCTCAGAATTAATCCTTTCTCTAAATGGTGTTCTTTTTGAGGATTTTCTTTAAAGTATTCACCTGGAGTCTTTTTTTTTTTTTTTTTTTCAGAAACAATTTTCTCATGTTCTAAGAACATCAAAATGGAATTTTGATTAGAATTGCATGAGACCCAAAAATTACTGTAAGAAGCATTCATACTTTCTCAATGTTTATTCTTTTCACTCATCTATTTTTTTCACTCTTTACTTACATCTTCATCTTTTAGTAAAATTTTGTAATTTCCTTTGTACAGATCCTGCACATTAAAAAGTTTCTTTTCCTAACTATTTTTGGGTAGTATTGGAATACAATAGCTATTTTATGGCTGCTAATTTTTATGCTATTACTCAGGAAAATTACTGATACTGGGAATTTTTTGTTAATTTAGCCATTAACATATCTGTAGAGTAAATATTTCAAAACCAAACTATGGCGAGAAATGTTATAGTTTATTTCCCTTTCAATAAGATAAAGTTAATTCGATTTATTGTTTTTAGCCATTAGTGATTTGATTGCCTGATTTTGAATCTCCATCATATGGAAAGTTTCATGGTAGTTACGCAAAAGCTCCCAAGCTTTTCCACTCCCAGCATTGTCCCATAGTAGCTCTATGCTGCTCCTGAGTAATAAACTTTTAAGTCAGGAACACTTAGCCACCCCGCAGAATCCCTCTGGCTGTATCTGCCCCATGATTAACAAATGTTTAAGCAGGAAAGCATCAAGTGCATGAGATCGTAGAATCTTAGTATACAAAGCATTTTCTGATAACCTCATATATTATGGAAACAGCTCTGGGAAATATGGTGTATGTTGCCCTAGCTTGGCCCAGAATTGCTTTACTGTGATGGAGCTGATGAAATTGATGGTGGGTGCAACAAGTTGTTCTAATTCTCCCCTGCGCCAGTAGCTAACCTATACGTTAACGGTCCTATAGGTTCGCTAGGGATGTTGGCCCTAATCCTGAGAACACCCAAGGAGGTTTTGTGGGGAATCCCTGGGGGCAAAGCTAGGGCTTTGCAGTGACAGAAACCTACATTTTATTCCCAGCTTATGTACTAGCTTGTCAATTAGTGCGTCTCCAATCTAAGCTGCAATTTGGAATCACCTTGAGAGGTTTTAAAAAAAAATGGTTTCCTAGGTTCTGCTCCCAGAATGAGTTCGTTCTGAGTTGAGACCCAGATAGTGGTCTTTTAAAAGGTTCCCAGATGATTCCAATGTGCAGCAAAGGCAGAGATTCTCTGGAAGCTCTGAACCTGTCCTCTCCTCAGATACTACTACATCTAATAGCTTCTCAATAGTTTACAGATATTGTTACCATTAAAAGAAATGAAGACTTGGGATCTAGCACAAAGTCTATACTAAGGTAGGAGAAGGTATCCTCCAAAGTGTTAAAGACCTGTACCTTACATCTCTATAAGAGTGAGATGCTATTACTTTTTTAAAAAAACAGATTTTGTTTATTTATTCATGAGAGACACACAGAGAGTGACAGAGACAGAGGCAGAGGGAGAAGCTGGCTGCTTGAGGTGAGCCTGATGTGGGACTCCATCCCAGGACCCCAGGATCATGACCTGAGCCAAAGGCAGATGCTCAACCACTGAGCCACCCAGGTGCCTCATGAGATGCTATTACTTTTGAAAGAGAAAAAGCATCAAATGGGATTTCTGAAAGTACATACTCACTCCTACTACCTGTATCTGCTTTCTAGAATTCTCCTCTGTGCATCATTTTCCTGATTATTTCAAAGTGTGATTGAATTCCAGGGTCTCACATTTTTATTTCTTATTTATTGCATTACTAAGAGAAGGCAAGTAGAAAATATATCCAGTTTTCAAAATCGTTTCTATTTGGCGAGAAAATACTAAGCTCATATGGGCATTAGCCATCTATTTAACTCAAATTCCAGCTGATGATGGTTTAAATAAAGGCTCAAATTCCTTACGTTCTCCCTAAGAAACCCGACACAAGTCAACCGTGAGATATTTGACTAAGAGATGTAATAAGTCTCTTAAAACTTACCAAGTTCACCAAGTTTCAGGTGAAGGTAGCCTGCTTAAACATTCAACACAAGCACAAGATCTGTGGCTATGCCTTTATTTGTAATAGTCTATATGGCCTCCCAATATTTCAACCCTCCTGCCATTGTGCTTGTTTAGAAAAAAGTTCTGAAATAATTCAAGTGCAAAGGCTATATATATATATATATATATATATATATATATATATATATTATAATGATAAAAGACATATTGCAGAATTTTTTTTCCATATGGTACTAGCAATTTGGCTTTTAGTAGCAGTTTTTATAACTTGCAGCTCACCACTAAAATGTCAGAACCTGTGAGAATAAAACAACTTCTATTTTAGGTTTTAGATTCATTTGCTCTGATCTCTCAACCAGAAAAACTGACTCTAAAGGCCTCTTTATTCTGAATGAATTTAACTTCTAGTTCACTACTACCTTCTCAGTCTATTAAGGCTCAATGTTCCAGTATCTCTTCTCTTTGTTCACGTACTGACATTTCTTGAACATGTGCCACAAGGGGCAGGCTGTCACCAGTTAACAAACTGACCTTTATGGCAATGGAAACCCATGTAAGGGAAACCATATTTTAAAAGGAAAAATCACATTGCTAGAAGCCCATGTACAAAAGCCAAGCAAAGACTCTTCTGATTTTTAAGCCAATTCAAGCACTTTGAGAGAAAGTGGTGTAGACTAACTTGTTTTGAGAAAATTAACAAATATGACTTGGTGCTGGCTCTTAAATTAGAGACACATTTTATAATCATTGGGTGGTTTAAAAATGCCTGAAAAACTCACTGGGGAAGCATAACTTTCAAGCTTTTTCTCGCAGCATCACTTACTTCAGAGATGGTGACATCTTTATGCCAAATTTTATCATTTATTCAAAAGATAGCTACCTATGGATTGAGGGTTAATAATTTTTCAAGGAAATTAGGGCTTTTATTCCATCAATTTTATTCATGACATATATGTAACAAATTCCCAAGAGTCTACAATCTTATTTTTCAGAGTTCAGAAAAAACCCCCTACCAGCTACTCTGAATTACCCACAGTCTCAATAACATAACCGTGAGCCAGTAAACTTCACGTTCTCATTGATTTTCTACTTTGTGCAAGTGGAACAGGTATAGGCACTGGTGTCTCTGTATCTTTATGATAAAGTCACAAAGATCTTTCTCCTCCCAGTAATTACTAATCAATTCATCAAGGTGATTAGAATCTTCACAGTACAGTTGACTCTTGAACAAGGTTAGAGGTGCCTAACCCCCATGCAGCTGAAAATCCAAGTGTAATTTTTGACTCTCCCAAAACTTAACTACCAATAGCCTACTGCTGCCCAGAAACCTTAATGATAACATAAACAAGTTGACTAACACATATTTTTAAAATACATATTATATACTATATTCTTACAATAAAGTAAGCTGGAGAAAAGAAAATGTGACTAAGAAAATCAAAAGGAAGAGAAAATACATTTAAAATACTGTGCTGAAAAAATTTGTGCGTAAGTAGACATGCGTAGTTCAAACCCGTGTTGTTCAAGGATCAACAGTATTCACTGTCTCAGATTGCAGGGTCAGGTTCTCGTTTAACTTTGGAATTAATTCTTTAGAGACGTTTCTGTGCTGAACTCTTTAGAGGCCTTTTCTAACTGGTGCTATGTGGCAAAAGGTGGAAAGAGAAAAAGACACATTCTATGTTTTTTCTTTCCATGTGACTCACCACGGCTGTCTTTTTCCAATCAGAAGTCAGCCATTTTTTATCTCCATCTGATTGCTGCTTTATGTTATGAGGAAATCTCATTCCTGTCTACATAAAATTGTTCACCTTATCAGTAAGCTCTGGCAGTGTCGTTCAATACAAGTAGAGCCACTGACTCCAGGGAGCCGTTGAACAGTTGAAATGTGGCTAGTCTGAACTGAGATGTTCTGTAAGTGTAAAACCAAGTATGAATGAAAGAAAGCCATCTCAATAACTTTTTATAATAATTACATGTTGAAATAACAACATGTTGAATATACTGAGTTAAATAAAATTCATTATTAAAATTAAATTCATAAATTAAAATAATTTTTAATGTGAATGCTAGAAAAAATTTTTTTAAAGATTTTATTTATTTATTCATGAGAGACAGAGATAGAGAGAGGCAGAGACATAGACAGAGGGAGAAGCAGGCTCCATGCAGGGAGCCCCATGTGGGACTCAATCCCAGGACCACAGGATCATGCCCTGAGCCAAAGGCAGGTGTTCAACCACTGAGCCACCCAGGCGTCCCAATGCTGGAAAATTTTAAATTGTGTTTATATTTTGCCAATCTGATTATAAAACCCAAGCTTTTAACTTAAAAGGCCTTATAAGGCTTAATCGTCTGGTTCTCATCCTGCTTTTTCTCCCACTTATGGAGCAATCATTTAAACTCTATAGATATTAATTATATCTGTTGTGATTGTAGTGAGGGTCAAAATCTAGATGACCATCTGTAGTAGTATATTTTAGCTAGGTCATTGAGGTGGGCTGTAGAGGTGGGGAATACTCTCCCCAAAATGTAGAGGTCCCTTTTATTCTGTGTGGGTTTTCTATTATATTTATTGTTAGGTAACTTAATGTGTTTTTTTTTTTTTAAGATTTTATTTATTTATTCATGAGAGGCACACAGAGAAAGAGAGAGAGAGAGAGAGAAAGAGAGAGGCAGAGACACAGGCAGAGGGAGAAGCAGGCTCCATGCAGGGAGCCTGACATGGGACTCGATCCCGGGACTCCAGGATCACGCCCTGGGCTGAAGGCAGGCACTAAACTGCTGAGCTACCCAGGGATCCCCCATAACTTAATGTGTTTAAGGAAGTTTACTTCATTTAAGAAAGACTATCATGAGGCTCAGGAACTCTGGGACAAAGACTTGGAGCTTTGTTCATAAGAAAGAGTCAAATGCATGCAGATCTGTTGGATAGACAGGAAAGGTTCCCTGGAAGGAAAGATAGGCCCTTAGGAGAAAACTCCCAAGAATGAAGAAATGATACAGTTGGGTGAGCCAGACTCTATGTGTGAGGAGTGAGGCATAGGAAGATATCTGTGTTCAACCATGACAGCAATCTCCCTTCCTCTCTCCCACCTTACCCTGTCCCCAGAATGCAGTGCAATGTGAGAGAAAAATGGCTATATGATAGAGAAAGGGACAAGGCCACTGATGGTGCAAATAGTCCCATTGAGGAAGCTCTATGAAACAGCTGCTCACAAGGTGGTGGCAATCTTTTCTTGAGTTAGTGGGTAGAGAAGCCATGGACCTTGGAGTCTGAAGCCTCCTGTAGTAGAATGGTTCCAACCCACTTGTGGAGCAGAGCAGTGTAGTCTACTGAACAGAAGGATCTGGAAATCACAGGCAGGGACTCTGTGAATGTGTGAAGCAATGTACCTTTTCTCCCTACCTTACTGAGAAACTGCTATGGCCTAGGGAATATTTGCACCCCTGGAAGATTCATACTGACCGAAAAATAAAGATTTCAAGAAAAAAATAATTGTGAATGAGTGAGGGACTTTGAAATGTTAAAATTCTGGGATCTCATTACAACTATGATCTATTTCCATCTAGTACTAGAAAGAGCATGGCCACATCAATATCTTTAATGCAAGGGCATTTTGCAAACAATAAGTTACTATAAAAAATGCAAACTCATAGCATTATTTCAGTAGATATGTTTTTCTTAGGCATTACGCTAGACACAGAGGCATGGTCCAGTATGGGTGGGATATGTGAACAGATGCTGGAAGTATTGGGACAGGTGCCAAAAACAGCGCTATAGACCCGGTACAGTGGGGTAGGAGGGGTGGGAAGTGAGGGAAATCCCTGGAATAGCAGGAAAAGCTTCTTAGAGAAGATTCCAGATGAGTAGGAGTAATGTAGATGACCTAAACTGACAAGAGCATTTCAAAGAGAATGAACAATGCATGCTAAGATAAAAAGAAGTCAAAAGCAGGGTGTTATTAGGGGTATGCAAAGAGATCGCTGGAGCCGATGCCTTGCAAGGTGCCTGACACAGGAAAGAAAGAAAACAGCAGCCCGAATGTGGAAGGTTTTGTGTATATTCCCTACAAACATTTCTGACATAATCTTGTAGGTGATGAGATGTCATTGGAGGAATTCAAGCAGGGGAGTTCCTTAATCAGACCGCATTTCTGAGATTGCTCAGAGGGGAGTGTGGAGAGTTCTGTGCCCAGCAACACAGCAGGAAACCTCCAGAACCAGAGAAGGAGAAAGTACCGTGGGAAAGCAGCATGCCCAGGGAAGAGCTCAGACACAGGGGGATGATGAGACGCCTCTTAGGGATGCCTAGAAATGTATTCTCATGAACTTGCAGTAACTGGTAAATTCATTCACGAGCTCGCACAACTCTGAAATACCTTGGAAAACAGATGCACAAGAAAAGCATTAGACTGAAGAATCAAAAGAAAACCTGAATGGAAAAAGGTGTTTTTGTTTCTGGATAGGAAAATGCAACATTTAAATATTTTAACATTCACTATAACAATCTTTAAATTCGATGCAGTCTGATTGAAAATTCTACAGGATTTCTTAAAGGAAAGTGATAAGGAGACTTCAAAATTTATTTGAAGAAAAAAATGAGAAAAATAACTCGGAAAATTTTGAAACACTATATTACAAAAATTGCAATAAAGATATAATATTAAAAGTTTATGGTAGTTGTATAAAATAAATAAATTGGAGTAGCACAGGGAGTTTAGCAATAGATTCATAGAAATAGAACTCAGAATGTAATCAATCACTGTGGAATGGATGGAAATACTTCAAGAAATAGTATTGTGGCAATTTGGTAAAAGTAACAAAATCTGCCATCTGCCATATTATTGACTAAATAAATGTCAACTGGGGTAAAGACCAATATGTGCATGTGTGTATGTGTGTGCATGTGTACATATACAGATAATTAGAAGAAAATATATAGGTTTCTGTTTCTTAAGCTAAAAAAATTTGTCTTTCAATAGGGAAAAGGGGCCCAAGAGAAAATATTAGTATAGTTTTCTTTTCTTTCTTTCTTTTTTTTTTTTTTTAAGATGTTATTTCTTGGGCAGCCTGGGTGGCTCAGCGGTTTAGCGATGCCTTCGGCCCAGGGTGTGATCTTGGAGACCCCGGATCGGGTCCCACGTCGGGCTCCCTGCATGGAGCCTGCTTCTCCCTCTGCCTGTGTCTCTACCTGTCTCTCTGTGTCTCTCATGAATAAATGAATAAAATCTTTAAAAAAATATGTGTAATTTTTTTTAATTTAAAATTTTTTAAAGATTTATTTATTTATTTATTTATTTATTTATTTATTTATTTATTTATGATAGACATAGAGAGAGAGAGAGAGGCAGAGACACAGGCAGAGGGAGAAGCAGGCTCCATGCCGGGAGCCCGATGCGGGATTTGATCCCCGGTCTCCAGGGTCCCGCCTTGGGCCAAAGGTAGGTGCTAAACCGCTGAGCCACCCAGGGATCCCCTGTGTTATTTCTTTACTCATGACAGACACAGAGAGAGGCAGAGACATAGCAGAGGGAGAAGCAGGCTCCCTGCAGGGAGCCTGATGTGGGACTTGATCCCAGGACCCCAGGATCACACCCTAAACCAAAGGCAGATGCTCCACCACTGAGCCACCCAGGTGCTCCTAGATTAGTATAGTTTCCTAAATCAAAGTAAAAATAATTTAATTTCATACAACTATCAACATAATAAATGAACTTATTTATGGACAGAGTGGACAAAGGAACATTCCAAGAAAGTGGGCAAAGGATATACATTTTTTACAGGAAGGAAAATATAAACGTCCATTTAATGATTGAAGTTAGTGTGCTACTTCTCAAGAAAATGCAAATTAAAATGCTGAAATGCCATTTTTTGCCATCAGGCTAGCAAAAAGTACAAAATATCAAGTGTTATGAGAGGTGTGGGAAAATAGTTGCTCTCATTCATTTATTATGGGAATGAAAGTGCCCCTTAGAGGACAACTCAGCGCTACCAAATAAAATTTTTTTAAGGTCACATAACCCATATCTAGCATTTTCACTTCCAGATACTTACCAGAGAGAAATCATTTCATATGTGCATAGAGAGATATGTAAAAGAGGATTCTCATGTTATAGCATCGTTTGCAAAGGTAAGAAATTGGAAACAACCCACATGTCCATAGATAGCATGATAGATAAAATAGCTATGATGTATTTCTATAGTGAAATATAGGGCGGAAGCTATAAAGCACTGAAGTAGCAAAATCTTCATACTATTTTTGTGAACAGAAAAAAGGCAGTATCACAGTAACAGTTATGGAACACTGCTATGGTCAGAATGCTTATGTCCCCCACCCCCAATATGTTGAAACCTAACTGGCAAGATGATGGTATTGGAAGGGGGTGCTTTGGGAGGTAATTGGGTCATGAGTGCTCCAGAAAGATCCCTCACCCCCTTCTGCCATGTGAGAATACAAGGAGAAATTCATGATCTGGAAGAGGGCTCTCACTCTAACCTGAACATGCTGGCCCCCTGACCTTGGATTTCCAGGCTCCAGGACTGTGAGAAATAAATTTCTGGTGGTTATAAGCCACCAATCTGTGGTATTTTGTTAGAGTAGTCCAAATGGACTAAGACAAATACTACTTATGTAGAAACATAAACACATAAAATACATCTCAAATATATATATTTGAAATGCACAAAAATGGTCTCAAGACACAAGCCAAAACAATAACAAAAAAAGTGGTTTTCTTTGAGGTGGGGAATATGAATGTGTGGGATTCTTTTAAAAAAAATTGTGCTTTGCATTGCTGAATGGATATAAAAAATGCTGATTTATGATAAGGAACTAAAAGACATTTCCACTTGATAATTATACTTTTTCCTCTCTATGAAACAACATGAAATATAATCTGTTGACTACAGATAAATATTAGTAAGGTGATAAAAGCTTAGAATGGCTTCTGTGGGGCCCAGGACTCCACTTGAGGTTAAAAGCCTTAAGTTTGTAGGGCACCAAACCATAAGGTATTATAATCATACTATCAGCAAGGAGTCATGTACTGGAAAAAATGATAGGTGGGTTAATAAAAGATGTGATGGTTGATAGTGCAGGTTGTAGGGAGGCAAGATTTTGAGAATACAAATAAGAGAATGGTAAAAATCTAAATTACAGGGGTGTTGATGAACTGGAAGAAAAAGAGAATCCGGTAACTACAGGTCTTTTGAAGTTCTCTTCACTAAATTGCCTGCTCTGATTGCCTATTTTCTCTTGGTGATTTGACTTTTTCTTATTGATTTTGTTGGGTATTAACCCTTAGTATTTGTCTTGAGAATATTCCTGTCTTGAGAATTACAGAGTGAGAAGGTGGAGGAAGATGAGAGTTATGGTCAGAGAACCTGAATCCCAGCCTCAAGGGAATGAATGATTTGCCTAAGTGGAATGAAGATGAAATTCACTGACTTGAGGCACAAGAAGTTCTGTGACCAGGGAGTTGGGTGCTTTGTACATATGAATTCAGAGGTTATTTATGATGAAACTTGGATTATGTCGGAACAGGGGTTGTAAAATGAATGCTAAAGTCTTGGTTAGATTCATTGGTGGTAAATTGGGGGGATGAGAAACAGAGAGTTTGTCAAGTTCCTTATAGCCAGATGAAATGCATCCTAATGGAGGAGAGGCTTGCATCTAGGTGGAAGCATCATGGCCTGGACAGGAAAATGGAACCCTATGAGAAGGCACAAAGTAACTGGCTTCATAGCTCAATGGGCTTGAGAAATAAATCACTTTTATTTGAAAGGTATGCTATGGAACTTGTGTCTCTAAGGCAGAAATAAGTCTCAGTGACTAATTCCTAGAGTCTCTAGTCTCTATATACTCATAATTGTACAGATGAAATTAGGGGTTGAGAAGGGAAAGATGGGTGCTTCACATTTCATTGGCAATCTGTGAATTGTGTGAGGACCTACTGAAACTCCATCTCGAGGTTTTTTTATCTCTAATATCTTATCGATATATAATTTTGCTTTATTGAACCAGAATCACCTCTTTCATGTCTATGCAAATGCCAGCTCTTCCTTCTGGTTGGAGGTTGAACAAGGTCCACTATGCAATAAACACTTTTCCAGGTTTTGCAGTTGCACATTTTCAGTAAGGTCCTTGTTTCCATGGAGTTTATCTTCTAATGGGGAAAGGGAGTATAGATCAATTTGTCTATGTTAACAAATAGACACATAAATGGAAAGTTTGAAAAGCACTAAGTGCCATGAAGAGAATGAAACACAGTGATGTGATTGACAAGATGGAACTAGAGGCAGGTTTACTTGAAGCCAATAAAGCTAAAGCCGAAGGGTCCCTCCATTACAAAGACCCTTTCTCAAAGCTTGGAGAGCTCTACAAATGTGTTCACATGGTCATATTTACCAAAGTCAGATATTTTATCCTGTCTCATTCCACCCTGATTCTAAAGAGGGTCTCAAAACTAATTAGGTTTTGGAGTCAACCCTGTATAAGGACTAATTACATGTATTCATCAAAAGAAGCCCTACTGATAGGGAGAACACAATGACCATAGAGTAGCCATTTGAAGAAACGGGGCCAGAGTTTTCAGGCAGAAGAAATATCAAGGAAAAAGCCCTGTGCAGAACTGAGCTGGAACTAATGTGTATGAAGCTAAGTAAGTGAGGTGCAGAATTGTGAGAAATGAGATAGGGAGGTGAGCCAATGGCCCAGCCACATTGGGCTTTGAGATATTTTAAGGAAGTTGGATTGTATTCCAAATGCAACGTGAAGCTGATGAAAGGTTTTAATGGGTGTCACATAATGTAATTTAACTTTCAAATGCTTATTCTGGCTTCTACCAGGGAGACTGCTACTGGGAGGAATGGAAGCAGGGAGACCAGTCAGCAGGCTAAGGCAGAACTGCAGACAAGAGGGTAGGTCTGCTTGGACGAGGTTACTAACATTGGAGACAGAGACTCAGGATATGTTTTCAAGGAAAAGTGGGCAGGAATTTTCAATTTATTTGCAATGAAGATGAGGGATAGGAAGGAATCAAAGAGAACTCCTGGGTTCTTTGAACTGATGGAGAATTATGCCATTTACTCAGAAGGAGAATATTGTGAGTATAGATTTGGGGGAAAGGTGGAACCAAATCCCTTTTCACCATGGTAAGGCTGTGATTACTATTAGTTATTCAAGTCAGCATCAAGGAGGCAGTTAGATATTGAATTTGGACATCAATGGAGAGGCCAAATAAAATTATAATTTGGAATCATTGGCATAGATATCCATCTCTTACCAGGAGATTAGATTAAAATACCTACAGATAGTGTCTAGTAGAATCATTCAAATCTCTCCATAATCTGCATTGTTATTTCCCACTATTTATACTATGATTCTTAAAATGAATCATAAAATAAATAATAAATGAATAAATAAATGAAATAATAAATGAAAAAATAAATTTTTTCTTATTTTCTGTATTCTTGCCTTTAACCCTGGGATGCCGGGGTGGCTCAGTCAGTTATAAGTGTCTGCCTGCAACTCAGGTCCTGATCCCAGGGTCCTGGGATAGAGCTTCCTGTGTCAGGCTCTGGGCTCAGTGGGAGTCTGCTTCTCCCTCTCCCTCTGCAGCTCCCCTCGCTTGCGCACATTCTCTGTCAAATAAATAAATAAAATCTTTAAAAAAATTTCCTTCCAGTTGGTTTCTTTCCTTCTGCAAACATCCAAATTCTATATATCCTTCAAATTCTAGCTCAAACACCCACTTTGATGTTAGTTTGGCTTGAGCTCGCAATCCCCAAAACAAGCAGTACTTCCTGTGAATAAACCTGGGACTTTATCTGTACCCTCATTTTCTATTTGGCCTAGAGTGACTTCTAGTACTGTATTTTATCCTAATACTCTCAATAGCCCTTTAATATTCCTAACATTCTTTACTTCTTGAGTACAGGATCTATATCTCTTTCATGGTCCAGATGATCTGGTGTGCCTTGCACGTAATCGACAATCAGGGGAAAAATCATATCTAACTACTATTAATCAATGAAATTAAGTGCAAGTTCTTATTTGGCCTGAGATTTCTAGGTATTTGCCATTGTGTAGCTAGAGTCAATATAGCATTTTACCTAAGATTCTAAAATTCCTTTATAATGATTATTTATTAAGTACTCTATCAGGGGAAGATTTTAAGTATTAAAAATGTTATCCACAGCCAGATATACTATATCATACAGAAACATAAACTGTTTATCTTTTTTATTAATTTAAATATTTAGAAATAGCTGTGCAATTACTGAGTTCATAAAGTTTTAAAAATCACAGTTGCTGTGGTGTGGTTTATGGGTACAGTTTGATGAGCTTTGATCTACTTCCTGTTATTATAGATAAGATTTGTCTTCTTTGAATAATGTCATGTAAATAGATTCATGCTGTGTGTACTTTAGTTTCCTGCTTCTTTGCTCAGCATACTATTTTTGAGGTTCATCCTTGTTGTTACGTATATTAGTAAAATTTTCCTTTATATAGCATGGATATATCACATGTCCATGTACTTGTTGGATATTTAGATTGTTTCCACGTTTTGGCTCCTTATTAGTTTTCATGACTATGTGGCACATTGTCCTAACTTAGCAGCTTCAATCAATACACATTTGTTGTCCCATGGAATCCTGGGTCAGGAATCTGGGCATAGCTCAGCGCAGTCCTCTGCAAGCCTGCAATCAAGGTGTCAGCCAGGACTGGATCCCCATCTGAAAGCTTGACTGGGGAAGGATTATCTTCCAAAATCAGGTTTTTCCTAGAGGCTGCAGAAGACCTGGTGGATTGCTTCCTGGAAGCCAGAAATAGAGAACAATGCTTTCTTCAGGGAGAGTCTGCTTCAGGAAGGGGTCTTATATAACATAATGTAATCAAGGAGGGATATTGCATTACTTGCCCATGTTCCTTTGTTTAGAAGCAAGTTTCAGGTCCCACCTACACCCAAGAGGAAGGAATTACTCTGGCACATAGCACCAGAGGATGAGGATCACAAGGGACACTGTAAAGTCCATCCTCCACATGGCTATTATGGATAAATTTGCTATGAGTGCTTATGTATAAAATTTTGGGCCAACATATGTTTTTGTTTGCTTTGGATAAATACCCAAGAGTGGAAATGATGGGATATGTGGTGAGTATATTTAACTTTTTAATAAACTGCCAAGCTATTTTTGAGAGTATTTGTACCATATTAAATTCCTACTAAAGCATAGAAGATTATTCTGCATTCTTACCAACATCTGGTAATGTCAGTCCCTTTATTCTTAGCCATTCAGTGGGTGTATAGTGGGATCTCATTTGGGTTGTACTCTGCATTTCCTTAATAACTAATGATGTTGAGCATTTTCTAATGTGTTTATTGTTTATTAAGATACTCCTTTTATGAGAGTCTATTCAAATCTTTGGCCTTATTTCTATTGGGTTGTTTGCATTTACATATTCTTGATATAAGCCATATGTCAGAAAAATATACTATGAATATTTGCTTTCAGTCTGTTGTTGTCAAAGAGGAGAAGGTTTTAATCTTGGAATCTATTTTATCATATATTTTTTTTAATATTCTGAACTTTCCACATTCCATCTAACTAACCTTTGCCTACCCCAAGCTCCCAAAAATTTCTCTAAGTTCTCTTCTCCAGGATTTAAATAAACTTCTATCTTTTATTTTTGGTATATAATCAACTTCAAATTAATTTACGTGTAAGAAGTAAAATAAGAGTATACTTTATTTTTTTAAAATAAATATTAGTTGTTTCAATATATTTTTTGATAAGGCTATTGATTTCCCTCTTAATATCTTGGATCCTTTGGTAAAAAATCAATTGACCATATATGCATGGATTTCTTTATTTCATTCCATTTATCTACATGTCCTTATGATAATACACCACTGTCTTTGTTACTATAACTCTATGGTAAATCTTCAAATCAACTGTTCTAAGTTCTCTGACTGAATTTTTCTCTTTCAAGATACATTGGCTATTCTTGAAGTTCTTTTTAATTAAATAGAAATTTTAAAATAAGTTTGTCAATTTTACCCCAAAAATGCTGCCTTGGATTTTGATTGGGATTGTGTTGAATCTACATGTCCATTTGGGAAGAATTGAGATGTTAGCAAGATTCAGTGTTCAAATTCATAAACATATAGCTCTCCATTTATATAGGTCTCTTTAATTTTTCTCAGCAATGTTTTATAGTTTTCAGTATATATGCCCCTGAACATATTTTTTGTTGTTGTTAAGTGTATTCTTAAATTTTTGTGGTTTGTGAACATTATTGTGAATAGTACTTGTTTTGAAATATTCAATTGTTTATTGCTTATGTGTAGAAATGCAATTGAATTTTATAAGTTGATTTTTTTAATCCTGTGAACCTAATAACTGAGATACTATGTTTCATAGCATTTTCATTTTTCCCTTAAAAACTTCTTATAATTTTTACTCACGAAGCCATGTGGGTATGGAACATTATTTGGGGGGGGGGGAAGGGGGAAGGTTTTAACCTAAATTAATTTTATCCAATAGATATAAAATCTTTAAGATTTTATATTTTTTATGAAATAAGTTTGGTAATTTGTATCTTTCAAGATACTTGTTTATTTCATCAAGTTCATCACACATATTGACAAAAAAATGGTCATAATATATTCTTACAGTCCCATAATGTCTCTAAAATGTGTAGTGATATCTTCACTTCTTATTGCCTTTACTCGACGTACTGCTGTAGATTCCTAAAGCTGAACTACAGATCATTGCTACTGAACCATTTCTTTTATAATATAAGTAGGTTATATTTATGGCCCAATGTAAGTTCAGTCACAGTGAATATTATACATTTTGTATCATTCAGTTTTGGGGTATAATGTTCTGTTAAATGTCTTAGGTCAAGTTAGTTGATGGTGTTGGTTCTGTGTTCTTGAGCCATTTTGATTTCCTCTCTAGTTTCTTTTTTTCAACTTCTGAGGAAAAGAATGCTGAAGTTTCTAACTCTATTTGTATCAGTTCTGTCCAGTTCTTACTGTAACAATTGGAAACTCCATTATTAGGTATTCACATTCAGGACTGCTTTGTCTTCTGGATGAATCAACCCTTTATTTTTATGAAATGTTCATCTTTGTCATTGGTTAACTTGTTCTAAAAGTTTACTTTGTCAGATATTAACATCATCACTTTAGCTTTCTTTCTTTCTTTCTTTTTTTTTCTTTAAGATTTTATTTATTTATTCAGAGACTGAGTGCAAACAAAGGGAGGGACCGAGGGAGACAGAGAATCCCAGGCAGTCTCCATGCTCAGTGCTAAGCAGATACAGTGCTCCACCATGAGATCATGACTTGAGCCAAAATCAAGAGTCAGGTGCTTAACCAAGTGCCACCCAGGTGCTCCACCATCTAGCTTTTTAATGATAATTGTTTGCAGTGTGATATGTTTTTTCATATTTTAGGGTTTTTTTTTTAAGTTTTTTTTAAGCTTTGGGATCCCTGGGTGGCGCAGCGGTTTGGCACCTGCCTTTGGCCCAGGGCGCGATCCTGGAGACCCGGGATCGAATCCCACGTTGGGCTCCCGGTGCATGGAGCCTGCTTCTCCCTCTGCCTGTGTCTCTGCCTCTCTCTCTCTCTCTGTGACTATCATTAATAAATTAAAAAAAAAAATTTAAAAAAAAAGTTTAAAAAAAAATAAAGTTTTTTTTAAGCTTTTATTTATTTATTCATGAGAGACTCAGAGAGAGTCGGAGACACAGGCAGAAGGAGAAGCAGGCTCCCCGTGAGGAGCCTGATGTGGGACTCGATCCCAGGACCCCAGGATCATGGTCTGAGCCAAAGGCAAATGCTGAACCACTGAGCCATCCAGGCATACCTCATCTTTTAGTTTTTTTCACCTAGTTGTATCTTTGTGTTTAAAATGAATTTCTCATAAATACTTTTTGCTGGATTTTGCTCTTTTGTCCAATTTGACAGATTCTTTTTTTCTTTTAATTGCAGTTTTAACTATTTACAGTTAAAATTACTACCAGTGTGGTTTTGTTTAAACTACTATTTTTTCTCTATTTGTACCATTTGTTCTTTTTTCTCCATATCTTTTTATTTCTTCCTTTTTTTAATTGAGTATATTTTAGAGTTTTCTTGATATTTTCACTGATGACTTCGCTCTGTTTTATTGCTTTAACACACGGCTTTTGCCAGGCTTTATAATATACAATTACATCGTATTACAATCATTTTTTAAAAAGATTTTATTTATTTATTCATGAGAG
Source organism: Canis lupus baileyi (assembly GCF_048164855.1). Taxonomy (NCBI): domain Eukaryota; kingdom Metazoa; phylum Chordata; class Mammalia; order Carnivora; family Canidae; genus Canis; species Canis lupus. The sequence continues at coordinate 23,405,163 of NC_132865.1, forward strand.
ATGCAGAGAGAGAGAGAGAGACAGAGACACAGGCAGAGAGAAAAGTAGGCTCCATGCAGGGAGTCTGTTATGGGACTCTATCCCAGGACTCCAGGATCACACCCTAAGCCGAAGGCAGGTGTTAAACTGCCGAGCCACCTGGGCTGCCCTACAATCATTTTTTTTCCCCTGCAATCATTTTTCAAAGAACATAGTACCACTTCAATTATAGCACGAAAATCCTAGAACAATATACTTCCATTTCACCCCTACCATCCTTTCTGCTCTGGTTACCACACACATTACTTCTACATATATTATAAACCTAACTGTACATTGATTTTATTTTTAAGAAATTGTTTTTCTCAGTGAGTTAAAAATAGGACAAAGTCTTTTATATCTACCATTTCTGTCACTCTACATTCCTTTGTATAGGTACGAGTATCCCCTGGTATCATTTTCTTTCTGCCTAAAGAACATTTTTTCACATTTCTGTTAATGTGGGTCTGCTAGTGATAAATTCTTTCTTTTGTTTCTCTGAAAAATAAACTTTTATTTTGGCTTCATAGTTGAAAGATTTCTAGGTTAACAATTTTTTTTCTTTCTACACTCTCAAGATGTTATTGCACTATCTTCTGGATTTTATCATTTGTAATAAGAAATCTGCTGTAGGGCTTATACCTGTATGTCATATGCCTCTGCCTCCCCACTATTGCCTTTAAGAGTTTCTCTTTATGACTGTTTTTAGGTAATTTGATGATAATATACCATGTGTCTTTGTTTGTTGTTTGGTTTATACAACTTGGGGCTTATTGAGCGTATTTCAACTGTAGGATTATAACTTTTATCAAATTATGAACATTTTCACCCATGATTTCATCTATTTTTTTTTCCCATCCCTCCAGTTTTCTTCTCTATTGGGAATCTAATTGCATATATCTTAGATTGCTTGATATTGCTCCAAAAGGCACTAAGATACTGGGTTTTCTTTGGAGGAAGGAGGGGTCAATTTATTTTTTCTTTTCTTAAATAGCTTTATTGCTGTGATTATAAACACAGTGATCTTTTTCTTTTTCTTTTTTTAAAAGATTTTATTTATTTATTCATGAGAGACACACACAGAGAGAGGCAGAGACACAGGCAGAGGGAGAAACAGGCTCCATGCAGGGAGCTCTATGTGGGACTCCATCAGAGGACTCCAGGATCACGCCCTGAGCCAAAGGCAGATGCTTAACTGCTGAGCCACCCAGGCGTCCTGCTATGAATTTCACCCAATAAAGGTTTTTTAAAATTATTTTTAATAAGGTTAGTATTTATTTTTCATTTTTTGAGGTTTCATTTGTTCTACCAGGTTCTGTTCTCATCAAGCTCATTTAAAAAAAAACTTTAAGTGCATTTATAGTTGCATTTGTAACATTTGCCTGCTCATTCTATAATCTCTAACATTTCTATATCTATTTCTAATTTTTCCCCTAGTTATGAATCATATCTTGTTGCTTCCTCAGATGCCAACTAATTTTTGATTCATGCTGAATATTATAATTATACATTTTTGAGTACTAGATTTCGTTGAATATCTTTAAAAAATCTTTTAATATGTTGGAACAGAGAGTTAAGTTACTAGAAGATCAGTTTGATTATTTTGAGGCTAGGGCAGTTCTAGAATTTTTGTTACTCTAGGTCTAATTTGTCCCATTACTATGGTTTGATTTCGTGAGGAGTCTACAGAATGTCCTATGTTATCCATCTGGTCTCTCCACTCTGGATGGAGAAAATGTGATTGGTTCCTGGGCTTGTGTGAGCTTTGGGAATTGTTTGGATTACATATTTTTTGGGTAATAGTCTTTCACCAGATGTTGTTCTTTGTCCAGCATTATACAATTTTTCCCTAAGCATGTGCATATTGGCAATCAGCCAGAGTCAGGTGAACATCTTAGGGAACTGTGGAGCTCTTTCTTTGAATAACCCCCTCCTCCTGAGTAATAGGACATACAAATTCCAGTCACTTTGACACCTAACTCAAAACTGTCTTAACTCATCATCCTCTACTCAGTTTCCTTCCTTTTGCTACAGTCTGGAAAATATCTCTAAGTAAAAATCTGGTGCAATCATAGGATTCACCTCATTTATTCCCACTCTCTCAAAGAACAGTCCTGTGCCACCTGTTGTCCAATTTCTGAAAATAGGAGTTTAATATGTTTTGTCCGGTTTTAAAATTGGTTATGATAGAAAGGTGTGTCTATGGAAGCTTTTCAATGCCTGAATTAATGGTTTTGAACTGAGATTTTTTAATGCTAGGACTTCTCTAAACCAAAGTATCTTAATATTCATATGTGCCAGAGACTGTGCTTAACATGTTATGTGTGTTATATCTTTTGGTCTTCTCAAGAATCTTTTCATGTATGCACTATTCTTTTTCCCAGTTTAAAGACTAAAAAACAGGAGAAGTTAAAAATTCCCAAGGTCCCACAGCTAGTAAATGGCACAGGTGGCTCTCAGACACAGCCCTGCTTCATACTAGTCTACAGTCCTAATCAGTCCTGTCATGATATGGTGGATTTACTTACTGCCTTGGGCATGTCTTACAAGTGAGAGAAATAAAATTTGTAAATGATTTACATTGAAGACAGCAGGTTATATGCAAGGCTATCCCTCTCTTACTTTCCTTAATTTGTATTTGATATTTTTTTGAGGGGTATAGTATACAAAGAATAATGCTATATCTAAAAGTTAACGATGGTCACATGGAAATTTCTTCTGCACATAAGCCTCATCTTTCACAAGTAACCTCTGGAGAATGGTCATAAGCAACTACTGTAAACTCTAAGTGTTATGAATGATTAATAAGAAATTTATAGCTGAGAAATTTATAGCTAAAACCAATAAAAAAAGTTAGAATACAAGAACAACTTAAGCAAACAACAAAAGACACAATGTCAGGTATTGAGTTCAAATAAATCTGGGCAGGCTCTTATTTATTCAAGGAGGTACTTAAATGGTCACATGAGCTTTTTTTTTTTTTTTTTCCTTTCTGGCAGTGGAGAATAAAATCCTCCTTTTTCTTCTTAAAATTGTCTTTCTTATTCTCTAGCATCTGATTCTCATAAACATGAGATAGTAATTTTATAGGCCTCTTCTTAGAGGTCAAAATAAAACTTTTCAGTCTGTGGTTTTTAACAAGTAGGGAAGTGGCAGTAAATAGAAGTAGGAGTTTCACTACAGTAGTTCTCTTGATTTCACCATTTTTTTCCTCTTTTATTATATTATAATTAAGACCTTATGACAATAGTCTTGTGACTCTTCAACAAAACTATTTAGATTTCATGACATTTTCTAGAAAGAAAAGGAAAGGTGTCATCTCCTGTAGTCTTCATGTAGGTAACCCACCAAGCATAGGGCTGAGGGTCCAGTGAGACCTTTAGAGACAGGATCACAGTTTACAGTTGTAAATGGAAGTTAAGTGTTTTCCCAGCTGGAAACTGTCTGTGTGCAGTTTATGTCACGTGGTCCAATGCAAGGTTTAACTAAATGGTTCTGTCTTCCCGAGGTTTATCTGTGGTCATGGTATCCTACAAGTAAAATATAAATGGTGTTAAGGTACTTTGAAATGTACCCCACCTGGCTGTAGTCCTAAGAGCTAAATGAAAAAAATATATATATGCCTAAGAGAATAGAAATTCAGCATTTTTGTTATATTTAACAGGTTTTCCTTAAGACACTTGCCCTAATGGTGTTAATGGGCTCTAATGTACCCTTATCTTTGCAAAGTCCTTTAACTTTGTTAAAAAAGTAGACCATTAAGGAAATTAAATGTGAGTAGGTGAGGAGAAACTGGGGCAAAGGACCTGACAGCTTTGTCTGTCCATTGCCCAGGATAGGTTTGCCTAAGTATTTTGTTCAAGAAGTAACACTAATGCACTATCAAAATCTACTTGAGATAAAACAGATACTTGATTTTCAATTTCTCATATGAAAGTAGGTTTTGGGGCGGGGGGTGGGGGTGAATGGGTGATGGGCACTGAGGCGGGCACTAGACGGGATGAGCACTGGGTGTTATTCTGTATGTTGGTAAATTGAACACCAATAAAAAATAAATTTATTATTAAAAAAAGAAAGTAGGTTTTATATGAGTTCTGTTATACTTATGTTCTTTCCATGTAATATGTCCTTAATTATATATCTATGTAAATGTTTTATATAACCAGTTATATAATTAATATTGTATTATCTATTCACATTATTCATATGTTAATTAATTACACAAAGTTCCATATATAAATATATATATTTCTGTCTCCTACTTTCTATAGTATTCATTGCATATTTATACTTTTTTTTCCCAGTAGTGTGTATTACATACACACACACACACACACACACACACACACTCTACTGCTATTTTCCATAGCCTATATTCTTATAAGCCACCATGAATAATTTGGGAGAATGAGGCAGTTAATGAGTTAATTAATTAACTAGACAAAAGAACTATATTAAATTACAGCCTAACTGTGTAATACCCTCCTCTTTGCTCACCCTCCTCTTTAATAGATCCATTAACCATAAAAGTGAAGCTCAGAGAGGGAAAGCAAAGAGAGAGACCATATACATCCAAACCAGAGCACAACTGACAGAAAGGGTAAAGGCCAAATAAATTGTGATTGTAATGTTCCTTTAACCCTTTTAATGCCCTAGTGAAGGAAGATTGAGTTCACCAAAAGGTGCTGTTGGAAACCCTGCAGAACTGATCCTGTAATAGTTCTGAGGGGAGCAGAAGGCCTTTCAAAGAGGAGCTTGTGGGCTACAAGGGCCATTGGCCTGGGAGGGGTTAAGCAACTTTATCTGATCTTCAGCTCCTTTTGCTGAACAATTAATGACCTACAGTCTGGAGAAGTTAAAAGCTAGAAGTGAAGCCAGGGCTCCTCAAGACTCCAGCTGGCATTAAATGACAATGAAGAATTCAGAGGCCAGACAAAGCTGTTATTATGAGCCACTGGCGAGGAAGAAAATAAAAATTTTTTAAAGGGGCGGGGGGTGGGGGGAGAAACAAGAATGGAAAACAGAACGTAGGAGCAACTTTTGCTTGGTTTTTTAAGTAAACTAAACCTCAGTTGTTAAATCTTTTTGCCTTTGTTGATAAACTTCTTTGATAAAATTTCAGTTGCAAAATACTTTTCATGCTGCTTATGAAAGTGCTGATAAATAAATGTGTCGGTGAAAAGTTTATAATCCTTGTGTCAAAGAGGAAGACCTTCCTCTGCCCTGTCCTTCTAGCTGGACTTAGAATCAACTTGACGTGAGACAGATGAACAGAAAAAAATCAAATTTAAGAGGCATATGTACGGGGAATCCACACAGATATGGAAATTCCAAAGACAGGCCGGCAACATGAAGCTTATGAGCTAAGGAGAGGGGTAGGGTCTGAGGATACAGAGGAGAGGAAGACAGCAAGGAGGTGAAAAGAGATGTTTGGGATTGCTCCATTATGCAGACGAGTTCCTTTGGCAAAGGGGGGGGCTTCGTTAATACTTCTCTTCCTGTTGCAGGCTCTCCTTTTCTATGTAAATTTAGGCAGTTAAGGGGAAGGCGGAGCGCCTTTCCTGCATCTGCTGGGTATTTGTTACTTTTAACACAAAATAATCTTGATGCCAAAGTGGCACATTTTGGGGGCAGCCTGCCCTGGGCCCCTACACTTGCAAAAGCAAATACGATGATCAATTATTTTTCATTTAGCTTTTTCATTTCAACCAAAAGGCAGTTAGTATTATGGATTAAACTCCTTGGAAATGCTTCTGGCTGTCATTTTAACTGAAAAAGGAATTTTGATTTATTTCCTTGATACGCTTTAGAAAAACATTCTAATCTCACAGCCTTTGATAATAGACTCTGAGAATCACCAAATTGCAAAAGATAAAAACTTGTAACTCTAGGCATTCGTGTGTGACCAATATTATTGAGGGAAATAAAACATCTCCAAAAAAACCTTAGAATCATAAACTGCTTATCAGAATTTTATGTGCCAATATTTTGGGGACCGGAATATGTGTTAAACTAATCTGAAAACTAACAGAAAAAAGTACTGATTGTGAGACTCTGGGAACATCTATTACAGACTATTACTGATACAAATGAGTCGAGGTAAACAAAGAACGTCTATTGCTGCAGGTCTAGGACAAGTAGGAATCTCCAAAATAGCCAAATGAATGGCCTTGGGAGCCCTGTCTTCATCTTCCATCACAATTCACTTACTAAACTCTTGATTACAATTGTCAGTAAACTAGATACACGGCACATGGAGACACTTCTTTCTGGGAGATTTTTGCATGTAAAAACACGTAAGAAAATACACAGACAATAGAATTTTTAAAAGACAAGCCAGGCCTTGAGTGAATAATAGGATGTGAACATTAGATACACATGAATATATACTAAGAGATTCTGTGTGATCACAATTGGAAAGAATTGCCATTGTGATGTCTTAGGATTGACATGCTAGTTTAAAACTGAAGGCCCATCCAGTGGCAAGGAATAACAGTTTTTGGTTAGAATTCATAAACACAAACTTGAAGCAGAGTAATCTCAGTATATTCAAAAGATTTCATCGTTTTAACTCACCATTGTTCGTCCTATTGTTCCAACCTGCTACTTGTATCTCAGGCCTGTTGATTGATAATGCTTGCTTCAAAGATTTTCTCCCAACATCCTCCCTCACTAGGTTTTTATGTTCTTCCAGGGTAAACATCCCATTGATCCCATTAAGGTCTGGAACTCTACTCCAGTTTAGTACTTACTGAAAGAGAATCAAGGTATGGTTGCTTCCCTAACTTAAACCTTGAACTTGGGAGTCCCTTGGACAAATTCCCCTTCATAAGCCTGAGGTACCCTAACCATCACCAAAATTGATGATTTTTACATTTCTCCTGGGGGGAAGTAGGGTTAGTAATTTTAGGTGTTTGTTTTGGTTTGGTTTTGGTTTACATCACTGTATAGTCAGTGTCCACATTTCCCCGGAGGCAATTTATTCAATCACTAAATGGTAGAACATGAATGGTTATACATTTCTCTGGAAGATCTTTCTCTCTGACCCTAGCTTATGGCTCCTCACTCTCTGTGAGATAAAGTCAAATTACCTAGTATGGTATAAGTCACCTGGTATCCCAGCTGAAGCCAGGGACGATTTTTGCCCTCTCCTTATCTGCCTCTCTCCCTCTCTTTTTTTTTTTTTTTTTTAAAGATTTATTTATTTACTTGAGAGAGAGGGCAAGCATGAGGGGAAGGGACAGAAGGAGCAGGAGAGAGAGTTTTAAGCAGACTCTGTACTGGGTGCAGAGCCTGACATGGGGGCTCAATACAGGGCCCAATCTTATCATTCTGAGATCACAACTTGAGCTGAAACCAAGAGTCGGTCGCTTAACTGACTAAGCTCCCCAGATGCCCCTCCTTATCTTTTTATGATGTGTATGTTTTATTAACTGAATTACTACATTTAAATTATTTCCAGGGAAAATAAATTGTGATTTGGTACCTGGTAGAAAATTTAGCCTGGAGAAAGAGGGATTGGCATATATAACTAGGGTCAGGCATAGAATCAATGATAGTTTCAGCTATAGTGTTATGGCTGTTACTTGAACTTCACATCATCTTGCCATCCTAATAACAAAGGTATGTTCTGATGGAAGGAAACCTACTTTAAAAAGTTAAAAGAAGTTGGGATACCTGGGTGGCTCAGTTGGTTAAGTGTCTGACTCTTGATCTCAGCTCAGATTTTGATCTCAGAGTCCTGAGTTCAAGCCCGAGTTGGGCTCTGTGCTGGGCATGGAGCCTACTTAAATAACTTTAACAACTTGAATTCTAAGTAGTATTGCTATGAGTCTTTTCTAAAAGAGTGTAACAATAGAGGAAGAGAGGTTCTTTGTCCATTTTGAGTTGGGGTTGTCTGGAGTGATAGTGTGATGGTGGTAGAGTCATTGGTGACAGTGGCTCACATCGAAGAACATGGTGTAGAGGCATGATGGCACTGTGATTTGTGGCAGCCTGGAAGCAAATATCAGTTGTGCGGGTACAATGATAGAAACATACTTATGTAATACCTAGGGGTGTGCAATGGCCATATCCCCAGGGAATTATGGAATGATTTAAAAAAAGAGTTTTATCTGTTTTATTCAACTTGTTTCCTTGGAAACCAGTATTGGACCATACAAATGGTAGGCATTCCAATTATATTTCTTGAATGAATAAATGAATGACAGAGTCAATTAGCCATGGTGTCATAAAAGTGGACTATCACCTAGGAGTTATTTCAAAACGCATATGCCCAGAGTCTTTCCCACACCTGTATTAAAGATCTTTCTTATTGAGAGTGCCTGGGTGACTCAGTTGGTTAAGCATTGGACTTGATTTCAGCTCAGGTCATGATTTCAGGGTTGTGAGATCACTTGGCATAGAACATGCTTAAGATTTTCTCCTCTGCGTCTGCCCTTCTCAGACACTTGTGGGTACACACACACATGCATGTGCTATGCTATCTCTCTCTTTCTCTCTCTCAAAGAAACAAAACAAAACAAAACAAAACAAAAAACTTCCTTATCCTCATACAGATCCACTGTCCACCTTTCCCCACAATGCTCTGAACCCTGGGAAGTTGATATTTAATGGATTATAAAACATTTCCTGGACCTCCAGCTTCTGGCTGGATTTTCTCAATGAATAGCTGGAAAAACAAGGAAGAGAGTGAGATTTGGTCATTATCTCTCAGTCTCTCTCCCTGTAATGTTACTCTGCATTGACTAAAGCCATTTGCTGTAGATTAGGCAGCCCCCCCCCTTTTTCGTATATATATATTTTTTATTGGAGTTCGACTTGCCAACATACAGCATAACACCCAGTGCCCATCCTGTCAAGTGCTCCCTCAGTGCCCATCACCCAGTCACCCCATCCCCCTGCCCACCTCCCTTTCCACTATCCCTTTTTCATTTCCCAGAGTTAAGAGTCTCTCATGTGCTGTCACCCTCACTGATATTTCCCACTCATTTTCTCTCTTTTCCCCTTTATTCCCTTTCACTATTTTTTATATTCCCCAAATGAATGAGACCATATAATGTTTGTCCTTCTCTGATTGACTTATTTCACTCAGCATAATACCCTCCAGTTCCATCCACGTCGAAGCAAATGGTGAGTATTTGTCGTTTCTAATGGCTAATATTCCATTATATACATAGACCACAGCTTCTTGATCCATTCATCTTTCGATGGACACCGAGGCTCCTTCCACAGTTTGGCTATTGTGGACATTGCTTAGGCAGCCCCTTCTATACAGCTAACTAATCTGGGTTCTGGTAAAAACTCTTCCTTTTCCCCTTTAGGGTCCTCTTTCCTCTCATATAGTCCTAAGATGCTGGCGTACTGTATTATTTCCTCCTTGTTGGTGTAAACTTGCCCACACCTCAGGAAAGAGTACCTATATTAATTTCTTTTTAAATGACACCATTTTATTTTGCTAATCCTTTTCTGTTGGGATACTGATTGGTATGCCTACTCATTTAGTATTTCTAGTGCTGTGGTCTGGACATAACTTGAAAAATTTCATAGATGAATCTAATGAGCATTCCTGACTGTGAATCACTGATCCAGGCATACCAGACCCACTACAGTCTCCAAACATTCCCAACTGCTATGCTGCTGTATATATCATTCATGCTGTTTATGTTGCTAACCTCACCATACACCTTTTACTTCTTTCCTTAGGGACTCCCACTCCTCCTTAAGGACTCTACTCATGTGGTTCATCTGAAATCCTTTGGGAATCTTGTCTTATTTAGTCATTGTCTATACAGTCTGATCTTTAGTAGGTCGTCAATAAATATTACATGATGAATGGATAATGACATTGTTCTTTTTTTTTTTTGAAAATAATGACATTGTTCTAAGCGCTTCAGTAGAGTACAGAGGGATAAACTGTAATCCCTGACCAGTCAATAGTGGGAAACTAATACAGAAAACAAAAAAACATAGTTATGCCAGCAGATTGAAGGTTTGGCAGGGACTTGAAGTTCAGATTGAGTTTATATTTAATTAAGTAAATAATGGGGCAGACAGGGGACAGATCTGCACATACCATCCAAGTGTAGGTATACTACTGCCTTAGGTTTAGATGAAATAGTTTGTTTTTCTTTTTAATGTCTTATTTGATGAAGAGCAATAAACTGCTATGAATATTTCTGGGAGTGCAAGAGCTTTAGCTCTGCATGTGTTATCCTAATACAGATTATGATCATAGTCAGCCTTTGTTGAATCCCATTGCATTGTACCTTGTATAACACAAACTTGTTACATCTCTTGTTTCAGTTTCTTTGTTCGCTAAGTGGAAATTCTAGAATTTATTTTATAGAGTTGTGAGGATTCCATGAGAAAATTCAGGAAAAACATTGTTTAAGTCTTTGTCAATTAGACAGCACTCCCTAGGGATTAACTATTATTCTTTTTTAGATGTTTTCCTGTAAAATACACTGCTTTGCTTTCACCTATATGCCAACTCATTTTTGTTTTTACATTGACTCAATGTAAAAATGTAAAATTTTAAACTCAATGTTTTTACAATGACTCATTGACTCAGCTACTAAAGCCTCTGTGATAAATTATATAAACAAACTGAAAATGGAGCCCTAACACCTCCTGTGGACATCCATTCCTATTTAGCTTCTTCTGGTGCTTCCTTTCATCCTGGAAGTGCAGGCCTCCATTTCTTTTTGAAGAAGAAACTATCTCCTTGCTTTCCATCCTCCTATGCAGACTACACCCCAAGGAAGGCCTTAGGGTGCTAGTGGAGCAATAGAGCCCTACTCCTTATACCCATGACACATTAAAAAAGAAGATAGCCAAAGAATAAGGCTCAGGTTATAAAGGTTCTCCTCTGAACACAATCCTACACCCAGAAATTTAGAGGGAATCTCCAAAATTTCTATTTCACAATGAAAGGTAGGAAGAATTCACCATTTGCAGAGACCTTCTGAGTAGCAAACCAGCTTAAGATATAATGTAATGTTGAGTTCTCTTTCTGATAATTGGCATCATTTCTCTTGAAACATCTAATAAGAAGCTAATTAGAAATGTTTCTATTTCTAAACTGTAATTCTAGAAATTATAACATGAGATGGAACAATGGCAGAAGGTTTTGGTGTCTGATAAGGAATACTGGAAAGAGGAGCTGATTGGTAAAATTTGTCAGTGTTGCTTAGCCAGTACTACTTCAGTATTAAATGGATTAATAAGTTGGAATAAATCTATAATAAACGTAGGAGCTGGACATATAAATTTCATAGTAGAACACAATTCTTTCAGCTTTACTATACCAGATGAAGTGTCCCTGTGTTGTTTTGTGTTGTTTTGTTTTATTAGCACAGCTTGGTTTCTTAGAGACCAATCTGGATCTACAAAGCTCAAGACCAGATACAAGACAATACTATCCCATCAAGGTATGGGAAAGCATAAGACTTTATCATCTCTTGGTTTTAACCCCTAATTACAACAGCCTCAGACATTATCTTTTGCTACACTCTCCACTGAGGGCTGATGTTTCTATGTAGGGCACACAAAAGGTAGTAATAGATGAAAGGAACAGTGCTAGAAGTTTCCAATGGCTTGTAGTATTCAAAGCAACTGTAATCCCTATTTAGTGTATCTCTTCATGCCTACCACAGCATGTATTTATAATCTTACCCCAGGAGTATATTAATTATCTCCTTTGTCATATATAGTCCAAAGTGACATGCACTGTCTAAACATTCTTCAGAACATCATGGTTGTCCATTATAATGATGATGTCACATTGATAGCAATAGATGAGCAAGAATAGTGAGTACGTTGGAGGCTTTGGTGAGACACATGCTCCAACAGATAGGAGATAAACTCCTATTAGGAGAATATTATGGAATCAACAATAGCAGTAAGATTTTTAGGAGTTCAATGATTAAGGACATGCCAAGACATCTTCACCAAAATGGAGGACAAAAACTACATCTTATATTTCCACAAATAAGAAGGAAGCACAATGCTTTATAAGGCTTTTCTGGGTTTTTGAAGCAGCATATTCCACACTTGAGAATGTTACTTTAGTACATTTATCATGTGACAAGAAAGGCAAACAGCTTTGGGAGGGGACCATAGCAGAAAAGGATCTGTAGCAAGTCTAGGCAGTGTTACAAGTAGCTCTGCCACTTGGACTAAATGACCAGCAGGCCCTAAGCTTTCAGAGTTTCCGTGGTGAGAAAAAATGCCAGATGGACTTTATGGCAAGCCCCAGTAGGATAATTAAGATTTAGACCTCTAGGTTCTGGAAAGATCCATGCCATCTGGAAAGTAAGAATACCTTTATATTACATATTAATACCCACAAAAGATTATCTACCAAGTGAGGGCACTAAGTAACTAGGTAGATATAATAACCTGTCATTTGACATAGGTAACCTTTGTCATTAGCCACCGTTAGACTGGTACAATGAGTTAACCAATGCAGTATAGTTTTGGTGACAGGGGTGAGTGCTACATGTGGGCCCACTGGCATGGGCTTCCATCAATAAGACTGATGTACCTACTTAGGCTGCTGATGTCATACCTAAAAACATAAGAAAAACACTGAGCCCTCAAAAATCATCCCTTAAGGAAACCAACCAGTCACATGGTCAGAAGTTTATTACACTGGGTCTCTTATACTCTAGAAGGAGCTGTAAATTATCTTAATTAATTATAATTGATGAATATTTTGGGAATACTTTTCCTTTCCTTCTCATAGGATCTTAGTCAGCAATACTATCTGAAGTCTTTTGGTGAGACCATGGCCATATGAATTATCAGATCCATTGGTTCTATCACATGCTGTATTCCCGGGAACTGCTAAATTAAGTATTGGAATGGCCTGCTGATACACAGTGAGAACTAGTTCAGTGGTAATATTCTTTGAGAATCGAGAGCCATCCTCTAGATCACAATAAATACCTTTAATCATCAACCAGCCATTATATAGTGCTCTGTTTATATTGCATATAACACACAAGCTGGAAAATCAAAGCTTTAAAGCTCAGGCGTGGCCCTGTGTATAAGTTTTCTCTTACTTCCATAGCAAATTATGAAGAACTTAGTGGCTTATAGCAAAATACATTTATTATTTCACAGTTCCATGGACTTAGTCTCTGTAGAGTCTCCCAAGGCCAAAATCAAGGTATTGGCAAGCTTGTACAACTTTCTGGAAGCTCCAGGAATGAATCTACTTCTACGCTCATGTAGGTTGTTGGTTGAATTCAGTTCCTTGAGTATTGAAATCTTCAGACCTAAGACTGAAGTCCCTGTTTCTTTGCTGGCTGTTAACTGGGGCTGGCCTTTGTTCCTAGAAGATACCTACATTTTTTCTCAAGCTTTCCATGTGGCTGTTCTCCCAGCAATGGCAGGTTGAGTCCCTTTCATACTTTGAATGTCTCCAACTTCTTCTGCTGCATCTTTCTCACTGCAGTCAGAGAACATTTCTGTTTTTAAGGGCTCATGTAACTATATGATTATGTGTAATCACAGATTGGAGCCACACCAATAATCCAGGGTAATCTCCCTAATCTTAAAGGTATAACTTTAAGGACATTTGCAAAGTGTCTTTTGCTATGTGACATATTCAAAGTTTTGAGGGATTAGGATGTGGGCATCTTTGGGACCATACTGCTTACCATACACTCACTTACTTTTATTCTCAGTGACCTTCTTGGGCAATCTGTGCCTCCTGTCTTTCATTCTTGTGAGTTTATAGGACCTATTTCTACAGGGGAAAGATTTCTACCAGGGCACAGCAAGATTCCCAACCCATCTTATGGAAATTAGCAATTGATAATAGAGATTGCATTTGAAGAATGACATTTAAATCATATAAAATGCAGACATTAGAGCATCACAACAAAAAACAAAACAAGTGTAAAATGTGTAGTGCATGAGATCTTGGATTTGCAGGCAAAATTTCCTGTTTTCCAAAGACACAGTTGGGGTAAGGGTGGGCAGGGAACTATTTCTGCATTTCTATTTATTTGGGGAAGATTGAGAAGAAAGTGTGATCTGATAAGCTCCATAAATGATAGAAGGGAGGGAACCCATCAAGACTGGATGGCTAAGGCATTCCAGACATAGTTCAGGTCCTGGGAATGCACAGATGAAAGCACTGACGTGCTTTCCTATCTGGGTGAAGGGGATCATTTAGGTGGGGGAGTGTGGGGTAGCCAGGGAGGGTCCTGAGAAACGGAGCTGTGAACTCCAAGATGAAGCACTTAGTCATGATGTATATAGAAGAATTAAAAGCTGCTTTGGGGTTGGGATTTTTTTTTTTTCTTTTTTCAGGATGAGTGTAAAATGATCAAAGTGGTGGAAGGAAAAGATAATTTTTGGTGAAATATTTATGACCAATCTAAGGAGAAATGAGCATGGCTGTGTTTTTACTGGGTTATTTCCTAACAGTTTAAATGACTGGAAAAGAGAGAATTGGGTAATTGAGGAAATAAAATGTCAAAACCTCGAGAAGTTACACAAGAAAGCATAGCAACTGAAACAGTTAAAAATTTCTCTTCCCCCAAGTCTTATCTAAACTGTTTTTATCCTCAAGACAACTTCTCAGCCTTCACTGTCATAAGATGTCCTTTGTTGCTAAAGAGGATATGTTACTGGAAATGGGATAACTAAATAATATTTGTAGTAGCATGTTCCAAGGCACCAGACCGCATCAACAATTGTACCAAAAACTCTTTTACAAAACTTAGTGTAACTTCCTTTTGGACATTTTATATTCTTTTTTGAAAATTGGTAGTGTATATAAAACCCCAAGCCTTCAAGTGCTGAATTAAATAAACTGAAAAGAATAATAACTAACCTTCTATAGCATTAACTATATATTCAGAAGCTTTCTTAAAGCAATTAAGTAACATTATTCTTTATATTTTCATGACAAACCTAGGAAGCGGGTTGTTGTTGTTGTTGTTGTTGTTGTTGTTGTTGTTTTTAATAGAGTTTAAGTAACCTGGACATGGTTGTAGAGCAGAAAATTAGTGGATTTATATGAGTTTACTGTCTATGCTCTAAGTCACAACCCTGAGGATCAGCAATATAAGGCCTGTAGGCAGAAATTGGCCTGCCATTTATTTCTGCAAATAAAGTCTCATGCAAATAGAGCCATGCCTACTTATTTACATGTTGTCAGCTGTGGCTTTATAGTTGTGTAGTTGTAACAGAGAAGGTGGTGTGGCCTGCAAAGCCAAGCATATCAACTAACGGGCCCTTTGCAGCAAAAAGTTTGCAGATTCCTGGGCCACAGTCACCGTACATTTGCTTTCTGGTAACTGAATTTGAGTTTGACCTCATAGTAGAGTCTTTGTCTCCATTGAATCAATTTACCTGTTTCACTGGGTGGAGGTAGCTGAAGGTAAAATAACTTGCTGAGAATTGTACATATCCATGAGTTCAGGAAAGCATATTGAGCCTCTTTTCTCCTTTTAGTCATTACTTCATTTGGGGGAAGAAAAGTTCTGCCCTGCCTGATTCTAGTTAGAAACAAATCTAACTTTTGCAGAGGAAGCCTATTAGTCGGGGTCTTCAGAGAAACAGAATCCATAGGAGATCTATATAAAATGAGATTTATTCTAAGAAATCGGTTCGTGTGATTACAGAGACTGAGAAGTTCCAGTCTGCTGTTTGCCAGCTGGAGACCCAGGGGGTATGGTGAGCGGTGTGAGAACCAGGAGAGCAGGTGGTACAGGTTCCAGTCTGAGTGCTGGACAATACTGAGATCCCAGACTGAAAACTAGCAGAGTGAATTTTCCCTTACCTCACCTTCCCTTCTAGTCAGGCCCCCAACAGATTGGATGGAGCCCACCTGCCTTGAGGAGGGCAATCTGTTTCACTCAGTTCACCAATTTAAATGTTAGTCTCTCCTGGAAACACCCTCCAGACAGATTCAGAGTAGTATTTAACCAAATATCTGGACACCCCATGTCCCAGTCAAATTGACACATAAAATTAACCACCACAGGAAGAATTCTCTGATCTCTCTAATCCAAATCCCGGTCAGAACAGTCCTCATAGGCTATTACTCACTATGTCACAATAGGGAGCAAAGCTCACAAGCAACATTCAGATCCTGATGAAGAAGGATAATGTATAGGTAATTTATAAAAATAGTGCTTTCAGCGAACACTCTAATGGGATAATTGGGTGTTGCAGTTCTAGCAAAGTGAGGAGATTTTTTTTTTTTTTTAAAGATTTTATTTATTTATTCATGAGAGACACACAGAGACATAGGCAGAGGGAAAAGCAGGCTGCAGTCAGGGAGCCTGATGGTGGACTTCATCCCAGGACCCCTGGATCACAGCCTGAGACAAAGGCAGACTCTCAACCACTGAGCCACCCAGGCGTCCCTAGTGAGGAGACTCTTAACCCAAGTCTTAAAGTGGGGGAGGTGGGTCACCATGAAAGAACATTTCTTAGAGGATATTCTCTTTTTAGCTGATTCCTCATGGAAGACTAGGAGTTAGCTTGGAAAAGATGTTCCAGGGAGAAAGAATGGCTTATGCAAGAGTCTGGAGATAAAAGAGTGCAGGGGTTTTACAAAATTGCATGTACCTTAGACTGGAAAAGGAGACAAAGCAATGGATGAGAGAGGAGATGAAAAGTAAGCAGGTACCACATCATGAAAGGTTGTAGCAAAGTGCTTAAACTTTATGGAATAACAGGAGAATGCTATGATCAGATTTGTGCTAGAGTGATGAGTAACTGAATGAATTTGATGTTTTTTTAACAGTAGAGAGCAAACTTAAGGTGGCCAAGACCATGCATAAGGCATGGCGGACAGTTCAGGAGCTACCAAAATAATATGGAAGGAGTTGATGGTAAATAGAAAGAAATTGATGTTTCCAGAACTACTGATGTAAAAAAAATATTCTTATTAATATGTCTCTGAGGTTGCAATTGTGGAGGTTGAATCACATTTATTTTTCATTTCAACAAGTTTTTATTTTATTTTACTTATTTTTTTTAAAGATTTTATTTATTTATTCATGAGAGACACAGAAAGAGAGAGGCAGAGACACAGGCAGAGGGAGAAGCAGGCTCCATGCAGGGAGCCCGATGTGGAACTCGATTCCAGGACTCGATCCCAGGACTCCAGGATCACGCCCTGGGCAGAAGGCAGGTGCTAAACCACTGAGCCACCCAGGGATCCTCTTATTTTACTTATTTTTAAAGAGAGATCTCTCGGGCAGCCCAGGTGGCTCAGCGGTTTACCGACGCCTTCAGCCCAGTGCGTGATCCTGGATACTGGGAATGGGTCCCGTGTCAGGCTCCCAGCATGGAGCCTTCTTCTCCCTCTGCCTGTGTCTCTGCTCCCCCCCTCTCTCTCTGTGACTCATGAATAAATAAGTAAAATCTTAAAAAAAAAAAAAAAAAAAAGATAGTTTTCAAGTGGTGGGAAAGGGATGGGGAGAGAATTTCAGGCCAACTCTGCACTGAGCACAGAGCCTGAGTTGGGGCTTGATTCCATGACACTGAGATTGTGACCTGAGCTGAAATCAAAAGTCAAGCGCTAAACTGACTGGGCCACCCAGGTTCCCTTTCAACCAATTTTTAATTTCATATTTGTAAATTAAAAAATGACTTTAGATCCTTAGACTTCTCCCTCATTCAAGCCTACAGAAAAATGCATGAATATATCTAATATTAGCTTTAAGTTTCTTTAATATCTATCTGTCTGTGTCAATGATTATTTATTCTTTCTTGATATGAGCCATAAAGAAAATGTCTCCTGAGGTAATCATAAAAGACTTATTACTTCAATTTTCCTAAACTAAGCTAATTATTAAGAATACACTTAGTGCTTTAGAAACCACCTCCTGAGGTAGAGTTAATTACCTAATCATCCTGGACTCCTGGGACTCTGTAAGTGGAAGCAGAAGGGAAATGAAAGTCTCCTCTGGAGTGTTCTGAAATGCTCCCAAATCACCTCTGTCATTTTGACACCAGGTTGCCCAACTGTTAGATGCCAAAGAAAGGACATTTACTGGTTTCTGATTCTCTATCTGCATCCAATAAATAACAGCATCTCTCAGACCCAATAAATTAGGGGAAGGATATTTAACTAAAAAGAAAAAAAGAACAAAGAAGCTTATGAAAGGATAAAACATCTCTTGGAGGTAATGACTTTAAAAAAATATATGTAATTTAAGATGACAGGTAATTCCCCCTAACCTCTGAGGAGTTTTTGAAATACATCAGCCCAGTAGGTTATAGATAGGAGTCTTGTGTACCTGAAAATATACTTACTCTTCAGGGTAGTATGTGCTCATCCAAATCCACATAAAGTGAAAGGACTTCAGAGATTAAAAAAACACAATGCAGAAGTTTGATAACTTTTAAAAATATGAATTTTTAGCAGTCAATCAGAATATGAAAACCTTTTAATATGCTTTATTAGTGTATAATTGTATAGTTCTGGGCTTAGTGTTATTCACTGATAAATGATTTTAATCAAAGGAGAGGAATACTATTTAACAACAAAACCTACGTTTTCTTTAGATTTATTTAATTGTTATATTTTTGTTGTGCCCAAGATTGCGAATCCGAGAAACCACTGGGGAGCCGACACTGATGCAAGCACACGAGGGTTTATTAACAAGCTCGAGCTTGGGTCCAAGTATACCCGACACAGCGGAGCAGGGACTTGGACCCCGAAGTGGGTTACAGCTGGGTTTTTTATAGGCTGGTCTAGGGGATTTTCAGAAGGGATGGAGGACTTTCTCAAGTTCTGTTTACATTTTGATATGGGGCTTTCAAGGGCATTGAGCTCTGTTCTCATTCTAATATGGGACTTTCTACCACTGGTGTGGGCTCTGTTGTCTTTCTGATATGGAATTACCTGCCGAGGACATTGAGGACATTCTGCAGTTTTTCCCATAAAGTTCAGCTCTTATTCACAGGGGCCTAAGATGGCTGCACTTGTGCTAATGCTAAACTTTAAGTGGGATGGCCTTAATTTTTCTCGGCCTCCACAATTTTCACTAACTAAAAAGGGCAATTCAGGAACAATATTGATGTGAATTTTATAATTAAAAAAAAGACTAGGAGATATGATCTAGCACTTTGAAGAGTTCTGATGTTTTTTTTCTGTATTACTCTTTGTTCATACTGTGTTAGACTAAACTATAGATAGTTTGAGAGAACATTAATAAAAGAATAGTAATAGAATATATTTATTGAACTCTCATTTTGTACTAAAGAGTTTTTTAAATGCTTTGTATTTGTTATTTCACTTAATTCTACACTTGATCTTAGCCAAAATGCCGAGAAGCAATTTATTTCACTTAATTCTAGAAACTGCTAGGATGTAGATTCCAGGAGGTCAGAGATGATTTTGCCTGTTCTACTTCCTGGCACATCTCTTGCATTTCATCTCTGTTATATAGTAGGCATTGGATCGGAAACCACCTGGAAAGTAGGAGACCCATGTTACCCAATAACTAAACTTTGGCAAACCTGTCATCTGGAATAACCTGGAAGCCATCTCATGTGCCTTCTGAGTCTGTAGTTTTAAGATAAATGGTTACCAAGTGTTAGAATAGGAGTGTGTGTCGGTTTTAGGTTTGCATTTTTCAGGTGCTCTTTCAAGAAAGAGAACCCAGATCATGAAATAACCATCTGGATTGCATGTAAACATAATAGAAATTGGGAGTTCAAGAGTTGGAGGCCTTGCAAGTTTAGAAAAACCAATTGCTTACGGATCTGGAACAAGAAGGGAAAATCCAGAGAAAGATTTCAACAAACTTGCACTAATATCCAGCCCTGTGGCAAAGATCAGTTTAAGCATGTGGCCTGCCCACTTCAGTTTAGAAGTTCGGGAATCTCAAAGTATTAGGCTTTAAGTTGGAAGAGGAAAGGATAAATACACAGAGGCAATAAATAAATGAAGCTGGAGAATTACTCTTAAAAAATTATTTTAACTGTGATTATTGGCACATGGAACTTCCTTGAAACAAACAGATCAGAAAGAAGTATTTAAAGGAATTGGTTTGCCAAAAAGATCAGTAGCCAAAGCCCATACATTTACATTTAAATAGGTTTTTAAAAATGATGCATATCCTTGTCATGTCTGACTCATACCTTTACTATCTTATCTGATGGAAAGCATTTCCTAAAACTATAAAAAATATTAAGGACTATAAATAAAGTCACTGATAATACTGATCCTTGAAAAATTCACACTTAGGAACTTTCTTCCATTTTTTTAAGTTGGTCAGTCTTTTATGAAAATGAATAGTTATCCAGTCAGTGTTTCAAGTTCAAGGTAAGAGAGATTCCATTTTTATTCACTTATTCACTCTTTCTGCATTCATTTATTCAATAAATGTCTCTTGTGCTCCTACTTTATGTAAGACTTTAGGCTAGGCATTCACAAATATACATACTTTAAAAAATATATTTTATTTATTTATTCATGAGAGATACAGAGAGAGAGACAGACAGAGACACAGGCTGAGGGAGAAGCAGGCTCCCTGAGAGGAGGCCGATGCAGAACTCGATCCCAGAACCCTGGGATCACAACCCAAGCCAAAGGCAGACGCTCAATCACTGAGCCACCCAGGTACCCCCATACCTTTTTGATTGGCATTACATTAAGGAAAAAATATCCCTTGAATGATCGACCTACATGATGTGTTTTCAAAATGGTTATGATTGTAGATTTTTGTCATTAGGATGGATAATCTCTTTCAAAGCCATCACATCTAAAGAAGAGAGATATATTTCAAAAAAGAAA
Organism: Canis lupus baileyi; assembly: GCF_048164855.1. Classification (NCBI taxonomy): domain Eukaryota; kingdom Metazoa; phylum Chordata; class Mammalia; order Carnivora; family Canidae; genus Canis; species Canis lupus. Next base: position 23,425,960 of record NC_132865.1, read on the forward strand.
AAAGGCTCTTAGTAAGTCAGGAAAAAACATAAAATTACTCCAGAGTATAATTAGGATTTCCCTACTTCACCCTTCTATTAATTCAGTGAGAACCTGCACACAGCCTTCTGTTTCATAGCCAACACAGTATCACACTAATGATCCTAAGAAGTACATTATGGGATATATGTCTTTGAATAGAAAGGTATTTGTATACCATTAGGGAAAAACATTCAATTTAATAACTAAGTTTTGTATCTGTGTAATTTGGTTATTATCCTTAATTTTGATTGCTGGACTAGCTGTCAGCTGCAGGGAATCCCATTAACTTAATGTTTTCCTGAATGGAAACAGCTGTATAGAATAAAGAACCCTGGAATACTTATTTGCTCAGAAGTTATCAGTGTAGTCCCCTGGTAGCATTTTGTAAAAATTCTATGCTTCTTATGTCTCTCCATAAAGGGGAGACAAATAGCAAAAATCCATTCTAACTATGAGCAATTATACAACCCTATCTTAATGTATTTGGTCAAATTATGCTATATGTCTTTCAGTTTAAGTCTCCAAAGACATCTTATTATATTTACCTAATTTGAATTTATCGACTACATCACTTTGAGGTGTCAGATTCCTTGTAATTTATTGATAAAGAAACTATAATTCATTACTGTTGCTATAGGAAATTTGTGGATGGATGACAGGACTCGATCAAATTATCTTATTTGAGCAACTAGGTTGTCGAGGCTAATTATTTGAACACATATTTATTGACTATCTTCTATGTGTAAGCCACTGTTTTAGTTGTGGAGGATGCCAGGACTAGCAAGCTCTAGTCTAACCTGGAACAAGGAACAGAGCTAAGGCTAGTATTTAAATTATCTTAAGACAAAATCTGCTAGTAAGAGAGAAGACATACTATATAAGAGAGAAAACAAGAATAGTGGTGGATGTCCAGTCCCAGAGTCTCAGACGATACTCACGTTGCAAGCACAGAGGATCTGGCCTTGAACATGTAGCAGAATTTCAGCATGCACAGATTGCAATGGAGGGTCACATTCTAGAGAAAAGTGACTTAGCAAAGTCACATACATCTTTAGGTGTATGGCTCATTTGGGTAATGGTGGGCAAGTCTGGTTTGCTTGGAGCATAGGGCACAGGAGCAGAAATGGTGGGAGATAGATTAGGACTACCTACTGGCTGGCATCAGATCACGGAAGAATTTTGGCATCAGATCACGGAAGAATTTGAAGGCTGAGGAGTTTGGATTTAATTCTGAAAGAAATGGAGAATCATTGACTGTTTTGAAATGTGGCATGGTATGATTTGTAACTGTACTTTAGAAGATCTTTCTGGCAATAATATGCAGAGGATAGAATGTCCAGAAGTAAGATTTCTATGTGAGAAGGATGGTGTTAATAAATATTAACTAGCTAGAAAAAAAGTAAACTATACATAAGCAATGTAAAATTTATATATATATGTGTGTGTATATAGTTTAATTTTTTCTAATTAGCTAATTCAGGGATTTTTTTTTAAGCAAAAACAAAATGCAATCATTCTTTTGGAGAGGGAATTCATTATAAATTAAATTTCTCAATTTCTTAGCTTTATAACATTATCACTTTCCAAGTCCCATTCTCTTTGTTTAGGATAGTATGAATCAAATCAGTCGGTACTGCAGGGTGCTTAGTACACATCACCATCACCAACATACAGTGGTAGAATGAGGTGAATCTTACCTGATATATCTTCTTCTATTTTCCATTGTTATTCTTTGGAGTCTAGCCAGCCTTCTTCATATGTATATATATAATGTAGGAAACATTGGGGTTCAGAGCCAATGGCCAGGAAATAATTCTTCAGATGTCTTCAGTGCAAAAAAAAAAAATGGTTTTATTAAAGTCCTAGGACAGGACCCGTGGGCAGAAAGAGCTTTGCCGGGGTCATGAAGAGTGGCCAATCACATACTTTCAAGTTGGGAGAGGGTTAGGGATAGAGTCAATCTCTAAGGAATTTTTGAAGCAAGGTTTCCAGGACCTTGAGGGGGCTAGCTATTGTTAGGAAAAGATAATTTATTACTGTCTAATAAAACTCTAGTCATGAGACCCTTTACATGTATATTGGTGGCCATATGCTTAGGGGATGATTGCCAACATACATCTTGGAGGGTAGAGATAAAGGAAGTTTCCAAAGTAATTTTTATATGTTAAAGTGAACTAACAGGATCTCAGAGGTCAGAATAATGTTAAGCTAAGATTGCCTTTTGCCTTTAGCAAAGTATTAACATTGAGGCAGCTGAGTTCCTAGTGGAATGTCACTCTGCCTGTTTGAATGACTTGTCAATGGCCGTAAGCAGTAAAGAAATTTAATTTTTCTTTTGCCTTTGCTCCCCACATCATAATATATGTGTGTGTATGTATGTATGTATGTATGTATGTATATATATGCATGTATGTACATATATATATGTATGTATGTATATACATTTTTTCCTCTAATTTTCTTGAGAAAACCTTCACCTGTTTATGTTCAAAGAAAATGTGAGGTTATTGAAAGAACTAAAGCATAAAAACTCATTATAAACAAGATGATTATATCAAATACAATGCAACAGGCAAAACACAGGTAATATTCATGATCTTTCTCACTCTCATATTTCTTGGTTCTTGTGTCTCAGGGGCTGACAAGGATGCCGGGCAGAGAAGAGGCAGGAAGATGCTGAAGGAAGCTAATTTTGTGTGGGATAGGACATGAAGCCCCCAAAGACGGTGTTCTATAAGAATAAGGAGATAAGACAGATGAGATGATGGTGCTGTGGTTAGAAAACAGAGAAGAGGGCAGCCCCGGTGGCGCAGCGGTTTAGTGCCACCTGCAGCTTGGGGTATGATCGTCGAGTCCCATGTTGGGCTGCTTGCATGGAGCCTGCTTCTCCCTTTGCCTGTGTCTCTGCCTCTCTCTCTCTATGTCTCTATGAATAAATAAAATAAAATCTTTAAAAAAAAAAACAGAGAAGAGAAATTTGGGACAGTAAAGAGAATTAGGAGATAAATTTTATTTATTTATTTAAATTGTGTCTCCTTTGCTTCTCTGCTCCCCATCAAGGGCGTCTTTTCTCATGAAAGACTGACATTTCATTACTCTTCAAGCATTTTATTTTATTATTTTTATTTTTTTAAAAGATTTTATTTATTTATTCATGAGAGACAGAGAGAGTGAGACAGAGACACAGGCAGAGGGAGAAGCAGGTTCCCTATGGGGAACCCAAAGTGGAACTTGATCCCGGGTCCCCAGGATCACACCCTGAGCCAAAGGCAGATGCTCAACTGCTGAGCCACTCCAGGCATCTCACTCTTCAAGCATTTTAGAGTTATGTTTGGGGTTGGTTGAGTATGTCTGAGTGATGAACCGATGTGTCAGCAAGAACACTCAGTCTTCTAGGGGAGGCAGGGTTTACCATGGGTTTCTACACTTCTGCTACAGAGCCATAAAGTATTGTAAAATAACTGGCCACCAATCTTTTCCCTTGTTCGGGATATCGTTTAGTATTTTTGCTGCCTTCTCTGGTCTCATTCTCTCCCACACTCCTTTCCTTTGCCATATCATAGCCACTAGAAAATCCGCTTAGCCCCTAATTTCTTCTTGATGGTGAATTTCTCCCCTCACTGCATCAGAGCTTGACTGGCTGCATTCCAGGCCCTTAAATGCGACTTAACATTAAGTATCAACCTCTTCTTGACATGGACAAAGCTGTTCAAGCTGATACGTGGGGGGAGCCATCCTCGAGGGGTTGCTGGCAAGCAGACCGTATTACGTAAAAGTTTCACTCAGAAAAGTTCTCAGGATCATCCTGTTGAATGTTTGGACTTAGGCAGAAAATGGAAGAATATTGGGAAAGTTGCAATGTACCTGGTGTGTATAGCATTTCAGATTATGTTTACAAATAAACTCAGCAGGAAAATTTTAATGTTGACATAGAGCAGAGAGCCACATAAGACTTTAAAAGCCACTGGTATATATATATATATATATATTTTTTTATAGTGGTAAGAACCAGTGACCATTTGAGTCGAATAAGAGAAACATCTGCTGACAATTTGTGATGGTGATAATATGGCAGCCCTGAAGTATTTCACACTTACTCAGACAACACAGGGCTTTTATCTCTCTAAGTAACCAGTGTGTGTCCTGTTGAGCAGTTACTTTGAAAGTAGTCTCTGTTCTCCTGGTAGCTTTGTGTTCTCCTCTATTTCAATGTAATTAATACGCTCAATATAAATAGCTAAATCTTCAAAAAGATTTGCCTGCCTTGCAAGCACTACATTTCCAATTACACACTAAATTAGGCACATGATTGAACATGAACACTAACATTTTCCAACAGGTGGTGAATAAGCGATTTCCATTCATCAGCTCAGCAATAGCACTCCGGCCAAATCGTCACTCTGTTTCAGAGTTCATCTAATATACCAGGAGCTTTTAACCAATTAAAAAAAAAAAATCTTCCTTTAAAGGAAAGATTTAGGAGAATGAAGTGTCTAATTCTAATCCAAGATGACAGAGCACTGCCATAAGGGTTAGTATTTCCATATGTAAAACGAGGATCTAAATGAAATTTTGTGTGTACTACGAAAATGTATCAAATTAAGGCCACCTAAATAACTTTCCTATTAGACTTCTGATGTTTGTAGCTAATTAATTCTTAACAGATTTTGAAAAGGCACCAGTGTGCTTTATTCTCTTTCTAATGTCAGTTTTTTGAGTATCAGGTTGGGATATAAGGAAATGCAAAAATGATCTCTGCTTTAAAAATTAATTATCCTTGCAGTTTGCATTGTTTATCCCATTCTCTTACTAAGAAAGCAAAATGAAACTAGTAAATTCGAGAAGGTGCCAGGATAGAAAGAATATAGGCAGGTTATAGTAACTGAGACACATTTTATCAGCATTCTGGGATTACTTTATTTGCTTTTTTTTTTTTTTTTTTTTAAGATTTGACTTATTTGGGAGAGAGAGAGAGAGAGAGAGAAAGAGAGAATGAGCAAGGGGAGGGGTGAATGGAGAGGGGCAGGCTGACTCGCTGTTAGATGGAGAGGGGCTCAATCCCAGGATCTTGAGATCATGACCTGTGTCGAAGGCAGACACTTAACCAACTGAGCCACCCAGGCATCCTAGTTTATACTTGCTTTTATGAATAGTTTTCTTTAAAAGACCACACACAGGCCAAGCTGAAAAACTTAAATTTATCAGGTATAAGTATCTAAGATTGAGGAGGAAGACCTTGCTCTGCCCTATGGTTCTTCTAGTTCAACTTAGAATCAACTTGACCTAAGACAGATGAACAGGAGACAATTAAATTTAAGAGGAGTTCATATGGGAAACCCACAGACCTGGAATTCCAAAGACAATGAGGCATCATGAAGCTTATATGAGCTAAGGAGAGGGATAAGATCAGAGAACATAGAAAGGAGAAAGACCTTAGCAAGAATGTGAAAAGCGTTTAGAAAAAAACAAAGGTTGTCTTATTATGCAGATAAGGTTTCCTTATTATGCAGATAAGGTTTCCTTCCTTGGCTGAACTTTGATTACGAGTAAGTCTATAAATAATCTTTAAATCAGGGCACTTGGGTAGCTCATTGGTTGAGCATCTGCCTTCTGCTCAGGTTGTGATCCTGGGACCCTGGGATGGAGTCCCACAAGAGGCTCCCCACAGGGAGCCTGCTTCTCCCTTTCCCTTTATCTCCGCCTCTCTGTGTCTCTCATGAATAAATGAAATCTTAAAAAAAAAAATAATAATAATCTTTATGTCAAAGTAGCCCATCTTGGTGCAGCCTGCCCCTACACTAATAGTCATCAAATAATTTTGGAGAAGTGTTTTAAAGCATAGAGCACTTTCACTGATGGCGTATCAAAGCATTATATAACCCAGCTGGCATAATATGCTACTCAGAGGTAAAACTGAGCAAGGGGAGAACAAAATATCTGGAATATCTATTCTACTAGGTACAGTCCAGGAAAAGGTGATGAGCCAAGCTCAAATGACTGAAGTGTATGTATTTTAATAGACCCAAAGTCTAACATGTGCCACGCACTTACTCTGTATGTGCTAACTTGGTGAAGAAGGAGGAGGAGGAGAAGAGCAGAATAGACATGGCCAGACGATGGAGCAGATGTGATAACACGAAATGAGAAACCAAGATCTACCCAGTGATGTTTCACTCTGAGCTGATTACTGGGTGTGTTTGTCTTGCCGTTTGCTTTCTCATGGGCTGTTGGGAAAGGTGGGACCACAGATCCAGTTGTCTCTCCCGTAGCTTTTGGACAGACTATGCTATAATAAAATAATAAAATGAGTTTTCTCCATGAGAAAACAATAGGATAGTCATGCAGTACCCTTTCTGAGATTTAATTTTCCTTCCTAAATTCCTTGCTTCCAGCAGACAATTGTCGAGTCGCCAAGTAATCAGAGTTTATATAACTTCATTTAGAGACTGATATAATGAAGTAAAATGTCTCATAATTCTGTTTTCACCCAAGAAGTTATGAGTATAATTTTTGTTATAACCCCTCCAAACATGGCATTTTAGAAGGGGATTTGATCCCCAAACCTTAAAGCTCTGATTCATTGGTAACTAAATCTGCACCCATTCAAGGCTCATTACAAGAGGAATCAATGGTGGGTGTACTAATACAGGAAGCCCAGGGGGTAAAACAAAACAGCTGCAACAACAGGAAAAGCAAAAACAAATTTCTAAAGCTTGAAAAAGTGACCATCCTTTACAATCGAAAGGGGCTTCAGAAGTGCATGGAACATTTTCTTAGGAAGCAAGAGACTTCTGTTGGAACCCAAGCTCCAACATTTAGCATGTAAGTAACACTAGAAAACTCTGCACACTGGAAGGGCTCAGGTGTGTGATCCAACATGTAAGGGACTGTATCCCAGGAGGTTTTGATGCCGGTTTTCACTCTCAACTCTATATGGTGCTTTCAGACCAGGGTGCTCCAAACATGTGGAACATTCTCCAGTGAATGGTGCATCACACAGTTCTGGAATCCCACCATCGCATCTCCTCATCAGCGGAATGACAAACTGCTAAAAAGTAGGGGTTATGAAATGTTAGAGAATAGCAGTTTATAAAAAAGCAGAACAAAATTCAAGAAAAAAGAAACTAACAACATTGAAGCATGCTTTTAGTCCTTAGAACTATCAAAGGGAAATAGAAAGCATCTATTTTAATAGAAGAATTGGTAGGAAAAAGGAAGTTTATGTCCAAAAGTATTGAGTGCATATTTTTTTGTATATGATATTTTGTATTCAGCCCATTTCTGAGAAGTTATGATCAGCCACTGCCTTTCATCAGTTGCCTTCTCTACATTATGTGTATGTGCCTTAATTGTTAACAATTTCTCTTCTGTGTTTTCATTAATCAATATATTTCATGATTTATTTTGAACATTTCCAGATATAGAACTATACCAACCGAAGATGGGGCTTAAAATAATTGCGGGATGTAATGGATCTGAGTCACATCTGTACAACACAGTCTTACCTGTGTGTTTGCAGGCAACACAAAGGCTGGTTAGAGACCATGGATAGCCAGCAGGTTTTTATTCAATTACGATAAGCATATGCAGCCATATATATGTTCATTTATGTATGTGTGTGTGTGTGTTTTACAAGGCAATATTTAAGAATTAGCTATTTTCTTTCTGATTTCTTTTTAAAAAATTATTTAGAGAAGTTTATTTATATTCTAGGGATTTAGAAAGCCTCCTTAAGCAAGAATACCTTCCAAGTTGACAGCTTGAGCTCAGTAGAGTATGACCTAGGGTAACTACCTGTACCCTATCTGGGCACCCACTGATATGCTATGTTGTGACTAGGCTCCAGGATTAGCCACGTGTGCTCTGTCCATACAGGGAGATAATGGATTAAGCCTCTTACTTCTTCCTCCTGGACAAGTTGGAGAGACAAGGACCTCCTCAGATGGATTTTATCGACTAAACAGTGAGGAAGGGTCTTTTTCTGGCATCTCACAGAGCCCTACCCTTGATCCTCCCCAAGCAAACTTGTTTTAGGGTCTGTCTCAAGACCAAAAGAACATATATATTTCTCAAACATGCAGATGATACAAAATGGTAGTTAATTTAGTGGGTGACAGGCTCTTTTTTCTGATTTCTTTACTTCACCTTCTTCTTAGCTCCAGGAAAAAAAAAAAAAGTGAAATTGTAGTTTTGGCATGTCCCCATGCTGACATTCTGTAAAGTCTTAGCAATTCTCACTGACTATGGCCTGTTTTTCACTAAGGCATTCATTGATAAATGCTAAAGATGTTACTGTTCCTGAGAGGATTTGCATCTGAATTGGGTCCTCCTTAGGACCTTAATGCCTTCAAAGGTCTAAGAAGTAAAACTCATGCAGAAATTGAAAACATTCTGTCTAAAAACCATATGTCATTTGTTTTCTAGCCTGGTCCAAGTATTATGAGGGTTTTATCCTTTTCAATAAAACAGACTCATTAAAAAATCTCTTCCAAATGTAATTTAACTTTACTGAGTATGCAAGTCTTGTCATATATAAATAAGCAAAGCAAAAAACCTGTTGTCAGACTATTCTTATGGGTTGGCCTAGAAATAAGGTTCAGGTTAATTAGAACAGACAGCTACTTTTACAGATATTTTTGGAAAGAGTGTTCCTGGACCTTCTCAAATCACACAGAGGGGGGTCCAGGACAGGTTCAGCCCTCTGGACATCTGTCAGTAGAGTCCCCAATTATCTTTTGGTTGTTAAAGATTTCACTTAAAGTGGGAGATACATTACTTTTTAAAGGTGTGGGTTTTTTAAGTGATGAGATACCCATGGTCAAAGTTTCTTTTCTTTTTAATATTTTATTTATTTATATTTGAAAGAGGGAGAGTGAAAGCATTAGTGTAGGGAGGGGAGAGGGAGAAGCAGACTCCTTGCTGAGCAGGGAGCCCAATGCGGGACTTGATCCTAGGACTCTGGGATCATGATCTGAGCTGAAGGCAGACGCTTAAGTGACTGAGCCACCCAGGCGCCCTAAAGCTTCTTTCTTTTTTATTTTTTTTAAAGATTTATTTATTTATTTATTTTAGTCGAGGAGGGAGCCGAGAAAGAATCTCAAGAAGACTTTGCCTGATGCAGGACTGGATCTCATGCAACTGAGGTCAAGATCAGAGCCAAAAGCAAGAGTCTGATGTTTAGTTGACTGAGACACCCAGGCAGTCCTCAATGTTTCTGATGGTGTCAGATCCCCATAATTAAAAACTGGCTATTTTTGTGTCGGATCTCCATAATGAAAAAAGAATGAATGCTAAGTGTAACTGAAGCCCACCTTCCAAATTACTCATTGGAATAATTACCAGAAACATGCAAGTTGCAGTCACTACTGTCATATTCATGAGTAATTGGTTGTAAAGCACTGGCCTGTTGCACTGGCTCATTCATACGAGTCCTTTAGACTGAATCTAGAGTTATTACAGAATGCACACTTAATGTCAATGACTGAAAATTCGGTTGCTGACAGTTGTAGATTATGGACAATGGGTAATTAAAATATAATTAATGAGCTAATTAAGACATCAGCAACACAAATGTTTCATTAATTCAATGATAGTTAATGCGGCCACTGTTCTAACACATTTTAATTCTTAATGGAGAAAACTGATCTCGAATGGCTAATATCTCTGCTTTATGACACATACAAAATCATTCTTAGAGGAAGTTGGGCACTCTAATGTTTATCACAAGTCACACAACATCAGCCCAACAGCAGAAAAAGGGTTTTATTAACAGACAAGAGAGTTAAGGGAGCACTTCTAACTGTAAATCCTTGACATCTTCCTGTCTTGCATTTTTAGTATGATTCATTCTTCATTTGCTTAACTTTATAATCCTTAAAATGTCTCCATGCTGTTTTTTAAGAGTTCATAGGCCTTTGGCAAACTGAATAAAGTGTTCGGCAATAATACTCCACTATCTGGACATTACACAAATGTGACTAAGTTTCTACTTTTTGAAGACACCAATTCTACGAGAAGAGATTAGAAAGGAGGATCAGGAAAAATCAAAGTGTTGGTTGCTAAACTGAGGTTGTGAAGAAGGATCCTGGTGCCATTTCTTCCATGCTCCTGCAGAAATGGAGCAAACATTCTTCCTCCATATGCTTATCCACTTTCTAATCTGCAGCTTTTTCAGGAGTTCACCTCATGTTGTGAGCAGTTAGTACTAGGTAATTTATTCAACAATTAGTTGGTCCTACCTGTCAAGTGATTGATAGTGGGGAAGTACCCAAACTTGGTAAAACATTTTAGCTGCAAAAGAAAGCTGCAAAAGAAAGAAAGTGGGGAGCTTTAGCTTAGAAAGTAAGCTAACATTGAAGTGACCAGAGAGAAAGTATTTCATGTGGTTTATGTGTATATGTGATTGACTGATGACAAACTTTTTCAAGGATGATATGTCATAGTTTAATGTAAAAAAGATTTGAAGAGACTTTCATGGCAGCTTTATATTTAGCATATATAAGTTGAAAAAATGACTAGCATGTAGGATGAATTCAGCAAGACTTTATGTAAAATTATTTTATACTAATCATACCATCCATATATGCATAATAATCACATCCTCCATATGTGCATAAAATATAGATATGCATATTTGTTAGCCATATACCATCTATTTATTTAGTCTTCAGGGAATTCTTGTTGTTTTTATGGATTCTTGGACTTTGCAAAACCCTTGGAATTCCCCAACCCCATTCCCCCTCAAAGGGGGAATGCCTGTGACTAAGAACAAGAGCTTGAAAACATTGGCTTCGATGATCAGCCCTTTAGGATTTTACAGTGTATTAGGGAAATAAGATATAAATATGAGAAACTTATGGATATAGATCAATTAAAGTATCATATAGTGACGTAGGTAGGAAATGAGTAACACAATAAACAATAAAAGTGGTAGGATTTCCTAGTTGACCACCATGAATTAACATGGGTAAGAAGATTTTGCAGAGGAGATTGGGACAGGAACTGAGGCTTGAAAAATGAATAAAGATTAGGTTGGCAAAAAGGAAGTAAGAGGGCATTCCTGATAGGAAGCAAAACTATATGTGCTGTGACTGTGAGTAGACTAGCAGAGCTAGAAAGAAAGTACATTTTTAGCAATTACATTTCCATTATTGGTAGGCATGCTGTAAAAGGTAATATAAGTCAGAGTAGTCTTAGTGATAGCTAAAAGTGACTTTGCTATGCAAAACAGCCAGGAGGAAAGAGGGGACATTAAAAGTGGACCCTTATTTAGAATTTCCCCAAGATCTGACACTCCAAAGTATGCAGCTCTTAAAGTCCCATGTATTATGACCATGCTATACAATAGTAGAAAATCTACAGTATCTGCATCCTGGCAGGGCTGGGGGGAATGAGATATGAGCACAGATATTAAGAACTCTCTAAAATAATGCTAGATATTCTTGTACCTAATTCTAATTTTATTACTCATTATTTTTCCATGAGGGTACAAGTTCATCTTTGAAAAAAAAATGGTCTTGGGGATCCCTGGGTGGCTCAGCGGTTTGGCGCCTGCCTTTGACCCAGGGCGCGATCCCGGAGTCCCGGGATCGAGTCCCACGTCGGGCTCCTGGCATGGAGCCCGCTTCTCCCTCTGCCTGTGTCTCTGCCTCTCTCTCCTCTCTCTATGACTATCATGAATAAATAATAAAAAAAAATTTTAAAAAATGGTCTTAATTCAACTTTGGGAGACAATACGTTTAAAGAGTTCTAAAGAGAGGACAATTAAGTAATAACTGGTGGATGATGGGATGGGACATGGGGACATGAATAAATAGTAAGAGCTATGACATATAGTGGAAAACAGATTAAATTTGAAAAGGACACTGGGAGGTAGTGTAGGTCAGAGAAATGGGTCTCTTGTTTAATCAGCAGAAGAGTTCCTGTATTCCCTAATAAATTAAAAAAATAGAGGATAAACTAAGGTTTCTGGAAAGTCATAAATGCTTTTGAGCAGGCAAGCACTGTGATAAAAGCAGGAATTTAAGATCATAATTTAGGTGGAGGGGTGCAGGCATAAGGAAAAGATCAGGAGCAGGTAAAACCATTAAGTAGGGTTGCAAGAATCTAGCTGTCTGGGGATGAGCATGAACTGGGCAATGATAGGAATGAAAGAGAAGAAGGGATGAATTCCAGAGATCATTCAGTGGAAGACTGGCGGGACTCAGTAGCTCTCTTTCTCATGACACAAAGGTGATGGAGGAGTATGGGTTATTCTGAAGTTGCGACTTGAAGCACCGAGGCTAGGCAAGATGAATGACTGAGGTATGGGGGAGAAAAACTGTTTGTGGCTTGGATGTTTTGCATTTGAGGAAAATAGCAGAAACATAATAGGAAACGGAAGAAGGATATTAAGAAATTAAACAGTGGGCCATGAAGCGAAGAGCAGGTGGATTTTAAAGAATTTCCTTCTCACCCTGGAAAGAATTTTTTTCCAGAATAGAATAGATATAAAGAACAAATTCACCAGGAAATGAGAATGTTTTGGTGCTTTATTCAAAATTATAAAACATGATTTTCTATTGGCTACCACTCTCTTTCATTTATTCATTCAACAGATGACAAAGTTTAATGGCAGTCATTCTTTGAAGTTTATCTACCTAAGCTGGAGCCAGGTCAAAAAGTTTCCCTAAGAGTGACTTCTGGGGAAGATATCAATGGCATCTATAGAAAGAACAAAGAGACAGAAAATATGAAAGGCAAGAGGAAAAAAAGCAAGAAAGGTATGAGGGCAAAAAAAAAAAAAAAAAAAAAGAAATTAAGAAGAAATGAGGCATGGGAAATGAAAGTAGACACCGAGCTTCTCTAATGGCTCCAACAAGGAAAGAAAAGCTACATTTGTCTTTTCCTTTTAAATAAATAGAACATTTTCCCAATAATGCCAAGATGACTCACAATGCACATTTGATGTATCTTATAATTTTCCTATACACTGCAAAGACAACACAGTTGAGCTAATGCTGGCCAAGTCTTACATGTAATTATAGGATGCCTATAGGGTTTCTAGTACAATATATTAATGAAAGCTGGTTATTTAATTATGGCATAATAAAATGAAAAGCTTTTAGAGTCATTTGTTGAAACAGACCAAAAAACATTTTCCCAAATATAGCTGAGGAGCTGTGGAATCATATCTTGATGTAAGTGGATGCCTCTGCCAGGGTATAGAAACAGTTTTTCCTGTCACTAAAAGGACAAACTATAATCCATCTGCCATGTATAATTTGACAATCTGTAATGCCTAAACAGTAGGAGGGAAAGGCATGTCTTCCAAAATTTCCCCCAAAGGAGGAGGCTTTCAGCAGTTCCCAATTACTATCCAGGCTGACTGTCTCACTTGAGACATCTGCTCAGCAGTTAGCCATGAAAACCTGGCACATAGGAGACCAGAGGTGTGCCTCACAATTACTGTTGGCTTTGGAGTGCCCGATTGTTAGGATAGGAGCCAATCACTGAGCTTCAGGTGTACAATTTGGCAAGTTGTGGTGGTGTGCCAGTGTGTGTCCCCAGACCTAACTATGTACATAAACTTCTGAGATGATAATCTTGCTTAAAGTTCACGGTGGAAAATCCACTGTGAAATGAGTCTGTGTTTAGTCATGAGCCAAAGATCGTTACACATTTCTACTGATAATAGAAGAATGAAAATCATATAATGCCATAGATCAATGTTTCCTGCAGATAAGATTTGCTTTCTCAGGGCCCAGTTCAGTTCATTACACTTACTAATCCTACTAAAAGTCTTTCCTGGCAACGGTTCAGAGCACACAAAATGGTTCTCTACAAAGACTTACTTTGGTTACCCCATGGATGGTGTCCCAGGTAGGGCTGATTTTAGGGGGAAGAGAAGAAACTTCCATTTTGCAGATTCAGGTTCACCTTTGAAATCTTGAGAAAGCGGGAGGAGATTCAAGAGTCACCCTGTGTGAGAAGACAAATTGCTAAAAGGTAAAAATACCAACATTGTGAATGGGTAAAGAACCAGATGAGGGCTTTCTCCATCTGTAGCGATGGCACTGTTTCAGAACTAGCACAATCCACAAGTATCCCTTCCAAACAGCCAAAAGACCTAATTAGGGAGAGGACTAAGGAGAAATGACAACCAGATGTAATGTGGAATCCTAGCCTGGATCCTGGAACAGAAAAAGGACACTAGTGGAAAAACTAGTGAAAGCGGAATAAATCCTTAGTTTGGTTAATAGTCTTGTACAACGTCAGTTTCTTGATTTTGATAATTCTACTGTGATGATGTTAACATCAGGGAAAGCTAGATGACCAGTATATGGAAACACTTTGTATTATCTTTGTAACTCTTTTGTAAAGCCTTAAATTACCTCAAATTAAAAAGTTAAAAAGAAAAGACCCAATCAGCTCAATAGAAAAATTAGTCACCGTGCTGAGCACTTTGTTTGCCAGTGTAAAGCCAAATCAATGTGCTAAGGGTTCTTTCTTTGAACTATTGTGGAATTAGAGAATTATTATGGAATTACAGAACTTCAACAATTATGGAGGCAATATTAAAGTTGATTTAGTCTTTAAATTTTTTTTTTTTTTAAATGAGGAAACCAAGGCAAGATCTGCGAAGTCACTTCCCCACGAGCTCTCATTTAATGAAATGCAGAGCGGGGAAAAGAATCTGGGTTCTTTGCCAATGTCACAAGCACAATCTGAATAGCATGTTGCTTCGCTGCAATCATCAACGGATCCCTGGATAGGAAACAGGCACCTAAGGTGTTCAGAGCCCTGTGCTACACTCTGAAAAGATGTGGCTCTCCCTCTGTCCAGGCCCATGTCCATTTTTACAGCCCTTCACAATTATCACAGCATAATTGAGGAGACATATAAGGTGAGAACTAAAATTTTAAAATCATTAGGCAGTAAATGGTGTTAAATAAGCAGTATTGTCAATAGTTGCAGAAAGATGCTGTTTATACATAAATTGTTATGTTACTAAATCCGTCCTCTAAAGAATTAACCCTGTGGTGTTCCTACATGTGTCAGTGTCAGAAGAAACCAGAACTCTGATATGTCAGGAGGTCAGAGAAAATATTCAGTTGGTTGGCTCTCATCAGGTCCTCCTTTCTTGGTGCACTTTAACGGGAAGAGGTGCCTACAGTCCTTTTTTCTAGACACGATCCATTTATTACTCCCCATGTTTTTGTATATTTGTTTTGTTTTTGGAGAGAATGTGATGTCAAGGGAAATGGCAGGAGGTTGTTCATGTCAAAGACAATGTTCCAAAAGTACGATGCAAGTAAGATATATTGTCTGGAAATGGAGCCTCTAAATAAGTTAAAAAGGAACGAAGAACAGCCCACACAAACTGAAATGAGTGAGTTTCATGTGTTTCTATGTTTTTAATTGTGGAAAATGTGGAAGAAATGAATTGAAGCTGCCTCATCGGTGGCTTTGATTTTTAGCAATTTGTATTCTTAAAAACAAGGCTTCCTGAACACGCAAGACCTGAGAGCAGAATTGCAGAGTACGTGTTGCCAAGTGTATAAATAAGTTTATTTTCCAACTTTTCTCGACATCAAATGCTCATAATTTCCACGTTTTTTTCCTTTCATCAAATCAAATGTTATTACAAGACCTTCATAGACAAACCTCAGCTCACGATCCAGTCTTTAGTTTCTTCAGACTCATCTTACATTCACAGGGCAGTAATTTAATATGCGTTAGAGTTGCTTGACAATTCTGGATTTTTCATCTGGACACATTTCCTTGAGAATTCTAGAGTGATAGCCAGCCTGGTATTAGCTTCTGTAGTAATACATCATTTTTTCCCAAAAGCAAATGCCAGTCTTATTAGATTCCATGGAAAGTCATATGCTCTTTGAGGGCAGCAACTGAGTCTCCAACTGTTTTGTAATCCACACAGCCCTTGACAAAATACATTTTCAACAGTAGGTGTTTAATAAATCTTAACTGACTGACTCACTGACTAAATGATTGAATGAACAAATGAGAGATTTGTTGAATTCATTAAACAAATAATTCCGTATAAATCATTGCGAACAATGCCTGGCATTTCTTTCCCAAGGAACAGACATCAGGACTTAAAATTGTCCTACTCAATGAAAATGACGCATACTCATTCAAAGTCAAAAATGAAGCAAGCTCTTGGCCAACTCAGGCCACACTTTAACTTTAGCAAAATATATTTTCAGCTTGAAATATGCAAGTGATTCCCACAATGTTCCAGACATTTAGTCTGAATAAATAAACGAGACCAAATAACTACCTGGTCTCATGTCTCCTGCCAGCATTCTTGTCTTACCTCCTGCTCTTCTTTGCCTCCTTCTTCTGGGTCTCTGATCATGCTGTCCCAGCTTCCTGGAATGTCCTTTCTCAATGTGGTCCATCAGTACATTCCAATGCCTAGAGGACATCCACACTCCCCTAATTATTCTTGGGCAGATGGGACATATTGTTTGGCTTCATCTTAGCCCTTTTTTCTCAAGAAAAAAGTCAGAATTCAGTGGTCAAATACATGTGGAAAACTGATATCCTTTTGGTAGGTTAGGGATTCCTTTCCCTACCTTTAATCTAGCCCTAGGACCTCCTCCCCATTCCAGGAACATGCCTCATGTGATCCTGCCGTGGCTTTCTGGTTTCCTTTGCCCTGAAAGCTTTTCCCGCGCATAACCACTCTGCTGATTCTCTCACTTTGCTCAGGCTTCTGCTCTGATGTGATATGGGTGGAGGCCTACCTGCTTCAAGCCCTGTTTGAAGGACAGCCTTATTTTGCTTATTGCTGAATTCCTAGAGCATGACACATGATGGGCACCCAATAAATATTTCTTGAATAGATGGATTGATATAATATTAAATTTTCTTAGATTCATAAGGCATACTAACCTGTTAAATAAAGCTAATTTTATTTCTGAAATTACTTGGCCATGCTACAACATGCTTTGAAATATACAGCTCCAAATTATATAGACTGTTCCTTCTACTGAATGCCTGGAGACTTTATCAGAGGTTACATATAGTTTATTATAATGTCCTTTAATTAATTTAATAGGTACTATTTCTTCCTCTCCCAATTAACTTTGAACTTCCTTGAGTTCAGAGACCACATCAAATATTCTTCTACATTGCTCTGGTGTCTAACACAATTCATGAGACACCACAGGTACTCAAGCAATTGCTAATTTCTGAAGGAAATATTTATCTTTTTTTGCAAATATGTGAAATATCTGTCATTCAACAAAGATATAGTTTCTTTGAAGTTCAATTTTGTGAGTTTGTAGTAAGAAGACAGTAAAACAAAAAAGACAGAAATTCATTAGGTGATTCCTACAAATCCTTCTGTGGAAAATGACTTTATTGATTGTTTTGGATATGAAAACTGGACAAACTATCTAGACCTATGCCTTGGAAAACAGACAAAACCAAAGGTTTACGTTAAAACCCTGTATTTCAAAATGGATATTACATCACCATAATTTTTTTTTTAAGATTTTGTTTTTATTTATTCATGAGAAACACACAGAGAGAGGCATAGACATAGTCAGAGGGAGAAGCAGGCTCCCTGCTGGGAGCCTGATGCTGGACTTGATCCCAGGACCCTGGGATCACGCCTTGAGCTGAAGGCAGACACTCAACCACTGAGTCACCCAGGTCCCACATCACCATAGTTTTAAAGAGGCATTTTTTTCTTCAGATTTAAAGACACTGAAGTGGCCTATTTTCTGTCAATTAGAAATGGATGAGATGAATATAAGAGTTTCTCTTTTTCTTAAGAAAAGTACACATGCAAAGGGCTCTGCCATAAACACTTAATGAGCCAACTCTGTACTTTTAAGAGAATCCTGGTCTTCTCTTTCTTAAGGCAATGACTCAACTAATTGCCCAAGGGACTCACAAAGTACAATATTTTTATGACAGAATTTTTTATTCTTTCATAGTGGTCACTAAAGAGAAAATTGCTTCTTGGAAACAGACTCATAGAGCTATGTTTAAAACACATAAACTGCTACTGATTTTTGTTTTTATTCTCATTTTAAAGTTTAAATAAACTAAATTTGTTTCCATCAAGTAAATGTAAAAATGTCTTTGCACGTTTGAAAATCCCGAGTATACTTTTAAAATATTTAAAAATTTAGAATTATTATAAACCTTGAACTTGGCAATAATGTCCTTGTCATAAATGCATACCAAAACCAAAGTTTAAAAATATACCTTCAAGAAGATGAAGGCATGAATGAACATGTATTGAGAATATTATAATGAAATTTTCTGTTCTTATTATTTATATGTATGTTTGTGAAAGTACTTATGTACGAGACGTCCTAGCTATTAATAATTTAGGGAAAGTAAATTATAGAGCAAACATATCTATGTGGCTTTTATCTTTCATGTCTCATTTTACTTTTCTTTCACATGCTACCAAAAATAGTAATTATCAAACTACTTCTATAAGACTTTTAATAACAACTCTGTCTGTATCTAAGCACTCTATCAAAACAAGGAGATATAATGTAGAGAAAGAAGTTTCATATTTTAAAGTAACAGACACATTGGAATTTTAATCTGGTTCAAGTGCTGATGGTTGTTTGATGCAGTTTTGCTCGAATTGTGCTCTGAGTTGGTGGAGGGGCTGTGAGTGGTGGCCTAGCCCAGGGTGACATGCCATGAACCAGGACTGGAGTATCTTTACACAAGAGGACAGGTGAGGGAAGGCATTCTCAAGTCCATGGACATGAGATTGAGTTTGAAGGCACCGATGTAGTTAAAATATAACTGGCATCAACTATCTGTAGATTATGATTCTGGGGGGGCAAGTCACTGCACACCCTCCCACCTGCAAACTATGGGAAAGCTAGAGTTCATTGAATTGTGAAGACTAACTGGGGTGAACATTGATAATCATTCCCCAGTACTCTAGGGAGTCTGGGGAAAGCAGATGGACGTGGAAAAAGGACTAGCTGAGAAAGAAGGAGAAAGTGCCAGAGAGTGGATGAATAAAGCTTGAAATCTGACAGTAGTGTGTGAGGTGTGTAAGGGAGATGAGAGAAGAGCCTGAGATATTATATTGTTAACTGCATTGTAAAACTTAAAGATAAACACATAAAAATTAAAATCTATTAAATCCTGCCACTCAGAAATCGCCAGTGCTGTCATCCGGTGTGGCAATATAATATATATTCCAAATTGGGATCATATCTATTTTTAGACTATCGTCCTCCCCCAGAGAATAACATATCATATGTATTCTTTTTCATTTCAATTATTAGAACTCTTTAGTGTCGTTTTGGACCGTGCTCATATTTTTCATCCTTCCTCCAGCCCGTGTATCACCTAAACTCCCCAGGTAAGATTAACACCAACTGTTAGAGTCTTCCCTTGGCTACTTTGGCACCATCTCCACTGTTATCATATGTGGCCTAAAAAAGAAGGTTTCTAGGAACATATTCTAAGATACCAAATACTTCTACGTGTTTAATTTTCTCTATTATCTGTGTGAGTTCACAAATGTTCATGGTTGTCAGTCTAAGGGGGAAGGGAGGAGAATGTTGGAAAACGGTGTAGGTTATCAACACCTAAAATACCTCTGGAGAAAAGCAAAGAAGACTTCAGAAAGAAGTTCACGTTACTGGCAAAAGCACGCTTCATGCATTCCAATCGAAAGCCAACTTTGATCGTCTCCATGGGCCTAAGCCGTCTGGTTTGTCCATATCCCAGCTAGCTTTCCCCCCTCGATTTGGATAAATCTAATGGGAGACTTATCAATCCAGTGGTTTCTCAGTGCTGTCATGAACAGTTGGCTCGGGCACACAAAATGACACTTGGAAAAAAAGTCTTATTTTAACAACCCTGTTGACTTTCCAACTTCTCTGTTACCACAGTCATCAGAGTCTAATTTACTCTTCAGGGGCCCTAATCATTCTATAGCTGGAGCTGGGCAGAAAGAAAATAATTTGTTCACTTAACAGAAAGAAAGTCTATACTCCCAAAACAAACCGAGTCAGACAGAGAACTTCGAATTAGCAGGCTCTGCTGACGGAACTCCTTTCCCGACTTTTCATCAGTCTGGTGACAGTGGACTCTGGACAGAGATAAATGAGGGGTCAAGCTACCCTTCATTTTTCCAGAGGATTATTTCGCCCACAGATAAGGCACAAAGAAGGAAGTAATAGTCAAGACCAGCCTGTAAGAAAACAAAAAAGGGATAGCTAACAAAAGCTCATTCTCCCAGCAGCTGTCCCTGCCCCCTTCTGCATGATGAGCACGCCCACCAGCATGCAGAGTTTGTTATTTTTTTCAGCCAGGGAAGAAAAAAACACAAAGCTAATATGTGGCAAAGATCATTGTGCCTCACATAGTAGATACTTGTATTGCTTTTCCTGACTTTATAACCAAAGTTAAAAAAAAACCAAAAGAAAATAACTTTCTGCGCTTATTGTATTTCATAATACAGAAAGCCCAGGACCATACCAAATTAGGTGTGTTAAACACATACAGATCGATTGATTTTTAATGAAGAGAATAGTGATAATCGTGCCAGTCTCTCACTGTGACTCACTTATTGGAAGAAAGAAAACTTTCTGAATGCTATTATTATTCTTACGATGTATTAAGGAAAAGGGAAGGGCCAGCCCTGTAAACAAGCAAAAAGCAAGCACAAAGATACACAGGAGTTTGTTATAGGCCTTTCTCATTGTGGATGAAATTTAATTTGTATAACTCGACTTCCTTTCTGAGTCACTGTTGAACTTATTCTTCTGTGGAAATAATACTAGATGCTTTGAATTTTGTCAGGGAAATGCTAATCCTTAGCATAGAAAGATTTTGAAAGTCCTCATTCCTATCTCTTCAGTTATTTTGTTTTATTTTAAGATTTTTTACTTATTTATGCAAGAGAGCGAGAGTGCAGAAGCAGATGCCCCCCTGAGCAGGGGGCCCAACTCAGGGTTCCATTCCAGGACCCTCGGATCATGACCTGTGCCAAAGGCAGACACTTAACCCACTGAGCCACCCAGGTGCCCTTTCTTCAGTTATTTTAAATATATGTTTCAAAGTAACAAATCTCAGAATGATTAGCGACTAGAACTCCTTAAAGATGTAAGATAAAACCCAATGATTGAGATTTTTACTGACAGGGCAGCCCGGGTGGCTCAGCGGTTTAGTGCCACCTTCAGCCAGGGCGTGATCCTGGGGACCAGGGATCGAGTCCCACGTCGGGCTCCCTGCATGGAGCCTGCTTCTCCCTCTGCCTGTGTCTCTGCCTCTCTTTATGTGTCTCATGAATAAATAAATAAAATCTTAAAAAAATTATTACTGACAGAACTACTTTTAAGTAGACACATCAATTTGTGTATTTCTTTTTTTTTAAGATTTTGTTAATTTATTAATGAGACAGAGAGAGAGAGAGAGAGAGGCAGAGACACAGGCAGAGGGAGAAGCAGGCTCCATGCAGGGAGCCCGATGTGGGAATCAATCCGAAGACTCCAGGACCACGCTCTGGGCTGAAGGCGCGCTAAACCACTGAGTCACCCAGGGATCCCCCAATTTGTGTATTTCTTAAAGATGTACTTGTGGAAACATAATGCACAAATGGTTTATCCTGGTGGAATAAGACAGGTACCTAAGCATGAAGACATTCAGAAGCTGATGATGACTTCTGTTTCTGTGCATTTTATAAACATCACATGCAAACTGGTGTATTTTCACAAGATGTAAATATCAGAACATTTCTGTAATACCGAAAACTTGTATGCCTGGGGTTTATGCTTATCTCTGGTTCAGAGATTCATATAAAGGAAAAGGGCTCCCTTTGTAGACCACGGAGCTCTACGTAAATAGCAGCAGAGCAGCTTCAACCCTGAGGCAAACCATTGAGCCCCTACACCTGTTTGTTTATTTGGATGGTTCTGATCAAGGTGCTTTGGCCTCTTCCCTATCTAAATTGTCTCCCTCAACAATCTTCCCACTGTGCCCTCTGGCACTTTTCCCCCTTGGTTATCACAATAACTTACACACTCAAATTCTTCCCTATATACTCTTTCTTTCTTTTTTCCCTGTGACTGAGCCTTGGTCCCCTCCTGGAAGAAGCACTCCCTCTCTTTTCAGTAAAAGCAGCTTGTCTGTTATGCAGCAGGGTCAAGGGAGTGTCAGATGCTCCTCCCCACCCAGTCCTCCAGGAAACCATTATTCTCCGACACTCCTGCAAACCACTGCCTTTTTAGATCATGCCATTCATGCAAAGGACAAGCTTCCCTTCCTCATTACCACCACCTATGCATCTTTAGGCTGCTCCTTCCATTTATTGAATGCTCATGTACCTGTTTTCTTTCCTGCTCAGCTCTTTCTATCATGTTGGGCCATGGTAACCTTCAATTTCCTAGTTTCTTATTTCCTTGGACTGCTCAACATTAGTATCCTTTACTTCAACTCCATTTCTATTTTGGAATGTGCCATTTCCTGGAACTGCCCACAATTGATATCAAACTCCAACATCTCACTTTCAGACCACTCCAGCTATTTCATTTGGCTACACCCACTCAGTGTACCTCTCTTGGGCTTCAAGATCTCCTGTTGTCTCCATGTATTACTTGTGCCTTCATTTCCTATCTAGGTTAGATTTTATAGCCTGTATTTCAACTACTTTTTACCCAGTATCCTATAGTCCCTCACTGCATTGTTTACTGTAGCATTTTGCTGACCAAACTCCTACCCAGATGGAACCTATCAATCTTCTTCTTCTTTTTTTTTTTTTTTTTTTTTAAGATTTTGTTTATTTATTTGAGAGAGAGAGAGAGAGTCTGAGAGAGGAAGTGTGAGCCAGGGGAGGAACAGAGGGAGAGGGAGAGAAAGAATCTCAAGCAGACTCTGTGCTGAGCATGGAGCCTGATGTGGGGTTCAATCTCACAACCCCAAGATCATGACCTGAGCCAAAACTAAGAGTTGGCTGCTTGACTGACTTAGCCTCCCAGGCATTCCTATTTTCTTATTAATTTATTGGCAAAGTTTCCAGTTATTTAGGATCTTACCACTGTAATCTTATGGTCTCCATTTCCATCATTCCTGCAATACATCCCTGAAAAAATTCTAGTCTTTCCTACCAATTTCTCATAAGTTTTCCTTTGTGACCACTCTCAATTTTCTTGAATTTTCTCAAACCTCTGAAACTGCCAATTGCCACTTAACTAAGAGATTCCACAGTTAAAAAAAACTCATCTATTTAATTAATTTTCCAGTTTTATGGAGGTCTAATTGGTATATAGCACTGTATAAGTTTAAACTGTACAGCATAATGATTTGACTTACATATACTGTGCAATAATTACCACAGTAATATCCACATAAGCATTTTTGAATGAATAAAGATTGAATAAATATAGATTTCCTTGGTTTCTGTCAAAATAGCCTAAAATACTCTCTGTAATTATAAAGAATATCTGTTTTCTTGAAATTTACCTATATATTCAATGCATTCTTAATGGAAAGCTCAGTAGGCTTATGTGTGTGTGCACATACTAGTTGATGAATAGATTCTACTTTATGCTGGTTCAACTGGATATTGATATGGGGGAAAATGTATCTGGACTTTTACCTCACATCATACACACAAATCAATTCCAGATGGATTAAAGACATAAATGTGGAGAGTAAACAATCAGACTCTTCAAAGAAAAACATCTTCATGTTTCTAAACATGAAAAGCCTTCTTAAATATAAGAAGCACTGAGATACCATTAAGAGAGTGAAAGGTGAGCCATAGAGTGGGAGAGGTCCTCACAATTCATGTAGCCAACAAAGGAATTATATCTAGAATGTAAAAAGAGTGACTCCAAATACGTGAGAAAGAAAGGCACTCGAGTCATTAAAAAAGGTCACAACTTGAATAGAAATTTTACAGAAGAGGATATCCAAATGGCCAGTAGACATATGAAAAGAAGCTGAACTTCATTAGTAACAAATGAAATAAAAATTAAATCTATCACAAGATATCACCATACACCCACCAGGATGGATAAAATTAAAAAGATGGAAGATGCCAAGTACAGGCAAGGGTATTGGAACTGATATATTGCTAGTGGGTGAGTTAATTGGTAAAACTACTTTGGGAAATTGTTTGGCAGTATTTACTAAAGCCAGATACATGCATATCCTGACACAGTAATTCCACCCCACATATGCCCAGCAAAGCCATAAGCTAGAATGTTCATAAATGTGATATTTGTAATAGTTCAAAATAGAAAATACCTGAATGCTATGACATATTCACACAATAGAATTGTATAAGCAGGGACTGGTAGCCTTTTTCTGTAAAGAGTCAGATGGCAGGGATCCCTGGGTGGCGCAGTGGTTTGGCGCCTGCCTTTGGCCCAGGGCGTGATCCTGGAGACCCGGGATCGAATCCCGCATCGGGCTCCCGGTGCATGGAGCCTGCTTCTCCCTCTGCCTGTGTCTCTGCCTCTCTCTCTCTCTCTCTCTCTCTGTGACTATCATAAATAAACAAAAATTAAAAAAAAAAAAAAAAGAGTCAGATGGCAAATATTTTAGGTTTATAGACCATACAGTCTTTCTTGCAACTACTGAACTCTGCCATTGTAGCATGATGGCAGCCATAGACAATAGGTAGATGATTGGATATGGGTGTGTTCCAATAAAGCTTTACCCCCCAAAATAGGCAACTGGTCTAATGGATCATAGTTGCTGACCTCAGCTATACATAAATGCATAAATAAAATTATTATATATTTGCTCAATGAGATACTATACAACAAAGAGACTAAGTGGTCTACAACCATATATGGCAAAATGAACATATCTCACAAACTAAAGAATGAAAGAAGCTATATTAAGAAGTATATATATATTTTATTCCATTTATATCAACCACTGAGCCACCCAGGCATCCCATTTTTAGAGTTCTTGATGACTTTTTCAGAATTGTTTCTTTTATCTGTGAATTATTTTTCAATCATGTTGTCACTATTTTAGCCTCCTTATTTGTTTTTAGGCTGTTTTATTAGTTTTGTTTTAAAGATTTATGAATTTATTTATTTTAGAGAGAGAGAGAGAATAAGCAGGGAGAGAGAGAATTCTCAAGTAGACTTCTTGCTGAGTGCAGAGCCCATGTAGGGCTATATCCCAGGACTTGAGCCAAAATCAAGAGTCTTTCAACCAAGTGAGCAACCCAGATACCCCTCCTCCCTCTGTTGGGTCCGACCTCACAACATTGCCAAAATGATTCACTCCAAAGACCAAGTTTGGTAATGGCATTATTCCCATCCAGTGCTATCAGGTTTCCTCATTTTTTGCCCAAATGAGGGCTTAACACTACATTGCCCTTTTGATAGCCATTCATGTGTCCCTACCACACTTCTGTTACCACTTATTTCCCACCACTCATCTACAACACATGTGATCTCTGAACAAGTCATCTTTTGGCCTATTTATGGTCATGAATCTGAATGTAATGTAATTCTCAGTCCCAGCTGAAATCCTACTCCTCTTTCCAGGCCCAGCTCTCATGCCACCTCCTCCACGCAGTCTTAACAGATCATCCCAGGGCGAATTGTATGTTCTTTTTTTCCAACTAATGCTACATGAACTGTACATATAGTTATTTAGATATGTCTCAAATCTCCAATGAAATTGTTAGGCTCTTATTAACAATATCCTGTTTATCTTTGCAACCTAGATCACAGCTTTATACACAGTAGGCACTGAACGCATACTCATTTAATGAATGAAAAATTAGTGGCTTCAAGGATATTTCAAGTGTTCAAGCCCACATTTAAAGATTTAGTTCCACATTTCAAGTGCTCAGTAGGCACACATAGCTACAAACTGTTGTACTGGACAGCACAGATACAGAACATTTCTACTGGAGCAGAAAGTCCTATTGCACAGAGCTGCTTTAAAGTGAATATTAATTTTCAAAAAGAAGAACTTTTAGGATGTAATGTATATACAGATATTTTTTCCTCAGCTATATTTTAAACCTAAATAAAGTTTCCTAATGAAGTTTCTATCTACTGAAAAACAAAAAAGATTTTATACAAAGCCAATAGAATGAACTTAAACCCTAATGTTGTAATAGTCAATCAGAGGATGCTCAAACTAAATGATTCTATTACTGGTTATTGATGATTTCTTAGAGGAAGCCAAAGACTTCCACATTCTGTAAAATAGTGTTTTGGTTTAGGTTCCTCTGAAGGTATTGCCTTTAAGATAGAAAATGTCTTTCAGTGCACTGTATTTCAGATTTCTTTTAAACTTACTGATTTTTATGAGGTGTATATTCTTGAAATTTGAGCAGATAATTTCAATGCATATAGTAACACTATGTGTGTCCCAAGAGCCCAGAAGAAGACCCAACTAATTCCACTTGTAGAATGAGGTGTGTGGAAACAAAAAGGTCTTGAAGCTCTTAATCCAAGAAGAGGGGAAAGATGTGAGCTAGGTATGAGGAGATGCAGAGGAATTTGCCAGAGAATAAAGCTTGGAAGCACAGGCCAAGCAGAGGAGAAGCAGAGTGATTACTGGAAGGAGAAATGTGTTAAGTTAAAAATGTTTAACCTGGCCTTTCCTAATCTGGCCTTTGCCAGTGTCTCCAAACTTCTTTTTCTCTTTTGTTCCAGTAATTTTGATCTTTTGCAGGTTTTCACCCTTTAGTACACTATTTAAAATATATGTCCGGGGCACCTGAGAAGATCAGTCTGTTAAGTGTCTACCTTTGACTCAGGTCATGATCCCAGGATCCTGGGATTGAGCCCCGAAGGGTGCTCTCTGCATGCAGGGAGCTTGCTTCTTCCTCTGCCTGCTGCTCTGCCTACTTGTGCTCTCTAGTCAAATAAATAAATAAAATCTTTAAAAAAAAAATGTCTGTGCCTTGTTCTGATGAGCACCGAATGTTGTTTGGAAGTGTTGAATCACTATATTGTACACCTGAAACTATTACAGTTTGTAATACATATTACACTGTATGTTAAGTAACTGGAATTCAAATAAATAAATTTATTTATTTATTAATTAAAAGATTTTATTCATTTATTCATGAGACACACAGAGAGAAGCAGAGACACAGACAGGGAGAAGCAGGCTCTTTGCAGGGAGTGTGGGACTTGATCCCCAGACTCTGGATCAGGCTCTGAGATGAGGGCAGATGTTCAACCACTGAGCCACCCAGGTGTCCCTCAAATAAAAATTTTAAAAAACAACTGTCTGGCCTGGATCCTATCCCTTCCCTGCACCTGAATGCCTGGACACCTCCTGCTACCTCTTACTCCCTTCATTTGCCTCACTGTCCTTCATTTGAGCAACCCTTCAAGTATTCCCTCTTCCCAATAGGCTCCCTTGTACCCTAAAGTAGTGCTTGCATCATTCTGAGTGACTACATTTTTCATCATAGTAATCAGACCTTGCATAACTCTCTATTTACATGTCCCAGGTACCTGAAACAGTGTGTCAATTGAAACTGGTGTTCAATGATTTGACACTGATGGAAGTTTTTCCAAATCAATGCTCATAAAAATACAGTTAGGTTATTTTAAGATAAGATCCTGAAGAATGTTCATACTTGTTGATAATTAAAAAAAATAACTTCAGGGCAGGCCGGGTAGCTCAGCGGTTTAGCGCCGCCTTCAACCCAGGGCGTGATCCTGGGGACCCTGGATCGAGTCCCACATCGGGCTCCCTGTATGGAGCCTGCTTCTCCCTCTGTCTGTGTCTCTGCCTCTCTCTCTCTCTCTCTCTCTCTTTCCCTCCCTTTCTCAGGAATAAATAAAAAAATAACTTCATCAAAATTTAATAACACATTTCCGCTATCAGTTTATTTAAAAAAATTGAGAACAATAATAGGAATGGTGGTGGGAAGGGCTCCCATTCCATGGCTAATGGAAGGACACTTTCTTGCAGCTTTTAGGAAAGCAATTTGGCAATATGACTTAAGGGTCTCCATCTTGATCTAGAAATTCTGATTCTGGGAATGACCTCAAAGGAAACATTACTAAGTATGAGATTTTTATGTACAAGAGTGTTCATCACAGAGTTATACTTGTGAAAAATTAGAAACAACATCCATGTCCCCCAAAAGAAAAATGATTAAGTAAAAAGTACAATGTAGTTCTATTCTAAGCCGAGTTTTAGGATGCTTTTAATAATTACTTTGATAACTATTGCAAATAACTGTCTTAGCTTGGCCTGCTATAACAAAATATCCTGGACTGAGTTGTTTGAAACACAGACATTTATTTCTCACAGTTCTGGAGGCTGGAAGTCCAAGATCAGGGTGTTGGCAGATTTGATTCCTAGTGGGGGCACTCTCTTCCTGGTTTATAGCTAAACTCCTTCTTGCTGTGGCCTCACATGGCAGAGAGAGAGAGACAGACAGAGATAGAGACAGAGTGAGATTGAGAGGGCTCTGATGTCTCTTCCTCTTCTTATAAGGATACTAAACCCAATATGGGGGCCCCAACCCTCATGACCTCATGGAAATCTAATTACCCCCCAAGGGCCCCATCTCCAAATACCATCACACTAGGGGTTAGGGGTTCAACGTGAATTGGGGAGGGACACAAACATGCAATCTATGGCCCTAACAGTAAAAAATGTTGGTGCTATGCTGAAAAAATAGAAACAAGAAATAAATATGTGAAATAGATAAACTGAACTGTTGTGCTATACCTCCTTTCCCCCAATTCTTCTTTGGTGCTCAAGCATCTGTTGTTCCATCCCCTAGCAAGGAGCTGAGACCTCGGTCTCCAGATGTCTTAATGCTCAAGGGAATAGATAAGAGATCCATTGAGTTTCTTTGGAGTGAAGAAGAGGTAGAGGTTACAAGGAATTGTGGAGGAGAAGTAAGACAATAGGGAAGGGTTTTTCCATGAAATGGGGCATCCAGAACTAAACGAATGTCTCTATAGGTAAGACGCACATAGTCTACTGCTCCAGACACCAGCCTAATTCCCATTCAGAGCTGCCCTGTTCTTTGTCACTGGATGTGCGGATAGGCAAGTGTTCAATGTCTATACTACTCTACACATTGACTTGACTACCATTCAGAAATAGGATCAGAAGTTTTCCCTAAAATTGACAGCATTAAGTTTGCATCATGAAAGTTGAAATATAAATTAACATGTTGGTGTCACTTTGCATCCTGCTTTTAAAAGCCAATTAAAAGAATTTGTTATGTATCCATCATTTTATTTAAGGTATGTCTGGGAGGTTTGACATCAGATTGCATTTAAAGTTCTTTTGGGTTACTTATGGGAATAAAAAAGCCCAACAGTGAATTCTGCAGGCAAACATATCTGTGAACAGAAGCAAATGTGTGGTTGTATTAGGGTGTCAAGACTGTCACTGGAGCCCTATGGTACACATGATTTCTCATGACCAGGTGTTGCTGTGCATATGAAGAAGATTAAAGGAGGGACTACACTTCAGCTTGGTTTTGTGTGTCCGGACTGTAGCATCAACATTAATTCTGCCCTCCCTGGGTTGTACACAGAGACACTTAAAGCATCACTGCCCAGCTTGGAGTTGCTTAGAGCAAACAACCATCCAATACAATAACGTTCTTACTTGCTGAACATATTTGACCCAAGGGAAAGTCCAGCACTTGGATGGGATTAAATTCTGCCTCTTTCAGTAAATAGTCTAGACATTACATCATTACACCTTGGATGCTGTAATGGGCACATTTCTATGTGGGTCACAAATTGAGATATTTGACAGAGTTGCCATAGCTTACTGAAAATCTTTAACTCTAGACTCCAAACTGCTACCATGGCTAGCCTGGACCATTTGCAGAAAGATGTGTCTTAGCTACCCAGAACAAGAGACCTTGTGATATAGAATAATTTTATTCTTTGGTTGATCATTTTGATCAACATACTATAGATTTATGAGACCAAATTTCTGAAACTTACTAGGAAGAAGATGAATTTTGCTGCTTTTTGGAAAATGGATTGGAGGGAGCTAAACCATTGTAGTGACCTCGATGAGAGGTGACAGTCACCAGAACTCAGATAATTACAGTGGGAATCGAAAGAAGAAAGCTTATTCAGGAGAGGTTTTGGTGATAGAGTTGACAGGATTTGCTGAAAGATTAGATGTGGGGGTAATGATTACAGAAGCATCAATGATAGCTTCCAGGTTTTAGGCTTGAGCACTTGGGTGGATGACAGCTTCATATTCTGTAATGGAAAAGACTTATAGGCAAGACTTATTTGGGGAAAAAATGAACAACTCTATTCAGACACATTAACTTCGAAATTTTGGTGACAGAGTCAAGCAAAAAAAGGTAACTGGATATGCCTGTTTGGAACTCAGAAAATAAATGCATTTGGAAATCACGGGCATTACAATGATGTTTATATCCATGGTTACTATCAACATCCAGGAGATGGGTAGAAGCGGCATGAGGCTGAACTGTAGCAGGTGGAGTTCTAGAAGAGGAGAAGAAAGCATCAATAGCTACTGAGAAACAGAAGCAAGGATGTCAGAGCACAGGAAGGCTTTGCTGCATTGCGGCCATCCTTACCCTCTGTGGTTTTTCCTCTCTTCCTATCTCCTGTTTTGGAGAGGAGGATTTTTCTAGACATGTGAACTGGTTTCTGTCAAAGACCAAATGGAGAAAGGGAAGCTTTGCTGGGGGCAAGTAATTCAGCTTTAGAGGACAATTCACTCTTTTCCAGAGTTTGTATCTCTGGAAAGTGAGATAAATGCATTTACTGAATACATTACCCCCAAAGGGGCCACTGACCAGAATAATCATAACTTGTTATCACGCATAAACTGCTTAATGTATGCCAGGCAATAGTCTAAGTGCTTTAAATGTAGTATTTAATACTCACAACTTGTGGGGTTGATATTATTATCCCATTTATGACAGAAAAATTTACTTAGATCCACAATGTCAGAGGAGTTCCTAATGGACCCAGACAAATGTTAGTAAGGTGTGGGGTATGTGTGTGTGTGTATATCCCAATAGACTACTGATTTATTCATTTTGATTAAAAAAAAGAAAAAAAAAACCACAGGGAGTTTGTACACTCAACAAGTATCTTTTTTTTTTTTTTTTTTTTTTTTCCAACAAGTATTTTTAATCACATTCTCTATCTGGGGCCTGGTTTTCAGTGGAGGACTACCCTGTGCTTACATTTCTACAAATTAGTTTAGTGAATTTTCTTCCTTCAGCCTGAATTAGAGTGGCCCAACTAAAGTAGAGCAAGTTCCATGAGTGAGAGAGAAGAGGATGGTCATGAGGAGCAGGTCTGCACAGAGTGTCATGGGAAGGGTTTTAGGCAATTCATGTGGAATCAATAATAGTAGGAAGTATTCAGTAGTTTCAGTTAGAAATATTTGAGTCAGATTTTTGACTTCTGTAATTACCAAAAAGATATAAATATATACCAATTTACCACCTGATTTTAATAAATATACCTGCACAATGGCATACCCATAATAGATCTTTAACACAAATAGAGTAAGAGGATTTAAAAACATTGATTTAAATGACTTTAATCATAACTCATTGGACTTCTCCTTCCAGAGGGGTGAAACACATCCAGAAATAAGGTAATTATGTTTTAAAAATTAAGTAATTGCTTTTGACCACTAACCAATCATTTGGTGACTGTTTTAATGTGTTATATTCCTACTTTACCCCGAGAAGCAGTTCATGAGGAGACCCCATTCAATATAAATGTATACTCATTAGTATAATAGAGACAAAATTCCACAGAATTGCAGTGCAGAGTGAAAATTAATTTGGAAGCATATGCGATGGCTGTAATAAGAATTTACTTATTCAGAGTTAGAGAATATTTAATTAACCTTTCAAGTTTATGTGTTCACTGTAGGTGGCAGAGTGAAAACTTCATAGACTGAGAACTCATGTGATCTAAAATATATATTATTTATAAACTCTTATGAATACCAGATTTTGCCTTTTGATGTAAACACCCAGATGTTACCCTTATGGAGTTATCGAAAATTATTAAAACATGCTTGTGGTTCATTTCATTAAATAAATGCATTTCTGATTTTTAAAAAGACATGAGCTGAGACAAGAAAAAGAACAAGACATGAAGTTAAAACAATTTTTTTTTCAAGTACTATGCATCCCAAATGTTTAAATATATCAGAGATTCTTTACAAATACCTAAGGAATGAGCATAGAAACAATATGTAGCCAATAGTTCAGTGCCATCAGAATAATGGCTGTTTTATTTAATCCAGACTTCCAGAAGCAAATGTGATTTAACTATTTTGCGAAAATGATGAGATAATTACCAATGATGGTAGTGTTTAATGTTGTCTATGTACTAAAAAAGCATCCATTAAAAAAGTATCTCTTTTTTTTTCCAGAAAGGGAAGCTTTCATAAATGAACATATTAGATCTATATTCTTAACATGCACTCTTGAAGTACCATTAGCAATAATGGAATCTTGCACAAGCATTAATGAAAACATATCTTATTTGCAGTCTGATTTCCAGTTTGGATGCACAGTATATAGCACCTGGTATGTTTATTTACTGTATTTTTAATTTTAATTTTTAAAAAGATTTTATTTATTTATTTAGAGGGAGAGGGAGAGAGAGAGCATGGTGGGAAGGAGAAGAGGGAGGGAGACAAGCCCACTCTGCTCTGAGCACAGAGCCTGACCCAGGGCTCCAACTCACAACCCTGAGACTGTGACCCTGAGCTGAAATCAGACGCTTAACTGAGTAATTCACTCAGGTGCCTAGCACTTGGTATCTTTAAATGAAATAGGGATTCTTTCTTCCTTCCTTTCTTTCTTTCTTTCTTTCTTTCTTTCTTTCTTTCTTTCTTTCTTTCTTTCTTTTTCTTTCTTTCTTTCTTTTTTCTTTCTTTCTTTCT
The DNA here is from genome assembly GCF_048164855.1 of Canis lupus baileyi. Lineage (NCBI taxonomy): Eukaryota > Metazoa > Chordata > Mammalia > Carnivora > Canidae > Canis > Canis lupus. The sequence goes on from NC_132865.1 coordinate 23,458,867, forward strand.
TTCTTTCTTTCTTTCTTTCTTTCTTTCTTTCTTCTTTCTTTCTTTCTTTCTTTCTTTCTTTCTTTCTTTCTTTCTTCCTTCCTTCCTTCCTTCCTTTCTTTCTTTCTTTCTTTCTTTCTTTCTTTCTTTCTTTTTCTTTCTTTCTTTCTTCTTTCTTTCTTTCTTTCTTTTTTCTTTCTTTCTCTTTCTTTCTTCTTTCTTTTTTCTTTCTTCTTTCTTTCATTTTAGAGAGAAAGTGTGTGTGAAAGAGTGTGAGGGAGGGGCAGAGGGAGAGGGATAGAGAATATTAAGCAGACCCTGATCTAAGGGGCTTGATCTCACCACCCTGTGACCAGGACTTGAACCAAAACTAAGAGGCGGGTGCTTAACTGACTGTGCCCCCCCAGGCACTCCTAAATGAAATCAGGATTTCATATGCATAAGGGTGGTGATGAATGATATGCTAAACAGTAGACCTTTTGAGATGAGAATGCATTCTGGTAGGGTTTTGACTAGGTTAGAACTGAAAGCAAGCGAAGATACAAACCAATAAACAGCTCAAAGTGAGGATGTTCAGTGTATTCAAACCTCAGATTTCCATTTTTTTCATGACAATTTAATGTAGAAAATGACCATAGAAACAAAGAAAATTATTTTTGATTCTTGTCTTTCTCTAACAACAAAGCATACATCTTTGACACTTACAAAAATACTATTAAGTTTGTTTCTAAAAAAAAAAAAAAAAGAGTTTGTTTCTTTTTCCACCAATATTAGAGTTGCATAATCAAGGTGTTAATCATGTCTTAGACTATCCAAGTCAGCCAATGAACTTATACAGTGTCTAAAGGAAAAAGGGAAAAACATCTGAGTCCAGTCATCTGAGTTCTCTAAACTCTGTACTGTGTGTGTATATGCATATGTGTGTGTGTGTGTGTGTGTGTGTGTGTGTGTGTGTTGCGATGGTCATGATCATCAGGATGACATTTATGATGAATTTATGAGTAAATGGTGATTCTTTTTTCTCTTGGCACAGATAATTTTCATGAATGCTGTCCTTGGATGATAGTTGATGGATCCGCTAATTTGCACATCTTTACATAACCCCCAAATCAGATCATTGATGCCTAAATACTCTTGATCTATCTTTTTTACCTTAATATATCTCAAACAGCATTGCTTATATATTCACCCTCAGGTTTCCAGTTCTTCTGCTAGTAGATTGTCTGGTGGTTTATAGCAGCAGTTTTCTGTTGGAATGTGGCCAAAATCTAATGCATCAAGATTAGCAATGACATGACAAAGGTGATTTTTTTTTAATGAATAATATGTATTAAGGTTCTCAGATTGTATACTTCTTACAAAGTTAAACACTGTACTTGCAATATCATCTGTCTCAACGGAATTGTGATGTATCTTCTTGATTAGAATGAAATGATTTGGAGTTACATAGATGTTCTCCTGGAATTAAGCATTATTCTCAATTTTTCCACAAAGGCATGGTAGACATCTTTCCCTCTCAGCGTGCTTCTGAAAAAATATGACTGAGAAATCTGGCTTAGAAAATGCCACAGTAACCAGATGAGGTGATTTGACATTTATCCCGGCGATCTATTACATTTTGTATCATCATTGTCCATAAAGGGGATGGAGTCCTTGAAAATGATGGTTCAGGTGCTCTATGAATATATCCACAGCACCAAGTGCCCAATTCATCTGTCTGCTCCAGTCACTTCAGAAACAAGCCCCGATAGAGCAGAAATGCACTTGCCTCAACTGGTATAGTTGGAAAATGATGACAAAAATGAGTAACAATTTTCCTTTATCGAGTACATATCATTCTGGAGACTTTATATATGAGTTTTCAAATAGTTTCAATGTATCTTTAACTTAAAATTTTTTTGATCTCTGTTTCCAGATAAAATGAGCTTTAGCTGTAAATGGCTGAAAAGGAAGTCAAAACAGTTCCTACCAAATGATGCTGTTTTTCAAAGCTCACATCAACTTGATGGATTAGGTTCAATTACAGTGAATTGGGCAATTCCTATGGATGTCTCCTGATGGAGTGATGCAGTCACATAGGCCAAATAAAAGGGCAATGGTGACTTCAAATTCCCACTGCCAGTAGATAACTAGAAAGTGTTAAGAGAAGCTGCTGATAAAGTGAATGCTGAATATTATACATGTCATATTAGTAAAAAATTTCCCTAACTCCAGTTCTTATTCAATGCTAAATATGGAATCTAAGGCCAAAAAGAAGTAGGTATCTGAAAAATCCCTGCCAGCCAGTTGAGCTGGTTGTCTCTTACCACATCAGGAGATATAAGGTATTAAGAATAAAAATTTCCATTTAAACTGAATGTACCTATTGTGTCTTGCCCTAAAGGGATAGGTATGCTTGAGCTATGTGACTCTTAAGGACTAAGCTTCTGATTATATGTTTTATAAGTAAATTAAAATTTCTTAAATTTTTTTCAATATATTAAGCCCCCAGTGTTTTAAGATTATTTATTCATATTTCTTCTACAACAAAGGAAGAAAATCTCAAGTGTATAAAGCATTTACCCCATCTTTCCTAAGAGTCCTTTGTGAAATGATTAGAACTTCATTTCTTTTATTACTAAACAAATTACTCACTGAAGCCATTTTGCTAATGGTCTTTTGGTTAATCTATGGTAAATACAAAGCAAAAAGCACTATCACTTCTTGTTTTTTTTTCTATTTGTAATCTGTGTTATTCTAATTAATTATTTTGCCACATATGGCCTGTGTTGATTTGGCATCAAGGAAAGCTATGCATTTATCCTTTATTCTAATGTTAAGTGACATTTAAACTCATCTGTTTAATAATTGTACACAGGAAAACAGGTTTTCTCCTTTTTATACAATTTTATAAGGTCCATTCATTATTTTAGTCACAACGAATGGGAAGCATTACTTTTTTTCTTTCTGAAGTGACGTACCACTGAGTCTTAAGAAATATTAAAATCAGAAAAGGTCATTCAGACATTCATTTATCAACACACATGTATTGAGTGTCCACTCTATGCCAAGCACTGCTTTAGTTATTAGGGATGAAACAGTGTGAAGGCAAAATCCCTATTCTCACAGAGTTTATGTCCAAGTAGTAGAGAGATCAATTAACAACAAATGAATCAACAAATTTATAATGTCAGTTGGTGACAAGTGCTAGAAAGGTAATAAAGCAGCATCAGGGATAGAGTGGCAAGGAAGTAGTGTTTTCTGATCAGATGACCAGAAAAGTTCTCTTTTGAGTAGGTGGTATAAGACAAGAAACTTCAATTAAGTGAAGTAATGATATAGGCAAATATTGGAATGAAGCCTTTTCCAGGCTCAGTAATTGACAAGTTCAAAAGTCCTAAGGCAAGAATGAATTTGGTGTCCTCAAGTGCAGTTAGAGTCAAGTCAGTAAAGAGAAAAATGTAGGAGATCTTATCAGAGAGGTGAGCAGTGGCCAATCATGTTGGGCCTTGTGCATCATGGAAAGGAAATTGGGTTTTCTTGCAATGTGATAGGAAGCCATTGAAACCAGGAGAGAGATAAAAGTTATAAAAATAAGTACTTCAAAAAAAAAAAAAGTACTTCCTCCTAGAAAAGATACCATAAGAGAAGTAGGGAAGCCATTTCAACAAACCAGGGAAAAGATGATGGCTTGGTCTGTGGTGTAAGTAGCAGAGATACGAAGAGGTGGGAGACTTAACGTACATTTTGATGGTGAAGCCAACAAGATTTTTCTTTTTTAGACTGAATGTGTGAAATGTGAGAGAAAGGAAAGAATCAGTGATTCCAGAGGGGAATCCTTCCTTGTCACTTTCTAGCTTCTGGTGGTTTTCTGGCAATGCTTGGCATTCTTTGGCTTGTAGATTCTCTTCCAATTCAAGTCATCACATGATATCTTCCCTCTGTGTGTCTTTCCCCCTGTATTGTAAGGACACCAGTCATATCATGTGGATTAGAGGCCCATCGTTCTCCAGCATGATCTCATCTCCACTAATTACATCTCCCATGATGCTATTTCTGAATAAGATCATATTCTGAGTAAGGTGGGGGAAAGGAACATAATTTTTATGGGAATACAATTCAACCCATAATAGGAAAATATGAGATAGCTGACTCGGAGAAGAGTGTGAGTCAAGAGGTAGGATTGCCTGGAAGCTCTGAGGGTCCACTTATGGCTGCATTCACAAAGTTTAAGAGTTCTCTGTCAATTTGGTCACTTCAGACAACGATATGACAGATACAGGTGTGTTTCCTGTTTTAGTTTTCATGTTGGATTTTGTTTCTATTGGTTTAGCTTTTATTTTAAACCAATTTTAATAACTTTACTTTCCTGCTAGAGGACAAAAACATCAGTCTTCCAAGTGAAAGCATGGCCTAGCCAAACAGCATATACTTCTTCCTACTAAAATTACTTTTTGCTAAGAGAGCAAAAGACTACAATATAAAAAACCTGTTTATTTTAAAATTTCATATTCTAACAAACATAAAGAGACGTTTTTATTGTGTCATGCAAATATACATTTTCTGCTATTAAATCCACTGCAGAGTAAATCATTCTTAAACCAGCTAGAGGGTTTCTTTTTTAGAACCATTTCAGCTTATAAACAAAGAAATCCCCATAGAAACCTCGCTAAAATAGCTTTCATTTATGGTGAGATATTTAAAGGCAACACCTGTAAAAACATCCTTCTCTGAACCATTTTTGAGGGCACAGGGTGCTTTATTGCTTGAGAATCAGCCTGCGCATTCCTAATATAGGAGTGCTGAGAATGACCAGACAGTAGGGAGACAGAGGGGACTCATTCCAACAGGAAAGGGCATCTTTGAAGATGAAGAAAAGCTAAGAATAACTTGCCCTTCATCTCTGAGTTACCTAGCCAAGGAGACCAGATTTGAACCCAGGCACCAATCTCTATGTCCTTCCTATTTTACCACACTGCCCGTGTGGCTTACCTGGGCTGTGTTGTTTCTCCCTCTGAACCTTTATGTATGATAGTAATCTTTGTTTGTCACTTCTACCAACTAGAGTCTTATTGAGGGCAAGGCCTGTACACTGCTGATTTTTATAATGCTCGTGATAGTGTGTATATTAGAATGAGGCTGAATCCAAGAGATGACAGAAAATGGCCACTCCTCTTCCTCCCTCCCAGTTGACTTATACATGGCCTAATAAACATCATATATTCATCAATTTCTTCAATCCAAGATATCTGAGTGCCTGCTATAAGTCAGGTAGTGTGCTGAATGCTTCACAATGATCTCTTAACCTTGTCCCAACTGCCAAGATCTCTCTTCTGATAAAAAGAATTTAGACAATGTCAACAATCAATATTCAGACCTATACACACATGGGCGTGTGATAATTAATTTTCTGTGTCGAACTATGCCATGGGATACTCAGATATTTGTTTAAATATTACTTCCTGGATGTGTCTGTGGAGGTGTTTCAGGAAGAGATTAACATTGGAATTGACAGACTGAGTAAAACAGATGTCCTTCTGGGATGTGGGTGGACATCATCCAATCCTGTGAGGGCCTGACTATAATAAAAAGGAAGAGGAAGGTAGAGTTGTGTATCTGACTGTTAGAGCTGGAATATCAGTCCTCTCCTACTCTTAATACTGGAACTTAAGCCAATAGTGTTCCTGGTTCTTAGGCCTGGAGGTTCAGACTAGAATGAGACCACTGGCTTTACTAGGTTTCTACACAGTAGATCAAAAGACCTTTTAAACTCCATAACCCCAAATCCTCATATTGACAATTCTTCATATTGAGGAAAAATCCTCATATTGACTTGCTTGGTATCTATCTTTATCTATCTGTCATCTATACATATATATATATATATATATGTAAAATCTCCATGTATCTTATTGATTCTGTTCCTCATTTTGTAAAACCCTAAGTAATACAGAGGGTAGTAGTAAAAAGTTAAAGGAAGTCTGTGGGGTGTGAGGAGAGAATTCACACAGAGGAAGGGACTATGGGCTGGTAGGCTGCCTTTGCAAAGACCCTGAGAGTAGCTGAAAAAAATGGCTCCTGGTACAGTAAAGACTGTCCTCTAAATCAATCTTGACCTAACTGCTCTATAGGCAGGTGCATACCTATGTTTGTGGGAATCTTGTAGAACTACTTGAAGCAAGCAACAATGTCCTGGGGCCCTCTAAAACAGCCTAACACAGAGGGGAGAGAGCCATTATTCCCCTTGTTAGCTCTCAGCAGAGATAGAGCAGTCACTGGGACCAGGGTTAGGTGTGGGCATCAAGTCTGGACAGGAACCAAGGTGAGTGATGAGAAGGGACCCATCACTAACCATGCAGGACAGGTGAAAGCTGAACAGCAGATTCAAGAGCTGGAATCAAACACTCAAGGCTACAAGGCAAATGCAGAGAGGCAAGGGTCAGGCAGGGTGGGGGGCCTGGAGATGATGGGGACATGATGCAGAGCACATCTTAAACAAGGAGGGGGCCTGGACTCAGTAGAAATTTTTTTTTAAGATTTTATTTATTTATTCATCACACACACACACACACACACAGAGGGAGAGGGAGAGAGAGAGGCAAAGACACAGGCAGAGAGAGAGAAGCAGGCTTCATACAGGGAGCCCAACATGGTACCTGATCCCAGGTCTCCAGGATCACGCCCTGGGCCAAAGGTAGGTGCTAAACCACTGAGCCACCCAGGGGTCCCCTCAGTAGAATTTATGTAACAAACACATTGCACTTCTGAGGTGAGGTCCTGTTGTAAGCATTTTGGAAATGCCAATTCATTTCATCCTCATACCAGCTCTGGGGCACCCAGTCCTACTATTCCCTTCCACATGAGGAGACTGAGCGACAGAAAGCCTCTGAGTTGCACAAGTTTCCATAGCTAGTGGGTAGCGAGGTCGAATTCAAAGCCAGGCATCTTGCTCAAGACTGTGCTTTGAGCCACAGTGCTATGTCCTCTGAGAAATAGGGATCTCTGGCCTGCACGTTTGTGTAGTCATTTGATATGTACCTATTAAACTCTGTGCTAATCCTTATGCTTAATGCCAAGAATAAAGTAGTGAACAGATAAATGAAACCTCTGTTTAAATAAAAGTGAAGACAAAAAGTAGAAGAAAAACACCAGAAAATAAGCAACAAAAAAATATCAGAGCTGTGCTATCTAATATGGTAGCCAGTAGAGACTCGTGTGACTGGAGAATTGATTTTTAAATTCAATTCAATGTAAATTTATTTATATTTAAATTTTAAAACTGATAATTCAGTTATTGGGGAGCTCTTAAGTAGTTTTGGAATAATTTGGATTTGTGAATCTAGTTTTCCAAATGTAAATTTTATGAAATCTAATACAGATCAACCATTTCCTATGAATAGATAGTGTTTATATGAAGATGTGCTGTCAGCGTAAAATATGCACCAGATCTCAAAGACTGAGTCAGAAATAAAAAATGTGAAACTTCTCATTAATAATTTTTATATTGATTAAATTGATTAAATATCATTACAGTGATAACATTTTGAATCTATTGGATTAAATAAAGTAGATTATTAAAATTAATTTCTTAATTTCTGCTTCTTTGACTTTTTACTTAAAAAAGGTGACCACTAGAAACTTTTAAATTATCTCTGTGGACTATATTATAGTTTTCGTAGAGCGCATCCCATTAGACAGTGGTAGATGTGACAGAAAGTAAAATAGAGTGATGGTTGATATAATGGAGGGTCTTGAGTAGCTAATTAATTTTCATTTTATTTTATTGTAGTAAGAACACTTAACATGAGATATGCCCCCTTAACAGATTTTTTTTTTCCCCTTAACAGATTTTTAAGTGCACTATACAGTATTGACCATGTATGTCATATAGTGCATTTCTAGGACTCACTCATCTTGCAGTAAAGACGCTTTCTACACAATGATTAGCAAAGAAAGGTATTTCCTGATCAGGAATTGAACCCAGGCCACAGTGGTGAACGTACTGGATCTTAACCACTAGGTTGCTGATTGAGAGTGTGATAGTGGGCTGAGATGAGAGGAATTTATCCAGATGAGGGAAGAACACTGAAGGCAGACAGAACCATTACTGCAGGGAACGTAAGACAGTAACAGGTGTACCTCTGGGAGTGAGAGCAAGCAGGTCAGCTTTGGAGTCTCTCAGGTACAGGCAGTGGCTTCCCGAAGGTAATCAACCTGAAACCTTGGGGTGCAAATCCTGCTAAAAAGATCATACAGGACCAAGAGGCTGACAGCTAGTAGCTGGATTCTCCTGTCCCTGGTCTTGCAGTAGATTTGTGTGAGTGTGTCTGGTCATACAGTAAGAGGATGAGGGCAAACCATACTCTGTTGAGCAGAGAGGAGGTGAGGACACCGATGAGTGCTGATTTTGAACCATAGCGCCCATGGGACTTAGCACATTTAGTTTCCTCAGTAGGAGGCAATGTGGTACAGAGATGAAAGAACATGGCCCAGGAAGCCAGAGGTGTTGGTCTTCGTTGGCTTGGCCATTCCTGGGGGTGTGACCTTGAACAAACCGCTCGTGTTTTCTGGGTCTCAGGTGCTATCTCCTTGTATTCCTATCTCCTTAAAATCATCTGATGCATTTTGCCCACACTGAATGGGTGTGTGAATCAAAGGCTTAGTGAATAGGACAGTGTCTAATTTATCTCTTTAGTTTCGCCTCTAGACTATCAGATTGCCACATAAACTGTGTCTCTCTGAAGACTGTTAGTTCTGGACAATTTATATTTTAGTTGAATAAACCTTTCCAACCTAACAGGAGAAATTAATCACCGAAATTTCATAACTGGTGCAAATTGGGTTTATCTTTATGTCCCCACAACAGGTAGTTAGGCTGAATACCCCGTAAGCAGTCTCTGGTATGCAACTGAAATATTTATGTAAGGTCCAGAGGGGTAAATGGATATCCTAGAGTCTAATTACCAGTAAGATGTAAAAGGGTTACCCAATCAAACCACAGCTTTATAAATTATCTAAGGCCAGTTAGATGTTACAATAAAAGGTAAAGGATAATGAACTTATTAGTGTTTGTAGTATGAAATAATTTTTTTCTCATTTCAAGTGAAAAGGAGTTTTGAGAAATCAGATATTTTTTAAGCTCATTAAAGTTTTTAAAATCTAGCATAGGGAAACTACCACAAGGTTATGTCAACTCTGATTTGGTATTACATGCTTTTGAAACTCTCATGAGGCGTTCTGAAAAATCTTATTGTAAAGATGCAATGCTATGTGTTTCATAGCAAAGGCTCATGAGCTTCCACTTACAAAGAAATAGTTTTTGATACTTTCAACAGAAAAGAGAGATACATAAAGTGAAATCCTACCTCTTATCACTATGCACTTGAATCCAGAGTGCTAAAGTATTTAAGGCAAGTGCCAAAAGAATCATGTCCAAATCCCACTATAAAATTAAATCTGAATTGAGAGAAAAAAAAATCAGACTCTAAGACATAAAATGTAGAATGAACTCTCTTTTAGAGAGATCCTTACCATCTGTCTGGAAAGGAGAAAGTGACCAGACAAAGGAAAAGAAGATTTTCCATGTTAAAAATGCATCTTTCTTAAGACAATAAAAATATTTGAAAAAATATATCATTCCTTCTTTCAACAAATATGAATTGGGCACTCTTAAAGTTCCAGGAATTGCTCTAGGTGTTGGGACCGTTCTAGGGATTGGATATGCTGAGAGACCCATAACTGACAATATAAGTGAACTGAATAAATCTATGAGACTACATTAGTTTATTGAGGATCTATAATAGTGCCTTTGGAATGCCCACCATTTATATTTACTGTAGTAGCTCAAGAATATATAAAATGTAGTGTACTCTCCACTCAAAAGACCTATGGTCTAGCTGGGGAGGCAGGATACACATATATGAAAAATGATAACACTAATCCAAGACAACATGTAAGCAAATGTGAAAATCTGGTACAATTCATAGTTGCTGCATTTTGATGGCAGTCGATGCTCATCTTGTGATGTAGATTAATAGGAAAAGCTTCAGAAAATAAATGGTGTGCTATTGCTTGAGAGAAGGGGGGAGTGTAGATAATAGGTTAAGGAAGAACATTCATGTTTTGTTCTTTTCTGTAGGCTTGAAGGAGATGGCTTTGAGGGGCTGCTATATAGTGGTTAGAGAAGAAGCTGCAAACTCTGAGTAAAGCATTCTGTAGGGACGCCTTGGTGGCTCAGTGGTTAAGCATCTGCCTTCTGCTCAGGGTGTGACCCCGGGGTCCTGGGATTGAGTCCCTCATCGGGCTCCCCACAGAGAGCCTGCTTCTCCCTCTGCCTATGTCTCTGCCTCTCTCTCTGTGTCTCTCATGAATAAATAAATAAAATCCTTTAAAAAAAAAGCATTCTGTAAAAATTAACTAACAATCAAAACTCCTGTGGAAGAAGAAAAGCAGTATTTTTCTGTATTTAAACAAGGAAGTGATGGTGTGAAAATTTCAAATACATTTGTCAAGTTTGCAAATGTGTAAAAGTTATTGCCTGATGGAGCTGCTTTGTCACTGTCCCCATCCCTGGTGGCCCGAGGACTCTCTTTTCACATTGCAGATTCTAAAAATGAAACTTAAAAAAATTTTTTTTGCTTTCTTCTCATGCCGATTAAGCATTCAGTATTTGCTTTCAAGTAAATAATTGCCATATTTGCTCTTTTTCTCTCAGAATATTTCCTCTAGTCAGTTCCTTGCCTGTACTTGTTAACTTTCTTCAAGTTTATTACAGCAGTGCTGTCTGGCTTTGAAGACCCTTAAAACCAGAGTGAGAATGATCCTTCCTTAAGGAAACATTCTGGTGGATCTTCCTGTCAGCATAATAAAGGTAACATTTCTAATAATCAATATAATTCTACTTAAAAGCATCAGCAAAGGACCTAAGACACACACTTTGCAACGCTGAGCATCCGAGAGTGAGTTAAAAAAATTCTATCATACAGGAGTGTACAACTTAAAACCATTGCTGAAATCATTTAGATGACCATTAGCTCATATCTATGATATTATAGTATAATTTTAACTAATATACATGATCAGAAAAAGCATAATTTTGCAATGTGATATCCAGAGCTATTCACTGTATATCTGGGTTTCAACATATTTCAGTGATATTCACTGTATATCTGGGTTTCAACATACTTCAGTGAAAGCTGACATCACAATCACTCAATACATTTCATCAAATGATTACATTTAAAGCCTGTTTTGAATATTTTTCCAAGTTTCTCCCTTTTATGAAATATCTATATCCACAACTTTTCTTTGCCAGATGAATCAGCTTACATTTTTCTGTCCTGATCTCACTTTAACATATATCTACAATCCTAACTAAGTGGTTGTTTTGTTTTGTTTTGTTTTGTTTTTTTGTAATGTCTCTACCTTTGTTGAAATACAACAAATCTTTATTAACCATGAAGAGGCCCTATTGGTAATAGGACTGAACAGACATCTCACCAAAGAAGATATACAGATGGAAAATAAATATGTAAATACATGTTCCTTATATAAGAATATGTGCATTACATGGTAACATACAAATTTTCTCTTTGGAAGAAAAAAGGTGACCCTCACCTTAAGGATCTACTCTATTACTTTTTTGAACCTGCACCAGAGCCTTATCAAGCATTCAAAGAAGTTCAAAAACTGGTAACAGTTTCTAAAACTGCAGTCCAATGTCTCTGACCATAAGGAAACTCACTGTGATTATCCAACAATACTGAAAATGACAAAGCTGAACTTGACAAGAATAGCAATACTTCTGGAGATGCAGACGGTATTTGCTGTATGTAAAGGAGCGTGGGCAATACGTGTATGTGGATATACACACGTATATATCTGCTTATACATTCACACACATACATGTCATTCATCAGAAAACAAAAAAGCAAGGAGACTTGGGAGACAGAAGAGAAAAGAAGAAAAAGAAAGATTCAAGGAACAGCAGCGACAGCTTTTAGAAATGGCCACAGGAGAATGAGAAGTCAGAGGATTCACAGACAAGATGGCCAGTGACAACACGGGAAGACAGAAACTCTCTCTGTATTTGGCAATGAAGACACCTGTGAAAAACTGCACCCCAATTGTCCTCGATAGCACTATGATAGGGACGGAAAAGAGGTGACGATGAGATGAGCAAGAAGACAAAGACACAAACCTAAAACAGCTCACTGGGACCTCAGTAGGTAGGTCTTCAGGGTCTGCTCACAGCCATCCTAAACCTCAGGGGAAGTATGATCCATTTCTTACCAACATGCTTGCTGCAGGCACAACAGGCAGTATGGGGGCAGGGGGCGGGGAGAAACAAGCAAAAAGAAATTATAAACTGTGAAAATAAGTACTATAAATAGTAGAATACTAGCTTGCACTAGTTTGACATTGGCAGAGTGCAGCAGAGCACCGTGACATACTCTAGATCCTATCTTATTGTGGGATCCAACGGACAATAGTGCAGTATCCACGTAACAATATCTATTGCCAAGCCATGCTGAAATAAAGAGTAAAAGCAAATTTAGATTTATCTACTCTGGGTACTGCTTACTACTTATCCATCAATAAAATACAAGAATTTCCTTTACTTGGAATACTTGACTCTCTCTTCCTCCATTATTGCTTTGTTCCATCTTTGGTTAACCTTGTAACTTGGATTGACTTAAACCTCTACTTCAGTTCCATCAACTTCCTTCAGTGTCTCATTCCCATTTTCATCTCTCAGAGTCTGCCAGCTGTGCTTTCACATCATGATCATCAGGACTCTTAAATTCCATTTTGTAACCATAAGCAAATCTCATATGTGCTTTCTGTGTAGGTTGTTTCTGAAAACTGAAAATCAATACTGCTTACATTATCATGAATAAGTATCTATTTTTCATTGCTTAGTGAATACTGTCGTAAACTTTAAAAGTGAAAAATAAAAGGATCTATAAAGAAAAAAGAAAGGAAAATCTTGATTGATCAGTGTGATATTCGTTCAGTTACCTTGTATATAGTAAGACTTAGGAAGGGCAGTCATTAAAATTCTTTACAGATTCCATGTCATTCATTTAAAAGCTTTTAAAAAGAGCTATATCCATCACTTGCCTAATTAGAGCACCATGATTTTATAGCAATGATTCTTAGGAATTTCAGGAAGAAGGGTGTTTTTAAATGACCATTATGCTTATTTTTAAAAGCATAATATTTTATTTTAGTACCTAACTATGTTTATTTTCCAGAGAATAGATTTAGTACTTCTAATTGAGACAATATATAAGACTTGATTAGGTTATGGAAGTTGCAAAGAATAATACTGAAGTACATTAATGTGACTTTTCTAGACAATGGATTTCTAAGCACTGTTTTAGAATTAAAGCCAAGGCTAGAGTTGGGCTTCCGCTGTGCTTAGGTCCAGTAGTCACTGGTAAATAGAGGGAAGACTTGCTGAATATAAGCAGAAGAGAGGCTCACTTTTTCAGTCCTGGATTTAAGCTCCACTAAGAGAAAGTCTTTTGGTAATAGAATGAATTCATTATTTTTCAGAGTTATTGCATCTTTGCTTTCTGTTTATAGGGAGTAAAGTAGTACATGCAAAAAGACTTCTCTTTCTACCTTGTTCTTGTATCTTTTAATAATTTTAAATTCATGTACCCTAATATCCTCAGGTTATCTACCTTACTTATGCAACCATTTCTAAGGAAAACCAATTGGATGACCCTGCCAACCCAGTCACAACTGACTGGATCACAGATGGCTGTCAATGTCCAACACTGAGACCTGGGATGCAAGCAAGATAATTGCTATCTTACTATACAAGATTTTTTTTTTTTTTTTTTTTTGTGGAAGATAGATATTGAGAAACTCATAGAATTTATAAATTTGAAAAATCATTCTTAGAAAACTGGAGTGTAGGAGCAGCAAGGGACATTTGCCAAGAGAATGTCCCAGATACAATCTACTTAAAATAATAACTGCTCAGTCTATTGGACTATTGACCATACTGCCACCATTACATATAGTCCTTAATGGGTCTTGGGAATTTACGTCACTTTGTGTGGATTTGAATACCAGATGGAAGTACCTGGTTTTCTGAGCCTAGGTCATATGACCATTCTTTGAGCCCAGGAACAAGGAGAAATTCCTGGCTTCCTGTGGCTGCTTCTAAAAACATGTGCAATGGAAAGTCTAAACAAATAGAAAGAAGGTTGGATGCAGGGCAGCCAAAGTTGGCAAAATCACCTACAATACTTGGCCTAAGGGCTGCCCAACGCTAGGCTCCCTGGAAGCCCATAAAGTGGTCTGGAATGAGTGTTTTGCCCAACAGGGATTAATAGTTACAATGGAAACCAAACCGACATTTTCTCTTAAAAATTTAAAATGTGATTCATACAGAGAGAACAGTTTATTTGGGGTTCTATAAACTGAAAAGCACACAAAGAGAAACAATCAGTGAAAACCACAAGATAGGAGAAGGTGTGTCTAAGCAGAACTCATGAAGTAAGACTGTAGAGCAAAGTTAGTCAGGACCAGCAGGACAAAGATTTGTTCAATCATCATTAGCACAAAATTGGAGAAGGGAATATTTGAAACCTTTACTGAAGCAAAACAAGAGAATCTGGTTTCCAGAGCTTATTGTATTACAACTGACTTTCCCATTCTTGATCTTTCATAAAACACAGATATTCCTATATCTCTTATTTTCTGTGTCTTAAAATAATCTCTTCACTTTAATCAGGTAAAAAGCTAAACTCTTCTAGCAGATAAATTTAAACTTAGAGTACCTTACAGGAAATAGACATATCTTGGATGTGTAACATTCCAGGGTAGACAGGTGGGCTTTACTTCACAGGGTGGAGGCATCCCTGCTAACTTAAACATGAGACTTCTGGGGTTATTCCAGTAATTTCCATCCCAGCCAGGAGAAAGGAAAGGAAAGAAAAGCAGTCTCAGAAAAGCATTTAAAGGACCTGGAAGTTGCCCAATCAATATTACTCCCATCCTAAAAGTAAGAACTTAGTCACATGACCACCCTTATTCAAAAAGGAGGCTGGGAAATTTTGTCTTTAGCAGTGCAGCCATGTGGCTAAGAAAGAAAAGAACAGATTTGGGGTAGAGGGAGGATGATAAGTTATCCTATATCCTAGGGTAATTTGAGCATGTCCCTGTTCCTAATAAGCCCGACTTTTATTTGAAAGTTATATCTGTTGTATGAACAGCTGAAGAAGAAAACAAAGAGGGTTGTTTTGTAGAAAGACAAATGTAGACATCATCTTGATTTTAAAAGATTAATACGGGATAGTATTCTTATCATGCTACCGCATTTCCCAAGTTTTACCTGGATGATTCAGTCTGTAGAACAGATTTTTAACCAAAAACTATTTGGTGCCTGGCCCTGATCTACTTTGCAGGGTCTATCAATGAAAAAAAATTGCAAATGGGAGATATATTAGGTCTAAATTAACAAAGAGTAAGGACCTATATTTCATTAACTAAGAAGGAGAAAAACTCAGAAAATGTTCTAAATGCTGCTGAACATTCAAATGACAATGAAAGGTCAAAAGATGGAGGGTAAAAAAAATCATTGGGAAAAATATCCTTTGGCTTTTTATTCCATAATGTATTTATCAGAACGAGTACTAGACTGCCCTAATCAGGCAGCCTTCTGAAATCTTTTATTCTTTTACACTATCTTTAGGAAATGGAATAATTAATGAAAATTATGTGGAAAACCACATATATTTAAAATAAAGTTTCCTTATGTTTGAAATCTACACAAATTTATTTTCAAATGTATATAGAAAAGGAAAATTTGATCTAAATAATATTCTATATTATACAATGGTGTATATTCCATATATTATCTGTTATGATAAATAAAATTTGAATTTCACATTGCCTCTTTATCTTTCCCATAGCTACCAGGAGAAAATGTCTAGCAGTTAAAAGAATTATCCATCTGTTAATCAGATGTTCATTATTTACTCACAACTCAGTAAACATATGTTTATTATATTTAGCTACCAAAATGTGCCAATTCAGTGAGAAAAATACTCCAAGTAATGAATATAAAATGTGACTAAATATTTGGTAGCTAGTCATTAATGCTAAATTCTAACAGTCTGAAAGTGAGGCGAAAATGAAGGACATTACAATCCTCTGATGAGTCTAATTTCCAACAAATTCATCGGTACAATTCTTTTTACTGAACTCAGGTAGGTTTTTGTTTTTTGTTTTGGAAGAGAAAGAGCAGTCCCCCAAAACAGAAACAACAAAAATGAAAATCAATCTGAATGGTTTCTAAAATATAGACATCTGGTTCCAAGCCCTCAAATATTTTTATTTTAAAAACCGTGCTTGGTTCTGACTAAAGTTTGAAGGGTTTGTATGGTTTGCTCTTTGTTTTATCATATAGATTCCTCTCTTCTTTTAGGAACTGATGGTTACAAATCCCTTTCTTTCCCACACCCATATATGCTTGTGTTTTCCTTCTTTGTGAGTAACTTTTGAATATTGCTTTCAGCCGCTGCAATTTTCATCCTTTCACTCCTTTTCGATCTTAAATTTCCTTTCCCCGAACTAGAGAACTCCGAAGAAAGACCACAATGGACCCTAATGCATCTTTGAATCTGACTCTGAGAAGCCAGTGGTAGAAACATGTGGGGGCAATGACATTACTGTTGTTTTGCATTTATAAACAGATTGGCCATGAGAAACAGACGAAGAGTTTTATGATAGATAGTATGCCTATTAATGTTAGCAAAAAGTAGACATATATAATCAAGGCAACTGATGCATTATGACCCTGCTCTGGGTCCTGCACAAGGTTGCCATATAGTCACAAGAAAGGGATTTTGTAGTTGGGTATAATGTCTGCCTTTCTTCGTCTTTATTTACTTCTTAACAAACATATGGCTTTGACTTTAAAATTAGGTGTCCTGGATTTCTAGCTTTCCTGTCTGATTTATCATGATGTTTTAGAGCTGCTTTTAAATTTAACTCTGGCTTAATCTTGGGACATTATTCTGCCTTCAGAATTGTTCTGATGAGTTCAGTCTGAGGGGTCCAGGCCCCATCACACCCTTGGCACAGCTCAGTTAGGTAATGTAGCAACATTATCAAAAGACCCTATAATGTCAGGGTCAATGTCTGGGGAAATCATGATGAAGATGTCTCAGAGATGTTAACATTTCCTTCCTTTGTTAACTTAGGATATCAAGTGATCTAAAGTTGACAGTGCTTTCCCTTGTCACTAGATTGAAAGTCAGTGACTTCTTAATATGTCAGAACTTCACTGTAGGTATCTATACTCAGAGTGTTCTGAGTTCTTCATAAATTTTGGTCTTTAGGGGTCTGCTCCCAGACTTAGGCTGCTGTAGACCAGAGCCATTTGCTAACATATCTGTAAGGCACAAGTCTGAAATTTGCTTTGATTCATGTAGATATTCATTATAGGTAGCTGTTCTTTGATGGATGGAGACTAGTGTCATTGTGTTTCCATCTCTCTGTCTAGAAATCAGGTAGGAGAGTGTTTGTTGAACACCCTTGCTCTGTGGTAACATTTGTTCTGGTATAGTAGTAACTTCAATTTGATTATTTTTCTTCCCTCTGTGTTAAGTAAATATCATGATAGTCTGAAATGAAGTTCCAACTTTTCTGATGCTATAATTTAAAATGGACAAGGAGAACAGCTAAAGTTTTTGAGTGGATCACTCTAAAAATAAACAGGAAGTATTGTTTTTATAAAAGGATTAGAAACTGAGTAAATTAATCTAAGCCACATCAGTGAGTTAGTGAAAGGGTTGAGAACAGATTTCATGTTTTATGACATCTGGTCTGGTTCTTAGACTCCTTGTCTACTGTCTCACTGTGTGTTCTTGGAAAAATCACTTCCCATATACTCATTTTATGGGAAAATTACATTGAATCCATCTTATAAATGTACTGAGGGAAATCTAAAATCCCCTGAGGGTGAGGCTGGTGTCTGTTTTCACTTGCTTACACATGCATTGGTGCCTCTTGTAATTGAGGAGGACATTCCTGATGACTTACTATCTGCACGTTTCAAAAGACCAACCCAAAGCAAAGTTCTTTTCTCCCTAACCCACATAACTTTTATAGACGTTCATTCATGGGATAGGCTCTAGAAATCCTGCTGAAGCAATTCTGACAGTTAAATTCTTCAGACTTTTGTTCTCTGTCTCTTCAAAATTTCTACTTCTCCTTCAATTCTCAGTATTTGTATAAGAAAGACTCCATTACTTATAAATAGTTTTTAACACTTGCCAGTCTGTTAGCATGACTGATTAGATTCTACTGCCAATTCCAAGAAGCACCTGTGGAGGGCAATGGGAGAAGGAGAGGAGAGCCCCAGGAAATAAAGGGCCATCATGACTTTCCTATATCAGAGTAAGAAGTGGTTTTATTACTTGTCCTTCATTTTCTGCTTTGAAACTACTCCTCCAAGTACTAACTTCAAGTCCGGTTTAGAGAAGGAAATGAAAGTTTCCATTTTGATATGATCTTTATGAATGCATCATAGTGATATGGGCCAGAAAGTTGTGGGGTATCCACCCAAACTCAAGATGATTATTTCCATGTAGCAGATGAGACACTGCTGAGTCTCCTGCCAAGCTCATAGCAATGCAGCTGGTGATTCAAATCAATTTACCTTTATTTCTACCTGATAATCTCAAACAGGCTTACTCACAAACATACTGCTAGGTCAGTGTATGTCTCCAGTTTGCTGAGTTCCTAAGTTGAGGTGACATGGTGAGAGAAGCTGAGGAGGTGGATTTTAGAGTCTCTACTCCTATTCAAATCCTAAAAATTCTGATTTGATCAGAACTTACCGTTACCATTTCCTTGGGAAAAAAACCACCTCACTGACTTCTTCATTCAAGTTTTTACAGATAAACCAGAGCAACTTCATCTTTAAGTAGAATCATTAACATTGCTTAAATATTGGAAATATACATACACGTTCTACTTTTATACATTCTTGTCACAGTAGAATAATTGATCAGAATATATTACAAGGAACAGAGCTCTGTCTCCCTTGATGCTGTCATCATGACCAGAAAGAGTTGTTTCAGTTAAGTATCATCAAAAACAGGGACCATATAAAAAATTGAGTCGGAGAGACCCTATACCTAATCAGTTTGCTGAAACGAATGGTACTGATTACAACATGCCTATAGTTTCTTTCAAATTCTTCCAAAAATGATATTCTGAGTGAAATATATAAGCTATTAAAAATGAAGAGCAAGCAGGCAACTGGAAATAAAAGTGCTAACATGCCACTTTAAGTGGGAACACATGGTCTGCTGGAATAGAGTGTGGACAATAAATGTTAAGGCGAGGGATTATAAGAATGACATTACAAACGAGTATCTATAGAGCCCTAAGGAGAACTGTTTTTCTCCTTTTCCACTTTCTCATTACTCCATCATTTTTGGGCTATTTCCAGATTTAGTGGGATTCAGGAGAAGCAACATCACTGGTAAAAACTCACCAATTTGACAATATTTCCCCACATGAAATTTACATAGGATTATGTTAAAGCCCAAACTAGTTTGTGTGATATTTTATTGACAGAGCACAAACTGGATGGATTTATGTCTTTGTTTTGGAGATGGAATTTTTCACAACCAAGTAAATGGATTTATTTTCTTATTTTCTGGAACAAAATGATTAGTAGTCTGTTTCATTTTAAAATAAACAATGGACCTTGAGAAATCTAATCTTTCCTCTTTAATAACAATCTTCAAAATATGTAATATCCCAATGGACAATGTAAAAAAACAGTGTTGAGGGTGTAATAAATAATTAAATAATAACTAATATTTATTTCACTTACATAAGGAGTGATTAACTTTATTCAATATATTTTTTAATAAACAATATTACTTTACAACTGAAGCCAGAGCGAGTAGAGATACATTGTCTCTCATCACTCCTCAGAATAATTACCCATTTCCCTTAGTCACAACAAAGCAAACCAGTCACGAAAGAAATAGTGTTTAAGCTATAGAATGGGAGGCATTTTGGTGACAAATAAAACAAAAGAAATGGAAAGAAGTAAAAATAAATTTGGGTAATTGATCATTCTCTTTGTATGTATCTGATTTTGTACATTGTGTGGTTTTGAAAATTTTGGCAACACCTATGGATAAATTAATACTTCTTGCTAAAACTTGAGAAGATAACCAAGGCTATCAGGTAGTGTTCCCACTAAGTAGTGTGTGCTCAGGAATGAATGATATGGGCAGACACAGGAAACCATGATTTACTATAGGCAGCTGTAGAGAGGGTCACCAGAGCTTGAGTTTAGACTTACGGAGTTGTACCATGTACAGTTCCCCACACTTACCAGCTAAATATAGTTTGCTTGAATGCAAGGTGAAAGGACTATAGCAATACCTTTTGTGGTAGGCATTTGTTAGAGAGGGTGAAGAACTAATAAATGAAGTCAGGAAGGAAACATTGAGACATTTTTCTCAGGAAGCAGAAAAAAGAATTTGAATCTTATGGCCCTTCTCTTGTCATGTGTTTCATTCCAGCCGTTGTGAACTGGTCCATCTGCCTGAGTACCCTTCTATTTGGGATAGTGGTTAAGGGCACAGATTTCAGAGTCTGGCAGGTGTCAGATCCAATCTTAGCTTTGCCACGTGTGATTTGTTGAATGTTTGGCAAATTGTTAAACTCTTGGAATTTCCAGTTCCTTATTCATTCAGTCAGATGAGAATCCCCATAGGTGAGGGTTAAATGAGGCAATGCAGGCAAAATGCTTAGCAGAAAACCTATCACTTATTAGGAGAATAATCAATAGCTGGAGGAGACACTGATGTCCTACCACCCATCCTCTGTGCCACTGTGCTGAAGTCAGTTCTATTCACATTTTTTCTGTTCTTTCTCTTCTTGGCTTATTCTCATCTCCTACTCTGATCTTTTATCTATTGTCAATCTTGTCCATGATTACATAGTCACTTCCTTGTCCTTCCTGGTTTTTAAAAAGGAAAGCTTATATGTGTCTTAGGACATTTTCTTTTGCTTTTTCTTCTGGCTGGGCAGGTTGTTCCCTCATTTTCATGTGGCAATTTTCTTCATTGGTTTGGTCTCATTTTTTTGTATCACATCCTTGATTAGACTTTTCTTGAATAAGAACGGTAGCCTTCGGGTTTCCACCTGCTGGTATTGCACTATTTTATTGTCTTCATAGCACGTCTCATTAACTTACTTAGGTGTTTGTATTTATTTTCTGTCCCTCTCTATTGGAATATGAGCTCCATGAGACCATTTCTGCAAGTCTAACATCTAAAATAGTGTATGACATGAGGTTAATGTTAAAATAATGTGTTGAATAAATGAATAAATAAATAAATTAAATCTACTCTGTGCTAGATACTATTGGGAATTAAAAACATGGTGGTCAGAAACATAAACATCCTCCATATATGCCTCGAACTGCAAGGGAGGAAGAATAACTTACCCTTCTGAGTTTTTGTTGAGACCTCTCTAAAATAAAAAGATTAACAGGAAAAAAAAAACAACAAACCCAGCTGAACTTGAATAATACATATACCTTCTGTATACATGGGAGATACCCCAGAAAACAGAATAACTCTCCCAAATCCAAGCCATCACCTTGGATACCATCTCCAGCTAAAGACAAAAGGTGTATAAAGGGATGGGGAGCCAGTTATGGGATGTTTTCAGGCAAAGCACAGTAAAGGAGCATATAGGTGTTATGGAGATGTAAGTCTTGGCCTCCATTGATGAGAGCTTCTTGAGATCTAGTGATTTCCCTCTTTCTCTAGGAGGAGGGAGATGCTTTTACAAACAAAGATCTCTCTTATAAATATAAAGGAGTAATTTCTTATGCCAAAAAGACATATTTTGAGTGGCATATTCTGCTGCCCTTCAGTATTTACAATTTAGCAGAATATATAAAACAAAGAGACAAATAAATATACAATTATAAATCTCAGGTGGGTGAACCAGAATCAGTTTATTTAAGAGATAGGGAAAGCATCCTTGAGGATACTATTTTTGAGTGATTTAAGATCCGAGATATGAAGAAGTGAAAAAAAGTTATCTAGGTGATGAGGGTGAGTGGAAAAGGAATTCCATGCAGAATGTGCTGGCTCTAAATTGTGCAGGATAGTGGGACCATAGAGATATAATAGTGTGGCCCACTGGGTGCCAGCTTCTGCCAATTCCTCTGGGAATAAATCCAGGAAAGAGACTCTAGTGACTGAACTCCAGTTGAAAATCGAAAGTGGATATTCTGCAGATAGCCATTTTTTTTCTTTCTTTCTTGCTTTTTATTTCTTTTCAGTTTTTGCAGAATGTTGATTCCTTCTTTAGCTAAGAGAGGGAAGTAGTAAAAAGGAAAGTCCTGCATGAGGATTTTCCACATTTTCATATTTAACCCAGAAGAATAATACATAAATGCAAGAATAGAATAATAATAATAGAATGACTAATAATAACTTGAGATTAAATCTACTTAGATATCTAAAATAAGACTGGTAAATAAGATAGAGATATTGGAGTAAGTGAAAGCCTATAAACTCCTCAACTCACATATGGAACAGTCTAAGATATTATATTTGTATAAAACTTGGATAAATAAAGAATTATGCCTCAAGAATGTCTTTGAAAGATTGTGATAACCACTAGTACTATTAAAAAATATATTTTTAAAGATTTATTTATTTATTCACGAGAGATACAGAGAGAAATAGAGAGGCAGAGACATAGGTAGAGAAAGAGAAGCAGGCTCCACTCAGGGAGCCCGATGTGGGACTCAATCCTGGGACTCCAGGATCATGCCCTGTGCAGAAGGCAGGCGCTCAACTGCTGAGCCACCCAGGCATCCCAATATATTAAGTGCTTTTTAAAATACTAGAGAAGACAAAAGCTATATTTCACATAGCAGAAAGCATAAAACAAGTAAGACAGATGTATAAAATAAGTTGATAAAAGTAAACCTGAAATAATCAGTTATGGAAGTAAATGTAAATCATTTAAAAACTATTTAGAAATGAAGACTCTTGGATTGAGTTACTAAACAAAATCCAGCTAAAGATCATGCATACATTATAAATTTAACAAAGTGAAACAAAATATTAAAAACAAATGGGCAAAACTATCAGGGAAAAACAAAGAAAGAAAGTGAGGGAAGTATGGGTATAATGTTGGCTGTATGCAAAACAGAAAAGGTATCAATGAAGGGGTGTCATTTGTAATTAAAGGAAAAAGCTTACCAAAAAAAGCTTATCTTTACAGTTGCAAATATAATTACCACGACATAGCATATGCCGATCAAGCTAACATCAAACTACAAAAAACACAAATTATATAAAGTCCAAAGAAATGAATAAAAATAGAATTGTGAGAAATTTTACTACACTACTCAGCCCTGAGATTTAAAAAATTAAACCAGATTAAAAGAAAAAAGAAAGAAAGAATAAAACATTATAGGAATTTATTTCTTTAAAACTGAATAATAGATATATCAATCTAACTTCAAATGTTGTTTTTCTTGTCTACTAGCTATGTGACTTCCTTTGTCCCTCCGTAAATGGAAGGCATTAACAAGATCTGATCATAGTATGATTATGTAGGTTAAATGAGATAATATCTATAATTGCATAGTATATGTAGTACCAGATAAACTCTTAAAAATGCTATTGTCATTATTGTTATTAGTAAGAAAAGTCTTGTCTGCTATGAATAGAAACTACTCATTTGTGCTGTTTTTGGGTGGAAATAATCCTAAATATAGCTCTCATATTATGTAACAAAGAAAACTTCAAAATAAAAACTGTACCAACCAATTTCTAACAAAAATACAAAATAAAAGCATATTTAAAGATAATGCAAACATGTAAATTTAAATCTACCATTTTAAGACGTAGAAACTATCTAGATTTGATTATTAAAACCTCAAAGGTACAGCCAAAACTGTGCTTAAAGGAAAATTAATAGATTTAAAATCTTTTGGGTTAGAAAGTGAAAATAAATAAGCTAAACACTGTACTACAGCATTTTAAATGGCATTAAAATTACATCAAGGCAGCAAGGAGAAACAATAAAAATGAAGGCAGAAAGATGATGCAAAACATCAAAGTGTTATTGATATTTTGGTAAGCAGAATAATGTGTTTCCCATATCAGTTGTCCACGCCCTGATCCCTGAGACCTGTAATATGTTAGGTTACACAGCAAAGAGGAATTAGGATTGTGAGAGAATTACGGTGACTAATTAGCTGTCTTTAAAATAGGGAGGTTAGTCAGGCTAATCTGATGGACTCAACAGAATCACAAGAGTCCTTAAAGTGGAAGACAGAGGCAGAAGAGACAGCATCAGAGGCAGATGTGATACAACACAGAAGAGCTGGACCGCCTATGTCTACCTTTGCAGGTAGAGAAATGGAACCACAAGATAAGGAATGGAGGTGGCCTCTTGAAGCTGGAAAAGCAAGGAAATGGAATCACTCTTGGCACCTTCAGGTAAGAGTGCAGTCCTGCCTGCACCTTGATTTTAGTCCAGAGAGACCTACATCAGTTTTGGCCTACACAACAATGAAATGATAAATTTGTGTTGTTTTCAGGGGCCAAAGTTGTGTAATTTGTTACAGTAGCCATAGAAACTTGCTACAAATATATTCAGGAATTTGTCATGTGTTAGAAACACAGATAAAACAAACTTCTGATTTTATTTTTTTTACTATTAAAAAAATTTTTTTTAATTTTTATTTATTTATGATAGTCACACACACAGAGAGAGAGAGAGAGACAGGCAGAGAGAGAAGCAGGCTCCATGCACCGGGAGCCCGACGTGGGATTCGATCCCGGATCTCCAGGATCGCGCCCTGGGCCAAAGGCAGGCGCTAAACTGCTGCGCCACCCAGGGATCCCCAAACTTCTGATTTTAAAGAGCACCAAAAACACCTCAATGAAATATGAGTAACATTTTAATGAGATTAGCAAAAGATTAAACATGACTACAGTGCATATAATTCTATGGTAATATATTTGAAAATTTGAAGAAATAGGACATTATAATGGGAAATATAAATTAGCAAAACTGACTTAGAAATAGAGGCCTGAATTAACTGATAATCACAGAAGAAATGGACAATGTGTATAAAATAATTTCATTCAGGGAAGTGTCTTATTAGATTGTGATGAGCTTATTTTTTAAATGTCAAGGAAAAGAGTATTGTGTAAATTATTCCAAGATTTAGAAAAATAAAGAAATCTGTTCCGTTCAGAGTATTTTATGAAGTTGGTAGAACCTTGACATCAAAACTGAGGAAAGATAATCCGCAGTAGAGGATAAAATTAAAATTCTTGAAATAGAACTTAGAATATTATTCGCAAGTTTGAGATGTGACAAAGGTGGCATTGCCAAACAGTACAAAAGAAAAGTGTGCAAGAGAAAACGAATAATTATATACTCTACATTATACCAAAATGTATTCCAGACAAGTGAAGAGTTAAATATTATGTATGTAAATCAGAGTATATAATATCATGATCAAGGAAGGATCACAAAGCACTAAGGAAGGGTAACATCAGTTTTAAATGGCAAGGAAAAATCTGGCCATTAGCATTTAAAAGATGATTTTTGATACCACACTTTTCTCACTAAATTAAAGGGCAGATAAATTAAAGTTAAATGACAGAGCTATTTAAAAGTGGGGAGTTGCTTTGTGACAGGTTGCTCAGGGTCTGGGTTTATTCTTACAGATGCTGGAGGACTCTATTTGTTGGGATGCTATATAAAGGCCACTGGAGAGCTCTCTGATCATTCAAGCAAAATATCCTCCTCTGTTCACTCAGAAGGCAGAAGATATATCTGCCTTCTTATTTCATTCATGGCACTCATCAGTCTATGAGTATCTCATTTATTTATTGCTTTCTTTATGATCTGGGAACTCTCTAGAATGTATGCTGCATGAAGCTGGGGACTTTATCTCATCTCTTCCCTCTAGATTGTATATAACAGTCTATCAAGTAATTTTTTTTGATAAATGAATGAACGAGTGAATTCATTTTTTTTCTCTAAGCCTTATGCTATTTACATGAAATGCATGGGGATATTCCATCATTATGGTTTATTCATAAAGAATATGGTCTGTTTATAGTTTAGATGGGAAATAAATTTGCCCAGAATCAGGTAAGTCAGAATAAACACCAATACTGCATGTGCTAAGAATGTAAGAAACCACTCCAGCATCCTATAAGGCATCCATCCACAGACTTAAACCTGAACTCAAGCATATGGATAACAGAAGGAAAAGCTTTTATGCTGCAGGAGACTAAGAAAGAGCCTTGCATAATACAACATCTTGATCATATAAAGTTAAATTAATTGCAATATATTAGTTATCAACCAGCCAGTTGGTGGAGTTGAATACCAGTTCCAATTTAATATAGTCCCTGTTTATCCTCTAAAGGAAAGTTTCTATTTATCTTCAGAAGTTGCTTTGTAGGCACAGTTAAATTTTACAGCATCAGGAAACCGGTGGTAGCTTGGTAACCTGAAGGCTACCTCACTAGGAAAACAGCTCTGATGATCTAAGATGTCTGACTGAAGAACAAGACAGCCATTGTGAAAAGGCTCCTGTTTCTATTTTTGTCTCTTTTTCAATTTTACTTCCGCATAAACAATGTTTTCTCCACTACTTAATTCTCATTATTTCCAAACCCATCATTCCTAATAGTTGGCTTATTTAATAATCTTATTTTTGTTCTTAAACAAACTTAATATTACTATAATTGAGGTCTTCTTGAATATGAGGAAACAATAATGTACATCACTTGATGTTTCCAGAAGTTTACTTAATGGTGTACAACACAGGAAGTGTCAGGCTGTTAATGTCTCTGGAAAATGAAGTATTTATTTTCATCATATACTCAGGGCTGGAAATGATTTTTTCCCCATCCTGAAAGGCCTTCCATACATACAGCATATGGAAAGTACTGATCTTTCAGGAAATACTGATGCCATAGAGAGAATACAGTTGCAAGTAGAGAGCACACAACTTAAGAGAGAAATTATGCCTGGCACATAATAGATTCTCAATATTTGTCTAATAAATGAATAAATGTTAAGAAATTATCCTCTGTTAAGAAATCAAGCAGAGAGCTTAGAATGAACCATGTAAATTGAAAGGAAAGAAAATTTAGGCAAGAAATAAATTGCTTATGGCTTTCAGCAAATTAATTTGTCAAGACTTTTTGTGATTAGCAATAAGAGTTCTGAAAAGAAACATGGATTTCCAACAGTGCTCAATGGAAGGATGATAATGATTGGAACAAAGTAAAGTACAGAGCAGTTGGGAGGGACCAAACTGTCAGCAGGAAGGTCAAGTTTTGTCACCAGTTCTTTGGTGAGAGAGAATAGTGGAATCTGTTATATAATCTATGATTTTTTTCTTCTAAATACATCATTCATGTTTACATTTGGTCATTTATTCTTTTAGTTATTCACCAATTGCTCATTTAACAAACACTGTTTGTACCATGTACCAGGTACTCCTGTAGATAGCAGGTATAGCAAATGAACATAACAGATGGGGTCTGGTTTCATGGTGCTTTTGTTCTAATGGGAGGATTTAGACAACAAATAAAAACTTACTCAACATGGCCTTGGAAGTTGTAGTAATAAGGCAAGAAAGGAAATAAAAGGCCTACAGATTGGCTAAGAGGAAATAAAATTGTTTCTCTTTGCATATGACCTGATTGTTTACATAGAAAATCCCCAGGAATCTACCAAAAAAACCCCACTAGAATTAATAAGTAAGTTCAGCAAAGTCACAGGATAATACAAGCTCAAAACAACAAACTCAGTTGCATTTCTAATACTAACAATGAACATGCAAAATCTGAAATTAAAAACATGGTATCACTTATCATTGCTCCAAAGAAAAGGAAATACTTAGGTTTAAGTCTTATAAATATATACAGAATTTCTGTGCTGAAAATTACTAAATGTTGATGAAATTAATAAAAAAGATCTAAATATAAAGACATCTATATTCATGGACTAGAAGATACTGTATTTTAAAGATGTTGATCTGGCCCATATTTATCTATAGATTTAATGTCTTGTCAATATCCCAGTGGGATTTTTGTTGTAGTTGGTAATATACTTACTCTAAAATTTATATGAAAGGACACAGATCCTAACAATGATTTAAAAAACTTGACAAATTTAAATTTAAGACTAAATTTTGAAATATCACTCTACCTGATATGAAGGCGTATTATGTAGTTGCAGGAATCAAGAGAGTGTGGTATTATGAGAGAAATATATATAGATCCATGAAACAGAATCTAGGACCAGCAATCAATCCACAAAAATATCAACTGAAATGGACAAGAGTGCAAAATGAGGTAAGATAGCTTTTTCATCAAATAAGCTCACATTTTTACAAAAATTAACTCAAAATGGACCATGGGCTTAAATGTAAAATGTAAAACTAGGAAACTTTTAGAGAAATAAATAATGAAGAATATTTGGGACTGTGGCCTAGGTACAGAATTCCTAAACTTGATCCAGGATCAAATAATAAATTGGACCTAGTAAATCAGATGAACAGACAAACTACAGACTGGAGAAAATATTTGAAAATCACATATCCAACTAAGGAGTAGGATCCAGAAAATACAATGAATCCTCAAAACTGAACAGTAAGAGGGACTTCCAGGGAAGGTGGTAGAGGAGGAGGACCCTAGGTTCACCTCATCCCCTGGACACAACTAGATAACACCAAATCAGTGTAAATAGCCCAAAAGATGACCTGAAGACTGGCTGAGCAGACTCTCCACAGCTAAATGTAGGGAAGAGGTCACATAAAAGAGGATAGGAAGAACAGAGCTAAATAGACCTATGGGTCTATCTGTGTGAAGGAGGGAAGCTTTGAGTTCAGAGAGGGGAGATAGGAGAGGGAGAAAAACCCCAAACTAGGCAAGATAGGGACTCAATTTGGGAAAATGAATCCCCATAACATTTGGCTTTGAAAACTAGAGAGGCCTAGCTTCAAGTGGTTTTTGTTTTTTGTTTTTTTTATTTTTATTTTTATTTTTTTTATAATCAGTGGGGCTTAACCTCTAGAACTTTAAAAATCAGCAAGTTGAGCTCTGGGAGCCAAAGGGGTATAGGAAACTGAGTTCCTGCCCTTAAAGAAGCAGTGTAACAAATAGTCCCATTGAAATACAGCATAGAAGCAGCAGTTTGAAAAATGTCTGTGGTATACAGGAAGGAGATTTACTTAATAATTTCAGAGTGTGTGCCGGAGGTGTAGAGATCTGTGAGAGACTTCTCGAAGAGCAGAGGTGGCAGGCATTTCCCTCTACTGACCCCCAGCCTAGATAAATGGACACCTACAGGAACCAGCACAGCAGTAACACTCTCCACCTAGCTTGCAAAAGTGTGCCCTGCCTCTGAACTATTCTGTGCACCCACCTCATCCATCTTGGCCCTGGCAGGAGTTTTCCTGGGTGGCTGCAGTTTCCCTCCAAGAGTGGACAAGTGTGGATCTGCTAGCACCCCATGGGTGCAAGGAAAGTGCCCTGCTTTTTGGTGCAACTATATCTCTGGCAAATGCCTAGTCTCAACTCTACTCAAATCCAAGGCAGCCCCAGACTGGCCCATCAACAACACAGAGACCAAACTCTGTCCACAACAGGCAAAGAGAGCCATTACAGACAACTGGACTGAAGGCAAACATGCCTCAGTCAAAATAGCAAGGCACATGCAACACACATAAAAGATACCCCTGAAGTGCCAGGTTTTGGCAAACAGGGGACATTGTACTACAGAACCTCTTCTTCATAAGGCCACTACTTTCAAGAGCAGAAGATACAGCTGACTTTTCAAACACATAGAAAAAGATGCAGAGAGTTAGAGAAAAATGAAACAGAATAGTATGTCCCAAGTGAAAGAACAGGATAAAATCACAGCAAGATTGCTGAACAAAAAGAAAAAGTTATATGCCGGATAGAGAATTTAAAATAATGATCACAAAGATACTGGGCTTGAGAAAAGAGTGGAAAACCTCAGTGAGACCTTCAACAAAGAGATAGAAAAGAACCAATTAAAGATAAAGAACTCAATAAATGAATTTTAAAATACACAAGAGGAAGTAGAAGAGTGAATAAGTGACCTGGGAGACAAAGGAATATAAAGCAATCAAGCTGAACAGGAGAGAGAAAAATAAAGAGTAAAAAGTGAGAATAGATTAAAGAAACTCAGAGACACCCTCAAGTGTAATAAACATTTGCACGATAGGGAGAAGAAAGAAGAGAGAGAAAAGGGTGCAGAAATTTTGTGAAGAAAAAATAGCTGAAAACTTCCTGAATCTGGAGAAAGAAACAGACATCCAGATCCAGGAAGCATAGAGAGCTCCCAACAAAATCAACCCAAGGGGGTCCACACAACATATGTAGTAATTAAAATGGCAAAAAGTAGGGGATCCCTGGGTGGCTCAGTGGTTTAGCGCCTGCCTTTGGCCTAGGGCATGATCCTGGAGTCCCGGGATCAAGTCCCGTGTCGAGCTCCTGGCATGGAGCCTGCTTCTCCTTCTGCCTGTGTCTCTTTCTCTCTCTCTCTCTCCATGTCTATCATGAATGAATAAATAAAATCTTAAAAAAATAATAAAATGGCAAAAAGTAGTGATAAAGAAAGAATTTTTTAAAGCAGCATGAGAAAAGAAAACAGTTACATATAAAGAAAACCCTACAATGCTATCAGCTGATTTTTTAGCAGAAACTTTGCAGGCCAGAAGGGAGGGCCATGATATATTCACAATGCTAAAAGTTAAAAATCTGCAGCCAAGAATACTTTATCCAACAAGGCTATCATTCAAAACAGAAGCAGAGATGGAATTTTCTAGACAAGCAGAAGTTGAAGGAATTTACCACCGCTAAACCAGTCTTATAAGATACATTAAAGGGGACTCTGTGAGTGGAAAGGAAAGACCATAATCAAAAGTGAGAAAAGTAGGAAGCATAAAAGCAATAAAATTAAGTTTACCTGTAAAAATCAATCAAGGGATTCATAAGATATAAGGATGTAAAGTATGACAGCAAAAAAAAAAAAAAAAAAAAAAAAAGTATGACACCATGCACCTAAGAAGAGAAGAGGAGCAAAAAATTTAGTCATTTTAGAATGGGTTCAAACTTAAGCAGCCATCAACTCTATATAGACAGTTATCTACATAAGATGTTATATATAAACCTAATAGTAACCACAAGTCAAAACCCAGTAATATATATGCAAAAAATAAAGAGCAATTAATCCATGTATATCACTAAAGAAAGCCAGCAAACCTGAAGGGAAGAGAGCAGGAGAAAAAGGAACAGGAGGAATGGAAACAATCATAAAAAAGTAACAAAATGGCAATAATTACATACCTATCAATAATTACTTTACATGTAAATGGACTAAATGCCCCAATCAAAAGACACTGGGTAATAGAATGGTTAAAAAGAATCTCTTCTTCATAAGGCCACTTATGCCTGGATCAAGGATGCCTGCATGGCTCAGTGGTTGAGCGTCTGCCTTCAGCTCAGTGCGTGATCCTGGGGTCCTGGGATTGAGTCCCACACTGGGCTCCCCTCCATGAGCCTGCTTCTCCCTCTACCTATGTCTCTCATGAATAAATAAATACTTTTTTTGTAAGCAAAGCCAATCTATACGCTGCCTACAAGAAACTCATTTCAGACTTAAGGTAATGCAGATTGAAAGTGAAGGGATAGAAAAGGCATTTATCATGCAAATGGATGTCAAAAGAAAGGTGGAGTAGCCATACTTAATATTCAACAAAATAGAGTTTAAAACAGACTGTAACAAGAGACAAAGAGGGACACTGAATAATCATGGAGGGAACAGTTCCACAAGAAGAAATAACAATTGTAAATATTTACACACCCAACACTGGAGCATCCAAATACATAATGCAGCTATTAGCAAACATAAAGAAGAAATTGGTAGTAGTAGAGTAATAGTAAGGGACTTTAACACCCTACTTTTACCAATGGAGAGATCATCCAAACAGAAAATCAACAAGGAAATAGTGGCTTTGAATGACACATTGGACCAGATGGGACTAACAGATATATTCAGAATATTCCATCTTAAAGCAGTGGAACACACTGTTAACAGCGAAAGACATTGATTTAAGCACACATGGAATGTTCTCCAGAATAGATCACATTAGTCTACAAAGCAAGTACAATAAATTTAAAAAAGATTGAAGCATTACCATGCATCTTTTTTGACCACAACACTAGAAATTAACCACAAGAAAAAATCTAGGAAGACCACAAATATGTTGATGTTAAATAACATGCTACTAAAGAATGAATGGGTCAAACCAAGTAATCAAAGAGGAAATAAAAAAATATGGAGACAAATGAAAATGAAAACCCAATGGACCAACATCTTTGGGACACAGTAGAAGCTATTTTAAGAGGGAAGTTCATAGCAATATAGGCTTACTTTAAGAAGCAAGAAAAATCTCTGGGGCATCTGTGTGGCTCAGTTGATTAAGCATCAGACTCTTAGTTTCAGCCTGAATCATGAACTCATGGGGTGTGGGATTGAGCCCTGTGTCAGGCTCTGCAGTCAGTGGGGAGTCTGCTCGAAAGATTCTCTCCTTCTGCCTCTCTCCACCTTCTCTCAAATAAATAAATGAATCTTAAAAAAATGAAGCAAGAAAAATCTCAAATAAATGACCTAATTTTACACCTACAAGAGCTAGAAAAAGAACAAAACAAACAAAACCTAAAACCAGTAAAAGGAAGGAAATAAAAAGCAATAAACAAAATAGAAACTAAAAGAAAAATAGAAGAGGTCAATGAAACTAGGAGGTGGTTCTTTGAAGAGATCAACAAAATTGATAACCTTCATCCAGATTCCTCAAAAACAAAACAAAACAAAACAAAATGAGAGAGAACTCAAATATACAAAATCAGAAATGAAAAAGAAGAAACAAGAACTGACACCACAGAAATACAATGTATTACAGGAGAATATTATGAAAACCTTTGTGCTAGAAAATTGGACAACCTAGAAAACACAGATAAATTCCAGAAACATATAGCCTATTAAATCTGAACTAAGAAGAAATAGAAAATTCGAACAGACCAATTACCAGAAATGAAATTGAATCAGGAACAAGATAAGAATATTCTCTCTCACCACTTTTATTCAACATAGAACTGAAAGTCCTAGACACAACAAAAAATTAAAGGCATCTAAATTGGTAAGGAAGAAGTAAAACTTTCACTATTTGCAGGTGACATGACACCATATATAAAAAACCTGAAAGACTCTACCAAAAAAATTACTAGAACTGATAAATAAATTCAATACATTTATAAGATACAAAATCAATATACAGAAATCTGTTGCATTTCTATACACTAATAATGAAGCAATAAAAAGAGAAATTAACAACCTCATTACAATTGTATCAACAATAATAAAATACCTAGGAAAATAATTAACCAAGAGGTGAAAAACTTGTATTCTGAAAACTACAAAACATTGATGAAAGAAATTAAAGATGACACAAATGGGAAGATATTCCATGCTCATGGATTGAAAGAAAAAATATTGTAAAAATATCCATACTACCCAAAACAACCTACACATTTAATGCAATCTCCATTAAAATACCAACAGTATTTTTCACAGATCTAGAACTAACAATCTTAAAATTTGTGTAGAACCACAAAAGACCCCAATAGCCAAAGCAGTCCTGAAAAAGAAGAACAAAACCAAAGTATCATAATCCCAGATTTCAGATATACATCAACGTTGTAGTCATTAAAACACGATACTGGCCCAAAGTAGACACCTGCATCAATGGAACAGAATTGAGAGTCTAGAAATAAACGTGTGATTATATTGTCATTTAATCTTCAACAAGGGAGTCAAGAAAATGTAATAGAGAAAAGATAGTCTCTTAAAAAACTGTTGGGAAAACTGGACAACTACATGCAAAAGTATGAAAATGGACCCTCTCTCATACCATACAAAAATATACTCAAAATGGATTAAAGACCTAAATATGAAACATGAAGTCATAAAAAAATCATAAAGATGAGAACACAGGTAGTAATTTCTCTGACTTCAGCCATAGCAACATTTTTCTAGGTTTGTCTCCTGAGGGAAGGGAAACAAATAAAAAAATAAACTACTGGGACTACATCAAAATAAAAAGCTTCTGCATGGCCAAGGGAACAGTCAACAAAACTAAAAGACAAGCTACTGAATAGGTGAAGATATTTGCAAATGACTGATCCATTTTGCAAATGACTAATCCATTAAAGGGTTAGTATTCAAAATATATACAGAACTTACATAACTCAACATCAAAACACTAATAATCCAGTCAAAAAATCGGCAGAAGACATGAACAAATATTTCTCCAAAGAAGAGATCCACACAGCCAACAGACCCATGGAAAGATGTTTAATATAACTAATCATTAGGGAAATGCAAATCAAAACCACATGACATATCACCTCACACCTGTCAGAATGGCTAAAACCAAAAACACAAGAAACAAGCATTGATGAGGTTGTGGAGAAAAAGGAATCCTTATATGCTATTGGTGGGAATGCAAACTGGTGCAGCCCCTGTGGAAAACAGTATGGAGATTCCTCTAATTAAAAATAGAGTTACTATATGATCCAGTAATTCCACTACTGGTTATTTATCCAGAGAATACAAAACACTTTTTCAAGAGGATATATGCACCAGTATGTTTATTGCAGCATTATTATGATATCCTAAATATGGAAGCAACCAAGTATCCATTGATAGACGAATGGATAAAGGAGAAGTGGTATATATACATAATGGAATATTACTCAGCCACAAAAAAGAATGAGATCTTGCCATTTGCAACAACATGGATGGATGTAGAGGGTATTATAGCAAGTGAAATAAGTCATTTAGAGAAAGACAAATACCAAATGATTTTACTTGTGTGGAATGTAAGAACCAAAATAAGTATGCAATGAAAAAAAAAAAAAAGAGGCAAACAAAAAAAAAACAGATTCAACAAACTGATGAACAAACCAGAGAACAAACTGACGGTTACCAGAGGAGAGGTAGGTGGGAGAAGGGGTGAAACAGGTGAAGAGGATTAAGAGTACAGTCACTCGATTAGCATTGAATAATGTACAGAGAACTATTCAATCCTTATATTGTACATCTGAAACCAATACAATACTATATGTCAATTTATATTATAATTTTAAAAAACTGAACAGTAAGAA
Organism: Canis lupus baileyi; assembly: GCF_048164855.1. Classification (NCBI taxonomy): domain Eukaryota; kingdom Metazoa; phylum Chordata; class Mammalia; order Carnivora; family Canidae; genus Canis; species Canis lupus. The sequence continues at coordinate 23,494,152 of NC_132865.1, forward strand.
AGCAAGCATTCCAATTAGAAAATTATTGAGAGACATCAACAGACATTTCATCAAGGAGGATATATAGATGGCAAATAAGCACATTAAAAGATGTCAGTCTCATTAGCCATCAGGTAAATGCAAATTAAAACTACAAAGATACATCACTATAAACCTATTAAGGTGACTAAAAAAAAATAGTGACCATATCAAATTCTGGGAATCACTAGAATATACTAGATCACTCAAATATTGCTGATAGGAATGTAAAATGGTAGATTACTATGGAAAAAAGTTCGGAAGAGTCATAAAATTAAACATGCCAGTATCCCTTATCAAAAAAAGTTGCAATCCTGGGCATTTATCCCAGAGAAACAAAAGAAATGTGCACATAAAAACTAGTGTACGATTGTTTATAACAGCTTTATTCATAATTGCCCCAAACTGGAAATAGTTCAGATGTTCTTCAACAGGTGAATGATTAAAGAAATCTTGAAATGGTTAAGGAATTTAAATCTTTAAGTGGATAAAGAATCTTTAAAAAGAAAAAGAAAAAGCACGAGCTATTGATATATGCAACAACTAGCTTGAATCTCCAGGGAGTAAAAAGCTAATCTCTAAAATTTACATACTATATGAGTCTATTAATTTAAAATTTTAATATAACAAAATTGTCAAAATGGAGAACTGATCTGCAGTTGTTAGGGATTAGGGCAGGGATCAAGGAGTAGCTGTGGGGTTGGGGGCACCTGGGTGGATTAGTGGTTGAGCATCTGCCTTTGGCTCAGGTCATGATCCTGGGGTCCCAAGATCAAATTCCACATCGGGCTCCCCTCAGGAAGCCTGCTTCTCCCTCTGCTTGTGTCTCTCCTCTCTCTCTGTGTATCTCATGAAGAAATAAATAAAATCTTAAAAAAAAAAAAGTAATAGCTGGGGGTGCAGCAAGAGACAGGTGGGTTTAGTTTATAAAAGAGCAATGTGAAGGATCCTTCTGGTGATAGAAGTTTCTGGCATCTTGACTGTGATGGTAGATACATGAATTTAAACATGTGATAAAATTATATATAACTACTTACATACATACATGCACACACATGCATCAGCACGTACCAGTAAAACAGGAGAGGGATCCCTGGGTGGCGCAGCGGTTTAGCGCCTGCCTTTGGCCCAGGGCGCGATCCTGGAGACCCGGGATCGAAACCCACGTCGGGCTCCCGGTGCATGGAGCCTGCTTCTCCCTCTGCCTGTGTCTCTGCCTCTCTCTCTCTCTGTATGTGACTATCATAAATAAATAAAAATTAAAAAGTAAAAATAAAACAGGAGAAATGTGAATAAGATCAATGGTTTATAGCAATATAGTGATTGTGATATATTTCAGTATTGTACAGTGATACCATTGGAGGAAACTGGGTAAAGGATATAAGTGATTTCTTTGTAATATTTTTTTTTTACAACTGGATGTGAATCCATAATTACCTTTAAAAAATGAGTGTTAATTCCTAGACGGTTTGGGTGTCTTAGTCAAGAAATGCTTAATAATTCAGTCAGGGAGTCTTAATCCTCAGGTTCAATCCATTGTCTCTGACGAGTTGACAGTCCCTCATCTTTGAATAAATACTCGAGGATCTTCATCAGTTTATTAAGACTACATAGACTTTACCTTTTTATCACTGTCAAAACTTTCTTTCTACTGTTAGAAATAAGAATAATTTCCTAAGTTTACTTTGAATGAGAGCTGGCATCCTATTTATTCATGACTGGACTACAAAAACAACACAGGGCAGACCAGGGCTATTATTGAATAAGCATCAGCCTAACAGAGTTGAACAAACAACCTCCATCTATTTCCAATGATTACTGAAACTAAGAGTGGAATAATGAGAGAATAAGCATAAGGTATTAATTGAGGCACTGTCTCCATTTCTTCCTGGGAAAATGCAAAAATATAAAACACACACGCTCAAAAGGATACACTGCAATCCCTTTAGAGATGCCTTTCATTTCATTGGGAGACAGGAAATGACTTAAATAGATTTTATGGTATTCTTACGAAATAAATTACCTTGAGTGATGAAATGATGTAAATCATAAATAGTGTGTTCTGTGAAAATGTCATGGAGAAGGGTTCTCTAGCTGCAGATCTTTTATCTAAAAATAAACAAAAAGCAGCAATTACTCATTGCCCTGTGTAAAACACTGAGCCATTGCCATTGAATAATTTTTTAAAATTCTGAAGTATTCAGTGTTTTGTTTGCAACACCTTTCCCAACACGAATACACTCCTTCTACATGAATAAAGATGTTTGTGCTTTCTTTGAGCCAGATTGTTTAATAGACAAAGTCTCAGAAGAGTCAGTCTGAGTCACACAGTTCTATGTCTATGAAACAGTCTTTTCTTTCTTTTTACCTATTTACCATCTTTGTCATGTGAGAAATGTATTATTCACGTTTAGATCTATTTCACTTTTATGTAGAGAGCTGGCCTGAATCAATTATCTCTTGTTTTATCTTTCATATTCAAATAGTTTGGTTAGATTTGGAACAATTTAAAAGATATTCTTTAAAAGATATTCTATGCTACTCTAATCTGTTTTCTATGAATGCATATAATCCCATATTCCTTAAATCCCAACTATACTTTTCTAAGACACATTTTCCTACATCATTCAAAAAATATCACTTTATTGTATTAGCTCTGAAGCTGCTGTAGCAAAATAACACAAATTGGGTTTAAAATAACAGAAAGTGATTCTCTCCCAGTTTTTGAGGCTGAAGTCCAAAATCAAGGCATTGGCAGGGGCACCATCCCACTGAAATCTTTTGGGGGAAAACCTTTTCTTGCCTATCTCAGCTTCTGGTGGTTGCTCACAATCTTTAGCATTGCTTGGCTTGCAGCTGCGTTGTTTCAATCTTGGTTTCCACCGTTACATAGCACTGTCTCTGTGTATCTCTGTCTCCAAATCTCCCTTGTCTTCTACAGACACCAGTCACTAGATTTGGGCCCACCCTAAATTCAGTATGACCTCATCTTAATTCAATTATATTGACATTATTTACAAGTAAATTCATATTCACACATACAGGATTTGAACATATCTTTTTGGGGGACAGAATTCAATGAATGACAATTGTGAAAATATATTTTGATTCATGCTGATGGATTATGATAAGGAAAGTACTTATTGGCTAATCCAATCCATACACAACTTGAAGATTAATGAAATCTTCCTCAGATTGTAGTATTCTTTTTTTCTTTTTTAAAGATGTATTAGTCTGGTAGAGAGAGAGAGAGAGAGAGATTTTGTGAATGAGAGGAAGGGTAGAGGTAGAGGGAGAAACCCAAGCAGAATCCCTGCTGAATGTGGAGCCTGACTTGGGGCTTGATCTTATGACTCTGAGATCAGACTTGAGCTGAAATCAAGAGTTGGATGCTCAATGGACTGCAACACCCAGGTGTCCAACTGACTGTAGTTTCTCTGATCTATGCCATCTATCTATTAAAAATCAAAACACAAATGGTAGCATATTATACATATTCTACACATTTCTTTTTCATTTAATAATAAACAACTCCCCTCTATACTGTCCTATTTCTCTTGTCTTTTTAAATAGCAAAACACTTCAGTGAAGTCATCTATCCTCATTGTTTGCTTTTATTCACTTCTTCCTCCCTCCTCCCCTTCACTCACATTCTCAACTGGAATGGTCCACACCACCTGAAATAGTTGTCTCCTGCTTCTCTGATACCTTCATTTTACCTTGCTTTCTGTGTACCTCTTATTTCTAGTGTCCTAGTAACTGTTGTACTCCCAGCAATTTGATGATGAAAAAACAGTATCTCATTGTAGTTTTAATTTGCACTTCTTTTAATATGAGTGAGGTTGACTATATTTTTAGATAATGTTTAAGAGTCATTTTATTTCTGCTTCAATGTACTATCTGTACATATTTTTTGGTTATTTTTCAATCAGGTTTTGGTTTTATTCCTATTATTTATAGAAACTTCCATGTACTAGAAAAATTAAGACTTTTTTTTTTTTTTTTTCTGACATGCTCTTTACCACCATAGAGTAGTCTTTCCCTTCTTAATTTGGTCATTCTTGTTTGGATAGAAATATTTGTTGCTTCTTATCAAGCTCTCTCCATTTACTGTACTATTCGAATATCCTTTCTTTGTATTATAGTGTTCATGAATGAGATATAAACATCGTTGTCCTATGTCTTCTGCCCTCATCCTCCTTCACACCAAGATGGATTATCATTTACTCCATTACTCCTAAGAATACTTGATTTTCATAAGGAAATGTTAATCTTATTTTCTGTTCTATATATCATCCAAATGTGTAAATTTGCTGACAATTGGCAATTTGGAATTTTTATAAACTACGCCCGTGTTGGGGCACCTGGGTGGCTCAGTGGTTGAGCGTCTGCCAACCTCAGTTTGTGATTCTGGCATCGAGTCCTGCATCGAGCCTCCTGTGGGAAGCCAGCTTCTTCTTTTGCCTCTCTCTGTGTATCTCATGAATAAATAAATAATTTCTTTAAAAAAATTAGGTTCCGTGCTAGAGAACATAATTCTACCACTCTGCCATTCTTATAGCCAATCAGTTTTCCTGTTTGCTTTCTTCACTAGAGAGCTTTGAACCCTATGAGCAACTGTTGAAGACCTTCAGCTCATTATAACTGTAAGTCTATTAATAATCATAACCTCTTTTGACTATATGTCACTTAAAAGTCTTTCAGAAAGAAGAGGCATATAAAAATGGATTTTTTTTGGAATAGCACCCAGCAGAGTATCAGGCATATATACTCAAAAAATGAAATGCTGATGATAATAAACTTTCTATAATACTTTGCTGAAGGTAAGAATGTCTTACCTAAATATAGATTGTTGAACTGGTGAAATGTAGCATAAATTTCCAAAAATTAATATAGTCATTTAATAGCTACAGTATATATTTCCAGCTGTAACATAAATAGATAACAAAGTATTTGTTTATAGTTGCATTAGGTAGTATGTGCAGCTTGAGGTAGATTTAGTTACTGATGCACTTTGCAAAATATAGCATTTATAGATTTTCATTCATGATCTCCTTGTAATAAGAAACACATGATTTATTTATCTTGTAAATTTATAGGAAAACATGGAGCTCTTTTACACAGAATATACTTGATGAGATTTGGAAGCATAGATGAACTCAGTCTTACTGGAATTCAGATCTAGGATATAAATTTCAGCTCTTTGAAAAATAGAAGGGAAATTCACAAACCATATCCTTTGATGCAAAATTTCTGGTAGAGTGAGATTGAACACAGGATTTTATGGGACACTTTGTATTCAATTAGGAAGTTTTAAATTTAAACTGATTTTTGAATACATTAGACTAAGAAAGAGAAATTCTATTTTAAACCCAGGTTACTGGAGTAAACAGTTAATATACATAATTTTATACATAAAAAATTACATTCGACTGATCTAATAAAGCCCAGATTGAGTTTTGCTGAAATTTGATAAAGCTTGAAGTGATTTCATTAAAAGTGGAGGAGAAAATTTCAAGCGAATTCAAGATGGAAAAATTAGTGCAATCAAGCCTATTCTTATTTTTTGAAATAATTCAATTAATTCATTATTGAGTGCCTACAACATATGCCAGGATTGTTTGGACACTAGAATGAATGAGCAAATCATGTTAATGGTCCATTATTCTAACTAGTTTCTTGGACCAAACTTTTAAGACTTTCATAAACACTTATTTTACTATGAAAAATACTTGCCCACCACTCTGAAAAGTTCTTGTATCCATCTTCCCCATTTAATTATTTCCTTCTCTCTTCCATTCCCAAAGATTCAGGTCAATTTCTGCCCCCTTTTTACAGTCTTTTCTAACTTCTTTGGTACACATTTTTGTAAATTATATATAGTCTGATCAATAAATGCTTGTTAGCGTAATATCAATGATGCAGCCAGCATTCAAAATATACTACAAATATGCCTTTAAACACATTCATTTTTATGAGATTAAACATGTGAGTCGAGTACTATGTAATAAGTGGAAGTCAAGTAAAAGAGGGAAATATAGATACCTCTAACTAAGGAATTTCTATAATTCAATAGATAAAGAAAACAAAATAAAACACCCAAGATAAATATATTTCAACTTAAAAAGGTTACATGATTGCTAGAGTCAATCTATCCAGTAGAGTTGCCTGATTAAGCAAATCAAAATACAGGACACTCAGTTAAATTTGAATTTCGGATAAACACTGAATAATTTTTCAGTATAAGTATGTTGTTGTTTATCTGAAATTTAAATTTAACCAGGCTTCCTGTATTTTGCCTGGCAACCCTAAATTTGAGGTGTAGTGCTCCTACCCTGGTTCATTCTGAAGGCCAATGTTGGCTTCAGTAATGGAGAAGTTAGTGGGCACACTGCCACTTTGTGGCAGCCAAGAGCAATGACATTACAGCTCTGGAGAGTGAAGAGGTGCTAGTCCAGTTATTGGACATTCATTTTCATTGTGCAGAACATATCAGGTACCAAGATAAGCTAAAGTGCCCTTTAAAGAAAGAAGTATGGAACATGCCATGCTTATCTCACATAACATTAGTTTGGGTTGGCATGATGACAAGATTTATCCACTTTCTGAAGAACTGATATTTCCAACATTTCCAGATAAGGTTTGGAAGAAACGGGAAAAAGGCTTTACCAGTAAATATTGCCAGTAACAATATGCAAACTGTCCTCGTATGACAAACGGTAAACTTCTTATTAGAACATGATGTTTTGAACTGCCAATATGATTGTTTTTATTTAGTAATATCAAACCAATATTTGGTCATACAGTATGGATAAAGCAGTTGGTTTCACCAATAAAAAGAGAAAAGGATAAAATAACTTCCTGAAGGTTGCATATCAGGTCAATAGTACAGTTGGAGAGAAGAGTAATAATTTCCTAACTTCTGACCCTTGAAGGCTTTCATTAACACAGAATCAGTATTGTTTTCTGAAATGAATCTCTTTCAAGCACCCTAAAATAATAGTTCAGAAATACTAGCCATACATGTGGAAGTGATAATCCTGTGATAACTTAAGACATCCTGTTGAAACTGAAAAAATCCCAAATTAAATTTCTCAGCTATCTTCAGAATCTCCAAAGTAAACAGAACTTTCAAAAAATTCATTTGCTCTTGTCCTTTCTCCTGACCAATTTATTTTCATAATTATATTTTCATGTTCTTTGGAAAAAATGAGTATTCTTGAGGGATAGGATTTTTTTTAATCCACATGAAACTATATTGAAAGTTAATTGAAAGTAAACTTATTTACTTAACACTTATTTACTAAGACTATGAAAATAATTTTTTTTAAAGATTTTATTTATTCACGAGAGACACACAGAGAGAGGCAGAGACATAGGCAGAGGGAGAAGCAGCCTGCCTACGGTGAGCCTGATGCAGGACTTGATCCCAAGACGCCTGGATCACAAACTGACCCAAAGGCAGACACTCAACCACTGAGCCACCCAGATACCCCAAACTACAAAAAGTTTTAATTAAGCTGAATTTAGACAATAAACAGAGGTAGAAAATGGAGATTCAAATATATACCAAGTTATTATTTATTCATATTTGAAACCATAGCTAGGTATAGTCTATGTTGAAATATGTAAAGCTGTTTTTAATCATGAAAAATATAGGCCCTGAAGCTGTTACTTTTTTTTAACAAGTTAATCCAAAAAAAAAAGAATCATGGCCCTACTAATCATTAAACAGAGACAAATACTGATAGATTTACCAGAACTACAGTTGGGTGTAATACTGTATTAAGAATGTTTCAGCTTAATCTTGATGGAAAATTATGCAATAAATCAAAATTTTAGTAATTTGTCTACTGACAGACAATTTGAAAAATGTGCATATGTCACATTATTTAGTTTAGCGATCCGCCAAACATGTCATGTCATCCTATGTTAGAAAAAAAAGGGCAAGGTCACTCTGGCCTTAACCACTTACTGGCAGAGCTCTTGACCTTATGCAATGAACTGAGTGTTCCAGAAAATAAGCAGTTAGCATAGAGAAAAGAGATAATATGAAACTGAGTGGAAAATGATTGTGAAAAGAATGTATTCCACTTGCACCATTTCCTTTGGATATCTATGTGATTTACAGCCCATGAAAAAATGACTCTAATGAATTCAGACAAAATCAGTACTACACCAGAATGCTTTTCTAAAATACATGCTTGTGTTGTGAAGTAAGTTGATAAATTGGTGGTGGTACTGGAAAGTGTTTCTAGTAGTCAATCATAATCTCTGGATCTCTTTTGCTACCTTTCTCCAAAAAAGCTTACCTACTCCTAGGTTTTTGAATATAAATATAAATGGGTGTTCCTTTTTCTCTGTTATTTGTTTTGTCTACTGTTTTTTCTTTTTGGTCAGCCTTTTGCAATGTTCTCTCCACCTCTTTGGTGTGTCTGAATAGTATCCAGTTCCATTTGAGTCACTTCCTTCCCATTCTTAATGCGAATGATGTCATAAAAATGATGTGTACATGAAGAGTTTCTCCTGGAGCTCACACAACAAGCCACAGTAATTGTCCTTTGACAATGAGGAACATTTTGACACATATGAACATTCTTAATAATTAATAGACACTCAAGTCACTTTTGAAACTTGACTTCATTTTATAAAGATGCAGTCCTAAGAGAAAGTACATGAGCTCAAATGGAATCATTTAATTTCAGCTCTAGATAAGATGGAATCCAGGAACAAAATTGAAGGCAAGATTATTCGTTTAAAATGTAGGTATGTTTTTCTGGGCTTAAAAGAAACAAACAAAATACAAGCTCTGAAGCTCCTAACGATTGAGAGTATTATTTTGATAACTAGTTCAGTTTTGATAGCATGTGAGTGATTATTTCCTTGGGAAGAGCTAAAACTTAAAAACAATATTATCATCTGAAATTTGCCTTTTCTGATCAACCGGTATGAATTACTAGTTACTAATACGAACAACCTGTGGAAAGTTAATTTCAGAACTGGATTGATTAAAAAACCATGGTGAAGAGATTCATAGCTTCATGCCCTGAAATGCTGGCAATGTTCCTGGATTTATGCAGGGCCTTCGAAATTATTAATGTTTAAAAAGTGGACCTGGAACAAAAAATTCAAATTCTACCCAGAAATACAAAACAGATCTTTCTTCTATTCATCTTACGTTTCATGTTGGTTCATCTGATTCCAATTTTTATAGCATAAAATCTGTTTTTTGAGCCTTGCAGTCTTTCTCACCTGTTCATGCATGCATCAGGCCAAAATTTTCTTAACTCCAATTATTGGCATTGAGGACATTATTAATGTTCTAAGTGTGTCTATTTTTAAATTCAAAAATGAAAACAGTGAGAAACTGATAACTAGGAAAAGGCATGGCAGGAACACATCCACCCATTCTTTGTGACATTGCTCAAATGTTGCCTCCTCTGTAAAGCTTTTCTGGACTTCCCCACTCATCCAGAGTAGTAGCTGGATCCTCCTCTGAGTTCCTATAACCATTTGTTTATGGGTGTTAAGCCCTTGCTACACTATGAGCTCCTTGAGGGGGCTTCTTCTGCTTCATATTTGCAACTATAGTGCCTAGAACATTGATCTTGACAAATAAGTGAAAGTATAAATGAATGGAAAGACCTGCAAAGTACTTGGAATCTCTCTGTACACTTATTAAAAGTGGCAACTTAAATTAGTTTTGGACTAAATACTGAGTGGTCTGATTAAATACCAAAGTCTGAGTGATTTTGAGAGGTTTAAAAGAACAAAAAACAAAACAAAAAATCCAAAACTTGTAAAACTGGTATAGTTTTCCAGTTAATATATAGGCAAACTTTTGTTATTCTCACATTTAAAAAAAAGTGTCTTTTTTATTTCATCAATTTTCTAATACTTTGGGGAATATGTGGTTAATGGCCATACCCTTGGTTACAAGTGACAGAAATCATCTCTAACAAACTTAAGTTAAAAGGAGGAATTTATTGGCTCACAAAAGGGTGGTAGAAGAGCTGGCCTTGGGCCTCAAACAAAATTAGAATTCTCTCTTTCTCTCTTTATGCATTTTCTATTTGGCTTCATGCTCTCCTTCTACAGATGGATTTTCTTCCTTTCTTCACTGTGAATGGAGATCATAACCATATTGCAGCACGGGCTTCCCACTCCAAGATTTCCACCCCCAGAGATGAAAAGTGTTCTCACAAGCTTTAGATACAAAATCCCAGGAAGCATTTATGTAGTCTAGCTGTCCCTCTATCGGAACTAACCACTGAGGCTACAGAGATGGTTTCCATACTTGTTACATGTCCGCCTTTAAAATCATTCCAAGATCTAATAATAGAAAAAGGAGTGCATTTGGGGCAAAGACAATGGCCAATAGAAGGAGAGATGTCACATTTTGTTTTATTTGTTTGTAAGGAACCTCTAAATAATTCCAACCACACTAAGAAAAATGTCCAATTTTCAGTTGAGATTGTGAGTCACATCAAATACCAGCAGAGGCCATTCATGGTGGTAGAGAAGGCCTCAAATGGAGATGGCGAAGAAAAATCCAATAGAATGAGGACTAGTAGAAAAGTAAAAACTTGAGGCACAAAGAGAGAGGAGGTAGGAATTCTTTCCAGCTAAGAGTTCTTTTTTTTTTTTTTTTAATATTTTATTTATTTATTTATGAAAGTCAGAGAGAAGCAGAGACATAGGCAGAGGGAGAAGCAGGCTCCCCATAGGAAGCCTGATATGGGACTTGATCTCAGGACTCTGAGATCACACCCTGAGCCAAAGGCAGATGCTCAACCACTGAGCCACCCAGGCATCCTGAGTTCTTGTTTTTGAACAAGAACTGGTGACAGTCACCAGAATGCTGTTTACCTTAGATACTGAGATATTATGAGAAATATGGATTGCCCAAGAATATTGCTGATTAAAGGGCATCAAATAATTAATTTGAAACATACATTGAGGAAAAAGTAAGTCAGCAGTAAAAATTTTCTCAAGACTTCTCCAAACTGATTACTGTCACACTGACAGTGAACTTTCAGACTGAGCTTTGAGCCTAGTTATACATAAATATAGTAAGCATCTAAGTATTTCAAACTACATCTTACTAAATTTCTTCTTTTAGAAACTTTTCCCAAGTTCATATTCTTTACAAATGACCCAGTTTTTTCTTTCTTTTCTTTTCTTTCTTTTTTTTTTTAAGATTCCAAGCCAGAATGGTATGCTATTCTGCAAAGCTCGCAGAATAGAGTGCCAGCTAAGACTTTTCTCTTATTTTTAGCCATCTACTGGAATAGTTTACTCACATTTAAAAAGCCAACTTTGCTGTAACTATTGTACTATGAAATCTTTACTAAATCTTTCTACTTAACAGATTTCCTTAGTATCCCATTAGTAAGAGTGATAAGATCAGAGCATAATTACATTCATTTTGGATTCTTTGTACACAAGTCTTGACTGGTATATGAACAAGCATTTGAAACTATTCATTTCTCTGAAAAAAATGGTGGTTTTTAAGAAAAAAAATGGTGGTTTTAAGGTAGTTTTTCCTGTATGACAATTAGAAATATACTTGGACATACAATCTAAGTTATCAAAATCCAGGCGTCAGAATGACTGCTCTCTTTCAATAGTTCATTTAGTGTCTCCTGTTTGCAACATTAAAAATAGTAAGCAAACATCAGGAATAAACTAAGGCATTATATCAAATATGTAGTTTTATAGACTTTTAAGGAGCTAATGCCTTAACTTATATTAAATTGTCTAATAATTGGAAATTCAAGGCTCTCTTATTTTATTTATTTAATTTATTTTAAAAGATTGTATTTATTTATTTTAGGGAGAGAGAGACAGAGTGCACAAGCATGAACGAAGGGGAAGGGCAGAAGAAGAGGGCTGAGCAGGGACCCCATTGAGGGCTGGATCCCTAGACCCCCTCCAGGATTATGACCTGAGCTAAAGGCAGACACTTACTTAACCCAGGCACCCCAAGGGTCTTTAATCTTTATTTTGGAACTCAATCCCAGGACCCCAGGACCACGACCTGAGCCAAGGGCAGATGCTCAATTCCTGAGCCTCCAAGGTACTCTCAAGAGTCTCTTAAATGGCACTTTCTGTAAAAAAGGCAATGAACTTTCTTGCATCTCTGACATCCATAGTGTTGGATTTATTTCTGTGGACAAGCCTTGTCCATTCATTATTTCATTCAGCCAGTATTTTTATATAATTATTAATTCCACAGATAACATTATTTAAATCCCAAGAGCAACCCAATTTGTTAAACTGTAATCCATCTCTAAGACCCCAAAGCCATTAATTCAGTCATGATACTGGTATATTGATGATGAGTTTTTCATTTCTAAGTGTGAAACATGATCAGATATCACTGCTTGGCCATGTTTAACCAATTTGGGTAAGTAGGAGGGTTTTAATTTAGTCACTTTTATGTTATGAAAATAAAACATAATATTTTTTTGTATATTGATTTATTTCATATAAAGCAGTTTCCTATCTGTTAGTTCATCGTCTCATGACAAACAGGAAGTAAACAGGGCTGTAGGCCTCCTTTTGTTGATGAGCTCAGAGAGGTGAAAACGAGCAGGGTTGTGAATGCTAGTAGATGGGAACACCTGATCTGATGCTGGGCCATCTATACAACGTCACTCTTCCTGAAAACCTGTTGTATCTCATCGATTAGAGGAAGGAGAAAACTTTCTGTTCCAGCATCACCTCGTATTGTTTCCCTCTAGTTCATAACCTCCCAAGGACTACAGTAAACCAGGAGACTCCCTTAAAACAATTATTTCTCCATCAACTCAACGTCCAAGGCAATATAAATAGTTCCAAACAGCACTCTCTAAAGAACAGATTTTTTATGAATTCCAATGAAACTTGAAAACTACTATCTTTGGGTCATTTGCTTTTCTTGCTTATTTGAACTTAAACACTTACCCACAATCCTGGCAAAATAGGATATTTTCTCTTGAATTCTTAGCTATGTCACTGATTAACTATAGAGATAGAATTACCTCTAAAGTTAAAGCAAACCCTTGAGATTTAGTGGTTCACTGCACGCACTTCCTCTAAGATCCTAGTAGTTCATGTTTGTGAAGTTTCCTCGACTGAAGTTACTTGATATGGAAAATAAACTACCCTAATCAAATTCAGTAAGCATCCCGCTATTTTCCTATTTGGGCAACCTGGAAATCATGCCAGTTAGCTTCTTTAGGACTTCAGTATTGTGACCTGCAGAAGACCTAAGGAATTAAAACAAAGCAAAATAAAATGAAAAGACTGTATCAAATTAATAAACACAAAAATGCTGCTCATTCTTAAACTTCCCTCCACTAAATGCATTTTATATTCAGGCTCATATTTTATTTTTTGCACGCTTAAAAGAAATATAGAGTTCCTCTATATTTGTTCCTCTTTCTCAATGTGCTTGTTGTAAAGCAATTCCATGCAGTACTCCAGCAGCAGAGTTCAAGACCAAGGTCCTCCAGTCCACCCATTTCTCACCACAAATTCTTTTATGGGGAAAACTAATATTAACAAGTCATTTAATATAGCACATGTAATTGCATTGCTTACTGCAAGCCTGGCAGTTGTGAGAGACAAGACCAGCAGTCTACCTGCTGGTAATTAAATAACTACTTGACATATAAAAGAAATACTGAGTATTTTCTGCTTACATCACAAATGAAATCTTTTTTTTTTTTTTTTCACAAATGAAATCTAATCTACTCCAAATACCTCTGTGTGTCTCCTGAGGAAGTTTTCTTCAACAAATCTTATCCAGTAATATACTTGAAATGCATTGAAGTCATTTTGAGTATGTATCAAATAAACCCCTTACCATGCCATTGATGTCTAAAAGACTATGGTTTGATCATTTTCTTTTTTTTCTGAACATCCTATAAAACATATGACATATCTGAACCACCATAAAATACCATTCCTTCCACCTTGCCAATTTCAAAGTGCTCCTTTAAATAGGTTTATCATTTGTATTCTCTATTTCCTTTCTTGATCTTCTTTGAGAATCAGCCAAGCAAATTCTAGCTAAATTTATTTGCATTGATTAATGTGTCTAAGCCTGAATATTTCTTACTGAAAGGAAATCACAGGGCCAGAAAGAATGAAATTCAATTCTTGGCTGAGGCTCCAGTAACATGGGGTAATATTAGATGAAAAATAGAGACCGAGGGAATGTAAACTCTAGTTTATTCAATTCAACTGAGTTTCTTCCTATTAAGGTACATTCTGTTAGATAGCTTTCCTCCCACTTACTAAATAACTCAGTTCTGACATCATAAAGAAAATTGCAATTCACATCACTAAGGCAAATGTCACCCAAAGATAGCTTGCCTGTTTAAATAAAATGGAAACTGCATTGGGATGATAGATAAACAAAACAATCCACTTTATTTTTAACTGCTTTTGATGTGTTCCAGATTAGGAATATTCAGACAGAGGAATAATGGAAAAGGTTTTTTTTTAACCTTAAAACCTTAAGACACACCTTCATACCCGAAGGTAATACTCCTCCACCCTCACCTCTAACCTTTTTGAACAAAATAGAAGAATCCAACTCTTCTTCTCTTGCCAAGAGAATAGTCCCGGCCTTAGTTTCAGGTCTCCACTACTGGCGTTTTTTTTTTTTTTTTATCTACAAGAGTACTTCCAGGTATATTTCTATTTTTTTAAAGATTTTATTTATTTATTCATGAGAGACACACAGAGAAAGGCAGAGACATAGGCAGAGGGAGAAGCAGGTGCCATGCAGGGAGCCCGATGTGGATCTCAATCCCAGGACTCTGAGATCACACCCTGAGCTGAAGGCAGACGCCCAACCACTGAACCACCCAGACCTCCCTACAAGAGTACTTCCAGGTATATTTCTAAAGCAATGTTCATCCCTTCTATTGTTGGGGGAGGTTGGAAGAGTTGTATTCTTGGTGCGCTGTCAGCCAAGGCTGCACTCAAGTCCTGAAATGCTCTGTCATTTGTCTTTGGCTCTCCATCTTTGAAAAGATGTGCTAAGACTCCATAAGAGGATCACATTTCTGTCACAAATCAGCAACAGAAAACCAGGGTCACACCTCCAGCTCACAGTTTTCAGCTTGTATCAGATGGCATTGCTCTATGGACCGGGATTATAGGCAGGATTTCCAGAGAACACCATTGTTCAGTATAAAATATCTAAATTCCACTCCTCCAATGGAGGTGAGAAAGAAGAACTGGTCCACAGCAGTTATCTTGATTACTTATCTGCTTAAGGAACTCCCATCAGCTGTATTTTAGGGTTAGGTATACTAGCAATAATTTGTTTTAGTTTTCCTTCTGGGAATGTCTTCACTTCCTCCTCATTCCTAAAGAGTATTTTGTCCAATACAGAATTCTCAGTTGACAGTGCATTTCTTGTAGTACTTGAAAAACATTGTGCCCTTTTGGCCTCAGTGGATATTTGCTAGGTTCAAATTGTTGTTCCCCTATAGGGTAATGGGTTATTTCTCTCTCTTGCTGCTTTCAAAATTTTCTCTTTGCCTTTTACTCTCACAAATTTAATTATGATATGTCTCGGCTTAGATTTCTTTGGATTTATCCTCTTTGAGATTTGCTTTCTGAATGTGTATGTTTATGTTTTCCACCAAATTCAGAGAGTTTCCAATCTCATTCTTTCCTTTTCTTCTGTGACTCCACTGGTGTGAATATTAGATCCTTCGTTACTGTCTCACAGGTTCTTGACACACTGTTTATTTTCTTTTTACTGGTTTACTTTCTCTCTATTGTCAAGACTGAGTAAATTCTAATATCTGTCTTCCAGTTCACTGATTCTAGCCTCTGTTATCTCCATTCTATGACTACATCCATCCAGCAAGTTTTTATTATCAGTTATCATACTTCTCAGTTTTAAATTTCCATTTGATTCTTTTTTTTGCCAACTTTGAGGCTTAAATACAAATAAAACTTTAAGATATTTAAACATGATGATTTGAAATATGTATACATAGTGAAAGGACTTTCCCCATTGAGTTAACACATCCATCATCTCACATACTTACATTTTTAACTTTTTTTTTTTTTTTTGATGAGAACATTTAAGTTCTGCTTTCTTAAAAAATTTCAATTATACAGTACAGTGTTTTCAATTCGTGTCATCTATTTGGGTCTTTTAGAATCATTTATTTTTCTGCTAAGATTTTCTTTCGTTTTTAATTGTATCAGGAGGGTTCATAATTACTTATCAAATATTTTGATGATGACTGCTTTAAAATCCTTGTCACTTAATTCCAATATGGTGCATCTGGGTGTTGGTTTTTCTTGACTCATTCAGGTTGGGTTTTCCTGTGATTTTATAATTGACTACTAGATATATTATGAGACTCTGAAATTTAGTCTTTTTTTTTTTTAAACAGTTACCTGTTGTAGTGTAAAAGTCAGGTAGGTGTTTATGTTCAGTGCCACTGTGTTGCTGCTGCAGAGCTGGGTTAGACGTTCAGTTCCTTACTGAATGCTGGTGGTGACAAGGATGTAGAGAAGTTATGTGGAGTGCCACCTTGCCCTGCCTCTCACCATCTTTTCTTGTTTTATTGATGCCAGATAGGGATGGAAGCTCAGCTCTATACTGTGCCCTGCTGACACCAAGGTGGGGAAGGAGAAATACTGACTAGCTTAGGCCAGCACTGCACCTCTTCAGTCAGTCTTACTGCTGCTGGGTGGGTATAGGCATCTAGCTCCTCCAGATCTGCTGACACCAGCAATATTGGCTAGCCCTGCCTTGTATTACCTTTCCGAGTCTTGTTGATATTGGGTGGTGGTGGAAGCTCAGCTCCCTACTTGGAAATACTGACTCTATGGAGTGAGAAGATAGAACACCACGCTTTCATACACAGGGTGGAAGAACATTTTTTTTTTGTTTTTTTTTTTTGAAGAACATTTTGTTGCTTGGCCTTACTATAACCACAGAGAGTGTGGGTTATTATTATTATTGCTGTGGTTGTTATTATTGTTATCATTATTATTATTATTTAGCTGTAGTAGGAAAAATACTTTCTGTTGACGGGCTACTCTTTCTCCATCCTTTGGCTAGGGGGAATAGGATATTCTTGAAGATGTTTGTATGTTTGTTTTTTCCTGTGCCTGTTGGCAGTTGAGGGTTGAAGGCTCCTGCAGTGCCTTCTCTGGGATATGTAGAGGGCAATCAGGGAAACCCAGAAGATTCCCCACTGTGTACCTTATGTCCTGAGGTTTCAAGGCAGTCTGTCTTCCTCCCACTTTTTATAGTCTTCCTAGGCTTCTTTTTTCAGAGTGTTATGTCCAGTGTTTTTTATAATTTTTAGAGAGAGAAACTGGGAGGAACGAAGCTGCTCCATCTTGGCTAAAATCAGAAGTCCCACTGTAACTGTTTTCTGTCTCTCCTATGAATATGTACATAAACCCCAAAAAATCAATGACCTCAATTCAATACTAAAGAAAAAAAATAATAAAGAAAAACTTCATGTATCCGGTACATTTTTTAAAAAGATTTTATTTATTTATTTGAGAATGAGAACTTGGGAAAGAGTGTGTGCAAGCACACACAGAGGGAGAAGGAGAAGCAGACTCACTTCTGAGCAGGAAGCCTGATGTGGGGCTGGATCCCAGGACTCTGGGATCATGACCTGAGCTGAAGGCAGATGCTTAGCTGACTGAGCTGCCGAGGCACCCCAATCCCTTACATTTTTTTATGTAGACCTTCTTATATATGATTTGGAAACATAATGATAAAAAATTGCACCATGAAAGCCATTTCTTATCCTACTTTAAAAATTTTGTGGGCACACAAAGCACTGTTCAAATCCGAAAAGGCTCTACCTTCTCTAGTCCTTATTGTGGGCACTTCATAAATACCCTTTCTTGAATAAAAAGAGACCATACACCAAAAGGAATATTTTCTTTTCAATTCTTCCTGACATTTCCAAATGGTTTTATGATAAAAAAAAAAAAAATAGGATCTTCAGACATCTCAAGAACCTGGGGCAAGAGCAGTGGGTCTAACATAAAAGAATGAAGTTGAATTGGAATTGGCGGTATTGATATGAACTCATAACTCATAATTTTTAATATATGTTGAGAGGCAAGTTTAGGAATAGATGAACATATGAGTGAATTTCTGAGTGTATGCATTTCCTGGTTCTAGTCTCTGAGAAGGCCTACACAGCAATGACATCCCAGAGACCATGAATAGCAAGATCTTGTTTTCTAAATATCAGTTCCCACTAAAACAAACCAGAGGTCTTTAGAGAGATGACTGATTTCAAGACTAGGGCAGGAAAAGTACAGATGAGCCTTGAATATCTTTTTGCATAGGAAAATAGGAATTGCTCAAAGAATAATGGGGGAAATATCAAGAGAATACAGAGGTCAGCTTTATGATACTCCTAATACTCAAATCTAGGAGAATTTGAGCATCAAAAAAGGGATGATAATAATGTGGAATGACCCTATGGGTAAAATCGGAACTTAGGAGTGAATGTTGATCAAAGAGATGAATGAATAAATAAATAAGAGAGAAGTGAAGTCCCTGTCTTAGAGCAACATGTCAACTACTAAGAAATAATGGACTTTAAAAGTGAACATCTGGCAACCTCATGGTAATACTGATTCAGACAAAAATGATCAATAGATACTGAAACTAGAGGGCAAATGTTTGATGAGAAGCATTATAATTAAATTGCTATGAATATTTTTCTATTAAATACTTATCAAGAATTTCAAATACAAAAACTTTATTAAGTATTCTTATAGTGGAGATATATGACAGATATTTGGTTAAACAAGTGGTAAATCAACAGTATGTGCCTATTGATATGATACATTGAGAAGAATAAAGCGGTACTTCTGCCAAAAAATGCATACCCTAAATCCAGGAAATATCAAACAAACCCACAATGAGGACTGTTTTACAAAGTAAGTGTCTGCATGCCTCAAAAAAATGTCAAGATCATGAAATACAAGGGAAAAATAAAACCCTGAGGAACTACTCTAATTTAGGAGGCTCAAGAGACATGATAACTAAATAAATGGATTCCAAACCACAAAGGAAAGAGTTCATAAATGATATCATTGGGGCAATTGACAAAATCCAAATGGGGTCTATGGATTGGATGGTAGTTTTATATCAATGTTAATTTCCTCATTTTTATGATTGTATTAAAATTATGTAGCAGCATGCCTTTGTTGTAAATGCATATTAAGATACTTAAGTGAAACATCATTTCTGTGACTTTCTCTCAAATGGTTACACACACACACACACACACACACACTCACAGAGTGGGGAGATGGAGGAGGAGAGTGGGAAAGAGAAGGAAATTGAGACAGAAAAAGAGAGAGGAAGGGAGAGGGAATGATAAAGCAAATGTAGAAAAATACAGTTCGTATACTGGGATATCTATGTGAAAAATAAGTAGGAGGAAAAGATCTTCATTTAGAGGAGTCTCACTTGATTCCCAAGGACCAATGTTCCTCATTTCCAACCCCTTGGTAATTAAATTTGGGAATGAATACATTTGGGTAGGAAGAGGAATTTGCATTTGCTAATATAAGAAAATTTCATTAGCAATGATTTGACTAAACTCTGTTTAAGGATTTCAGTTTACATTCCTTTTAGTAAATGAATGGCAGAAATTATTTCAAATAATTGCTGCGATCGGCTGTGGGCACATGATAGGATTGCACATCATACCCTACCAACCCTACTCCAACCCAGTGAATTTGACTGGATCATGAAGCTCTCTGACTAATGAAACATAAGCAGAAGTATCATGTGTCACTTGCAGATAATAGGTCTTAAGGACCTGAGACCCAAGTCACTATTGTCACTTCTCTTACTAAAGTGACTAAGGAAGCATGTGCCACACTGAAGCTTCCCTCATTCTGAGACCTCGAAGAAGCCTAATTTAGAGCTCAAGTGCCCCAAGACTAACACTTAAGTGAATGACGAGTTAATTTTATCCTTTAAAACTTTTGATACTTTGATGGTTGTTTGTCAAAGTGGCATAATCTCCCTGGTTATAGTCATTAACCTTAATTGATTGTCACTATGTGCCAGGCACTGTGCTAAGAGTTTTCAAGGATTACCTCATATAACATAATAACCTACAAAGTTGATTTTATTGTTCCTGTTTCGCATATGAAGGAAGCGAGTCTTGGAGAGTTTAAGTAACTTGCCTAAGGTCACACAGCCAAGCTGTGGCAGAAATTGGAAAGATGTGTTTATTTCAGCATGACATGGCGAATTGTGAAACACTTTTTAAAAGCATTTTAAAATCATTCATTTGAATATAAACCACCGAAATAATAGAAATAAATTATAGTTAGTGATTAGGGTCTTCTCTTTAAATTATTTATTTCTTCATGAGAGACACAGAGAGAGAGGCAGAGACACAGGCAGAGGGAGAAGCAGACTACCTGCGGGGAGCCCGATGTGGGACTCCATCCCAAGATCCTGGGATCATGACCTGAGCCAAAGGCAGAGCCAAAGGCAGGGTCATTCTTAAGGAGCTTTCTTTATCACCTCTGGGCATGCTCAGAGTGCACTGGGGAACACCAGGGGTATAGGGTTTATGAGTCAGTGGTTTCTAGTGAAAAACTTACTGTTGAGTTTCTCCCATTTGTATGACCTTGGACAACTTATTTAACCTCTCTTAGTCTCTCAATTGTAGAATGGGGTTCACAGTAACCACAGGGGACCATTCTGGGAAGTGAATTAATTACATGTGCAAAAGTCGGGGAAATTAGTTCTCTTTCCTTCCCTCAAGTGAGAGATAGCCTCTTGCTCTTTTCCCTCTTCTAGTTGTCTTTTTCTCTTTTTTCATCTCTGACTTTCTCTACTCTCTCTTTCAATATAAAAACTGCTTTAGAAGCACTCTATGATCCAGACTGTTCAATAATCACAAGTTGCCCAGTTACTTCAAATTAATAAGAAAGGATTTCAAAGGTTGGAAAAGAACAATTTTCATCAAGCTTTTCTCTGGTGGATTTCAAGCTTAAAAGATTATAGGAGAAGAAATATGGTGGCACTTTGTGATATATGAAGTAGAAATGCAGGTTTTAAAATTCCAGTCGTATAATTTCCTAAATTGTCTGGTTTGAACATGTGGGCCATTCAGATGGCCTGTGCCATGCACACGATTGCAGTTCTCTATTCTCTGGGAGGGTGGTCTTTTCCAGGAAATTTCTGTTGCAAACTATTACAGGAAAATCTCCTCAATGGCCAGTCCTCTGGCTCCCTATTTCCATTTGAGCATGTTTGTCAGTCAATAAATTGCTGCCTCTTTCTTGTTTCTTAATATATCTGGTGTTCTCCATTGCACAATGAAATACCCAGGCATTTTCCACTTTCCTGCCTTCAGCTAAAACTTGTTTGGCAAGGCATGAACATAACTCAGCCTGCCCTTTATGGCTTAATGGGGAAAAGCCATCGCATGCCAATGTGGATTTCCTCACTGTTATGTTATGCTCACTGACACCAAAGGGTGCTTTTTTTTCTTCAATAAGATGGAAATTTTCTGATATTGCCAGACAATTACTTGATAGTACTTCACTTTTTGTTTATGTACTTACCAAAGGTCCCACTGGAGGGTCCCCAATAAGAGTAGTGTTGGCCGAACTCAAAGAACTCTTGGAATTCCAATAACATAGGCTGCTTACTTTTCCCCTACAGTGTTTATTTTCAGTCTATAGTTTGACTGGATTAAATTTCCTTTATTTAGACTTCAGCAAGAACAACTGACACAAAGAAAGGTAGGATAGTGGAAGTTTAATTTGAAGAGACAGTCAAGTAAATCACTGACATAAAAATATCAGATCACATGCAGAGGCTTATTTACCCTGGGAGCCAAATGATCTTGGTGAGACTCCTCTTTAATTCCCAAACCAGGACAATATGCATCCGCAGGTCAGCTGGTACATGGAAAGTCTATTTGGCACACTGCAGTTTCATTGCAAAGTTAAAGCTTGGCACTATGTTTGACATCAGATGGAAATACATGCTTTTGGTCAACTTGACACTTGCATGGTACTGTGAAAAATACTCTGAGTACACAACTCTGAATTTTTTATGCAAGAACAAGGAGAAACTCAGACCGATGTGTATGCTAACCATAGCTATTTTCAAGATTCGTTTGGTCCATTATTTGAAATCATTCAGCGTTTACTCAATAGTATCCTAAAGCGAGAGTCATTTTTACATTTCAAGGGCAACTCAGTGGAGGGGTTAGAGTTTCTTACTTTGTTTAATGTATGATTATATCAGGAGGTCACCAGCAACCATCCCCTTCTTTCTGTTACAACTTCCATTCTTGCATTCCCACAGGATATAGTTATCTGTCTTCACCTCGACTATTAGAGCAACATTTTAATAAGTCTCTTCTATCCAGTGCGTTTTTTTAGAGCACTGCAGTTAGTTAGTCTTCGTAAAGAACAATTTGAATGTCATGTCTTCCCACTGTCATCCAAGAATAACCATGCCAAATAGCCCAGAACGTAATCTTTCTACATCGTGATCCCAATCTCCTTCCTGAATCTATCAGAACTCTCCTCGAGACCAGCAAGCCTCCCTAACATTCCCAAATACACCTGCTCTTCTCTACTCCATGTCTTTGGTTTCTGTGCAGTCTCCCCAAGACTACCTCTCCACTATCATTTTATGCTTAGAATCCAGCCTTTCCTATGATCTGCTCACATTATACCTTCTAGATGAGAGCTTTATACTCAGAGTTTTGCAAAGAATCTTCTCCTCTTAAAGTATTTGTCAAAATTAGTAGGATTTTTTCTTACAGCTATCTAAAAAGCATCTTTTATTGGAACTCTTTTTTTGTGGAATTTTATTTATAAATTTTAGAATAATTTATGAAACATAGATATGAGTTTTTAAAAACTTTAGTTGGACATGTATGTTTTTGAGATTTTTATGTGGATTCAAAAGTGTAGTCTTTCAAATTACCTCCCTACAGAGTGAATTTAGCTAGTTCCCATTGGGACGCCTGGGTGGCTCAGCGGTTGAGTGTCTGCCTTTGACTTGGGTAGTGATCCCGGGGTCCTGGGATTGAGTCCCAGATTGGGCTCCTCACAGGGAGCCAACTTCTCCCTCTGCCCGTGTCTCTGCCTCTCTTTGTGTCTCTCATGAATAGATAAATAAAATATATTTTTTAAAAGTAGCTAGTTCCCCTTTCCCAGTTATATAGTTCCATGTTAAAATAGCTTTTTTCCAATAACTCATATGTATAAATTAGCAAAAAACCCTATATAAATATAATAATGCATGTATCATTTTTCAATACATGTAACCATTTATTCCTTAAACCATAGTTATTTATACAAATGTCTTCTCCTTTACTAGTCCCTAAGCTTCTTGAAGTAAAGATGTGTGCCTGATTTATCCACGATTTCCTAAAATTCTGGATACCTAATGTTACATAAACTATGAGTAAAACAATCAATCAATTGTACAAGCCATTGGTGTTACTAGATCCACAATTTAAAGTTTATGTAATGGGGCAGCCCCCGTGCCGCAGCGGTTTAGCGCCGCCTGCAGCCTGGGGCATGATCCTGGAGTCCCGGGATCGAGTCCCACGTCGGGCTCTCTGCATGGAGCCTGCTTCTCCCTCTGCCTGTGTCTCTGCCTCTCTCTCTCTGCATCTCTATAAATAAATAAAATCTTAAAAAAAATTTAAAAACATATAGTTTATGTAATGGTTAGATAGTTTTCCAAAGTAAGTCAAAAACTTTGTAAAACAAAAATATTTGGGAAGATAAAAAATGTGTAGCAGATTGTTAAATAATTTAGAACTTTATTTAGCTTCCATAATTTTATGGATAATTAGGCAGTACAGTTCAGCTTTCTCCATGAAGGCATTTACTTCGGAAAAAAATTAAGCTAAATGAGGAAGTAAGTGATACTCCATTTTTGTAAGTCTCATCTTCAGAAAGTTCAGCCAAAAAAGGTGATTTTTAAGACATTTATCTGTGCCATTGGCTATGGTGTCATTTTATGGGTAAGATACCACCATATACACATCCTGAGTATTTGGAAAGGTGTTAATTTATTGATATCTCTGAGAGTAGTATATCTGAATTAGCTAGTTTCTATTCCATAAAGGAAGGGTATTTAATATGTTTTGAATCATCCTACAGTTGCTATGGGATTAATGAAAAATATTGTGGGACCAAATCTTGATTGTCAAAGGGTTTGAGGGGCAGAAGTGCATCAATAACTCTTAACATATTTCAACCATTACCTCCCATTCTCTTTCTCCACTCTCACTGCTCTGCCATTGCCACCAAACCACTGGCAAACAGAACTGTTTGTCACAGTAAAAAGAGAGAGAGAGGTTGGGTGATTTGTGCACCTCTCTCTAGGATCTTGAATATCTTCTCCTGGAGGTGACATGAGATTCAATGGAGGCCAGAAGAAATGACCAAACTAGAGAGGAAAATAGTTAAACTTCTTTGCACTCTCCATGATCTGGTTACCTATGTTTCTAAGTCCTTGGAAGAACATACTGCCTACCATAAATTTAAAGCAGTTGATTCGGGCAGCCCCGGTGGTGCAGCGGTTTAGCGCTGCCTGCAGCCGGGGGTGTGATCCTGGAGACCCGGGATCGAGTCCCACGTCGGTCTCCTTGCATGGAGCCTGCTTCTCCCTCTGCCTGTGTCTCTGCCTCTCTCTCTCTCTCTCTGAATAAATAAATAAATAAATCTTAAAAAAAAAAAAAAGCAGTTGATTCTCTCAATCACATTTCCCATAGAACAGACTGAAAACCAGGAAATAATCAGCAAAATTGTTTGTAAAAGGCATTGGCTAAAATCCTACATGCCTCCCCAAAGCCGATAGTATGGTGTTCTGGGGGTAGACAAAGATCCAGGCTTGCAATGGTCTTCATTTTATTCATCCTCACTCAACTGCCTGGTTTGAGAAAAATGAGTAATAATGAAAGAAGAGGGGGTCAAGAAATTTTTACTTTTAATTTGAAAGCATGAAATGAGAAGCATGAACCAGAAATCATGAAGCTCATGTTTTACAGTTTAATAAAGGAACAAAGCGGAACAGCCACAGGAATCTTGCTTCAAGAATCTTTCTTGTAGGGGCAATGGAGAAAAGCTGGTGGTGCCATTTTGAATACCTTGGGAGAGTACTTGCTTTTGATTTGTACTAAAAGCTAATAGTCACCACAGTCTGCATGAAAGGCAATTGTCCAGAAGTTCTGTGGATTTCCCCATCAAAGTTTTGAAGCTTTTAGTATATTATGCTCTTTTCCTTAGATATTACATGGTCAAAACTCTTGAATAGCCCGGAAAGGCTGATGTATCTTTGCTAACCAAGAGTATAGGAATGTGGCAGGGGCCACTTGGTCAGTTCTCAGCACATGTGACTGGGCTACCTGGGTAGCCATACTATGGTTACAGTAGATGACAAGTGCTAAAATGTCAGGTCCTTGTGTCCACTCCAACAGTTCCCAGCGCTGTCAGCCAATCTTCTGACTGGGGGTGTGCATGGGGGTGTCCAGGAGGATGACTACTTCCTTCTGTTCCCTTGGTCACTGGCTGCTGGTTCACTCTCTGGTTCACTGATACACTTAAAAGTCCCCCAAATTAAAGTTTTAGTTGCAAAACTTTGGTTTCTTTACTTTCTGATAATAGGCCAAGATCTGCACTTTCAAAAAAGTCTGAGGTGGAGAAAGAATTGGAGGAGAACATGGATAAGGATGTTTATGATAAAACACACTCCCTTTCTTCTTAAATGGTTTACCACAAAAGATCTAAAAAAGCAGCTGTGGGGCCTTGTTAAGTACACAGCTGGGACAAACCCAACAGCCTTTTATTTTCCTGCCAATAAGATACTCTATGTTGCAATGCCGAACAAAGCACATTTTTGATAGTAAAAGATAATGTACCCTCCTAGTTGTACTGTTTCATGTGGCTAATTTATAGTGAATTTTCCATTATATGGCTGTCATATCACATGCTTTGCTTTACTTTGTGGCTACAGATTTATCTCTAAGAGCTTTCATTTTTAGAAAATCTTTTAATAAGACCTCAAATTCTTAATATTGACTGACATTATTGCAAAGTGGGAAGCATTCCTCTAAGGGTCAATAAAATGTTATATATAGAAGATTACCTAGAGCCCATTTGCAGTCATTTAGTTTCTTGTAACATATGATTTGGAAAACATAGTGGTCTGAACATGGCCGTAACCAAAATTACACAGTTCTCCAATCATCCTCTCTCAGTTAATGTGAAAAGTTTTTTTTTTTTATTTTTATTTATGATAGTCACAGAAAGAGAAGGAGAGAGAGGCAGAGACATAGGCAGAGGGAGAAGCAGGCTCCATGCACAGGGATCCCGACGTGGGATTCGATCCCGGGTCTCCAGGATCGCGCCCTGGGCCAAAGGCAGGCGCCAAACCGCTGTGCCACCCAGGGATCCCCCAATGTGAAAAGTTTTATTTCTAAAACAAGAAGCAAAACATTGAAAGCAAGATGAGAGTAGAATGTGTTTACAGAATCTCCCATTACTGCTTCATCATTCAAAAGCATTTGAAAGAAGGTGTGCAGGTACAAGAAATGCAGGGTCCCTGCCTTTTCTGTCCCTTCTACAGAGACCACCCTGAGTATTTGCTTGCAGGAACTTGTAGTTTAACTTCCTCCCCCAGGTGGACTCCCTCACACATACCATGGTATGTCTGGAATAGAGGTACCATCTCAGTCACTTATTGCTAAAGCAGAAAACATTATTGTACAGTAGATAGGAAGAGTTTAGAGGAATATACAAGAGTTTACTTGGTTCAGATTGCCAGCTTATATTACTAAATCTACTCTTTTCTTGCCCTTGGTCCTTCTCTTCAAAAACTTTCAGGAAGCTTCTAGCTCTAAAGCCATCCCAGTTCTGTCTGAGATGCAATGGTGAATCTTGATTCATTTCTATTGGATCTCAAAAGAACAACCACGAAGCCTGATTTCTCATTTCCCACTCAATTTTTCAACCTCTAAAAAATTTTTTTCTCTCTCTCCTCTTGGATTCACTCATTATTCTTTGTTTTCCACACCAAAATTAAGGTTGTTCATTTTTATGGTTTATCTGAGATCTTTTTCTTGTTTGCAGGCTCAAAAGCTGAAACTGGCATTAATTGGTGCATACACACATTCATTCAGAATAAACATATAAAAAACGATATCCTATTTATAAACACACCATTGTTGGATTACAGTGGTGTTGATTTTTCACTATTCTTCACAATTTTCATATATTTTGGTTTTGCTTTTGAAAGTATGGAGACCATTAGAAATTTCCAACTTATCTACAGCTAATATATTTGTAATCTACAGCTAATATATTTGTACTTCAAAAAAATTAAATTAGGTTGATACTATTGTTTTTCTCTTTTATTTGAAATTACTCATCTTTTACCATATTGCCATTTCTTTGTTGACTTATAGAGAAAATAGAAGACTAGAAAAGATTTCCTGCATGGCCACACAGAAGTGGAAGGAAACTCAAACCAGTGGTAAGTCTTTCCTAATTAGTTACTTGACCATTAGTTACTTGATCCTTATTAAAATGTAGTTACCAAGTGGCTTCTTGTGTGTGGCACTCTACCAGGTATAATGAAAACAAAATTGCAAAGTTCTTGTTTTTTAAAACAACCTTTACAATAAGAAGTTATATAAGAAGTTATTTTAAAGGTTAGTTTATATATTATAAAGGTTGGGGATGGACACTTCATCTCTCTCCTTGGGGTGTGGTCATTGTCCAGGAACAGTTCCAGTTCTGGCTAAATTAGAGTAAGTTTTGTTTTGTTTTGTTTACCTATACCACTGATTACAACTCAACACCTAGGGCAAAATACATAAACCAACTATCTGAGAACCATGAAAATAGATAATAAAAGATAGATTGGAGGGCAAAACAAAAACTAAAATAAATCATTATCTTGAAGAAATCTCTATATTCACATTTATTGAAGCATTATTCACAATAGCCAAAGTATGGAAACAACCCGAGTCTTGTCAATGGATGGATAGATAAAGACAATGTGTTGCTATGAATGTTCATGGATAAGTTTTTGTGTAGACATATATTTTCATTTCTTTTAGGTATATACCTATGAATGTAATTGCTAAGTCCTTTTGAGGAAGTGTCTAACTGCCTTACAAAGTGGCTGCACCATTTTATTTTTTTAAGATTTATTTATTTTAGAGAGAGAGAGTGAGGGGAGGAGTAGAGGAAGAGGGAGAGTATCCTCCAAGCAGACTCCCTACTGAGCATGGAGCCTGACATGGAGCCTGACACGGAGCCTGACACAGGTTCAATCCCAGGACCTAGAGTTTATGACCTGAGCCAAAATCACGAGTTGGATGCTCAACGGACTGAGCCACTCATGTGTTCCAATGGCTTGCACCATTTTAAATTCCTATCAGCAGTGCATGAGGGTTCCAATTCCTCCACAGCTCTATCAATATCTATTATCTGTATCTTTTATTATAGCTATCCTGGTTGATTGGTTTGCTTTCTTCTTTTCTTTTCTTTCTTTTTGTTTTTTTGGAAATATAGTTTTCGATAGATATAAAAATCAGCTTAGTGCAGTGGTTAAGAGCACAGTCTCCATGACAAAATCATCTTAGTTTAAAGTGGAGTTTTACCACTTGCCAAGATGACCTATGTTACCTCTGTATTTCAGTGCCTTAGACAACTCAGGCTACTATAACAAAATACCATAGACTTGGTGGTTTAAATGACAAATATTTATTTCTCCCAGGTTTGGAGGCTGGGAAATCCAAGATCAAGGTGCTGGCAGATTTGGTTCCTAGTGGAGGGCTCTCTTCCTGGTTGCAGATAGCCACCATCTTACTTTGTGCTTGCATAGAGAGAGAGAGAGAGAGAGAGAGAGAGAAAGAGAGAGAGAGAGAGAGTGCTATAACTCTCTTCCAGGTCTTAAAAGGACACTAATGTAATCATGGAGGCTCCACCCTCATGACATCATCTAAACCTAATTACCAAAGGCCCCATTTCCCAATGCCATCACCTTGGGAGTTACGGTTTCAACATATGAGTTTTGAGATGGAAGGACACAAACATTCAGTCTACAGCACTCAGTTTATCCATCCTTATAAAAAGCACTTACTTCATAAAATTATTTTGAGGATTAAGTGGGTTCATATGCCAGGCACAAAAGATAAAGGGCAAAGATAAAGTTGAAGACCAGACAGATTCAGGCACATTGAAATTTAGAACATTTGTTACTTACATAGACAGCAAAAGGAAGAGTAGCCAAAGGTGCCAGCAACCTGGCCCTTGTCCTACACACCAAAATGGATGACACCAAACCAAAAAGGCCAGGTGAGTACCATACACGTTGCTGGCTCTTGCATGGCCTGTGTGGTTACTTGTAAAGTCACCTACAAATATAGGTAAAGCAGCATGTCCTTTGATAAAAATTGCATTACTGAATTTTCCCTTTAGTGCAGTGGCTTCCTGTGGGGAGTATATAATGGGCAGAAAAATGAATGGGAGATTTTCCTTTATACTTTATACAATTAAGTACCAGTGTGTGTGTGTGTGTGTGTGTGTGTGTGTGTGTATGTGATGGTTTTACAACATGCATAAATTGTGCTATAATTTATAAAAGCCCTTTAAAAATTAGATTAGGCATCAAATTTATGTCTTCATAGCAACCACAGTATTATGAGGTAAGAAGGTCAAATAGATTGAGATGTTTCTCCAAATAAAGGAATGATTGCTGTTGACCTCATAATAGGGGAGACACACTTAAATGCCATTTAGAAAAGCAAACTGATTAAGGGTGAGTTGATACTTAAACTCTTATTTTTCTACTCTGTCAAATGATACACAATTAAAATAAGGGTTTCTGAGCAGGGCTATTTCTAAATTGTGAAGTGGTATAAGCCAAATAGATTTACAACTATCAAGTTGTCACCTGCCTAGCAAAATATCTATCTAATAAATTTAAGTAACAATATTTCAGGATGAAAAAAATGCATAACATTGCTTTGGAGAATACCCCTAAAGGACTTAGCTAAACTGCATCCTTGAGTATGATTTGGATTTGATTTATATGCAAAAGTAACATTTGAAACATTTCACAATGGCTCAAACATCAACCAATCAAAATCGATGCTAACCACCATTTACAGCTGGTCCACCAGTACTGGTTCCTTCAGATTCCTTAGTGTCTTTGAGAGGAACAATCTTTAAATGACAGCAGCTCCTGCCTAAGTGGAAAAAAAAAAAAAAAAAAGCAGAATACTCTTCTCCCATAATTTATTAAATAATTAATCTTTCAGCTGATTTTGCATCTTGAATAAGTCTTTTTCAGTTGCAGAAGTTAGGGTTGCTAGAAGTTGAGCTCAGAGTTGCTTTTTTTTCTCTTATGACCCAAAGTTACTGTTCTCATAAGTCGATAAGACATTGACAAGGGAGGAAAAATGCCAGCAACTTAGGCAAAAATCACTTGTTCCCAGATGAATAAACTACCCACATCAGAAATCCCTCAACTATGACTCTGAAAGTTTGTGTCTCCAAAGCCTTCATGTGTGACCTTTTAGTGTTGCAGTGTTGGCCCCACCAATAGATTCATGATGGCAGAGTGTTCCTGGGACAGAAAGTTACAGCAAAAGAGAGTTCGTGCCCGTACGCATTGTCTGACGACTTTTGGGTTAAACAAACAGACAACATCAACAATTCCTTGTGCTGCTGAATTATTATTACTACAGCAAGCAAAATTTTCTTCCCTTTATCTTGATGGAGAAGACAGAAAAGTTGAGTTTGAGGTAAATAGATATCATGATTTGGACAAGTAAAAACTGAGAAGAGGGAGAATAAAATAAAAATGAAGAATGTTACATGTAATGGTTAATTTTATGCATCAGCTTGACTGAGCTAAATTTTCCTGTTCTTCCCTGATGGAGTGCTAAGATGCTAGAACTAATGAAGTAGCAATAGCATATGGGCTTCCTGATTTCCTAAGAACCCTGACTCACACTCCCCAGACATTAGTACAGCTATGTGATCTTTTGCTGGATATTTGGATTACTAAGAATTTTCTTTATAATTAATGATGCTATGAGAAACATTACTTGAAAAAATTCTTATCCATATTTTCGTCCTTAAGATAAATTATTAGAAGTGGAGTTGCTGGGTTAAGTATTAATGCTTTAAAGAACATTTTGTCACCATTATCCACCTCCATGTAGGTAAGCAAAATTAAGAAAAGATTCAATTTATATCATATTATGATCCAATTCAAAATCAAACTTCATCTAAATTCTCACCATGACAAAATTGTCCCAAAGAGTTTCCCAAAGGAAAAAAAAAATAAACTGAACTATCCCTAAATGTTGTCTGGCAATGTACTAGGATCCAAACTTACTTTTGCACACAGTTGGCATGGTATGTCCTGCCAAGAGCAAAAGTTAAAATATCCAAAAAACAAGCCAGCGCTCATAAAATAAATTATACAGCCTTGAAGGCCCAGTTGGTATGAACCCCGTGCCTATATTCACTAAAGGGATTTAAAAGAGCAAGTTGAAATGGAAGCTGTTTATGGGACTAAATCTCCCTGGTCTTTTCTTTTTCCACTTGTACAGTTTGAAAAGCAGCTGAAGAGAAACATCCAACGTTTTTGGCTCCAGCTGTCAAAAAATAGGAAGTAAAAAAATAAAAAATAAAAAAAAGGAAGTAAATTAAGCCTGTAATTTCAGATCTTTCTGAGAAACTGTCAAGTGTACCTAAGATCCTATTAATTATTGAGAATGAGAAGTAGTTGTGGCTAATTTTTCAAGGGCCTCACAATTCTAGAGTGTCTGCTGAAACTGATGTCTGGCAGGAATATAAGGACTACACTTAGAAAAGTGAACTAGAAATGATGCAAAGCCAAACACAAAAGTGAAATTATTTCTCAAATTTTCTTTAATATGTGTTCTGTTAGCAGTTGACTTTGAGGTAGTACTGAGAAAAAGAGCTATTTTCATGCTACTTTAAGTTTGACATAAATGTTCGCAGAAGAGGTGTATGATTCTGAAATGCTTTGATGATGTATCAAAGGCTTTCGACTCCATTTTAATCTAGAATATACAATACCTCCTGGATCAATGTCAAAACGGCTTGGAGTTCCTGACTGTACATTCCAGAAGAATCATATATTGAAAAGTTGAAAGGAAAATTGTTAAAATGGCTATTAATATATAAAAACTTATTTGTTTTATACATTGGATATCTTTTCTTTGTGGTAAAAACCTGGGTTTGATCATAGTTGAAATGCTATGCTTAAAGAAATTAAAAGGCTCTAGCTCTTTCTTAAGAAAGTAGAAATCTTTTACTCCTGTTATTTAAATATTTTTACATTAGAGTTATGTTTACTTTTATGAAAAATCAGTCTAGATTTTATTTAATTTTAGGGAGATTTAAGAATTTTGTCTTTAAGTGGATTACTTATTGGATTAAAAAAGAGGCACATTGTATCTATTACACATAAATTGAGAAGTGTATACATATGTGCATGCATTTGACCATATTGACCTATCTCATTATAAGACAATAAAATTGTTTAGGGAATAAAATATAATAGAGTTTATGGGTATAAATAATTGGGATTAATAAATATCAATCAATTCAGGTCACCTTCAACACAATTATTTATTTATTTATTTATTTATTTTATTTATTTATTTATTTATTTTTTTATTTTATTTTTTTTAACACAATTTTTAAAATTTTATTTATCTATTTATTTATTTTTAGGATTTTATTTGTTTATTCATGAGAGAGAGGTAGAGACACAGGCAGAGGGAGAAGCAGGCTCCATGTAGGAGCCTGATGTGGGACTCGATCCTGGGACTCCAGGATCACACCCTGGGCTGAAGGCAGGCGCTAAACTGCTGAGCCACCCAGGGTTCCCCAAAAATTTTATTATATTTAAATTCAATTAATTAAATGTATCATTAGTTTCAGAGGTGGAGTTCAGTTATTCATCCATTTCAACACAGTCTTTCATTCAAAACATTAATTGAGCACCTTCTATGCTGAAGAGGAAATCTTTCACATAGTGAATAGTTGGATTATATGGAAATTTCCTTCAATCCAAAATTCCATGACAATACTTTTCAGAGATTAGTTTATATAGTCTTCAAAAGACTGCAGCAAATAGTCACATTCCAAGAAGATTGGAACAAAAGTTTGTTAGAGTTGTCTAGTTATTGAAACATACTTCCCCGAGATTTCCCAGATTGTGTTTCCTGGCTAGATTATACTTGCCACGAAAATACCGAAAAATAATATTTATTACAATGACATAATATAATAATATAATAAAAAAGAAAAAGCCCCACAGCAACAAATTGAGTAATGGTAGGAAAATTCATTTATTTTTGAAGTTAATCTTGAGTAGTTGGCTTTTAAAGACAAGCCACATGGAGGAAGGGGGTAAATAGAGCTATTCTATTGAAATTCTGAAAGGGAATTCTAAAAGTACAACACAGACGTTTCGGAATTTAGAGGTTTTATATATAAAGGAGTAATTTCTATTTTAATACTGTGGCTCTGGTTTGAAGAGTAAAGATTTAAGGGGCTAATGGAAATATCTGTGTATTCAAAGTCTGGTGGTGGTAGGTGGTGAGTAGTAAGACCTGGGTTAATCTGCATACCTACTTACCTCAGGAACCAACCATTCCCAGAAGGCCTCACTGAATAGATGTAGGGGTTGGGGGAATAAGTCATAGACCTTTGGTATTGGGAGTAGCACCATCAACAAAGGGATAGGTGGTTACTCCAATGCCAGAGGAGCTGGCAGGAGTGGGGTGGAGATTGAGAGACGAGGAGACAAGTATCCTAACAAAAATGGTCATTTCCTCTATTGTATGACAAACCAGAAGCAACATATGCCTATAGCGATCCACTAGTGATTATTAGTGGGAATAAATGCTTTTGAGGCACTCAGCTGTCTTCCTTCAAATTTTGTTCCATGCAGAATATATTCTAGATTCCTTAGGAACCATTATAGTCCTTAATAAGGAGCTGGGATTGATGAGAGTCTTCTCCAACAGCAGCAGACTCAAAGCAGTGACATATTTGTCTGGAAAAGGAGAACAGCAGGAGGAGGGGATGGAAGGCACAGAGTTTGGACAAATGACATGAGCAACAGAGAAAAAAATGAGTGGCTGTGGCTGAATAAGGCAAAACCCAGATGCTGACCAAGGTCAACAAATACGATGAACAATTATGGTAGGACTAAAATCTTTGTCAGTAAAGACATCAGCACTACAAAAACTACTGAGTCAGTTTCCACACTTGCATCAGATCAAATAATTATTAAATTTTACATTTATCTGTATATCTATTATCTATCTATCTATCTATCTATCTAATCTATCATCCATATCATCTATCATCATCTATCATCTGTCTATCTTCTAGTGGTTCTGCTTCTGACTGATACATCCTCACTTGCATACTTTTCTCTTGCTATATCAAGCTACTTTTAGCTCTCCTAAAACACAAGATGCTCTATCCATATTTTGAGCGTATTTTGTACCTGGATATTTTCCTGTTCTTTGCTGACTATTCTTTGTCCTATTGCTTAAAGCTTTGCTCAGTCACCACTTCCATAGAGCCTGTCATAAGCCCCTTCATTTCAGTTTGTTTCAATCCCTGCAGTCTTCCAGAATACTGTCCATCTACCAATTGCAATGTCTCTTTGGGTTGTACATCTCCTCCAGTAAATTGTTTAAAAACAGGAAACTCTCTTTCCATTATTTTTTAGAACAGTACCTGGCATAATATAAATATCCAATAAATTTGGGGGTATATTTAATTGAATTATGTTTTATTTTCTTAGGCCTAGATAAATTCAAAATATTTAATTATTTCAGATATGCAAAAAAATGAACCAATGTGTTTGTAGTTTTTCTCTGCTCATTTTAGCAACCTATGTATTTAATTAGTATTCATGAAGCTCAAAATATTACAATGAACAAAGCTTTTAATCATGTATATGACAGTTTACTATATTCCCAAGTTCCAAGAATATAGCACTGGATTCTTTATGTTCATGAAACTTATATTCCAGTGAAACACTAGGGGATCTAGTGATATCTTCAAAAGCTAGTTCATTAAAAATGTAGATTTCTCTAAAAATATACAATCTGTATTTTTTGGAGACAGGATATATGCTCTACTACTTGGCATGAAAATATAGTCCTGTCTCTATTAATTTTCAACGTAATCAATGGATTTAATAACTACGTTGATAGCAAGAATTCTAGTACCTTCTCCTCCCTCTGGATTTTCTGTGAACCAGAGGGCATTACACATCCCAAAATGGAAAATAGGGTAGTAATTGGCTTCTATATCAGAGTTAGGCTAGTGTTAGTCTCAGTCTATTACTGCATCTACCTCTTGCTGCCACATGGTGTCACCTTTAGAAACTGACCCTGCATGATGTGACAATGGTGGCCTTCTGTAGTTTGATACTCCCAAGGCAAGATCTCATTTGTTCTTTCTTTCTTTCTGCAAAATTAAGTATAATCCCTTTCTCTCTAGACTAACTTCTAACAAAGGTGTCCCATGTTTGGATTCTTTAAATCCCATCTGTCAGTGTTGAAGTCTTTTAGATTACGTACATGTCTCCTCATATTCGTCCTTTTCTATACCACCACCAGCCAAATACCCAAGGAAGCAGCCGGCTCCAAGAGCAACAAGTAAGTCTGCAGTATCTCATGGACTGGGATTCTCTTATTTCCTACCCCCCAAAATTCACATTCTAAAACCTGGGAGTTTAAGTCCTCAGAAACATTCATTCCTTGGTCAATGAGACTTACAACCAGTGCCTCCCCCCACAACCATCTCTGGAGAAAGATACCCCCCTTTGACCCAGGAAGGTTAGCCAACACCTCTAAAAGAACCTATCTTCTCTTAATGAAGAGCGACTTCACGTTCTAAGGGTTTTACCTGTGCCATGGGATTTTCCATTGACTTGTACATATTTAAATTTGGAAAAGGGCTTGGGTTAGTAATTCATATGATACCTTTTTGTTACTAGCTATTTTTTTGCATTTTATTTATTTGCTTCAGGGTTTTTGCTTTTTTGTAGGAGATTCTGTTATTGTGTAGTGTACTCTATTTGATCTCTCCAAAGTTTACTTTTTTAAAAAAATGTTATCCACATCCTCCCTTAAGAGAAGTTTCAGGCCATCTCATCTTCTAAAGACCCTGTGTTGGCCTGAGAGTCCTAAAGCAAATGATTGCATTGGTCACATCATTGCCTTCCTCTGATTACACCACATTGAACCTTCTGGTTCCACCCACCAGTCTGGCCTCATGGTCACGCTAACCACAAGCCAAAACCTCACATTTCTCTCCAGTGTGGCTTCTCTCTGACTGATGACACAGTTTACACTGACCCTACACACAGTCTGCAACTGTGTTGAATGGGTGGGAAAAGGCTATGGGAAAAACTAGTTCCTGGCACAATGCCACTAGAAAATTATCCCTTTAGGAAACAAACTGACCATCTCTCTCTGGTGTTTTCCTGTTTCTCCCACTTAGAAATGTTTCTTGGTAGCACACTTAAGTTGAGAAACAAAAGGCCATGCTTCAAAAAACTCTTCCCCCAAATCACTGCTTTTCCTGAAGAGAAGTCATTCGGTAATTCCCAGCCTTCAGTACTTTCCTGCCCATGATGTATGGATATCTTTTGAGTCCAACTTTGGTTGACAATATAGAGCAAACTGAGTATGCCAAGTGGTAGAATCAGAAGTAGATAATAGGTTTTTTTTTTCCTCTGAAAGAAACTGGTATGAATGGAAAGTACTCAGAAATGTAAAAAAAAGAAGTACATCAATTTGGACAACTAAATCGTGCAAATGGGCTAAAAAATTGACCAGAGAAAGAGTCAGAAACGACTTAGTTCAAATTTAAATCTGCACACAGAACATTACAAGTGCTCAGAGGAGAAGGACTTGGACAAGAAGCAAACTGAGGACCGTGAGGCCACAGAACCAAGAAAGATGAACTTTATAAGGGAAAATAAAATCTCATGGCAGATCTCCTCATGGATTTATAGTTTCAGATGGGACAATTATACCTAAAAAAGCAGCTAATATTTATTGATCATTTACTATATAGGACAGTCTATCATCTCTAACCCTTCTGACAACCTCTAAAGGGCTATTAACTGTTTATAAGTATTTTGCAAGATGAGGAGTATTTGGCTGAGGAAAGTTACCTAATTTGCCCATGGCTACATTGCTAGTAAAAGGCTGAACCAGAATTCAGATTTCCATCTCTAACCAACTTGTTAGAGAGCTAATCTGGGACACAGTCATATCAAACAAAAAAGAATAAAACGATATAACATATGATAAATAATCAAGCTCATATGTGCTATAAAAATTGGCATTTATTTGAAGTTAGGTATTATTTATATACCCTTTATGATATAAATGCTATTATTTAAACAAAGCTAAAGTAAGATTAGTAAACAGTGGCAATTAGGAGTGATTAATATTAGGACTTACTAAAAGTGATATGTGTGAGAAAAATACAACAATATTTTAGTAACTTTTTTCATACTCATGATACATTAGGATATTTCTATTATTTTATTTCTTTTGCCAAAAATACTTTCTGAACTGCCTGAAACCTTTAGGAGGTTCTTCTCTTTTATGTAAATTGAACAGAGTGAAAAAAATGTGTGTTGACTTGCACTTCTAATCAAGCCCAGATTACACCAATTTCTGGTGTCCTTCCAATGTGATGATGTCAAGCTAAATCACCTCTCAACAAAAAGCATTTGAGCATGGAATACTTAGCATTTGACTTCATAGGAACAGCAGGTAAGTTTACACTTGTATAATATTAATTTTCAGATCTCAAAAAATCTCTTTGTGTCTATATCCTGTTTTGGTAGACTGGTCATTTGTCAATTGGGGCCTTTGGGTTTGCAAATACATCATGTAGGCTCCCAACGTCTAAAATGTCCATCATTTTAAAACCCTGGGAGGCAGAGTGAACATCATTCTAAATTATAACTTTATTTCTCAGGGCAAATATTTATTTTTATTATTTTTTAAAGATTTATTTATTTATTCATGAGAGACACAGAAAGAGGGGCAGAGATATAGGCAGAGGGAGAAGCAGGCTCCCCACAGGAAGCCTGATGAGGAACTTGATCCCGGATCACGGGATCATGCCCAGAGCTGAAGGCAGATGCTCAACTGTTGAACCACCCAGGTGTCTCTGTTTATTATTATTTTTATGACATACATAATTTAAACTTGTGAAATGAAATTACAGTTTCAGTAAAGAAGTTGAAAATTGCTTATGTTGACTGTCCTTCAGTGCTTACAATTTTTTTTTAACTCTAAAGCTGTCTTTTATCCTTGAAGCAAGTAACTTTTTGCCATATGTGAGTTTAACAACTAACAGGTAATATTGAACAACTCAAGTTCAATCAGTTCATATTTTTTCTAGGCTCCTTATGTCCTCTTCAAAGATCAACAAATAATTTTGGAGATCCAGTATAGAAATTTATGTTTTACTATTATCTTTTCCTGTATTCTCATTCTCTATATGTTTCCAAATTAGGGAATATTTTCTTGTCCCATATTTTGGAAATATATTACAGCAGGCCCACATTTAAACATCCTTTTTTTTAATGTCTAGCAATAAGAGCCATTTTGTAGACAAATGTCTAAGAAAGGAACTTCTTTCATTTCTGCAAAATCAAAATTTTATTAATTGCTTTTGCACAGGGGTGCCTGAATAGCTCAGTCAGTTAAGCGTCTACCTTCAGCTCAGGTCACAATCTCAGGGTCCTGGGGTAGAGCCTCCCATCAGGATCTGTGCTCAGTGGGGAGTCTGCTTTTGTCCCTCTGCTCCTCCCCCAGCTTGTGCATGTGTGCTCTCTCTCTGTCAAATAAGTAAATAAAATCTTAAAAAAATTGCTTCTGCACATTTTGAAGAAAGTGAAAAGTGACCAAAAATGGTCATTATGTAAACTTAAATATCACCAGCAAGCAAATCATATCTCTTTCTAACAATGTTGTATGCTAGGTAAGCAGGAATTTGTAAGTAAGACCTTTTTCTTCTCTTTAGTAAGAAGTTTATAGACTAAATGGAAATTGCCAAAATTTACATTTGCACCATTCATCAAATAAGCAGATAAATTAGCAAAGTGCAGTTTGTATTTGGACAAGAAAACAATTTTTGTCTTATGTTTTCTGCTGTTCCAGAAGATAATTTGTTTTTTAAAAAGTTCTATTGAAGTATAACTGATATACAAAAATTGCGCATATTTAATATTTTGTTGAGTTTGGACATTGCAAACACCCATGACACCATCACTACAATCCAGGTTCTAAACATACCAATCATTTTCCAAAATTTCTTTGTGTTCTTTTGTGTGTGGGAAGAACACTTAACATGAAATCAAGCCTCTTCACATATTTTAATGTACACAATACCATATTATTAACTATATAAATACTCTGTTGTATAGCAGATCTCTAGAATGTATTCATCTTGTGTAACTGAAACTTTATACCCATTGAAATTTAATTCCCTATTTTCCCCCCTCCCTGCCAGATCCTGGCAACCACTGCTTGAATTTCTTTTTTTATGAACTTGACTATTTTAGATAACTCCAAATAAGTAGAATCATTCAGCATTTGATCCTCTGTTACTGTCTTATTTCACTTAGAATAATGTCCTCTAGTTCCACCCATCAGAGTATCAAAGAACTAAAAAATTTTTGGTGGTTGTTGTTGCTGTGATCCAATACATTACCTGGTATACTGTACAAAACATGATTTTTAAATAAGATTTGACAGGATATATGCTGTGCTATGGGGCCAGCACATTGTTACTAAAATATTCCCTCCCCTTTTTTTTGCCCGTAAGATATTTTAACTGCAAATTCTGAATCAGCAAATGGTACTCGGTATCATAGAGCAATGAAAGCAATGGTACAATAAACTGTATTTGTTGCTGTGGTATACCCAAGCTAGTGCAATGGCTGTTCTTTTTGGCTGACTGTGACATATTTTGAGGAGATTTTTAAAAATGGTGAAGATAGTATAATATCTCTACAGAAAAAAAGTATTACTGATGTCAATTAATACACCCTGTCATCTTTTGCTTTCAAAATAAACCTGAAGAATAAAATTGAGCTAGTTTTGAATTAAGCATTTGTAAAATTTGAACTTTAATTTAAAGGTAAATCCAGGTTTAATTTCAGTTATAGGATCCTCAGTTTTAAATTACAGAATGGCTATTGAAAGACTATATTACATCTAGAATATAAGTTTAAAATGTTTACTAATAATTGCTTTTGCATAAAATTTAAAATTATAATACTAATGATTTAATTAAGGCAGTAATAAAGGGAATTATCAGTTTAGTTTCTTGGATTATGTGGCTATATAGTTCTTTAAATCAATTAACTTTGAGTCTTATCTTACGGACCATTCATATTTTCTTATATATAAATAGTCAAAATAATTGGTTATGGACATCTTTCCTTGGCTGGACTTCATGTAAACATCTGGCTTCCATTCTCTGCATGCTGGATATCCACAGTGAGATGGTTATTACAAAATAAAACAATTTCAGCACATGGAGAAGTCCTGCTGTAGGAGGGTATATTCAATTCACATACACATATAAACACCTCTATAGAGTCACATCTACTTCTAAAACAGAGCTGCCCACTTTTTTTTTTTTACTATACAATGAAAATCCTATTTGGACTGCTATTTTACTCATGTTTACTTTGAGATCCCTGCTATTCTGCTTTCCTCAAATTGAACTGAAAATATATTTCTTCACCTTTTGGGAGAGGGATCCATTTATTACCAAATATTTTTTCATCATTCTCTGAATCTACACATGACATGACACTAAATTGTATGTATTAACACACTTCAGGTTTTGGAACTGTATTTTTCACACTTAAATTTCTTAAAAGTCTCATCTAGTTGCTGCTTAGCATTATCTATTTGTCACAAATTGGGATCTCCTTAAAGTTTCCATATTCATACAGATCAAGCTACTCAAAGTTGTGCTTTTAGCTGAAAAGCACATCTGAGTTAATTATTTGTAAGCATAAATTGCAGTTTGCTACTCTCTGATAAACTTGCCTCTTCTACATCAAGTTCTAAGGAATGACTTGAGGCAATTATTTGCCAAAGGAAGTCCAGTAGCATTTAAGGCACTTCCAGATCAATTCCTATCATATACTTCCAATTTTGACTGTTTTTCCCAAACATGTATTCAGAAATTGTGTTTATTCTCAGAATTGTGTTTCACTCAAAGTATCTGTTATTCCTGGTGTTTCTGACTTTACTGATTTCTTCTACCTGGAAACTCTCCTATCATCTACTCCCTTTAATCTTGCCCTTTCTTTCAAGCACAGCTCAAATATCAGCCCTTTTATGTTACCTTCCAGTTGTCTTGGTAAATAATTCTGAGCATTCATTACACTTCCGACCTGTCTGTGGCACTTTCTCCATTACACCCTGAAGAATAATTTGTGTCTTTGGTCTCTTTTTTACTGGAATGGGAACCTCTTGAAAATGTAGATTGTGTCTATTCAAGTCCTCTGCTAATTTTTAAATCAGGTTTTTTTGTTTGTTTGTTTGTTTTTTGGTATTAGGTTGTGTGATGCATTCATTTTAGCATGGCCCACAGTGCCTTGAAATGTGCTTGGTCAAGAAGTGTTTGTTGGAACAATTATTTTCAATCCACTTCTTTACTTATTTTGGTTCTTATGACTAGGACAGTAGATAAAAGCTCTTCAACCTATATAGGAATTACGAAATGACAATTGCTTCTTCGTCTTTTTCTAGCATGTCTCAGATCCACTTCTTGACTACTGGGCACATGTCTCCATTTTAAATTACTCTCTTTCCAGCAACTGGTTCTGGGTCCTCCATCCTATTCATGCTTGGATTCACTAAATCTTATTTGTACTGATTCTCTTTGCTTGTAGTTTCTTCTTTCTTACCTAATGTCTGTTTAGTGGAGACCATATACATCACATTTCACATTCAAAAGTCGTTATCAGTGTGCTTATTCCCCTCTGAAGTCATTACCGAATTATTCTCTGTTCCCTGGTGCTTGCAGGTTAGACTTGTCCTTATATCTTCCATGGTGACATATAGCACACAGTAGTTAATAAATGCTCTGTTATTTGTGGTCGGAAAAAGTCGGATAGATGATTTATGGTCAGTTCTTCATACCCTCATGTAATTAATTTAGTCATTCCTTACCTTAGATATCAAAACCCTTAATTTTTTCTCTTTCTTCTATGTATACCACATATTACTTCTAGTCTCATCAAATTGGATTATCCTTACTATCTCAAGTATACCCTGTGTCTGGAGTATACACCTTTCATGTATATCATTTTTGTGCTCACCTCAAACAATGAGATAGTATAGCAATATGTAGTCAATACAGTGTAATCGTTAAAACTGTGAGCCCTCAAATAGATGGGCCTCGGTTAGATCCTAACCTTGTCTCTTATTTCATCACCTTGTTTTCTGTTTTTAAGTAATTCATTTAATTTTGTTTCCTCATCATCAACTGAGCATAATAATAAGATCCACTTCTAAGGATACTTGTGAGAGATAAATACAACCATGTACATAGATTGCTCATATTTTGTTTTGAACATATGAGGGGCCCAATTAATGGTAGTTATTATTAGTTTAGTGATCATTGTTCTAGAGAACTTTCCATCCTTTTAAG
Source organism: Canis lupus baileyi (assembly GCF_048164855.1). Classification (NCBI taxonomy): domain Eukaryota; kingdom Metazoa; phylum Chordata; class Mammalia; order Carnivora; family Canidae; genus Canis; species Canis lupus. The sequence goes on from NC_132865.1 coordinate 23,536,977, forward strand.
AGGCATGGGCTAAGGATCTCTGAGACAAAGTAACTCACAAATACTCTCTATGGGATAATAAAAATGACTGCAAGGACAGGATGAAACAGAGAGCAAAACAGAAGGCCTGGTTAATATTCCTTCCTTTGACTTCTTGACCACTCTGCATGTTCTATAAGGTACCTGCAATGATGAGAACTCAATAATTGATCAAGTCATCAAAGCCTTAAAAAAAAAAAAAAAAGACTAGAAACCAGAAATAAATTAGTGATTACCTCCATACATTTGCTTTTTAATTTTATGATCATTATAAATATTTTTATGTGCTAATTGTCGAAAGCAGGAATTGCCTTTCGTAGGCCATGTTGCAAATGAAGACATGGAAGTACATAACCCTGCCTTGGTTACATAAATTTCAACAATAAACCATTTGCTTTAACATCAAAATATTCTTGCATAAAGTTCATAAAATTTGAATTACTTAGAGATCATTATTAAACCTAGCTCCTTAAAATTAGTGGGGTGGCATTTATTGCATTTGTTTTGAAAGGCAATTGCTTTCCTTGTGTCCTTGGAATTCTTCAGAGGTGGTTTTAGAATGGTGGCTTGCTATATAGAGGATTTCATTCCTCACTCCAAAAGCTATTGATTATTATCTCTTCATTTTCAGTGCAAATTTATGCTTTCCTGATAGGAGCCAGCCAAACATTTGTAAAAATCAAATAGATAGCGTTAACAGCTATATTGATTTAGAAATACAAGGAATTGGTTTTGATTCCGTGTCTAACTGTAATCTTTAGGCATGGCATGCTTTCACCTTGGATTTGGGGCTGCCTTTGATTCAAATGTTGACAGTAAATAACCTTGTCTGATTCAGTTCAAGTTCTCTTGACACTGGTTTTTCTGGCTTGTTTGCCTCTGTCTCAAATTGAGCCTAGGCATTATTCACAAATCTGGTATGATTCATTACTTAGGCTATAGAAAAGGCATTCACATTCCACTCTAAGGCTGTCACCATGAAGCCCACAGAGGGAAAAAAAAATAAAAGACTTCCAGTAATTGGGTGGAGCAAGGTGTGGGTCTGAGACCTTCCTTAACCATTCTAAAAGGAGTCATTTTAGTGGAATGAACTCATGTTGTGGGGTGGGAGAGTTGGTGCCTTATTTTTAATTTTAAGGGGATTTACACCACATTCTTCCTTCTTAACAAAACAGTGGCAGCAATAAGGGCATTACCTGCCAACATTAGCTGATGTAAAACAGACTTGAAGAACTCCCTCCATTGTCTATGCTAAAACACCCACTCATTATACACCCTCCAGTTGTGATGAAGGATCCGATTTTGCTGTAAATGTCAGCCAAAGCCTGGTTTGTTTTTCCCCATCAGGATTTCAAAGGTTACTCAAAACAATGTTTCACAGAAATTATAAAGAGACGGAGGTTTTCCTAATGAGAATCTGATCTCTGTGACTTGCTTTTTATTATAGCGTTCCTATACACAGGCTTCTGTTGACTCACCCTTCAATAGTTAACCTCTGAAGTCAGCGTTGGAAGTCTGGCTTATATGTAAACTAACACCAATTTGTGGCCGGCAAAATATGATTTCAAAGGCCAGTTACTTTAAGAAAAACAAGCTATTTTTTTAAGCTGAAAAAGAGCACCACAAACCATAATCGGATATGCAGCATTTTTCCTGTATTTAAAATATCAATGTACCATTTTATAGCTAATTAATCCTTCAAATTACAAAGAGTCATAGGGGATGATTGCCATTGTGTTTTGATCATACTGAGGTAGGGGAATTTGAAGCTTTGGTGACAAAGACTTCCTTTCCTTAACACAGTAAAATCACACCTTATATTCACTCATTCAGCAATTATTTATTGTTTTCTTTTGGTTTGTGTTCATTCATGCTGTCAACAATTTTGTACATGATTACACAATAAAAATGACAAGGCAAATTGTATTGGAATCTTCTTAAATTCTATGTAGAGATCAATGAACCTGTATGAATATGAATGGCGGTAGTTATACCCTTATGACATGGGTCTGGGGCAGGGGGTGAGGCTAAAGGGTAGACTCTAGAGGGTGGTTAGCTCTAATGCAGTACTTTGAGAAGTCTTCAAATATGAATGTTTCAGAAATTGTTTCAGTCAGTTTCATTGCCTCTGACATTGAGGCAAAATAATCCAAGGGTTCTGTGTTCCCAATTTACACCAATAGATTTTTCTGAACACAATGCTCATTCCCTCCTCTTTACTCTGTATTATTTTACCTGGAAGATGGTTTCTTCAATTCTGCCCAGCTAATCTCCACCATTTTTATTGAACCAGGCAATGCTCTAGCTTCTACTTAAAAACTAACCAGATTACTACACTTCACATTGGTTCTGGGTACTTCTGAAATCTTAGAACACTGGTCACTACCAGTGATATTAGCATGGAACCTATTATTCTATTTGTCTCATCTATCAGATGAGAGAGTCAATTCCCTGAGCTCATGAAGTGAGACTGTTGAGTGTATATTTCACATCTTTATCTTCTCTATCTTCCACTGCAAGCATGGTGAGTGTGTAATAGAAATAACAGAAGATACTTAATGATTGTCTTGTTTAACTCTACAATTTTCCCAATAAGGGGTTGTTGAACACCCCTGGAGACATAGAATTTATGAATCATGGAGGCAGTCCTCGTTATTTTATAGCACTAATTGTTATAAAGTTTTCCCTATTCAGAGCAAAGCTCTCCTGCTGTTGTATTGAATGAAGCATCATTGCCAATTTTTAAAGTCATATTTCCAGGGCAGAAATGCTGAAAGCAGACAATATCTGCACCTCTGATGAATCCGGCTTTCCAGTCATTTAACTGGAGACACAGCAATCCAAAATGTGATCTCTGGGCTTAGATAAATATGAAATTAGATGCATTTCATTACCCAAGTGCTGTTTTGTTGGTGGTGCTTATTTTTTGCTGTTACTGTCCTGGAGAGTTCTTTTTAGCAAATGGAAATGAATAGTACAAGCAACACATAAAGAAAAGAGTTTCCTACTTTAGAAGAAATAAGAAAATATAACCTATGAAGCCTTCCAGGTACTACAAAGAAGAAAAACATTAAACACAGGACAGAAATCCTAAGTTTCAAATCAGTTTCAAAAGTTCCAAACGAGTATTTAATTGAAAGAATGAGGTTTTGTAGATTTCTCAATAATAAAAAAATTTTAAAAAATGAAGGCCAGGAACCAATCAATCTCTCTGTTTTTAATCAGTTGCAACACTGATAATGATAAAATCATTACGGCCCTTTATGGCACTACTTTTCACTCAATCTAAATTTGTTTTTGTAATATAGTCTGTGTTTTTGCCAGTGTAAAAAGGCCAGTGGTCGGTATGGAACAAACATTTTGCTTCTTAATAAAGCTCAAAGAAATTCTAAAAGCAAATAATAGTGTGGCAATTCTTTCTTTCTTTCTTTTTTTTGATCTGTTCTCTTTAAACAGACAAGTAGTGAAATACAGTGAAAAACTGAAATAATAAAGACAAGTTTAATGTGAAACTTTTCTGGTTGCTAGTTTACTGTAAATTTCCAGATAAAATTTCCAAATATAAATCCTTAAATTATGTTAATGAAGAGTCCTTGAGACCAAAAACAAAACAGGCCCTGCAAATATGCAGCTAGGCATTCAGTAACCCACGTGCTCACTACAAGTACTTTGCAAAACTAAGGTACATATTGTCTTCTGTGAGAAATTTTCCTTACATAAAATACTAGGGGAAAAAACAAGAAACTAAATAACTAGAAGAACATATGGAAGCTCATGGAAAATACTGTGGAAAAATCCCAGGACAAATGACTAATGCTCGTTGGAAATAGATATCGCAAGAGGGACAAGAGACTACTACATTTTGTTTGAAAAATAATAGTCCATGATTAATAGTCTTATAGCATTTTAAACCAGGGCCTCACATTTCTTTAAGAAAAAACATGCTTTTGTCTCTTAGGTGAAAATCCTAACGAGGAACAAGCAGTGAGAAACTGAAAGGCTGCAGATTTGAACTGGGATGGGTCAGAGTGCCACTCGTAGTCTGATTTCAGGGCCTGGTACCTAAAACTCAGTCCCATAGGTTCCTTCCAAAAAGGCTACAAATTGCAAATGTTGAGTGCTGCCTGCCTAACCTGCCAGTGCTTGGCAGCAGCATCAATCCTATAAGGTAATCTTTCTCATGGAAGTAACAGCCATTAGGTGACTTAACAAGGGAGTGCATGAGGTGGTCACGAGAAGGATGTCTGTAACAGTGATTCCTTGCTGATACTTTCTATTAAATCTAAACTTCCTGCCACTCACTGATCAACTTGCACAAAACCTGATGATAAATAATTCGACCAGGCTTCCAACTCATTGTGTCTGTATTGATGAATCAATCCTAAGTTGGTCTTCCTGCACTAGGTTATAATGTGAATGTCAGTGAAATCCAAGGTATTGATATTCAGGATCTCCACTGGTAGAGTGTAGCACCATTAGTTTTATTTGGTATCTCCAGAAAGGCTCAACTTTTTTTTTTTTTAATCGAGTATATTGCACCAAAAATATTGGAAAATAGTGTAATACAAAGAGGAAAAAAAAACATATTTTGTGGCACCTGGGTGGCTCAGCCAGTTAAGTGTGGGACTCTTGATCTTAACTCAGGTCTTGATCTCAGGGTTGTGAGTTCAAGCTCCCCATTGGGCTCCATGCTGTGCATGGGGCCTACTTAAAAAAACAAAATGAAAAATCTGCACATATTTTTATTTATTTCTTTTTTAATTAATTAATTAATTAATTAATTAATTAATTTATGATAGTCACACAGATAGAGAGAGAGAGAGAGGCAGAGACACAGGCAGAGGGAGGAGCAGGCTCCATGCACCGGGAGCCCGACGTGGGATTCGATCCAGGGTCTCCCAGATCGCGCCCTGGGCCAAAGGCAGGCGCCAAACCGCTGCACCACCCAGGGATCCCTTTATTTATTTCTAGGGAACATTTTTTATTGAAGTTCTAGATTATTTTTTCAAAATAAAATTTATTGATTTTAAAGAAACAGTCTTTCTAAAAGTATGTATCAATTTATACTCTGCTAAGAACTGCTCACTAAAGGAAAACAAAAATGATTTCTGCTCCTAAAAGCTTAGAGGTAGCAAGTTTTAAATCTTGTTTTCTTGTAAAAAGGATATCAAGACTAGCCAGTAGAAGGAACACTTTTTTTTTCCCCAGGAAATGAAGCAACTATATTTTAGTTTTGCATATATTAAAGGCAAGACGTAGGTAAGGCTTTTTTGAGGAAAAGCAATTCAAATCTTCTGGTTCGATTTGGCCAAGTAAACTCATGTGTTTGTATCTTTCATCTCTCACTGCCAAAATTCTATGAAAAAGTTAAGATGAAATGTATATTAATGAAAAGAATATATCCAGAATTATGGCATGATGGGAAAAAAATAAGACTATCATGATGCATCTGAAATATTGAGATATCTCTGGGAGATTAAGGCAGATGAACATAAAAACTATGAGAGAGAGAGAGAGAGGATCATTATAGAGGGGAGATTAGTGCTTCCTGTCAAAACTCCAGGAAAATGCTGAATTTGGAGACAATTACAAAGAGGTCTCTATCAGGGTAATTAAATGTGAGGCTATTGGCAGAGGGGCACGGAAAAGAGGATGAGGGAGCACAGAAGTAAAAGCCAATAATATGAAGAGAAAGAACAGAGGTGACATTAGAACAATGACCCCACAAGGCATAGACCTAATGGTAATGCAAAAAACAAAAATCGCAAGAATTAAAAAACCAAAAAAAAACCCCACCTAACTTGTACTTTTAGGGAAAACCAGAGGATTGCACATACATCAAATATAAACAAACTGCTATGAAAAAGAGTGATTGACAACTCTATAAATTATTCCATATATATTGAAAAGTAATGGCCAAAATTAAAAGTTTAATAGAAGGGCTAAATATGTCTATTGTTGAAGACTATTATAAACTGGATGTTTGTGTCCCTGCCAAACCCCAAATTTATACCTTGAAGCACTATCCCTCAGTAAAATGGTATTAGGAGGTAGGGCCTTTGGGGTACAAATGTATTGATCTGAAGGAGCACCTGTACCCCAATGTTCATAGCAGCAATGTTCACAATAGCCATCTTGGAGAGAGCCAAGATGTCCATCGATAGATAAAGAAGGTGTGGTGTACATATATATACAATGGATTATTACTCAGCCATCAGAAAAGATGAATATTTACCATTTACAATGACATGGGTGGAACTAGAAGGTATTATGCTGAACAAAATAAATCAACTAGAGAAAAACAATTATATTGTTTCCCTCATATGTGGAATATAAGAAACAGTGCAGAGGATTATAGGGGAAGGGAGGGAAAACTGAATGAGACGTCATCAGATAGGGAGATAAACCACGAGAGACTCAACTATAGGAAAAACTAAGGGTTGATGGAGGGGTGGAGGGTGGGAGCATGGGGTAACTGGGTGATGGGCATTAAGGAGGGCAGATGATGAGCACTGAGTGTTACATGCAACTGATAAATTATGGAACTCTACATCTGAAAGTAATGATGTACTTACTATATGTTGGTAGTTGAATTGAATTTAAATTAAAAAAAAAACACACAACAAAAGGAGATAGGGCCTTGGGAAAGTAATGAGGTTTAATTCAGATCTTGATGGTGCAGCTTCATGATGGGATGAATCAGTGCCTTTACTAGAGACTTGCTTCCCCTCTCTGCTCTCCACCATTTGAGGATACAGAGAGAAGTCGGTAGTCTGCTCCCTGGAAGAGGGCCCTCTCCTCACTGTCCTGGCACCCTGATTGCAAACACCTAGCCTCAAGAGTTGTGAGAAATAAATTTCTGTTGTTTTGACATCCAGTTCATGATATTTTGTTACGGCAGCTTAAGCTGGCTAAGACAAAGATTGAATTGGACATCGATAAAAAAGGATATCTTTCAGAAGGTGGACGTAAAGCATTGAAGTCCTAGAGAAGAAGTTATATCCTTGATTATTGATGGGGGCAAATCATGGCTAGTATCACTCAACTGGAGTTTCAGGACAAGAGATTAGGGGGAAGACAATCAAAGGCAAGATGTAAAAATTACATTGAGATTAAGAAAGATTTATAACTTCACATATGTGCTAGGCAGATCTCTTGAAATTTCTGAGCAATGAGAATAAAAAGAATAGCCAAAAAGCAAGCCTCCTACCATGGAGACTAAAGCTCTCATTAGATTTCTATGAAACTCACAATGCAGGAAGATAAAGATAAATAAAGTCTTCAAAATGCTAAGGGAAAACAGTACATATGCATAAAATACTATTTCAGATGTACTGGCACTTAGAAAGTACATACTGTCTCTGAACAAAATTATTCAACAAAAGAATCTGGTGAAAGGCAAAATTAAAAAAATAAAGAGTGAGACATGCAATATAAGAAAAAGTATTGGGCAGTTCAGGTGTCTCAGCGGTTTAGCACCACCTTCAACCCAGGGAGTGATCCTGGAGTCCGGGGATCAAGTCCCACGTCGGGCTCCCTGTGTGGAGCCTGCTTCTACCCTTGCCTGTGTCTCTGCCTCTCTCTCGGTGTGTCTTTCATGAATAAATAAAAATAGAATCTTAAAAAAAATAGAATCTTAAAAAAAAAAGAAAAAATATTGAGCAAAGAAAACCTGTAGGGATATCTAAACAATCTCTGCCAATGTAAATCAGCAATTCAATACAATGTAAGTAAAGGTGTCCAAACTGGTCAAGACATTATGCAAATGCAAATAAACAAAACCAATCTGGAACTAAATTTCAATTAAATATGGTGAAGAGGACAGGTAATAAGATGACTGTCTTGTTTCAATAAAGGGCAGCTCAAATATAGTTCAATCCTTGATACTGAAAGACAAATTAAAATTCATTTATAAAAATTACGGGTACCAACTGGAGAAAAATATACATATACACATAGTTTTAAACCCACAAGATAACAAAAGGAATAAAACAAATTGAATAATCAAACTATCAATAGGAAAATGAAATTTATATATGACAAGGAAGAGTCAAACATATCAATAAACATAAGAAATTGAATGAGTTAAATCCTTATATCAAAAGGCATACATGTTAAAAATCCAATTAAAAAAATCAGTTACATTTCTGTCGTTACTAGATGCACATAACAGACAAATTACTCAAAATGAATGGACAAAAATAAAGCTATTAACACCTGCAGTGGTGATAATAATCACTAATTAAATGTTTCTGAATGAAAAGCATTGAAGGACTAACCATGATAGCTCAGGATTAAAAATTAAAAGATGAAATTTATCAAGAAGGTATAACAGTCATGTGTGTTTATGCTCTACATGAATTAAGATTTATAGGGGCTCCTGGGTACCTAGTCAGTTAAGGTTCTGACTCTTGATTTCAGCTCAGGTCATGATCTCAGGGTTATGAGATCGAGCCCCAAGTCAGGCTACCCACTGAATGTGCAGCCTGCATAAAAATCTCTTTCCTTCTCCCTCTGTCCCTACGCCCCCTCACCCTGCACACGTTTGTGCTCTTTGTCTCTACAAATAAACAAATACATACATATAAAATTTATAAACCGAAACTGTTAGATGTAACAAGAAGAAAAAAAAAACATATAGTGACTTATAATTCTGATGCCTGCACTACTGATTTTCAGCTATTGGAATATGCTTTAGAATCTCAGACTTGATTTCCCCCTCAGTGTAGAAATTCTTATTCTTATCACTGAATAGTTTCCGTACCGCGTTATTGCTCTTCTTTTAGGACTGGAACTGCACATAGCTGTTAGACTCTATCATATTTCCCTATTGTCTCTTCCATGCTTTTAAAAGGGCACCTGAGTAGCTTAGTGGGTTAAGTGTCATGATCCTGGGGTCCTATGATCAAGCCCCAAGTCGGGTTCCCTGCTCAGCAGAGAGCCTTCTCCCTCTCCTCCCCACTTGTACTATCTCACTATCTCTGTTTCTCTTTCAAAGAAATAAATAAAATCTTAAAAAAAAAATCTTTTCTTCTATAAACTTGAGTCTGGATGATTTATTCTAACCTATTTTTTCGGTTTACTCATATTCCTTTTTTCCTTCTAAATTAATAGCTTTGGAATTTTATTTTTTCTAGTTTTATGAGATATAACTGACATGTAACATGGCATTATTAAACTGTCCAATGTAATCATTTGATATATGTGTATATTGTGAAAGATCATTTTAACTTTTCATTCTAAAAGGTTTGAGGTGCTGTCTCATTGTGGTTTTTATTTGCCATTTTCCTGATCATTAGTGATGTTGAACATCTTTTCAGGCACCTCTTGGCCATTTGTATATCTTCTTTGCAAAAATGTCTATCAGCTCCTCTGCCCATTTAAAAATATTTTTTGCACTATTGAGCTATATGAATTCTATACATATTTTGGATATTAACCCCTTATCAGTTATATGATTTGCAAATACTTTCTCCCATTCTATATGTTGCCTTTTGATTTTGTTGATGGTTTCCTTTGCTATGCAGAAGTGTTTTAATTTGAAGTAGTCCTACTTGCTAATAAAGGAGGAAGGGGAAAAAATAAGTGGGAAATATCAGAAAGGGAGACAGAACATGAAAGACTCCTAACTCTTGGAAATGAACTAGGGGTGGTGGAAGGGGAGGTGGGTGAGGGGTGGGGGTGACTGGGTGGCGGGCACTGAGGTGGGCACTTGACGGGATGAGCACTGGGTGTTATTCTGTATGTTGACAAACTGAACACCAATAAAAAATAAATTTATTGGAAAAAAATAATTTTTGGTTTTGATGTCTTTGCTTTTGGTGACAAATCCAAAAACCCATTACCAAGACCAATGTTAATCTCCATGTTTTCTTCTAGGAGTTCTATGGCTTCAGATTTTATATTCAAGTCTTTAATCTATTTTGAGTTGCTTTTTGTCCAGTATTGTTCTTTTATGTGTGCCTGTCCAGCCTTCCCAACCCCATTTGTTGAGGAGACATTCTTTCCTTATTGTGCATTCTTGATTCCCTTGTCATTAATTAATTGACCATGTTTATCTTGGCAATCTCTATTCTGTTCCATTGATCTCTGTGACTGTTTGTATTTTAGTACCATACTGTTTTGATATAGCTTTATAGTAGAGTTTGAAATCAGGAGATGTGATGCCTCCAGCTTTGTTCTTTCTCAAGATTGCTTTGGATATTTCATTACTTTGTGATTCCATGCCAAATTTAGGAGTGTTTAGTCTATTTCTGTGAAAAATGCCACTGGAATTTTGGTAGAGATTTCAATGAATCTGTAGATGACTTTGGGTAGTATGGACATTTTAACAATATTAATTCTAGTCCATGGGCATGAAATATCTTTCCATGTGTTTGCTATTTGAATTTCCTTCACTTTCTTTTAACACTATCCTACAATTTTTAATACAAAGATATTTTACCTCATTGGTTAAATTTATTCCTAAGTATTTTATTCTTTTTGATGCAGATGTAGATGGGGTTGCTTAATTTCCCTTTATTATGGAAACACATTGATTTTTGTATATTGATTTTAAATCTTGTGACCTTACTGAATTTGCTAACTAGTCCTAATAGTTTTTTTTGGAGAGTCTTTAGGGTTTTCTACATGTAATATCATATCACCTGCAAATAGTGACCATTTACTTCTTCCTTTCTAATTTGTATACCATTTATTTATTTATTTATTTATTTATTTATTTATTTATTTATTTATTTTGTTTAATTGCTCTAGCTAGCAGTTCTAGTAGTATGGAAAAGTGGCAAGAGTGAGCATTTTTGTCTTGTTTCTGTTCTTAAAGGAAAATCTCTTAGTTTTTCACTGTTGAGTGTAATGTAAGCAGTGGGTTTGTCTTGTATGGCCTTTATTCTGTTGCAGTACATTCCTTCTATTCCCAGTTTGCAGAGAGGTATTATGAATTGATATTGTATTCTGTCAAATGCTTTTTCTGCATCTATTGAAATGATCATGACTTTATCCTTCCTTTTGTTAATGTCATGTATGACATTGATTGATTAGCAGCTATTGAACCTTCCTTGAATATCAGGGATAAGTCTCACCTGATCTTGCTATAGGATACTTTTAATGTATAGTTGAATTCAGTTTGCTAATATTTTGTTGAATATTTTTGCATCTATGTTCATTTGGATACTGGCGTATAATTTTCTCTTCTGATAGAATGCATTTGTGAGCACGTTGAACATTTTATGAAATGGCTGGGGTTCTTTTCTTGGAGTTGGTAAAAGGCAGGAAAAAAAATGTATGTTAATTTGATCAAATGTAAAACTTTTCTTTAAGCCAAATAACAGTTGATAATTTTGCTTTTCAGAAATAGAGTTCAGGAGACACCTGGGTGGCTCAGCAGTTGAGTGTCTGCCTTTGGCTCAGGGCATGATCCCAGGGTCTGGGATTGAGTCCTGCATTGGGCTCCTGCAGGGAGCCTGCATCTCCCTCTGCTTATGTCTCTGTCTCTCTCTCTCTCTCATGAATAAATAAAATCTAAAAAAAAAAAAAAAAAGAACTAGAGTTCAGAATAATTGTTTGGTTTTCTTAGGGTGTGCTTAGGTCCAGCCAGGGCTTCCATTTCACCTGAACAAGTGTTTTTAATTTAGTGTGTGATTTGGGGTACTTCAGAGTTCTTGGAGCCATCTAAATTACTAACTATTCATCTATTCCACATGACTTGATTTTATAAAATTAATTATATCTACCAACATATATATATATATATATATATATATATATATATATATATATATAGCTATAATTTGCTTTTATAGATACAACTTTGAAAATGATCAGAAAGTTTCTTTGGCTTCTGTATCTCCCAATGTTGGACTAGGCAAGTTGAAAGAAAGTGACTTATTTTCCAATAGGCCTGTTACTTGGATCTGGAAATAGGCCATCTTAGTTTTTCTTTTTTTTTCCAGACATTATTTTCTTTTTTATGACTATTAGGTTCTTTCTCTTTGCTTAGTTGTGAGTATAGGAAGTAGGTCAGTTCTTTATTTTCAAAAGAACTGAAGAAAAGAAAAAGAAGCTGTCTTTAATTTGACATCACAGTGCTTATTATGATCCTACTTACATGTCCACTCTATAATAGACTGTTTATATAAAAAGTGTGGGAAAACATAATCCTAATTCAAGCAAAAAGATTTAAACAGCAAACTATAACAAGGCAAGATGTAGAATCATTCATTTTCTTTACAGCAAGAAAACACGTTGGGAAGGCAGAATGAGATGTAATTTTGCATGTGCTGTAGAATCAGTACCTTAGTCCAAATTCAGGCTTCCTCTCTTATTATTTATGAGATTTATTTTGTTTTTCTGTGTCTCAATTTTCCTCATTCATATAATGAAAGTAATATTATGAGTGACCTTGTAGAGCTCTTGTGCCTGACACAAAGCAAGTTCTCAGTAAATATTAACTACTACTGTGGACTTCAAGCCTTTCATCTTTCGGATGAGGAAACTGATCTAGAGGGATGAACAAATCTCGAAGAGCTAGGACTACAGCTCTCATTCTCTGATTTTCATCCAGCCAAGATGGCTGCTGAAGACTGTCAGGACAAATTCTTTCCATGGAGGAAAATAAATTCTACTTTTACTGTGAGAGAAGAATTGTCTGATCTATAAATTAACATGGAGCATGTCTAATTTTGAGGTATCTGGAAATTTGCAATAGACAAAAACTTGAAAATGAAAGTTTTTTTTCATGTGCATATTTCTGTTTGACAATTAAAAAAAACCAAAGTGAAAATCTGCTTATGTTGATCATATAGATTATACATAAGAGCATAAAGTATGCATTACAAAAAGAAGAAACTTTTATATCTCCTGAAACTACTCTATATACTCCGCTATTTCTGTCAACAAAGTATCTGGTTCTAGATAAACAATTCCACACCGACTTTTGGGACAATGCTATTTAATATCATTTTAATTTTTTTCACCAAAAGCTATGTATTATGAAATATGGTTTAGAGTTTACACTGAGATAAACTTTTTAATGATTAGAGTACAAAACAATATACATATATAGTCATTTTTTCAATTTAAAAAATAAAGACAAAGATAGTACTTCATGTTCAGTGAGCACGTGCAGACCATTCTCTCTATAGATGCCATCATTTCTTGAAGAAATCAGAGCATACTACATGAATAGGCCTTCCCATAGGGCCTCAATTTTAATTTTCCAGAGTTTGGAGAAGCAATATCCATCAAGTTCCCTCAACTGTTGAGAATAATGCTGTTTTTGTCACACACAAGTCTATTTTGAGCTCAGATATACTCAGTGACTTTAGACTGTAGGCTTGCAGACCTGTCAGCACAATGCCCCATTACAAATTGTCCCTTTAGCAAGATGACTTCATTTTAGCAGCCTGTTCTGGTTTCTACATCCTTCCAGGTTTCACAGTTCAGTGCAGTCAAACAAGGTGATGGCATTTTTAAGGCTGTAGATTTTATTGGTCTACGAATAAAGGTAGGTGGCCAGGTACTATTTCAGGGTTGCAATTGGCAACCTGGTACTAAATTTGAGTATACTGAGACTGAGAAAGTTGTGATTTTTTCAATACTGGAAACATAAATATTGGCATTTATGGAAGTGGTTGCTATAACAGGAAGTGATTTCATATCATTAGCTGAAATAAGATAATGAGAATGTCTAACTTTAATCTGAATGATCATTAAAACTTGGGACATACTATTTCTCAAGAGAAACTGATTAGAATCCAAGCAACCCCTATTTGCATTTTGAGCCTTCTACTTATTGGATGCTAATAAAAATCTTATACTTTAATTATTTCACCTGTTACTTGCACATTTCTAATTTCCTATCAAGACATAATCGTGTCTGAAACAGACACCTATATGGCTCATAAATAGCCTGCCTATTCTTTAGGTTATATAAATTCTTTTCCAGCAATAAATTTTGCTCCAAAATGGGCCATGCCCGCATAAGAGGAAAGAGAGTCAGATAAAGACTATAGTAGGTTGAGATAAACCAATGAAGAGACACCTGGCTTCACAAGACATTACAGGAATTCTAGCTCTAGTAGGACTGTATGAACAAAGAACAAACATCAAGTTATAAAAATAAATGAGTCGTTGTAATGTACAGCATAGGGAATATAGTCAACAATATAATAATTTTATATGGTGACAGATGGTAACTAGACTTATCGTGGGAATAATTTTGTAATGTGTAAAAATGCTGGATAAGTATGATGTACACCTGTAACTAATAGAAAGTTTTATTTCAATCATACTTCAATAAAAATTATTTAGGTTTTTAAATCTTTCATTTCCTCCCTTAAAATGGTAGCACCAGTAGCATGTACCATAGAATGGTGAGTATTTAATGAGACAGTGCAGGCCAAGAGCTTAACAAAAAACAACTAAGATTAAAAAAAAAAAAAAAAAAAAAAAAAAAAAAAAAAAAACAACTAAGATTGATCTGTTCTTCCTCTGTGACAATTACTCTGCCAAGTCCTTTCTGAGTGTGCTGTGTGCTTTGCAAAACAATATATAAATAAATCATTAAATGTGTAATGTCTACATATATTATATACATAATTAAAAAATGTATGACTAACTGTAACTAAATATGGAAAGCTCCATGAATTTGTGTGTCATACTCACACAGAGGTCATATGAACCTTCTCTGTATCCTTCCAATTTTAAGTGTATGTGCTGCCCAAGTGAGCACAACAAACTAACTAAAAACTAAATCAAATGTACAAAACTTGCTATTTTGTTTATCGCTCTTGGTTTTACCTCGTGATTTTAGAATTCTCATGTTAACATTGGTAATCAAATTTTCTTGTCTTTGACTTTGTACCATTCTCTCCTTTGTTAACTGAATTCTGGGACACACATTTGGTAGGGGAAGGCATTCTCAGAAGCAGACCTGGCCCAAAGTATCTATTGGAAGGTCATTCATGCTTGTATCCAATTTTTTCCTTTGAGGATATGCAACTGTCCAAGTTTTGCTTTTGTTTCACAGATCATTTAGAACAATTCAAAACCAACAAAATAGCAACAGCTTTAAAAGCAGGCTATTAGTAATGCAAAAATCAAACTACCTGCAGTGAAAAACAAGCTCACTCTCAATGAGTGAGCAAGAAAGAAATTTTGGACATCTCACAACTTTGCTTTGATAATTGAAAATAATTGAAAAATATGTCAGAATTAGAGGCCAGGTAAGGTTTTTTTTTTTTTTTTTTAAGTAGAAATTTTAGGTCATCGAGACCAATAGATAGGAGAACCAGGGACTCCAAACATTCTTAAAATGTTGGCATTCATTCAAAGTAGGGTTAATCCATAAAACATTTACTTGTGCAATAAACGTTGACATTCTCTGGAGTTCTGATTCTTCTTCTTATTCTATACCTACTTGTAGGCTAAAAGAGCCTAGTTTCCTAGCTTTATAAATAATTCATAAATTTATAATCTCAAATTTTCACCTCCAGTTCAGTCTCTCTTCTGTCCTTTGTATCTAATACCCTATTCCATCAGTTCCACTTTTTTTAAGGGAGAAGTTTTCTGGATTTCATAGTTACCATTAAGAATCAGAAATCTTGCCATTTATATCTTTCATAGGTGGCAGAAGAGACATTTGTCATAAATAATTTTTTATTTTTATTTTTGTAAATATTATTTATTTATTTATTCATGAGAGACACACAGAGGCAGAGATATAGGCAGAGGGAGATTCAGGCTCCCCACATGTGGGAATCAATCTTAGGACCTCTGGGATCACAAACTGAACCTAAGGCAGAAACTCAACCACTGAGCCACCCAGGTGCTCCCAGAAATAATTTATTTTTAAAGTTTAAGTCTAAATGAAGACTAGCTTTCTCTTCTTTGCTGCATTAGAAAATATTTTATTATATTTTCACTTTTTTTGGGAAATAAAGTAATCCTAATTTCAAATAACAAATCTAAGCATAATTAAATTAAATTATGATACTAAATTATAGAACCATGGAGTAAAACTAGAATGGAGGAAGTTGCCAATAGATAGAGATTGTTTTAGATTCCTATTTTTCTGGGTAATATTCATAGGTAAGCAGTGACTATTTATATTAATAAATTAAATATTTAATACATTCAGCTAATATATTGTGTGAACTAACAGGGGATAATTTGTTGAATGAATGATTCAATAAACAAATGCTTAATGTGAAGTGATAGGGATACAGAGAAGAATAAATAGTACAGTTTAAGAAATAGCAAGGTTATAATGTCATACAATTATTGTTTTAACCTTGACCCTAAGTTTGATTTTTTTCTCAAATCTGACCTTCTCTTCCCTTTCTGTTCACTGGAAGCAGAGACCCAATTTGAGGA
Organism: Canis lupus baileyi; assembly: GCF_048164855.1. NCBI lineage: Eukaryota > Metazoa > Chordata > Mammalia > Carnivora > Canidae > Canis > Canis lupus. Next base: position 23,553,369 of record NC_132865.1, read on the forward strand.
CTTGGAAGCCTTAGAAGAGGATAGAATCACTCTATAGAAACAGCCTGGTTCTCAGGATGTCTGTGTGGAGTAGTATTTCCCGGGGGATCCATGTGGAACTGTGAGGTGAAGAAGAAAGAAACATGTGCTACAATAAACAACTGGAATAATGGGTGGGCTCAATGCTATATCCATCCTATCTCTTATCTCCAGTTACCTCAAAGGGTTGATGTCAAGAGTAAATAAAGATAATATTTAATGCACCCAGTACAGATGCTTGTGTAGTGTAAATACTATATCCGAAGTACTATACTATATCCAAAATACTGTATCCCTCTACTCTCTTTTCTTTATCTTAGTGACAATATCTATAAATTTGAGGCGTATTGGACAATTTTTATTTATCATAATAAATAGCATTAGTTACTTTGTACCAGACATTGTACCAAGCACGAATCATGTACTTACTTCTCTAACATCATGAAATGGTAACTGTCATTCTCTCCTTTTCACTGATGAAGAAATGGGACATGTACTACAGGAAATAGTACATGCAATAGTTATTAAAATAAAGATCACTGAAGACAATAAAAAATATGACTATAGTTTATTAGAACAGTATAAGTTACCTAATTAGAGAAATGCTTCTCTGAAATGATTCAGCTCAATTCAGTCTTTAGACCTAAAAGTCACAGTAAATCAGTTTTTCATATGTAATTATAATGAAAAAGTATATCATTTCTTTAATGACCTAACCTGGGGAAAAACACATAATACTATATCAACAAATATAAATTAAAAAATTTGAAATGTATCAAGTGAGATACTCTAAGTTAAATTATTAGATTATAATCCAGTCTCTGGGGAAAGCACTTTTGACATGTTTGATGAAATCAGCAAAATATACTTTAGGAATCAATTCAGCTTCTCCTCAGTAATGGAGTTGTAAAACTTGAATTCTTTCTTGTGAAAAATTTCTTACAACAATGAGGTGCTAAAAAGTAAGGAATGATATTGCTTGTTAGAGAAGAAACTCCCCTTTATTTTTTTTTATTTTTTAAAGAATTTATTTACTCATGAGAGACACAGAGAGAGAGAGAGAGAGAGAGGCAGAGACACAGGCAGAGGGAGAAGCAGGCTCCATAAAGGGAGCCTGACAAGGGACTTGATCCTGGGTCTCCAGGAGGCGGTGAAGGCGGTGCTAAACCGCTGAGCCACCCCGGCTGCCCAAAACTCCCCTTTAATAAGCTTATTTATCAAATGCCAAGAGTAATAGATCCAACTTCATTAATATTAATTTTTTTAAAGGTTCATTTATTTATTTGAGAGAAAGAGAGAGCAGGGGGAAGGGTAGAAGGAGAGGGAGAGAGAGTTTCTAGCAGACTCCAAGCTGTGCATGGAGTCAGATGTGGGGCTCTGTCTGGCAATCCTGAGTTCATGACCTGAACAGAAACTGAGTGGGACACTTAACTGACTCTGCCGCCCAGGTGCCCCTATTAATTTTAAATTTTTAAAAATATGAAAACAATAAGTTACAGTAAAAGACTTCACTCTATAGTATTCTCAAACATAAACAAAATTAGAAAAGAATCCATAACAGGTTTCATTTTAATTTTATTTGTTTAAAGACATATACTATGCTAATTATGTTAATGTTATTCTTGGGAGCTGGTTAAAAGGCTGTTTTTTTTTTTTTTCTTTCCCTGTTACTATTTAAAGAAAAAAATAAGCAGATAGAAAAGAGCCTATAGAAAAGCAGGGGATAGGTTTTTCTAAATATTTGTCTTTTATAAGTTCTAGATCAATATATTCTGTCAAACATTTTAAGAAGAGTTTTTATTTTTATAAATTTTAAGTGTATCAGTAATAAATATTGAATAACTGCCAACTGCAAAGCATTCATGTTTTATGGTAACTTATTCACCCACCCATCTATTCATTCATTAAAAAAATTGTTATTTAATACCCACTACTAGGTACTAGATACTGTTCTGGTCACTGACATAAAGAGTCAGGGAGGTGTCTAAAAATAGATTATTTACTAGTATTCAATGATTAACAATATAATTGTACATTGATTATCTGGCTATATATCAAATGTATTTAGTATAATTTTTAATGTAATATTTTTAAAGGAAAGAAGGCTACTATCCAGTGTCTTCAATGTCAATTCCTTGTTTTCATACTTTATGAAGGTGCTATGTGCTTTCAGACATTCTTTGTCAGACTAGAGGAATTGTATATTGGGAAATATTGAATATCATGCTTAAAAAAGTACAAGTCTGAATTTTTACTGTACCGAAAGCCCAATATTTAACAGACTTTAAAAATAAAATAACAATGACAACAATAATAACAACAAAACTGAGGTCATTCTGAACTAAAACCCGAACTATATTTAGGTATGTATTTAAAACATTAAGAACGATGCTCCACATTAGGGAAATGCTAATTGAAACATCAGTGGGATATCACTGCACACCTATTAGAATGGCCAACTCTGGGACACTGACAAGTACATGCTGGTGAGTAGAGTAACAGGAACTCTCATTTGTCACTAGTGGAAATGCAAAATAGTACCGCCACTTTGGAAAACATTTTGACAGTTTCTTACAAAACTAAATATACTGTTATTATAAGATCCAGCAATCACATTCCTTGATATTTACCCAGAGAAGATGAAAATGTAGTCCACATGAAAACCTGAACATGTATGTTCATATAGATTTCTGTATAATTGCCAAAAATTGGAAGCAACCATGATGTCTTTTAGTAAGTGGATGGATAAACTATGGTACATCCAGAAAAATGGAATATTTTCTAGCACTAAAAAGAAACGAGCTATAAAGCCATGAAAGGACATAGAGGAGCCTTAAAGCATACTATTAAGTGAAAGAAGCCAATCTGAAAAGGGTACATATTGTATGATTCCAAATATATGACATTCTGGAAAAGGCAAAACTATGGATACACCAAAGATTGGTGGTTCCTAGAGATAGGATTGAGGGGAAGGATAAATAGCCAGAGCACAGAAGATTTTTAGGGCAGTGAAAATACTCTCTATGATATTAAAATGATGAAATAACGTCCTGATACATTTATCCAAACACTAAACTGTATAATACCAAGAGTGAAACCTACAGCAAACTATGGGCTTTTTAATTATGATGTGTCAATGTTGGCTCATCCATGGTAACAACTGTACCATTCTGGCAAGTGGTACTGATAATGGGGAAGACTATGGATGTAACATTATGCATGTGTGGGGTGGAGGTATATAGGAAGTCTCTATGCGTTCCTCTCAATTTTGTTGTGAACCAAGACCACTCTTTTTTTTTTTTTTAAGTAATCTTGAAAAGAAAAATGAAAAGAAGGAAAAAAGATTAAGGAGGAACAAAACTGGAAGAGTCTTTGATTCAAATCTGAAATAAAACCTGTATTTTACTGTATTTTAACAAAGTAAAAAACGCATTTTAAGGATTAACAAGTAATACAGGTATGTCCCTGGCAATGAGGTTGGGTGGGGGGAAAAATTCAAAATTTAAAAAATGATGTGAAAGAGAGAAGAGAAATTCTTCACAAGACTGGATAGAAGTTAGGCATAATTCTTTAGATTATAGTAGGTTCTTAATACATATAATTATGTTAGTGGGCATCAGCTGACATGCATGGAAGTCACATGTTTTAAGAAACATATTGATGACTAACCTAAGAATTATTTTATTTTATTTTATTTTATTTTATTTTATTTTTTTAAGAATTATTTTAGAGAGAGAAGTATCTTACTGTCTTATATCAGTTGAGCCTAGCAGAATAACAGCTATAATAGGCAGATAGTAACGAGCACATGAATCAGTGAATCAATGTGAAAGAATAAATAACAGGACTATTTCCACACAAATGGAGCTTCCAGAAATTTGCATGAGAAGATAGTATTCTCTTTAGTATAAAAAGTCATATTTTCTTCTCAAATTAAGGAAAAACCAATCTTATTCCTTATTGATATCTGTTAAAACTATGGTCTTTTCAAGTATTTATTTATATAGGATCACCTTCCAGATGTGCTGTTCGGTGTCACATGGGAAACATTTATCTTCACGTGCTTCTACATCTCTCTTATATGATTCATACTGAATTTCAGTCCAACCACCTTTGAAAAAATAAAAACAAACATTCCCTAAGGTGCTCAAGCTCATGAGTTCCAATACACCATATAAACTGCAATAAACCATATGCTGCAGGAGTCTAGAATAAATAGCCCTTTTAAAAAACTGAGCTGCCAACAAAATTGAGATTCCATTTTTAAATGATTTTCTGCAAAGTAAACATTTTTCAAGCTTCATCTTTGTGTAATTTTTCACTGGCATTTTTCAAGCTAGAAACAACCTGCACATGTTCTTTTCGTAAAGAAGGGTTTAATACTCCACTGTGTCACTAAGTCCCAGTGAGCTAATTTGTTCTAAAGACAACATTACTACATCAATACAACGCAGCTTAACCTTCAACTAACCTTATTCTGTTTGCTTTCCACATCCCAACTGAGGCTCTCAGCCAAAACGTCCCCTCAATTCTGGGTTCATTTCTCTCTAGGTGGAAAGTATGTGCATATAAACTATGCTGCTTTTGTATATTAGAGAAAAGGCAACATTCACACAATCCAAAAATCACACGCACACATGTACGCGCGCGCGCGCGCGCGCGCGCACACACACACACACACACACACACACACACACTCCTTGTTCCCTATCTTATAAAATATGGAATCACTTCAGGGAAGCAGAATGCTTAAGACAGAACTCCATCTTCAAGCAAAGTCCTCAAAGAGGAATTGTGAAAACCCAGAACAAACCCAAATCCACAGCTTAGTGTTTTGGCTCTGGTCTGTTTAGGTCTTCTTTTTTAAGGTCTCTTGCTCTAATATCCTTTTTCACATGAGCAGATGATGACAGTTCTTGGTGAAACTGCCATGAAACTAGTTCTTATCTTAATTTTGCCCATTATTTCTCTCTACCTCTCCTCTCCCAGATCCAAAATAAAATAGAAATGCTTTCAGTTCATTCATTTGTTGAATTCTGAAATTTAATAGATTTGTCTGCATATGAACATGCAAGAACTAGATCCTTTTCTGTGCTAAGGTGATGTTATTTTCCAACTTTTCCTTTGAAAAATCAGTTGGAACAGTTTTGAAAGAACCTCATTCAGATTTTATGCTAGTTAGAGCATTTGTAAAAGTTCTCGGGTTTTGTTTTGTTTCTTTACAAAAAATAAAAATTCTAGTTAGAAATTGTAGGGTGGAAAAGAGAATGTTCTATATTTTATTTTGCAGGACCAATTTAATTAACTAGGTGGCTTGCTGACTGTAGGTCAAATCTCACTATCTCAGATAACCATATATGTCCAAGGACCTGTTACTCAGCTGTCAGAAAAAAAGTGGGGGAGAGAGGATGAAAAGAATAGGAGCCAAAGTAAGCTTAATAAATGAAGAATTACAAAGAATATCTGTTATCCTCAGGATTACAGATTTGCCTACAAAATTTATTGTAAACCTGGAAAATAACTCATGGGCAGTAGAAATATTTTTATTAGGGAAAAGCTTCATATTTTTAGCATAAGAAACCACTGTTTTCTCACCACCATTTTAGTTTAAAAATGTCTTTAAGCCAGTACATTCTTAAAATTTAGCATGTTATAAAGTCTCCGTAAATGTTTTGCACACAGAGAGACAATTATAAAATATCTTCGCTACAGTTTTAACTGATTAGAATATTGATAGATGAACTACAGAATCCAATTTCTTTTAGATTGTCTTTAAGATTATAATTATCTTTAAGATTACAAATATGAGTTAGGTTAGGTTCAGGACAATTAACATTACTTATATTGTATTGAATTCTAATTCCTTGATAATTGACAATGCAGAATTCACCAATGCCAAAGTATTTTTGGAGAAAAAAAATGGAGACATCTGATGCTAGCGGTTGAATTGTGTCCTCACAAAATTCATGTTGAAGACCTAAGCACTAATATCTCAGAATGTGACCTTATTGATAGACAGGATCTTTATGGAGGTGGTTAATTAAAATGAGATCACTGAGATGGGCCTTAATCCAATATAATTGGTGTCTTTACAGAAAGAGGAAATTTGGATATAGACAAGCACACAGGGAGAACGTCATGAAAGAAGAGATCTACAAACCAAGGAATGTCAAGGATTGATGACAAACCACCAGAACTAGAAATGGATCATCCCTCACCACCTCAACAGGAGCCAATCAGGCTGACACCTTGATCTTGGACTTCTAGCCTCAAGAACAGTGAAACAATAAAATCTCTGTTGTTTAAGTTGTGTTACTTTGTTAGGGCAGCATTAGAAACGTCTATGTTTGGCAAAGGTCATCTCTTTTTCTGATATTTTCCCGACTCTCAGTTTCAAATGAGAACTTAACATCTAAGTCAGTGATTTTATATACTTGTTTTTACTTCAGAGCTATCCATGAAGGTTTTTAAAAACACAAATGGTATATGTATACAATAGAATATTACTCAGCCATTAGAAATGACAAATACCCTCCATTTGCTTCAATGTGGATAGAACTGGAGGGTATTATGCTGAGTGAAATAAGTCAATCAGAGAAGGACAAACATTATATGGTCTCATTCATCTGGGGAATATAAAAAAATAGTGAAAGGGAATAAAGGGGAAAGGAGAGAAAATGAGTGGGAAATATCAGAGAGGGAGACAGAACATGAGAGACTCCTAACTCTGGGAAACGAACAAGGGAAAGGAAGGTGGGCGGGGGGGTGGGGGTGACTGGGTGACGGGCACTGAGGGGGGCACTTGATGGGATGAGCACTGGGTGTTATGCTATATGTTGGCAAATTGAACTCCAATAAAATAAAATAAAATAATAAAAAATAAAAAATAAATAAAAATAAAAACACAAATGCTCAGGGAAAACCTCAAAACCTACTAAATCAGAACCAATAATATGGGGATCAGAAATCGATGCTCATAAAAAGTTCCACAGAGCTATTGATGCACACCTTGCTTTGAAAGCCACTGGTCTAAAATATGGATAGATCCCACAGTTGTGGGAGTGCTGTTCACTCCTTATTTTGGCAGGGAGTGTTCTGGTTTTGTCAGTCATAGGAGCTTCGTGGAAGTTACTTCAACCTTGGCCACACATTAAATTTATCTGAGGAGCTTTTAGAAAGCACAGTAGCATGCTGTACCCAGATAAAAAATAAATAAAAGGATCCAGACATCATATTTTTTTAAGCTTCCATGTGGTTACAATGTGTACTCAGAACTGAGAATCCTTGGTTTAAACTCAAGAAGTAAAAGTTGTGAGCAATGACTAATAAGCTAATTAACATCGCCAAAGATCAGATAACTCTAGGTAACCCAAATAAATCAACATTTAACCTCAAAACTTACTGAACTGATACTTTTCTACTTTGTTCTCCACTTCTCTCTCTTTCTGTATCCTCCCTCCATTTCTTTCTTGCCTGTTCACTTTATCTTTCTTGGTCACTCAATTCCCTTCTTTCTCAAACCATCTGATCTCTTCTCTAACATTGACTCAAAACAAAAAAAAAAAAAAAAAAAACCAACTGTGAAACTGGAGTCATAAACTTGTATCTTATTGCTGAGTCAAATTTTGTCCCTGAGCTGGAAATTTTGGAAATTGTTTGAGCTGAAATATTTTATATTTCTTTAAGAAATAACATCATCTAAATCAAGATGCTTTTTTTGTGTGTTTTCTTAAATATGCTCACCTCTCATTCCTCCCTGCCCTGGAACGAGTGATAGTAGATACCCTATATCCTTAGAATACTTGGGAATACTGTTGTTGGAGTGAACATCAGGTCTCCGATATTAAATAGCTTAAGGAGCACCTAGGGGGGTGACAATGTTTTTCCATTCCTAGGTTTATTTCCCTCGTGCAGCTCTGAAGAACTTGGAAGACTTCCTGTGGAGCATGACAGCAGCTGCTAGAAGGCAGCAGGAAAGTACCATACGTTGCACTCAGAGAAGGTGTTGAAAGGATAACAATGAGTCGTCTCACCACTGACGAAACTTTGAGTGGTGCCAGGAGTTAAGAACTGCCAACAAAGCTTATGGCTGTGAACAGCAGATAAACTTCTTTTGGGTTGAGTTTCATTCCCTGAGATCCTCTTCTAGGAAAACTTGAGCTCTCATTTTCTTAATTTTCTTTTTCTCCTACTATCATTTTGTAAAGGGACGGGATCTGTTTTTGTTAGGTCCTTACTGGATCACAGAAGTAACTTGCTAGTCACCTCCAGAGAATATACCGCAGACTTGAGACATCCAATCTATTCACCACAAAGCAAACCAATATTAACTATACATGAGGCCAAGCAGAGAAAAGGGATCATGTGTTTGTCAACCATTAGAAGCTTTTCTCTTTGGTCTCTTTTTTTTTTCTTTTCTGGACCCCTGTCCTGCTTTCTCTTCCTTTTCTTCTTTTGTCTTCCCAATTGCAGTAAGAAATGTAGTTTTAAAACTGTCTCCTTATTCCATGGAACTGTATGTACAAACAAATCGAATTTCATTATAATGTTTTTCAAAAGTTGGCCATCTAGAAGTGCCTGTAGAACACTGGCCCAGATGATACCCATATAATTAGCAGACCACATTTTTAAAAGTTCACCAAGAAATCAGATTTTCACTTATAATGACCAGTTGTTTTGGCGTGTTTTGGATAGTCATGGTTTATTTTGCAGGAAAAATGCCCATTTGCTTTGTAAACATTTTGGATGTTTTTTTCTTTCCTTCCTGTTTTGCAAGTGAGTGCTGTAGCTGTGTATTCTCAAGCTTTGTGATTAAAAACTCAACAACCCATTCAACTTTTTTTTTAAGATTTTATTTATTTATTAATGAGAGACACCGCGAGAGAGAGGCAGAGACATAGGCAGAGGGAGAAGCAGGCTCCATGAAGAGAGCCCAACATAGGACTCGAGCCTGGTACTCCAGGATCACACCTTGAGCCAAAGGTAGATGTTCAACCGCTGAGCCATCCAGGCGTCCCTCCTACCCAGTCAAGTTTTAAATGATAACATTATTTTGGATTAAAAGTTTAGCCTTTGTAAAAACACAGTGAACCACCCTTTCCCTGCCTCACTCCCCTCAACATACAGCCGTGTGGGCACCGGTCTTACCAAGCTCATTAGCCTTACTAGTTTCTCAGGGCTGCTATAACAAAGTACTTTCACTTGTGTGGCTTAAAACAATAAAAGATTATTGTCTCACCGATCTGGAAGACAGATTCTGTAGGCAAGGCGTCAACAGGATTGGTTTCTTCTGAGGGCTCTGTGGGATAATCTGTTCTGCATCTCTCTCCTAGGTCATGGTGATTGCCAGGAGTCCTTGGTGTTCCTTGGCTAATAGTTGCATCACTCCAACCTCTGCCTCCATCTTCATTTGGTGTTCTACCTATTATCTCTATATCCGAATTTACCTCTTCTTATAAGGACATTGGCTGTATTGGATTAAGGTCCACCTTAATGACTTCATCTTCACCTGATTACATCTTAAAACTTTTCAAATAAGGTCATATTCACAAGTACCAGGGCAGAGCTTTTACATATGTTTTTAGGGGCCCAATTCAATCCATAACAGTGGGTTATAGGAACATTCTGTATATATCCCTATACCAACAGCTAAATTTCAGTGTTAGAAAAGCAATTTTTTTTGGCAAAGAAAACTCTAAGTATGCATCCAACATGCATGTTATGCATTTACAAACTACTGCTGCCCATTTACAAATTACTCAGTGTTATTTTGGTCCTAATTCTAGTTCTCACTTTCTACAAATTCTATCTTTATTTATTTTTATAGAGATGAAATTCAGTTTTCTTTCTTTTTTTTTAGATCTTAACTTTTTATTTTGGAAGATTTTTAATATATACTAGAGAAAATAATGTGAAGAAAGTACATATATCTACCATTCAACTTAATTTCAACTTACATGCCTGATCATGTTACATCGACACCTCTTACCCACTTTTCACATCCCTTCATATTATTTTGAAGCAAATTCCAGGCATCGAATAGTTTCAGCCATAATACTCCGAAAATGTGTCTCCAAATATTAACTATAGTCACACTCCCCCAATTTGTTAATATTATTGGTCAGTGCTCAAGTTTTTAAAATTTATTTTCATTATAACTTGCTTACATCAGCATGAAAATGCACTTAACATAGTAATTAGCTGATATTTCTATGAGATCTTTTTTAGTCTCTGCATTTTATTTCCTCTGTTTTATATAAATTTTAAAAGATACCAGGCCATTTTTGCAAGCAAGAGCTAGTCTATGTGAGATAAGGAGATTGACTCAGAATGATAATGACACACAGCTTCCTTCAGCTGAACTGAAGAGTGTGCTTAGTGATGTAATTGATTTATAATCTGGCACAAGCTCCTTATCTCATTATGGACTGTTAACAATTAGTAAATCTTTCATTTTGGAGACCATATTTTGTGAAGTGCTGTTTTAGAGTATGGTCTGTGTGCTGTTTTTTTAATCTTCAGAATTTTATGTAACATACACCCTTGTCTTTCATATTTCATGTAGACTGGTAGCTCATCTAATGCCTTGATCAAATTGAGAATTAATTTTTTGGCAGGATAACTTCCTAGGTTGTGCTGTATATATCCACCAGCAGACATGAATATCTGGTTATCTCAGTATTTGTGGTGTTAACTGCATTTAGTAATTATTTCTTAGATTTATTAGTTTACAAGTAATAGCAAAATAATAGTCTTATTCCATCATTCCTTCTTCATGTTAGTTGGGATGGTTCTATATTGAGAAACTTTTTATCCACTTATGAGGTTACTTTGATATACAGTTCATATAGGATAGGCAGGATAAATCTTTGTTTATTTTCCTTTATTACTAGTTCTAAAAATACTGAGGTGTTTTACTTGATATCCTTGAAAGGTGACCCATGAAGGCAATGAGGACATGTATGTGTGCATGTGTGTGATAAATTATGGATTTTAAACATGTTATGTGTTTCAATGCACAGAACATTTTGCTATGGATGCTCAAAGTATTTCATCTTTGGCCAGTGGGAGCCTTTAGAACTTGATTCCCGAGTCAAGATATTCCCTTAAATAATCCTTAATACATTTCTTGATTTCTCTTACAATGTGATGCCCCAGGTTCATTGGTGTATCTGTTATGACTGATCTGAAATCAGTCTTGGTGCTTTCATGGCCTTTTTTTTTTTTAAGGAATTACTTATTTATTTTGGATAGAGAGAGAGCAAGAGAGAGTGTGGGGGGAAGGGGCAGAGGTAAAGGAAGAGAGAGAATCTTAAGCAGTCTCTATGCTCAGTGCAGAGACCGACACAGGGCTTAATCTCATAACCCTGAGATCATGGCTTGAGCTGAAAGCATGAGTCAGATGCTCAACTGACTGTGCCACCCTGCCACCCCTTGATTCTATTTTTATAAGACTATTCTGGGATTCAAGTATTCATTAGATAGTATTTACAATCTCTTCCTATATTTTATGAAAGGCTTTATTATTTTTTTCCTAAAATAAAGATTATTGTAGATGCAACAGAACCCTATGGTCTTTGAGTTACTCAGATAAAACCCAGATGGTTGGTCATAATTACCAAAATAAAATTTAATTTAATTTAATTTAATTTAATTTTTAAAAAGATTCTATTTATTTATTTGGGATAGAGAATGAGAGAGAGAGAGAGGGGGAGAGTGCACAAGTAGGGGGAGGAGCAGAAGGGAGAGGGAGAAGCAGACTCCCTGCCTGCTGAGCTGGGAGCCTGAAGTGGGGCTCATCCTGGGCTTCCAGGATTATGACCCGAGCTGAAGGCAGATGCTTAACCAACTAAGCCAACCAAGCACCCCTTAATTATAATATTTAATGGAGGGAACTCAATTATATAGTTGCTATCATTCCTAAGAGTACATTTTGGATTCTCATCTCCCCATATAAAACACTAAAAATATAGCTGAATATCTATGAGATTCAATTCTCTTTAGCTATGACTGTAGGTCCAACTATAAATTTCCCTACAGGGATTTAGTGAACAATCTTTCAAGAAACTAGTGCAGTCCAGTCTTGTTTTTTTTTTTTTGTTTTGTTTTTTTTTGTTTTTTGTTTTGATTTTGATATTGTTTTGTTTTTGAGTCACAGTATGAAGGTAATCTTAGAAGGTCATGGTTTCAAATGATGTTAGTTCCAGATTCATCCATTTATTTATTCTTTCAACATATTTATGGCACACCACTTAAGTATATAGGGGACTGGAGATTCAGAGATGAAGAAGAAGATAAGAAACTGCCATCAAATTGCTTATACTACATGGGAAGATTAAATTTCAAACAGTATCTAAGATTTACACAACACACTTTAAGAAGCATAAGGAAAAAATTAAATGTATTTATTCTTTGACTCTTAGTAGAAAGGGTAATTCAAATATACAATAAATCACAATTTTCTTATTTTTCTTTGTTGATAATAGATTATAGAAAAAATAAGATTGATAAAAATAAGTATTTTAATGGAAACAGTATAACTTTGCATTAAAGAAAGAAAAATTGAGGCTTTATCAGCTAAAACCGTGAGACTTTTAAATGCAAAGTGCCAGACATCTGGTTACTACAGCCTCAGGGCCATAGCAATAAGCAGGCAAGAAAAAGGACTATGTCATTCTTACAAATCCTGACTTCAGACTTGACACAAAGCCAAAGTGTTTTAGTGCTTGGCAATGTTATTTTATTGACACATGTCAAATAATTCTAATTTATGGCCATATAATCCTACATCTAGAAGTTCAGCTTTGCAACACACAACGGAATTCAATACAATGATAATGTTAATATTAGAGCCAAGTAAAATGAGAACTCAACTTTTATGTTGAGTTTCAGGAGTAACAAGAAGAATCATAAAGTGCTTAAGTGTTTTGGTTGCTTTACTAATTCTGTGGCCTGTGAATGTACTTATATCTTTACTAGATTTAGCTTTTGTTTTTTTATGTTAAATAACCAATGTCACAACTTAATTTAGTAGATTATGAATGTAAAACATGTCATCTGCAAAAGTCTGACCAAACATATCCATGGAAAAAATTCCCAGTAAGAATCCAATCTTTTAAAAATTTATTTTATTTAATTTTAATTTTTTTGAGGGTCCAATGTTTTTTGAAAAAAAAGTACTTCTTATTTTTGATGAATATCTTATTTTGAAGGAATCTCAGAAAAATATTCTCAGTTTCACTCTGTTATCGTTGCCAGTATTAAATATCATTATTGTTGGCTGTCCTCTCACTTATTTTCACATATAAGGCAGTTTTCCATTTCAACCAATAATTTTTTATCTATTGGTACTAAAGTTGAATTAAAAGTACACAAAATGAACAAGTATGGATTGATCTATGAATAACAATGCAAAAATTTTAAGATAAAAGTCACAAACAGAATCCAACAGCACATTAAAAAAAAAGTTTACTTCAAGATTGCAAGTATGATTCAATATTAGGAAATCCATTGGTTTGATTCACTATATTAATAGTTCTATTGAGAAAAATAACATATCAAATTTATAGATATTGAGAAAGTATTGAAGGATATTCCTTCCTTGATATCATAATATGTTTATCTCAGTCTTCAAGCTAGCATTTTAGATAATTTGGAAACACTGGATCCATTCCTGCTAAAGAAAGGGTTAAAACAAGGAAACTTACATTACGTTGGAAATATGAAACAATGCAGTCAGAAAAAAGATGCTACTTAAAATAGTAACCTTAAAGGTATATCTTTTGAATTACTATTCTAAATATCATCTTCTTTTTCATTATATCTTTGACTAACTGGGTGTGTATATGTGTATGTATGTGTGTATATGTGTACCTGTGTGTGTGTGTGTGTGTGTGTATTCTCTATGAGAGAATATATAGGCAATAAATTAGGAAGAATGTTCATTAACACATTGACAGTGATTATTTCTGATATATCTAGAGGGATATTTTGGAAAAAATTTACTTTTTTCTTTTTTTAAAAATATTTTATTTATTCACAAGAGACACAGAGAGAAGCAGAGATATAGACAGAGGGAGGAGCAGACTCCTCGAAGGGAGCCCGATGTGGTACTCAATCCCTGGACTGGGATCATGCCCTGGGCAGAAGGGAGATACAACTGCTGAGCCACCCAGGCATCCATACATTTTTCCTTATATCTTACTGAATATTACTTAAATCTTATTTTATAGTAAATACATAATTTTTAATTTTAAAACTTGCTTAGAGAAAGCAATTATTCTTAAAAGGTCTGTCAGAGTAGAATAATATATCATTGATAATGACCTCGATATAAAGTCAAATTACCCTAGCCACAAAATATGATATGATATAATACAGGTATCTGGCATCACATAACTTACTGCTCAAAGTCTTTCGAGTCATTCCAAAATTTCAAGGCAGCAAAAATTACTTAATTGTATTTACTTTAATAGATACTGACTCTTTTAAATAGTAGATTAAATATAGAATGAGGAATAGACAGTGGGCTCTCCACTCTCAATTTCAGCACACCATTCATTTTTAAATTGGAACTGATACACTTCAACATTTTTCTTAAGTTATATATTGAGGAGGACACAGAACCCAATTACTGATGACTAAAATCCTTTCCTCACAGTCTAGTTTTACAGAAGTGTTTTAACATCATGTTTTAATTTTAATCATTTAAAAATCTTCCAAATTATAGGAGATAATGGGCTCCTTCAAACGTCTGTGTAGTTTTTCCATAAATAAAAAATTCTACTTATTAAATATGTATTTATCAACTTTCCACTGTGCCAGGCACTGTTTTATGCTTCAGGGTTCCATGACTACAAAAAGTAAGGCTCTACACTAACGGGCTAGAAGGAGAGATTCAAATGTAAACAAAGAGATGACATGAAGTATTTAGGGACACAGGGGAAAGAAAGGTTTTATACTGGGGTTGGGGACAGGAATAAGATAAGATTCAATGAATAAATAATGCTTCAATTTATTTTTAAAAGGTGACTGTGGCTTTCAAGCAAATATTAGAGTAAGTTGTATATAAATCATGGAAGTAGAGTTAAGAGTTGAGCACGATTGGATATTCCGATATAAATAGAGGAGAGGAAAGGATGGCTCAAGGTAGGCAAAGAAGCAAGATCACATCATGAATGGCCTTGTCATGTGAAGAGCCCATCAGTACTGGCCCTATTCTCTGGCTAGAATGAGCTCCTCTTGATGTCTTCGCTGGTGAACTGCTAGTATAGCTTTCAAGATTCTAGTGAAAAATCAACTCTTCTTCGAAGCCACCCGGCTTAGCACTTAGGATAGTCACATAAACACTTGTTAGATGACTAAAACACAGGTGAATAAGGTTAGCTGGGTTATTATGGGGATATCAGAAATAAAACCTCATGTGTTAGAATAGCCATATCCTTAGTATAAAAGGATATGCTGGGCTTGAGCAATTGAATTTCACTACTACTTTCATTAAATAGGCTATGATTGAATGATTTTTAGAAAGACATTTGTTTCCCACCTGCTTTAACCCTTCAAATATCTATTTTTCTTGGCAGAGTCACACCCAGAGATTTGGCTCCAGATGAAGTTTGCATTTCCATTAATTCTGAAAAAATATAGTCAAGGTTTAACACATGCTTAACTTTTAGTTAAGTCTGCTCTTTTTATAGGCCCCAAGTACAGGTGTATTCAGCTTTCACTGGTCATTATGTTATGACATTATGTTATTTTAAGCAATGATATTGATTTTGCTAAAAAATAGGTTAAATATGTATAGAAATGGTTTTGCATAGGTTTTTTTCTGAGATTATTCAAGTGTTACAATAACCAAGTCAATTATGTTCTACTAAAATAATAATTCATAAGAATGTTCTATGATATTATCTATTCTGTCCCTGTGAGCATTGTAACATTTCTGTCATCAAACAGAAAATGAACAAAAGCACAAACAGAAGCTTAGTAAAACCAGCTACAACCAGTCTACAATGTAGTTTCTAAAAGTTAAAGTTACTTCTTTATCAGAAGAATTTGATTTCTTATTTATTTAGTGTATATTAGTCAGCTGACATATTGTGCCAACATCATAGTAGGCACTTAATAATGTAATCAATGTGTATGGAACTGAACTGAAGTATTAGGCATTATGGAAACTATGAAGAAATTAAATAAAAAGTCTACTCTCAGGAATGAAACATGTTTAGAGATCTTATACAGAGAAAGCAAAGGTTTCTAGAGACAGAGATTTTAAAGACTCTTCTGAACTCTTCATTTCACAGTTGAGGAAGCACAGGCCCTAAGGGAAGAAGTGACTTGCTTAGAACTGATCATGGAGCTTCCAGAGGAAGAGGCTTAAGAGGCAAGTGGTGTCACATCGAGGGCAAATGCAAAATCAACCGCTTTATCTTAAAATATAAATATAGAGATTACTACCCAAAGAAAGTATAGGATAATATTTGCAATACGTGGGGAAGACATAGCCTTGCAACCAGGCATTGGCTATGTCATGATTAGCTGTCTTCATCCACAACAATCTCCTCATACTTCCTGTTCCAGCTCTTGTGAGAAACACAACCCATTCGCTAGTGTCCTTTACTGGTAGACCTTTACTAAAGATCTAAATGGTTGTGCATTGGAACAATTTACTGTGGTCTCTCAATTTGTATACTCTTTGTATTACTTTATAAATCATAAAAAAACATATCAAAAGAGTAAGCCATCATTGAAAAAGAAATACAATTAATTTGATGCAATCAACTTAATGGACCATAACCAATGGCATTCAGTTTTTTTTTTTCTTTTTAAATTTTTATTTATTTATGATAGTCACAGAGAGAGAGAGAGGCAGAGACACAGGCAGAGGGAGAAGCAGGCTCCATGCACCGGGAGCCCGATGTGGAACTCGATCCCGGGTCTCCAGGATCGCGCCCTGGGCCAAAGGCAGGCGCCAAACCGCTGCGCCACCCAGGGATCCCGGCATTCAGTTTTTAAAAATAACATGATACATCCAATTGATCTTCCTTTGATAAAAAAGTTAAGAATTTACCATTAAGAATTCCTCCAAATTTACCAACTCATATATTTTTTTTATTTTATAATCATTTGTTTTTATTGCTGTGACTTCTGCCTTGTACATATTTGGCAAGAGAAAAAAAGGAAATGGAAATAAATTATGTCCTTAAATATCATAGTCTGGCACTTATATTTAAATTTTACTTTTCAGATATTTTTCACATGTAACTTATTTTAACCCAAACAATGTCTGACATTAAGCTAGGAGCTATTTCCATTTTTACTTTTGATAAACTGAGATAGACAACAACTGAGTGGCATGTTTCATTTGAAGGTATGACCAGCGGTGCCTGGATGGCTCAGTTGGTTGTGTCTGACCTCAGCTCAGGTCATGATCTCAGGGTCCTGGGGTTGAGCTTCCTCCTGGAGCCTGGTGTCTAACTCTACTCTTAGCAGGGAGTCTGCTTCTCCCTCTCCTTCTGTCCCTCTCCACCAGCTTGTGTTCTTTGCCTCTCTCTCTCGCGCGCGCGCGCGAATAAATAAAGAAAAATTTTTTAAAAAGAGGTGCCTGGGTGGCTCAGTCAGTTAAGTGTTTCCCTTGGGCTCAGGTCATGTTCTCAGAGTCCTGGAACATAGTCCTGCTGAGCAGGGAGCCTGCTTCCCCCTCTCCATCTTCTCCTCACCCCAGTTCATGCTCTTGCTCTCTCTCTCTCTCTCAAATAAATAAATAAATAAATAAAATCTTCAAAAACCTGAAAGAGAGGAAGAAAGAAAGAAAGAAAGAAAGAAAGAAAGAAAGAAAGAAAGAAAGAAAAAGAAAGAAAGAAAGAAAGAAGAAAGAAAGAAAAAGAAAGAAAGAAAGAAAGAAAGAAAGAAAGAAAGAAAGAAAGAAAGAAAGAAAGAAAGAAAGAAAGGAAGGAAAGAAAAAAAGAAAGGTATGACCCAAACCAAAAATTTTGGCATGGTGATGAAGTAGCATTCTTGTCTTAAGCAGCAGGAAATCTGTCTAAGCAGCTACTCCCACCTATGTGAGTGACTTGGCTAAGAACTCTCCCTTCTCTGGAAGCATAGTTCATGATCACACAAGTGGGTATGCTTTCCATCCTGTGTATCCTGTGACCTGATGTTGGTGTAGTAGGACAAATCTGCATTTTAAATTCAAATTATCCAATAGTGGGTCATGAAATCAGTTTAGTAGACTGCAATAAGAATTACCCTTTAAAGAAGAGAAATAAAAAAAATAAAAATAAAAATAAATAAAAAAAATAAAATAAATAAAAAAAATAAAAAATAAAAAAATATAAAAAAAAATAAAGAAGAGAAATACAATGATATCAGTTTTCCTAAATATGTCCAGTGAACTTGAAGGAACACACATAAAGACCTTTTATAACTATATACTTGTATTAGTCAGCTGTGGCTGCCATAACAGAATACCACACACTGGGTCATTTAAAGAACAGAAATCTGTTTTCTCATAGTTCAGGAAACTAGAGTGTAAGAGAAAGCTCCTGATAGGGTTGGTTCCTTCTGACGCCTCTTATCTTAGCTTGCAGACAGCAGCCTTCTCACTGTGTTTCCCCACATGGCCTTCTTTTTCCCTGTGTAAATTAATCTTTGGGGTCTCATTTTCTTTTTATAAGGCTACTAGTCCTATTAGATTAGGGTCCTGGCCTTATGACTCCATTTAACCTTAATTACCTCTATAAAGATCTTATCTCCAAATGCATTCACATAGGGGTTTAGAACTTCCATATACAAACTAGCAGAGGAGTGGGTAGACACAATTTAGTCCATAATTTCATCCTACTTGTTCTTTTTCTAAACTCCCACGACAGTTTTTAATGCAAATGTCAGCACCTCAGGTAACTTTTGACATGAAACAGGAAACTATTTGACTCAATGTTAATACAGAAAGAAATTAGACAAAAAGTGCCAGTGGAATTAAAAGCAGTAAACCTGAATTAACTAAATGTAGGTTAAATAAATTTTAAAATAATTAAGCAACAAGGTTCCTTTTGATTATTTTGAACTCTTCCATTCGATAAGATATCTGCAAATGTGTTTACTGAATTTAATTCAAAAATTGCATTTAAAAAATTAAGCTAGTTCTATATTAGCTAGATTATAAAGTAAAAGTTTACTCTTGTCTTCTAAAAACAGAATTATACACACTTGGCACCTAATTATCTTGCTTGTTTCCCAGGAAGAATAATCAAAAAGTTTTGGTTTTGTTTTTTGGAAAAAAAAATAGCCCTTAGATCTCTCCATGATGTGGTTTTATGGTATAGCCATGACAGTAAACCAACACATCCAAAAAATCTGAAAGCATTCCTAGATATTATAGGAATTGAATGATAATGAACACAGTGTAATTAAACAATGGCAGAGTAACAAATTTTTCAACAAATGGCAAGGGAAAATTGGCTAACTATTTAAAGAACATATACACATACAAATAAATCCAAGTGAATTTAAAAAATGAATACAGATGAAATCATAAAATGTAGAAGAAAACATGAGTGAACATGTTTTATTTCAGAAAATAGAAAAATGTCTGAACATAAAAACAGATAAGACAATTGTCAAGGAAAAGGTTAATAAGTGCAACTTTATAAAAGGAAATAAGCCAACATTAAGTTGTTGAGAGTGAACTGTAAAATTGTGTCTATTTCTTTTCAATATCCATCAAAGTGACATAAATGCTAAAGAAAAAAAAAACCCAGCAAACTCACAAGAACAAGGAGAAGAGGTATAAAGATCACAGAAACACAACTTGAAAGTATGGAGCAAAAGGACTGTTGATAATTGATTTAGCCAACAGAGAGAGGAGAGTTCCGTCAGCAGCAGAGAGAGCTGAGAAGCAACTTGATTTGCACTGCAGACCCCGTAAAGCTTAGGAATCAGTGCCAGGTACTTCTGGAAGTGAGAATGAGATTGGAGCTGAAAAGAAAGGGATGGGGTGAGGTTCCGTTTAAAAAGCAGTTACCCCCAACCCTAATCACTGCCACTATAAAAAGCAGCTGGGAATTCCTCCTTTTTTACCTCGCAGAAAACCAGAGGCATATTCCTTGAAGAGAGAAAGATATATTTTCTAGGTTGGAGGATACCAGGTATAATAGTAGACAAGATTATTATGCTATAAACAGGTAGATTGAGAAAGTATACATACTGAATGCTAAGAAACCACTCCCTTGCCCCTTGTTTGCAATCAGCCCACAGAGTTTTGGCAGCCAGATTTATATCTCCTAGGCAGAAGAGTAGAAAATTCTTGTCTGTGGCATATTGAACAGCCCCAAAGAAAGGTAAAATACTTACCTCATGGGTTCCCCATCAAAACAACATCAACAGCTTAAAAACTGTTCAAATCAGTACCCGCTAGTGAAGCCTACAGTTGATAGACTGAGGCATAGAAGGATTGTTGTCAGGGCTTTGGTCTCCTTCTTACATTAACGGACAACCAATAAAAACTAGACAAGTGGGGGATCCCTGGGTGGCTCAGAGGTTTAGCGCCTTTGGCCCAGGGCATGATCCTGGAGTCCTAGGATCGAGTCCCGCGCCGGGCTCCTGGCATAGAGCCTGCTTCTCCTTCCTCCTGTGTCTCTGCCTCTCTCTCTCTCTCTCTCTCTCATAAATAAATAAATCTTAAAAAAAAAAAAAACTAGACAAATTGTTGCAAAAACTCTAACATGAAATATAAAAGGAAAAAATAACTACTCAGAAATAGCAGAGAAGAGGCAAGGACATAGAAATTTTAAAAAATTATAGTATTCTCAAAGAGATAAAAGACATGTGGCATCCAAGACACATCAATGGGATTATATTTTAAAATCCTACTTTTAAAAGGGGACCACTTTAGAAACAAAAAAGAAATTATAAATATAGTAGTATTTTTTTTAAAAGGAAGAAAGTGTAACATGAGAAAATCTTATAGAAGGTAGAAAAGAAAGAAAGATGGAACATAAGAGTGAGAATGTAAGGCAATCAAAGGATTAGTCCAGAATGCTTGATATCTAAATAGTAGATATTAAAGAAAAAAAATGAAAAGAGAGAACAGAGAAGAGTAAATAAAAACATTTCAAATGAATTTCCAACTGAAGGACAGGAGTTTCCATATTGAAAGGGTACTTTTTTTTTTTTTTTAAGATTTTATTTATTTGTTCATGAGAAACACACACACACACACAGAGAGAGAGAGAGGCAGGCAGAGACACAGGCAGAGGGAGAAGCAGGTTCCCTGCAGGGATCCTGACGTGGGACTTGATCCAGGGTCTTCAGGATCACACCCTGGGCTGACGGCAGCGCTAAACCGCTGAGCCATCCGGGCTGCCCTGAAAGGGTACATTGAATGCTTATTACAAATGACTAACATGGAAGGATACCAAAGTACATGTCATAAAATTTCAAGAGCACTGAAGACTGAGAGAAAATCCTAAAAGCTTCCAGATAAAACCCAAAAATTTGGATTATATTCAAAGGATAAAAGAATTGGAATGAAAACAGTATCTCATTAGTAATCTTTGTAGCTAGAAGAAAAAGGAACAATGCTTTCAAAATCCTGGGAAAAAGTCTAACTACAATTTGCTGGTTGTGGGATTATTATCTTGGAAGTTTCTTTTATTTCATTAGGGAGTCCAGGATCTCATTATCTTTAGTTTTCTTTTTAGACTGGTCAAGATTTCATGGAAAAGAATTGTCTAATCTCCTATCTGGAGGGTACAGCCGGGTAGTCAGAATTCTGGGGGGGGGGGGGGGGGGGCGGCACGTGCTGATTCCAGTAAATGAGAGTATGTGGTGTTATCTCATCATTGAGTGTGAAAAGCCTTCATATAACAAGACTATCAATAAAGTATGAGAGAAGGATGAAAACAATCTCAGATGGACACCATTTTAAAGCAGTTTTCAATTAGAGCAAGGGATTAAATAAAGAAGGAATGAACCACAGAGTCCAGAAAACCAGGGCTCAAGCATATGAGAAAGGCAGAAGAAAGATCTGTTAGGATGGCATCTGGACAGCAGGCCCAAGGAATAGCGTGAATGGACTGGAGGTGCTCAGAAGCTCTGGGAGAAAGAAATAGCTCCTGGTAGATTAAATAGGTAGAATATTTATCATATTTTTAACATATTAGGAAGAAACTTACACAATTTACAGTGGTTGAGGAAGAACTAGACAACAATTTAGAAAGTAAGTAAACAGAAAGCAAGAAATTATTAGCTCCAGGGGACTAAAAGTAAACATGATTTGTACATGGTTTTGCTGTGAACATGATTGCACAGCCATGATGATGTAGACACTGAATTCTGACCTAAGAAATAGTATTACTGTACTGGTACAGGGCAGGTGGGTAAGGTGTTTGTGGATAGTGGGTAGTAGCAGGGCAGTGAAAGAGGGATAAATTTTCATTTTTACAAGAAAGAGTCAAAAGGTAATGACTGACATCTAAAAAAGAAAACCAAGAAATAGAAATAGAAGTATGCTATTTGGAAAAACAAATGTGAGTACCAAAAGAAAGAACTAAAGAAAATGTTAGTTCTTCTTAGAAAGGAGAATTTTGTGGTGGGAGACTGAAATACAGACTGAGATAGATGATGGAGAGGGATAGACAGTAGAATGATTAAGCTTTCTAGAATTATTTATCCTTAAATTAATTAAATGTATATATTTGAAAAATTAAAATTAAATTTAAACCATCTAGAAATTGAAAGGCAATAGTCATAAATAGAAAACTATTTGTAGCAATTACTCAATGTTAATATCCTTAAAATACAAATTGTTTGTCAATTAATTAAAAAAAAGATAACATTACACAAGAAAAAGCAAAAATGAAGGAGAGGTAATTTCAGGGAAAGAGATGCCAAAGAGTACAATTCTTTTAGTAGTAAAAATTGAAACAATAAGATTTTTTTCAACCAATCAAATTGGAAAATATTAACAAAGCAATAGTACTCTACATAAGCACAGATGCTCTTCCATGAGCTCCTTTATTGGATCTATGAAATGATTCAATCTTTCCCAAAAGGCATTTGCCAATATATAGAAAGAACTTTAAAAATTCTTCTGCTATTTAACTAGTAATTCAGTTTCTAGGAATCTTTCCAAAGGAAATAAAATCAGAATTGTAAATAAAGTTTTATGTGTTGGGAAATTGGAAACAACCTAAACATTCAAAATTATGCTTTTTTTGTCTGTGTTTCTTCGTCTGGCTGCTGGTTATACCAGTGTTTTCACTTCATGAACATTTATCAAACTGTAGAATAATGATTTGTTCACTGTTCCATATACATATACACATACATATATATAATGTATTATATGCAATAAAATGTAGCAGTAAAAAGAAAATAGTTAAGGACTTAAAAACCATATTTAATAAAATCAATAAAGTAAAAATGTTCATATTATAAGTAAAAAAATAGAAGTATATACCATATTGCACAGTTTTTGAAAAAGTAAAGAACAAAAAGGTAAATATGCAATGTATTATATAGAATCTTGTGTTACAGAAATATATTAATTTTATAATTACACTTAAAATAATAATATTGAAAACATATTTGTATAGCAAGCTTTGACAAGAGGTTTTGTAATCTGTGATACATTTTTCTCTTTTTCCTATCAAGAGTATCTTTTATCCAGGTCATTGCGTAACCATTAATACATTACCATTAATACATTTTCTCTCTTTAGGTATTAACTTTCTGGAATTTTCATTAATTGTGCTTATGAACATGTGAATTGTTATAGTGAGAACATAAGGATGTCCAGGAATGTTACTAGATCACCAAAGAAAAGTCAGTAGCCTTTGTCTACATCAGAAACAAGCAGAAGAAAGTTTAACAGAAAACAAGATATAAGTCACAAGAGCAAGAAACTGAAACCAGCAAGAACAACAAAAATGTCTAGAATCGTATAAAGGATATAACAATGTCTGTTTTTTTTTTGTTTCTAAAACTTGCAAACTGATTCTAAAATGTATTTGAATGAATGTCAAAGGCAATTTTAGAAAAACAAAAAACCAAAAAACCAAAAAAAAAGGTGGCTTTCCCTTTTAGCAATTGACATCCTACGAAACTACCACACTTAAAACACTATAGTCCTGGCACAGCATGTCAAATAAGCCCATTGACCAAAAAAGCTCAGAATCAGGCCATTTTATATATAACAATTTGAAAGAGATGATATTACATAAATTTTGGAAATGAGAAATGGTTCAGTAAAGGATATGGAATAATAAATTCATAATATGGAGAAAAGATAATTAAGTTAGATCCCTATATCATACCATATATAACTCCAAATGAATTGTAGATCTAAACAGGAAAGACACATTTATAAAGCTAAGAGCAGAAAGATAAATAAAATGTATAATAACTCTTTGACTATTAGTAAACAATACTTATAAGGAATTTGAAAACATCACATTTCCATATTCTACTCAACTATAGACATTAAAGCTAAAATTAACAGATAGGTGACAGACTACTGTATTTGCAATTTCTAAAACTTGCCATTATTCAAAAGGTAAAATATAAAACAATTGTTTTAAGACAGCAAGAGAAAGACAAAAGAATATTGAACAAAGAACATGAAATATTTAGCCTCACTGGTAAGCAGATACATGTACTTCAACTAACAAGATACCTTTTTAATCCCACTAGATTGCCAAAATAGGATTTAAAAAATACCTACTGTAGGAAGATAGGGAAACAAAAGCCTTTCAAGCACTTCCAATGGGAGGTTGAACTAGCTCAAGATTTCTGCAGACAAATCTGATAGCATTTAATGAGATCAAGTATGTATATGCCTTATAACATAACAATTTCATTCCTGGATATGTAGCCCTGAGAAATTCTCGCACAGTTCCGTAAGAGAACAAAGGATATGATTACAAAAAGTTGGAGGCCATCCAATTTCCAATCCCAGGGGATTGGATGAGCAAATTTTGACTCTGAATATGATGAGCAAATTTTGATTCTCAATACGACAGAAACTTTTGCAACAGTCATTGAGTAAAAGTGACTAAAAAAGTAAGAGAATGTGAAAGAGACTTATAGCACAATGTCTTATATGTCCAATCTAATAAAACACACTCCCACAAAACGACATTGTGTATTTATCAAGGATGTGCATATATTCAATGACATACCAAAGGTGGATTAGTAACAATACTAAATATACTACAGTCGCTGTGTATGTGACTATGGGATAAGGAGTAGGAATGAGAATGAGGATGGAGAAGAGTAATATAAAAGCAAAGAGGGGTCCTGTAAATGACAATTGATAGCACATACATGGATTGAAGATTATAATAAACTCAATTCTGTGAATTTTAATCTTTATAAGTAGACATTTATAATTTTATTTTCATTTGTCTCTCTCTATTTTTTTCCTTTCCATGTATTTTTTTATTTCTTCTTTGATTTCCTGGTTTTCCCAGTCATTGCTTAATAGCACGTTATTTAACCTCCATGAATTTGTGTTCTTTCCAGATTTTTTTCTTGTTGTTGAATTCTAGTTTCATAGCACTTTGGTTGGAAAAAATGCAGGAAATGATTTCAGTCTTTTAGAATTTGTTGAGACTTGTATTATGGCCCACCATTATGATCTATTCTGGAGACTGTGCCATGTGCACCTGAAAAGAATGTATGATCCACTGTTTTAGGATGAAATGTTCTGAATATATCTGTTAGATCTATCTGGTTCAATGTGTCATTCAAAGCTACTATTTTCTTGTTGATTTTGTTTGGATTATCTATCCATTGATGAGAGTAAAGTGTTAAAGTCCCCTACTATTGTATTATTTATTTCTTCTTTTATATTTGCTAATATCTGTATTTGGATGCTCCCATGTTGAATGTGTAAATATTTACAATTGTTACATTATCTTGCTGGATTGCTGTCTTCATGATTGTGTCCTTCTTTGTCTCTTGTTACAGTCTTGGATTTAAACTGTTTTGTCCAAGATAAGTATTGAGACCCCAGCTTTCTTTTCACTTCCATTTGCATAATATATGCCTTTCCATCCCTTCACTTTCAATCTTTATGTGTCTTTAGGTTTGAAATAAATCTCTTGCAGGCAGAATTTAGAATGGTCTTGCATTAGCCATTCTATCAACGTACGTTTTTTTAGTAGAGCCTTTAGCCTATTACAGTCAAAGTAATTACTTATAGGTATGTACTTATTACCATTTGTTACTTGTTTTATGGTTGTTGTTGCAGTTCTCTGTTCCATTCTTGTTCTTTTCTGCCATGGTTTGTTGACTTTCTTTAGTGATATATTGGGAATTCCTTGCTCTTTATCTTTTGCATTCCTCTTGGTGGTTTTGATGTATGATTACCATTTGGTTTGTAGCTAACAACTTCTGCACGTAGCAGTCTTTTTTTTTTAAAGATTTAATTTATTTATTCATGAGAACAGAGAGAAAGAGAGAGAGAGAGGCAGAGACACAGGCAGAGGGAGAAGCAGGCTCCATGCAGGGAGCCCGACGTCGGACTTGATTCTGGGTCTCCAGGATCACGCCCTGGGCTGAAGGTGGTGCTTAACTGCTGAGCCACCCAGGCTGCCCTGTAAGTAGCAGTCTATATGAAGTTGATGGTCACTTAAGTATGAACCCATCCTTTACTCCTCTCCCCTGATGTTTTGGGTACAGTGTCATACTTTACATCCTTTTATTTTGTGAATCCCTTCACTGATTTTTATAGATATACTTAAGTTTAATGCTTTGTGCTTCCTACTTTTCTTACTCCTGTTTGTGGTCTTTTCTTCTGACTCAAAATATCGTCTTTAACTTTTCTTGTAAGTTTGGTTTAGTGTTGAGGAATTCTTCTGACTTTTGTTCACCTGGGAAACTATTTCTCCTTCTATTCTGAATGGTAGCCTTGATGGATGGAGTATTCTTGGTTGCAAGTTTTTCTCTTCAGCGCTTTAAGTGTGTCATGCCACTCTCTTCTGGCCTGCAAAGTTTCTGCTGAAAAATCAGCTAATAGTCTTATGAGGTTTTCCTTGTATCTACCTGTGTTCTTTTCTCTTGTTGCTTTTCAAATCTTTCTTTATCTCTACTTTTTGCTATTTTAATTACTCCAGTACTTAGAAAGTCTTGGTGTGGACCTCCTTGGGTTGATTTTGTTGGGGGCTCTCTGTGCCTCCTGGATCTGGATATCTGTTTCCTTCCCCAGATTTGGAAAGTTGTCAGCTATTAGTTCTTCAAATAAATTTTCTGTCACGTCTTCTCCTTTTGAGGCCCCTGTAATGTGAATGTTATTATACTTGATGGTTTTGCTGAGTTCCCTTTTTAAAAAAATTATTTTTTCTTCTCTGTCCTGTTCAGCTTGATTGCTTTCCATTACTCTGTCCTCCAGGTCACTGTTCCATTCTTCTGCTTCCTCTAGTTTGCTATATTTCCTCTAGTGTGAGGAAATTATGATTGTTACTTAAAATTTTTCTCTCAGGCATATGACTTAGCTCTATTTTGTTTAATTCTCTTGCTATGATTTTGTCCTGTTCTTTCATTTATGATATATTCCTCAGTCTCTTCATTTTATCTATCTCTCTATGTTTGTTGATATGTGTTAGGGAAGTCAGCTATATCTCCTGCTCTTAAAAGTAGTGACCTTATGAAGAAGAGGTCCTGTAGTGCCCTGTAGTGCAATGCCCCTGTTCAGCAGAACCTGGCACTTCACGGGTGCTTCCTTTGTGCTGTGTGGGCCCTACTCTTGTGGTTGAGCCCTGTTTGCTTTTAATCTAGTCATCCAAAATGGCTGTTTGCAGGTTATTGGCAGGGTTTGGTCCCTGTGTTGTTAATGGACTTGTCCATAGCTGCATTGGGCTTGAGTTGGATCAGACCAGGAGTTTGCCAGAGCTATGACCAGGGGCGGGCTGCGCTATTAGCAAGCAAGGTGGGGTATTTCTTCTGCACTGGTTCCTGTGGGTATCCATGTATCTAGACTGGGAGGAGGAGAGGGAAATGATCTCCACTTTTGTTATTGGAGAAGTCTTTCAGAGAACCTTGCCCCTCCAGCACATGTCTGAGATCATTCAATAAATCTTCCCACATACCCCAGCCCTTTTGCAAATTGCTGCTTTGATGCTCTATTTTGGTGGGGCTGTTTGTTATTCTTTCTCTCTCTCTGTTTTAATAAATATTTTATTTATTTATTCATGAAAGACACAGAGAGAGAGAGAGGCAGAGACACAGGCAGTGGGAGAAGCGGGCTCCATGCAGGGAGTCCGATGTGGGAACCGACACCAGGTCTCCAGGATCATGCCCTGGGCCAAAGGCAGGAACCAAACTACTGAGCCACCCAGGGATCCCTGCTATTCTGTCTCTTTAAGGGCCGGGACTCAGTTTCCTATCACCCTTGGGCTCTCCCAAAGTAGAGTTACTAATTTTTAAAGTACCCACTTAGGCCAGTTAAGGCCTGCTGATTTTAAAATCTTGTGATGTTAAGTCCTTCTGGTTTTCAAAACCAAATGTTGTGGGGATTTGTCTTCCCAGTGAGGGTCTCCCGTGATTTCTCTGTGTTTGCAGTGGCCTCCCTCCTACAGACAGTCCCAGGGTCAGCTTGGTTCCCAAGCATGTCTCCACCTTTCCTACTCTTCTCTGTTTCACTGTAGAGAGTCTGTTCTGCCAGGCTTAGGGCCATTTTCTGGATTATGTATGATGATGTGGGTGTTATCTAGGTGCCCCACTGGACAAGGTGAGTTTAGGATCCTCCTACTCTGCCATCTTCTTCAGAAGTCTACATTTAAAATTATAACCTGTATTTTTAACAAGCACAGCAGGTGATTCTTATGCAAGTGCTATAGGCCACACTTTGATTGAGAACATCTGAAATGCTAGGGTCCTATGACCTATTTGTGATTTCTCTAGGTCCTGCTACTTGTCTCTTCTGTGGTAGCTGGAATTTTAATTCCCATCCACTTTGGTCCTGACCCCTGGTGTATACACATCTTCTACATGATCAATCAAACACTAACTACTGTAGCTCCTGCTATGAAGGGATTTTGTGGTTGTAATTAAAGTCCTAAATCAATTGACCTTAAAATAGGGAGATGATCTGGTAGGTCGACCTAATCACATGAGTTCTTTACAAATAGAGAATTTTATTCAGTGCGTCACAGACCAGGAAATCAGAGACATACATGTTCTTTCTGGGAAGTAAGCAGCATAGTAGCTGTTCACAGCCCATGGCAGGAAACTGAGGATGGCCTCTAGTGGTCTCTGGCCAATAGCTAGGATGAAAATGGGGACCCTCCATCTTCCAGCTGCAAGTAGATGAATTCTTCCAACAACCAGTGAACTTGAAAGAAGAGCCCAAGCCTCAGATAGAACTGTATTATCGATCAACACCTTGATTTTCACCCCAGAGCAAAGAATGTGTAGTGTGCCCAGACTTGAGATCTACAGAAAACTGTGACATAATTAGTGTGCATTATTTAAGGCCACTAAGTTTGTGGTAATTTGTTACAAAGCTATAGAAAACTAATAGTCTTTCCAGGATACTCTTTCCACTGTTAAGGATGCTTTTTCTGCTGATATCTTTAGGCCTTTGTCTGCTCATCTGGCTCAGTGATATTTTAAGACTTAACTCAAGATTTACCTCTTCTAAGATTTCCTTGATATATTCTTGTCTATTCTTTTACAGTATGATATGTGCATGCATTGGTGATACATTATTTTTAATAATATATTTATATGCTTGTTTCTCCTGCAAGTGTGTAAGCTCCCTTGGAACAGAAGCTATGTTCCATTTATCTCTGTATCCTTAGTCCCAAGTACAATGAATATCACATCCTAAGCAGTGAGTAGATGCTTGCTTACTTGCTTGTTTGCCAAATGAATGAATGAATGCCAAGAGAACATAAGATAGAACTCAGGATGATGAAAGAATGGTAATTCCATTGACTAAATCTAGGTAGACTGACCATGTAATTTAGTGTCCAAATTGGGACATTTTTGAGTGAAAAGATGTACAATAATACTCAAGGATGAATAAGGCTGTTCTTGGTGAACTGAGATGTACATTGTAGTTTCTCCTAAATATAGAGAGACCATAAAACACCCATTGTTGTATAAAAGTCTATCTTCTTTAACTTAGTAAGGCACCAGATTTAAAAACATGTGGTGTCTTTATGTTGAGGATACATGTATCCCCCACCTTTTAAACGTCTTCCTTTTTACAAAAGACCTACCTACATTAGTATCCCTTTTTTTTTTGTTTGTTTGTTAACTGAAAGAAAGCTGAAGAAAATTATCATTTTTATGGGAAAAGGTAAAAAGCAAAAATAGTGTTCAGCGTTTGTTTTGCACTGAGCCATTGAGGAATCAGGATACCCTGTGTAGCAAGAGTGGCACTGCCAAACTCCTTTCCAGGGAACTACACTCAGTATCTCAGCAGTGAGCTGCCATAGCTTTGAATTGTATCTGTGAGCATCTGTGTTCTATCTCAATTTACTCTGGGATTCATTAGCAAGATGTGTTCTAAGGTATCAGAAAAGCCTAAGAGGAATTTATTTTTGGGTCTGGGAATGCTCAAAGCCTTTTCCATATAAATTAGTGATAATTGCTTCTTTGTTTTACATCATTTCAGTTTACAAAAGTTTTAATAGAAATGCTCTACTTTCAGAGACTAAGAGAACCTATATTGTATTTCTTCCTTAATTCCTTTGTCTCCTATGTATCCCATGTAGAACAAAATTTCTCTTTAAATTCTTGTGTCTTGGAATTGCCTAAAGAACTGTTTTTCTTCACTTTACTCTCCAAATTATTATTATTATTTTTTTAAGAGAAAGTGAGTGCATGGGTAGGGGGAAGGGCAGAGGGAGAAGGAGAATCTTAAGTAGACTCCACACTCAGCACAGAGCTCAACACAGGGCTTGATCTCATAACCCTGAGATCACAACCTAAGCCGAAAACAAGAGTCAGATGCTCAACTGACTGAGCCACCCAAGTGTTCCTTCAAATTAGTTCTAATACTGAACACCACAAGGTGGACACATATAATTCTGGAGAATCACATCTCTCAGTCAAAGGGTAGAACTGAGTAGTTCTCACCACACTGTGAAGCAGCAGGGAATGTGGTGGAGAAAGATGCCACAATTATGAGGAAATTTTCTTTTGTAATTCAAAAATTATTAATTCAAGCTTCATGGTGTATTAGGGACCATAATTTTCATTTAAATGGGAAACTGTTTATATTAATAATAATGACAGTTGTAGCTTACTAAACCCATAGCACATCAGACAAATACTAAACAATATGTATATGGTAGTTCTTTTTGTACCTATTATATTGCTTCCTGAAGTCTTCTGCATGTTTGTAACACCTCATAATGAAAATGTGTTTAATATTAAGACATTATGAATTAGTTATATGTAATGTTGAAGACATGAACTTCCTGTAATTACATATATTACCTTATTTAATCCTTATGAGAAGACTGAAGAAATCACAGTTTTGTCACTTATTCATCTTGTAACATTGGGAAAATTATTTAATCTCTTTTTTTTCAGTTTCCTAACTCTAAAATAGGAATAATAAAAGGTCTTACCTCATAGAGCAATCATCTGGATTAAATAAGCAAACAAGTATAAAACACTTCAATGTAACAGTTGCTAAATAAGCAGTTTTTGTATTGTTATAAAGTCCCATGTTTTAGAGGGGGCTACTAAAACTTACAAAAATGAAGTAGACCTGGATGTGAAGCCTTAAAGTCCTTGATCTTAGTACAATACATCATGGCTATCTCTTTACACAGTGAAAAATTCACTTTTATGGTATTAGTAGATAGGGAGTAGATTGTACTTTCCAAAGATGGCCACATAAATGTTTTCAATCTCGTATCATCTTTTGAAATGTGAGTTTAGCATTCTCCCAACAGATGGAAGTTTATTTCCCTCCCCCCCCTTGAAGCGTAGTGGGTTCTGTGTCTGCTTTGCCTGATAGAATATGGCTGAAGTGATGCTTTGTCAGTTCTGGGTGTAACCCTTAATGGCCTGGCAGCTTCTCCTTTTTGTCTCTTGGCACTCTTGCTCTTGGGATGCTCCCTCTTTGAACCAACAGCCATGCAATAAGAAGGCCAAGTCTAATGAGAAGCCATGTGTAAGCGCTTTGGTTGTTAGCCAGCAGAGCTCCCAGCCAAGAGCCAGCATCAATTGCCAATTATGTGAATGTCCATTTTGGACATTTCCACCCATTCAGCCCCCAGATGCCTGCAGGCCAATATAACATCACATGAAACAGAAAAACCAGTCAACTCATAGGATTGTGAGAAATAATAAAAAAAAGGTTATTCTTACTAAATTTTGAGGTAGTCAGTTCTATATCAATAGACAGCTAATAGTTACTATGTGTCTACATTGTTTAAACGGAATTTCAGGGCTGAAGCAGGATCCTAGCTATGATTTAAAGCACTGTTTCCCTGGAAAAGTGTTTTCTAGCTTTGAAACAATGGACACATAAATCAGTTTTAGGTAATGTGTTTGTAAGATTGGAACTACATATATCAAAATTTGTCCAGGACTTGGTAGTATACTTGATTTTGGTGCACAGAGTTCATCAGGAGAAAAACTAAGAATATGAATTAGACATGGTTGTTACTGGAATTCAATGCCGTCCTATTTTTCTCTGTGTTGATCCTCTTCCTCTCTTCCTCCACTCAATGTTTTCAACGTCTTCCAGGTAACTATGCCTCTCCAACCAGAGCTGATCGTAGTTCCAAACTCCAGATTTTTCCTTCCTCCCTTAGACACACCAACACCATTTTTTTCAATGAACTTGAGATACTCTGATAAATGAATAATGAAATGTTACTGAGATTAGCATTACATATATGTAACTCCCTTCAGAGATGTGTGCATTTCAATGAGGATCACAGACTCAGATCAAAGTAATGAATGACTGATGGTGAGGGTGAATGGAATATTTTTTAGGTTGAAGGCTTGATGAAATCTCTACCCAGGTCATTCATGTAGGTGTGAGCAAGGCCTCTAGGAAAAACCCTATAGTGGATATGATACAAATATATACACTTAATGCAAAGGAATTTTAGAAAAAATAATTAATCCATATTATAATGTCTTAGTATCAGCTGTAAATATCCTTTTTATCCCCTTTGAACTAGTCGACTTTAGTTCATTCAATGATACAGAGGCATAAATTAGGCATATGCATTTGAATTTCTACAAGGATGTGCACATTTCACATGGTATATAGCAAGGACCCAGCTTCACACACTGATTTGCATAATGCAGTTTGAATTAAGACAGAGGATCTGAAGCCAACCACTAACTTTCCTCTACAAAAAGAGTATAAATGACTTCTAGACGGTGTGTTAGTGGCTGTCTTCTGTCCTTGACTGCTAACTCTGTTACACAACTACTTTGTAAATGTGGCTAGTCATGTTCTTAATAGCAAATTGCCATGCATTATCAAATTCATTATTTAGGATTCTATTTGTTGTTCTATTGTGAAAACTAATCACTTATTACCTTAAATGAAACATTCTTCTTGCTTTAGAACTCTGTTTCCCTAGGGCTATTAACTATGCAGTCCTATAGAAAAATGAAAATGTCTGAATTTTGCATACATTTGTGAAATTCCAAAATATTATTTCTTACATAATGACTATCATCACCTAAGGAGCCTGCTGCTTCAAGTTAAAATATGATTTATAGATGACACATGGCAAGTATTATCCCAGTTAAGGACTTAGGAGCAATTATTCTCATGGACATTAATCCATTTTTAGAGTTTAAGCATTTGAATATCTGAAAGGCTTACAATAAATATCACAGATGTATCTCTGGATAATTCACCACCTAATACACCTTGTATAAAAAAGAGCCATTTTCCAAAGTAAAGTCTTTATAACTTAGATGTTATTGTTTGGGAATTCCAAGAATCCTCTGCATGTCCACTCTGGTGACAGTCTAATTTATTCTCAATATTTTCAATTGATTAAAGGCATAAAATAATTTCTACCAATTACTGCATATTGTTTCTCTGTGGGTGAGTATTTCTAAAAGATTAACCTGAATCACCCACTTTATAGTTTTTTTTAGGACACTGAAAAAGATAACTATATCATTAATCAAATATGTAATCTCAAAAGCTTATTTTTAAAAACAATTTATTTTAAATCTGCAGATTCTTTCGTTTTCATGACATAAATATGAATGCATCACTCACCACGTACATTGCCAAAAACTAATCTCAAAGCATGATAGGAACTAGAATGATACTCCATAACATTTTCTGTACAAATATTTACAATTGGAAACTATTGTTTCATTCTCTAGCAATTAATTATCCTAGAGATCCAAGGTTGTCATTAGATCAGCAGCTTGCCAGGAGACTGTGGGCCACAATCCTTTGTAGTTCACTGACTTTCATTAAAAGGCTTTTAATTCAGCACAATATTCATGGGTTCATTACATTCCTTAAGTTTGAAGTACGGCAAACTCTCTTGTTATGGGTCTTAAGAGTTCCTATTTTTTTAGTTTAAATCACTATAACTATTTGTTACCTATCATCTTTTCCACCTTCTCTATTCCTCTATGCTGATTCATTTTCCACTGGCTATTGCACATCCTTGAGTATTTTTCTGATAGTCTGTAGTTTATGATATACTTTGAGTGCTTACAAATTTTAAAATATCCTAGTCATATTTTAAACCTCTTATCCTTTTTACCACAATCAGAATTATGACAGCTTATGTATTTTACATAACAGCTTATGTATTTTCCCACTTACTTACAAATAAGCCTAATGAAATTTTTTTAGACAATGAGGTGAAAGCACTGCTACCTTTCAGTTTCCTGTAGTGTAACTAAACATAATGGCTTTGTCAGTACCAAGATTATAGCCTTCTAAGAAGACTTTTTAGAAAGAAATTATCTTGTTTTTTTTAAATCATATTTAATTCATATAAGGATTTTTTAAGCTTAAAAAAGCCTACTTTGACATTTTGAATTCCAAATTTGGTTGTAATCTATATAATGTACCATCTGTTCAGTACTTAATATTTACCTATAAAATGAAAATTTCTGTCAATTATTTGGACATTTATTCCAAAATATAGAGATAGTTCTAGCTCTGAATTAACAGATTATTATGTTCAGTCATGAAATCTAAGCAGTAATTTTCCCTCTAGCTTTACTAATTGATAATTATTAATATTTTAGTATAATATTCACTAATTACAGGCAAATAACATGTTTCATGTCAGCATTTTAGTAACCCATGCTTTGAATCATTTTCCTTAGTTAATTGAACATCCATATTTCTCCCAGTAGATCTTGTGGGGTTTTTTTTCTCTTTGTCTACTTGTTCATATTTTCCCAATTGATTTGAGGGACTTATTATTTATATGGATGGTAACTATCATGGAATGAATTTTGTCTCTCCAAACTATATATTGAAGGCCTAGCTCCTAGTGTGACTATTTTTGGAGAGAGGGCCTTTAAAGAAGTCATTAAGGTTAAATGAGGTCAGAAGGCTGGGGCCCTAAGTCAGTAGGACTGGTATCCTTAGGAAGAAATGACACTAGGAATATATTGCATAGAGAATAGGCCATGTGAGGACACAGTGAGAAGGTGGCAATCACAAGCAAAAGAGAGGGAAACCAAAACTGCCAGTCACAAGAACTGTGAGAAAATAAATATCTGTTGTTTAAACAATATGGTCTATGCTATTTTGTTACAGCAGCCTGAAGAGTAACTAATACAGTAACTAAGAGATTATTTATTACTGTATTGCAAACTTTTTTTTTCCGTTTTCTTCAGGGTGTTTCAATTTTTTATGATAATTCCTGAAAAAAATTTTTTTTTCAAATACTCAAATCTATCAATTTTTCCTCAAGGTTTTTACCTTTGGATTTATACTTAGATTTCTTAAGTTTAAGATGATGTCAGTATTTATTTAGTTTTTTTCTAACACTTTTGTTATTTGATCCTGACCATTTAAGTTGAAGTTAGATTTAAGTCTTCATACATTTATAATTTATCTTGCTGTATAATACAAGAAGATACTTTATTTCTTTCCTAAAAGTGAATCAGTGATTCTAACACTATTAATGAAATAACTCATCTTCTTGTTACTGATCTGAAGTGCTCATTTCTTGTACATACTAAATTATTTACACATTTAAGTTACCATGTCCATTGACTTGTGTTGATGTAAGTAAGCATAACAATCACATTCTGTGGTCCCTGAAATATCACAGAACATCATGACTCCAAGGGGAGGAAAAGAGTCCCTTCCAGCTGCCAGTGATGCCTGCAGACATCTTGTTTATGTTATTTTTAAGGTTTTTTTTTTCAAATAAAAATTTAACAATATTGCCACTGTCTTCAGTTAACCAGAACAGAATTTTATTTTGGATTGACTTAAATATATATAATGTTATTTTTACCATTTTAAGTCTTCCTATTTGGAAATTTGATGTATCTGCCAATTTATTATTGCTTTGTTTATAGTCCTTAATAAAAGTTTGATTTTTTCATCATATAGATCCCTTACAATTTTTCTTGGTTCCTCTATATTTTATATTTTTAAAATTATTCTGATTTTTTTCTAATATATTTTCTAACTAGATTCTGCTACATGTATTACAACTGACACATATATTTATTATAAATAGGCATTTCTTAGTTCGTTATATCTAATGTTTTAAACTTGTAAATAAAGTTTTCTTCTTTTTTTTAAAGATTTTATTTATTTATTCATGAGAGACAGAGAGAGAGAGAAAGAGAGAGGCAGAAATACAGGCAGAGGGAGAATCCCAATGTGGGACTCGATCCTGGGACCCAAGGATCACAACCTGAGCCGAAGACAGCGCTAAACCGCTGAGCCATCCAGGCTGCCCAAATTTTCTTCTTTTTTTAAGAGTAAATGATTCTAATATGATTGAATTGCTTAAAATTGCTAGAAAAATATTGTATAATAGTGGCCTACAGGAATTTCTCTTTTACTTTTGAAACTGAGAGATGAGTTTAGTATTATACTATTAAGTTATGATTTTAAATATAGATTTTAGAAATATATATTTTATTTCATTAGTAAATCATTCTTCTATTCCTAGTTTACTTAGAGGGTTTTAATATATTTTATTTTAACATAAATTTTATTATTGAGTTTTATTAAATTTTGTTTTGTTATCTATGCAGACAATTCAATCTTATATTAATCTATTAATGGCTTAAATGTATCTCTAGATTTGTAAGTATTAAAAGAATCTCGCAGGGATGCCTGGGAAGCTCAGTAGTTGAGTGTCTGCCTTAGGCTCAGGGCATAATCCTGGAGTCCCAGGATCAAGTGCCATATCAGGCTTTTTGCATGGAGCCTGCTTCTCCTGTCTCTGCCTCTCTCTGTGTCTCTCATGAATAAATAAAAATGAAATCTTTAAAAAAATTAATGAATCTTGCATCCTGAAGTATAGCTTATCACATAGTTTGTATTACTATTTTAGTGTTGGAATAAATTTCCTAATCTTTTATTTAAGATTACCCTATCTGAAAAAAATTCAGGTAATTCAGA
Organism: Canis lupus baileyi; assembly: GCF_048164855.1. NCBI lineage: Eukaryota > Metazoa > Chordata > Mammalia > Carnivora > Canidae > Canis > Canis lupus. The sequence goes on from NC_132865.1 coordinate 23,590,960, forward strand.
CCTACCACGCTGCTAAAAACTATTAAAACATTTTTTTTTCAACTCTTCTGAAAATCATGGAAGCCCTGACAAAATTGTAAGGATTATCAGTCCAAAATCTAAATGAAGGTTTGGACACAGAGAGGTAATATGAGTATCTAAGGTACGTTTTGCCTGGCAGGAATTGCTGCCTATAAAAAACAGAGCTGCCATTTCATTCACTCACAGGACATAAGGGACTGAGGACTCATCTTAGGCTACCATCTTATTAACAAAATTCCAGCCCCAAAGCACCACAGCACTAGTATAAAGTAACCCAGAAGCCAGTCCACTCTGACTCCTTATCCTCGAGGACTGCGTGTCAAATTGCCTGCAGAGAGCAGAAAGGGACTGAAGGGAAGAGGACATCTTTGAGACAGGGTCACCACTAGTCAGTTCTTGAGTGGATTTGTGTCTTAAGTCACATTACTAAGAGATCCAATAAGCCTTAAGCTGAGAATATTGTATAAAGTGGGCCTAGGCTGGTAGTGTTCCATGGTACTTGGCAGAAACCAATGTGAATTCTCCTGAAAGGAAAAAAAAATTCATTTTGTCAGGCCTAAGTATGTGCCACAAATAATTTTCCCCAAGAATGATTGTTTGACAGTGAATGATAGCTAACAACTAAGTGGAACAATGCAACATTATTGAGAAATTATAAAACTAAATCACAAAAATTTCAAATATTGGAATTATCAAAAACAGAATATAAAGCAAAGATGATTGCTATGTTTAAGAGAGAAAAGAAAAACTGGAAATTATGGAGTAAGACATATTGAGAAGGAAAAAAAGAAAGAAAGAAAGAAAGAAGAAAGAAAGAAAGAAAGAAAGAAAGAAAGAAAGAAAGAAAGAAAGAAAGAAAAAGGAAGAAAGGAAAGAAGAGGGGAAAGAGGGAAGGAAGGAAAGAGGGAGAGAAAGAATAGATATGAATAAGAATGAAATAAGAATGAAATATAATTTTTAACATTAAATATTAATACCTAACATTGGAAACTTATGCTTCTGGCAAGATAGATTAAATGCATTTTTCCTTATTTTGCTAATATGATTAAAAATCATGCACATTATACATAAAACAAGCATAATAAGACTCTGAAAGGTAGATAGAAGGCAGACCAGCTAGAAACTTTAGGACCCAAGAAATGATATGATGATGAGTTCTCTGAGTGTTTTCTGTAGTTGGTTGGTTTGTTTGTTTGCCTTATATATCCCAGACTTGATGGTGATGAAGCTGGCTTCCCTTAAATACCAACAGATACAGACCAAAATAGAAAAAGAAAAAAAATTCTGTTCTCTCTCGCCAAAGGATGAAGAAAAGGGGGGAAACTAGAAACCCAACTAGACTAGAAATTTAAACACAAAAGAAAAAGTGTGGCCCCATCTCTACCCCCATTAGCAAAAAGTGGATCATCTAGACTCCATCCTTGAAAGGCTATATGAGGCACCCCACTACTCCACAAGGATCTGGGACTTTGATCTCTGTTGGCTTCTAACACACCCCTATCCTGCATCCTGCAGTGCAGTGGAGAACACAAGAGGAGCCTGGACTCCCAAAGATAGTAACAAGGTGACCTTCCCTCGCATTGCTGGGGTGGTATCAGAGGAAGGCTAGTGGAGATGTCAGACCTTTTACATTGCCCAATGTTAAGATGGTCACCCCCACCATGGTGTGAATGGAAACTACTTTGGGAACTGGTACACTCATCACCCTGGTGGGAATGAGGAATCTATTCACCTCCCCACTTCAGATATCAGAGGAGGTTACATGGTGAACCTGGACTTCTCCTTTAGTTTGCAGTAATGTTGAGAAAGATGCACTTTGGTGGCCCAGAAAGATCAGTCAAATAAAGGAATGAGGCAAGGGGAAAATACATTATCTATCTATCATTCAAGAAAACTAGAATATGCAGCTACTGACAAAAATCCCATCACAACTAACAATATATTCTACTTTAAAAAAGGTTTATTAATTAATTTGAGAGAGAGAGAGAGAGAGAGAGAGAGAGAGAACACAAGTGGAAAGGGCAGAGGGAGAGAGAGAGAGAGAGAGAGAGAGAATCTCAAGCAGATTCTGTGCTGAGCACCCTGACATCATGACCTGAGCCAAAACCAAGATTCAAAGGCTTAACTGACTACATTACCCAAGTGCTCCTAATAACAAATTCAATAATATTGTAAACTTTGTCTACTATCCCTTCTTTATTCATAAAGTAGCCACTATGTTACTAACTCTTTTTTCCCAGGTAAGTCCCTCCACTTCTGTACTTGATCCATCAGCCCCCAAATCCACCAGCCCCTAACTGCATCAGTTAATGATGCCCTGATCTCAGCCTCTCTACTCCTTCTGAACCTATAAAAGTCTCTCTCACAACCAGGCGTCCTTCTCAAATATTTGCCCTACTCTCTCGTCATTCTCTTACTGCCATTCTGTAAGAGTAGTCCTGGCTTGCAGTCTCCATTTCCTGTGCTTTTTACTATTCTTTAACAGGATGTGACTTAAAAATTGTTACATTACTCTGTTGCATTATGGCATCCTGTTGTTATCATTTAAGTTGCTTGTCCTCATCCCATCACACTAGGAGCGGGGAAGAGATCATATTTACGTATTATCGTATTAGCAGAAACACATGAAATGCTTTCTACTGCTGAAAACTACATTCATTTTAACTATTGGGAAACTCTGTAATTAAATGAGTTCCTCAGTGGAAAAATTAATATGTAAAATTAAGTACAGGAGTTATATTTAATGGAAGATTGTTACATAATCCATGTGAATGAGCTAAATAATCAAGGTAAGAGAACACAAAGACCGAATATTTTAAAAATCTAACTATATGCTGCTAAGAAGAGATATCTCAAAGCTATATGCAGAGCTCTAAAAAGTGTTGGAAAAATATACCACAAAAATATGAATTGGAAGGTACTTGCATATTAGGCCAAGAAAGCATTAAGGTAAAAGTCATTACTAAAGAAAAAGGGTTCACTTCACAATATAAAGAGCTAAATATACCAGGAAGAATTATTATTTATCTTTTAAGGCTCTAATAACAGTTTTAATCTATATAGGAAAAATTAACAGAACTATTTGGAGGAATAGACAAATCGTCAAAGTGGAGAAATTTAACATGCCTCTTCCAGTAATAGAAGAAAAAAAAGGTCAAAAATTAACTAGAAACAGTTGAACAGTGATGAGCAAACCAGATCTAATGAGCATATGCCTTTATGCCAGTTGACTTTCTTTTCAAGCAAATCAGAACATTACTAGAAAATTGACTATGTACTTGATCATTAAATAAGTTACAACATTTTTTTAAAAAATAAAAGGAGGTTAAACATGACCTCTGGTTATAATGCAATTAAGCCAAAAATCATTAACCATAAAATCAGAAAAAAATTTAAAAAATTATGAAACACTTCTGAAGAACTCATGGTCAAATAAGAAATCATAATGACATGATAAAATATTTTGAACAAAATACTTTATAATTTGTAAGATATAGCTAAAATAACATGAAAGAAATGTTCAGCCTTAAATATGTATGTGAGAAAATAAAATTCAAGCAGCTAAAAAAAAAAAAGGAATAGTGTAACATACTCAGAGAATATGGGAGGAAGAAAACAATAATGGGTAGAAAAGACATTAATGAAATAGAGAAAAAGACATAAGAGAGTGAACAAAGCCGAAAGTGGTTTCCTTACAAAGTTGCCAATGTTATAGTGAAACAATTCAAGAAAAAAAAAGAGAAAGTACAACAACAAATATTAGAGGCAAAGTAAATATAACCTAAAAATTCTAAAGATCTTCAAAGGATAATAAGTCAGAATAATTGTATGCTAATTTTTTTAAATGGACTCATTCTCTTGGATAGATAGGATTTAAATAATGTATTAATATTGGAGGCAGGTCTGGATTTGAATCCCAGCTCCACTAATTATGAGCTGTTTGGGCAAAGCTTTCAATCTAGGATATATCATTTATAAAATGAGGTTTGGACATCTGAATAGCAGTTTTATCATCTTCAAAAAATATTTCAGTTGTTCATGTGCACTGATAGTTCATTTAGAACAAAAGAAACTTTTTTTATATCTAAGTTTCCTCCTTCGGAGAAAGAATATTTACAATGTTGCATTGAGATAGTCAATTAACATCACTCAGTAAGTATTCTCTCAAGACTGGTCAACCCAGAAATCTGAGATATTTTTAAAACTATCCTAGAATACCAAACTTCACAATGGTACCAGTTACTTTAAACTCTGCATAAAAAATTGTAAACTTATGTCTTCTATCATAGAAGAAGAAGGGAAAGAAATATCTTTATTATTTTTATTTCAGTTAATAATGGAGGGGGGTAGAAACAATCTGTATCTATAATACCCATGACTATAATTAACAGACCTTTAAAATAATCTTATATGTTCAGCCTAAGGACAAACTGTTGGAGAAACAGATTATTTGTCATATTACCATAATATAATCAGATTCAATACTGAGATATATAAAGAAATGTTTCTGTTAACTTCATGAAATTGCGACATCTCTATCTGCTTTCCTGGTCATGTGATTAAAGGCAATGATGGAAAATATGCGTATGTTAGAAATTCAATAAATTCTCACTAAGTGAGATGGCACAAAACACTTAGAAAAATCATTTTTATTCTTTGGTTCTCAAAAAGCATGTAGCTATTCAGGTCTTTATAGATAAAAGTTAGATAAAAATTTATAATGAATTGACAAACATTTTTTGCCAGTGCCCAGAAATCTAAGATCAACTCAACTATCGCATAAATGTAAAGCCATATTTTCTTCATTGAATAAGTCATATGGAATTGAGGATTCTCAGAAATAAGATAAAAGAGAACTTAGTACACACAAAATAACTCTTTCAAAGCATCAAATATCTATCATTCCACTTTATCCCTGGTAACTCGAGCCCTAGAAGTCTCTGTGTGGCTAGATCGTTCTGTTGATTATTTTTTGGCCCAGTGAAACTGGTGGTTTTTCTCTTCAATCACCAGGAAGACTCTGTTGCTGCCTCCTTTGAGTTCCCTAATAATTCAAAAGTTTCTACTGAAAATGTATACCCTTAAGTTTATAGATAACCCAAACAACTTTACCATGAAGGAGGAGGCAAAAAACTAACACAGGAGAGAGGTTCCAACACACTGCTGTACAAATGGCACAGTCTAATGGTCTAATTTAGCACATTTATGTGTTGCACATCATGTAATTGCTTCACGTGTGTTCACTGTACCTCTTTGACTATACTCTATGCTTTCTAAGTGCTAAGACTTTTTAATTTAATTTAATTTAATTTAATTTAATTTAATTTTATATAACTCATAAGGTTGCTAGTAGAGGAAATGAAGTCCTGGGCTCTGGGTCTTTACTGAAATTTCAACCTAACTTGCTCCACTGTTTTCGGTTTCCCTTATTGGAATATTTTAAAAACATAGTCTGTTGGTAAAAAACAAACAAACATTTTTTTAATAATGATTTTTAAAACATTTTTTAAAAGATTTATCTATTCATTTCAGAGAGACAGAAAGAGCATGGGGGGGGGTGGAAGAGGCAGAGGGAGAGGGGAGAGAGAATCCTAAGCAGATGCCACTCTGAGTGTAGAGTCCCATGTGGGGCTCCATCCTATGATCCTAAACTCATGACCCAAGCTGAAACCAAGAGTCAGACACTCAACTGACTGTGCCACCCAGGTGCCCCTTACATCTGCAATTCTTATTATCAACTACAAAAAGAGGAAGCTCCATTGAATTGCTGATCAAAACATTTAAGGAAAAGAAAGAAGGAAGGAAAGAAGGGATGAAGAGAAAGAAGGGATGGAAGTAAGGAAGGAGGAAGACCATTGCCCCATAGCTTCTGGTATATAGCTAGGACCATAAAAGGATAATGGGGATAAACCACAACAGTTTATTAGCCAGGCATATTCATTTCTTGTCTCTCTCAAACAAACAAACAAAAAAAACAGAAGCTTTATTTTCCATCAAGTGAGTGGTTGATTATCTAAAATGAGATAAATTTTTAAATGCTGTAGATTTTGTGGATCTTTCTGGTTTACATAATTTCATGCTATAAGAGTCACATGTACTTTTGGATTCAGATCTGCAATTCTTTTTTCTTTTTTTTCTTTTTAGATTTTATTTATTTATTTGACAGAGAGAGCACAAGCAGAGGGGGCGGCAGGCAGAGGGAGAGGGAAAATCAGACTCCCCACTGAGCAGGGAGCCCAGGACACTGGCTCCATCCCAGGACCCTGGGATCATGACCTGAACTGAAGGCAGATGCTTAGCCAACTGAGCCACACAGGTGCCTCTCACATCTGCAATTCTTATAATCAACTACAAAAAGAGGAAACTCCATTGAATTGCTGATATTGTGATGTTGTGAAGTGACACTGGATAGTAGGATTCCAGAAATAGAAATGCCACAGCAATATTCAAGGTAGGAGATAGTCCATAGTACATATACATAATTTTGCATTTTTTAATTATTTTCCATTATTTGATTTTAGAAAGTCCCTGGCCTCTCAGAATTTTTTTTTTTATTTAAGATTTTATTTATTTATTCAGAAAAAGAGAAAGAGCAAGAGAAGGAGCGGAGGGAAAAGGACAATTGGACTCTGTGCTGAGTGCAGAGCCCTATCCCAGGACCCTGAGATCATGACCTGAGCAGAAACCAGGAGTTGGACACTTAACTGACTGAGCTACTCAGGTGCCTGGAAAATTTCTTTTAGGCACATATATTCTCTTCCACATAAAGCTGAATTCCTAAAACATTTCTTTTACCATATTATTCTAAAGTGCTTACAGACTTTTACTGTCTTTTAAAAATGTGTTGACTTTCATATTAATAGTACATGTTTGACACCTCCCTTTTGCCTCATTCTTTTTGTTGTACAAAGATAAAGGGCTATCCATTAGAACTCTATCCATTAAAAGAGAGCTTTGCAACTTCAAGAAATAGCATGTGCTCCTCTCCATCTCCAAAAAAAAAAAAAAAAAAAAGATGTCTTTGCACTGGTTGCAATGACATTCCGAATTTATCCCATTACTAAAGCAAAATACAATAACCAAAAAGTTTTTAAAGATCCACTTTGAATTCCATTTATGCATTCATTTAAAGAAAGCCCTGTCTTTTATACTGACTTCTTCCATTGTCTTCAGTTTACCAAGTACCAAGTTCTCATTCTATTTTACCTCAATGATAGTCTTTCTGTTAATTTTATTTTTAAATATTCCACCTCTAGACAAATACAAAGAAGGAGGATAAAGTAAAGGATTTTAGCAGGATAACAGAGTCCTGTGAATATCACTTTGGAATACGGACCTCTTAAAATCATATTTTTATAGGCATTTGCTTATATGTTAATAGAAATTCAAAAATGAGAAACAAATCTCCTGGGAAGAAAGAAAGACAGAGAGAGAGAGAGAAAAAGAAAAAAAGAAAAGAAAAGAAAAGAAAAGAAAAGAAAAGAAAAGAAAAGAAAAAAAAAAGAAAAAAAGAAAAGAAAAGAAAGAAAAGAAAAAAAAGAAAAGAAAAGAAAAGAAAAGAAAGAAAAGAAAAGAAAAGAAAAGAAAAGAAAAGAAAAGAAAAGAAGGGGAAATTTCATTTTTATATGTCAGATCTGGCTTGGGAAGATGGGGAAAGACTATAGTGATAATCCCAGTGCTTGTCAAGCTCATTCATTATTTGGCCAACATTTAAAAAGAAATATCCAGTAATAATCTATTTTTCCTTTATTTGACTTCAAAAAGTGGAAAATTATATCCTGAGAGCACATGAATATATTCTAAAAGAATATGCATGATTTTCTCCTCCTTGGTGTATTATAATACTGTGGTGTAGATATTTTTATGTGATACAATGGGTGGAAAAGAATTTCCCATCCAAAAATTACTGAAAACTTTATGTGCCCTATTTTGTAACTCTTTAAAATAACTACCTTTATTCTATTACCACAAAAGCCATCTTTTGACTCCTTCAGTATGGGAGCCTATTAAGATTTCTTCAGTATGTTTGGTAAGGAGAGCAACATTTCAAAGTGTGATTCAGTCCATCATTTGGAAACTTGGAATAAGAAGACAACACATTTTTATACCCATATAAATGCAGTGTGGCTGACCAAGAAGCTGTACTATTCTGAAACAAATCATGGGATAAGAATATCTATGAGCTTTTCCTATTCCTTACATAAAGATATTTTCTCATTTCTTTCCATAGTTCAGACTATCCTTTGTTGAAAATTCTATCACTTTTAAATAAACATTCAATTATTAGTCCCTAGGGTATTTCTACAGAATGATGTACATTGATGTGAAAAGGAAGTGCATTTTAATCTTATTTACCCCAAGTGTGAGGTTTTCTTTAGAATCTTAAATTGTAACTACTTTAAAATTTTTATTATATTCTGATTCTCATAAAACGATCTGATGGTTTCCTGAACCTATTTCCAACAGAGTAAGTGTCAGCTCAGTGTGACTCCAAAAAGGTTTATATTTTTGATATCTAAAATACAAGATCACTACTTAGAGGAGAATAGACCTGTTTGGCCATGAATGACAACTACAAAGCAACCAGAAAAAATCCATAGGATTTCTTCCAATGTTTCTGCACCCACTTGCTTGTGCTAAATTCAAATGTGATATCCATCTGAGAATGAACTTTTTGGAAGGGTAAAACCTGAACCTTGACTTGCAGTCTTTACTTTTTGTGGCAGGTTATTGTAGTTTGGTGATTCTTTGTTTTTTACAGAAATATCACAAGAGAACCAGAGTGTCTAGACCACACACAGACACATTCTAAACATTCTTTACATTGTTGATAGAGGTAGCACAGGGAATGACAAAAAGGACTTCAACCTTCTGCCTTCAACCTTCAATGCCATTCATGTTAAGCCCTTTAATATTCCATCACTGCTGTGAGTGAAATATAATTCATATTTATGAACAAATAAGGAAAAATAGATACTCCAATAACATGATATCATGACAAAAGTAAATCTTTGAGTTCTGTAACAAATCCCTTCTTTTAATACTTATTTAGACTGGCTCCAAAAGATAGTAGAGTTTGAGGACTCTTTTGATACATCTTTTCCCAGATTAAGCCTTTGATCTTGCCATTTGCAAAACATGGATGCACCTAAAGAGTATTATGCCAAGTGAAATAAGCCAGACAGAGAAAGACAAATACCATATGATTGTACTTATATGTGGGATCTAAAAAACAAATGAAAAAACAAACAAGCAAAAAGCAGAGTCAGACCTATAAATACAGAGAATAAACTGATGGTTGCCAGAAGAGAGGGAAATGAGGGAATGGGCAAAATGAGTGAAGGAGAGTGGAACTACAGACTACCAGTTATGAGACTAAGTCGTGGGAATAAAAGGCACAGCACAGGTAATATAGTCAATGATATTGTAATAGTGTTGTACAGTGACAGATGGCAGTTGCTGTTGTGGTGAGTATAGGAAAGTGCATAGAGATGTTGAATCACTATGTTGTACACTGAAGCTAATTTAACATTGTGTGTCAACTACACTCAAAAAAATTTTAAAAAACAAATCCTTAAGCATCTGTCAAATAGACTTAAAAATCTCTTATTATAGATTGGAGAAAAGTGATAAAATCAGTAGTTATTGGATTTCTGGGGAAGATGGTTGGAGGATTACAGGTTCACTTTGATCCATGTATACACCTAGATAACATCTATATATGTAAATAACCCAGAAAACAACTTGGCAGAACAGACTCTCTCTTCAGAGGTGAATTCTATCAAACATTTAAAGAAGGGTTAATATGTATTATTCTCAACTACTCAAAAAAAGAAAAGCAGAAATGAAGGAAAGCTTCCAAATGCAGGCCAGGATTACCCTGATACCAAAACCAAATGAAGATAGTCAAAAAAAAAAAAAAAAAAAAAAAAAAGAACTATAGGCCAATATCCCTGATGAACATAGATGCAAAAATCCTCAACAAAACATTATCAAACCAAATCCAACAATACATTTAAAAAGTCATCCACCATGTTTAAGAGGGATTTATTCCTGGTATGGAAGGGTGATTCAATATTTAGAAATCAGTCAATGTGACACAGCAAGAGGAGAAAGGATAAAAACTGTATAATCATTTGAATAGATGCAGAAAAAAGCATTTGACAAAGTACAATATCCATTCATGATAAAAGCCTTCATAAAATAGACTTAGAACATACCCCAATGTAATAAAAAACATATATAAAAAACCTAGAGCTAACATCATATTCAGTGATAAAAAAACAAAGCATTTCTCCTAAAATCAGGAGTAAGATAAAGATATCCTTTCCTTCCTCTTTTATTTAATATAGTACTAGAAGTCCTAGCCACAGCAATCAAACAAGAAAAGCAAAAGCCAAAAAAACACAAAAAAAAAAAAAAAAAAACAAAAAAAAAACAAACAAAAAAAGAAAAGCAAAAGCCATCTAAATTGATAAGAAAAAAGTAAAATTTTTACTATTGGCAGATGACATGACACTATAGGTAGAAATTTCTAAAAACTCCACCAAAAACCTATTAGAACTGATAAATGAGTTCAGTAAAGTCACAGGATACAAAATCAATATGCAAAAGTCCATTGCATTTCTATTCACCAATAATGAAGCAGCATAAAGAACAATTAACAAAATAATCCCATTTGCAATTGCATCAAAAATAATAAATTACCTAGGAATAAACTTAACCAAGGAGGTCAAAGACTGGTACTCTGAAAACTATAAAACATTGATGAAAGAAATTGAAGATAACACAAATGGAAAGATATACCATGTTCATGAATTGAGAAAATAAATATTGTTAAAATGTCTGTACTATCCAAAGCAATCTAAAGATTTAATTCAATACCTATTAAAACATCAACAATTATCACACAACTAGAATAATCCTACAAGTTGTATGACACCACAAAAGACCCCAAGTAGCCGAAGCAATCTTGAAAAGGAAAAACAAAACTTGAAGTATTATAATTCCAGACTTGAAGATATGATATAAAACTGTAGCAAACAAAACAATATGCTCCTGGCACAACAATAGACACAGGATCAATAGAACAGAATAGAGAGCCCAGAATTATATTCATGATTATATGGTCAATTAATCTTTGATAAAGGAGGCAAGAATCTCTTGTGAAAAAGACAATCATTGTGAAAAAGACAATCTCTTCAACAAATGGTGTTGGGAAAACTGAACAGCTACATGCAAATAAATTAAATTGGATCACTTTCTTATACACAGAAATAAATTCAATATTTTGAATTTAAAGAAAAATTCAAAAATAGATTAAACGTGAGACTTTGAACTATAAGAATTCTAGAAGAGAGTACAGACATTAACTTCTCTGACATCAGCCATAGCAACTTTTTTCTAGATAGTCCCCTGAAGCAAGGGCAACAAAAGCAAAAATAAACTATTGGGACTACATCAAAATAAAAAAGCTTCTTCCCAGCAAAGGAAACAACCAACAAATAAAAAGACAATGTACTGAATAAGAGATGATATGGTCTCAAGACTAAAGATTATAACCTGAGCTGAAATCAAGGGTCATATGCTTAACCAACTGAGCCACCGGGGACCCCAAATCCCTTTATTTCCCATTCAGAAACAAATTTATGATCATTCTCCTCACTCACCAAGTCCCTTCATCCCCTCCAGCTTACTTTCTCAACCCTCTGAAATGGAGCTTCTCATGTGGCTTTGCCGACAAAACTCTTCCTGCCAGGCACACACATGATCTTTTTATTGCTGAATTCAATTTCTTGACACTTCTTAAAATATGCTTTCCTGTTATCTTCCACAATATTGAACCTCCTGGTCTCCCTCCTACCTCCCTGTCCACTACTCAATTTCCACCTCGAGTTCTTCTCCCTGCCACTTACCTCAAGTGCACAGCTTGCTTCTGTCATAGTGCTTATCCTTTCTAGTTTCACACAATCTTGTGAAGTGAGGTCAATCATTCTCAAATCTTAACTATCACCTGTGTGCTAAAGATTCTCCAGTGTGTATGGCCAGCCCAGATCTCTCTTGAGCTGAAGAATCACGTATATTGGATACAAACATGTCAGTGTGGTCCTATGAGAAGCAGACGGCAGAGCTTTGAGAGTCTCTGCCAGGCTCTTGGTGCTGCAGAGCATGTTGCCTGTGGGAGGCATCCCAGGCAGGGCAGCAAGTCCCTGGCTCCAGCACTCGCCAGCTGACATAGTCAGCTGCTGGATGCCAGTTCCGGGCGAGTGTAGCCTTGGTGTGACTGCAGAGGAGTATCATGGGGATACTGATGCCAGGGCTCTTTTGGCTTCATGCACTCCTCTAGCAGGTTCTCTTTTATTTTTTCTCATTTTTCTTTTTCTTTCTTTCTTTCTTTCTTTCTTTCTTTCTTTCTTTCTTTCTTTCTTTCTTTCTTTTCTTTCTTTTCTTTTTTCTTTCTTAAGTAGGCTCCATGCTGGGCAAAACTCATGCGGAACAAGGCCCAAATTCATGACCCTGACAACAAGACCTGAGCTGATATCAAAAGTGGGATGCCACCCAAGCGCCCCCCCCACCCCACCCAATTTCCTTCTTCTTTAAGGCTGAATAATATTCCATTGCATGTATACACATTTTCTTTTTTTTTTAATTTTTATTTATTATTTATGATAGGCACACAGTGAGAGAGAGAGAGAGAGAGAGGCAGAGACACAGGCAGAGGGAGAAGCAGGCTCCGTGTAGGGAGCCGGAGGTGGGTCTCGATCCTGGGTCTCCAGGATCATGCCCTGGGCTGAAGGTGGCGCTAAACCACTGAGCCACTTGGGCGGCTCACATTTTCTTTATCCATTCCATTGACGGACCCTTATATTGTTTCCACGCACTGACTACTGTATATAATGCGTCAATAAACATGGGAGGACAGTTATCTCTTTGAGATAATTATTTCATTACCCAGAAGTAAGATTCCTGGATCATATATAGTCTTTTCTCATTTCTTGAGAAATCTCCATACTGTTTTTCATAGTGACTGCATCAGTTTATATTCCCATGGACAGTATTCAAGTGTTTGGTTTTCTCCACATCCTTGTCACCATTTGTTATCTCGTCTTTTTTATAATAGGCATTCTAACAGATGTGAGGTGATATCTTATTGGGGTTTGGATTTGCATTTCTCTGATGATTAGTGATGTTGAGCACCTTTTCATGTCCTGTTGGCTTTTTGTATGTCTTTTTTTTTTTTTTTTTTTTAATTTTTTTTTTTAAATTTATTTATGATAGTCACACAGAGAGAGAGAGAGAGAGAGGCAGAGACATAGGCAGAGAGAGAAGCAGGCTCCATGCACCGGGAGCCCGACATGGGATTCGATCCCGGGTCTCCAGGATCGCGCCCTGGGCCAAAGGCAGGCGCCAAACCGCTGCGCCACCCAGGGATCCCTGCTTTTTGTATGTCTTCTTTCAAACGTGTCTATTCAAATTCCAGGCTCAATTTTTAATTGGGTTATTTGTGCTTTTTTTGCTATTGAGTTGCATGAGTTCCTTATATATTTTGATATCAAATCCTTGTTGGGGGCAGCCCTGGTGGCTCAGGGGTTTAGCGCCGCCTTCAGCCCAGGGGGGAAGCCTGGAGCCTGGAGACCTGGGATCGAGTCCCATGTTAGTCTCCCTGCATGGAGTGGAGCCTGCTTCTCCCTCTGCCTGTGTCTCTGCCTCTCTCTCTCTCTGTCTCTCATGCATAAATAAATAAAATCTTTAAAATAAATAAATTAATTAATTAATTAAATCTTTGTTAGGTATGTGGTTCGCAAATATTTTCTTCCATTCTAGAGGTTGGCTTTTCATTTTGTTGCTTATTTCCTTTGCTGTGGCAGAGGCTTCTAAGTTTGATATTGTCCCACTTATTTATTCTTGCTTTTGTTGTCTTTGCTTTTGTTGTTAAATTAAAAAAAAAAAAAATCATTGCCAAAACTGATGTCAAGGAATTTACCCCCTATGTTTTCTTCCAGGAGTTTTGTGGTTTCTTGTCTTATATTCAAGTCTTTAATCCATTTTGAGTTGTTTTTTTTTGTATATGATGTAAAAGAGTGGTCCTGTTTCATTCTTTTTCATGTGACTTCAGTTTTTCCAACACAATTTAATAAACTATCCTTTCCCATTGTATATTCTTGGCTTCTTTGTCATAAATTAATTGACCATATATGTGTGGTTTTATTTCTGGGCTCTCTATTCTATCCCATTGATCTGTGTGTCTGTTTCTATGCCAATATACAGTTTTGATTACTATAGTTTAGTATTAGTTTGAAATCAGGGACTGTGATGCCTCCAGGCTTGTTCTTCTTTCTCAAGGTTGCTTTGGCTATTCAGAGTCTTTTGTGGTTCCACACAAATTTGGCGACTTTTTTTTTTTTTTTTTTTTTTTTGCCTCTGTGAAAAATGCCAGTGGAATTTTCATAAGGATTGTATTAAATCTGTAGATGGTTTTAGGTAATACAGACATTTTGATGTATAAATAAAGACTCTTTAATGATCTATCTCCTGACTAGAATTTGTAGCCTTTCTTATACAAACTATACTTTAACTAAACTTTTATTATATTATCTACAAATTCTGATATCAACTTTTTGAGGTAAAACTATGACTTAAAGCAGTTAAGTCATAGCAGTCTGAATGCAAAATGATTCTAAACTTTTATTACAGTTTTTTATAATTGACTTTCCCACTCCTAATTCAACAGCAATATTATTGAAGTGACTTTTCTTTATTAATTAAAAATTTAACATTTTATATAATCAATAGTTCTTTCTTTTCACTAATTTATCTTTCCTTTTGCAGCCATAGATCATTAGTTAATGTAATATTTAATTATATTATTTAATGCCAACAATAAGGTCAACCGCCAAAAAATAGATTGAGGACAAATATAACATTTTGTGGCAGGCACAAGATGTATGTTGCAAGTAGAAGTTTATGGTTTCCTATCTTTAGTCAGTATGTCTTCCAAAGGGGATGGAGAGCACTGATCCATCATTTGGTCTTATGGAAGGAATGGAGAGCACAATCCATCATTGGACCTGACAGAAGGGATGCAGAGCAGTGGTCCATCATTAGGCCCTGTGGGGTTGATGGAGAACACTGGTCTGTTTGGCTAGCTTCTTCATTTGAAATTGATTTAAAAGAGCTTTACTAAGAAGCAGTGTGACAGTCTGCTTGAATTGGAATCCTGACTCTGTCACTTACCAGCTGTACAACTTCAGTTAACTCACTTAACCTCGCTTTGCTTTAGTTTTCCCCTTTGTTAAATGGAGTTAGAAAAACATGGTTTCTATAAGAATTAAGTAATTCATCTGTGTAATATACTTAGATAGTTGAAGTCATGCTAAATACTGCTATCATTATCTTTCACCAAACTGGAGGTAATTAAGGTTCAGGAATTCCTCCAATTTGGTGATAAATGTCCTAGACACACACACACACAAGCCTACACCAGTACTCCAGCATATACATATTCACACCTCCCTCACCAGACTTAGCTGTAAGCCCAGAAACCACCAGAGAAAGGTCTAGGAGAAAAGAGGCCACTTAGGCAAAAAGAATCTTTAAGGCTTTCCACAATCTAGCCTAGTTCTGCATAGGTTTAAAGTTTCACTTTGGAACCAAAATCCCAGTAGATGTTTCTTTCCCTTATATTCCCTTCTGTCCACATACCTCTCTCACGGGGTTCTGTGGGAAGGGTGGCTGTCTCGGCATAGAATTCACTGGTCACTTGGATATGCTGATCAAATACCATAATAACATTTTCCTGTTTCCAAGAAAATGTGTCCTTGATCTTGCCAGTTAGGCTATTGTTATAAGTGATAGCAGTCTGTACAGCTCAATGAACCAAAACATTACTGACAATCACTTGCTGTCATATTTTGAGGTCAAAATAGAACTAATCACCCCTCCCTCAAAGCCAGCTTTTCTCTTGGCTTATGTAAATGATACCCCTAATTTTTCACTTGCTCAGACCTCAGACCTCAAAGTCATACTGAATTCTTCTTTCCTGTCTCCTCACATCATATCAGATGGAAGCCTTTGCCTTAACCACTGCCAGGTCTCTTGCCTCTTTCTTTCCCTTCCATTCCCTGATGCATTATAATCTGGTACTTGATACTGGTACTAGAATCTGGTAGCAGTCCCCAAAGTAGTCACCAGGTCCTCTCTCCTCATTCTACCCATGTCATGCCAGATGAAGCTTCCATGCACAGCACTGGCCAAAGTACTTTTTTAATTTTTTTTGCTTCAAACAGGGAGCATTTTTTGGAATTTTATAACCTATTATTATTGTTGTTGTTGGTACATGTATATCACAAATGTCACACTTTCCAGTCTTCCTTTACTGTTTAATTGACCTCTAACACATTAAATTTGTAATAATTTATTCCTATTTTTGCCATTATATGTAATGAAGCATCTGTTTTGTCTATAACCTCACTAAGCAAAAACAGTTTAATATGTCTCACGATGTTTCGAGAGTGTTTTCAAAATGGTTTGACATAAAAGACATAAATGTATATAAATGACTGTAAATGAAAAACTCACTCTGGGGAACCAGTGTGAGTACTTCACAAAGACATGCAAAATTTCTCCTGAGTAGCTGCAGGTCATGATTTGTGCAATAAGCTGAATCTGGTTCGAATGCTCCTGGGCAAGTAGAAGCTTTTCTTACCTCTGGTCTGATCTTTTCATTCATTTATTTTCAGCCCCAGAATCGAATACACTTTTTTTATCCCTTTACTATCTCTTCTGTCTATCACAGCATTATAGTGAATCATTGCTTTAATTTATTAGTACCTGTGTCTCCCTCTGTTGGAAGGCAAACTCCACATTGGTAGGATTGTGCCTTGCTACCCTTGGTACTTAGTCTAGAATGGACAGAGGATAAATATTTGGATAACTTAAAGATTGCTTGGTAGGATTTTTTCCCCATGACTGAGTTTCCCAATCATAAGGGAAAAATAAACCTGGAATCCAAAATACTTTCCTGAATTAAAGTACTTTAATAAAGCTTTTCACCTGGACGTTGGAGAAATAATTGCACTGGGATGCAAAAGGGACGTAAAATAGATACATAATTTTTAAAAAAAGTGATACAAAGATCAGTGTGATAAATTTAAGTCTACCAGGAAAGATTTATAAAGAATCTATGAATATATACAAAGTGTAATAGTCATTATTATATTTACACCCTTAATCTTGCATTTATATAAATGATTTATTCACTTGCATAGCAAAGTACATAAACTGCTTTTCTTCTTTTTCAAAAAAAAATGTTGGTTTTGCTTTAAGTAATGAAAATAAGAGGTCACTTTTAGCTCACTTTGGAGTCAGTAAAAAATAACAGAATTTTAGACAATCGTTTTGGTTTCTTAAAAACTGAAACTTATCACTGTTTTTCATAACGCACTAAATTAATTTAAAATTCTCTAGAATAAATAGTCAATGACCCCTTCCAATATGGCCTTATCCTTCTTTATACCTGTCATAAATATTAGTTATGCTGAAATAATTTCCATTCCAAAATATATTGTATGATACTCATGATACTTTGTGAATTTGCCTTGCTCTTGAAATCCTACCCAGCTATAATGACTTAAATATCACTTTCTCCATGTGGCCTTTGTAAATTTCCACAACTGGAAGTAGGCTTTATGTTCTTTGAGGTACCATAGGACTTTAGTTATTCCTGCTATTACCATCAGCTTTCTATAATCCAGTGTTTCCCATCATAAAAATCACCCAGAATACTTGATAACACACCAACACTAATATACCAACTAACATACCAATAAATCAGAATCTTCAGGAGAGGCCTATGGAACTGTATAGGCTTACAAAGTGCACCTAGGGGAGTTATATTATAGGGGAAACTAGGCAAACACTGTTAATGTGCATTTTAGCTGTTTGTGTAAATTTTATCACTCAATAGATTCATTTCAATATCTTATTCATTTATCTTTATTTTAATCTTCCAACCTATCTAATGCAATGTTTTCTACAGATTAGCTAATCACAAAGAAATTTCTTGAATTCAAAATGATCACGTATGGGGTCTCCATATCATTTGGACCTAAAATCCTACCAGAAAAAATAGACATAAATAATAGAGGCAAAAAGATATTTAGGACAGTCAGTCATAACATGTCATTCAAGAAATAGCAAAATGAGTTTGGAAAGCCTGAGTATCAAAAGATCTGAGTTTGGATTCCAGTTCAGTGGCTTATCAGTTATTCAAATGCTTTGATTTTAAGGCTGCTCATCTCTAAAATGAGGATGACAACAGTTATATTTTCTTCTTGGTCAAATGAGGCAGTGTATTTAAAATAGCTTTGTAATTATATAAATGCTAGTTACTATAGAAGCAACTATCTTTCGGAAGGTTGAATCCAAGGAGTTGCATATTTAAATGGACTAAGATTGAATACAAAGTCTTTAAAAAGTAAAGTTAGAAAGGTGAAAGAGATCCTATATGATTTGACTTCATCCACTTTTCTAGTTCTGCAGGACTCTTTAAATTAAAGGGTGGCGATTTTTATTACTTGGTCACTGGAGGATGCTTAAAGCTTTCTGCTAACTCATTTTGCAAACTATTGGCCCAACATTTCTGAACCAAGATTTTTACATTTTTCAAAAGTCACGTTTTGTTCCTTTCCTTCATGAAGTTCAAAATCCGTGCCCTGCCTTTATGCAGCCCTTTGTCCTATCTTTCTACAACCAAATATTTGGAAATAGACATAGTGCTATGGGTTGGAGGGGCTGAATGTGTGTGAGCATTTTTAAGTTTATTAAAATAAGGGAAGATGGATGGCAAGGAAGGGGTTTACCATTCTTAGCATAGATTAATTAAAGCCCAAGGCCAGAAACTCATAAAAGAGGATCAGAAATTAACTTAAGCCAAGCAGACTTTAAATAATACTAATGAATGTATTTCATCTCGAAAAGAATTAATACTTGTGAGTAGAGCTGTAAAGCCACATAATCTAGTTGAGTAAATTTGGCTTTAGGAATAAAAGGATATTTAAGCTTATCTGGCTAGACTGGAGGGAACCCTGGGCCGTAGGGGTTATGTAATAGGTAGATATGGGTAAAGGTGATCCAGAATGGTGTATTTTTATTCGGGCTTCTGTTTTAATATTGGAGGCTTACATTGAGAGCCAGAATGAAATAGATAGATCACTGAACTCTTTTGTGGCAGGGATTGATGATAGTGGGGATTAGGAGGACACACGCAAAGGAAGAAACAGGGAGTCAGGGAAAGTTACCTAACTCAAGGGAGTTTAGGGCTACCCTGCCTGAGTCAGACCCCAGAAACCTAAGGAATAGTCAAGAAGTAATCCTACACCTGGTTGTAGTGATGGGAGTTTGCCTTTGGATATGTGGAGTTAATTCTCACAGGTTTTTTTATTATAGAAAATGCCATTAGATGCTGTGGTATTCTAGGGACAGGTTTAAATTTTCTTTTCTTTTCTTTTCTTTTCTTTTCTTTTCTTTTCTTTTCTTTTCTTTTCTTTTCTTTCTTTCTTTCTTTCTTTCTTTCTTTTCTTTCTTTCTCTTTCTTTTCTTTCTTTCTTTTTCTTTTTCTTTTTCTTTCTTTCTTCCTCTCTTTCTTTTAATTTTCCTTCCTTCCTTCCTTCCTTCCTTCCTTCCTTCCTTCCTTCCTTCCTTCCTTCCTTCCTTCCTTCCTTCCTAAAAATTGACCGGAAACTCACATAACATAAAATTAATCATTTTAAAGTGCACAATTCAGTGGGTTTTAGTACATTCACAGTGTTCTACAATTACTGCCTCTAATTCTAAAACATTTTTATCACCATGCCCATTAAGAAGTCACTCTCAAGTCCTTTCCCCCTGCCCTAGGCAACCACCAATCTGCTTTCTATCTCTATGAATTGGTCTTTCCTGGAGATCTGATATAAATGGAACAATACAATATGTAACCTATTGTGTCTAGCTTCTTTCTATTTAGCATAATGTTTTCAAGATTCAGATTTGCGGTAGCATGTTTTTTATTGCTGAATATTTCATTATATGTTTGTGCCAACTTGTTTATCCATTCATCCATTGATGAGTATTTAGGTGATTTCTATATTTTGGCTATTGTGATTAGTGCTGCTATGAACATCTGTGTATAAGTTTTTGTCTGAATACTTGCTCTCCTTATATAGGGTTTATAACCAGGAGTGGACTTGATGGGTGGTATGGTAAATTCTATGTTTAACTTTTTGAGGAACCAACAAACCTTTCCACAGTTGTGCATCATTCTATATTCCTACTGACAATGTCTGAGGGTTCGGATTTCTCCACCTCCATGCCAACACTTACTCTTTTCTTTTCCTTTCATTTTTTAAAATAATATCTATCCTGGGGTGCCTGGATGTCTCAGTTGGTTAAGCATCTGCCTTCAGCTCAGGTCATAATCCCGGGGTTGCGAGATTGAGCCCCGCTGAGCAGGGAGCGGCTTCTCCTTCTCCCCTTCCTGCTTCCTGTGCTTGTGCACTCTCTCTCACTCTCCCTCAAGTAAATAAATAAAAATCATATCTATCATAATGGCTGTGAAGTGAAATCTCATTGCAGGTTTGATTTGCATTACCCTAATGACTAATGATTGACCATGTTTTCTTGTGTTTGTTGGCTATTTGTATATCTTCTTTGAAGAACTGCCCACTCAAGTCCCTTGCCTATTTTTAATTGGGTTTTGTGTCTTCTGTTGTTGCATTGCAAGTGTTCATTATGCATTCTGTATGCTGGACCCTTACCAGATATATGATTTGCCAATGTTTTCTCACATTCTGTAAGTTTTCTTTTCACTTTGTTGATAATGTCCTCTGCTGCATTAAAGCTTTAAATCTTGATGAAGTCCTATTTATTTATCTGTTTTTCTTTGGTGGTTGTACCTTTAATGTCATATCTAAGAATCTTTTGCCAAATCCAAGGTCATGAATATTTTCCCCTATTTTTTCTAAGAGTTTCATAGTTTTAATTCTTACATTTAAGTGATTGTTTCATTTGAATAATTTTTGTATAGAGTGTGAAGTAGTGGTCCAACTTCATTCTTTTGCATGCGGCTATCTGGTTGTTCCAGCACCATTTGTTGAAAAGACTATTCTTTTCCCATTGATAGATCTTGGCATCCTTGACCATGGAAGTATGTACTTATTTATGGACTTTCAATGATATTCTATTGGTCAATATTTTTATCTTATGCTGATACCATAATGATTCAATTACTATAACTTGGTAGTAAGTTTTAAGAGGTGTGAGCCCTCCAACTTTGTTCTTCTTTTTCCACATGACATCATTCAATCCTAATTATTTCAATATAGACCCTGGCTCCAAATATAGTCACATTGGGGGTTAAGACTTCAAGATATAAATTTTGAGGGGAGGCAATTCAGTCCAAAGCAAGTATGATGTTAGCTGTAGGTGTTTCACAAATGTCCTTTCTCATGTTGATGAAGTGCCCTTCTATTCCTAGTTTGCTGAGTGCTTTTATTTTATTTTATTTTTTTGCTGAGTGCTTTTAATCATGACATTTGCCAAATCCTTTTCTGCATCAATTGAGATGATCATGTGGTTTCCTTATTCTATTGATGTATTATTATGTGTTCTATTACACTGATTAATTTTAGTATTTTGAACACCCTTGCATGCTTGGGATAAAACTTGAAAAAAAAATTCACTTAGACATGGTGTATAATCCTTTTATTATGCTGTTGGATGCAAATTATTAGTATTTTCCAAAGGATTTTTACATCTATACTCATAAGGGTTGTTGGCATGCTGTTTTATTTTCTTGTGATATATTTTTCAGGCAGTAGTATCAGTGTAATGCTGACTTTGGAAAATGAGTTAAGAATTGTTCCCTTCTCTTTTAATTTTGGAGTTGCTTGGGAAAAGTTAGTGTTATCTCTTTATATGTTTGATAGAATTCAACAGTGAAACCAATTGGTCCTGAACTTTCTTGTGTTTAGTGGTTTTGTGTACTAAGTCAATTTCATTACTTTTTATATATATATTTAGATTTTCTATTTCTTCTTATGCCAGTTTTGGTAATTCATGTTTCCAGAAATTCGCCTATTTTATCTAGATTATCCAATTGGTTGATATACAAATGTTCATAGTATTCTCTTATGATCCTTTTTATTACTGTAAGCAGGGTTAATTTATGATGTGACACATACTGAAATCCACTCTTTGCAATTCTGCATTATTGAACCGTGGGTTATATTGATATGTTGGTCATGATATCTTAGAGTGACAGTGCCTACAAATCAAAAACTTACATGTTCTTTGCTTAGCACCTGGATTCTTGGGACATTCAAGTAAAGTGTTATCATTTGGAGAGATCACAGTCTCTCCATTTTATTATGCATGCCTGACAAACTGAACTCCAGGATATCATGAAGGAAGTAATGAAATAATAAAGCAGGAATAATGACAAGATCTGCGTTTATGGGGACAAGCTATGCATTTAAGTACCATGCTGAACCCTTTGTTTTATTTAGTCTGCATCACAGCTCTCCAAAGTAGCTATACTTTTATCTCATAATTACAAATGTGGGCAAGGAAATTGAGCCTAACTAAAGTTAAAAAAGGAAAACAAGACTTTTCCAACATCACAGAATACAGGGTAGAGATGAGACTCAAACCCAGGTCTTTCTGCATCTCCAAGATCTGTCCTTCCTTTCGTCTGACTGCACAGACACAATAGAAATTAGTCTTAGTGATTTCCTAGAGCTCATGGAGCTTTTGACATTTATTCTTCATAGAAGAGTAAGTTTCTCAATTTTCCCAATGACTAGATTGGGTTGAGAATGTACTTGAGTTATGGTTATTTCCTGCGTACAAAAAAGAAAAATGTCACAGGATTTTAAGATTATTGATATCCTTGAATCTTTCTGGAAAGAAGTAAGACTATTTGATAGCTGAATAGCGTAGTTATTTCAAGGTAAAAAAGTTTACAAAGTTCTAAAAGTTTCAATGTAGCATGAAGTACATGAGATCAAGTTATAGAAAAAATATACCATATTTCAGTCTTTTATGACTCATCAAGGTTCTTATTATTCCAAACTGGATTTGCTGAGACTAATAAATCCAATAATCTATCTAAAGTGTTCCTTTATTTTCTTTTTATGGTTAAACAATAAAATCAACTCTACCTAAAGATAAATGCATTAAAAAGAGATAATAGCTTTTTAAAGAAGAAGCTAAGAGAAGGCTTACCATGTTCAAAATTACCATGTCCTTGCTGTATACACTGTACAAAATTATTTCTGACATTTTTGGTCTAAGAATGACAGTTTTATAAATCTTAGAGCTAAGAACACTACTGTATAGCACACACTTGATCTCATACTTGAGGGGAAAAGGATGGTTGCAATAAAAATAATCCATGCTCATTATAATTTAGAACATTTAGTGCCTGATTTTAATCTATTGCCATTTCGTTAAAATGTTAGATTTATGATTCACACTCAAAATGATAATGTAGTAACTAAAAAAAGTATTATAATCCAGCATTAAATCAAGGGCTAGTAACAATAACATAAAAACATATACATGAGACAATACAAAAGATAAAAATATCTCTGATATAATTTTAGGCTTCATAACTTAGCACTTAATTTGTAGCTCAGAAAGCAGATGGGAAACAATTATATTTTTATGATATAAACAGAATGCTTATGCTTTTCATCCAAATATTTCTAAACCTAATTAGAAGAGGAGCAGACAAATTGCTCTAAGCAGATTTTGATGAAGATGGAACTTGGTTCTGTCAACTGGATGTGGGGCTGTAAAACACTATTGTCTCACATTAGTATTGGAATTCCTTTCATATAAATTATTCTCCATATAACACTTTTTCCCAGGAATCCCAGAACATAAATGATGGCAACTAGGTAGAAGGAATTTTTCCTAGAAAAATTCTCTTATGGAAATTCTTCATGCTTTCTCTGCTTTTACGGTTACTGAGAACATATGGCATGTAACATAGTTAATCATAGTTGAAATGGTGATTCTGAACTCAGACCATCTGGTTTGAGGCCTGTCTTCACCACTAAGGTGTGATCTTGCAAAGATCCCTTAAGCTCTCCCTTTCAGAGACAATAATAATAATAATAATAATAATAATAATAATAATACCTATTACATAGAGTTGTTGTGAGGATTAAATGGGTTACATTAATTTCTTGGAACATCATCCAGCACATGGAAAGCAACCAAAAATATTATTTGCTATGATTATTTTCCTCTAACTTACCTCAGTGATCTTCTACCAAATTTTCCTGATGCCAGTCTTAACCTTTCTCCTTTCCATCAGCTACTTGACTACAGTCATCTTTCTCTCAGAAGCCCACTAACAGGTGACCTCTCTCTGAGGGACATTTAGCTCTTTCTTCTTTTTAAAAATACCTTAAACATCACTATGACAAGCATCACTGTGTATGTCTCCTAGAACATACATTGAGCATGGGTACATCTAGCTATTGGTAAATGACCAGAGTAAAATATGTGTATTTCTCCAAAACTCCCTATTGTTTGTTTACTTTTCTTCAAATTACTTACCTTCATCTACTGCATATTTTTCAAATACACATGTATCTTTTACATAGGTATGTATTTTACCTATACATATAGCATATTTTACTGATCCATTATATTTATTTCTGTTTCTATTTTTCTTTTTCTCAATGGAATATATGCTCTCCGGGCAAGGATTTTCATCTTTGGTTCAATACAGGCAAAATATGTGATGGCAAATATTACAGTGTCATGCACCATAGATATAAAAGTCCGACTTTATTGGGGATGTGTGAAAGCCCAAGATCATTAAGGTGAACCAACACCTCATATTCTTAGCATATCACAGAAAGGCATTTGAGATACTTCTGGATACACCAGACAGCTGTGCTCCAAAGGATGATGCCTATTTCCTTGTATAATGAGAACAGCCTCTGGATGCCTATTAGTCAACAGGGCTCTGGTACCAAAACACCTGAGTAGGCACAGTTGTCTAATAGCACCAAGTGTTAGTGTCTGATGATATTCATGAGAAGTGGCTTTAGGCTGAAGGCAAAAGGCAGCCTCCTCAACCATTCTCACAGAAAGTTAAGTGGTTGAATTTAGAGGCAGCCTCCTCTACTGAGAGTGAAAAGCCCTCTCCCCCAAACTAAGGGAGGCAAAACCCAGATCTCAAGAGATTTGAGGTAACCTGAGATTCCAGAATAATTTACTAGGCCATTCTGCTTGTCTCTCTTCAGGGGTAATATAGAAAGGTAGTACTTATTGCTTTAACAGCTTGCATTTTAATAGGGGCAGATAGCCAAGAGCAAATCTTAAATTATATTCATAATAACAAGAGCAACCATTCCTTCCAATATATGAGCTGCCAATTGTAACTAAGTGTGCTTTTCTGTATATCATTTCACTTAATCTTTACAAGAGCCCTAGGTGGTAAACATTATAAATCCCATATCATGTGAAAGAAAAGTGAGGCTGGGAGAGGTTAAGAAGAGTTTGTAAGATGCTGTAGCAGCTTTCAGGTGAAAATGTGAATTGGGATTTGAACCCAGACCCATCTGACTTCAAAGTCCATGGTATTTCTAGAATAATATTACATTGTTCTACCTCAATGAGATGCAAAATAGACATTTAGAGAGAAAGTTTTTTAGAGATAACAAGGGTTAGAAAGAAAGTGAATGAAAGGAGAGATAGGAAAATAGGAAGATAATAAATTTAGTCCAGTTAAATGACCTGTCAGTTTAGGTTTTACTTTTCTGGCATCATGAAATGACATTAAGAAAAATTGCAGTGCCTGGATGCCTCCATTGATTTCAGCTCAGGTCTTGATCTCAGGGTTGTGAATTCAAGCCCTGCATTGGACTCCATGCTGAGTGTGGAACCCACTTAAAAAAAAAGAAAAGAAAAATAGCCTTTAAAATATTATGACAAACCTTATTGGCCTTGCTTCACTTGGTTTGTCTCAGGATGGGGCAAATTGTTTATAAGAACATTATTAACTTTTGTTGAATGTTTATAATTAAGGACCCCTGAGACTCTTGAGATTTAAGCAAAATATGTTAAGGAAGCCCAAATAGCTCCCTGAGGTTTAAATAAGAAGAGGGACATTTATTTCTATGTTCATCTTTGCTTCCTTCTAATCTTGAATTTCCTTGATTTTCAAATAAACACACAAACATGCACACACACACACACACACACACACACCAAACCTTAAAACTACATCAAGCGTTCCATTTCAAAAAAATTCCCGTTCTACAAACAAAACAAAACAAAACAAAACAAAACAAAACAAAAAATCCCTTGACTTCCAAACTCCTGAGTTTTCTCATTAGCCCTTCCCTGGAGGTTGAATGGCTTCTAGGCATTTACTGCCTTCTCCATTCCTTCCCTTCTCTTCTTCTCTCTCATGTTCCTTTGGAAGCAAACCCAATTCCCTTACTTTTTTTTCATGCAGAGCAAATCAATAATCACTATTGGCTTTCTGGGCTATGACTGTCACCCATGTCTTCAGGGCTTTATCTTTTATTCCAGTGGTTTCTTTATGTATTTTCTTGAGCAAAGAGTATTACCTACCTGTATTAATTATATATTGCTGTGCAACAAATTGCTCCCCAAACAAGCTGCTTAAAATAAGAAACATTATCTCACAAATTCTGTGGATTGGAATTTCTGTAGGAATTCAGGAACACATTATATGGGTGGTTTTGACTCAGGTTGCTCATGAGATGCTATTAAGATATCATCCAAGGCTACTATCATCTGAAGGTTTAACTAGGGCTAGAGGATCCACTTTGAAGATGGCTTCCTCACATAGCTGTTGGCAGAAGGCTTCACTCCTCACAACATAGACTTCTCCATAGGTCTACTGGAGTATTCTAGATGCCAAGGATCTAGTTCCCACCAGAGTGAGTAATCCTGGAAAGGGAAACCACAATGCCTTTTATGT
Organism: Canis lupus baileyi; assembly: GCF_048164855.1. Classification (NCBI taxonomy): domain Eukaryota; kingdom Metazoa; phylum Chordata; class Mammalia; order Carnivora; family Canidae; genus Canis; species Canis lupus. The sequence continues at coordinate 23,617,988 of NC_132865.1, forward strand.
CGCATTCTTAGAAGTTTCACACTGTCAATGTTGCAATATTCTTTTTTTTTTTTTTAAGATTTTATTTATTTATTTATTTATTTGAGAGAGACATCTCGAACAGAGGAAGGGGAAGGGCAAAGGGAGAGGGAGAAGCAGACTCCCTCCTGAGCAGAGAGCCCAACATGGGGCTTGATCCTCAGGTATCATGACCTGAGCCAGAGGCAGACACAACCTACTGAGCCACCAAGGTGCCCTAATGTTTCAATATTCTATTTGTCAGAAGCAAGTCACTTTGTACCATCCAGTCACAAGGAATGGGGAATTGAAGGGAGAAGTATCAAAGAATTTGTGGAGATGGATGGAATTAGAGTGTATTATATTAAGTAGTTGTCAGAGAAACAAAAAAACCATATGATTTCACTCAGATGTGGAATTTAAGAAACAAAACAGATGAAAGTAGAGGAAGGGAAGGAAAAAAACTAAGATAAAGACAGAGAGAGAGGCAAAGCATAAGAGACTCTTAAATAGGGAATAAACTGAGAGTTGCTGGAAGGGAGGTGGGTGGGAAGATGAGGTAATTGAGGAATGAGCATTAAGGAGGACACTTAATGTAATGAGCCCTGGGTGTTACATGCCACTGGTGAATCACTGAATTCTACCCTTGAAACCAATACTACACTGTATGTAAACTAACTTAAATTTAAATAAAATCTTGAATGAATTTATGGAGATATTTTAATACAATTCTACTTCTTAAAAGAAATATAAATTTTTACAGCAATGTCTATCATCATAAACACTGAACTTAGTAAAAATTTGCTACAGTCTAGAGAAGGGTTCATTTTACTGAAGGAAATATTCAATAAATATTGCAAATAACCCCAGCAAGAACTTTGCTTTATGAGTTCTTTTGTGAGTGTGGTCAAGGTAACAAACATTTATTTCTAAACACGAACAATGCTGAATAGTAAGCAAGTGACTAGTGCAAGTAACCATAGACTGTGTTATGATATGGCAGTGATATCTAAGTATGCTGACTTGTTTAGTATAATTTTGATTTTTTAATATCCTCATGAATACTGCCAAAACCTCTTTTACTAGAAACAAAAATGTTGAGAATAACTCTCTGATTTTTTATGATTTCATTTCTCAACCACCAGTTTTACTTCAACATGAAAAAAATGTATTCATTTTAGTTAAAAAATCAAAGAGATTGAATTAAGTCTAATCAATATGATAGTTATCCTCTCTTTTCTCCCCAAAAGAATATATACTGCTCAATCAATTAAAAAGTGAACAAAAATCAGTCTACCAATCAGTTGTTTTGCTATTATAAAACACAAAAAGTCAATTTGACAATTTGTGTCCTTTAAGTGAATCAATGTGATGTTTTGACATCAAATATATAACACTTTCTCTCTTATTTCTCTTGGATGAAATTATACTCAAGGAAATGGCTCTATTTAATCTAGTTTCTTTCATTAAAAATAAACAAAACCTGTCTGACAGTGGGGCCAAATGCCCACATTGACACTGCCACTGTACTCTGTTGTCATCATTGTGACATGTTCCATAAATAAATCTGTGAGCTACTCTCTTTGAGAAATCCATTGGCTCTCCAATGAAGATTAACTTCCTATTGCCAGATGTACATTCAGGATTAAACACCAGAATTGTTTATTCATCATTGCTGATTAGAACTTTTACTTAATGTCATTGTTCGAGTTGGAGAAGTTTCTCCTGTGTGGCCAGTAAAGGATGTGAGAAATGTAGCACTATTTGGTGGATGGGTCCCATTATGGATTTCTGCCAACCTTCTTCTTGGGTCTGTGGGATTCCAAAAGAGACATAGGACAGCTGCATAATCCTCCTAAGCATCACATGAGAGACCCCCTAATAATACTAAGCCATAGTATTTAACTCATCAGTAATAATCGTTGGGCTTCAGAATATAGTTGCATTGTTTAACCAACATGATTTCAAGAAGTCATGGAAAAGCATAATTACTAAGTTCTAATCTTTCAAACATATCTTTGCAGGTTGGGACTGTAGATGTCAACATAATAGCCTTTTCAAACTCTGGGAATGTATGTGTATATGACTGTATAGCCAGTTTATATTTTTAGGATTATTAACATCTTTTTCTCTTATGATATAAGGTCAGAAGTAAAGTATTGCAAAGGGAATTTTCAAAGGACATAAGAATTCCAAATAAATAAAACATGGACATATTCACTGTAACTCTAAATTCAAGAAGAAAAAAAAAAAAAGACTGAATAGCTCAGGTGAAGGAGCTCCTGATCTACTTAGCAATGTGTAGTGTGCTGAACTCCGTCGCTATACTGCTGGCCCCAGCCAACTCACTTAACCTTGAAGTGAAGATAGAGCAGTAGAGACTCATGTAAAATACTTAAAACAGGCTCTGACATACAGTAGTTGGTCAATAAATGTCATCTATTATTATTTTGTAGAAAACAGAAGGAGAAAACCAATCACTTAATAGCTATTTGAATTGTTGATCTTTTAAATTTCTCAAACCTTTTTAAGAGTTCAGCCTTTGGCTCTGCTGCCAAGACTTTTTGGCATTTACCCTGCAGAATGACATAACTTCAAGGATGCAAATGTAGGTTACATAATGGCAGTTTATCTTCCTATAAACCTTGGAAGAAAAATCTTTAGTGAGCAGCAAAGTTTTACTTATAAAAATATTATTTAAAACAATCTGGACAAGATTCAAGTCTGTACTTCTTTTCAATTCTAAAGGCTCTTTTAAAAAATCCAAGATTGGTGCTTTCTTTTAAAATGGTCAACTACTTATATAGACTCCAACCTTAAGCATTCATATTTGTATTCTGGTTGCTGTTCAGAGAGCAGACTGAAGGAGGATAAAGGTAGATGCAGAAAGACACAATGGGAGATAAGAGAAGGTTGTGGCAGCTGGACCAGGTGAAAAGGTCAAATTCTGGATAATTGCATTTGAGCTTAGACCTAGTATATGTGATGATAAATAAGCTGGAATGTGAGGAAGGACATGAGTCAAGACAGCTATGTGGTTTTGGTTTGAGTAATTAGAAGAATGAAGTTGCATTGCTCTGAGATAAGGGATATTCTGGAACTGGTGTGTGAGAGGGAATTTCAGGAGCTCAGTTTTGGATATTTTATATTTGAGATGACTCTTGGGCATCAAAGTGGAAACATGGAGATATTGGGTGATAGGGTGTCAGATAAAGCACAGGATGCCCAGTTAAGTTAGAATTTCTGACAAACCCCAAAACTAGTTTTAGATAAGTACAAAACAAATGATTTCATGGTACATAATTATGCTAAAAAAATTATGCATTGCTAGTCAAAAATTCTGATTTTATCCGATGTCCTACATTTTTATTTGATGAGTTTGGTAATCCTATCAAGTGGGCAGTTGAATGGTGAGGAAGAGGTCATAGGCTGGAGTGATCAACCTAAAGATCATGTTTGAAGTCATGTGTTGAATGAAATCATCAAAGGAGTAAGCTCCAATAGCAGTGAAATTGATCCAAGAGTAGAGCCAGGTGATGAGGAGAAATACTAAGGAATGCTAAAGAAAGGGCAGAAAGTTAGGAGGGAAACCAAGTGAGTGTAGACAGGAAGCTAAAACAAAGCAAAGATTTCCAGCAGGAACGATCACCTGCATCTGTAGCTGCTGATAGGTGAAGGTCGATGAAGGTGAGGACCAGGAAAGGCTGAATCAAGTTCTTGCTGGATTGAAGACGGGAAGTGCTGATTAATCGTGTGTTCAGAATTTTATTGGAGACTGCAAATGGGGACTATTCTTTCAAGGAGTTTTATAAAGTGAAGAAAATGAGTATGTCATTCCCTGGAGAGGAAAATGAAATCAAGAGGTTTACCTATTTTATCAAAGAAAGAATGTTTGTATGCTAATCAGTATGAATCAAAGAGAAAGAAAACTTAATGATGTAGGAGGCAGAGGGAAGAATGGCTGGAGAAACATCCATGTAAGGAAAGAAGGAATGAGGTCTGGAGGGAAAATGGAGTGACTGGCCTGGATAAAGGTACAGGTGACCCACAGTGACCAGGGATAAGGTGGTGCGGGGAAGTGGACAGAAGTGGTGGTGGTACTTAATGGAAGTTCTCTTCTGGTTGCTTCATTTTTCTCAGTGACTAGAAAGCCAGGTAGCATTTTGCTGAGAATGATGTTTGATGCAAGGGCATAAGAGGCTTAAACTCCTTTGTCTCTTGTCTATCTCTCAACATTTTTGCAGTTTCATCTTTTCCAAATTTGTTCTTTTGTCTGTTATAAAATTTTGATTTTTTTAAAGAGAGAGTGAATAGGGAGCAGGGGGAGGGAGGAGAGGGAGAAGAAGAGAGAGAATCCTAAGCAGGCTCCATGCCCAGTGTGAAGCCCACCCCGGGGCTCCATCTCATAACTCTGAGATCATGACCTGAACAATTAGTATGCTACTAATTGAGCCACTCAGTGCCCCTAAAATTTTGATTTTCTATTGTGTTTCTAATTTGTTTTCTATCTGTTTAGATGGTGCATGTGTCCTGTCTCCCCTCAGAGTTGGTAAATTCACTAAAGGCAGTGTTCATGCCAGCTCCTGTGTGAATTCCTGTGCCTTGTTCATAGCAGATGTGCAATGAAAATTTTTTAAGAGAATCAAGATTTTTTTTTAAATGAAATGCACTGTAATCACCAGAAACTCTTTTACTTAGGCTAAAAACTATTTCTTTTTTCCAAAGATCTACTGTATACTGTCGAAAATTCAGATAAATAGATTAATCCTTTCATCTAACAGTTATAAAGATTTGCATTGTAGAAAACATTGCAAAACTATGTTGGCAACTTACACTGAACCAAAAAACCACTTCAGTGTGCATAAAATTGTTAAGTAGCATAAACATAGTAATTATGGTTCAAAGTGAAAAGAAAAAAAATTGAAATAAAGCCTTATAGATTGCAAACAGGAAGCAATATATTCTACATAGAACTTTAAATACAATTTTAAAACATGGAAATTTTAAAAATGTTGCCAACCATATTCTTCTAAAATATTAACCAGGTGAAATGATATGGATATTTGCAAAAGAGTAAGGGAATATAAATAATTATTCTCAAGGAATCACCATACATTAATGGTTAAAAGTGTTGATATGCTAACATATTTACAAATAAAATAATACAGAGTTGTATTTGGTAAAAAGATTAGGCATAAACTTCAAAAGTATATATAATTATGGTTCTGGTTTATTTTGGAGTATAGATTTAACCACACACTATGCAAATTAAAAAGATATTATATTCAATGTTTATGTAATTGTGTGGTATTTCCTCTAAAATTATAGTGAAAATATCTATAATTAAATAAATGCTCTCTCCAATTACTGAAAAGTCTCATAATCTTTTTGCCTCTATAAACAAAGACCTATTGTAACATCCTTATGAGAGCTAGCCATTCATGACATTTTACACATTTCCACTCCCTTTTACTTTAACATTTTTTTCTCTGCCCCTACTTTTTTTTAGAAAGAAGAAAAAACCAATTAACTCTGTGAAGATGAGTTTCTACATAGATAGATACACTAATCTTCAATAATTAGCAATAATGCCAATGTATTTCTTCACTATTACAAATAGGTTAATTTTTTTAAGGTTACATAGTAGACTTTTTAAATTAATTAATTTTTTAATTTATTTTTTTAAGGATTTTATTTATTTATTCATGAGAGACAGAGAGAGAGGCAGAGACATAGGCAGAGAGGCAGAGAGAGAAGCAGGCCCCATGCAGGGAGCCCGACTCGATCTCGGGTCTCCAGGATCATACACAGGCTGCCTTATGACACTTTTTTTAGAGAGAAAGAGAGAGAGCATGAGCAGGGCAGGTGGAGGGAAAAGGGAGAGAAAGAGAGAGAATCTTAATCAGGTTCCATGCCAGTGCAGAGTCCAATGCAGGGCTCGATCTTAGGACCCTGAGATCATGACCTGAGGCGAAATCAAGGGTCAGATGTGTAACCAAGTGAGCCACCCAGGCACCCCTGCATATTACACTTTTAACACTAAAATTATTTCAGAATTTCTGACATGAGTTATTTAGTTATTTTGAATCAAATCATCAATCATCTATTTGCTCATATATACCCAATAATGTCAAAGAAGCACTACATCTGGATCTATTTTCAAACTATTTGAAGTAACTATTTTCAAAAGAACAGACAACAATAAAATAATTAATCAAGTTAAAGTTTAAGCTTATTATAAACAGCTGACTTGCAAACATGTGACTACTGAAAACTATTATCCCTGGTCATTTTATTTTTTTTTTACTCTCATTCGATTTGCAAATTCTTTCTTTTCATTTCTGGAATTTACCTTTTTTTTTAAATTCAGGAATAATTAATTTATTTTTGGTATAAGTCTGACGCTTCACATTTAAATGTACTCAACAGCTATTATTTCTAAATTTTCAATCTCTGTAATATGCCCGCTGGCTATGCTTCCTTCCCACTTTGTTTGGGGCTGCCATCTTAATTTTGAATTGTAGAGGCGAGCACTACTATGCCTTCTCTGACTGTGACAGTTTCACTACATTTGCCTATTTTTATTGCTTTGCAAGACTAAGACGCAGAGACAGAGAACACTAGAGCTGGAATGGTCTTCAGAGTCCATCTTGGCTACCCATCTTGCTTTATGAATGAGGAATGAGGTCCAGAGATGGGATTTAACCTGCCACATAACACTGAGTAGGGAGAGAACCAGGATGAGAACTCAAATCATACTATTCTTAACTGGGTACTCACATTTCTATGTGCTTTAGGTTAAAATTTACTCTGCCATTTCCTTTCTACGTTAATTGTCCAAGGTTATTCTTTTTCACTCTCCACAAAAAAAATTCATGGTTTAGTATCATTTTATTTTCTTTCTTGGGATTATATTCATTTCTGAAACCCCGGCTTGGATCCTGCATCACTGCCTACAATTAGGGCAGAGCAACCACCTTCTGGTGACCTGTTTTTGTGTTTTTTTTTTTTTTTTTTCTTCCTCCAAGCAAAGACTATCTCAGCAGTAGAGTTATTTACTTCTCTTCTGTGTCTCCTTAGTGCCATATACTATCTCTGTTACAGCACTCATCATGCTGGACTCTCCCTATTCATGCAATTGACTGTTCCTCCTTAGAAATAAAGACAAATACCTAACTCTGGGTTAGGTGAAGGAAGTCCCCTCAATACTTCCCAGTATTGTTCAAAGGCCCATGCACAGCCACAGACCATGACTAAAGGCAATAATTTGTGGCCACCCATGCTTTCGTCTCATGAAATGAGAGTCCTTATCCAACTGCAAGAGGGTCATTGAAAACCTCTTCTCTTTACTAAGTCAGAGTCCCAGGCTTGGTGCTCTGTAGAAAATCAGTTATTTTATTTGTGCCGGTGGGCCATTTTTTTAGATGGCCAAAGTGCTATTGTTTACTTCCTTAAGTTTTTCTTTCTATGATAATCCAGAGCCTGCAATTCCAGAAAATGTTTAAGGCAGAAAGGAGAATGGAAGAGGTTGATGGTGGACTACTGTACTCTGGGGAGTATCATCTTCCCCAGAACTGTGTTAATCATCGTACTCTGGAAACCGGGTAAAATGGCTATTATCATTTCTGATATATATCTGTTTTTCAGAACCTCGAAGAACCAAACAGAAAGCAATGGAGAAGATCCTGCATCAGTTCAGCAATAACCGAAGTCCTGTGCCATGCTGAGAATTAGCAGGAGCCATTCCCATTAATCTTCCATTTAGCTATAGGAAGTTATTTGGCTTTATGTTTCATTCTATCCTAAATGTTCAGAAAAAGTTGAATTTCCTGAAGGAGGAATAGGGTGGAAATGTGTTTCAGATAGAAGAATCAGACAGGTTAGCACAGTGGCTAAGTATGTTTATCTGAAGTCGTATAGTCTGGGTTTCAATCTCAGATTTACCACTTTTTTACTGGCATGGTTTTAGATGGTTGGTGCCTTAATTGATGTTCCTCAGTTTCCTCTTCTGTGAGCTAAAAAATAATAATATTCATATTTAAGGTGACAATGAAGAATAGAAGTTCACCCTATGCCAGGTCTCTGAGTCTAGAACATTATGTAATTGTTATTTTATTTTTACAAATACTTTGAGTCATTTCTAATACTTGCTTTATTTTACATAGGAGCAAACTAAGGTTTAGAAAAGTCAAGAAAACTAATCTGTCCAAGGTCATATAGCAAGGAAGTGGTAGAGTTGGGTTCGAACCAAGTCTACTTTACTCCAAGCCCCTACCCACAGTGCCACACAAGAAGCACCAGCACAGAGTTAATGGGGCAAATTGTAATCCCCCCCTCCAGCACAGCCCTCACATGTGCTAATATGCATTCTAGTGGTAAGAGATATTATTTGGCTTGATTTTGAGATATACACACATTGTGTTTCTCTAAAATCATGACACAGGAGATTACTGAGTGGAGTATACCTGAGTTGCTGTTGTTTGGTTCCTGATATGCTCTAATTGCCTATATTGTAATTTTAGGCAAAGTTACTAATTGCATCCCATATTCCTCATCTTAAAAACAAAGTACTATGAAGTAATAACAATTGGTTATCTTATAGTAAACATGGGCTTAAGATTTAAGGGTCTTATTCCTTGCCCTGCATTGGACCCCAGGCTTCATTTCAAAGTGGAAAAACATTTTGCTTTGCAATTTTTACAAGATAACCCTAATGAAGTGGTATTGAGAGTCTTTATACCTGGTATCATTTAAAAATATTATGATAGCAGGTGTTATAAATAACCACACTTTTCAAAGTAGTGAAATGTCTCACTATTTGAAGATATTTGTGTATTGTTGTTTTTCTTGTCATAATCCAAAGAACCATGTTGGAAGCTGGAGTATAACAGAGGCTTCTTCAGAGATATGTACTATTGCTCAAGAATTAGGCAGGAATAATAAATAACAAAAGAAGAATGCTAGGTCAAAAATGCTTTCTAGTGTAGCAGTTTATTTTGTAATGATGAATCTTACAATAAGATTTTCAGGATCTAAGGATAACAGATATAAGTTGGTTAGTAGTGCAAGCTATATAACTTACTACTTCTTAGTTTAAACTTTGGAAAGTCCTCATTAAAGAACCAGGTTCTTCTGAAGTTTTATTTATCAACACATTAACATAAAATGAAATTGAAGACTTGATTTATATATTAATTGGAATGCAGTTATTATTTGTTCATTAAATGACCACTGTTCCCAAAGTTGTAATATTGTAAAACTACCTCCAACAAAAATCAAGCCAGGGCCAATTAAACAGCATATGGTGTGTTAAGGAAATCACTCTGTGCTATTCCAAGGTATTACTTACAGAAAAAGAAACATTTATTTAAATGTCCCATATGAATAGCCTGTCCTAAAAACCAGTGTTACAGTCTGGATATACTCGAGCAATAATTTGGTGATAAATATTAGATGATTACTCTCACCAAATACAAAGGAAAGCCTTTCAATTTGTTACCAATTAGGCATACACACTAATTTATGTTTATCACCTTTCTTCCAAATTGAAAAATCTTACTTCTCACAAACTCTCTTTTGTACTATAAGGGACAGACCTGATTCAAACCCAAAACAAAAGACAAGCAAACTGACATTCTCTCCATAGCCTCTGGAATTAATCAGATACATTGAACAGACCATTTTGGAAACTGAAGACAGTAACTTGCTTTTTAAAAGATACTTTTGTTCCATCTACATTTATTTACCAGCACAAAGAAATAAAAATAGCCAGAAGTAAAGTAGCCAAATCACTCTAAGTAGTATTTTTCAACAGAAGGTCCACAGTTAGGAATCATCTGCGAGGTTAAAACTGCCTATTTCTTGGCCTCACCCTAAATTCACTGAAACCTCGTGAAAATAAAAGCACAAAATGTGACCACACGGAAACCATGAACCGTAAAGTTTAGGTAGGGGGAAAAACAGATTGTGTAAGCAATTTGCTCATGAAGCCTCTTTGCATGTATTAGTTTGCCTTTTATTTAAAAAGGGGATTATGGGCAGCCCTGGTGGCTCAGCAGTTTAGCGCCTTCAGCCCCGGGTGTGATCCTGGAGACCCGGATTCAAGTCCCAAGTTGGGCTCCCTGCATATGGAGCCTGCTTCTCCCTCTGCCTGTGTACTGCCTCTCTCTCTCTCTCTCTCTCTCTCTCTGTGCCTCTCACGAATAAATAAATAAAATCTTAAAAAAAAAAAAAAACTTAAATAAAATCTTCAAAAAAAAATCTTTTTTTTCCTGTTAAGATATTTATTAGTGTTTATACACACAAGCTGCAACCACTAATTCAAAAATAGGAGGGTTTTTCCTCAATAAGAGTACATTCTTTAATAGGAATCTATTTGAATATGAATTCCATACAAATAGAATATATACTTAACACAAGAAAGCAAGGAAGGATTTTACATTACACAGAACAGACATTCAGTTGGTTCAATCACGGGTGAGCTACCCACACACCATACTTATGTCTAAGCATCTTACATTGTTGTTAGTTAGGTCATCACCTGGTATATAGTGAGAGCTCAAATCAGGTTAAATCTTTAAATGCAAAGATCTTAGAAGGCCTGAGAGACATATAAAATCATTACCTTATATTCAAAAGACTGTGGGATCCCAAGAAGTTGGAAATGATTAGAACAGGAAATATAGTGCACATTTAACTGACGGTTCAAGGTGGGATCTCAATGTTTCTTTGATGGGGAACGCTGGAGCTTGAAAAACCTGCAGGCACCTGCTGGAAGTGGAACTTCTGGCGTTACAGCTGTTTTCTGGGGTCCTCTTAACAAACAATTGAAAATTACTGGAATCCTGTCGATTTGCCAGATTTAAGAGCACATCTCATTGTACATTCTTTCTGTAAAAGAAATTTGCCTGAAGGCAGGACTGTAACAATTTTTTTATATGCTAAGTAGTAATAGTAAGACTTTTTGTTAAGTGAGATAGTAAAACTTTTTTTTTTAAAAAAAAACAACTTAGAGTTTGGTCTTCTTTTACTGTACAATGAAAATATCTCAACTGTTGTATCAAGCTTACGTGAATAATCAGAAACACAGATATGATTTTTGTATAAAGATTGCCATGTTAATTATAATACCAGAACTGGAAATAGAATTAGTGACTGTGGCATGACACAGACCCTAAAAGCACTAAAAATAGTCCAAACAATATTTAATGGCATAAACAATATTTATAATATTTTCTCAATTCTCAGTTGTATATAGAAGATAAGATCTGAATTTTTAAACATATATTTAAATATATGTGTTAAAAAGGAAGTAAATATAAAAATGCTAACAATTCTTACCTCTTAATTTTAGATAACTTAAAATTTCGTTCTCATTACCTTTCTAAGTGTTCTAAACAACTTAGAGTGAATAGGAACAGTTTTATAATCTGGAAAACATGTGTGTGTATTTAAAGAAACTCTTCAGGAAATTGAAAACTTTATGAGAAAGTAACTAGGAATCCAGTTAAGAATAGTCGGGATGCTGGAAGAATATATTGAAAAATTAGTGATTAGTGGCAATATCTTCATCACCTTGAAAAAAACTAGGGGAGAGCCCTGTCCTTCCATGCCCGACATGTGATGAGGGATTTCCACATGACAGGAAGCAGAGCAGAAGGGACATCTCTACATCTTTAGATGACATTTTTTCTTGTCTTCTTCTTTTTTTTTTTTTGCAGGGGTCAGAGAGGGAGTATATACAATTGGAACTCTGTTTCAAAGGATAAGGAAGTGGCCACATGGGGTTAAGACTACATGTAGGATCATGGCGCTGGCATTTTCAGCAAAGCTGACCCAGGGCAGGTGGGCTCGGCCTCCAGCTCAGTGTTCCAACTGAAGTGTTTCCTGACCCCACATCCTTGATGGCTGAGAGTTACTCTCTTGTTAAAGTGAAATATTGAGCCATGTGCTAGGATCATATACTTTGCTCTCAAAATATTTGACCAACAAAACAGGATTAAATTGTGTTGGCAAATGTGGGTTATAATGATTTTACCTATGAAGAGCTATTCATCTGTATGGGTCTTTTTTTTTTTTTTTTTATCATTTCAGATGTTGTTTGTGGAAGGAGAATGTGATTACTTGCCAAAATCTACATTATGTCATCTGCTCTGTTCTATAAACAGATTACACACACCGTACAGACATAAGTTGTGGGCTGTGGTTAGCTAATTATGTTTAATGCAAATACACACACATGTACAATTCATTTTAAAGGGATCAATTATAAGCACTATATTTTAGTTACAAGAGCTTTTGGAAATACCTCATCATAGCAGTATACCAGAGCCATTTGACAGATTTCTTTTATTAATGAATACAAACCATTCGGAATATTGTGTACAAAACTGGTTTTTGAGAAAGTATTCACTAATTACACAAATATTATGGGATAATTTGGTAAAATACAATTTATATTACACATAGATTTAGTCCAGGTGCATCTGTTGCCAAAACATAACATTTCTATTTTTATTTCAAATCTAGCATATAAACCATTTCCAAATATACTCATTTGACTATTAACACTAAACAACGAGGCATAGCGTTTACCCTCACAGCAAAAAATTTAGACTAAAATTTAAGGATAAAAGACGTTCGTTCTTAGAAAAAGTTAAAGAAAATCCCACCGTGTTGCACAGATGCAATGTTTGTATTGCTCACTCGAATTTCTGTTCACCCTGACAGACAATTCTCTTTGCCTACTCAACGTTTGTTCTCTTCACCTGTGGTGATAAAACCTGATTTTGATAGAGGTTGTATGTAAACATGTGCAAAATTACATTTTTTAGCCTCCCTGAAAGCTACAAGTGGCCATGTGATAGTTCTGACCAGTGAAATAAAAGCGCAAGTTTCCAAGAGTTGAAAATGCTTTCTAAAAGAGACTCAATTCACAACTTTTGTTCTTCTCCCTTTTCCTCCCTAAAATGCTGAATGTAAAGAATCCAATCTGTGAATATGGGACAACAGCAATGAATCTGAATGCTGTCCCCTGGGGTACCGGACAGAGAGTTGAAAGGTGCTATATCGCTGATGGCATCTAAGAGTCACTTAGATCAGTTCTGAGCAGCCTCTTTCTTTCTTTCTTTCTTTCTTTCTTTCTTTCTTTCTTTCTTTCTTTCTTTCTTTCTTTCTCTCTCTCTCTCTCTCTTTCTTTCTTTCTTTCTTTCTTTCTTTCTTTCTTCTTTCTTTCTTTCAATTTGTAAGAGTCTTGGAAATTTAATCTATCCAGTTGAGTATCTATAATTTGAATATCCTGTAAAATGAGGCTAAAATGCATTCCTTCCTGACAGAAGTACCAATTAATGATTGTTTATTGAAGTTTATTGTTTAGTAGATGTTGTTAAAGTCACTTAAAAATCAATTATTCCCAATTTTTGAAACAAAGAATGTTTGGGTGACTCAAAAATCTAAAGAATTTCTCTTACTCACCACGAAGCACATTGATCCTTGGGTTGAGAGGAAGATTTTTACTCCTGAAGACTATTTTTCCATTTTAAAGACTCTTCTTTATAAACCAGGTTTCCTTAATATAGACATTTATGAATAGGCTTCACGTATCCTAAAATTGTATATCAGCTCCAGTATTGTAAAAGACATTTAATGCCATAAATTGATGTTTATTGTGAAGGTGTTCATGTTTATCTTTAAAGGAAAAAAAAAATCTCGGTGGTAACCAAGGCCACATGTTCTATTCTATAGCCTAAAGAAGCTTATAAGGATTTCCACTGGAATTCATTCCTACTATGAAACGCATTGAATTAAAACGTCTGAATTCTCATATCTGATGCATAAATTAGTTATTAAAGCTCAGGAATTTAGTGAAATGTCAAAATCAATAGTTATATGAGTAAAATTTAAATGTACTTTGTTCAGCATCTCCTTGGAGAAATCACTGTACACCACAAAATAGAGATAATGGCTTTTATTCCACTCTACCATAATTACTTCATGTTTTATAACTATGTTTCAAGATCAAACTAGGCAAAGGCTAGGTTTACAGACTAAATGAATTTTTGAATATTTCTCTGGATAATACTAGTTTTCTTGGTTTTTTTAAAGTCCTAGAAACACATATAAATTCACTTCTAGTCCTAGAAACACATATTAATTCACATTGTTTCTCTTATATCAATTTTTAAACCTGCTTTGTTCATCATATTTAATCTCCTAATAATACATGCAATGCTTCATTATTGTCATCTGTACTGAACACTTGTGATGTAATGGGATAGTCCTGATAAGTGATAAGAAGGGGAACACAAAGCCAAAATGAGGAGTGAAGGCATGCATACCTTACTTATCATCATCATTTCATTTTACATAATTCTTTTCATCTATCAAGGGCAGGATGGTTCTCATTCATTTGGGGAATATAAATAATAGTGAAAGGGAATATAAGGGAAGGGAGAAGAAATGTGTGGGAAATATCAGAAAGGGAGACAGAACATAAAGACTCCTAACTCTGGGAAACGAACTAGGGGTGTTGGAAGGGGAGAAGGGCGGGGGGTGGGGGTGAATGGATGATGGGCACTGAGGGGGCACTTGACGGGATGAGTACTGGGTGTTATTCTGTATGTTGGTAAATTGAACACCAATAAAAATAAATTTATTATTAAAAAAAAGGGGCAGGATGGTGAGTAATTTCAAATGCCAAATTAAAGTGTGCCAGGTGAAAATTGGTGATAGGTTGGATGTTTGGAATTACCAAACAGATACGGAAAGTAATAACCTTTAAAGCTTTCATTTATGTATCTCCACCTGGATCACATAAAATATAGTCTATTGCCCTTTTCGTGCAATTTCCTAGAATGCTGCTAGAATTATGCTAATTTTCTACTTGAGTGAGGTATCAATACTAAATTATGTGAAATAAAGCCTTAAACCTCAGTATTCATTGTGAATGAGATCCGTGGGAATGAAATATGCCTAAACCAGTATGCAAAGTTGTACCCCTATAATAACAATGTAAACAATGCATAGTATTATCACTCCTTATTCCTACATGAAATTCTCAAGTCACCTTTATGTCTAATCTTATTACTGTCTGCCCCTCAGGTAGTGAACAGTCTAAGATGGGAAAGCTAGAATCAGGTTTGGAATAAAAGATGATGTAGAAGAAAATAAAAAGATGATGTAGAGTCTAGCATCATCTAGCAGATAAAAGACATATCCGTAAATGCCATACTTGCTCATGGCTATTGTGTCACCAATTATTCACAACAGATTATCCGCTCATTTAATGAAAAGTCACTTTATATCATAAAAGATCTCATTCTCAGTATTTGGTTTTCTCTCTTATGGATTTTTAAAAAAGATTTTATTCATTTATTTATGAGAAACACAGAGAGAGAGGCAGAGACACAGGCAGAGGGAGAAGCAGGCTTCATTCAGGGAACTCGATGTGGGACTCGATTCCGGGACCCTGGATCACGCCTTGAGTCAAAGGCAGATGCTCAACTGCTGAGCCACCCAGGCGTCCCTCTCTTATGGATTTTTTAAAAATCTCATTGTTAATCGACTTTACTGAGGCTTTTTTTTTTTTTAAGATTTTATTTATTTATGCATGAGAGACATAGCGAGAGAGGCAGAGACACAGGCAGAGGGAGAAGCAGACTTCATGCAGGGAGGCTGATGTGGGACTCGATCCTGGATCCCCAGGATCACACCCTGGGCTGAAGGTGGCGCTAAACCACTGAGTCACCCAGGCTGCCCGAGGCTTATTTTTATATACAATAAATGCACTAGTTTTACGTATATAATTTAATGAATTTTTGGCTTATATATACATTTAGATAACCACCACCTCAATCATGGTATAAAATATCCCCATCAACACAAAATGTTTCCTCATGCCTCTGTGCAATCTCCCTTGCCCCTAACCCAGGCGACCACTGATCTGTTGACACTGTAAATTTATACAGATTTAAAATTTCACATAAAGGAAATCAGATTTTGTGGTTTCTTTTTTTTTTCTTTTCTTCTTTCATTTTTCTTTCTTTCTTTTTTTTTTTTTTTTTTGGTTTGGAATAATGATTTTGAGACGTATCTATGTTGTGTGTAACAGTAGCTTTAGTACCTTTTAGTTAGACAGTATTCCATCATATGGATAAACTATCATTTGCTTATTAATTCACCTGTTGATAGACATATTGGTTGTTTACAGTTTTTGGCAATTGTAAACAACACTGCCGTGAATATTCATGTACAAATCTTGTGTGGGCATGTTTTAATTTACCTGGGTAATTACCTAGGACGGGGATTGCTGGCTCATATGGTAAGTGTGCTTAATTTTACTGAATTGTTTTCCCAAGTGGTTGTACCATTTTACATTCTAGCAGTAAGATGAGGTCATTCTAGTTCCTTCATAACCCAGCCACCTCTTGATATTGTCAGACTTTTTGATTTTAGAGATTCTGGTGGTAGATAGTGAGATTTTGTAATTTTAATCTGAATTTCCCTGATGACTGCAGATGTTGAGCATATTTTATGGATATTGCCATTGAATGTTGGACTGATAACACTTTTACTTTTGTAGGATTCCTCATTTACAGCTCTCTTTGATTAGGCACATATCAGACAAAGATATTGTTATCATCATTTATTCCTTCTTTCTCTGTCCAGACCCCTGAGTTTTCTAGTTCTCCCAGCCCT
This sequence comes from Canis lupus baileyi, assembly GCF_048164855.1. Classification (NCBI taxonomy): domain Eukaryota; kingdom Metazoa; phylum Chordata; class Mammalia; order Carnivora; family Canidae; genus Canis; species Canis lupus. The sequence goes on from NC_132865.1 coordinate 23,634,680, forward strand.
CTGAGATATGTATTGATTTAGTCAGGATCTCTATTAGATGGTACTCCCTTAGAGGTTAATACAGTTCTATTTTTCTTTTTTTTAAGATTTTATTCATTTATTCATGAAAGACAGAGAAAGAGGCAGAGACACAGGCAGAGGGAAAAGCAGGCTCCATGCAGGGAGCCTGATGTGGGACTCGATTCCTGGACCTCGTGATCATGCCCTGAGCCAAAGGCAGATGCTTAACCACTGAGCCACTCAGGCGTCCTGTTAACACAGTTCTAATAATTAGAGGGAAAAGGAAATTGCTTCCTCAGCATGAAAGAAATATGTACTTAAAAAATGTACACAATTCACAAATAAAATTGAAGATGAAGGGACATCTGAGTGGCTCAGTGGTTGGGCGGCTGCCTTCGACTCAGGTCGTGATCCTTGATCTGGGATCGAGTCCTACATCTGGCTCCTGCAAAGAGCCTGTTTCTCCTTCTGCCTATGTCCCTGCCTCTCTCTGTGTGTGTCTCTCATGAATCAATAAATAAATCTTTTTAAAAAATTGAAGATGAAAACTACTCCATGGGCTTATTCTGGAGTGTCTATTATGTTGATTTCTAGATAACAAAAACAACAAAAACATCCTCAGAGATTTTACATTTTATCAAGGTTTTTCAGGGTCATTTCCATCCATATAGTTTCATAAAAATACCTTGTCTATGCTTCTGACTTGTTCTTCCCACCCTCAATCTTTCTCAGTCCACCTGGATATATATTCATGTTTACCTTCAGAACTTTAGAGTCACACTTTAAGTTCTGTCCAGGCCACTGTAGCCCCTCTCTGTTGTTCTCTATTATTCTGGACTTCCCATTATTATAATACTTGTCAAATTGTGTAGTAGGCTTCTATTCATTTATCTGACTCCACAATAGACCTGTAAATATTTAAAAGAAGGACTACATTCTGCAAATTATTATACACCTAAATCATACACAGTATTTAGCATCAGAATTAATTAGAATTAAATTCTCATTTTAGCTAATAACATTAATATCTCTCTCATTCGTGATTTACCTATTTCACAGTCACAAAGATGAATAGAAAGGAGAGAAAAAACGTTTATTTTCTTTGCATTCAACTTATGCATGAATTAGCTATCCTAGGAGATTGTGAGCAGAGTCAATTTGGAATTTAATTCTGTCTGGTATAGATATCAGTACAGTTTCTTTCCTTTTTAAAAAATAGTTTATTTATTTATTCATGAGGGAAACACAGAGAGATGTAGAGACATAGGCAGAGGGAGAAGCAGGCTCCCTGCAGGGAGCCTGATGAGGGACTTAATCCCACAACCTTGGGATCATGATGCTCAACCACTGAGCCACCCAGGCATCCCAGTTACTTACTTTCTTTCTTTTTCTTTCAAATGATTTTATTTGTTTATTTGAGAGACAGAGAGAAAGAAAGCACAGCAAGCAGAGGGGAGAGGCAGGAGAGGGAAAAGCAGGCTCCCTGCTGAGCTCAATCCCAGGGTCCCGGGATCATGACCTAAGCTGAAGGCAGATGCTTAACCGACTGAGCCATCCAGTCACCCCAGTAGCTTCCTGTTCATTATTGTAAATGGTCAATAAATATTAAATGAATAAAAGAACAAAAAATTAACAAAGAAACACAAAATAAATCAAACTAGTACTCACCTTTCAATATACTTAAGTAAAATCAAGCAAAGAGAGAGAAGAATAAGAAAATTTCTGAGATAGAGATTCTTAAATATTTAAAAATAATTGTAACTTAGATTTCAGTTACTTATGATGGAATTTCAGAAATGAAATTTCCCTTGAGAAAGAAAATGGATTTGGCATGGCCTCAAAGTGGTTGAGAGGTACTAATTTATCTAAGTCCTGAAGAGTATCTTTAGATCATGATGGATTTCATATGTAATCAGTATTGGTATTTCTCTTGTAATTATGAATAGCACATGCAAGCTTGGAATTTTTGTCATCTTTTAGTGTTAGATTCAAAATATACAAGAATTTTTTATAAAAGCAATAATTTTTATATCATGGACTTTGATATGAAAAGCCTTTGTGAAAGAAAGCATAGAGGATGAAATAGAATGTTTTATAAATTCTCAATGGTCACAAAAGAGAAAGCAGGCCTACCAAAAGAATCAAATTCAGAAATTTTACAACATAAAATTTTGATTTCAATAACATTAAAGATCTAGAATAATTTTTAAGAGATTTTAGAGAAATACACAAAAAAATAATGACATTGTTTCAAATGTCTTTGACAATTGTAGTCCTTTGCTTTATACTCAAATTATTTTATTTTGAAAAGATGTACAATGATAAAATAATGCAAAAATACAGAAGAGATATCCTCAGAAGAAATGGTGTACTATTATTATTAAATCCTAAACATGTCTTCCATAACACAATTTATATTCATTGCAGTCTAGTATTTTATGGTTGATCTCTAGATTATAAAGTATATACAATATGTATAAGATATAGAATATTAGAAATACAGTAGTTTTTCCAACATCAAGTATAATCACTGAGACATATTCTCTATTAGTATCTATTTCTATTCAAAGGTAAAAATCCCTAGTTACCTGACCTTTCAAAATATGTAGTTCTTAAGTGTCTTTGCCATGGATAATAACAAGATTTCCAGTCCAGTTTCACTCACTGAATCCTGAGATGTTATCTGCCTTTAAAATTAAAGCTAGCTCATGGATTGGAAAAATTTTGTTAAAATGTCTAAACTACCCCAAACAATCTATACATTTAATGCAATCCCTATCAAAATACCAATGGCATTTGTCACAGCACTAGAGCAAACAATTCTAAAATTTGTATGGAACCACAAAAGATCCCAAGTTGCCAAAGCAACCTTGAAAAAGCAAAGCAAAGCTGGAGGCATCACTATTCCAGATTTCAAGTTTATTATAAAGCTGAAGTGATCAAAACAGTATGGTATTAGCACAGAAATAGACACATAGATCAGTGAAACAGAATAGAAAACCCAGAAATGAACCCACAACTATATGGTCGATTGATCTTCGTTCAGTAAAGCAGGAAAGAATACCCAATGGGAAAAAAACAGTCTCTTCAACAAATGGTGTTGAGAAAACTGAACAGCAACATGCAAAAGAATGAAACTGGACCACTTTCTTACACCACACACAAAACTAAATTCAAAATGGATGAAAGACCTACATGTGAGACAGGAAACCATCAAAATCCTACAGGAGAACACAGGCAGTGACCTCTTTGACATTGGCCACAGCAACTTCTTTCTATATGTCTCTTGAGGCAAGGAAAACAACTGCAAATGACATATCTGATAAAGGGCTAGTATCCAAAATATATAAAGAATTTATAAAACTCAACACCCCAAAAATGAATAAGCAAATTAAAAATGAGTAGAAGATGTGATTAGACATCTTTCCAAAGAAGACATGCCGATGGGTAACAAACACATGAAAAGATCTCAACATCACTGATAATCAGGGAAGTAAAAATCAAAACTACAATGAGTTGTTACATCACATCTTTCAAAATGGCTAAAATCAACAGTACAAGAAACAATAGGTGCTGGTGAGGACATCCTCACCAGAGAGAGGGGAATCCTCTTGCACTATTGGTGGGAATGCAAACTGGTACAGCCACGGTAGAAAACAGTATGGAGGTTCCTGAAAAAGTTAAAAATAGAGCTGCTCCATGATCAATCCAGCAATTGCACTAGTATTTACCTAAGAAATGCTTTAGTATTACTTAAAGAATACAAAAATACAATTTTGGAGGGATTCATGCACCCTGATGTTTATAGCAGGATTATCTACAAATTACAGAAACAGCCCAAATATCCATCGACTGATGTGTGGATAAAGAAAATGTGGTATGTATAGGCAATGGAATATTAGTCAGCCGTAAAAAAGAATGAGATCTTGCCATTTATAACAACCTGGATAGAGCTAGAGAGTATCAGGCTAAGCGAAATAAGTCAGTCAGAAAAAGACAAATACCATAGGATTTCACTCATATATGGAATTTGAGAAACAAAATGAATGAGCAGTACAGAGAACAAACTGATGGTTACCAGAGGGGAGTGGGTGGGTGGGGGGACGGGTAAAACAGGTGATGGGGATTAAGGAGTGCACTTGCTGTAATGAGCACCCAGTGACATGTGGAAGTGCTGAATCAGTACATTGTACACCTGAAAATAATATTATACCGTATGTTAACTAACTGGAATTTAAATTAAAAACTTCAAAAAAAATTAAAGCTAGCCTCCCTAGATAAATGTGACTTATGTTTAATTATTGTAATTTGAAAAATTATTTATACTTTGCATTCTTTCATTATATGACTGCCTCTTTGATGTGAAATGACTTTGATAAACACAACACTGCACATCAACCACATTGCTCCTGTGCATCTCAGATATGTCTTAGGTTTAGAAATTCTGAATACTAACATTTGGGAAAGAACAAGTCAGTAATAAACTCTATTGGGTTCCATCTCAATATTCTGTGTAGTCTATACAACTTCATCTGTGCAAACAGCAAATTCTACACAGCCTGCTTTAAAAAAAGCATTTTAATATTTCCTGAGTGTGATTTTATTAGAATGAACTACTCCCAGAGTAATTGCACCAGGGACTGCAGACAACTCTGCTTCCTGGAAGGATCTAATAAAGAGGGTGCAGTGTAGTGTTTAGCTAAAAGATTACCAACCCAGTGAGTGACTCAGGAATCTAAGAGTTTAATATCCTGGTCCTAATCCAGCAACGGATAAGCTAGATATCTTTCCTTGAGTGATATGTTTGAAACCTATTAATATTGTGCTTTACTACGGACAGAATTGTTAGGTCTAGGTCATCAGCTGAGATAAATTGCACAAATTCAAACTATTACCAGTTTCTTTCAGTAGCTAAAAGTAAAGCAGGATATTTTTCTACTGTCTATTACATTCAATTCTCTTGCTACCAAAACATTCAAGTGTAAATTGAGAGTTTATATCATTGACAAAGTACCCTGTCTCTCTGTGATTTGCAAGGAGACCACAGTGGTTTGAAAGTAATCATTGCTTTCGATTTCTAGGCTGCTTCACCTCAATTGGCAATCACTTAACCTCTCTAGCTATTAATTCGTTTAACTGTAAATTAATTGTATTTCACTTAAAAACTCTTAAGGTCCTTTCTTACTCCATTTTGCTATGTGACGTTGAATATCTCCAGAATGTACTAGCACTAGAGTATTGCACACTAAATTCTATGAACTAAAACAGACTGGTGAGATTTGTTATAGAAATAAATAAGAGTTTTCAAAAATATAAAAATGACCAATCAGCACATGATGAGGTGCTCAACATCACTAGTCACTGGGGAAAAGAAATTAAAACTACAGTGAGATATCACTTCACAGGCACTAGAATGGCTGTAATCAAAATACCAATAACAACAACAAGCACTGGGGAGAATGTGAAGGAATTGGAACCCTAATACATTGCTGGTGGGGATGTCAAATGGTATAGCCATTTTGGGAGACAGTTTAATAGTTCCTCCAAATGCTAGAGATGAAATCACTATACAATTCTGCAATCCCATCTGTAGGTATATACCCAAGAGAAATGAAAATATATGTCTACACAAAAATTTGTCCATAAATATTCACATCATTATTATTCATAACAGCCAAAAAATAGAAACACTCCAAATACCCATCAGCTGATGAATGGATAAATAAAATGTGGTATAGACATAGAATGGTATATTATTAAGCAATAAAAGGAATGAAGTACTGATACCGGTGGATACAACAACAAATGAGCCTTGAAAGCATTATGCAAAGTGAAAAAAGCCAGTCACAAAGATCACATATTGCCTGATGTCAGTTTTATGAAATGTCCAGGATAGGCAAATCCATGAGGACAGAAAATAGAGTAGTTAAATATAGAAGCCATATAGTAAATATTATGTAGGTATTTTTTAATGGTGTTGAGGATGATTTAAAAACATGGAGGGCACCTGGGTGGCTCAGTAGTTAAGAGTCCGCCTTCAGCTAAGGGCATGATCCTGGGGTCCCAGGATTGAGTCCCACATAAGGCTCCCCATAGGGAGCCTGCTTCTCCCTCTGCCTATGTTTCTGCCTCTCTCTCTCTCTCTCTCTCTGTGTCTTTCATGAATAAATTTTTTAAAAATCTTTAAAAAAAACATGGGAAACTGCTCTGAAACATTTAGGGGAAAAAAGTTGGGTACAAGATTTCATACAAGAAAGAAATATTGTTAGAAAGTTATGTTTTAGAAAGATGATAGATGTATCTAAAATTATGCTTTTCAATTCTAGCTAACTTTATTACACTGGAATTAAATGTGACTTTAGTGTTCTAACATTGATCTGAGGTCACATTCTTTATCATGAAGCATTTCAAAACAGAATGCAGTATCTGAAAATAAGTCATGCAGTTTTGAATAACATGGAACAACAGAAAAATTGAAAAATTTTAACAGCCCTTAATGGAACAAATAAGTGTGCTCTTTGTGCCATTTGAATTGAGAAATAATGACTATGAAACATTATTTTTATCTAAAAATCCAGGATTGTAATTATGCTCTATACAATCAAAACCATACCTCAACAAATTTTTATTGGTTACTTACTAATTGTCAGTTACTGCTAGACACAGCAAATGTATATAATAGAATCACTTCCCTCAAGGAATAGTGGGGGGAAAAAAAACATACATAAATAAGGAATTGTCAATGTGTGTGAATGGTGAAATAGTGTAATCCTATACAACTGAGGAAGCTGTAAGACACAGAGAAAAGGCAAAATTATTTTTGAGAGCATAAGGGAGATTGTCAGTGATTGTTTATGGGAGATGATGTCTGAACAGGGTATATTAAAATCAAGTAGGAATTCTAAAATCTGAATAAGGAAGACTAGAATTGCAAGTTCCAGGGAACAACATGAACAAAAGCAGTAAGAATGAAACCATTCTGAGATTGGTATTATTGTAGGGAGAAGTCCAGTAGTAAAGAGATGGAATATGAAATATGAAAAGTAAAAAGGACTTTGAAAGATAGTGGATGCCCTATATTTTAGGATTTAGCTTCCAGTAACTCAAAATAATATTGACATATACAAGACAGAAGTTTATTTCTCTCATACATAAGTTATTACCTGAGGAAACTAGTCTAAGGCAAGTTTGGAAGCACTAATCCTTATAAATTTAGGTTCTCTCTTGCTGCTCCACTATCTTTAGCAACCCACCTCACAAATTCAAAGAGCTGATCCAGCTCCAACCATCATACTACAATCTATCAGGAAAGAGAAAGAGGTAAAGTAGGACATGCTGCCTCACTCTAAGGATGCTTAGCAGAAATGGTACATGACACTCTTTCTTCCATTCCAGCGACCAGGACTGAGACTGATGGTTACAATGAACTACAAGGGAAGTTGGGGAATTTTACCTTCAGTGTGGAAAACTATGTGCCTCCTAAAAATGGGGGGAAGGGTTCTATTACTTAGGGAAAAGGAGAAAATGGATAACTAGAAGACAACAAGCAGTATATGGCAGGCCAACCTAGGAATCTTCTAATGAGTCATGTAAGGCATTGAGAACCCACTGGGTAGGTTTTAGGCGGAGAAATATGATCAGATTTGTTCTTTTAAATGCAAAGGGACAAAGGATGGATTAGAGAGGCAAGTGGAAAAACAAACAAACACACTGATTGAGAGGCCACTATGATAATCCAGACAAGAAATGGCACAATGGCAGTGGGTATAGAAGAGATGAGTTTCCAAAATAATCAGAGGATAGAATTAAAAGGACTCAATGACTGATTGTCAGAGGGTAAGGGAAAGAGAGGCAGAGATAGTGATTTTTAGAAAATATGGTAACATCCAATAAGACAGGAAATAATTCACATCTTGATTGTGCAGAGGTAACCTTTACATTTAGATCATGGTTGCTGTGCTCCTGTGTGTTTATAGGAATTTGGATGCTTTTTCAGAGGGGCTGTAAATTTGCTCAACTTTGACTATTTTAATCTCAGTAGAACAAGTCTATAATTTTGTTATAGTTTTAAATATCAGATCTTTCCAGATACAAGAAAGCAGAAAATATTACTAAAACTGCCGGGAAGGGTTCATTGTATGCCATTTAATGCACGCATATTTGGTGTTAGATTCTCTTACTTAATTTTACCAACTTGAATGAAATTAAACCAACTGGTAAGAGGTAAAGCTAGGATTTGAAATGGGGTCTATCCAATGCTTTTGAACACTTCATCACCCAGCCTACACAATGCTTTTGGGGTCACTGTATTTCTGAAATGGAGAGAGAAGAAAAAGTACACTAATGATCTTTGAAAATGTGAAAAAAGCAAGTATTACGTTCTAGAAGGAAACCAGGAAAGAAAGATAAGACATTAGTAAAATATTTTTCTCTGTTATTTCTCTATTGAAGAAATAATGTCATTGTTTTACAATTAAAGGTATTATGTGGATATACTATATGATATCATTATAGAAAGACAAAACTGGAAACCAAAGACGGGAAGTGGAAAGGTCAATCTTCCTGACATCAACACCTAGAACCCTAATGGCCAGTCCTGCCTCCACCCTTTCATGCTCACTTTACCTGAGGCAGTCACAGCATTATTGCCATGGACTGAATGTGTCCCTCACTCACTACCACCAAAATTCACATGTCATAGCATTTGTCCCAATATGATGATGTTTGGAATTGGGGCTTTTGAGTTTGTATGGTCATGGGAGTGGAGCCCCCTTATTGGGACTGGTGCCCTTAGAAAGGGACAGAGGGATCAGAACCCCTCCCTCTTCTGTACTGTGTGTGGACATAATGTGAACACTGGCTGTCTACAAGCCCAGGAAGTGGGCCCTCACCAAGAACCAGATATCCCAGCACCTTGATTTTGTAAATTCTCAGCCCCTAGAATTATGAGAAATAAATGTTGTTATGGCAGCCAAGCTGAGTAACATAATAATACAAGTGAAAGTCCTTAGTTATGTTCTTAAAATTGGAAAGGTATGTTTACAAAGAAAATGAAGTACATGCAAGGAATCCCAATAATGCAAATTTTCTTTATATTTACCCTCAACCCACTTTTCAAGCCATAGCCTGTCTATCTCAGGTTGGTAGCAGAAGGTCCTTCCTCACTAGCATACTGCCATCTTTTTTTCCCCTCTCTTCTAAAGTTCTGTCTGTCTTTCTACCACTTTACCTTCTCCAGGAGTCCTGCTTGCTTCTCCTTTTTTCAGGCTCCTTAAGCTAGCAGTTAACCAATTCCAAGCAGTTTTTGCCTGAGGGAACTGGTAGAGGAATAGAATTTAGAAGTGGGAGGATAGGGAGGGGGTTTGTGGCTTCAGTTCCTAGGAGGATGGAATTAAGAAAAGCTGACCCTCCAGTTCCCTCCTCAGAACAAAGTACAGCACATCTTTCTCTGGCTAACACAGATCATCTGGGTCGCATCTGTCTCTTTTCACTCTTTAACTAGAGATGAATTATCTTATCCTGAGTTAGAGACCCAGAAGGGTTGGGTGATGATCAGAGAGACATCTTCAAACTCCCTCACAAACTGGTGTAGAAATATCAGGCATTTAATGTGTTCCACAGAGAAAACGCCCTTTCCCTGTTTCTGAATTTAGAATGCATCCAGGAAATTTTAGCAGAGGTGTTTCCCTCCAGGAGAAGCGCTTAGGCAGTTAATTAATATATATATAAGTGACTGGTCAGTTAAAACTGGGATTAAGTGGTACCAACTATTTTCCTTATAATCTGGAATGCTAATTATGGCCTCCACAGCTGTGTAGAATTTTTATTCCCATGCAATTTATTAAAAATTACATGACATTTTATTAAACTCCCATGTGATTTATTATCAGAGGCATATTTTAATGATTATTGATATGTTATAGTCAATTCCATCCTCTACTCAAAACTCTTATATTCAAAATCTTTTCTTAGTGCTCTTGCCTATATTGCAGTATTCCAAAAATTAGCATCTTGTCCTGGGCCTTCTGAACACTATGCAATTCTAGAACTTATATCAATAAACTAGATTACCTGAGCTAAAGATTAGAACCATTTCTAACCACCTTTTTTTTTTAGATTAACATTTTTTTCCCTTTAAATGGACTTTTCTCCTATTCATTTGCAACATGTACTCTTACATCTGGAAATATCTAGCTGATATCTACAAATTATTAATAATAATTAACAACTGACCTTTATTGAGCACTTACTCTGTTTCAGGCTTTGTGTTAATCAATTGACAAATAGATTCTTATTTAGCTTCACAATAACCCTAAGAATTGATTTTTCTCCATTTTGCAGCTAACTAAATTGAGGCTTAAAGAGTTTAAGATACATACTTGAAATAATATAGCTATTGACCGTCTGGTCAAGAGTCTAAGCTATTTCCTTATTGTCTAATTAAGGGAGTGTCAAATTATATCCTACTGACCCTATGGACTGGTATACCACCTGCATAATATACACTGCATTTAAATTGGCAAATTCTTCTTTAAGTTATAAGATACTTAGAAATGCAGTCTAAGGCCTATGTTTATTTCTTGGTCTTTCAAAATGTCTATTTTTTTTCAACTGAGAAGTAGAAATACTCATCATATATACTCTCCACACAAAGGATCTTGCAACATGCTGTCTAAGAAATACTGAAAATTATGGCCATGAGTTACACAAAGCAACTCCAAGATATATCCATGTGCTTTTGACGAGAGAATGTGAGTCTTTGAATATCTAAACGATGGCAAGATCAGCACCAGAAGGTGATCAGAGGACGAGAGATTCTATTGTGGTTTTGGAGACCATCCAAATATATCAGATGTAAATCATATTTCTATTTAGAGCCTCTTTAATGTGTTTTTGTCCTTTTATTCTAAACATGGAAAAAGTGTACCATCATAAAATTCCTCTGTGACTTTTAAATAGAATGATAAGTCATTATCACTTTCATTATGGGTACATAGGAATGAATTTACTTCTGGATATTTTATTACCTTTAAAGGAGAATGAAGCTTCAGCTACAGAAATGTCATCTCCATAGACACTAAAAAGTAAATGTTGAATAGATTTTTAGTAAAATATGTTAATGTGTTGGTGTTGCAAAATTACTTTTGGACATATGCCTCCCTAAATCTTTCTGGCAAGCATAGGAAGACCAAAGATATAAAAATATGACATCAAACTGTATCAGAACTCTGAAAAAAATGTTTTCTTACAAAGATAGTGAAATACTTTGAGAAAATGGCCCCAAACTTTGTGACAGTGCTCTTCTTTATCCTATCTGGTGAGGTTTTTCATAAAATAGAACTTGCCACTCTTGACGTATATGGATTTTCCTAGAGCCTTCAAAGAAATCTGCATGTGGGAGAGCTCATCATTATCTAATCACCTGTGTAGTTATAATGGATAATTAAACTGCCCAACACTGACAGGATTTATATCAAGAGTAATTTTATTAAAGTAATGAAATTTGCCAAGAACCATTGCTTGAACTGAAGGACCATGCCCCATCTTTATTGTGTTTGTAGATCTGTGCCCATTCACAACTTTTTAATACATAACGTTAAACACTGAAATTCACAGAGTTCTGTCAGACATTTATAGAGTTTAAAGAAAAATTAATATGCATTTTGGAACAGAAGTGTACTTTGTGAACTTAATAAAATAATATGGAATGAAAAAATCTCTCGGCAACTTGTAGAGAATAAAAAAAACTATACAAACATTTATTGTTTTGATTAACAGTTTTTCACCAGAGAATTATTACTGATCACATGATATGGTGAAAACTCAGAATTGGAAGCCCGGGGTCTCAGTTTTAATCCCAATTCTGACATACCATTTACTTCTGAGTGCCTCAATTTTTTCACCTGTGACATAAGAATCATATTTTATAACCTCTAAATTTCTCCTCGTGCTCTGCAATTCTGTAGTGACCCAAGACATCAACACTTCCTTAGCTCCTTTCTCTAGGACATAACCACTAATTGCTTATATTCCTCAGATCTTATGTTATGTATATCAATAATTTATCCATAAATACTACTTACTGATCTTGATTTTTCTTAATTTTTCTAAAATAAAAAAATATATTTTTAAAGAAAATTTTGGACAGAAGATTAAATCTATAAACAATCTTTGGGGAAAAATCTAAACACACTAATTAAGTCTATGTAAATTAAGATATGACAAGTTTCATACTAAATGTTCCTTGAACAGCAAAGACATATTATTCTAATGTTAAACATGCAAAGAAAAGAAAATCCCCAGTTTTATTTATTAGTAATTTAATGTATACAGACATATGGGGCAAAAAGTTTCAAAGGGACCTGGATACTTTCATCTGTCTCCTATCATTCTGCTTGATGCTCCTCAGCATATATGGGTTCAAATTCTCAGCTATGTTATAAGGTAATATTTTTAATTTATTGCTCAGTAAATGTGTCCTTAGGCTATTTCTTTTTTTTTTTTTTCCTTAGGCTATTTCATGGGTCTCGGTGGTATGCAGGGATTGTGTAAATTTGATGCCAAGGATGAGATAGATATCTACATACAGCATTAGGAGTCAATAAATGTTGACTGACCTTAAGCAAATTTTGTCTGGCTTAAGTTTACCTCTCTTGCAAATATATTTAAAGTGCAGGAATTAAATGCTGCAAATCCTATTTGCTACTGGAATTTAGTCCTGTAAAGCCCTATCAGTGTCTGAGATTATTTTGAAAAGATGAAAGAAAAATCATATGTTGGAAAAAAAGTTTTGAAAACATAAGGTTTTGAAAAAGAAGAGCTGGCTAAATATCTAAAAGGTAAAACTTATATAGAAGCTCAAATAGAAAAATGGAAAATAAAAAAAAATAAAAAATAAATAAAAACAAAACAAAACAAAACAAAAAAAAATGGAAAATAGAGGTGTAAAGAACAAAAGTATAGACAATTACCTAGGAAAGTTTTTTTTTTTTTTCAGAAGACAATGTAAATTTTTAGTGGAATAGAATGTTTCTTAAGCTACATGCAAAGACACACAACACCCACATCTACACATACAAAGATGCATAAGTGGTGGGGGGTGAGTGTGAGTTCTTAAGTGTCTTTCCTAGTTGATTGGTGTTAGCGATTTAAACAAATAAACTTGTAATGGGGGGTTGTGGGGAGTAGTGTGTGTGTATGTGTGTGTGTGATTTTTTTACATATCTTTTAGAAAAATATATTAAGCTTTTAACCTAGTAATTTCATGTGTTTATTGTGAATTTCCTAAATTCTTAACTGTTAATATTTTAATATATGTTTTAGATCATTTTAAACTAAATAGCAGTTTACTGGTAGCTGAAATCTATTTTGATCATGAGTTGGATCACTAGAATCTCTTAATGGCATTTTAAGTCTGAAGTTTTGCATTACTTCATTATCCTGCTAGATTTACAATAGCCCATGAAATCATTATTTTAGAGTCTCATAATTTTCTTCTTTCTCTCTTGTCTTATATACAATTAGCCTTACTTTCCAATTATGAATCTATTTTATAAGTATATAACCTTTATTGAATTGCAGTATTTAACTCTCGTAACTCATGTAAACACAAATCATAAATCATAAAATCACAGTGTCAGTTTAATTACAAAACCAAGATACACAATTCTTAATTATAGATAAGTACTATAAAATACATACCTTAGTCTTAAAGGAACATCAAAGTTCTTTTTTTCTGGTATTTCTAGAAAAATTATAATTGCTTTTGATTTTATTCCTTTTTAACAAAGGAATAAGAAGCAATTCCATTATTTCTTGTTTTAAATATCTAAGTGGAATAAAACTATGAGGTTGGGAAAGGCACAAAAAATATTGTGTTGTATCATGAAATTAAAAAACTAGAGAAATAGTTGAGTGAATGATTTCAGATAATGCATTAATATTGGAGTATAAATAAATCAGCCCCAAAGGCAAAAAGGCAGAAAGGTGACCTAAAATCAAGTATCCTGCATAACTTAAAGTCTTTAATTAAAATAAAATAAAACATTAAAATAAAACATTATTGGGGCACCTGGGTGGCTCAAGAGGTTGTGTCTGACTTTGGCTCAGGTCATGATCTCAGGATCCTGGGATTGAGCCCATGTCAGGCTCCACACTCAGGGGTGTCTGCTTTTTCCTCTCCCTGTGCTCCACTCCTGCTCGTGTTCTCCCTCATTCTCTCTCTCTCTCTCTCTCTCTCTCATACTCTCAAATAAATAAATAAAATCTTTTAAAAATTAAAAAAATAAAACATTATTAACTTGTTTTGAGAGGCAACCATGGGCATTAAGAGGAATACCAGAATTTGAATTATAGAATTTGTTTGTATACACCAGTGACTTGGGAAATCTGTTAGTGAACCCAGAAACACCACACTGTAGAAAGCCATAGGATGTAGAGTGATAGGGAGTGTGATTGCAAACCCTAGCTTGGTCTCTTGTGAGTAACTACATTGGGTATATTTCTCACCAGAACTAACTAAATAACTAATTCTTCCCTTTTGAAACACTTTCTGCATGTGGATTCTGAGATACCATGTGCTTGTACCATGTTGGCTAATCCTCATTCTCAAAAGTTTTATTTGAAATGTCCTGAGCCTTTTCCCTGGGGCTCCATTTATATTTTCCCTGGCAGATATCATGTGATCCAAGGTCTTCAACCATCCCCTGTCACCTGATGACTCCCAGATTTATATCTCCAGTTTAAACTTTCTTTTTAATTTCAGAATCATATAGCCTACTGTTGTTTTGGAATAACACGAATATATACTTGGTACCTTTAATGCCACTGTTGAAATAAAGGTCTTGACTTTCCACCCTAATCTGATCCATTGATACATCAATAAATCATAACATAATCCACTCAGGTGTGTAAACCTGAAGCCTATAGCTCATCCTTGATTCCTTCCTTTTCTCAATTCATAAAAGTCACTCTGTCAGCAAATCCTATCAGTTCTACGTCAAATTCTATCTTATATCCACTTACTCCTCTGCTTCTGGTCTTGCTTCCCTGTTGAAATCACCACTACCCCCTTGGGAGTACTACAATAGCTTTCTCACTGTCCTAATTCCTAAATTTGACCCTGGGTAAACCATTCACTGTGGAGGAGCCACTCACCTTATAAACCACATTAATAACTTCCCATTGTGTTTGTAATAAAAAGCAAATTGATTTGTATGGCTCATTAACCTTACATAAATTAGTTGGATGTTGTAGTTTTCACTATCTTATCTACCTTCCTATTTCCTACATAAAATTTGTTATAATCATAAGGATCTTACAATTTGATTTTTCATGTATTCCTTGTATTTCCCTTCTCCCCAGTACGTAAGTTCTTTGAAGCCAGTTACCTTATTTATATGGCCAACTCTTCCACCTACCAAGAATTTCCTGGAATATAGTAGTGAATAAATATTTACCTAACCATTACAATCTTAATTTATTCACAAACTAAGAGAAAATATGCCTATATCCTAGTGTTCTTGAGAATGTTAAATAAGATAACATAGATATTATCACAGGATCTGAAACATGACAAATACTCCAGGAACATTACTTTAAAAATAAATACTTAAGCATTACTTAAATACTTGGACATTACTTAAAAAATAAAAATCCAACAGCACAGAGCCATCATCAACACCAACCAAAAATCATATCCATAGATCCAAGAGTTGTTCATAATGGTATAGTGCACAGCTTGGAAAATTATGGGTAAGAAAGATTTTTACATTTTTTTAAGTGGTTAAAAAAATAATATTTCATTACACATGGAAATTATAAGAAATTTACATTTTAATACTTGTAAGTTTTGGGGGGAAATAGACATGCACATAGACATATTTTACATATTGTCTATGTTGTTTTCTTGCTACAACAGCAGAGTTGAGGAGTTGTAACAGATACCTCATGGTCAAGACTGGGTTGTCATATGAGAATGGCTTATATCAGCACATACCTCTTCCTCTATAATGTGTATTAGTTTATCTTCATTTTGTTGATATAGAAACTGAACTTAGCAAACGAAATCTGAGCTTTACTCAAATTCTAGTGCCCAATCTGTCTCTCCATGTCATTTAACTTGATTTTTACAACAACCATATGATATAACATTATTAAAAGGTTACACAGCTCATAAAACACAGAGCCAGAATTCAACTTCTGATCTCTGTCTCTAAAGTCTCTTCTCTTTATTGTATTATTGCTGACTTTTTTCATGACTGTATATTAAATGTGTGCTATCCAATTTATTTTTTTCCATTCATAGACATGGATACAGGCGTCCTACAAGCTGGTTGTTAACATTTCTGACATTCTTGGCCATTTCACTCAATACACACAGAAAATTATTAAAGATCTTAAAGTGGTATAGAGGAGCCAATAACTGCAGGCTATGCATCTGATAAGTGTATGGAAAGCACTAAAAAAATCTTTCTTAGAGGACAACTCAATGAACCCACGACTCAGACATCCAGCCTGCATTGTGAAGCTTGATCATCTTATCATTTTCACCAGTTTGAAAGTTAGCAACCACCTGTGTCTGCCATTTGGGCAGCATGACTTCTAAAGGTGTATGTGAACAAGCAGTAAAAAACAGCTTTTAAAGTATCTGCTTATCGGTTGGAAGCTAAGGAACATGAATACTTAACATTTGCTTCTCCCTCTTCCTGCCCAGTTTAAATCATCACAGAGAAGACTTTCTGGCCTTTCCTCCCCACTTGCCAGGGATCCATAGGCCTTGTGTCTAAGCCCCCATGCACATGCACAAGGCTACCATAGCTTATTGTGTGGGTGGGTTTTATGGTACATCCACTTCCCCTACTTGGCTGCTTGAAAGCTAATCCATCTATCATGTATTTCTACAATTCGTACATACAGAACAAGGCCTGATATTTAACACTCTATAAAAGTATTTTGTTTCTTCAACGTAAACCACTCCAGTGGTGACCTAAAGCAATGTTTTGTTCCACATTAACATGTTTTACAATTCTATCAGGTTACAGATAAATACACAGAGCAAACTGAAATCAACTGCAGGCAGAAATGAGCTGAGCAATGCTGTAAGGCATACTGAAAAACAACTTCAAATGGTGCTAGAAAGAAGTTATGAGTTAGAGTGAGTTCTCTCAAAAAAGTTACATTGAAGTCCTATCTCTAGGTCTTCAGAATGTGACCTTATTTGGAAATCAGGTCATTACAGACGTAATTAGTTAAAATGAGGTTATCATGGAATAGGGTGGGTCCCTTATCTAATATGACTGGTGCCCTTATCAGAAGACAATCTTGTGAAGATGGAGAATCATGTGGACAACGACATGTGTCAATCGTGGCAGACTTGGGAGCTAAATAGCTGAAAACAAAGGGGTGTCAAAATTGCCAACAAAACACAGAAAGCTAGGGGCATCTGGGTAGCTCATTCCGTTAAGTGTCTGACTCTTGGTTTCAGCTCAGGTCATGGTCTCAGGGTCATGAGCTCAAGCTCTATGTGGGGCTCTTTACTCAGTGTGGAGTCTGCTCTGGATTCTTTCTCTCCCTCCTGCTCTTTCTCCAATAAATAAACAAATAAAATAAAATCTTTAAAAATAATCACCAAAAGCTTGGAAGAGGTAAGATTCTCCAACATGTTTCAGAGAAAGAATGTCCCTGCTAACACCTTGATTTTGGTTTTTTAGCCTCAATAACTGTGAGACAAATAATTTCTATTGTTTTAAGCCACCCAGTTTGTGGTGCTTTGTCATGGCAGCTCTAGGAAACTACTAGAGTAGGAATAGATAGCATAGTGGGGAAAGCAAAAGAAACTAGGAAGACAAAAACAGTCTCTCATGCTGCCTGTGTTGAATAATAATGTTAATACCAATAAAATGACTGTAATTGTCAGAGAACTTCCTATGATCAGACACTGCTTTACAAGCATCATATCATTCAATTCAAACAGTCCCATAAGATAAGTTTTATCCACGGTGTGCACCTCTCAGGGTGTGGGGTGGGAATGGGAAGGAGGGAAGCCCTGACTGGAGCATTGCCAACTTCTATGATATAACTGTTCCTACCACCACCCATTGAGAGCTTCCTCAGTGACATCAACCAGCTCACAAAATCCCTGAAAATTTAACATTTGCTCTCAAGATTCAGTGTGATGGCTCCATCTCATCCTGGATATCGTTAACCCTATTAATTGATGAATGCGCTAGGTTTGGCAATATCCAACAACTGACCCAAGAGCATCAGGGTGTCCAAGGTGACAACAGCCCACTGTGCCACTAGACTCTGCTGACAGTACAGATAGGCCCTGCCAAATCACAGACTCAGCCCCAGACTGTGACACTCATAATATGTGCTGGTGCCTCACATGGTCTCATTCTCAACAGTACTATGTTCATCACAAACACAGTCATACGATCATGGAATCATGGATGCACTTAGTAAAGTACACTTTGCTTCTCCATGTAAGAAAACTCAGAATAACTCATCTAAACAAGAAAAAGATCTGTTGCTGAACAAAAGCAACATACTATGCGTGGCAGGTCTGGCAAAGTAAGAGAAAATCAGTTTCAGTGCTTCTGGCAAGACCTCAGCTCCCCTGATTTCTTGATTTTGTCTTCACAAGCTTCCTAAGCTGGCAGCACTTTTTGCCACATAATCCTGGCATTCTCCATACTAACACAGACATCACCTGAGATTATCGACATCAGAGGGATGTGATTACATCCTTTGCAACCTCTCACCTATGGTTTCTGTCACACATTGGGTCTTGGAGAGTTGCAGTTTTGTGGAATGATTTGGGCTGCTCGTCATAATCTCTACTATCCATTACCTATATTTATTAATCTATAATTATTAATCTCTATTATCTACCCTAACAAATATTTACTTAAAAAACGGTGTGTTTATTAACACAGCTTCAGGAAAAATGCCAAGACCCCCTGCCATCCAGTTGCAGTCCCTAAGGAACTGCTTTCAACTAGCACAGAATTTCTGAAACAATCGTTGATCCTTGATTTGGCACTGAGCCTGTCATAGGGAGTCAAACATTCTGATGTATGATAAAATTAGACCTTCTACGGATATCAGTACTGGCTGGTTTAAAACTTATTACTACAGCATCAAATCAACTTGTTCTAACCTAATGAGTGGTGTTTAAAAAACAAAAACAAACCAGGAAAGTAATTTTTCAGAGGCTACTATTTATTTTCTTTTAGTAGAAAGTCCAGTGCAGGGATTTAATGTGTATTTCCTACACTTATTAGAATCTATGAACCATCTGTTACTACAGTTCATTTCTAAGTTTAAGGAGAAAAAGAATATAAGCACCTAGAGGATCAATGTATATGTCATTACACATGATTAGTTATCCAGTTCAGGAAAGATTACCAAAAGATCTAGAAGAAATCCTCTACGAAACATTGGGAAAAGAATAGATTTTAAAACCCCTACCTTTTAAAGGACAGCCGAATATGCCCTTGCTTCAAAATGCAAATTTCCAGCCTTTTCTGATAGAGATTAAGATCTGCAAGATGTCCATGACAATTATAGTGGAGAAAGAACCTAAACTGTATGACTATCAGAAGAAGGTTAAGCAGGGTTCACAGGTTTGTTCTAGTTTGTACGGAAAGATCAAATGACAAGGTCCCTAACCACATTAAGTAAGGAGGAAAATATAATAAAATGATTTGTCCTTTGTTGTAATCACTCTCTTATGTGGCAGGCACATGCACGGAGACCCATGAAGATAAATGGGCGCCAGCTTACACTAACTGAACCTGCAGAGGATGCCCTGTGCTCCAAGAAGGCATTGTGTCACTCACAGAGGCACTAGAATGCTCACTTCAGCCAATTCTTGTCTTTCTGAGCACTTTGTAGTTTCTAATCAAATGTGCACTTTTGTTAGTTTTCCCTCCTCTTAAAGTATGTCTGTTTCATTCATCTTTGTGGAGCTGATATGCTCTGCAGGGCTGTGCATCTTTAAATAAATGAAGAATTGTAGTTTTCCAATATGAATAATTTAGATGAGAAAATCCTTACCCTTGTAAGGATAATTGTCTTAATTCTTCTAAAACGCTGGTACCTACTCTTCTTTAAGTCAGGAATTATGCTTTATCTTATTTTATTCTCACAACCAACCTATGTGACAGATGTACTTTTTCCTTTTGGTTTTAAGACTATGCTAAAGCTTACACTTGTAGAATTCTCTGCTTGAGTTGTTTCACAATTAACAACCAAATCTGGGCATCATTTATACAAAAGTCAATTCAGGAATCAAATCATGGCTCTGTCTCTCCTTACCATCTGACCTTGGACGAGTTAACTATCTCATCTCTTTCATCTTCAACATGTGGAAAGGAAGCGCCAATCTCATCAGTATTTTAGTTACTAAAATAAATAATGCATTAAAACACTTACAAGATTGCGCCTGGCCCTCGCAAAAAATAAGTGTAAATGTGAGAAATTATTCTCTACTTAATATCTACATCTCTTTTAATTAAAAATAATTTCCCGTTTTTCCTTAGAGTAGTTTTATCTTTGATTACTTAGCAGGGAAGTGATTTCTTATCACATCAACTCTTGTATGTTGCTGGAAGAACAGAACACCATGTCTGTGAAAAGCCATGAAAGATTCTGCTCAACTGACCAAAAACGAGAATCTTGGAGACATATTCACTTTAAGCACCTTACAACAGAATTCACCAAATTTTTCCTCATTTTTGAAATTGAGGCGGGACATCTGAGACAATTCAACTCTCCTTTTCAGAACTAAGCAGTTGCAGTGTATACAGTTAGAGAAATTAAACACCCATCAGATAGCATCACCATCTCAAGCAGCAAGATGCTTAATGATCACAAAAGAGGAACAATTAGCTGTGGTCCGAGAGCCATAGGTTGCCACCATGGGTTAAGTTAGCTCTGAAATTTCATAGTTCATTATTTAGGTCCTTGTTCCTGTAAAAGCACTTGCGAATGTATAACATTTTTAAAAACATTATGCCATCTTTGAGGATTGACTCCTTTATGTATTAATGAATAGTCTGGCCTGTCCATAGAAAGTCTCTCTGCGCTGAGGAAGCACATCCTGGATCAGGTTTGATGTGACTTTGGTTTTGTTTTGTTTTTTTAAAGATTTTATTTATTTATTCATGAGAAATACAGAGAGAGAGGCAAAGATACAGGCAGAGGGAGAAGCAGGCTCTATGCAGGGAGCCTGATGTGGGATCGATCCCGGGACTCCAGGATTACGCCCTGGGCCGAAGGCAGGCATTAAACCGCTAAGCCACCCAGGGATCCCCTTGATGGGACTTTGACCTAAACCCAATTACTCCGAAAAAAACCCACATTTCATTTTGCACAATAGCAGATGTCCATGAGTGAAGAAGGGGGTATTAGAAGACAAAAGAAGAAGGAAAGTTTGGGAAAGAGATGGCATATTACTTAGCTGCTTTGAATGCAACAAATGGTCAGGGTTCCGTGGCCTACATTCCTTTGACATCTCCGGCCCAGACATCCCATGACCTACATTTATTCTTTTTATGTTGATGTCATCTTACCCAGAAGCCAGATCTTGATTTGCTCTATAAAATGTATCCGGCTCAAGCTGTCCCTGCCAGCAACCACAGTTTCCATTTCGTGTTTGAATTCAGTGGATCTCTTATTGTATTTTCTTTTCCAGGATTATCCCAATTTGACAAATCATGAAGTCTCATTTGAAGTTTTGACCAAAGGGAGAGCATTTAAACAGTTCAGTTCAGCTGTCTACAAAGCTATGATCAATCCACTTTTAAGCCTGCCAGCAATATATATGCTTTTAAAATCATGTTTAGCCTAGGACCATATGGGAAGAGCTATGTGTGTATATGGGAATATTCTATCTTTTGTCTTTGTTTAAGGTACTTTCAATGCTTACTCCAAAGTCACATTTGGGAAAATAAACAGTACTGATGCCATCTTTGACATGGCACTTATTCTTACGTTAAATGTATCTTTTAAAGGACACATGAATCAAAGTCTTCACTCATTTGACATTTCCCAGAAAGGTTATTATAGCTTGTGAGCTTCCCTTAGCATTCCTAATCGATTAATCTTAATTACTTTTATCAGTTAAGGAAATCATCTATAAGATTATCTGGTTTAAATGAGCCACAGCTCGTTCAATGTTCATTTTTAGTAAGCAAATGATGTAGGTATTGCTTTCTGATCAAATATGTAGTTTCTAGGACTTTCAATCATCAAAACTGATGATTTTTCTTTTGTTTTGTAGCTTTACAGAAGCCAGAATGGAGGCAATATCATCTCTGTGTATTTGGCAGAACTATTTTCAGCTTTTCTCAATTAACATTTTGGGTAGTGTACTTCAGAGTGATGTTATCTGACTTAAAGTAGTTTTAAGTACATTAAATGGATCTTTTACACCACATCACCGTGAACACATTGGGGAGACGTGCTTTTTTGGAAAACTCAAGGTGCTAGATCCCTGATTCAAAGAGGAACATTTCTCCTGTTTGTTCATTCTAGTTTACTTTCATTTTTAAATATTTTAGGTTAAGTTTAAGCTTTAAAAAATAAGTTAGTTTTGAAAATTTAGACACATTACTAATACTTAGGAATTGGTGAGGCCTTGACTTAAAACTTTCTTTGTATTGTGATTTCCTTTGGGGTGTATTTTGTTAAGTAAAACTTGTTAAAATTTTTTGTTAACTAAATTTTTTCTTAAAAAAGATTTTTTTCACAATGAAAAAAAAAGAACTTTGGTGTTTGTAGTACCAGCTATAGTTCTTCTAGAGTGCCCTTACTGAGGTCAGGTCCCATAATTTTTTAAAACGTTATCAACAGGGATTGGAGGAATGCAAGTTGCAAGAGGGGGTAATGTTTGCAAGCAATTTGCTGTCCCTAAAAGTGACTGTTCATTTTATTTTGAGAAAGTTACCCAAATTTTATTTGAATACCTAAGCATCAAATAAAAACAATATTTTTAAAAACAACTTCATAACAGAGGACAGAGGATCACCATTAACCTGAATGCAGATGTTTCAGAGTGATGTTTAATGTTCTCTTGGTAATAAAAAGTATTGTATGTAGTTGAGAGGGAACCATTTCACCCAGGTGAGATTTTGATTTGTGGGGTGCAGCAGTAGAGGGGAAAGAGTGGAGATAAGAAAATTCTGCTGGGCATAAATCTGTAGATCGCAAGTTTGAAGGTAGATTATAATCACCTGGGAGTGGGTTGCCTGGGTGCCTCAGTTGTTTAAGCGTCTGCCTTTGGCTCAGGTCATGATCCCAGAATCCTGGGATTGAGCCCCGTGCTGGGCTTCCTCTTCAGCAGAGTCTGCTTCTCCTTCTTCCTCTGCTTGTGCTTTCTCTCTCAAATAAATAAAATCTTAAAAAAAAAAAAAAAGAATCAAAGAATCACCTGGGAACTTATAAAACCCCTCCACACCCAAGCCCCACCTAGGAGGTTGTGAATCTTTGGATCTGAGGGAACGTGAGCAATCTAGAAGTCTAGCTGCTAGAGGACCAGGGAAATGAGAGCCTGAGGAAACAAAACTAGGACGAGGGAACTGTAGTCAGAGTTCCCCACTTGAACTGCCAACGCACCCATGAGAATGGCCCATGAAGTGAGAGCCAGCTTTCTAAATTTCAACTAACCCCTCACTCACACATCCCCACCAACTCCAAACCAATAGCAGCTACAGGGAGTAGAGGGCACAAGAGCCAGGAAGAAAGAGGATGCCAACTACTGACCATCCCCTCACTTACCTCAAGCCTTCAGGCTTTAAGTGACCATTAACTGGGGAAGGAAGGAACTTTCCATCAGGTAAAAGTTGAAAGGCAACATTAAAATGAGACTTTAATGACTGACATAAGACTGTTCTTCAGGCTGAAAGGATCGAAAAAAGCCAAGGACCTGTCTGAAATTTTATCTATGGGAGGATGTGAATACTAGGAAGTTAGACTTTACACCAGAGTTAATTATTTCTTTTTCCTTAGAATACAGAGAAAGGATGTCTGTCCTCAGCTCAATATTCAATAGGGCTTGAGAATTAACTAGACCTCTGCAGAGTCTGAGCAATGGTGCCATTGTCTCACCAAAGCCAGCAAAACCTGACCGGATCAGGACCTGCTGTTTGCATCAAAATCAGTGTATTATTGGATAAAACTTCAAGGAAATCCCCTAGTGAGAAAACAGAGACACCAGAAGCCAAGAGAAGGTACTGGGGAAGGTATTGATGGAAACAAACAAACAAACAAATACTCAGGTACTTGGGTGGCTCAGTGGTTGAGCATCTGCCTTTGGCTCAGGTCATGATCCCAGGGTCCTGGGATTGGGTCCCACATCAGGCTCCCTCTGCGTATGTCTCTGCCTCTCTCTCTCTCTCTCTCTCTCTCTCTCTCTCAATCTGTCTCTGTGTCTCTCATGAATAAATAAATAAAATCTTAAAAAAAAAAAAAAAAAGCAGATACCAAGTGTTGAGAAAAAAATAGGTAACTAGCTAACTAAATAAATGTGATGGTTGGTCAAAGACAAAATGCTAGGATGCCTGGCTGGCTCAGTCAGAAGAGTATGAGACTCTTGATCTTGGAGTTGTAAATTTAATCCTAGAGATTACTAGGAAAAAAAAGACAATGTGCTCTATTCCCCTCTTTCTTGTTCATAGAATTCTGGCTGGGGTTGTGTGTGTTGGGAACAGGGACAAGAGGGAGGTCAGGAATATTTCCTCATATATGCATGTATTTACTTCCAAGCTATCATTTTGTTTATTTACCACTATATTCTACAATTTTGAAATATATAGAAGCTCATTTCTAGTTTTTGTTTTTAAGACAAACTTACTGCATTTTATTTGAAACATGGGAAACCTAATATAATTTTTCCCTTCTAGAATTTGCAATTTAGGGTAGTTTATTTTTATTTTCAGTTCAGTCCCTGATGTGGCTACTCAGAGGCTCTTTGAAATATCTACAACGGGGAAAAAGTAACCTTTGCGAAATGGCATGGAATCAATAGTAATGTCATAGACAATTTCAAATGCTGGGTTAATTTTTTAAGGTTGATTTATAATCAAAGGCTGAAATCTGGAAAAGACCAGGAAATTACAGTCATTGCATCACTCAAGAATTTTCCATGCCGTGAGGGCAGGGGAAGATGACACAGGCCCAGAAATGGCAGATAAAATAGTTCCAGAAAATAGATAAGGGTGGTTTTCTTGTCCAAGACTGTACGCCTCTCCCAGTCCTTTGTAATGACATAGTGAATTTTAATTTCAGGGGAGCAACAAGTGCTAGCAGCTAAAACACCTGAAGGATGTAGTGATCACTTTGGAACAAGGAAATTAAATGACAGAAGACAGTCTGGTTAAACAACAACCCCTCCCCTCCCCACCCTGAAGGGAAATATATGTTTCAAAAACCTTTTTGTGTTGTGGAATTTCAAATATTTCCTCCTAATCCCCAGGGCGTCCACATTATTATTACTGTATTAACATTATTTACATTCATGATTTTTTTTTTTTTTTTTTTTTGCTCTCCTTGAAGCTCCAGGTGATTTAGTAACTTTAAATTGGCCCAAGCTAATAATCCTAAATGCCAACATAAAGACATGATAACTCTGCTGCTCCTAGTTCCTGAGGGAAATGCACAGGCCATTTAAATTTTCTGTGCTCTCGGAAGTTTGGAGGGACCATGGAAAATTGCAAGGATCTTTCAATCCTTTGTCCTTCTGGTTCTAGCAATATTTATAGGCCACATCTTGCAGTTCCTACCAACACTGAGATTATGTATAGAAACCTACTTTCACTTTCAGAGTCTCAGGGAACTGCCAGAGTCATGAGGCCAATAATCCTCTGCTTTGTGGTGAGACAGGGTAGGGTTCTTATCTCTTCCCCACCCCCACTCCACCCCCCTAGCAGAGGGATGACAGAGATGCTTGATGGAGTAGAAAGGGTGACAGACAACCCTCCTCCAGGAACCTGGGCGTTAAGTCCTTTCCAAGTGGGGACTATAACACCATGGGCACATGGCTCTAACCCTTCCACTGTTAATTTTATGATGAGCAACAATGACCAAATTAGATAAAGGGCCATTCAATTTTCCAGTGATTCTTTTTTTTTTTTTTTTAAGATTTTATTTATTTATTCATGATAGTCACACAGAGAGAGAGAGAGAGGCAGAGACATAGGCAGAGGGAGAAGCAGGCTCCATGCAACAGGAGCCTGACGTGGGATTCGATCCCGGGTCTCCAGGATCGCGCCCTGGGCCAAAGGCAGGCGCCAAACCGCTGCGCCACCCAGGGATCCCTCAGTGATTCTGATGGCTGTCAAGACAACCAAAATATTCCTAGGATGTGCTATCTCTCCCACCCTCAGCCTCACACTTAGCCTCATCTCATAACATTTCTTGTGATTAGGGAACTCTGATTTACTGACCTGGCATGCCTACTCAGGACTATTAAAGCACATACTTTTACCACATCTTAATATACTCAGGGAAGTGCTCTCAAGGGAAGTAGTGACAAGCTTGATCCAGACTTGGGAATAAACTATGTCCTCTATTTTGGCTTTGCCAGATTTTTAATCTTGGGAATAAACAGTCCTGTGACTATTTCTAAAACTGTTCAGAGCTGCTAGGGAATAAGAAGTATGATGAATTAGCACTCCCCCAAACCAAAAATGAAAATACAATGTTTATGCTGGCCTTCTTTCCTGTAGGTCCACTCCTTTCCCTTGTCAAAGCTGGAACCATATCCCTGAGTAGTTATTTTACAAATACGTGGCATGAATCCAAAGGGGAACTGGTCATTGACCCAACACAGCAAATTTACTTCTCCCTCCTAGAACAGCACTAAGGGATGTGTGTCTCCTTACCAATGATTCAGCTCTACTGGCTTCATACATGTAGGATAAGTCGGCTATAGATATAGAAAAGTCTAAGAAATACTTAGAGAATTAGAGGCTCTGTTGGAATCTATTATTATCTAATAAGATCTCAAATCTCGCCTTTAAAAAAAATCAAACGGAGAAACTCATTTGACTAACACGCTAGGTTATAGTAACATTTAGTAATTGCAAGCCCTAAGATTTCTCTGGGAACATAGAGTCAAAGCTTATTTTGAAAATCTTGTGTGCATTGCTAATTGGTAGATTATTTTATTATCTAAGCTTTTTCAAATGCTATCTGCGATAACAATGCATCGTAGATGCTCTCAAAGAGCACTCAAGAAAATTTCAGGATTCTAGAAAGAAATGGGTTCCCAAAATAAAATCAAATGTGTGAATAAGATCTTTTTTTTTTTTTGTATCAGGTTTTCAAAATGTTACGGTACGTATTGTTCCTAAATATCTTTGATGATTTCCAACTGGTGGTTACATCTTTGTTTCTTCTGTTTTCTATTTGTGAAAAATGTGGCAAGAAGAGATAAAACCAAGAGGAAGAAACTTCAGATGCAGCGGAGAATCTGTATGGGAGATCTTTGGGATGTAAGTTAGCTTCAAACAGTTGATAAGTGCCGTGTCACCCAGATCAAACGACGTTTAACAGTAACAGCATCTCTGCTATTCGGAGTTTTTGCGCTTGGAAACTTAAGAAAAAAAGCTTTTTTATTCGTGGAGCTGAGCATTTCAACAGGAAACTGTTCAGCCACTAGAAAGGCACTTTTTTTTTCTGACACAAATTTTGCCATTGTGCCTTGACTGACAGCCATCCCACTGTCTATAAACAATCCACCCGTTGCCCCAAATCACCATTCGGCTCCCCATCCAACATTTAAACATTGAGTGGTTTTGCGCTCAATAAAATTCCTTTTCATTTGGCCCTAGGTTGCCATGTCTCTTCAAACAGAGACAGAAAACCATGGTCTGTGTCAGACAGATTTTAATTTTCAGTCCTCACCCATTCGGGGGAACTAGACACAGCAAACAGACTCTGCCCCAAAACCTAGCAACCTGGAGTTTAAACAGCCAATGCATCTGAGTCCCGGGATGGGGCCCTGGACCTGTTCACACATGAATAAAGAAGATTAAGATTTCCTTTCAAAGACGTGAGGCCTTTTTGACAGCCAGTGTCAACAGCGCTGTCTGCCTTCAATGTGAACCAGTCTTCTAGCACAGATTCCCACAGGGAGGTCCTGCTGATTAGCATGCTCCACACTGCTGCTCCATGTCAGTATTTAATTGAAGAATAAGGGTGTAAAGTTTTGCAAACTCTTACTTATCCACAAAGAAAGGATAACTTACAGGAATTGTTGAAAGAAAATACCAGCGAACATGAACACCCACCGGGAGCATTTAAAAAGTGCAGAACAGAGCAGGGAAGTGAAGAACGGCAGTGATTTCTATTATCTAATTGCAGAGACGTTAACAAAAGCTTTGTAGTCCAAATGCATGTTTTGGAGTCACAAAAATCAGCTCTGCTCCTACGTTAAGAAAGGCATAACTTTTCCTTCAATCGGGGTTATGCATTTGTGGACATTTATTCTGAAAACGTTTGACAAATACTCTCTGTCTTCATAAAACAGTGGGGGGATCCTTATCCAATGATATTACTGAAATTTTAAACACCACTTCTTTGCACATAGCACTTGGTAATGCTGAATGAAGTAAACTAGGGCTTTATTAGTGAATTTCATATCACATTACATATCCTTAATAAGAGCTAAAAAGGAAAAAGAAAGCCATGTCTACAAATGTCAGTTTCACCAATTTAATGATCAATGACAAGTTCAAACACTTAAGTGTGTTAAAATATAGACCCTTTCTGCTTTGAAATTATATACTCCTATTAATTTACACGTCTGAATTGTTTGCGGAGGAGTTAGAACAGTCAAGTTATACCTATGTACAAGACATAACTATTTTTGATTATGTGACAAATGTTTAGGCAATTTGATGTCAACTGTTTATTCTCTGAGGCTGGATAAGAATGTAAAACTAAAAATGTGCTACCCATGTGTATATGTATAGATGTCGTGTTTCCTCACCAATGGCACATGCACATTGACTTGCTTTTCCAGCGGTGGTAAAGGAAGGTGCACACTGATTTATCCATTTTCATTCTTTTATGAAATATTTATGTATTGATCACCTGCTGTGCACCAGGGACCTGGGTAGTAACTGGGAATAAAGGGGTGGTATCCCAGAGCCAGCTCCTACAGACATGTGGGATACAATTGCGCTCTTCTCTTCCCAACTCTATATTTAGTGTCATCATTCTGGTAACTTGAAATTAGCTAGAATGGGAGTATTTACACCACCACAATCAGCAACACCACAAATCAGGGCTTGGTTTTTTTTGTTTTGTTTTTTTCAGAGTCTGTTGGGAAACATTTGCTGGCATATCACTGGATAGAGGGGTAAGTAAAAAATTGATAAGGTTCCTGCATTCCTTGGTCCTCCAGCCACCTGTTGGGTAGTTACCCTTGCAAACCGTGAATCCAGCAATAATCATGCACTTGTGGTAACAGAGCAGGAGAGCACTACAGAGGGATTGAGTCTGAAGATTTGTTTACTGGGATTTCAGCAGAGCTGGTACAAGGTGAGAATGTCTGGGAGCCAGGATCAGAACTAGACCAAATGGTAGGAACTGGAGGTCAAATTGAGGTGTGGACTCTTCAAGGCCAGGGTGAGGCCTAAGCTATCATAAATTCTCAATTCATGAGGCAACCATGGGGAGAATGAAGAAACACGAGGTCTGAGCCGTCAAAACTAAGGTGGCTTTCAAGCTACAGTCTAATCTTGCATCAGTGTGTTCTCATTGCTTCCATCCCTAGCACAAACTTCGGCTGCCAATTAACTGCCTCCTAGTCTAGCCATTTCCTGATGGAAACAGGGTGCTCTAGGGCAGTTTTCAAACTAATATATATGAGTATCACCTGGAGGCTTTATTAGATCACAGATGGCAGGATCTCAGCCCCAGAGGCTTTGATCTAGTAGGTCTGGGGTGGGGCCCAGGAAATTTGTATTTCTTTTCTTTTTTTTTTTTTAAGATTTTATTTATTTATGATAGTCCCACAGAGAGAGAGAGGGGGGCAGAGACACAGGCAGAGGGAGAAGCAGGCTCCATGCACCGGGAGCCTGACGTGGGATTCGATTCCGGGTCTCCAGGATCGCGCCCTGGGCCAAAGGCAGGCGCCAAACCGCTGTGCTACCCAGGGATCCCGGAAATTTGTATTTCTAAAGTGCTATTAGGTGATAATGATGCCACTAGTTCTGGAATGGCCTTTTGAGAACTGCTGTCTCACTGCTTTAGAATTGAATCAAACAGCCCAATGTCACCTGTTTCAGAAGACCAATGATCCAGGCTTCACTTTGGGGGCATGCACTATTTGTTTCTCTTTATTGCAAGGGGCTCGTTAATGGGTGGAAAAATCTTCCCCAATGACATGGGAGCAAATGAAATAGTTAACTGTAACACATTAATATGTTCTGTCTTCCACATCATTTGGTCTTCACAGGGGGGATGCTATTTTGGAGCATATCCGTAGGATCCTTTGAATTTGACATCTCAGAAATTTCCTAGAACAAGTAAACATGTCCTATACAAAATGTAGCAACCCATACCAAAAAAACCCTTTATTATTGGAGCGGTGACCACGACATTCATACTTGTGCGTGTATGTCAGTAATTATTGTCTGGAGGAAGGAGACCACATATGAATTCAACCAATCAGACCTCAGCAATGCTCCCGGTCCAGCCGGCCTCCCAGAGCTGTATTTTTACATCAGCCATGAGACCATAACAACCAACTCTAATCACAGTCACTACAGCATAGGTCATTTTCAAAGTATATTGAGGACTAATAAAAAATAAGTTGAAAATACTTCTTTCATGACTAGGAAAGAGCAATTTCAAAAGATGACACAAAGGGACACACAGGCCAACCTCTGCTGATATGCTTTTGCATCCATCCCCTACATCATTCTCGCTGTATTCTAGCCAATTCAGCTCAGGGGTCACAGAATTGGGTGTCAGCCAAGGGTGACCTCATTTGTAGGAGTAGGTGACTGTAATGTTGTTTCCTTTGAGTGGTTATCACTGTGGCTCCTTTGGCAACATAGAAGCCTGTCACCTCAATACTGCCCATTGCTTCGCCACCATAGCTGATTGTTTTGGCCCTTCGGGATCTCTTCACCTTCAGAAGTTGTCTCTACCTTCAGATGCTTACGCCCTTAGAGAGGCCACAACTTTAAGTGGAATATTAGCTCAAATGCAAACATAACCTGCCTCACAAAGCTAGCACTTTCTCTATCTCTATTGATTTATGTCAAAGACTCAAGTCATTATTAACCAAATTTTTTTCCAGAAGTATACTTTTACTGAAATCAGATATGATATTTGAACAAACTGAATTTTATTTGTTGATATTTAAAAAATCTCTGACGGTATCTCAGATATCATAGAGAATTCAGCAAACAAACTGAAGGAAAGAGAGGAAAGAGAACTCTGTGAACTAGAAATAAACAAAGGCAGAGAAGGAGAGCCGGGATTACACAAATCAACAGTGACAGCATCAAAGAACTTTCTCTTAAGTTATACTGTGCACGGTATTGATGCAGAATCTTTATAAATATCTGTGTAACAGATGCTGCCTGAAAAATATTTAGAGTTAGAATTCTGTTCGTTTTAACGCATCCAGTATCGGCATAAAATACATGATAAAATATTTTACAGCTTCAGTTTTACAGGGATTCATTTTAATTTAGGTTAGCTTGAGAAAATTAAAACAAGCAGTTATTTATGTCATGAACATGTATAGGATTTCATGAATGAAATTTTAATTGATAACACGTTTTTCATCTAATTCATATCATTTCGTATGTTTCACAAATAGAAGTCAACTTATATTTTAATTTACTGAAGTGAATGTGTCTAGACATTGAACGATTATAGGGAAACACAGAGATAAATATAAGAGATACACAAACACTCTGGAATTGATTCTGTTCTCAGATTTCAGCTATTTATAGGAATTCATTTTCCGACTGAAGAGCACAATCTGGCAGCAGTCAGGGATTTGTCGTTTTAGAACATAATTCTACCACAAATAAAAGTACTTTTTATTTATTCATTTCCATAATTTGTTCAAGCAAATTCAAACCAACTTTGAGAACCATATGCATTGTTTCTAAAATTCACATAACTTCATAAAGCGTTTCTCCTTCAGTGTGGTTCATATGATCCGCCTCTTGACTATGGTCCTAGCAATGAAAGTATTTTGGTCTCCCTTAAAATTGAGGCTCATGTGACTGAACATACAAGTTTGCACTTTGGAGGTTTTTCTTTATCTCCAGACAGAATCTTGTTTTTTTTTTTTTTTTTCCATCTAGAATCAGTGTTTGAGCCTGTCTTATCTATACAGGAGGGGAGGTAACAGCAGGGACATACTGGAGCTGGTGCTTAGTGGCTTCAGAGAGCTGGTCACTCAACCCTCAGGAATTTTGCAAGCTAGTTGTTAAGCACGGCTATTATAAAGTTTAAATTATAAGAGCTTATGAGCATTTAAATTTTGCTAAGAGGATAGATCTTATCTTAACTGTTCTTAGAATAAAATAACAATAATAAATAATGAGAAAATAAGAAAGATGGAGGAAATTTTTGGAGACGATGGATAAGGTTAATGGCATAGATTGTGGTATTAGTTTCATGGACATATATTTATCTCCAAATGCATCAAATAGTTGTCCGTTAATTATGTACATCTTTTTTGCATATCAAACCCCCCCTATAGGAGTGCCTGGGTGGTGCCATTGGTTAAGCATTTGACTCTGACTCTTGGTTTCGGCTCAGATTGTGACAGGGCCATGAGATCGAGTCCTGTATCTGGCTCTATGCTGAGCATGGAGTCTGCTTGAGATTCTCTCATTCTGCCGCTCTCACTTGTGCTCCCTCCATCTCTCTCCAAATAAATAAATAGATAAATAAATAAATAAATAAATAAACCTTTTTTTAAAACCCCTGATAAATAAAAAATTATATGCCAAAACCAAAAGTAATATACACAAAAAATTCAACACTTTCTAATTATTTTAAAATGTCTATTTCCTATTTGTTAGATTCTAAAGTACCATGTCAGCTCTTAAAGCTGGAATGAGACAATTCTCTTCATGTTCATTGATCATCAGTGAATTCTCTCGTACACAGTACGTATTCCTTTTCCATCTGAGTTTGTAGGGATACCCTCCCTAATTCTCCATCATATAATACGTATTTAAGAACATTGTTCCTGGGGATCCCTGGGTGGCTCAGCGGTTTCGCGCCTGCCTTTGGCCCAGGGCGCGATCCTGGAGTCCCGGGATGGAGTCCCGCATGGGGCTCCTAGCATGGAGCCTGCTTCTTCCTCTCCCTCTCCCTGTGTCTCTGCCTCTCTCTCTCTCTCTCTCTCTCTCTCTCATAAATAAAAATAAATTAAAAAAAAAAAAAGACCATTGTTCCTTAGCTTCCGTGATTGGAGGAACAAGAAAGGCAAGGATTCCATTTGCAGGTATGAAAGCAGACTTTTCCCTTCTATTCCAAGTCCCAGCACAAGAGTCTACACTTGAATTCTTTAGAAGATATTGAAATAGATGACATGTAGGCAGTCAGGACACTCACCCCACCTTGTTTTACACTCCTAAAGGGCTAGTCTTGCATGATAGGGAGGTGAAAAACTTAGCTATTACTTTCAGAAATTCTCAAAACTTTAGAATTATAGACCAAATGTCCCCTTTTTTTCACTATCCATCTGTTGACGTGTGTATGTGCAATTCCGTCAGGACACACATACCCATAGCTGCAGGTTGTGTTTCATCTTCATTTGCAATTAGCCTAATGCATATTGTACCCTAAACTTTTACTGGGTGATGGTATTAGTCTCTTTCAAAACTGAAGTTCATTGCAAAAAATTAATTCATTCTAGAAAATATGATAATTCTGCAAACATTTTTCTACAATCATACCTAATAGGTGAAAGTTTAGGTTCAACTTTAGATTGCATTTCTTCCTAACCAACAGTCTCAACTTCAAATTGTCTGGTACATTTGTGCATTTGTTATCACCACCATGTCAACCCTCACATTTGCTTCCCGAGCCCCAACAAGATCCCTCAGAGAAAGTATTATATATTCGTCAATATCCTGGAGCTTTGAAACTCCCAAGTGCTTCTACCATTTGAGCCGAAACTTCCTCTCTTCTTAGATTCCTGTCACTCAACACAAAACAAACAAATCTTTGCTTAAATTAGTCCATGTGTGAATTTTTAGGGTCATTTGTTTCAGATTCCAAAGACTTCAAGTCTCTTAGCTAAATTTTGGCATATCTTTACCCAAATGCCAGTAGCCTGAAATCTTAATTGTAGTGGTCCCTGGCCTCAGTATCAAATGCTCTGTAGAATTTGGGTATCTGTATTCCATTCATTTCTCTTTCCAGAACATAGCAGAAGTACAAGAATAACACTTTCATTGGATGTGGGCCCTAACGTAGCTGTTAATTTATGGCATTTATAGGAATCTGAAGTTATTCATCATTCAGTCTATATTTTTGGAGTTGATCATACTGTTAACATTTGCCGGGTATCACTCCTTGGCATTCTGATTTGTTTTCACCAGATAAGCACTGACATCCTTTATTAAATCATAAATAGGAAAAATTATGAATATTGTTATTGAGATCTTTGAATCAAAAAAAGACAATATGGTATGTTAGATATAGTCATTCTTCAATTTCTCAGGC
Source organism: Canis lupus baileyi (assembly GCF_048164855.1). Lineage (NCBI taxonomy): Eukaryota > Metazoa > Chordata > Mammalia > Carnivora > Canidae > Canis > Canis lupus. The sequence goes on from NC_132865.1 coordinate 23,669,405, forward strand.
TTTATTGCCTTTGGGAAAAAAACAGCACTTAGATAAAAATAAAATACTTTAAAATTTCTGTGATTTTCATTAGTGTGGAGGTAGACGTGGTCATTCTTACAACTGATTCAATGATTTGTGTGAAATGATGAAGTCTTAAATATATCCCTTACAACCTCACCTGCCTACATATAGTACAAAATTGGTTGCATTTAAAAATTAATGTTCAGAAAAATTAAAATTAAAGTTCAAAGTCTTGCCTCCTACCATATTTCAATAATGAGTTCATCACATTATTCACCTAAATTGTCAACATTACACTCATTCAACAAATATAACCAGGGCCAACATGTGACAGATGTTAAGCAATACATCAAGTAGAATCAGAAGCTACATATAAAATTTATATTCATTGCACCTACCTAAATATTTCAAATAGCTACCTCTATATGGTGTCATTGGAAAACCATACAAATGATATTCTGAAACTGGTGAACCTGAAGTATACGTCAAAATCTTGAAAGTGTTGATAAATCATTTTCTTCACATTTCTTAAGAAAATGGCATTTGAAATGGACTTTAAAAATGGTCTAAAAGTAGAAATCTGTAAGGAAGAGGGAGGCAGCTGAGAGATTCAAAATAAGGAACCATGGCACTATGTGAAGTCTAGAAACAACTACTGAGTCAGAGTTTTTGATGATTCAGCAGTTGCTATAGTCCTTCAGGACACTTGACAGGGGCCTGAAAGTCCCCAATGTATTGGTTTGGTTTCGGGGCTTCTGCTGGAACTCCAGCAAACATACCTGCTGCTTAGAGACTGTGAGCTTTATCTTACCTATCTGAACTTTATGTAGAAGCCATTAAAAAATCTTCAACAGCCCAGAATGCTTCATTTCCAGAGTCACCCAATCATCTAGAATCTTCTAAGAATCCTCCTGCTCAGTTCCCTCTTACACTAACTCAAGAGAAAAATGCAAGCATCCAAAGTGGATATCCCAGAGAATAATTTAAAAATTAATATCTTCAGGTCATATAAATAAGCAATTTAAAAGCAATTTAAAAGTATTACATGTCAAGCCCATATTTTATAAATGCCAGATATTGATATAGTAATTACAAATGAATTATATCTATGGCACAGGGCCAGTATGAACTAAAATTTTATGTTGAAGAATCTCCAATCTAAAAAAAGACAAATATTTAAACACAAATACCCCTTAATAACAATAACAATAATCTTTTATAGACAAGTGCACAAACATTAGGGAGAAAAATCACTACTACAGCAATAAAAAAAATCAATGACATACTTCTGAAATTACTAAATATTTTCCAAATCAAAATACCCTATTTTACGATAGCTAATATATGGAAACAGCCTAACTTTCCATTGACACATAAGTGGACAAAGAAATATGAATGAACAGATGGAATATTATTCAGCCACAAGAAAGAAGGATATCCTGCCATTGAAGCACCATGAATAAATCTGGAGGGCATTAACTAGCCAAAATAAGTGAGACGGAGAAAGATAAATACTGTATGATCTCATTTGTATGTGGAATCCTTTAAAAAATGCTTTTAAAAATCAAACTCATAGAAACAGAATGGTGGTTACAAGGGGCTGGGAGGTAGGGAAAATGAGGAGATGCTGGTCAAAAGGAATAAACCTTTACATAGAAGATGAATAAGTTCTGAGGATAAGGTGCCGCATGGCCAATTTAGTTAATAATACTGAATTGCATAATTGAAATTTGCTAGGAGAGTAGACCTTAAGCATTCTCATCTCAAAAAAAAAAAAAAAAAAAAAAAGGAAAGAGGAAAGAAAGAAAAAGAAAGAAAGAAAAGAAAAGAAAAGAAAAGAAAGAAGAAAGAAAGAAGAAAGAAGAAAGAAAGAAAGAGAAAGAAAGAAAGAAAGAAAAAGAAAGAAAGAAAGAAAGAAAGAAAGAAGAAAGAAAGAAAGAAAGAAAGAAAGAAAGAAAGAAAGAAAGAAAAAAAGAAAGAAAGAAAACTATGTGTGGCATTAGATGTGTTAATTAACCTGATTGTGGTAATCATTTCACAGTGTATGCATGTATCAAATCATCATGCTGTATACTTTAAATATATACCGTTTCATTTGCCAATTATACTTCAGTAAAGCTGGGGGGAAAAAAGAAAAAAAACGTTGCCATGTTTTTACAAAAGATGACTTCGAATGTATATTCAAAAATGGCCTATTTTGCTTGAATAGTACAATTGGGACAATTTTCAATCCCTGTCTTCTAAAACACCAAAATTATAAGCATTATATTCCAGTTGTAAAAATGTTACTGTGCTGTTAATACTTTATTGGTAACACAGATCCACTATTAACCTTGAAACTTCTTTTGCAATTTGTAAAAAGGACATCATTAATACAAGGACTCAAACATTCAGTGTTTCATGATTTAAACCAAAAGTATTCTTATGTTTCTGGTAAAACAAAATACTCAAAGTCACTCTCTGTTAGTTGATGTATATCTGTGACTGCTTTCACACCTCATTTGACAGAAATATTATGAGGTCTGAGTTGGTATTTGTGGACAACTCTGTATATTTTTCTCATGGCAAAGAGCCAATAATAATTTTACATGTCTACCACTTTTTATGTAGAGCTGTCTTTGAAAAACACTTGCCAAAATTACCTCGATGGAGGTCTAATCTTATATGACTGCCAATGAACAGACACTATAGACAAAATATAAGGGAAGTGGAGGGACAAAGAAAAACAGAAGAAAAATAATTGGACTTAAACAAAATTTTAGGCCCCAAATCAATAAATGGTATATTAATCAAATATGAAAACAAAGCTAACAGGAATATTGATGGGTCAACTTTGATGAGAAAAGATTTTGCAAGTAAGACATGTCATGCATTCACCAGAAAGTTTTCAAGGGATTTCTAAAAGGACAGTTTCCAGTTATCGGTCTCAACAGGAATAACTTTTCCCTGGGTCTTCAAAAAGAGTCTTGCCTAGAGCTCCTGATAGAGGCGGACTTTGATAAGGCATCTCCTTTGATCTAGTAACTGAGTTTAACCAATGACCTGATACATTTCTTTTTTTTTTTTTTTTGACCTGATACATTTCTGCTCCTTCTTGCCCTATTTTCATATGCTTAGTCCTTCTATCTTGAGTTTGCTGACCCTCTCAAGATTAATCTATTCTGAATATCAAGCTAAGAGAATGGTTGTTGCACTTTGGTATTTAAAAAGTTCACAGTAAATGCTAGGATAGAATTTTACAAACACATTGAAAGAGAATATTTCAAATTTTAAATAGACTCATGAAGTGATTGCTTCACTGTCAGTTTGACTCATAAGAACTCAAATTTTCTCAAGTGACAGTTTGGTTGTCTGGATTTTACCCAAGTCTTCTAAATTTGCTTCCTTTATGGCTAATCTAACGTGACCAGATCACATGTTCTCCCAAGATCCAAAACAGAATTATTTTTTCTTTTTCACTTTCAAAGGGTAACACACCTCACAAAATTTTTTCCAGAAGGTTTTCCCTCAGAATTGAAAGATTATCTATTTAGATATTCTCTGCTTTATATAAAGTATACATTCCTGAAAAAGAAATAATTACTTATTAATTCTGATTATTTTTTTCCTACTTCTCTACCTCTCTACTCTAGTTCCTGATCCTCAGATTACTTTTCCTCCTGCCCTTTAGATGTCATTGTTTTAAAGGAAGGCATTCTTCACTGATTTTCTTCTCAGTTGGCCTTTCTGTAGCAAATCTGAATCTTGTACATTGATTTACTTAACACTTATTTACTTATGACTCTCTAATGTTTATACTGAGCCAAAATTTCTTACCAGAGTGCAAGAGCCATATATCAACTGCTTACTGGATATCTCCACATAAATGTCTTATTGGTATATCAAATTTGATGTGTGCTAAAATAAATTTATTATCTCCTCCAAACCTGCTTCTATATACCTATCTCAAAGAATGTGTTTGTTCAAACCATTATAATCTCACATCTGGATATTGTAATAACCACTATTGAGTACCATGCCTCTGATCTCATGCTTCTTTGTCTGCAATCCATTTTCCATGTGGCTCCTATTTATTCTTTCAAGAGATACTAAGAGAGTACAAACTGCTAGGCATTTTTTTAGGCATTGAGGATCTCAGTGAACAATGACAACAAAAAGATCCTGCTCCCATGGGATGTATATTTTAAGGTAGTAGACAATAAAATAAGTATATAATTTGTTAAGTTGTGATAAATGATGTGAAAAAACATAAAGATGGATACCTAAACATGTCATTCTGCCTATCAAAATCTTTCAATGACTCTCCTTTGCATTCCAGATAAAATCTAAACCCTTTTTCTTTGGCACACAATGCAAGCAGATCTAGTTAGCTTCTTCTCTGTGTGAATGGCTTCAGCCATACAAATAAATTCTGCATTATTCTGTTTTCAATGCCTGGAAACTTTTCCTGCTTGTCACTTTTTAAAAAACGTATTTCTATATTCCCTGACTTATTTTTGCCTTCCCTTCATTAAGAAGCCTTCTGTGTGAAACTTTCTCACTCAAGCTGAATTAGGCATTCAATGGTCCAAAGCTCTTTTTTATACTTAAAATTTATATTACAATGTCTATCTCGCCACTTGACATCCACTTATCTGAGGGTAGAAACAATTTCTATTTATAGTATCTAGCACAGAGCATTGAACACAATATGCTTTCATTTGAAGAACTAAAGGATTTTTTAATAAAGTTGAATTATATGTTAAAAAATCAAGTATCCTAGTTTTGTTGTTTCAAAGATTTTTTTACTCTACTCACAGGCTGACAAGATAGACAGACTATCAGTTTCTTGATGGAAAAAGACATAAGACTCCTGAGAAAAATACAAAAGATAATTTATGACTCACAGCAATTTCAATATCCAGAGTATCAACAATTTGTGCTGTTTCCTTGAGTCCCAACTTCCACAATGATGGTAAGAGGGCCAGGTGATGCCTGTGCATATAGAGGGTCATAGTACAGGACGGGAAACCAAATCTTTTATAATGGATAGTAAACCTGTCTGACTTTTGCCCTTAAGGAAGACTTTTCTTTATTATATTGGACTTAAAAAAACCTGTCCTTTGCTTTGTCTTCCAAGGCAGTTTGCTATACAAACATCCTTGAAAATATCACTGAGAGCAAAGACAGTCAGGTATGGTTCACCAGTGTGGTTGTAAGAAGTGTAGAAATGTGAAAGACCCATGGAGAATTGTCTCCTAACAACAGTAAATAATTTATCTTGTTGATATGGTTGTTATTCATTTAAATGTTGTTATTTAAGGTAGGTCAACAAGAATACTGATGTATTTAAAAGAACATCAGAAGAGAATTTCCTACGGTGTCATCCTCACTTGCTTTCTTTTTAAATTACAACAAAGTCCTCCCTTTTCAAAAAAAAAAAAAAAAAAGAAAAGAAAAGAAAAAGAAAAAAGAATCTCATCCAAAGCAATACAAAATATTTTAGGAGTTGTTTCCTGAAGTACCTCTTCCCATTCTTGCTAACTAATTTAGTTGCCAACCATAACAGAATACTAATAAGGTGTCAGAGATGATAAATCACTATAAATATAATGGCCAATATTTTTCAACAGTATGTAGGGCAGACATGTTAATAAATATTTTAAATCTTAAGCTGTACCAATCATATAATTTGATCAAGCACTATAGCTTGTAATAGAAATTCTAATCCACATTTCAGAATTGTTTCTATCTGTTAAAGCTACATAACAATCTGTGATTCAAATTTATATACCAGGTCCTCATGGTTTTCAGGACTCATTTACACATCATGCTTTCATTATACTTATAAAGATATTATCACCATTAAATTAAGATTATCACCTGTTTTTTACCGCTTTATTGAGTAAATTAAAAACAACCTTTTTGAATAAGACCATATTGGCATTTATGTTTCACTATACAAAGAGAATTACTTTTTAAGAGGCATTTTAGATATTTTGTCTCCATCATAGAACAGAAATTGCTTTTTATAAACTCATAAAGTAAACATTTATTTTGAGAGGTAGAAGTAGGATATGCATAGTCAGTAATGTCAAATTGGGACTAAGTCTCAGAAAGGTATTAGAAGGTACAAAATTGTTAGAATTATCAAATGCTGTTGAAGAAGAAGAGATGGATGCATTGGATGGCACAGTTTCAACCAACAGATTCAATAAGTCTAATCGATTATAAGATGTCATTAAAATAATAAAGCAGATATGGACAAACTACAATCTGCAGACCAAATCCAGTGCATTCTATTTTTGTAAATGAAGTTTTACTGGTATATCATTATAATCATCCATTTATTATTATTTATCATTAGCATTTATCATATCATTATTTTTGCTCATTATTGTTCTCACTGCAATGGCAGAATCAGGTAATTGTAATGGAGATCATATAGCCTAAAACACCAAAAATATTTACTGTATGACTTTTTACAGAAAAAGTTTACTGACCTCTGTAGTAGAAAAAGGCAACTCCAAAGGTTTTCTAAATGTCAAGGCCAGTTAGTCAAGTTTCTTGCTAATTTATTTTATTTTATTTTTTAAAGATTTTATTTATTTATTCATGAGAGACACAGAGAGAGAGAGAGAGGCAGAGACACAGGCAGAGGGAGAAGCAGGCTCCATGCAGGGAACCCGACGTGGGACTTGATCCCGGGTCTCCAGGATCAGGCCCTGGACCAAAGGCAGGCACTAAACCACCGAACTACCCGGGCTGCCCTTTCTTGCTGATTTAAACAGAAAAGAAACTTGTTCATGGCCATTGAGGAGCTTACAGACTCATCAGGGGGTTTGGAAAGTTGATCTTGGCTGCCCACCTCAGGAGTAATGTCTAAAATCAAGTTGAGACTGACCTAGGTAGACTACCACCACTAGCACTAAATATTGCAGCTTGCACCACTATACTCTTAGCCCTAGCCAATGGAGCCCAACCTGAATATCACCACTTATGTCACTGCTTATGTGATTATTGCTGTTGCCAGAAAGTCTCTGAGGCAGGTTGGCCTTACTAAAGGAAACTTAGTTCATGTGCTGCAAAGGATTCTCAGACAATTGGTATCTGGGATTTTCAATATCTTTCTGCATAAAGATCATAAGATAGGGCATTCTCCAAAAATGAGAAGGAGTTTCAGACTTTGGGTGACTTAAAATCGTAACTTTAACTATAATGCCCACTTGAAACTGCCTGGAAATATTATGGCATTGGGTCAATTAACAGACATTTCTTCTTGTATGATACCACATGAAACACAATAGGATTACTTAAGATATAAATAATAGATTCAAAAGACTTACAAGGGCCAGACAGATAAATGAAAATAGACTAAGTTAAAAATAAAAATTGGGAGTGTTAGTGACAGTGGTAAGCAGGAGAGCATAAGATTAATCTAAAGGCAGTCAATTGCAATTATTTTGCACAAAATTACTATGTAATTTTCTCCAAGTGAACCAACCCTTTGAAACGTGGATTGAATTTCAAATGTAAGACTATAATACCTAATAATTAAGTCACATGACTTGTGGTAGCTTAGACTTTGAATTTTTATTAACATGTCTGCACTAGTACACAAATAAGCTGAAAGGTTGTAAATATTGGCCAATATTATTTATTATGACTATTTGATTGGTTCATTTATGCTTCTAAATTAGGAAGACTTACATCAGCTGGGCCCCTCTGGATTTGGATTCCCTCTGAGAGAGGGAATATAACTAGAATATCAAACTTTTGAAAGCTTATAAATAAACTATGAGTTTGCTTAATGGTATTCTCTTAACCATGAAATTAAAGCCAAAATTATGAAAATTAAAAGATGAATATAATGTGTATATCTCCACGATCTAAAGTCAAATATTCTGAGGCACCTGGCTAGCTCAGTCAGTTAAGCAACTGTCTTCAGCTCAGTTTATGATCCCAGAGTCCTGGGATCCAGCATGCATCAGACTCCCTGCTCAATGGAGAGCCTGCTACTATCTTTCCCTCTGCCTCTTCCCTCTGCTCATGCTTTCTCTCTCTCTCAAATAAATAAATAAACCTTAAAAATAAAATTAAATGACATATTTTTAAGTGATGCTTTTGTAGAATTCCTTGTTTATGAAGCTGATGGCTAAGAAGTGAATAACTCCTTTCTCTACCCTATGGTTTTGACCTGATTATCACATGCATGGAATTCATGATTTTGAAAGCTGACTAAAAATAAACTAATCTCTCAATTTCCAAATGTCAAGTGGCTAAGTATTTTGGGAAAAATCACAACCACCTGAAATCTGATCTAAACAATAAAATTAATGGTAGAAAAAAAAATAAATGTAAGGAATTGATGCTAAAATTAGAGGTATCATACACATCACAGGTACCACGAATAAGATTAGGTGAACTTGAGATAATTTAAAGTGTTCCAGAATCCACTTAAAATAAAATGTGGATTTTGGCAGTCTAACTCTATAGGTAATTTTAAAAAACAACTCTCAATCTTTTCCAGGTTTGGTCATGAAATCCATCTAAATGTACAAAGAGTTATCTCCTTTCTGCAGCAAAGTTTCAGCTTGAGTTTTGGTCTTTTGTTTTGTTTTGCAAATTATAGGAAAAGAAAACTTCATGGAAAATATAGAAAATAATTATACCATGTAAATTAACTAAGTCTCTCTAATATAAACCTTGGTGATTAACAGTAAAGTGCATATCATCTGGCTTTATGTGTTGTACACTAAAATACAAAGTTTATGTTTTCTCAAGTAGCATCTGGACACAAATCATTTTTCTTCCTTGGGTTTAAAACCAAACAGAAATCTTATAGTGAGACTAGTAAGTAGCTTTGACTATCTATCATTAGAATAAGCCACCTAATCAACATCTCCCGTTGTTGCAGTCATTCTCAAGTGATAGGGTACTTGAAAGTGCTCAATGAAACTTGAATTAAGACACATATTTTGGATCCCAGCAGGTCAGTGGCCTGATGCTAGACTGTATTACCTCAGTAATATTATAATGCATTAATAATATCACATACAGAATATTCTGAAAAGGACTCCCTAGAGAAGCAATATGTACTGAGTTCTCCAGCTGATTGTTAATCATTAGAGATTCTTTTGTTATCCATCTCATCTTTGTTTTCTTCCCATTGATTCCATGATTCATATAATTAATAATTTCAGTTAAGATATTTTGATTTTTATAATTAAGACATTTATAAGTATTCATAATATTTAAAATACTTAGTCCAGCTTTATTTGGAATATTATAAAATTGGAAAACACAAATGTGTCCATCAATAGAAAAATGACTGGGTAAATCAGGAAACAGGAGTACAGTGAAACACTAAATAGTTCTCTCAAAAAGGTAACGTTAATGTATGGACTAAAGGTATACATGATATATTACATTAAAAAGTACTTAGAGGTCAATATGTGTAATATGTCCTTTTCCCTTTTTCTTTTCCCCTTTTTCTTTTTTAAAAGTTACATATTTATGTGTGGTGAGTATGCATAAGCATAGAGAAAAAAATTCTAAAACTGAAGAGCACAAAGGGACTTTTACTTCAGAGCCTACATAAATTTTAACAGTGTATGAGTGATTTATACTTTCTACCATGTTTATTTTTCTCTATTTTTCAAGTGAAACATCTACTACTAATTCAGTGGGTATATGCAAATAACTTTGCCAACCACTGTAAAACCAAAAATCTATTGGGAAGTTTAAAATCTCAGCCTCAGGACTCCTTTGACAACCCAAATCAAAAGAAATTTGTGTTTCCTATTCAGTTTCTAGTCCAATATAGGCGCCTAGGTGATTTTTAAAAATCTACTATAAAAACAGTGAATTACCCTGACATCTTACCTCATGAAGTGATGTTCCATTTATTCCTAACTATATCTTTGATTTTAAAAAAGAAAAAAAAAACTTGAGTGAATAGTCTTTCTCTTCAATTTCTGCAGGTGTTTTTTTTTTTTTTTTTTTAAGTACTTCCTACATTAAAGCAACAGAGGTAAAATAAGGCATCCTACCTATGCTACAGTACTACTGTGAAAAGTTATAGAAGAATTGACCTCAGATTTCTTTCCAGTACTGGCCTATTAACAAAAATAATGTGTTCTTTACATTTTACTTTGCTAGCAATGCTGACAAACGGATGTTGCAACATGTATTGGTCATATACTTTTGGAGATCATCACATACTTTCAAGTACAGCTTGCTTCCAGTAAAGAAAATGTTTCAGAAAATTAAACCTTCTTACATTTAATTTCAAATGTCTATTGAGGACATACTACATTTTTAGCATCCAAATAATATTTTGTAGACTACCTCCCATGTATAGAAGTGGCATCAAAAAAAATAAAGTATTTTAACAATCGGAGTGAAAAATATGGTAACTTTAGTTGGTGTGAAAATACTCACCTAGGGCGGCCCCGGTGGATCAGCAGTTTAGTGCCACCTTCAGCCCCAGGATGTGATCCTGGAGACCCAGGATCGAGTCCCATGTCAGGCTCCTTGCATGGAGCCTGCTTCTCCTTCTACCTGTGTCTCTGCCTCTCTGTCTGTGTCTCTCATGAATAAATAAAATCTTAAAAAATATATCCACCTTGACTTATTATGACCATATTTTTGAGCTCAGTGTAGGTGTGTGGTTATGAAGCAATAATTTGCTATAGGCTGTGTTCGGTGATCTGTAATAGGGATATGATGTTATATTTAATAAGCAGATAGATACAATTGATAAGAATATCATTGTTATGTTAGTTGTAATTTAGTTTAGTTTCAAGGATCAAGATCGGACCACAAGTCACTGCTCCTAACATAATAAGAATAATTCATATTCTGTTAGAGCTATCTATGGAAGGCAAAATGTTCAAGAGCTTTCTGATGCCTACTGAAATACATGCTTTGGACCTATATCAAAGAATTTTGTGAAACTATTATTTAGAGCAAGATCAATCTCTTTGAGAATTGCTTTCTTCTCTTCAATTAGAAATCAAAATCATTCCTGAGGACAAGAATAAATGGAAATGATATATACCACAGGGGACTCTTCACTTCATAACACTATTTTTTCCCCCAATAAATAGACTAATTGAAGAAACCAACATAAGTTGTTGGGAGTAAAACTGGTTGCCTAAGATGTGATCAATTAGGTCTCCAACAAATTATTCTATACTGTTTAAGTCTTTATGCTGTTCCTCACATATTTCTGGCTCTCTTTTTTGGGGTACAGGGCAAAACTGGGCTTCTCTATCTTCTTTTTTTTTTTTTTTTTTAAGGAAAATTTGTTTTTTTTTTTTTATTTATGATAGTCACACAGAGAGAGAGAGAGATGGGGGGGGGGCAGAGGGAGAAGCAGGCTCCATGCACCAGGAGCCTGACGTGGGATTCGATCCTGGGTGTCCAGGATCGCGCCCTGGGCCAAAGGCAGACGCTAAACTGCCGCGCCACCCAGGGATCCCTCTATCTTCTTTGAAGTTAGACTTGGCTTTTTGAACTTGCTCTGGCCAATGAAATCCAAGTAGACATTTTAAGAGCCAGGTTGAGGTTTGCCACGTGGCTTTCCCATTGTCAAGTGGTGTTATGTCAGGATGTAGCTTTTGTCATTCTAGGTCCCTGAGTAACCAAAATAAGTAGAATTTCCCGTTGGCCCACAGTAGATGGATAATGTGCATGAGAAAGAAACTTCTATCGTGCTAAAATTTCAGTGTGGTGTTTTTATTACCTAAAGGTAATTTAGTCCATCATGATACATATGAAATGCCTTCCTTTCAATTCTAACATCCATCTCTACCATCCTTTTCTTCTATTTCTAATTCCTTTTCATGAACAACATCTGGCTAGACCCAAAAAGACAGTATCCTTTGTGAATTTGTGAACTTAAAACATCCCTGAGATACAGCCAACTATAATTTTATTTTCTAGGAGAATGAGGATGATAGATTGCAAAATACATTTAAAAATTGTTCACTGGGGACGCCTGGGTGGCTTAGCAGTTGAGCGTCTGCCTTTGGCTCAGGATGTGATCCCTGGTCTGGGATCGAGTCCCACATCGGGCTCCTTGCAGGGAGCCTACTTCTTCTTCTGCCTATGTCTATGCCTCTCTCTGTGTGTCTCTCATGAATAAATAAAAAATCTTAAAAAAAATAAAATAAAATAAAAATTGTTCACTAGATGATGTATTGTACCCTGAAGAAAACAGACACCACATACTTTCATTTTATTCTTTCCTAAAATGCAAACACAGTCCTATCGTCCCATCTATTTCAATTTATGTTCACAAATACATACCTGACAAAACTACAAAAAACAACTTTCATAATTCTTAAAAAGCCTACCTCTGCACAAAATCCATAGCGAACCAGAAAGAATAAAATCTATATTTTCAAAATGCCATTTCTATCTTTAATATTTGCAAAGCGGTTACCAACTTCCCTTAGACTTAAGATCAGTAGAGTTTAATGTTGAATTAACTGCCAAAGTGTTTTGCTGTCAGCCTAGGGAAGGTAATAAAGCATTGAAGGAGAACACCCAGCTCAGCCACAGTCAGCTCTGTGTTGGTTAATGTTTTAGAGACCAAAGAGAAAGTTTACATGAAGCCAGAAAACCTCTATGATATCCTGTATCACCTTGCCATTTCCCTTTTACCAAATGACTTCCCAGCTGCTGTGGAGTGAAATTCAGTTTGGGACCTTCAAACTCCATTCTGTGTTTTGTGTGAGAAAATGTTTATTGTTCATAAGCCAGTTTTAAAAATGTAATTAAATTCAATACAAAATAAATACTTTGATCATCAGTATTGCATCTTCACGTAATGAGTCACAAAATCCTCCACAATGCACAATAGATGCTTTTGAAAATAAAAGGAGCAATATTTTCTCAGAAACAAATTTCCCCAAATTGTGTTCATGTCTTTTTGAGTCTTCCCTTCTCTTCTTCAGACATCATGAACCCTGATCACTCATAGGATCTGGAAGGCACGTTTCAATCTGACAATGAATGTTTGGGAACAGTTTTGGCAGGAATGACAATATTTTCTTAGCTATGTTTAAAATTGCTTCTGTACAACATCAACTAACTTACCTATAATTGTAACTGTAATTTGTTAATGTGAAAGTAAATAAGTAATATGTTCTTTTGCAGGCTGATTTATAAGAACCAAGTAGAAGAATGCAATAGACAAAAATCTAAAACATATGAATTAATTTAAATTATGATTACCAGGCAAAGCTTTTCTTAAGTTTTATGCTTAATATAATTCTTCCTACATTGAAAGTAAAGTTCAGTTAATTTGATTTAGTCAAAAAATGGAGAAGTATAGAGATGTCTTTGAAAATGTGGAAACTCTTGGGTTCAGATGATATACTCTTTAGCATGAGAAGTTAGAAGGAGGAAATTCATTTTAGGAATCTAAAAGGAAATATGGAATTTAAATATGGAAGTCATTATTAACAGTTAGTAGATTTTATTACTCAATAAGTTTATCTCAGATATACATTTCTAACCATGTGATAATAATGTAATTGTGATGGCAACTTCAACAATAAGTTTGTATTCCAACATAAGTTTTCACTGAAAATGATAATCAGAAGGAAAATGACTTAGATCATGGCAATCATCTCTTCCTCAATAGTCTCTAGAGAAATAAAGAATAACATTACCAACAGCATCTTGTGCCAATTTTAAACACGGTCATAGAAAAACTAAAGCTGGTAATATTAAAAACCCAACAGGATTGGGTGCCTGGGTGGCTCAGTTGGTTAGCTGCCAACTCTTGGTTTTGGCTCAGATCATGATCTTAGGGTCATGAGATCCAGTGGGGTTCCACACTCAGCACTAAGTCTGCTTCTCCCTCTCCCTCGCTCTTCTCCCACAGTGTTTGTGTGTGTGTGTGTGTCAAAAATAAATAAATAAAATATTTAAAACCCCCACAGGATTGTACTTTTTAGCTTTCACCCTCAGCTTATGTATATTCCTATGGAAGCAATATCTAGTTTCCTCCAGTCTGGGGACTGAATCTGTGGCAAAGTCCATATTTTCCATAACTTTCAAATATCCCTGCTAATTTAAGACACAGCTTTCAAATATGAGTATTCTCTACTCTGAAACTTTAGGTGTAGACCCTAGAAATGATGGATCCTTTACTTTATTTCTCTTATTCCTATAACTTCCCTCAGGTTGTATCTCAAAACTGAAACATTTTCATCATAAAAATATTTTTCTTTCTTTCTTTCTTTTTTTATTTTTACTGAATTCTATGCTGGCAAAAGCTTTCCTGGTATAGTATACTTTTTTCTTAACCGGAGTAGGATCTACACTGAATATAGAATAACATGCCCTGCTTTCTCCCTCTAAACACTGTCTTATAATCTCTACTAACACAGAGTTAAACTGAATTTCAATGGGTCTTGACTAGTTAAAGCCAAATTAAAGATAGTGAAAGAATCATTTGATGATGTGTATGACAAAACAATTGCCTGATATTTGAAAATGGATATAGTTTGTTTTACCAAATTAAGACAACTAAGTAAAGCAACATGTCAAGAAATCAGTAATGGATATTAAAATAAGTTTCATTCTTTACTATTGAACATTAGCCAAAGTATCTCCCCCATCTTTCCTCTCCTCACTTCTTCACATCTTTGATGGCTCCTCTATTATAATGAATCAAAAAGAATGCAGATCTGAGGAGGAAAAAAAATTCTTTCTGTGCTTAAGCTTTATTAAGATTTTATTTTATTTTATTATTTTATTCCTAAAACAGAGATTTATGATCCTTGAACTTTTCTAGTCTTTGTTCAAGATTCTTCAGCAATTGAAGTGCAAGTAATTTGCACCTAGCACTCCAATAATATTGACAGATACAAGTAGTCCTTGGTACCCAAGAAGGAGAAAAAAAACTCATTCATCTTATAAGTTGCTGGATTTACTGTGTGTATTTACAGAAAACCCAGGGTAAGAACAAGGTTCCTTCGGCTTAGTTCATGTGAAAATAGTCCACTGAGGAAACAATGACAAACTTAAACTTTGAAATAATTTTTACCAGCAGAAGTAAATCACTCACTTTTTTTCTATAAATATTATGGTTCTAGTAGGCTTAACATTTGCTTCTTCTTAAGAGTATGAAAAAAATAGTTATATTTGTGGAGACTTGCCTTTCACATTCCCTTAAAAATTTAATATCTTTATTAAGGTATAATTTAGGCAACATCAAATCCACCAATTGTAAGTATAAAAGTTGGAGATTTCTATTAAAGTTATAAAAATGTGCAACCACCATCATAATACAATTTGAGAACACTTCCACCACCCAGAGGGGTTCTTTCATGCCCACTTGCTGTCAGTCCTACTCCTACTACCAGCATAAGGCAACTGCTGATCTCTTTTCTATCTCTATAAATTTAACTTTTCTAGAAATTTCATATAAACAACACATATACTATGTTTTCCTTTGTGTCTGGCTTCTTTCACTTAGCATGATGTTTTTGGTATTCATGTTGTTGTGTGTAATAGTCCATTCTTCCTTATTAGTAAATAAAATTCCATTGTATGACTATATCACACTTGGTACATTCATTCACTAGTTGACAAACATCAAGATTGGTTTCAAATTGGGGCTATTAGAAATCATATTGCTAGGAACATCTACATATATGCCTTGTGTGGTCCAGTGTTCTCATTTCTCTGATGTAAGTAACTAGAATCCCTGGGTTATATGGTACACACATGTATAACTTCTAAGACACTGCCAAAGTGTTTTCCAAAGTGGTTATACCATTTTGGTTCCCACCAGAAGGGATGTATGAGGTTCCTAGATTCTGTACTCTCTAATACCAACATTTGGTATTTTCAATGTTATGGATTATAACCACTTAGTGTAAAGTGGCATCTTATTTTGATTTTAACTTGCATTTTCCTTGTGACCAATAATATTAAGCATTTTCTCAGGTGGTTATTGTTAGTCTTTCCTATATTTTCTTTGGTAAATATTTATTAATATATTTTGATCATTTTTAAATTGTCTTCTTCTTATTGAATTGAAATTGCTCTTCTGCATTCTGGATATAGGTCCCTTATCAGACATGATTTATAAATATCTTATCCAAGTGTATATCTTATCGTTTCATTTTCCCAATTATGTCTTTTGAAAGATGAAATCTGTCATTTAGATGGAATCTAATGTATCCATTTTTTTCTTTTATGAAATTTGCTTTGGGTGTCATAACTGAGATATCTTTGCTAAATCTAAGGTTACCATCTTTGTTCATTTTTTTTAAAGTTTTATAGTTTAGATGTTACATTTAGATTTATAATACATTTATAACTAATATTTGTATATGATGTGAGGGAAGAGTCTAAATGAATTTTTTCTTTTCCTTTTTTTTTTTTTTTTTTGCATAGGAGTATTCAATTGTCTCAACACTATTTCTTGAAAAAAATATTATTTTGCTATTGGATTGTCTCTGCATCCTTGTCAAAAGAAAATCAATAAACAAGGGCTTATTTCTGACTGCTCTATTTCTACAAACTTTTAACTAAATTTTTTCAAAGTGTTTGGAATGGATAGAAGGGACACAGAAATATAGTGAATTAATCACCAGTGCCTATTTACAGAGTTCTCAAAGTACCATTTTACCACTGTTCAGACCAATTTTTTTTCTCTTAGTGTGCCATTTTGTTTTCTTTCTTGTCTACCTACCTTTTTTTAATCCCTGTTCTCTATCATTGGAAAACATGACAACGTGTTATGAAATAATGAACTAAAACATCAGTTTTGGAAGAAGGGAAAGGTACAGTCAGAAAAATCAAAAGCCCCAGGTAGTTTGGCCTCCTATGGTAAGGATGGTTGCCTCAGAATCCTTGCCCTTGTTAGCAACTTCTCATTGCAAGGATCATTTTCATGTGATCTATTTGCATATTCTTAAATGACAAATAGAGTCAACATGGGACCTGTGGCTTTTCTCTAAATAGGAATATGAATAAGATTTTGGTTCTCAATTTATTAGTTTTATCCTCATGTTCTTCATTGTTTCCTTATAGTATTATTTCAAAGAAGTATTATCTTGTGTCTCACCCAGAAATCACAAAACAGTATCCCATAGTATGCCAGGAGGATGGTTTTTTCTTAAAAAGTGAGCCCTGGACTAAACATCATTAGTTTTTCCTTGCTAAAATGCCAATGTTGCCTTTAAAATAAGTCATTTTGCTGTTATAACCTATGAATTTATATGCTTGATAAATATGTCTTGATACCTGATTAATGAAATCCTTATAATTGCAAATTATAAATTAAATTGAGGCAGGGGGATAGATAACTAATCTATTTGAAATTTACTTCCTATTGCATTAAAAAGGGGGCCTTGATTTGGGCTTGAATAATGATAAAATTTCAGGTAATTTGAGGACATTTTTTTCCTGAAGTACTGCTCATACTCTCAATTAGCTTTAGTGACCTGGTGTCTTCCCCTACCCTCAACACATTCACTCAAAATTGATTTTTTTTTTCCCTTTTTACTCATTTTTTCCAGAATGGTGTAATCATGTGATTGCTTCAGGAAGAAAACCAATGTCTTCATTTTGGTTCCTTTCCTTTATTCCAGCTCTGAACAATGATGGATTTTGATCATACACAGCTTACAAATTCACTATGGATGTAGCTGGATTTCATTAATACTGATCCCTCTTATATTTATTTTCTTTCTTTTAGTTTTCTTGTTCACATTTTAAAAAGAATTTTTCCTAAAGAATGTTATTACCTATCATTCTTTATTATTATTTGATCCTTAATTTTAAGATCTGGTTTAAATTTTTCCTTCTGACAATTTCAAATTTCTACATAAAAATACTTACTTTAGTCTATATTGTTATCATTTGTGTTTTTAATTTATGTCATTTTGAAAGGTTTGAAAAAGTGCCATTGGAAATTATTTATCACTCCTTTGATTTTGTATTTTTTAGGTAATTTACCTGAACATTTAACCAGCACAGCAATCACTTCATTAAAATGGTGTCAGAAAATAAAAATAAAAATAAAATAAAATAAAATAAAATAAAATAAAATAAAATAATAAAATAAAATAAAATAAAATAAAATAAAATGGTGTCAGGAAATTGGTAGTGTCTGGTCAAATTGTGCATGCTCATAGTAAAGCAGCAGTTACCAAAAACAAATGAAGGCTAGAGAATATGAATGAACTCAACCAAATCTTGATGCTTTTCTAACAGATAAAATGCCCACAGCATTTACAGTATTTCCAGTTGCAAAAAAAAAAGAAAAAAAAATCTTAACAAATTCCTGATGGCCTTTTTAAAATTTTGTCCACAAATCAAATGGAACAATTGAATTGGGAGTCATAAATAATTTTCCAGTGAATGAAGATACATGAAGCTGGATTTCAGGATATTCTGAAGTCAATAGGCCAGAGCCAAATAACAAGCACAAAGGAGACATTGGCCAGAGCTAGAGTGTCTGCAAAATTGGCTCTAAAAACCCTTACTTGAAAGCATGCTAAACTGGTCATGCCCTGCCCTGGATACAGGACCTAGGATGATGCAACTTTTAAACAGCATCCTACAGAGGTCTTATTTTGTCACAATAGCTTTCAGAGCATTCTATGGTACAGCACAAATGTTCCTGGATTCTCTACTAAGCTTTATTTCCCCTTCAAAATTTACAACACCAAACAACATCTGGATTCTATTTCAGTCTGAGCAATGGGCAGAGGAGAACCCAGAACCAAATTGAGAGTAAGGATAACTGTTTCTGATTGGACTTGCAAATCAGAGGGAGACCCTAGTTTCAAGTAGAATTCTTCAGAGTCCTTTGGAAAAGCAACATTTTTCCAAAGGACATTATCACATTTGTTTTATCTGGTACTATATGCCCTGTACCTAGCATATAACTTGTCCTATAGAAAGTGTGTAAGAAGTGTTTTTGAATGAAAGATTGAACAGAATGACTTCTTTCTCCACTCAAAATAACCTTCCTCATTTGTGCAGCACATAGTTTACTGAGTGCATAAAAACTGAAAACATTGTGATGTGTTGGCTTATAACAAGATGGCAGTCCTGCCATTACAGTTACCTATGAGGGTGGAAGTATGAGTTATGTGACCATTCAAATGATATCCTTAGAATTCCTGAAAAATAATCTTTCAAGTTAAGCAGATGCCTTTGAGGCAGGGACAAATCTGAAATATAGCTATATGGGTAGCCATACAGGATAATTGGGCCTCTCCTTATTAGGAGTACAGTCTGGCTGGAAGTTAAGGACTGTCCAGAAAAAAAAAATGTTTTGATAACAGATGCAGTATCACAGACGTCCTGAGATTTACCCTAGATAGCTGGGAACCAGACAAACATTTTCCATTTTCCTATGATTACTACACTTTTTTTTTTTTTGGCAAATCTTAGAATAATGTCACAATTGAGCAAAAGCAGCCCAGTGAGAATGCTGGTTTATGTTTCTAACACTTCAGTCCTAATATTCACAAAGAACAAAGTCTGTATTCCACAAAGAAAAAGTGACTGTTCCATTAAACTACATTGATATATAATATAGACTAACTAGAAACAGAAACATTTAACAGGATTTTTATATTCCAAATCTACTTGGGCCTGCAGATAATCCTCTTCAAGTTAGCTGTCAAATTAACTTTTTATACACATATTTTTTTATGAGAAAGACCATTAGGAGATAATTGAGATCTTGCCTAGAATCATGGCTGATAAAAGTAGACTTGGACATGGTTTCTAGTGATAATGGAAAATATTTAGATATGCCAAGACTAAAAGGATGACCGCATAATCAATTATTTTATTATAATGTACAATAGCCTAATAGAAGGAAGTATTAATAGCTATTAACAAAGTTTTGTGTTATATCTCAAACCTTTTCTTTCCAATATATTAGTTCAAGTATTGTTTGCAGTTAGAAGAAGTCACTATAACAAAATAGAATACAAACTAATACGTGGCATTTTATTACAACCCAGTAGAGACCGTGGGGGTTTTATTTTATTGCTGACTTGACTTT
The DNA here is from genome assembly GCF_048164855.1 of Canis lupus baileyi. Classification (NCBI taxonomy): domain Eukaryota; kingdom Metazoa; phylum Chordata; class Mammalia; order Carnivora; family Canidae; genus Canis; species Canis lupus. The sequence continues at coordinate 23,689,446 of NC_132865.1, forward strand.
AGGTACCATTTTGATCACTCTTGAGTGTGGAGTCTGGTGTATATGAACAATTAAGGGATCTATGAGTCACCTGTTGGGACTCTAAAGGAAACAACAGATGCGGAATAACTTAAGCACGAATGCTATCCTGCTCACTCCGTAGTTGAGGTGGGCTGAAATTTAGGAGGTTCACATAAGAGTAAGATATCTAGGTATTAAAAAAGAAATATAGCAGAATACATCATTTGATCAGAGAGTGGATATCAAAGAATAAGAATTACAAAACATCATTGAATGTTGGCATTCCATCTAGCCGAAAAGTAGTTATAAAGAAGGCTTTCTGAGAAAAGGTGCTCCACACATCTTGTCTATGAAATCACAAGAATACCTGCCCCAGCTCTGAGGGGGTGTGTGCTTTTAGCCTGGTCAGGATGATGAGGTTTCTAGAGCGAATCTATTGTTTATGAAATTGCCATATTCACATACTTGTATACATTAAATATATGCTAGCATGAATAATAATCTTATAGACATTTATGCTATTTTGAAATGACATCAGAAAGTGAAATATTCAAGTGGCATCATAAAAAAAAAACTTTTAAAAGCATGCTGTGTGTAACATACCCAGTCAATTCAATTATCTTTGACCTCTGAAATCACTACAACTTCTGTAAAAAGTTTTCAGTGGTAGATTGCAAAGTCATTCTAAAAGTAGACACATGCAGCATAAATATAAATAGTATCTAAAAGTAGGTACTTATCCAAGCAAGGTATGTGCTTTTCAGAATGATGTCCTTAGGAATGGCTTTATGAAGTGAATTTTGTAAATTGTTGTGAAAAAAAATAGGGTAAAGAAGGCTATTTCATGTATGAACATATTTTCATATATATTAAGCTTTTCTGCCTACAGCTTATTAAAAAAAACAATTGAGCTCATAGTGCCATTTAAAGAAACATTAATTCATTCTTGAATTATGCAATGAAATTCAAGCAACATGGTGAATTTTGTTTTGTCTTAGCCTGCAAAAGCTTACATAAATTTTATATATAGTTGCTATAGTTAACGTAATTTTTTCTATTAGTGGAAAGAAGGCAAAATTAAGTAAGCTTTGTATTTTTATATATATTAGAGCTTATTATATCATTACTTTTAATATAAACTGCTTCAAGTAATTTTGGAATAGCAAAGTGTATATATCGGTAAATATGTGCATGCTAAATAAGGCTATGTAAGTGAAGCAAAAATTATTTGCTGACCTACCAATAGATACCTACTATATTTATTCTGGCAATGGTGATACTATCCACATAGAACATCTAAAATATTTAGCCCTCTTTCCTGACACATTTGCCAAATAACTTGTCTGAGTTCTGGGACTATTTGAGACCATATTAACAGAAAGCAAGAATCATAAGGTCTATGAGTGATCAGACTTTGAACACAAACTCTGCTATTGACTGATCTCAATAAATCAACAGAAAGGGGTTCTGTGAGTGTTTAATGACAATAAGGAGAGTATTTGCATTTTGTGCTAGAGAATTTATGTTTCAAGGACCTCATTTTCTCCAAATAAAACAAAAAAGTGGACTGGATAATGTAGTTCATAGACATTTACAAAGTTCTTATAAAATGTTTCAACCTGGATTTTGAAGAATTAGAAGAGTATTGATAGTTTTTTTAAGTTATAGCACAATTGAAACTTGGTACTTCCAAGTCCTTAAGAAGGCATATCAAAGATTCATGAGTAAAATCATTCAGTAGGTCATCTTATCCTTTGATGATTTGAATTTACTTTAGACCTGAAAACACAGTTGCCTATTAAATATACTATGGAGAGGGCCAAGTCCCCCAAGAAAAACTGCAACATGAGTTATTCCAATTATCCTTGATGCCCAGAGAACTATTACTCAGAGCATGATCCAAAAAGAGAAAAGTAGAGGAGCTAAATATCTTTGTTAGAAAAAACCAAGAACCAAAAACGAAAAGGCGTAGTTATTTACACAATAAAATTAGGAGAAATGTCTATCAAGAACTCCAGATGAGGGTATGTTTCTATTAAAAGAACAACACCTTCACATCTGAAGCCAGGTTTCATTAGAAGCTGGCATTAGCTAACTTTACCTAGACATTTACATAAGAGAAACCCACATCCAAGTGCTCATCTCCACTCAGATATTAGGAGGTAAAATCTAATGAACAAACTGCTGAATGTGCTAAGTCTCCACAGGAATCAAGCTTACCTCATGCAAGCCTACTTGTTGAAAAAGGAAAAAACTCACCAACTTATGTCATTAGGAATTTAATTTACACACTGCAACATTCATCACCACAGGCTCTTTCTCTAGTTTCATTTATGTTTTTCCACTCTGCAAAACCCAAGCCAGATACTTTTTGCACACACCATGTTTTCAAAGAAAAACAAATAGTGTAAGTAAAATAGACAGATATTTCTGCCACTAACAGTTAAGATTTATAGTATTTGTTGACAGATTACAAACTGCAATCTTATGATGCTTCCCTCTGTATTCTAGAAAACATTTTTTAACACTCTTTACAGTAATTGGAAATACTACACATAGATTTCTATTTATAATCATAGCCTATGCATATCTTCTTCCTTGTAATGCTTCAGGTACTTTCAGAAAGAAAGGCAAACCATTCGATATTGTCAAATCTATACTAATGCTCAAAATCATATTGCAGGACAATATAGTCTAGTTTAGAGATTAGAATTGAGGGGCCATGTGTGATGCTGCCCTGAAGGTCTCCAGAATGACCCATAACAAATGCCTCTAACACTGCAGCAGAAACCAATGAAGACATTTCTGTGTTGTGTACAGGTCACATTGCTCTCTAACTGGGAGGTTTTCTAATGGAAACACATTAACCTTAGTGACAGCGAATCAGTAAAGTAAGCAGTTTGATTTTCTGAGTTATGAATTCCCATCAGGCTAGCAAGCCTACACGATGCCTTCCGTCACAGAGGGTATTATTAAAGCATAGAGTTTTTATTGAATTATAAAATGATTACTTTGAGAAAAGAATGACAACTTACCCTACATCTACAAATTAGTAATTTTTTTTTTTTTTTTTACTATTGTAGAACCTCTCATTTTACTAGCGACTAATACAGAACAATTTTTACAAGCAAAATATTACTCAGGTGCTTTCTTTCTTATTTACACTGTATTTTTCTTGAAAGGTCTATGCTAGTAAAAGTGAAGTGTCTTCATCTTGATTTGTGAAAATGGTAAGAGAAATGTCTGTAATGATGGGCATTTTTCTATTAGAGTGGTGAGAAAAAGTTCTTTTACTTTTTTAGAGATTTTATTTATTTACTCATGAAAGACACACACACACACAGAGAGAGAGAGAGAGAGAGAGAGAGAGAGGCTGAGACACAGGCAGAGGGAGCAGCAGGTTCCAAGCAAGGAGCCTGACGTGGGACTCGATCTCAGGACTCCAGGATCATGCCCTGGGCTGAAGGCAGGCACGAAACCACTGAGCCACCCAGGGATTCCCAGAAAAAATTCTTTAATAAGTGAATAGATACGGGTATGATATGTCAAGAAACAGACAACTTTCTTTTGATTGATGATTTTTAATTTTTAAAAATTTTTTGACCAAATGCAAGTACTGCATGGGAAGGATTTTGGATTTGAGGACTGAGGAACAGTCTTTAGTAACTTGTTACCAAATGGGAGGTGGCTATTGATAAGTCATCCCATTTTATTTCCATTAAAGCAGTATCTTTAATGTAGAAATGAAAGGTATTTATATTCCCTGCTTTGTGGCACTTACAAATGATGGCAGCATTTCATGGGTGTAACCTTTCAGAAGATAAAATATCAGAAGTACTTTTATATAGCAGATCATTTTGGAATCAAGTAATTGTATGTCACCTTCAGATTTCAATGGGAATAAATATCTGACTTTGAAATATTCTTCTTTTTTCCTTGAGATAGAAATAAATATAAAAGTACTTTACCTGTTGCCAATCAGATGGAAGTTTCTTAGCATGGATTTACTTCAAAAATCTTTTCATGAGCTAAAAGATTAGCTAAAAGGTTCTCTGGATAGTCTCCAGTTATTTGAAATATCATAACCAGTTTTTTTTAAATTAATTTATTTGTTTGACAAAGAGAGAGAGAACAAGCAGGTGGAGGGGCAGGCAGAAAATGGGGGCAGGCTCCCTCTGCTGAGCAGGGAGCCTGATGTGGGACCCGACCCCTGGACTTCAGGATCACACCCTGGGCCAAAGGCAGACGCTCAACCGTCGAGTGACCCAGACGTCCCTCATAACCAGTTTTTAAACAAAACTTTGTAATAGTCCTCTTATGACAAATTCTACATGAAAGCACATACTTTTCCATCTTGTTTTTAGGGTATTGAAAGTATAATTGTCGGGCACCTGGATGGCTCGGTGGTTGCGTCTGCCTGCGGTTTAGGTCGTGATCTGGGGCTCCTGGGATCGAGTCCCACATCAGGCTCCCCGCAGGAAGTCTGCTTCTCCCTCTGCCTATGTCTCTACCTCTGTGTGTGTGTGTGTCTCTCATGAATAAATCAATAAAATCTTTTGAAAAAAAGAAAATATAACTGTCTTTAGAGATCTTTAAAAATTCCTCTGATTATAACAGTAGGGAATTTTGTAGTCTGGTGGACATCTACACTGCTTTTTACTCCTCTTCTTTTCAAGCTCTTGAATAATGAGATGGCTAGAGGGAATCAAATGAAGTCAGATTTTATTCTTTTTCTCATAAAGCTATTTGTTCACTACTTTCCTTCTTCATTTGCCTTATTCATAAGTTTCATTATTAGATTTCTGACATTCAATGAACATTTGTCAAACTGTAACTGAGCTCCAGGTAGTGTGGTCATCATCCAAAACACAGAGCATATTAGTTCCAAATGAATATTTTTCTGAACATGAGATGTATCTGGGCTACTAACATTAATAAGACGCCCATTTCTGATCTGAATTCCTTACAGAACATGTCAGTGGCAGCTATCGCCTTTCACCATTCACTTGCCATGTTTTCTGTTTGGAGGGGAGAAAAACGTAGATTAAATTCTCAACATTGTTTCATTGGACACAACCACCAAGTGACTGCTAGTTCGTTCAGTCTGTAGGTCTGTGATGTTTCTCTCTTAATTTCTACACTTTTGTCATTTTGATCTGATACAGATTTGAAGAGTCAAGTTTAGCCCTAGTTAGTGTGGTGGCCCCTAACCTAGGTCCTCGGCATGTGTAACTAGTATGGGGGTCGGGGGGAATGGAAGTCCATGGAGAGGATTAGGAGGTTTCATGCGCTTGAATGCAGGCAACAAACCATCATACTGTCAGCAATGGTTTGTTGTTGCTGCTGCTGCGATTAATATTATTGCCATCATTGTTATTATTAACATAGTGTTTCAGATCTTTTGAAATACACTTAGGAATTATTTGACCTCACATGACCTCTTTTACCGTATCACAAATGTACATTTTTAATGTTTTGATAATTGCGTTTCAGTGTGACTTGTTTCATCTTTTTTCTTTTTAAAGATTTTATTTATTTATTCATGAGAGACAGAGAGAGAGAGACAGAGAGAGAGAGAGAGAGAGAGAGAGGCAGAGACACAGGCAGAGGGAGAAGCAGGCTCCAAGCAAGGAGCCTGACATGGGACTCAATTCTGGGTCTCCAGGATCACACCCTGGGCTGAAGGTATTGCTAAACTGTTGAGACACCTGGGCTGCCCTGTTTCATCTTGTAGTCCTAGGTCTTTCATTTGGGGAATTTAGCAATTTATTCTGAGAATACACTTGTAGTTTCCACCAGCCTGCCAAAGAGGTCCATGGCATAAAAGTGTAAAGCCACCAGAGTTAGAGGGTCATTTAACAGAAAAATATGGGAATCTGTATTATTATTATTATTACTGTCAAGAATAGTCTCAGCAAATGTATGTCAAAGTCCTGTCACTCAGACATTTCCTTCATACACAGCAGACTGAAATTGCAAGGTTATACTCACAAAAATCCACCCTTAAACTAAACATAAGTGACCAAGCCTGACGACTAAGGAAATTGGAGCACAGTAGCCCCCCTTCATCTGTGGGAGTATACACCAAGACCTCTAGTGGGTATCAGTAACCACTGACAGTACTAAACCTTATATATACTATGTTTTTCTTAATATACACACACCTATGATAAAGTTTAACTTATAAATAATGCATAGTAAGAGATCAACAATAACTGATAATAAAATAGAACAATTATAACAATCTACTGTAATAAGAGTTATATGAATGTGATCTCTCTCTCTCTCTCTCAAAATATCTTCCTATATTATACTCCCCCTTCCTGTGATGATGTGAGATGATGAAATGCCTACCTGGTGAGATGAAGTGAAGGAAATGACATAGGCATCAAGACGTAGTGAGGCTACTGTTGCCCTGACAAAGCATCAGAAAGAGGATCATCTGCTTCCAGACAGTGGTTGACCACAGGTAACTGAAACCACAGATAAGGGGTGGGTGGGTGTGGGGGGACTACTGTATTGAAAAAAGTTTGCTGAACTGATGGACAATAGGTGCTTTCCTGGAGAAAGAAAGAAGTGGAGAAATGAGAGGGTGAAGGGGTTTGGAAGAAATGAGGGCTTTTTAGATGAAGGTGCACCTTCACCTTTTTTTTTTTTTTTTTTTTTTTGCACATAGCTGGTTGGCCTACCAGGTCCTTTATGCAGTTGAATTTATAAGGGGACACCAAGGTAAGACAAGTAAAGTTCCAGTTTGAGGGCCTCCGTCTCCCTCCCCTGAATCCTGATCCACTGGCTGCCAAAGCCGGAAGGGGTTTGGGGTAGGGTGCTTGGTCACAGGAAAAGCTGCTATGGTTGGCCCAGCAGATGGGCAGAAAGAAAGGAAGTTTTTTGTTTGTTTTTTTTTCCTTCTTTTTTCTCTTTGGGCAAGAAGAACACTGGGCTCCTGCAGGCCTGGAAGGCAGTGCTGAGGTAGTCGGTGGCGGTTGACCTGGTCTTTAAGGCGTCATTAGGTCATATCTGGAGTCAGAATACATCAAACAGTGACGATACAACCCAGTTTAACTGTCCGGTTTTGTTCTTTCTTAGGGGTACATAAAATTATGGGATGTTGTACTGTGGCTTCTTAGATTTGTTGAAATTCGGTGTTTATAAGCTTTTAATGACGTAGCTAATAATTTCTCTGTTTAATACTAAAAGCTGCTCCAACTTGCAAGGTAGGATTGGAAGGTTTTATGAGCCCAAGATGGGGTTTTATGATCCTATTCTCAAAATAGAGCAGTTCTCATCCTCCTGTTAATACGTGGAGGCAGCACAGACTAAGATCCAGGTTTTTTCTTGTCCTCCCGTAACCGTTCAAAACGATGCAGGTTTGTATGATCACTTAATTTTTCACCCACTACCCAGCAGAGACTATATTATGTACAGAATGTATGTAAATAAATTGAATAACACCCTTCTATGACCTTTGCAAAGATGCAGCTTTTGCCAAACTATGTGAAGATTTTTTCTTTAGACAATGTCCTACTCACTTACGGCTGTTACCTTACAGTCCATGTCAGCTCCACTGTTTTCTGAGCAAAATATTGGATGGTTTGCAATACTCTAAACTTTTGGAAGGGTCTTCCCCCTAGAGGCTTTTTGCATTTTCAATTATGAGCTCATCCCTTTAGTCAAGTTGTTAAATATCAGGAATTTGAAACTGCACTTAAAAATGAACCACAGGGGCACCTTTTTTTTTTATTTTTAAGATACTTTTTTATTTATTCATGAGAGACAAGAGAAAGAGAGAAAGAGAGAGAGAGAGAGAGAGAGGCAGAAACACAGGCAGAGGGAGAAGTAGGCTCCAGGCAGTGAGACCGATGTGGGACTCGATCCAGGGACGCTGGGACCATGCCCTGAGCCGAAGGCATACGCTCAACTGCTGAGCCACCCAGGTGTCCCCGGATGCAACTTTAGAAGGGCTATGTCCTCTGTGGTTGGCTGCAGTCTCCCCGACTATTACTTCCTCCAGGAATGGCAGATATAGAGCCTGTGGTCAGGGTTAGGAGCACTCGATGGTATATGTGCCAACCCCATCTAAGCTTCTCCTCTGGCCACTACCTCCCCTGGCTGTTTGTTCTTCGAGAGGCAGTCCGTACTGTGGCACCGTGGGCCTGGTGTTCCCTGCCATGGTGGTACTGACCCCCAAATATCCTCATAGAAAGTTAGTCATGGGACAGGTAAACGAAGAAGCTGTACTTAAGGTTTTGCTGTGGAGTAGTCACACACCCAAGTGTGACTGGAATCGTCTGACAAAAGTGGTGAGCTCTCCTCCATGTGGAGACTGAGTCACATGGGGTAACCAAAGTATTAAGAAATAAAGACATTGACAAATACCCTTGGACATGGGAAAGAAGGAGAGGGAGTATAGTCCAATGGCATGGGTTTCAAAGGGATGTTTTGTTTTGTTTTGTTTTGTTTTGTTTTGAGAGATGTGCATGGCAGGGGAGAGGCAGAGGGTGAAGGAGAAAGAGAATCTTAAGCAGGCTCTCTATGTCCCACATAGGGCCCACATGAGGCTCGATCAAAGACCCTGAGATCATGACCTGAGCTGAAATCAGAGTCTGATGTTTAATGACCGAGTCACCTAGGTGCCCCAAAGGGATGGTTTTTAAAAGATGATAGGGTAATAAAAATGTTCTTTTTAAGGAAACATTCTGATACAAAAATTCACTGCACAGAGAGACATAAAGAAGCATAGTGAGTGGTTTTTAAAGGTCCTGGAAAGGCCAGTTGAGGGGATCCTTCCTTTATGAAGTATGGCCACCTGAACTCAGGAGGGGAAGAAAAGAGAGAAACAGTATAAGCTCTACCTCTGAGAAGCCTAACATAAAAGGCTACAAGTGATCCTGGGGTTTCTGAAGAAAAACACTTCTCACATTCTCCAAATCTAGATTTTCTGAGATACAGCAAGGGATAATATAATGGCAAGAATGTTGAAGAGAATATTATCATAAAAGTCCTGAAACTTTCAAGTGTCATGTGTATCATGAGTCAAAATTATTTACAAATGTCATAAACGCACCTGACAAATCCACTAACTACCCATTAAGTATTTTCTTTCGCAAGAGATCAGCTTCACACTGCGTCTATTTTTGCAAAATATTCTACATTTTACTTTCTTTAGTTGGAGGAACGATCAGTTTTGACAGCACTTTTAACAACTAACCAGGGAACTCTTGTGACTTGGAGATAAATATGTTATAGGTCTGGGGAGACTTGTTTTGTCTAAAGGAAAGAGGGTGAAAAAAAATACCTCCTAAAAAAATACCTCCTAGTGGCCCCCAAACCTCTAGTAGAGTTTGATCGTTGTATTCCTAGCCTAAGAAGAAGAGCTAAAGGATCGCAACTTTCACTCAGCTCTCAGAACACTTTAGCAGTCTTAACACTCACTGGGCAACTAAGAAGGCCCTTACATTCATATTTATGATTTAAAATGCTTATATTTCCTGCCTATTTTAATAATCACATAAGACCATTAATAGAAAGAACCATATCTTATAATTCTTCTGTGATCTGCAAAAGCCTCTAATTCAGTCCTAAAAACTCATTAAACCACTGGCTGATTAAACATTACAAAGTTCCAGGTCAGTAAAGCAATGATCATTCTTGCTCTGTATGGCCAGGACTCCCAGCACCTCTTGGATTACATTGGAGCTCCTGTTCTCTGGTAAGGGCTGCCTATCAAAGCTGTCCAAACACACATAGGAACCCCATTATTCCCAGCAAGGTTTTCCATTGCTTAATTAATTCAACCCTACTCTTTCAAGATCGCCTTGAGTAGTACTATTGAATCCCAGTGACTTAAGAAGCTGGCTTTTCCCAGCAAGTAGTTTTATGAACTGAGTGTGAACCAGAAACAGTGATAAAATATTACCTGTCCCTATTGCTCTATTTGTACAAAAGCTGTTATTTTGAAACGGGCTATTCCTGTCTAAATACCATTCACATAGAACCAGGTTTTAAATCAGGCAGATTTTTCAAGAAGCCAGACATGTTAGGTGGGAGAAGGGCAGTGAAATGATGAAGCAGAAACCCATACTAAAACATGCACAAGGGACAGCCCGGGTGACTCAGTGGTTTAGTGCAGCCTTCAGCACAGGGCCTGATCCTGGAGACCCGGGATCGAGTCCCACGTTGGGATCCCTGCATAGGGCCTGCTTCTCCCTCTGCCTTTGTCTCTGCTGCTCTCTCTCTCTCTCTCTCTCTGTGTGTCTCTCATGAATGGATAAACAAAATCTTTAAAAATAATAAATAAATAAATAAATAAATAAATAAATAAATAAATAAAACATGCACGAGGCTCTTTCCCTTTGTCCCCCTTCCCCCTTCCACACACACTAAGGTTTAAGGGTTGATTCTGTTCAAAATATTCCATTGTTGTGGTGTTTTATATGAATTGAATTCTTGAAAGACAAACTGATGTTTCTTCATGTAATAAAGATGCAAACAAGACTTCTGTTAGCTCATAAAGTATGTCTAGATCATCTCCAGATTCAGAGCCCAACACTCTGCCTGGCCAATGGTAAGTGCTATACACTTATTGATCCAGAACTCCAGAGAAGTTTCAAAAGACTTCTTCTCTGAGATGATATTAATATCTTGCTTTCTTTACTCTCCCTTTTATGATAGGTTGCTATTTTTCTTCCTGTCTCAAACATAAAGTTCATAAGTGCTTGGAAAATTACCTGTCTTTCCTGATGGCTTTATTATGTCTCTCGTGTTGATGTGAGAAAGAATAAACCCAAGACTACCACCATTTACAGATCTGAAACAGTCTGAAGCCCCTCAGGAGTAGGCTCTTATGAAGAAAGTTTCTCAGTAAAAAAAAGTAGAGTAAGTAACCCAGACCTGTGGAATATGGTTAGACGTAAAGACATTTGAGACGTAAAGAAAAGCCTCTGTCTTAAGTCTAGAAGTTGAGTAGCATTATCCAAAGGTCAAAATCAAATCCATTTCAATCTTACTACTTGTTGAGTGTGGACTTTCATTTGAAATCCCACTCAATCACTGACCTTTCAGCTTATGATTATTTTTCCTTCTTTTTCTACCTTTAGGCCATTTTTAAATAAAGTTTATTGAAGTATAATTTACATGTAATAAATGACATCCATTTAAAATGTATAATTTAAAGAGCTTTGACAGATACACACACTATAATCACACTACAAAATATTTGTATCCATGACCCAAAATGTTTTTTCATGTCCCGTTGCCATCCATCCCTTTTATAGCCTCTGGACCTGAGCAACCACTGATTTGCTTTTTGTCACTTTAGCTTGAATTTTCAGTATTTTATATTCAGGAAACCATGTAATGTGTACATTTTTGTTCCTGACTTCTTTCAACTTAAAGATTTTAGATTCACCTAATTTTGTGTATGTCTTTACTTTTCTCCCTCTCTCTCTCTCTCTCTCTCTCTCTTTTTTTTTTTTTTTTTTTTTTTTGTCTATGGCTTAGTAGTATTCTATCCTGTGGATATACTACTTTTGTTTATCCACTCACTTGTTGATGATCACTTTTGAGTCATGTGTAGCTCTTGACTATTGAAAATAAAACTTTGTGTAGGGTTTTTTTGTTGTTGTTGATTTGTTTTTTTGGTTAACTGCCTAAAAGTGAGATTGCATTTTTATATTTCTTGGTTAACTACTTGAAAGTGAGGCTGCTGGTTCATGGGGTGAATAGATGTTTTTCTTTTTGAAAATCTGCCAAAGATTGGGATCCCTGGGTGGCGCAGTGGTTTGGCGCCTGCCTTTGGCCCAGGGCATGATCCTGGAGACCCGGGATCGAATCCCACATCGGGCTCCCGGTGCATGGAGCCTGCTTCTCCCTCTGCCTGTGTCTCTGCCTCTCTCTCTCTGTGACTATCATAAATAAATAAAAATTTAAAAAAAAAAAAAAAGAAAATCTGCCAAAGATTCCCAAAGTGTCCATAGAATGTTATATTCTCATACTCTATGTGTGAGTTTCATCTGCTTCAAATCTTTATCATCACTTGGTATATTCTTAGTCTTTTCAATTTAATTTAATTATTTTTAAAGATTTATTTATTTATTGTAGAAAAAGAGAGTGAGCACAAGCAGGGTGCAGAGGGAGAGCAAGAATCATAAGCAGCCTCCATGCCCAGCGCAGAGCCAGAGGTCAGACTCGATCTCACGACTCTGAGATCATGACCTCCACAGAAACCAAGAGTTGGACATTTAACTGACTAAGCCACCAAGACGTCCCTTAGTCTTTTTAATTTTAGACATTCTAATGAGTGTGAAATGACATTTCATGTGGCTAACATATGGATTTCCCCAGTGACTACACATTGTTAAGCATCTTTTCAAGTGCTTATATGCCATTAATATATCTTCTTTTGAGAAGTGTTCATCTTTTACTAATCTTCTTGGGTTGTTAGTCTCCTAATGACTGAATTGTAAGGCTTCTCTCTATATACTATCGGTCTTTTATCAGAGATATATACTGTGAATATTATCTCCTGCCCATTCTGTAGCTTACTTTTTCACTTACAAGTAGTATCTTTCAAAGATTTAACAATTTTTTTTATTTTAATAGTCTAATTTATCTATTCTGTGTACGTTTTATGATTCATGCTTCTTAAGAACTCTTTCTTAAGCATTCATGCTAAGCATTTTTGGCTCTAAGGGCACAACAATTTCCTCCTGTTTGGGTGGAATTTTTTTCCAGGTCTTGTTAGAAGTAACCCTCTCCCTAGAATGATCTGGTTCTGACCATCTAGTATCTCATTTATCTAATTTATGGATTTTTATATTTGTATTCAGTTATTCCAGGGAAGCCTCAGAATTCCCAAGGGTAATAAAAGATCCATAGGGAAATATTGAACAGAAAATTAGGTCTTTGATGTAAAGCTATTTTTCTTTCTTTCTTTCTTTCGGGAGGGTAGAGGCAGTGACTGTAGAAGCAGTTAAGATTCGTCCATAGAATTTAAACCTAGAAGGGGCCTTAGGATCTTCTAGTCCAATTGCTCCCTTTTGTAACATAAGAGAACTGAAGCTTTTAAAAGGCTAAGTGATCTTTCCATTAACACATGATTAGTTTTTTTTTGTTCTCTCTACGCTGAGGCATAATCTATACTCTCACATAGAATTCTAAAGTAACACTCTTATTTCAACTAATATTGATAAAATCACTGAGAATCTGCCCATAGTTTAAATTCCAATTTCAAATATACCTCAGGAGAGCTATCGGAAATTTCATAATTTGAATGGAGACTGCCTGTCCCCCAGGTAGTTTCTTTCTAAATGATAGGATGTCAGAAAAATTCCACTTATCAAAATATTCCCTATGCACCCACTGGATTAGTTATCTATTGTTACATAACAAATTACTCTAAAACTTAGCAGCAACATGTATTTATCTCACAATTTTTTTGGTCAAAAATCCGGGCATGGCTTAGCTGAGTCCTCTGCTTTATAGTTCTTCAAAAAGCTGCAGCCAAGTCCTTGGACAAATTTGTAGTTGATCTCAAGGCTTGATGGGGCAAGGATCAGCTTCCAAGGTCACTCAAAAGGTATCAGTTGGATTCAGTTCTGTGCAGAATGTTGGACTGAGGGTTTCAATTCTTCACTATTGGCCAGAGGCAGCCCTCTGTTCATTGGCAAATGGTCCTTTCCATCAGGACAAGCACCCAAGCTGAGCCAGAGAGGAAAAGTCACAGTCTTTTATAAGCTAACTCAGTAGGTCCCATCCACTATGGTGAGAATACCAGAGATAGGGATCATTGAGAGTTATTTTAGAAGCTGCCTACTGCACCCACATAAAATAATACTTATATTTCCTATACCAGAGATTCATTTTCTTACATTAAGTCCTAACTTTTAAGAATTGGCACTTCGAAATTGGCACTATCCAAAAGGATTCAACTGTGGGAATGATAACATGTTACTGGATTATTACATCAGATCTTTTTTTTTTTTAAAGATTTATTTATTTATTTATTTATTTATTTATTTATTTATTATTTATTTATTTATGATAGACATAGAGAGAGAGGGAGAGGCAGAGACACAGAAGGAGGGAGAAGCAGGCTCCATGCCAGGAACCTGATATGGGACTCGATCCCGGGACTCCAGAATGGCACCGTGGGCCAAAGGCAGGCGCCAAACCCCTGAGCCACCCAGGGATCCCCTACATCAGATCTTTTATATGGATTTGTTATGTAATTAATAATTTGGGAAAGTAGATCCTGGTATACAGGTCAATATTGATCTTGGGTTACCAAGAAGGGAGTAAAAAGTCCCACTTAAGTATCCCTCACTAGTGGAAAAATTCAGAGCCAAGAAGCTTCATGGACTAAAGAGAAGGGCAAAATGAGGTGATGAGAGAGCCATTATCTGGGTTCCCTTGTCTAGAGCTTTAGCCTCAAGAAATGTTCCTTCACTTAAAACAAAACAAAACAAAAAACATTGAATTTGTTCCATTAAGTTCAATCTGTAGAACAATCATATCATTCTGACAAATTGGCATAGGCCATGTATCAGCTGCTCTACCTCCACTCAAAGTTTCCACTCAGCTGGGACTTTTTAAAAGAATTCTAACCAGGGTATATTCTAGTCTACATGGCCCTTCTGATGAGAAAAAATACAACCCCTTCAGGAAAAAGACATCTCTGGGCACATGGCTGGGAGAGCAGAGGACATATTTTGAGAATAAACAGTCATCCTTTTCTCCAATAGATGCAGTCCCCTATGCCAATATGAGGCATAGGGAATAGACAAGAGAGGATGGAGTACAATTTCAACCAGACTTGTCTCCTCAATGGAGAATCTTTGTGCAGTGCATATAGTCCACAATGATCTTCAGCAGCTTAGCTTTCTAATAAGAGTAAATTTAGCATTTTCCTTTTTCTGTGCCATTAAAAGTTAAATTTGGATTTAGAAGACCTGTGTTTGGTTTCAGTTTTGCTACATAATTCTATAGTGACCTAAGGCACGTATCTCCTGAAGTTTCAGTTTTCTATTTTTAGATGAGAGTCCACCTGACATATGAGAGTCTGCATGACATAATCTTTGTGGTAATTAAATGACATTGTATTTGGACATTTTGTAAGCTCTGAGTCTTATATTGAAGAGTTACTTTGATTATCTTTTGGATAAGCCAGTGGGATCTGGGTTTAGTGCCATGTTTTCTCTATTTACTCCAAAAGAGTTAGAGAGGCTTCAGTCCAATTGGCCCACAGACCAAAACTGTGGGCTAGGAGGTCTTCAGACCTGTGTGTGTCTGTCATTCCTGGCCACAGTTTACACAGATGTTCATTATCATAAACTTACTGGCAGACGCAAGTGTCCCAGTGATCACAAAATGGCCCATTTCTTCCATGTTTCAGAAAAACTCATGTTTTTGAAAAAGAACGAACAGAAAGAAACAAAAGGATTACAAATGTAAGTCATAGCATTTTGAAAATCACAGATATTTGATCTCTGTCTAAAAAGTCTATGAATCCTCAAAAATTAACTCAAAAAATAAAATTGCTTTTGAAACTTACTTAAGCCCCTTCCCATCCCCAGGGCAGAGGAATTTTGAGACTATTACATAGTGACAGGACTCCTTCCCAGCTTAGTTTTCCCACATAAATAAGTCCACACCCTCAGTTATCTTAGTTACTTCCTTTTAAACACTTCCTCTCAATCTTATCAATATCTTCACGGTTTAAAAAAAAAGTGGGTGGAGCGGCAAGTTGTTGTACTAATGGCAACAACATGAAAAGGAAACCAGACAGACAGAAAGACAGGAAAGGAAAAATTTAGTTTAGATAAAAGATTAGATTAAATACTTAAGGATTGACAAATTTGGCCTGGTGTCTGAGCCTCAAGAAATCTATATGCTGGATCTCAGTGGAAGGAGGACAGCACAAAGATGGCACATTTTGCAGGGCAAGGTCAGCCATGGAGAGGCAGCTGAGGTGTCTCTCCCAGAGGCTGCTCTCCCCAGTTCCCCAGTCCCAGAGATGGACCAAGCAGAGGACCTTCCTGAGAGTTTCTGTAAATAAGCCGGCCAGTGTCTGGGGACACTGATCTCCCTTCCTATCCAAAAAGAGATGAGAGAAAATCCATTTCAACCTACTGCAGCACCAACAATATTAGGCTTTAAAAAAAAATCTCAGGGAACATAAAATAAAAAGTCCATAAAATTCAAACCGGTGTTCTTGGAAAACTTGAATGAATACAGACTCATTTTAAGGGAAAAGATATTTCTGTCCTTCCCCCTGAGCATATCTGAGGACATTTTCTTCCACTAGCAAGGCTCCTCAGATCCCAGTTACAGAAACATTGACTTAAGAAAAGGTGGATTCCTTGAAAATGGGTTTTAGTTGTGAATTATTATTACAGTCTGTTTTTATAACTTACATGTTGTTGAGTTCTCCGAATACATCTGTGGACTCCTAAGCTTGAGAATAAACAACTAGTTATGCCTGGTGATGAATTTCAGCACAAATATCTATTGGACCTATGACATTTATCAAGTTATTTAAATATTCTGAGTTTAGTGGGATTAATGCAGAGACTGACACCTAAAATGGTGCTAAATGAATTTTTCCATTTTGCTAAGTGCATTTTTACCATTCACAAATGATTTCATATTCTATCTTGCACTATAATCTAGGCAAGAAGTCATTGGTTGCTTCAGTTTATATTTATTCCTCTGTTCCTTTGCTTTAAATGTTCTTCATGCTTTTTGTTTTGTGATTAAAAATTAGACTTGGGGATACTCACATTTATGTTTTAAGAAAGACTAAGTGGGGACACCTGGGTGGCTCAGTAATTAAGACTCTGCCTTTGGCTCGGGTCATGATCCTGGGGTCCTGGGATCAGGTCCCGCATTAGTCTTCCAGCAGGAAGCCTGCTTCTCCCTCTGCCTATGTCTCTGCCTCTCTCTTTGTCTCTCATGAATAAGTAAAATCTTTTTTTTTTTTTTAATGAAAAAGAAAGACTGTTACTACTTTCAGATCTTGAAAGATCTTTATCTCAGTGATTGATTTCCAGATACTGTGGAAGATAGAAATCAGTTGGGTGGCACCCTTTCCAAATGCACAAAAATATTGGATAAAATAGAATAAAAAATAATTTTAAATATATAGTCAAGATCAAAAGACGGAAAGAAATATCTCTGTGTTACAGAAATGAAGAGTGAGTACAAACCAAAGGACACAGCCACAGAGGAAGTGGATCTGGGTAAAGGCCTTTAAGGAATACAGTTTTAGGACCTCAGCTGGAACAGGAGCACAGTCTCAAGACCATGCAAAAAGGGATAGGATAAATCACAGAGTGCCCAGAGTAAAATTGGCAGGCTTAAAGGAACGTACCTTCCACAAAACTGGGACTAGAAAATTCTGCCGACTGCCTGAAGAATTTGACATGTTTAGGAACTGCTGGGAGGTACAAAGGGAAATTAAAGATCTTACTCAATAATATATGCAAGAGTGAGGTGTGGATTTATACTACGCTATGTCTTGGGAGACTTAACTGAGGGAGATAACATAATTGATTTTATCTTAGGGCTCAGGAAGAATGTACACAGTATGTAAAATGCTTCAGCGACTCAGAGTACATGGCCATCCCACAATAACTTAATTATACTAAAGATGAGTTCATGCAAAAATATAAATAAATAAAAATTATATATATAATATATATATTATATATGTATAATAATTTATGGGGCATGTGGTGGCTCAGTTGGTGGAGCATCTGACTCTTGATCTCAGGTCTTATTCTCAGGGTCATGAGTTTGAGCCTTGTGTCCGGCGTGGAGCCTGCTTAAAACAAAACAAAACACAACACAACCTTATTAGCCATAAAAGGAATTGTACCATCATCAGGAAGAGATAACGTATGTGACAAACAGGAAAATGCGAACCCCAAATTTGGGAAAAATAATGGAGTCATTGGTCATATTATCGCTGTTAAAAAAAAAGAACTTTTGACAAAGTATCAGCACATTGAGGTTTTTAAACATCAAAGGCAAGGACTACTAGCCAGATTACACGTGTATGTGTGCCTGTGAGATTCTCCTATAGTCTAGCGCTGTTTTGGAAGGAGATATATTGTATGGCCTGGGGTCAGAGTTTTGTCTCCTCTGTTGGACCAGGCTTGGAAAAGTAATTGATGAGAGGAACTCTCTACATAGGTGGGGCCTCAAAAGATTTCCTTAGTTTTATTTCAAGAAGAACTAGAAAAAAATCATATACCAGCTTAGGACAGCAGCAAAGGAATCTTGCCATCCACCTGGGACCATGAGTGGGGAAGGAAAAAGACACCAGCATGAAATTGAATCTGAGCCACTTCCATATGTAATAAAGTGGTTTAAATGCATTCTGCCTATGTGTTGCTAGAACCTTAAGATCCAACATGAAAATAAAATCTAAGACAAGTGAAACACAGAGGCACTGGTATAATCCAAAGAAACACTGTCTTTGAGAACAGTCATAACCCAGGTTACAAAGCAACACCAGCAGAAGATGAACTCCCAACCTGGATTCACAACCACACAAGAAAACGTGAGGTCAAATCCACATATGCAACAAAGGAAAATCAGCACTCTAGTAAATGGCCATAAGAACAATTTAATTTATTCCATAAATATCTTTGAAATTCTAAAGAGTAAAAAGAAGGGGAAGCCATAATGATTGCTCTCGTGTGTTCTCAAATACTTATGTGTAGGGGCAGGGTACAGATCATTAGACTGAGATTTTAAAGGAAACCACTAAAAGGACAGAAGTAGAATGGATAACTTCCAAACTCATGGGGTGGGGGAAGTAATAAAGAAAACCAGATCAACATAACAGAGAAGAGGAAAAGAGAGAAAAAAAAAAAAAGAAGCAAAGGAAAAAGTGTGCAAAGGAGATGTGCACATACACAAACTTGTAGAAATAAGTGCAAATATATCAGTAATCATAATTTCGTAAAACTGTAAAATATTCCATTTGATATACTTTTGTAATTTTTTTTTTTTAAGATTTTGTATTTCTTTATGACAGACAGAGAGAGAGAGAGAGGCAGAGATACAGGCAGAGGGAGAAGCAGGCTCCATGCAGGGAGCCAGACGTGAGACTTGATCGCAGGTCTCTGGGATCAGGCCCTGGGCTGAAGGCAGCGCTAAACCACTGAGTCACCCGGGCTGCCCCATATTTTTGTAATTTCTTTAAACAGCTTTACACTCATGGACTTTTTGAATAACTCCAATGTTTTTAAACGCAGGTAATATCTTTGTGAATATATGTATGTGTGTGTGTAAATATATAAAAATATATAATATCTAAATATGTAATTACATATAATTTCAGACATTTTCTGCTAAACCTATAGGATAAATCTATAGATGTGGAATTGTAGTGCTTTTTCTTTTCTTGACAGTTGCTGTCAAACCAATCTAACCTGTAGCAGAAAAAAAGAATGTTTCTCTACACCTTGGCCATAGCCATTTACCACTTAAAAAAATACATACATTTGCCATTCTAGTGAATGACGTTTTTTGACTATTATTTAATTTATATTTCTCTTACCTTGAGTTTTAGAGTCATTTGTGTTTTCTGCTTCTACACTTCCCACCCTGCATCAATTTGAAACTTCACTGGCAAAACAAACCAATGAAAACCTGTCACTCTGCTTCAGCAAACCTCCCATTGAGTATCTGGTTCACTCGGCAAAAAGCCACGTCCCCAAGGTGACTCCACATAGGACTTTCCTCAGCTCCAATCCTTGCTAGGAGAGCTCATACTCTAGAAAGTTTGTTCTGGATGTTCTCCTTCTCCCAGCTATCTGCTTGGCTAATTCTCACCCTCCGCAAATCTTTGTGCAGATTTTACCTCTTCAATGAAAGTCACCCTAAATCACCTGTAACACTGCAGTTTTCCCTGCTGGCACTTAATGCCTTGCAAACCCCACCGCCATCTGGCTTTTTTTCCTTTTATTCATTGTTCTATAAATCATATAATATTCACAATATCCTGTCATTTAGTATATGCTATATGATTTGCTATTTACTATGTAGTGAACGTTTGCACACTCATCTCCCCATGACCTTCTCTTGCTCTTTGTCATTTTTTTCTGTTCAACTTAGTTTTTTTTTTTTTTTTTTTAAGATTTTATTTATTCAGAGAGAGAGAGAGAGAGAGAGAGGCAGAGACACAGGCAGAGAGAGAAGCAGGCTCCATACAGGAAGCCCGACGTGGGACTCAATTCCTAGTCTCCAGGATCACACCCCAGGCTGTAGGCGGTGCTAAACTGCGCGCCACAGGGGCTGCCCCAACTGTTAGTTTTTAAAGCACTGATTTGTAGGGCATATTTATAAATGAAAAGTGGTCATTTTATTGCTTTATGTGCAGCAGATATTTCTTCTGACTTGGTCACTTGTGTTTTGAATTTTCATTTTAGGACAAAATTTATTGATCTTATGCCTTCTGTTGTTTTTCTTTTTTTAAAAAAATTATTTATTTGAGACAGAGAAAGAACAAGCAGGGGAGGGGCAGAGGGACAAGCAGACTTGCCAATGAATGGGGAGCCCGACGCATGGATTGATCCCAGGACGCTGAGATTGTGACCTGAGCCAAAGTCAGACGCTTAATCAACTGAGCTACCCAGGCACCTCTATGTCTTCTGTTTTTTTAAGTCATAAGTGAAGAGGTCGTCCCACTCTGTATAAAAAATGTATACACACACATACATATATACATATATATTTATACAAACTCCATAAACATAAACACAGAACTGCAACATCACTTTGTAGGATTTAAAACACATACACACAGTGCCTTTTATTTTCATTGATACTGCATTACTTCCATAGATCAATTTAGAAAAAAACATTTGCTTCTTTGTCATTTTGGTTCTTCCTATTTGAAAATGGTGTATCTATTCTATATAATCTTCTTTGTATAAATTGGATGCATTTAAAGGCTTTGGGGGAGGTTTAAATTTATTCAGATATCCCTTATTTGTTCGTAAGCTTATTTCTGGGCATTTTACACATTGAGTTGCTATTAAGAATAAGATTTAAAAAAAATAAGATTTTTCTTGCAATATCTTTTCTACTGTCCATTATTCATACATAAGAAAACTATTGATTTATATGTTAATTTTGTACTCAGAAACTTTATTGAATTCTTTAATTTGAATAATGTTTTAGATACTTGGCTTTGAAGGTATCATGCTGAATTATTTGCATACAATGAGAGTTCCTATCTCCTTTCCAGTTTTTCTTCTCTTTTTCTTTCTTGGGAGTTATATCAGATATCACTTCCAAAATAATGTTACATCATAGTGGTGATAGTGAAATTCTTGTCCTATTCTAGACTATCATGGAAAGACATCTTTGAGTTGAGATAAACTATACATTCCATTATATTAATTTGTCTCTATTCCTGTTTTACTTTGAGATTTGTTTTTTTTAAGTCAAGTATAAATTAAAAAAATGGTGAAAAATTGTCTTTTCAGCATCTATGGAGATGATCATTTTAATAAGTTTCCTAATACTGAGCTGTGTATATGAACCTCTCTTGGGCAGGTGGATGCTATTATTCTCTTTGCTACTATTTCAGATTATTCAGTTAATATCCATAAATCTTTTCCATGTGCCACCCTTTTGAATTTTACAGTCAATATTATACTGGTTTCATAAAAAGGATTGAAAACTGTCCTTGTCCATTTTCTGCTACAGTTTAAATAGCTGTTTCTCTTCTATCTACCTATCTTCTATAGGTTTTATATAGTCTTCTTAGCAAACTATGATTCTGATACTTTAGGGGAGATGAGTAGACTTTTTTGCAAACATTATTTCTGATGTAGAAATGTTGGGATTCAGAGCCAATGGCCAAGGAAGAATTCTTGAGATGTCTTTGGTGCAAAAGCTGGTTTTATTATAGCACAGGACCTGTGGGCAGAAAAGGCTGCACTGGGGTTGTGACGGGTGACAGATTATATACTTTCAAGTTGGGAGGGTTAAGGATAGTATAAGTCTCTAAGGAATTTTGGAAGCAAGGTTTCCAGACTTCAAGGGGTCTAGCTATTGTTAGGAAAAGTCATTTATAATGGTCTGGTAAAACCCTAGTCATGCGCCTCTGCAGATGTCTATCAGTGGGCCATGTGCTTGGAGGATGATTGCCAACATATATCTTGGGGAGTAAAGATAAAGGAAGTTTCCAATGGAATTTTTATATGTTAAAGTAGACTTACATGACCCTGGGGTTGAGGGGGGGGCGGTCCAGGATACTGAGCTGATTGCCTTTTGCTCTTAGCAAAGTATTAACATGCTGCTGAGTTCCTAGAGGAATGTCACTCTGCCTGTTTCAAGAACTTGTCAATGGGCTGTAAGCAGTAAGAAATTTAATTTTTCTCTCTTGCCTTTGTTTCCCACATCAACTTCCTTTGTAGAAAACTTGTCATTTTGTCAGCTTTAATCTGCTACATTTTTGTAGAAAATGATCTATTTTATCATGGTTTTCAAATTTATTTTCTTCAAGTTAAGCAAAGTTTTCATTCATAATTCCCTTAATTCTTCTGCATCTGTGGTTATTTTCTATTCTTACATTTATATTTAAACTTGTCTCCTTTTTCCTTGATCAGATGAGTGAATAATGTTCCCATTATATGGATAATTATTTTTCAAAGAATTGACTCTTAGTTGAATTAGTCCCACCATTTTTCTGTTTTCTTATTCATTAATGTGTTCTTTACTTTTTTAATGTCTTCTTTATACTCCCTGGAGTATAATTTTCATCATGTTTCATACCACTTTAATTAAATGCTTGGTCTATTAACTTTTCATCTTTCTTATTTATTAATGTGATTATTTAAAGCTTTTCTTTATAGAGCACAGAGAATTCTGATTTGTTTTCATTATGGTCTTTTTCTACGTATTTGCAATTTTAGTTTTGTTTATATCTTTGACATGAGCTCCTTAATTAGTAAGGGTTTTTTTTCTACATTTTAATTAATGTGAGACCTTCAGTCAATTTCAGTATAAGCAGAGAATGTTGCCTACATCCCAAGTCGTTCCAATTTACTGAGATCTCCTCTATGACATAATATTTGGTTAAGGTGTATTAATGTTCCTTAAAAAGGTGCAAAGGAGGAACATTCTCTGTTTGTAGGTTACAGAATTACATGTGTACACATAAATTTTATTATGTTACTTAGGTCTTCTCTATCATCTTCATTTGGCTTATAAAACAAGAACCAAGTCTTAATATCTTAACATGTTAACTCTATATCTGTATATGTGTGTGTCTACTTCACGAATTGATATTTAAATGATTGGTGCTTAGATATTGATGAAAGTCAGATAATCTTTATAGATTGTTCCCATTGCTATCAAAAGAAGTGTTTTTATTAGTCTTGTCCAATATTTTCACTCTGAGTTCTGTTTGCCTGATACAGAAATTGTAGCCACTGTTGTTTTTTTTTCTCTTTGTTTCCTAACATGCCTTTTTCATTTTTTTTTTTTTTTTTACTGTCTGCTCTTCTTAGTTCCTTTGTCCTAGGTATACTCTTGATTTATGCTTTGTGAGCTTCATGATGGCCTTATAAATTTGGGAGGTTTGCTTTCTGTCTTTAGAACATTTAGCAGTTACTTCTGTAAGTATAACAATATATTTAATATTTTACTAATTTGGATAGTATCAACTGAGTCTCCACTGTGAGGCCACAAGAAATTAATATATCCTACCTACTTCTTTCAGGTCTTCTTTTCTTTTTATCTCACTGCTACCAATATAATAGTTGACATTATTTTCTTGGTTTTCATATAGCATTTAGCTTTATGATATTAAAAAGACACATTTCAGTTACCTTGTCAGCTTTTAAATTAAAAGATTGACTCTTGGCTACAAAGTGAATTATACTCTTCCCATGTCCTCCACAAACTTCTTCAATTTTGTCCTTGTGCGTGTGTGTATTTCTATTCTCTTGGTTTTAGCAGTATTCTTCAAGAGAGTTCAAATGACAGACTGTCTATATATCACATCCTCCAAAGTGGAAAACCAAAAATTATTTTATATCTCTCTAAAAGCAAATACATTTTAAAAGGTGAGGATATTTTCCTATAGTCACCAAAGAGTTAACCATGGATTTTAGGAAAGAATTTAGAGAGAATAAGTCCTATACAGCACAGAAAAGAGTAAGTTGAATGGTATAAGAGTAGTATAACTCGATTCTTACAGAATATTTTCAGTACACAAATTTAAATTGTGTCATTAAAGTAGGTATTATGTATATAATAATGTTGCATGAAAATATTGCAAGGCAAAAAAATTTGTGGAGTAAGAACGGTTTGTATTAGCTTCACCTGCATATGCCTAATATAAACACATTTCTGTTTGCTCACTAGAAAGAATTAGTTGAATACACATTCTCTGGACAGTTTGACATACAGTCAAGAGGTACAGTCTGTACTACTTGTCTAACTATGCAAACTCTTCAACTTGAGTTAAGTAGAAAAGGCAGTTTCTAATGGGTTTGTCTTTTGCATGAGAACCTCTTTATGTCTCGTATAACCCCAGGAGAAAATACCACTGGAGTTACTTGGATTGAAATTAAGACCACCAGAATTGGATGTGAGTTTTATTTGCTATGTCAGGGATAAGGGAAAACTCAATGTCTATTGAGTGGCTGTGGCTATCACAGAAGGAATTCAGAGTCAGTTGCTTAAGAAGTCACATATGGGCAGTCCCAGGATGGATTTTATATGTACTTAATCAGTTCAGCCTACATCTTGGTGCCCTGGAGCTGTACCTAAGGTTCATAGGCAGAGTCATCATCCACCTCTCTGAGAATGCCCATCACAAGGGTATCTTTACTTCACTATTATTCATTCATGCATGTATGACCATAAATAAAATTTCCAACTGACATTATTATGAAGTAGACTGCCACAATCCACTGGTTCTCCAACACTGCTCAAAAAGAATTCTAGATGTTTCTTTTTTTTAAAAAAGATTTTATATATTCATGACAGACACACAGAGAAAAAGAGAGAGAGGCAGAGACCCAGGCAGAGGGAGAAGCAGGCTCCATGCAGGGAGCCCGACATGGGACTTGATCCTGGGTCTCCAGGATCACACCCTGGGCTGAAGGTGGCACTAAACCGCTGGGCCACCAGGGCTGCCCTAGATGTTTCATTACATAGACCCAACATGCTTATAACCAGAGAGAGAGACATAGTTGTGATAACCTACCCAGCAAGTCACAAGTTTCAACTACCTTGTTTGAAATGTTATCAATACTAGTAATATTTACCAAATCACCATCTTAAAGCCAGTCTCCTTCCTACATGCTCTCACTGAACTCAGTGCTTCCAATGCAGAGATGGTTTTCAATCAATATATCCATTGTGTTAAGAGTTCCTGCAACTTGGCCCTCAGCCAAGGCTATGCCCAAGACATTAGTCCTGTGTTCCCTCAGTGAATTCAGCCTTTCTTATAGGATGCAGGTATTTAATCACTCATGTCCACACAATACCACTATGAGCCCTGGGAAGCATTACTGCATTTCTGTTTTTATTTTGTCACTCACTCCCTTGACTGGTTTGTTTTTAGAGGTTTAACTGAGCCTTTAGCCTAAAGGCTGTTTCCTTTACACATGTTATACAAAAGCATGTAGGAATTTCACCAAGAGGCAACATAATGAATGTTGAAAATGGGACGGGTTTTAGAGTCAGATGGACCTGCTGCATTTGAGATCTGGCTCTACCACTCACTTATTGAGTAACCTAGGAAAGTTTACTTAACTTTTCAAAATAGTATTTTTGCATCTGTAAGTGTACATACCATACTCCAAATTAAATAACTATTTCGAAAATTAAAAAGAAATCCATCTACCTAGTAGAGTTTAAAAATAACTAGCTCTTTTGTTTATGAGTACATATGCATTTAAAGCAAAAGGCTCTCACAAAAAAAATTGTGACTTGTCTATATTAAGGGGGGGAAAGGAAAGGAAATATAGTTATTACTATAAGAGAATAAGATATTCTTGTAGTTTTTTGTTCTAAGATTTAAGTTAATATATTTCATAGGAAAAGTCTTTCAATGATAGATGACTCACTGCAGCAATCACCTTCAAGTGTGAGGATTGTGCTGAGCGCCATGACAAATTCAAGATGCATTGGAAAGGCCTTGCCCTCAATGGCCGTAGGTTCCAATGTTGTGAGTGGACAACATAAGTAATTGAAGGCATTATAAACACAACATCATGAAAACTACCAGAGAGAAATTGAAGCCATTTTGCAATTTTAACAAAGGATCTACATCTGGTTGGGGGAAAAATTAGGAAGAACTTTGGAAAGGAGATCTTTGAATTGCATCTAGCAAGATGGGTAGGAAACCTCCATGTGAGGATAAAGAAAAAGTATTCTGAGAAAATAAAATATAAAAATAAATGTAGCTGCCAGCTGCTGACGTTTTACTATGTGCCAGACATTCTAATAAATATTTTTAAACACTTAATCCCTAAAGTATTCCTGTGAAGTAAGCATTATATCCATTTAATAAAATAGAGAACTAATGCATAGAGGGAGCAAGTTACTTACGGTGAAACAACTACTAAATAAATTTAACCTTTCTTGTTGAATTACGATCTGTCTGATTCTAAAGTCACTCTAGTAACACCGTACTAGGTTGCCTATAGGTAAGTGTGTAGAAATTAGGCGGTAGTTTGTTTTCAGGTGAAGACTGAAACTGAGTGGTAGGGTCAGATAGAAGAAAAAATTGGAAAAAATTGGATTTTTTTTTTAAATGAAGAGAACTCTTGGAAGTATAGTGAAACAATTGAATTTTGCATTGAATGCTAATGTGACTGTGGTGTTTAGAATCGGGACAGTGATAAAATTAGAGAAAAATAATTAATTCTTTTGTAAACTATTGCAGTAGTCTAAGCAAAGGATAATAAAGGAACTAGCTTGGAAATAAGAAATAGTATCTAAGAATTACTGGGTTATCTAAAAAAACTATTGGATATGGAAACTAATTGAGTATTGTTTCACAAAAGAAGGATAAAGTTAAAGGTTGCTGTTGTATAATAAAGAATTTGATTGACATTTATCCCTATTTCCTGGAAGGGAAACTCTAAATTCTTGGAATTTCCCAAGTAATAGTATCTCTGGGATCACACTTGAATTTATAAGAGATGAGATGATTCAGCAATTAGACTACTCACCAGAAAGATCAACCAGGTAAACAGAGAGTTGGGACTGGAGATGGAGTTCAGTCACAGCCAATGATTCAATCAATCATGCCTACATAATGAAATTCCAATAAAAACTGTGCATGCTGAAGCTCAGTGGAGCTTCTTGGGTGGTGAACACATTGCAGGAAATTACATGAACTGTTTCCATGAGACAGCACAGAGGCCCTGCCTTCAAAACCCTCCTGGACCTTGCCCTTTGAGTCCCTTTATTTGGCTGGTCCAGATTTATATAATTTATAATAAAAGTGTAATCATAAGTACAGCACTTTCCTGAGTTCTCTTTCTAGTAAATTACAGAACTGAGGGGGGTCCTAAGAACCCCTGAATTTGTATGTAGTTGGAAAGAAGTGTATGAAACTGGGGGACCCCTAAAAAGTATCCGGTGTTTGACGTGAGGGTACTCTAGTTGGAGACCATGTGGTTCAACCTGTGAAGTCTGACACAGGTTAAACCAGGTGGTTAGTATCAGAATTGTACTGCAGTGTATCCGTTGGTGACATAGTGGTTGCTCAGAAATCTAAAACACAATTGAGAAGAGGACAATGATAATCACAAAAATAGAGAGATCATCTGGAATTGCACTCCAAGGTATTGAAGATAATTAGAAGATTTCTAGAAATGAAAAACTACAGCTTATTAATATTGGTTTTCTAGGAGTTGCTTCAACAAAATACCACAGACTGGGTGGCTTAAACAACAGGAATTTATTTTCTCACAGTCCTGGAGATGAGAAATGTTAAAGTCAGCTGTCAGTGGTGTCTTAGTCTGTTTAGGCTGCCATAACTGAATGCCACAGCCTAAGTGACTTATAAACAATAAAAATTTGTTTCTCACAGCTCTAGAGGCTAGAAGTCCAAGATCAGGGTGTCAGCATACTTGGGAGCTGATACACACTCTCTTCTGGGCTGCAGACTATTGACTTCTTGCTCTGTCCTCACATGGTGGAAGGAACAAGCAAGTTTTCTGGAGTTTCTTTTTTAAGGGCCCTAATCAAATTCATGAGGGCTTTCATGACCATATTTCCTCCTTGATCCCCCACCTCCTAATATCATCACCTTCAGGGTTAGGATCTCAACATATGCATTTGGGTTGGGGGACACTTTTGGACCACTGCATAGCATTGGGTTCTTCTGAAAGGCCTTTTTCCTTGGCTTGCAGTTGACTACCTTCTTGTTGTGTTTTCTTTCACAAGGCTTCTATTTTTTTTTTTTTTCGGTCCCATGTGTCTTGGTGTTTCTTTTTATAAGAATGAATCTTATTGGATTAGAGACCCACTCTAACAGGGTCATTTTAATCACCTCTATAAATACCTTATCTCTAAATATGATTATATTCTCAGGGTCTGGGAGTTGGTACTTCAAGATGTGATTGGGGGTGTGAAACACAATTCAGTATATAACACTGTAGTTTTGAGAATCGCCTAAACATAAAGTATCAGTTGAAAACAGATTGGAAGAAGTTGCTAAGAGAATAAACATAAAAGGGAACATAGGTAAAGGTTAATAAAATACTTGGGAATCCCATGTAACAAATTACATGAAGCCAGGAATTAGAAATCTAAGAATACTTGAAGATCAAAGGGTCAATAATGACAATAACATGCGCAACTATTAAAATACCACAAGTCGTCAATGCAATTGCTTGGTTGGTTACTCAAGTAGGAAGAGCATATTACTGTGGCCACTGCAACAATTACTTAAGTGTTGAGAAAAAAAGGCTAATTTGGAGGCAACCCTTCCAAAACTGTATAAAGATGTATACAAGAAAAAATGGATACAGAAGAATGAAGAATGAATGACCATAAGAATACATTTTCATGAAGCCTTTTATTAAAAATTGGCCTCTGATCCAAACTTGGAGAGTTAGCTAACTGCCTAACTGATTATCTCTGGTGTCCTAGGTACATATATGTATATATGTGTGTGTGTGTGTGTGTGTGTGTGTGTATATATATATATATATAAACCCCTTCTCACCTTCTTCCAAAAGTTAAAAAAAAAAAAATCTGGGATGCCTGGGTGGCTCAGCAGTTGATGGTCTGCCTTTGGCTTGGGACATGATCCTGGGATCTGGGATTGAGTCCTGCATCAGGCTCCTTGCAGGGAGTCTGTTTCTCCCTCTATCTGTGTCTCTGTGCCTTCATGAATAAAATAAATAAATAAATAAATAAATAAATAAATAAATAAATAAATAAATAAATAAATATCTGTCACTCATTTGCTTGAACATCATTTGGGGATCAAAGAGGGAAATAGAAATTAAATTTCTAGTAGGCTGATCATTTATGTGTACAAATAGAAGTACTACTCACTTTTCTATTTCAGTTATAAAGATTTAGCAAATAATCTAGAAAGGAAAGATCCTTTTGAGCTCTCTAGGTATTAAAAAGCAGAAGTGAATTGCCTCTAATTCTGTATTCTGTCGTTGATTATAGTCATTGGCATGAGCATAACAATTTAAATAAAAACTCAAGGAGTGATTTGACAGACTCAAACTCAGTTAAGAAATATACATGATTTAATAAGCTCTAAAGCTATAGAGTTTTTTAATGAGGACTATAGTTGGGTCATAGCAGCGAGAACATTAAACCACTTTTAGTGATCATATCCTTCTACAATGTTTTAAATGGTGTTTGCTTCCTGGGTGTTTTCCCCAAGCAAAACTACTGCATTCACCTACCCTTGAACTGCTTCTAGTCAGCTCCACAGATACAGTTGAGGTTAATTCAGGAACAGAAAATGATACCACACTGCCACGCTCAGGATAAAGTTCAATATGTATTTGTTCATTTTATTTTAATCAAAGGAAATAAAAGGGAACACTATATCAGAGCCAACAGTATAGAAGTCTTTTGTAACAAAATCCATGAATCTTGTCTATTCCACTAGACCAAAAGACTTAGCATCTCTTTGAAAATCAGAAGAATGAGGAACTAAAGCTATGGTTACTATCCCCTTGTATCAGTTGAGGCCATCCCTAGAATGTCACAGGTTCATCTTTATAAACAGGCATATCACGTTGAAGCAGTAACAGTGAATTGAGCTTGTATTCTAAGTTAGCTGGGAGATTAGGATCTTGTTTTCTTCTTTAACAGATAGTATAATTTCCCACAACAGTGTGCATGTTTCTTACAAAAATGAGGCATCTTTAGAAGGAAATGTCCCTTCTCACTGGGTCATTTGATTCCTTTCCAAAAGCTATTTGTATATTTTTTATGATTCCATATTCTGCACATATCATGTTTATCCATGTACTTGAACCCTATTTAGTCGTTTGGTCTTAAGCAATTGTGGAGGAACCGGGTAAGGACAGGAATGTTTAAAAACTTCTCTGCTATAAACTCACGCATCGTGTTTGTTGTCATGACTATTGTAGCACAGTGATTAAAATGAGACAGGAGCTGCTGTTCTGTTTTTGTTGAACTATTTTTCTTAGATGAAGAGGTAAAACTGAGGATGAGAGGTTCAAAATATGGCTCATTTTGCAAAGCTGGCAAAACACAGCATTTAAAGCAGTTTTGGGAAGAAGAATGGGTGTGGAAATACCCTAAAACCACTAAAATTACATGCATTGTATTATGTTTGTCTATACGTAATACGTGTACTTTTCTCAGAAGGAGTTCCACACTTTGAACAGATTCTCAAGAGAAATTCGTACTTTTAAAAATGTGACAAACAGCTGAGTTACTGACTTTTCTTACTTCAGGTCACATCTAAAAGTACAAAAACAGTGAATTTATTCTTTGTATTTTTTTTTAACATTTATTGAGTACTTATCATGTCACCCCACCCCCCAGGAAACTGCAATTTAGTGGAACAGATGGTAATTATAATACTAAGGTTATACACAAGCCAAAGGACAATGTTTTTTAAAAGATAAAAAAACATGCCTCTCAAACAATGTAAAATAAACACGTAAAAGATTTTATTAATTTAATTAATGAGGGAGTTGGTAAGATCTTACAACCAGTTTAGAGCAGAATTTTCTTTCTTCTTTCCCTTTCTTTCTTTCTTTCTTTCTTTCTTTCTTTCTTTCTTTCTTTCTTCTTTCTTTCTTTCTTTCTTTCTTTCTTTCTTTCTTTCTTTCTTTCTTCTCTTTCTTTTTTCAAGATTTGTTTATTTATTTGACAGAGTGAGAGAGCACAAGCAGGGAGAGCAGCAGAGGAAGAGAGAAAAGCAGGGAGCCTGATGCTACATGGGGCTCTTATCCCAGGATCCTGGGATCAAGACCCGAGCTGAAGGTAGATGCTTAACCAACTGAGCCACCCAGGAGCCTCCAGAGCAGATTTTTCAAAAAACTTCACAAATATAGGCAGAAAGAATGGTAAAACAGGTCTATAAATCAATGCAAAGTGGTTTATCCATAGGGCAATAGTTGCTTACATTCCACTAGGACCCAATTTATTTGCATTTCCCAAAAAGAATAATTTACAATATGATTAGCCCTTTTATTAAAAAAAAATTATTTATGAGAGAGAGAGAGAGAGCAAGCATGTGCACACAGTAGGAGGGGCAGAGGGAGAGGAAAAAAGAATCTCCAGCAGACTTCACACTGAGCACGGATCTCAGCATGGGGATCCATCTCATTACCCTGAAGTCATGACCTGAGATCATGACCTGAGCTTAAACCAAGAGTCAGACGTTTAATCTAGGTCATCCAGGTGCCCCACATTATGATTAGTCTTAAATAGTTCAGACAGTGAAAAGCCCAGATAACCTAGAAAGATACACTGTAAAGAATACCAGTGATCACCCCCTCCCCTATCTTAGGTCTGTCTTGTGTTTTCCTGACATGAATTTGCAGAAAAATCATGATAAAGATTTTTTTTCCTGTGAGAAAAAAGGTAAGCAAGATTTGATTGAAGGAATTAAAATAAGTTCCTCTGCAATTGATATATGAAAGTTGAGGAATGAAAGTGAGTTAGATAGGAAAAGGTAAGGTGAAGGACACATAAAGCAGATTTAACAACATCTATAGCACTAACGTCAATGTTGTCTGACATCTGCACAACACTGTAAAGCTGCTAGATGGCAATGAAAATGTAATTTAGTCTTCTTTGGAGCAACTTTGAGGCCTCAGTGAAGGAATTGGAGTTTTTATGATTTTCCAAAGTGTTTCTGATGGTAAAGGAAGTACACCTCAATGCTTGAGGGAGTCTGAGAATATACCCTGGGGTTTCTCAATGAAAAAATAGAATTTACCTAGAATAATTTGTTTTATCTTAAAATTTATGTAGTGGTTTTTAATTTGAAAACTTGAGATTATCATTTCTTGAGTAACGTTTATTATGTCTGAGGCATGAGAGGCAGGCAATATCCTGGTTCTGAATTTTGGCTGAACTGGCATTCCAGGAAGGCATCCCAGTCTTTGAGTCACAGACTTTCTGGGCACATGCTTTTGTTTCTGGAGATACACAAGCTTTTCCACTTGAGATGCACAATTAGCAAAGACAACAGGCTGCCAAGAGTGTTTCTTGCAGAAGTAACATGGTTAGTTTGTTTTGTTTCAGTTTTGCTTGACAGAAGTTACTGGCAATTCCATGAAAATAACTTGGATTAGCACTGATAAGAAGTGGTCTTTGGAAACAGCCCAGAAGATAGGTGGAGAGGTAGGGACTAAGATGGTGGCAGCTGAAGTGCAAAGGGAAAAGCTATATTAAAGAGTTAATTAGGATTAACTCTTTAATTAGAAAAATTTAACCAATTGGCTGCAGAGGATAAGAGAGAAGGGG
Source organism: Canis lupus baileyi (assembly GCF_048164855.1). Taxonomy (NCBI): domain Eukaryota; kingdom Metazoa; phylum Chordata; class Mammalia; order Carnivora; family Canidae; genus Canis; species Canis lupus. Next base: position 23,722,419 of record NC_132865.1, read on the forward strand.
CAGATAAATAGATATTTTGCTAGTGGAACCCGTTGGCTGTTGAACAACAAGAGTTGGTGAAGGATTCACAGATACACTCATCTGAGAACCAAGTGCTAGGTTTCTTGAATTATTCAGAGATCTTCTGTCCTGTTTAGGTAGATCTGTAAAGGCTAGGCCACTTTAGAAGTTCTTTTCTTTTTATGTGAGATTCACATAAGCTTTGCAGTTGAACAGGTAGCAGGTTGGTTGCCTTTTTAAGACACTCAGGGACATGAGATGAACTTCTTTGCATGATCAAAAGGCATAATCTGATCCAAGTGCACTTGTGAATAAGTCTTCCATGATTAAGTTCTAGTAAGGAAACAACATTTCCATGTTCCTACTGGAATAAAAGAAAGTTCATTGTAATATTACCATTATTGTTGAAGGAGTTAACAGGAGTGTACCAAGCCAAACAATATTTAAGCTTACCTGCCTAAAAAATAAGTCTTTAATCTGGCATCGTAGCAAATGGATCTCGTAAAACATTTCTTTTAAGTCCCTATATAACTGAGCTTTTAGAAATGCAACATAGGACCTTTCAGAGATAAGTTATATAATTACAAACAATATATATAAACATATAAATATATATTTATAACTTTATAAATATACAACTATATTTATAACTTTATATTTATATGTTTTATATATATATATATATATATATATATATGTTTCATTGGGTGAAGGTAGGTAGAACCCAAGAGGAGAGATTCTGTGGTGAAGTAATTGTGTTTTCTGAGTACCAGAAACACAACACACACATACACAGACACACACACACACACACACACACACTGTTTCTAGAATGAGAGGTACAGCCTTGGCTTTAAGAGCACTAGGACACAAATCCCATCCCTCTTGTATTCCAGGAGGCTGGTCTGGTTTAAAGGGCATCTGAGGGAAATTATCATAATTTCTTTAATACCATCTGGTCCTGAACTTTCCCACAAGTCTGGTCATGGAGGCATTTCCCAAGGAGTTCTGCTTTGGGTATTTATATCCATCTGACTTCTAGGAAAAAGCCAAGGAATTGACAGAGAAACAAAGAATACCCTAAAGACACTTAGAGATGAACCAGATTGTAATATTGCACATTTCTTATGACAACATAATATATTAGAACAGAGTGGGTTTGCTTGGATAAGAATCAGAGATTTGGAAAAACAATGGCTCTGTTAGCATATGCAGGCTTCACCCTACCATGGAGGCTGTTTTTCTTAGCACACAGTGGATTTAAAGTTATGGCCTGAGTGGATATTCCCAGCTCGGTTGATTTCTCATGAGCACATATATTTCCATGCCCCAGACAAGATCATTTCCAGTTTTCAGCACTTGTAGTTCTGGGAAGGGGGAGCTAAATTATGTGAGAGCACTCCCAGTGGGGGAGCACATAGAGATAGTTGTTCTAGAAGCAATAAAGCGAGGGCAATAAAGGGAATTGAAGGTTAGGCAAGTTTGAGGCCTCAGACATTATGTTCAATTAATTATAACAAAAGAGCCATAGCACTGATTCTAGCTGAAATCTTAAGTATTATAGTTGCTGGATTAGGCTCATTGGAGAAAACAGTGATTTCTGGGCCTACCTATGAAGACAAACTCTATAAGAAGCTCTTATTTTCATATAAAATATTAACACTTCACAAAAACATTAGTGAGTATATTCTGGACACTGGAAATACAGTAGTGAGGACAGAGACCTTCCTCTCACAGAGCTCTCAGTATTTTCACAGATGACTCATGGATTGACAACAGAACCAAAACTAGAGAATATTTATATCCATAACCACTAAGGTAAGCTTTCAGGGAGAAGAAGGGAATATCCAAGAGAAATAAGATATTCTAAATAAAATAAAAGCTTATGCATTCTGTTTCAAGCTGCTGATGTTTTCTCTACCAAGTTTTATCAGATTTTTCAAAATGCCACCGGCCCTTAATAAAAATCTCTTATTTTGATCATTTGGTTTCCATTGTTTACGTGAGCTGATTTATAAGATTCAGCTGGCTGTAAAAGCAGCGGCTACTGGATTCTTATTAATCACTCTACTTTCAACCTTATGCAGGAACCATTTCTAACTTCCTAGGATCAGTCTCCCCACTTGCAAAATGGGTTTAGCAATACATTTACCTAATAAATATTTTTTTTAAAAAGTATGGAAAAGGTAAATACATATAAACCACGAAGAAGAGTAGTTTATTCACAGTAAGCTATTAGTAAATGTCAGCAATTATTACTGCTCTCCAGGCTGTTTTGGTTTCCTAAACACTCTAGAATCCCCCCACTCCTCCCTCCACCCTGCTCTTTACTCCTCTCTGTGGTGTGAAATGCTATTCCTGAGGGAATAGCTTATGCTTCTCCCATAGGAGGGGCTGAACTAGTAACAATCCTCAGCATGGACACTGGGACTCTCTTCTCCTTCTTCCCCATCAGGTCTGGTGGGAGGCAAAGAGTTGAGTTGTGGGCACAGTCTATGTATTGGAACTTTTACTTGGCTGGGCATTTCCAAGGTCTGAATACATGCATCATTGTTCTCAGTAGGCTAGGTCTCTTGTCAAGTTGACTTTGGGGCTCCATCTGCTCTTGCTCTTGTTAGATTTCCCAAATCATGCAGAATCTGAAAACAGAAAGCAGCCAGAGGAAGAAGGGTGATTTTTCATTCAGTCCCTTAAAAACATTTCAGAATTAGTCATAGCATGAACATATTGTTCACAGCGTGAACTACTAGCACTACTAATAGTGTAGGTAAGTGTGCAATAAAAGTTCTCTTATTTGTCTCTTTTTTGAGCTTGGCCTGGCACTCTGGCTGGCAGTAAGGTCCAGCAGAAGCCATGGTTTGTGTGTGTGTGTGTGTGTGTGAGAGAGAGAGAGAGAGAGAGAGAGAGAGAGAGAGAGAACATGGGCACACGGGCATGTGCACATGTGTCAGGAAGAATAGGAAGAAAATACTAGAAATCAAGTTCTAGGAAGAATGGACTCAAGCTTTAGCTTAGATTGGAATCACTAGAGGACTTGTTAAAACAAGATCGCTGGGCTCCAACCTCAGAACTCCTGACTGCATAGGTCTGGGGTGGGTCCTGAGTGTGATTGTCCAACAAATCCCCCAAGACCATCTCTGTTGGTCTGGGATCACACTTTGAGAGTCACGATGTCAGAATTATTTACAATAATACATGTGAGTGTGCAATGAAAATATGTGTAACCTTCTCTCTGTAATTGTAGGATCCATCAGATGGAAAGTTTAGAATTGGAAAAGACAATGACCAAAATATAAAATTCCGTGAATGGTCTCAAAAGCAGAATGGAGACAACAAAGGAAAAAAATCTGTGAATTGGAAAAATGAATAGAGATTAGCCAATCTGAACAAGGAGAGAAAAATAGAAAAATACCTCCAGGACCCACAGCATTTAAGATTAAGAAAAAAAATATTAAGAAAGATTAAGAAAAAAAAGATCTAACAGATCATCTGAGTCCCAGAAGGAGAGAAGAAACTGGGCAGGGCTGAAAAAGCGTTAAAAAAGTATTGGCTGAAAACTCCTCACTTTTTATTTACTTGATGTATTTTGAAGCTGTTATTAAGACCATCAGCACTTAGCCTTATGTCCTCTGGATGAATTGACTGCTTTGTCATTAGGAAATGTCCCTCTTTATCCTTGGTAATTTTACTTGCTCTAGAAGCAACTTTGTTTGATATTAATATAACCACACAAGCACTTTTCAAATTAATGTCACTGTGATATACCGTTTCCAACTTTCACCTTTAACCTATTTACATTTTAAATGCTCCCTTATAATAGTAGCATATAGTTGGAGCCTGCTTTTTTGTGCAGTCTGAAGTCTAGTATTTTTAAATCAGTTCTCTTGACATTTGCATTTAATGTGACTTGGGTATGATTTATTTTAAATCTGTCACTTTGCTATTTGTGACCTACTATTCATGTATTATTTGTTCCTCTTTCTCCTTTTTGCTTCTTTTCCTGTATTGACTTAAAAAAAAATCATTCCATTTTCTCTCCTTTGTTGACTTATTAGTTGTAAGTCCTTATATTATTTAAATGGATCCTTTTGGATTTATAGCATACATCTTAAACTTACCACAGTATATTTAAGTGATTTTTATGTCACTTACATGTAGTATAAGAACCTTGTAATTATATACATTCTTTCTCTTCTCATGGACTTGGCATTATTGATTGTTTTTACTTTGAAATAGACTTCATTTTTTAGAACAATTTTAGATCTATAGAAAAATTAAGAGCGTCCAGAGAGTGCCCATATACTCACAATTTCCCCTATTATTAATATCTTGAGTTATTATGATACATATGTTATAATTATTAATTATACCATAATTAATTATAATTATTGGTAATTATTTACCAATATTGATACTTTGTTATTAACTAAGTCCATAGTTTATTTATAGTTCCTTAGTTTTTAACTAATGAGCTTACTCTGTTTGGAGATCCTTTCCAGGCTTCCATATTACATATAGTTTTCATGTATTTTTAGGCTTCTCTTGACTGTGACAGTTTCTCAGATTTTCCTTGTTTTTGATAACTTTCACAGAATTGAGTAGTACTGATCAGGTGTTTAGTAGGAAGCCACAAATCACATTGTGATTTGTCTAGTGTTTTCCTCATGATAATACTTAGATAGTGGGTCATAGGGAGGAAGGCCATAGGAGTGAAATGCCACTTTCATTACATCATATCAAGTATGCATACTGCCAACATGATTTATGGTGGTGGTGTTGGCCTGGATCACCTGGCTGAGACAGTGGTTTCCAGGTTTATTTACTGTAAAGTTACTCTTCCTCCCCCCTTCCATACTGTAAACTTTGGATGGAAGGCACTATGTACAGCCCATACCTAAGGAGTGGGAAGCTATGCTCTATCTCCTTGAGGCTAGAGTAGCTAAAGTATTTGGAATTCTTTTGCATGGGACGTTCATCTCTTCTTACTCATTTGTCATTTTGTTCAGTTATTGATTTGCATTAGTATGCACTCGTGGATATTTATTCTATACTTTGGGTTATAATCCAACACTTCTTATTTATTTTGTAGCTCAAATTATTCCACTTTTGGCTCTTGGGAGCTCTTTCACTCAATTGTCTCCTTGACTCCTTTGATATACCCTTTCAATGTATGTGAATTTTTTTCTTTCATTTTCTTACTTTCTAACACTACAAGATGCTTTTGGTTCATCATGGATATTTTTTGTCCAGTCCTAGAATCAGTCAAGTCCTAATGAAGATGATGGTATTAAATCAAGATCTGGGTGCCAGTGATCATTCTATTGTTTGTACAGTTTGTGTTTTCCAGAATATTATATAGTTAGAATCATTCCATATGTAGTCCTTTCATACCAGCATCATGCACTTAAATTTTCTTCATATCTCTTCATGGCTTGATAGCTCATTTCTTTTTATCACCAAATAGTAATCCATTATATGGAAGTGCCACAGTTTATCCATTAATCAACAGAGAAACATCTTGATTGCTTCCAATTTGGTGTGATGATACATAAAGCTGCTATGAACAGGTTTTTGTGTGAGCACAGGTTTTGAAATCATTACATATTATCTGGGACCACAAATGCTAGATGGTATCGTAAGACTGTTTAGCTTTTTAATATGCCACCAAACCATCTTCCAAAGTGGTTGTACCATTTTGCACTCCCTCCAGCAACAAAGTTTCTCTTGCTTTGCATCCTTATCAGCATTTGCTGTCAGTTTTCTTTTTTGCTTTTTGGTTTTGCTTTTCAGTCATTCGAATAGGTATGTAATGGCATCTTGTTTTAATTTGGAATTTGACCCTCTCCCTCTCTCTGTGTGCTCACTTGCTCTCTCTCTCTCTCTCTCTCTCATAAACAAACAAACAAATAAATAAAGCTTTTTAAAAAAGAGGGGCATGTGGGTGGCTCAGCCAGTTAAGTGTCTATCTTTGGCTCAGGTGATGATCTCAGGGTCCTGGGATTGAGATCCACATTGAGCTCCTTGCTCAGCGAGGAGTTTACTTCTCCCCCTCTCTCTCCCTCTCTTTGCTCACTTGGTCTCTATCTCTCTCTCTCCCTCAAATAAACAAATAAATCTTTAATTTGGAATTTGTGCTACTGTTTTCATACATTGACTTCTACATACATTATAAACCCTCAAAGTACATTGTTTTTATTTTGGCTTTGACAACTGGTATCTTTAAGGGGTGTCTAAGTGCCTCAGTCAGTTAAGTGGCTGACTCTTGGTTTCAACTCAGGTCATGATCTGGGGCCCTGGGATCAAGCCCCAAGTTAGGCTCCATGCTCAGTGGGGAGTCTGCTTGAGGATTCTCTCTTCTTCTCCCTCTGCTCCTCCCCCTGCTTCCTCTCTCTCTTTCAAAAAAAAATCTTAAAAAAATGATTATCTTCTAAAGAGAAATACACAGAAAAAATATACTTATCCAAGTGGTTACGCTTTCTGGTGTGCTTTTTCATTTGTATGAATGGAATTTCTATCTGGAATCATTCTCCTTGTGCCTAAAGAAATTCCACTAGTATTTAATTTAGCACAGGTTTACTGGCAATCAGTTGTTTCAGCTTTTGTATGCCTGAAAATGTCTTTGCTTTATCTATTTTTCAAAGATATTTTTGTTAGGGATATAATTGTAAGTTGAAAAGTTTCATTTTGTTTTTTCTTCAGTAACTGACATTGTTTCACAGTCTTAAGGCTTGTACTCTTTCTGATTAGAAGTCTAATCAGACTTGTTCTTTACCTTTACTTTTCTATGTAATGCATCTTCTTGCCCCTGCAGCTTCTTTTAAGATTTTCCCTTTGTTATTGGTTTTTGGCAACTGGATTATGATGTGCTTTCATATAGTTCCCTTCATGTTTCCAATGCTTGGGGGTTCATTGAACTTCTTGCATCTGTGGCTTTATACTTTTCATCAAACTTAGAAAATTCCCAGCCATTCTCATCTAATTATTTTTTTCTGCCCACTTTTTCTTCTCTCTCCTCTTTCAGGGATTCCACTACACATGAATGCTGTTCTATAGTTTACTGATTTTTTTCCTCTTCCTCTTCATTTTCTTCCTCTCTCTTTCTCTTCCTCTTCTTTCTTCTTTTCTTTAATATATATTTATTCTCTGTGTTTCATTTGGAATTATATCTATGGTTATTTTCAAGATTACTAATCTTTGCAATGTATAAAACTGTTGTTAAATAACCCAGTGTCTTTTCCATTACTCATTGTCATTTTCTCATCTCAAAGTTTGATTTGGTCATTTATTCTATCTTCCAAGTCTCAGTTTAATATTTCCAATATTTCTTCTAGTTCCTGGGATACTTGAAATAGAGTTATAACTGTTTTAATGTCTTGTCTACTAATTTCATAAGTGTGCCATTTCTTGGTCAGTTTCTATTGATTGATTTTACTCTTCATTATGAGTCACATTTTCTTGCTTCTTTGAAAAATCTAATTTTTAATTGAATGGTGGACTATGAATTGCACTTTACTGAGTAATAAATATTTTTGTATCCCTATATAAATATTCCAAAACTGTCCTGGGACATAGTTAAGTTATGGAGAAATAAGTTGATCCTTTCAAGTCTTGCTTTTTTAAGCTTTAGTAAACAGGACAACAGTACAGTTAGTTTTGTGTTAATTTTGCCTCACTCTAGAGGCAAAATCCTTCTGTCTACCTAATATAGTGAATTATAAGGTTTGATACTCTGACTAGTGGTAACAGAAAATGTTCTATGCCATGTAAGAGCTGAAATATTATTCCCCCTAATCCTCTTGGGCAGTTATTTTCTTAGATTTGTGCAGTTTCTTCACATACATGAGCTGATTAGTCTTCAGTTGATGATTTGAGGGAAATGCTCTGGAATTCTCTGGAATTTTTTCTTTCTAATTTTCTATCTCTGTCTTCTTCCCTGTGAACTCAAGCTTCCTCAACTCCCTACACTTCCAGATCTGTCTCCTCAGTTCAGGGAAATGAACAAATTCTCCCTGGGTTCTCCCTTACTGTGCCACTCCCTGGAACCTAAAAACATTCTCCAGGTAGTAATCTGGAACAATTGCAGATTTTCCCTTGTTTCCTGACGTTAAGTGAGAATTGTCTCTTATTGCCTGATGCTTAACACGCTGAACCCCATTATGTCATATGCTTTGTCCACTGTTTTATTTTTTTTTCAGTTGGGAGGGTAAATCTGGTCCCTTTTATCCCACATTGACTAGAAGTGGAAGTCCTATTACTCATTTTGAATGAGTTTATTTCTATTTCTACTATTTGTTCAGGAATAAGTTACAGAGTAGCAGAAGTAATCTGGGGCTGTCAGCAATTTTAAATGAGACGTGTTATCTCAAACACACCATCATCATATTTTTTATGCTATGTCTTGGGAGCACATTTGTCCTGAAGTGAACAAATTATCCAATGGGTTGATATAGTTCAAAATTAAGCATCCTATTAATCTTTTGCTCTATTATTGAGTTTATTTTACTTATGGCTTTATTGACTTTGATCAAGAGCTAATATTTCCTGTTTCTTCCTAACTTTACTTCATATCCAGACTCCTCCCATATAGGAGCCTAGATTTCAAAGAAACCGACATCCCACAGGGATGTTTATTACTTCAGTTCACCCACATTCCCTTAGGATTCTCACTTATTTTTAGAGAATTTTATACTTCATTCAAGATGTGAAGATATTCATTTATTTTGGCTTTCAGCAACCTTCCTCAATTCATCTGCATTTCAGAGTATTTGGCAGCTCTTCCTCATAGAATGTGGTTTAGGGAAGTAGAGTTTTTCCACCCTCATTGCAAATAAAATTTTATTTTAATTCTTTTTTTCTTTTTCTTTTTTAAATTTTTCTCATTCTTTGTCTCTCTTTCCTTCTGTTCTTTAGGTTGCTTTCCACAAGGGTCATAGATTTCACAAGTACATTACCACCATTCACTGAAAGCCCTACCTTTGTTAATGAAGCTGTAGGTCTCTCATTTATTGAAGACTAGAACCTTGGGATGCCTGAGTGGCTCAGTGGTTGAGCATCTGCCTTTGGCTCAGGTCATGGTCCTGGGATCTTGGGATTGAGTCACACATCAGGCTCCCTGCATGGAGCCTGCTTCTCCCTCTGCCTGTGTCTCTACCTCTCTCTCAGTCTCTGTGTCTCTCATGAATAAATAAATAAAATCTTAAAAAAAAGTCTAGGACCACAGCCACCTTTCTAAATATGGATAGCAAAAGCAAAGGGTGCATTAGTCACTTAGCTGTCAATTATTTTTCAAAAATCTCCCTTACATTGATCTCCTTTCACTACGGCTAAAACATTTATGTAGGCTTTTATCATTGCATGCTTGACTACTGAAATTTTCCTTTTATTATTTTGAATCCTCCTTATTTGAAAAGAATGTTCATACTGATTTACAGTATGAGACACAGGTATATGTCTTTGCTTAGATGTCACCATTTCAGTAAGGACTGCCCTGACCACTACACTGCCATCTACTTTCCCCCGAAACTACCTAACCTCCTTCATCTTGCTCTGATTTTTCTTTTTTTCTGAGAATTTATGAAAAGGCACTCTAATCTATATTAGAGGAATATAATGGAATTATATACTATATATGCTCTATGCTGTATAACCTCTGATACATGACATAACTTCCTTTTATATTATGATTATTGTCTGTCTCTCTTTGTTAGAATGTAAGCTCATAGGAGTGGGGGATCTTTGCTTTGTATTGTGTTTTGTTCACCTAGAATAGAGTTTGACATTTAATGGGTTTTAATACATGTTCGTTGCATTAATAAGTAGAACTATTAAAAAACAGATAAATGTTGTATTGAAGTAAGAGAAACAAATAAATGAGGGCCGCCTGGGTCGTGCAGTAGGTTAAGTGTCCCACTCTAGGTTTCTGCTCAGGTTGTGATCTAAGTCATGATCTCCAGGTCATCAGATCGACCCCTGTGTTGTGCTCTGAGTGGAGCCTGCTTGGATTTCTCTCTCCCCCACCATATGCCTCTCCCCTTACACCCAGGCTCGCTTGCTCGCTCTCTCTCTCTCTCCTTCTCTCAAATAAATAAATGTGTCTTTTAAAAAGAGAAAAATAAAAACTACAATTGCTGCTTTTCCTGAGTTTCTTGGCAGAACCAGGAATGTGATGAGTTAGAAAGCTCACTTTCAATATAGACTGAAAATGATTTTTTGTCTAGCACTGAATTCTAAAAGAATTATCACAACAACCTTATATCTTGTCTCTCTGTTCTGTAAAATTCATCATCCTCATTCCTAGAGGATCATTCTTGTTAAAGTGCTATTTTATTACCAAATACAGTCTCCAGTTCAAAAATTTAAGATGCATTCACATTTGCCATAGGATGAAGTGCTAACTTCTTAGTGGCATTCAGAGTCATTTTTAACCTGACCCTGATTTATTCTTCATCCTTTTCACTCTATAATTTTCTAAACATTAAACTCAGCATTATCTTAGAGGTCAAATTAAAAAACAAACAAACAACTTTTTAAGAGTATTCTACTCCCTTCCTTCTCTTTTTTATTTACATGGTTCTTCTTGTCTTAGCTCAGGCTGCCATAAAAAAACACCATGGACTGGGTTCCTTAAACAACAAACATCTATTTCCTCACAGTCCTAGAGGCTGGAAAGTCCAAGGTTACGGTTCTGACAGGGTTCAGTTTCTGGTGAGAACTCTGACTTGCAGACAACTGCCTTATCATTGTGTCTGAGAAAGAAAGAGAGAGAGAGAGAGAGAAAAGAGAGAGAGACCTGGTATCATTTGTTTATTTATTTTAAAAGGTATCATTTATTTATTCCTGAGAAAGGCCTAGACATAGGCAGAAGAGAAGCAGACTCCCCCTGGGAAGCCCGATGCAGGACTCAGTCTCAGGACCCTGGGGATCATGACCTGAGCCAAAGGCAGACACTCAACTGCTGAGCCACCCAGGTGCCGCTCTGGTGTCATTTATAAGGGGAACAGTTCTATTGGATTAGGGCCCCACCCTAGGGCTTCTACATATGAATTATGGGGGAACATAGTTCAATCTCACAGCACCTATGTATCCATTGTAAGTTATCCTTGATTTATCTGTGTCTTTCTTTCTAGAGCCTGCCAAATTATTCCTCAAAGTATTACCCAAAACAGTTTACTTATCACCATTTATTTTCTTGTCTTCCTAAGAGCTCCTATGACAGCTGTCAGAGGCATTTATTTGGAAATTAATCAGGGCTATTGCATGACATTTCTAGTGTTTTGATATTATTTATCTCTTTAACCTTTTAAGTATTTATAGCATTTCTTTGTAATTAAATTGTAAGGTCCTTATTTCTGAGACTGTGATATATATCTTCATATTCCACAAGCATCTAGAGTGTACTTAGTACATATATATCAACTTTCATTTGTTTCATAGCTATTAGTTATTTTTAAAGCATTTGGATGTATAATAACAAATTTGAGTCTCAATAGATTATAGGTAATTTGATAGACTTGATTGATATCTTCATTAGTTGACAGGTAATAATCTTAAGAATGAAATGAAAACTCAGAGAATCTATGTAACTTGTCCAAAATAATACAAGTTAGCAAAAACACTAAGTCTAAGCTCTAAGTTTGACTCTTTTTACAGATCTTTTTCCAACCACATTTACTAAATTATATTTGGTAGAACAAGTTTTTTTAGCTATTCTTCAAATAATGCAACCACAAAAACAAGGCCATCCTCCCACTCGAGGTAGACTGATCTTTAATAAAGCAGGGTTGAATACATAATGTGGCACAAGTCATACTCACTTGCCCTTATATAATACCATTGAGTCACCACTTAATATGATGTTAGTATTGGAAGGGCTCATATAGATTCAAAACCACACTAAGAGCCTGTATGCTTACCCTTGAGCTGAGGACTCAAGGCCTTCTTCTCGTCAGTATAAATGATCATTTATCATCTCTAAGGCCTGAATTACTATACTTTTCAGACATGGAACCTGACCCTGATTAATTGTCCAGTATCCTTCTCATATCCTTGACTGTGACAATGGGCCTCAGGCCAGAAAGGATGTCTGCTGCAAGAATCCCCTTCTGGATCTCCCAGGGGAGGGAATGAGTGCTCAGAACATCAGGGGGCCAGAACCCGTCAATCCGTCAATGAACAGCAGCCACTCACTCTGAACTCCTTTGAATTCCTCTCTTCTGGATTTGATCATTTTCAGAAAGGCTGCCAGACGCATGGCAAAAACTGGCATCTTTATACAAATAAATACATACAAGAGGCAAACCTTCTTAGAAAGAGATGGAAAGACTGACTTCAGAGAGAACTGGCTCTGAATCACAGCCCTAATCTATCACTGTAAACTTTGGCAACTTAATTTCTCTGGGTTCAGTTTCATTTCTAAAATGCAGATAATCTTTGCCTTACATGGTTGAAAGAGGATTAGAGATAATGTACATTAAGAGACTGGAATATTACCTTGTTAGTGCTGTCACTCAGAGATGAGCTGTGAGATTCCTTCTGCTGTTTTGAGGTGGAAATGAGAAAGGTTGCAGGCTCATGGTGAATGGAAATGAAATATTAGGTCAGCTACCATCCTCCTGCCCTCAGGACTAGGGAGCACATCAGAAATCAGACCCAGTTTAACTTTAAATGGTCAACTTTTACTGCCCCACATTAGAAACCATTCCTTAGCTTTTTAATAGTCATGCAAAAAGAGAAATAGAAACTTGCATCTCGATTTTCCTTTAAGTTTCCAAAGGCTACACGTGTTAACCCAGAAAACACAGTGTGTGTATATGATATCACAGGCGATGAGTATGGAGGTCGCATGGAGTCATCATGTCACCCTCCTATCCTTAGTTCTCTTCCCAATTTGCCCACAAGAACACCAAGGCACTTAACATCTCCATGCATCTGCTGTAGAGACAAAGCCAGGTATGAAGTTTGAGAGGTGTTCTGGAGGCCAGTTCACTGAACTTGGCAAGGGTCTATTATAAACATCTCTTCCCTCCTCCATGGTCAGTGATAACACATTGAAGCTTAGAATCAGGTGCAGTTAGGGTACACTATATGGAAGGCGTACACTACAAATTGGGGCCTTTTACTAGAGGAGATCAGGTTGTGAAATATTTACTAACACACCCACCAAGTATGACCTTGACAAACACATCTTTATCCCCTGTACTTGTACCAGCCTTAGGGTCTTTAACAAATGCAGGTCACACATGCAGACTGGTTATGATTGAACTTCAATATCTGCTAGAGAGGAAAGAATTAGTGTAATATTTCACAACTTATAAAGCTTTATCTCTTGGACTATTGGAAGTATATTGACTTAATGGCTCTGAAAAAAAGAAAGGTTAACCCAAAAAGTCAATGTCGCTGACAGATGAGAGAAATAATAAACACAAACCTTGCAATGGTTTATACTGAGGAGGCCCACACATCATTCCAAACCTCTTTGGTCTGGCTATCAGGCTGGAAATCTCACAAACTTGAACTGGCAATGGATATTTCCAGTGTTTCTTGGGTTTGGCTCAGTGAGGGACACCACAAGCTCGGTTCACTTTCTTCTGTGGTATTACTTTACTTCCGATTCCATAAGAACCATGAAGTCAAAGGATCAGGCAAACAAAACAAAGAGCATGAAAAAGAAAACAGGAAGGGAATTTGACGAATGACTTTAACCCTCAGCAAGGATCTGGTTTGATTTTCATGGCAAGTGTTCTCATGTAGTTTAGACCAACTCAAGCTCCCTCTGTTCCTTTTCCTCCCCTCACATTCCACTTGGCAAGATTTCAACACAGAGATACAGAGTTGATGCCATAAATTTGTTGCTTTGGCTTCTGTCAGCTTGGATGAGGGACGCTGGCAGGCAATAGTGAACCTGCTTTTGGAACCAATCGACTTGGCAGATGAAGTCCTTCAACTTCTGTGAAAGCAAGTTTGGTGTGTTTCCCATACATCTGGGATCAGAACATACAAGAAATTTTTCCCCTCCCCAAAGATTATCTGTCCTGTTGAAATGTGACTTAAAAAAATAACCAAAGGAAACTCTATGAGCTCATTCTGCTTTTGCCAAAGATGTTCATCTCAGAGCAGGTTACATATAACAGAACAAAGTAGTACGAGTAACTCAGAAAGTCATTCCCTCTCCTTCCCAATTACAAGCTCTTCCCAATGCAGCATTAACTTCACTTTGGAAACAAAAATTCCTAAGGATTTTACCATAATTTTCAAGGGAAAAAAGTGCCTGGAGAGAGGCAGCCAGGAATGTTAGAGAATGAGGTACCAAGTTGGGAGGTATGCCAGGATTCACCACCATCTTTTTCTTTAGAACCATCAAACTTCAAAGCTGCCCTGCTGTGGCTCTGCATGGGAAATCCTTTGCTATCATTGCATGGCCAAGTATTTGGCCTCCTGGTCTCCTGGCCTCTTGGCCGCTTGGCCTCTTGACCTCCAGGGAGGTACCTACCATACTTTTCAGCCATAGTCTGCCTTTGAATACAACTTTGTACAACTTTGGCCTGCCTTGAACTGTACATGTATTCAAAGTCTGTTGAAAACTCTGATTTAAAGAAATAGGACCAGGATTTCTCTCTCCGAAGACTTCGAATTCCATGCTATTCACCCTCATCAAAGGAAAAAGCAGTGTTGTAGGCTCTTCCAGGAAGGGGCAAGAAGGCTGGAGTCCTCTCTTGGTTTGTCATACATCTGATCACTTGCTCTTTGTAGCCACAGCTAGGTACTTACACATTAATGAAGTGGAGGCAGAGAATAATGGTCACCATCCTTGGCTTCACACATGAGACAACTGGTGTTGAAATCCTGGCTTCACCACTTCTTGGCATGGGCCAAGTCTTCCAGCATTAAGTCTCAATCTCTTCATTCATCAAATGAGGGGGATAATAACTGATTTGCTATGAGGAAATGAGTTGGTGCATGTAAAGCACTTAGTACAATGTCTGTCTCATAGTACTAAAGGTGGGTAACTATTCTTTTTACTAAAAATATCCAATTGAAGCATCTCCCAACATATTTTGGAGACAAAATGCCTTCAGGCTACAATGTTTATAATTAGTAGAGGCCCATATTTCAGGATGCCAGACTAGACCCAACTGTTTGTGGACACTGGAGCAATTTTCTGAACATCACAACCTGTTTTTCTTGGTGTTCCCAAGAAAAGCTGGCTCACCCCATTGACAAACAGCAGATCCTTGCAGCTCTGGCTTTTTGGTTTAATTGTATTTGTTTTTAATTAACACTCAGACTATTAATATTGCTATTAATATCTTTTTATTTGTTCTTGTCATCAGCCCTTCCAATATAAGAAATCAGCATTCTGCCTGGAGCCTAGCTGCTAGGTTTTTAATGTGATAAGATATGATAACTCCTCTTCCAAGGAGAAGAAACTTTTGATTGCTTTCTCAAGAAACAGCCAAGCTTAGGAAAGGAGATAGACACCATCTTTAGCGAAGTTTCTTAAAACAAATGGCTGAGACCTTCTGTTCATCTCTGTATGTAACACCAGGTGAGGTGCAATGTGTTAGAAATATACCCTGTGTAAATAGCAGCATGTCAGACTCTCAAAGGTTGTTTTCCAGAATCATCACATCAACGATCTTTCCATGACTAAACTTTATGAAATTATAATAAGGTCTGGAAAGCTTATACCCTCATCCTGGTGGCATGCAAAGGCCTGGCCTTTGGAGTCTTGAGGTTCACAGACCTGCCCTGAAACCTGCTGTATCATCCCAAATGAGTTAACTCAAATCTCCCTTCATCTCATTTGTCTCATTTATGAAATGAGGATCATCATAGTGCTGTCTCCTAGGGCTATGGCAAAGATTAGATGAGATAATAGAATATTTAAGGAAGTAGCTGATATGTGAGAAGGCCTCAATATATAGTGCTAATGAAAAATATAATTTTTATAAAAGCTTTTTTAAATGTGTAACTACAAATCTATCTCATGAAGAAATTAAAGGCATGATTAACTTTTGCTTAAAGAGAAACGGAGCCTTCAAATCTCCTTCATAAGCTACATTGCTGTTAATAGTCCTTCAAGTTGTGGTATTTCTCACCTTAGCTGCATATAAGAATCATTTGAGAGGCTCTTGGGTGATTCAGACAGTTAAGTATCTGCCTTCAGCTGAGGTCATGATCCCAGAGCCCTAGGATTGAGTCACGTATCGGGATCCCCACTCAGTAGGGAGTCTGCTTCTCCCTCTACCACTCCCCCTCCCCCTGCTCGTGCTCTCTCTCTCTCTCTTTCTTTCTCTCTTTCATGCTTTCTTTCTCAAATAAATAAATAAAATCTAAAAAAAATAAAAGAAAGAAAAGAAAAGAAAAGAAGAAAAAAGAAAGAAAGAAAAAAGAAGAAAAGAAAAGAAAAGAAAAAAGAAAAGAAAGAAAGAAAAGAAAAGAAAAGAAAGAAGAAAAGAAAAGAAAGAAAGAAAAGAAAAGAAAAGAAAAGAAAAGAAAAGAAAAGAAAAGAAAAGAAAAGAAAAAAAAGAAAAGAAGAAAAGAAATCATTTAAGGAGAGTTGCAAACCCCCATGCCTTGGCTTTGCCCCTAGGTATTCCAATTAATTGCTCTGGGATTGGATCCCAGCCCTGAGTATTTAAAAATCTCCCTCTAAGCAATCTGTAGGCTGACTTTTGAGAACAACTTGTGAGTTAGAAGAATGGCAAGTACAAGGTGGTCCTTATTGAGTTAAGTTGGACCTGCTCCAAGCTCATGTTGTTTCTGTAGTTCAGCTGACAAAGGGAGTGACAGTCAAGTTAGTTACTTTAAAAAACATGACTCTAACACTGAATTCCAGTTTTCTAATATCAGATGTGTTAAATTGATCATGTCTAATTGCTAGACCCTTAGAGACTGCTGAAGACTAGATCCCAGTAGCTGACATCTACATGTCTACAGTCATTTCTTAAAGATGAGTAGCAAGTAATACCATCACTACAAAAAAAAAAAAAAAGTAATTACTGTCATCATTTAGCACTTTATCTGTTATGGACTGAACATTTGGGTACTCCACCCCCAAAATTCGTATGTTGAAGCCTGATCCTCCAATGTGATAGTGTTTGGAGATG
The DNA here is from genome assembly GCF_048164855.1 of Canis lupus baileyi. Lineage (NCBI taxonomy): Eukaryota > Metazoa > Chordata > Mammalia > Carnivora > Canidae > Canis > Canis lupus. The sequence goes on from NC_132865.1 coordinate 23,739,527, forward strand.
GGGCATTTGGGAGGTGATTAGGTTTTGATGAGGTATGAGGGTCAGGCCCCCATGATGGGCTTAATGTCCTTATAAGAAGAAAAGACACCAAAACTCTCTCTTCCACAAGACTTAGTGAAAAAAGTGGTCATCTGCACACTGGGAAAGGAGCTCTCACCAGAACTAGACCATGCTGGCATGTTGATCTATTATTAGATAAATAAATAGACAACTAAGCCTTTTGGAAATTGATTAATAGGAATTTTTTTAAGATTTTATTTATTTATTCATGAGAGACACAGAGAGAGAGAGAGCGAGAGAGAGAGAGAGAGAGAGAGAGAGGCAGAGACACAGGCAGAGGGAGAAGCAGGCTCCTTGCAGGGATTCCAGGATTAATATCCCCTGATTAATAGCATTTGACTAAGGCATGCCAGGATGGAGCTGCTGCTTCACACTGATGGCAAGAACAGAAGTGTGGTGTTTAATTTCTCTAAACCTCACTGAACTGCGATGAAGATTAAATGAGATGATACATACAAGGCACAGATGAAGACCTGCGAAGCATCGTAACCACAGCAGCAGTAGCTGCAGCAGCACTATTATTGTACTGACCCTCAGAGAGGTTAGTTATATTCCCTAAATTTTCATTTTTTCTGAGGAATGGAGGAGGTGTTCAAACACATACCTAACAGCAAACCACATGATCTTATTACTGCAATACACTATCCTTGCCTTTCTCCTTCAACAGCAGTCTGTTTGGCCCAATAGTATATCTTCTAATATGAAAGCTATGCTTAAATCTGGCTATCATTGACAAAGATCCCCCCTGTAAACTTAATTTTCCAATGACTTTTATTACTGTCAGTAACAGGAGAGTTTTCAAGGCATACAGTTCCACATTGTGAACAAAATAAACCAAAGATAAAAAGTAGGGTGTAAAAAATGTAGCAGTAAAGCACACGAAGTTATACAATCAGTTCCATAAAACTTGGTGTCTGTGGCTTGGATCTGCCTCTGGAAATGTAATATCTCCTCTGTACTTGATAAACTGTACTTGATAAACTTCATAGCCTTGGGAAGCTTACTCCCTTACTTGCCATCTAAAACTTGATTCTATCTTGAGGTTCTAGAGTCATTTAAATCCAAAAATCCCAGAAAGATTGATGAGATAAAATCCTAAATGAAATGACACGACCATCTTGCATATATGTTAATGTATACGAGAATTAAATCTGTGAAACCAATAAACCAAACAGAATAAGTCGAGGCAAGACTTATTTTAGAGGGACATTTTATCTTATGAATGCACCTCATTGCATTCTCCTTTTCACAAAGTACAGCTTGTAGTATTTTTTTTTTTAAGTATCATGATCAGGGATCCCTGGGTGGCGCAGCGGTTTAGCGCCTGCCTTTGGCCCAGGGTGCGATCCTGGAGTCCCGGATCGAATCCCACATCGGGCTCCCGGTGCATGGAGCCTGCTTCTCCCTCTGCCTGTGTCTCTGCCTCTCTCTTTGTCTCTCTCTCTGTGATTATCATAAATAAATAAATAAAATTAAAAAAATAAAGTATCATGATCAGTTATACTTGCTCTAAGCTCCGGAATGTCTATAAAGCCTACGTGAACAGGGCCTTGTACTGCAAATTTTGAAGCCATCGTCTTCTGCAAGTAGAGAGTTTGTCCTAATATTATTCAAAAGAAGCCAAACCATGTTGTGATAACAAAAAAACTCCTAACCTAATCAGGGGGTTATTGTTAGACATTGCCACCTCAATCCATCTCAATTTATAACAGGCAGGATCACTGCAGCAAAGAGAGTGTGAGAACTCACACCTCTGCTAAATGCTCTGAACTAAAAGCTACAATCATTTGCACGGATGGCCCATTGGTCAGAATTGATCATATAACTCTGCCTCGCTGCACGGGACTGGGAAATCTTCCCAAATGCCCAGAAAGAAGAGAACTACATTAGGTTGAACAATACTAACCTCTATCATAGAGTCCAATTTGTATTTCACAGGGAATTCAAACACAGACCCCAGAAAGCTATTTCACAGGGAATTCAAACAATAAGTGTATAAAAGATGCTAACATCTTGGTTCATAACTTACTTAAGATGTATACATATTTGTTTTCCGCAATGAAGCACACATTTCTCTAGCTCAATTTAAGCCACGGACAATATGATGTTGTTGACGCTCTAAGGAATATTTCCTGTATATTCTCATTATCTTTACCTTAAAAGTTTTGCAAAATACAGTAATAAAACTTCTACAAGCACAACAGTTTCCCCTTTGACTCAGAATCCAGGTGGTAAACCTTGGGCTGGTCACTCAGTCAAATGCTTATGGTTTTTAAAGGGCCCTTCAGACACAGCTATAAGGTACTATCCTAGAAAATGTAAGTCTAACAAGTTAGTTGCAAGTTTTTTCAAAGACTCCATTTTTAAACTATAGGTTGGCCATTTCCCCTGAGAAGCCATGAACTCTGCACATCCACAGAGCCACTCAGTCCCCTTGCCATTAGTTAGGCAGTTTCTGAGAGAAAACTGTTGTGTGACTACTGTATTTTTCAGATAGTGGGCCATTTTACCACTGCTGTTGTGCATGTAGAACTCAGGGATTTTCAGGAAGATTTTAAATGATTATAATACTGAGGGGAGTTGCCAAATCATGGCTTCTGCTCATATTCAACACCACTTATGTTGGCTTCACAGAGATGGGTTCTATAAACATCAAAGACATGAAAGAGACAAGAAGCCATCGTACGCATTTAAAAAAAATAGAACAGTGGTAAGAGAGCCAAATGTAAGTTGAAAACCAACAAATATTTATAGTGTGGGCAAGCCACAATTTGCAGCAGGGGAACATCTTTGTCCCTAGGACTGAGGAAAGATGCTCCCTCTTCTCCCTCAAAGGAGTGCCTTTTAAGACTCTGAGTTCAGCAGCTGGCAGTGGTTATTTTCCTTAAAATCAACCAAAAACTTATGTGTGATTAGTTTGAAAAGAAAAAAAAAAGAAGATAAAAATGTTGCAGCTGGACTAATTCTTAAGCTTTTCCTAAAGATTTTAATTGTCTCTTCATCACTATTAACCAAAGGAAAAGGAATTTTCAAAGTAGGTGCCTCCACACATTGACTAGAGAGACCTCAAATTAGTAATGCCTTAGTTTTTCTTCCTAATTAAGGGAAACTCTATGTTCCTTGCACACACACACACACACACACCCATATAGCTGTTTTTCCATCTATCCACCCACAGGAAGTTTCTACAGCCTCATTAAACTAGACTACCAAAGGTTGTTCCACAAATGAGCCCATGCTTGTCTCCCCCCTGAAATCCAGCTGTGCTTACAGGAACCGGGGACCTTGAAGTGCATTGGTTTTGACCTTCTGCTTCCTAGAAACATTGTGTGGGCCACCCACTCTGTCCAGTATACATAAAATCTTTGCTCTTGAAATCACTATTCCAGTCCTTTAAGTGCTGGTGTATTCCTGAGGCTCTCTTCTCTTTTCACTGCACCCACTTTTCTTGGATAATGCCATCTACTGCCCTGATTTCTAGGATGCGCTGCTTAACCATTTTTAAGTTGATGGTGTTCAAAGTCTCAGATGTGTCCCAGTTTAATTGTACATGTCCCCAACGGAAGTCAACATCTTCCCCTCAATCCAAACATATTTCATTACCAGGTGTTTGGGCCAGAAACCTGATGGTTATCTGTAACCCTTCCCACTCATCTTTAATCATTACCCATCTAGATTCCTTTCTATCCATGCACTTCCTGTCTCTCATGTGACCACTGCAACATGTCCTAACTATTCTCCTGGCCTCCAGTCTCAGCCTTTTATGATCCATTTTCCACAGTGAAGCCAAACACCATCTTTCTAAAATGCAAATCTTACTATTTACCTGCTCAAAACTCTTCCACGTGTCTCACTGCCCTCTGAATGTAATATATCTTATAATACACTTTATAGTTTGGCTATATACAGTATGGCTGCTACTTCTTATCTGCATTACTTGGCAATACTGTGCATCCGCTATTTTCCAGCCATACTCAGTTGTTCATTTCATCTGTTACACCATGCTCTTCCTTGCCTCTGGATCTGTTTGCGAGAACACATGCTGTTCTCTCAAAATAGCCTTCAACCCCTTTCTCCATTACTATCCCTAATTCCTTTCCACCTTCCCCAATTTCACTTGAATAACCTCTCTATTCCTTTAGATTGCAGATTAACCAAAGTCCAAGATTCCTTATCTGCAGTGTAGATTAGATGTTCCTCAGGCATGGTCCCTTAGCATCCTGTACTTTGCTCTTATGCTCTATTGTAAAAGATTATTTGTCAGTGCTATACCCACACTAGCCATCTAGAATCATGAATCCAAGGACATGTCTGTTCCACTACTGCTGAGTCTTCAGCCTAACCTGGGTATGACATAGTGGATGTTTGACAATAAAGCATGTTGGATAAGTGTTAGATGAAGCTGAATGGGAGGTTTGACATTCTCAAAAGCTTGTGGAGATGTTCCCTTTTTTTAAAAGAGGTCAAAAAATAATTAGTTCATGTGACATTTCTCTTCTCTATCTCAGCACACTCTATAGTGACATCACATGAGGGTAATCACAGTCCCTGTCTGTCTCATTCATGAAAGCTTCATCCAAGGTGAACATTTTCCTGGCCTTCCAAAAGTTAAAGAAAGAGCAACTCATTGCTTAAGAAAGTATAGCTTAGGGAGCATATAGTGCATCTAATGTTAGATGTAAGATTTAAATCTAAGTAGGGAAAACTACCATGAAAACAGCATGAAAAACATGATTATCCATCCTCTTGGTAGTTGGGACCCCTTGCTTTTATCTCTTATCTTTCTAAACAGTTCTTTCTTGTCTCCTTCCCATGATCTCATTGGCCTGACTGCCAAACTTAGGTGTTCTTTAGAGAGGTATCCATAGGATCTCCCCAAGCAATGTGACCCATTTTTTTATAGATTTGATAAACCCATTTATTAACATGAATGACAAATCTGTATCTGCAGCCCTACACCTGGCCTCAATATGTTCTGGACATTTCTGATCAAATACACAGTTGTACTTCAACTTATTTACACTATTGTTACCATCTCCAACAGCTGATTACCCCTGTTGCTCCTTTTATTGTCTTATAGCCATCTCTAGACTCAAGCCATAAACCTGGGAGGCATTCTTTACAATACCTTATTGTCCCCATCTAAGTGCAATAATTCCATGAGAGCTGACAATTCTCATCACATATATTTTGATTCTATATGCTCCCTTGATTCCAGAGTATACCAACTACAGTTAGATCTTGAATATTTTTTGCTTGAATAAACCTAAATACGTCTTTATTATTATTTAGCTCCGACAACAACTTTATAACTGGTTTCCCTACTTGTAGGTTTGTCCATTCCCTGTGTCTCCTACTTCTGCTGTTTTCCTCTATAGCTGCCAGAGCAAACTATCTAACATCGATCTGACAGTGTCACTCTATTCTCTACTGCTGAAAATCCTTAGCAGCTCTTTTCAGCAATGGCTCTCAGCCTTGGCTATTCATTACAGTGAAAAAACAAAAAACCTTTTCAATAAATACTGGTGTCCACCTTAAACCAATGTAATCTTAATCCCAGAGAGTAGGGTTTAAGCATTTGTAATTCAGATGAGCAACCAGATTTGAAGACCACTGGATGAAGCATGAGATTTTTCCTAGCCTCATCAGTGCCCAATTGTTTGCCCCATTAACTCCCACATCATATTGTACACTCTGCCATGCTCTAGTGATAAACACCATGCATTTGTTGTTACCTTCATGCACACTTTTTATACTGAATCAACTCATAGTTAGAGTATGCATGGAGGTAACAACGAATGACTTCTCAGCCAGACTTCAATACTGGGTCCATTCTGTTGCTCCCACTAAAACGCTTTTATTTGCTTTTGTTGTTCAGTTGACTTCATCTCATCTTTAAGGAACCAGGTAAGGCTTTATCTCTTCCCTAGAATCTTCTTTGACTTTCTGCTCACCCCACAACTCATCCTCATCCAAGTCCAGATCTCAGATGGGTTCCCAACTGCTCTTTTGTTCTCCCATAGTAGCTTAGCTTGCAAATGTTTTCATCATTGTACATTACCACATTTTCTTTAAATTATCTGTTCATATGTTTATGAACCCACTAGATTGTGATCTCTTTGAGAATAAGGGTTGGCTTCCATGTTCAAAGGGCAGATGTTATCAGCCAGGTACACCCAGAGGTCGGGCATGGATGAGAGTCAAAAGCCTTCTGTCTATAGTAGTGATGTTAAAGTGGGGAATGAAAGGAGCATTTCTAGAAGCCCTTTTTGTGTGGGGTTTTCAGGCACTACCATTGAATAATTCTGAAGTTGTGTTAAGAAACACAAATAAAGCAAAAAAAGGGGGGGTAAAAGAAAGGAAAAGAAGAAAAAGAAACACAAATAAAGCAAAACGAGTAATGGGAGTTGAGGTGAGTGCCAAGAGATTCAGAATTCATGTATGACATTTGGAAGAGGAGATAGAAAAGCAACCTGGGGAAGTCCTCTGATCCTGGCCTCTGTCCTTGGCTTCCAAAAGTGGTTATAGCAGTTGACAAAGAAAATGTGGCAGAGCTTGTGGTGTGTGTGTGTGTGTGTGTGTGTGTGTGTGTGCGCGTGCACGCACACATGGCTGGCATGGATGAAGATTCTCTCCTATACCAACTTCTAACCTGGCTCCCTTGAGCTCTCTTCTTGATCAGGCTTCAACCTCAACCTGGGTGTATACAAACTGCAGACTCTGAGCACAAATTATTTCATCCACCCCCACTGCCTCCCACATTAGAAGACATGAACAAACACAAACATTTTCTAACAACCAAGGCAGAATCTCGAGGATGACAGCTGCCACTCCTTTAGGCTCTGTCCTGGGGAAGTGCAAGGCTGCCAGAAGAATTTAGTGTCTGTTCCCACCAACGCTTGAAGATAGAGCCCCCGTCTCCCAATCTCTGTGAAAGGACAGAAGTCAAACTGGATCCACAAACCCAAATGAATTTTACATGAGTCAATGCCCCTTCCTGTTTTTTATAAATTTCCATTTCCCTGACTCCACTCAAGCTCTGGCAATTTCCATCCTTACTGCTTCTCTCTTCCTTTGAAACATGCAGTCTCCTCTACACAAATGGAAGTTGAATTCAGTTCATGCTGGACCCTTTTCTCTATTGCAATAGTCTGTCACTGATTCATCCGTCCTTACTACTTTTTTTTTTCTTAAGATTTTATTTATTTATTTATTCATGAGAGTGAGAGAGAGAGAGGCAGAGACACAGGCAGAGGGAGAAGCAGGCTCCATGCAGGGAGCCCGACGTGGGACTTGATCCCGGGTCTCTAGGATCATGCCTTGGGCTGAAGCTGGCGCTAAACCACTGAGCCACCCGGGCTGCCCTGTCCTTACTGCTTTAACTAGTGTCCAGTTTTGTATGTCTTTGGTAGCATTTTCAGCAATATACATTCTGATATCCTGGTTAATCTGATTCCTGAGGTTGGTGTGATGCTTAAGAGAGTGACTATCTCGAGGAAAAAGTCAGTGAGCAAGAGGCAAAAACTGATCAAGTGAAGGTAGGAGCAAAATATGGCTCAGATGAAGGCATCAGGGATGACATGTTTTAAAAAGAAAGACTATTCCTAATAAAGAAAACATTTCAATCCTTAGTTGAATATTTTTGAAGATAATCTTTATTATAAGGACCTTTAAATAGAGGAGTGTCTGGAGGAGTGTCTGGTCCCATAAACTCTCTTGCCTTCTTTCTTTTCTGCTCAAAAACATAATGTTTTCTAAGCCTTTAACTTGTTTCCACCTATAAAAAACAATATAATTTATGAAAATAAGTCTCAAGATTCTGTACACATGTAAGTGTTAATGTAAGAAAATTTATTATATTATTTGATTTAGGAATATAACTTCATTCATACAATCAGAATTTCTTTGTTTATTCTTTAGCCATGTTCTGGCCTTTAATATTGTTTCTTTGACAGTAACACAGGCAATTTAATAATTTAACCATATGCTTTAAGGTCCAGAAAACAAACTTAGATTAAGACAAATAAGATAAAACAGACAATAGAGATACTCAGTAGATTTACTTAGATCCATTCACTTAGCATCAGTGCATAATATATTTCAAAAGCGAGCATATATCAAATGCAAAATGGATAATCTTAATTGGGTTCAGTAATTGGATAAATGGTCAAACAATTTTCACTGCATATGCTTTGGGGCATGCATTTCATTCCTTGTTGATTTGCTTTATTGAATTAACATGTTAATTATTAGTTTTGGTAGGAACAGGGAAGATAATCATAGGAAGGAGCAGTAGTAGAGAATATGTCTCTTGCTGCTGCATGAAACACACATGGCAGGTGATGATACCAAACAGTTAACTCCTAGAGAGACCTAAATGGCACATCTTGGCACATGTGGATAAGTATAATGTTTATTAATCTAAAAAATGAGAAAATATTATAAAAATATAAGAAGTAGAAAATCCTACACAAGTTAAAATACAGAAAAATTTTAAGCAAAGTTATTTGAATCAGGCAATATTTAATGTATCAAATAGTAATCTTAATAACTAGGTATAAAGTAATCTAAACCCAGGACACTAACCATGTCAAAAGGCAGCAGACATCCTGACCACCCCAGAATCCTTTGCCAGGGTTAGTGTTCTCTGATTACACATTTAGGCACCCCCTGGTTGCAAGAGTACTTGTTTATTATTGATATTATAAAAATAACCATTCTCTAAATGATTACACATAGTAAATAAAATTAGAACTATGCATAAGGATTTGAATAATTGCGATTTCTTTAAAGGGCCACCTGCAACTTCTGCCTGCTTCAGAGACCTGAAGGGGAGAAAAAAAAAAGAAAAAGAAAATGTGCTTAATAATACATCTACAGTGCAGCATATTAAAAAGAAAGTTTGGGACCTTAATGCTTTCCTCTACTCTGTATGAACTTTTACAATGGCACCAACCTTAGGGTACCATCTCTGTCAACAGCAACCAACCCTGCTGGCAGGGTGTTCATCTCTGGTATCTGTATAAACCCTTTTTGTATATATAATTAGAAATAGATATTCCACAGATATCTGGGACTGTTAAAATAGATTGGCTTCTCTCCCTCCTACAGGAGAGAGCCAAGGGAGAAATACAGCCAATGAGAAATGCTTGTAAGGGATGTACACAATCACTATCTCAGAAGGAATGTTGAAAGCTGAATTTAGGAAGCCAGAATGGCATAAGATAGATCAGACTGTACAAGTCCTTACTTTAGTACTGGAACTATGTGCCTATACTGCTTCATTGAAAAGAATTCCTTTATTTTTTTCCTAGAAGAGTATGATTAGGATGGCAAGGGAGACTATCCATGCTCCTAGAATATCTTATCAGTTTTTTCTGCATTGTTACATTTAATATATTAATTAATTTAAATATTTAATATTTAATTAGTATATTAATACAATTTATTATATCTAATATTTCTGATTTGCCCAGTAGACCATAAACACTTTGAAAGAAAAATATCTCCAGCTTACAGGACCTGAAAGAATATTTTGCACATGGTGTTTGCTCAATAAGTATTTGATGGGAAAGAGGAAGAGGAAAAAGGGAGAAAAAGGAAAGAAGGGAATCCAGTTATTCTTGCACATACTTTTCTCTTTCTGGAATGCTTTGCTTACCCCAGCCAACTCCCACTAACCCCCTTGACTCTAACTAACTCCTACTCCTTTAGGACTTAGTCTTAAATATCACTTTCTCTAGGCCCTGTGGCTGCTCATCAAGGGTAGAAGTCTCCTGCTCACTCTAATGTTTACAAAATGATAATCTGCAATGTTTTAACTAAATCATGTTCAGTGTGTGATTTCATCATTCAATAAGCTTTTTCACATATGATAGTGACATGTTATTCTCTGGCATAGTTCCTGTTTCATGTGAGGTCTTTATTAAATATGAATCAAATGAATGATTTATTCACTTAGATCTTGGATAGAAGGGTTGTATACCTACATGTTATACAAAGAACATGCGGAGGACTAAAGAAAAGAAGAACAGGATCTCTGTGTTCCTATGATGGTAGAATTATTATGTGGAAGAGAGATAAAATTTTGCTTGTGATACAAATAGAGCCAGAAAGAAGGCAGCTACAAGGACTCAGATTTTGGAGCAAAGGAGAGTAATTTCATTTAAAGTAGGTTTTAAAAATTTTTGTACAACTTAAGCAATACTGTTTGCTTGCTTGTTGTCTTTTTCACCATCCTGGGTGTTACATCCCCACAACTTATTTATTTCATGATTGAAAGTTTGTGCTTTTTGACCACCTTCATCTGTCTTGCTCAATCCCTGCCTCTGGCAACCACCAATTTGTTTTCTGTACCTGTGAGCTTGGTTTTGTTGTTTAGATTCCACATATAAGTTAGGTAAGATATTATTTGTTTTTCTATGTTTGACTTATTTCAATTAGCAAAATATCCTCAAGTTCCATCTATGTTGTTGCAAATGGCAAAATTTCATTTTTTATGGTTGAATAATATTCCATTGTATACATATATACATCTTCTTTATCCATTTATCTATCAATAGGAACTTAGGTTTTTTCCATATCTTGGCTACTGTAGATACTGCATGGAACATAGGGATGCAGATGTCTTTTTAAGACATATTTGTCTATAATCATTCATACTGTATTCTGAAGACATAAATATATGATTGTGTATGTCTATGCATTGTATATGACAAAAGATGAACTATATATTTAATATACTGTTTTGTGACTCACTTTTTAATGTAACATTATTATAAGAATGTTTATATATCAGAATATAGATTCATCCAGTTAATATCAGTATAAACATGCTATTTATCCAGTGAATATCTTTCATAAGACATATAATATTCTATTATATAGATTGCTATACTTTTTTAATCAATCTTCATTTATTGGTCATTGGCTTATTCACATTTTTTCATATTTTCCATGTTTTAATATAAAACTTTTTTTGTTTTATTATTTTATTATAAACATGTGCAATGAACATAATATTCTGATAACTACACAGTAAGGCATTGCATACATTATTTATTTAGGTAATTTATTAGTACAGAATTATTAGGTCAATGAGCAATTAGACCAGAATAAAATTGAATGAGCAGCCACAGGAGGTAGTATACTTCCCATTACTCAAGATATTGAAGTAAAGTTTGAATGTCTATTTTGCAGGGGCATTGCAGAGAAGTGATCAGCATTAGATCGGAAGAGAAATAGATAATTCTAAAATTCTTTCCAATTTTGATATTCTATGATTCTGTGAGTGCTAAGGACAAACTCAACCTTTTGCTTCTCTTCTCTTTGTGACACAGTACAGAATTATTAGGTCAATGAGCAATTAGACCAGAATAAAATTGAATGAGCAGCCACAGGAGGTAGTATACTTCCCATTACTCAAGATATTGAAGTAAAGTTTGAATGTCTATTTTGCAGGGGCATTGCAGAGAAGTGATCAGCATTAGATCGGAAGAGAAATAGATAATTCTAAAATTTTTTTCCAATTTTGATATTCTATGATTCTGTGAGTGCTAAGGACAAACTCAACCTTTTGCTTCTCTTCTCTTTGTGACACATTTGAGAGAAGAAACTATGAATTATTCATGTTCTATATCCATTTCATGTAGTAGCCTCATGTCCATGGATGTAAAAGTGTTCTGAGATTTTGTATCTCTAGGAGATACTTAATGGTGTCTATAAAGTACATGATCTTCACTCAGTGGGGGAGTATGTTTTCATCTCTATTCTCTCTAAAAGTGATTTTTCTGCCAAGGAGAAGGGATTTAAATTCCCATCCCACTTCCTCAACATGGGAGAATACAGATTCAATGAGAATCCTGAGATCTATAGAACATCACAAAAAGAGAAAGGAAACATCATGCAGAGTAGGAGGGAAATCACTTTCTCATTACAGATCACAGGAACCATGCATTAAAAAAATCTGAACTTGGAGCCATTGTAGATAGTCCCCATAATTATCTGACATTGATATTAAGTGCCCTGAGCAAACATACCAGAGTAGACCAGTGTAGGACAAGAAGAGCATGGAACACAGAGGAGAAGATCAGCAGAACCTGCAGCAGTGAAAGAAAAAGAGGTAATATGCTGGACCAGGAAAAAAATCTATTAAACACAATTCCCTAGCAGTTTAAACAATTTCTAGTGAAGATTAATTGACATAATACCAAAAAAAGTATACTTAGAGTATATAGTGAGCCGCAATCACATATAAATTAACTTCTTAATGGTGGGTATAATCTTATTCCATACTCCAGTCGTTTTCAATTCAAATGGCTGCTTATCTTTAAATAAAATCTAGGGCAAAATGCTCTCCAGATAGTGTCACAAATATATATGTGGATTTTAAAAAGATCTCACATAAATGACATTCATAATTCATATGTCCAGTATCGGTTAGGTAAGACAGTGACATTGTTCAGGTGGCTACCCTACTAAAACTTAGTCAGGATTAGATATATACACATCACAGGATTGCAATTCTATCACACTGGAAACTTAATGTCATCATCACAAAGTTATTATGATGTTATTATGCTATTTATAATAGCAGTGCATACAAGCATATTTACACACTATTCATAATACCTGGCACCTAACATTACATGCTAAATGTAATTCCTCTGAATGCAATCCTTAGGCAGAAGAGCAGTGCCTGGTGGGACAAAGAGACAAGAGTATTCTAGTTTAAAAGAATGCAGAAATAGAACGGAGGATAAAAGCAGGTGAAATAAAGGGATATAAGCAACTCCACATTTCTTGAAGAGAAAGGAAATAGATTAAGTCTAAGTTTTCCAAAGCAGATCTTGGAATGCTAGCCCTGCATGGTGTTAATATGAATGATCCACAAAAAAATGGTTCCTCAGTCAAAGAATTTTGGACAGCAACATACCATATCTGCTTTCTGGAAGATCAAAATAAACACCAGCATATTAAATAAAGGCTCCTAGAAGCCCTATGTAACTTGATATTATCAAAGTTAAATAAATAAAGTTATGTACTAAATAAATAAAACTATATAACCTGATATTTATCAAAGTTATTTGATATTAGATTTTCATATAATTCATTTTTTAAGAAATCTATAGAGATCCATTGGTAAATTCTGTTCCCACTGGAATCAAAGACTCATATCAATGCAATTGCCATTTTACATAATTCAACAAAAATTGAAAAAGCATAGGTTTTGTGCTTAGACAGACCTGAGTTCAAATTCTGATTCTACTCCTTCCTATATACATGACTTTGAGCAAATTAGCTCAGTATCCCCCTCAGAGGATTTTACAAGAATCATCAAGTAGTGGATATTTGGCAGTTTTGCAGTAATCAAATCTGGATAAATAAGAACTACAAAAAAATTTGGACTGAAAGCAATGATTTTATGTGGAAAGTGGATGCTGAATAAAGCTGGAGAACTTGATAAACCTTTAGAAATCTTACACATGGAAGGGTTTTAAATGAAGTAATACGATGCATTCATGTTTGAATGTTCTCTATCACCCAAAGATATAAAAGTGTTTGCAAGAGAGCAATTAAATTAATGCTCTGTATTAGTAGTTCTCAACTTTTAGGTGTATCAGAATCATCTGCCAAACTTCACTACTAGCGTTTCTGACTTAGCAGTCATGGAATGGGGTCCAAGGAAATTGCATTTCTTGCGATTCCCAAAGAGATGTTGATGCTAACACTGATTCTGCTGATTTGTGGACCACACTTTATGTATCACAGTTCTGTGTAGCATGGACTTTTGGGTAAAGGATAAAGTCAGCTGTGGTTGGATATATTTGAAGTAAAAGGAGTAGTGAAGTGTCTAGGTACAAAATCAGATTGAAGTGTAGGTTTACTCAGAAATAGATAATCTTTTTTTTTTTTAACAGAAATAGATGATCTTAAAGGCAAAAGGTTTGGGACAGATAATGGATCACAGTAATCTAAGATTTTAGAGTTAGATGCTATTTCATATTTGACAAGAAAAAAAAAATACATTGCCTTAGAAGATCACTACGTTTGAGAGGGCCAAAGAGTTATAACAGTTAAGGCATTGGATAAGTCTCAAGTAGGAGTCAAGTTTTCCTAATGATAGGATTGAGGCAGGGAGAAAAGCAATGAATCAAATGTAAGCACCTCACACGAAAGAATAGGAACGGTCAGTAAAATTATAGTGACAAGGAAAGAAAAGGACAGCTGGACAAATGATGTGATGCTACCTCATGGTACTTGACACCCGGCAATTGAAAGGAGCAGCTTCTCCTGGTGAGGGTTATAAGGGTAACAGTATTTTCCAGGAACCATTGCAAATAAGGCCAAAAAAAAGGGTGAGTGCATGAAGAGTGTTCTTTGAATAGCACTGACAGACAATCAGTTTGCAAGTAAAATTCAAGTTCCATAGGGCACAGTAGAAAGATCTGGGAAATATATTCACAGTGCTTAAGAAAACAAATATATGAGGAGATTCTATTTTGATAGGGGCAGTGGAGCAAGGCAAAGTGGCCAAGGATAATAGAAATAAAAGACAGAATTAACGGATCTCAAGTTTCTGAATTGAACTTTGGCATAACACTTGCTCTTGTATGGCAACTGACTTAAGTATCCAGCCTTACACTGCTTCCCTCTGTGAAGCAGTACTACTCATACAGGGGATGGCCTATTATTCCCCCTACTTAGGAGGATTAATAAATGAAGCATTTTTGGTGGGAGGAAATAAAAGCAAGCAAGAGAGTAGCCATAAAGTCTAGAAATTAAGATAATATTTTTGTTTACAGATTAGAATCTGCTTACTTTCTTCTTGAACACTATCAGTACAGGTTTATTCAGTGAAAAATAGCAACACAAATCACCTGAGGCAGTGATCACAAATGCATATGTAAGGAGTGATGTAAATGCTGCATTAATGCCCTATGTTCATTGCAACTCTGACTAAATTATTATTAGGACAAAGGAACGACACACTGAACATAGGAAATGTCATTGAACATATCATGTTTTTTTTATGTAGACTAATAAACCATTTATTACATATATTTGTCTATGTTTCTAGACACTCTGGCCTCTCTGAATAATGAGAAGATAGAGACTCAGGCTTGGCCACTTCTCAAGTGATCTTCAAAGGTCACTTAAACAATATGAATTAAATTCATTGATTCCTTCATTCGTTCAATTCATTCAGTAAATATTTAGTAAGTAAATCAATGATGAATACATAAATATTTATTAAATAAATGTGTTGAATACTTACAATGTAAAATAGGAACAAGAATAGATTTTCCCTAATAGGTTAATTTTTGGGATTAAATATGTGGAAGCAATTTATAAATTATAAAGCCTTGTGTAACGAGTAGAAAATTTCTGAAAATTATTTTAAATATTAATATGGATAATCCTTTGGGTCCTAATATGAAGGAGAAAGTCACATATAACATATGTTTAAAAATATAAAGAAAAACCATGTTTTTGGTCTGAAGAATGTTTAATTATACTGAAGTTGATATATAGTTTTGGGATATTTAGTCAACATTTCAAAACAACTCATTTTGAAGAAATTTGGCAGCCTGCTTTGAACAGTTGTTCTATTTTTAATATCTAACTATGGGATTTAAAACATGTTTAATGTAATTACTAAATGTTATTTATTTTATTCTGTCAAAATTTTAATTTTTGTGTTTACCATGTATGCCTCCCTTAATTTTCTGGATGACTTCGTCTGTAGATAGCAATTTGGAACACAGTGTAAAATTAAGTAAATCAAGTTGAAGTTTATATTAAAAGCAGATTTTCTAACCAAATGTAACACTGCTTGTTTCTTTATATGTCATTTTTTCTTATTTTCATGCTCTATAGTGTTTTCTTTATGATACAAACTGTGCTCAGTGAAATAATTCCTCTCTTGATACTATCTATACATCTATACACACATTCCCCCTCTCTCCTTTCTTTTTTTTTTTTTTTTTTTATAAAGAGATGGAATGACATTTTTGGAGAAGAACATATGGCCTTCGATTAAGCTAGAATGTAAATTGCACTTATTGTGTATCCTTGGGAAAAGATATTTAACAGATCTGAATTTGTAAAACCAGAATAATATCACCTACATATGAAGCTGTCACAAGGATTAAAGGAGATACTACATAGCACATAACCACCAAAAATTTAATAAGTGTCAGTCCTCTTCCATTTTCTCTTCTTTTGAAGATCCATGCATATCTATATAAGCCTTAAAATGTCAGTTACTCATAATAGGCTTTAAGGAGAAATGGAGTGATATCATTTTAATTACTCAAATAGACTTCATAATTTTATTTTATGTTAGCCTATGTGACAATTTCCCTAATTCATTATTAAATCATATATCTATAAGAATATATGCTTTGTCAGTGAAAAGATTTATTATTCCACATTTTTTAAGTTCTGTGCTTAGAACTCTTCTATCTTCATATACCCTCTTTATTCTGCCTACACAAATAATTTCTTCAGCCACAATGCCTATCTTCAGGCGACGATTTCTTGTCAGATCCTAATAACAAATATACTCCAGGTTTATTCTACTTTTAGGAGACTACGCCAGTCAACTTTTAGTCTAACTCAGAGAGCATCTTTTGGAGGAAATAATTTGTTCTTTGACTTTTTTTCCTTTAGCTTGAGGTAAATAAGCACTTAAGTCTGAAGTAAGACGAAAAAGGAGAGTGAAATGATAAGGTAGGTTGGGCTCAATGATGATATGGCTGCAGGTACACCAATTACTAAATATGAGATGAACTCTTTCAGCCTCGGAAAATACCTAAGAACACTGCATAAGATAATCATACCACCCATGAACCCACCCAAGGAAGAAGTCACTCTGGCTCCAAAGTAGGATAAAATCCGTCTGTCCTCTGCTAGTACCAAGGCGTATTAGAAGCAGCAAGCTGAATGCAAAAGCCATAGCACAATTAAGAAAATCAGAAAAATGAACTGTTGCTTCATTAGCAAGTAAAAGGCAAACATTATTTGGTGGAGAATCTTGAAGGAAAGCATTCTCTTAACTCCCATGTAGTTAATGCACCTTTGATAGTTACAATCTGAGAACTGAGCAACTGTAGATGCGCCTTTTCTCTGCAATATATTGGCCTGGGGACCACAGGGAAGGAAGACCTTATAGTCCTCTGACTCCTAGTTTTATCCCACTCCATCATAACATCTAAAAAAAGAAAATTAGTGTCCCAATGAGCTAATAAAATGACAATTTTGTATGCTCACAATAAAAATATGAGGCCATTAGTCAGTCACAAGTAAGGACCTAGTAAGTGTCTGGGAACAAATTCCACAAAGGTGTAAAAACACAATGTCATTAATAATAACATCAGTAAAGGTAAGTAGAAACCTAATAACAAGCAAGAGACTAATCCTGGTGGTTTAGAAGATAAATTGCCCTTTTTTCCCCCACAAATAGAAACCATTTTATATGAATATCTTTAGTATAAAAGTAAAAACTCAGGATATACTAATATTTAGCAAGCATATACTGTGTGTCCAGCACTATGTTTGGCACAAATTAAAGCAATTAAAAATAAATATTTTCTTAGTCTTTGTAAACTAAATGCTATTACTTGAAAATATTCTGATTTTGCCACATTTACTGAAATATATTGGAGTAAAAAATTTAACATCCAGGATTGGTTGGGTGAATTATACAGATAGAGCATCAGGGATCTACCAAAATAATAAGGTATTAATTGGTCAATATCTGGAAGAACAAGAAAATAAACAGAAATGAGCATGGAATTTGAGGATATGGTTCCTCTAAAGGTATCTACCAGTTGCAGAAGAAAGTCCTTAGAGGCTGACAACTTGCAAAAGATTCAGAGGCAGACAGGACAAAAATTGAGGATCCAGGCTTACGAGGAAGATGACCCAGATTAATTCCCTAGGCTTGGGGTTACTACTCTGATGGGCCACATGATAAGAATAAGGGCAAAATAGAAACAAACCAGCCTTCTCAATAAATAAAATAAATTTAAAATCTTCTGAACTTTTTGTTGAATTCAAATACTCTAGGACTGCTAGTACCCCAGAAACAAAGTAAAATCCTATCTGTAAGAAGATAACATCATTGTAGGTCTCAAATATCTTTGTAATTTGTCATATACAATTTCAGCACCTAATCAAAAATAAATATACATAGTGACAAGACCATGTGATAAAAAAAACAAGAGAAAATAAGAGATAATAGAAACTGACCCACAAGGAATCAGATAATAGACTTAAATATAGATTTCAAAATAAGTATGGGTAGTAAGAAATGAAAGACAATATTTAGGGTTTTTGGATATAACTAGAAATTAAAAATAAATACATGAAAATGCTAAAATACATATAGTAAATGAAAGTTGAAAGTCAACATATGTGTTAAACAGCAGATTTGATAGCATTAAATAGAGTAATTATAAACTTGAACATAGATCAGAATAAAACATCCACAGTGATACATAGAAACAAATGGATGGAAAATGGAGGTAGGGTGTATTTTGCATACAGTTAGAATGTCTAACATATGTTAATTGCTGGCCATGGTAATTTTAAAACATAACCCCCACATTCCTTTACATTTTTCCCATCACTTCCTACAACTATGTCCATTGCCCTTGAATCTATAATCTGTGACTGCATAACCAACAAAATAAATTAATTAATTAAAAAAGAGACATCACTACAGAACTGGAACATATTTTTTCTAAAAGCTATAAAAGTATATTATAAATACTTTGTGAGAATGAATTTGAAAATTCAAATGAAATGAGCAAACCTCTAGAAAAATAAAGATTACCAAAACAGTCACAAGAGGAAATAGGAAATTGGAGTAGTCACATAGCCATTAGAGACATTAAATTCATAGTTAGAAATTCTTCACATGAAGAAATTTTGAGGCCCATATATAGCTCCCCCATGGAATCTCTCTAATCATTTAAAAAATAATTCAATGTTACACAAACATTTCCAGAGAATCCATCAGGAAATATTCCCCAACCTATTTTATGAGGCTAGCTAATGTTGATTCCAAAACATAATAGTAGAATTGTGATAAAGGAAAATCTTTTTTACCCAAATAAGCCAAAAGAATCATAAATACAGAGATAAAAATCCTAAACAACTTTTACCAAAGTCCCTATCAAGTTAGGTTTATTGCAAAATGCAATCCCAAGTTAACGCTCAAAAACTAATTCATGGGGATCCCTGGGTGGCACAGCGGTTTGGCGCCTGCCTTTGGCCCAGGGTGCGATCCTGGAGACCCGGGATCGAATCCCATGTTGGGTTCCCAGTGCATGGAGCCTGCTTCTCCCTCTGCCTGTGTCTCTGCTTCTCTCTCTCTCTCTCTGTGTGACTATCATAAATAACTAAAAAAAAAACAAAAAAACAAAAAAACAAAAAAAACTAATCCATGAAATTAACCAGACTAACATAATAAGTGAGAGAAATGTTTAAAAATTAATTAAAATGTTTGATAATTTTGACATGTATTCATGATTTTTAAACATTTCAATGGTTTCAGAATGAAAGAAAATTTTCTTAAACTAAAAAAGTGTATACACACACACACACACACACACACACACACACACAAACCTATAAACCAAATATCGTATCTTCATGGTGCAAAATCAAAAGCTTTCTTCTCAGGAATGACACCCAGTGCAGTGCTTTCACTTCCTTAGAACATATATCTAGAGGAGGACTTGCTGGAGCATATGGAAGTTTTATTTTTATTTTTTAGGGGACATGAACTGTTTTCCATAATGGATATACCAATTTACATTCCCATAAACAATGTACAGGGTTCTCTTTTTTCCCACATCTTAAGCAACATTTATCTTTTTGATAAACACCATTCTAAGAGGTGTGAGGCTATATTTCATTCATGTGGTTTGATTGCATTTCCCTGATAATTAGTGATGTTGAGCACCTTTTTATGTACCTGTTGGCCATTTGTATTTCTTCTGTGGAAAAAATGTCTATTAAGTTTCTTTGTCCAAATTTTAATTGGGTTATTAGGGATTTTATGTTGTTTTGTTATTGAATTGTATGTATTCCTTATATATTTTGGATATTAATCCCTTAACATATATATGGTTTAATAAAAGTTCTCAATAAAATAGGTATAAAAGGAATTCTTCAACTCAATCATGGCCATTTATGAAACTCCCATGGGTAACAGCATAATCAATGGAGAAAAAATGAGTTTTTCCTCTAAGATCTGGTACAAGGCATGCCCATTCTTGCCTCTTCTATTCAAAATAGTACAGGAAATTCTAGCAAAAGCAATCAGACAAGAAAAAGAAATAAAAGGCATCCAAATCAGAACAGAAGTAAAATTATCACTGTTTGTAGATTTCATAATCCTATATATAGAAAACCCTAAAGATTCCATGCAAGTACACATGCACACACACAATCCTGTTAGAACTAATAAATAAATTCAGTAAAGTTACAGAATACAAAAGCAACATACAAAAATCAGTTGCACTTCTTAAAACAAAAACGATCTATCTGAAAATGAAATAAAACAAAAAACAATTCCATTTACAATAGCATCAAAAAAATAAACTACTTAAGAAATTTAATGAAGAAGATGAAAGATCTGTACACTGAAAACTATAAAACCATGATGAAAGAAAATGTAGAAGGCATAAATAAATGGAAAGATATCCTATGCTGATGGATTTAAAGAATTAATACTGCTAAAATGTCCATACAAAGCAATATACAGACTCAATGAAATCTCTATAAAATCTCCCATGATTTTTCACAGAAATAGAAAACAATGGTAAAATTCTTATGGAACCACAGAAGACTCCTCATAGCCAAAGCAATCTTGAGAAAGAACAGAGATGGAGGCATCACACTTCCTTATTTCAAATGATATTACAAAGTCATAGTAATAAATAGTACGGTACCAGTATAAAAATGGACACATAGACCAAGGAGTAGAAGAGGGAGTCCAGAGATAAGCCAAAGCATATTTGATCAACTGGTTTTTAACAAGAGTGCTAAGAATGTACAATATACAATAGTCCTTTCACTAAATGATTTTGGGAAAACTGTGTCACCACATGCAAAAGAATGAAATTGGATCCTTATCTCACAATATACACAAAAATCAACTCATATGTTTTAAACAGTTAAATGTGAGACTGGAAACTATAAAACTCTTAGAAGAAAAGAGGGGGAAAACTCTTTGACACTGGTCTTGGCAATAATGTTTTAGACATGACAAAAGCTCGGGCAATAGAAGCAAAAATAAGTAAGTGGGACTCCATCGAACTAAAAAGCCTCTGCACAGCAAAGGAAACAGCAAAATAAAAAAGGTAACCTACAGATTGGGGACAACATTTGCAAACCATATTTCTGATGAGGGTTTTAACATAAAAAATACCTAAACATGCATACTTTGAGACTTCAGTCAAGAATTTATTCTAATATTAATTTTCAAAGAATTAAAATGATAAGCTTGAGCTAGATATATTTAGTGATATTTAATTGATAGATTAACAACTACACTCAACAACAAAGTTTTAAAAAGCACTTCAACAATGATTTATTTCTCCTCCTATAAGTTGGGCTGTACTAATTGTCCATGTTTGCCTTCTTTGCATAGTAAAGAAAATAACTTCTTAAACGTTTATTTATTTATGCCTACAATAAACTCATTTTACTTTATTTTTATTTTTTAATTTTTTTTATTTCAAGTTTTTATTTAAATTCCACTTTGTTAACATACACTGTAATATTAGTTTCAGGACTAGAATTTAGTGATTCATCACTTAAAACATGTAGTTCTCCTTCCAAGTGTCCTTAATACCTATTATTAACCCATTTAACCCACCTCCCCCTCCTCCCCTCTAGTAACCCTCAGGTTGTTCTCTATAGTTAACAGTTTGTTTTCTAGTTTGCCTCCCTCTTCCCCTGGTCCACCACTTTCTTCCATTCTGTGTCTTAGATTCCACATATAAGTGAAATCAGATGGCATTTGCCTTTCTCTGACTTATTTTGCTTAGCATAATATACTGTAGCTCCATCCACATCATTACAAAGTAAGATTTCATTCTTTCTTACGGCTGAGTAATATTCTATAATATGTTTAAAATGGTATGTCTTGGGGTGCCTGGGTGGCTCAGTGGTTGAGAGTCCGTCTTCAACTTGGGTCGTGATCCCAGAGTCCCAGGATCAAGTCCCACATTGGGCTCCCAGTGAGTAGCCTGCCTCTCCCTCTATGTCTCTGCCTATCTGTGTCTCTCATGAATAAATCAATAAAATCTTAAAAAATAAAAGGCATGTCTTAGGGAGATGGTGATCTCTGTTTGAAATAGCACTAGAGCATAGGTAGTTTAAAAACTAGTTTTCTTCTCATCAAGTTAAGAAATATGTAAAGGGCCAAGCATCTGGGCCTCCTCATCATTTGTGCTGGTGTTATCCAAAGGTATAAATATGAACGTTCTTATCAGAGTTCCTCCCTATGTAAAGATTTCTCCACTGTTTATTTTACCAATTCACATTTCTTATCCTTATAATTTGCACCCTCTGTGTTCTTTTTGCGACTTACCTTTCCAGACTTATTTTTCTCTGATTCCCTGTGTCTAGTGTTTTTCCCTAAAAGTATGAATTGCTAATTTCCTGGGCCACCAAACATAACCAATGTTCTTCCTACATTGGTGTCCTTGCCCTGTGTTATTCTTGCTCATATGCCATTTTTGTTCATCCATGTACTTCAAAATCCTACCCATTTCTTAGTTCAAACACCACTTCTTCATTAAGATCTCTCTAATTGTATGTTCTTATTTCTTTAACATTAGATTTATCTCTTAAGAAATAGTATACCTTATGCTACAGATGCTTATGCACTTCTCTTTACTAGAGAAAAGATCTTAACCTTTTTAAAAATTTTTTGTATCTCCCATGCCTTAGAGCCCAACACAGAGAAGTTTCTCACTAATGTGTCTTAAAATTTAAGATTCATAAAGGAGGAGGTACCTCTAAGGAGGTAATTTGGTCTACAGAACATATGGAACATATTGGAGAACCTTAACTAAAAAAAAAAAAAAAAAAAACTAATTTGGGTCAAAAATACTCAAGTCTGTTTAATTTGTGAAAGTGAAGCAGGTCAATGTTACAAAACAAGCCAGGGGAAATTATGCAATGGTTTGTCTGGTGTGAACATGCTGACGTTCTTACAGTAACTGAAAATATACAGAACACAATTCATGGAGAGCAAATAGGTTATACTTGTAGCTAGTCAATACATTGGAAGGATATGACCCATCTAATATAAGACTGCCAATAAGCTAAATCCATCAAGGTTAGAGAATCAACTAGATTTCCCTTCATTTTATTTTCATTATTATATTTTGTAGTCTCAGGCTACACCTAGAGCAAATGGAAGAATATTCCAAGATAAACAAAAAAGTGTTTGGTAAAAAGATTTAAAACATATGCTATTCATTTATAACTTTAAATTTTTTTTTAACAACACACTTCTATTTATTTTTTTATTTTATTTTATTTTTTTTAATTTTTATTTATTATTTATGATAGTCACAGAGAGAGAGAGAGAGAGGCAGAGACATAGGCAGAGGGAAAAGCAGGCTCCATGCACCGGGAGCCCGACGTGGGATTCGATCCTGGGTCTCCAGGATCGCGCCCTGGGCCAAAGGCAGGCGCCAAACCGCTGCGCCACCCAGGGATCCCTATAACTTTAATTTTTTTAACCAAAAATTGGACCATGTATCTCTTATTTTCAATTTTAAAGAATTCAACTCCATTTAATATTCTAATCCGAAGAATTCTGTGTCACAAAAGAACTGTTCTGTTTTTTAAATACAGCCTTCTCTGATACTTGTTACAAAATGTTCTGGCTACTATTACTGCATATGACAAGGAATTGTCAATAAATAAAGCAGGTAAACTTTGTATCTATTCTGATGCATGTAATTTATATATTGCAGAGCAACTTGATACATTTTTTCATTATACTCAATAATAGTTTATTTGATGACATTAAGTTTTTAATATGTTATTAAATATTACCCTTTAAATTTTTTCTAGGGAGTTAGAAATCAATTGAATCATTCATATTATCAAGGTTTTACCACAGACATGGGAGACATTTCAAAGTAAGAATGCCACATGAATAATTCAGAGGCAGTGGCCTCTAAAAATTGCAAAAACTTATTTATAGTCAAATAGATCTCCACAATCACTGTTATAATGGAAAATTACAATTTGATATTAGAATGTTTTGTTTGTAACAGATAATTAACAGTAATTATTAGCTTACTTTTATATTTATTGGTTAAAGATCAATCCTTGGATATTTATGATGCTAACAGATACCAAACATGCAAATGCCTAATTTATAGGATTTATTGCCTGGCATGAGCTCAGATGCCCTGAATTTTTTAGAAGTTTTAGAATTTTCTGAATACTCACAGAAGATTGAATGTGAAAGTGAGGTTAAAAATCAAGATTTCTTTCAGTCTTCAAAAATTACCTAATTATCCAGAAGTTTTTGTCTTTTTTACTTTTAGAGGTCATCTTTCTAGTTATTCTTGTGCTATTTTTATTGTATTACTGTTATTATTATTATTATTATTATTATTATTATTATTATTATTATTTTAATTCTTGGTTGTTTCCTATATGTGTCTTCTACAAACAGATGTATTGTGTAGGATAATCCAGTTAACCTTTAAATAAGAACAAAATACTGACGTCCTGTCTCACTTCTCTCCTGAGATACATATTTCTAGTCCTTATTTCTGAGGCCACAACCCTAATATTTAAATTCTGAGTTCCAAGTCTCAAGAAGCCCTGACACCTATCTATAATTCACTATTTACTCATTTTGGTCTTTATGTTAGCTACATTCCACTGCCCCTAACACATCCTTTTCTGTTCTTTCATTTGATAGGATGTTAGTACCTGATCTTGGGCTTAGTAAAATAATCAGCTGTGGTATAATAACACCACTCCCTCAAGCATTGCTCAAAAACAAATCTTGGGAGGCAACCTGGAAAGAAGTAACCTGAGGTTAGATTAAAGAGAACAAAGGTCACACCACATCCTGAGTGGACAATAGAATCCTATAGCTGCATTTATTGTATATTTGCAACTGAGAGTTTCACAAATATAATGATACGTATAAAGTCCCAAAACTTACTTTACTACAAAATTGTTTTTAGTATCTTATCACAAAATTAGGACTTAAGAAACACATAGTATCTGATTCTATAATCTATTATGAAGATATCATACTCCCATTCAAATGAAGAGAAAACTAGGCTGATGACATCAGGAAAAATAGAAGGAGAAGTACTTTTGGAATGTGGGTGTAGGGATCTCCAAAAATCTGTTCCTCTTAAAAGCAATGAGAACACTAGCAAAAATCACCAAAATCAAATTTTCACAACTCTAGAAATTAACCAAAGGCTTGCAATAAGCCATAGAACATTTATTAAAGAAAAGCAGCTGAATCTCAATGAGAACTGTGAACTGTGTGGGATTTTTAACTTACCCATCTTCTGAGTTCCCCCAGATGTCCCATCTCTAGAGAATTGTCATGATTTGATCTATATAGAAGCTGTCTGCAAAATCCTCACTTGAATGTTTTTTCTTTGTCCTGGGTTAGAGCTCACTCAGTTAGAAACTCAGTCTCTATGGCATTTGTCAAAAACAATTAGAGGCAACAGTTCTACACAGCAGGTACCTGAGGCAGTGATACCATTGTAGCAAACAAGGGGTTTACAAAAAAAAAAAAAAAAAAAAAAATTAAAAAGAAAATCTAGTGGATGAGATGCCCATAAGAAGCTTTCAAAAGATCTGACATATTCCCGAGAATCTAGAAGGCCACACATGTGTGTAGTATTATGCATCTGTCCAGGAAAAACCTAATAAGGCTCTATCTCTTGCCTCTGGTTGACCTAGAAGCTCTGTGTAAGTCAGGTTGTAAAGTGCTGGGGTATCCATTGCATTCCTCAATACCCTGTCCAGGCATTAGCTGACCACTAAGCTACTGGCAGAGCCTTCAAACAAAAAGTAGCAAAGGTAGTAACAACAAGAAAAAGCAGTAATAGACTAAAAATAATGTTTACTTTGATTAAGGAGATTCTCAAAGTTTATGAACATAATATTATATAATATATATAATATTATTATATTAATAATAAGCTATACTTGTATACTTGACAAAGTATATTCACACCCACCATTCTGTTTGATCTTAACTCAAATCCCAGGAATTCAGTCATGATAAAGTAGCACTTTGCCTTATTTTTTTATTCTATACACTCATTTTTTAGGATTAATGACTAAATTTGGACTAATTTATGCCATCAACTTTGCATCTACTATTTGTCATATTTTTCTTTGCATTTTTCTTCTATTGTTGTTTTAGCTTGGTTTTCAAGTTTTCAAACTCCATTGTATGATTAGAGGGTGCTGGTTGGTTTGTCAGTAGCTATTTTATGATTTTGTGTCCATATATATGTTTAACCTACTGACTGGAGGGCCTGTACCTCAATTTCATTCCACATTTATACTTTCATATTTCAGCCTTCTTTCTCCATTCTCATATTTTACATCCAAATTTAGCATACAGATAGGAAAAGCTGCCTAGAGAAATAAAGTCCCAAATCTAACAATACTATTGAGACAATTCTGAAAACACAACCTTCTGATCAATTGGACTTTTCATTCCAGTAGTTCTTAATATTTAGAATAATCAAGTTTCACCTGAGGAGTTTATTTAAAAAAGCAGAAATCAGAGATTCTGATTCAATAGGTCTGAAGTGAAGCCCAGGAATATGAGCATCAAACAGTACCCCAGCAGATTCAAATATCTGAGATATGAGTTATTTAGTGACTTCACACTATAATCTAAGAGATTAAAAATAAATGTACCCCTCATATGAGTTTTTAAAAATTGTGATTTATACTTTTAAACAAAAGCAGAACTAAAGAAAAAAGCCCCGGGATGCCTGGGTGGCTCAGTGGTTGAGCTTCTGCCTTTGGCTCAGGGTGTGATCCTGGGGTCCTGGATCTAGTCCTCCATTGGGCTCCCCACAGGGAGCCTGCTTCTCCCTCTGCCTATGTCTCTGCCTCTCTTTCTGTGTCTCTCATGAATAAACAAATAAAATCTTTTTTAAAAATCTATTTAATTAAGGGCTCTGCTTATCTTATTTATAATAAAAGTTTTTTTAAAAGCTTCCTGTTTAATGACTCAAAACATCTTTTCCTTAAAGGTATCTTTTATAAAACTTATTTGAGCTGTCTTATTTTAAAATGATGCAATAAGAAATATGCACCACTATGAAGATCCTCACATTATTTGGAAACTTTCTGCCATGATAATTTTGTCTCAGGAGAAATGAGAAAATTCTATAAAATTACCTAGGTATAATTTATAGAAAGCTGACTCAAGAAATAGGTGTTACTGTTGGAATGATGAATCTTGTCCTTTTCCTCATTCATAAATTTCAAATATATGAGCCTCTAGACTCTAAATCATATGCTGGGTCCACAAATATTTATGTTATCAATTTTCTTTCATGGAGAAAATCAAGAGGTAGATGGTCTGTACATATCTTGCCAGCTATTTCACATACCATATGCATTGAGTACAAGCATCACTGGAGATGCTAGTGCCTCAGTGGCTCCATCTTACACTTGTCCCAGCACCTGAATGTTGGATGTTGGATGTTGTTCTTGAAAAGTATTTGCCTCTCTGTGCTATGAGTTTGGCTACAATGCTAGCTGCATTCCATTTCCAGATGGCTCTTATTACTACCTAATTATTTTTAAACTCTGATTTTATTTCAAACAATTTACTATTGTCAAGGGTCACTTCCAAGTACAACATTGCTGAAATCAAATATTTTTGGTTCTAGGTCTATGGTTAGGAGAATTTAAGAATGGTCTTTTTAGAGTGATTGATAGACCATATGGCAAAAGTCATGGCTAAACTATAAATCCAATAAAATTTTAAAAGCTTTGAATAATTTTTATAATTATTCAGTCACAATTATTTATTTTATTTGTTTAAATTTCCAACTGTCTTGATAAATGAATTAGAAATAATAAAGAAATATATTCCATCATTCATTCATTCATTATTCTGATATTTATCTTACTGTGTATGTCAATACGCTAAAACAGATTCTTTCTCTCAAAGACTTTGTAGCCTAGTGAAAGAGGAAGTTGTTGCAACCTATCAAAATTTCATGAAAGTATATGTAGAAAGACAATATAATTAGATGACAAGGGTTAAAGAAAGTTTTGGGGATTTTTTATCTCTTTTGCATTATTAAGCTATTTTTAGACTTAATACTGATTGGAGGCATTGGATTTAAGGGAAAAAAGAAGTTTAAAATTGCACATGGATTAAATACACTATTTTGGTTAGTTATGTTCTTGCTCTTAAGTTTTCATTATAAGTTATAGCACATTCATAGCATTAACACACTGTGCATCCTATAAGGATGTTGTTTACCTGGACTTGCTCAATATGGGCACCTATGTGTTGATTCTAATAGAGCAGAATTATATATATTGTCTTTATATAATATGCATACACATTATCTAGAAGGGGTTTTTATTTATTTTTATTTTTTTAAATTTTATTTATTTATTCATGAGAGACACACAGAGAGAGAGAGAGAGAGAGAGGCACAGACACAGGCAGAGGGAGAAGCAGGCTCCATTCCATGCAGGGAGCCTGACGTGGGACTTGATCCCGGGTCTCTCCAGGACCACACCCTGGAATGAAGGTGGCACTAAGCCACTGAGCCACCGAGGCTGCCCTAGAAGGGTTTTTTAAAACGCAATATTTATGAAGGCCTCAAAAGAATTTGGTGAAAATGATTAAATGCAAAGTGTAGAATGAGATTTTATGTATATTTAAATGTGTGGAGGGTAGGAAGGAAGTGTAAGTGTGTTTGCATTTGTTTTCATAAAAGTTTTGGGCCACTATCAGTTCTTTCTTACGAGGGATTCTCTTCTTTGTATCCCCTGCTGCTCTTTCCTAGATCATTCTACTCAGAATCCCTTGTGCTGAAGATCTTCAAAGTAGTATCTTTATTTTTGTACCTGCTTAAAAGTACAGCGCACTTTCTAAGTCTTTATCAGCTGTTGTCTGAAGAAGGTGTTGTTTCCCTCCAAGTCTATAAAATGTCACCATGGTACCTTGATTCTGGAGAGTGACAGCCGAGTGGCACTTCAGCTCTATGCCTCCTCTGACCTGAGCATTCTGCTTTCCCTCTCCTGGCTGTACTCCTTCTGACCACATAAGCCTACAGCTATGGAAATGGGAGAAGAATATTTCAAAATGCCTTTTAACCTGGAAGAGTAATTTCCAAGATCCCCCTAGGTACAGAAGCATAATGTTAGCTCTGTAACATAGTAGGTATTTCTGGTAGCTATGGCTTAGGGGAATTATTCATTAATCACTTCACACCAATTATCATGAGAGCTACATTACCATTTACAATTTTTATTTCTCTCTGCAGGCCACTATTGATTTAAAAAAGTAGATTTTGATATGTTATTTTTTTTTAATGATGTTATTTCTATATAGTCCAGACTCCAACCTGTCATCTGGATTGCTGAGCTCATATATCTGACTATGTTAGTAAACCCCCGGGAAGCATGCACTGAGTCATGCCAAAGTAGAGTAATCCATCCATCGTTATGATTATAATCTGGAGATTTAAATCAAGAGCTATATATTCTATTCATCTTAAATACTACGATAATATTAATTTGTTTTGTGAACTTACAACAGTTTCTATATATATCCACTTATTCATCTAACCAATAATGATATTTCACATATGATGATGAGATGATCCTCAGATACTTAAAAATTTTCTAATAATCCTAAGTTATCACTGATACAATTCCACAATATTTATAGAAGATTCACATTCCAAATGGAGACTCCGTGTTGGTCTTCAGGAAGAATCATTCCTTCTTTTGAGATGTTACCTACTCTTCTTCACAAAGTTGGTTTGTAGCCTCTGCACCACAATGAAAACATCTCTGAATCAAGATTTAACCTGAAGTAGAACATACCTTCACCCTAAACAAACCTGAATTTTTTGCAGACGTTTAATGTTATGAAAGGGAAATACCTTCGTTGTGGATTTCCTTTGGCTAAAAGCAATTTGTCAGTAAACAGCAATGTCTACTCACGTTTATCTTGTTCTGCTTCTACTCCTTCACTTTCTGTATCACTTGGCAAGATCCATGGCTGGTGAACTACTTGCAATTGCTTTAAAGATTCATCCTGCCAAAGAAAAAGTTCACTATGGATTAAAGTCTAGGTGGATACCATATATACCAATATGGGTGAACACTTTAGTCTCTATGAATTACATGTTCAAAAAAAAGATAAGAATTTCCTCACAACAGAGTTCTACATTTAAATTCATTTTCATGTCAAAGTCATGCCATAAACTCTGAACTCACTTTTTTTGCATTCCCCTTTTAATAAGATTTAATGTCTTAATAGGAAGAAATATCTAGACTCTGTTCCTTCCTGAATTAATATTTTTATGGAAATCTTGGCAAGCATACTTAGAAATTTAACAATGAAATATTCAACATAAAAATGTACAAAATGTGCCTGTTTGAAATCAAAGTTTCAAACTCCTTTTAATGAGAATAAAGATTAGTAGGATTTAGAGAACATTCTCAGCTTTACCTTTCAGTAGTACTTATTTCACTGCCTTCTTCCTCTTCTCACTTCCTTATTTTTGTTAATATATTTCTCATACTTCTTGCTCTATGTTTTCTATTATTGCCCTAAAGCAGACCCTCATTATCTCCCACCATGACTACAGTAATAGCCATCTATGATGTTTTCTAGGGTCAAGTGGCTTCCTACTTCTCCCCACCAGTTTCCTGCCGGAGTGGGCTTTTGAAGACGCCATATAATGTACTCATTATCTTTTCACAATCCTTCAGTGGCTTCAAAATTCTTAGGATAAAATCTAAACTCAAGGCCCCTCATGATCCATACTTGTCTACCCCGATATACCACCACTTCCATCTCCATCCCACCTCAACTACCACTGCCACTCCAGCTATAGTTTAACTGGTGGCTCTTCAATTTGGTCATTCTGTCTGATATGCCAAGATGTTTTCACATGTTATACTTCCTGCCTACATTTATTTATCTGTCTCACACATTAACACTTCTCCCAAGACTCAGATGTCATCTCTACTAAAAGGCTTTCTCAGGGAAGACGGAACTACTTCTCTATTCCTTTATTATACCAACATAATAATTACTGCATGATAATTATCCTTTTGTATTCTTGTGTTTCAGAAATAATGTGAAAAGTCTCCAAGGGCATGGATAACTTTTATCACTTCTAAATTTCAAACTTATTGACCCATGATTTATAAGAATCTTTTCAAACATATTTTGAAATTTTCAAACAAAATCAGTATGACCTGTCAATTTATTCTTTTGACTTTTCAAATTTATCATCACCTTCCCCCTCTTTCAAAATCTTTTTCTCCAACTTGAGGTGTTTTGTCTATTTTGTTCAGACAAATATTGACAAGATAATAATAAGGGCCCAGAATTCCTGATTTCTAATAAAGATGGTATCACCAAGTATTCAATGTCCAATTTGCTTAAAACAATTCCTGTATGAGAGAAACATCCTTTCTGATTTTCCTTGATTGTGATAGTTACCTCAAGAGATGTTCATTCTCAATCTAGAGTTTCAAAAAGCCACAATTTTTCTGGAGTTTGGGAGGGGGACAAGGGATTGAATAGGTGAATCAGAGGAGATATTTTAGGGAAGTGAAAGTATTCTGATATTATAATGGTAAATATAAGACACAAGCATTTGTCACATTTAACTTACTATATATACAAAAGGCTACATATAGAAATATTTATGAATATTTATATAACATGGGTTATTACATACACATATATCTTTCTGCTCTGGCAGCTGAAAGAGCTTAGAAGCAATGACATCCCAACAGTAATGAACACAACTATCACCCAGACCTTGGCTCCTAATACCATTCTCCAATGAAAGAACCAGTACTCTTGAAGAAATTACTAATTCTAGGACTGAGGCAGGAAAGATAACAAGATAAGCCTGAAGCATCTTGTAGTGCCAGAAAGCAAGAAAGTGCTTACATATGCATGTGCGTGCACACACATGCACACACACACACAACGAAGGATATATCAAAGGGTTAAAGGAACCAACTGAAAAATGTATCAAAGGCTGAAGGTAGAACAATTTATACAACAAAATAAATAAGGTAGCACTGGGTTACTATGCAATATAAATAATTATCTGTGAGTCCATTCTGACAAAAATAAATGACTAAATTAATAGGTAAGAACATATAAATATGCCATGCAAAATGATTTCAAATAATTTATATAGATGCTCTGCTCTTAATGAGGTGGAGAGTAACTTCTCAATCCTTAAATGCACACTGTGTATGATGACTTTCTATCAGAGTACAATATGGAAAGGAAGGGGGAGGAGGGGAGAATAACGTTACCATGGAGAAACCTGACAAACACCATGGAAAGCAAAATGATTAAGGTCAACATCAGTAACAATGATTTGTGCTCATCAAATGTGCCCTTGGTAGGATATGATGAAAATGGAATCTGATCTCTACGGTTTTCCTTCTCAAAATACATCACCCCTGTCCAAATAAAAGAAAAGTATCACACAAATCTCACCTGAGGAACGATCAACAAAATATATGGCCAATACTCTTCAAAACTCTTACTATTATCAAACACAAGGGAAGTCTGAGAAATTGTCACAACCAGGAAATGCTTAAAGATATAACTATGCAATGTAATATGGTAACTTGGATGGGGTCTTGGGATAGAAACAGGACATTAGAAGAAACCTGAGGAAACTTAAATAAAATATGGATTTAGCCACTAATAATGTATTAATATTGGTTTATTAATTGTGAAAAATACACTAACATAAGGTGTTAATGACAATTAAAAACTAGGTGAGAGGTCTATAGGAACTCTCTGCACTACCTGTCAACAATTTCATAAAGATAAAACTGTCCTAATTTGAAAATATTTATTTAAAAAGTTAAAATAATCACAATATTTTTAAGTAATTTTTCAATTTTGAAATAGAAGCATATCTTTTTTTAAGCACCACCAGCAACGCAAAAATAATCTGTTAATTAGATTAAAACTTAAATTCCCAGAGAGTAGATCCTAAGAGTTCTCATCACAAGAAGAACATTTTTTTATTGCATATATATGAGATGATGGATGCCAGTAAATCTATAGTGGTAATCATTTCATAACATATGTAAATAAGACCATCTTAAACTCATACAGTGATGTATGTCAATTACTTCTCAATAAAACCAGGAAAAATAAAAACAAGAACAAAAAACTTATATTGTTGTCATATAGGCTTTGCAGTGAAAAGCCCTTGTCTCAGAGATCAAGAGTCATAGTTTTTTTTACCATGTTTAATTTAGGGCATGTCACTTCTCTTGGGACTGAATAGAGTGGTGAAAGTACTGGGTAAGATGATCTCTAATATTTCACAAAGGCAAATTTGTAGGTCTAGATTCC
The DNA here is from genome assembly GCF_048164855.1 of Canis lupus baileyi. Lineage (NCBI taxonomy): Eukaryota > Metazoa > Chordata > Mammalia > Carnivora > Canidae > Canis > Canis lupus. The sequence goes on from NC_132865.1 coordinate 23,773,251, forward strand.
TTAGACAGCCAGTAGAATGTGAGAGGTACTAGATAGATGCGCTATTGTAGGGAGCATTAGCAAAGAAAAAGAGTCAAACTTGGATTACATATTTTACATATAAATCAGTGTTTATTTTTAGAAGGTAACTTATTTTTTCATATTTATCAATTATTGGATTTGGTCTTGCAGGGCCATGACTAAAGAAACAGTATAAAATGCAAAAAAAAAAAAAATTGGATGTAAAAGTCCATAGCAGTATAGAGGACAACAGAAATATAATTTCAAAGATTTTCATGTAACGGAGAAGAAAATCACATTCCTGCAATTTATCAAAAATAGAACATACAATCTCATGTTTAAAAAAGAACTATAAAAAATAGCCTTTTTGGTTTTGTAAGTTAAATGGCTTACAAAATGGCTAAATCTTACTCATTTAAATCATTAAATTTTAAAGTGACTATGAAAAAATGTTTTTAATTTAAAAAAGTATTCTGGGGCAGCCCCAGTGGCTCAGTGGCTTAGTGCTGCCTTCAGCCCAGGGCCTGATCCTGGAGACCCCAGATCGAGTCCCACATCGAGCTCCCTGCATGAAGCCTGCTTCTCCCTCTGCCTGTGTCTCTGCCTCTCTTTCTCTCTGTGTGTCTCTCATGAATAAATAAATAAAATCTTTTAAAAAAAAAAGTATTTTGGTATTTACCTTTCTGGCCCAAATACTAAAACCTGTTTTCATAAGAAAAGACATAGCTAATAAGTCATTTGTTTTACTTTTTCTCCACAATAGTTCAGAATATTAACCAATCCTGCTGATTGATTTCCAATTTTAATGGCTTGACTCCTGAACAGGTATAAACATTCAGTTATTCTTTGTTTATTGCAAATTATGTAAGGTACAAATGGAACAGGAGCTCAGTAAACCATGTAGTTTGGGAAGAACTTTAAAATGTTGAGTTGTTGAATTTGTAGAGATAGTACAAATACTACTACTAATAGGTCATTTAAATGCTTTACTTCAGTTTTCCCTTAAATACAGTTAGTAACATAATGCACCTGTTCGCTTCATCAATGCCAACAGTAATACAATGTATGTTCAAACTTGAGCCCACAAACCTTTTGATGGGGTCAAGAAGCTGAAATCTTGAACATTTTTAAAAACAAGAGCTGATATGTTTATCTTTGCCAACTTATTCAAAAATTTTTCTGCAAGAATATTAAGCTAAGTCTGAGCATAGTACAAACTATTTCATATGCCCAAGAGCAAGCTCTTGGGTTGCTTTTAGAAGAAATGCCATTCATCCTTTTTCTTAAACACTTTCACCGTAAGTATGTAAACATCCAGGGACTAGGAGTGGTGAGAAATAGTGACATGTATCACATGGGAAACAGTTGCTAGCCCTGTATCAACATATCATTTTATCTGCCAACACAATAAGTGCTTTATAAACTTCAGCAGTACTGTTATTCCACATGGATAGCCTATTTTTGGATTCTCTAAATGCAATCAATCAGTGATTTATGTCATCTGTGGTCATGGAAGTTCAGTATGTTTAGAGGAAAAAAAATACTCCTTTGCTTAAACTTTCACCAGTGGATACTTCAATTCTGAGGCAACAGATACTCCTCTCCCTTTGGTTATATATGAAAATAATGCACAAAACATCAGCTTCTATCTTTCAAAAAGAAAGTGGTTTCAAAGAATCACTTTCATTTTACTTCTATAACCATAAGATCCCTAAAAAATAAAAATCCCTTGAGCCCGTGGATGGCTCAGTCGGTTAAGTATCTGCCTTCGGGTCAGGTCATGGCTGCAGGGTCCTGGGATGGAGCTAAGTCAAGCCCCGTGTCCATGGGCTCCCTGTTCAGCAAGGAGCCTGTTTCTCCCTCTCCTCCCCACTTGTGCTCTCAGTTGCTATCTCTGTCTCCCTCTCAAATATTTTTTTTAATTTAAGAAAATAAAAATAAAAATCCCTGAAGCATGTCACATGTAAAGCAAAACAACATTACCCTCCTTTTCAGATACATCTAATAGACTGCTTCTACTGACAAAGAATTAAGCCTATACTTTGATAAAATGAATTTAGCACTAAAGTGTTCTTAGAGTATATACAGTTTTTAGACATAATGCTATTATTGCACATTTAATAGACTACAATATAATATAAACATAATTTTTATATGCACTGTGAAACCAAAAAAATCATTGAGTCACTTTATTGCAATATTCGCTTTATTGTAGTGGTCTGGAACCAAAACCACAGGTATGGCTATAAAGTCTGAAAACACCTTTTTTTTTTTTTTTTGTATTTGTTAATGAAATTCCTTCTATTATCAGACTGGAATCCATAATTTTTTAGTAAGTAAGAGCCTATTTCTTTTGGGAATTGTAAATGGGCAATTAAAACATAAGATGAGGGAAGTAATACGTTTAGGAAGCTGTAAGTTTGAACTATTAGGATTTGGGGAAAGAAAAGAGAAAAAGCAGTAATGAAGTTAAAAATAAATGGTAGATTGTGAAAAATATTACAAAATAAATGGAAGTCACTAAAACAAATTTATCTAACAAATTTGCCATACTATACTGTGCACTGGGATCACACTCCATTTTATGTCCTAATTCATTCCATTTGGTGACTTTTCTAAGGAAATTGTGGGATAAAACTGTAAGGTTTTGAAACAGATGAAAGATCATTGGGTATAGATAATGAAAAGCCATACATTTTTCCAGCATGTTCTTCTCATTACCTGATTCTGTGGAATCTCTACATCTTTCCCTGACTTTGAGCTGTTTAATAACTACATAATTCATAGACATTGATAGTAGTGCAAATGATCCTAGTCCATACATTATATCCATTTGAATGTAATTGATTATTACCTTCTGGATATTGGTCCGTTTTGCCAATTTTTACATCTCTTTATAAACTTAATTTCAGCATTTCTTAATTTGGCTGTATATGTGAGGGCTTAAATTCTCCCTTGAACTGGCTGTAACACTTTACTGGGTCCCTTATTAACTAGTGAGTTAAATAAATCTTTGATATGTATTCACTTTATATTTGTATAAGTCATAGCTATACCTTTTTAAAAAAAATTGTCATTCTTAAACAACATGTATCAGTTTTTAATGAATGTCAAAGACAAAATAGGGTTTTCTTGAAAAAATTCCTTGTTTCTTTGTTTCTGAAGTGAATAAAACCGTATCATTAAATAATATCAATATTTGAAAAGTAAAGCCCAGTGCAGGATAAAAAGCTGATTATATCTTATTTATTATAGGAAGATGTCATACACTTTCCAAAGAAGTATAGTTGGAACTTCACGACAGTAGTGACCACACAAATAGTGTAACACAGGAGGAAGAAGACAAAACTGGCATGAGAAGTGATTTTAAGATACTTTGTTGCATAGAATCGATCCCTTTTCCAGTTCAGATGGTATACTTGGCAAAAACCAACCTCAACAGATTTAGAAAAGGCCTACCCACTGAACATGCTTTTCTTCCTGACACCCTTAAGGATTGTGAAGCCGCCACTTGACACCTTGAGTTAGTTCACACTCCTGTGTATATTGCCTCCGGCCTTCACCAGCTAACTTCCTGAAGTTGTGGAGAACTGCTCTAAAGCACTCTTTAAAATGTTTCCAAAAAATCATTAACTTGAGTCTTTAGTTTTTTTGTAGCTTCTCGACCATTTAAGTTGATGATACTTTTTGATAAATACATATTTCAATTAATAAATTCCTCACAATTAAAGGGATTTTTAGCCAGGCTAGAGTGCTGCTTGCCAATTATTCATCTGGAAAATGTGCAATTTCAAATAGATTCGCTTCTCTCTAGAAGGTGTGACGATCAAACTTTGGAAATACTTGATTTTGATAAGGAGTTTTAAATTATGTATATATTTTTAATCAATGTATTATTTCAAAACTGAAATTTCTGCAATACAATATGAAATTACTATTCCTACCTGAGTTATCAAGTGTCTTACAAGTGAAGAACATGTATTTTCTTTAAAAAAAATGTATAAGAATGATTTTGAAGATTAGTAAAAATAGACAATTATAAAATATCCCATTTTGTATTTGGTCAAAAATACAAATCCTATTCTGGAAAAGTAATACATTAAAAACCAGAAAATATAGAATGGAAATTCAATTTTAGCTTTACTTGTAGAGGAGACCCTACTGTCTTTTTAGTTTTGACTTAGGTCTAAACAATATTGTCTAATGTCATGTGGTTATAATTCTGTCTAATTACAAGACTAAATTTTTAAAAAATCCAGACTTTGATCTGAAAAGAGTTGCCCAAACTTTAACAAGAAATGTTAAATATATTAAAAATGTAAACACTATGGTTTATTTGAGTTTTAGTGTGTACTGAATAAAAGCAAATGTTTGCTAGCCCAGTTTTAACTTCAATGCTTCTAACATTTATAAATATTGTTCCTTATTGTTTGCTGATTTGACTAACATGCAGAAAGAAAGCAAAAATGAAATAAGAGCACAGTGAGAGGAAAAAAAAGCCTCTCATTTATGGCTCACATTCTCAACATGTTCTCAATGGAGAAGAATTTGAGTGTTTATTTCCTAAAGACCAAATGGATTAATGTCTGCAAAAAGAAACCAACAAGTTATGAGTTAATAGTTCACTAATTAAGATCATATTTATAGTTTTATTGTAAAGAATGATCACTTGTTGGTTTAAAAAAGAGCTAAAATCTAAATATCAACTGATATTAGATAAAAAGCGTACGTGATACTGAACTTCCTAAAAAATGCTGATGGGCAGTTTGCATGTCCTTGTGATTTTTTAAAAATATTTTATTTATTTATTCATGAGAGACAGAGAGAGAGAGAGGCAGAGACACAGGCAGAGGGAGAAGCAGGCTCCATGCAAGGAGCCCGATGTGGGACTTGATCCCGGGACTCCAGGATCCGGCCCTGGGCTGAAGGCGGCGCTAAACTGCTGAGCCACCAGGGTTGCCTTATCCTTGTGATTTTAAACTCAGTCAGTGATGAATCTCATAAGCTAGAGACTTTATACCCCTAATCAACCAACTATTGTTCCTGAGAGTAAATGAATAAATAAAACTCAGAAATTTATTAATAGAATTTTCCTCTTTACCTGTATTATAAAAAATTGGGGGTTTTCCATTATGTATATAGTTCCTCTCTAGAAATAACACTGAAAGAACACTTTAGGGCTGTCCTTCTCAAACTTTAGAGTGCATTGAACAACAGGATCTTGTTAGAATACAGATTTTGATTCTTTGGATCTGGTGTGATTTTGCATTTCTTCCAAGACCCTGGGTGTTGGCCATGTTGCTAGCTGGAGGACCACACTGAGGAGGAATGCTCTACCAGAACTTCTGATGAAAAGGCACAAATTCTCAACTCAGTTACCTCGGTAAGCATTCACAATAGTGTGAAGCATGTATGTTTAGACTGCACATTCATAATGCTGAGAAAATAAAAATCTTTTTCCTGGATAAGAACTTCAAAATTGAAATAACATTTATTTTAAAAGTTCCATCATCTTATACGCAGCCCATTTCTTGTACTAGCATTTCAATTCTCCCCTTCCTCCAGCAGTGCTAGACCTTTACAGGATGCATTACAAAGGGCATCACGCACCCTTCTTGTGGAGGTGGCCCACCACTCCCACTCAGTCCCAAGTGGGGAATGCTGAGTCAAGAGCTGCAGCAACCACAGAATCCTAAAAAGAAATGTTACTGGTGCACACATTGAAAACAGTGTCTACCTCTCTTTGGCAACATTAATTGCTTTAATGTATTCTACTCAATCTCTGGATCAAATTCATAAACCTGAAATTTAACTTTGGTGCTCTAACCCTCTAATTTTTCTGTACCATATATTTTGATTTTTCTAACCTGAACCCAGGCAATCAACCTGGTTATTTCCTTTCATTACCTCTTTTCCATGTGCCTTTGGCAAAACTTCAACTAAGTCCAAACATGCAAACCAGAGATGTTAGAGACTTAAAAGGGCACTAGGCACTCTGATTTTCCTCTCCAAGTGGTATTTGAAACCAAGTATGAGCTTAAGTATGGGTGCATTCAGTAGGCCACTCAAACTGGGTTTTGAATGAATGCATACACACAAGAATAAAATATTTAGAGAACCAGATTCTATCTTTCTGAGGAGCAATATTCAAACCAAATATTTGGTACTTCCATGACATCATCACCAAGCAATTTCCCAGTTCCCTTCACCTACAACAGATTTGGATAGCTAATTTAGTGACTACTGTGGTTTGGCTTCAGGTCAAGCCTTATGGATTCTATCCACAGATTTATCTGAAAGTTCCCAAATACTATTTGCAGACAGTCCAAAGACACATCCTGTGACATAGAGCACCCTTGGATATCTCCAAAATAAATCCAGACGTCTAAATGGTTTTCCAACAAAAATCTACCATATATTTTATTTGTCAAGACAGCACTTTGCTTAATGGCTTGCACAAGTAATATCCTTGATGAGTATTTATCACATGAATGAAAGCCAATTTGGTACAGACTGTTCTTTCCATAAGAGCAATGATCATGTCTTATTATTTTGTGCACATGTTTCTCATTTATTAGGATATCAACAAATGTTTTGAGGGAAAATATATGATAGCCCTAGTAGGTCTATGCAGTTTTCCCTTCATTTTCAGAATGACTGAATTGTTATAAGGTATCCTTCTATCAACGAGGACTAAGAAACATTCTGATAACATATTATTTATTATCTTGTTTTTGAGGGTATGACCACTGAATGGGTACAGACTGGAAACCCTACAGCAGATGGAGAAAAGCCAAGTGAATATTTGTCCTATATGATAGACTGATTTCAGACCATGTTATTACAAGGCTAACTTAAAACTCACTTCTTCCATGTAGTTTTTCAGTGACTGTCTTCCACTGGAGGCTTCTCCCTAGGGGTAAAGAGAAAGAGAAGTTGAAAAAGTCAGGGAAAGGAGAAAGAAAGATGGAAGATGAATCATGGAAAGTAGCGAAATCTGGGAACAACACCAAATCCTTACTGTTCTCCAACCATCTCAGTTGATATTTATGGGACAGTCAGTTTGGCAACTTTCTCCCCTGAAGGAAATAATTTTGTCAAGGCAACAATATTTTTTTTGGGTGGATTTTAAGTCACATAAACAAATAATCACTTAGAATAGCTAGCTAAATCTTAGGACAAAATGCTAAATGAGACGCACAAAACTTTCTAATTTTATAAATACAGTCTTAAAATTAGATTAAGAAAAAAGTCACTCATTCTGTATTCTGTAAATCTGCATGAAGATCTAATATATAGACTTCAAAATATTTTATGGGGAGAGTATAGATCATTAATCTGTCCTTTTCCCAATGTTTATATGCAGGCTTTCTCACCTTGCTTGTATGTTATTAGTACATTCTCTATTATTTGTGCTTTTCACTGGACCTTGACTGGGTGCTAGTAATCACTGAGATTTAAATCATGGAAATTTAACATCAAATTAAATATATATCCCGTATTCATCTAAACATTGGTGGTCAAAATTGTCAAACAATTCATTAGTTTGAATAAGTTATATTTCTATACTATGTGGCCAGAGACATTTAGAAGTAAATTCTGAGATACCATGAAATGATGCTTTAGGAAAACATGTGTGTTTAAAATATAACTAAATAAGTGTGAATAAAGTTTACATTTGCCTCTAATTCTTCTTTTAAAAAAAGAAGAAGAAGAAAAAAACATGCTCATTTCAAACCAAAAATTAAGCTAGAAGTAAAGTGCTGGTTTCCCTAAAAGCTTAGAAATCACAGATATATAATATTTTTTCCAAATCATGGTTTCCACTGGTGAAAAACTAGTATGCTGTAGTTTAAATATTTCCAAATGCTTCCAAGCTTGTGGGATTTTCAGTGGATAAGACAGTCGAAGAGACTGGACAGTTATATTTACTTAAGTTAAAATATAAACTATTAGGAAAAATCAAATCCATATACAACCCCAAAACTGTGAGGAATTTAACTCAAAGCATACGGAGAAGGCTGGAAATTTCTTTAGATAAACTGCTTTTTCTAGTTGAACTTGCTATACTATCTCCCTTTATTTGGACAATTGGTTTAGAAAGAATGCTATGGGGTCTTCCAGTTTGGGTCTTCCCTGTGACAGAACCAATCCTCTGTGTACTAATAGTCCCTCCCCACCTCACCCCCTTCACCTGGGTTTCTAGGGGTAAGAAGACAAGGTGGCAAACTGCCGACTGGTATGGATCTGCTTTCTGGAGGGACCAGTGTTGGAGGCCTGCCTGGCTGGCCTCTGAACAACGGAGGACTAACAAATGAGGTGCTGCAGAGTAGCCCCTCAGTACTCACTGAAGAAGGCTATTTGTTCCCTTGGAGCTAGAGTGCAACAGTTTTCCCAATTTGTCTGGACACTTACAGTCTTATGCTAAGACCTGGTAATGACTGAGGGTTTTCTTGATGGTCAGATATAACCAAAGCACTGTATACCCTATAGGGCTTCTTGACAGCCTTGCTTCTTCCCACAGTGCCAGGTACTTTTCAATATCTGTACCACAGAAACGGAGAAACCCACACAACACCATTTGTTTCGAAGGCCACACAGACGAGTTCATCTGTAGCTGCCGTTCATAAATCACTGACATGGGTGGCACTGATGAATGAGGAGCATGAAATAAAAAGACTGTAGGAAGAAAATACAGAGGAAACAAACACTTTGCAGAGAGGATTACAAATCTGGCACAAGGCCAAGTGGACAAAACAAAGAACAAGATGTCAGGGTCTCTAATTCTTAGGGTGGGAATAGATGGCTCTAATCAAGAGGCTGGATTCAATAGGTCTGTCTCAGATTCCCCATTTCCAACACAGGACTGTTGAAATGCGGATGCCGACCTTCCCTCCTTCCCCCACTGGGGGCGCTATAATGAAATAAAAGGCACACCGTTGTCAACGGAAGTCATCCTATTTTAAATTTTAAAGAACTGGCATTTTTAAATGTCAAGTCATTCAACAACATAATATTTTGATAATCACCCAGAAGTAAATACAAATTATCCAAATGCAATAACCCTTGAAAGACAGAGAGAAGAAAGGGGATACAGGGCACAAAGATAGGGGCACATCAAGGAGGTAAAGGATAGAATACATGGAAACCATACCTGAAAGGTAGAAGAAAGAGAGAAAAGAAAGACAGAAAAGAAAGAAAGACAGAAAGGGAGGGAGGGAGGGAGGGAGGAAGAAAAGGAAAGAAGGAAGGAAGGAAGGAAGGAAGGAAGGAAGGAAGGAAGGAAGGAAGGAAGGAAGGAAGGAAGGAAGGAAGGAAGGAAGGAAGAGGCATTTCCTGAAATGTGGTTTTACTTACCTTGAATCTTAATATAATCATAGTTGACACAGAAATGTTTTAAGTGTGAATTATAAAATATATTGTAAACTCAGAGAAAGAAAATATAAAGACTGATATGGTTATAGCTTACCATTTGTCATGGGAGTATGGCTGTTATAGATGAAGGCTCTTCTCACTCCCTTAGTTATTTTCCAGTTAAGAAAATATTCTCAGTGAGATGGAATATATTAGAGATAGAGCTAGGACTAAGCCCATACTCAACTGAATCCAACATCATTTTTCATTATCCCACACTTCTCTTATTTAAATCAATATTTTCTATTCACCTCTTACAAATCCTTAGTTAAAATGCATGTAGACTTGTACTTTCACATAGAATATATTTTTTTCACAAACATTTTATGTCTGAGGCTTCTGGTATGAATTTATTTTAAAGAAAGTTTCATAAGAACCCTATTTCCACAAGAATGCTTTCCTTCCTACCTTTTCAAATGAAATTAAACAATAATCCTAACAGAGACAGTACCCTCTTAAGAAGAAGAAAGGGAGCTTGATGGGAATGGTCAAGGCATATCTAAACCCAAGGGACTCATCAAACTTCACCCATTATTTATTTTACAAGCATTTATTAAGCACTTACTGCATGAACACACTGCACTAGGTGTGGGGACAAAGACGTGAACACAAACTCATCCCTACATAAAAAGTTTACCTGAAGCAGACAAACAAGTAATTCAAATATAGACAAATGTTACTTGACATGGGTAAGCCCAAGGTGCTATGGGGAAAAAACAGGGGAAAGGACCCTAGCCTTTCATTTATTTAATAAGCTTGTATTGAGAACTCTCATGTGCTAGAAGTTTTCATAGCCACTGTATACATGTGATCAAAAAGACAAAGTAGAGGAATGAAAACTTGAGGAAATTGGGATTTCTGGGTAGCACAGTGGTTTGGCGCCTGCCTTTGGCCCAGGGCGCGATCCTGGAGACCTTGGATCGAATCCCACGTCAGGCTCCCGGGGCATGGAGCCTGCTTCTCCTTCTGCCTGTGTCTCTGCCTCTCTCTCTCTCTCTCTCTCTCTGTGACTATCATAATAAAAAAAATTAAAAAAAAAACTTGAGGAAATTATTTTTAATTTTAGTCTTAAAGACTTAGTCGATTAGCCAGAGAAGGAGCTGAATCAAGATAACTCTTGGGATGCCTGGGTGGCTCAGTGGTTGACCATATGCCTTTGGCTCAGGTCATGATCCCAGGGTCCTGGGATGGAGTCCCAGATCAGTCTTTCTGGGAGGGAGGCTTGCTTCTCCCTCTGCCTATGTCTCTGTCTTTCTGTGTGTCTCCCATGAATAAATAAAAATCTTTTAAAAAAAATAGAGAAGACCTCTTACAAGAGGGAAGATTTTGTGCAAGGGCCCAGACACAATATAGCAAATATATGAACGAGTATTACAATGAAAGCACTAATTAGACTATGCACAGAAATGTATACTGTATTTTTAGATATAAAGGTATTAACATCATGCATCACTTCCTAATTTTATACTATAATTTCCTGTAATACAGCTGCTAATATGATGGTCATAAGTTGTATTTTCTGATTGCATTATTACACAGGATTATTGAATTTGCAGACGTTATAGAAATTGAAGTTCAGCTTTCCAAACTCCAACAAATTCTACAGGCAGCAATTACCACTGATGTCCAAGAAAATAGGCAGTGATCTATTTCCAATTAAAGGTGGGTGCAATAGCTTGCAACTCAGAAATTTTTGGAAAGCTCAAAAGTCTTTCAAATCATTGATGTAGTATAAGTCAACAGTTTTAATTTGTCTTCAGAAATATATTTAGTTTAATATATATTTAATATTTTATATATTTATATATTATATAATTATTTATGTAGTTATGTATTTAAATATATTTTCTATGCTTATATGTTTATATAAATATTATATATTTGTAATTAAATATAATCATATTTAAATATATATTTAAGCTATTTAAATATATACTTAAATAGTTAAACTTGTCTTCAGACTTACAAGTGCTGTTTCTAATTGGTTCTAATGTCTTTTCATTTTAAATTAAATTAAAATTAATTAATCAATTAATTAATTAAATTTTTTTCTGAAAATTTGCCCACAATCTTATGAATAAATGTTGCACTAGTGCAGAACGTCTTTCTCTGAAAACAACACCTTTATCCATTAGAAGAGGTACCGGACTACTTTAGCATTGTTAAGAGCTAAAAGACAGTGACATTTTAAGATAAGGCTATGATTCACCCTGTCTTTTTTTTTTTTTTCAATGTTCAGTTTCCTTTAATGACCCCCATCTCCCTGAAGGGCAGGTACAGGCAGCTAGGCGATGACAAGAGATGTTTACTTGAAGATCTTGCCCTGATTGAAGGTTTTGCCCACATGCTGGAAGGCCCCGTCCCAGGAAAAGTACTCTCGAACCAGCGTCTGGGTCTCCTCGCTGCCAGGATCCAGTTTCCGCCACGTATAGGACTCGTAGTCCACCTGCCAATCTGGACTCAGCGAAAGGCAAGCTCCTGGCCTCGGAAGACCCAGACTCCAGAAATGGAGCTGCTGTTGTTGGTTCCAAAGAGTATGACACTGGCAAAGGCATTCTTCCTCAGCTTGTCCAACCGTTGGAACATTCCAGTGATGAGGTTACAACTCATAAAGGTCTGAGTGAGCTCCTCAGGGAAGCGGAACTCAGTGTACCACAGGGACCAGCCATCCTTATCGAAGGGCTCCCAGAAGTGCTTCCATTGATGCTGCACATTATGTCTATACTAGAAATCAGCAATCTAAGGCATGATCAGAAGCCAAATTTGTCCCCTTAGAAGGGACAAATTATACTCAATCCCTAAGCACATATCTGATCGTTAAACTAGAACAAAAACAATTTACATTTTTCTTCCAATTTTTCTCATGTTAAAGTAAATAATTTTTTTATGGTATTGCCTTTGACTTACCTTAAAAGAATAAAAAAAGGCAGGAGCAATTATGAGCTAATGATTATCATTAATAATGTTAAATTTTAAATAATTTAAGGCATTTTAGTGTTCTTTCTTATTATCCGAAAAGTAACTATGCAGTTGCAAAAAAGGGGGGAAAAACACACTTTATTCTTTTCTTTCCTTTAACCTCATGTAAGCCAAAACAAACAAACAAACAAAAGGCAGGGATGCAAAGCCAGTAATGAGAAGCTCCCTGTTTGAGACGGTGGTAACTTTTATCAGTGGATATTGGACAAGGGAAGGAACAGGATGAGAGCATGCGGCTATAAGAACGGATGGCTGGTGTTAATGATATTTAATTGCACTGACTTATAAGGATAGACAGAGATATATATTGTTGATCAATTGATTTTAGGAATATTCACTTGACCTTGAAGTATTATCATACTAGTCATGTGTGTCTTCTCTGATACATTAATTTATGTATGATTAATTTTGTTTCACTATTATCATATGCAGAAAGTAGTATTAATTCCTTCTTTCTGAAACAGTTTAGGGGTCCCAGGGTGGCTCAGTCAGTTAAGCGCTGGCTGTGGCTTCAATCCTGGTATTGAAGCCCATGTCATGTCAGGCTCCTTTCTCAGTGGGGAGTCTGTTTGTCCCTCTCTTCCTCTGCCCCTCTCCACCCAATTGTGCATGCTCTCACTTTCTCAAATAAATAAAATGTTTAAAAAAATAAAAATAAAATGGTTTAATTGCCAACACAGCAAACTATCAGCCATAAGATCTTCGAGAATCAACTTTTCTTTATTTTTTTAAGTATTTATTTATTTATTAAATATTTTATTGATCTATTTGAGTTAGAACAAGAGAGAGAGAGAGAGCATGTGCGGGGGTGGGAAAGGTTAGGGGAGAAAGAAGCAGGCGCTCCTCACTGAGCAGGAAGCCCAATGCAGGGCTTGATCACAGGATCCTGGGATCACTCCCTGAGCTGAAGGCAGACGCTCAATTGACTGAGTCACCCAGGTGCCCCTCAACTTTTCTTCTGAACCAGAGTTTCTTCCTATGTAAAACGTAGACAACAGAACCACAGGGTTGTGTTTCATTTGACATAGTGAATGTCTAAGAGTATGGGAAATTTCCACTATAAAATGCATTGTTATTATTTTGCAAATGATTTCATCTCCATTGATCCCCCATCTATTGGTTTTCCTGCTTCATGCCCTGGGCCCATTGCTCAAATTTCTATGTGCTCCTTTGACACTATGACATCTTTATGAAAACACATCACATTCTTTTATAATCACTGATTATTAAATCTTTCCTGTTTAAGTTCTTGGAGGGCAAACATTATTTTTATTAAGTTTTGCTTCCTATGTCCTGATATAGGTCCTGGCAAACTGTTTAAGGAATTGATCAATAAACAAACAAACAAACAAACAATCTGTAGATCTTCTGTGCCTCTGGATCTACACAGAACCTATAAAATGCAAAATTTATAAATAATGAAATAAAAGAAATAAGTCACTTTAAAAAACAATTAATTCAATTATTACTGAATGTGTACTGAAAATACCCACTAAAGAACCCTCTGATCAAATAGGATTTGTAAGGAATTATTGAATAGAATTTTTACCTTGAAATATGTAAAATATGTACTAGTAAGTATATATTTATTATTTTTTGGTAATCGAGTGCTATGGACAATTATTTTCACAACCTGAAAAATGGAAATATTCAAAACTGACCTTTTAAAAATATAATGAGATACAGAATTGAAGGAAAACAAGTTTAAAAAAAAATTTTTGAGAAATAAAGACTAAAATGAAAAGGACAAAAAATGAAACAAACACAACAGATAATGCCTTAGGAGAACAAGAAGGTTTAAAAAAAGGAGGGGTGGGTTAATAAAAATAAATTAGGAAATAGATTTTTAAGACAGTATTTTAGAGAAAATGATAAATACTGAAGATAGGTAAAAGGTGAAATAAAGTTGACTCTTGAATGATGCAGGGGTTAAGGGTTCTAACCTCTTCCTCCTGTGCCAGTTGAAAATCCACGAATAACTTTTGACACACCCATAAGTTAACTACTAATAGTCTACTGCTGATCAGAAGCCTTGCCAATAATATAAACATTCGATTAACACATATTTTATATGGATATGTATTATGTGCTGTATTCTTACAATAAAATAAGCTAGAGAAAAGAAAATGTTATTAAGAAGTGGTGAGGAAGGGAAAATACACTTACAGCACTGAACAGTATTTGTGGGAAAAAATCCCTATATAAGTGGCTCTATACAGCTCAAACCCATGCTCTCCAAGGGTCAACTGTATATGAATAATAGAAGATCCTAAAGAAGAAAACAAAAGCAAAGGAACAGAGTAGATACAAAGAATTTTAATTCCAGAAAACTTTCCTGAAATAATAAAAAAAATTACGTATTGAATTCCAGGTCTGACAATACTTAGCCAGACAAACTACCACAAGATAAACTCTAGTAAATTTACTGTATGCCAAGGAAACTACCAGAGACTACCAGGGGCATAACAAAATGACCCAAAAATAAATTCGAAGAAGCTCTCAAGAGCTAGAAATGGAACAGTCTGAGCTTTTAGCAATGATAGTAATTTCCATGGGTTAAAACAAGTCAAATACATTTAAAGTAAGAATTGGTTATCTTCTGAAGATAATAGGGAACATATTCATTATTTTAGAAAACTAGTAAAGAAGAGAAATCAAGTATGTATTCCACCTTTCTTATGGGGAACTGTATTACTGGCTAATCAAATGGTAAATGAGGGAAAGAGTCTATTAACAAAAGTATTCTAACAAATAAACACAAAATAAATCATTGATTTAAAATATCACCACTTTGCAACTACCATTGAATCAACAGATTTTGGCATGAAACATCAATGGCTGCTAAGATAATAACATGAGAAACAACCAGATATGTTTCTCTAGTTATGCCAAAGAGGAGCTTTATCCAGTTTCTGGGTAATTTGCAGGAAAATATAGAGGACTGAAGAACATGTTGAATATGGAATATGAAGTTAGTAAAATTCAGACTGCAGAAAACCACAGATCAAATGGTCAGGGTAAACAGATAAAGTGTAAGAAAATGCTAAAAAAACAATGGAGGAACCTTAAAGATTAAAAAAGACTTAAAGACATACCTGATTTTTAAAAGTTGGCAAAGTTGACAACGTCAGTAGATGTATATTTGAGTGACAAAGCTACTTTCAAAATGTAAGGAGCTAATGATTATAAAAGAATAGCTGTTATTCATGGGGAGAGGCAGAGGTTGTGACCTGGATAGGGCACAGTAGAGGGACTTTTCAGTTGTCTAGCAAAATTCTGTTTCTTGACATGGGTAGTGTTGTCATTATAATAAGTCATTAAGCCATACATTTGATTTGGGTGATTTTGTAGATTTGTTTTTTACTTTATAACAAAAAGATATTTAAAATTAAAGAGATGACCATTTTTAATGTTTAACTATAAAGTTATAGGCATAATTGTAAGGTACAAAGGAAACTCTTAAAAAAACTATAACGAAATGCTATACACTGTATTTACTGTTGAGTACATCTCCATGGTCACATATCTAATCTCTCATTGATCCAGATTTTGGGTGTATGTAACGAAGTAATTATTGGTTATATATCTAGAAAAGTAGTTAAAGAACATTCTTATTGTTCTGATTCAATCTTAAGATAATCTAATTATAACACTGACCTCATAAAAATCAGTGGGCAATTTTGATTTTTACCATTTGAAATAATTACGCCTTTAAATTGTCTTCCATTAAGCTTTTAAAAAAATCAATAGATGTCACTTTGGAATCTGTAAAGTACCTGCATAAATTCTCCAAGGTCAGTGAAATATGAATGTCAGCCTCATAATTTAAACCAAACATACAATGTATTCTTTTAAAATTAAATTAACTTGTGTCTTTGTGAAATGACTAAATGGCTAAGGTGACCAACTTCCTGAACTGTGACTCAAATGGGAGCATGAAGGAAAAGTGATACCCAGTGCTCATGAAATACCCAGACTTTTATGTCTCTCCTGTTCTCAGTCCATGTTTCCTTAATTAAAAAAAAAGATTGATTTTTTAGATAAGTAACAATACTAGGCATTTCTCTACATTGAATGAAACACACTTCTTTAACAAATCACGGACACAAATAATTTTGTGTTTCTTTCAACATATATCTCTGATTTCTTAATTCAACAACAAAAAAGACCAGTTTTATATTTCAGACACCTTGCATTATTTAATGGACATCAAAGGGCTATAATCATTTAAACTTACTAGGAAAATTTTTTTTCATGGACTTGTAAATGTAAATAAATGTAGGCAGTACAGTGCAGAAGAACTTCATTAAAAATGTATTTTTAATCCTTAAAACATTTGTTTAAAGGGGCTTGATTTTTTTTAACGTTTTAATTGATTCCTTAAGTGCTCCAAGGAGAATGCTATCTGTAGAATTAAGTTTCAAACCAAATAAATAAAATGTATGAAATAACATTATCTAGCCTGTCACAATCTTGGCAGCTGATGTCATAAACAGTGTCACTAGGAGAGTTGTGACTTGCTTTGGAGGAAATATGTTGGGGCATAATCAATTTTCTAAGAAAAAGAAGTGACCTCCAAATAAATAAGAAAAGTGACTTAGAGGGGAAGATAGAGGGGATGTTTATTCAAAGTATCACAAATACTAACTCTGAAGTTTTGCCTATAGTCTCTAGGATAATTTGAAAAGACAATTCCCACTACTATGTCTGATCTCACCACCTGTGTTTATATACAGGATTTCTTCTGTTTAATATGAGTTGATCACTGGACTTAGCCTTGATTTGATGTACCATCAGAAGGTGACAAAAATGATATCCTAGAGAGGCAAGAGTACAAGCTTTGGAGTCAAGCAACTATGGGCTCATACCCCATTGGGCTTATGTATATTGGGCAACTTCTATAACTTCCCTGGGTCTCAATTTCTTCTTCAATACATGGTGATAATGCCATGTGCTCCTCATGGGTTATTGTGAGGATTAAATGAAATAATGTCTATAAAGCATAGAAGATAAGAATGAAAGCCTGGTTGGAATCATTATTAATCAGGATAATAAGTATTAGTACTAGTATTAGGAGATTTTCTGTGAATGAAAGACAGAGAAAACCAACCTGATACTATGAAAGGTAGGAAAATTAGAGATAGGCTTATTTCTTTAAGAAGATAGCTGGAGGGCAGCTCAGCGGTTTAGCACTCCCTTCAGTCCAGGGCATGATCCTGGGGACCCAGGATCGAGTCCCATGCTGGGCTCCCTGCATGGAGCCTGCTTCTCCCTCTACCTCTCTCTCAGTCTCTGTGTCTCTTATGAATAAATAAATAAAATCTTAAAAAAAAAAAGCTGAAAAGGAGACCTGATTGCAGGGAAATTAGATACTACTTTTTCCATTTATCTTGTCTTATTTTGATGCCACTTTCATTACAAAGATCTTTCAATGACAGGTAATTATTGAGTGACTTTACATGCAAACTTAACTTCAGCAGTAACTTAAGGTTGACTGATGGCAAAAGTCTTTTAAAAATCTGGCCATCAGGGATCCCTGGGTGGCGCAGCGGTTTGGCGCCTGCCTTTGGCCCAGGGCGCTATCCTGGAGACCCGGGATCGAATCCCACGTTGGGCTCCCGGTGCATGGAGCCTGCTTCTCCCTCTGCCTGTGTCTCTGCCTCTCTCTCTCTCTCTCTCTCTCTCTCTCTCTCTCTCTGTGTGACTATCATAAATAAATAAAAATTAAAAAAAAATCTGGTCATCAGAACTAGAAGGAAGCAAATGACACAAGTCAAGAGAAATTGTTGAGAAAAGGCAGTAAGACAGCATCCTTAACAGAACTTTGTTCCTGACCATCTCTCCTTCAACTTAAGACTATCCCCAATAGCCCAGTTATACTGAATAACCCCCAGGTCCCTGTACAGTCAGCGCCTCTATCTCTTTGTCTTTCTATCCCTTCTTCTGTCCCTCCATCCATCCTCCAGCCATTCCTTTGTGCATTCCATGCCCTCTTCCTGATGTTACCTAGCAAGATTCTACTCCTGGCAAGACTAAGTGCAGTTCCTGTCATTCTAAGAGGACTTCCCTGACCCACACATTTGTGTTTCCCTCCCCATGTGTTCCCATGACTCTGTAAAATTAGAGAGCTTGCCACACTGAATGCCTTGGCTTGTCTACTACATTGTCAGCTCCATAGACACTTCTTTAACATTTGTGGGGCCTAAGGCAAGAGGTCAAGCAGAGGTCCACACTGCCAACAAGCTATTGTATAAAATATATTTGACTTTCAAACAGACTTGGCATGCAATTTAAATTTGGCTTCAAATTCAGAATTCTTATATTCCTTCAAGTTTTGCACCATAACGTGGCAGGAAAGAGACAGTAAGAAGGCAGTGCTGACCCCAGTGCCATATTCTTGCCTCTCTCTTCCCCTACCTCATGCTGTATCACCAGAAGCTTTGTGAGCATATGTATGGATATCCCTGCCTACATCTCCAAGCTCATTTATACCCTCCTAAATAGCTGTCGCTTGCCCACACCTCAGGCCTGGAACTGAGCCCTTGAGGAGAGATAGACAAAAGAAAGGGGCCAAGCAGGAAGGAGGTTTCAAATTATTTGGGCAGAAGATTCCAAGATCCTGTTCCTAGCACCTGGTCAGGCTCCAGATAGATATGTCCCCTTGACCAAGGGACTCCTCATCCCATATAGAGGGGCACAGCCTCGGGCTGGACTAAGGATACTGTTGGAGCTCTCTGACAGTAGACATTTCTATCTCTTTACTGTCTATAGCACTGAATGCAGGGCTTGGCATCTAGAGTCACCCCAAAGTATTTATTGGATGAATGAGGATTATTACAAAAGGCACAAATTTTTAAATTAAGGTGCCAAATAATCAAAAGATAATTAGAAAACGTGGTTAGAAACATAAGCAGATAAAGACTACGTAAAAGTTTTGACTGTTTCAGAAATGACAGAATCATGGACCTTCTAGTAGCAAGATACAGGGAGGAAGATCATATTTTAGATCTATTTAAGATCCACAAAAAATCTGCTTCAAATACGAACTAGCAAGACATTTTAAAAATGGGTTCTGATTGTTTTGAATTGAACAATGACCCTAAAACACAGATGAACAAAAATAAAGATAGAATATAAGAATAGCAATAAATGAGTGAGATCCAAAAAAATTGCCCTACCCAAAAAAACGGTCTCACCAGCTACAATGGTCTATCTGAGGAAAGATCAGAGGCACAGCTCTCTCCGGGACAGGCAGAGTGCTTTGCATTTTGATTACCAGGGAAGCTGGGTAAAATTTAGAGAGGAAATAAAGTGAATAAAGATGAGGAAGGATCTGTTTACAGAAGGTATCCTTGCAATCAGATTCTGCTAACTACAGGTATACCACATCTCTTCAGCCTAGTCTCACATTTCTGTGAACTATGAAGTGATACCAGAGTTTATGTGCATCTCCCAACACCCAACAACCTTGTGAACCACAATTCGAATTCTTGATTAAATCTAAGGCAGGGCATAGAATGTGGAGCTCATGATGATGCTCTAAGTCTCTTTGATACAGCACTGTTTTTTCTTTGTGGTCTAAAACCCTTGCCCCTTTGGGAAGTAGAGCCCCAAGATGTTCTATAAGAAGAAATTTCTATGTTAATTCTTAGTCCAAAAAGTAAATTTAATGTGCCTTACAGAACAAAGCTTACTTTGGGGCCCTGAAAAGGGCCAAACCACATCATAGAGAGTAAGAAGATATCTTCCATTCTCATGAAGGTATGCCCATCTTTAGAACCAAGTTCAAAGCAAACATCTTTTGAAGTCTTACTGAACATGACTGAACATTGAGGTTTATTACAATGTTTTTGCATGTGTTTGCATTTTGTGAAAACAGCTAGGATCAGAAGCAGAGAAGCCAAAAAGATTTCCTGCCAGGTCTGGAAATCTAAAAGCCAGAAATTTCAAGAGAAAAAAATAATTCTTATAACATGTGTAGCCTAATTTTACATACTCTCAATGTTAATTGAGATAAACACCTGAAATCCTGAATACATTTTGACAATAAATTTCAGAACAAACTATTTAGCCCTGTCTCATACTCATAGCGATACTGCAAGTTAGAAGCTAAATGTAACTCATCTTATGGTCACTGCCAGTTAGTTAAACATACCAATTTAATAAAGCTAAGTCATGAGAAGGCAGCTTCCATATTTTTAAAAATCACAAATCTCCTGGAAAACAGTTCTCTTTACTCCTCCAGAATGCCTTTTGAAGCCCAGAGATAACACAAATCAAGCAAACTGCCACACAGAGTTTTGCCTTAGAAAACGGAGAGAATTTAATCTCACTTGGCTGAGCACCAGCCTCAGGGCTGACCACCACATACAATCATGCAGCATATATACCCCAGCCAAGGAGGGGTTAGAGACAAATGTTGGCCACTTTTGCAGAGGAGAAAAGCTTCAGTGGCAGGTGAGATAAAATAATACACGACAATAAACTTTCAAGTTTTTTCAAGAAGCTGAAACTAACCTAGTAAAACTAATTGTAAAATACCCTACTATGTTATTTTTAAAATTACATAAAGAATTATAAAAACATAGCCATAGAGCAGTTCATATGAAAGAAAAGACAACCTTTAGATAACTACAAAGTTAGTGTGTATAGCAGTGCAATGGAAACTACTGAAAAGTTCTTTCAATAGTCAGCATAGTTAATAAATGCACAATCAACTCCTTTAGGTTGTTAGTAGATTAATTGTACACCTCTGATTAGGTTAGGATATTATGCTTAGGCTTGGTATGTTGCAAGGAGAGATGATTAAAGTGGAGAAAAGTCTGGGAAGAATGTCACCTAAGGAATGTTTGAAGAACTTATTTACTTTTCATTATAAGGACAGAAAACATAAAGAAAGAGTGAGATATTTAAGTAACTGAAGATATAAAAAGATGGAGAGGAAATTAGAATTCTTTCTTGTTTCAGGAGCAAAATTAGGGCATATAGATGAATGTTTCATGGAGGCAGATTTTTCTCTCCAAACGAGGAAGCATTGTTGTAGAGCAGCAATAAAATATGGGTGGGAAAAAAAAAAAAAAAAAAATATGGGTGGGAGCAGGAAGTTTCAAGAAAGACTGTTGCCTGAAATCTTGGGAGCAAGATGGTGTAGTGAGCTATAGCAGGAGTTCTTCACTGAGGAAGAAGCAGCCTTATATTCTTACATTGAGCTTCCATAATACCTTCTTCTCTTAGGAAACTTGATCTCTTCCTAAAGTTCCCAAGTTGGGTACACTGAGGCATATCAATAGTGAGGGGATAGAATCAGACTGGCTTTTGTTTCCCACAATCATGACCCTATTGCATTTAATTCAGGACAATGAGGCAGAAAAACCTTCAATAGTTAGCCTTGCTTTTGACTGTATTATCTGAAGAAAGAAATAGCTTTGATCTCATACCTACTATAGACCACACATGTAGCTCTGTGCTGTCCTCACAATATTCCTGTCAAATAATTATCTCTATTTTACAGATGAAGAAACCAAGACTAAGAAAATTCCAAAGTAGAATGGGGTTTTGAATCTTATTGCCTATGATCTTTCTAAAAGACAGAAAATGATTGTCTCCTCAAGGCTTTCAGAATGTAAACATGCCATTCAATACTCCTGGGAAGCCAAGGCCCCAAACCAGTAGCAAGAGTAATGGCTTTGGAGACATGATGGGGTCTGAATCTGTGTGTGTGTGTGTGTGTGTGTGTGTGTGTATCACTCATCAGGCATATGGCCTTTCAGTCAAGTTCCTTAGACTCCCCAAGTCTCTTTTTAGTCATGGAGAGAATAAAAAGAGTCAGAATGCTTTCAGTGGAAAGATTAGGGGTAATATCCAAAACATACAGTGCTAGACCCTCAATAAATTGTTCCCACTTTGATCATGGCTCAGCATTCCAACACCATGGCCTTCACTCTACCTACTGAGCTTCTACCATCTAATTCTCCAGCTGTGCTGAACCGCATGTGGGCTCCCAGGCAGACTTTTCTCTTCCTCTCTGGTTGTGAACCTCCCCAAGAATTCACTTAGCCATCAACCCAGATGCGACCTTCTTCTAGAAGTTGCCTTTGATCACTCTTCACAGTGAGGGCTCCATTAAATGCCGCCCCCTTCCATGTGCATGCAGTGTATACATGTCAGAGTATGTTTGTGCTCTCACAAAGTCTGTTCATTCAACTGCTTTTCCCATCACACTGTAAGCTCTTTAATGCCAAGAAGTCTATCTTTCATTTCTAGATTCCCAGTACCTCACAGAATGCTTTATAATAGAAGATAGTCAATAAATGTTTGTTGAAAGAACAGATACACTAAGCCCATGATAGAAGATTCTTTTGGTGCCATACTAAATCATCCTCTAAGAATAGTTTTATCTGCTAATCTTCTCAAAATCTTATTTAAGAATTCATCAGACTTAAAACAAGTGAGCATTTTAGTTCATTTGGGCTGCTATGACAAAATACTATAAACTGAATGGCTTATGAATAACAAATATTTGTTTCTCATAGTTCTGAAGGCTGCAACTCCAAGGGTGCCAGCATGACCAGGTGAGGGCCTTCTTTTGGGTTGTGGACTTCTATTTGTATCTTTGCCTGGTGGAAAAAGCAAGGGAGCTCTTTTGGGTGTCTTTTATAAAAGCATTAAACCCACTCATGGGTTTAAACCCAGTCATCTCCCAAAGGTACCACCTCCCATAGGCCTTACCTCCTACTATTATCACTTTCAGTATTAGGATTTCAACACATGAATTTTGGAGGGACACAAACACTCAGACCATAGCAAGAAGATAACCTGAAAAGCATTTGGAAAAATCAAAGGTAAGTTTCTTTACCTTTTCCACTGATAGTCAAATAAAAACACTACTTATTTACTTCTACATGTGTGTATAAATTCAATAGACCCAATACATATAAACAAGGTGCTTATCCACACTTTTGTAATTTCACAGCCAAGAAGTCTTTTAAGAGCTTAATGTTGGGAGAACTCTCTTCTGGCAGATTGGTTATGGAAGTTCCACACTAGGGGAAACTGAAACAATGGGGCTTGTGTGGAGGAACAAGAAAATTGTAAGTTAGGTTTTTTTCTAATTTTCACTCCTTCCACACAAAGCAAAGACAGATCCTCCATAGTTGTTTTCATCTGAAAGAAGAAGTATTTTCTTATAAACTTAGTAGTTGTTAACTATAGACTGATAATTAAATGATTCTTCTCCCTAAGTAAAACAGATGTATATATAGTGGTAAAAAAAAAGTGAATTTGGTTATACATAAACAAATATTACAATGGTTTAGAGAAATATAGACTGTGTGTGTGTCTGTGTCTATGCATCTATATAGAAATTTTTAAATACTGCTTTCTTCAAAAGCTCTGGCATTCTTCTTGGAAATGCAAATAGTTAAGGTTAAAATAATTAGTTTTCATTTTTATCATTATTGTCATAGCTGTGCCAAGTTTATAGCTATACCAATGTTGCTAAGAATAGTTACAGGAAAAGTGACTCTAAGTTCAATAGCTTTTACTGCTGAGTTTAGAACAACTTCCAACCTTTGAGGAAAGTTATGAGCATTTGGTAAGGAAGTCTACCTATTAGAAGCAATGCACTATTTAAATGGGTCAGTCTATTAGGACAATATAAGAAAATAAGTCTAAGAATCATTTGCATGCTCTGAATTATCTCTGCTTTGGGTGAAAGGAAGTGTATTTCTGAAAGGCTCCAGGTTCCTACCCAGACAGTGAGCCGCCACAACCCCTTATAACTCTTCCTGCCTGAATTTGGAATAAAGTTAACAGTCTCTGCAAACCTCAATTAAAGATGGATAGTTCTTAATAGTGATACTATACTCCCTGATTTCTCAGAACTAAAGTAAATATGTTCATACATCACTCGTTTTAGGAGAGGATATTCTGGCCTGACAATCCCAGCCAAGTCTATTGCTGACTAAGAAGTATGGCTTGAATTCAACTTCATGGAGTCATCCAGTGTTACTGTCCTGTCTCTAGGTTAGCTTGAGAATCTGCTGTTATAATACAAAGAGTAAGCCTACCCAAAACCACTGTGCCAACAGAAAAACAAATATGTAAAAAAAAAGAAAAGAAAAACAAATGTTCACGTACATGGAGGCGGGGGGGGGGGGGGGGGGGTTGGCGCGAAAGCAAATCTGTTCTATTGTTTGTATAAAAAAGAGAGAATTTAAAAGCAAAACCAAAAATAAAAACAGACATCTCTGTGACTCTCCCTCCTGCCATGGCAGCACGCATCCTGGGTTGGTCAAAAGGTACGGCGTTTCATAATCTCTGCAAACAGACTGGAAGCCCCTAGAGGACAAAAGCTGGGCCTCTTCACCACTGTGTTCCCAGGGCCATCAGAATGCTTGGCACCCAGCAGGCATGCTGTAGGCATCCGCTGATTGACTGGATCGTACTCTGTTGGGCTATTTCAACCCAAGAACCCGTGACAATGTGGAGCAATTGTGATAAAGTTGAATAGCTACCATTTTTAGCACTTGACATAAAAATGATCTCAGTTCACTCTTCCTGCAATCATATAAAGTTGCTTTTATGAGTGAGTGAAAATACCGAGTCAGAGGAACCACACTGCTTGCTCAGCATCTTAGAACAAAAGAACTACTAATGCCAGATTTGACCTCTGCTTTATAAAATTCCAGAGTCCATGTTCTATCCGTTGTGCATTGTCATTACTTCTCAGAACACATATAGGATTTGGCTTGGCCTAGGTTTAAACGTTGGAAAAACTCTACACAGATTCAGCATTATGTTCAATGCAGCCAACATTTTTAACGTTGCAAATTTCTCAAAGTGAGTGGGTTAATAAACATCCCTGCCCCACTGCTTCCAGAGACTGATGGTAGAAAATGTACAGGGTCCCAGACATTTCAAAGCTTTCCTACAGGCAGTACAGGGTTTAACTTTCATTTTAAAAGTTGGCTCAAAGGATCTTGGTTGTAGGAAAAATGCAAAATAATAATAATAAAGTTTTGTCTTTTATCAGTTGCCCAGCGAGACTTTAAAATGGAATCAAGTTTATTTCTACTTTGACAATCACATTTTGATGATGAAATGCAAGTGTGCTGATAAGATGCCTTTTTTTATGTTTGGAGGAGGAATTGTTTCAATTCACGAAGAGTATACTTGGTACACATCTGATCACCCTGTGTGTAAATCATTTATTAAGCCCTCTGTCAACTGTGTTTAACTAAATAAGAGTTCTCTTTCATCTATAGGAAGAAATCTCCATATGTGAAGACTCCAGATTTTCACAGAGAAATAAGCTAGTCCTGTTTAAAATCATATCAATCAACACCATTTAAGTTATTCAAGATTGTGATCAAGATATTTATTTACACAGAATTCTTGGAGTGTTGTGGTGTGCAGATTCACTTCCATACTTGTCCTGTTTAGATTTTCTTTACTATCCTTTCAATTAACATATCACTGAACACTAAAAAAATGAATAAAACCCAAAAAAATAGAGGATATTTGGCTAAAATGTTACTTAAATTTTCTTACTTTTAAAAGTTTTTTTTCCATTAAGCATAGATAACTTTCTTTATCCTTACAGACTCAATTTAGAAGCAAAATTATCCTCCTACCTATACTCTACAGCTCAGCACTGCACACTTCTACTTGGCATAACATCCAGCATAGATGCTTAGCAAATATTTAGGAATTTTGATATGAACATTGATATGAATATATGAATTTTATATGAATGAAATTGAATGAATTAGCATTCATCATAATTTTTTTAAGAAAAAAACTACATTTTCTACATTCATTATGAAAAAGAGGCCAGAAACTTACTAGAATTATGCTTTTCAAAATAGAATACATTAGATCCTCACTGAATTAATTCTATATAAGTGGTCTACAGCATCTGAGTACTTCCATCTTTTGCAGACCATGAATGTAGGGAAAATAAAGTCCCCCCAGCCTACCTCATTCCTTCAAGTAAGCACACACCCCGTGTTAGGTACTATACTTGATGTCCGGACATCGGAGGGTCAAATGGAAAATGCAAGGCTCCTGGTTGCTCTTACACACATTGTCTACACTGGGGACACTCTTAGTTTTAAGCCATAGATGCACTTGTGCATGTGGTCACTTCTTACAAAGCTGGGGATATATTTCCCCATCGGTACCCAGCAGCTTGGGCAATTGTCAGTGTGGGAAATCTAGAGAGTGGCAGCAGCCTAACTACCAGAAGTAAAAATACCGGCTGTGGAATCATCCGGACCTGTGTTAAAGCCAGCTCTGCTATTCCCTAGCTTTGTAATTTTGAGATTATTGAGCCTCCTGACAGCATTTTCACTAGCAAATAATACATTTTCAATATAAAGGCAGCTCTTAGTCTGATGCTGGTTTATTATTCTATTACTGCTATTACTGACACTGCCATTATACCTGTTCCTTCTGTCAGAGTCCATAGGGAGTTACAGAAGATTCAATTGTTTTAGTGTCAGGAAGACTGTCAACAAGAGACCTCATTAATCTGGAATAAAACCTTTCCTTAACAGTGAAATTATGACAGTTCTTCCAGAGCTGAACTTGGGCCCTATTTTGAAGCCAGTGACCCTGAGTGATCCTGTTATCTTCTAGAAATATCTCTTACACCTGCCTGGTGAGAAATACTTGCTGCAAGTTAGGAGAAAGACACTCAAAATGAGGTGAATATTTATGATGCCATAACACACATTAGTTCATCAGAATAAGCAACCCCAAAATGTTTTCCACTTGTGCTACAGAAATTTTGATTTTCATTTCTGTAGGTTCAGGAATTTCCTATGAGGTTAAATATTTCCAAGACATTTCTGAATACATTTCTTAGCTAAAGGTTAAGTAACCATTAAAAAAAAAAAGCCTGAATGTGTCTGTCTATTCTATGGCTAGTCGAATTACAGAGAAATCTGTAGTGTGGCTGTCCTAAGAAATCTGCTCTACCTTGACTTTTATGTAAAAGTAGACCTTTTACGTAAACATTTCTAAGTGTACTTTTTACTATGATTGGTGGACTATGATGTTTGTAGTCCCTTAAAAGTTTCAAAGATAGAGCCTACTGGAGTTGGTTTTCTATTTCTGTTTTCTTAAAAATCCCAGAAGTTCTTTATGCAAATAGTACAGCTTCAGTTAACTCAGACACTAATTCACTGTGACCAGAAGAGCCTTAGGTATTCTTTTCCGGGCTCTAGATTTATTCATATTCCAGGGTGAAATGGATAGGTTAAGTTTACTTAATGTCTTCTTTGGCCTCAAG
The DNA here is from genome assembly GCF_048164855.1 of Canis lupus baileyi. Lineage (NCBI taxonomy): Eukaryota > Metazoa > Chordata > Mammalia > Carnivora > Canidae > Canis > Canis lupus. The sequence continues at coordinate 23,800,939 of NC_132865.1, forward strand.
GTTCCAACCCTCACCTGCTGTTTAACATTCCTTTCCAGATTCTTAAAACCCCTGTTTACATCGAAAAGGAATTTTACGCCCTAACACAAAGTAATCTTGAAAGAACATACTTGTCAACTTAACTCCCGGTAGCAGCTTTTGGCTTCTCTTCCCCACTTTGAACTAAAGTAGCAATTTAACAGAGCTTTAGAAAAAAATGTAAAAGTAACACTTTCAGGATATACTTTCAGGATATACTTTTCCATTTCTAAGGTCAACAGTATGCGTTATTAATTTATAGTATGATTTATTAGTTTGATTTTCCCCTAGTATGTAGCACTGTATTTTTTAATCCGTTTGGTTAATGAAATCACTCCTGGCATTTTTTTTAAGTGCCTTTTTTTTTTAACTTAATACATGCATAGAATTGTTTGAAAGAACATGGTAACCAAATGCTATAAAACCACAGAAACAGGAACTCGCACAGAATGTGAGAGGCTCAGAGTGCTTGGGTGGCTCAGTCAGTTAAGCACCTGCCTTCAGCTCAGGGCATGACCCCAGGGTCCTGAATTGAGGTCCACATCGGACTCCCTATTCAGAGGCGAATCTGCTTCTCCCTCTCCCTTTGGTGGTCCTCTTGCTGTGCATTCTCTCTCTCTCTCTCTCTCTCTCTCTCTCTCTCTCTCTCCCTCCCTCTCCTTCTCTCTCTGTCAAATAAATAAGTAAATTAAAAAAAGTTAGACTATGGGAAGCTCATTCTCAGAGCCTCCTGCCCCTGACTAGAATATGATCTGACCCCTTCAGCAGCCACAGAAAGGGCTTGGTACCACTGACCATGACTGTTCCTTGCCAAGCACAGAAATCACACCAAGAAATGTCATGCAGGGGTCATGTATGACAGATCAAAGTCACTAATTTCAATAATATGGAGCATATTATTCATACATCAGAATCCTCTTTATCATATTACAGGCCATATTCCTAAAAAAATGTTTCTTTGAATGTATAATTTGTAGGACAAGGCCTATTGAGCCATATGTAAACTACATTGTCAAATTTCTAAAGGAGGGTCACATAAAATGTCCCTGAGGTGTCTAGTTTTCTGTCTTCTTTATGTCTTTACTTGCAGAGATAGAAAGAGATACTATGTCAAAGACTAAAACAGATCATCAAAAATGACTTTTGTAGTCTAAAGATCAAGTTCAAATTTCCCTTAAAATCTTATCTAACTCTTCCGATCTACAGAAAGTTCTCTCGTCTCTAAAATGACATGTATTACAGTCCGTATCATACAATTTATTTAATGGTTTTCATCTTGGTGCTTTTAGATAATCTTCCTAAGAGAACTAGAATATCTTTAGAGCTAGAACTATTTCTCTTACTACTTTTCTTCTACAGGGCTGTATACAATGAGCCTGGTGGAAGGGATCATATTAATAACAATAAATAAATTTCAGTTGGTTAACAAAACAGGACACATGCTCTAACAGTGTATTAAATTTTATATTTAGTGTTCACGACACATCTATATGATCCAAGGGTGCTCATTTTTTTTTATAAAATAATAACAATTTTCTCTAAGAGAATATGTTTCCAATACTGTAAACATAAAATATGCTATTTGTCATTTTCTTTTAAGTATTACTTCAAGAACAAAATAATGTGCAGCAGTACAGAACTTCACAAGATACTATCATTTTAAAACATCAAATTCTCTGGTGGATTGGCAGGAAATTGGATCCATGCTATTCTCAAAAAGAACTACCTACAAATTTATGGGGACTTTCCTGATACTCAAAAAAAAAAAAAAAAAAAACCACTATAATTTAAGACCTAACTAAAGAGAAATGTTGGTCTAAACATGCCACATAACATTAAAATTAAGAAACATTTTCTAACTCAACCACTCTGCCTTTGATCCATTGAGTACAGCATTGCTATTTTATGCTATTTTATGTAAGAATGGGAGAAAATTTCCCCACTTTAAAATTTGGAAATCCTAACTGTAATTATAAACACAACTCCATGGGGGTCCCTAAAAGGATGTAAGTTCCTGGAAGGCACGCCCTGAAGCTCCAGCTGTGTATCCACAATAACATTTGCCAGTGATAACCAAAAGCAATGACCTGTCAGTTTTTACAGCATCCTCTATGTTTCTCACTTGGATTCTTTGTGTATGTGTATGTGTGTGTGTGTGTGTGTGTGTGTGTGTGTGTTCTCAAGCTTTATTTATTTATTTTTATTCAAGCTAATTAACATACAGTGTTATATTAGTTTCAGATGTACAATGTAGTGATTCAATAACCCTATACCTTACTCTTTGCTCATCAAGATAAGTGTACTCTTAATCTCCTTTATTTCACTCATCCCCCACCTACCTCCCCTTTGACTACCCCTATTTTGTTCTCTGTATTTAAGAGTCTGTTTTTTATTTGTCTCCTTTCTTCTTTGTTCATTTGTTTTCTTTCTTACATTCCACATGTAAGTGAAATCATATGATATTTGTGTCTTTTTCAGACTGACTTATTTCACTCATTCTGTATTTTCACCCGGATTCTTCATATCAGTGATATGGTAGTAAAAGTTTAACAATCAGTTCTACAGGGGAAAAATTAAGGCTCATTTTGTAGCACATTTCTGCCATGTAAATATTCCCAGAGCTGATGTCAGGCTACCAATGAGATGTCGCTGAACACAGAGTTGGAAAAGGACAGCACCAACCAGCTCCAGGAAGCCACTGTGAGCCAGTTCCAGCACACTGCTCTGGACACAGGAAGGGTATGTCCTGGGAGACAAGGAACGAACTTGTAGTTATAAGCCTTGCCAAATAAATAGAAAGGTTTCAAGGAGTTGTACTTTCATAGAATTCAAAGGGAGGGAAATGGAATTGAATGGGACATCAATACAAACCACCTGTGGGAGGTCAGAGGGATCAAATTTTGATCACTCTAAATAATAAAGAGTGCTTCAACAAGTTTAACAGATATATGTTTTTCATCCTGAGGTCTTAGTTTCCTTTAACCTGGAAAAGTTGAGGTAAAATTGGAAAGCCTCAACATCAATGTTTGAGAATGGAATTGCTCTTAGGATTCTTCATACATGTCGAGCCGATGAAGCTGGGACTGCAATTAAACTAATACAAAAGGAATTTTAACGTTTTCACCTTTTGATCTGAAGGAGGTTTAAGGATTGTGGGTATATATCTAAATTCCTACATGAGATTTTGACAAATTATTTGTAATATAATTTATTTTTTAAAAAATTCAGAGATATTAATATTTGTAAGTTTAGGACTTCAATCCAATATAAGTTTGACTAATTTCAGGAAGCAATGTCACAATAAAATAATTCATATATATTTTCTAATGGCTGTATTTTATCTATTCAAGCTTTAATATAATCAAATATTTATCACAGTAATTTCATATTTTTCTAATAACTAATGGTTAAGTCTTTATGTCAAATAAATCCTAACCCATAGTTTAGGAAGCTGATTATAATTCAAGCCTCTAAACCTTCAATAAAATGTAGAGTGTGAGACTTAACTTTCCATTGAGATCCTGTATACAACTTCACATAACTTACTTTGTCTATTAAGGCTCACCAAGTATTAAGCCCTTTAGCCTTTGTGATATTTTCCAGCACAAGGGTAAGCTGGTTCACTTGGTCCTCAAAGTGATCTAAAAATAATAATTCTTTCCTGAACTGTGTTGCTATCCTGGCAGTCAACTCTAATCCCTCAGTCCAATATTAGGACATGGTTCTGCTTGAAATGCCATGTAATTGAAATTATAAGCTCTGTGTTCTTCTTGGAAGTAAGCCAGAATATTTGAAATCAGCTTATAGTAAGCATATATTGAGCTAGGAACTGTCATGTTACAATGTGGGATAAATTATGGTCATTGTTCCAGTTTACCCAGGGGTCCACTAGCATTAAACACAATGTGAATTTCCTAAAACACAGATTTCCAATCATAGAGTCCCTTTTCAGGTTCTTCTTCTGCCTTCTTCAATAATAATGCCTTGTTTTACTATTCTTTTGTACTTGATGCCTTTCAGCTAGTACATGCTCAAACAATTTTAAAAGAACAAAATATAGTAGAAAATCCAAAGCCTTTAAAGTAAAAGAGAACTCTCTTGATTCACACCTCCAGCATTTACTAACTCTGTGACTGTGGATTTATTAACCTCTTAGAGCTTGTATTTCCTAATCTTGAAAATTGGAGATATTTCCTGCCTATCTGGAATGCTGTGAAAATTAGAGATGATGTCTGTAGACCCCTGAGACCAATGTACGGACAGTGAATAAGTGAGCTGTGATGATAATGATGATGATTAATTGATTTTAAGAAAGAACAGTTTCCCTTGGCATTCTGACTCTCCAAGAGCAGTGTACCAAAGCAAATCAATTTACTCTATTCATGTGGATTTAAAATTTTTCAGTTTGCGGATCATACAAAGCTTTAATCTTTTTTATTGTGGTAAAATATGCATAACATATACTACTTTAACCATTTTAAAGTATATGAATCAGTGACACTAAGTACTCTCACAGTTCTGTGCAACCATCACCACTATGTAATTACAGAAGTTTTTCATCTCCCCAAAAGTAAACCCCAAACCCATTAAGCAATGACTTCCTTTTTTCCTCTTCTCTCAGCCTCTGACAACCCCTAATCTGCTTTGTGTTTCTATGAATTTGCCTATTCTGGATATTTCATATAAATGGAATTGTATAATAGGTAACTTTTTGTGTCTGTTTTCTTTCACTTAGCATAATATTCTCAATGTTTTTCCATGTTGTAGCATGTATCAGAATTTCACTTTTTTACAGCTGAATAATATTCTATTGTATAGATGTGCTACATTTTGTCTACCAATTAATTAGTTGATAGAGATGGGGTTGTTTCACTTTTTCGCTATTGTTAATAATGTTGCTATAAACAGTCATAGAGGTTTTTCTCTGAGCATCTGTTTCCAATTTTGAGTGTTTATACCAAGGAGTGGAATTGCTAGGCCATACAGTTATTCTGTGTTTCAAAACTTTCATTTTGCACCTTTAAAAATTATAAAGGCAAAATTCTACAAGTTATATATCAACTTACCATACAATCCAGCAATTCCACTCATACGAATCTTCCACAGGAAATGTAAAGATATACACAGAAAGATCTGTCTGTGAATCTTCACAACAGCATATTAATAATAGTCTAATATTAGAAACACTTCAACTGTCTAGCAACTCATGAACTGATAATCAAAATATGGTATATCCAGCAATGGAATACTTGTATTCATTAGTAAAACATAATGAACCTACTGATCATATTACAATATGGATGAACCTCAAAAACATTATGTTAAATAAAAGAGCCCAGACCCAAAAGACCACATGCTATATGTTCCCATTTATATGAAATGTTCAGAATAGGCAAATCTATGGCGACAGTAAGTAGACTGATTAGTGGTTGCCTAGGACAGAGAGTGAAAATGAAGATGAACTGTAAATGGAGCATGAGTTATCTTACTGAGGTGATCTTAAAGCCCTAAAACCAAATTATGATGATGGTTGTACAACTCATGATATTTAATAAAAATCATCAAATTGTATCTTTGAAATGGTTGAATTTTTATGACATATAAATTGTACCTCCTAAGTAAAAACATTTGCAGAGAGGAAAATGCATGGTAAAAAAATATGCTATTCCTTCTTTTTATCCAATGTTATTCTGGGTTCAGAAATTCATCATCATACTCAAAGATTACAAAGACTCCAATGTCATCTCTATAATGTTCTCCTTTCAAATGTAACCATATCAAGTAGCCATCAGGTATTTCCTTCTACTATTCCAAAACAAAAAGAACAAGCTCAAAAGTATCCAAAGATCCACTGCCCTCAAGCTAGCATTCAGGACCATCAATCCACCATTTTTTCTCCTACTCAAAACAAATAATCAGCTACAACATTACAGGTTTCTGTGGCTCTCCCAACAATACCACCTATTCTAAACTCCAAGACTTCTTTACATCTCTTTCTCATCTAGTATGTTTTGTTCCTTCTCATACTGCATAGGAAACCTTCCCAACATTTAAGATTTCCCTCAATTTTTATATAGTTTAAGAGATCTTTATTATGCTTTTAAGCCTACTTTAGTGTTGTGTAGTAATAATTGTTCTTACTCCTTGATTTGTGCCCTTAAACAGAGATGCTATTGGGCTATAGAAAGCTCAGGAAGCAGATCACCTGGTTTGAATTATCACTGACCATTTATAAGTTGTGTCCTTGAGCAAGTCTAATTAACCTTTAATTAATTTGCTCATTAATGAAATGGAGATAATTTGTCACTGATTTGTTGTAAAAATTGCATGTCTTGTGTGAGAACACTTAGCACAGCAACTGGAACATTCAAAGAAATAAAAAATGTCCATTCTTATTACAATTTTTTGTAATTTTCTACCTAAAACTTTAGTCTGATTTCTAGTGAATGCCTTAATTCATATGACTAGATGATACATTTGAGAAAATACATTATATCCAAAATGTCTGTGTATTCTCTATAGCAGTAGACAACTACTTATTGATTGAATTATTGTTGATTGGCTAATTATTTTTTAAAAAATTAAGAACAGGGCAGCCCCGGTGGCTCAGCGGTTTAGCGCTGCCTTCTGCCCAGGGCGTGATCCTGAAGACCTGGGATCGAATCCCATGTTGGGCTCCCTGCATGGAGCCTGCTTCTCCCTCTGCCTGTGCCTCTGCCTCTCTCTCTCTCTCTCTCTCTCTCTCTCTATATATATATATATATATATATATATATATATATATATCTGTGTCTTTCGTGATTAAATAAATAAAATCTTTTAAAAAAATTAAGAACAAATAGGTCTTCTGTATTTATGCTGAGTATTATGGAATTGTCAGGTTTTTTTTACAGTTCTGTCTGAATGACTCTCGAGTTGGCCTGTACTTACTTGAATGAAACAGTCAGAACAACTGCAACATGAAGCTACACATTATATCATATCATTAGCAATTAAAAAAATTACAAATTTGTATTTCTAGAGGCCCATAGTTGAGCCATCCATTCATTGATTTATTCCTCCCTCTGCGTAATTATACCTTGGGATAAAATAAACAAGACCAGCTTCTAACCTCAGAAGGTTAGAATTTAACAGACTGAGATAAATATGTTAGTAACAAAATTCTGTAAAGAGTCATGCTACATGAGAGTGAGATGGACTATGTAAAGCAGCAGCAAGTGGGACACAGGAAATACACAAGAGAAGTCAGCAAACAATTTTGGAAGCTTAACACTAATAGAAGATAGGGGTTTTCCTGATGATTCAAGAAGTGAAAAAGAAGCTAAGAGAGTTTTCCAGGAAACAGGAATATAAAATATTTCCACGGGAAAAATTGAAACTAACACTTGTGTTTCCAAGGATGGAATATAAGGTGGAGAGATAGCTGGGCCAGATTATTGAGAATCATGTATGCCAAACCAACAACTATTCTGAATGTTACCTTACCAGAAGCAATAACATGATCAGGTTTTTTTTTTTAATATTTTATTTATTTATTCATGAGCAACAGAGAGAGAGAGAGAGAGAGAGAGGCACATAGGCAGAGGGAGAGGCAAGCTCCATGCAGGGAGCCCGACATCGGACTCAATCCTGGGTCTCCAAGATCACGGCCTGGGCTGCAGGCGGCGCTAAACCGCTGCGCCACCAGGGCTGCCGGATCAGGTTTTTATTTTAGAAAAATCTTAGTTTTGAGAAGCTAGACTGATGGGGTAAAAGACTGAAGGCATTATGATAATTTTTCAAAATAGCTTGGATGAGAGATGGTGAGTTCTCTAGGTTAAGGCAAAAACAGGTTAAGTTTCAGGATTTCAGTTTTGATATTTTAAGATCGATATGCCAATAGGACCTCTGGTGAATAAGTTCTATGTTGTTTTTCTTTTTGTTGTAGTGGTGGTGGTTTGGTTTGGTTTGGTATACATAATTCTGAACCTTAGGGAAAGTTCCAGAAGAGAGAGCTAGACTTAAAGCCAAAGAGGTCATGGGTGTGAATGACATTATTTGGAGAGAATATGAAAGATAAGAAGAGAAAACAATAGAGACAAGAAGTAGTATTGGTAAACACTAAAACTTTAGGGCCAAACAGAGGAATAAAACTTAGCAAAGAGGACTAAGATAGATGTCAGAGCCTAGATAATCAGAAGAGAATGGTATCTTAGGAAACAAAAGAAGCAGGAGCTTCAAGAATAAAAATGTGGTAGTCAACTAAACCAATTTCCATGAAAAGACTAAATGAAATGAAGAGTGCTCCATCCAGATATTGGATGGAAACTACTAAAGAACAGAATGTAAAATAATCTTGAAGATATCATGTTGGATAGATTAGTAATGACAAATATCAAAGTCCTCAATGAAGAATGTGAGCAGTAGATTGACATTGTATCAGATAATATAAAGCTCAGAAGAATTGTTATTTAAAGTTGAAAACAAATGGTCAGGGGGGATCTCTGGGTGGCTCAGTGGTTTAGCGCCTGCCTTGGGCCCAGGGCGCGGTCCTGGAGTCCTGGGATCAAAGTCCCACATCGGGTTCCTGCATGGAACCTGCTTCTCCCTCTGCCTGTGTCTCTGCCTCTCTCTGTGTCTCTCATGAATAAATAAATAAAATCTTTAAAAAAAAAAAAAAAAGAAAACAAATGGTCAGTAAATTGCAATGAAAAACCAGGATAAATACAATATTGCCTCTTATAACTGGTATAACAAAATAGGGATCCCTGGGTGGCGCAGCGGTTTGGCGCCTGCCTTTGGCCCAGGGCGCGATCCTGGTAGACCCAGGATCAAATCCCACATCGGGCTCCCAGTGCATGGAGCCTGCTTCTCCCTCTGCCTGTGTCTCTGCGCCTCTCTCTCTCTCTGTGACTATCATAAATTAATAAAAATTAAAAAAAAAAAAACAAACAAACAAAATAATGAGTATTTGCATAAACATGAGTAATGAAGAAATGTCTAGGAAAGTACAGATCTTCTTCAACTTACAATGGTGCTATGTCCCAGTAAGTGTTTTGTAAGTTAAACGTATCCTAAGTCAAAATGCATTTAATACACCTAACCTATGAAGAAACATCATAGCTTAGCCTATCTTGAACATGCTCAGAACATTTACATCAGCCTACAGTTGAGCAAAATCATCTAATACAAAGCCTATTCTATAGTAAAATACTGAATATCTTATGTAATTTATTGAATACGACACTGAAAGTGAAAAACAGAATGGTCGTATGGGTACAGAATGGTTGTAAGTGAATTGGTTGCTTACCTTTGTGATCACATGACTAACTGGGAGTTGTGGCTTCTGTATCATACAATATCATACCATATACTGCTAGTCCAGGAAATGATCAAAATTTGAAGTATGGTTTCTACTTAATGCATATTGTTTTGCACCATCATAAAGTAAAATAATAATATAATAATAATAATAATAATAACCCATAAGTCAAACCATTGTAAGTTAGGGATCGTCAGTATTATTTCCACTGAAAACAGAAAATGGAAGCACCAATCAAGAGGTTAAAGATATTGGATACTTGATTTTCTATAAGATAAGAGTTCAAAAATAAGATAGTTTTAAGAAGTGCTTTCCAAGCCTGTTTTAGAAGAGAGGACATGTCTTGGAGGTACTGAGACCTCCTGGTTTCTGATGCCAACCTGAGCACACTCCCTTACATAAAGTTAAGCTGATATAATAACCAAACTGACAATAACAATACCCCATCATATTCAAACATCTGATTAGGAGGTACTGTTACCTTGTTAGATAAAAAGAAAAATTTGAAGAGATTAAAGACCACAAAGTGGAAATTATTAAATCCACATCATCCTATAACCCACAGCCTAAGCAATATCCTCTGGCAAATTGGGAGGTTCCCAAGGCAAAAGAACTGTGGTCTTACATGCAGTTAAAAGAGTTGTAATGTTATGTTTAAATACACCATTAATTCTACTTAGGACATCAGACCTTTGGAAAAGGTGACTAATGAATAAAAGAACATCCAAGTATTCGCAGAATGGCTTTTCTTTCTTCAATTCAATTCAACAAGTATTTATTGAACACCTCCTGCTCTTGGCACTGTACAGGTATAGAATATATTTAGGTAAAGATGATTCGTTATAATAGAAATTTTACTTTCTACTTTATTATATTATTTGTAAAAATATCAAAATGTTGACAGTCTCAGAATCCATATCATGGAAATCTCTGGACTCATGTCAAACACTAGTAAAATAATTTAGCTGGTGATTTTGCAAGCTACACTGCCATCTATTTGCTAAAATTCTAAAAGACATTCAGAATAAGCCTAAAGAAATTCTAGTCCTATGTGATTTGAGGTAACTATTCTCTGTGAGCTTCTTTCACAAATCTTTAAAATGGTAATAACAATACTTCCAGGGTTGTTGGAATAATATAAAAGCATTTTATAAACATACAAATATTAGTTACTGATTTTTGAAAGCCAGCTACAGAAATGTTGCAAAGATAAAGATTGCCTTGTTAGAGTCTCTTTTACTGACTGTGAAAACACATCAAAAGTCAACTATTTATTGACATCTGCACATCATGGCTGAGCAAAGACTGAAAAACCACAGATAAAATGAATATGTTACGCTTGAATCTCCAATATATAAAAGATAATTTAGTAAGTTTCTTTGCTTTCCATTTATGTCAACAGCTGTATGAAAAAGTCACTTAGCTAAGAAATGGTGAACATCAGTATTCTGTTGTCTACTGAAAACCAATCAACGGTAGAATAAGGAGGTTTTCCTAAATGCTACAGAGCTGTTGTTAAATGGAAGGTCGCGAACTAACTCCATTCTGTAGAAAAAGCCCCCCAGGACAGACTTTGAATAATTAAGCAGTGTCATAAGAGGAGAGGAAAGTGGAAATTTGGAGTTTTAAAAATTTGGATCAGGAATAAGATAGTTAAAATTTAATGTCCATTAAAAGTGAAAGTGATAAGATTGGCTGTCAGTCTCTGAGAATAAAATACTTCCTCTTGAATTTCTTTTTTTTTGTTGTTGTTTTTTTAAGATTTCATTTATTTATTCATGAGAGACACAGAGAAAGAGTCAGAGACATAGGCAGAGGGAGGAGAAGCAGGCACCATGCAGGGAGTCTGATATGGGACTCGATCCCCTGACCCTGTGATCACACCCTGAGCTGAAGGCAGCTGCTCAACTGCTGAGCCACCCAGGCATCCCTTCCTTCTGAATTTCTGACAATTTTCACTTATTCATGACTTACTGGATTTATGTGGTTTTATTTCTTTTCTTTTTCTTAAGTTGAAGAGTAATTCAAGGGAGGAGGAGTCCAAGATGGTAGAGGAGTAGATCTTAGTTCTGTCTGGTGCCAGGAATTCAGCCAGAGAGCTATTAAATCATTCTAAACACCTGCAACTCAACTGGAGATTTAAAGAAGCAGACTTCTAAAAGTTCTGATTTTTCACTCCACTGTTATATCACTTTCTGGTAACCAACTGCCAGCAGCTTATCTTTCTATATATTGCCTGGCCTCCAAACAGGGTAGCATGCCTGAGATAGAAATGCTCAGTCACAGGCTGGGTGAGCACAGAGTAGGGATGGGGACCAGGGAGACAGGAGTGATGGACTGCTTTTCCCTAAGGGTGCACTGAGAAGTGGGGCCTCAGGCTTTTGGATCTGGGGCTGGAGACTAGGAGTCCACCATTTTCACTTTCATATTCTAAACTGATGAAGAAAACCTTCAGGGAACAAAAGCCACCTAGAGCAATCCAGAGCAGATTAGTTAGTCTGGGCCCCTGACAAGGGTGGCACACTTCTATCTGGGGCACAGGCCTTTGAAAGTCAATGCAATAGGCCCCTCCCCCAGAAGATCAGCAAGACCATCCAGCCAAAGCCAAGTTTACTGAACATTGCAGACTGCAAAACTCCAACACTAGGGGAATATAACATATAGAACTGATTTTTTTTCTTTTTTTCCCCACAATTCTTTAGTCCTTCAATTTTAATTATTTTCCTATTTCCTTTTTCAACCAATTTCTTATTTTATCAATTTAAAAAAAAATCTTTTTAAATTTTCACTTTTATAGTTACATTCTAACCTTTCATTGTATTTAATTTTATCTTGTATATATATATGTGCATAAATGTATAATACATGTATATATACAAATGTGTATATATTTATATGTATATAAATGTATATATATGCAAGATAAAATTAAATATATACATATATACGTATATATATTATATATGTATGTATATATGTTTTCATTTCTTTACAATTTTGGGATGCAGTTTCTTCTAACAGACCAAAACACACCCAGAATCTAGTGTATGGCTCTATTCTCTTCACCTGTATAGATTATATTGACTTTTTCTTTCTTCTTCTTCTTTTTCTGTTTCTTTAAAGTCTTTTTAAATTTTCATCTTTACAGTTACATTCTATCCTTCAGTATATTTATTTTTTTTTGTATAGATATATATATATTTTTTTCTTCCCTTACAATTTTGAAATATAGTTTGTTCTAACAAATAGACCAAAATACACTCAGGATATACTGTATTGCTCTGTTCTGTTCAGCTTTCTATTTATATTCCTTTTAAATTTTTTTTGTCCTTTAATTTTCATTTTTATGGTTACATTGTATCCTTTCATTATTTTTAACTATTTTTTTTTGTACATATAAGTTGTTCTTTCGTTAAAATTTTGGGATCTAGTTTTCTAACAGATGGACCAAAATCCACACAGAATCCAGTGTATTGCTCTAGTCTGTTCAGCTGTTTGATTATATTTTCTCTCTTTTTTTCCTCTAGTTTTAGGTTTCTTCTGATTTGCTTACTCTATATTTCTCTGGGGTTGTTGTTGACATTTTAGTATTTTATCTTCTCTGGGTAGAATGACGAGATGGAAAAACTCACCTCAAAAAAGAGAATAAGAGGCAGTACTGACTGCCAGAGACTTAATCAGTATGATCATAAGGTGTTGGAACTAGAGTTCAGAATGGAAATTATAAAGATACTAGCAAGGCTTGAAAAAAGCACAGAAGACACTAGAGAATCCCTTTCTGGAAAATAAGAACTAAAATCTAGTCAAGTCAAAGTCAAAAAGGGTATTAATGAGATGCGATAAAAAAAAAATGGAGGCTCTGACTGCTAGGATAAATGAGGCAGAAAAGAGAATTAGTGATCTAGGAGACAGAATGATAGAGAATAAAGAAGCTGAGAAAAAAAGGGATAAACAACTGCTGGATCACCAGAGGAGAATTTGAGAGATAAGTGGTACCATAAAGCAAAACAATATTAGAATAATTGGGATCCCAGAAAAAGAGGAAATAGAGAGAGGGGTAGAAGGTATATTGGAGCAAATTATAGCAGAACTTTACTAATATGGGGAAGGAAACAGGCATCCAAGTTGAGGAGACACAGAGAACCCCATTCAAAAATCAATAAAAATAGGTCAATAGCCCAATATATAATAGTGAAGCTTGCAAATCTCAGAGACAAAAAGAAAATCCTGAAAGCATCTTGGGACAAAAGGTCTATAATCTACAAGGGTTGAAACATTAGACTGGCTGCAGACCTATCCACAGAGACCTGGCAGGCCAAAAAGGACTGGCATGATATATTCAGGGTCCTAAATGAGAAAATATGCAGCCAAGAATATTTTATCCAGCTAGGATCTCATTCAAAATAGAAGGAGAGATTCAAAAGCTTCCAGGAAAAACAGAAATTAAAAGAAATCTGTGATCACCAAATCAGCCCTACAGGAATATTAAAAGGAATCCTTTATGGGATCCCTGGGTGGCTCAGTGGTTTAGGACTGCCTTTGGTCCAGGGTGCAATCCTGGAGTACCCAGATCAAGTCCCTGGATCCTAGGCTCCCTGCATGGAGCCTGCTTCTCTCTCTGCCTGTGTCTCTGTTTCTCTCTGTGTGTGTCTCTCATGAATGAATAAATAAAATCTTAAAAAATAAATAAATAAATAAATAAATAAATAAATAAATAAATGGGATCCTTTGCGTGAAGAGACAGTCCAAAAATAACATAGACCAGAAAGGAACAGACAATATATAGAAACAGTGGCTTTACAGGTAATACAGTGGCAGTAAACTCACATCTTTCAATAGTTATTCTGAATGTAAGTGGGCTAAATGTCTCAATCAAGAGACATTGGTATCAGGGTATCATATTGTGTAAAAAAGCAAGACCCATCAATATGCTGTCTTCAAGAGACTCATTTTCAACCCAAAGACACCTCCAGATTGAAAGTGAGGGGGGTGGAAAACCACTTATCATGCTAATGGACATCAAAAGAAAGAGGAGGTAGTGATCCTTATAATAGACAAATTAGGTTTTAAAACAAACATTCTAATAAGAGATGAAGAAGGATACTATATCATAATTAAAGGGTCTATCCAACAAGAAGATATAACAATTTTAAATATTTATGCCCCTAACAGGGGAATAGCCAGTTATACAAGTCAACCAATAACAAAATTTAAAAACACATCAATAGGGCAGCCCGGGTGGCTCAGTGGTTTAGCATTGCCTTTAGCCCAGGGTGTGATCCTGGAGACCCAGGATTGAGTCCCACATTGGGCTCCCTGAATGGAGCTTGCTTCTTCCTCTGCATGTGTCTCTGCTTCTCTCTCTCTTCCATGAATAAATAAATAAAATCTTTAAAAAAAAAAAACACATCAATAATAATACAATAATAGTAGGGGACTTTAACACCCCACTCACTGCAATGGACAGATCATCTAAGCAGATCAATAAGGAAACAAGGGCTTTGAATGACACACTGGACCAGATGGACTTCGCAGATATATTCAGAACATTCCATCCTAAGGCAACTGAATACATATTCTTTGTATGTGCACCTGGAACATTCTCCAGAACAGATCACATACTGGGTCACAAATCAGGTCTCAACCAGTACCAAAACACTGGGATCATTCCCTGAATATTTTCAGACCACAATGCTTTGAAACTGGAACTCAAACACAAGAGGAAATTTGGAAAGAACTCAAATACATGGAGGCTAAAGAGCATTCTACTAAAAAATGAATGGGTCAACCAGGAAATTAAAGAAGAATTTTTTAAAAACATGGAAACAAATGAAAATGAAAGCACAACTGTTCAAAATCTTTGGGATGTAGGAAAGGCAGTCCTAATAAGGAAGTATATAGCAATACAAGCCTCTCTTGAAAAACAAGAAAGGTCTCAAATACACAACCTAACCTTATCCCTAAAGGAGCTGGAGAAAGAACAGCACATAAAGCCTAAATCCAGCAGGAGAAGAAAAATAATAAAAATTAGAGCAGAAATTAATGAAATAGAAATAAAATAAAAGTAGAACAGATCAATGAAACTAAGAGCTGGTTCTTTGAAAGAATTAGTAAGATTGATAAATCCATGGCCAAACTTAACAAAAGAAAAGAGAAAGAAGCCAAATAAACAAAATCATGAATGAATGAAAATCTGAATTACAACCAACACCAAAGAAATGCAAACAACTGTAAGAACATTTTATGAGCAACTATATGCCAACAAATTAGGCAATCTGGGAGAAATGGATGCATTTCTAGAGAAGTATAAACTACCAAAATAGAAACAGAAAGAAAGAAAATCAGACTCATAACCAGCAAGGAAATTGAAGCAGTAATCAAAAACCTCCCAACAAACAAGAGTCCAGGGCCAGATGGCTTCCCAGAGGAATTCTACCAAACATTTAAAGAAGAATTAATTTCTATTCTTCTGAAGCTATTTCAAAAATAGAAATGGAAGGAATACTTCCAAACTCTTTGTATGAGGCCAGCATTACCTTGATCCCAAAACCAGACAAAGACCCCACCAAAAGGAGAATTATTGACCAATATCCCTCATGACCACAAATGCCAAAATTCTCACCAAATACTAGCCAATGGGCTCTAACAGTAATTAAAAGGATTATTCACCATAACCAAGTGGGATTTATTCCTGGGCTGCAAGAGTGGTTCAACATCCACAAATCTATAAATGTGATATACTACATTAGTAAAAGAAAGGACAAAAACTATATGATCCTCTTAATAGATGCAGAAAAAGCAGTTGACAAAGTACAGCATCCTTTCTTGATTAAACTCTTCACAGTGTAGGGATAGAGTGAACATACCTCGATATCATAAAAGCCATATACAAAAAGTCCACAGCGAATATCATTCTTTTTTTTTTTTTTCGAATATCATTCTTAATGGGGAAAAACTGAGAGCTTTTCCCCTAAGGTCAGGAACATAGCAGGGATGTCCACTATCACCACTGCTGTTCAACACAGTATTAGAAGTCCTGGCCTCAGCAATCAGACAACAAAAAGAAATAAAAGGCATCTGAATTGGCAAAGAAGTCAAACTGTCATTCTTTGCATATGACATGATATTCTATACAGAAAACCTAAAGGACTCGACCCCAAAACTGCTAGAACTCATACAGGAATTCAGAAACATGGCAGGATCTAAAATCAATGTACAGAAATCAGTTGCATTTTGGGATGCCTGGGTGGCTCAGTGGTTGAGCGTCTGCTTTTGGTTCAGGGTGTGATCCTGGAGTTCTGGGACCTAGTCCTACATCAGGATCCCTGCAGGGAGCCTGCTTCTCTCTCTGCCTTCTCTCTGTGTCTCTCATGAATAAATAGATAAAATCTTTAAAAAAATAAAAAAGAAATCAATTACATTTCTATACACTTGACAATGGAACAGAAGAAAGAGAAATTAAGGAGTCAATCCCATTTACAATTGCACCCAAAACCATAAGATACCATAGGAATAAACCTAAACAGAGAGGCAAAGATCTGTACTCAGAAAACTATAGAACACTCATGAAAGAAATCGAAAAACATTCCACGCTCATGGATTGGAAGAACAAATATTGTTAAACTGTTTATGCTACCTAGAGCAATCTATACATTCAATGCAATCCCTATCAAAATACCATTAATTTACTTCACAGAGTTGGAATAATCCTAAAATTTTAATGGAATCAGGAAAGACCCTGGTTGAAAAATAAAACCAAAACTGGTGGCCTCACAATTTTGGATTTCAATCTCTACTACAAAGCTGTAATCAAGAAGGTATGGCACAAAAACAGACATATAGATCATTGGAACAGAATAGAGAACCCAGAACCCCTTAACTCTGTGATCAACTAATCTTCGACAAAGCAGGAAAGAATATCCAATGGAAAAAAGACAATCTTTTCAACAAATGGTGTTGGGAAGATTGGGAAAATTGGACAGCAACATGCAAAAGAATGAAACTGGACCATTTCCTCATACCATACACGAAAATAGACTCAAAATGGATGAAAGACCTAAATGTTAAACACAAATCCATCAAAATCCTAGAGGAGAACACAGAAAGCAACCTCTGTGACCTTGGCCACAGCAACTTCTTGCTAGACATGTCTCCAAAGGCAAAGGAAACAAAGGCAAAAATGAACTATTGGGATTTCATCAAGACAAAAAGCTTTTGGACAGCAAAAGAAAAAGTCAACAAAACTATAAGGCAGCCTACAGAATGGGAGAAGATATTTGCAAATGACATATCAAATAAAGGTCTAGTATCCAAAAATCAATAAAGAATTTATCAGACCGAACACCCTAAGAACAAATAATCCAAGCAAGAAATGGGCAGAAGACATGAAAAGACATTTATCCAAAGAAGACCTACACATGGCCAACAGACACATGAAAAAATGCTCAATATCACTCAGCATCAGGGAAATATAACTCAAAATCACAGTGAGATACCACCTCACACCAGTAAGAATGGTTAAAATTAACAAGTCAGGAAATTACAGATGTTGGCAATGATGTGGAGAAGGGGGAATCCTCTTCCCTATTGGTGGGAATGCAAGCTGGTGCAGCCAGTATGGAAAACAGTGTAAAGGTTCCTCAAAGACTTGAAAATAGAGCTACTCTATGATCCAGCAATTGCACTACTGGGTATTTACCCCAAAGATTCAAACATCGTGATCTGAAGGGGTACTTGCACCTCAATATTTATAACAGCACTGTCCACAATAGCCAAACCCTATCCCCAGATGTCTATTGACAGATGAATGAAGAAAGATTTGGTATATATACACAATGGACTACTACTTAGCCATCAAAAATAAATGAAATGTGGATGGAACTAGAGGATATTATGCTAAGTAAAATAAGTCAATCAGAGAAAGACAACTGTCATATGATCTAACTCATATGTGGAATTTAATCATCAAAATGGAACAAGACAAAATCAGAGAGGGAGGCAAACCATAAGAGACTTTTAATCATAGGAAACTGAGGGTAGCTGGAGGGGAGGCAGTGTGGGGAGACAGGGTAACTGGGTGATGAGCTTTGGGGAGGGCATGTAATATAATGAACACTGGTTATTATATAAGACTGATGAATCATTGACCTCTACCTCTGAAACCAATAATATATTATATGTTAATTAATTGAGTTTTACTGAAATTTTAAAAAAGAAAAAAGTGGCCAGCCTGGATGGCTCAGCAGTTTAGCGCCTGCCTTCAGCCCAGGGTGTGATCCTGGAGACCCAGGATCGAGTCCCACATCAGGCTCCCTGCATGGAGCCTTCTTCTCCCTCTGCCTATGTCTCTGCCTCTCTCTGTGTCTCTCATTAATAAATAAATAAAAATCTTTAAAAAAAAAAGAAAGAAAAAAGTAAGTCAAAGATGCAGTCAGATATTTAATTAAATATATAGGGACTAAGTTCATCAGATATTGTTGCAAATAATTTAAATAATAAGAAATTACAGCTGCTTCTTATATCTAATTTGATCAGTTCTGATAAAGTTTAATATATTTTTGCTTCACATAATTGAATGTGTTTGTTACTTGAACAAGCCTAACATGATTTCCTAGGACCTTACAAGCTTCCAAAATTTTTATATAAATTTCCTTGTAAAGAAATAGCTTTCGTAATTTTCCCAATCCTTTAGCCCTTAAAAGTACTTAACACAAAGACAAAACATTCACATGATGTAAAAGGAACAGCTCTATGTTAATGTTAGTCTCTAAAAGAAAATAAATACTCATGTTTCTCAATCATCTAAACAGTAATTTTCAAAGTTTGTTTATAGCAGGACAATTCATATTTTCAAAACAAATGTTACACCCAAACCTTATGTATAAAACAGATAACACTGGAACTGCTCTCACTCAAGAAAAGACAGGATCAGAATCACGATCCCCAAAGCACAAGTGGATGTTTCTTGGTCTCCAAAAACAGGTGAAAAGAAATGATTTAAATTCCAGTAGTGCCACAGTCACCCACTCTGTCTCAAGTATGCGTTCTGTCTCAATCTGTTCAGGTTGCCTTAATAAAATATCATAGAATGGGTGCCTTATAAACAATAGAAATTTACTTCTCATAGTTCTGGAGGCTGGTAAGTTTGAGATCAAGGTTCTGCAGATTCTGTGCGTTGTCTGGTGAGAACCCATTTCCTGGCTCACAGATGGCTGTCCTCTTGTGTCTTCATAGGGCAGAAGGGACAAGGGAACTCTCTGGGCTCTCTTTCATAAGGGTACTAATTCCATTCATGAAGCCTCCACTCTTATGACCTAATCACCTCCAAAAGACCTCTCCTCCAAATACCATCATATTGGGGATTAGAAAAATGATGCATACAAATTTTGAGGAGACACTAACATTTAGTCTATAGCAGGTTCCAACAGTGCTTTCATCATTAGTGGTAGTTATTTACCTTCTCTGAGACTTAGTATCTCCACCTGAAAATGGAGATAAACTTACCCCACAAGAGTGGCTATACAATTTTAAATAAGCTAATGTAAATAAAGCTGAAGCATTTCACATGGTTAGAGCCAGAGTCCCTGCTCTCAAGGGAAATATAAGAGAGTTGCTAGCCTTTCTCAAATAGAATCCTTCTACCTATCTATCAATATCTATAGCAGTGAATCTCAAGTAGAAAGATCTGGCTTCCTAGAGAGTTTGTAGTCCACTACCTGCCAGAGAATTCTTGGGTTGGACTTTCATGTGGATAAATAAATTCCAACAGACTAGTGCAGGGTTGTTAAAATGGTAAGTGTAACTTCCCTGACTCAGGATCGGAGCAGACAGAGGGATCTAGGATGGTTGCCAGCTTCCTAGATTAGTTGACTGGGAGAAACAGTGGTGGCATTCTATAGGAAGAAATTTCTTCTAAGGATGAGGGTGGTTGGTCAGAAGACATAAATGAAAAGAGAAAAGATTTGGAGGGCAGCCCCAGTGGCGCAGCGGTTAGGCGCCGCCTGCAGCCTGGGGTGTGATCCTGAAGACCCGGGATCAAGTCCCACATCAGGCTTCCTGCATGGAGCCTGCTTCTTCCTCTGCCTGTGTCTCTGCCTCTCTCTCTCTCTCTCTGAATAAATAAATAAAATCTTAAAAAAAAAAAGAAAAGATTTGGAAGTGGAAGATATATTGATCATGGAAAAGACTAAGGTAAAATTGGAGTCAGGAAGTGTTCATGCATCCTATGATCCACCAGAAATACAATCTAGTGAGGCAAATCCACCAAAGTTTTATTGATTTCCCTCAAGTTAATCTCAAATGGGGAAGCCACAGGAAGGAGACAATTGTAAGGGAATGGTATCCCTGGCAGAGATAAATGGCTTGTATGTCTAAGATCTGATCCTCTCCACTCTCATTTTATTGTCCTTCGGTTACAGGTTCTCCAGGCTGGGATACTTTTGTCCCTTCTTGAAGAGTAGACTCTACATAGATATTTCTCAACTTGTGTGGTCTTCAAGTAAATATGTCTGTTAATTCTAGATTATGTTTTCTTGACATCATTTAAAGTTTGTTTCCTTAGACAATAATACCTATATTTCTTCTTTGATTAAGCAATCTTTCTGAAATTCTTTTTTGTGACATGCTAGCTTTTACACTATTGAAATGCAACTACTTTATCAATAAATATTTAAAAAGCAAAAAACAAAGGAACTGGCAATTCCAGAAATTCAGATTTTAGTAAAACAAATAAAAGCATCTGATTCATTATTCTGAAGAAATACAAATACCTTTTTTATAGTTGTTATATATCACAGACACTTACTTACAAATTACTCAGCTTCCTCTCTTCTCAAAACACTTGTGTTATTTCTGAATCAAAATGTCCCAATACACTGAACAAAATAACCGGAAGTTAAGATATCAGTTCTGTCTCTAATGTTTAAGATTCTTGTAAATATTATTGAAGCTTCGTTTCAGAATCAGTAAAAATTGCTAAGTGAAGTGCTTTTTATATAAGCAAACTGAATATTCTGTAGAAACTGATGGGTAGGTTCCTATATTCTGACAAATGATATACCAAGTTTCTGTCAAAAGATCAAAACCCTAAACCTATATTTAAAAAATATATAAGCAGGGATGCTTCAGAGTTGTAATAAAGAATAGCTAAGTATTGTATAATGGTTAAATTCTTTGATTTTGGAAAAAGAATGAAAATGAGGGCTTTGCCTTTTCTATATTAAAATATAGAGAGGGGATCCCTGGGTGGCTCAGCAGTTTAGCGCCTGCCTTCCACCCAGGGTGTGATCCTGGAGTCCCGGGATTGAGTCCCACTTTGGGCTCCCTGCATGGAGCCTGCTTCTCCCTCTGCCTGTGTCTCTGCCTCTCTCTCTCTCCTCTCTGTGTATTCTCATGAATAAATAAAAAAAATTTTTAAAACTATCATGGCGTTTTTTCTTCTACAAATTAGAAGGCAAAAAAGTTTACTAAAATATTTACCAGAAACATAAAGTCATCAATTTTTTTTTAAAGTCATCATTTTTAATGTCTAATAAACACTAACAAGTCAATGGGAAAACAAAAGTCCCAAAGGAAATATGGCCAATGGCAAAGAAAAATAATTCATAAGAAATAGAAATTACATGAGTCTAATATACATATGTAAAAATTGTTCATTAGTAATCAAAGAAATTTACTGGTAAACAAAGAAATCTAATATTAATGACCAAAAATGTTCCATTTTACATTTATCAGTATGAAAGATTAATTTTGTGAATTTTTTATTTGTTATTTTATCATTTTAAGAGAACACTTACTTCTGGTAAAGATTGGGAGATTTCTGGTTAAAATGGACTTTTTCTGGTTATGTGTCAAAAACTTGAAATAGTTCATACCATACTATTTGACCCTTTAAGAAACTAGCCCAAGGAAAACACTGAGACACTGATGATTTTGTGCATGGCTGTCTCTAAAGCATTATGT
Source organism: Canis lupus baileyi (assembly GCF_048164855.1). NCBI lineage: Eukaryota > Metazoa > Chordata > Mammalia > Carnivora > Canidae > Canis > Canis lupus. Next base: position 23,823,218 of record NC_132865.1, read on the forward strand.
CCAAGCCCAAAATCTCAGAAGCAACCCAAACCAGTGATTCCCAGCCCCGTTCACATCAAAATAAACATGGAAAATATATTTGTACCGCATACAGTGGGGCCTGGAAAAGGCTGTTTGCAGCTGAATGAGACTCAAAACAGTTACCAGAAGGACTGGAATGTCTGGATCCCAACATTTCTATCACCAATTCATGACCATTATCAGCCTAGGACAAATTAGCTGGGCATAACCAGTCTAAAAATCTTACATTAAACCAAATATAACAACTCTGTGTTATGATTTGACATGAAAATTAAAGTCTTAAATTTTAAAAAGATAGGAGATTTGGTCTAATTGATACTAAAACAGCTAAGCCTGCAATAATGTATAGGTACTAAATTTAGGTTTACAGAGAATTTTATGTGAGACTATTGTCATTATGTTATGTAAGGAAATGCAGAATGTAAAGTTCCTTGTTGACTATAGTTCAAATTTTAAATTATGATATGACATGTTTATAACAAGCATGATATACATGCTTAAAAATACTGGAAAAATAAAATTTGACAATTCATCTTTTTATATTATGGTTTTAGATTTAAATTATATTATTTACTGGGTTTTCCAAAATTTATATAATAAATAGTATTATATTTGTAATAAAAATAAACAAATTTGAAATAAAGAAAACTGTAACAGAGATGCCAGAAAGTTAAATCAAAATCAAATTGTAGCTTAAAAATATTGTGCACATTGGGCAGCCCGAGTGTCTCAGCGGTTTAGCGCTGCCTTCAGCCCAGGGTGTGATCCTGGAAAGCCAGGATCAAGTCCCATGTCGGGCTCCCTGCATGGAGCCTGCTTCTCCCTCTGCCTGTGTCTCTGCCTCTCCTTCTCTCTCCTCTCTGTGTATTCTCATGAATAAATAAATAAAATCTTTAAAAAAAACATTGTGCACATTGAATGTGATATTGATGTTGCTATTTTATTAACATTTGGAAATCTCTTTAAAAATCTGTGATGCTTGGAAAAGAAGCAAATGAGTTCACTGTCTTAAAAAGGAATGGTCATTCAATCTGACCCAACAATCAAGATCCCTTCAAACATAGTTCCTAAAATATTATTTCTCCTAATGCCCTTTTAACATACATCATGTTAGGTCAACATAATAGTAGGAATATATAATACTTTTTTCAGTTTGAGTTAGTACATCTCTGAGACTCAGCTTTATATATGACCACTTCTTATAATAGGCAAAAAAATGACCTTGGTAAGATCACTGTGGTTCACAAGGAAAGGAAGCTCACAAATATTTAAGTTTCTATAGGAAAGCACTTTATATCTAATCATTTTTATGTAGTCTATGTAGTTCCCTTAGCTGAAGGACAATATGGACATATAAAAGAAAACCTTTTTGCGAAGATCTTAATGTTTTTTCATCTCCACTTAGTGACTGAATATTAATTTAATATATTTCACACATGGGATCCCTGGGTGGCGCAGCGGTTTGGCGCCTGCCTTTGGCCCAGGGCGCGATTCCGGAGACCCGGGATCGAATCCCACATCGGGCTCCCGGTGCATGGAGCCTGCTTCTCCCTCTGCCTGTGTCTCTGCCTCTCTCTCTCTCTCTGTGACTAGCGTAAATAAAAAAAAAAAAAAAAAAAAAAAAAAAATATATATATATATATATATATATATATATATATATTTCACACATAACAGGCCATACCAGCACACACATTACACAGTTCCTGATCAGAGTATGTATAAGGGTTTTACCTCACTACACAAACATAATCTATATTGTTTTTTTTTTTTTTCCTTTTTCAGTCTACTTATATACCAATCAAATGAAATTTTCAGTAGCTGGCAATCATTTTAATAAAAAATTTGCAATAATGTCAAAATACAGAAAATGTCAAAATGCATTTTCTCTTTTGTCCACCATATTTATAAGAACTAGTGGACTCATCATGAGTTGGGGTCTCAGGACATTAATAGCATGCTATTGTACATCTTCTTGGGTATTATTTGCTTAGAAGTCAACCATACTTGTTCTACATCAATGCGTACTACGTCACTCTTCCTTCCAAATATCTTAAAACTAAAATGCAGAACTTAACTGATTCTAAGAAATAATTTCATAATTTTACTAATGGAAAAACAGTGAAATTATGTAAAGAGATTGACTAATGACAAAAGTTACAATAAATGTTTTAACATTCATTATGTCATACTTTACCATCTTAGGCCTTTTTTTCTGATGCAGATGTGACATTTAAAATGACATGTAAAATGAAGTTACATTTTAAAAATGCATAGATGTTTTAGAAAATAATATTTGCATAGGTTTGGGCAAATATTTCCGTCCTCAGTATGTTAGAAATCAACAGACCTAAAATGTCAAAAGGAAAAATCTCACTAGATTCCAAAAGTTGGTCAAATATATTTCCTACTATATAGTACTTAATTTTAAGCAATTTTATTGGTGTTCTAGATCTGTGAGTGATAAAGCCAAGCAAAATTCCACAGTTAGAAGGAAAAAGAAATGGTAAAAGCCTTTAGGGTTGAGTGAAATATGTACTACCTTGCTGTTCCTTAGCAGACAATTCATTGCTACAATTAGCTGCCAACAATTTGTCAACATTATCTTTCAAGAGATGAAATCCACTCTGATTTATTACTTTTATTTGGTGAGATGATAAAGAACATTAATTTCTTTTCTTTTTTACTTTGCAAGAATACAAGTTGAAATTTGTATAGTCTTAATTCCATATGCTAGTTGGTGTCTAATTTTTCACCCTAGAGACATAATGCAAGAAAAAATTACCATATGTTCATTAGCCAATTCATTCAACATTGCTTCTGCTGACCAGCTTTTTAAATCAATTTACATAGAATTATAGACCTTCCAAAATATGTATAACAATATTTATTTAATGAAATTATCCTTTAGTATGAAAAAGAATTTGGAAGCTGTTTTATGGAAACATATAAGATGTTGAATTGAGAGGAGGATGAAAAGACAAAATTTTCCTGTGGGGAGAGTTGTGTGTAGGATGGAATAATATTAGTAAGAAACAAGATAGGAAGTAGGGATATCAACATTCATAATGAAATAGTCTAAAGGTCCACTAAATATTCTTACCTGTAGTTTTTACTGGAAAGCTATGGGTACAAATACTTTTGTGCTTTTTTGTTAAGTCTAAGTGATAATTTATAATTTTATACCTTTTATGTCTTTTTTTGGCATGCTTATGAGAGAAGAAATAAAGATCTGGGAAGGAAGAAATGGGATAAAAGGAATGAATATCCAAGGAGACATCCACTATTTGGCTTGAAAATAGTGTGTAGGTTTCTAGAGTGGAGAAATAAAGGACATTCGTGCAACCTACCTATTGTGAAAAGTCATAGGGTTTCAGCAGATTGCAAAATTTCCCTTAAATCTCAGCAATCAGTGCTCTCAATGTGTACTGGAATTCGTTTAACATAATTCCCAAGGGCACCAAGAATTGGTTAAAAGAAGATTCCACAGTAATTATTAACAATCAGACCAGGAATAGAAATACAGGTGGAACTCTTTGCTGACCTACAAACTTCATTGGCTGAATCAATTTTTTTTTAAGTTAACAAAAACTAATTCACCTAAATTTTTTCCAGTAAAAAGAAATTCATTTAGGAATAATGTCCTTCTTACCCAAACTCTTTTCTGAATTTGTACATCAGTTCCATGTGTTACCGGAAGAATGCACGTATTCTTATGTATCTTATGTATCTTATTCTTATGTATCTTATGTATATCTTATTCTTATGTATCTTATGTATCTTATGTATCTTCCAATTATAGTTGTTATCAAAAGAGAATCATATTTATATCTAACCAAAATTTACTCTTTTTTAACTTCATATTCATGGGGTAATGGGAAAATGTGGTATGTGTGGTAAATTTCAACTTCAGACCATCAAGTCTACACCTTACTACTTGTGAGTGGAAATCAAAAGGATCAGTGAAGAGAAAGAGAGAGGGAGAGAGAGAAACAGAGAGAGAGGCCAGTCACTTGTCCCTACATCATTAAACAAAACTTTTTATTTACTAATCAACAAAGCATAATATTATTCAAGCTTAAAAGTAATCAAAGTTTATCTATAATCCTGAAAATTTTAGAATCCCCTGAGTTTCACTTTTGAATCATTTGTCATGGATATTTTTTCCAAAATGTGTTATTTTCTTTTTCCCTTTTCTTTCCCCTAATTTTAAGATCCTCCTTCTTGATATGCTGCATTGGTTTCTCAGACTCCTTCAGTAATTAAGAACAAGCAAGACTAGTCGTTTATGTTTCAAACTTACTGATCCTTTCTTCTCACAAAAAATTACCTGTCATACAAAGCAGGAAAGAATAACCAATGGAAAAAGTCTCTTCAACAAATGGTGTTGGGAAAATTGGACAGCCACATGTGGAAGAATGAAACTCGACCATTCTCTTACACCATACACTAAAATAAACTCAAAATGGATGAAAGATCTAAATATAAGACAAGAATCCATCAAAATCCTAGAGGAGAACACAGGCAACAGCCTTTTTGAACTGGCCACAGCAACTTCTTGCAAGACACATTTATGAAGGCAAGTTCCCTTGGGACTTCATCAAGACAAAAAGCTTCTGTATAATAAGCAGTCAAAAAAACTCAAAGACAACCTACAGAATGGGAGAAGATATTTGCAAATGACATATCAGATAAAGGGCTAGTGTCCAAGATCTATAAAGAACTTATCAAACTCAACACCCAAGTAACAAACAATCCAGTCAAGAAATGGGCATAAGTGGGACGCTTGGGTGGCTCAGTGGTTTAGCGCCTGCCTTCAGCTCAGGTTGTGATCCTAGAGTCCTGGGATCGAGTCCCACATCAGGCTCCCTGCATGAGCCCGCTTCTCCCTCTGCCTATGCCTCTGCCTCTCTCTCTCTCTCTCTCTCTCTTTGTGTGTCTCTTATGAATAAATAAAATCTTTAAAAAAAAAGAAATTAAAAAAAAAGAAAAGAAAGGGCAGAAGACATGAACAGACATTTCTCCAAAGAAGACATACACATGGCCAAGAAGCACATGAAAAAATGCTCCACATCACTTGCCATATATATATATACCATATATATGGGTGTAAAGTGGTATCTCATTGTGGCTTTGATTTGTATTTTCACTATATATATGTGGTATATATGGTATATATGAGAATTACTGACCTCTACCTCTGAAATTAATCACATACTATAAGTTAATTAATTGAATTTAAGTAAAATAAGTTTTTTTAAATTACCTGTCATCATCTGGTACCTCAAACTCCTACTTTTTCACTATCTACTTAATCAAATGAATAATTCTACCTTTGATATTGGTTACTGATAATGACCTACTTTTTATCTTTTTTTTCCTTTTTATCTTTTCTACATTACATAAAGTAACTATATTTAATAGTGTCTCTAATGCCTTAGTGATTGTAGGGACCCCGACAAGTTCTGTGAGAGTTTGGGGCACTGGGACACAGGAGTTTTAGTTCTGCTTGTCTATGTGACGTGAGGCAAATGACAAGACAAACCACAATATATATATGTATATACATATACAATGGAATATTACTCAGCCATCAGGAAGGATGAATATCTACCATTTACATTGACATGGATGGAACTGGAAGGAATTATGCTGAGTGAAATAAGTCAGTGAGAGAAAGACAATTATCATATGGTTTCACTCACATGTGGGATATAAGAAATGGTGAAAGGGACCATAAGGGAAGGGGGGAAACTGAGTGCCAAAAATTAGAGAGGAAGACAAACCATGAGAGACTCCTAACTGTGGGAAACAAAGGGTTGCAGAAGGAGAAGTGGCGGGGGGGATGGGGTAACTGGGTAACAGGCATTAAGGAGGGCACATGATGTAATGAGCACTGAGTGTTATATGCAATTGATGAATCACTAACCTCTACCTCTGAAATTAATCATATACTATATGTTAATTAATTGAATTTAAGTAAAATAATTTTTTTTTAAATTACCAGTCATGATCTGGTACCTCAAACTCCTACTTTTTCACTATCTACTTAATCTAGTGAATAATTCTACCTTTGATATTGGTTACTGATAATGACCTACTTTTTATCTTTTCTACATTACATAAAGTAACTATATTTAATAGTGGCTCTACTTACTACCTTAGTGATTATAGGGACCTGACAAGTTCTGTGAGAGTTTGGGGCACTGGGACACAGGTGTTTTAGTTCTGCCTTGTTTACGTGACATGGGACAAATCACGAGATTTTTTGGGAAGATCAGTATGCTCACCTAAAATGTAGAGTACTACTGATTTCACCGAAGGGTTGTCAAGCCTATGTGCATAAGGACTTCCAAAACTCAGACAATTGATAATAAGTATGTAAAAACACTTAACAAAAAATAAGTGCTATAGAAAGATGTGATATTATTATTACTACTATCATTCTAGTTTGTTTAACATAACTCCTCTAAGAGATAAACTCTGTAGAAGAAAAACGTGTTAAAAATACACTTTTAGTAACTAAAAGAACTTTCCTAACAGGAAAACTTTCCTAACAGGAATCCTTTTTAAAATTTTTCTGCCACTTTAAGAAATGATGACTAGTTACGTAAAATGCTATGAGAATCTGCTAATGATGGGCTGGTGGTACTGACTAATGAATAAAATAAATAAAAGATTTACAAAGAAAAAAAAGGTCAGTAAGATATTGAACATTAAATGTGCTTCTTATCTTTTCATCTTCCCATTATGCAAATATATGTGCACATATACTTTTAAAACAAAATAGAATTATGAAGATTAAAAATGCTATAGAAATTGTGAAATTGGGATCCCTGGGTGGCGCAGCGGTTTGGCGCCTGCCTTTGGCCCAGCACGCAATCCTGGAGACCCGGGATCGAGTCCCACGTCGGGCTCCCGGTGCATGGAGCCTGCTTCTCCCTCTGCCTGTGTCTCTGCCTCATTCTCTCTCTCTCTCTGTGACTATCACAAATAAATAAAAATTAAAAAAAAATTGTGAAATTAAAAAAATAATATTAAAGTTTTTAAAGATTTTATTTATTCATTCATGAGAGACACAGAGAGAGGCAGAGACATAAGCAGAGAGAGATCCAGGCTTTCTCTAGGGAGCCTGATGCAGAACTCGATCCCAGGACCCTAGGATCTCGACCTGAGCCAAAAGCAGAGACTGAGTGGTTGAGACACTCAACCACTGAGCCACCTAGGCATCCCTTAATATTAAATCTTTATGAATCACTGATCTAAAAAATTTTGTGTACTATATTTATGAACTAAAGGTCATTAATCAATATCTGCTGCTTTGAATTTTCTTCCTAATATTTTCTTTTTTTGGTTCATTTCTAATAAATAGATGCCTCTGACAAATCTAGCTTTAATCTTCATAACATGTACCTATGCTAAGAAACATTCCAGAATGCAGGAAAGGAGGAAAGGGAAATTTCAAAAAAATGACTTGTTTATTTGAGGGAGGATAAAAATGTAAATCTAAATGTTGCCTTTACCTCATTCAAATATTCACAAAATATTCACAAAATATTTTAAACACGAGTTAAGCCACTGGGGAAAACAGTTTTCAAGAGTCTGTTACCTACTTATTAATATCCAATACCCAACATGGAAAGTTAGCAAATAAGACAGCATGTGTTGAAACTACTCTAGATGGATTTCAACATTTGTGGCATGTTGTATATTTTTACAGGATGTGACTCAAAATTTGCTTTGAAGTATTTTGCATTTCTTACGGTAATAAAGAAAAAAGTTCTGTTTTCTTCCAATTCTCCATTAATATTTAGATAAAGCCACAATTTTCTCTTTGATTTACCAAAAATACAATCCTAAAAACATTATTTAGGGAATTTGCATCTAAAATACCATCTTTTTTTAATCCATGTTTTCTTCATATTAAAAGCAGCCATTGTGTAGAAAGTATGTTCAGGGTCCTGATATTCATTTATTTCTCCATGTATTGTTTATATTCTGTAGGCTTCCAAAAAAGAATTAAATAGTTATTTTGACATTAAATAGAATCGCAGAATTTTTAAGAATCCAAAATCTAATGAATGATAAGTGAAAACAAGTAAAATTGGCTTAGAACAAATTTTTGCATTAGGAAAGCACTATATGAGCACTGAGAAAAGAAAGCAAAAATCTCTCACAGTTTGAAATCACTGAGTTTTCTTTCCCCCTTTGGGTTATTAGATATTATTGAGCAAGCCATATACTGTGGGCAGGATTCATCTTGATTTTAGAAAGTGATTAGCAAAAGAATCTAGCAGTATCCTTTTACATACAAGGGAGATACACAGACTTTGGTAAATTTCACAGAGGAATTAAAAAAAATGTTTGCAAAAAGTAATGAATGAAACATTTCACAACCTGAATGATAACATGCTTTTATCATCATGAGATTATCAAAACATACTGAATTTTATAAATGTCAGAAATTTCCTTTTATATTTATATTCCTGGGAATCTTTTATTCCCAGATTATAATCCAAAGATAATATTTGATCAAGTGCATACCCCATGATACTCTCTGATGTGGGAGTGTTATCCGGAACCCTGGGTTTGGTTGCGGCAGAACCCACACTTTACAGGGGACTTGGCAAACAAGAATATGCTCAGAGAAAGTATCAGAGGTACTGAAATCTTTGAAAACTACACAATGTAAGAATTTGTTGAAAGAACAGATTGTGTTTGGGCTGAAAAAAGTCTCAGATGAGAGATGCTAAGAGCTTTTAAGACCTGAAGATCACTTAGGAGGGAGAGATGCCTCAGAAGAAACAAATCCTAACACCTAGATCTCAGACTCATGCCTCCAGAACCGTGAGAAATAAATTTCTGTTGTTTAGCCACCCAGGCTGTGTGCTTTGTTACAGCAGCCCTAGCATGTTAATACAGAGAATATCGTAGTATATAAACCCAGTTTAAATATTAAATTTAGGATGATGCAAGATGGTATAGTCATTTTTATAGCAACTCAAAATCTTTTATAAATGTTACACTTAGAATTTATGTAGATTATATTTTTTCTGTGTTTATTCTTTTAACATTAAATTTCATTGAAAATCTTAGACTTAATGGTTTTTTTCTCAATATACTCTATTGAAAAGGTCTAGTTTAACAAAAATTTCACAAGGACTTCACAACCAAGCTTAAGTTATACGTAGACTTTCAGGATATTCAAAACATTTCATTTTTATCAAGATGTGTATAGTTAATGAAGTTGAGGATGGCAGCTCATAATCTTTTAGAATATTCATGTGCATAAGTCAGCAGGTAATAATAGCAGAACTTAGCTTTTTCCAACTCATTCAAATTTTCTTCCCCAATTGCTGAAAGTGCTTAGTGCAGCCTTGCTGTTTACCTGTAATCAAGCTGGCTACCTACTGATACAAGCACTCAGCATGACCTTATGGGATATTTTGGATGCACATTGGAAAAGATTTTTTATTTAAAGAATATTATTTTCCTACTCCTTTTAAATTTTCCTATCGGTAATATACACTGGTTTTAGGAACTAAGAAAAAAGTAAGTAAACGAATGTACTTACAGGTCCTGTTAATCTGGAGGCTTTCTCAAATTCTTCACCTTCTTCCATTAGTGCTTCTTCAGTCCCGGGTAAAGAATCTATTTTTACAAAAAGAATGAATATGTTGTTGTCACATATTGCTTACTAACTCTGTGATACGTAAACCTATTATGAGAAGTTTAGGAAAGTGACTGAACTGGTTTTTGAAAATTCATAGTGTTTGTGAGTTAAACAGAGAATGTTTAATTTAAAGACAAAATACGAAAATGTTAACTATTTCTAACTGAGAAGGGCATGATGAAATAAAAAATGTGTGACCACTGTAGTTATATTAGTCAGAGCAAGCTTGTTTTTGGCATATGATTTAGCTAACTTTGGAAATTTTATTTAATGTCCATTTTCTGGCTTATGATTTTATATACTATTTACTGTCTTTTTTTCTCTTTTTCTTTCCTTCTTTTCTCCTTTCCTTCTTTCCTTTCTTTCTTTCTTGCTTGCCTTCCTTCCTTCCTTCCCTCTCTCCCTCCCTCCCTCCCTCCTTTCCACTTTCCCCCTTCCTTCCTTCCTTCCTTCCTTCCTTCCTTCCTTCCTTCCTTCCTTCTTTCCTTCCTTCTTTCCTTCCTTCTTTTAGGCTACACAATTTAAACACCAATTTGTTTTCTCTCTATTAAATGGGATGACAAATTATAAAAAATTTGGAAAAGGGCGCATACCATGAAATGGTGGTGGGTTTTCCATTTTAAGTATCAAGTGAGAAGTTGTAATTAATTGGCTTGACTAGATTTGAGAGGTGGGTGAGTTTGGCTTTCTAATATATGAATAAAATGATGGCAACCTTTTCCATATATCTGCTGAGTTAATTATAACAAAAAGGATTTCTAAGGGTTATAAATAATTCAGCAATATGGACAGATATATGGAGCATTAGAAAAAGTCTGTGTTTTAATAACCTATTCAAATTTCAAAAATCAGTTAAGAGGAAAGTATTTTAAATGACTGGAAACTTTTAAAATTGATTTTCTTATATTTGTTTGAAAGAGCCATATGAGTCCCTCAAGAAGACTTTCCTTCAGATTCACACACATATGGAGGCAGATTTTTTTCCACTGTGTAAAATGTGCACTCTGGGAAGAAAATCAAAGCATTAAATCCTTCAAATGCTTAATGGTCACCTAATACCAGAGAGACAGTGGAAAGCTTAGTGCAAATCCATAATCATAGCTTTTGAACCATGGAGCTCTGCCTCTAATAATTCAGAGTTTTACATTCAAGAAGAAAAATTACTAAATCCCAGGGCACATATTTTATCTAGAATACAGAATTCTAACTTTGGGAGAATGACATACTTTCTCAAGCTGTAGGTATATTTTAAAAGTTACCTAGCATCCTTCCAAACAGAACAATTACATCAAAAAGAAGCAAATTTTTGTTGATAAAATAATAAATCGGGATACATGAATTTATAGCAAATTCAAAAATATTAATCCATTTATGAAGAATATTTGAACCCCTATCTACTAATACCCAGTTGTAAGGATGACAGTAGATTGATTCTTTAAATTAGAATGTATAAACTAGCATAATTTAAGTCCTGCAAGGCTTAATTATATTTATATAACTGTAAGCAAATATTAGTGTAATTTTAGTATTCACTCACTATTTTTTGTTTCACTTATGTATTAAAATTATTATTTAAGTAGAATATTGACTTAATAGATAATATTAATATGTTATATTCTATACTACAAAAGCAAATTACATATACAGAAGAAGAAAACCAACTCTCGTGGATTTGTTGATTTTTTTTAGGTTAGAAATGATGCACTATGAGTTAGTTCTCAACTTCTCAGTGACTTAATGATCTTATTTATTTTTAAAGATTTTATTTATTTATTTGAGAGAGACAGAGAGAGTACAAGCAGCAGGAGGGGCAGAGGCAGAAGACAAGCAGACTTTCCTGACTTGGGGTTCGATCCCAAGGACCAGAGCTGGTTAGATGTTTGCTTAACGAACTGAGCCACCCAGGCACCCCAAATTAATTATTTTAATGAGTACTGTCATTCTGTTTGATTTTTATTTTTTATAGATTTTATTTATTTATTTGAGAGAAAGAGAGAGAGAGAGAGCGAGCATGAACAGGGGGAGGGGCAGAAGAAGAGGGAGAGAAAGAAGCAGACTACCCACTGAGCCCTGAGCAGATCTTCAGTGATGAGGGCTGAATCCCAGGACCCAGAGATCACGACCTGAGCCAAAGTCAGATGCTTAAATGACTGAGCCACCAGGCCCCCCTGTCATTTTGTTTGATTTTTTTTTTTAAGATTTTATTTATTCATGAGAGACACAGAGAGAGAGAGAGGCAGAGATACAGGCAGAGGGAGAAGCAGGCTCCACGCAGGGAGCCCGATGTGGGACACGATCCCTAGTCTCCAGGATCACACCCCAAGCAGATGGCGGCGCTAAACATCTGAGCCACCCAGGGATCCCCATTTTGTTTGATTTTTAATGCAGGTATATACTCATCACTTCACTCATCCATTTTTTTGGTCATTTGTATATTCATTTAATTCGATAAATACTATATGTCATGCATTCAACTTGGTGCATGCATGGTTCAACTTGGTTCAAAACAAGTTGAGCAAGATAATTTTCTATGACTCTTTCTCTTGGAATATACTTGAACACCTTTACAGTATGAATTTTTTAAGAAAAATGAATGTTTATAAAGGGAAGGCAGTGGTAAGTTTTAATGGTTTTACATTCTGTTCTGTTCTTGTTTGGGTTGAATTTTTCCTGGTTACTGGTGCCATATCCAGAGAGATCTACAATATATAGTGAGATCCATTCAACTTAGTGTAGAAGGACAATGGTGAAGTACTGTCAGAATATTTGCGAATTCACATATCCATATTGGAAGTTGTTAAGTTGAACCTTTCTAAATAGTCCAAATCTAGTGCCAGAATATCAGTCTAATTATACCAGTAGGGACAAAAGACATCATGAAAATAAAATCTTAGTATTTAATGCTTAAACATTCCATTTTTAAGTGTTCTAAGTGCATTGCTTATTAACAAGAATTGGTGTATGCATATGTGTAAGCTTATTTTGCTGTATTCCAGAGCAATTTCTTTATAAAAGTATACTTACTTATTGTACTTATATAGTATAAATGATTTTCAAAATACAAGCAATGAACTCTTTGAGCTTTTTTCAATCACATGGAGGAAATAATGAGTATCTCAATTTCTCAAATATTAGAATTTATCTTGTCTTTTCATTTTAGAGAAGAAGAAACCGAAACATAGACACGATAATTTCATCAAAGTCTAACAGTATCTGGCAGCACTGGGATGAGAAACTTAGCCAATGTGGTTGATTAGGCACGCAGGTAGGAATCTAGGAATCTGTAGAATTTATCTCAATGTTTAGCTATATCCAACTTCTTCCTCTCATTAATTTTACTTCTGCTATTTATGTCACAACAGGTTTTTTATGTAGAAAGTTACACCTATTCATAGGAATATGTATGTTTATTGAGCCAAGCTCAATGTGGATGTATAGTTGACATAAAAAGCACATCAGCACATTTGGATAATGCCAAAAATATTTAATTACTGAATCTAGTGCTCTATCTTAAGTGGAAAAGAGTGTACTGAATCAGAAACTTATATTTTGTAATTTGCTGATTAAGTTTACTAAAATTTGAATGTGAAGAATTCAGGATACAAGCAGTTCAAGAAAGGAGCTTAATGAATATTTTTCCTCCAGTGGATGCAATTAGGTATAATCAACCACATAGTAGTGATGATGCATTGTTAAATTTTCCAAAAAATTTAAACCCCTCAATACCCAATTATTATGCAAATATGATTGCTCAAAGATATATATATATATCTTCTTGGTAGATTAATGGATTCCAGTGCTTTTGATAAAATTAAAAACCAATAATGGTCCAGTAATTAAATAATATCTGGTTTTTGTCTAGTTTTATACCAGGCATGATGCAGTACACAAGAAAACCTCAAAAAGTATATAATTCAGTTGAGCGAGATCAACACACAAGAAGTAATTGAAACACTATTGGAAGAAAAGGAAAAAGAAGACATGGATGTGGGCTGGACAGGAGGAGACTTGAGATGACCTTAGAACATAGGCTATAGATAGGCAGAGGGGAGGAGAAAGAATTTATCATGAATCATGGAGGAGAAAGGATTTATTATGAATCATGGAAGAAGGGCTTAAGTAAAGGTACACATGCAAGGCTATCAATGAAGAGAAGCTAGGCTGACTCCAAACCTAGGGTGTCAAGGAATGGTTGACCTGGGTCCTCCATGTTGCTAGTGCCATATTGTTTAACTTTCATTGTCAATGTTAAAGGTCTACCATGAGAGTGCTGTCATCTCATCAGTACTGCAAGAGATTTGAGTATAAAGAAACTATTATCATTTCTTGTGTCATGCTACACTGGCATTGGTTTACATTCCCACAACATTTCTTTGTTTTAAGATTTTATTTATTTGAAAGAGAGAGAGAGCATATGAAGGAGAGGAGGGGCAGAGGGAGATAGAGAAGCAGACTACCCACTTAACAGGGAGGTTGATGCTGGGCTTGATCCCCTGAAATCATTACCTGAGCAGAGGGCAGACACTTAACCAACTGAGCTACCCAGATGCCTCAACATTTAGTTTTTTAATGTTTAATGTTGTTAACATTTGACATGTAAAAAAAGTATATATATTTGGCTTTTGAACAATATGAGTTCTTTTAGCTTCATGGGTCCTCTTATACATGGATTTCTTTCAATAAATACAGTGCAGTACTATAAATGTCTTTTCTTTATGATTTTCTTAATAACAGTTTATTTTCTCTAACTTGCTTTATTGTAAGAATACAGTATATAATACATATAACATATAAAATATGTGTTAATCAACTGTTTATATTATTGGTAAGGCTTCTGGTCAACTGTAGGTTATTAGTAGTTAAGTTTTTGGTGAATCAAAAGTCATACTTCAATTTTCAACTGTGCAGAGGGTTGGCACCCCTAACCCTCATGTTGGTCAGAGGTCAATTGTAAAATAATATATATGTAAAGTAAAAAAAAATGTAGATAGATAGATAGATAGATAGATAGATAGATGATAGATAGATTATAGTAAATTTAGTTACAAAGCATAAGGGTAAACACTCTCAACTCACCCCTCTAACTTAAGAATTAGAACATTTCCTTCCTGTATATACCTGGGAGCACCTTCCTTATCCCATCTCCTTGCTTCCCCTATCCTGGGGATAACCACCATTTTATTGCCTCCTTTAAATATAGTTTTATCACTTATGTATATTTTCCTAAAGAATATATTATTTAGATTTGCTAGTTTTGAGCTTAAAATGGTGTTCTATGAATTCTTTTGTTCAATCATATAATGCTTTTAAGACTCCTTCAGTGTGAGTTGTAACTTGCTCATACCAGATTGGGAGATCCACTGCTATTTTCAGATCAGTTGCTTTAAATCAGCCAAAGTGGTACTATTTACACCACAGAAAACATCAATCTCTACAAATTAGGGCTTTCTTTTTCAAAGAAGGAGTTTTTAACATTTACCAACACACCTTTGATTTCATTCATCCTATGTATGTATCTGAAATGCATTCAGCTTTCTACAATGGGACAATTCCATAATGTATCCATTTTCCTGTCCACCAGCATATTGACAAAGGTTGTTCACTTTTCATGGTACATGAGACTTGTTTTTCCAAGATATTCACCCAGAAATGGAGTTTCTGGGCTTTAGATTAAATATTCAATATTCTTTTGAATATTCAAGATTTTAAAATAATGGAAAACTGTTTCCAGCACTGTTTATGCTCCACCTAGAGTGTATGAGTTTCCTTTCATCTCTCTGTTCACCAACACTTACTTTTGCCAGATTTCCTAATTAATACCAAACCAAAAGTTATAAAACAGCATCCTTATACTGTCTTAATTTGCTTTTCTTTGATTACTAAAGTAGTTAAGCATTTTTCATATGTCCGTTGGCCATTTGGTTTCCTCTTCTGTTAAATATCTGTTCATATCCGTTTGCTTATTTTTCTCTTGGTTTGTTGATCTTTATTAAATTGTATATTGTTTATGTATTCTAAATGTTAATCTTTAATCAGTAGCATATATATTGCAAATCTATTTTGCTATTTTGTGGTTTATTGATTCACTTATTTCTGTCATCTTTCGATGAACACGAATTTTAACACTCTATAGCTGAGTGAAATTTTTTTGTTATGATTTGGGATTTCTTTTTCACCTTCACTAATATATCTTTCTTTATCCAAATGTAAGGAAAATATTTTCCTATGGTTCCTTTTTTAATGATCCCAACTAGATGTACTGACTGTATTTAGCTAGGACATTGAGTGATGAAGTGGTGCCATATCTTAGATATCATTGTCATGGCACTACATGTACTTTTTTACTTATTCAGGAAACATTCTGAAGTGCCCTGACATGAACTTAATTCACTGGGCTTCAATTAAGGAGTTTCAATTGTGTCCTACAGAAAATGGGATAAAAGAAGCATCTTTATGTTTAGAAAGATAAACTAAAAAGAGACAGGATAGTACAAGGAGTACCTATGTACAGGCTTGTTATAGTAGGCAGAAAAGGAGGACAAAAGCACAGAGGAGGCAGTGGCAGGGAAAATGAAGTGTAGACTGATTTGGAGAGGGAATTTACTGACATGATTTGAGGCCAATTTAATATGGGGCTGAGAAAGATGGAGGGAAACCTAGTATGGTGTTGACATTTCCGCTGGGGAAATCTGAAGGGATCTATAATGTGAAAATGGGAGTGGGCAATGTAAGTTACAAAGACAAGTTGAAAATAGTGACAAAATTTGGGGAGGAGCCAACATATAGTTGATCTGTTAGTACCTAAATCAGGCACAGACACTATGAGGCTGCTCCTCAGAATCCACACATCTTGCCTCCTTTTCTTCTTGTCCCTTAACCTTCTGACACACACGGCCTGAGGGAAAGGTAGATGTATGACCCACTGTTAACCATCTGGTGCAGGGCAAGATGTTTGGTTTAGTTTCTTTCACATTTCAATCTTCCAGTGCCATTAAATTACAGTAGATGTTGTTGGATTTAAAACTTACCCAAAGAATCTGGGACTATTTCATCTGGAGAACGAAGTACTTGTGATGTCTCCTCTGTCCTTTCTGCCAGGTGGTCTCCTTGGAGCCTAAATAATTAAAAATGGTCAGTACAACCTCAAATAATGTTGAATTGTAAAATGTGAATGAAATACTACTGGGGACGTGACTATGAACTTTCAAATTTAAAATCAGACATCCTTCTGCAGAGTAGAAACAAAGGTTTACTAAAGCCTTTGTCATACCGTGTTTTTGTTTTTCTAGCCTTTAAGGACAAGTCTTTTATCATCTTTTTTCCTATACACATGGGAAGATTAAGTCCAGGCAGAGTCTGCTTTTCTTCTCTGCCTGACTGGAGGAAGGTTTACAAGCAAACGTTTTCACTGAAACTACAATGGGGAAGTGAGTGGAAGAAAAGCAGGAGTCCGCCAAAGTGGGTTCACCTTGCTTCTGAATCCAGGGGCAGGAGAGTTTTCATGATTACATAGAGGTTTATCAAGCACATTTCTCCACATCAACCCAAGTGGAGTTTAAAGGCCTACAGGTCAAGGTGAGCCTCAATAACGGAAGTGAAGATCCTTAATATGTATGACTGCCCAGTGTTCTCACAGACACTGCCTTCCTTTCAGGAAGGGAAGGCCACATGGGTACTTTTAGGATAACATATTTCTGAACTTCTGTGTCCACCTCACCACAGCGAGACTAGCAATATCTAATTCAAACAGTCTGGATGTATATTATGCTGTGAAATCATGCTATCAAATGGCATAGAGTTTATTAATAACTGTTGGAACTCTGTCCTAAAAATAAGCTCTGCTAATATTGGAGAACAATGTATCAAATAATCCAGAGACTGAAGTTTCCATAACAATGCCCTTATTTTTTTCTTGTATTTAGCAGATGGCAAGTGCCCTCATGGGAGAATATTAATAAATGCATAACAAATAGCCTTAATATTTTAAAAAATACAATTCAATTCAAGTAAAATTTGTAACTGTACCAGGCTCAAAAGTTAAACTTTTCAACTGTTTTACATTTTTGCTTTTATATGTCACAGTAGAATCATACTAATTTGCATTTGTCTTTTGCATATTCAAGCACATATGCATGACACTTTACCTTTTGTATAATTACAAATATTATAAATTATGCTTTCATCTTTATTCCTTTAATATTAAATTAATATTAAATTATGCACATTTTTGTTCATATTACATACTAATACTTACCTATTACCTTCTATATACAAAACCATATTTATTATATAAGCTAACTCAAGAATTCTCTAGTGTAATTTCGTGATAATCATAACTTTTTTTTTGGTCAGATATGTATGATTTTAAACTGTTTTTGATTGATTTTATACTTTGAATTAATTTTTAAAATTTTACTTTGCAAGAACAACATCACTATTAAATGATTTAGCTACATACTTCTCATATCTGCCCAATTATTTATTTTCTTACTTTCTAGTAATTAGAATAAATACTTCACTAATCTGCCATATCAAATAGTCTTTTCATATATTCTTTGTCTACCATTTCATCAAATTTTCAGAGAGGAAGTATGTAGAAACATGAGATATTGAAAGGTGCAAGTAAAAATAATTATTAAAAATTGACAGGCTGCAATACATTTGGGTATTTCAAATTAGATTAAAAACCTAAGTGGAAAATAAATCTCCAACAAAGACAGAAAGATAGCAGGAAGAAATAAAAACTAAGTTGTAAACTTCTTTTTGCCCATTGCAAGCTTCAATAAGAAATATTTACTTAGCATTTATTAATATGCTCAGGAATAAGCCTAATGTCATTGAGATGTAAATAAATTACAGCTGATTCTGATTTCACAGACTTCTCAATGTAGGTGAGTCGACAAGACAAATGGCCATGAAAACGACCCAACAAATTGGGTGGCCTTGAAGCTGGCTCATCTTTGTTCAAACACTGCCCTCCAGATACCTGAAGAGTTGGATTTACTGTCTTGGCAGCAACTCCATTAAGGAATGCCTCACAGCCCTGCTATCCTTGAGTGTTCTGCCAACATTTCCCAAACTGTAATCCACACAGCACCACTTCTGTAAGAGGTTAATAGGCACTATGCAAACAAGGGTTATGTGGGCAAATCCGGGAAATGCAGTCTTAATAACAGTTCAATCTTTTTTTTCTCTACACTACAAGAGTTTTACTTATACTCTTACCTTTTCTCTTTGGTTTCTGAAACCCCTTTTCCATGTTAAACACTCGCTTACCTATATTCTCAGGACCTAAACAAAATGTTTCCTGTTCCCCCTTGTCATCACTGAAACCCTTTTCTAAGAATATTATATCCTTTTTTCCTCTAAGAATATGACACTGCCTCCTCTCCAAAGGAGCCTGCCTAATCCCTCCACCTCAGATCACACAGGATTCGAAATATTCACCTTCCTTCTTTCTGCCTTTCTGAGACTTGGCTCAGAACCAAAGTTTTCTTCTTCAACTCAAGCATCACTGTCATCTTGAATGTTTCCATGTTCTTGTGTTCCATGTTCTTCCATATACCCACTAATTTCAAAGTCCCTGATCTCAAATCTGGAGATCTTCCTTCTACTTCACCTTCCTTCACCCAAGGACAGATCACTCAGAATTGTTCCCTGTAAGCAATATTTAAAGCCAATGTTCTGTTCTCTGACCACAGACTCATCTCCTTTAGACTCACAAACTCACTGTCCTTAATACTTTCTCTTCAGTCAAATATAGATCCCAATTTCTATTTTCTCCCACGTATCTGGCCTCCCCTGGTTCCAGTTCTGCCCTACTCAGCTGGGACTTGTGGTCTCCTCAGTTTGCATGCATCTACATCCTCCTGTCATGACTGACCAACCAGACCCTAATTCTGTATCAAGTCATCATTTTCCTACACATGTGCACCTGGAGCAATGCAGGAGAAAATCAGACACTCTAGGATTGGAGAGTACAAGTCAATGGTCTCCAATTTTAAACTTGGGCTTCTTGATTGTCTTTCTTCCATTCCTTTCAAAGTCTTTACAAAACTATTACCTCCTTTTTAGGTCATCTAGAAAAATGATGTATTAAGGAAAAAAGATCTGTTACTCCCCCTCACATAGCACCTATAGAGTTATTTTCACTCCAGCCAGTATTCACTACCTTCCAAAGAGCTGCTACTCCCTCTCTTCTGTGTAAGGCTCAGATCATCCATTTAGGCTGGTGATTTGGATCCGATCATCTCATCTCTCTTGGATCTTATTTAATCCACTACTATTCATTCTGTTCATCTGCATTGTTCATTTGCCATAGTGAAAAGAAGTAGGCTCATTTCTCTTTCAGCCTTAACAAAACAAAATCCCTCCTCCCATAATTATCTCAAACATCTAACTGTTGCTTTTTCTTACTCATTCTTTTTTGGGCCAAACTCCTTAAATATTCTTCATTCATTGCCTTTGCTTCCATAGTTTTCATTCATTCCTCATCCTGTTTTAATTTGGTTTGTGTCTCTGCCATTCTGAAATGACTTTCTGATCTAATTGCCATATAAAACAGAAATTTTCATAACTTATTTTTATTTAACTTTCAATTGTACTTTGAATGAACACTTTTCCCACTCTCTTTTACACCATCTCTTTGAACCAGCTCATCTATTCATGGTTTGAATCATACATAGATTGATATTTTTCAAATCTTTATTTTGAGTCCTCAGCTCAAAATTGGCATAGTCAAATTTTTGTAGAACATTTTACTTGGGTGTACCAACAGCATCACAAAGATAACATGTCCAAAAGTAAATTCATTTTCATCATCACCCTGTCTTGCATTACACACAGCTAGTCAATCCCAGTCTTGCTAATTATACCTCCTGAGGAGATTTCCTGAATCCATCACTTCTTTCTACACTACTGTAATTTTGCTCCTCATTTTCATTCACCTGGATTCTTATTAGTGTCCTCACTGATAGTCATATTTAGAAACTTGTCCTTCAAAAATCCATTTTCTATATGGCTACCAAAATGTTCAAAACAAATCCAAACATATTACTCCCATGATTTAAATATTTTAGTGCAAGAAATCTTAACAAGAGTATTTTTAGAGGGCCCATGGGCAGTTTTAGGGGAATCACAATAATTCACAATAAATGGAATGAAAAGTTTTTGGCAGATGTGCTCTTTTTGGACAGGGAGACAGTAACTTCAACCAGATTTTCAAAATAATCCTTGACTCAAAAAAGTTTAAGAACAACCATTTACTGGCTTCTCATCACCTGCAAGATGAGTTATGATTTCCTTACCAAGTCATTTGAGTCTCTCTATTACACAACCCTTACCTGTCTCTGAAAATTCATCTTTTTTAATTTTATACTCCATAAACGCCACTGTCCAGAAGTCTTAGCAGCTATGCAAAACTTCACCATTGCTTTTGCTTTACTATATTTTGTCTGTTTAGATGTCTGTCAATAATACTTCAAGTGTCTTAAAGGCGAGAATTTTATTTTTCATATTTTATGACCTAGCTTAGGTTGAGCTTCATTATAAGCTCTAAAAGAGATTTCTTATGGCATTTTTTTTTTATTTTTTTAAAGATTTTTTTTAAACTACCCACTTCTTTTTTTAATTTTTTTTTTTATTTATTTATGATAGTCATAGAGAGAGAGAGGCAGAGACACAGGCAGAGGGAGAAGCAGGCTCCATGCACCGGGAGCCCGACGTGGGATTCGATCCCGGGTCTCCAGGATCGCGCCCTGGGCCAAAGGCAGGCGCCAAACCGCTGCGCCACCCAGGGATCCCAGATTTTATTTATTTATTCATGATACTCACAGAGAGAGAGAGAGAGAGGCAGAGACACAGGCAGAGGGAGAGGCAGGCCCCAGGCAGGTAGCCCGATGTGGGATTCAATCCCGGGTCTCCAGAATCACGCCCTGGGCCAAAGGCAGGCGCTAAACCACTGCGCCACCCAGGGATCCCTCTTATGGCATTTTTAATGATTAAATCACCTTGGGGATTAGTCCAGGAAAACAGAGCCCATCCTATATATGAGGAATTTTCTATGGAATACTATAATAGAGTTATATTTCCTTGAAAAGAGGTAAAACTATCCTGTGTATATTTAGGGTTAAGTAGTTCTTAGCCCCGTTCACTCTAATTCAGAATACAAGACAGAGGTTGATGTGCCAATGCTTATATGATCTGGGGGGCAGAACATGAAAGTAAAACACAGGGAGAGAAAGCCAATACAAGGATGTGTTATTGAGTCATCTCCTGTACAGATGGTTTCTGGACAATTCCACAAGAATTCTGAGGATGCTTATGAAATATGTCCACTTGAAGGATGAAAGGGTAAAGAATTTATCCATAGGCTCCTGATCAAGGATGGTCCTTGAGCTCTGATAACCCTAACTTTTAAATTGCATATATATTAATATTGAGTGATTCTAATTGGTCATCCCAGTGCAGGAAATAAGATATAAAAGATATTAGCAAAAGTGATGTTAAAGGTTGCACCTGCACAAGGCTGGCTGCTATGCTACAGTTAGAAACATGTGCAGATATAGTTGCTAATAAGAAGTATTTAAAATTACATACAAGCGGGGCTGATAATGATAGTAAATATGTTTGGCTTTAAAATAAATCAATCAGATTTAATTTTATGGCTAGTGAGTCCTGGCTAGAGGAAATATTACACATATTAGTAAATTATATCAACAAGTTTGTGAGTCAACAATCATTTTTCATTGACTCAGTCTTAATAGTGATTAAGCCAAAGAAAGATAGCATCCTGAGAGAGACTGTTGTAGTGGGTATCAGAGCCTATAATAGTACCAGGCACATGGATACTATCAATAGGTATTTGTGAAGTAAATGTTATCAAAAAGTCCCTGAGTCATATAAAATAGATTTAAAGAAGGCGGACCAGTCAAGAGAAAGGAGGCTGAAGCTCATTTAGGAGATTGGTAACTATAGCAGTGGTTCAAATTTTGCTGGTTTGCAGTTTGTTTTGAGATTCAATTGATCCCAGTGTCTCATTCTGTAAGAAGAAACAAGGAAACCAAAGAAAGCATCAAATAGAAGTCCAGTTCTAGTCTAAAATGATCAGTAAAAACACCAAATCCATTGAGAGGAGGAAGTTTTGAACATTGTAAGCAGTGAGAGAATAGAAAAGATGATTAGTACCACTTCTCTTTTATACTTAAAGAAAAATCCAAAACATTCAAAAAAGGGGCATATTTCCCTTTTCTTTAATCTCTAGAATTAAATGTCAACCCAATTGAACTATGTAATGTGATGAGAGAAGATTCAAATAAGTGCATATTTACTTTCTCACTTTGTCCTAGAAGACATTCAAATTTGTGAGTAGTTGTCTTTCTGTTTTTATGTTATTATGGTATATATTATTTATTTTAATCTTCCCTGAATACTTTCTGGAAGAAATTAGTATCTAACTATAACCAGAATGGACACTTATCAAAAGTTTCTTTGAACCAAATTGAATACACCATGGTATGCATGAAATTAAAGGCCAAGCTAACATTTCTAGCCTGTATATTTCAAAGGACATGATAAACAAAATTTGGATTAATTGAGGAAATATTAATGGAGTAAGTGGTACTTAAATTGAGCTTTCATAAAGCTCAAATTTGATTAGGTAAAAAAAGGGGCAGGGAAAAGAAGAAAGAAAGAAAGAAAGAAAGAAAGAAAGAAAGAAAGAAAGAAAGAAAGAAAGAAAGAAAGAAAGAAAAGAAAGAAAGAAAGAAAGAAAGAAAGAAAGAAAGAAAGAAAGAAAGAAAGAGAAAGGAGTAGAACTTCCTACAATGTCATCTAGAAATTTGATGTTGAAATACCTAGTCTTCTTCCCTGATGAAAATGGAAGCCAATGGAGGGTTGAAGCAGAGTGATATGATCAGACTTCCCTTTGGAAAGGATGTGCTGCGTTGATCACAGACTGTAGCAGGGCAATCAAGAAAGCAGGGAAATTCTTTAGGAGATTATTCCACCAATCTTGTTGAGAGTTGAGCATGGCTTGCCTAAGAGTATCAATAGTGGAGGTGGTTAGAAGTGGACTGATTGGAGATAAATTCTGTAGGTGGAGCCAATGGTACACCTGATAAATTCGATTTGGGAGTGAGAGAGAGAGATAAAGAAAGAAAGAGAGAGAAAGAGAAAGAGAGAAATCCCAAACAGCTGAAATCATGTTACCATTTGCTGAGACAAGGAACACTGAGGGGAAAACAAATATGCTGGAGACTAAGTGGAACTTAGTTGGGGACATGGTAAGTTTAAAATGCATTTTAGACATACAGGTAGAGGTGTGGAGAGGCAGCCAGATATCCATATGGAGATGCTGAAAAGACTGCAGAGTGAGGCTTTCCCTTTCTGGATTGTAAAACCTCTACAAAGGACTTCAGAATATGATATACTACTATTTGGGTCAGCTATTTTGAAGAATATGATATTCTGTTTCACTGTAAAATAAGTAGTATATCATAATAAATGTCAATTAGAACAAGTGAACCACAATAAACAGTTTTGGTTTTCAGAAATTTTGAACCATTTTTTCAAACAGTTAGAAATTAACTTATCGTCCCCCTCCAGACTCCAAAGTCTGCTTTTAATTTACAAAAGCCTCTTTCATAGTATCAGTCATTGAGTTATTTCTAAGTCTCCTTCTAAATGTTCATATTCCATTTTAGGATTCCAGGACGTGTCTCCAGAACTATTTTTTGAGAAAAATTCTAACAACTTATTGTCACTCACTCAATTTTGAAGTCTTAAAAAAGCCAAAATTGTCATCAACATCAATAATTTATTGGGGACCTTCAAAGGCAAAGCTCTCCACTGGGCACTGAGCCTGCAATCTGGCATGAGACCTGCATGTATTTGCATGATCTTTCTAATTACTTTGCAAGCTTTCATGAAGTCAGAGATCAGGCCTGAGATTCCTGACAGTATCGGGGCCTCACATATTCATTCACATTTGTGCCCCCTCGGATAATGATGTAATTTGAATGACATTTCTTTGAATTCAATAAACACTTACTGTAATTCCTTTTCTATCCTAAAACTTCTGTTCTATGGAACTTTGCTGCCCTTCTTTGGGGAATAACCTGGAAATTCTTCTTCCTGTATTCCTTTCCAAACCCACTGACACCACCCCAGCATTCTCTTACCCCTGGCCATTCTGGTTTGACACTCTGGTGAACAGTCCACTTATTGTGACTCGGGCCTTTTGGCACCACCTCTCAGATTCCTCAGCAACATCCTCTGGACTCCTGACACAGATCTACCTCCAAGAGCCTCCAGCAAATACTACTTCTAGCAGTACCTCAATTTCCCTTCTTATTTTAGCAAATTCCAGCATTCATCTGAGGCACTCTTGCTGTTTCCTGACTCTGGCTGTTTAGGTCACATGAGGATAAGTAACAACGTATCAGAACGAAGCACCTTTTTCCTGAAAGTAGAATGCAGTTGAACAACATCCTCCTTCACCAGACGGCTTCCCTTAAATATTGCTTTTGAAATTTTCTCCCTTGTTCATAAGAACCTCTGAACATTAACCTCTAAAATACAATGATTGATGGTAACACAGAGATAAAAACCATGTTCTTTCCTGCTAAATTTTCCTTTTAACTTCCTATCTCCTGAAAATGAGATATGGGTCTGCAAATTATCTGTCACGCTCTCATCAAATTTATAGTTTCTCCTGCAGGGCCAGTTACAGACATGTAGTGGCCATAGGTGGCCTCTTATCTGGGCTGCTAATTACTCTCCTGGCAGAGGCTTAAGAATTTTAAAGCTAAATCTGAGGAAAGCACACATGGAAAATAGATGTTTTGTTTTCAGTCTCTTCTGCTTTATCTCAACTCCAAGGTAAAAATGTCAACACAGAGTAAGGAGGAGAAGACCAGGCATAGAGCAGGACTGACTCTTAGACACTTTGGGACTACTAAAGCAGTTTCCAGGCAGATACGACCAGAACATGGGCCACTGACTCACATACCTTGGCCAGATTATTACATGCAGAAAGGACAGCACTGGAGGCTTTCCGACCTTCCTAAAGCTGAGACAGCCCTGAAAAAGGATTAAAATCAAATCGCCAGACTTCTCTGGAGCTAAAGAAGCTTCAAGAGAAAACAGGCAAACACAGACTGTCTGAGCTTGAGGCAGCCCTGGGCCCTGGGATCATCAAGCTTCCTCTAGCACAGCTATTTACGTACATTTTCAGGCCTATAATCTGGCACAGGGGGGTATGCTTTTTGTCTGCCATCACCCCTAGACAGGTCCCTTTTAAAAATCTATCTAAATAGAAACAGACAGTTAAGATGCTTCTTTGACTTTGTAGACCAGTGGTTCCCAATTTCCAGTGTGTTAGGATCCCTTAGAGGACATTAAAACCCAGATTGCTGGACTCCACCCATAGGTTCAGAAGGTCTGGATCACAGCCCAAGGATTTGTGCTTCCACTGAGTTCCCAGGTGATGCTGACACTGATGGCCAGGGGCCTGCCCTCTCTGTGGTACCTCCTTTCTTCACAGCTATGCAAGGAGATGGCTTCTCCCACCCATTCTGGAGGTGGTTATAGAATTGTCCCATATCCAAACACCAAGAATAGAGAAGGATCTAACAGGGGATGTTAGTATTTTCCTTTCTGTAACTTGCTGGGTATATACCCTTCTGGCTGAAACTAAATTTTATTCCTAGTATGTAGGACTCCATCTTAAGGAGATGAAAAATCCAACTCGGATTCCTCTTGAGCTCCAGATGCTATATACTTAGCCTGACTCAGAGAATTGCCTGGTCAGGGGCATCTGGCTCAGCAGCAGCTGTGAGAGGTCTTTTTACTGAGCTGATCTCTAACAGGTTGAAAAGTGGGATCGTGTGGGAGCCAAAACACCCTTTTGGAAAACTGCCAAAAAACTTTCGTTCCTTCCTTAGCCATTCCTTCCTTTAATCAGAGACCCCTTACTCACAGTACTAAAACAGAAGGCTGCCTCACATACGCACCTGACAGAGGACCACCCCCTCTTTCCCATATCCCCTGGAAGCATCTGTCAGATTGTGGAGTTCTTCTGTGTAGAGCCTCTCTCTCTCTCTCTCTCTCTCTCTCCAGACATTTTTATGCTATAGCGCTGGAAGAGACTATGTGTCTTGCTGCCTTAGTCAGACAATTTATGTTCTTTTCTTTGCTTTTTTCCATTTCACAAAATTTGGAATAACTGGAATTCAGTTGTGGTAACTAGTAGAATAATGAGGCATAGTGAAATTCCCAAATTATGAGTGCCATTCCTTTGTACCTGAGACAGGTAATGTTTTAGCAAGGTTCTATCTGCTTACAGCTGGTAATGGAAGAAATGTTGCCAGCAATACGCAGTATCAGGAACTGAGCAGTTGTTATTAGGGGTGGAACCAGCATGAAGGAATGAACCAAGGGCAGCCTCATGGCAATCCTTCTTGATAAATTTGTACATTTTCGGAGGAGTACAGAAAGGAAGCCCCAGCAAATCCTACCAAGTTCCACCTACTTAGGAGGGATGGTGGATAGAGGACGACAGGGAAATCTGAGAAGATTCACTTAGAAATCTGAAACTACTGTGCACTGAGGTTACAGCCTAAGAAAGGTAAGGTAAGTTAGCTTGCTTCTACATCAAACATAAGGATGGCTCCAGGTAGGGATTTTATTTTTTTATTTTGTATTTTTAAAAATATTTTATATATTTATTCATGAGAGAGGCAGAGACCTAGGCAGAGGGAGAAGAGCCTGATGCAGGACTCGATTCCAAGACCCCTGGATCATGACCTGAGCCAAAGGCAGACACTCAACCACAGAGCCACCCAAGTGCCCCCAGGTGGGGATTTTGTGACTTGACTTCCCCATGAAGGTAACTCTGCATATTCCAATAAAGGACAGAAGAATACAAGACATTTAAGCATGCAAACAGGGCTCCCCTTTCCACCATGCTTGAATGTAGCTCTGATGTACCCATAACAGGCAAGAAACAGTTGCTAATTGGGTATGTCAGTCTTTTGTCTCTGAATTTGAGATCTTTTCTGTTTTAAGTTTGTTGTGGGACAGGAAGTTTGGCTTGTTTTTAGCATGACCCTGTGTGACAATACAGCCTTTGATTATAAATGGTTTTTTGAATATCTCAATATTGAATTGCCATATTTATTATTATTTGGACACCGTAATAAAGTTTTCTGATAAGCAAGTTGGTGATCTGGTAAACAAGGTTGGTTTAAAAAATGTTAAGTATGTGGGACCCCTGAAGAGATTATAATAGAAAAGATAAAGGCATTTTTTTATTATTTTGCCAATGCTTTTAAAATTCTTAAGAAGGACAACACTGAATACAAATGTCTGCATGATTGGAAAAGACAACAAAGCATAAAGATATTAGGATGATTCATCTTTTGGCATAACATTCTAGGAGAAGAAATATATTCAGCGATTTACTAGAGAATATAAATACTGCTTTGTGAAATTTTAGCTCCATTGTCTAGAATTTATTTTTTCTGATGTGCATATCGATTGATCTCTCAAAATGTTCATGGAATTTGTTGATAGTGAAATTTTTTTCTCTGTGCCTCTGCTTTGGGAAACTAAAACTTGTTGGTCTTGGTACCAAGACCTAGCTTGTATATAAGATTTTTCCAAGGAGTCTTAAGTATTTCTTAATTTAATTTATTGTTGTATGATTATCATATTTCAAATCATGTTAGTATTCCACAGATTTTATTTATTTTTCTGACTTTTATATGGTATGATTTAGATGCTCTAGAGTTTCTGGTTTCAAGTGAGAAAATAGATTATTATATTTAAAATTCTGAAGAAAATTAATTAAAAACCTCAAATGATTTCCTAAAAACACAGATTTATTGAAACATAGTATATCATGAGCAATGGTATTAAAACCCATTGAGTTTTCTTTCGGGGAATTTCATATCCTGTTTTGAGCACTAACGTTTATAATTGAAAAATATTACATATTTTAAGAATTTTGGTTTTTATTCTGAAATGTTATCAGAAAATTGAGAATTTAATGACACTTGGTATTCTTTGTTTTAATAGTAATAATATCTCCAGTCTGGCTTGATTCTAAATTTTTTTTTTTATATTAACAAGGCTAATTAACTCTTTGGCAGTTCTGGAACTAATTGATAGAAGATACTAATAGAGATAAATTAATATAATGATACTTTTGACATGATTTATGCATGCCATTCAGGAATTGTGACCCAATTATAAAAGTAATTAGCATAACAAATAAAGTAATTGCAATTTCAATTTTACTACAAAGTGTACCAGGGAGGCCCAGAATGTTACGCAAGTGAATAAATAAGAAGTTTTCAGATATAGATAATGATGTGAAATATAATTTTTCACTTTTGTTCCTGTTTCTTACATAAGATACTTACTTCATCTTGTGCTAGTATGGAAACAAAAATGGGGGAAAAATAAGAAGAGTCACTTAAATCAATCTTCCTCTATTATGACAACAAAATAAAGTCCACAGTGCTATTGCTATTACATTATTAGAAAAGGTATTTAAATAAGCAAGACTATATATTAGAATAATTTCAGTAATTGATCTTTTCGCATCATGTTTGGTATTCTTGATTGTATATATACGCACAAAACTGAGGAACTCGTGATTTTTGTCAAAGCAATTTCTATGATTATTTTATCCATAGAGGTAGCATTTAAATAAAAATCCTTTCTCAACCAAACTGTCATCATTTATCAAATAGCTTGAATAACATGTTTTTATCATGTGTCATTCTATCAACATCTTGTTTTAATGTCCTGAAATGTGTCTAGTTCCAAATTAGGACCAACAATTTGACTGCTTTAAAAGTGGAGGCAGCACCATAGAGCTACAAGAATTGGGGCTCTCAGTCAGATTGAGCAGGACTGGAACGCCACCTGTGCCACTTACTGGTCTTCTAACCTCAAGCAATTTACTCAATCCCTTTGAACTTTATTACGGGTCTGAAGAATAAGGCTAAAAAGTACCCACTTGTTTGTGGGGATCAGACATGTTTCTATATGCCTCACCTGGAGTTTGGTACACAGTTGAGGCTTTGTATCAACCACAGCTTCAAAATGCTGTGGAGCAAAGGATGCCTTCGCTTGCTCTTGAAGCAATCTCCAAATCCGTGCCTCAATGAACATATTTGTTTCATTACTACATATAGGCCATTGAATCCATCAATTTGGCTGAAGTCATTCACTAGGGAATTTGAACTGAACTGATCATCTGTTTTACTACTTTACAGACATAGGATGTTCGAATCTTAGTGGTTCTGCAAATGTCAGTTCTAAGTTGCTACATGGTTACCTCCCGTGCCCCACCTTTTTTCTGATCATTGCACTTTGAGAATGTAACAGGCTATTTGAATTTAATTTGAACTCTTTATGCCTCTAAAGTCTTTGTGTTAACTGTAATGAAAGTGATAGTGAAGAGGAGCCTTGGTTGTGAAAAATAAATAAAGGATAGAGTAAGTGTGGTATAACGGTAGGTTTACACATTAAATATACATAACGTTCATTCACAGACTCTTTCACCACTTCCATTATCATAGATCATGTTCTTCCAGAAATGAAGTACCTTATGTAGTACCTTAGTTTCGAAGGGCTATAATAATAAAACAACTGGTACAAATTTCTGGATTTTTGAGATTTACTAAAATAGGTATTTGAAATTTATATATTTATTTACAAAAATGATCATATTTTCATTTTAAGCAGGCATACTAATAAAATATGTAGTTAATGCAATATAGCAAATAAGATGTAAAAAAGCAGCAATTGGGGACCCCTGGGTGGCTCAGCAGTTGAGCGCCTGCCTTCGGCCCAGGGCGTGATCCTGGAGTCTCAGGATCGAGTCCCACATCAGGCTCCCTGGATGGAGCCTGCTTCTCCCACTGCCTGTGTCCCTGCCACCCCCCCACCCTGTGTCTCTCACGAATAAATAAATAAAATATTTAAAAAAGAAAAAGCAGCAATTGTTCTAAATTCTTATCCTTATTTTACTAAACTCAACGTTAACACTTCTTTTTATCATACAAATTTCTAATTTTTTACAAACAGGCTGCTACCTTTTTTTCTAAAATTCTGGAAAGATAAATATCAGATAAGTGTTTTAAAGAAATAAACTCCAGGGGATCCCTGGGTGGCTCAGTGGTTTAGTGCCTGCCTTTGGCCCAGGGTGTGATCCTGGAGTCCCAGAATCGACTCCCACATCGGGCTCCCTACATGGAGCCTGCTTCTCTCTCTGCCTTTGTCTCTGCCTCTCTCTCTCTCTCTCTCTGTCTCTCATGAATAAATAAATAAAATCTTAAAAAAAAAAGAAATAAACTCCATTTGCATGTTTAATGATTCTCATTACTATTGGTTATAAAACATTAAAGGTTAAATATTGTGCTAATTTTTAAGTCATTCTCAGAAATCACACATAATGTCACAGACTAAAGTTAGCCAATCAGTCAGAATCAGTCACACATATTCAAGTCTAAATTCAGATAAGAGTAGAAAGATGTGGGCAGCCTGGGTGGCTCAGCAGTTTAGCACTGCCTTCAACCCAGGGCGTGATCCTGGGGACCTGGGATCGAGTCCCACGTCGGGTTCCCTGCATGGAGCCTGCTTCTCCCTCTGCCTGTGTCTCTGACTCTCTCTCTCTCTCTCTCTCTCCCTCTCTCCCTCTCTCTGTTATTCTGTTTCATGAATAAATAAATAAAATCTAAAAAAAAAAAAGAGTAGAAAGATGTAATGACAATTCATGACTTTGGAGAAAAGAGAACGGCTGGCTATCTAAATGGCTGTCTCTTATTTAGAGCAGTATACTCCTCTATAAAACGTATGAATATTCTTACAACTTCAATTCCTTTGCATTCCCAATATCTATCCAAACTGGCCCCTAGATCCTTTCTTTAAAAAAAAAAAAAAAAAAAAGATTTTATTTATTCATGAAAGACACAAAGAGAGACAGGCAGAGACATAGGCAGAGGAAGAAGCAGGCTTCCTGTGGGGAGTCTGAGGTGGGACTCGATCCCAGGACCCAGGAATAACGCCCTGAGCTGAAAGCAAACACTGAACCACTGAGCCACCCCAGACATCCTTGGCCCCTAGATCCTTATACTTTATGCCTGTTTTAAAACTGTCTGTGATATGGAGCCATTTTATAGAGAAGGTATTTATGTCCTCTCCAATTTTCTTTCTCTTCTTAACTGGAAATCTTGTGTTTTATTTTTGCCACGAAGCAGACATAGCACCGGCCAACAGTGACACACACGGAGTTTCAGAAGAAAGCCCCAAATGCACCCTATTTTTATGAGCTCATTTTTAAAATAAACAAAGGTTTGGTTGGTTCCAGGGGACTTCATTCAGATAGTGAAAGAAAAGGGAAGTAGAAACAAATGAAATAAAGCTGATGAAAGAAATTGAGAAATAAGCAAATTCACTCTCCTTTGCATGTTACACATAATCCTTACTGTTTTATGGGGATTTTTTTAGCTTGTTCTAAAAGTTAATTTAAAGACATTAGTCATCCTTCAAAACAGTCCTGACAGTAAGCATCGTATTGCTCCATGTCTGTCCCTGCTATCTGTGCGTACTCACCAACTGGTGGGTACAGTCAGAGCTCACTGGCTTGTATAAGTGGCTCTGCTTGCTTCTAACATTTATGTTTATTTTCACAATTTGTTTTTTTTTGTTTTTGTTTTTGTTTTTTTTTTAATTTTTTTTATTTATTTATGATAGTCACACACAGAGAGAGAGAGAGGCAGAGACAAAGGCAGAGGGAGAAGCAGGCTCCATGCACCGGAGCCTGATGTGGGACTCGATCCCGGGTCTCCAGGATCGCGCCCTGGGCCAAAGGCAGGCGCCAAACCGCTGCGCCACCCAGGGATCCCTTATTTTCACAATTTGAATGTGAAGTTTCCCCAAAGTCTGGCCTGTAACATCTTTTTTATTGTTGTCAAACTACCATCTATTTTTTTCCTTGTAATTGTTGGAAAGATTATGTATAGATTCTGATTTTGCGCTACAATAAGTATTTTTCTTTAAATATTTTATTTATTTATTCATGAGAGACACACAGAGAGAGAGGCAGAGACACAGGCAGAGGGAGAACCAGGTTCCCCCCAAGGAGCCTGATGTGGGACTCAATCCCAGAACCCAGGGATCACGACCTAAGCCAAAGGCAGATACTCAACCACTGAGCCACTCGGGTGTCTCTATAATAAAGATTTAAAAGCTATTGGGAGATATATTTTCTTTCTGAGATTGAGACTTCTTTCCAGGCTGATCAAATTTGTCATTTTGATCTCTACCCATGTTTTAGACTTGTATATGTCACAATTTTTTGCTTCTTTGCTTCTCTTTCTGTTTAGTATCAATAGAGGCAACGCATAACAGTGTTATTGCCCCTTTGTATCACCCTTTTTCCAAGCACTTTGAGAAATCAATACTCCCAGCTGCAGTGGGGTCTTTGTTTCTCTCACAGGAATCAATCTGAAGCTCCTTACCATCTAATGGAGCCTGACTACTGGTTCCATTTCTAAAATTTCAAGAGTGAGGAGGACTAATCCTAAGCCATAATTTTGTCTAAATCTTATAAATAGCCTCTAAAACAAAAACCAATCTGCCAAACAGTATTCCAAATGACATATGTAAAATCATTTGACAACAGTCAACTAAGTGAGCCCGTAGCCCAGGGGTCTGAGAGTCCAGAGCTCTCAGGGTTCTCACTATCATCAAATTCAATTATAAGACATTTGATTTCTTTCTGTTCAATGTGACTGTACTAAAAAGCTTTTTTAGGTTGAAAGTCAGTGCTAAATTTCCGTAGCCACCCTTGGTATTCAGTCCACCTTGCTGGCAGCTGGCTACAGTGAGTCTATAAGCAGTGAAATCTCTAGGAGTATCTTTGCACATATGAGTGGCACAAAATATTTTGTTTCTCCTAAAAATTCAATGGAAATATAAGTTTGCTTCTCAATTTGTAAAAAATAAACAAGATTTGAAAAATAATTTCATGAATCTATTATGAAATTCCATTAGCCAGAAAATTCTGTGAATATGTCTATACTCTGAAACTTACTTTTTAAATTTCCAAATTAATATGCTAGTGCAAATTGATTTAATTCAACACTGCTTATTTCTGACTTAAACTCCCTCTAGCACAGTGATTCTATGTACCGGATATAATAGTCAACTGAGTTAAATTTCAAACCTAAAGTAAACTACTTAAAGGGAAGGAATTCTCTGGAAGCCCAGCATTGATTTAAATTAACTTAAAATGTTAATGTAATAAGAAATAAACCCTACTATTAAATTTAAACACCTTAGGCAATTCTTAGCTGTAAAATTTTTAAATAGTAAATTAAATAAAATCAAAATTATAAAGTAATAAAAATTTAAATTTTCAGCAATAATTCAACACAGTTATAGATACAGGTTTGGCTGAAACCACGCTATGGATGTAAATATGATGCTGACAATTACAGCATGCTTCTGCTATTATGCATGTCCTCACATGTCCTTCTACTTTTCTCCATTTGAGCTATTGAGAAATTTTTCCTTGAGTAAACTAAGACATATTTTAGCCTTTACTTAGCTCTAACACGTCATGGAAGTATTAGGTTCAGCTGTTTTTCTTCTAAATGACTTGCAACTAAGTGGCACCGGTAAATCTTAAACACCTGTGGGAACTGAAATCACCCAGGGATGATTCAGGGATCAGATGGTCATCCATATGATCCAGAAAATGCTTACAGTTTCTGATTCATCTTTGAAATGAAAATACAAAATTAATTTCTAGTTCTTAAAGAGAATGTGAGGATCCAAAAATAAAATTTAGTTTGAAAAACCCTAGATTGGTCTAAGAAACTTTGTTGGCTGTCATATTTCTCCCCTTAAGTATCACATATGATTTCAGGGGTGGCACCCAGTTGTGACTCTAGACAGAGCAATTCCACTTTTGGAAAGTACTGGTGCCAATTATCCATTTGTCTATTCAAAACATTATTGAGTACATGATACATGTGTTAATGTTGCTCTATATTTGGAAAAACAAATGAGACAACACGACAGACTCAGTCTAATTTTTACATGGAACCCACTTTCTAAAAAGAAGATAAAAGCTCAATAACTAAATGGCTATTACGATCAGTAATAACTATTGATTGTCACAATCAAGTAACTATTGATTTGTCACAATTTTTTTAAGTACTCTAAGAAGAAGTCCTAGCACTAAGTCACTTGATATAACTGGGTGACTTAACCTAGTCAGGAGATTATGAAGACAAGACAGAAGAGAAACCGGCTGACCAGGGAGGGCAGCTGTATACTCTCTCTGCAGAAGCTCCACTGTCATGAATGGCACCAATGCAGTCACCTCAAACCCTCTATCTGGAAGGCACGATTGCTCAGTGAATGGAGGCAGGTAGGTCATCAAGCTCATGTTACTTGTCCTCAACAATGAAAAGCATCTTTCTCAACTCTTTGGGGAAGCAGAAACCCATCCTAGAGTTGGGTAAAAGGGACCTGAAGTGACAGTGCCCCCCTGAGATGATAATTCACCTTGAAGTAAAACTCCATCACTTCAAGTAGTGGTTTGCATCTCTTCCTTAGAGCTCTAGAAGACCCTACTGATACACTAAGGTGCCCACCTGGTTGGACTAGAAGAATTGGCTCAGCAAGTGATAGATATATTAATTCAAGCTCATTTCAGAGCCCTATTCATAGCTGAGAAAGACAGATAGAACATTGCGCTAGTCCATTCAAGCTGCTCTAACAAAATACCACTAACTGATGGTTTATAAACAGCAGAAATGTACTTCTTACAATTATGGAGGTTCTGCCTACCAGGTCATCTTGCCCAATCTCTTATTCCACACAGATTCTCCACCAGAGTTATTTAGCATCTGCTTGCATGTCAAGCAATCAAGCAGTCGCACTTGCCGGAAGTCAGACCTTCTCATTTTTCTACTACTCCAGTTTTCCCAACTGTCCTTAAGTTGAATTAAAGCCTGTGTGTCCTTTAGTTTAGTGCCAGGACTGCTTTTTTGGAGTGACAAAAATAAGTATATTTTTTCTTCCATGGGACTTCCTTTCAAATATGCATAGCTCCATTTATTCTTTTCCAATATAAACTCCCTAAATCCACCTATTTTCTTGAACTATTGAGCTGAGGAAAATTTTATATTTCTCCTGTGTTGGACAACTTGGTATTTAGACCCAAGGGCAATTTTTAATGGAGGTTCAAAATTTAAAAAAAATAAATAAAATCATGCATTTTTGAGACTAGATATAGTAAATTTGTATTGACATGTAGAAAAAAATGAATGTCTTTTATATAAACTTATACTTTAAAATAAAGGTATAAAAGGGCTTTCTTTGATTATCTGTTAAATATCTAGATTATTTTCTAGAATTTCTGAACTCTCCACTATTTCTAAATTACTAGATAACTCTCACTTAAAATTTCTGCTTTGCATTGTCAAATATTTCTCAAGGGCATCATTTTTTCTTCTGGTTTTATTTTGCTGAATTAAAGCTGCTAGAAAGTGATTTGATTTCATATCTTTATGAAGTCTCAGTGTGCTAACTGAAGAGTTGCAATAGAGAATTCGGGTTCCTTCATCCCAAGCAGAAACATTTACCCTGGCTAGTGTTCTTTTCAGTCACCTATTAATCGTCTAGTGACTAGAAAACTGGCTCATTGATATAAGAATAATTGACTAAAAAATTAGTGTAAGATGTTTTTCATTAATAATAAAAATGAGTAAAGTAGATCCAGTACAATGAACACTCTTAGGCCAGTTTTTGAATCACAGTTATTCAAGTATTTATTACATTCAGCCCATGAGACGGCATCCTAGATGAAGTCTCATTTTTTCTTTAGTTAGTACCACGGTTCCTTGCACAAGGTAGGCATTCAAAAAATATTGATTAAATTTAACCAAGTTGCTGTAACAACAGCTGCTCATGGACTTAGCTCAGCAGGGAAATCTGGTACAGAAGAGAAAAAAAATCTATAACCACTGAGATAATAACAGAACGGTTGACATTAATCTTCTGTTTAACAAGTATTTCCTAAAACTGAAATTAAGATTTTGGAAATCAAGGAAGAGGATATCTAATTCGGGCAGCTTTGATTCTTGTCTGACTTGATCCATTCTAAAAAGAGAAAGTAAAAAATATCTCCATGAAGTTTTCTTTTCTTTCTTTTTTTTTTTTTTTTGACTTTGAAGGCATAAAATCATTTAGTAAACATTAAGGAATATACATATTTTGATGGACAAACAGGATTATAAACTTTTGAGTTTGTTATTTTATTATATAAATATATACTACTTAGTAGCCAGGAAGCAAATAGGGAAGTCTACTTTTGTTTGATTTATTTGCAAAGAAAATTAATCATACTTTGGTTCTCAAGGCTTTTTATATCTTGTGATAACTAATCACCCTGAGTATTGTGAGATATCTTCCTTCACAGTTAGAATTATTCATTCTACATGCAAAAATAAGTCTTTAAACAAATGACGAATAAATCAACATAAATTATAGTGATATAGTAACCCATACCATAAATAATAGATGTATTTTGTTTTATTCCCTTCATTAACATTTTATTAAAACTTAATTTTTTAAAAACAATTTAAAGTTCACAGCTAAACTGAGTGGAAGGGACAGATATTTCTCATAAACCCTGCCCACATAAGTGTGCAGCCTCCCCCAATGATCAGCATTCTCCAAAAAAGTGACACATTTGTTAAAATTGATGAACTAGGATCGGTACATCATATTCACCCAAAGTCTATAGTTTACTTTGGGGTTCACTCTTGGCATCGTCCATGAGTTTGAACAAATGTATGATGACATGTACCCCTCATTATGTTAGCATACAAAAGCTTTAACTGAGTTGACATCCTCTGTGGTTTGCCTATTCACCTCTTCCAGTCTATCCCACCCCGGGCAACCACTGATCTTTTTGTTGTCTCCATAGTATTGTCTTTTCCAGAACATCATATAGTTGGAATTATATAGTGTTTAATCTTTCAGATTGGCTCCGTTCACTTTGTTATGTGCATTCAAGTTTTGTCCGTGCCTTTTGATGGCTTACTAGCTCATTTCTGTTTAACACTAAATCATATCCCGTTGTCTGGATGTACCATAGTTTATTCATCCATTCACCTACTAAAGAACATCTTGGTTGCTTCCAAATTTTGGCAATTATTAAAAAAGTTCCTATAAACATTCATGTGCAAGTTTATGTGTGAACATAAATTTTCAACTCATCTGGGTAAATACCAAAGAGCACAATTGCTGGATTGAATTATAAGACTGTTTAGTTTTATAAGAAAGCACCAAACTATCTTTCAAAGTGGCTGTAACAATTTTGCATTGCCAACAGCAATGAATGACAGTTCCTGTTGCTCCACATCCTTGTCACTATTTGGTGCTCAGTGTTTCAGATTTGAGCCCTTTTTAATTTATTGTTGTTTCAATTTGCATTCCCTTAGTAATATCTGCTCTGGAGCATATTTCATATGCTGATTTGCCATCTGTATATCTTCTTTAGTGAGACGTCTTTTAAGGTCTTTGGTCCATTTTTAAATTTGTTGTTTGTGTTTTTATTGCTAAGATTTAATAGTTCTTTGTGTACTTTGGGTAATAGTTCTTTATTAGATATGTCTTGGCAAATATTTGCTCCTGGTCTGTGGCTTGTTTTCTCTGGCCCTTGACATTGTCTTACACAGAGAAGTTTTTAATTTTAAGGAATTCCTGCTATCAATTACTTCTTTCATGGATCCTATTTTGGTGTTGTACCTAAAAAGGCATCATTTACCCAAGGACATCTAGGTTTTCTTTTTTGTTATCTTCTAGGAGTTTTAGTTTTTCACCTTACATTTAGATCTGTGATCCATTTTGAGTTAATTTTTGTGAAGAGTGTAAAGTCTATGTCTAGATTTGTTCTTCTGCATGTAGATGTCTAGTTGTTCCAGTATCATTTGTGGAAAAGATTGGTTTTGCTCCATTTTACTACCTTTCCTCCTTTGTCAAAGATCAGTTAACTATACTCCTGTGGTCTATTTCTAGGTTCTCCATTCTCTTCCATTGTTCTATTTTTTCTGTTACCAATTATTGTGATTAATTTAGATTTATGTTAAGTCTTAAGTGGATTACTGTAAGTCCTCCAACTTTATTTTTCTTTTTCAATATTGTGTTGGCCACTCTGTCTTTTGCCTCTTCCATATAAATTTTAGAATCAGTTTATAAATACCTACAAAATAACCTTCTGGGATTTTGACTGGGACTGCAACTGAATGTATAGATCTAGTTGGGAAGAACTGACATCTTGATAATATTGAGTCTTCCCGTTCCTGAATGTAGAATACCTCTCCATTTATTCAGTTCTTTGATTTCATTCATTAGAGTTTTGCAGTTTTCCTCATATAGATCTTACACATATTTTGTTAAATTTATTTATTTATTTTCAAGATTTATTTATTTATTTATGGCAGACACAGAGAGAGAGAGATAGAGAGAGAGAGGCAGAGACATAGGCAGAGGGTAAAGCAGGCTCCTCACAGGGAGCCTGATGCGGCACTAGACCCCAGATCCCAGGATCACACTCTGAGCCAAAGGCAGATGCTCAACAGCTGAGCTACCCAGGGATCCTTATTTTGTTGGATTTATAGCTAAGTATTTCATTTTGGGGGGTAAACATTTAAATGGTATTGTATATTTAATTTCAAATTTCACTTATTTATTGCTGTTCTTTAGGAAAGCAGTTGACATTTGTATACTAATCAGTACCCTGCAACCTTGCTATAATTGCTTATTAGTTTCAGGAGATTTTGTCAATCGCTTCACATATTTTACATAGACAGTCATGTTGTCTATGAACAAAGTTTTATTTCTTCCTTCCCAATCTGTATACCATTTATTTCCTTTTCTTATGCACTAGCTAGAACTTTCAGTACAGTGTTGAAAAAGATTGATAGAAATCATCCCTTCCTTGTACCTGATCTTAGTGGGAAAGATTTGAGTTTCTCATTATGCTGTGTATGATTTTAGTTGTAAGTTTCTGTAATACTCTTTCTCAAGTTGAAGATGTTCCCCTCTATTCCTACTTTATTGAGAGTTTTCGTGAGGAATGGATTTTGGATTTTATCAAATGCTTTTCTGAATCCTTTGATTTGATCCTGTGATTTTTATTTTTTACTCTGCTGTTGTGATAAATTATGTTGATTGATTTTTAAAGGTTGGATCAGCCTTGCATACATGGGATAGACCTCACCTGGTTATGATTTATAATTCTTTGATATATTGTTGGATTCAACTTACTAATATATTGTCGGGGATTTTGCATCTATAGCCATAAGAAATATTGGTCTGTAGTTCTCTTTTCCTATTATTTTTGTCTGGTTTTGGTATTAGGGTAAGTTGTCTCATAGAATGAGTTAATAAGTATTCCCTCTGCTTCTATCCTCTGAAAGAGATTGTAGAGAATTGGTATCATTTCTTCCTTAAATATCTAATAGAATTCACCAGTGATCTTATCTGAGTGTGGTACTCTTTTCTTGGGAGGCTTAATTATTGATTCCATTTCTTTAATAAATACAGGCTTATTCATATTATCTATTTATTCTTGTGTGAATTTTGGTAAATTACATTTTTCAAGGAACTGGTCCATTTTATCTAGGTTATCAAATTTGTGGACATAGAGTTATCATAGCATTCCTTTATTAATATCCAATGATCTGTAATGATGTCTTTTCTTTTATTTCTAATTTAGTAATAAGTTGTGCCCTTTCTCCTTTTTTCTTAGCCTGTCTAGAGGCTTATTTGGGCAAGATGGCAAGATGATAAAATAATAGTAAAGATAAAAAGTGGCATTTTCTTGTTCCAAGTTTAAGCCACTTTAAAAAGGCAAAAATCATATTAAAGCCAAGAAAAACACTAATGAGTTATTTGTTCTAAATTTGTTTCTATTTGTATGCAATCCAAAGTATAATTTGGGATAAACCTACCCAAGAAGAACATACACAAGCAATTTTTATTTCAAATATACATCAGGGAAATGCAATTTGTGTCTTTGTGATGATTTTCTGGTCATCTCATGAGAGGCAAACTCAGTGCCTTGTGAATCCTGCTACCAACACAAAGTCTAGCATGGTGACTCCGAAGTCCAAATTTTATTTTTTTTAAAGATTTAATTTATTTACTCATGAGAGACACACAGAGAGAGGCAGAGACATAGGCAGTGGGAGAAGCAGACTCCCTGCGGGGAGCCTGACATGGAACTCCATCCCAGGCCCCGGGATCACGTCCTGAACTGAAGGCAAATGCTCAACCACTGAACCACCAAGGCATCCCTGAAGTCCAAATTTTCCTTTTCATATGCATATCCTTCTCTAAAGAACTACAGTGAAGTTACTTGGTTGGAAACATTTCAAACTTTTTGATAACTCTGAGTATCCCTTCATTCTAGCTTAAACAGCAATGTGTGTTCAGATAGGACCAGAGCAGACAAAGTAACATTGACCAATTCACGTTTACTGGTTATATATCAGGTTAATGAGAAAATGACAGGATAATATTATGGAAAATTCAGCTCACCATGACCGGCACATGCCACATAGCCACATCATTCCATCCCTTCTCAGCCTCCTCCCATACCTACCTCTTTCCATTATTGGCAGCAAACCAAGAAAGAGTGCCTACTTTGAAGCAAGACTTCTTGGTTAAAATCCCTGTTCTATAATCCCTCATATTGTCAGGATTAAGTGAGTTAAAGCATATAAAGTGCTTAGAAAAATACCTGATAAGGAACACACTTGATAAAAATCAATGATTATGGGGTGTCTGGGTAGCTCAGTGGTTGAGCATCTGCCTTTGGCGCAGATTGTGATCCAGGACTCCCTGCAGGGAGCCTGCTTCTCCCTCTGCCTATGTCTCTGCCTTTCTCTCTGTGTGTGTCTCTCATGAATAAATAAATAAAATCTTTTTTAAAAAATCAATGGTTATTCCCAATTTTAATAAGTAAAGTGCTTTATACACGTGTTACTATCTTATTCAACCATTCAATCATTACATGTGTTCCATGCATTGTTTTTGGTGCTGGAATTAGAGCAGCAAACAGACAAGATTCCTGGCCTCATGCAGCTGGTATTCTAGCAGCAGGAGACAGAGGAAGCATGCAGTGAAAGAAATAATAAGTGTGAAATTTAGAGGAAATAGGTAAGGAGAGAGTGATGAAGTTGGGATCATGAAAGGCTTTTCTGATGAGGTGACATTTGAAATGAAGGAGTAGGCCATGCAAGGTATACCATCTATCAGGGGAAATAGCAAGTGCCATAGAGCAAGACTGAAATGCATTTCACCTGTTGGAGGAAAAGCCAGAAGGCCAGTGTGATTGCTGGTCAGGAGCAAAGGGAAATGACACAAATGATCTAAGAGAGAAAAGTGGAAAGGGCTGGTACTGTATTCAGAGGTAAGCAGGATTCTGTGCTTCTGACAAATGTAAGAAGGAAGCCTTGGCTGCAACAAACATCAGCCAGCTGCCTTTATTCAACAGTAAAGGAAAACTGCAGCTGGAGGTGAAGTAGCTGTAGAGAAAGATTGCTGTGTGCAGTCTTCCCTACCTGCTTCTCTGAAAGCTAGAGAATTCTGAGTAGGGAGTCAAGTAATTATTTCATGAATTCCTTTCAGGGAAGGTAATAAAATGGAGTGACTGGATCCAAAGGACAATCCTCCCTCACCCCATAATAGGTACTTTCCTGAAATATCCAGATAATTGGACATATTCACTGCTGCACAATACCTGTATATACAATTGAAAGTTGCCTTTCT
Source organism: Canis lupus baileyi (assembly GCF_048164855.1). Taxonomy (NCBI): domain Eukaryota; kingdom Metazoa; phylum Chordata; class Mammalia; order Carnivora; family Canidae; genus Canis; species Canis lupus. Next base: position 23,865,783 of record NC_132865.1, read on the forward strand.
TATTTCCATCTGTATTTCAAATCAAAATGGATTTACTAACATATCATAAATACCTCAATATTAGCTCCCTTGCAGGAGTGGACTATTCATTACACAGATGTGAATTTCACCTTAGCAATGATTTTTATTCCAATCTTTTGACATTACTAAATTGAACCCACATTTTTCTGGGTGAATCTATGGTAGAGAATTAGCTTTTACAACATAGCCTACTCCTTGAGCATCATATTAGATTATGTTTTTATAGACCTAAGTTCTAGGTATTCTCTCCATTATAAACATATAATATAGTCTAAGATCTACATCAGAAAGTCTCTAACTTTGCATGGTTTAAATGTGAATTGTACCCTCATCCTATAATACTTCTATGGTTAGTGGGCCTAGTGGATCATATTGAAACACGAATCTCCCAGGGCAGCAGCTTCTCTGCCACCAGCACATCCTCTCATGCATGCAGCAGGACATGACATAAAATGGATTCCATGGTGCTTTCTCAGAGGATGGACGAGGGCATAAGGCATGCAAGCTGCAGGAAGAAGGAATGGGCATCTGGCTAATCTTGTTACAAACAAATGGCAAATTATTTAAAAATGGTAATGCAATACTTTTTATTGTGTTGATAACAAAAGTCTAAAAAGTCTAGGTCACTAATTTTAAAACTCTGGGCAAGACCCTCATAAGGCTGAGACCTATATACCCTCATTTTGCACAAAATGGCTCCAGATCACCTGGTTCCAGGATATTATATATACCAGGGATCACTGAAAGTTGAGGCACTGATGTCAAAAGAAGTAGATGTCAAAAGGTGTAGAATAAGAACACTACTCTTCAGGCTTAGACATAATACCAAATGGTAACTGATGCATTTCATCAGATTCCCTCTCTAGGAATCTGTAGATAAGATTTAGTGAAAGGCAATTATCATAAAGGTGCCTTATCTTAGGTTGCTATAACAAAATATCATAGACCAGGTGCCAAGTAACATGGCATCAAATTTGTTTCTTGGTCAAGGCTCTCTTCCTGGTTTGAAGATGACCACCATCCCATTATGTGCTCACATGACTTCTTTGTGTGCATTTGGAGAGAGAGCACTCCTGTTTCTTCCTCTTCTAAGGGCATTCATTCCATCATAAGGGTACTGCCTCATGACCTCATCTAAACCTAATTACCTCCTAAACATCTTTGGAGGTCCAAGATTCAACATATGCATTTTGTGGGAGTGACAAATATTTATTCTATAACAGTAGAAACAGAGAGGCACAAGATGCCAGGAGGTATTAAAATCCAGGAGTAAGCAAAAAGTTGAAAGAGTACCTTCACACAGAAGCAGGTTTGGAGGAGTCAGGAGAGGAGAAGGGTGTCTTGCTTGGTCCCAACATTGGTGACTGGCCACTAGAGAAGCTGATATATTCAAAATAGTCATGAGAAATATTCCAGATGTCAATGAGACTGAACTATTCTGTTATTTCTTCCCAAATATCCTTATCTTAAACCCCCATTAGCTAAAGTAAATCTCACTAAGGTTTCTGATTCTTATCATGAAGGTCCATGACTAACACAACTAAAAAAATATTTTCCTTAAAACTATAATAGGAAAGGAATTATATAAATGGTCATATTAAAGACTCTGTTTTGCTTCCCACCTATCCCTATAAGTGTTTTCTTCAACAATATCTTCGTTTTAATTCTCAGCATATTTATCTAATGACCCCATTCATCTATTTATGAATACCTGTGTGTATGGATAGTGAAGTATTTAATCAATGAGATAACTTCAAGTCAAGACAATAGAGTAAATTTGTATTAAAAACCTGCTGCTTGCATACACGTGCACACACACAAAAACTGGTAGAGATAAAATACATTTTAAAACCTATTTTAAAAGATGTAACCATGCTCAATACAAGATAAAATACTATCATGAACTTAAATGGAAACAGAATAATGGTAGGCTAAAATCACCACAGCTAAAAGCTATTTAGCTCCTAGCACCAGAAAGAGGCAGAAGAGGTTGGAAAGGAAAGCAAAATATCCTATTCTTGAAACCAGGCTTACTGTGTGAGATGAGGCTGAATGAGATGCCCTTCTGGTGAGCTAATGCTGGTAATGAGCAAAATCACTGTAGGGTCTGTAGACCTAGAGATGACTTGAGGAAACAGAGATAGCCATCGGCAAGAAACCCATCCACACCATCTGCTGGCTGGAAGCCCTGAGGCTCCAATATAAGATTTTATACTATAGTAATATTATACTGGACACCCCAGAATGGGGTGGAAGATAGAAAGGGTGGATGAAATACCAGCAAATAGGCAGGAGTAAGAAAGAAGAAGTGAGGGGACTCCCATTCTAGATCAGTTTACAAAAACTTTAAAGTATAGGAGTAAAAGATATCCCATGAAAGATTGCCAAGCAACTGAAAATAAAATGGTAAGAATACATCCAGCCTAACAACAAAACAATGCCCCATCAAGACTTTAAATAAGCAAATTTAAGAATCTCAAAGAAAGAAAAAAAATTTTTTAAAGCATATATTACAGGAGTAATAAGGGTAAACTCTAAAAACATAGAGATATTTAATGCATTTTGTGGGACATTGGACATAAAGAGACAATTTGGTTACTTGAAATATCAAGAAATTAAAAGAGAATTGAGCTAAGAAAAATGAGGTTAAAAAATATCAATGAGACATAAGAAGATGTAGAGAATAGATGGAAAAGCTCTAGATGGGTGCCTGAAGGAGAGAAGAGAAGGAATACAGGAGAGCAAATAGTCAAAAACAAGAGTGGTTAAAAGGGAAGAGCCATGAGTCTCAGATGGAAAACATTAATTTTGATGGTCTTACGCTAAATGGTAGTTGAATATGAAGCAAAGAAAGAATTTAAGAGTTGCTGGAGATAAAGAAGGATTACTTATGAAGGAATATAACAATGACATGGAGAAACAACCACAAATGGAATGAACCCAAATCACTAGATAAACCATTATTCCAAGGGAAGGAAGCATCCAAGACATTTTCAGACACAAAAATGAAAATTTGCTACCTATGGAGTCTCTGAAGAAACTGTTAAATGGTTTATTACAGCAAGAAGAAAAGTAAATTATAAGAAAAGTGTGAGGGATCCCTGGGTGGATCAGCGGTTGAGCATCTGCCTTCCGCTCAGGGTGTGGTCCCTGAGTACGAGGATGGAGTCCCACATCAGGCTCCCCTCAAGGAGCCTGCTTCTCCCTCTACCTATGTCTCTGCCTCTCTCTGTCTCTCATGTATATATCAATAAAATCTTAAAAAAATAAAAACGTGAGTTTTAAGAAGTGATGTTTTTAAAAATGGTAACATCTCCTAATTTATTGAGATTTAAAGAAAATTATTTTAATAATGTCCTTATTGGGGGAAAAAATATGTGGGCTAGAGAAGATGGACATAAGGCATGCTTAGTCTTAAAGAAGAAAACTGGCTGGAAACAGGTGACTAAAGTTAGCAAACTAATAAAGAGTTGATAGCAAAATAAAGACAATTTCAAACCACAGATTAGAAATTTATACTCACTAGACCACTCAGTATGTAAAACTGTCCAACTTTTAGACTTCATCACATATTTATTTAGTTCTGCTCTTAACCTTAGCTCCAACCCTCTCCCCTTTATTATCCATGTAGGCAATGTGGCAGGAATGACAGCCATTCCAAACATATCCCCGGTAAACTGTTGGAGCTCTGAACTGGATACAAGATGAATCAATGCATATCTTGCCACCTTTTTTTCTCTAAGAGAAGAGAATGCAAGTGCATCATAACTAGCAAGAAAGTGAACTTGAGCAGAAGTAAAGATAAAAAATTAACCAGGAGAATAAAAAAAAAAGTAATTGTTTTCAATTTAAAAGTACTGAGAGAACTTTAAAGGGAAGAAAGCAAATAGGAACTGTGCTGGAAGAATGAGTATTTGGATATGTCTGTGAGTTGTGAATAAGGCAAAAGTCTTCCATGCAGAGGGAGGGGAGATGATTTTGGAAGGAAGATTATGGGATACACACATAGAACCAGTTAAACTGGGACTCAGGGCATAGGATAAAAAATAAAAAGATAAAGGCAAAAATTATTATTTTTTAAAGCTGTTCCCAGATACCTACCCTTTACTGTCATTACTAAACTCCAAAAGAAGATTCTACTGTTCAGGACTTAACTGGTAACCTCCTGTCATGCTGGTTGGTACTAAAAAAATCTAGAGTCACACTATAAGAATTCTCACATTTGAAGCGGAGAAAACCACTTGGAGTAGAGACTAAATCCAGAAGGGAGAGGGATCCACAGGACTGGGTTGAGGTAAAGATACTGGGCACTTGAGGGAGGAGGAAGTAAAAAATCACAAAGATAGCTACGGATAGCAACTGAAGTGTGTGTTGGATGCAGAAGGAACTTTAAGGAGGGTCTCAGTGATAACAATGTTAGTGGAAAGAAAATCACCAAGGGCTATTATTAACCCCAAGCTAGAAAATGGAAGATTAGGAATGATTCTGAGTTTCGGAATGATATATAGAAGCCATGTACTATAGCTAAAAGAACATTGAATATTGATTCGGAAGCCCTGGGTTCATGTCCACCAAAGACATTTATTAGCTGTGTGTAGAAGTTATTTAAATTCTCTGGATCAAGTTTCATCATTTGTACAGTGGATATAAAAATTATGAGGACTGGTTTTAAACGAATTAATGTCTTCCAAAATACTTTCTACAATTTAAAGCTCTCTATAAATAGAACATTTTACTGATTCTATTTTATTATGATGGTCATCCTATTATTTTATCTGTGCTGAATCTCTTCCTTTTGGCAAGTGCTTCTCCACAACTTCTCATGATTCTGTTGAAATTGTCAAATAAAGGAGGTCTCTTCCCTAACATACGGGTGAGCCCATGACTCACTAGAGCTCATCGGAGATCTCATCACCCCCATGCAGTGCCTATTCTCTGGTAGGCACATTACTTGGGGAGAGGTTAGCATTGCCTTTTTAAAGATTACCATTTAAACCCTGGGAAAGGACATAAGTTCTAAGGATATTTTAAACACATAGCATCCAGGCACCGGGACCATCTAATTGGAATAGTCCAACAGAAAGTAGAATCTGGAGATAAAAAATGGAGATGTTGATAGAGAGAAAGAAAGATAAATCTAGAGATAGAGATGGAGATAAAAACGGAAAGAGACACACGGAGAAAGAAATAGAGAGAAAGCTATTCCAGTTGATATTCCTCTAATCTGCCCATCCAAGCATTCATTGACTATTTCATGTGGATCGCAAATTATTTAAGGTACTGAGGATATACCAGTGATTCAAGACAGATTTGGTCCCTGCTCTCATAGAGTTAATATTCTAATGAGAGTGAAAGCATGATAAAAGCCTTAAAAAGGAAAAGCAAGTTAAGCAGATTATGGTAGATCTTGAACCAACCATGCTGGGGGAGATGAAGAGGTGTGAGATATGAGGTGACTTCTGATCAATGTGGTTGATTAATCCCAATGCCAGTGACAGTCAATCACAAAGCCTGTTCTGGAAAGACATGGCAAACTCTTTCATTTCTTTCATACTGCTGAAAGAGAAAGTAATCTTTCACTCTATTAGCTGTCAGTTCTGTTGCTGAGAGAGATTTTGACCACATATGTCCAATAGGGATCTCAATTTTAACATGTGCAAAATTCTTAATTCTCCATCAGCCTACACAAGCTCCTCCCATCTTCTCTATCTCACCAATGGAACACCATACTTCAGTTACTCTGGCAAATATTTGGAATCAATGTGATTCTTCCCTTTATCTCATATGTACCACTTAATTCCAACAACAAATCATGTCGGATCTATCTTCAAAAGACTTCTAAGTCTGACAATTTCTCACCATCTCTACAGCTAGCACCCGAACACTAGGAAATTTAGACATATGCCTTGCTGTTCTCTCAAGATCTTCACATGAGAAGCTGGGTGAGTATATCATCTCAGTTATTCCTGCCTACAGATCTTGATGAAATGACATAAGCCATATTTCTAGATAATGAGTCCATGGTCCTTTTTCTTTCTTTTATTTTTTTTGTCTTACAAGAAATGGGTCATACTCTGGGTAGGATTTGGGCAATGCACACCCTAGGAATAGAATAGGCAGCCTATAGGACATGGACAAGTTCTTATTTTCATCTTTTCTTACTTATTTTCTTCCACTTCCAGGGAGGGTTTGCTATGATTCATACTGGGGCAGTTTTCAGATCAAAACACATTGTGGTTTCAGATGGAAATCATAAACTGAATCTGTGTGCCTCTTGGTCTATTACCTGTGTTATTCCTCTCCCCAGGGAAAATCAAGCAAACAAAAACAGAAATTTACTATTCTTGTCCATAGGCTACTCAGGTTTCTAGACATATTCCTCAATTCTAGGGTCAGGAGGGTATCCTAGGCCTTTTCCTTTATTTGTCCTTAATTTATTGTCTTTCCTTGGTTTAATCCAGGACCAAGATGCCCTGAAATATCCAACTTCTATCTCGGATAGAATCATGCTATCTGTAAAACTGTAAAAAGAAAATCAAAGCTCTTTAATTGTCCTTCTCACTAATACCCAGTAGAGGTTGATGAAACTCATTGAAGACTTCAAGGGAGGGGGCCCCTGGGTAGCTCAGTCAGTTGAAGGACTGCCTTCAGCTCAGGTCATGATCCTAGGGTCATGGGATCAAGCCCTGGGTCAGGCTCCCTGCTCTGTGGTGAGCATGCTTTGACTCTCCTCCCTGCTCTCTCTCTCTCTCTTGCTATCTCGGTCTCTCTCTCAAATAAATAAATAAAATCTTAAAGAAAAAAAAAAATAAAAGGACTTCAAAGAGGAAGAAACAGAAAACTTGGGGAAGAATCCTTCTCAGGAAACTCTAAAATGCCCCTAAGAGTAAACAAAGTCTGATCCTTGTGTTATAAATTAATTATAATGCTATTCTGTTAAAAACAATTACAGACATCTGAGTGTCTCCGGTATTATCTGTTTGAAAAAGTGCCCTCACAACAAACAAAATCTAAAAGGTAATAACCATAAAATCTGATAAGTGAATTTAAACAGTGCTTTTGAATACAGTATGTTGATTTTGGGGGCCACAGGCTGGATATCTGTCATATCTGTAAATAAAAATGATGTTAATTTTTCCAAAAATTTTTAGTAACTGAGTCTAAAATATAATAACCAATTACAATCTTTTCTAATACAGGTTTACTAATAAAAATTTTCTGGGGGGAGGATAACATTTTTCAAAATTGGGGTCCCAAAGATACAGATGCAGTGAAACGCTGGGACACCTGCACCCCGATGTTTATAGCAGCAATGTCCACAATAGCCAAACTGCGGAAGGAGCCTCGGTGTCCATAGAAAGATGAATGGACAAAGAAGCTGTGGTCTACGTATACAATGGAATATTCCTCAGCCATTAAAAACAACAAATACCTACCATTTGCTTCAACGTGGATGGAACTGGAGGGTGTTATGCTGAGTGGAATAAGTCAATCGGAGAAGGACAAACATTATATGGTCTCATTCATTTGGGGAATATAAAAAATAGTGAAAGGGAATAAAGGGGAAAGGGAAAAAATGAGTGGGAAATATCAGAGAGGGAGACAGAGCATGAGAGACTCTTAACTCTGGGAAACGAACTAGGGGTGACAGGCACTGAGGGGGGCACTTGATGGGATGAGCACTGGGTGTTATTCTATATGTTGGCAAATTGAACACCAATAAAAAATTTATTAAAAAAACAAACAAAAAAAAACAAAATTGGGGTTCCCTTTCATCAAAATTGATAGCAAATTTTCATCTGCGAATGATGATCCTGTAATGAGATCTTAGATATTTCACCCTTAAAAATGTTCTTTCACATAGATAGGTACTACCAAATACTAATATTAATTCACATACATATAAAACACAAGCATATCAAACAGCTTAACATGATGTAATTCAAATTACATTAATTGTCATCAAAATGACTTTATACCATATAAGGTTGTCATATAAGCACTGTTTTATCTTGTAATAAGGAAATGTTATCAAGTATGAAGAAAAGCTAATTTCCAAAGCTATTCAGTGTTCAGTAATAGCACATGAGGGTGATTTTTCTCTTTCAGGAAACTTTTAATCTCAGCCCTTAGCTCAAAAAACTGCAAGAAAACACCACTAACAAGGCATCAAACTGATGTGCGGTAGGGTGAGTCAGAATATTCAGCTTTGGTTTTTGACAAAAATTCATGGACGTGAGGATGGCTCAGGCCACAACAGCCAGTGAAAATTCATCAATGATGCTACTAGTTCAATAACACAATAACACACGAGAGATTCAAATATTTTCCACAAAGTACCTGTAGCTGTTTCAAGCAGACTATTCGTAGAGGCTAATTCTTCAGCCACTTTAAACCTGGTGTTGACTCCATGAATAAACAACTGAACACCAACTGTGGCATCTGTAAACCCATCGAGTGCTGGGGAAACCAAGGGAAATCATTTAAATTCTTATATAATTGGCTGTTGGTGTTTCTCCCAATGACCTCGACATTTTGAGGAACTGTTCTTGCCAGAAGGCTCACAGTCTCAAATTTTTTTTTTTCCGGACACACTTCTTCAGAGACAATGCTATGGAATTTTTAAGTCACTAGAATCCTTTCCAGCTTCTCTCATCAGCTCTTGATGCTGTTGTCAAATTGTACACACGTCAGGCATCAGGATGTCGAGAGTGGAAAGAAGTAGGTCTGCAACTGTGTTTTGCTTTTGTGCACTTACCTGGGGTGCTATCACCAGAGAAGGAGCTGCTTTATAGAGAGTGCCCAATATAGCTTTCTCGAAGTTACTCTCACAGTTGGCCAGCTGCCCTCAGCAATAAGTCATGGCCTTTGTAGGTGTATAGAAAGCAGCCATCACAGCAGATGCATGTGGATTCAGTAGCTAACACAGGTGGAGTTGTGCAGTTTCTCTGGCTGGGCCTGTAGCACCTAGGCAGCAGTGCTTAAGGGGTTCTAGGAAGCTGGGAGACACTGGGCACGGACCCTTTGACGTGGTCCAATGTGAGTTAAATTTTCCAAACCAAAAATTATATTTTCCCCTTAGCAGTTTTAAGCACCAAAAGAACAATTTAACTTTAGTTTAACAAGAAAAAAGTCACAGGCAAAGAATGAAAAAGTGGTCTGGGTCGAAGGCTTTGTGGTCAAACCTGCCGAAAGCCCAAATTCTAGAAGTTAGGAGTACAATGAATACCTTTCTCCTTCATATCAGTTAAACACTGATTTTAAAATCTTATATTGCTGCTGTTGTGGAGTTCTTTTTCCTCCCTCTCTCCAGTCAAAATCAAGGAATTTATATTAAATGCCTTTTAATTTGCAATAGGAAAAAAAATATTTTGTAATGAAATTGGGTGATTTATCACTTTACTTTCATTTTAAGAAAACTATGTGTTTTACTGTGTAGTCACTGGTATAGTCATAGCTAAATGTAATACTGGGAATTTGGGGAATTTCATTTGATTTCATGTGGATTTTGATTTCTGCATTAATATTACATAAAGCTGAAGCTACATATAGATATGATATAAAATATGAGATTTCAATTTTTATGAACAATCTTTAACTTTAAACAAGTGATAGAAGTCCCATTTTTGTCCTTACTCATTTTTCAATGTCACCTCTGCTCACCTTTCCTTCCACTGAGAACTTGCTGAATTTTTTTTTTTTAAGATTTTATTTATTTATTCATGATAGACAGAGAGAGAGAGAGAGAGGCAGAGACACAGGCAGAGGGAGAAGAAGGCCCCATGCAGGGAGCCCAATGTGGGACTTGATCCCGTGACTCCAGGATCGCACCCTGGGCCAAAGGCAGGTGCTAAACCGCTGAGCCACCCAGGGATCCCCAAACTTGCTGAATTTAAGCCTTCTAAAAACAGGTAAGGAAAAAAAGAAAAAGTGCCTAGGAAAGTGAAAGTGAATATAATGTATGATTAATTATGCAGATTTCCTCAGGTCAGCTAGGAAATCCTAATATAGATAGTTTGAGATTAGTTCACACTTCCAAGATTTCTCATTCACCTTTACCACAGCATGTCTCCTGCTTTATGTATCAAGTCAACACACAAACAAATTCAGTATTTTAATGTCATGATGTTTAGGAAAAATGATGAACAAGTTTTGATACCATGTCATGAAGCAAATCAGTTAAAAATCAGCAGACTATTTGGAAACAAATTTTCCCTAGCATTCTCATGCTATAGTTTCTGAGCCAAGGTCACTGTATGTTCACTATAATCCAATTTCTTTTAAAATGGCTTTCACTTCTTTTTGTGTGTGCACTATTGATGTTAAGCATGAATGAATGCAAACACTTGCACCATCAAAAACAAATAGCATTTTACCACCCAGAATGCCCTGGCAGGAGTCCAAGAAAACAAGATTTAACTCCTCAGAATGGCAGTAGGTAGACAGAATTAATGGGTGGTCTTTCCAGAAAAATGGCTTATAAACGTCACTGAAATAGTAATTCGGTGCCTTGGTATCCACATTTGCCTCCTGGCTATTGGTATCTTAACTGTTATCTTACCGCAAAAAGTTAGGACATTTGATAAAAATACATAATTTGAAACTCAGAATTTTACAAACCACTGTTTTTTAAAACCACAGAAATGTTGCTGATAATTACAATTTGCATTACTGACCTACTGACACTACTTTTTAGTTGATACTACTTAGTGTGATTCCCAGGCAACAAATGTAACTTGTTTTGCCCATACATTCAAGGATTTGTTAGCTATATTGGTGGAATCTTCTAAAAGTCAAACTGAGATACTCAATGAATATATTAAAAATCTACTTTGTAATGAGTAAAATCACCAGTTATAAGGACACTGCTACATCCTACACAGAAAATTCTTATTTACTTAACATTGCTGTTTTATAATAGCTTTTTTACTTTGTAATCTGAGGGGGAAAATGAGATGTTCTGGGTTAGAATCTTAATATATCTTGGTTGGTCAGGTATCTACTAGCCAAGATTTTCCCACTTGCCAGGTGATATCATCTCTGATTAAATCACACAAACTGCAACAATGCCCACATCAGACTAAGGCCATCAAGAGCTATAGGAGTAACACTCTCCTGGAATAGTTTTCCAGCTTGAAAACGCAAGCTTTCTTTCCGTTGTACTTTCCCAACCATACGTGAAGTATTTATGGAAAAAAAAAATTCTGTAATCTTCTTATTTCTTGTAACCAGGCTAATCAATAAACTTTGACATTCTTGATATTTTAGTCACCTTGTCCCACATAAAACTTTACAGAGCAATTTAATGCGGGCTGAATTCCTCTTTTCCTGATGTCTTGGAAAGTGGAAGTCTCACCAGTGGTCTCCTGTATCTTATATCCCTCAATCATCCCAGTAGAACCCATCAGTCTCATTACAGATTATGTCTTCCCGTCAGGTTCCAAATGAAGAGGGCTCTGTGGCCTTTGACTGAATGCCCTCAACTTTATAAAAGCAATAATGTTCTAGACATATCATATGCAAACTCATTTCTACATACTGTGACTCCGTAAGTAGTGCATAAGTGGTGCAATATCTGAAAAAAAGATTGAGAAAAATAGCAATCTATAGAGTAGACTCTACCTCTTAACATTAACTTGCTCACTGATGGGTTCTTTGCAGAAACTCTGAATATCACTTAAGTTTCATTGATCTTCACTGAGCTTGTCTACAATATCTTGCAGCTGCAGTATTATTTCAAGATCACAACAAAACCATAATCTCACCTATGCATTTTACCTCTCCAGTTCTAAGGGAGAAAAAAAAAATAGATTTCTTGACCTTAAAGCTTGAAGGAACAACAAACAAATAAACAGCAAAAATATTTCCAATTTAGACCATTTTATTAAATACATAAATCCTGGAAGATGGACATACTTTTTTTTTTTTCTCCCTAGTTAAAAGCCTAAGGCAGGAGAAAATTCCAGAATGTCAGAAAAATGAGGCTCTTTTTTCTTCAATACCTGAGCACTTTAATGCAGCCCTCTCAAAAAATGAGGAAAAAACTCAAAGCATTTTAAACTGCTTAAGTATTTACATGGTAATTATCCCAGTGAGTGAGAGAAAAAGAGGAAATCCCTGTTCCTTGACAGCCTTGCACTGTGAACAATTTGCTAGCTGCCTTTGCATACATTATTCTGTCCAGACCTCTCAATTGTCTTTAGAGGTTATCTCCAGGATTGCAAGATGCAGTATCAGATTTTCTGAATATTTGCATAATTTTTCCCAAATGATACATTAGGTAATTTAGGGCACATAAAAATCCCTTTGCCAGACTTCGAAGGAAGCTGTCTTTCTATTTACTTTTGCTGTAAAGCACTGAAAAGTGTTGATATTTATGTCCTACAACTGAACATTAATTATCCAAAAGTTTCTTATCCATCAGCACCACAGTGTCTCCAATCCAGTGAGATTTAGAATTAAGTTCTGATCCTAAAAGGCCCCAAATCTAATGTCTAGTCTTCCTATATAAAACCCACATTATCTCTTATTATCTTCCAGGCTGGGTACCAGTGCCCACTCAAGAAGAGCAGTGACAATGGGTATAGTTCTTTAAATGGAGCAACCATGTTCTCCATGCTGGTCTAGTCTGCAGCTTACTGACTGACTCACTCTCTCTGAGTTCTGAGGGATCACCTGGTCACTCTAAAACTACCACCTGCCTACCATAAACTCCTGTGCAGTCAGGTACCCTGAGACAGTATTATCTGCCTTTTCTGGGCACCAAAATCTTCACCCAGTGGCCTGTTGAGGTACCTCAGCCTGCATTCCTCCAGTCCTGATTCATTGCTTATCATCGAAATTTCTACAAATCAGAGGTTACAAAGGCCTACAGACTTTACACAGGTACTATAAGTGAGTGAAGCTGGATAGACAATGTGAGGTGAACTGGAGCATAGCTGCAGGGTCTAAGGGCCTAGGGGGAAAGCTGCTACTGGGTAATCATCTGAGAATGTGGGCCCCAGTGTTATCACCTGTAGGGATTTTTCTTAAATATTTTATTTATTTATTTATGAGAGACACACAGAGAGAGGGGTGGGGGCAGAGAGAGAAGCAGGCTCTATGCAGGGAGCCCGATGTGGGACTCGATCCCGGGTCTCCAGGATCACGCCCTGGGCCAAAGGCAGGTGCTCAACCACTGAGCCACCCAGGGATCCCCATCCTGTAGGGATTTTTTTTTTTTTTTCCCTGTAGGGATTTTTAAGATGAGACAGAAGTCCCAATATTTTATGTAAAATTAGTAACTAGTCCAGTGGTATTTTTAAATGTTAGGAAGACACAAAACAACTGGACATTGCCCACAGTCCTCCAGTTTATGACTTCTGCCCCAGCCGTGACTTAAAAAGTAAAATTCTCATTCTTACAGTCTTTTTTTTTTTTAATTCTCAGTCTTAAAAGTCAATCTTGCAACTAGGAGAAGTGAACTGACAATATAAATTGATGTCTGAAAATTAATTATGGAAACCTCTGATTAGCACATCACTGTATTACCAAAGTAGTTCACTCTAATTAGTATTGGGAGATAGTCCTCTATGAGTCTCTCAGGTTCCTACATATCTGGTGAGCAAAGCCACTTGACAGCCTCAGTTTCAGACACTCTGTTCAGGGATGTCTGTATTGCAAACAGCCTTGGAAGAGACATATGGAGGCTCCCAGTAGAGCAATGCTAACATCCCATTATAAAACACTGTTTTCCTAAACTCAGTGTTCCTCTCTAATACGATAACCTCCTATCCTATTTGTGTCATTGTCTGAAAATTTGTGGATTGGGAGATCAGTGGAGATGATAACACTCTGGCAATTGTTGTGAGTGCCAAGTCCTTGGTCTCTGACAGCTATCTTCTGCCCACATTGATAAAACAGTGGCCAACTAACACATCAGATTGCAGATAAGGTAAAATCTCAGGTTCTCTAAAGTTCTTAACTCATACTAGTTCCACTCTGAATTCTGACTATGGTAGCCCCCTAAAATCCACAGCCTAGTATTTTCGTCCAAACTATTTACCACATTTCCCTGAATCAATACATCCCTATCTTGCTTTTGGAAGTACAAGCTTGCCTATACTCCATCAAAAGTCAGGAGCTCCCATTATTTGAAACACCCCAAATCTCTTCCTATCTCATTGTTTCTAACCATTTGAGGCTTCCGTCTTTACCTTCAGACAACAACTTAGCAATAAAATAAAATGACAAAGCGGTCAGTCCAGCTATACTACCTGGGTTTGAAAATGTGTCTTGCCTCCTACTTGCTGTGTTACTTTGGACAAGTAATTTAACCAACTCCTGACTCAGCTTCCTTATCTACGAAATGAGGATAACAACTGTAATTAACTTCGTTACTTGAGAGTTAAATAAATTTATGTATTTAATGTGCTTAGAATGGTACGTGCTATGTAGTGAGGAAACAATAAATGTAATCGATTGTTTTTTCAATCAAATACCTCTTCAATAAATTAGTTAAAGGCTCAATCTTAAATACAGGTTATTTGCAATTTACAGTCTAACTCTATTATTGGCAAGCTGAATGGTGGATGATTCAGGGTTAGGTGGGTGCTTGGCCCTTTCTCAATTCAAATCCTCAGCAGCTTGGAAACATACCATTTTCATAGGCTTCCCTTTTTGATAAAATAATCTTTTACAAATGATATGAAGGATCAAATACTAATCCCCCACAAGTCAAACTGTAAATGAACAAATATACTGTTAAAAAGAAACCCCAGGGCCATAATAGAGCCATTTAAGTAGAGACTCTCAGTCAGTAAACCAAGACTTAATACTTAATCGAACTGCAGTTTCAACTCTCCTGGACTGTGTAACCTTTAACCAGTCATCATGGGAATTTCCTGGTCAGCACTAGGAAGTTTACTGAGAGACCCCTTCTGTTCCATCTAGGAGGGCAGCCATGCCTAAAACAATGGATTCTTTGCTAACAACCCTCCTCAATTTTGCCCCCTCCCCTCCCGCCCACCTCCAGTCTCCCTACCTTTAAAAATTTTTCCTTTCCCGTTGCTCAGTGAACTCTTCTGTTCGCTACATGGGAAGCTGCATGATTCAGGAATTATTTGATAAAGCCAATTATATCTCCAAAGTTCACTCGGTTGAATCTTCGTTATTTATACTATAAAAGTTTTTTAAATGCTAAACAACTTTCACATAAATGACCTTGTACACTCAAGATGCCTAAGTACCATCACAAAAATGCTAGAAGTTTTCTTCGAAGCCCTCATCAAAGTCAATTCACCCAAATATAACTGGTCTGAAGCAATGTTTCCATTGATGTTTCCACTGTGCTATGGCATTTCTAATGGTCTCAAATAACATCCCTGCTTTTCGAAGAGGTGTCCTTTCTATTTTTCTAAGCCTGTGGCGATTAAAATAAAAATTTCAAAAGGGTAAAAGAGGAAAAGCTACAAGAATCTGATTTGATTCTCCTACCCTCCCTCCCTCCCTATTTCGAAGCAGCTAATCCCCTCTCAAACAGTACAATAGAACAGCTAGACATAAAGAAAAGGAGATAAAACTGGCCAGCCAGTGCATTGTTCTTGCTAATCTGCACCATTTACATAAGGGTTAGAAGGCTTGTTTTATCATTTAAACAGGCTTAAAAGCCTCTTTGCAAATGAGATTTAGTTCCTACAAAAGAATGATTTCTAGCTATTTGGTGAGTTTCTGCTAGACCAGCACTGGGAGCTGACTTGGCAGTAACTTAAGCTACTTCTTTGGCCACATACAGTATATGCAAAGATTGCTTCCAGCTGCCAAAACTGAAAAGTGTCAAGCTGATTAAATTCTTTCCAGGAGGTGAACAAGATGAGGAGCAGGTTAAGAGGCCAATAATATCAGATCTTAAACGATACCTGGGCAAACGTGCCTTTATGCAGGTGCTTTAAAAGTGGCTTTGAAGCTTTAGAGCCCTTATATTCATTCTTCCTTTGAAAGGGAACAGTAGGGCAGATGGCAAATGAAATTCAGGGACAGAAGACTTAAAATTTCTCACTGTGAAGCGAGGACAAGCTAAAGTCTTTGATTCATTGTTGGTCTGAGTGGCATTCGACACAAGGATAAACTGCACGACTAAGTCCCTTGCCAATGTTAGCACAAAAGATAATTGGGAGGAAATTATATTCTTAACACAGAGGAGTATACCCTTTGCATCAAAATCTTAGATCTTAAAAATGAAGATTATGTTTATATATACTATACCTATGATTTGTTTTACCTGGCACACCTTGAACAGATGTTCAGTGTGACCTTGGCCTGAGGTTCAGCAGGGTGAGTAGCACGACCTTGGTTAAATTTGCTCCCAGAAGGTACAAGGGTAGTTACTCCCTCCATTCTTAAATCATCAAGATCCTCTGTAACAACATAAACAATTGCAGAGAAAACATTAGCCCTAAAAGAATCAAGAAGAAGAGTCTATGTTTTGAGATATCCGCCAGTAGTTAAGTATATTTCCACTTTGCAGAAATACTGCTTCATGTATGAGTTATTTTTCAAATCATTTCTAGATGTAGTTGAAGACATATGAAAAAATTTTCAGGAGAAAAAATGGTGAGAGGCTGAATCCACTTAGACAATGAGCAGGTTATCGTCTATGACTATGGAACATGGATCTGCCACCTTTCTGTAACCGTGCAAAGAAACCACACCAAAATCTCTGCTGCCATTAGCCCCAAATGGTCAGGGTTTGGTCAGCGACTGCCAGCTTCTCTATTTTTGCCTTTGTTTCCAACTCAGAGCCAATCAAAAAAAGACATAATCTTTCAAATGAATTAAAAACCATTTGTTTGTAATTAGCTTGCCTTCATAGCTTCCCCATGCAATAGCCTCTAATAAGGATCTAATAACACATCTGAAGTCTTCTCTGTTTTCACTCTTAATTTTTCCCCTTTTTTTTCAGGTGGAGAGGACAATATACTCGGAAGTCATGACCAAGATTCACTGAAGCCCCCTCCTATTTTTCCCAGGTCCTCAGTCAAGACTTAAAAAGATCTTAGTTTCCCTTGCAATTCGGTCCTGATATAATATGTACATGATCTCCTGCTTTATTCAGAGAACAAGGGCGCTGGTAAAAATGATTCCATTTTTTTGTTCTTAGTCTTAGCAAAAGAGGGACATAAAGTTTAAAAGATAAATTACAATTTTGCCAAAATAAAATCCATTATTTGAGGTTATAACCTATATAAGGAGGGAAATCACTTTTTCCCTGATAAGGCTACAGACTATCCAAACATTTTAGATCACAAAACAATCAAGAGTATTTCTGGTTTAACTGGATATTGTAACCAACAAGTGTCAAATTTTCCTGAGATTGTGATGACTTTTAGTTTAAGTCATAAATAAGATTTCTGTTATCTGAAGAAGACTTCTCAATAGACTCCTTTCACAGGCAATACCAACTAAAATTCTTTTGTCTACTTGCATATGGGCAATCTGGGCAAGCACATCGAGTTTTAACTCAATTTCATGGGAGTCATAAAAACTCACCACATTTACCTGATTGTCAAAGCTTCTTCCCCTTGTTTTTTTTTTTTTTTTAAATTTTTATTTATATATGATAGTCACAGAGAGAGAGAGAGAGAGAGAGAGAGAGGCAGAGACACAGGCAGAGGGAGAAGCAGGCTCCATGCACCGGGAGCCTGACATGGGATTTGATCCTGGGTCTCCAGGATCGCGCCCTGGGCCAAAGGTGAGCGCTAAACTGCTGCGCCACCCAGGGATCCCTCTTCCCCTTGTTTAAGGCAATAACCACCACTTCAAAACTTGGTGCTTTTGCTGAACTAGCTATATAGCCTTCTCTCCTGATCTTATGGTTCTGTGTTCCTCATACAACACAGACATTACTGTTATCTAAGAACACAGCACTTTTCAGCTAGCTAATTAGCCTCTATGAGATAATGTTAGTGACTCGTCCTCATGTTGCTATTTATCCCTGCA
The DNA here is from genome assembly GCF_048164855.1 of Canis lupus baileyi. Taxonomy (NCBI): domain Eukaryota; kingdom Metazoa; phylum Chordata; class Mammalia; order Carnivora; family Canidae; genus Canis; species Canis lupus. Next base: position 23,883,780 of record NC_132865.1, read on the forward strand.
ACATCTTGATATGTACTCTCTTGCCCTTACCAGAAGAAGCAAACCTTAACGATTTTCTTAGCTCAGTTAGGGAACTTGCTATCTCCCATTAATTTTTTTTGAGGACTCCCACTGAAAGTCTGGCCTAATATTATTTGTTGATAGATCATACATCAAAACTTCAAATTGGAGCAGAATATGCTATTACCTTTTTGTCTTTGGAATATAATCGTCTACGTGAAATAAAATTAGTCTAGATGGCAGAATTATTGGACTTACTTGAGCTTGTCAACTACACAGAACAACACAGAGTAAATATATACACAGGCACACTTTAAAATATATATATAGAAATATACTTAATATATTTCTATATATATATATGAGTTTGGAATGCTTTGGAAACGAAGGGGCCAATCTTGTTGGAACCCCCATCAAAAACGGACAAGATGTTTAAGAGGCTTTTATATGCACTTTTTCTTCAAAAGGACATAGTGATTATAAAAGTTGGGATTCATGAAAAAAGAAATAATATAGGAGCTAAAGAAAATAATCTCTAGCAGATCATTTTGTCAAACAAATAGCATTTAACCAAGATTTTGATCCTATCTAAACTCAAAAAGATAAATCCTTAAAGAATTCAAAGAGACCATTATAAAATACCAACATCTAGTCCCTCATTTTGAAAAAAAATAAGAAGGAAAAAATGTGGTTCTAGCTTCATTTAGATAATCTCTAGTGCTCTCAAGACAGCTGCTTGGTGGCAGTAGATGGTTTTCAATGGATATTAACTAAATTTCTCTGTGAAACTACTCAGTATAGTACAGATAAATTAGTTACTACTTTAAATATACATGGCTGCTTAAACTTTAAAAAGACAGCTGAGGGGGGATCCCTGGGTGGCTTAGCAGTTTGGCGCCTGCCTTTGTCCCAGGGCACGATCCTGGAGTCCGGGAATCGAGTCCCACATCAGGCTCCTGCCATGGAGCCTGCTTCTACCTTTGCCTGTGTCTCTGCCTCTCTCTCTCTCTCTCTCTCTCTGTCTATCATGAATAAATAAATTTAAAAAAAAAACCTTAAAAAAAAAAAAAGATAGCTGAGGTAATTTTTGAATCACCTGGGCCTGTCACCAGAATAATTCTAGAAGAACTGTAAATGTTGGACATGGTCAGAAACCAGAGCTTTGAGGGCCCTTTGAACACCTTCTAAAGGATTTTAGATGGCTTCCACTCTCCATGAGATTTCTGTTTTAGATATTGTATGTCTATATAGTTTCAGGATGGATTGAAACATTTCTTTGTCAAAAAGTACAGTCTTTACAGTTGCTGAAAATCTGCTCAATTTTGTGGTTCTAACTTTGGGAATATCACTTTTATATCAAGTGACCCAGGCACACTCTTCACAAAAATACTATAAAAGAACTTTGGAAGGTATTACCCCTTACTCAGAAACCATATTGGTCTTACCACCTACAAACTTATGAAAAGGTGAAAAGAATCAATGACATCTTTGAAATAAAACTAACAAAACTTTCAGAAATTCTTGAACTCTTTTGACCAAAGGTACTCTTACCCACCCTTAATGCAGTATGGTCTGCTCCCTCAGGGACACGCTGTTTGCTTCCCTGTGAATTGGTAACTGGAAGGCCCAGATATTTAAAGATTTTACCTATGACACTATACTCATGCACAGAGACATCACAAAATATTATAGGTTAAGAGTGCATTCAAATAGTCATCTTAAACAGCCTCTTCATGATATTCAACTATAAGGTTTCATCTATTGGAAGATATATCGGGGAAAAACTGCTCTTGAACCTCATTGGAAGGGATTCGATCATATATTGTTAACAACAGATACAGAAGTAAAATTCCCTGGAGTAAGCCCTTAGGTTCATTCACATTTCACAACTGAAGAAGCAATCCAGAATCAACAAAATTGGAAGACTAACCTAATAGGGGACCTCAGCCAAAGATTCTCAAGGATTCTCTAGAAGCAGTTGATCTTCACAGTAGACAGATGACCCAAGATTCCACTTTAGAATAATCCACTCACATGGTAGAGAGCTTCTGCACAAGATGCTGGATCAAAACCTCTGCCTAATTCCTATTTTGTTTTTTATCTGCTGCTTATAATCATTCTTCATTTTCTAGAGACCCCTGGTTATTGCACATGCATAATGGCCCTTTTTCTTTTATTCCTCTCTTACTAAAATTAGATCAGAGCTTAATCATTATAGCATCAATCTCAGATTATCCCAACAATAACCTTTAACCTATTAATTGCTGGATGTGGTCTTCCTCACTAGACCCTAATGATGAAAATCTAAGGGAAATTCCAATCTAGGGGAAATGAGATCAAAGGAAATTATAACCAGTGGTGTTTGCACTTGTACCTACAGGGACAAATGACCTTGAACAGATCAATGTGTGACTTTGCCAGCATCTCTCTCTTACAGAAAAGAAGAAGGACATTCCTAAGATCATGGGCCAATTATTTGCCATCTGGACTAATAGAAATACAAATATGTAAACCAGCCAATGTAAGGCTTTCATTCTAACCTCATGTCATGAATAATTCCTTTCTTCCTGGATATCTGTGAGTTCCTACCAGATACCACTTCCTTTGCAGCCAGGATAGCTAGCTAGTCTTGCTTGTCTATTATTTCATGCACTTTAAGAATAGTATTATAAAATTTCTCTGTACACAGACACTAATTCTATAAATCATTAAGTCTAGAAATTACAATTGAGACCCAAGCTCCAAAATGAGGCTACTCTTGACTATTTAAGCACATTACCTGGAGGTGTCACCAGTTCAATATTTACACAATCAATCAAAGTAGTGTTTCCAATAGTAAGAATTATACAAACAAAAGACTGTAAGGTGTTGTCATTTTAACTTCGGCAGAAGTTATAAAATTATACCACTTATAATCTAGATGGGATATAAATCAGTCTTAATTCCTTGGCAAGAGTAGTAACGGACAATTTAGATTTCTTGTTCACTAGTCATGATAGTATCTATGCTATTGTGAATACTTTTTGCTGCACGTGGCTTAATGAAATAGGTAAGTTAGAAGAGGCTAGATATCATCTAAAGAAAAAAAAAACTATTTGGCTCTGTAAGATTGATCTTTATGACCTGTGGGGATTATTCTCTTGGCCTTGGTTGGACATTCAGGTTCTTGGTTCTAAAGCATCTTAAATGGACATATTTATTCTTGTTTATGTCGCAGTGGTCATGATATCAGTCCATTTAACTTTATCAGCTTAATACTTAATCTTAATACTTAATGCAAGTTTTGAATGATTCTATGCAGCCACTTTCTTTTCAAATGATCACCATGAGGATACAACATCAAAAAGATTCAGAAGATAAAGAAGCCCTTTTGATACAATTGATTATGGGGACAAGTGAACAATCATCAAGACTGAAGGTCTGGATTTTTGGTCAACTTCCTGCAAGGGAGAGAATGTCTAAAAGAGGAGACTTACAGACTGAACATATAAACAGACAGCGGAAAGACCACATAGGACATTACTTAGAACACTACTCACAAACTCTGTTGGAATCATCCAGTGAAGCCTAAGCAGCAGTTAGCCCCAAAACTTTCAGGACTTGGTTAATAAAGGCCAGCTTTTCTCCTTTATCCCCATTTTCAACTCAGAACCAATAAGAGAAAGTCAAATATGCTCCCTAAACCAAGAGCATAAGGCAGTCTGCTCCTAGTTACCTTGTCTCCAGGTTCCCCACACCAACAACTTCCAATCAGAACATACCTCAAACCTTCCTCCCACCTGCTCCCCCTCCTCCAACAAACAGTAGAAGCTCCATGCCAGAATACTCTTCCTACTTGGAAATTCAAAACGCATACTTCATAAGGCCTTTTGAAGACAGCCCATTCACCCCGTCCTCATCTGAGTATCATTTTCTTTTCTCTATTTCAGAGTAACTATCACAATGTGGGAGAAAAAGAGAACCCTAGAGTATGAAGCCTGCTAGAATGTACTTTCTGGTTCATTGGAGACTTCAGGATGCTGTAAGCTAAGACAACCTCAGCATCTGTGGTGGCTGTGGATAGTCCAGCACAGCTGTGATGGTGGTAGTGCAACTGGCTTTTGAAATCTTGGGAGAAGGCTTACTCTGAGAAATACTCATCCTTTCATTCCTTACCAATATCAGTTCTGCTGCAGAAAGTCAATAAGCTCCTAAAAACTAGTACTTGCCAAGCTCTAAAGAGTGATACAGCTATGAAGAATCCTACATCCTGTTTAGTCACAGAAGGATACTAATAATCTATGTTTAGTTTGCAAAGGAAAAAAGAACAACCCACAAATCTAGGTCTCCATAGCTCCATTTCCTTAACAACTTTATTATATGGAGCAGGTGTCTAGGATTAAATAATCAAAAGAAGGAAACAGAAATGCCTAAACTTTAAAAATTTTGGAAAGTTTACACAAATTGAAAGAGACAAAGAAAAACAAATTAAAGAATTTGAGGAAGTTCCTGTCCAGGAATTTTCAAAGCTGAATAAGTTAAGGGAAGAAAGGCTGAGCACATTTTCTAAATATAGAAAACTTTGAATCTGAGAACATCAATGGTATCAAAGTTTCCTTCTTTTCTACCTTCCCTTTTTCCTCTCTCCCTCCCTTACTTCTTTCCTCCCTCCCTCTTTCCCTTTTGTTTGTCCTTCCCTCCTTTCTTCCTTCCTTCTTTTCTTCCTTCTTTTTTTTTTTTTCCCCTTTGGGCCTTTTTTAAAAATTAAATATTCTCCAAGATAGTTCCCCATCATACACAGCACAGTGGTGTAGATAAAGTCGATATAACACATACCATCTTTGGTGGTAAACAGATACAAATTCAGTCTGTTAAGGAAAGATACTAGCCAACTAGAAATTTCTTTAAAGCAATCAGGAATACATTTTTCTCCAGGGAATCTCATGATTCTTAAGACAACAGTGCTAGAGAAAGATTATGTAAAAATAATCTGATTGGAAATTTTAAAAAATATTCTTTATTTTGATACTTCAAAATCAAAATATTTAGTGAATGTTAATGTCTACTTAAGAAAGTAGGTAACTATAATATAATGTGATTTGAAACAGAAACAAAACAGATACAAATGTTTTAAATGTTATGGAAAACAAGAAAGTAATGAATTAAGGTTAAAAAAAAAAAAAAAAAGACAAAACTGCCAGATACTGTCTATTAGCACTTGGCACCATTCTATTTTAATTATGTAGAATATTTTCAGTTTTCCAACTGAAATCTGAATGATAAAGGAATTATCAGAAATCTGAATATGTTAAATAAGATGTGAGTAAACGAATATAGGCCAGAACAGGTGGTAAAGGAAGGAGGTTTTTGAGGGATGGAAGAACATGAAAACGTGCATAGATTTAAAAGTACATAGTATTTTGGGGAATGTTATGTAGCTATTTGTCTATAACCTGAGATGCTTAGTCTCAGATAATGAAGGGAGTTAAAGTGATCAAATCTGTGTTTTAAAAAGAGAACTGTAGGTATATTTATTAAAATAATTCTCTAAAGCTATGCAAAATTTTTAGAAATATTCTTTCTTTTTTAATTTAATTTATTTATTCATGAGAGACACAGAGAGAGAGGCAGAGACATAGGCGGAGGGAGAAGCAGGCTCCATGCAGGGAGCCCAATGTGGGATTTATTCCATCCTGGGACTACAGGATCACACCCTGGGCCAAAGGCAGTTGCTTAACTGCTGAGCCACCCAGGCATCCTCAGAAATATTCTTTTTGAACACAATGTTATGATCCCTATAACATAGAGATATGTAATATAATATATCTTGATAAAATATTCTTCATTGAAATGAATATATTCAACAATCATATTTAGTGAATAAGTTTATAAATGTATTATTCATAACTATAAGTGCATTTCTCATTAATATTCTCTTACATAAAAACATACAATTGCATATTCAACTAAATATCAAGGATATATTTGATATAGTTAATATTATCAATATATTATGGAACTATACCATCCAATTCTTTAGTCACTATCCACATGTTGCTATAAAGCACTTAAAATGGTTAGTTGGAATTGTGATATGCCGTAAGAGTAAACACAAGATACAGAAGACTTAATATGAAGAAAATAATACAAAATATCTAATTTATAAATTTTACATTGACTAATGTTGAAATAATAATAGTTTGGATATACACTAAATTATGCTATATCCTTTAGCTTTAAACTAAATTAATATGCCTTAAATTGATGCAAATAAGAACACAGTCATTGAATATATGTGAGAATACTATGCATGAGAATAATATAATTATATTCACCAACTCTATTCAAAAGATTACTTTCATTACTTGCTATCCTGCTAACTGGCTTCATTTTTTCTTATAGCCCTTATCACTATCTGAATATATATATGTACCTGAATATATACACATATATACACACACACACATATACATAGACAACATACATACACCACTGCAATTATTCATTTATTCTAAAAAAATTGTTTCTGGAGCAGCCCTGGTGGCTCAGTGGTTTAGTGCCGCCTTCAGCCCAGGGCCTGATCCTGGGGACCAGGGATCGAGTCCCACATCGGGCTCCCTGAATGGAGCCTGCTTCTCCCTCTGCCTGTGTCTCTGCCTCTCTCTCTGTCTCTCTCTGTCTCACTCTCTCTTTTTCTCTGTGTCTCTCATGAATAAATAAAATCCTACAAACAATAAAATAAAAAATTTGTTTCTTTTCTGATTCCTCAAGATAGGAATTAAACCTTTCTCATTTACTATCATAATCTCAGTGTTTTAGAAGTATGTCTAGCCCAGAATATTCATTGCTATTTGCTGACTATAGGACTTTTTTTTTTTTTTTTTTAAAAAGGATAGCCCTGAGTTCCTGTGAGACTTTACTAAAAGCATTTATCAGACACCAGTCTTAAGGGAAGACTCAGGACAATTTGATAAATTTGGTTAATTGATTATTTGACAAACTGATCTTCTAGGTGAAATTGGCTTTTCGAAAACTGTTGATTTTTTTAAAATATTTTATTTATTTATTAATGAGAGACACACACACAGAGAGGTAGAGACACAGGCAGAGAGAAGCAGGCTCCATGTAGGGCACCCAATGTGGGACTCAATCCTGGGATCCTGCCCTAGGCCAAAGGCAGGCGCTCAAGTGCTGAGCCACCCAGGCGTCCCATGAAAACTGGTTTTTGAATACATGTGTTGTACTTGCCTACACCCCTTTGGAAAAGTACAAACTGCAAACAGATGAGGCAGGAAGATCTGTCTATCACAGTAGTGCCTGTATAAGCGCCTGAGGGCTTGGAGTGAGGAAGTCATAATAAGAAGCAAGAGAAACGTGTTAGAAGGTCATTTCCGAGAAAGACTCAGTAGGTTTTGTGATTGAAATCCTAGTAGGTTTCTCCACATTACATTTTTGGGGAATATAGGAAAAGAGAATATCTTTAGTTTGGCATGTGCTGTGATGGAGCTGTCTTTAAGATATCCATCCAGATGTTTGGTAGACAGAAGGACAAGTCTAGGGCTAGGAAGAGGTGTGGATTGAAGCTATAGACCACATGGCAAGAGAAGCTGATAAAATTATCAGCCTAACAGTTAAAATCAAGCAGGGACAATTCTTATGTTAACTTTCTCTACCAGTGAAATGATACATTATGTTAATATTATATTTAAAAAAAGAGAGAGTGCCATGCTTATTTTTTTCATAGAAGAAAGCACAAAGCAGTAGTTTATTTTTCAAGGTAGTCTATAAAATTTTGCTGCATCCTTTGACTCACAGGGACACTACTGAAAAAAATGAACTAATTTATGACTAAAGACTGTAAGCACTTTATCTTTATACAATCTAAATAACCAAGAATTAATCAAGCAAAGAATTGTTTTGATTTAATTTAAGGAAATAACAGCTGCCTACATGAAATAATCTCAGGACTTTCATTTCATTCAAGTGTAATCCATGAAATAATTTACAGCTGCTTGAACTAGACAATGTGGGATATGAGTGAATTTTCACATCTGGTTCTGGGAACTTTATAACAAAAATTAAAAGCTTTCCAAACATAAGTCCCTCACAGTGATTCAGTGAAGGGTTACATAAGAATTATATGGCAGTTTTTTCCTGCAATGCAATTGGTTTGTTGATTTACGTTGATAGTACTGATTTGGTCAAATATTTTAAGCAGATGTTATATATTCTGAATGAATTATTAAAAATAAAACAAATGTTAAGAAAATATATAGGAAATTAGACAAGTTTAAATAAAAATATTTATGAAAACTTTTTTGTTATGCGAAACAGCTATATTTCCTTAGAAGGGGAAAGAAAGAACAGAGAGCAAAACATTATTCAATTTGCTGGGACGAATTCTGGTTGAAAGGTAGAAGAAAAATGTTAAGGCCATGTTTCTATTGGTTCTCTTTCTACAATCATGCCTGAAATATGAGCTCAGCATTCTTTCTCAGTACATCAGAATAGTACAGTTTAACCAAATCTGTAAATAGTAAGAACAAAGAGATAGATATCAGAAATTATAGGCTGTAATTTTTTAGAATGACCTTATTTGAAAATTTTTAAGTTAGAATTGCATTTGAAAAAAAAAAAGTATCGTGGAATTTAAGTGCTTTGCTAGTTTTCCTCTTTAATAACACAACAGAGAGCAGGTTACAGAATATTTACTTTCCTTGACCACATGAGATCAATAAACAAAGAAAGTGATTAGACTAGTAAGTTAGGGAAATGTTTACAAAAACTTCAGTTTACATATATTCTGTATCTTCTACTATCAAACTGAAAGGAGTAAGAAACTTCCTGAGATATCTTTGCTAGCTACCAGTTCCTGTTTAATTTCTTTGACCTTCAAAAGCCAAACACATCACTGACCACAAACATTTGTAAAAATTTAGGCTAGAATTTGTTCGCTTAGATTGCAAATGAATCACAAGACTTGTGCTAATTGAACCCATCATGATGTAAATTGTGAAGGCTTTTCTGTTAGTCAGAAAAATTAAGACATCTGGGAGTGGTTTTCTCTTTCCAGTCTGCAAGAAAAATACTACTGCTTCTAGCAAATTCAAATCCAGACACTACCCAAAGTCTGGTTTCTGCATCAGTATATCTTTATTTTTCTTAATTTTCACCCACCACAAATCAAGAGATTATATTGTGTAAACAAAACAAAACAAAAATTTGACTTTTCCCGGAATCTCTTGTCACCCTTGGAAGGTTTTACAGATACAGACTGTGAACAATTCTTTTCCCTAAAACTAACTGAAATTCCAGGCATGGGGACTCGTGTCAGGTCAAGTTATATAAGCTCACTGGCCTAATGTAAGTGAAGGCCCAGTCACAGCCCTTGAGTTGAAGTGAGGGCCCATTGTGAACAACGATGAACTAGAAACTGTGTCAGAGGAGGAGCATCGGGGACTGGATTTGGGGGATAGTAGTGGGAGGCTCAAACAGGAGATCAGCAAAATGCTTAGAAGTAGAGATGTTCAGGTATACAACTGGAAAACAGAAAGTGAGGCAAGCCAGGCAAAGTGTACATAGAGTGTACACACAGGCAAGGCAAAGATGGTATCAAAAGACTGGGATTAAGTCAATGATTAATTTCCATAAGGTGATGAGTAAGAAGGAATTTTTTCAAACGTAAAAATCACCACGAAATCTTGCAAAAGCCGATCATCTTAACTACTGTTTAAAAGTGTATTTATTCCATTTTAATTTTCCTGGGATGTGTCTCTGGCTAACGCACTCATGTAATTAATATCTCTCGATAGTGAGAAGGCACTTCTCATCCCAATGGTTTAGTTATGGAATGACTGCTGGCTGTATCAGCATCATTATGTTATAGCAAACATTATTTCAGTCACTACGGGTGATACAACATGCAAACATCGACTCTTTTTGTTTTTAAACTAATTGTTAACCCTATTTAAAATAATTTTTATGTTCCTATAGGCTCTATGTTAAATAAATAAGATCCTATGTTGAAAAGTCCCTATGTGAACTGTACTAGTTTGTTGATTGCTAATGAACTTTTGACCATCAGACTAATATATGTACCCTGCACCATATTTGACGATATTTTGATTTTTGATCCAGACCATAATTATTAATTGGCTCATTTTGATGAGTGCTTCTGTATTGATTATATAATTTGCTAACTCAAAATAAGTTCCTTGGAGAGAGTATGATAAATTCATACACTAATTGCTACAGTCCCAAGACTAGCAGTTAACTTTTCTGTGTCCATGCTCTAAACTTATCTTAAGTAGGGTTGACTCTACCTGAAGTCACTTTACTGAATAAACATGGTGCAAATACACAAAAAGCAAATTACTGTGATATTCGTGATTGAACTCAAGATTCATTGTTAATTTACTTTTTCCTTGGATTTCAAGTGTACATGTCTTAGGTGGTTGATATCTTCCACACTACCCTCCTTTCCTTTCTTTTCTTGTATTCTGTCTTTATTTTTACTTAAGTCTTCAGCTTTGATAGTATTCCTCCTTCCTAGATCCTTGGCATTATAGACTTTTGCTCCAACAGTCCTCCATTGTAAATCCTTTGTACTTTGTTTCACTCCCTCCTTCTCTCAACTTTGTACTGTTAATACTGAGATTTCTCATCTCATCGTGTGATATTCTCAATTAGGTAAATTTTAACCACCAAATGCACATTTAAAAAGCTTTTAAAAGTCAGACAAAAAATATTTCATTATGCTTGTCACATTTGTTGAAATTCTAAATCCAATATGGTTAATCCAAAAACAGCACTAAGTAGCATAGCTACTCCCTCTCTTCCTGTCCCCTCCAAACTCCCTTTTCCCCTTTCATACTCAGTCCTTTGGGATAAATTTTAAAAGAATCAAATTTTAGGAAAATAAAAAAGAAAATCGTGGCTGGCCATATACTAAAATTGCTACTGATGTATTTTGGCTGTGGTTGCCAACTCATTCTCCCTTGTGGTGTGCCACAGGCAAGAAGCAGGCACAGGACATACCTTTCCCATCACTGAGATGGGAGCCACATGCCACAAGATGTTGCCACCCTGTCTGACACACTGTAAATTCTCTTTCCATTCTGTGCTGCTTTCTTGGAATTTACATGCTGTTCTCATCCTTTACACTTCAAGCCACAAAACACTGCTATCCCAAATGAAATTTTACAAGACCATTTCAACTTTGTTCCATTTTCTTGGATAGCTGCCTCTATGGAACTATTCTTTAATAACATGCATGTCATGCAGCATGATATCACCTAAGACTCATCTCACATCCTACATTATATAAATGTTTTGAGTTTACTAAAAATGGATATTTCAAGATAAGAAAAAATATAAAAACCAAAAAATGTACGAATTGGCTATTCAATGTACTTCTTCAATAGCAACCCCAGTCTCTTTCTGTGCCTTGAGCAATCCAGGAATGTTAATGTCTTCAGGTCTCCAGACTTACTGTGCTCCCTACCTGGGGTGCCCTTTCCCTAGATATAGCCATACTGCTCTGCTCAAATACTGACCTCTAATAAGGGATTCCCTTGACTATTTATCTAAGAGAGCATCATCTATCATTCTTTATCCTTTTTATCCTTCCTTATTGCCAGAATATCTGTTACATTCTGTAAGTACATTTTATAATTATTTCATCATTTAATTCTCCACTAACACATTTCCAGAAGGGTAGAGACTGTCTCACATTTCCTATACAGTCCCTGGAATGTAACAAATCCTCAAAGATATATAATGAATGAATGAATGAATGAATGAATGAATGAATGAATTATCCCAACACCTGATATACATGGCATTGTTATTCCATTTCATTGGTAAGTAAGATATAGTATAGATAAGGTCCCTTAGAAAATGTGAAGCAGGGATGCCTGGGTGACTCAGTGGTTGAGCATCTGCCTTTGGCTCAGTGCATGATTCCCACATCAGGCTTCCTGCATGAAGCCTGTTTCTCCCTCTGCCTCTGTCTCTACCTCTCTCTCTCTGTGTCTCTCATGAATAAATAAATAAAATCTTAAAAAAAAAAGGAAAGAAAATGTGAAGCACTTCTTTGGGCACATGGTATCGATTGGAAGAGATAAAAGCTTGATTGGATTGACTTCAGAGGTGAGAGTCAGCTTTTATATACACAAATAAACACCTACAACCAATGATTTCTCAAATTAGTGCTCACATAAATTATTATTAAGGTAGTATCCATGTTTCAGTAAACTTCTATCAAGTTAATTCCATGTATGATACTATTCTCCAATGTCAAATATTTAAAGGAAAACTATCATTTATTTGTTCAATGTCTATAATGCTTTAATCACTCTTTCAGGTGCTTTCAGATGTTACACTTTATTTTGCCCACACAATGATCCACAACATAAGGCAATGCAACCATGGGTAATTTATCCCTCCTCCTCTCACTACAAGAAGATATCAGACAATGTCTGAAGACATTTTCTTGTTGTCATAACTGAGGAGGCGGCACGGGCAGTAGATACTACTGAGATCTAGTGGGTAGAAGCCAGCCTCTCACAACAAAGAATGTCAATAACATCCAAAAAGTCAATATTTAGTGCTAAGGTTGAGAACCCCTGCTCTAAGGCTTGTTTTATCCTCTTATGCAGGTACCTTATATGAATAAAATGGATAGGATAAGAAAACCAAGCATTGTCAGGAGATTAAGCAGTCTTTGGAGTTTAAAGTATAGGCCAAACAATAGTGTAGGCCAAGTTAAGCCTATGGATTCTGACATTGGAGTTAGATTTTGTTTGATCAGGTCACACAGTTGATGTGTTGTGAACACTAAGGTGATGTTTTCTCAGCCATAGCACAATACTCTATTCATACTACATTATATACTTATACTACGTAACAGGATACTCTATTTGTATTACATACTACATTACATACATACTGATTAACTTGATGCTACACAAAGATGACTTAGTCTGTTGGTGCTACTCTGCTTTTACCTTAACACCAATCGTACCAACGTATCTGATCATACACCCTCACTTCAAATGATTCCTAACTAATGGATATTGTTCCTGAAAATTTCATGCGGCTATGGAAGAGACCGTCTCTTGACTGTCTATCTTGACTAAATTGCATTTTGAACTGCAAAACTTCCCCCAAACCGCTTTTAAACATTTTGGATCTTTTGCCAGTTTTTCTTCCCTAAGGCTGCTCCAGATTTCATATTCCATCTGTTTTGATTCTCCCACCATTCCTAACTTACAGCCTCATCCACAGTCCTTGAGCACAACTGAACTCACTCTCACTTTGTATCCCCACTCAACACGATGATTAATAAAACAAAGATGTCACCTTGAGGTTCATCATCCTTATGAAATGGTTTCTGTCATGAAACCATTTATTACAATGTCTTTTAGTATTACAAAAGCCCCAAGCTTATGGCTGTATCATTCATCAACCTACCACTCTGCTGTATGAACAATGGAAAAAATACATATGTTCTGGTCCCTTCTCCACTCACAACACTGATTTCTTTGCCCTTCAAGAGCATGACCCATGAGAAAGAAAATAAGAAAAGTTACATCAAGGATAATATGCTGAGCACATCTGTGTCAGGATGACTCTAAGATGATCCCTGCATTCCAGTACTCATGCCCTTGTAGACCTCTTCTATTGATGTATGGCTAACTATAGTGACTTATCTTCTAAATAATAGAATGAAGCCAAGTTGATTGGATATCACTAGCATGATGAGGTTTTTGTTTTTTTTTAAATGTGACTTGCTAGCACATTTTCTCTATTGTTGGTTTTTTTGTTTTTATTTTTTGGCTTGCACACTTTGCTGAAGTATGTTGCCCTGTTGTGAAGGCCCACATGACAAGGAACAGAGGTGGCTTCTGGCCAACACCCAGGAACTGAGGTCCTCAGTCTGAAACCCTTGAGCTGAATTCTCCCCACAACCCTTTGAGCTTGAAGGAAGGCCCTTACCCAGTTGAGCATCAGTAGAGACGCCAGGAGCCCTGACTGTTGCCTTCTTTACAACCTTGTAAAAAAACCCTAAAATGGAAGACATAGCTGAGCTGGGCCTAGATGCTTGACCCAAAGAAACTGTGAGATAATAAATGTTCATTGTTTTAAGATGTTAAGTATATGGCAATCTGTTACAAAGCTATAGATAACAAATACAACATTCAAGCAATTTTTCTTTTCTCCAGATTATTTAGAATAAAATTCTTAGTGAAGTCTGAAAGAATTACTTTAGTGGGTAGTTTTATATTAAATAACCTGACTTGCAGATTATTTGAACTTACCCAAATATATAAAAGACAAACAATTAAGATTTCAAATCGCCTTATTTTAAGACATGTGGTCATTCAAATAATTCCTTACCCAAATATATAAAAGACAAACAATTAGGATTTCAAATCGCCTTATTTTAAGACATGTGGTCATTCAAATAATTCCTTAAAGTTTTTTTCCAGTTTCAAAATAGCAAGTAAAATTATGAATTAAAGGAGAATAGTTATCATAATTAAACATTTGGCCAAATTTATGATACATATAACTAAGTTGTGTGTAGAGTATTTTATATACAGTTTATAGCATATTGGAGTTCTGCCTATAATTATTTTATATAATACTTTCACCCACAGTTAGTATTATCATGATGTAATTTTGTCATTTTAAATTATTATAAAATTTTGTAGTGATTGGATTTTCCCTTTGTAGTTGTAGTGCTGATTATAGCTATGATTTGATACTGTATCTTAAACTCAAACCAAAATTATAACATCATTTGAGTAGGAAAAATATGATCTACTTTGTGAGTTTCAGACCTAATATGTGGTTTTCATGAATACATTTTGACAAAAAAATGGAGTCAGCCTGTAGCAGCTTTTCATAGGGGTACACACATACATGCAGACAGACACAGACACATATAGACATGCATCCAGGCACACAAATTTACCCATACTCATACAGACACACACACACCTATACTCATGTACATATGCACATACAGATACACACATACACACTTATGCACAGACACACACATACACAAACACTGCTGGAGGACTAAAGCATCACATGACCCATTATGTTCCACACAGTCCTAGCTCAGGATCTCCAGATGGACTATTGCCATGGCTTAGATAAAGCCAGGGCCAGAGGAAAACTCAGCCAACATTTCTGTGTTTCATCTTTCGGAACTTTTGAAATTAAAGCACTTTTTCATATAAAACACATTGAAAATATTTCCAGATCCAACTTTAATGTATTGGTGTTCCCACATTCACACAAATATTTATATATTTCTAAGTCTATGGATCACTATTTCCTAACACACTCTACTCCAGGAGGTTTGGTTTATTCACAGCCTCCGAAGCACATGCAGATTCCTCCAGAACAAGTCAGATGGGTAAAAAATGTAGCATTCTTTATTTTTTGTAAGTGATCTAAAAATGATCCATTCTTTTTCACAGGGGGCAAATAAAACTAAACAAACAATAATAAAACTCCCTAAATTTGCCTTTTAAATGTATCTTAACCTCCTCTGGTTTACCTTTCTTTTTCAATAAGTGTAGTTTTTTTTTGTTTTGTTTTGTTTTGTTTTAGTTTAGATATAGTCAAATTTAGGTCCAAATTCCCAATAAAGAACTTTTCTTTTCTTCTTTCTAGTTTCACTTTTCTTCCTTAGGTCCAAATTCCCAAAAAAGAACTTTTCTTTTCTTCTTTCTAGTTTCACTTTTCTCCCTTGGCAACTAAGGTGGCACCTAGATATGAAGGGAAGGGTATGTGTCCTCAAGACAATGGCCAGCAGGCAGCCACTGTTTATGTGGACCCCAATGCCCTCCTCTGTGTTCCTTCTGGACACTGAGAAGACTGTGCATATGCAGCCTGGAGCCTGGGCATGGCTTGTCCTTAGCATGGTTAGGAGTCTGGCCATCATCCTTCCACCACTGATTCAGCTCCACCTCCATTCTGGGATCCTATGATTCCCATCTCCAGCCACCCCCTGGACCCAGCCTAGGCTGGGACATTGCATCTCTGCTGTGGGGTCCCCTTGCCTTCACTGTGGTGGTCTCATAACTCTAAACTCTCAGCTATCCTAGGTGTCCCTCACAAAGTCTGTAAAAGCTGCTGGGCCTCTTCCTCTTGACACAGACCTCAGGAAGAACTGGAAGTGCCCTCTTAAGCCATCTTCCTAGTCCTCTTCTCCTTTCTGTTCTACACCACAAGCTACATAAACATAGAATGGAAATCAACAGCCGAAGAGCTTTCAGATTTTATATCAACCAGTCTAAGGTTTTCGAGTAAAGATTCTGTCACCTTTCTCCCCATTCTTAATCCATCTGGATGTTTCTATGAACTATACAACTGGGATGTCTTTTTTTTTTTTTTTTTTTTAAGATTTTGTTTATTCGAGTGAGAGAGACTGAGAGAAAGAGAGAGAGAGAGAGAAAGCACAGGGAAAAGATAAGAGAAAGAGGGAGAAGCAGGCTCCCCACTGAGTAGGGAGCCCCAGGCAGGGCTCTATCCTAGCACTCTGGGATCCTGACCTGAGCTGAAGGCAGACGCTCAACTGACTGAGCCACCCAGGTGCCCCCACAACTGGGATTTCCATCCTGAGAGGTAAATCAGGATATTTTTCTCTGATCTCATACATTAGTCTATCTTCCAGGATTGTATGAGATTTCCTCTTTCATTCTGTCAGCTGGGTACTTTATCTACATTTCATTTTCCACTGTGAATATGATCCATGATTAAATCTCTGAGGAGCTTTGCTTTAGAGATGCATAGGGAGACCTTTTAGACTGTAGAAAATATCTTTCTCACCCAACAGGTCATGCTTTAAGATGACTCTATCCCTTTACTCTCAGGGGAGTTAGCTTTGAAAGATAAAGCTAAGTAGGAAATTATCTTTCTTTTAGGCAATAACTCTTTTCCATGAGGTGACAACTTCACTGTGGTCAAAGGCAGCAGGAAAATTTAAAAATAATTCGAAAAAATTTTAAATGGGGGGGAACCTGGGTGGCTCAGTGGGTTAAGTGTCTGACTCATGATTTTAGCTCAGGTCATGGTCTGAGGGGTGTGATATTGAGGCCCATGTTGGGTTCTACACTGGGCGTGGAGCCTACTTAGGATTCTCTCTCTCCTTCTCCTTCTGCTCCTGCCCCCACTCACATACTCTCTTTCTCTCTAAAAAAAAAAAAAAATATATATATATATATATATATATATATATATTTTTTTTAGTTTGATTCAATGGCAAAATACTATCCCTATTGTTCATGAAACTTTGTTCTTACATACCTTGTTTATCATAGGCCATATGTCCTCACTCAAATTTTTGTCTTATCTACAAACTTCTCTCATGATTTCTCTAGCAATAAAAAGCCATCCACTCCTTCCAGTTTAGCTCAAATGTTACTTCCTCTGTGTAGCTTTCTCATCACCCTAGTTCACAGTCACAGTTTATTTCCATTGAACTTCAATGACGTATTACCTCTGGTATTTGAAACTTAATATATTGCTCTGTAACTTTAATTTCTAATATTTGTCTGCTTATTTATTGACATATATACACCTGTTCTTGAGAACTGACAGGTATGTGGATCATCTTTTGCCTCTTTCCCACCATATCTATTCAACTCCTACCAGCTTCACAGAAAGCCTCCAAGCTGCAAACTGATTGTGTATTTCTTAATTTTATCCATAAAACTTTGGCCTTTTAAATGAAGTAACAGATGTTCAATTTTTGGCAGAGGTAAAGAACTATATCTAGGTAAAGAAATGAAAAAAGAAATTTTTAAAAATGTAACAAGTATATGAATTAAGATGGAATTAAGGGCCTTAGATATTTGCATCAGGAATGTCATTTTGATCATCACTCCTGCGCTTTTATTTTTTTTTTAAAGAGAATATACATTTAAATATTCCTCACAATTATTTTAAGAAAATCAATACCTGTTTGAGATATTCAGATTACAAGATTGTAGTAATCTTTGAAGATTGATTTTTTTTAAAGATTTTATTTATTTATTCATGAGAGATACAGAGAGAGAGAGAGGCAGAGACACAGGCAGAGGGAGAAGCAGGCTCCATGCAGGGAGCCTGACGTGGGACTTGATCCCGGTTCTCCAGGATCATACCTTGGGCTGAAGGCGGCACTAAACCACTGAGCCACCCAGTCTGCCCTGAAGAGTGATTTTTAAATTGGTAAATAGGAAGAAGTATATATAAGAAAATAGCATTTAAAAAGGTATGAAAATGGAAACACTCATAAAAAATCTTTTTCTTCCCAAGAAAAGTTCAGGCCATGGGACAAGAATTCCTATAGCTTTCTCCCATTGTACTTTCGAGTTTAATTCCAATAACATCCACAATTCTTACTTTTCTTCAGTCTTGCCGAAATCCACTGGGTTGAAAGTTATTTATCCAACTAATGATTTTTATCCCATTTATAATAGGTAAGCTATATGCTCATAGGTACAACTTTCTAAAAGATATAATACCTATTTTTAATTTTTTCCATATGAAAAAGTAACCATACTCTGCATTTACAAAGCCACTAATATATATTCAAGTGGATGAAGCATTAAATAGTGTTAGAAACAAATTCAGTCAATTGTAGGGTAGCCAGAATCTTATGAGGTAGCCAGGAATTTGAGATTTTCTAAACAAGGGCATTTTATAATTCAAACAGATCTATAAGACTCACTGGAAGAACCATGTTAGCAAAAGGTCCGGACATACGGAGAAAGAACTTAGCAGAAATAATGAAGTAGGGAAGGAAGAAGTATAATAATGATTTGTCAATGCTCCTGATTAATTTTTAAGCTTTTAAAAATCAGAAACCATAGCATATCCATCTTTGTTTCTCTAGGACCATGCACAGTTCTTGGCCTACATTTAATAAATGATTGTTGAATGTATACATAAGTAAAGTTTCTTATGGTAAATACAATTGGATGACTAAAGTGATAATTAATTATGAAAAGTCTTGAATGACAATATAGGTTGAAATGATCAACAAGCCAAAGAGGTTTATTGAACTAAGGCATAATATGATTTCTGTAGTATTTTATTTTATTTTTTATTTTTTTAAGATTTTATTTATTTATTCATAGAGACACACACACACACATAGAGAGAGAGAGAGAGAGAGAGAGAGAGAGGCAGAGACCCAGGCAGAGGGAGAAGCAGGCTCCATGCAGGGAGCCCAAAGTGGGACTCAATCTCGGGTCTCCATGATCACACCCCGGGCTGCAGGCAGCGCCAAACTGCTGCGCCACCAGGGCTGACCTATTTCTGGAGTATTTTAGAACACTGGAGAAGTGAAATGGTTTAGTGGTTCAGTACTATCTCTGGAATCAGACTACTAAAATTCAAATTCTGATTACACTTCCTACTAGCTACCAGCTGTGTGATTTGGGGCAAATTATTTAACATTTCAGAGCCTCAGCTCCCCATAAGTAAAATGAGGCAAAGCACTGGCTAACTCAAAATTGTTATATTGGTTAAATGAGTCAACACATGAGAAGTGCAAAACAGTGTCTGGCGTACAGCAGTCAATAAATGGTACTGACATCATTATTAGTTCAAAAAATGATAAAAATGGATTTGAACTGGAGACACTGCAGAGAATGGAGCAGATGATTTTCCTATTTCCCCAAAGCTATGGGGAAGAACATTCTATCATTCTTCATTTTCATTTCACAGGTACAATGGACTAGCATATTTTACTTCCAAAGCTGCCCTTCACAAGTTTGACTTCTGAACTTTTCCAGGAAAATAAAATATTAAACTTAACACATGCCATTTGACAACAAAGTCACATTAATTCGAGAAAGAGAAACAAAGCTTTTCTCTTCTGACCCACTGAAGTTCAAGACTTCATTGTTGGTGATTTTACCCTTGGTATCTCTGCAAACTGTTTGTTGTTTGCAAGTACATGGACAGTTGAAGTAAGAGACAAAACTAACATGCCTTTTTGTGTTCTCTCTGTAATCAAAATTGTTAGGAGACTCACAATCTATAAATAGTGGGTACCAAGTAACATAGCAATCTAAAGTGAAGATATCAATAAATTAGTTGATATTGACTTAAATTCATGTCACTACAAAAAGAAAATTTGTAAAACTTGAGGAACAGAGTTCTATTTAAAGACTAAGAAATTTAATTAAGAGCTTTTATTCCAATCTGACTTAAAATGATGCTGTATATTGACTTCTATGAATAATTTATGTTTAAAATTGTAATTGAATAGAAAAGTTTAAAAATATTTTTTTAAATATTTTCTTATAAAATGCATCCACTGCTTGCAGACTCAGCTAACAATCCTGTAAGAGACCGCCTGAGATCCCAAGGTACTTTACCTTAGACCTAGTAGTTCTTCAATTTCTTTTTACCAAAATAAATGCACCTGAACTGAATTGACAGTTAAGAACAAGAACAATTACAGAAATATTGGTTCTACCTTTCTTGTAAAAAGCTCATCAGTTTCATTTCTTCCTAAACATTGCTATCTATTTCCATCTCCACACCTTAGCTCATGCTTTTTCTCTATGTCTCTCTGTATATATCACTCCTTGAAGACATGACTAAAGATTTACTACAACCATAAAACTTTTCCCCCCAAGTTTTTCAAATCAATTTATTTATTTACCACTGGCTTACATAATAAAATGTACACCACACTAATATGTCCTCACTGGGTACTTTTATTTTTTTATTTTTCTAAAGGTTTTATTTATTTATTCATGAGAGACACGGAGAGAGAGGCAGAGTCATAGGCAGAGGGAGAAGCAGGCTCCACGCAGGGAGCCCGATGTGGGACTCGATCCCAGGACCCCGGGATCATGCCCTGAGCCAAAGGCAGATGCTCAACCGCTGAGCCACTCAGGCATCCTTCTCACTGGGTACTTTTAATACTTAGTTTTTTTCTTATAGTTTTCAGGACTCCTCAAATTAATTTCATAAGTCAAACTAAGCTAAACTAACTCAATTAAGTTAATAATTGAGAAAGGGACAGTAATAATCTTTTATATCCTCCTATACCTCTGGCTTAATAGCTAGTTATCTCCCAAAGCTTAGTAGATACCTAACAGGACTTGCTGAGTATGAGAATCAAGTCAGGAAGTTTGCCTAGTTATTTTTAATGATCTAAGTCCAAATATGATTATATTAGACCTTAATATCACATACATTTTTGAGGATTTACTATAGATTTATAACACTAACATATTTGATTATCCCCTAGGACTAACTCAGAGAACTTCTAGGCAGTGCCTGATTAAAGAGAATCACTTCATAAATAATATGACCACCGTTTACACACAAGTGTCAACACCCAACTCTTGGTATGTGCAGTGCCACAAATAGTAACATTCATCAATGCACTGCCCCATATAATTAGTTTCAGGAATTACTATCTTCCTGCCCACCTCCCTCTCTCATGTAGCCACTCTTCCAGAACTCTTAGAAATATCTGAACTTCATATTAGTAATTCCTGCAAACATTTATGTTGAGGCTTATTTCTGTCCATTAAAAATTCCTATACTGCACATATATATATATATAAACTTATATTAAATAAGTATATTGAAGGCAGACATTGGAAATTCATGCTTGAAATTGGTCTTCAATTTTTTGTTCTTGTACTTTTTCCAGAGTTAATATGTAGATCACAGTTCACTTGTTTCCATGCTCAGTCTCTCAGCCCCTTTATTCCTAATTGCATTTGTTAGAATCTGGGAATTGGCATGTATTCCCAGTAAAATAGGGGATATTGTTGATTAGTTCATTAGTTCACCTTCTTTACATCATCATTCTTTATCTCCATCTGGCCCCACTTCCCTAGTTTTGTTGTTTGATCTCTCACTTTCCACCTTCCAGGAAACCAGTGATTGGACCATTAACTGGTATTTACCCTGCCTGCTTCACCCTTGAGGTCCATAGACCTCCAAAGCTGAAGAAGGATATTAATGGTCCAAGGAGAACTTAACACTTTCCCTGAAAAAGTCATTCAAACTACACAGGAGGGTATTCTCCATTTTCCTACCTACCACTATTTTTTCTATTTATTGCAATCTGGATGCTGGCATCACCATACCACTGCTCTCAAAAGAGCCAGTAATTTTTAGATGTCCAACCCAATGAGCCTACTCAGTCTCCATCTTAGACATCAGTGATCATCAGCTTTTATTAAAACTCTTCACATCCTTTGCTTCTTCAACATGCCAATTTCTGGTTTCCCTTGTAGCTCTCTATTAGCTCTTCCTTTTGTGGCCTTCATTTTGAGATTCCTCGAGTTACATGCTTAGTTTTCTCTTCTTCTTACTCTCTGTTCTCTCCTAGGAAAGAACTTTAATTCCCATGGGTTTCAACTATCATAGACATACTAGTAACTCCTAAGCACATCTCCAGTTTACTGAGCCCCATATTGTCAAGGGGCACCTGAATTTATAACACAGAAATTAGGAATCCATCTTGACTCCTATTCCACCCTCAACTCCCTATTCTACATCTTCCAACTTAGTATCAAGGCCTGCTAGTTTTCTTCCCAAATATGTCTTATATTCACTTGTTCCACTCCATCCTTACTACTGATGTGTTGGGTTAAGGCATTTAGACTGCTGCAAAAGCCTTCAACTCTTCTTCCTACTTCTTGCACTGTCCCCTCAGACTATCTTCCACACAGCTGCCGTACGATCTAGAGAATATGCACATCAGCTTATGTCGTACCCATACCTTTCCTGACTACAGAGCGTATCTCAATTTCTCTCAATGTCACAAGAGACCCTGCATGTATGACAAGAGGTCCTGCCCTTTTCACAATTTATTTTCCTGCTTCTAACTATCATCTAGCTTCACTGAATAGGTGGCTTCTAGTTTCTTTTCATATACAATTCTGTTTCTTAACACTGTTTTGTTCATATAGCACTTTGCTCATATAGCTCCCTGACTTTTACAGTCCTCTCTCCACCTTCTCATCATTTCATCCTCTTCACCAAAGGAATTCTATCCATAATTTAAGGCTCTTCAACCCTGTTCTCACAGCTCTAATGCGGTCTGGCTTACTTTCCTCTATGTTCCTATTATACTCCTCTCTTTACCACATGGTATTATAATTTTTGCTTGGTATGTCTTTCTCTCTCACAGTGAAAAACTTAAGTAGGAAGCCCATGTTTTATTTTTCTTTCTGTGCTCAAGGTCTACTTCACTGCCTAGCACATAGAAGAATAGGCTTATTGAATAAATGAGAGAATGAATACATTAATAAAAAGGCACTATATTGCTTGCTACCATCTGTCTATTTTCTTGATCAGAAAATTCTGCTTATTTCCCCATTAGGAACTTCATTGACCATTCTGACCATATCTAGACTTCCAAAGTTGCTTTACAATTCATATTCATTAGAGTCTTATTGAACATCTCAGCCATATCCTTTTGAACATACCTTAGTCATAAACTTTGCCAAATCACAATCAAGACTTAGTGTTTGTGCTACTCTCTAATGATACTACTCATTGGGTCTCTTTGATGCCGAAAACTTAAAGTGAAAAGTAATAGAACAGAGATTCTGCAGATTTTGGTATTCAACAGACTTGGTGGTTCATTTACGCTGCACGAGGAATGATTCCTAACTTTCCAATAAATCTGCATTTTCAGGCCTCAATATGAATAAGTAGGTTTTATGGGCTAAATTGTGCACCCCCTCCCGATATTCTTATCTTGAAGTTCTAACTTCCGGTAGCTTGGAACATGACTATTTTTAGAAATAGAGTCTTTACAGAGGTAATTAAATGAAACTGAGATCTACCGGGAAGGCCTTAATCCAATATGACTTTTATCCTTATAAGAACAAGAAAGTTTACATAGATATGGACAGAAAAAATATGACATGAAGACATAGAGAGAAGATGGTCAATTACAAACCAAGGTGAGAGGACCCAGAAGAAACCAACTCTGTAACATCTTGACCATGAACTTTCAGTCTCCATAACTATTGTTCAAGCCACCCAGTCTATATCTTGTTATGGCAGCCCTAGTAAACTAATACAGTAGATCACAATATTAATCTTGACTATTTTATGATAACAAAATATTTATTAAACGGAAACATAAATCTTGCTACCAGTAAAGCAGGGAAAAAAAAATAGCCTTCCTGTTTTTGCTTGTTTTGATCAAGAAAGCCTTAGGAATACCTTCAGCTGTTGGTGATGCACTCTGATTGACAGAGTAAGAAACCACAGATGGCAGTTTTCATCTTTTCAGATACTTACAAATGGTAAACATCTTGAGATGTGTACTGTGTGTGTGTGAATGTTTCCTGAGTGAGCTACTATGCAAAATTTTATTCCTTTGGCCAGCAGTGCTTTGAAGGTAGACACATGGAGATCTTAAATTAGTTTCACTAGTTTACTTTCATTTCAAAATATATAAGAAACAAGTAAAATCCAACCAAAAACATCTATCTTAATAAGAGGGATTAGTTGAACATGATGATACCAGAGTATTTTTAGTTTAATAGATGTGATGCATGATCCTCAACTATGCCATCCTTTATCCAATTCCCACACTGTCCCCACTCTTTATCCTACAAAAAAATCCATGACCATTGCTTTTTCCATTACAACATTTTTCCAACAAATTGTAAAGATTAGGAAGGAAGATATCAGGTTGCCTGTGCTGACTTACTTGCAGATTTACTATATTACATTAATCTCACCAGAGTCAAATTAAATACTAACAAATACAATTTAGCTTCCTTCAGAAGTTTATAATCCGAGGTAATAAAGGATATCAAAGTTCTTAAAATACAGCCAACTTCTGATTATTAAAGAATTAGCTAGTGGAGGGTAAAATCCTTTATTCTCCCTAATAAGGCCCATCTTTTATCCATAAATATTTCATTTATGATTTTGTTAATAGCTGGTCAGGATATATTAGAGACTATTTTCTCCACCAACAAGTATTTGTGGGATATGTTATTCCAGGAACTGGGATATGAAACAGAATAAAATATAATTCTTGCACTCAAGTTCTAAAGCTCTGTTTCTTAATAATACTAATATAGGACAATTTACCAAATACAAGCCACTTTGTCAAATATTTATTAATCATAATAGTCTATTTCTTGGGTTTTTCTCAATAGATAATAGAATTCCTAATAATCATGATTTTGTTTTTCTTTATCAGTTATGCTTCATATGGCACTGTTCGACAGTTACAGAAACAATAGGATACTTTTATTCTTGACTTTATAAGGAATTCCAAATTTTGAAACTTATGAGAATTGTTGTCATTAAAAAGATTTACTTTTATTGGCATGAATTTACATTTATTGTCATTATTGAGGTCTTAACCTGAACCTTAATTGTACTTTATTTTTACTTATATTTTCTAAAGAATGATTATCATTTGCTAATAAGTATGCATTCTTTATCTTTGTCATCTAAAATCCTTTACTTCTGAAATTTAAAAGGTGATATTAAATTTGTCCATATGTTGGCTTTTTAAACTCTCAGTGTTGCATGGTACACAGGAAGCCTACTAGGTTTGCAAATTATTTTACTACTCTCGGATTTTTTTATTATTACTCTGTTTCCATTTGTTTCTGACCTCTTCATGTTACATTTTATTATTACTTCATATATGACATCTCTTTCACCATACTCATTTTTTCCCCTTTCCTCTGCATTTTGTGGAAAGTTTCTAAACAGTGCCTTCCATGCAATAATTTGAATTTCCATGGTTTTTTTTTTGCCTTTATTTCCAATGCAAATTTTAATTCTTAACTTTTTAGTTTTCTTAAATTTTTTTCTATTCTTTTTTTTTTCCTATTCTTATTTCATTTTCTGCCTTATAATTTATTAGGAGGATGCAGAGATCTTTTCTTCCCCAAATTTCAGAACATGTATATTATCATCTTGTTATTTTTTTAAATCAGAGTAAAATTTACATGCAGTGAAATGCACAGATGTTTAGTATAATTTAGTCTTTACCCAACACTTCAATCATAGCACAAAATTTTTTATCACCCAAAAACGTTTGGTGATTTTTGCCTCTCCAGCCAGCAGCCATTTCCCCCATTCCCATTATGATTTTCTATCCCTGTTAGTTTTGTGTCTTATTGAAATTCACGTAAATAGACTCATACAATATGGTTTCTTTTTTTTATCTGGTTTATTTCCCGTAACATAATTTTGAGATTCATCCATACTATTGAATGTTCCAGTAATTGGATTTTTTTTTAATTGCTAAGTATGAATACACTAAAATCTGGTGTTTCATTCTTTTTTTAATGGACATCTGGGTTGTTTCCAGTTTGGGACTATTACATATACAAAATAATTACATTTATTTCTCTATATATATAATGATAAATATTATGAATAATAAGAAATATACAATTTGGGGTGTTTATACCAAGAAAAAGAATTGTTATGGTAAGGGTGTGTATTTAATTTTTAAGGTCATAAGGGAAGTTGTTTAATGTTAAGGGGAAACTACTAAGTTTTTTCCCAAAGTGGTTTTACCACTTTATGCTTTCAACAGTAATGATGAGATATCTGGTTCCAGCCAAGATGAAGTAGCTATATTCCTCTCAGGTCCTTCCTCTTATAACTAAAAAACTCTGGATATACAATAAATAGACTCTAATACCAAGATGAATTAGATACTGGAATTATCTGACAAAGATTTCAAAGCAGCCATTATAAAGACAGTTCAATGGCAATTATAAATTCCTTTGAATCAAATGAAAAAAATAGAAAACGTCAGCCAAGAGATAGCAGTTAAAAGAGATCAAGCAAAAATGATAAAAGCGAAAAATATAGTAACTGAAATAAAAAGCTTGCTGGATAGGTTCAATAATAGAGTGGAGATTACAGAGCATAGAATCAGCAAATGTGAGGACAGATCAATAGAATGTATCCAATCTGAACAACAGAGCAAAAAAAAAAAAAAAATAGATTGGGGGGAAAAAGAGTGAAAGTCTCAGGATGAACCCATGGAACAATAACAAAGAAGTAGTATGTGTACCATTGCAGTCAGAAGGAAGAGAGAGAGAGAAAGAAAGAGAGAGAAAAAGAAAAAATATCTGAAGAAATAATAGTTGAGAACACTCCAAATTTGACAATACTACTATTACTACTAATAAAATAAATCTATGGAATCCAGAATCTGAGCAAATCCCAAACAGTGTAAACTCAAAGAAATCCATACCAATATATATCATAATTAAACTTCTGAAAACTAAAGACAAATACAAAAATCTTGAAAAAAGCAGCTAGAGAGGGATGCTGCATTATTTATAGGAGAACAACAACTTACATGATGGTGGATTTCCTATTTGAAACCATGGATGTCAGAAGGAAGTGACATTTTTCAAGTGATGAAGGTTAAAGAATCATCAACTGCAATTTATACCAGTCAAAATATACTTTAGCGCTAAGGGAGAAATAGACATTCTCAATTGAAGGAAATTAATAGAATGTGTTGGTAGCAAACCTACTCTTAAATAATGGTTAAAGGAAGTTCTCTAAACAAAGAAAATAGTAACATAAGAATTAAAACCTCAGGGATGCCCGGGTGGCTCATTGGTTGAGCCTCTGCCTTTGTCTCAGGTCGTCATCCCAGAATCCTGGGATCGAGTCCCACATCGTGTTCCCCACAGGGAGCCTGCTTCTCCCTCTGCCTATGTCTCTGCCTCTCTCTCTCTGTGTCTCTCATGAATAAATAAAATCTTAAAAAAAAGAAAAAGAATTAAAACTTCAAAAAGGAAGGATGAACATTGGAGTAGGCAAAATAATAGGCTTTATCACAATTTTTAAAAATCATGTTTGCTGGTTTAATCAAAACTGTTAACATCAACTAATTATATTGATCATATTTTCATGTCCTTATTGACACCAGCTTATCTTCTTTTGAAAAATGTCTGGGATGCCTGGGTGGCTCAGTCAGTTGAGCATCCAACTCTTGATTTTGGCTCCAGTAATAATCTCAGGGTGCTGGGACCAAGTCCTGCACTCCGTGGTCAGTAGGGCGTCTACTTGAGGATTTTCCCTCTCCCTCTCCCTCTGTCCCCCCACCTAAAACAAATAAATAAATAAATCTTTTAAAAACAGAAAATAAAAATGTCTAAGTTTTTCCCCATTTGGGGGTTATGTTTTTAGTATAAGTTACTGAAGTCCTTTAGATATTCTTTTGATGTGTATCTTTGTGTGTATATAGATACTGCTTTTTTTCTTAAAGGTGACTTTTGATAAGCAGAACTTTCTAATTTTGATGATGCTTAATTTGTCACTTTTTTTAATGACTGGTGGGTTTCATGTCCTCTCCAAGAAGTATTTGTTTTTCCTGAGGTTATGAATATATTATCCTATGTTTTCATCTAGAAATTTTATGGTTTAGTTTTGCATTTATTTTTAAGTTTATTTTTATATTATAGAAAGGAAGAGTCCACCTTCATTTTTATCAAGCATAATTCATTTAAAAACTTGCCTTTTAGGGATCCCTGGGTGGCGCAGCGGTTTGGCGCCTGCCTTTGGCCCAAGGCGCGATCCTGGAGACCCGGGATCAAATCCCACGTCGGGCTCCCGGTGCATGGAGCCTGCTTCTCCCTCTGCCTATGTCTCTGCCTCTCTCTCTCTCTCTGTGTGACTATCATAAATAAATCAAAAAAATTAAAAAAAAAGAATCTCTCTCCTTTAAAAAAAAGATTAAAAAAAAACTTGCCTTTTAGACTATATTCACAAAGGTCTTTCTAAACTCTTTATTGTTTTCTATTGTATTTTCTATTCTTATCCTAGTACCACATTATATTTCTTACTATAGCTTATAAATATTAGGTAGTATGAGTTCTCCCCTTTTTATTCTTTTATGATACCGTTTTTTGGCTATCTGGAGCAACTGTGGTTCCATAAAAACTTTAGAAATAGTTTATCAAATTTCTAAACAAGGCTGTCAGGATTTTCACTGGGATTGCATTAAAAATTATTGATCTTAATAAGATTGATTTACTCAGGCAACAATCATAATGTATCTTTCTATTTATTTGAGTTCTCTTTATTATCTCTCAGAAATGTATGTTCAGCATTTAGTGTTGTCTTAAACTTTTGTTAAATTTATTTCTAGGTATTTTATGTCTGAATGCTATCCTATTTTTTCTATTTTTTTCTGCCAGTATATAGAACTAAGCTTGTTCTTTGTATAATGACCTAATCTTGTTTAACTTCCATTTTAATTTTCCTTTCTCTTTTCAAGCTCCATTGAAATTCCACCGTATTATCTTTTTATATTCCTTTTTATCTCTTGTTTCATAAACACTTTATTTTCTGGATGTTTAGAGTGCAAAGCAAATTTCTGAATTTTACCTATCTCTTATATTATAGAAAATGTTATCAGTTCATTAACAGAAGATCCTCCCCTCTGTATATTTCCTATTTATGATCTGGAACCATTGGTGCCCATTACTTTTGATCTCTGGTAGCAAAAGTAATTCCAAATGGTATGCTACTAGAATATTGTACATTTTGTGCTCCCTTTTAAACATTTTGGGCACATTAATGGGACAGTGTAATACTGTCAAGGGAGCAGCATTGAAGCTGATCTGTGGAGTCTTTTTTTTTTTTTTTTTTTATCTGTGGAGTCTTTAGATGATCTCTGCTGCTTCAAGCTGCTAGCCTCAAGGATTATGGAATTGGTGGCCATCTTCCTTGGTTGTCAGTTGTACTGCACTGTTTATTTTGATTGGTATGGAGGGTTTGAGGAAAGAGAAAGTCATTTACATATGTTAAAATAGTCACTTTAGCCGAATTTTTAAAAGCAACAATTAACATGAGTTTGAATTTGTAAATTACCTTATCACAGTTGTGTCCAAATATTTTCTTGCATGTGATAAAGAAAAAAAAAGGGACAGTCATAATTCAAAAGTGCTTAAATCTAACTAGTGGGAAGAAAAAAAAACTTCTCAGTTTTAAAATATTCACCACCTTCATTTTTTTTTTTTTTATCAGTATAAACAAAGTTAAAACTAAGACATATGTGCTACTGGCTGTCAGACTGTGACAAGAAACAGGAATAAAGTTACTCTTTCCTAGTAGTTATATTACTTTAAGGCTTAAAGTGGACTTAAAGGTATTATCTGAAACATGAGAAAATTGCTCTTACAGTATCAATTTTCTAGCAAAGAGACTCCCTTTGGGGTTCTTCCTTGGATGCCAAAATAATGAGGGAAAGAATCCATTTAAATTTCCCTTATCAGTGCATATGCATCCACACACACATACTGATTTGCCTTATGTATTATCTGAACTACAGGATGAAGTTATTTAAGTTCCTCTGATTTCCCAGGATTTGTACTTAGAAAAATAGACAGATGAGTTTTCAATGTAAAGTTCATGCCCTTATAATTCAACCACTCTTCCAAAGCACATGGATGAGGTCCTTTGTTTAAAGAATAAAGATATTCCTAATAAATCATCTTAAAGTAAACATCTTATTTCGTACATATATAAAAACTTCAGCCAGTAGAATACGGTCTGAACAGTCCAATCTGCAAGCCATATGAGAGGATTCACGTGATCCACTCACATTTGAGACACCAGATGCCTGCCACTCGACTGAGACTGACAAAGCTTCTCTTTGTGTGACCCTCTCTCCTTGTTCCATGGGGAATAGTCTGACCTCAAGAGCATACTCACAAGAGTATGTTCACCTAAAATCCTGTCAGGGGATATCTTCTGACATCTCTGATGTTTTGACATCAGGATTCTAATCTGTGAGCTTCCCTCTGAGTTTCATTTGTGTTTTTGCACGTTTTGAAAAGCAAAATTTTCTTTGAAATGATTCAGATTTCATTCATCTTTGACTTTTTAAGCAATGGCTAAGTTTTTCAGTTTTACTGTACAGGCATATGGTATGTTTTTGAGGAGGATGGTGGCTTGGTTCATAATTCCTAGCAAAACCATAAACTTTCTACCTCCATGTAAACTGTGGCTTTGAAAGTTTGCATGTTTCCAAGGAGCAAGATGACTGCAGAACATTATTATTTTAATTAAAAACAAAGAAATCAAATTTCACTTTTTAGCTACAATGTAGAAAATATTTTAAAGACCTAAATGATTCATAGCAATTATATATACATTAAGAATCCATAACTATACAGACTTAGGGAAATTCTTTGAATTGATTATTATGATAATTTACCCACCCATGTTCAGAAACAACTGTGTTTTTGCGTGCCTTGACAGCTTTCTGTTCTGGACATCTTTTCATTGCTGTTGGTATTAGTAAACAGGCTTGGGACATAGAGAGTATATTACTAACATCTCCCTCCAGGACAAAAGTTGGGTAGGTTTGCTTGCATCCTGTCATAAAAGGTAAGAGTTGCCCCAGTTTAGGGTTAACTTCTTGTATATAATCCACACATGTGCAGGTATCACCAGACCTCATGACATCACCTCTGGGAACTGGGGTATGAGGAATCATCAAAAGGAAATGATAACAATACCTGGCTACTGCTATTGCCATAGGTATTGAACTGGCCTTTGTCTCTAATATAGGAGTCTTGTGTCTTCTGCCAGCATCCATGAAACCATGGCATATTATCTTATTGGCTTGAAAATAGGGCAAAAATCACTGGCCCTTCATAGTTTGTTATTTTTTTTATTTTTAAGGTTTTTATTTATTTATTTTGTGTGTGTGTGTGTGAGAGAGAGGGAGAGAGAGAGAGAACACAAGTGGGGGGAGAGGCAGAGGAAAGAACTCTCAAGTGGATTCTTTGCTGAGTGCAGAGCCTAACATGAGGTTCATATGAAGAAAGATTTCCATGGCCTCAAAGAATTTGTAAACCACTGGCCTGATACAAGAAGGCCCTGGTCTGGGAATAAAGAGCCCTTTACTAGGCTGCGCTGTCACCCGCTTGGCCGTGGGACGCTCTACTGCTGGGAGTCACCGTCCTCACAGTTAGAATGTGGGGAAAAGGTAATGTACTCAGGGCATGACCGCAGATTTTTAAAAGCCTACAGCAGTGCATACATCACGGAGATCATCCTAACACCCCAAGTTCATGTCCTCCTCAATAGAAGTCTTGCTGTTTCAATTATCCCAATCTCCTAAAAAAAAAAAAAAAAGATCATGAGAGATCATGACCATGAATGAGATCATAACCTGAGCTGAAACTAAGAGTTGGATGCTCAACAGACTGAGCCAGCTAGGTGCCCCATCCTTCACAGTTTTTGAAATCTGCATTTTAACAACACATATATGAATGGGTAAAAGTAAATGTGTTCAGAATTAGGCCATGGTATTTAAAAGATGAAAGACACTTTAGAAAATGAAGTATCCACAGACTATGATTATCTAATGAGGGTGGTAATTGAGCTCATATTACAACAGCAAGGTTCTTTACTCTACCTCTATCCCCAACTCCCTAAAACTTACTTAGAGATAGGGATTGGGCTTGCCACTCTTGCTTGGGTCTCAGTCAAGTCTGTCAGAGGGAATATATACTCATAGAAAAAGAACGGCATTCGAGGGGCATAAATGCAATAAAAAGAAACACAAACTAGATAATCTATACAAAAGTAAGTAGAATTGAAAGATCAAAAAAGAACAATATTCATAAGGAGCATAATAGAGGTTCACAGCGAGATAAAGGGAGATCTCAAAAACATGTAGCTAAAACAAATAGTTATGAGAAAAAAAGACCATATGAAGATATTGGATATAAATCAAACTATGCAGTATTCACAATAAACAGCTGAATTTGTTCAACATAGGCAAGATATAAGCAAAGAATGAGTGTTTTGGATATACTTTCCAGGATCTCTGCCAGATATTTTAGGAAAGGATGGAGAAAAGAGAAGGAAAAGGAAAATTTAAAAGATGTGGAGAATATAAACAATTATCAATTTCTACAAAATGGAAGTCTAAGTTGAAGAGAAAACAATAGAGAAAGAAGTCAATATTTGAAGAAATAGTGCCTGAAATGTTCCTTGAACATGCAAATCCTCCAAATCAAATGATTTATAAAGGGAATATCTAAGGAGTAGGTAAAGGGAAAGGAATTCCCCCACACGTAGAAACATCTCTTTTTATTGAGAAATATAAAGCCTTAAGGAAAAAGAAAACTCTAAAGCTTTGAGAGACAAAAATAAATTATCTACAAGAAACAATCACAATAGCCTCAGACTACACTTACCCAACAGAGCCACCCACGCACCCTCTAACATAGTCCTTAAAGATGTAAAACAACATCTGACAGAATTATAGAGAGATGTATGCAGATATTAATAAATCAAAAGGACAAAAAAAGAAGCAGTGTATTTGAGAACACATTTACTACACTCTACATATGGATATAGAAAACTTACCACTCCCAAAGAGAGAACAGACACATTTCAAACATTCTAAAAAAAAAATCTTCCATGGCTAAAAGATATTCAAAAAATACCAATTTATGAGCACTGAAACTATGCCCTAAAAAAGGATACCCAAAAACAACAACACACACAAAAATTCTATGTCTATAATAGAAAGGAACCACTATTAATAATCTTTAGCTTAAAAAGAACATTTTGGGAAACTTAAACAGTAGTTCAAACTAAATCAAAATGAAGTCGTTATATGTCAAAATTTGTGGGACACAACTAATTCAGTACTTTAAGGAATATTAGAGTGGAACACACTTTAGAAAGCAAGAAAAAAATGAACCTTGTAACTATTTAAGATAATAAACCTGAGGATACTGGAAGAAATAAAATATAAATGTTAGGTCAGAAATCAACAGAAAACAAACAACAAAAAAGAGATGATTAATAAAACCAAAAAATACTTCTTTGAAAAAACTAAAAAGATAGATAAAATCTTTGGCAAGATGAAGAAAAAATGATAGAAATGTTACAAATACAAAATGGAAATAGGAAAAAATAGAAAAATAAGAGTTTTTATTAGCAACTTTATACCATCTATGACAACATCAAAAAAAATAAAACTGTTACGGGGCACCTAGCTGGGTCAGACAGAAGAGAGAGTGACTCCAGATCTTGGGTTTGTGCGTTCAACCCCAATCTTGGGTATAGAGATTACTAAAAAAAATAATAAATTTTAAAAATACATAAAATAAAATTGTTAAAAGAAAAAAATTACTAGACTAGTAAGTACTAGAGATTGAAAAAATAATAATAAAAATCTCCCTCTACCCAAGTGAAATCAAATGCTTCTAGACTAAGAGAGTTTCATAGGTGGTTTTATCAAATTTTAATGGAACCAATATAGTCTCTACCTATATAACAGAATTTTCTAAGAAAATAGGAAAACAAATGTTCAATTCATTTTTTAAGACTAACACACACAAGAAGAGTGGCACAATTTACAAGCTAAATATACTGTATAAAGACAGATATGAAAATGCTAAAAATGTTACTTGATTTAACACTAACCTAAGACAATAATAAAGACATGATCAAAAAAGTTTTAATTTCAAAACTTCAACACCACAGAGATCGGTATAACTGATTACATTGATGGACTATTGGGGGAAAAAATCACATGTTCATCCAAACAGACACAGTAGAAGCATTTGATAACTTTGAACCAGTATTTCTGATTAATAAACCTCAGGAAAAAAATAACAATAGAAGAAGATTTTGTGACTTGATAAACATTCATCACCAAAAATTTACCGCAAATATTACATTTGAGAGGTAACTTTAGATGCATTCCCTTTACGACTGAGAACAAAAGACACCCACCATGATAGCTACTGTTCAATATATGAAAAAAAAAAAACTAAGACAAAGAACAGGAAATATAAGAGGTAAAAATGCAATTGTGCATTTGACGAACGACAGAGAAAAACTAACAGATTTCATACACAATTAGAATAAATAAGATTCACTAGGTTGTAGGATAAAAGATTAACCTATAAACCTCAAACCCATCTCTCTATCTAGCAATAACAAATTAGATTTCAGAAAATAAGATACAATTGCAATGAAAATCTAAACAATGTTTTATGCAGGAATTAACCTAAGGAAGAAATCTTAATATCTTTATGGAGAAACATGTAAAAACTCATTAAAAATTACATGAGTTGAATAGAGAACTACCCTAAATTGATCTATTAAATGCATTTCCAATCAAGACCCCAAAAATGAAATTTTTGTGGAACTGAAAAATTATGATTTTTTAGTTTAAATACATTACTATGAATGCCCATGTGGAGAGTGTGAAGAAAGAAAATATTTAAAAAGGTTAAAAGGAAAAAAATAACTATAAAATAAATAGAGAAGGATATTGCAGGTGCCCATGTGAGAATGTGCTGTGAACTAAGGTAGATGATCCACTTATAAACTTATACACTTATACAAGTTAACAAAACAAAACAAAAACAAGTAAATCAGGGGGATTATTTATCTCTTAAATAGGTTATTTTCTTTTAGGGGTTCTTTTTAACAGTAATCTTATTCTGTGTATATATTTTATGACTTTCAATTTAAGAACAAATAATCTTAACTCATGAAAGTGAGCCCTGATCATGAAATGACAAAGCTCCTGGGGTCAGACTAAAGTAGCAGCCCGATCATGGGCAATTCATTTAGATTGTTTTCTAAATCCTAGTTTTTTTCATCTGAGAAATGCCAATAACAACATGTACTTTATAATTTTGTTCGAAGTACATTTACGTATAAAGGCAGGTTGTGCCTGGCACTAGTATTTCCTCACATATGATAGGTACTATTTATATTATCCAGTGGGATAAACTGGATTATCTGTAGGAATAAATCATGATGTGTAAGGGAAAATATGTAATTAGCCTATAGTTCAGTTTATTCCCCACCAAACTTTGGAGGATCTACTAATTATGAAATATTAGGTATATTAAAGCATTCCCCACTGCCACACCACAGAGGTGAAACTAATACTGTTCATACCATCAGTGAGGTAAATCTCAGTTATCTTAAAAGGAGCAGTGTCAGATTTTTTTCACAATCCTCATCTTGTAGGATGGTTAAAATTTTACTTGATACTGCCCAAGTGTGCAAAGAAAATGTAGCCCTTTATTTTCTCTCTAAATAGTCCTCTTACGATCTCTATCCTACATCGTAATAGAAAAAGCAAAGAAACCATCAATGATATTATTTCATCAAACAAAGGAATTGAAGAATTTTCAGCTCAACAGTTTTCTCTTGAATGACTTAGGCTCTCACAAATCTCAACTTACCAGATTTTGCTTCCCTCCTGTTGATACTTTCGAGATGGTAGCAAGGGGTACAGGGGGACTCACATGACCTCTCAATCTTTTTTTTTTTTTTTTTTTTTTTTTTTTTTTTTATGACCTCTCAATCTTGAGGTGCAATAGAGGAAGGGGCCTCAAATCTCTGTAGTATTTTCCCAGGGGTTTCTCCTGTAGTGTGGCTTGTCTGATACAGGCCTTGTGTCTCTGGTATCCTTGGTAGTAGGATGGGTTTCAACTGGGTGTTGTGCTGGGGCCCCCTGACTCCAGCGGGAGGTCCCTCACATTATAGCATCTCTATTCTAACTTCAGGTTTCTGCCAGTCAGCTGTCTCAGCTGGAGTAAGGGCCATCCTGGGTGCCTGGAAATATTGCTGGCTTTGGGAAGTCAGCTGCCTCACATCCATCACCAGGCACTCCCTTCTGCCAGTGTGGCCCTCTGCTCCCACATCATACTGGATAAAGCTCTGAGCTGAGGGCTGGGGTTCTGAACTTTATCCTGATTAT
The DNA here is from genome assembly GCF_048164855.1 of Canis lupus baileyi. Taxonomy (NCBI): domain Eukaryota; kingdom Metazoa; phylum Chordata; class Mammalia; order Carnivora; family Canidae; genus Canis; species Canis lupus. Next base: position 23,920,528 of record NC_132865.1, read on the forward strand.
AGATCCACAGGCTCAAATCCTTGGGGGCCTCCATTATGTAGTTGGATGTTTTATTGATCCAATTTTACTGATTTAATGATTTCAATTCCTTGAAGTTGGCTTCAAGAGGGAATGAGAATTAGGGCTCTTTCATTTACTTGTTTTCTTCTATTTCTTCTATCCTCTTCTGCCAAATATGTTTGGATTTTCCTCCTATTCTGTGAACAGGAACTTCCTTTAATTAATATCGGGAGTTCTTGACACCTTGACTTATAGTACAATTCCAAGATCTGTTTCAAAAGCCAGGCTCCTTAGGTTAACAAAAATGAAAGGGAATAAGAAAATGTTCTTTCTTAACAAAACTGTTGCTGAGAAATTGAAAATTTCATGCTCTGCATTTTAAAGATTTTTCATTCCTCCCTCCCTCCTACTTTCTCTCTTTTTCTTCCTCCCTTCTCTTCTCTTCCTTTCACTTCCCTTCCCCTTTTCCCTTTTCCTTCTTTCTTCCTCCCACCTTTCCTTCCTTCCTCCCTTCCTTTCTCCCCTCTTTTCCTCCCACTCTCCCTCCCGTCCCCTTCCTTCCTCTTTTTTCTTCCTCCTTCCCCCTTTCCTTCTTTTTCTATATTCCTGCTATATCAATTGTAACCTCCCTCATATAAATTGATACGATAAAAGAGAGGTAACATATAATGAAATATGAAAGAGAGGAATATATTTATAGATAAATACAGAGCAGAAGTGGATACCTGTTGTTACACTGTCCGTGATTTGGAAGAAAACTTAGGTAATGTTCTCTGAGTCATCCTCAAAAATCTGTATTCAATGTGATTGATAGATATGCTACTTGTTTGTGTTTGCAGTACCCAGTCCTGTAACTTAGCTTAGCCCTAGGCTCAGCAAACTGGCCTACAGACCATGTTCAACCTGTTGCTTAGATTGAAAATAAAGTACTTTTGGAACCCAACTACAGTCATTCATTTACAAACTGTCCAAGGCTGCTCTGCACTACAACAGCAGGGTTGAGGAGTTTGTGAGACACCATGTGGCTTGCAAAGTCTAAAATATTTATTATCTGGTCCTTTACAGAAAAACATTGCTGATTTCTGGCCTATTATGTTAGAGAGCCCTAACTCATAGAAATTCTTGATGCAGAGCTGAAATCAGTCATTAGCAACTTTCTGCCATTAATCCTAACCCCTTGAATGCCACGGAAAATGACAATCCATTTTTCCACATGATAGCCCTTCAAATCCATGAAGACCTCACTCATGACCACCCCTAAGGCTCTGTTGCATTGTAATATCTACAGTTCATTTTTTTTTTTTCATTCAGCTGGGTTTCTACACCTTTAAATGTCTTATTCTCATTTTCCAATAAATTCCTAGGGCAATTTGTTTTCCCCAATGTTTACACAATACTTGTTTACCACTATTTATTTTAACTTTGAACAGTATCTAGTGGAAGTTCAATAAATATTTAATGATTAAATAAATATAAGAAAATTTGGGGAAAACTGTTAATAGTTTAGTGCATCTCCCTTCATTGATTTTATTTCACATTAGCTTTTTTTTTTTGCACATCACAATTACACTTTATGCTTTTATTGCAGTACTGTATCATGGTTTTTATTATTACCAACCCACATGAAATCCAGTGTACTCATATGTACATTTTTTTTAAAAAAATGCTTATTTTTGATATACACAGGCTCAAAGCTAGAAGCTGGCTAGATTTCTATTTAAAACACCTCAGTATTTTTATGGGAAAGGGCAGATAGTCAACATATGAAAAAACTCTAGCACAATTCCTAACATATGCAGGTACAGCTACACCTATGAGAATATCTAACTTTAACTTTTTTTTAATATTTAACTTTTCCTATTGGGGATCAATGTTCCTTTTAAAAATGTCATCTAGGGCCACTTGGCTGGTTTGTTGGTAGAGTATGCAACTTGTAATCTCAGAGTTGTGAGTTCAACCCTCACATTGGGTGTGGAGCCTACTTAAAAAAAAAAAAGGGCGGGGGGGGGGCAGCCCTGGTGGCTCAGCAGTTTAGTGCCTGCCTTTGGCCCAGGGCCTGATCCTGGAGACATGGGATTGAGCCCCACATTGGGATCCCTGCATGGAGCCTGCTTCTCCCTCCACCTGTGTCTCTGCCTTTCTCTCTGTCTCTCCCTGTCTCTCATGAATAAATAAAAATTTAAAAATCTTAAAAAAAGAAGAAAAAATAAAAAATAAATAAAATATGGCATCTACAACTGAACACAAATATTTACTTAAATATGATGGCTCTGATTTGCATCCTTTGATTTGTACATTGTATGCCTCTGATGGAACCTGAGATTACATATTTTCTCTCTCCCTCATAATCTTTCTCTTTCTCTCTCCTTTTACAAACAGCCATGATTTAGTTTCATTCTAAGTCTTTCCAAATCTATACTTTTTATACAATTCTTATCTTTCCTGTCTTTGGGTCACTTAAATATGATAAGTATGTCACCTGTCACCATTCAAGTCTTGGCCAAATGTTTAAAAAATCTCCAAGGCAATCCCTCAGAATTCCACTTGAAGTTTAGATTGAAGTCAATTAACCAGCATATATTCTACAAAATAATAACCTTATATAATGTAAAAGTCGGTTACATGATCTTGTTCAAAGGTATTTGAGTTGAATTTCTCATTGCATTTACTTCTATTACTTATAGGTCATCTGTTTAATAATCTGTCCTAAAGCTTTACCATTGTCCAATACCTACACACTGTGTTGTATTAGGCACTCTGTACACTTAACATTTCATCCTTAAAAAAAAAAAATCCTATGATAGATTATAGGAGAAATGTAACTCCAAGAAATTAAGGGTCATTAGACCAGAGAGGACAAGAGCTGGTTTAGGAATATGTAAATAACCAAAGTCTATGCCTTTAATTACTAGATCACAGTGGATCGTGCTGTCTTCAAATTTACCTGACACTCATTTACTCTGGACACTCACTCAAAGCACTCAGAACAAGAGCTGGTAAACTTTTCTTGTAAAGAGCTATATAGTAAATATTTTCATCTTTGCAAGCCATAGAGTCTCTTTCACTACTGCTCAAGCTCTGCTATTGTAGCATTAAAGTAACCATAGGAACAATGTAAACAAATATCTGTGTCTGAGTTACAATAAAACTTTACCTACAAAAACAGGCAAAGAGTCAGATTTAGCCCTTGGGCCAGTTTGCTGACCTCTGATTTAGATGGCATGTGTCTGTTCATTACTCAGTCCCCAGAGCAAAAATCAGTTTTGAGAAACCTTTAGCTATGAACTAGGTTAAATAAAATACAGAAAATCTTCAACATGCTATATTGTTTTGTCTTTTTTTCAAAAATAAGATAAATTAATCTTGATTGTATTTAGAAATTAATGCTGATGACCTTTTTTTTTTTTTTTTTAATGTCTAACAATCACATTTTAGGGAAAGAACCTGAGGTGTCTGGAGGATCAGTAGACTTCCGACCATAGCAGTTAACATTTTGTCTTTCTTCATCTGTTCTCAGTGAGTTAAAAGGTATTACAATTTATCAGGCCAGATTAAGTGGATTAATAGATTTTATTACCTAATTTTGTTTAAGTAGCCCTCACAAAATAGAGAAATGGCTTAAAAGGTTTTTGGAGAGAAGCTACAGATTAAAGATAACACTAATAATGAAAACTAAGGAAATAACAAGAAAATGGCAAAACTGGCCCTTCTCTTTCATATAATACAATATCTGTGTGAGTCAGAAGTAAAAAAAAAAAATCATCTAGTCACATTGTGCAAATTTTTTACAAAAGTACATATTTTTCATTGAAATATTACTGATATAGAGAACATGGAGAATATTTGAAAATAATTAAATATACATGCATTGATGCTCTTTCCCCTCTCCCCCTTCTTTGAGAGGAGCACAAACACAGCTGGAGACCACTATGCCTAGTCCTTCAGAGCAGGGACCATAGTTACACATCCTGTGCTGTGCGCTGTGCCTGGAAAAGAGTATGCGCTTCAAATATATATCCTGAATGCTGACATTAATGCAGTAACACAACCTTAGTCTGATCATTCCTATACTCTAACTCTTCAGTTAAAGACAAGGAGGCAAGTAGTACAGGATTACTTGTAGGATTACTTGTACAGTAAGAAATTATTCCTGGGAATATTAAGTTGACTATGCAAAATCATGGGGTCCACTGACTTCAAGGTGAATAGGGACATCTTATGTTTGTTGTTCATATGGAAACTTAAATGATATTGTATTTAAGCCCTATAAATCATTGTTAAAACTTTTGGAAATAAAAGGATACAAGATCTTTAGGGCAACAGATGTGTTATAACAAGCAGACAGCCTCTCCTCTGCTATCCTGCTCACCACTCTCTTGTGGTGTAGTCAATAAACTTCTATTTCCTTTAAAAAAAATAGATGTGCTATAACACCCTAGATTCTATAAACAAATATTAATGTACTACAGTGGAAAGAAACTTTAAGGCTTCTCAGTTTAGAAAGATTTATGTAGTATTTCAGAAGTATTTTATATCTTTCAGCATATAAAGCACTTAATTTTCAGACTGATGTCTAAACTGGTCAAATATATACATATCTGAAAATGTAGCCCATTTCAGTGATATGTCATTTGTTTAAGATTTCTTTAATTATGAATTAGCTGGATATGGTAATATTTTGCATTCTTCTCAGCAAATAGTAAAATGCACAATAAAGAGCATATTAAATATTGAGCTCTGTAAGATCTTTCTTTTCCTTTTTATATCTATACTTACAATCAAACTCTCATCCATTTTCAGTTTTAAGTGTTGCATTTTGTTTTATTATTTGTAGTAGCCAGCTTCTAAGTGGTCCTCAATGATCCTGTCTCCTGATATTTAGACTCTGTTCTTTCCCACACTGTGTCAGGGGAGGACTGGTGACTCCTGGGATGTGCCAGGAGTGATGGTGGGTTACTTCCGGGGCTAGCTCATAAAAGCCATGTGGCTTCTGATTCTGTCTGTCTGCCTCTCTCACTCTCTCTCCCTTCCTAGATTACTCACTCTGATGCTAGTTAGCAGCCATGTCATGGGGACACTTTAGCAGCTTTATGAAGCAGTTTATATGACAAGGAACTTAGGCCTCTTGCCAGCAGCCCTGTGAGTGAGCCTCTTTGGAAACAGAGTCTCCAGCCCCTCACCGCCTCATTGGGGAATGTGATAAAAATCATCACTTGAGATAGTGATGTGATCCTGAAAATACCTGCATGGTATACACAATTGAGCCCTGTTAAGACCTCTTATATAAACTTTTTTTTTTTTCTTTTTTTTGAGAGCGAGATTGAAAGTGTGCACAAGTGGTGGGGGGCGGGCAGGGAGGCAGAGGGAAAGAGAGAATCTTAAGCAGGTTCTGCACCTATAGTGGAGCCCAATGCAGGGCTCGATCTCATGACCCTAAGACCATGATCAGGAATTGAGCCAAAAATCAAGAGTCAGACACTTAACCAACTGAGCCACCCAGGCATATAGGGATCCATTTATCTTGCTGCTCAAAGCAAGTCTCAAATATTAAGTTCTCTTTGCTATTATTAAAATTGTCACCTATCAATACAGAGTTGCCAGCCTCTTTCTTGTCTTTTCCTGCCCTCTTCACACGGGACAGTTGGAGATTATACCAGGAAAGCTGCTGAGCGGGTTGTGATCCTCTGCTGCCCCCCTCCATGTCAAAGCTGGATGACATCCTGACTGTAACCTCCTGAGACACTTAAGTCAAAACCATTCAGCTAATCCGATCCCAAAGTCCTAACCCATCAAGACTGTGAGATAATAAATGTTTGTTGTTTTAAGCCACTAGGTTTTAGGATAATTTGTCAGGCTGTGATAGATAACTAATATTGTATTGTTTAATTCATCGTAAAACAAAATACAAAATTCCTACATAACTATCTCCTCAGTATTTTACCGAATATATGCCTTTTATCCAATATGAGAATCTAGTTTTTTGTTTAACCATACATTGAAAATGTTTTATCCCATTCTTGACCAAACTAAATTCACAAATGATCCCCATAAAATTCCTCCCTTCCTTTCAAAGCTTTTATAATAGTTCCAGCACTTCCAAGAAGCTACATTAAACATTAGTTTTCTTTCTCTTCTACAGAGGTATTCTCCACATTTTGCTCAATAAATTGAATTTTAAGCATCCTAAGAGCAATCTAAATTCTCTAAATTCACATCTCAGACTTTTAAGTGTTCTGCCTATAAGCCAACACTGAGCATCAAGCTCAAAGACAGGATTTTAGTTAATGTAGTTAATTAAAAAGGATATTAGTTCATACTAAGAGATCTAATACTTGAGGTCTAGAAAGAATAAGCAACCTATATAATGACAGGTCTGTGTTCGATTGTAGGAATTATACTTCTCCATCTAGTCCTATTTCCACAATACCACATGAAAACAAAAAAAAATGATATTGGTATGACAGTTAATAAACTGCAAAGGGAGAGGAAAAAGGGTTATATCTAACTCTCTGTTCTTTATAGGATCCTTTAAGCTCCATCACAACCGAATTCCTGGTTATTATTTTTATCATGCCAGATATTCCATTTTTAAGCAATAAGAGCTAGGTTTAAAAAAAAGAAAAAGTAGAAAAGAAAACCAAGACCAAAGGAAGTTACAGTCATGATTTATTTTAAGATCTATGTTTTAAACAATGTTTCTCTTTCCAGATTTCTGGATTACTTTGTCAGAGAGAACACTCCACCTGCAGGGTTTTTACCTTGATCCTGGCCATGCTTATGACTAATGATTCCCAGCTGTTTTCTTGGTGGTGCATTTGCTCTTTTTGTGCATTTGGTGCAGAAGAGATTAGATATTGAAAATATGGACATGTATATTTATATGCATATAAGTAGAATTTCACAGAAAGATATATACATCTCAGTTGGTGGGACAAAATAGCTCCCCCACTGTGGAAAGCAGACACCCTTAAGAGTACTCTGCTTTGCTCATCCCTCCTTGTTTGCATTTACTCTTTGATCAAGTTCCACAGACTTTTTTCTCCTAGAGAATTCTCTGAGGATAGAGGGCTTTTGGCAACAATTTCCAGGGACTTTCAGGGGCAAAATGAAGCAGGTCTGATTCGTCTGAAGGTACCACTTAAAAATCAGGGCAGATTTTCTAATTATATCTATGTAAGACATTATAAACATTAGGCATATAATATTTTTTGAAATATAGAAAGAATGCACCAAGTAACTGCCTATGAATCTACAGCTAAAGAAAAGTTGTCCTCAACGTTTTTCCACATCAGCCATTTTCAACCATCGTTAATTCCATGTTAGTAATGCCTGACAAACAGGCTTCAGCAATGTGAATTTTTCCCATGGTTGCCTTCACACAACAGATCACATTCACACAGATGACACATTCCTATAGGTATATCTATAAGTTTTTTAAATTCCCCATACTTAATTTTTTTTTACTTACTCATAAGTAACCATCAGTTACTTTAGAATTCATCAGTAAAATCCACTCACAATGAGTGTGGGACTAGTTAAATAGATAATGTTATGTAGCATTCCCTAGATGTCCATTTCATCTCAAACTCTTGAGAAAGCAAATTGGAATGGAAGTGAGATAATGACCTTGTTTTAGAAGAACTCTGAATTTGTTCTAATTTGAAAAAGGGCATCATTTATAATCTTAGGTTCTTTAAATATCAAATTACAAAATTTTTCACAGCTACTGATAGTTTAAGAACATAGACTTATACTTTTGTTGAGGACCATTTATATATGTGACCTGTTGACTTCTAAAAAAGTGAAATTAGATGAATGCATTGAAAAATAACACTGTGGGATTTGGACATGAGTAATAATTTAAGTATACCTGAGTCATTATTTATCTGAAGAATTCATTGAGATTAGCACCATATGATGAACAGGGAATTAATTTTTTACTCAGAGAACACTGAGTTCAAATATTAAACATTTATTTGCTCTCTCGTTTACTAGTTATGTGAATTTGGACAAGTTACTTAAATTCTCAAAGCTTCAGTATAAGCAGAATAATAATTTAAAAGTTGTTTGACATATTAGGGTGATAATTTAAAAGTTGTTTGGAACATTAAGTAACTTAAAAGTAAAGCCCTTTAAAGTTTCTCATACATAAGGGGCATTTAATATATGTACTGTTTTCCTTCCTGCAAATTATTCTCTCTGTGTGTTTTTGCCACTATTTCTGTTCAGCACCCCTTCCTATCCTTTTGTGTGATTTTCCAAGGTCCATAAGAGTTGGAAGACTGAGGATTACTTTCCTGAGATTCTCTTGCAGCTAGGATTCTGGATGCAGTTTGGTTCTGTCATACAATGCACTGACAAGAAATTGGAAGATGAGGATGATAGAGGACATTTTCCCTCTGGCAGCAGTAATGACATAATGTGATTTTTTTTTTTTTTTCAATGGTGGGCTTCCATTACTGGACTCCATGGCTAGATACCAGCTTGGCATTGCAGGACAGGTCTGAAGCTTCCTGATCTCTTGGTAGAAGCAGATGTTCAAGGAACTTTGATCAGCAATAGAGGCAAAAGTCTGAAAACCTAAAACCCTGACTTTTGCTCCTTCATCCTGTCAATAGTTTTTTTTAGTATCTAATCCCTATATTAAATAATTCTCTACTTGAAATACCTAAATGGTTTTCTGCACTGGATCTTGACTAGCTTCTAAAAGCATTCTAGACTCTGAGAAAAAGAGTAGAAAACAACTTTATTCTTGTTTTCAACAATGTGAGCTTAGGGAGTCAGCAATTCCATCATCAGAAAAATCAGTATCTTTTCATTATTCACATTAAAAGGTATCTCTGGAAAATATTGTATATTAAATCAATAATTTTGATATGAATTCTTTTATTTCTCAGAAGTAACTAGGCCTATCTTCTCATGATTTATTAGTATTAGGTACTGTTTATGCTGGTAGACATAAGTTAGTAACTCAAGTTTTTTTTACCATATAACATTCTTATGACTTCTGTTCTCTTCTGCAACCTAATTGTTAAAGTCAGAACACACCTTATTTGAATTAACCTGATCAGGGGCATAACTATGATGTTATCATTGATAGCATTTATTATAAAATTACCTGGATTTTTTTTTCAATTTCAACTAAAGAAATAAAAATCTCAATTCTAATGATTATACATTAAAGTAATATAATATAAATGAATATTAACTATTACAAGCCAAATACACATTTTAGATCCCCTTTCTTCTTGCATCCCATCCTTCCTTTCTTCCTCTTTCTCTTCCTTTTCTTTTTCTTCTTTTCTTTTTATAAATTTGGAAGGCAGGTCTTGGATTATTTCTCATATATTTTAGTGCTCTGATACTGTTTCTCTAGTTAGGAAAAAATAAGTTTTGGTCTACAGAGATGGTGCAAGATATTCTTTACAGTTCTGGGAATGAATAATCCTCTTTCACTTATTATATAACATGTCAGGTCTTGTCATTCATTCATTATATATTTGTTCTTGTGTCTGTGCTTACTATGAATTTATATTCTAACACTCTTATATGCAGCCATTTAAAAAGTAATTTCTCTTAGTTTTCTTTACGGGTGAACACAGTTGATAATCTTTGTCCAGAAGGCTTAGATAAGTCATAATGAATAGATTTAATGTGAATCTATGTTAAGGGCTACTTAGAGTGCTGGTTTGAGAATTTGTTTCAGGCAGAGCCTAGGATCAAGGAAAAAGAGTGACATATTCATTTAGTGATGATTGTTATTACCATCAGTTGGAATAGAGCAAAGTGGTAGCACATGTGTCCTGTATTTGCCATTCTTAATCTAAAATTCATTTATTCAGTCTTCCTTCCCCTTAGAATAAGCACTCAGCTAGGCATGGTCTTCAGACCACAAATGGTAATGGGATGCACGTGTGCACTTCTAACAAGCTCCCAGGTGATGCTGCTGCTGATGATCTATAGAACACACTTGGAAAGGTAAGGTAGAGAAAGCTTCATGAAAAAAAAAGTTTACTTGATAGCTTCTCTTGAAGGGGTAAGATAAACCATCAGACTAGTTCTTGAAGGCAATAAAGGATAAGACAGTAATCAAAATTTATCTGGCTAAGAGACTGGTATTTTCTGAGAAGGAACAAAGCCAAGAAGAATGAATTTAAAGAACTACTAGGTCCTTTGGAACTAATGTGTCTTTATATTAATGTGTCTTTATATTTATATACTAAGTCAGGTCTAAATATACTTGATTCAATCATTCTAATTGCATTTTTAAGAATGGAAATACTTTGGAAAAGTGAAAAAAATATAAATTCTGCTCTCATCAAGTATTTCTATATTGTGTTCACATAAAATTTGATAAAATATCATTTAAGAATTCTCTCACTTATGTCAAGAAGTAAGGCAAAGAAGTTTCTCCACCTGGCAGCAGCAAGAGGGTGTATACGGTTTTGGTCATAAAAAATAAAATCTCAGAACCCTAAGGGAACAAGAATTCAGAGGGGCAGAATCTGGAACACTAGTTACCTAAATAGGTGTTACTCATTAATTTTCATTTGGATGTTAAAAAAACATACATTTCTGCACAATTTTGGAAGACCTGTGCTGTGTTCTTTTAATGAGGTAGGCTTGTGCTTTATAAACATCTAAAAACCTCTACCCCTTAACAAAGGAACAGATTTAATTATTTTACATGTTGACTTACTGAGGCTGATACTGGTAAATACTCCAAATAAGAAAGTAAAAGGAACATGTTTAGGAATTGTGATCTATTGTTTGCTTTTAACTTTTAAATTATATGGTATTTTTTTTCTCTAAGCAAGATCTTTTGCAAAAAGTAAGAGTAACAGATCAAATTCTGATTAGACATGCAACTGAATGAAATTCAAATATGTTACTGATATTTACGTATATTTTATATACTAATGGCAAACCAAGCAAACCCTGCTAACTAACTTCTTCAAACTGTAGATAAGTTTTGGAGAACAGATACCTATTTACATATTATACTGTATCTACAATGAACCACACATATCTTTCACTAAAAATTTTGCTATAGTTTTTTTTTCTCTCCTGGGGCTAAATTACTTATTATAACACTAATGAAGGCTCTTACAAAACCTACTTCTCTTGGCTACCAAGTTTGTTCTAGATTTAGTAAGGCAACCACATCAAAGTTACCCTCCTGATTTAAAAAGAATTAGTATATCCTGCCAGAGGAACACATTTGTGTTAGTTCACATGTAGTCTCACTCAGTAAGAAGTTTCTATTGAAAAAAAAAAAAAAAAAGAAGTTTCTATTGAAAGAATATCTAATTTTGCAATGATTTAAGCAGGAATCCAAAATCAAGTTGTGTTATTCTCCTTGTAGCCTTAGTACATACTACATGAAGAAAGAAAATTCAGGGGGCATCTTGGTGTTGTAAATATTATTTAATCCTAGTCACAAGACTTCAAATTCTTTGTTTCTTGTGTCTTTCTTATGTTGAAATCATTTGTAAGTTTCAAGCAAAATTTAAGTATTAGCCCCAACATATCTTGGCAAATCACAGCTAAATCTTTTCTTCCTTCCTACCTTCCTTTCTTTCTTAATTTTTTTTTCTTCTGGTTTTTAAATGTAATCTCCCATGACCATGGTAAGAAAAGGAGATGGAAAATATACAAAAAAATACAAAAAGGATAACAGTTTCCCATAATGTTAGTCTCATGAAGTAGCCACTGTTCATATTTTGGTATATTTTCTTCTTCTTTTTTTGTTGAAATTTTCTCTAAATTTTGCAGAATGTTCAAAAAGGAATAGAAATATGAAGTTTTCTAAATTATTCTTTGTATGTAAAAGAAACTTGTAAAATAAGTTTAATTTACAACCCATCTTTCTATTTTAAAACTTTACACCATTTTGTTCCGTGTGGAGTTGACATATATAACACATAGTTATTCTTTTTGAAAACTTAATTTTATCTAGATGTAAATTTTCAAATTGCAAATCAAAAGCATTAGCACCCCCTTGTGGTATAACAAATTTTAAGCGCAAAGAACTAATTTTCCTCCAACTTGCCCAAATTTTTCTTTCGCTTCATTTTTAATAATGCCATAAAATAATTTTAAAATCTTATAATATGTAATTCTAAATATGGTCTAATCATTTCAAAGTGCAAATGCACAACATGAATTATTTTAAGCTGTGTTAAAAGAAATATTATTGATTTTAAAAAAAAGTTTAAAACTTTGTTACATATTTGATATTAACACTTTGTGACTTTTTCTCTATGACTCTATGATAATAATAGCATCTTTAAAAGCATTTCTACACATTTTTTAAAAGTAGCTAGAACTTGCCAAATGTGTGTATGAATCAGCTGGGCTTTGGTTAAAATGCAAATTCTGATTGAATAGGTTTGGATGAAGACTGACATTTTCTAATCTCCCTGCAGATACTGATGTTGCTGGTGCAAACAGCATACTTTGAGAAGTAATTAGGTGGAGAAAATGTTTAATTTTTTTGTATAAGGAATTTAAAAATCTTTAAAAACAATACAATTAGCTAAGTAAAAGATATAAAGATACAGTACTTTAGAGTACGATTGTACTTTAAAAAGAGCAATGTTTTTATAAACGAATTGTTCTGTGTGCATTTTAATATACCAGTTTAAATTAATAAGTTCGTAGAAAATCCCCAAATTGTATTTCTGGGTTTCTTTTTTTATGTCTTTTTGATCTGTGAATGTGGAAACAAAAGTCTATTCCAATATATATTTTACTTTTAAATATTTCTATCAAATTTTTAAGAAATCTGTGCTTGGATTAAAAATCAATTAGAAGAATGAATTTCGAACCTAGAACTTCTATCAGCATCAAATATCACAGAACAATGCATTTAGCATTATATTTAGCATACAATAAGAACTTTGTAAATTTTAACTACTATTATACCATTCCATCAAACACAATTTTCAAAGTCTCCAATTATAATACATTTATTAGTGATTCTGTAGACAATTACACTGAAAGGATTGTATGTAGCTAAACAAAAGTAAGTAGGTAGTATCCGTTTTGCTAAGGGATTCTCAACCTGTTACCTATGACATTAAATAGCTATTTTAAATACTCTTGGTTTCAATAACTTTCTATCCCTAATTGAGCACTATACTTGAAGGAAAAAAATGACTTGAATGTTAGTTGAATTCATTTTAACTGTTTGTATTTTTACTTTATCACCTAATATTGAAAGGTTTAAATCCTCAGTGAAAGGTTACTATGTCTTCTAAAATATTTCCATATACTTACAATATTATTCTAATAATTTGTTTTTCAGAAAAGCAGAGATTACATATAGAATAGTGTGTGTGTGTGTGTGTGTGTGTGTGTAAAAAGAACACTAAAGTAGAGATACGTAAATACCTGAACAGTTTGAATCTTGGGATAGGAGTAAAAGCAAGATTATTGCACAGGTCCTGGGAACCACTGGGAATGACAGTCATTTCTGATGTCTAAATAAAACAATTTTATTTAAAAAAGGGGGAAATTCTTGTAACCTATATGTCAATCATAAAAAAAAGTAAGCCTGTATTATCATCCAACTTATCTAAATTAGGGAATCAAAGCTAAAAGGAGATAAATGACTTACCTTGACATTTGGAGCCAATGATAACACTTAAGTTCCAATAAAAACACTATGTTCCTGAAGACCATGAACTACAGCTCTTTAATGTATTTAGACCCTTTAGGAAATATAGCATATGGAAGACTCATCATATTACTCAGAAATGAGTAATTTCTGCTTGAATATCAGAGGCATCATATTCCCTCTGTTCACTTTTAACATAGAACCCCATTAAAAGATCATCCATTAGTGGGTAGTCAGTGCTTATGGTAGGGGCTGAGCATTTTGTAGCCTCGAGACAGATTTAGGATATCTTCACTGTAGACAGTTCTACAGATTGCACACCTTTGTAATGACAAAATACCTTTTTTTCCTACTTCAATTATTTTATTAGATAAACAAATGGTATCCATCTCTAATGTCAATTGCACTCCATCCAGTGTACCACTGTAACACGCATGGGTTTGAAAATATGAGTAGGTAGTTTATATACACACTTCAGGAAGTGACAATATGAGGGATTTAGAAAACTATACTGTGCCAAAAGTAGCAATATAAACTGAAGAATAACAGCTTGACAAAAAGATTAAGAAGTAGGTGTAATAAATTATTTTTAACGATAGCTATTTAGTTTATACTGACTTAGGTATATAACCATTTTATTGCCATTTTAATATAATTCACAAATATAAGAATGTATCACATTAGCTAAATACAACTCATATTTATAAGTGAAAAATTATAAACTTGTGGCACTCCTGTGCCTGTCTCCTAATGACATTTCCAACTTTTAATGGTTCATATTCATATTTCCTTCTCTGCAGAGTATAATTAATATAGAAATGTCATTTAGAGTTTAGATTTTGCATAAACTTATGATTTTACTTAAAATACCTTCTAACTGTGGAGTTAATATTTATTCAAACTTCTATATATGTCAAACTAAGGAACTCAGATCTCCCTATTTTCTTTTTTTTGAAGAAGAAGAAGAGGAGAAGGATGAAAAGGAAGAAGAAATACTTTACTGAGGAAGCCCTAGCAAGCACAGAAAATCCTCCAATATGGATTGATTTGGTCTATTTTCTACATCTGAAGAAATCACCACTGCTGTCAGATTTTTGACAAATAAAATTATAAAATCTATTAGAATTTCAAGTAAGATCTTCCATCAAGCCCTTATATGTGTGTTTTGAGTCTTCATGAATTGGAAAACAAATGCATTCACTACATTCTTACATGTATGACAAAACTATAGTTGGAGTTCTCTTATTCTGATCTCCTTTATGGCTTACATACTACCTAATTAATTCTATGTGATCTATAAGAAATGTGTCTATTCTGGAGTTCCAAAATTTTTCAACACAACACAACAGAGATGACCTTTGCTATGCCCTAGATTTTTTAAAATTAGAGAAATATCCTGATTTTCAGACTAGATAATATCCTTATTTTTTTAAAAAAAATTTTAAAGATTTTATTTATTTACTCTTGAGAGACACAGAGAGAAAGGCCAAGACACAGGCAGAGTGAGAAGCAGGCTCCTTGTAGGGAGTCTGATGAGGGACTCAATCCTAGGACCTGAGGATCACAACATTAGCCAAAAGCAGACGCTTAACCACTGAGTCACCCAGGTGCCCCTCCTTATTCTAATTTTGTAAACAAGATGAAGTAGTTTAAGATGGATGCTATATCAGATAGATGAGTAATTTCTGCTTGAATATCAGAGAATATTACATAATGATGGGAAAGCTGAGGTAAGATCTCTAGTAGCCTGTCATAATACTCACTTTTCACCATTTTTCTCATTATCTCAGATGAAGATAAATATCACACCTACCAAATGCTTACATTTTTATACAGATGTTGAAATAGCAGCCAGTATTATTTGAAAATCAAATCAAAATTAAATAGATCCAATAGATTAAATTAACAATTTACAAATTATAACAAGTAGAACACCAGCGTTATATGTCACTAGCATTACTTGAACATAATTCAGTAGTCAAATAAATTTGGGAAATATTGGGTTAATGAAGTTTAAATTCTCTTCTTAACTGTAGAACTTCTTAGAAGTTTTGATTATCTAATAATGATGACTGAAAATCTACAAGACAGGAACACAGTATAAATAATCTTACAGATTTATTTGACCACAGAAATGTTTTTCTTAAGGAAAATTCCAAGAATTAGTATGTCAAAAGAAGCACTCCCCCCAACCCCCTGTATCCTTTATTTAGATATTCCCAAAGTCTTCCAAGAAAATAAGACATTATCACAGTCAGAATTTGACTTTGATACAGTCAAGATACAGAAAGAAGCAATCATCAAAGTGTCCATACTATTTAAAGCAATATACAGATTCAATGCAATACCTATCAAAATTTTAATGGTATTTTTCAGAGAAATAAAATAAATAATCCTAAGAACCAAAAACAAAACAAAACAAAAACAAATAGCCAAAGCAATCTTGAGGAGAAAAAAGAACAAAGCTGAAGACATCACCCTCCCTGATTTCAAACTGTATTATGAAGCTACAGTGATTAACACAGTAGGATATCGGCATAAAAACAAAACACACAGATCAGTTAGAACAGAACAGAGATCATGATATGCACTTCTGATGACCTAATATAAATGGACAAATAACTAAACTGAAATTTAGTAAGGATCAATATAAAATTACGTATTTATAGTCAAAAGGTCAACCAAATGTGTGAAAGACAAGGAGATCTACCATAGCTGTTCTATATGAGCCAAGAATATCTTCGTAATGTGAACACAGAAAAGCCAAATGCAATACAAAACAACGTACAAGATATGTGCTCATTGACACACATTTAATAGAGTAGATGATCAAAAGATGCCAGGGATAGAATCAGCTCTACAAACCAGGATATTAGGGAGCAGTCAAAGAACATGAGGATGTTTAGCAGAAGGAAAGAAGACTTGGCACACCCATGATACTTCTACTCAACTAAAGGCTAAGTAGGAAGGAGAGCCCAGAATCTTTCAGGGTTGCCCCAGGAGACAGACCAATAGAAAAGCAAATTCCAGCCCTTTACAAAAAAACAAGTCATGCATTATCATTATCCATGTTGTTTTGAAACACATAAAATCTATCAGATTCAAAGCAATGATCATCACAATGTAATCCTGCTAAGCTTAGCACTTTCAGAAGCCAGACAGCAGTCATAAAACCCAAACATATTGTTTATGGTGCACTAAAGCCTAGTAATCAAATCTGGACAAAGAGAGTAAAATGCCTATCAGTAAAATGCAACCCCTAAGAATAGTTTAAAGTAGTGTAATATTTCTGCAACCTGATAAGAACAAAAGCACAATGCACACTAATCAGAGATGTAGATAAATGAAGTGGAATTTTTTTTCTGAATTATCAGTGTGAAATATATGCACACATAGGTATATATATGAACTTTTATATATGTATATATGTATACACATTGGAAATCATATCAAATACATATATTCTGGAAATACATACACATATCTGGAAATAATGATTGCAATAACACAAAATGTTCCAAAATATTTTATGTTTTTATAGTGTGAAAGTGTCAGATGGATAGCATAAGGTACATAGCTAATATACAGTTTTAATGATGTCTTTAGTTAGAAAACATTAAAAGCAGACAAATGATCTCATTGGGAAAAAAAACAGTGATCAAATTCATTAAAGTACTGTTTAACAATTTGTTTGAAATACTACACATATACACACTTTTCTATTTATCATTATTGTTAGTATTAAAAATCCACATATTTGCTTTTCATAGCAGTTAGAAGGCTCAGTCAGTATATTTATATACTGAAAGCAATGTGGGCAATATAAGTGCACACCTATCTTTGGCATTAAAAATAAAAAAGAAAGCTAATTTGCAATACTCCTAAAGTTCTTCCTACTTTAATATAAGTGCTATTTATCAGTCATAATAAATAAGCTTGCACACAAAAGTATTTTTTCTTATCTCTTTTTCACACTATTCGCAGGCACATGGGCCATCTGCCTACATTAATCTCAAAAACCGGCATAACAAACACAATAGGATTAGGTGTAATGTTTAAAGCATTTTATAGATTGTGGGTGCTCCACATCTATTTTTAGAAGAAAGGAGTGATCGATAGTTCCTGATGGACTTGACATTGCATCCACTGCTATAGTTGTCTTCTACTTCAGGGCTAAGAAGATTGATGACAAAGGTCCCAAGGGGTAGTTTCCTTCTGGGGATTTACTTATGAGCAAATTAAGCTCAGATTTTTAAAAAAAGATTTAAAAGCCTCATTATGCAGATAGACATACCAATGAAAAAACGTGGCGCTGAATCTAGGTCTAGGCAAACATAGAGAGGAGGAATCTCACTGGAATGGCTTTCTTGAGATTTCTGAGGCTGACCCCATACATGGTCTCAATGCTTAATTCCCAAAGGCGGACAAGTTTCTGCAGGCCTCTGCTCTTCTCCAAAGGAGAGTGTCATTTCCCCATGATTCCCGTGAATGGACAAAACTTCTTCCACCAACCTTCATGATTAATCAGAGTAACAAAAACATCCACTTCCTCCTTCCCTTAAGTAGAGAAAAGTCCTTTTGCCCCAGGCTTTGGTGCCAGACACTCAGCACATCTCATCTCATCTAATCCTTTTTGGCCATTATGTATGATGATTTTCCAATTGACTCCATGAATTAAGTTGGCATTTCTCATATCTTAATGTGCAAATATGTGACAAGGGATTTTTAAAAAAATGTACACTAGGATTCAGCAGCTCTAGGTTGGGGGTTAAGATTCCACATTGTTTGCAAGCTCATGGGTGATGCCTATGCTGCTCATTTACAATTACCCACCCTGTGAGCAGCAAGGGTTTAATGATTTATTTCACCAGGCTTAGACTTAACAGAGGAAAAGTCTGTGCCATTGACAGCAGTCAAAGGTATATTTCAAAATGTGTATAAGTTAGGTAGGGGAGCTGCAACTAAATCTGGGTGCTTCACAAACATTCATAGTGAAGTTTTTTTTTTGTTTTTTTTTTTTAATTAGCAGGGGGTTTGCCCTCCTTAACACAGGAGAGCTCTAAGGCTATGTTGCTGAATACCACCATCTCTGCCTTGTTTTATCTAGGGACATGAGTAGCCTATCATTGTTCCCATGGTTTAAGGTGTTTGGACATTAATTAGCTTCATGATGACACAGTTAGGAAATATGTCTGATGGGAGGCTTTCTAAGGATGAGCTGGAGACAGTAAATGCATAAAATATAATATGGAAGATCTTCCCAAAATTTGTTTAATTGTTCTTAAGCCAGATTCAGCTTCAGAAATGTATCTACTGGCTAGTGACCCTTTGTTCAAAGTAATAATCAGGTTTGCCATCTGTAGTGGTTCTGATAGACTGAAGAGAGGAAAAAAAAATTGTCTTTGATATAGATACATGTGAGCATCCAGTCAACTATTTTGATGATAATAGAGAATATGAGAGAATGGGACAGGAGGGAATGAGCAATGAAAAGAGACTCAGTCTCAGGAAAGCTGAAATTCAAAGTGAATCCTGAACAGAAGCTTTGGTTCTGATAACTTAGTTGATGACCTCGCCTCACCTCTTGAAGTTATTCAATTATTCATATAGATAAGCTATAAGTATGGAGGGAATGTAGATGCTCTACAGAGGCAACTAAAATACTAAAGCCAGCAATATTTATCCTCAAGGCTATTTTAAAAGCCAACGTAAAGGAAGCATGTTTAAACTTTAATGACACTGACTGACAATGCCCTCCAAATTCCCTGACAAAAGATACTTCAGTTTAGCAAGAGGTTTGTAGCTAGCTCAGTTAAGAACTGTAGGTGATTTGCAGAGAAGTGAAGTAGCAGCCATGTTCAACTAGGAAGGTAAGTGCAGGCTCAGGTGACCTTGTGTTGGGTGCAGCAGAAGGGCCTGCAGCCACTTCCGCTCCTACCTGATGTCTGCCTTGACAGTATGTGACCCCTCGACCAAGAGCATGTCCAGCTCCATGGAGAAGAACATCAGCTTCTGGGAGTTACTTATATCACTGAAGTTGGAGGTCAAGTTAGGAAGAAGCTGATGTGGGTTCTACTTGGTTCTTGTGGCTTTGATTTGTTTTTGCTTTCTCCTACATCATGCCCACCTTTCCTCCTTCACTTGCTGCTCAGCTGACATCAGCCCAACTCCAGACATAGAAACAACAGCCTCACATAGACTATTTATCCAGCTCCTGCCATGTGTGTGGTCAAATCCTACAATAAATCTCTTATTCTGCATTCCTCTTAGAACATTTGTTTCTTTAAGCAAACTCTAAGTCATGCAGGGTTAAATCCAAATTACCTTTTTTAAATAAAGGTCAGTGTGTAAAGATTGAAGATCTTGGCATAGAAAGAAGTACCTTATTTCTGAGAGCCAATAAACCAGGTAGTTAATTTTTTTGAAAGATAAGTGAATGAAAGAAAGGAAAAGAAGACAGTCTGCAACATAGGTCAACAAATGAAAGCCCATAGCCCAAGTCTGACCCACTGCCTCTGTTTGTAAAGTTTTATTGAGACACAGCCATGCCCATTTTTGTTTACTTATTACTTTTGACTGATTTCAGGATGTAACAGCAGAGTTGTATAAAGAGAGATGGTATGGTCTATAAAACCTAGAATATTTATTACCTGACTTTTTACAGGAGAAGTTTTCTGACCCCTGCTCTTGACCCTAAAGATGGAATTCTTTATGTTAGTTTTAATATTAAAATATTATCAGTTTCTATTTTTAAAAGCTATGTAGTATTAAAATTTCTTATATAAGGATCTTCCAACAAGGAATTATGAAATTTGGGGCCTTTATAAAATAAACTGATCTAGTTATAATGTAAATTACCGTGTATTAATCATGTGCTTTGTGCTAGACACTGCTAAATATAAAAACATGGTTAAAGTTGCTCCATAGAGTAATATACTTTAGAGACTAATAATCAAAAGTTTAAAGGTATAAAAGAGTCTATTAAATTTCCTAGGATCACACAACTAGAGTGACAGAGTCAACGTTAAAAGCCAAATTCTATTCTAATTTTTTAACCTTAAAGTCTCCTCTGGCAAACTATGCTAAATACTTAGTGAAATTTTAGTACTGCCTAAACCTCACTAAACTAATACTTCATAAAAACAAAAATAGGTAGGATTTGATAGAATTATAAGTAAAATTAACAGCATAAAAAAAATTAACAGCATAACTTTACAAATAACTAACCATAATATGAAGTTATGTCTTTGAAATGCTTCACAGATAAAATAGAAATATAACAAAAATACCTATAGAAAAACAATGCTGTAATGTTTAGTAACAGTGTCTTGAGTAAGACTCTGATTAGCTTACTTCTCCTTACCTGTTCATGTATGATTGGTACCTTCTCCAACCTACTTCTGTTTCTTATAATGACTGTCCATTTTGAATATACCAAGATTTCCTACTTACAAAAAATCCTTGGTAACTGTATAGCTATATTTCATTTTTTGAAAAACTCTCATAACAAACTAAGTCCTATTTCAAAATTCTGTTCAAACTAAGTCCTATTTCAAAATTCTGTTCAAAATCTAAGTAAAATCTAAGTAAACTTTTGGTCCATGCTGCCAGATAACATGGCAGCTTAAGTAATTTTATGATACATTTTGTGCAGCTCATCACTGATCTTCATTGAGATTAGAAAACTCTTGTCTTTGCGGTCCAAATGATGGACCCATTCTGCTATCAGCATTATTTCAAAAGCATTAGCTTTTGAAAGGTACTCTGTGTTTCTGGTTTTTTCTTTACATGCTCATACCCTGTTTCTCTTACCTTCCCTCACCTTGAGCTTCTTTTTTCCCTTCCTCTCTCCCCTGGAAAGAGAATTGAAGAAACTCCTGTTTTGCAACGTGTGTTCGAAGGCTCCTCAGGGAATGATGCCATGGATTCGTTCCGGCTTCACCCTGACCTCTCACCATTGGGCTAGCAGCTTTATCTTTTGGAAAATGATTTGCTTCCTAAAATGCAGGGTGTATCAGTTAACAAAGTGGAATCTAAGGGAGACTGACCCTGTGCAAAAGCCCATTGTTTAAAAGAGCAGCGATCTGGTTCTGAAAACACAACGTGACTACAGTGCTAGATATAACCCAAAGCACAGAAACACTGAGACCAATCTGGACAGACAAGGACAAAACAGAAAGGAATTAGATGCAATATGAAGGAGAGAGAAAGACCTCTGAAGGTGCAAAGAAAAGAAATTAAGTAAAGGAAAATGAAGGAACAATCCACTGTGGTCTCTACCTGCCCCCATTGGGCCACACGGAAGAAAAAGCTATCAAGGATGTTTTCGTGACAAGAGTGGTTCTGTGACTAGAAATGCCAGGCACTCTGCCCTTGACTCAGCTCCAAGAGCATGTCCAGAGCAATCAGCTTCTACCTCCAGTGGTAGGTAGAGAAACCACACAGTCTTCAGTTCCTTTGCACATTTGTTTTTTAATGTACTTATGAAAATCTAGACGTCTCAGTTTCCCTCCTCTCTCTTTCTCTAAGTCTCCCTCCTTCCACCCTCACCCCCTTCTTCACCTCCTCCTTCTTCTTTCTCACTTGCGTGCTCTCTCTCTCTCTTTCTCTCCAGAAGAACAACTTATCCCTGCAGAGTCCATTAAATTCAAACACTCAGTTTATATTTTATAACTTCTTTGGAGTTTATTTCCCCTGACAAACCTCTCTATTTTCTTCTGCTTTGCCTCCATCCAACATTGACTCTCTCACCTTCTCTGCCTTTTGTCCTGGTGGCTGCAGATCAGAGACCAGAGGGTAGACCAATGAGAAAAACAGGCTTCAGGAGGAAAAGCAAAGGAGGTGGTTTGAAGGAGCTGCCACATGGATCTGTTCCTTGTTTTGATTTAGAAAAAAAAAAAAGAAAGAAAGAAAAAAAGTATTCCAAAAAGCTGCAGCCTGATCCAGGATAAGACTCCTCTACTTAGCCACACAAGAACCAGGGTCAAAGAAGGTTATATGAGAAGGATGCACTATCTAACTCTTCATTATAGCAGTCCACACATTTTAGCACTAAAGAAAGATAGATAGGTAACTCAGAAATACTTGCCATTAAATGGCTACATATACAAATCACTCCCCACTTGAAAATCCCTGTCAGCCTTATTCTCTTGTCTTTTCAACCACAGTCAGTCTTGCTGGAACCTGGCAATGCAGCTAACAATTTCAAATTGAAAATCTTGAAAAAGTAAAGGATAATGTGAAATGCTGGAAGTGGATTAGAGAACACTCAGAGTCCTGTGTTTAGTCATTGAAAAATGAGGATAGGATTGAGTTGGACCAGTTAAACAACTGAAAAAGAAAACACAGATAGGAATGGTGAGATTATAAGGGCTTCAGAAAAGGAGTATTTGAAAATCAAAAGATTGAAAGAGAATCTTGGAAAAATTATCAAAGCCTCCAGATAATTCTGCAACACTGGCCACTTCTACGCAAGTGCTTAAAAATTAAATGTGAATGAAGGACACAATGACCACTGTTATCCTACAGTGATCATGCCCAAAAAAGCCCACAAAAGGGCAGCCCCGGTGGCCCAGAGGTTTGGCGCCACCTTCAGCCCAGGGTGTGATCCTGGACACCCCAGGGTCGAGTCCCGCGTGGGTCTCCCTGCATGGAGCCTGCTTCTCCTTCTGCCTCTGTTTCTGTCTCTCTCTCTCTCTATGTCTGTTATGAATAAATAAATAAAATCTTAAAAAATAAGCCCACAAAACTTATTTATTATTTTAAGAGTGAGTACATTAGTGGAATAGCAACCTAAATTGTAAAAGCAAAATATAATTTTAAAGATGATCATTAATTTTTAAGAAAATATTCTAGTCAAACTTTTCTCCAATATTAACTATTAAATTGTGTACATTATTTTAAGTGAATTCATCTTAAGTGGTCTTTTCCTGGTACCAATTTTTTCTCGGATAACAATTATCCTTCTCTATTAAGAAAGAGTATTAGGGATCCCTGGTCTGGTTCCCTCACTCTACAAAAAGAAACAAGGGCCCACAGGATGCGATGAGTTGCCTAAATCCAAGGAGTGCTGGAAGTGGATAGAGAACACTCATGTCCTGTGTTTAGCCATTGAGAAATGGCCTCCTAAGGGCAAGGAGACCCAAGTCAAGGGCAGGACTGTCAATCAGCCCACTAGCTCCAACCTTAGGACTCCCCTCTTCCATTTCTAGTCAAAGTCCACTTCCACATTTCAGACTGACATGCAAAATCCAGAAAAACAGAACATTTCCTCTCATGTAAACATGTTATATTTCTCAGGGTGCATCCTGAATGAGCAGGTTCTACATTTGACTTTCGGGATCTTTTTCTAACTTCAAAGGTAGCAGTCTAAAGAGAAAAGATAACAAAATAAATAATCAAAATACCATTTTTTCAATTGACTTAGGTTCTAACCAAAGTGTATTTAACTTCATTTTTATTCTTTTAAATAACACAGTCCCTTTTTTAAAGAGAAGGATATTGTTTGCTAATGCCTTTTTGCAAAGTTTATGAAAACTAGAGCCTCTGTTCATTTGTAAAATAAAAAACTTCAGAAATAAAAGAATATCTACACGGCATTTTTATCACACTAACAAAATGTAGGGCTTAAAGATGTTTCCTATTAATAAGAAACTCTTTTTTTCCCCTTTTGTAAAATTCAAATTCAATTTGCCAACATATTAAGGAACTCTTAACAGCAAACTTATCTAGTTAAGGATATGGTCTCCACAATTGCCTAACATGGCAATTTTACTTTGAAACTTAAACACATCACAGATACTTCTTTTCAGATATCCTTTTGTCTTATCCAGGCAATCCTAAATGTTGTGTGGAAAGCTCCTAGCAGATTTTCTGAAGCTAAATTGTGTTGTAATTCCCCTTTCTTCTATATATCAGTTTGATTTTCTTTTAGACAATGTTATTTGCTCCTTCCTCAATTCCTCCTGGATATTTGCTTCTGTCATATCCCTCACCACGTAATATAATTATTCAATTACATACCCATTTCCTCACTAATCCGCAGAAATTTTACGGACAGAAACTTTGTTTTATTATTAAAGTATCAATTTAGCATAATATAACATTAGGCACATACTGAGTGTTGATGGGACTAATATGTCTTTTTGATTTCTTTTTAATTTTAGCTCTCTCAAGTGAATAATCTCAAACCTGAAACATGAGCCTTCCAAAATCTCCTAGCCGGCTCTTAGTTGAGCTCTCCTCCTCCCTTTGTGACACGGGGATCTGCAGGTTACCCCATTGAGAGAAAAGAAACATTTTTTTTTAAAAAATGCTTTAAAAGTTGTGTTTTTATTTTAAACTTCCATGGGCTTTTGTTAAGGTCACTCATGTGACCATTTCTTATTATGGCTCCAATAAACATTTCCTTAATGCTTTGATCTTCAATTTCAATCCCTCTTCTAAATAGAGCTGTGAATGTTTAAAGATGCCACAACTGTAAAATCTGAAAGACTGGCTTTTCAAAACAGAGGGAACTATGGCCCTAGAAATCAATTCATTTTTAATTACTTCCTTCTTTGAGTAAGAAACAAATATTTTAGTTTTCTTGCTTATAAGCATTCCCTATCTAACCAGGTTAGATCCTTTTTCTGAAGCCTTATTTATTGATGGCAGTATGGAGGATATGGCACTGGTAGTGGTGGTAGAGAGTTAATGGTGTTAGTATGGGTCACACAGTCTTGGCGGACTGAGATGGATATTGGCCACTGTGTATAGGCTAACAGTCCCTCCAAAACAACAGTTTCATGCAGCTTTGAAAGGCATCTGCTTTGCAAATACTGTAACCTGAACCAAAATAGATTGTGCCATTCAGGAAACGTATCTTTTAAAAAATTATAGTGATATGTCACAAAATGCAGTTTTGGAAAAGGGTCCAGCAATTATGCATAATGATCAAGATTAGGGTATGAACAGAAATTTAAATTCCTTAAGAAAAGACTAATATGTCAACATTACACACATATTAAGAGTACCAGTGGTGTTTCAGATGCCATGCTAAATTACTGGATAGAACAATAGCAAAGGTCTTCACTCTGAAGGACTTCCTAATCTGATTAGAGACACATTCTTAGAAACATCGACAAATAATTTACATGATATAGTAGTGCATCAAGGTACTTTGCCCCAAATGCTGTCCCTTCACCTTCATGCAATAAAGCCTTTTACAAGAAATGGCACACAAGGTATTCCTAGTATTTATAAGATTAATCAGGCTATTTTCCCTCAGTCTCCCTTGTTTTCCCCACCACTGTTTCAAATAACTATATGTATTGGAACTTTATACATTTTTCTTCCAACTTCCAAATAATCAGAAGCTCAGAGATTGACAAATGGGGCCTGGCACAGTATCTGCCACCGGGCGAGACTGCAGAAATGATTTATTGAATGTTGAGTGAAAATAAATCCCTTTATTGACTTAAAAGAGCAGCTAAAACTTGATAAAAAGTCACAAAAGAGAATGAGTTTCCCAAGTATCAGATTCATCCTCTCACCCTGCCAAATAGTTAAATGAAGGTAAATCTGTTGTCATTCATTTCGGTCCCAGTTTCAGGACAAACCGGGAATTAGCACAGGGCAGTGAAAAGCAAATGCTTAGAATTAAAATGTTCAGAAAGTACAACTATAAAATTTAATGCATTTTTTTCTGATATGAAACTAAATGAGCACAAGGTCAGAAATGAAAGTTCTGGTCCTTTCCCCTACTGTGTATGTGTGAAGTACTTCTCTGTATGCATGTATATGTAATTTTTTTCCACCTCTGGTCATAACGCTCATCCAGTACATTTCTAAAGTTTCATGAAAAAATATGTATCATCATGTGATCCCCTTGCTTATACCATTCTGTAATTTTCCAATGAGTGCAGGAGAAAAATCCAAGCCATTTAATGTGAAACACAAAGCCTTCCATTATCTGACCTCAGCCAATTTGTCTGCTTCATCACTTTCAATGATCTTTCTTCTGCCTCGGGTACAACCAATATGCATACTTCCATGTTCTCAGTTGTCCTCATTTAAAACCTAATTTTCCGCTCAGTAACTATTTGATTTTCAGAGATTTTGTTCCATCATCAGTTCCATGAATCGTTTTCTTCACGCTCCACCCTCTTCCGTTCATGTGGAGCTCATCCATATGTTCCCCACAGCATCACATTCTTGCTATATGATAGCATGTATCACTCAGCATGTTTTTAACTATTCCCCTCACCTACTACTTTCTTAACTCTTTGAAGTTCCTGGCTATGTGTTTCATTTCATACTCAAATCACATTGGAGCTATTTTTTAAGCTGAGATGTTTGTAGACAGGTAAGAACAAAAACAAATCCAGACAATCTTTCCATGTACATGATTCTTCTGTATTAAGGTAGGTCACCTGTGACAACTAAGCAAAAATGGGATATTGCCATATGACTAATGTTGCCTTTTCTCAAGTTTGCATTAGTATCCCTTCTGTTTTTACTTTAAAGCCCTCTAAGCAGTTTTAATGTGCAAAACTAAATTTCCTATCTTACTTTCTTCATCAACCCCACCAACAAATTACAGATTTACTCATATGTTTTTTTTTATTTACAGATGATGTAAAAAAAAAAACCACTTTAAAACTTGTTTTAAAATGAAATTATTTCTCATTCAAAAACTGAAAATTATTTTTTCCTATTTTCCTTTCCTAGATGGGTGACACCAACATTCACAGAGGCCAGATATATGGAAATCATTTCAGATTCTTCCATCTTCTTCACCTCTTGAGTATAATCATCATGTCTTATCTGGAATTTTGCAAAGTTACCTCTGGTCTCCAAATGCAGTGGTAATTCCTTTTAATTAAATTATCCCCATAACCATCAGAATAACTTCAAAAATGCCAACTTGATCTTATCTTGTTTTACATACTACTACTTTTAAATCAGCACTTAGTGTTCACTCTTAGTGGTATAACCTCTGCCACTCAGTCTTCTTACAATAAACCCACCTTTATCAGTTGAAACCCTGTCAATCTATCACTTCTCCTAGGAAAACTTGCCTGATTCTCCCACTAACCGAATCAATCACCCCTTCCCCTGAATCACATCTTATCTTGTATATACTTCTGATATTGTATGTATCACGTGTGTTTGTTACCTATTTAAATTTTTTTTTGTTTTTTTTTTCTCTACTGTCACATTTGAGTAGGAACTGTATTTCATTTGGCTTTGTATTTTCAGCACCTCACACAGGGCATGGTATAGTCAATGACGTAAACAGCTATTTAGAAGTACAATCATAAACTTCGGCTGGCACTGTTAACTATAATCACAAAGAGAATTAGCCTATTTTTATCTTTAATAATTTATTTTTGAAAATTTCTTCCTCTACTTCTGTGATCTCTCTTTTCCTTCCCCTACTACCATATTCTTAACAATTATGAAAACAATTTTTTTCAAATAACTAAATTTTATACATTGTTACACTCTATGAGGAGGGAAAAAAACTACATGGTTAGGGATTTTCTTGTCAGCTTGGTGAAAACAATTTATTATAAAACAGGTACATTTTATTTATTTTTATTTTTTATTTTTTTTAATTTTTATTTATTTATGATAGTCACAGAGAGAGAGAGAGGGGCGCAGAGACACAGGCAGAGGGAGAAGCAGGCTCCATGCACCGGGAGCCCGATGTGGGATTCGATCCCAGGTCTCCAGGATCGCGCCCTGGGCCAAAGGCAGGCGCCAAACCGCTGCGCCACCCAGGGATCCCGGTACATTTTATTAATTAAAAAAAACTAACAGCACAACATACATATGCTTTCCAAAATTTGAAAAATAGCAATTAAAAAAAAATTTTACATTCTAGGTTAGTCATCACAATTAGACTCCAAGCCCAAATAAAATTAAGAATTAGTTTCTAACTTCACTCTTAGATTAGGTGTCTGAACAAACTTATTTTGTAAATAACGGACAGGTTCATTTTGTTTGTGTTGACTCAGAATACAAATACTGAGGGCTAATGTATAATTCCCATCCATTCTCCTACAACTGTCATTTATAAAAAACTCACAACTGAGAAATGAGGACCACTAGATGAGAACCAGATTCATAAAGAAGCACCTTCTGAACCATAGGCATTTTAGCATCTGTTCATATTTTAAGTGGAAAATTTCCACTTCTTTCTGTAGTTATAAGGGCATATTATTCAAGTGGCCAAAAATCAAGGCAGAGAACACTCTAAAACATTTCATTACTAACTCACATCTGTTGTTAATTCTTAGCCTCTCATCTCTAACTGCCAACAACCCTGCTGCCCATATTCTGATGTTTATGCTATGAGCACCTGGTCTGGAAAGGCACCATCACTTGTATCCATCAGAATAAAGTAGCACATAGGAAAATATCCCTGTTATTACTGAATGAATATTAAGTAGAAGCCACAGTGAAAGTCACAGTATTCCCTGAGTAACAATGCCTCTCAATCACACTTCAGGAAGTGTGTTTATTCCTTTTTGGTGTAGAAAGCTGATATGATAAACTCAACTTTTTGTTGAGCAGCATGGGCTGCTCAAAGGCAAGGCTATTTATAAGGAAATCAAAGCACCTCTGAGAATCCACATGCAAAGTGGGGGGTTTTCTACTTATGTGCAAGATCTACTTATGTGCAAGATAACAAATACATACTGACTAAATATATTTTGTTTTGATCGGTCACTTAATTCCGAGGATAAATAGCCTAATTGTTAGTCTAACAGTAATTTGAATATGGTATCTTCACAAAGTAATCTGTAAGCAGCTCATTTTAAAAGTAGAAATATTTTGGTTAACCTTTTGGGGATCAAGTTCAGAATCAGTTTCCAAAGGATCAGCTAATTAGGCAATTTAATTTGCAAGAAAATTATTCCCCCACAGAGAAGTTTAATGGAGTTTTCAGTGTAAAAGATTGCCTAGAACTAAGTGCTGAGTAAGATGCCAAATATAAATGGGTAGCGAGTTAATTACAAAACATAGAAGCTAGCAAACTTTATTTTACCCTGCAGGGAAATAATGTAGTCTGAAGTACTGTTCAATTAGTATGTAGAGAAAGCAAGAATTTTTTCCCCTGATTCTATGATGCATTAAAATTAAAAAAAAAAAACATGCATTTTATCTGTTGATGTGAATAATGTAGTTTTATGTATGGCAGACTCTACCTTTATAGGTAGAGTCAAAACCTAAGTTAAAAAACTTAGGTTTAGGAAACTTTATTATTTCCTATATCTTATTTTATGATAAATCAAATATGGCTTGTGGAAAGTTGAATAAGAATGAAGAATTTTAAAAAGGAGTATGTGGCTACAAAATTGAAGGCGGTGTGCTCTGAAAGGCAAATTCAATTGACCTTTAAATGCCAACTATAGATGGTATCTACCATACCTACAACCTGCATTATTATAAATGTTTTAAAATATACAAGAACTTTGTGGACCTCTATGAAAAACTCAGAATACCATAAGGTTGACATAATAGAGAGAGCACAGACCAATACTGATTTCCTCCATGGGTGGTTGCAGTCAATGTGATTCCCGGAGTCCTTTTCTCCAGCAGCATCTGAGACATGTTCTGCTTTTGGTCACTTCCACCACCTGCTCCTGCACCCAGATCCTGGAGTTTGCTCTGAGGTTGGCTGCACTTCCAGACTTACCCATTACACAGCAGTCAGCGAAACAAGTTCCCAATCTGTCTTTTAGGTTTATAGGGTTTCACTGTTAGTAACTATTAAAACACTAACCAGAGAAATTACAGAACACTTAATCTTAAAATTATTAGTAGTTTTAGCATCTTTTTCTTATTTAAATACCTATGTACAAAATCACATACTAAGGAAATATATAAAACAGAAACATGAAAGTTTCCCTCCCTCCTTAGTTCTGCCCCTTTCAGTTAACTATGGAGAGTAGTTTGGTTTAATGCATGGAGGTAGAGCTAGACACATGTGTGTTAATTTATATATTTATAGCTCATATTAATTTATATACTTTTTGACCAATTTGTTTTCCAAAAATTAAATGGCATACATAATGTTTGCTATTTGTTTATTAGAATGAGTTTTCATATATTTCTCTATATATTTTTGTTGCATTTAAAAACCAGTATTTGGATTTCATTCAAATTAAACACTGTAAGTGTCTACCAACGTAGCTAACTGAATGTCACAAAAGGCTTTCTGTCATCCCAAATACAGAAATGCTAAATAAAGTATAACAAAAAAATTACTCAAGATAAGTTCTAAAAGAAATGAAGTTTTTGTGTAGCAGAAGTAAAGAGGTACAAATCTAGAACAAAAACATCAAGTCTATAGAGTTCTCGGACAAAATTGGTAGGCCATGAGGTTAGTGCCAATACTTTATGGAGAAAAGAGATGAGGCCTTCAGCTCATGTAAATTGTGGAGCTAGAATGGAATCTTCTAAATAAAGTTAAGAACCCCAAAGAGCTGTATGTTACATTAAACTGTGACCAGAAACTGTGACAAAAAAAGTTTCCTACTCATCCATGGAAGTGATAAAAAAGCTTATCATCCACTGATTCTTGTTGGAGAAGTTATGAGAAATAGAAACAGAAATATATACTTACTTCATGGTGGTGTACAGTCCTAATTTATGATATCTAAGTGATGAGGAAAACCTTAGCTGAGAAATTGACATGAAAACTCAACTGATAAATCCTCCTACTGTCCTATAAGAGAAATGAAATAACACTCTGCATGCATCCTTCCACAGCCCATGCTAAATGGGTTGCACTCTCTATCAAACTAGGTCACAATTAAAAGCTTTAAATCACATTAGAAAAGAGACCTAGGGGTGGTGGGAGGAGGGCGGGGGGTGGGGGTGAATGGGTGACGGGCACTGGGGGGGGGCACTTCACGGGATGAGCACTGGGTGTTATTCTGTATGTTGGTAAATTGAACACCAATAAAAAATAAATTTATTAAAAAAAAGAAAAAAAAAGAAAAGAAAACTATCATAAGGGAGCACACACAAGTAAAAACAAAGGGAGAACTGATACCCCAAGAAATGGAGATGATAGATTAACTTCAAAGACTAAATATAAGTTTATTTAAAATGTTAAAGAAAGAAAAAGAACATTCAGGAAGTATAATGAAAGACTGGTAAATATGGGGAAAACAAAAACAGATTTGAATTTAAAAAAATAAAATTATTGGTATGAAAAATATAGTAATTGAAAGTGTCAAAGGACAAGATAACTACAATTAAACAGAGAGAATGGGACAACATATCTAAGGAAATCACCCATAACCCAAAAGAGATAAATTAGGCAATAGAACATACGGTAATCCAACTTCACTAATTATCAGAGATATGAAAATTTTTGAAGTACTGAGTTATTTCATAATCAAACTAACAATTTTTAAGGTTGTATATAACATGGTTTTTTTATATATGTACACATTGTGAAATGATTATCACCATCAAGTTAATTAAAACATCCATCACCTCATACGGTAAAAAAAATTTTTTTTTAGATTGACAATATCATGTATAGACAAGAGTTGTAGAAAACCAGAAACACCTACTAATTGCTATTAAGATATAAATTATGATTCCAAAGTGCAATCACTTTGGAGTTCAATACAGCAATATTTGAAAATGTTTATACCATATGGCAAAAATGGCAATATCGCTCCTAGGTACATAACCTAGAGTAATGAAATGTGTTTTAATAGAGCCACTATAGGCAATTTAAGTAGGAAAATTATTCATTACCCAGGACAATCTTGCACAATACAAGATATTTAACATGCCTGCTTCTGCATACTAAATGCCTGCTTCTGCATACTAAATGCCAGGAGTGCCCCCAGATGTTATAACAAGTAAAAATGCCTTCACACATTCAGAAATACACCTGAGTGGTTTAGCACTCTCCTTGGTTGAGAACTATTACTCAGACTCTAGAGAAACTAACACATACATACAAAGAGATCAATGAGAGAAATTAAATAAAATGCAAACCGTTGCACATACACAAACACCCACGACCCAGAAGTGCCAGTCTCAGGTATGTACCCCAGTGAAATTCCAGAAGAGCTGCCTGAGGAGACAGGATAGGGATATTCATAGCAGCACTGAAAGTAATAGTGTAAATCTGGAAACTGATGAATACAGAAATGGATAAATAAATTTTGGTATACTTAAATAGAATGCAGGAGCTGAACTGAATGAACTATATCTACATGTATTAACATGAGTACATTTCCAAAACATAAAGTTAAATGAAAAGAGAAACTATCCAAATTGTATGTACAATATGATATCACAAATGTAAATATTTAAAACCATAAATTATTATGGGTACATTTTTTACCATATAAAACCATGGAATGAAAGAATACAAAACCAACTTTAGCATAGTAGTTACCCCTAGAGAAGGAGAGGGAAGAAACGAAACAATGGGGATGGGATAGGGAACATGGCTGTATCTATGTGATTTTTGTTCCTTAAAAAGTATTTAGATTAAATATAATGAAATGTGTTAAATGTAATGATGACTACAATAGATCTGTTTGATTATCTTCCATAATTTCCTGTATGTTTGAAGTATTTCAGGGCTGCATTTTATTTTAAAAAATATTTGACAGAGGGGCACCAGAGTGGTTCAGTGGGTTAAACATCTGCCTTTGGCTCATGTCATGACCCAGAGTCCTGGATTCAAGCCCCACGTCCAGCTCTCTGATCACTGGGGAATCTGCTTCTCCCTCTCCCTCTGCCCTCACTCATGTTAGCTCTCTCAAATAAATAGTATCTTTAAAAAAATAAATATTTGACAAAGATTAAGACACATGGAGGATAGAATGTGATTATGAGAAAGGTCTCAAGAATCACTGAAATGAAAGTACATAATATGCATACAGAAAAGACAAACTGACTTCTTCAAAGTATTTTCTTCAAAATTCTGATGAGAAATGACCATCATCCTAGAAGTCTACACCAGTTGAGTATCATTTAAGAATGAGTGTAGAGGGACACCTGAGTGGCTCAGTGGTTGAGCATTTGCCTTCGGCTCAGGTTGTGATCCTGGGGTCCTGGGATCAAGTTCCACATCAGGCTCCCAAGAGGGAGCCTGCTTCTCCCTCTGCCTATGCCTCTGCCTCTCTCTCTGTGTGTCTCTCATGAAAAAATAAATAAAGCATTAAAAAAAAAGAATGAGCATAGAGTTGTAAGAACCTTAAGGAAAAGAACCATAAAAAAAAATCTTGTTCAGAAAGAAAGAAATTGAATCCAGAAGGAAAAAACAAAACTAGGCAAAGATAATGGAAAATATGTTGGCAAATCTAAAGAAGCAATGACTATAAAAGCAAATACTGACAAACTCTGGGGAATTTAAACACAAGGAAAAGCTAAAATCCTAGAGCACAATAAAGTGGAATATGGAGGTAGAAAATTAATAGCAAATGTTCTGAAATTTTAGTTTTGCTAAGAAGGCAGAGATGATGATTACACTCAAACTTTGTTATGTCAAAAATGTATGTTAAAATTTTTAAAGAATGTAAAGAGAGTGCATGAATCTCACCAGAATAAAGGATAAAAGAAAAAAGGAGAGGTGGATAATAGCAAACAATCACATAGTGCTTACTATTACTATGCATCAGGAACTATTTTACATATATGTACTCTTTTAACCCTCATGACAATTCTCGGAGTGTCATTCTTTTTGTGCGAAGGAGAAAACTGCAAAAAAGAGAGGTTGAAATAACAGGCTTAAGATTGTACAATTATTAAGAGTGAACTTGGGAGTCTTAAACCTTGGCATTCTAATTCCAAAAGCCATTCTCATTACCATGCTATCTCTTTTGAATTGTTTAATAAAAACTGACAAAGTCAATAGAAATCTGTTGACAGGAAGTAAAGTAGCAAAATAAACAAAAACTAGGGGAAAAAAAGGTAGAAAAAGAAAAAATAGTCTAGAAAATATAAAACACAAAATAAGGTAGCAAAATAAATTCAAATATTTTCAGATCTAATAAATGTAAATAGAATAAGCTCACCAATTAGAGAACAAGTCTCTGAGCTTGAATTTTAAAAACAAGGGAAAAAACTAAAAAACAAACAAACATATATATATATATAATATAGGCACAGAAATACTGAACTAAAATGATAAAAAAATTATACGTGTGTATGTGTATGTGGCAGGGGGAACCACTGCCCCCCAGAACTGGATAGTCAGGAAGGTACAGATAATCACAATTTTCTGGAGAAGAAACCCATGAGTAGAAGACCCCATGGGAAACAGTGCCTATTTTGGAATACCTAACCTATAATTGGTGAATTGCGAAGGCTCAGGATGGACAAATCTGAGAGTTAAAAACTCCAGGGGGACCCAGTCATGAAGGAGCACCAACACATTTGTGAGTTTTACTTTAGGAGCTTTACCAGGTTGTCACAGTGAATACCATAAAAAAAAAAAAAAAAAAAAAAAAAAAATCCCCTTGTGCTTCTGGCAGGGGGAGGGGAAATGTAACCATCTTAAAATATGCCAGAGTATTCTGTTCTTAACAAGGCCCGCCTTTGAGAGAAACTATTTTACCAGAACCCAAACTATTCCGTTTTTTAAGAGTCTAATTGACCTGGGGGAAGAAAAATACCCAACTCTAGTCTTCTCCAATCTTCCAAGTGGTGACAGGGTAATACTAAACTCCAGCACTCTATAGCTATACTGTCCCCATCTAAGGGATTAGGGGGAGCAAAAAGAATGTGAAATATTTATAAATTTCACAGTCCACAGGCACAGACTCACTAAAAAACTGAGTCCTAATCATAAGACTATAGAACACTTCTCCCGCCCCTAAAAGATACAACCGCATTACTAAAGGGTTATTTACCACAGTTACTTTTACCAAATACATCATGCTTAGCTTTCAAGTAAAAAACTACAAGGCATATTAAAAAGCAAAAAATAATCTAAGTGATGGAGCAAGCATCAGATCTAGACTCAATACAATATTGAAGGAGAAGAACAAAGCTAGAGGACTGACAGTATCTGACTTTAAGGCTTACCATAAATCTCAGATATGGAAAGGATATTGGATATATCAGACCAGAAATTTAAAACTGCTATGACTAAGATGCTAAGGCCTTTAATAGATAAAGACAGCATGCAAGAACAGAGAACAATTTAAGCAGTAATGAAATTCTAAGAAAGAATGAAAATGAAATGCTAGAGACTGAAAACTGTAACAGAAATAGAGGGTCTTTAATGGGCTCATTAGTATACTAGACATGGGTGAGAAAAGAATTTCTAAGCTTGAGGGTATGTCAATAGGAACTTCCAAAACAGAAAAGCAAAGTGAAAAAAGAAGAAAAAAAAAATACCCAGAATATCCAAGAACTACAGGATACCCACAACAAGTTTAACATATGGATAATAAGAATACCAGAAGGAAAGAGAGAAAAGACCAAAAGAAATATTTGAACCAATAATGGCTGAGAATTTCCTCCAAATTAGTGTTAGTCACCAAACCATAGATTCAGGAAGCTCAGAGTATATTATCAAGCAGGATAAATGTCCAAAAATCAAAACAACCCCAAAACCCTATATTTAGACATAACATATTCATACTGCAGAAAATCAAAGATAAGGAAAAAAAATCTTGAAAGAAGCCAGAGGGGGAAAAAACCACATCATATCTAGAAGAGAAAAGATATGAATTACTTTCAACTTCTCAAAAATCATACAAAAATAATTTGAAGTGAAATAAAGTGGTGAGAGGAAAAACTCAACAATCCAGAGCAAACTTTAGAACAAGAAAAGTTATCAGGATGAAGATCACATTATAATAAAAGGGCCAATTCTCTTAGAAGACATAATCCCTAATATGTATATGTCTAACAATGGAGCATCAAAATAAATGAGGCTAAAACAGAAAAAAAAAATGGCAAGGAGAAATAGATGGACTCATGGTTTTAGCTGGAGATTTCACCATCCCCCTATCAGAAACGGACAGATCCAGCAGGCAGAAAATCAGTAAGGACATAGTTGAACTCAACAGCACCATCAATCAATTGTATATAATTGAGATCTATTAACTACTTCATCTAACAACAACAGAATACACACTCTTTTCAAGCTCACATGAAACAGTCTCCAACACCAACCATATTCTTGGCCATAAGATGTAACAAATTTTAAAAAATATAAAAAACAAAATATCTACTTTCAGACCACAGTGGGATTAAATTAGAAATGAATAATAGAAAAACAATAGAATATCACAAAATAATTGGAGATTGAACAACACATTTCTAAGTAACACATAGCCAAAGAAGAAAGCAAGGTAAAAAATATGTTGAACTAAATGAAAATGAAAACAAACTTATCAAAATTTGTGGATGTAGCAAAAGTAGTATTTAGAGGCAAATTTACAGCATTGGATACGTATATTAGAAAAGAAGAAAGGGGTGCCTAAGCGTCTCATCTGGTTAAGTGTCTGCCTTTGGGCTAAGGTCATGATCTTAGGGTCCTGGGATTGAGCCTCACGCCAGGCTCCCTGCTCATTGGGCAGTGTGCTTCTCCCTCTCCCTCTGCTTCTCCCCCTGCTTGTGCTTTCTCTCTCAAATAAATAAAATCTTTAAAAAAGAAGAAAAAAAAGCTCTAAAATCAATAATCTAAGCTTCTACCTTAAGAAACTAGAAAAAGAAGAGTAAAATAAATCCAAAGGAGAAAAAGCACTAACAAAAACTAGAGAGAAACCAATGAAATCAATATAAAAGAATGAACAAAACCAAAAGCTGGTTGTTGAAAGCTGAATAAAACTGATAAACTTCTAACCAAGTTAACTAAGAAAACAACAGATTACTAAAATAAGAAATGAAATAGAGGATATCACTTCAAATACTATGAACATGGAAATAATAATAAAGCAATAGTATGAACAACTCTAGACATGCAAATTTGGTAACCTAGATAAAATGGACTTTTACTTGAAGGTCAACTGCCAAAACTCATATAAAAATAAATAAGAAATAGACAATACAAATGGGCCTGTATCTATTAAAGAAATTGAATCAATAATTAATAATCTTTCAAAACAGACTCAAATGACTTAACTTGTGAATTCTACCAAACACTTAAGAAAGAAATTATACCAATTATTTATAGTCTCCTCCCAAAGATACAAGCAGAGAGAATACCTCTTATCTCATTGTCTGAGGATGGTACTACCCTAGAACCAAAAACAGATGAAGATATTACAAGAAAACTATAGTCCAATACCTCTCATAGACACAGAAGCAAAAATTCTGAACAAAATATTAGCAAGTTGAATCAAATAATGTATCATAACAATTATGAACCATGACCAGGTGAGGTTTATCCTGAGTATGCAAGGCTGGTTCAACTTTCAAAAATCAAACAACATAATTCATCACATCAATAGATTAAAAAAGAAAAATCACATGATCAAATCAAAGGATGAAGAAAAGCAATTAACAAAATCCAACACCCATTCCTCATAAAAACTCTCAATTAACTAGGAAGGGGG
Source organism: Canis lupus baileyi (assembly GCF_048164855.1). Lineage (NCBI taxonomy): Eukaryota > Metazoa > Chordata > Mammalia > Carnivora > Canidae > Canis > Canis lupus. The sequence continues at coordinate 23,958,691 of NC_132865.1, forward strand.
GGATTTTCTCAACTTGAGAAAGAATATCTACAAAATCTTACAGTTAAAATCATACTACTTAATGGTGAGAAACTCAAAGTTCTCCCACTAAGATCAGGTATAAGGAAGGAAAGTTCTCTAGCATCAATCCTTGACATTGTACTTCAAGTTCTAGCTAATACAATAAGAAAAGGAAATAAAAGGTATGCAGATTGGGAAGGAAGAAATAAAATTGTCTTTGTTCATAGATGACATGATTTTCTATGAAAAATACATAAAATAACTGACAAAAAAAGCTACTGGAACTAACAAGTAATTATAGCAAGGTTGTAGGATACTGGTCAGTATACAAATTTCTTTTTTTTTTCTTTTTTTTTTTAAGATTTTATTTATTTATTCATAGAGACAGAGGCAGAGACACAGGCAGAGACAGAAGCAGGCTCTATGCAGAGAGCCCGACGTGGGACTCCATCCAGGGTCTCCAGGATCACACCCTGGGCTGCAGGCGGCGCTAAACCGCTGCGCCACCGGGGCTGCCCAGTATACAAATTTCTATTGCTTTCCTAAAAATCAGCAATAGAAAGTGAAATTTGAAATTAAAAACACAATATCATTTACATTTGCACCCTGCAGAATGAAATACATTGGTATAAGCCTAATGAAGTATGTAGAAGATCTACATGAGGAAAACTGCAAAACTCTGATGAATGAAAATCAAAGAACTGAATAAATGGTGAGCTATTCCACATTCAGGAATGGGAATACTCATATTATCAAGATGCCAGTTCTTCTTGATCTATACATTCAATTCCAATTCCAATCAAAATCCCAGAAAGTTATTTTTGGACTTCTGCAAAGTGACTCTCAAGTTTATATGGAAGACGCAAAAGTGGCTAACACAATGATGAAGCAGAAGAACACAGCTGGAGGACTAACCGTATCCAACTTGAAGACCTAAATCTAAAATAATCAAGGCAGTGAGGCATTGGTGAAAGAACAGATCAATGGAAAAGGATAGAGAGCTTAGAAATAGATCCACAAGATTACAGTTAATCTTTGACAAAGGTGGAAAGGTAATAAAATGGAGAAAAGATCATCTTTTCAATAAGTGGTACTGAAATTAACTGGGCGTTCACATGCAGAAAAATGAATTTATACATAGACCTTTCACCCTTCGCAAAAATTAACTCAAAATGGATCACAGACCTAAATGTAAAATGCAAAACTATAAAACTCCTAAAAGATAACAAGATCTTGGGTAAGTTGATGCCTGTTCAGACACAACACCAAAGGCACGATCCATGAAGAAAGAATTAACATAAAAAATAGTAAGCTGAACTTGATTAAATTAAAAGCTGCTGCTCTGGGAAAGAAAATGTCAAAAAGAATGACAGAGAAATTGTTTGCAAAAGATACATCTGGTAAAGGTCTGTTATTCAAAATATACAGAGCTCTTAAAACTCAACAGTAAGAAAATAAGCACCAATTAAAAAATAGGTCAAAGATCTGGACAGCTATATATATAGACTGCAAATAAGCATATTAAAAGGGGCTCAACATCATATATCATTAGAGAATTGTAAATTAAAACAGCAATGAGATAACACCACACACCTATTAGGATGGCTAAAAATAAAAAATCTTAAAACACAAGATGCTAATGAAGATGTGCAGCAAAAGGAATTCACATCCCTTGGTGAGGATACAAAATGGTTCGTTCAGCCACCTTGGGAGATGGTTCGGCAGTTTCTTACAAAACTAAACATACTTTTACTATACAATCCAGCAATCACGTTCCTTGGTACACTGGAACCAAATTAGTTGGAAACTCATGCCCACACAAAAACTTGCAAACAGATATTTTCAGCAGCATTATTTACAATGGCCAAAACTTGGAAGCGTCAAGATGTGTTTCAAGTATATGAATGGATAAATAAACTGTGCTATATTCAGACAATGGAGTATTATTCAGTGTTAAGAAGAAATGAGCTATCAAGACATAAAAAGACATGGAGGAATGTTAAATGCATATGACTAAGTGAAAGAAGTCAATCTCCAAAGCCTATGAACTGTATAAGTTCAATTGTATGACACTCTGGAAGAGACAAAATGATGGGGAAAGTAAAAGAAATAGTGGTTGCCAGGGTTATGGGCGGGGGGCACATATATGGAATAGAAGATTCTGGAGGTGGTAAAACTCTGTATGATGTTATAATGGAGGATACATGTGTTATACATTTTCATAATCAATAGAATATGTAACACCAAAAATGAAGTGTAAACTATAGACTTTGGATGACAGTAACATGTCGATGTAGGTTCATTTATTATAACAAACTTATCACTCTGTTGTGGGATGTTGATAGGAGGGGAGTCTGTGCATACATGAGTGGGTGGTATGTGGGAAATCTCTGTACGTTCAGTTCAATTCTCTGTGAACCTAAAAATGCTCTAATATCTAACGTGTGTGGGTTTTTTTTAACAATGGAATAAGTAGCAATAAATGTTACAACATTGATAAATCTTGTAAACTTTATGCTAAGCAGAAGAAGGCTTTTACAAAAGACCATGTGATATATGATTCCATTTACATGTAATGCTGAGAGTAGGTACAGAAAATAGATTAATGATTGCCTAGAGATGAAGGAGTGGGTGGTGTGAAAGACAAGGAGTGACTGCTAATTGGGTATCTTCTGGAGTAATGAAAATACTCTTGGTTTGTGAGATGGTTGCAAAATTCTGTGTATATTGTAAAAACCAATGAAATTGTAAATGAGTGAATTTTATTTCATGTTGTGTATCTCAATCAAGATGCTTAAAAAAGAATATAATCACATTCACATTATAGTACTACACATTTTCAGTTAACAATAAGGACATTTTTAGGTCAAATTTCCATATTTTTCTATCTTTATGTCACAAGCCCAATGGTGAGAAAATTTCAGTATATCAAATAAATGATAGTGACCACTCTGGAAGAGTACGTATATTCAAAACTAGGAAATTCATCAAAGATCAAATTCTGCCTTCTGAAGAGCTAGTATGAAATAAAATGACAACTTCTGTTTCTGCTCAGGATTTTTCAAACATCACGCTTACAACAGACACTGATTTTTGCAAAACTTATCAGAGGTCACAGTTATGAGACATTTCCAGATCAAGCATCCATATGATTGCCTTGATTTACTTTTCGTACCTCATATGTTTTTACATGAAATTCAACCATCATCTTATTTCAGAAACAGTAACAAATGGCAACTTTAATTCCTGAAATATTCTCATGATGTAACATTATGCAGCCACAGCTTTTTATATGTGAAAATTGTTATTTTATCTTTCAATTCAAATTTTTAGAAAAATGCACAGATATTAAATGAGTTTTGAGAAATGTATATATACACCCATTTAATGAACCATCCAGTCAAGATATACTTTTGACTGGGTGTCTTAAACAACAGAAATGTATTTTCTCACAGTCCTGGAAGCTAGAAAGTCCAAGATCAAGATGCCAGCATGGTCAGTAACTGATGAGAGTTGTCTCCTTGGGTTGCAGATGGCCATCTTCTCATTGTGTCCCACATGGCCTCTCCTCAGTACCCACACATGAGTGACACAGAAGGAGGGGGAGAGAGATAGAGATAGATAGAGAGAGAGAGAGAGAATGCTCTTCCTTTTCTCAGGGCACTAGTCCTATTAGATTAAGTAGGGCTTTTTTTTTTTTTTGCTACCTTTATGATCTCATGTAAGCTTAATTACCTCTTCAAAGCCCTATCTTCACATATAATTACATTAGGAATGATGGCATTAACATACAGTTTTGGCAAGGGAAACAATTCAGTTCAGAGTAATGATATTGATTCGTATCGTTACATGTATCTGTACTTAATTCATCTTTATTGCTGAAGAGTATTCCATTGTGTGAATATACAAGTTGTTTATAAATCCTCCTACCGATTGTAATTTTGACTGTTTTGTTTGCATTATTTTGAAGAGAGCTACTTTTATATTCAAATATTTGTGAATCTATGTTTTACTGTCCTTGGGAAAATATCTAAGAATTGCTAGGCTATTGGGTTAAGTACATATTGAACTTCATAAGAAACTGCTAGATATTTTCTCGAAAGCGTAAAATTTTTCATGAGAATTTGAGAATTCTAGCAACTCCATATCCTTGGCGACATTTGGTATTGAGAGTCTTCAACTGAATCCATTCTAGTTGGTTGTGAAGCAGTATCTCCATTGTTTTAATTTGCATTTCCCTGATGGCTAATGGTGTTGAATACCTTATTATGTGCTCATTTACCCCTTACTTCTTCTGTGAACTGTATATTGAAATCTATTTTTACTAGGCTACTGCCCCTTTTAAAAAAATGATTTGTAGGGACCCTGTATACATTCTAGATACAAGTCTTTTATCAAATGCATTGAATATATTTTATCCCAATCAGTAGTATGCCTTAACATTTTATTTTCTTCTTTTCATTTTTTTGAGAAGTTTGTAATTTTAATGAGGTCCAGTTTATTAGAATTTTCTTTTATCCTTAGTGATTTTTGTGATCTCTAAGAGGTCTTTGCCTGCCCCAGGATTTCTAATATATTCTGCAGTTTTTCATCTAGAAGTTTATAATCGTTGTGTTTACGTTTGCACATATAATCACTTCAAAATAACTTTTGTTGTGGTATGAAGGAGAAGGAAAAAATTTATTCTTTTTCTTTAAATTTATCCAATTTTCCAATACCAAAAGTTAGGAATATTATCCATTCTGTATCAAACTGCTTTGGTGCCTTTGTCGAAAACTAATTGAACACATATATTTCTGGACTTTAATCCATTCCACTGATTTGTTTGCCTATCCTTACATCAATACATTGTTTTGATTATTGTAGCCTTGTGTTGAGCTTTAAAATCAGATAGGGGATCCCTGGGTGGCGCAGCGGTTTGGCGCCTGCCTTTGGCCCAGGGCACGATCCTGGAGACTCAGGATCGAATCCCATGTCGGGCTCCCTGCGTGGAGCCTGCTTCTCCCTCTGCCTGTGTCTCTGCCTCTCTCTCCCTCTCTCTGTGTGACTATCATAAATAAATAAAAATTTATAAAAAAATAAAAAAATAAAAAAATAAAATCAGATAGTATAATTCCACTGATTCTGTTCTCTTCCCAGATGACTTTCTGGTCTCTCAAAGTTATTATTTCCAAGTAAATTTTAGAATTAGCTCATCAATTCCTTTTTTAAAAAAGCTCATTAGGAATTTAATTAACATTGTTTTAATCATAGAGATATAATTTAATAATATTTGGTCAAAAATATATGCATCTATGTTCGTAAGAGATATTCATCTGTATTTTTTCTTTGCTTTTAACGTTTTTGTCAGGTTTTGAAACTATAACTACATTGCTCTCCAAACAATCTGAGAAGTGTTCCCTCTTCTTTATTTTCTAAAAGACTTTGTTACATTTGACTTATTTTTTCCCTAAATATTTGATAGAATTCACACCAATAAAACCATATTCACCTTAAGTTTTCCTCTTGGGAAGGATTCAATTTCTTTAACAAATATTAGACTATTCAGAGGTACAATCTCCTATTTTATCTCTGGTATGACATTTCACCAGAATTTTTTTGTGTGATATCTAAGTTGTCTAATATGTTGGCATCAGGATGTTCATGACATCCTTTTTTTAATTCATTGTGTATATATGATCTGTAATTAGGTCTAGTCCTGTCTTTCATATCTAATATTGGTAATTTTTGTTTCTCTTTTTTTTGTCAGTATTACTAGAAATTTATCAGTCTTGGCATTGCTGATATTCTTTATTTATCCTGTTTTCCATCTCACTGATTTGCCTTATCTATACTATTTCCTCTTTTCTTATGTAGACACAATTCACATTTTTTTTAGATTTCCAAAGTAGAAACTTGTATCAATCATTTAATTACCCTTGCTGAAACCTCTGAGATTCTCTTTAAGCACTGATGTGTATGCTATACATGTTGTATTTTCATTATCACGTAAGTTTAAATTATTTTATAAGTTCCCTTTGATTCTTCTTTGGCCCATGTTCCCTTTTGATTCTTCTTTGGAAATTTAATTTCCAAATTTTGGGATTTTCCTAAATGTTATATTGCTACTGATTTCTAGTATAATCCTGTTGTGATTTAAGTACAGAAAGTTGACCTTGTGTAGTGTTTCTCAATGAACATCCATCTTCATTTGAAATCAATGTGTTACCTGCATTGTTGAGTAAAATGTAAATCTTAATTTACAATAAATATTGATAATGTTGGTTTTTGAAAAGATTTTTATTTGTTTATTCATGAGAGACACAGCGAGAGAGAGAGGCAGAGACACAGGCTGAGGGAGAAGCAGGCTCCCTTTAAGGAGCCCGATGTGGGACTCAATCCCAGATGCTGGTATCACGCCCTGGGACAAAGGCAGACATTCAACCTAAGTTGAGTGCCTGAGCCACCCAGGCATCCCTGATAATATTGTTTAAATCTTTTATATATATGAATTTTCCACTTTTTCTATCAATTATTGAGAGAAATGTATTAAAATATCCAACTATGAATACCCATTTGTCTAGTTCTTTTTTTTTTAAGATTTTATTTATTTATTCATGATAGAGAGACAGAGAGAGGCAGACACACAGGCAGAGGGAGAAGCAGGCTCCATGCTGGGAGCCCGAAGCGGGACTCGATCCCGGGACTCCAGGATTGTGCCCTGGGCCAAAGGCAGGTGCCAAACCGCTGAGCCACCCAGGGATCCCCTCATTTGTCTAGTTCTTTTTTTTTTTATTTGTCTAGTTCTTAAAAAAAATTTTTGTTACTTTATATAACTTTAAACTCAAATGCATACATATTACAATTGTTATGTCTTTTTTTTTTTTTTTTTTTTTTTATTTATGATAGTTACAGAGAGAGAGAGAGAGAGGCGGAGACACAGGCAGAGGGAGAAGCAGGCTCCATGCACCGGGAGCCCGATGTGGGACTCGATCCCGGGTCTCCAGGATCACGCCCTGGGCCAAAGGCAGGCGCCAAACCGCTGCGCCACCCAGGGATCCCACAATTGTTATGTCTTACTGATGAATGTGCTTTATATCATTGTGCTATACTTTCTATGCCTACATCTGCATGTAATATATTTTACTATCCTTTTACTTGCAACCTATCTGGTCTTACACTGAACCTTACACTTATATAAGTGTATATAAATCTTGCTTGTTTATCCACACTGACAATCTCTGCCCTTTAATTGGTGTATGCAGTCCATTTATATTTAATGCAATTATTAATATGTTTGGGTTTAAAGTTTCTCATTATGTTATTTGCTTTGTATTTGCCCCAACTGCTTTTGATTTGTTTCTCCTTAGTCGAGTGAATTTTAATATTCCATTTTTATGTCCTTTATTAGTATTTTAGCTTAACTCCTTTGGTTTTCTATTTAAAAAAATGTTTTTCTTAGTGATTGCTCTTGGGATTAGAGTAATGCACCCCTAACTTTTGACAGTCTATTTACAATACCATCTCTTATTAATACTGTATCATTTTTGTAAAACTATAGAAACTATAATACTGTAATTCCATTTACTATCAGCTGCTTTGCTATTTTTCATGATTTTCTATTTTATAAACTCTACAGCGCATTATTTGCACTTTTACTTTAAGAAATCAGTTGTTTTTCCAAAAATTTATATTTATTCACATGTTTATCATATCTGGTGTCTTTACTCTTTCCTATAGATCTTATTTTCCATCTGATACAATTTCCTTCAGCCTGAAAGACTCTAACAATTTTATAGTGAAGGTCTACTGATAACATATTCAGTCCGTTTTTGCTTACCTGAAATGCTTTACTTTGTCAGCCTGATATTTTTTAAACTTGTATTGTAGACTCATATTTTTCATCAAATTAAGGGAAAAATGAAAATATGTATAATAATTGCTTTTAAAGTCTTTGTCAGCAAATTCCAGCATCTGAGTAAAATACTTCTATAGGTTGTTTTTTCGTCCTGATTTTGTGTCACATTTTATTATTTTGTTGAATGATTAGTAATTTTTTATTATATGATGGACATTAAAATGGATTCTTTTTAGGAAGTCTGGCTTATGTTGTATTCTCTAAACAATATTGAGTTTTCTGTCAGGAATTAATTGGCAGGGACGCCTGGGTGGCTCAGTGGTTGGGCATCTGCCTTCGGCTCAGGGTGTGATCCCCACAGTTCCAGGATGGAGTCCCACCTCTGCCTTCCTTCATGGAGCCTGCTTCTCCCTCTGCCTATGTCTCTGCCTCTCCCTCTCTATCTCTTGTGAATAAATAAATTAAATCTTAAAAGAAAAAAGGAATTAACTGGCAGATCCACTGTACTTTTCTTAGTCATGATTTTATGCTTTGTTAAGCTGGTCTATTTTGAATTTTCCTTCATTCTTAGGAGTGGCTCTCAACTCCTTATGGTTGACTTTTCTAAGGTCTCTTCTGAATGTTAAAGGGTTGCTCAGAAGGTTTATTCTCTCTGGTTGGGCTGGAACTCTGATATATCACAGATCTGTCTGACCCTTCTTCCTCTATTTGGTTCTCAGACACACAACCACCACCATCAGGTCTTGAGTACTTTTGCTCTGTGCAAGAGCAGCACAGTCCCAGCTAAAGATTTAAGGGAACAAACCTGTTGACTTTTTTCTTTTTAATTTAATTTATTCATGAGAGACACAGAGAGAGGCAGAGACATAGGAAAAGCGAGTAGCAGGCTTCCTGCAGGGAACCTGATGCAGGACTCAGTCCCAGGACCCTGGGATCACAACCTGAGCCAAAGGCAAACACTCAATCACTGAGCCACCCAGGCACCCCACAAATCTGTTGACTTATGTTCACACTCTCTGCTCAGTTTCTTTCTCCTGGCATACTATCCTACAAACCTCAGCCATTTGAACAGCCCCAAACTCCAATGTCTTACCCTCAAATCAATGAGAAAGCCACTCTTCACTCTCCACTTGAGCTCCTCATTGATACACAAACTGGCTGGGGAAGTGTCATCATGAAAAAACCCAGTGTGAAACACAGGACTCACCTCACTTTTTCCCCTTCTCTTAAGAATCAAAGTCCTGTACTGCTTTTTGTCCAGTGCCTGAAAAATTGACCTCATATACTTTGTATAATTTTTTTATTGTTAAATGTGAAAAGATAAGTTCAATATCAGCTATTCCATCATACGTTTAAGCAGAAACCCCAGATGTTAAATTTTAAACTTCGTTTATTATGTGAAAACTGCATATATGTGGCAAGTAAATATATACACATAAATGTAGATGTGCATTTTAGTGTTTAAAATAATACTGCCTACTCCATGGTATTTTGTGATTTCTAAGTAATGTATAGAAAGCACTTAGCACAGTTTATTGTATATTATAAATGCACATGGTAATACTATTCTTCATATATTATATATAAAAATATCTAAAACATCACCAAAACATTTTAACAGTAATTATTTCTGGGTAACATTTATTTATTTTGTTTCTGTAATTTTACACTCTTTACACTGAATATATATCTTTTAATAATAAAAAAAAATATTATTTTTGTAAAGTTTTTTTTTTTTTTTTTTTTTTTTTGAGAGAGATAGCAAGAGAGAGCACGGAGTCTGAGGGCAGAGGCAGAGAGAGAAGCAGACTCCCCATTGAGCAGGGAGCTCTCAATCCCAAGACCCTGGGATCATGACCTAAGTCAAAGGCAGATGCTTAACCAACTGAACAACAGGCGCCCCCAAAATATTATATTAAAGGACAACTGACTTCCAGAATATTTGATATTAAAAGTTCCTAAATTAGCTTATATTGCCAAAAACTGCCAATATTTTTCTAGAGAGACTTATTCTTTGTTCAAATTTCTTTCTTTCCTTTTGTTTCTTTCTTTTCTTTTTTTTTTTCTTATCAGGATGATAATAAATAATGAAGTAAGTTGATAGTATGCACATTTGAACATTCAGTGAAAGAAGGAACTAAGAATGCCAAAATCGTGAAGCCATTATAAGACCAGTAACGAGCACATGGCTTTTCTTGTCTTTTCCCTTCAAAACTGAGAATTATTTAAATGCCTGACTACCAAAGAAAGCAATGATACAATTTAGAAAATAAGTTTTTAAATATGTATATTATGATGGCATTTCTCTTTATGGTTGGAAAGTGTATTTTAAATCAAGAGTATTTCTAAAAGAACAACCATGGTTACTTCTTAGTGGAATAATGAGCAAATAATTGGAACTTTATCACCAAAAATTGTTGCTTTTTAAATCTTTTTTAATGTATGTTTTAGATTTTTCCTTCTTCCTTGGGACGCCTGGGTGGCTCAGCAGTTGAGCATCTGCCTTCCAGCTCAGGGCATGATCCTGGAGTCCCCAGATCAAGTCCCACATCAGGCTCCCTGCATGGAGCCTGTTTCTCCCTCTGCCTGTGTCTCTGCCTCTCTCTCTCTCTCTGTGTCTCTCATGAATAAATAAATGAAATCTTTAAAAAAAAAAAGATTTTTCCTTCTTCCAGTTAAAAGCTTTTATACTGTAAAATAACATCTCTTACATTCTTTTTTTTAGAGAAAGAAAGAGTGTGAATGGTGGAGGGAGAGGGAAAGGGTGAGGAAGAGAGAATCTTAAGCAGACTGCATGCCCAGTATGGAGCCCAATGAGGGCCTTGATCTCACAACTCTCAGATCATGACCTGAACTGAAATCAAGAGTCAGATGCTTAACCAACTGCTCTACTTCTCTCACATTCTTAATTTTCTTTATCAAAATAGAGGGGCTAGGAGTTTGTTTGGCCCTTGGTCCTTTTGTATTTAGATTATATATGAGCAGAGACACATTTCTTATCTTAAACTACTACTTTCAATAAAAGATGTCCTTAACCCAGCCACTGAGATGTTAGGAATCAGATGGTAATAAAATCTTAACAACACGTTATTTGAGAAAGTTTTGGATTAAAAGATCAAAAGTCCACAAAAGGAAGATAAGAACACCAGATTGTAGCCTGAAAAAATATTCTCCCCTTCTTCTCTTGATATTTTGCTTATATTATTGAACGTGGATTTTCTGAAATAAAAGAATGCATTATTTAAAAAATAAATAATGCATTATAATATGAAAGTACATATAGCTTGCACAAGCTTTGGAAAATATTTACTTCTTTGAGCTAGTTTTGAAATGCAACATATCTTATTCCCATGATAAGGTGGGATGCATGAGGCCAAAAAGTCTCCATGTTCCTGCAAACCAGCTATCACCTTTCTTAGACTACTAAAGAACCTATGAATGTCAATGACTAAAAATCAAGGAGTAACATCCCTGTGACCAGTAAAAAACAAATACATGTAAGAGAAAATCAGATATAAGTTCCTAGCTTTTGATATTGTTTTTGTTTGTTTTTGATATTGTTTTTAAAAAGTTTTAATATTTCAAATTGCAAATAATTTCTTTGAATTATTAAAAACATTGAATATTCTAATGCTCTCTTCTGATGAGGGTATTATCTCCAATGGAAGAAAGGCGAAGATTCTTTCCAAGACACTGGGGGAAATTTAAGCTCATGTGACATTCTCTTATGAGAAAGTTGTTCGTGATTTTTTAAAAGAAAGGAAAAAATTAGTTGGACTTAAATATCAAGTGGAGAGTACTTGTCCAAATAATTTCTAAATGTGTAATATATCTATATGAAGCATTTATGATAATAGACTAAACACTTTAACCCCCAAGGCCAAAGTCTTATGATCTTACTTTATTTCTCACATGTATACACCTCATGTGCTAGATGAAGACAGGAAAGGAACTGCTATAAAAATGATATGAAGTGTAATAACAAATCCTTTTCCTAGCTCTAATCCTTTATCAGATGCACTGAGTACTTCACATAATTTACGTAATCTTCACAAAACCTTATAAGCATTGCAAAAGTTCCTATTTTTCTGACGATGGATCTAATATTAGAAAGAAGTTACTGTTCTCAAATCATAGAATTAGTAAGAAGTAATGGTAAAATTTGCAAATAGGGTTACTTGAGTACAAAGCTCATGTATGCTGTTGTTATTTCTAATATTATGTTATACTACCTTCCATAAAATTAATCTCATTAGATCAACTTAAATTTTGCTTTACCATATTTATAGTACTCTACATTAAATTCCTGTAATAGACTTTGCCCAAACAAATGTTGATAATTTAAAAAGTAAATATGACAGCATTTAAAAGATGAAAACTGGTTGGCCAAATAAACCCCCTTTGACAATTCCTGAAAAAATAAATTTTCAAGAAATTAAAGTTTTACATGAAATTTTACATTATGTTCCAATACAAATCAATTTATTCTATATTAATATCAGGCATTCAATCATCTTTTGCAGAAAGAAACTAAAATGTTGAAACATTAAATAAAATAACTAAATTTAATTTACCTCCATTAGAACAGTGTCATGTTTCTTCCCATTGTGTTCCCTAGTGCCCTTCTATTTAAAAGTCCTAGAGCAACTTAAAAAAAATATTTTCATGATTGCTAAGAGTATTTTCTGAAATTATGGAATATGACTATTTTAAAAACCATAATATTTTCATTCTAAAATTCCTATACGTGACCAGTTTAAATATTTCAGATTTTGAAAAATGTATTTCTAAAATATCTTTTAAAATCTTGCCTGATAACTTACAAAAACTATTGTTTTCAGATGTTGAAAATAATTGGCAAGTTCTGTGACCTCTCTATTACAGTATATTCAATATTTCAACTATAATAATTTTAGCTTCTATTTAGAGATGATTAAATATCAGCAATATTATCATACATAGAAATTTAAATAGATATTGTAGTTAGACAAGAAGCTTGAAACAATTCAGAAGAACAGTTAATACCTCTTTAATGTCTATCATTCTTTATGTGAAACTGAAAATAACTGATGATTAATAACACTGTTGCAATTTTCAACAAAGGAAAAAGTACAATAAAATAGTGATTTTTGTACCACTTTCAAATGGCTCTTACATAGAGAACAAAATTCATTCAAATTCAGTCAAGCTGTATGAAAATCATTACCACAGCTAAACAAATCATCACCATTTTATTATGTATTTGAAATGGGAAAGTTTATTTCAAAAGCAACAAAACCCTAAATATTTAACACTGATTTTCAAGTTGGTTGTGATTTGTTTATACAACGAATTAAGGTAAAACCACCAAAATTGTGCTGTATCAATATTTTCATACTTATCAATATAATTGAAGAGCTTTTAAAGCTTTTTCAACATTTTTAAAGATTTTTCAACATTTTTATGGTTTTATTTACACAGAAGCATGTAAACATAGTACAAATTTCTAGTTCTTAAATATCTCATCTTTGCCTCATTTCTGGTCCCAGCCTAATTTGTGCTAGTGAATATTCATGTGTATGCACAAAACAGTTTTCTTTTCCTCCTAGAAATTACACACTTATGTGGAAGAAAATCAAAGACAGTGGAGTAATTTGCTCTATGTCCTCAACCAAATCACATCAATGTTTGCCCTGGCTTAACTATCCAATTTAAAAATAAAAAATGTAAAAAAAAAAAAATGTAATGCTTTGTATTGGTATATCAATTATTTTAGCTTGCAAATACATTTGTAACTTTCCCTCCTTTGTCTTCAAGCCTTTGATTGTATTATCTTGTGAGAAACATCTTAGAAATACATATTGTTAGTAGGTATTTCCAAAGCTACAGGAGGCTATTTTTTTTCTTTGATTATAACTACACAAAATGCATATAGGGTTGGAGGATATCAATTTATTTGGAAGGAAAGTTCCATCTATAAACTCTAGTGTCTTTTTTTTTTTTTAATATTCCTGTTAGGCATGACAAAAAGAAAATAATAATAAAAGCATTTTCAGAGAACAGCCCATTTTTATTCCTTCAATATCCCTATGGGATAGGAAGGTTCAAGTTGTTATTGTTACCAGCATTTTATAATTAAGTAGTTGTAGCTCAGGTAACAAAACTAACAAAAGGCCGCATGAGGGCTGGAGCTGGTCTTAAGAGTTTTTTTTAGCTCAGTGCTCAAGCCATAGACCAAAAAATCATGTCACAATGTGGCTCTCACCTTTGCAAGATACTCAGTGAAAAGCTATGGCCTAAATATGAAAAAGCACATAACTTATATGACTGCTATATGTCTGAAAATATAACTTATTTCAAAGTGAGAAATATGTATTAAACAACTTACCTATAAATATACTGAGACAACTATCTCTGAAATAAAGGAATTTTCATACAGGTATACAATTGAGATGAAAGAAAACTGTCAATGATATGTCTATGGGTTTAGATTTTATTTTCAAACTCTTGACTTTATTCTGCTATGTGATCTACTTTTACCACTAGAAAAAGTTTTTAAAGAAAAAAATTCTTATTAAATGCCATAAAAGTAAATCATGTAGGATGATGTATGTTTTTGGTGACATGCAACTTTATATTTATTTAAAAGGCAATCTCTACATGTAACTGCTGGTTATTATTTGTAAATGTTCCAATATTTTGTTGAAAATAAACACAAATGAAGAATGAAGAGAATGAATCACAAATGCAATTCTATATACAAAAAAAACAAGTACTTCTAGAAAATAGTGAAGAGGGCTATGAATCACATCTAACAAAAGCAAAGTCAAAATCCTAAATAAAGTTCAGAATAATAATGTGATAAAAGGGACTCTCAATCAAACTATGTCTAGAAGTCTATGCTAGAATTATTTTATAACTTATGTAATTTTTGTACTCTTAAGAGTTCATTTTTCAAGTGCTCCTATAAAATATGATAATCAGGAGGAAAGAGAGAAATAATTAGTAATACAAACTACTGTAACCAAAGCTTCTTAGCAAGACTTTTCCTTGTTTTCAGGAGACATTTCAAAAGAGCCTGGTTAACTCAGAAACCTCTATTCCATGCTCTTTATATTATAAAAATCATACTTTCTACAATCTTATTCCTCTTGCTTCAGGATATAGTAGATCAAATAACAAAAAAGTTCACCGACCATACCTTATAGATTAGAGTTTCTCATTGTATGTTGTACAGATCACCTGCAACAGAATTTCTTGAAGGACAGGAGGAACGGCATTCCTGTTGGAAAGCATGGTGATTCATAGGCTGTATTCAAATCTAATGAATCAAAATTTGGGTGGGGGGGGGACTGGGATTTTTAAAAATCAGCTTCATAAACCAAATTTTGAGAATCATCCTCGAGCAGTTAATATTTCAAGAAACATGTTCATATTCAGGCAAATCTGAACTCCCAGTAATGTGAAGAGTCTCTTTGTAAGTAGAGAAATTCATAAAGCTATGAATGAATTAGTAATGGACTAATTGTGAGCTGAAGCAAAAATCTACAAATTGCTAGGTTCTATATAGATGCCAGAGTTCAACAGATTCACCATTCTCTCAAAATCCAAAGATATCAAGTAATTAGAAAAATAAAAGACATAATATTCCTAGTGCTATTTATATGAACTAGTACTGTTCCATAGCAGGTGTGTGATATTCGCTGAATGAAAAAAAAAATGTGTCTGAGTGGATTTTCTCAAATGCTGTCACCATAATCTGGAGAGACAAACACGGTGCTAAGTGTGTGGAGTTATACTCCACTTAGAGGACACTTCAACTTGAACTTACTTGGCATTTGTGCAGGCAAGGATAGCTCTAAAACAAGCTGAAGATGGAATTCAAAAATATAGAACAAAACTCTATGGAGGGGGCATTTCATAGAATTTCTGCTACAATATATCACATGGCTCAACAGGAGTTGACATTCATTATTTAGCACGTAAAAGATATTTTCATACATCTGTGTGAAATCCTAGTTTTTCAATTATATGAATTTGTTTAGTGAACATTTAAAAACATATGTGCAGATTTTTCTATAATGCTTAAGTAATTGTGGCCACCAATGCTACTGGAATTACTGGAATTTCTGAGAATATCTTGTATTTAAAAAACAGGGTTGCTTAGATTGAGGTGATCTGGGTGTTATTTTCTTCAGTATGTTCCAGATTTCACTAATTTCAGTGGTCCTCAAAGTCGTTATACCAATACCTCACAAATTTGGAATATTTTAACATCTAATATGTACAAATTCCATATTAAGTTATTTTGGTTCACAAATTTGGAATATTTTAACATCTAATATGTATAAATTCCATATTAAGCTATTTTGGTTCTACGCTGAATGAATTTCTAAGCAGTATTTAAAGCAACCTTACAGATAATATTAAAGGATCTATAAATTTAATTTTGGAAAGTCCTTGCCTTCTTTTTTTTTTTTTTTTTTTTTTTTTTTTTTAGTCCTTGCCTTCTTAAAAGAATCTTTTCTCCAAAGAATCTTCATTTTAAAGTGACAACTCTTCTATTGTCCTGATATTCCCAATGATCAATACTCAAAGGAAAAAAGTTTATATGTGCTTTAGACTAGTTCACATACTTAATACCATTAGAATATAAGTATATAGATAGGTAGGTAGTTTTTTTTTTTAACATTTAAGGTCCTCTCTCCTTTTTTTCTAACATCATTGAGTGACAGTATACATTATTCATTAAGTGAAATACATGTTTTTATCCTGCAAGTGTGGGTGCTTTCTGCTTTAAGAAGCCTCCAACTGAGGAAAAACAAAACAAAACAGAACATAACATGAATGTTTACTTATAAAGATTGGTCACAATGCCAAAGAATTTGCCAAAAGAGTCCCTTAATGCAATGAGTTCCTCTTGAAAATTAAATTTATGTTTTACATAATCTGGTACAATATTGGGGTTTTAGAAATTTAGAAATTACTATATTCTACAAAGAATACCAGTATAATTATACTTGTTCTTAATTACTAAATTTAAAACAAATAAAATATATTTGTAATCACCTTGTTTGCTTTTGGTAATACATTAGTTTTAATTTTTATACCTTTATTTAATTTTCTATGATTAATTTTACATGATTATACTTTCTAATACCAGAAATTATAAATCATGACTAATGCTGTTTTCCTTTCTTAGCATCTCTGGAATGTGATTTTTAGATATTTCGCTCAACATTAATTCTGAAAAAGCCAAAAAACCTTTTTTTAAGTAATATCCTATACTAAAATGTGTAAGAATAATACTTATGTCTTTCAAATAATTCTGCTATTTTCAACGGAGTATAAATTATATAGATCATCAAATACATAATTGCAATTAGCATTTCATCAAGAATAAAATGAAAAATGCATGTGATGAAAATGAGCTTACATATACAAACTGAAATATCTTTTAAATTAGTGAAGTTCCTCAAATTTTCTGTGAAAGTCAGTGGAGTAAAAGATACATATAGGCTTTTTATAAATCTCTTGCTGTACCATTGTAATTTGTCTTTCTACCTTTGACAAATTATTGATTTTAACAACTTTCAAAAATATGTAAATTTAATCACTTCGGTCATTAATTTCCAGCATAGTTACTAAAATAATTGGGAATATCTTATATTTGAAAATGAGAACTACTTACTTTGAGGTGAGTTGGCAGATTCTTTATCCAATGTCTTCTGTAATTAGAGCACCAATTTCAGTGGTGCTTAAAATTGCTATATTTTAAAATTCAGGAAATTTGGATATTTTATTCTCTGGTATATAATAATTCCATATCAAACGACTTTTGTGCTATGTATTTAAAAGTAGTAATTAAAGCATTCTTACAGTAAATATGTAATCTACTTAAAAAATCGCAGATGTTGTACAAACTATATTTTCACATGCCCAATACACTTGAAATAGAAATCCAAAAACATACAATTAAAAATCAACCAGTATGTATTAATAATGCTAGATTTCTTAACAAACAGATTAAGATAAGTTTTACTGACCTCTACTTATTCAACTAAAAAGCTTCTTTTCCACCTTCAGTTTTACTGAAGAACAATCCTTTGTTACATTAACTAATAATTATATTTCTCATTTATTTATCACTTCACAAAGAGTACAGACTCCTTTCATGCATAATAAATTTTTAGCCAGTTATGCCTGATATAGACAAGTTACACACTAAAAACATGTAAGTTACAGTAAATTCATTCTACAATGTTACAGATTTGCAAAAGATATCTTAAATACCAGATCAGATGTCTCTTGCCTTTTACAATTCTATGTACTAAAACTTGATTTCATATAAATTTTCAGGAACTGAGCATTTATATTTTCCTCAAATATGTACAATTACGTATGTTGCTCTGGAATCAGGGTTTCAAAAAACACTGTCTTAAAATTCTTTAATAATAAAAATATGATTGAAAACTAATATTAAAAGACTGGAAAAGTAGACATTAGATAGTTTCTAAATTGATTTAGCAATATCACATCAATTCATTAGTATAGGTACTGAAATCTAATGGAATATTAATAGAGACATACCTGGCTACTGAAGATGTCAGGTCTTAAAACCGAATAACTTAATAATCATTTTATTTTATACCCATACTCATCCATATCAATCATTTATCCATTACTGTATCATGATTGAAAATAATTTTTAACTTTTATATTAACTGAAAATTTTCATGTACATCTGTTTGATTTCATGTAAGAGATGAACCATCATATTAGATAAAAGCATAAGTAAAATTATAAGCCATGAATTTATATACACTACTTTTGAAGAAAACTGAGCCTATATTTTAAATATATATTTTCTAAATAATTGAATGGATAGGTATACTTGGGTCTTAAAAACAAATATATTTCACAACCAAATAACATTTTACAATATTGATGAACTTCTTGGCAAAACAATCTTTTGGATACAATTTTCTGCTATATGACCTTTGTTCACTGATCCAACTAGGCAACAGGGTCGCATATAGCACTATTTTAGAGGATAGCCCAGTGGACTTGGAACATTCCATGTCATTGCAGAGAAATCTCATTATCTAAGACAAGCAAGCATTAGTACACTACAGCTGCCTATGCTGAGAGTGTGGAGTTACACGGAGAAAGTCCAGACTTTCAAATATTTCTCATTCTTATTTTTGCTGAGACCACAAGCTAAAATGTCTAAATGAAAAAAAATGAGGATCACCTATTAATTGCTCATATTAGATAGTCTCCAAAACCCAACCATCTGGTCTTCAGCTTCGGAGACTAGAAACTTCAGAGGAGCTGAGATCTAGGGGGTACCAGCACTAAGGGACACCTGAGTTTTCTTAAAGAACTCCTCAGTATCACTGAAGTTGATGATTTCCTCTACTCTGACGAGACATTCCTGAGGCTATCAGGAAATCTAAAGTAATTTGGAGCAATCCTGGATTTCTTCAAAAAATTACCTTTGCAAGTATTACTACCTTCCTGTGGATATCAACTGACCAAGAACTGACGTGCAAAGGAAGGGAGAGAGAGAACAGTATCAGCACAACCCAATGTCGATGTACCAAAAAAAGTCAACACTGATGTTGTATGAACAACCTCCTGGTCTTCCATTGACAGTCACTGTTTAAGCCTTGCCACCTTTGCTGCACTGACCAAAGCAAAGGAACAATTTACAGGCAGTTATGGAGCACAATTATGGAGCACAATTACAGAAGAGTTCATTCCTCCAAGCACAAACCTACAATGGTAATGACCACAATGCCTGTTGAACTTCCAACTACTTGTCCTCCAGGACTCAACTCACCACTGGAATCATCTATGAAACATTCCCTGATCACCATCCTCTACCTCTGCATTAGGTGTTATCCCTACATTAAACTGTGTGCTTAATCAAATTAGCACCTGTAGCAAAAACTACTAGAATGATGTATTTGCATTTTTATCAAATACTAGAAATGTGAAGTTCATGCAAACAGGATCCATGATTATTTTATTTTTATGTCTCTAGGACTGAGCTTAGTGCTTAGCACACAGCAAGTGCTTAGTAAACATTGGCTGAATTGAAGTTGAATGAAGGTACCACAACATCTGGCACATCTGCCACATTAATGATTTGGAGGTGGGGAGATGAGATTCCTTAAAAAAACACCCAGACTTAATTGTTCTTAAAAAAAAAAAAAAAAAGAAGAGAGAGATGAACAGCATGAAGTGAAAATGCCATGAAAGACTCCTCAATGCTGGAATGAATGCAGTATTATAACATCAGAGAACATCAGTGACCTTGCCATCAATGAAAAAATAATACCTTTGTAGGTCTACGCAAGGAGGTCTATATCACTTTTTATCATGATAATATTTTAATGCCATAAACACTTAAAATCTAGGAAGTTAATTTGGAAAAAAATTTTTTTTAAATGTCTGTATATTTCTGGGCCTCCTTATTCTATGTTAAGCTTATTTACAGCTTTCAAAGGATTACATTATTTATTCACATTAGTATATGGTTACAAAGTATATGGAAACTGTTTTAACGATTTAGAATAAAAGGAAAGTTCAATTAAAAAAGTATTATCCAAAGATTTATGGTGAAATAAAAACACACATTTACTTCATTTAAGATATAAAGGGTTCCCTACATATACAACACTAATAAGGTTTTTCATGAAAGTAACAAGCCTATAAAAACATTGAAATCTTGCAAACTTTCTTGTCACAGAAGACATAAAACACTAATTATTATCTGTCTCTCTAAATTTTACTGTATTTTTCTAACACACCCTTGAAACAACAGGGGGACATCTTCGAATGAGGGCTGAAATACGTATTTTGGATATATTTTATAGACAAAAGATGTGATCAAGGCAATCATAATCAAAGAATAAAGCAGACAGACTTGAATTTTTATCACAATTGCACATGGAATAAAGCTTGGTTAAGGAGTCAGAAGGTAAAGTGTTGCATATACAAAGCACAAAATACAGTCTAATAAATACTTCACATGCTTAGATGATTTCAACTTAGTTCTTACATGCAACTTTGTGAAAATCTAACGTATAAATTATGGGGTCAACGGTTTCTTTCCCCTAAGACAAAACTATTCAAAAACTTTAAAATCTCTTTATCACTAGCCATTTTTACAATGCTAGAGAAGAAGAAAAAGAGAAATTATTAATTTTTAAAATTACCCAGCAATTCCATTGCATCATCTTCATTATCAATATCTTCTTCTGTTACAGATGGCGTGGGGCTGTGGAGAGACTCAAAAGAATCTTGAGAGAGCATTGCTGCCAGAAGTTTCTTATGTTGCTGCTGCTGCTGTTTTAATCCTTTGGTCTTGGGCTCCACCTTTAAGCTGAAGAAATATTTAAATGTTAGTTTTCAATGATGATGACTCTACCAATTAGCTGTGGTAAATAAAGTCTACAACCAAATTTTCATTCAATTATTTTTGTGATGCAAAATTACAGGTATGTTAGTAAAGTCTTCTCCAAGGATAATGGAAACATAGACTATCTTCTTTCCTAGACATCCTTGGTACCTCATTAAAAATCTCCCAAGTGGGTATGGTGAGAAATATAGCAAACTGAAACTCCTGCCCCATTTAAGGGAGAGGGTGCTGACCAGCGCCTACCAATTGTTGCCATGTCAAAGACAAAGCCCAATGTTAATGTATTTTTCTAATTTTTTAAAAAGAGGAGGTAGAAAGTCCCAGATTATTATATGAAATTCCCTGATGTACAAACAAATGCACATATAATAAGTCAATCGGAGAAGGACAAACATTATATGGTCTCATTCATTTGGGGAATATAAAAAATAGTGAAAGGGTATAAAGGCGAAAGAAGAAAAAATGAGTGGGAAATATCAGAAAGGGAGACAGAACATGAAAGACTCCTAACTCTGAGAAATGAACTAGGGGTGGAGGAAGGGGAGGTGGGCAGGGGGTGGGGGTGACTGGGTGACGGGCACTGAGGTGGGCACTTGACGGGATGAGCACTGGGTGTTGTTCCATATGTTGGCAAATTGAACAGCAATAAAAAATAAATTTATTAAAAAAAAGAAAAACACGTAATAGAATAACTATTTTAACATACTATGGCAAGATTATTTTAAAATGAACATTTTAATTCATTTAAAAAAAAAAGATTTGAGAGAGAGAGAGCATGAGTGGGGAAGAGGCAGAGAGAGAATCCTCAAGTGGACTCCCCACTGAGCACGGAGTGTGACATGGGGTTCCACCCCAGGACCCCGAGATCATGACCTGAGCCAAAATCAAGAGTTTGCTGCTTAACCTAATGAGCCACCCATGTCCCTGAAAATTTTAATTTCTATAATTAAAATAAACTTCCTCACTGTCCTATCACACTGCCTAGATCTGGGGGTTGGATGAGGTAAAAGAAAGAATGGATCCAGAACTGACAAATACATGTTTCTGTTTTTTCCAGTCTAAAGAATCTTTGTAAATTTGGAAGGTTTTCTTTGTGATAAAGCCAGGGCTCCTTTGGGTAAATGCTGTCTTTCATGGTTCTCTCTCCCCCAACTTCTCAAGACAGTATCTGATTGGACAACCTCACAAGTCCAAATAACAATCATATACAGTTTCAAAAACTGTCCCAAATTTCTTCTCTTCTCTGTAATCAGATTTCTTTTCATATTATTGCCCAAAGGAAGGGGATGGCAAATGTCACCTCATGAAAAACAAAACAAAACAAAACAAAACACATGAAGTAGAGGAAGTCTAACACTTTCTAAAGATATTCAGAAGGGGTTAAATGCATTGTCCCCATTGCCACCAGGCCAAAACGCAGAGGAAGTTTGGTAAAAAACAAAAACATAAACACAAAGAACCAACCAGATAAATTTCAGCTGGAGATATTTCAAATTGTTTTAATAGAAGTACCAGGTTCAACACTATCTAAGGCGAGGAAGGAAACAGGAAAAATGACATTGTATGTCATCAGTGGGCAAGATCAATCAGCCCCACCTCATTGGTTCACCTATAAGCTAGATGAATATGTTAGAGAAGGTCAGGGGATATAGGGGTGGAGAAAAAGCATTTATTTTTCCAGGTTAATGCTAGTTAATAAATATAGAAGGCATGACAGAATCAGAAAATTACCATTTTGCAATGACCAACATACAAACTATTTAGGCAAGAATGCCCTTTGCTGAAAGACTGCAAAGGAGATAGACTGTCAAAAACGTCAAGGTGTTTTCAACAGATACTAACACTTTTAATTGATTTTTTTGGCTTTGAAGTAATTATAGGTTTACTTGTACTTCTAAGAAATAATACAAAGAGATCCTGTGCACTCTTTACACTGTTTTCTTCAATAGCGTCATCTAATAAAACTATAGTACAATATTCCAACCAGGATCCTGACAATGATACAATTTTCCAATCTTATTCAGATTTCCTATTTTAATTGTGTTCATATGTATGTGTATGCCTGTGTGTCTGTATTTAGTTCTAGATAATTTTAGTACTTGTGTAGGTTTGTGTGTCATATATCCACCACCAGAATAAAGATCCAGACCATTTCAAATACCACAAGGCACTCTCACACTGCTCTTTCCTAACCACTCCCACCTTCTTCCATATGCCTTCTCCCTCATCCCAAATCCCTGACAACCACTAGTTTATCCTCCAGTCTTTAAATTTTGTCATTTCAGGAATATTATATAAATGGGATCATACAATTTTAAGATTTTTTTTTTCAGGCAGTCTAATTCCCTGAAGATTCATTCATGCTGTTGCATGTATCAATGGTTCATTCCTTTTTTTTGCTATGTAGTATTCCATGACATGGATATACTTCAGTTTATCTAACCATTCACACTTTGAAGGGCATCTATGTTAGGTTTTTGGCTATTATGATGGAGTTGCTATGAACATTTGTATACATGCTTTTCTGTAAACTTAAGTTTCCATTTATTTAAGAAAAGTGCCCAAGAGTGCAACTCTTGGATCATATGATATCTGCATGTCAGTTTTATATAAAATTCTCAGACCATTTTCCAGAGTGACTATGACATTTACATTCCTGGAAGGGACATCAAATGAACGTAAGGATTGAGGAGAAGTGCTGGAGCTTGGGGGAGACAAGAAAAGTCATGAAATCATCACTGAGGAGTGTGGACATGTGAACAGACCAAGTGAATGCAGAGCATCTTTTGGCAGGACCAATGACCTCCTGGAGTTTGGTGGTCATGAATTCACAGTCAGTGTGGCCATGTGTTCTTCTCCAGTCTATGCCAGTTCAGCCACAGAATAGGTAGAGTTAGATTTAAACAGGGTAGAGTTTTACCACCTAATAAAACAAAGAACAAGAGAAGTAAGGAACTAGGGTATATTCAATAAACAGATCACAATAATGGGCCAAAAATAAAAACTGGATGAGTGGCAAGGAAAACTGGGTGGAACCAGTGTATTTGGGTCCCAGTTACAGCTGGGTATCAGAAGGAGCAAACTAAAAAGACAGGAGGTATACTCAGAGAGTAAAATACCTGAAAATGACACTATAGGTTTACAGATAATAATAATGAGGCCTAGATATAACAGAGGGAATGAGTGACTGAAGTAGGGTGGAATTCAAGACAAGTAGGGAAGAGCAGACAAAGGAAGGAGAGACTAGTTTTGGGGAAGAATTATCAATGTGGACAGTGACTTTATCAAGATAGGAAGGATGTTGGGGAAAGTGACAGTGAGCCAGATGCTTACATATTCAGGAAAAAGAGAATGACCTAAAACAAAAACAAAAACAAAAAAAAAGAAAGAAAGAAAAATAAAAGAGAATGACCTGGGAATTGATAAATTATTGCTACCAGAAGTAGTAGAAGATTAGCACATATAAAACATGAAATTCAGAACCAGGGGTAAAGGAGACAGCAAGGTCTGCAAGAAGGAAAGGGGAGCAAGGATGTCACCTTCCTCTTTTCCTTTTAACCTATAGACTGTAGAAGTGAAAACTACAACATTACATTCCTCAGGGAAGCAGGGCTCTTACTGCAGACAAGTGGTGAGTGGGATGGGGAGAGGTAGGGTGTGCGGTCTTTCTAAGACACTTAGCATTCTGGGCCCCCTCTTATCCCAACTTTGATCCAAAACCTTAATGATAAGGGGATTCTGAATTCCTTTCTGAAGAAAAGTGGCATAACAAAGCATTTAAGGGCACAGAATTTGCAGCAAGAATTTGCAGCAAGATAGACTGGCTCAGCTAATTAATAGTTGTGTTATCTTGGGACACTGATGTAACTACTTTGGGACTTAGTCTCCTTATTCTTAAAATACAGATGATAATGTTTCATGAGGATGAAATGAAGTATGAGGTATAAGGCACCAACAGCAGCCAATAAATGATAATTAATACCATTTTGTGCTCAAAAAACACAATGTACAGCATCCTAGATATTTACAGGTATTTCCTTGGGCAGTAATATCCCACCTAGAGAGAAAGGGAATCAGAAAGAGGCCTTATGAAAAAGAAGAGTAGTTAATACTTCAATGTGGTGTTAATACACTCTAGGACTCCATCTGACTTTGGTTCAAAAAGATAAATTCTGAACCAGATCAGATAGAAAAGGATGGTTTGAAGTGGCCACTCTCCTCCCTCTCTAGGTGGAACCTTACTCTCACTCCTGATGCCTGCCTGCATTCTGACCATTTGTTTCCCTCCTCCTGACCCTACTCTTCCCTGGATGTCTGACCCTGCTGTATTTTGTTACATATTCTTGTTTCTGAACACAGGTTGGTAAGTATTAGTTTTATCTGACCCCAGGTGCTCTTCTCAGTGGAAAACTGGATTATTCCCCTCTTGATCTATCTCCTAAACTTGTTTAGTTCACCACTGCAGCCCAGCAGACAGAATCTGTGCCCTTCTAGACTCTAGCCAGAAAGTAAAGGACTCTCTTTGCATTAAGATCCCAGTTGTTGAAGATAAAAAGTTTCACAATGAATTGTTGTATTTTGGTTTATGCATAAGAGGTGTCTTTTTTTTTTTTTACCATATCTAGGTATGATGTTTTTATAATTAATGAGCAGATATTTATTAAGTGCTTTTTATATACTAGGCATTTTGAGTGCTGCACTGCAGAAATAAGACATATTTCTTTGTCATTCTCCTCATTTGAAAGTAAGTGTTTTGAATCTAGAATGTTCTTTTTCATATTGGTATCCTAGTATCTAGAACATTACCTTGTGTTAATGCTCAATAAATATTTATTTTTTTAAAGATTTTTAAAATTTATTCATGAGAGACACAGAGAGAGAGAGAGAGAGAGAGAGAGAGGCAGAGACACAGGCAGAGGGAGAAGCAGGCTCCACGTAGGAAGCCCGATGTGGGACTCGATCCTGGGTCTCCAGGATTGTGCCCTGGGCCAAAGGCAGGCACTAAACCACTCAGCCACCTAGGGATCCCCTAATGCTCAATAAATGTTTAATGGATTCACTTTTTCTACCATTTTTAACACATTAAATAAAGAATTAATATAAGACGATGTATATGAGCCCTCCAAATTGACAGACATGAAAATCCAGAGAAATATATTGGTAGTGAAACAGAAAAAGGAAAAATATGTAAATTGGGATGTCGAAGATGAGGAACAAATTGCAGATTTTTTTTTTAAAGATTTTATTTATTGGGATCCCTGCAGGGAGCCTGATGCAGGACTCAATCCCAGGACTCCGGGATCACAACCTGAGCCTAAGGCAGACACTCAACCACCGAGCCACCCAGGTGCCCCCAAATGGCAGATTATAAGTACATAACTCCTATTCAACAGCCAAAAATGACTAAGATCATTTCACGAGGGTTAAGTGTTTCCTTTAGTGTCATTAAAATACATGGTTTGGTGATAAAGATAGTACTAGGCTATGAGTCCTAGACACTGATTAAGTCCAAAATGTTGCCTATCTAGAGATTACAAATGAGTCTTTGAGTCCATAGGCGACTAGAAATATATTCCATAAAATAATAACTTGAGTTAGGATATGTATCTCGTAAAGAAATAAATGAATAAATGAGAAAAAACAAATTTTGAACATATCAAAATGACCTCATCAACATTCTGAAATAAATGCATGATTTAGTTACATACATTTTTGGCTTTAAAAAAGAAATGTGTGAGTCATAAGGCATATCCTTCAAATGTTTTAGGTATTTTTAAGGCCTCTATTCTGATTCCTTTGGCAGATTAATTTTTGATTAACCAACATTCTTTCTGTTACTTGTTAGAATATCCCTAAATTATTAAGCTTAATTCAGTCTCTGACATATGTACACATATTTGTCATTTTTGGTTTTTTACTTATTTGTCTCTTGCTGCCAACTGAGGAAGCTCTAAAAGAAGAGGAGCATTTCCAGGTTTTGTTAACAGATAGATCAGAAGAAAATATGAGCTTTAATGAAAAGAAACATTTCTTAAAGGAAAGCGAATTTAGCTTTTATTTTAACATTTAATACATATTTCTAAATTGTAAGATTTTCTATTCATTTTATGGCATATTTACCATCTAATAATAATCCTCACTTAACAATGCCAATTTACCAGATCTAGAATATTTATTGATATTAGTCTTGTTTTAATAAAGTGGTTAAGCTCAGAAGAGCTTCATCATGCTTTCAAGGCTTGATAAGCCTGTTTACAAATTCACATTACAATTTAGTTAGTAATTTTAGGAAATCCATTACCCATCTATTGCAAAGGTTAATTAAGATGGCTTAAAACAGAATTATATGGGTTTATTACACTTTTTATTTACATTTACTTTTATATTACCAATGTGTGATTATTTTTAATATCTCTAAATGTGCAATAAACAGGTAGGCTTTCCCACTAAATGGCTAGATAAGCCATAGCAATTCATGTCAATTGATAGTATCAGAAAGCCTTCAATCATTCCCCAGTGTATTCACCTCTCTCTTTGATAAACCCCTGTTACTATTCTTGCTCAGATGCTTTAATTTCTTTCTTAAACTTACATAATAAAACCTTTTGGAAAATCTAAGAAAGATATGTCAGGAAAATGTCCATGTGTAGATACACAGAACACTGTCTACATAACTTAAATTCAAGAGATTCACAGATCTCTTGGGTCCATTCAGAGACCACAGAGTAGTCAGGGACCACATGTCAGTCCCTCTTGTCTTATCCTATTGGTTTCTCTATATTGCCCTTATAACTGCCTTTCTTTTAACCAGCACTTAACTCTTCAGGTGACAGCTACAAGTACTAAAGCTGCTGGCCCTCTTCATACAATGTTCTACATGCAGGACCTAAGGAGAAAAGCTGGCTATGTACTAAAGATGGAGTGTTGTAATAGCAGCCATTCAAATAAGACTTGAGGAATTAACAACAGGAAAAACTGTGATAGGAAAGGGCAAAAAGTTACGATAGACTATAAACGAGCTTTATTTAGCAGATGTCTACTCACAGCCTTCTACATGTCTCCTTTCCTCACATAACAGATGTCTATTGGTAATGACAATGAGCCAGGCCCAGCAGGGGAGAGAAAAATGGAAGAAGTCATCCTTGAAAATTAAATCTTCTTTTTCCTAAGCCTAGAGTATCACTTAGCCTGTTAATGTTTAAGACTGTTACAAGTTCATTACTACTTAAATACAAAAGCTAACGCTCTAGTTATAGCCTCTAGAGACCTTAAATAATTTCTCCCCAATCTATTTTTATTCATCCAAATCAAATCTAATGCTATGTAAGTTCTTGGTATAAATTCAGAATCCTGTTTGGTATTAGAAGATGAGAGAGAGACAGTTTCTACCCCAAGTGTTTACTGCTATTCTTTAAACTAAGTTCAGATATACATGCATTCTTTCTGCTCTGACGGGGCACTGGTGCGAGACTTCACTTGCCTTCATTTTGTAGAGAATACCTCAATGCATAATTTAAAGATAGAGAAGAGAAACACTAAAAATAACTTTTCATAACAAATATTTGAGAGAGGTCTTCATTGGTTGAGTTTTCTGGGTAATAGATTTGACTAGGACTGAAGGAAAGATTCCCCTTTATTGGATATTCAAAAGGGAATCAGAGCTCACTGAAGCTAGGAAGAAAATAGAAGCACTAACATTTGCAATAAATAGCTCCGATTATTATTATGACTAAATGAAAGCAAAATGAAGGTTGACATTTCGCTACTTTACATTCAGAGACCATTCAGAGAATCTGGCAATGACTAAAGATAAAGGTCTAGTGAGTTTCATAAGTCTGGTATTAAAAATAAAATTACCCTCATTGACAGGTGAAATTGATCTGGCATTTCACAAAAGAAGGTAAATGGATTTTTTAAAATGGTTTTCTTCTCCTTATACAGGACACTTCAACTATTTAAATAATTTAAAAGTTATTTCTCATGGAAATAGAATCAATTTTCTATATGCCTGAAGCACATTAATGAGTATTCTGAATTTCCTTCCTTCTAGCCAAGTGATAAGTCAAAGTAAAAAAAATAAAAAAATAAAAAAAATAAAAAAAAAACCCTGAAAGCTATTACATTGTAGAAAATACAATTTTCTCCTTGAGAAAGAATAGTTATTGGTTGCTGCTAAATTTAATGTAGGAAATAAAAGTTACTCTGGTTATACTATGCATAGGAAAAACTCTTCTATGGTGGTGAGCTAGTAGCACCCAAAGAAAGTTTTGGCTCTCTCACATTCAATGCATGAGTATTTAAATCCGTTTTCTGAGGCTGGTGTAAGCCATGCCTTCATAATGCTTTTTCACTCCAACTTCATTGTGGAAGTTTTCATTTTAGGGTTTTACTCCCTGCAGGTAGTATTATAAAACAAGAAAAAGGTTGTTCTGAATATAATTTTTTCTAATAAATATGATCTGGACATTTCAAAACTGCTTCATTTCTATCAGCATATGGAAACATTAGGCAAATCTCCCACCACCATTTTGAGCATCATAGGACTGGGTAAGTGAAATATGGGCTTTCAAATTCACAAATCATAAATGCTTCCAAAATTAAACTTGGAAAATGAAAAGAATCATGTTCAATCATAGTTAGCAACTCTAAATTTAAATGGTTCTAAACCAAGGTTTTTCTCTCTTATTCTATATTAACTCTGCTTCATGTGATCTATTATACTTTTAATAGTTTTCTTCTTCTTGTTGACCAACTATATCTTTCTGGTAAGAGAGAAGCCCTCCATCTCCAGTTCTTAATGGTCAGCCACTCTCTGCCCAGCATTATAGCGGGTCTTGACTGACAGCCTAGGTCTTTGAAATTATTTCTCCATTTGGTTTTAGTAGCAGAGAGATGGTGATTTTCTTAGATATAAAGAAAAAAATTAAACCCAAAACTAAAAGCAGATCTAGTAAAACTTTAATTTTAAAACTGAGAAATGAATTTTTATCTTATGTGGAACCAACATAGTTTTCTATATAAAATTGCTAAATTACTTCATCAAAATCACGCACTTGGATTCATTTCCCCGTTAGCTTTTAACGATGAAAAATATTCAGAATCTTAGAAGGCATCTCATCTCACCTTCCTGCAGGGCTTGAGCTATTATCTTCATTTTCCCATTGCTCATTTTTACTTCTTGGAACTGGGGGCTGTAGCATTTCAGCGGCAAGTGGGTCAGCATCGTTCTCTTCTCTACCAATCCATTCTCCAATTACACGGGGTCTCAGAAGAGAAGAATTAAACGCCACTGTTTCCTAAAGAGAAGAAAGGAATGTACTGATTCAGATAACTTATTCTTGTTAATAGGACAACAGGGAAGTAATTTTATCTAGACTTTCAACTGCCTTGGCAAATCAAAATGTTCCTTTTTTTTCTTTTTGAATTGACTTAAATTTTTAGTTCTCTCCATTTTCTATTGGATGACTTACTCTATGTAATTTGTGCTAACTCCTGAAGGTCGCTGTGACAAAGGATCCGGAGTGAAATCTGTGATTTGGATTTGGAAAGCTGCATATGTGTTCTCAGGAAGGAGGAGCTGAGACTAGCATTTGTGACAAAAGGAAACATGTGTGGTAAGTCTCCAAATGTGAAAGAGCTTAGCATTGCTGTAAATGGTAAATAGCTTCTTATGAGGAAACTGGTATGAAGTCAGGAAATAAAGTCAAGAGATGATGGTGGAAGGATGGATTGCCTCCAATTGTGAAATAGTTTGGACTTGTAGGGATCCAGTGGAAGTTACAAGTGGAGCAATATCAATGACAGGTATGCTATACTAATTAAAAAAAAATTTTAAGTGATTCTTTTCATAGATTTGCATATGATGTGGTTCTTAAAATGATACTTTGAATAATTAAATCATTTAATAATTTGAAAGGTATTAAAATACTGAATATGTGTAATTGCTTGAGATATCTCAGTAAGTGAAGAAAAATGTAAAAGCATGCCTACTCTATGATCTTAGTTTTGTTTTAAAAATTCACATAAAAATAAATAAAAATAATTTTAAAAAATTTATTTTTATTTTTATTTATTTATGATAGTCACACACACAGAAAGAGAGAGAGAGGCAGAGACATAGGCAGAGGGAGAAGCAGGCTCCATGCACCAGGAGCCCAACGTGGGATTCGATCCCGGGTCTCCAGGATCGCGCCCTGGGCCAAAGGCAGGCGCCAAACCGCTGCACCACCCAGGGATCCCAAATAAAAATAATTTAAAAAATAAAAATTCATATGAGTGCACATCAATATTTTGTGCCTCATCCTCTCAATAACCAATGTGTGGTTCTTGTAATTACAAGAGTCCCTTCAGCAATAACCATCAGGAAACTTTGAAAAATTACAAATTTATTGCTTATAAGACCTGTGAATTACACAGCACACCTGGGGGCCATACAGTGACATCACAGGTAGAGAGAGAGAGAACAGAGAACTTATGAGGTTCTGCTTTTATTGGGGTTCAGGGTGGAAGCCTAGGGTTTTCTGGGCTCACTCTTTATTGGTCAATTTAAAAAATAAGAATGGGAATTAAAAGCACGGAGAGAGAAAAGAACAAGTGGCCCAAATAGTAATTGAAATCAACCAAGATCTCTAAAATAAAAGAGCTTCAGCCAGAGGAGGTGGCTTGGACCTTTATCTAGTCTACTGTGGGTGATAATGTGTTTATCAGATTAGCCATCTTTGAAGTGAACACTTTGACAATCAAGGCTTAAGTGGGGCACTTGCATTACACAAAAGAAAAATAGAAAACCAGTTGTTAGGGTTGATCTATAACTCATCACTCAGACAGTAATTTACTCATTTATTAATTTTCTTATACTTATTAAGACACACTGTGTGCCAGATGCTGCTTCATTTATTGGGAAAAACAGTGGTAAAACCAAAATTTGGTGATTTTATCTGAACAGAGGGATTACTGTCATTTTAGTTTCTTCTTTTTGTGTTTCCATGTCTTTGTAGTATTGTGATATATACTTGTCTTATAATGAGAAAAAAAAATGCATTTAAAAATAACCTGATCTGAGAAACACAGACCTAACTTAAATTATGTTTCTCTATAGTTTTTAGTATTATAAGATTTCTGAATAATTCCTTAAATATTCAGACCTGATCTTCTGGGTCTTTACAATTCTCCAAAATATTATACAAATACAATACAATACAAATATAGTATAACAATACATACACTATAATATTAATTAGTATTAATATTACACCAAAGGCAACACCAGGCAACATGTTTTTTTTTTTTTCCAAAGGCAACATGTTAAATACGATTAGGACATATATGATGAATATTTATCCAACTGCTATCAAGGGACAGTAAATAGTTGGATATCTTAATACCGATTTCTTAGCCCACATGTAAATGTACCAGATAAATTTTAGCAGGTGTTTGTATAACAGCAAATAATTGGAATTCCTTCTGTATTTATGTTCCCATAATCAGGAAATCAAAGCACTATAATGGCTTTCAGGTCTGAAATCAAATTATTGGATTAAATTACTAGAAAGGCACATTCACTTGTCACAATCCATTATCATTTGAACTATAACAATTAAAATTAACAGCATTATTCTTAAATTTTAAACCTATGTTTGTTTTTAAAAGTGAACTGAAGTAAAGGCATGCTTTAGAATTTTACAAAATTATGAACATATTTACAGCTTCAGAATCAGTTTTGGCCTATATGTCTGAACTGTTATTTATTTTGTGAATTTCACTTTGTCCAAATGTACAACAGTGATGGTGGGAATTACAAAACCTATTGTATCAAATGAGTTCACTGGTAGCAGAGTTAAAGTACAGAATTCTGTACATATGCTAGATACAATTACTTAAGGGTGTGGACTATATTAAAACCATTTCTACATGTGTGACATATCTGGGGATAAAATGATAAAAAGAACGGCAAGAATGGGCAAGTTGGGTAAAAATAGATCCTTGGTTGTCAATATGGGCAGAGTAAACAGAACAGAAATTTGATGGGGCAAATTTTCATCCTTTGAAGTTTAATTTTATAGATAGAGTATTAAAAAGGTTGGATAATTCGTTCAATGTTATTCATCTCATTTATGTAATGAAACAATTGGGGTTGGAGATCTGTCCTATTATAGGCTCAAAAGATAAGAATGGGGACAAAGAGACTGACCATGTAACAACAGAAAGGAGTGGGTTTGGACACTGTAGATGAAAAATGTGAAATAGAATTTAGAGTCGAGTATGATCAAAAGTTGAGAGCTGCAAAATCAGAAATAACTCCCTGGTTGCTTACTGGGAAGTTAAGTAAAATGATAGATGCCATTGCTGTTGGAAAGTAGAACACTGAGAGGATAAAGTGCTTGATATGCAGCCTGTTTAACACTAGCTGGTAGCAGGACTTTTAGTGAGAAATAGCTGATGAACAAAGCAATACAAAGAGCGGCAAACAGGGTTCAGAGGAATCAGGAAGTGAGTATTTTACAAGTGACAAAATGGGATTCTACTGTCTATTTTTCATTTTTTTAAATAATAAATTTATTTTTTATTGGTGTTCAATTTGCCAACATACAGAATAACACCCAGTGCTCATCCCGTCAAGTGCCGCCCTCAGTGCCCGTCACCCATTCACCCCCACCCCCCGCCCTCCTCCCCTTCCACCACCCCTAGTTCATTTCCCAGAGTTAGGAGTCTTCATGTTCTGTCAGAATGATCAAAGCTCTTTTGATATATATGTCTTTTTGAAAATGTTTTATCTATAGAAATTTTTTAATGTAATCTGTTTACTTGCAATAGATTAAAATATCAAATGTTTCCTTGGATATATTGCTTATATTTGTTTAAGCTAAGTAAACAAATGTTTATGAAAGGATTTCAGTGAAGAAAGCAGTTCTTAACACTATATACAATACACCACAAATGTTATTACATAGCAAAAGAAATTTTAAAATGCATGTTAAAAGCAGTAAGTTCTTGAAAATATTTTAAGTATATTTAAATAATTTAGAATGTCAATGCTAAACAATCTAAATCCTAATTATTCCTTAAAAATGTATAAATACATATTCCTTTGCCCTCCTAAGGCTAGATGCCTCTAGGGGTTGAGATTCTTAAGTATGTTTAAATTTAATAAGAAAAGCATTTCTGGTCAAAAATTCAACCAAAGATCACAGATTTGCTTAGTATTTTCAATCAGCAGAAAGCTAACCTATCCTAGAAGTAAACCAGACCTACTCTCACCAAGTAGCCTACTCCCACTGGCTAATTCACAATGAGTTCAACTGCTCAGACTACTTTAACACATTTGATCATACTCCACATTATTTGTTTTCTGGTTTTTATTTTTTAATTCCACTATAATTAACACATAGCGTTATATTAGTTTCAGGTGGATGATACAGTGATTCAACAATTCTACACATTACTCAATGGTCATCATGAGAAGTGTCCTCTTATCCCCCTTCAATTATTTTGCCCATCCTCCCAAATCACTGTCCCTCTGGTGGCCACCAATTTGTTCTATGTGAGTCTGCTTTTTTCTTTTCTTTTTTTTCGTTATTTGGTTTGTTTCTTAAATTCCACATATGAGTGAAAATATATGGCATTTGTCTTTCTCTCACTGACTTATTTCACTTGGCATTATATTCCCTGGAGCCATCCATGTTGTTGCAAATAGCAAGATTACATTATTTTTTATGGCTAAGTAATATTCAATTATATATATATATTATATATTATATATATTTATCCTTTCATCTATTGGTGGACATTTGGGTTGCTTCCATATTTTTGCTATTATATATAATGCTGCAATAAACATAGGGGTGCATGCATCTTTTTGACTTCCTACTGTTTTCTACAGTGGTTGCACCAGTTTGCAATCTCACCAACCCTGCATGAGAGCTCCTTTTTCTCCATATCCTCACCAACATTTTTTTTTTTTTAATTTTAGACATCCTGATAGGTGTGAGGTGATATCACTTAGTCTTAGATTTCCCTGACCATAAGTGATGTTGAGCATCTTTTCATGTATCTGTTGGTCATCTGTATGTCTTCTTTGGAGAAATGTCTGTTCATGTCTTTGGCCCATTTTTAATTGGATTATTGCTTTTTGGTGTTGAATTGCATTGTCTTTATATTTTTAGATACTAACCCTTTATTAGATATGTTATTTGCAATTATCTTCTCCTGTTCAGTAGCTTGTCTTCTAGTTTTGATGATTCCTTTGCTGTGCAGAAGCTTTTTATTTTGATACAGTCCTAATAGTTTATTTTTGCTTTTGTTTCCCATGGCTCAGGAGACATATCTAGAAAAATATTGCTACAGACAATGTCAGATACATTATTGCCTATGTTATCTTCTAGGATTTCAGGTCTCACACTTGGGTCTTTAATCCATTTTGAGTTTATTTTTTGTGTGTGGTGTAAGAAAACGGTCCAGTTTCATTCTTTTCAAGCTGTTGTCCAGTTTTCCCAACATCATTTCTTAAAAATATTTTTCTCATTTAATATTCTTGCCTCCTCTGTCAAAGAGTCATTGACCATATAACAGGAGGTTTATTTCTGGGCTCTCTATTCTGTTCTACTGATCTATGTGCCTATTTTGTGCCATGACTATACTGTATTGATTACTACAAGCATTGTAGTATATCTTGAAATTGGAGATTGTGATACCTTCCAGTTTTGTTCATGCTTTTCTTCTTTTTCTTTTTTTTTTTTTTTCATTCTTTTCAAGATTACTTTGATTATTTGGAGTCTGTCGTGATTCCATGAAAATTTTAGGATAATTTGTTATAGTTCCATTAGAAATGCTCTTTGTATTTTGATAGGGATTGCATTAAATCTGTAGATTTCTTTGGGTAATATGAAGTTTTTTTTAATATGAACATTTTTAACAATATTTGTTCTTGCAATCCATGAGCATGGACTATCTTTCCATTTGTTTGTGTCATCTCCAGTTACCTTCATCGGTGTTTTATAGCTTACAGAGTACAGTCCTTTTACTTCCGTGGTTAAGTTTAT
Source organism: Canis lupus baileyi (assembly GCF_048164855.1). Lineage (NCBI taxonomy): Eukaryota > Metazoa > Chordata > Mammalia > Carnivora > Canidae > Canis > Canis lupus. The sequence goes on from NC_132865.1 coordinate 23,994,974, forward strand.
TCTTAGGTCTTTTATCATTTTCGGTACAATTGTGAGATTGTTTTCTTAATTTCTCCTTCTGCTACTTTGTTATTAGTGTATAGAAATGCAATAGATTTTTGTATATTGATTTTGTATGCAGTGACCTTACCAAATTCATTTATCAGTTCTAGTAGTTCTTTGGTGGAGCCTTTAGGGTTTTTAATGTATGGTACCATGTCGTCTACAAACAGTAAGTTTGACTTCTTGCCTATTTGGGTTCATTTTTATTTCTTTTTCCTAATTGCTGTAGCTAGGACTTCCAGTGCCATAGTGGATAAAAGCGGTGAGAGTTAATGTCCTTGTCTTGTTCCTGATCTTAAGGGAAAGCTTTCAGCTCCTTGCCATTGAGTATGAGATTAGCTGTGGTTTTTATGCATATGGTCATTATTATATTGAAGTATGTTCTCTCTAAACCTACTTTGTTGAGGATTTATATCATGAAAGTATGTTGTACTTTGTCAACACTGGGTCACTTTGGAGTGGTGATGGCATCCTTTGAGGCTATTTGCATACTGACAGGATTGTGGCCCTGCTTTGCATGGACTCCTGCCAAAGGTGAATTGGAGAAGGTGCATCCATAGGAGAAAGTGGGGGAGGCAGGGCACAGTGTTAGCAATCTAGGTGGAGAATGTTCTCACTGGCTCCAGCAGGTGTCCATGTATTTAGGCCAGTGAGGGGTGGGGTCAGGGGGAATGGTTCCTACCAGCCTCTTTATTCTGGAGAAGTCTCCTAAAGATCCCTGCCCCTCCAGCACATGTTCTGAGATCAGCAAATAAATCTCAGGTATTTTCCAAACTGCTGCTTCTATACTGTATCTCAGGAGGGTTGTTTGTCTCTTTTAGGGTGGAACTCAGTTTCCTATCACCCTCTTTCTCTCCCAGAGCCAAGCCCACTGATTTTTTAAAGTTCCAGGTGTTTAGTGCCATGGAGTATAAGAACTCTCAAAGTTAAGCCCCTCTGGTTCCAAAGCCAAAGTTTTTTGTTGTTGTTGTTGTTCTTGTTTTTATTTTTGTTTTTCCCTCTGCACGTCCCCCATGCCTGGGGTGTCTGGTATGGGCTCTGCTCCTTTCTCCTCCTCTGTGCCTATGGTACCTCTCTCTGCTATGGATGGATGTTCTGGGTTCCTGACCATGTCTCCACCCTTCCTACCACTTTCAACGTGTCCTCTTCTCTAAGTCCAACTGTGAGGAGTCTGTTCTTCCAATCTTCGGGTTGTTTTCTGCATTATTTACATTATTATTTAATGTGGGTGTTATCTACGTGCCTCTGTGGTATGAGCTGAGCCTAGGATCCTCCGACTCTGTCATCTTCCCCAGAAATTTGTTTTCTCTTCTTAATAAATCAAGATGTTTATGGAAGCCTGAGATCACATCTTAAATTCCTTTGTTTTCTCCATAACTACTAGCATAATTATGATTTCATAACATAGGCATAAAATTTATATAAATGAATTAAAAATTATTCATAGAATGAAAATCAATGCAAATGTGGTAAATTATGAAGTATCTTTATGTTTTACTAAAAATCATATAAAAGATTCATTGTCAACACTAATACGTTTTTAAGCTATATAAAAGGAAGGTCTACAAGATACAATGCAATCTATTTAAAATCATTAAATATTCTTACAAACTCTTAAGCTTTTGAGTAAATTATTTTAATCCTACCAGTTCACAAGAGGAAAGTTATGGAACACATAATCAGACATTAAATGTTTAACACAAAATTGCATTAAATGTTTATCTTAATAATCACTGTTAAAGCAATCCACACATTGAACTTGAATTAGAGTTTAAAGAAAGTAATGTAAGCAGATAGTTAAAAGCTCTTTTCCTACTGTCCCTTCTTTTATTTTTTCCAGTTTTGAGATATAATTGACATATATGTTTACTGTATAGCATAATGACTTGACATACACATATAATGCAAAATGATTACCATAAGGTTAGCTAATGTACTCATCACTTCACATAATTATCATTGTGTGTGTGTGTGTGTGTGTGTGTAGTGAGAACTTTTAAGATCCACTTTTTAAAGCAACTTTCAAGTATACAATATAGTGCTGAAAACCTTAGTCACCACGCTGTGCATTAGATCCTCAGATCTTGTTTATCTTATAACTGGAAGTCTACATCTGATCACTTGCACCCATTTCTCCCACACCCTGACCTCTGCCAATAAGCACTCTACTCTCTTTTTATAGGTTAGGGTTTTTTTGTTTTTTTTTTAGATTTCACAAACTGGTGAGGTTGTAGAATATTTGTCTTTCTCTGGCTGACTTATTTCACTTAACATAATGCCCTCAAGGTTCATCCACATTGTCACAATGACAATGGCAGGATTTCCTTCCTTTTTTGGCTGAATAATATTCCATTATATTATATATCATAAGTATACGATATACACATATATATGTAAATAATCACTTTCTCTTTATTCATCTATCAATAGGCAATCTAGATTGTTTTCATGTTTTGGCTATTGCAAATAATACTGCAGTAAACATAGAAGTCAGATATCCCTTTGAGAAAGTGATTTCATTTCCTTTAGATACATACTCAGAAGTGGAATTGCTGAATCATAGTTTATGTTTTTTTGAAGCACCCCCATGCTGCTTTCTATAGTAGCCATATGAGTTTACATTCCCATCAACAGTATACAAGGGTTCCCTTTTCTCCACATTCTTGCTAACACTTGCTATCTCCTCTTTGATAAGAGACATTCTATTAGGTGTGAGGTGATACATCATAGTTTTGATTTGCATTTCCTTGATGATTAGTGATGTTAAGCACCTTTTCATATACCTGGCCATTTATCTATATTCTTTGGAAAAATGTCTGATCAGGTCCTCTGTCCAATTTTGAAAAATCAGATTGGTTTTTTTACTACTATTGAGCTGTATGGGTTTCTTATGTATTTTGGATATTACACTGTTATCAGATATATGATTTACAAATATTTCCCCCCATTCAATAGGTTACCATTTCAGCTTTTTTTTTTTCTTTTCTGTGCAGAAGCTTTTTAGATTGATGTAGTCCTACTTGCTGCCTGTGCTTTTGGTGTTAAAAAAATTTTAAAGCACTATCAATACCAATGTAAGTGAAATCTTTCTTCTAGGAGTCTTAAATTTAAGTGTTTAATGCATTTTGAGTTGATTTTTGTACTTGGTATGAAATAAGGGTCAAAGTTCATTCTTGTTTTTAATTCTATTTTTAATTTTAATTTTTTTATGCTATAAATGCTTATATTAAGAAAAATAGTTCCTGGGGTGCCTGGGTGGCTCAGTCAGTTAAGCATCTGCCTTTAGCTCAGATCATGATCCTGGGGTTCTGGACCAAGCCCCATGTCAGGTGCTCTGCACAGAGGGGACTGCTTCTCTCTCTCTCTCTCTCTCTCTCTGCACCTCCCCCCAGCTAGTGCTCATTTTCTCTATGTCTGTCTGTCTCTCTCTCTCTGCCCCCCCAAAATAAATAAATCTCTAAAAAAAAGTTCAAATAGACAGCAATATACCACAAGGAACAACAGAAAGAAGAAATCTAACTGAAATTTAGTATAGGAAGGAAATAAGAAAGATGAGAAATAAAATAGAGACAAGAATAAACAATAACATAATTTGAAAGTAATGACGAATTTAAAAAAAAAAACAACAACCCACAATTGGCAATACTTTAACTACATTAAAAAAGAAAAAAGAGAGAAGACTCAAAAAAACAAAATGAGAAATGGAAGAGAAAACAATACAATAAATGCCACAGAAATATAATCTCATTGTTTTGTACTTGAGTATCTAGTTTTCCCAACTTTTACTAAAGAAATTATCCTTTCCCCATTGAGGTTTCTTGGATGCCTTGTTGAATACTAATTGTCCAAGTATTCATGGCTTATTTCTGGGTTCTTGATTCTGTTCCATTGGTCTATGTTTCCATTTTTATAATAGCACCATACTATTTTAGCTACTCTAGCTTTGTAATATAGTTTGAAATCAGGAAATGTGATGCCTCTAGCTTTGTTCTTTCTCAAGATTGCATTGGCTATCCGTGGTCCCATACAAATTTTAGGATTGTTTTTTCTATTCCTGTGGGAAATGCCATTGGAATTTTGGTAGGGATTGTATTGAACCTACAGATGGTTTTGAGTAGCAGGGACATTTTAACAACATTCATTGTTCAAATTGGAAGAGTTTGAGAAAGATTGTGTTAATTCCCTAAATGTTCACTGGATTTCATCAGTGAAATCATCTGGTCCAAGGCTTTTCTTTGTGAAAAAGTTTTTGATTTCTGCTTTAATCGCTTTACTTGTTATTGATCTGTTCAAATTTCCTGTTTCTTCATGATTCAATTTTGGTAGGTTGTATGTTTCTAGGAATTTGTGCAGTTTTTTCCCTATATTATTCAGTTTATTGGCACTAATTGTTCATAGTAGTCTCATGATCCTTTGTACTTCTATAGCATTAGTTGTAATATCACTTCTTTCACTTATAATTTTTTTTCTTTGAATCATCTCTCTTCTTTTTCTTGACTAGTCAAGCTAAAGATGCCAGTTTTGTTTATTTTTTTAAAGAACCAACTCTTAGCTTCATTAATCTTTTCAATTACCATCCTATTTTCTATTTCACTTATTTCTGCTCTGGTCTTTATTATTTCCTTTCTCATACTAACTCTGTAGCCTTTACTCTTCCTTAGTAATCAATATAAACTGCTGAAAACCAGTGCTTCAGTAACTAGAAGGAGTACTCAGAGTATTGTATTTTAGTCTTTAATGTGTTTACTTAGCACATGTTCTTCTCAAAAACTATATATTGGGGATCCCTGGGTGGCGCAGCGGTTTGGCGCCTACCTTTGGCTCAGGGCGTGATCCTGGAGACCCGGGATCGAATCCCACATCGGGCTCCCGGTGCATGGAGCCTGCTTCTCTCTCTGCCTGTGTCTCTGCCTCTCTCTCTCTCTCTCTCTGTGTGTGTGTGTGACTATCGTAAATAAATAAATAAATAATTTAAAAAAACTATATATTACATTCTGTGAAAACAAACAAACAAATATGTTCTGAGCCTTTTGACAGATCCCCAGTAGCCTAGAGCTTTTGGCTTAGTGATCATACCTTTAGTGTATGGTATGATGGCATTAATGGTTCTAATTGTTCAACCTCTTTGTGTCCATGCCCCTTATTATATAAGTTCACAGTTTCTTTTTTTTTTTTTTTAAGTGGATAAATTTACTCTTCGCATGTGAACTGTTTTAGCCAATGAAATATGCACATTACTGTTTGCCTGTTAGAAGCCTAGGCCTTAAGATACTTTACATGTTTCTACTTTTTCTCTTGTATTTCTGCCATCCTTATGAGAAGGGTATGTCTATGCTAGTCCACTAGCCCCAAAATGAAGATAAGAAACATTTGTAACACACCTGAATGACAACAAACAAGCCCACTCTACCATCCAAGTACTAACCAGGCCCGACCCTGCTTAGCTTCCAAGATCAGACGAGATCGGGCGCGTTCAGGGTGGTATGGCCGTAGACCAAGCCCACTCTATATCAGCTGACAGTAGCCAAACTCCAGACACATAAGAAACTCCAATTGAGATATGTTGAACCCATCCAACCAAGATCCAGCATAGGTCAGCTGAATTCCAGGAAAGCAGGAAAAATTAATTTTATTGTTTCAAGCCTCTGAGTTTTGGGGTAAAACATTACACAGCTATAGCTAACTGAAACAAACTAATCCTAGAAGTAGAGTATTGCTTAATAAAAACTTAAAATATCTGTCATTGGCTTTGGGATACAGTGGTAGATGTTGGCTGTAAAAACAGTGAGGAAATTATTATAAGAGGCTGGAAAAATGGAGGCCAGTGTTATGTGGTATTAATCATTTGGTAAAACGGCCATCTCTGGTTAAGATAAAAAGTGATCAAATGAAGTTTCAAAATTGCACAAAGAGATATCTAAGAAAAAGAATCTGTAAACATTACTTACTTGCTTTTAGCTACATATGATAAGTTTCTTCAAGAAATAGATGAGTGCAAAAAATAACTCACCAATTTGCAAGCAAAATTTAGAGGAAATATTAAAAGTCTGGCCAAGCTTCCTATATCCAGCCTTTCTTGACAGCTCAAGATTTTTAAACTAAGATAATCCTTGTATAAATATTAAATTCATGGCCCTGCCAGAAAGAAAAGGCCTCAGAAGTGAAGAAATCAAGGATGTGGTTCTAAGGCCCTTCATTAAGACTTCTGAAAAAATTAAGAAGGCATCTTATTTAGGATGTTTTTTTCACAACATCTAAAATACCATTAATGAAATCTGGAGAGAGATGCATGTCCTGAAAATAATTGTGAATGTGGTTTTTGGCACAAGAGCGAGAGAGAAATAAAAAACAAAGGAAACCTCAAAATTATTTAAAACAGTTGAATTGGCAAAAAGCACCTGAGGTAAAAGGCACTGAGACTACAAGATGTAAATACCCCTTGGGGCTGCCATTTTTCTACAGGAAAGAAGCTGAAAAAGTTGCTCAATGGTATCTTGTCCAAAGCCCTCTTCAGAAGTGGCCAAAGACATTAACAAAAAAAAAAAAGAAAAAAAAAACACCCCCACACACACACAAAACACAAACACACACACACACACACACACACACACACAAAGAAAGAAAGAAAAGAAAAAAGGAAAGAAAGAAAGATCTACAGGAAAAAGCCACAAGCTATGGAAAATGACAGATGGAGACTCTCAGGGAACCCAGTTCTCACTCCTACAGAAAAGAACTGGGACCCAATTAAAGAACACTTCCTAATGCCTTGGATAGGAATACCTAATACATGCCTATACAAACCAATAATTTCTATAAATCTCTCATTATTTCCCTTTTCTAATAGGAATATTTAATGTAGTTACCTCACATCAATCTTACCACTTAGTGGAGAGGAAGAAACAAAACTATCATCAGTCACATATGTTTCTCTATATAGAAAAATCAAAAGAATTCAGAGAGAGGCAGTTTATAATAAATGAGTTTGGCAAGTTTACAGAATTTAAGATAAAATTAGAAAAATAATTCTCATTCCTACATTACAGCATATTTTAAAATGGTCATTTATAAAACCATTTAAAATAATAGCCCAAAGTAGAAAGTTATCTAAGAATCATTTAATAAAATTTGCCTGGTTTTATTGAATGAAATTGTGTGACTTTATCATGTAACATTATAATATTTAATTAAATGGAAATATGCCATGTTCACAGTAGAATAACTCAGAAATAATGTCAATTCCCTCATACCAATCTAAAATACAACTCCAAACCAAATGAAATAACAGAAGCAAAAATAAACCAATAGAAGAAAAAGAGGGCCCAGAAATAAGACAAGTAAGAGAAGCATGCATACTGGTGGACAAATGATGAATTTTTCAATAAAGTTATAGGAAATATATTATCCATATGGGGAACATATGCCCCAACTTCTTACCATATTAAAAAAATAATTTCAAGTAGATGAAATACCTAAATGTAAAAAACAGAACTTTTAGGAGAAAATCAAAAATAACTATTTTCATGACATCAAGTAGGAAAGTCTTTCTTAAAACAATATTACAAGTTAATGTTAAAAATGTCTGTTAATAGAAAGGACTATTTAAAAAGTGATGACAAGCCTCAAACTTAGAGAATATATTTTCAAAACATATAACCAATAAGAGTTGACATCCAGAATATGGAATTCACAAATCTAAAGAAAAAAATGCTGGCAAAAAATATGGGCAAGAGAGACAAGCAGGCATCCAATCTTATTGAAAATTATAAAAGCACTAATTGAATCTATAAGAAACAATTTTCATTGAAATGTTTGATGACAGTGTGAGCAAGGATTAGGAGCAAAATTTTTATAAACTGTTGGTGGAAGTATAAATAACATAACCTTTAGAAATTCTGCTTTACCTAGTAATGTTAAAAATGCTCATGCCAAATTGGTAGATTGAAATTCATTTGGTTGTGTTTTTCTCTTTCAGTTCAAAAACATTTTTATTCCTCAGTTAATTTCAACATTTCGTGTCTCTCTCCTGATTCTTAGCTGATTATGTTACTTCTTATTTCAATGGGAAAATGAAAGCAATCAGAAGAGAATTTGTTTATCTTTTCATCAACAAACCCACTGCTACTAGCATTCTTATCTACAGGGACAAAAAATGAGCTATCATTTCTTCTTTTCTGGCATACAGAAGGTACTTGATATGTACAGTGAATTTAAAAAAATGACAAAACTTAGGTAATGTAGGATTCAATGGTTCATAATGCCTTATCAACACTACTAGTCATTGGAATATGTAAATGTAAGTCAAGACCACAATAAAATACTACTTCACATCCATGAGGATGACTATAAATTAAAAGACAAGCACTAGCAAAGATATGGAGGAATTGGAACCCTCACACTTGCTGGCTGGAATGTAAAATGGTGCTGTCACTGTGAAAAATAGTTTGGCAGTTTCTCAAAGAGTTTAAACAGAGTAACATCTGAGCCAGCATTTCCATTCCCTACATATATGCCCCAAAGAAATGAAAACACACATCCACACAAAAACGTATACATGAATATTCAGAGAAACACTGTTCAGAATAGCTGAAAAGTGGAAACAACTCAAATGTCCATAAATTGATGAGTGAATAAACTAAATTAGCCTATCCATACAGTAGGATTTATATTACTCACCAACAAAAAGGAATGAAATACCGATATGAGCTACAGCATCATTGAACCTTGAAACATTATGCTAAGTGAAAGAAGACAGTCACAAAACAACACATTTGTTTGACTGCATTTATATGAAATTTCTAGAATAGGCAAATCTATAGAGACAGAAGGTAAATTAGTGGTTGTCTAGGGACGATAGGCTTGGTCAGGATGGGGAATGGGTACAAGGTTTCTTTTGGGATAATGACAATGCTCTAAACTCAGGTTGTGCTAATATACTTTGAAGATAATAAAAATCAGTTTACATTTTATTATATGAATTATTATCTCGATAAAGTCGTTAAAATAATGCATTAAACCCATTTTTGCATTTCCCCTTTCATTGTGGAGTATGGTATATAGTCTAAGGGAAAACATGGATGTGGAGTCAGATGAACAAGCAGAAGCCAGAGGGAAGTATTTATTCTAGCTCTACTAAGTACTACTTCTGAGATCTTCAGCAAATCACTTAATCATGCTAGCCTTAGTTTCCTTATCGATAAAACAGGAAAAACACAACCACTTCATTGGGCTGGTCCCAAAACTAAATTCAATAACACATCAAAAATCCCTTAGCATACTTGCTAGACTTAATAGGGATCCAACATTATCCTTCCTCCTCTCCTCCACTATCTTCCACACCTTCACACCTGTGATCCGAAACATTTTAATCTTTATTTATTTTTTTTTAATTTTTATTTATTTATGATAGTCACAGAGAGAGAGAGAGAGAGAGAGAGAGAGAGAGGCAGAGACACAGGCAGAGGGAGAAGCAGGCTCCATACACCAGGAGCCCGATGTGGGACTCGATCCCGGGTCTCCAGGATCGCACCCTGGGCCAAAGGCAGGCGCCAAACCGCTGCGCCACCCAGGGATCCCCATTTTAATCTTTATTATGGGAACTTTCTTTCTAATAAAAAAGTAGAAGAGCAATATAAACCCCTTTAAAGTCATACACATTTTCATCAATTATCAACTCATGGATAAACTCATTTCATCCTATCTCCATCCACATCCCTTCCACATCCCCCCTTCTCTGCCCAAATCATTTCAAAGCAAATCCCATTCACTGTATCATGTCATTTGTAAATGGCCAAGTATATATCTCTAAAAAGGGAGAGTACTTTTGTAAACAAACACCATCATCACTTTCAACAATAAAGTAACAGTATTCTTTAGTATCAACAAATATCTTATTAGTTTTCAAATTTCCTTGATTATCTCAGGGAAGTTATCTGTTTGTACAAGTCCGATTCTACACAAGACTTTATATGATGTGACTGACTTTTATGTCTCTTTTAATCTACAGGTTTTCCTCCTATGTCTCATTTTTTCTCCCATAATTTTGTTGTTGCTATTCTTCAAAAAAACCAAATTGTTTGTCCTGTGAGATTTCCGCAGTCTGGATTTTTCCCTTTACATTCCTGTGATATGGCCTGAAAGGTCCCTCTGCCCCTTGTATTTGCTGTAAATTACTAGTTAGTTTTGGATAAAGTTTTTGTTGCTGTTGCTGTTGCTCCCAGTATGGCTTTGGAAAGAATGATTATACACTAGCCCCCCCGCCCCCGGCACCCCTTATCTGTGGTTTTAGTTACCCGCAGTCAACTACATCCAGAAGTAATTGATCCTTCTGACATATCATCATAACATCAACAGTAGCCTCACATCATGTCACGATGCCTACATCATTCATCTCACTTCTCTCATCACATAGGCATTTTAACATCTCTCATCATCCAAGAAGGGTGAGTACAGTACAATAAAATATTTTGAGAGACCAGAGTCACATAACTTTTATTATATTGCTGTTTGTTTTATTATTGTTGTTAATCTCTTTGCATAATTTATAAATTAAACTCTATAATACATGTACATGTAGGAAAAACAGAATATATAGGGTTTCATACTATCCATAGTTTCAGGCCTCCACTGGGGTTTGGAATGTATCCCCTACAGATAAGGGGGGATGACTATAGTTCCAGCTGGAGGCACATAATATCCTGTTGACTCTTCTTCTCTGATGTTTGCAGCATTGATAATTATTGCTTAGATCTATTAATTCACTAGAGACTGCCGAAGTGACTATCTAGTTTTATAAGACCACATTCATTTGTTTCTTGGAAAACTTCTGTAAAGAGAAACTTCATTCAAATATTTAGTTACTCTGAAGTACAATTTGTATAGGAAAGGCAGATTAAATGTTTGATTCTTTCCCTTTTCTTTTATCAGCTTTTAAAAGTAGTAACTTTGACCTCCAAACATACTTCAAAGATTATTAATTTTTGGATGAACATAACAATTTTAAAATGTTACATATTATTCAATGGATTGCAATTATTATTCATGTTCAAATTTTCTCAATTCTTTCCAATGGGAGACTATTTAAAGTTGGCTCCTGAGCTCTTTGACACAGACAAGTGGTCCTTCACATGTTCTTGCTTTCTGGCATAAGAGGTTATTTTAGGTTCATTTTGCTTCCATCTCAGAATCAGTCATTATTTCAAGGGGTGTCGATTCATTTTAGTGGTAAATACATTTTAAGACTAGATTCTGGACACTGGGTATACTTGTTATTTGGGGGATAGTAGACAGTAGACAGATCCAAGCAATATGTATGTTTTAAATATTTTATTTTGACATAATTCAGGCTTATAAAAAATTAAGAAAAGAAAAAAAGGAATTTCTGTATGCCTTTTGTCCAAATTACCCAAATGTTGTTAATGTAATAATGTCAACACTGTTGGTTAATATTTTGCTGTATCATATTCTTTCTTTTTTGTATTTATACATAAAATTTCCCTAGAACCATTTGAAGGTAAGTTGCAAATATGATACTCCTTACCTCTAACCACTTTAGGGTATATTTCCTAAAAAGAAGGACATTTTCTTTTGTGGCTCCAGTATAATTATCAAAACCAGTAAATAACATAAATACAACACAATATATCAACCCTTTTTAAATTTCCTCAATTATTTGAATAAAGTTGCTGATGGCAATAGAGAATCCTGGATCATATATGGCACTCAATTGTCATGTTCTTGTTGTTGATTAATCTCCTTTACTGTAGAACAGTTTTTAGTATTTGACATTTATGACCTTTATGTTTTTTTAACATGTGGGTCAATTATTTTTTGGGGGCCCCTCAATTTGTCTTTTTCCAATGTATCCTAAGATTATAGTCAAGTCATGCATTTTTGGCAAAAATGACACAGAAGTGATGTATTCCTTTCCTATCAAAAGGCATATAATGCTGATTTTTCTTATCACTAGTGATATTAACCTTGCCAGGTAGTCAAGGTGGTGTCTTCCATGTTTCTTCATTGTAAAGCTGCTACTTCTTCCTTGTTAATTATTAAGTATCTTCTGGGGAGTAACTCTGTCTCTATGTAAATAATGTCTAATTCATCAAAATTTCACCTACTAATTTTAACATTGTTTGCTGACCCTTCCCTGCATCAATTACTATGATGGTTGCCAATTTGTGATTTGCTAATTTCACAGTTCCTTCTAAATTTATTTGTTGGTACTCTACTGTGAGAATGAGTCTCCCTTTCACCTCCATTTGTGTGTGTATGCATGTATATCAGAATTGCTTATGGATTATTATTTTATTGGATGGACTATATATACTAGTATCGTTATTTTTAGGCTTTAAAAAGTTCCTAGAAGGAGCTCCTACAAATAGGCTCCTATGACTTTTCAAAACATTCCATCATTCTTTGATTGCATCGTTACTTCCTGACACTAAAAGATAATCCAGGCACAATGCATACTTTATTAGCTGCAGCCCTAGATTCAGTCATTTCTCCAAAGAGAAATTAAAAGAGTTCCTTTTAATAGAGAATGATATTGGGCAGCCCACGTGACTCAGCGGTTTAGCGCCACCTTCAGCCCAGGCCATGATCCTGAAGACCCAGGATCAAGTCCCACGGCGGGCTACCTGCATAGAGCCTGCTTCTCCCTCTGCCTGTGTCTCTGCCTCTCTCTCTCTCTCTCTCTCTTTTTCTCTGTGTGTCTCTCATAAATAAATGAACAAAATCTTTAAAAAGAAATAGAGAATGATATTCAGAAAATAGTATCTGTTTTCCAGTTGTGCTCAGTGCCAGTGGGGAGCGCATTTTATTTTTAAAAATTAAAAAATAGGAGTTCTTTTTCCTTTTTCAAAAAGTTGTTATTAAATTCCACTTAAATTAACATACAGTGTAATACTAGTTTCGGGTGTAGAATTTAGTAATTCATCAAAAAAATATGAGTTCTTAATGATGCTTCCTCTTCAAAACAGAATTATAGGATTTTTACTTAATATTGGTCCTACACCTGTATTTCCTTTCCCAATGCCAAAAATTCTGGTTCTTAAGGATATCAACATAATTACTTCTTCACTATATCACACAATGCATAGACAATAATCTCTTTATAGTAATGCCAACACTATCCATCAATGATACAATTGCCAAAAACAATTTAAAAGTTTACTGCTGTTCCTTCTGTCCTTAGGGAACAGATAACAATCAAGTCACTGTGTTTATAATAACTGGGAGTATTTTACCTCAGTGTGTTTACACCATCAACCTGAAACACAGTTGTGCTGATTTGTTTCATTTTGCTTTTGATTATTAGAAATTACTGTTTTAAGATTTTGTTTTAAAATTATATATTTAAATGGTCCCAAATGCATATATATTTGCAGTTCTAAGAAATCAAGCCTCTATCCCTATCCTCTCTCTCTACACCTTTCTATAGGTAACTTTAAAAAAAAAAAAAAAACAGCTGTGTGTGTGTGTTTCACAGTATGACAGATTTTGCTCTTGTTATTTTGGTTTTAATATAAATAAATATGTATCTATATTTTCTTACACTTACTCAGATAAATGGTAGCGCACTTACAAACATATTTCCTCTTCTTGCCTTTTTCATTTAAAAATATGAGTTCTTAATGATGCTTCCTCTTCACAACAGATTTATAGGATTTTTACTTAATACTGGTCCTACATCTGTGTTTCCTTTCCTCATGCCAAAAATTCTGGTTCTGAAGTCTCTATAGAGACTCCTAACTCTGGGAAACGAACAAGGGGTAATGGAAGGGGAGGTGGGCAAGGGGATGGGATGACAGGGTGATGGGCACGGAGGGGGGCACTTGACGGGATGAGCACTGTGTGTTATACTACATGTTGGCAAATCGAACTCCAATTAAAAAAATATACAAAAATTGGGGCAGCCTGGGTGGCTCAGCAGTGTAGCACCGCCTTCAGCCTAGGGCGCGACCCTGGAGACCCTGGATTGAGTCCCACATCAGGCTCCTTGCGTGGAACCTGTTTTTCCCTCTGCCTGTGTCTCTGCCTTTCTGTGTCTCTCATGAGTAAATAAAAAAAAAAAATATATATATATATATATACACACACACATATATATATACACAAAAATTAAAAAAAAATAAAAATTAAAAAAACAAAGCTGTAATCATCCAAAAAAATGAAGTCTCTAGAGAGATATTGTTTCATTTTTACAGCTATATAATATTCTATTGTGTGGATGTACTATAATGTATCCAGTATTTTTCTTTTAGTGAGCATTTAGCTGTTTTGCTATTAAAATATTTAATTTTGCTATTACAGTATCATGACAAGGTATAATCTCACACATAGGTCTTTTCATATTTTTGGCCAGTGTGTCTTTGGAATACAGTCAAGGAAACAGGATCATTTGATCAAAAAGTACAGCACATGAAGTTTTTTAAATGTTGAAAATTTTTCCTCCATTGTGTTTATACTATTTTGCATTCTCACCAGCAATGTCTGAAAGTGCCTGTTTCCTCACGGTCTCACCAACAAGGTATTTTAATTAACTTGGGGATTTTTAAAAATCTGATAGGTAAGCAGTAGTGTTTACTTTTGATTTCTCCTATTCTGAATGAAGCCTAGTATCTTTTCATATGATTAAGAAACATTTTCATGTTTTTTTCTGTGAGCAATTTATATGGTTCATTTTTAGTGGAATTTAGGCCTTTTATCCTCTGTTCTATTAAGTTTTATTTAGCTTTACCTGTGATGTAAACTGCAAATATTTTTCCTTGATTGTCATTTTTCACATCTCATTTTTGAGAGATAGGTTTTTAAGACAAAACATGAACAATAATCATACTGGTAGTCTCCCTTAATATTAAGACTATTGCTTGTTACAGATCAAACATATGACCGACACAAGATATTAAGCAGTTTTATGGATTTTCCTCTACTGCCAAAAATATATGATACACATGCAGGTGGTCACATGTGGGTGGGCAAGAGATCCTGTAACACAGAAACAAGACAAAGGATCATAAGAATGTAAGTATGCCCTAAATCTTAAAACCATTCTCCAAATAACTATACACATGCCAGCACATACACATATTCACACATACACACACACACATACACACACACACGTGCGGAATGCAATCCAGATTTGTTTGCTTGGGGAGAAATGAATAGAAATGGAAAGTCAATAACAAAACAAATCTGTGTAGTGAAAAAATATCTTATCTTTAAAGGAGTTAAGTTTTTAGTCCTTCCGTTGGTATGCTTAGTGAAGGCAATCACCAGGTGGCTAGAAAGCCCATAGCATATTATGTCTGTACCAGATTTCAATGTTACTTGTATCATATAAGCAGTCTGAAATAATAAAAAATAGTCTTTCTTGGAGCTTCTTACTTCTTAGTGAGGCAATATAATATAGTATTTAAGAAAAAAGGGTTTTGGAGTTAAATTCATACTCAAACCTGAATTCTACAGTATTTTATCTGTATCTGTAAAATTATACAAGTTACCAAACTCCATGGGTTTCAACTGTATTATGTGTAGAAATGATATAAGAACTTTCTCATAGGGCTTTTGTGAATGTTAATAAGAACATGTACTTAAGGGACACCTGGGTAGCTCAGCGGTTGAGCATCTGCCTTCATCTCAGGGTGTGATCTCGGAGTCCTGGGATCGAGTCCTGAATCAGGCTCCTTGCATGGAGCCTGCTTCTCCTATCTCTGCTTCTGTGTTTCTCATGAATAAGTAAATAAAATCTTAAAAAAAAAGAACATGTATTTAAGGCACCTGGCATAGTACCTGTTATATACTATATGCCTAATAAATATTATCCATTATTATGCACCTAGTTAGTCCTTTGGATGGTCTCATGTATACTTAACTTACATGCTGAAACATTATTTGAGAACATGAACACTACCCTATCACCCTTCCTAGATTTCTATCATACTAGAATTAGAGTTCTTAATATAATAAAATAACTCAAAGAGAATGTCTTGATAGTAGGAAGTATGGTAAAAGGCCACAAAACTGGATTAGAGAAATGGAACATATTTAGTTCCAGCTATTACACAATTATTTCCCAAAAGCTTTGTGTAGACTTAGTAAGCACTGTGAACAAAGAATTTCTAATAAAGATAGTAATTATTAATTAAGTGATTATTCTGCACCAGGCACCTGTAATAGGAACTGCACTGGCATAATCCACTGAAGAGACTATGAGTATAGACTTTGGAGTATAAACTATCTGGATTTGATTTCCAGTTCTTCCATTTACTGTGGGATGAAGGGGGAACTTATAAAACCCTAAGAGCTCTGATTTTTTTCATCTATTAGTCTGATAACTAACAGTAACTATATCATATACATGACATAATTCAGAACATGGTCTGTGAGGTTAATGTGCCTGAGTCTGTGTCCCACCTCTATTTTCAGTAATATAACCTCTGGTAAGTTTATTAACCTCTCTGCACCCCAATTTTGTCATTTGTCAAATGGGAATAATAGTATCTAATTTCATAGGATATTAGTAAATATTTAAGATACTACAGGTATATAATTTAGAACACTGGCTGGCATGCAGTAAGTTCTTAACAAATATATTTTTTTCATTAGGATAAAATGGTATAATCTATAAGAAATGTTTATCCCAAAGTCTAAATATAGTATGCACTAAATAGTTCATTATTATTACATCCATTATTATTATTATTACACCCATTTAAAAATTCAAGGCCTAGAAACTCAAGCTGTCATTCAATAGCTAACAAAGTTAGTGAAATGAGATGTCTAAATGATGATTTGTCTAAAAGATATGCAAACTGTCTATAATGCTAAATACTCTAAAATGTATCTTTTACTTACACCAGAACACCAGGGAGCTCTGTCCTATACTTCACTATTTAGACTTCTGTGGAATTGTTCCAACCAACCTTAGCTTTTGGGTTATGATATCTGCCTAGGTCAGCAGACATTATTCAAGGAACTCCTATGAAACTAATGATCTTATTTATTGTAAGAGTATATTGTTTTAAATTATAGTAAAACAAATGTACTATCCCAAACCATTTTTAAGTATACAATTCAGTAATGTTAAGTACATTCATGATACTGTGCAAACCAGTGTTGAGTGGACCTCTTTCGTCTTGTGAAACTGAAGCCCTATACCCATTAAAAAACTCCCATGTCCCACTCCTCCCGGTTCCTGGCAACTACCATTTTACTTTCTGTTTCTATTACTCTATTTTATATAACTCCTATAACTGGAATTAGATAGTCTATATCTCTCTGTGACTTTTTTTCATTTTGTATAATGTCCTCAAGGTTCATCCATGTTCTAGCACCTGGCAAGACTTCCTTCCTGTTTAAGATTGAATAATACTCCATCACATGTATACATCACATTTTGTTTATCTATTCATCCATCAGTGGACTCTTGGTTGCTTTTATCTTTTCACTATTGTGAATAAGGCTAAAATATGTGCAAATAACTCTCAGAGATCCTGCTTTCAATTCTTTTGGATATATACCTAGAAATAGGACTGCTGGATCATCTGGTAATTTTATCTTTAATGTTTTTAAGAACTGCAAATGTTCCGATTTCTCTACATCCTCACCAATGCTTATTATTTTCTGGGGGTTTTCTGATAGTAGTCCTCCTAAGGGTTTGAGATGGTATCTCATGGTGGTTTTGATTTACATATCTCCAATGATGAGTGATATGGGGATTTTTTCATATGCTTGCTGGCCATTTGTACATCATCTTTGGAGAAATGTCTATTGAAGTTTTTTTTTTTTTTTTTTTTGAAATCAGGTAAATTGTTTTATTGTTGAATTGCAGGAGTTCTTTATATATTCTGGATATCAGCCTCTTATCATACATATATGATTTGCAAATATTCCTCATAATCTAGAAGTTATTTTTGTACTCTGTTGATAGCCTTTGGTGAACATAGCATAAATAAAGCATAAATAGTTTTAAGGATATTATATGTAATATAATATACATATACATTATATGTATCTACTTCATGAAGATAAATGGGGGATATTTTTCTTAAGATTCAGTAGGAAGGGGAACCCTGGGTGGCACAGCGGTTTAGTGCCTGCCTTTGGCCCAGGGCGCGATCCTGGAGACCCAGGATCAAATCCCACGTCGGGCTCCCGGTGCATGGAGCCTGCTTCTCCCTCTGCCTATGTCTCTGCCCCTCTCTCTCTCTCTCTCTGTGTGACTATCACAAATAAATAAAAATTTTTAAAAATTCTTAAAAAAAAAGAAAGAAAGAAAAGATTCAGTAGGAAGAATAGTTAGTTTTCCTGTGAACAACTGGTTTGCTATGATGCTGTCAGTGGTGATGATACCACGTGACAAAAAGTTCAACTGTGGCTCAACTAGAATGATTATATTGAGCCTCAAACTGCATTTTGTGCAGGGGACTCATATAATTCCTATGCTCTGTTATCTTTGACTTTCCCAAACAATCCTTTTATATGTTTTATATTTTAGATATTTTAGCCATCTGCCTAAAATTATTTTTGAGTGGGAGAGCAACTGATGTTATTTTCAATAGTTACTAAATCCACAACATTTCACAGAGAAGGAAACTAAAGCTCAGCATCTATAAATAACTTCCTGAAGTCCACATAATTAGTAAATGGCAGGAGCCAAGGTTCAATCCAAGGTTTACTCTGTGGATTTTTCCAAAATATCAGGCAGTTTCTTCAAGCAGTGAGCAAAAATTTCCATAATATGAGACAAGAAGTGTCATTTGTGATGTGGTTGCTACATCTTCTAAGAACTCAGAGAAGGTGAGATCACTTTCTGCAAGAGTGATCAGGGAAGGTTGGAGCTTGAAAAATGGAAAAGTTAGAGAGAGGTGAGGGGATGACAATGAGCAAAAATGTGGGGAAAAAAAACAAAAAAAATATGACTTAGAAGTACTGTGGTCTAGCTGCCTTACACTATTCTTTGTTGAACACAAAACAGACTCTGAATAGAGAAAAAGAAGGAAGCAAAGCATAAAATATAGATTTGAGTGACAAAATGGAGACTGTTTATTCTAGTGTTAGAAATCTGGACTTAATTTGGTAAGGAGCAGGGGAGTCACGGAAAATTTTTAGCAGGATTCTCTAAGCCTCCCTAGAACCAGAGGCTATATCAAGTGATATATTCCTAGGGTCTCTCAAGTGAACCTGGAAGAGAGTAAAGGAAGCAGAAGACAGGGGAAGAAACTAGGCAAATATATGGGTTCGGGTAAAGTCTCCTCATAGACTGACGTCAGAAGGAGCCCTGGAATGTAAATGACAGGTCAAGGTCTTATTTCAGTAGGTCACTGGCCGAGGGCCACCCCAGGCATCCCTGGGCAGGACAGACTGAAGCAGTCCTCAGGAATAGAGTGAGCCCATAAGCACCCAACCCCGACCACACTTGAAGAAGTGGCCACACTGCTCCAGCGAACAGAAGCTGAGCAGGAACCGGCCATCTCTACTATATGGCACTTTGAAGGATGAATTGGAATGCTAGCGGTCTCAAGAATTAGATACAGATAGGAAAGGTCATACTATCTGAACCTGAATTGTGGCTGAGAGGCAAAAATGATAAGCTTCTTCTGAGTGTCTGCATCCTAACCCCCAAGCCTGTGAATATGTTCCATTAAATGACAAAAAGGACTTAGCATGATTAAGGTTAAAAATGTTAAGATTCAATTATACAGATTAGCCAGGTGGCCCCAACCTAATCACATGATGCCATACAAAGTGGAAAGCTTTTCCTGGCCACAGGTAGCGAGAGAGGAGATACTGCTGGTTTTGAAGATATAGAAAAAAGGCCATGCACCGAGAAATAGGGCAGCCTCTAAGAGCTAGACAAGGCAAGGAAAGAGATTTCCCCTAGAACTTTAGGAAGGAATGCAACCCTATAATACCTTGATTTAAGTCCAGGGAGAGTCATGTTGAACTTCTAAAGTATAAAACCCTAAGACAATAAGTTGGCATTATTTTAATTTGTTACAGCAGCAAAAGAAAACCAATACAGTGGCTAAGGAGAGAGGAAGGGCAATGAATAAGAAAGAGAATTCCCACAACTAAAAATAAAAGTCTTAAAACTAACATTAGCCTCTGTTTTATTTTGTTTCCATTTTAAGTAAAATTAATCATTCTTACTACCTTTATCAGGATTCACAAACTAACTTTAAAAACCACAAGGAAAAAATTATTTCAAATAAATTACAATTGAATATAATTGGAGGGATCCCTGGGTGGTGCAGCGGTTTGGCGCCTGCCTTTGGCCCAGGGCGCGATCCGGGAGACCCTGGATCGAATCCCACGTCGGGCTCCCGGTGCATGGAGCCTGCTTCTCCCTCTGCCTGTGTCTCTGCCTCTCTCTCTCTCTCTCTCTCTCTCTCTCTCTCTCTCTCTCTGTGTGACTATCATAAATAAATAAAAATTAAAAAAAAAAAGATTTGAATATAATTGGAATAGGATAGTAAATAATTAGTACTTTATAGAGGATAAGAAAAATGATCTTCAGCAAACCCCCAAAATTGTTAATGGAAGATTAAAAGGAAAAAAACTTAATTGATTTTTATTATTACATTAAAGACATAGGTGTCAGGTAACACAAGTTGTAAATCATTGTTTAGTTGTTGTTTTTTTTGGATATGTCTGAGATTCACATTTTCTTACCAAGAAAAATGCAGGACTGTGAGCTTATGGTCAGCAGAGAGCGCCATAAGGCCAACTCTCTCCTCCACCAAGACTGCTTTCCAGGAAGGCAAAGAATAGTGGCTATGGCTCTGGCAGCCTGTGTTATTATCTGGTACTCTTTAAAAATTTAATATGGGAATGGGAAAAATTTCTTTGCACTGTCATAACTATTTTTTAAATAAAAGTTTATTTATGACAATTGTTGACATCTTCTCAATAAAAATTAAAAATAATAAATGTGCAATAATTTCAGCAATTTCCATGAAGTCTTCAAAAATAGGAATGTCAGGTAAGTAAATGAAAATTAGCAATGTCTGCAGTTTAATTAAAGAGAAACTCCTCTCAGCAAGTACTTGGAAGAAAGAGGGTTTTGGGGTAAGGATGTGTCCTGAGGATGATACTAACCAAGTATCATGGCATCCACTGAGGGTGAGGGTAAAATCTATTTTCAGTTCAAAGAACAATTAGTATGTTCTTTAGCTCACCAAGATGGTGTAGACACTAACCCCATTGCTAGTTAGCACCCAGAAGAAAGAAAGAATAGGGCCAAGTAGAATCACACAAGCTAATTTATGATTAGGGCAGTCAGGGCTTTGCAGAATATATTGGAAGGAGCAACTGAACCTAGAAATAGAGATGATGAGGCCTTTGTACATAAAGTGAACACAAAATATAAATACAGGAGCAGCAATTATGAAATTTCTGCAAGTTGTAAGGAAGGTCATGGTGTAAGAAGGAGGCCAGCTGGGGAAAAGACAATGATGGACACACAGAGGACGAAGACTAGAAAAGCAGGACAAAGCCAAAAGACTACATCTGCCACTTGTTCTAGTTGCTATTGTTTGTAGCCAAGATCTAGTCAAGATCTAGTTTTGCACATTTTGTACCAATATAAATTAATTTTTAAGTTTATGATGGCTTATTTTATGCTTAAAAGTATATTGATAAATTTTACCTAAAACAGAAATGTATTTTTATGGTACAAAATTCAAAAGGTATAATCCTATTTGGAATAGAAGAATACTAACCTTCTTGTTTTTGTAGAAATAATACAATTATTACATTATAGTTTATTATTTTAAAATGTAATGATTTATAGAATCCCATTTTTTCTTGTACAATACTTTCTATCATTTTCTTTCTATGTATCTAGCTACTAAGCCAATTGTAATATGTCTTCTGTTTAGAGAGATATTTGCGTCAACATTCACAATATTAATGGCTATTTCAAGGTGCTTTGCCCTTTTCCAACTACATATCTGATGTCAGATTTTTAGCAGGGGGTGAAATAACACATTAAGTACAGAAGTAGTTTCAAAAATTCAGAAGTTTCCAATTAAGCCAGACATTAAATAGACTCTTAGAAATGTAAATAATGTAATGTTCTCACAAATACCTTGTTTTGGCAAATAAAGTATTTTCATAAAAAAAAACATGTTATCTATAATACAATGGTTTTATCACTGCTATTTTTTAGGTGAAAAACGTATACAGTTTTTAGAAGTCTTAATTTCTTACATGGTAAATATAGAAGATATAATCTACACAAACCAAAGCCTCTGTCATAGGAGTATAAAGGCGTCCTTGAGACAATCAATCAATCAATCAATACCGAGAACTTCTATCTCAATGACTCCTAAGCGTACAACTAAATTCTCATGAGTAACTGCTCATATAAATATGCTTAAAAGACAACTCAAAATAAGCAAGCCAAAAGACAACATTTAATGTTACTGTAATCTACCAGTTTTTTGCTTTCTGCTTTCACTCCAGTTTTTCCAATTTTGATAAATGGCACTATAGTTTACCTAGCTGCTCATCTCCCAAACCTAGGAATCATCATTGACTGACTTCTACAACTTCCCAAATTGGATACATTTAACAAGTTCTACTGACACTACTGTTAAAATATATTCCTAATTCTATCACTTTTCACCACTTCACAACTATCACCCTGGTGAAGTAACCATCATATTCTCTTTGCATCTTGAAAATTAAAAACAAAACAATACAAAAACTTACTGACTTAGGTTTCCAAAGGATAGCTATAGAAAAGTATAAGTGTCTTCCATAACATCATCTTCATCATCATATATAGAAAAAAATACTTTACATAATATTATTAGTTTTCCTCTTTTTTTGTACAGTGATTCAGTGATTACAGTGATTCCGTTTTCTCTAACCAAATTCTAAAACTCTTGACTCCAGAGAGTAGGTGATATATATATATATATATATATATATATATATATATATATTTCATGCAATAGCTTTCATAAAAAAAATCAAAGCATATAACTGAAAGTTTTAAGAAGTTAGCACCAAATCAATCAGATTCGAACACTCTGTGTATCAGAAAGTCTTTCATTTAGACAATGAATTAAAATGTCAATTCTACATTTTCTTTTCAACTTACCTTATCAAGTTCATCTGAAAGTGCAATACCTGGGATTCAAAAGAGATGTATAAAAAAGTTTTAGAAAAAGTCTTTAATAATACAATGTCAGAAACAAAAACAAAAGTTCTATTTGTAAAACTAGTATGTTTTCCATTTTGCTTTTGCCTTTTATTAGTGCTTCAAAATAATGTGGTACATCCTTTCTACTAACAACACAAATAAGGAAGTTAAGCCAACTATAACAGCATGAACTGCTGAAACAATGTAAATGTGCAACAGAAACAAAACAAGTACCATACTGCTGGTAGATTGTTAAATGAAGAACAAATATTCAAAGACAAGTGTAAAGATGTTGTCATTATGTTATAATGACAATCAAATAAGGCTTAGCATGTTATAATTTTGTTCCTTCTTAAGAACTGATTTAGACTCCTAGAGGGATAGAATATTATAGCAGAATAGTGGCTGGAGATCATTTATTTTAATTCCCTTGTTCTACAGATGAAAACACATATGATAGAGCTTAAAGAATTTGCCCCATATTCTCTTCGGTTGACAGCTTTTTGAGCCTATGGATAAATGATTCCTCCTCACAAGTTCACCTTCAAACCATCTATACATTTCTCACTGTATATCAGTCGAGTTTCTGTCTTTACTACTCCTCTAAAATTGGTCTACGTTAGCAAAGTGAAAAGTTTTAGTCCTTAATTTATTTATCTGTGGTGACGCTCTTTTAACCTCATTCCTCCTCCTTGAAATGTTGTGCTCCCTTTCATTCTCTTTGTCTTCTTCACGGGAATCCTCTTCTTTGGGGGCAGGGAGTCCTTCCCTGAAATGTCTAGGGTTCTTTGCTGAGCTGTCTTTTCTTTTCACTAATACACTCTCATGATACTCTAATTCATACCAATGACATTTTTATTTCTCTATGCGGTGATGAACAGCGAATCTTTATCACCAGCATAGACCTTCTTTCTGAGCTAGTTGCTGAATCCCTGTGGGCATTTCAGTCTGGATACGTCAGGTTAAAGACAAAATCCTCCCAAAGCCTTACTTCTCCTTTTTTTGAACAATGATGTGCCTATGGTGGCATGTACTGTGGCCAGGCACTGAAGCAGGCTCAGTTAACCCTCAGGTTTGGGGCATAGAGTAAAGGGAAGCTGGTGTCAAACCCCAGTGTGGGATAGGCCAAGAGACAAGGAAAGTTCTAAGGTTTGAAGTCAAAGGAAATACAGAGGAAATAAAAACAGATTGAAGCCAAGTTCAGCAGGCTATAAATAAAGCCCAAGAAAGAATGGGCTGGATTAGAAAAAAGAACCTGAAAACCGTAGCAAGAAAATAAGTCTGAGTAAAAAAATCCCCTAACCTGATCAGGTACAGAATGTCTGTACAGAATGTTTGTACTTTGTGGGCTGCTATATATTATTTTTGCTCTCCACTGACCTAATAAATCAAATATACACAAAGTAGAAAAAGATGCCCTACTTCATCTTGGTAAATGGCACGACAACTCCCCTTGTAGATAAAACTAAAACAGGTGTATTTGAGACACATTATTCATCACAATACTCTATGAAATTCTTTTTTGGTAAAAGTTATTGATGACTGAGAATTTTTATGTGTCACTATTCTAAAAGAGAATCTAGCTACCATACCACTATTGGGATTTGGGGAAACCTAACTTAACAATTATTCAGGGACTTGCTTTATTATAAAGACAGCTTCTTCTTTTTTTTAAAAGACTTTATTTATTCATGAGAGACACAGAGAGAAAGGCAGAGATACAGGAAGAGGGAGGAGAAGCAGGCTCCATGCAGAGAACCCAATGCAAGACTCGATCATGGGACTCCAGGATCATGCCCTGAGCCTAGGGCAGACGCTCAACCGCTGAGCCACCCGGGCATCTCAAGACAGCGTCTTCAAACAATTCAAGGAGAAAGACTTCATAAAGGAGCAGCATTGCAGCTGGTGTGTATGGTGAACTCAGATACAGAGTGTGGGAGCATCCGTAGACAGATGAGGGAACCCAAAGCTCTGCGCAATTATAAACATTTCTAAAGGCCTGATATAAGTCACACATTTGTGAATGTTTGGGTTTAAATATATATACAAATATGAATGTCACTTAGAATGACTCTGATTTCAAGCTAATGTAGGAATTTTAGAGTATCAAGTGGTTTGTGTCACAGTCTACAGAAGATTTAAAATACATTACTCTAGTTTATAGAAGGCAAATATACATTTTAAATGCTTGTATTTACATTTATTATACTATGAAAAAAGTGTTCCTTTCCAATGAGTTCAATATTAAAATTGAATATATTATTTTAAAAATAAATATTTAAAAGACTTAATCTATTTTTTTAAAAAAAGAGAAAAAAAAAGAGAGAAAGAGAAAAGATATATAAAACAAAACTCTCTCATCCATAGTCATAAAACTTAGATTTTTAGAATTAAATAATCCATGATTCAACTGACTGGGATTTTTGAAACACTCTTGATTTTTTTCAACTTTCTGCATGAATGCCCTTGGCCCTGCAATGAGTTTTCTCATTCAATTGTGAGAAAGCTATCAGTTGATCCTTAAATTTTTTACCCCTCATATTACTTATGAATAATCTATTCATAATAATGGTAATGCTTCACCCATGTAGAATGTAGCCAAGAGCTAGCAAGTAAGTCAAAAGGCTTTTGAATGGTCAGAATACATGGTACGCAGTGCTTGTTTATCACTTATGAGCTAGCTCCTTGCATCTTCTATTCACTGTCCATTACTCTTCACTTTAGCATGTATCAAGAGCTTTTCTGCAAGACAAAAATATCTGCCAGTGGAAACTGGAGACAAAGAGAAGGTTGTTATGAAGAGATATTAAAGTACGATGAAGTGGGGGATCCCTGGGTGGCGCAGCGGTTTGGCACCTGCCTTTGGCCCAGGGCGCGATCCTGGAGAATCCCACATCGGGCTCCTGGTGGATGGAGCCTGCTTCTCCCTCTGCCTATGTCTCTGCCTCTGTGTGTGTGTGTGTGTGTGTGTGTGTGTGTGTGTGACTATCATAAATAAATAAAAATTTTTAAAAAATTAAAAAAAAAGTACGATGAAGTGAAGTGACAGGTCCCAGAATACATTTCAAACTAACTAAAAGGAAACTTCACTTGGGAAAGGAATTTCTAATTGTTCCAGGTGCTTGGTCTTACATATTTTGCTCAAATACCTATTATTATATTTTTCTAACATTTATGTATTCTGATGATTTTGCCTAAGAAATTATCTAAATTATCTAAATCTCTCTCTCTCTCTCTCTCTCTCTCTCTCTCTCTCTCTCTATATATATATATATATATATATATATATATATATATATATATATATAATTCTTTCAGTTCTGTAGTATTTATATCAAATTACCTAGGATATTTTTCACTTTTTATTATTTCATTTTTAATCAAAGCTTAAATTGGCTGGGGCACCTGAGTGAGTCAGTTAGTTAAGCATCTGCCCTCAGCTCAGGTCATGATCCCAAGGTCCTGGGATCATGCCAAGTTGAGCTCCCCACTCAGTGGGGAGTCTGCTTCTCCCTCTGCCTCTCCAACTTGTGCTTGTGCTCTCTTTCTCTTAAATAAATAGAGAAAATCTTTTTTTTTTTTCAAAAAAAAAAAAAAGCTTAAACTGATTAAAAGCAGTTGAAAGAATGTTAAAGAAATGCTCCTTTACAGAAGCATGAAGCCCTAATGAGAACTATTCATACTGAGGAGCCAGGATTTTTCTCCTAGTGCCTAGCAGAGCATTCACGGCTATTTCCCCAGAGGAGATTTTTACAATTTTTGGCCATTTCATTAACTCTTAAGAGCCATAATACCTTATATGATAAGGTTATATTTTTTTAAGTTTATAGAAGGTGAGAAGAAGGGAGGAACAGAAAATAAAATACCTTGGAAAAGATGCCAGAAGAAATATAGTGGGTTGCTACAATATGGTAAGGAAAGAAGGCTCAGAGTTTAACTTGTGGGACTCTTGATGCATACTGGCATACTTCGTCTTCCTGAAAGTCAAACTGAAACCTTAAAGGAAACGTTGCCCTATCAGAGTAGCCAAAGAGGCTTGGCTTAGGGTAGCAATGGTGTCCAACTTATGGAAGTAAGCTGCCTCTAAGAAACTGGGGAATATTAGTGCCTTCAGAAACTAAGCTTCTCTTCTAGATAAAGAGGCAAGTCATGCATGTCAGAGGTGGCTTCATGATTCTGCTGTAGCGTAAGCCTATCTGGATGGATTCCATTTGTGTCCTTCAGCTTATGGGCATTTCCATTTATTCCAATCTCCAAAGAGGCCTCAACGGTATCAGAAATTTATGCCAAAATACAGTTCTCACATTCCCAAATTTGAGTTGTGCTCCATCAAGAAAACAAGAGCTATCTGATTCACCAAGATGTGCATCTTCCCATGTATCAGCTTAGCCCTAGGGTTCAAATTCAGTTGTAGCTACAAGAAATGGAATTAGAAGCTTTTCAAAAGTTTTTACAGCTTAGTCAGTGTAATTAATTTCATGAGAGTAGGTCAGAAAATTCATATGGTATGAAATGGAACTAGTTATTTCTCCATAATTTGTTTTCCTATGGAAAAAATCCCAAACTGGCCCAAACTGGCTTGTGACAACCTATTCTGCACATTTCTTCTCAAATCCTCCTTCAGTACTGTCACATTGGTAGCCTGAAATTAGCCATGTTGGGAGTATTTATACAATGGAAATTGGCAAATGCTACAAATTAAGGATTATTTTTAGAGTTAGTGTCCCAGAACACTACTGAGTATAATGCAGAGTGTTAAAGCAAATACCTATGGAAGTATCACACATATCAACAAAATGAACATTACTGATACTTCAGACTTAGCCCTGACCATTTGCCAATTAAAATATTTTTTAGATAGATTGGTGACTGCCTTCACAGCAAAGAGGATTCCTGCCACAAAATGAGGGATTCTATCTTCAATTTGGTTACCAAGGAAAAAAGTTGGAAAAATTTTCTGTAAGGAGCTAAATAGTACATACTTTAGGATTTTCAAGTCACATATGGTCTATGTTATATCCATATATTTCTTCTTCTTTTTTTAAACAACCTTTAAAAATTTAAGAAACACGCTTAGCTTCTGGGCCACAAAGACAGACCACAGGCTAGATTTGGCTCCCTGGTCAGAGTTTGCAGAATCTTGTTCTAGAACCCCGTAACAATTTTTATACTTTACTTATTGGCTCTTTCAGTCTCTGATGGACACTTCCAAACCTAAGGATTTTCATCAGGCCCCTACCCATCTCTTCGATGTAAAGGATGTGCTCACTATTAAAGAACTTCAACTAGTAATATTCTGAAAATTTTGAAACTATCCATTGAAACTCGCTAGATGTTCTGATTTATCCTCCCTGAAACAAGCCATTTATACTGTTTTCTCTAATCTCAGAGGTTGACATGTTCTTTCTCGCAGAAAGAGCAAACTCCACAACTATTTCCTGACTCCATCCGCATCTACCTTCTCTGGTGTTTGCTCCATCTATTACCTTCCTCCTCTATTCTGACTTTGCTAGTTCTTTCTTTTGGTTTCCTCTGATCACCTAAAACCCATTACATATGTACACAAATGCCTATGTATTCTCTGTAATCTCCTCTCCTGTCTCTCTCTCACACTCACATATATGTACATATGTATGCGCACATATGCGCAAAACTAAAAGAAAACCAAACCAAAATGACTCAGAATTCCAACATCCTTTACCTTCCCCCACTAATTGTGTTCTCTTTCATGCCTTTCCTATTCTCATCAAAACTTTTCAAAGTGCTTATACTCCTTATCTCTCTTCCTTACTGTCCATTCACTCTTCCATCTCCTATCTACTAGCATCTGCTTTCATGATCTTCTTGAAACTATTCTGTATACACATCCTGAGATGTAATCAGATGGAATCTTTCCTACTACAAAAAGATAACTATTCTAGGACACCTCGGTGGCTCAGTTGGTTAAGCATCTGCTTTCAGCTCAGGTCATAATCTGGGGTCCTGGAATTGAGCCCTATGGGGCTCTCTACTTAGTGGAGAGTCTGCTTCTGTCTCTCTCTGTGCCTATCACTCTCCCTGCTTGTGCTCTCTTGCTGTCTAATAAATAAAAAATAAAATCTTTTAAAAAAAGATGCCTATTTTATTTCACTTTATCAAGCCAGTACCTGTTTACCAACAAAAAATATATATATATAATAAGAGGAGAAAGGAAAACAAGTTTCCATTCACAGACAAATAATAACAGCTGGTTGTGAATTCTTTCAAATAATTTTGTGCACATGTATGGGCATGCATATAAATACTGTATGTCTATATAGGCATATATACAAGATAAAATTAAAATTAAATATATACACTTTCATTACCTGCTTTTTACTTAAAGCATTATCTTAACTATATTTTCATATTAGTATTTTCTATATCATTTTTAATGGCTCTACAGTGTACCATTGTGTGAATGTACCATGATTTCTTTATCCATTTCTCTAATAAGAGATACTTAATTTCCAACTTTTCACTATTACAAATCCCACAGCAGTAAACAATGGAAGTAGGGCTTGGAGATAGCTGTACTCACAGTGGAATAGATTTCCATCTGTTTCTTACAAACTTATCTGCCAATTCAGACAACTCAGGAATATTTTCTGAAATATTTTCCCTCTTTGATTTTTATGAAAATTCTATCTTAGTTTTCATCCCACCCTTTTCAGTCTCCTCAGCTGGATCATTTGTCTACCTGTGTCTCAAATGCTGATGGTGTGTGTGTGTGTGTGTGTGTGTGTGTGTGTTGTCTTTCTCTATGTGCTGAAGATTCCCGAATCTATATCCCCAACCCAATTTTTCCAAATAGGTGACTTTGATATGTATGTACTTGACTGCTGGAACCAGAAAAGAGCTATCCATACCACTGGGATGTGCCAGCAGTATCTGAAACTAGAGTGCGAAACAAAACTCCACTTTCACCCCCAAACCCTTTTGAATTCTTATTTGAGGTAGAGAGAGCACCCACTCACCTTAATTATAAACAAAAATAAAACAAATACATATTTTTCTCTTTATGTGCACCCTTCCCTCATATGAACCAAGGACTCTTAGTCATACAACAATCTATATTTTCTTAAGCCCATTCTCTTTTTTCTATCCCATAGCTTTTTCAGTCTCTCTTCATCTCATTTTTGCTTAAGGCAAGGACTATAATCACTGTGCCAGAGTGATTACTCAAAAGCATGGGATGATGACCTAATTACAAGATCTCTATAGCACAGAAGTAGAAGCTACTCCCCCCCTCCCCGCTCCCCGGCCACCTAGACTTTCTTCTTCATAGCCTTCCTTTATCACTTCATCCTTTATGCATCAACAATATAAAATTTTCCTCTTACACACATGCTTCTCTCTCTGCCAGGCACCTCCCTCTCCCCATGATACATCTTCATTCTCCTTTTACCTTAGCTTTACCTTTTCATCCTTCTAGACTCCATTCAATAAAGTTTCCATCAGGTTGACTGTAAATCTCCTTGTTGAAGGCTCTTCTACACTCCCACAGGCCCTCCAAAGGCACCTTATACAAGACTTTGAAATTCTGCTTTTCACACTTATTGTTCCTATTAAAATATGACTTGAGGTTTGGGTGCATGTGTTAACCATCTTATAATGTATGAAGACTAGATAAATCTATGTGGCAATGAATGGACAAAGAACTCTGCATTATCTGCTTCCATTTTCACTCACAGGCTGTCATCCTCTAACTCCTCAGGCTGTTTGTCAGACAAGACTTTCTCGGTATGTTCATGATTGACGAACTAAAAAAGCCATTTGTTATTTTTTTCTTGGCTGAGTCCAGATTGCTATTACCAGTCACGAAGCATAAATATCTGTCTTCTGTCCTCTCAACAGCTGGGCTCTTTTCCTTGGAAAAGTTCCAGCCAGAGTTTCTCCCAGGCTGCAATCTGTAGACCGATATCTGGATGGACTAAAGATACTCATCCTATTGCTGCCTCATTTCAGAGAAAACTGCCAAAAGCTGCAAAAGCCTTAGGCTTGGAAAATGCTGGAAGCCCTGCTACCCTGGAATCAGAACTCTGCTAAGGAAAACATTCTGTTGACCAATGTCATATAATATGGAACTGCTGTACCCTTGCTTTTAGTTTGTTTGTTATTTACCTACTCACTTAACTATTTATTTTTCAGCATAACTCCCTCAATAGATAAGCCACAGTCAAAGCCAAAGAGCTCAGCAAACAAATAAAATCTACAAATACCAAACCCATGTAACCTGATATCAAAGGCCCACACTTAAGAGAAGTAGGAAGTAGATCTGCAGTGAAGAAAGAGTTAGGGAGATGTCTCAGAGGAGAGGGACCAGGAAGAAATGGAATCACAGGTAGCACCCACTGAGCAAATCACAGCTGCGTTATGTGCTACATGCTGGAGAAGTCCAGGGCAGAGTGGCTCTGGAACCATGAATGAGATTAGTGAAAAGCAGATAATAGCAAGTAAGTATGTTCAGAGAAAAATACAGAAGCATAAAAAGAGGACACCAAATCCAGTCCAGAGAAGGACAGCAACAGTAGATCATTTTGGATTTTGGAAGAAGTGGTATTTGAACTGAAGCTAAAGGGAGGAATAGGAGTAACTTGGTGGGAATGGAAGCACTTGAGAGAAGTGAGGGTGAGATCTCAGGGTACAGCATAAGCAAATACGGGAAACAGAAGAACCTCAGTAAGTATGAAAATGCTCCTGTGTTACTGGTGCATAAGTGGCTAGTCATGAGAGATGATACGGAGACAGGATTAAGGGTCAGATCATGTAACACTTTCTATGAGGTTTTAAGGAAACACTGAATATCTGAAAGAAGTGGGTGTCAGATTTCCACTTTAGACTTATCACAATGAACGCAGTGAGAGACTGGAGGAACTCCTTTTTCTTTCAAAAAAAGTGTGACCTAGGGAGTACTAACAGGGGTGAAGAGAATCAAACCCAAGACTGAGGGAAAAATGAACAAAATTTGGTAATTAATTAGTTATGAACAGCAAGGAAGAGAAAGGAGTCTATAAGGGTCCAGTTGGGATGAACTGGTAAACAATGGTGCCATCACCTGAAGAAAAGTATGCAGGAAAAGGGTCACATTTGAAGAAAGATGTATGATCTACTTAGATACTGAGTTTTGCATGACAGTGGGATATCCAAGTGCAGATACGCTCCAAACATTTTGTATAAACTGTAAACAGTCTGTATGGAAAATATATTCATCTGAGTTAGCTTTTCAGGGGTGACAGTTAAAACTATGAGGGACAATGACAATGAAAGCAGAGACCATTTGAAAGAACAAAGGATAACATGTGGGAACAACATTTAAAGTGACCAGGAAGAAGGAAGAGCACCAGAATGAAACCTACAAGAAACGGTGTGAAGGACATCCTAGAGGATCAAATATTAAGAGCAAGGTCCCAGAAAGCAGAAGATGAGAGTCTGAAGACAGACAGAATAATCAGTGGTGTTAAAACTACCAGGGCAATTTTGTAAGATGAGTATTGGAAAAGTGTTCATCTAGTTTGACAATGTGGATTCAATTGCTGACCACAATGAGAAAGGTTTCAATAGAATGACAGGTGTAATCGCACAGCTATATTGAAGGGAGAAAGGAAGATGAGCAAGTGGAAATAAGGAGTGTTCATTATTTCTTTTGAAAATTTTTTTGAAAGAAGAAGGAATTCTGATACTGCCATGAGGTAACTCAAACTCAAGAGAGGGGTTTTTAGGTATGTTTGTTTTTAACATTAATGAGAGCTGTGGTATTCAATATGGTAGCCATTCATCATGTGGCTATTGAACATTTCAAATGTGTCTAGTTCAAATTGAGATGTGATGTAAATTAAAATTCGTACTTGATTTTGAAGACTCAGTATGAAAAAAAATCCTAGTAATAATTTTTATATGGAATACAAGTTAAACTTGGATATAGAGGACAACGCTAAATATTTTATGAAAATTAATCTCATAGGATTCTTGTTGCCTTTTTGTAATGTGCCTGTTTGAAAATATAAAATCACACAAATGGCTCACATTACATTTCTGTTGGGCTGTGCATAGCTGGAACATGTTACAGGCTATTAGGGATAAACAGTAGTAATACTAATAATATATGTAGTAGACAGAATTCTAAGATGGCCCCCAAGGTACACACCTGTTTAATCCTTTCTCTTTGAGTCTGCACGATCGGATATGAAAGGATATCCCTCTCCTGACTAACCGGTTCACTGAGTAAATCAGAAAGATATCCTGATGGTCCTGTCCTAGGCAGGTGAGACTTTCAAAAGAAGGTCAAGCTTCAGAGAGATGCTTCCCAGTGGACTCAATAAAGTAGTAGGGAACTACCATTACAAGAAGATCACAAGGCAAGAGGCGGACAATGGCTTCTAGTTTCTAAGAGCAAACCCTAGCCAAAAGCTAATGAGAAAACAGGGTCTTAGTGCTACAAGGACTACATTTGGCCAATAATCGCAATGAACATGGGAAGAGATCCTGGAGCCTCAGATAAGATCATAGCATGAACCAGAACCTAAATTTCAGCTGGCCTAGAACCACAGTAAAGCATTCCACTAACTCGCACCTGTATACCTGAGTCACAGAAACTGTAAGATAGTAAATTCGTATTTTTAAAGCCACAAGTTTGTGGTAGTTTGTTACACAGTAATGGAAATAAAATATCTAACATTTAATTAGCAATTATTATATACTAGGCACCACATGAAGCACTTTAAACACATGATTTCATTTTCTCATAAACTCTAAGAAATAGGTAGCATTACTATTGCAATTTTGAGAAAAGGTAACTGAAACACAGAGAGGTTACAACATTTTCTTAAAGTCACAAAATTAATATTAGTATGGGGGCACCTGGGTGACTCAGTAGTTGAGCGTCTGCCTTTGGCTCAGGTCGTGATCCCAGGGTTCTGGGATCAAGTCCCGCATCAGGCTCCCTGCAGGGAGCCTGCTTCTCCCTCTGCCTATGTCTCTGTTTCTTTCTGTGTGTCTCTCATGAATAAATAAATAAAATTTTTGAAGAAAAAACAAACTAATATTAGTGGGACTGGAATTAGAAAGATTTCCATGTACAGAAAAGACAAAGTAATTAATGGAATCATATCTCAGAGAACTAGACAAGGGTCAAGATCATGGGTGGAAAGCTTGGTTTTAAATGTGAGAAACACCTTCAGTGTTGATAATGGAAGGAGAAGGAGAGGAAAGATGTGGATGCACTTATGTATGCAGATGGATAAAAGGGAACATCTTCTACACATTCTACAATTAAGTTTTTCTATAAAGTCAGAAACAAGTTAATTGCTAAAACATGAGGCAGAGAATAAATAGGGGTGTATAGGTTATTGTGTGGGTTTTTGATGGTTGCAGTAAGAATACAGAAAGGAGGGAGTGACCAAGGTAAGTAACAGTGTTGAAAACCAAGAATCTGTAGGGTAGTATCCAACAGGGCTGAGCCATTTTTCCCTGGAGCTCTCAGCCTTACTGGGGAAGAAAAGCTGAAGGTTGGCAGCACTTATTCGAAGATGTGAATTTCACACTGAGACATGACAGAAGGAAGGAAACAATAGGGAATGAGACTATTAGTAAAGCTGGCTCACAGAAGAAGGAAATCAGAAGTGAGATAAAAGGATGAAAAACAATGAAGGGAAGATACACCAGAGATACTCCAATATACTGAAGGTCACAATGCAGGTCACAATGCAGGAACAGAGTGAGGATAACAAAGAGCTAGAAAGAATGCAAAAGGTTGGACGCCTGGGTGGCTCAGTTAGTTAAGCATCTGCCTTCAACTCAGGTCATGATCTCAGGGTCCTAGGATGAGCTCCACGAAGGGCTGCCTGCTGAGTAGGGAGTCTACTTCTCTCTCTCCCTCTTTCCCTCGCCCCTGCTCATGTGCTCTTCTTTCTCTTTCAAATAAATAAATAAAATCATAAAAAAAAGAAGAAAGAAAGCAGGTTGAACCACAATCTATAAGCCATGAATACACTGTAACTTTGGAATATAAATTATAGATTATTAAATGAAATTGTGAAAACTGAAGTGATTCTTGATGGCAATCTGGGACAAATTACTTCATTTTAATGAAGAGGAAATGTGAGGAAGGAGGCCAAATGGTATACTCAAAACTGGAAGCAAGTGAGTGGCAGTAAGTGGATCAATGATATTTCCCATGGCAGCGCCTGCATCTATTTTACATAATATACATTATGGTCTCAAAAAAGGACATAACTAAGACAGCATAGAGTATACATAATATTTAAAAACTGTCACTTTATAAAAAATGTGTTCCTAACAATGACTGAATTTACAGTCTAATTATAAACTCAGACACAATGTGTATATCAGTGTGTATATGTAAGTGTGTGACTAAAGTATAGTTAAATGAGATGTTATCCAACAGAGAAGAATTCAGAATAACATAATAAATGTTAATACAAGTGCACTATTTTTTCTTTCATTCTCCAGAAAAGTTTCCTAAAATTATTAATTATTTATATATAAACATGTATTTATTCCCACAAGGCATTCTAGGGAAAAATTATTTATTCTGATGGACACTAGTCCATTCCAAAGCAATAATGACTAATAATGCTACCTCATACTTCTGAAACACAAATCCTTAGAGATACTTTGCTAGGTTTTACAATGTGTCTTTGACCCAGGTAGAGAGTAGGCATATGAAAATGTAGGTAGAAGAGAAATAGCAAGACCTCTCAACAAATCTGTCCCTTTTAGATTGTGGTTTCTTGAAAAAGCTATTAAGTAAATTTAATCTGCCAAATTTAGCATATTCAAAGCCAAGAATAATCAGTGTGAATTCATTTGGGGATATGTATTTTATTCTCTTTATATCAATATTCAAAGATGAATGCTTATATCTATATTCACATTCACATCCATATCTACATATACATATAGCCACATATATCCACATTCGTGTTCCCATACATATCTAAGTATTAGAGAAATATGATCAGTGACAAGCAAAGGTGAGTAGGCCCTGTTATTTTGGGGGTGGTTATAAGTCAATTTTTCCTTCTTTCCATTAAAGAAGAATTACAATGAATTGTACAATGAATTTAAGAATTACAATGAATGAGAAAAACAGAAACTATTTTTTAGAAAACCCCAGTAATAATTGTTGTAGGCAAGATTTACCAATGGATGCTGAAATTACTGGGTAAAAGTATGTAAAAGAAACATGATATTTTCAATCTATCTCTCCTAAGATATTTATTAGCTACAAAAAAGCAAAGTATTAACTTTACGGTGGTGAAACCTGACAGACACCACCTTAACCAACTGACTGAGGTTAACATCACCAGAAATAAGATGATGGGCCTGAATATAATGCACTGAGAAAGATGCTGCCCTCAGGCCCTTCTATCAAAGCCACCAGAAGAGATACATTATGTGGGGATGTGAAGGTCTTGTATCTTCATAACTTCCCTATTCAAAAAACAGTTTCTCTTACTACTTTAAAGTCAGTGGAAACAAACACTTGGAAAGGGCAGGAATCCAGGCTCCTGCAAGGAGAAAGTCCTGTTTAAAGAATATTCAGAGGGGTGCCTCAGTGGTTCAATGGTTGAGCGTCCGCCATTGGTTCAGGTCGTGATCCTGGGGTTCTGGGATGGAGTCCCTCTGTCTATGTCTCTGCCTGTCTCTCTGTGTCTGTCATGAATAAATAAATCAAAATCAAATCAAATCAAATCAAATCAAATCAAATCAAATGTTCAGAAGTGCTGCAAAGGGAGGGATCCAGGTACCAAAAATCCACCATGCCTATCACAACATGACTTTGCCACATTATAAGCCACTGCAAATTTTTCTAGCACATGTACCTTTTAAGAGAATCATAGCATAGCATGTGTTACAGCTCGACTAACTTAATATAATAAAGCATTACACTGAAAGGTTTGCAAAAAGCCAGGGAAAAGTACAGTACAGTTATTACTGAAACAAAAATCCTGTTTGTGAACTAGAAAGAATATCTAGTCTTTCTTGTTATTATTTGACTCCTGTTGAGAGAGAGAGAATTTAAGTCTGGATAAGCTGACAGCTATAGAGCTGAGATAATTCTATCATTTTGGAGGCTATAAATGATTTTTTTGCTGTCAATCTCAGGTAAATAACAAATACTTCTAAAATATGTCACATCTTTTGGACAGCACAACTAAGATAAAGCAAAGTCCAACCTTGCCAGAGAAAATTCTATCAGAAAGTATAAAAATTAAGAGATCACTAAAAACTTTCAAACTTTCCTGTCAATAGCTATGGCACTGGAGAGAAAGGTCCACAATAATAAGACACTGAAGATTCCCTTGACCATACCTTGAAGAAAAAGTCCATTGCCTATGTCTTCCTAGTAAATAAAATGAAGCATAATAGAGATTAGAGATGAGAGGTTAGATTAGAGAGAGTTACCAACTTGAAGCTATTATAAAATTATTATATCAAGAATTAATGACATCCTGCTTCAGGGCGATAGAAGAACTGAGTTTGTGATTACACAGGTAAACAATGGGCAGCTAGACTGCTACATGAACATCTGTAAATGGTAAAGCTGCATTTTTACTAATTTACACTGGCCATCTCAGGCAAATTGATAACTTGGCAGTTAGTCACATGTTGGGCCTACGATGAAAAGTATTAAACCTCAGATAGCAAAAATCACAGAAACTCAAGTCATTCCATGAAGGCAGCATTTTATACCAAAAAAGACTAAAAAAACCTTTAAAGGTAGAAAAGAGCAATCCTTCCCTATATAAAGACCTACTCCCTTACCCGCACATAAACCCCAGCACTATTGCCACAAAGAGTCCACTTAAAGCCATCATGGGAAGCCAAAAGCAACTCTCCATCATATATATAGAACTGAACGTTACACCTTATTTCTGGCCAAGTTACTGGCTCACCTGACAGCTTTCTTGGCCCTGACTTTGTCCCAAGAATAATGTCCCATATTTGCACTTCTTCTACTCTCCCAACCAAGGACTGCTCTCTGGCCATTTTTGTTTCTCCAGACTTCCTTCAAGAATTAAATGAACCTTCCACTAACTTCTGATCATGGTAATCAGTTGCTAGGTCCCACCTAGAAAGCCATACCTAGGTTTTCTTGGGACAGACCATAGCTTGAACCTTGATATTTCTGCTACACATGTTGGCAAATATATAAGCAAAAGGCAATCAAACTCCCTTATTTTTTTTTAAAGATTTTATTTATTTATTTGAGAGAGAGAGAGAAAGCATGAGCAGGGGGAGGGGCAGAGGGAGAAGCAGGCTCCTTGCTAAGCATGGAGCCCAATGTGGGGTTCAATCCTAGGACCCTGAGATCATGACCTGAGCCAAACACAGACACTTAACCAACTGAGCCACCCAGGCACCCTTTAAACTCCCTTATTACAAAGTGTTAAGGACACGTGAATTTTTTTTTAACCAATTAACAATGATATAACAAGTTTCTGTAAGTCAGTTATCACACTTTAAAGAACAAAAGTTGACATCCTCTATTTGACGATCTATGTAATAACTGGGCATATTCTTCAATCATTCCTCTTTTAATTCATGTTTTTAGATAAATTGAGAGGCTATAAAGAGCCACAAGCTCTGACCAAAGGGGTAAGATTTATACATATTAATATAAGCCGTTGACATTTAATAGAATAAGACTTATTTTGTGAACATAATATAGTAATAAGCTAAACTCGCTTTATCATTATTTCTTCCAAAAGTAAATCTAGCCAAAATTAGGGTCTTCTTGAATCCCAACCAGAGAATTTCTACTAATGGAAAAATTGTAAGATCCTTTGCAATGGGAAAATGTCTCTTCAATAAATGGTATTGGGAAAACTGGACAACTACATGCAAAAGAATGAAACTGGACTACTTTCATACACTGTACACAAAAATAAACTCAAAATGGATTAAGACCTAAATATGAAACCTGAAACAATAAAAATCCTAGAAGAGAGCACAGGCAGTAACTTCTGTGACATCGGATATAGCAACTTTTTTCTAGATAGGTCCCCTGCTGCAAGGGAAATAAAAGCAAAAATAAATATTGGGACTACATTAAAATGAAAAGCTTCTACACAGTGAAGGAAATAATCAACAAAACTAAAAGGCAACCTATAGAATGGGAGAAGATATCTGCAAATGACTTATCTGATAGAGAGACAAAGAAAAACTATAAGAGACTCTTAGCCTAGGAAACAAACCAAGGGATGCTAGAGGGGAGATGGGTTGGGGGATGGGGTTACTAGGTAATAGGCATTAAGGAGGGCACAGCATGTAATGAGCACTGCGTGTTAAATGCAACTGATGAATCACTGAACTCTATCCCTGAAACTAAAAATACATGATATGTTAACTAAACTGAATTTAAATAAAGAATTTTTAAAAGTTTAGAAACATGAAAAAATCATGGAGGCAATAGGCATGTTTACTATTTAGGATGACACAAAGCAATGAGGTTCAAAAAAGAATGAGCAAGATACCATTATATATGTGTAGCTGACCTGGGTAAAAGAGACCTTGCCGAAAGACTGGAATCCAATAGTAAGGGCAAGAGACAGGGTGGGGTGGGGGCAGTGTCCACAGCTCCTCTACTCTATATATCAGTCTTCCTAGGAACCTTGTGTAAAATGCAAGGTCAATCCTCATTTCCAATCTCACACACACTCACCATCTCTCCCGTAATTATAGTGAGGATGCTGGAAATGGGTTACTGGCAATAGTTATAAATGTTTCTACTTTAATATTGGTTAGGAATTTCAATTACAATCAAGTAAATGAACTTACTTCGAGAAAGATTCTCAAGGGCTTTTCCCAGCTTCTTGCTCTCTTGAAGGATGTGGTTCAATTCATCAAAATCACGGCTTTCTGGTTTAATTCGCCAGTTCCACTTAGGATGATCTACTGACCTTGGCACTATGTTTTAAAAAAAATGATTACTTCATAAGCATGCTACATAATGATAAAAAATTTACTACTCATCATTATGTGAGAGACTGTATCAAGATCAATGTACAGAATAAAAATGTTTGTCTTGGAAATAGTATTCTTATGAGTAAACAGAAGGAAGTTACAAACTGGGTTTTAAGAAATGTTTTAACTGAACTAGTAAAGGGAAGTGTGTTTATAGAAAAAAAGAAAACTCAGATACTGATTTAAAACTAATAATTTCTATAACTTAGAAAAAAACACAAAAGTAAACTATATTTTATATCACGTATTAACAGCTTAAAAATAATTACTAACTCCTTCAGCAGCAATTAGTAAATATTTTTAAGACATTTTGCTGTCTTCTGATAAACCAGAAGACTGAACACATCTATGATCACTTCCCTTAAATGCTTCCTAAAACTGTATTAAAGAAAATTTTTTTTGGTCAAATAATTAGTTGAACAAGAAGAGAAGATGTTATAAGGCAATAAACAGCAAATCTTTTTTGGAAGATGCAGTATAAATTGAGGAGTGGTGGCTGCATTTAGTAAAGTAGAGAATGCTGAAGTCTGGTCCCAGAGGAGAGAGATGCTCAAAAAGGTGGACATTTCATAACATTTCAACATTCAAGCATCAATCAAGGAGGTCAAATGTCAAAGTAATAAGGATATAAAATTTTGTTTTTCAGATTGGAAGGATCCATTAAATGTCCAGAACAATTCAAGGCATATTATCATAGAATTTTACAACAGTGGTAATAAAGAAAAGATCTTACAAGCTTCCAGAGACAAACACAGCAATCAAGTTCTCATCAGACTTCTCAATAGCTACACTTGCCCCTAAAGACACAAGAGAAATTCCTTCAAAACTCCAACTGAAAATTACTTCTAACTTAGAATTTTATACCCAATTGAGGAACCAATCAAGTTTCTTGTAAGGATTCAAACATTTATCTTGTAATTATTCTTTTTCAGAAAGCTTATAGTCCAGAGACTC
This sequence comes from Canis lupus baileyi, assembly GCF_048164855.1. Taxonomy (NCBI): domain Eukaryota; kingdom Metazoa; phylum Chordata; class Mammalia; order Carnivora; family Canidae; genus Canis; species Canis lupus. The sequence goes on from NC_132865.1 coordinate 24,036,135, forward strand.
CACCAAAAGGAATAAATAAACCCAAAAGTGGAAAGATTTGGGATTCGGGAACAGGTGGTCCTCCACAAGAAGGAGGAAAAGAGAATCCCCAGAATGGTAGTGAAGGATGGTCTCAAAAGACTGTTGAGAAAAAGGCTAGAAACCAAGAAGCCAAGATTAGAGCAAGAAGACAAAGGGCTGCAGAAGAGAGGTCTCTAATTTTTTGTAGTGAAATAAAATATAAATAAAATAAGATCAAAGTTAGAATTATTTGATGTATTTGAGCATACTGAGTATTGAATGCTTGAAGGCAACATTTGGTGAAACATTAGTGAGGGGTACACAGAAAACAAAGCAAAGAGAAAAATAAGACAACCATTAGTTCTAGAAACAAATTAATATTTGGATACCAATAGATCTATTGTGAAAAATGCTAATGAATATAGTCATAATATCGATGTAGAGTATATATTCAACATTTCAAATACTTGCATGATTGCACTGTGGGGATGAGATGGACCTGAGGTATGAAGCCACAAAGTCTTAGAAGGAGGTCAAGAGATGATGCTTCAAATTTAAAAAGTAAAAGGGAACTGTGTAAGTTACTTGTATGTTTGGATATGTAAACTTGTGTACCAAAAAGAACATCTAAAAGAGTTAAAAGTGACTCCAAAGCCTATATTACTACTTTACTTTCCAAAGCATATTTTTTGTTGTTTTTATTAAAATAATTTTTTAAAGATATTATATGATAATGCTATATAGCAAAGGCAATCTCAGACTAGTGAAATATTTTTTCAGCCATCTTCAAAAAAAGTAATCGGAAATATTTACTATAATAAAAATATACTGATCCTCTGACCCAGCAATCTTATGTCTGGTAAATTATCACAAAGAAATGAGAACACCTATACTTATGTAGGTATGTACAAGGTTGTTTATTTTATTAGAAATGGCAAGATATTTCAGTTATAGTTTGTGGCGGCAAAACTCTATAAATAATCTAACTGTCCTTCCACAGGGGAATAAATAAATTATGGCACATTCACAGCATGCTACAGTATGCACAAAGTATAAGATTAGCATGAATATACATCCACAGTACATTCTAAAATAAATAAAAACAAATTGCTCAAGAATGTATATAGTTGAAACCAGTTTTATAAAATAGCAAAACAACTCACACATATTTTATATGCTAGTTTTAGAAAGAAAAGGATGTAAAAGGATGCCAACTCTTTCAAAGGATGTGAAAATATATAAACTATTTCTGAGGAAGTAGAATTTGAGGGCCTGAAAGAAGGGAGAAATATTAAGAATTTAAATTTTATTAACTTTTTTTGAATATAAATCTCCTTTACTTCTCCTCTAAAAGATTTAATTTGGAGATCCCTGGGTGGCTCGGTTTAGCACCTGCCTTTGGCCCAGGGCATGGTCTTGGAGTCCTGGGATCGAGTCCCGCATCAGGCTCCCTGCTTGGAGCCTGCTTCTCCCTCTGCCTGTGTCTCTGCCTTTCTCTTTCTCTCTCTGTGTGTCACTCATGAATAAATAAATAAAATCTTTTAATTAATTAATTAATTAATTAATTAATAAAAACTAGAAGATTTCATTTGCTTTTACATACTTTATTAAATGTAGGGCTAGTTTTGCTTTGAATGTGATACAATGCTGCAACTGAACATGACAGGCAAGGAACCTGCTCTAGGCAGTTTACATTCTTACAAGAATATTATACTCAAAGTCTAAATCAATTAAACATTCTTGAGAATACGAGTGAGTAGATCTATTTAAAGCTCAATGTTACTGCTGAAATGAACATGACATTCATTAGGATTAATAGCCAGAAAGATCAGATAAAAAGTTTGACTTTAATTCTTACCTTTTCCTCATTTTGTTAGTAACACATACTTACATACATTAAGTAACATTTGAATGACAAAATTCCTTACATGATTTGGATTCTGGTGATGGTGGAGAAATGTTAGACACAGCAAGGTCACTTTTTGATTTTTTAGGCTTCTTTGCATTTAATTGCCAAGGTTTATCATAGCTTCTGAAATCCCTTCTTGTTCCTTTATGTTCTGTTAAGACAAACAAAAAATACATATACAGATATATTCAACAATAAGTGATTTCAAGATTGACCAAAATCTAAATCTGTGAAGTCATTAGATATGCCTGGAAAAAGCTATAGGTCACCTCACATCAAAAATAATGCAAATATTCAAAAGTATTCCTTGCTTAATTTCCCTTGTAAATTTTAGTTTTGAATTTGACATGATTCAATTTGTATATTAATAGGATTAAGATCGTGTTAAATTGTGAAAGGCTTCCAGAAAGACTCTTTAAGGCATGGGATTACCATTACTTAAAATAACATTCTTTAAATGGGTAGTATTAGTAAAGCCCTGTATTCTAATGAAAACACTGGGGCACCTGAATGGCTCATCTGGCTCTCGGTTTCAGCTAGGTCCCTACCCTATGGGTGGTGGGATTGAGCCAGTGCTGGGCTCTGCGCTCAGTGGAGAATCTGCTTGAAGATTTTCTTTCTCTGCCCCTCCCCCCCTCTAAGGTAAATAGATAAATCTTTTAAAAAATAATAAATCAATAAATAAAAATAATTAAACACATAAACTTTACTCATCTTATTTTATCTTATCTATTATTCACTGACATGTTAAACCACTGACAGTCACCTACATTTCTGCCCTAGCATCACTCATTTTTTTCCACTTCTCTACTCAAGAAAGGGTAATTCAACCAACTTTGTTGAAAGTTATAGCTCACCTTCAAAGGTGGTCAAAGTCATACCAATTCCCAAATTAAATGAGCTTTCCAAGAGGTCACCCCTCCTGATCTTTGACAAGCATTTCATATTTTTAGACTGGCCTATCTGTGGGATATTTTCCTCTCTGACCCTCAGGCCCTACATTCTCCTCATCTCCATATCCCCTATTTGACTCTTCCTCCTCTTGTCTCATTCACTACTTCCTCATCTTTCTCTTTCCTCCATGTGACATTCCTGAGAGTTTACAGCTTCCTTCTGCCTTCTTGTTTAGTTATAAGTGTGGTCAGCCTGGGTGGCTCAGTGGGTTAGTGCCGCCTTCAGCCCAGGGCCTGATCCCAGAGACCTGGGATCGAGTCCTGCATCAGGCTTCCTGCATGGAGCCTGTTTTTCCCTCTGCCTGTGTCTCTGCCCCCCTCTCTCTCTCTCTCCTTCTCTCTCTCTCTGTGTGTCTCTCATGAATAAATAAATAAAATCTTTAAAAAATAAATAAAATAAAGTTATAAGTTGTCAAATTATCCTATCTTTATGAATGCCTCATCAATCTTTCTCTAGCCACCCACTTGTAAATACCAAATAGACATCATTAAACATTATATGGATTCCTCATATTTATATTTGAAGGTTGTACTAAACCAGCTGTTACCTAATTTTACTACCTAATTTTACTACCTAATTTTACTACATGCCATTCAATACCAAAAGAGGCATAAATACTCTAAAACTCTAGAACAGAAATGTCAGTCTGGTCTGCCAGAATGCAGGACATGTTTCTACAGATGGGAATAAGACATAAGATTAAGATGTAAAATAGGCAAACCAGAAAAGGACTGGAAGATTTCTAGGCATTCATGATACTTGCCCCTACATCAGAGTTCTCTATTCCTGTTGTTCTATGAGAATCTGTCTTTCTATATCCATCCCAGGACCATAATATCTTCCAGTGCTACATGGCTAAAGGAAAGGAATCCTGGTCATAAAACAGAGCATTTCACGATACAAAGAAAAAGGCTAAAAAGAACAAGGGAGAAATAGTATGTGGCTTTTTTACTTTTCCACTACAGGCAAGAAGGAAAATCCACATTAATTTAAATAATCTAGCAACGATACTGTTCTTATTTCGTTGGTTGAAAACAGGATGAGACAAAGTTACTCATGAGTATAGCAGAGACCCATAGGATTGAACTGATAATGGAATTTTAGTAGTAATCATAATTTCATCTGTCTCTCTAAAATTTTTGAAAGGGATCCAAATTGTTCCAAGCTATATGTTGAGGGGACAAAGAATCCATCTATCCTATTAATTGGCAAACCGAAAACTAGATGGAATCCCCTTCATCATTTAAATTTGAATAAATGGAGAAAAATATCATTCTACAAAAATTTCAGTATGAAAAGCAAGAATGTATTATTCAAGATACAAAGAAAAATCATAGTTTTAGAAAAGATTTACTCTGGAAAACCTTTAAATTTTAGGATGTGGATAATTGCCTTCTTAATAAGAATAAACAAAATGGATTCTATGAAACAAGAAAAGTGAGAGGAGGCAGATTAATCAACCAATCTACAATAAAATAGAACAGCACCCAGAAATTAATAAAGAAGATAAGGAAATACTGACAATAAACCAAAATGCAATACCAGCATTTAAATTTGTTTTCAAAACCACAGAGAGAAAAGTGATACTGCAGAAAACTGAATCAGTGACACAGCATGCTTGACAAATTAGGCAGTAAAGAAAGGCAAATATAATGTGAAATTAAACGGGAGGAAGGAAGAATAGCAAAGCAAACTCAATTTACAAGTGGTTGATTTTCCTGAAGAAGAAACAGAAAACAAATATAATAGAAGAGATAACTAAGTACACAAGAGGAAAATAGTTTTAGGCTGAAGATCTGGATTTGCCGTTTGAGAAGATTCACTGAATATAAGAAAAAAATTTAAAGGAAAAAGATAATCGTCAAGATATTTTCCCAGTAGAACTTATCAACATCAGAAATAAAGAAAAAAAAAACCCACAAGTATTTAAGAAAAATAATTAGAATGTCTATAAAGAAATAAAAATAAGGCAGGTTTCAGATTTCTCTTAAATTATATTAAATGACAGACTTTTAGATGATGTTGTATCCTGAGTTCCTAGATATATTTAAAGGCAATAAGAGGACAACTTAAGATATTTTCAGAAGATATTATACCAATATACTTTGAATATTGAGATAATTTCTAGCTGGTCAGAGCATGCACAGAAGAAATAATTCAAAATTGCAGTCAAGGTATAAACTGGTATTATTTACTGTCACCCATATTATAACTTCTTTACTTATATTCATATCCAAGAATTATCCTATGCTTTCCTTCTCTCTCCTGTCATACTCACTCTCAATTTTTTCTTCCTCACCTTCTAGGGCATACAATCCATTGTACACAAACACTTCTCTATCCTCAATACCCATTCTTTCATGTTTTAAGAGACACCTCACTCTTTCCTCTGCAGCTTCCTGGAATGGGGGGTGCATTCCCTCATGTGGTATCAGCCACAGGCTGGATCTTCTTAGCCCAATACTGTTAAGCTGGAAGTCCCTCCTCTCTTGTGGTAAATCCTGCCTGTCTACACTACTCACTTCTCTTCAAGGTTGCCAACATTCTCCTCCTGATTACTCCACAGCCCAACTCAAGATGTTGGCACCATCTCCCTTGACTTTTCAACAACTCGAATGCAACTCTGGTTTCATTTTCTTAATACTCAGAAAAATCATGCATTAAATCTCATACTTCTTTGTCCTCCCTAACTCTGAAGAGCTTCACCTCCCTGATAATTAAGGTATCCCAAAACTAAGGTTCCCATCAGGACCTTCTCATCATCTATCTGGACTCACTCCACCTCAGAAATCTTGATCTCAAAAAAAAAAAAAAAAAAAAAAGGAAAAAGAAAAAAGAAAAAAAAAGAAAGAAAGAAAGAAAAAAAGAAAAAAAGAAATCTTGATCTCAAATATTACAATCTCCCATCCTTCTACTTCTCTCATATTTTTACTACATCTACCCCTGCACTAGCCTTCTAAAGGTCTTTATCTTCAGTTCTCTGATTGCGTTTCTGTCTAATTCTTTTTCTCTTTTTAAAGGATTTTATTTATTTATTCATTAGAGACTCAGAGAGAGAAGCAAAGACTTAGAGGGAGGAGAACTCCCTGCAAGGAGCCCAATGTGGGACTTGATCTCAGGACCCCAGGATCACGACCTCAGCCAAAGGCAGATCGCTCAACCACTGAGCCACCCAAGTGTCTCCGTCTAATTCTTTTTCTATCCTTGCTCAAGATCTTCTCATACTAGACCATGTGCTTTGATCACTTGCATAAATTGCTCCAAATGTTGTCAACTGCTTTGTAAAACCATTCTTCTGCCCTCCACCTTTGCCCTGTCACAACTACAATTCTCACTCAGTCCCTCAACTGTTTGCTCTGCTCCCTTCCCACTGCTTCTGGGCACCACTGCAGAAAATCACAACTGCACTGATGATTTCATTCATGTCTTCAACTTCAGAGAAGCCCCAGTACTGCCTCACAGTCTTTTTTTTTCCTTTTGCCAACTATTTCCTCCTTTTCTTTGGTGACTTTTCACAACTGGCATCACTCCAATCTCTCCTATTCAATTCCCAACCCTCTTGTCCTCAGCAACAACCTTACTTCTTACTTACTTATTAATAAAAAGACAAAATTTTAGGTATCAGATATAACCTCACACTTGCATTCCCCCAGTCCATCTTCCACTTTACCGGGAAATTTGACCACAACTTCCTCTATTCTTTCACTCTCATAACTTTAACAATTATACCCATAATGCTGAATGCCACTCTGTGATTCCTGCCTTGACCCATCACCAGAGTTTTAGACTCATATCTAACTGCCTCCTGGAATTATCTATGAAGATGCCTCACAAGAAACTCAAAGTCATCAATAGGAAGTGGACTCATTATTGCCCTTCACAAATTTACTCCTGTGTTGCCATCTTGCTTTATTAAAATAAGCATTTATGCCATTGCCTAAGTCAGTAAATTGGGAGTTATAATAATCTCCTCACCTCCTTCCCTCTCCAAGCAGTAAGTCATCAGTACTTGTGTTAGTCAGAATTCTAAGATGATCCCCATAATCTCTGCCCCTGACATTATGCCTTATATAATTCTTTCCCCTTGAGTGTAGTAGATAGAATCTTTGACTTGCTTCAAACCAAAAGAATATGGTAAAAGTGATGGGATATCAATGCTATGATTATGTTATGTTAAATACGTTAAGTAGACTTGACTGAGAGAAATTCCCTTGGTGATTTTAAAAAAGTAAGCTGCTGTAATATGAAAGAGCCACATGGCAAGGAACTGTGGATTGCATTTAGGAGTTGACAGTAACCCCGGGCTAAAATCCAGCATGAAAACAGGAACCTGAGTCACAGAGCTACAATAAAATTAATGCTGCCAACAACCTGAATGAGTTTGGAAGCAGGTTCTTTTTTTTTATTCCAGACTCCAGATGAGAATGCAACCCAGCCAATATCTTGATTTCCAGCCTTGTGAAATTACATGAAGGATGTAGTTCTGGTAGGTACAGACTTCTGACCCATGGAAGTATAGGATACTAAATGTGTGATGATTAAAACTGCAGAGTTTAACACACTACTATCTCCCCAGATACTATAATTTATAAATATGGACTCATAAGAGCTTCATTGGGCTCATAGATTTCATATGGTCTGCCTTTACATGATGGGTGCCATCTCTGCACCTACAAAGCAGTGTTCATGCCTATATACCCATGTTACTTAGAATCTAAATCCAAGAATGTGAAGCTAGGAAAATGCAAGAGTTTTCTCTTTCATATGCCAAAAGTTTGTATCCTAGTTTCCTGTATAATACAGAAATCTTCTCAATGGATAACTGACACCAGAGAGCTCTACATTCTTCAGAGGATACCCTTCTCCCTACTCATTTTAGTATGGCTTTGAAACATGGTCTCAAGAAGGTACCAACATGAAACTATAGCCAAAAGAGAGAGACCAAGATCTTTTCAGGGGATCTCATAAGCCATGAAGAAGATGGGAGAAGTGAAAATGTCATTCCAGGAACATATTTGGAGTCCTGTCAGTCAGATTCCCATAAGAATTAGGCTTGGAGTTGGCTAATAACATAACAGGCATAGGAGATTTGGTTTTATAAGTAAATGCTAAACCAAAACACCTAAAAAAAGTCTACTCAATTATCTTAACCAGTGCTTACTAGGGAGATGAGGCTATTGCAGACTTAGTAAGATTGGTTTCTCCAATGTCCAGGGTAAATTAATCTTCTTAAAGTCAAACTTACTACATAAGATAAAAATAGGCACCACAGGAAATAGAGAATAATCATCAGTTTGGGCAAAGTGAAAGGTAACCATTAAAATCTTTGTTTATCTTTCTACAGGTAAGCTAGAAGTATTTAATTCAAATTCTTCATGAAAAGAAAAGAAATAAGCTTAGAATAATTAGTTTGAATTCATACTGAAGTCTTTTTGTGCAACTCTGAATCCTCTATTAAAATTGAATACACACAGATTATGTTTTGAAGCATAATATATAACACAATTTATAACAATATATTCAAATTCAAGAATATTTTATGACAAGTTAATTTTTTCCTCTTTTTTGAAGTATGATTAACAAAGAATGTTATGTTAGTTTCAGGTGTACAACATAATGATTCAATTCTATATATTACTCAGTGGTCTTCAAGCTAAGCATACTCTTGATCCCTTTTTTTCTATTTCACCCCAACCACCCCTCCACAACCTTCCTTCTGGCAACCACCAGTGTGTTCTCTGTATTTAAGAGTCTTTTTTTTTTTGTCTCTTTTCTCTTTATTTGTTCATTAGTTTTTTTCTCTTAAATTCCACACGAGTGAAATTTTAGCATATGAGTGAAGCACATTTTCAAATGAATATGTGAAACCCTTGGTAACCATCTACATTTATAATCAGAAAGATTTTGTACATTTTTACATTAAATGTATCAAAATCAATGGTTAAATAAATATTTTCACTTACCTGATGTTTCACTTTCTGCCCAGAGAGCTGCAGATCCAGATAAAGTTCTCTGAAGTTGTCCACGGTTTCCTTGTTTAGACTGAAGATGGTCAATGAGAAATGGAATTGGCTGGTCAGGTGTTTCAGTTATTAATTTGGTCATTAATTCCTGAAGGTAGAATAGAACATACATTTATATCTAATAATAATAGCGAACACTTACAAAGCATTTACTATTGCCGGGTACTCTCTAACTGTTTTACATATAGCAAATGATTCAATCCTAATAATAATCTTGAAAAGCAGGTACAAATTATTGTCTTCCTTATGAGGAAAATGAAGTGCAGCTATGTTACGTTATATAGCTATGTTTTAGAGCTAACACAGGCAAAGCCAAGATATATATATTTATTTTTGTTATTCTACTTGAACTTTAAATTCTTTTAAAAACTATAGCACAAGAATTTTAAACTTCAGATTACTATTTTGAGAAATGCCTTTACAAACTAAACTTTCAGTAAACCTCACCATGTACCTTAGATACTAATGTTATTTTTCCTTCTTAATCACATACAAATACAAAATGAAGAAAATTCTATTGGAATGAAAGAAACAAGTAATAAGCCACAGACTCGCAGAAACCAAAAAGTGTCTTAAACTAATCTCCCAACAATACAGGATTTACTTTTTCCAAAAGCCCTGATGGGTATTCATTCTTTTTTTTTTTTTTTTTTTTTTTTTTTTTTTATGAGTTAAGCCATGAAGATTTCTCTACCTGCTGAAGCAGCCTGTTCCATTTTTGGATAGCTATAATGATGCCTTATATTAGGCAAAAAAGCTGCCTAAGAGTAACATCTATACATTGTTTTTTTCCAGGCAAGAACAGCAAAAAGCAAGCTCCAATTTGTGGTCAATTAGAATCCCCAGATTATTCTCATATGAACAGCTGCCAAGCCATGTGGATATCACTTCATGCTGTGTACCTAGGTTTGTGAACTTGTATGCACCACTGTACAGTCATATCAAGTACATTTTACCTTGCTGGATTTAGCCCAAAATTCTAGTCTGTCAATTATCATCTTAAGCTTAGATTCTGTGCAAGGCAATAATCTTATGAGTGGGCCAGAAAATCAAGTATTAAGAGAGCTAACAGAAGGGATACTTAAAATTCTCCTCATCCCATTGTCTTTTTGTGTTGGTGGCCTATTTCTTCTGCCTTGAATGCTCTTCTCTCAGATGTTCAGATGGCTGGTTTGTCATCATTTATCTCTAATGCTATCTTCTTAAAAGAGGCTTACCCTAATGAATATTCCTAAGTCTTTGTCACTTCATTATCTTATTTTCTTCATAGTTAAAGAATCATCTTTAACCAGAATCATCTCATTTAATACTTGCTCATCTTTCTATGCCTGCCTCTGCTCATCCTCCTCCACCATATCACTAAGAACATGGGCTGGCCTGGTTTGACCTCTACTCTCTCCCTAGGCCTGGAACTCTTCTTGGCTCATAGATGGTACGGAATGGATGAATGGATTAACTAATTCTTTCTTGGTTTACTGACCACAGGTAAATATTAGTAATTAAAGTCCCCTATTGTCCTAGTAAACAGCAATTAAAGCATTCATAGATTTCTTAGCCCAGCAAAATAAACTCTTCAAACTTCCTATATAAGAAATTGCTGTCATGATATCTCAGGAAACACACGGATTTATCTGAGAAGAGGCTAAATGGACTTTGTAGATGGCAAGATTACAAGGTAACCTCAAAGACATTGATAAAATAAATCAGGGTATCTCAAATCTGCAGATTGAACATAGGGTTGGAGCTAAAACAAGCAAAGGATTTCTACCACAAAAACACTGTGTAGCAAAATTTATCAGACAAATGTGATTTTTTTAAGTATATTCTGAAAAAGAAGTAAACAAACAGCCAGTTGGCACAGGTCTTCTTTATTTCTATTATTCAAGATCTCAACTACTAGTTATAACTAAAGAAGTCATTCCTATACTGTGGTTAAAACAAAGCAGGGTTCAGTTAAACCCCAATTATACATCAATGGGATGTAATTTAAAACATTCTGGATTTTGCCTCTGTAGAAAATATGTATTATATTCTATTTAAATTCATGTACATTACCCTCCACCCCCCAAAAAAAAGAAAGAAAAGAAAAATGCATAGAAGGACCAACTAGATTACTCCTGTCACAGAAGGCCTGGGTACTCAGATAAAGCAAAATCAGATCAGATAACAAGGCTTTAAAGCCACAGCAATTTCTATTCTGAAACCTCTGAAGATCTCATACATTTCTTTTTACCTTTCAAACGAGATGGAAAGTTTCTCTGGATATTTTTCTTTCTTTTAAAATAAACTGAAGTTGGGCAGCCTGGGTGGCTCAGCGGTTTAGCGCCACCTTCAGCCCAGGGCATAATCCTGGAGACCCAGGATAGAGTCCCACTCAGGTTCCCTGCATGGAACCTGCTTCTTCCTCTGCCTGTGTCTCTGCCTCTCTCTCTGTCTCTCTCATGAATAAATAAATAAAGCCTTAAAATAAAAACTTAAAAAAAATAAAATAAACTGAAGTGTTTAAGATGGGTTATAAAAAACATATGGGTTATACAGTCATAATAAACCAAGTACCACTGTTAAATTTTTAAAATATCATTAGTCTAGTAACTAATTTTGGATACCCTTAACATTCCATTAATGAATATGTATTAGTAACACGGGACAAACTCAGCCATAAATAAAATGAAAATAGTTAATGTTTGCAATAGGGTATGTTGGGTACCTTGGCTGGACAACAGTCTAGCTTTAGATTATCGTGTTTATGAGAGGAATTATCCTGACTCTCACTCAATCCACCTATCCACCGGCATTAGAATGTGACTAATTTTGAGGAATTGAACTGGACAGAAACCTTTTGCAGAAGTGAAAATTTAAATCCTCAGATTTGCAAAGATGCTCCTGACAATAAAAAAGGTTGACTTCCACTACCATGATCCCACCACCCATCCACCCAAAGATTTATATGCACAAAGACATAACTGAGAGGCAGACAGATTGGTGAAATGAGAAAGTAGTCGTGCAGCTAGAATGTCAGGTTGGTGACAGAAACCCCACTGCAGAAAAGGTTCACAGGGATGGTTCACATAAGGCAAAAAGGACTCCAGAAGAGCAACCGGTGTAAGGTAGAGAGGCCGAACTCTGTGGAGGGAGAGGAGGCTTAACTACAATTCTTACCATTAATGCAACAGCTGTGACATGAAGTTCCCTGGGTGCTAGAACCTGACCAAGAGGCAGACGATGAGCCCGGGGGTCCACACTACACTGGTCCCCTGGGGATCCCTCTGGGCGTCCACACTACACTGCTCCGTGGGGATCCCGCTGGGCGTCCACACTACATCAGCCCCCTGGGGATCGTGCTGGGGTGTCCACACTACATCAACCCCCTTGGGATCGCGCTGGGCGTCCACGCTACATCAGCCCCCTGGGGATCGCGCTGGGCGTCCACACTACATCAGCCCCCTGGGTTCGCGCTGGGCGTCCACACTACATCAGCCCCCTTGGGATCGTGCTGGGCGTCCACACTACATCAACCCCCTTGGGATCGCGCTGGGCGTCCACGCTACATCAGCCCCCTGGGGATCGCGCTGGGCATCCACACTACATCAGCCCCCTTGGGATCGTGCTGGGCGTCCACGCTACATCAGCCCCCTGGGGATCGCTCTGGGCGTCTACACTACATCAGCCCCCTGGGTTCGCGCTGGGCGTCCACACTACATCAGCCCTCTGGGGATCGCGCTGGGCGTCTACACTACATCAGCCCCCTTGGGATCGTGCTGGGCGTCCACGCTACATCAGCCCCCTGGGGATCGCGCTGGGCATCCACACTACATCAGCCCCCTTGGGATCGTGCTGGGCGTCCACGCTACATCAGCCCCCTGGGGATCGCGCTGGGCGTCCACACTACATCAGCCCTCTGGGGATCGCGCTGGGCGTCTACACTACATCAACCCCCTTGGGATCGCGCTGGGCGTCCACGCTACATCAGCCCCCTGGGGATCGCGCTGGGCATCCACACTACATCAGCCCCCTTGGGATCGTGCTGGGCGTCCACGCTACATCAGCCCCCTGGGGATCGCGCTGGGCGTCTACACTACATCAGCCCCCTGGGTTCGCGCTGGGCGTCCACACTACATCAGCCCCCTGGGGATCGCGCTGGGCGTCCACGCTACATCAGCCCCCTTGGGATCGTGCTGGGCGTCTACACTACATCAGCCCCCTGGGTTCGCGCTGGGCGTCCACGCTACATCAGCCCCCTTGGGATCGTGCTGGGCGTCTACACTACATCAGCCCCCTGGGTTCGCGCTGGGCGTCCACACTACATCAGCCCCCTGGGGATCGCGCTGGGCGTCCACACTACATCAGCCCCCTGGGGTTCGCGCTGGGGTGTCCACACTACATCAACCCCCTTGGGATCGCGCTGGGCGTCCACACTACATCAGCCCCCTTGGGATCGCGCTGGGCGTCCACACTACATCAGCCCCCTTGGGATCGCGCTGGGCGTCTACACTACATCAGCCCCCTGGGTTCGCGCTGGGCGTCCACACTACATCAGCCCTCTGGGGATCGCGCTGGGCGTCCACGCTACATCAGCCCCCTTGGGATCGTGCTGGGCGTCTACACTACATCAGCCCCCTGGGTTCGCGCTGGGCGTCCACACTACATCAGCCCCCTGGGGATCGCGCTGGGCGTCCACGCTACATCAGCCCCCTTGGGATCGTGCTGGGCATCTACACTACATCAGCCCCCTGGGGATCGCGCTGGGCGTCCACACTACATCAGCCCCCTGGGGTTCGCGCTGGGGTGTCCACACTACATCAACCCCCTTGGGATCGCGCTGGGCGTCCACACTACATCAGCCCCCTTGGGATCGCGCTGGGCGTCCACACTACATCAGCCCCCTTGGGATCGTGCTGGGCGTCTACACTACATCAGCCCCCTTGGGATCGCGCTGGGCGTCCACACTACATCAGCCCCCTTGGGCTCGTGCTGGGCGTCTACACTACATCAGCCCCCTGGGTTCGCGCTGGGCGTCCACACTACATCAGCCCCCTTGGGATCGTGCTGGGCGTCTACACTACATCAGCCCCCTGGGGATCGCGCTGGGCGTCCGCTAGCAAAGGCCGCAGATGAGCGAGCGCCCAGGGCGCTGGGGCTTGGAGCTCGGGGGTGACTTCCCACTCTGCTGCGAAGGCGCAGGCGCAGACCCAAACCGCAGGGGGGATCCGGGGCCCCCGGGGGGAGGTGGGGTGGGGTGGTACTCGCCGCCTGCCCCGGAGCCAGAACCGCACCCGAGCGCCGGCAGATTCCAGGCGTCCGGTAACAACGCCTTCGCCGCCCCGGGCTGCAGTCTCCTCCGTCCGCACTGCCCCAAAGGAGACCCTGGACGCGGCTCTCTTTGGACTCCGCCCCAAGCCTGTCCCGGGAGGTAGGCCTCCCTGGAGTCCCGGGGCCAGGACACGCCCTGAAGACACCCCCTAAGGGGGTCCCGTGGGTCCCGTGGGTCCCGTGGCCGCAGAGCTGGCTGCGGTGTTTCAGGGAGTCCTGCCCGTGGCCACAAACCTACTCCTGCTCCGCCCAGCTTACGCGGGACGCCAGCCTCAGACCCAAAAGGGATGCTGGAATGACCGCGGGGCTGCTCCCCAGCTCTGAGCACCGGGGCCCGGCGGAGCCGTCCTGCTCAATAACAAAAGCCCTCCCCAAGCAGCTCCGGCAAGCAGCTCAGGGGCTGCCCTGAACTTGGGCAGGATTTAGAGAGGACCCGCCTGGGCCTCTTCTTCTAATGACCTTGCCTGCCCCCTTTTCAGCCAGGAATCAGGCCTAGAATGTGGGCGCCCTCCTCATCTACTGCTTCGGTGACATTCAAGTCTTCCTTTAGCCAAGGATCCCTGGGAGACTGTTGGCTGTGGGCTTATAAAAATTGAAACAATGGAAATGGTAATAGCAATCCTGCCCTAGAACAAAACATTTGTGGAAATTTTAGGCTAAGGACTTGGGGACTGATAAAATGTAGGTATTAATTTTAACATGATCAATTTGCACTTACAGACTTAAATTTGAGGCATTAAAGTTCCAAACAAAATATATTAACAACTGTCACCAATTTAATTCATACTTAGCTAGCATCAATAATATTACTAATGTAAACAAAATGCAACAGAAGACACAGGATAACGTAGTGATTAGACACCAAAGCTTTGAAATCAGATGGTGTCCTGTAAGACTTTGCACAAGACAATCACTTTAACATTCAATACCATCTACTAAATGTGGATGATACAACCTACATCATAGAGTTGCCAGGAGGATTAAATAAAATGATCGCAATGCATTCATAAAGTGATTGGGATATATGTAGCCTACTATGATAGGTTGTCCCCATTTCCTTCTAAGGCTGGGAACTGTTTCCCAAAATCTCCTTTATGTGATCTGGGTTAGAGCTTCCTACTGTGAGGAATTCATAGGAGACTTGGAAAGAGCACAGAGAGATAGAAGAAATTCTCCAGAGTTAACTGCAGGCATATGTGAGAGCAGATGAGAAATTCACAGCAGTTTCCCAGCAAATTTGTGAAAACCACTGCAGAGAGCTCTGGGAGCTGTGCAAGGACACTGAGGACTGCGGCAGCTTTCAGGCACGCATTTGAGAGCCGCTTACTTCTGTGCTCCATCCAGGTGGAGACCTTAAGGATCAGCTCTTCCTGCCTTTGGTGACAGCCCCACAACCTTTAGCAGCATTTCCCTGGCCTCCATGTACCACCTTCTAATTCACCATCACATAAACTGGTTTGTTTTAAACCCTATATGATCCAGATACATAGAGTGGCTTCAGTTTTCCTGACTGAACCCACAATGATCCACCTGAAAGAAGTGTTAGCTAATATTTTCATGTTAGTATTACTTTTATATATTTACATCATAATATTTTATGTGTTGATTAGTACTACCATCATTACCATTTTTATCACGTTTTATAGGATACATTTTTGATGCTATACATGCATACTGCATTTTTTATTGGCTTTATTTTTCTGGTTCTAAACCAGAAGTAGATGTACTCTTAATATAGTTTATTATCAACTACAGTCTTTAACTTCATGAATATACTATATGTCGAGAGAATCTCCTGCATTAATATCTGTTTCCATGTTAATTATAATTTTGTTATTGGTACCAATTCAAATATATTAATTTTAAAAATGAATATAACATTTTTTAAATTTTTGAAAAATAATTTAAAGAACCATTAAGTACTGATTGCAAATTTATATTATACAACATGTAAGGACTAATGGAATTTAGGGCTATTATATCTAATAATAGACAACCGCATACTATATGTAACATTAGCACAATTAATGAGCTGGAGAATGAATACTAATTAAATAACAATGAGTGTCTCAAAATGCATTTTAATTTTAATGTCCACTAGATAAAAGCAAAACCATGAGTGAGAAGGTAGCTCATCGTAGAGTCATTATTAAAACTGGAAAAGGTAACCAGTCAACAGTAAAAATCATTTTAATAAAAGACCATTTCATTTAATGAAAGCTATGGGACTCCTTAGTTAAAAAAAACAATTAGAAAAGCACTTGTGTACACACAAACACCAAATTTTACATAACATTCCTCAGTGTTTATCCATCCACAGACTGATCCTCTAAGGTTTCAGACTCTAGGTAAAGGACTCTCGTTCTGGGCCCCATAGCATACAAACAGCATGACATTCTGCCCCCAAATTACTTAATTACTTCTTTGAGAGTAAGTTACTTTTTTATTTCATTACCCTAAGAGTACTTATTACTTTTGTTCCTCTTAACCTCAAGAGAAAGTTATCAAGAAACAAAAAGCCATTTCTAAAATCTTAGGACTCTATCATTATGTAGTCTTTTTGTTAAATCAATAAACATGCAAGACGTATTACATTCAATAATGGAGGTGGTGTCAATCAGATTCTTTTTACTCAATATCTATAATTAACTTAGATATTAACTGCATATGGCACATTATCATCTGCAGAATATTTTAGTTCAAAACTGTATAAAGACCTGATCACTGACTTAATTCTAAATCTGCATGTTTCAACTTTCTGTTTTTAATTACGTCTCTTAAAAATTTGCATTTGAAATCTCAACCTTCTGAGTGCCCACCCCACCCCCACCACCCAACTAATATGTTATAAATGGGCAGATAATGGACATTGGGTTATCAACAAATATATGAGAGAATGTCCACTTAAAATCAGTTGTTCCCGGAAACACTTTTTTCTGAAACAACTTTTATTTTATTTTTTTTATTTTATCTATTTTTAATTTAATTTAATTTAATTTAATTTTATTTTATTTTATTTTATTTTATTTTATTTTATTTTATTTTATTTTTTATGAGAGAGGAGCAGACAGGAGGATTGGGGGAACGTGAGAGAGAGAATCTCAAGCAGACTCCATGCTGAGCACAGAGCTTTACATTGGGCTTGGTCTCATGACCCTGAGATCATGACCTGAACCAAAACCAAAAGTCAAATGCTTAAATGACTGAGCCACTCCGGTACCCTGAAACCACATTATTTTAAATTAGTGTCACCATTCCCAGTTGGTCAAATTCTACTTGATTTCTACCCACAACAGAACCCATGCTTTCCTTTCTCTCCTTTCATTTTTCTGAATGGAAGCAGACCTAGGATTTTTTTTTTCCCTGCCTTTAAGCTCTGTTCTGAGTTTTGGCTTTGTCCAGAAATGGGTTCCAATGCAGCATCTAGATTTCTATACACAAATGAGAAAGGGACAGAGAATTGTTTGATGTTCTTCTGTCAAATCCTCTCTTCAAAGAACTCAAATTATCTGCTGGTAGCTCAACCTTCCTCCACCCTAGAACCATGCCCATGCCTGCCCTAACTAAACTCACTCCCATCATTCCCAAAACTGAGATTTCATTGGAACACTGATCTCAGAAGAAAAGGAAGAAATGTGAATAGCAATAATTGAAGTATCGGTTATTTATTGAATCCAATATGCACAAGCGTCAAGTATTTTATATAGATTTAATCATTCTCTGTAAATTAAAGGCTTGCATACAAGACGCACAACCAAACTAGTATGTGCTTGTTAAATCCTTGCTTATTTCTGGTTACCTGCCTCTCACCAACAACCCATCAATGCAAACCATCATAGTCACACACCCACCCACAACAAAATAGGCCTAGAAAATTTGCACTACTATCTGAAAAGGAGCTCATGGCCCTTTTCAAATATAATTTAATATAAAATTAAGTTTACAATACTCATGTACAATAAGAAAAGGCATCTAATTAGCCCTGTTGTATATTATAGAATTTAATCTAGATAATCTGGGGAAAGTAAAAATTAAGTTATTTTATAATGAAAATTAAGAATAATGAAATTATCACAATTAAAATTAGCCATTCCAAATCTAAAGCTAAGTCATAGACACTGAATCCTCTCTATTTTTAATAATATAAGCAAATAATAAGTAAATCTAGCCAGTAGAACTATCGAATGATGACAAGTGGTATAATATTTACCTAATGCTTACTAATCTTTCCTCTAATAAAGAAATGTCTTTTCTGTTTAAATTATTGAGTATTTAGTATCCACTCTGAGAAAATATTCATGTAATTAAATTTCCAGGCAAATATCAAGGTCACCATTGAAAAATATTAACATGCCCTATGAAAACACTTTCAGTTAGGGAATTATATTGTTCAACATAAAAGTCTATCAAAACAATTTATCTGGTGTTAGGAATTTCCAGGTTCTTCCTTGAAAATACCACTGTAGGAGTGAAATATACGTGATACTTGGAAGAAATAGTAAAGCATTTCAAAACTCAAAGAAATTAATTAAATCAACCCATGACGGAAGTAGCAGGTGTATGTAGAAATCACCCTAAGAAGAAGAATGTCTCTCAGTCGAGTACGAATTAATTTATTTTAGACTTTTATCATTTATAAAGAATATATAACTAAAATAAGGTGCTCAAGATGACAGAATAATGAGGAAATTTCATAATGCATGCCCAACCCTTCCTGTTAGAACTAGTGACTTAAGGAAAGGATGTATACATTTCTTCTCTATGGCAAGTATAGCTTCAAATTGGTGATGGATATACTGGATTATCATAGGTGAACACTGCGACATAATAAGTACTTATTCTGACTGCACATACCCTGAAAAGTCATAAAATCAAGTGACCACATACATGATCCTATTTCTAGAACCTATATTCTCTTTCATTATCTATTTGCCAATCTTATGCCATTGTTATAATATCTTAAGGATTATATCCATACAATAAATTCTGATAGCTTTAGGAAAAATTCTTCCTATCTTGTATCAATCACTTTTCTATTTACTTAGTCAAAACTGTTCATTTTTCTTCTTCTTGCATCAGCTCAAATTTAGTCTACTTTTTCCTCTGTCTGAAAGTCACACATACCTTTAATATTCTTTTTGTGCTTATCCAGAGATTATACATTAATACTGTCTTATGTAACATTAAATATTAATTGGTCCTTTTCCTTCATCTCAGACTTTACAAGGAACTTAGAATACTTTGATTGCACTTATCACCCCTGGTTAGTATACATTTATACATATCTATATATTTACTATTCTTTTTTTTTTTTTTAATTTATGATAGTCACAGAGAGAGAGACAGAGAGAGGCAGAGACATAGGCAGAGGGAGAAGCAGGCTCCATGCACCAGGAGCCCGACGTGGGACTCGACCCCGGGTTTCCAGGATCGCGCCCTGGGCCAAAGGCAGGCGCCAAACTGCTGTGCCACCCAGGGATCCCTATATTTACTATTCTTATTGTTCTATTTCTTCTTTCATCTCCAACCATCCATCTGGGATCATTCTCAGCAGTATAAGGAATACCTTTTATTTTAATAGTGACAAATTCTGTGTTTTGTTTTGTATATCAACCTTTTTTATAGACCTGAAGATATTTTCACTCTATCTCACTATGTACTGGGATTATTTTCTTTCCATTCCATTATTATTTTTGAGAATTCAGCCACATTTCTTTAAAGAAAAATCGGAATTTTCCTAACGATGTTTTTAATATTTTCTATTTTTTTATTTATGCGCAGTTTTCTAAGAAAGTTTATTTTGAAATAACTATTTTTCCAAACAGCTTTAATAGAATAGGTATGGTTTCTTCTTTAAATGTGTGATAGAATTCCTCTGGGAATCCATCTGGTCCTGGACTCTTGTGTTTTGGGAGGTTTTTGATGACTGATTCAATTTCCTCCCTGGTTATTGGCCAGTTTAGGTTTTCTATTTCTTCCTGTTCCAGTTTTGGTAGTTTGTGGTTTTCCAGAAATGCGTCCATTTCTTCTAGATTGCCTAATTTATTGGCGTATAGCTTCTCAGAATATGTTTTTAAAATCGTTTGTATTTCCTTGGTGTTGGTGGTGATCTCTCCTTTCTCATTCATGATTTTATTAATTTGAGTCTTTTCTCTCTTCTTTTCAATAAGGTTGGCTAATGGTTTATCTATCTTACTAATTCTTTCAAAGAACCAACTCCTGGTTTTGTTAATCTGTTCTACAAAGAGATGGAAAAATATTCCATGCTCAAGGATTTGAAGAATTAATTTTGTGAAAATGTTAATGCTATCCAGGGCAATTTACACATTTAATGCAATCCCTATCAAAATACCATGGACTTTCTTCACAGAGTTAAAACAAATCATCTTAAGATTTGTGTGGAATCAGAAAAGACCCCGAATAGCCAGGGGAATATTAAAAAAGAAAACCATAGCTCTCCTTTCCGCCGCCATCCTGGTTGCGTGTGGTTGACTGTGATCGCCATGTCTTCTCACAAGACTTTCAGAATTAAGCGATTCCTGGCCAAGAAATAAAAGCAGAATCGTCCTATTCCCCAGTGGATTCGGATGAAAACTGGTAATAAAATCAGGTACAACTCCAAGAGGAGGCACTGGAGAAGAACCAAGCTGGGTCTATGAGGAAGCATTGCACATCATGAAATAGCAAACATAATTGGCACACATATTTAAGCTGCATGGAGATCACATGTTCCTATCCTGTCAATATAGAAACATCCTTCCTACCGGGCCAATAGACATGTCTTATCAAGGGAATGATTTTCTCTGTTACTATGCCTCTATACCAGTAGGTTGGTTCAGTAATAAATGTGAGACCTTTCAGTTGAGCTGCTGTTGTGTCCTGATTTGTGAAGTACTGAATTCCCCCTCCTGACAGATCTCACATAGCACTGTCTGATAGAACTTTCTGCAGTGATAGAAATGACCCTTGAGAATGCAGTATTTAAAGTGTGGCTAGGGGACGCCTGTGTGCTTCTGTCTGCTAAGCGTCTGCCTTTGGCTCAGGTCTTGATGGGGAGTCAGCACGTCTCCCGCTCTCTGCTCCTCTCCCTGCTCATGTGCTTTCTCTCAAATAAAATCAAAAAAGAAAGAAAGAAAGAAAGAAGAAAGAAAGAAAGAAAGAAAGAAAGAAAGAAAGAAAGAAAAGAAAAGAAAGAAGAAAGAGAGAGAGAGAAAGAAAGAAAGAAAGAAAGAAAAGAAAGAAAGAAAAGAAAGAAAGAAAGAAAGAAAGAAAGAAAGAAAGAAAGAAAGAAAGAAAGAAAGAAAGAAAGAAAGAAAGAGAAAAAAGAAAACCATAGCTAGGGGCATCACAATGCCAGATTTCAGGTTGTACTACAAAGCTGTGGTCATCAAGATAGTATGGTACTGGCACAAAAACAGACACATAGATCAATGGAACAGAATAGAGAATCCAGAAGTGGACCTTCGACTTTATGGTCAACTAATATTTGATAAAGGAGGAAAGACTATCCACTGGAAAAAAAGACAGTCTCTTCAATAAATAGCTGGAAAAATTGGACATCCACATGCAGAAGAATGAAACTAGAACATTCTCTTACACCATACACAAAGATAAACTCAAAATGGATGAAAGATCTAAATGTGAGATAAGATTCCATCAAAATCCTAGAGGAGAACACAGGCAACACCCTTTTTTTTTTTTTTTTTTTGGCAACACCCTTTTTTAACTTGGCCAGAGTAACTTCTTGCAAGATACATCCATGAAGGCAAGAGAAACAAAAGCAAAAATGAACTATTGGGACTTCATCAAGATAAGCTTTTGCACAGCAAAAGAAACAGTCAAGAAAACTAAAAGACAACCTACAGAATGGGAGAAGATATTTGCAAATGACATATCAGATAAAGGGCTAGTTTCCAAGATCTATAAAGAACTTATTAAACTCAACACCAAAGAAACAAACAATCCAATCATGAAATGGGCAAAAGACATGAACAGAAATCTCACAGAGGAAGACATAGACATGGCCAACATGCACATGAGAAAATGCTCTGCATCACTTGCCATCAGGGAAATACAAATCAAAACCACAATGAGATACCACCTCACACCAGTGAGAATGCGGAAAATTAACAAGGCAGGAAACCACAAATGTTGGAGAGGATGTGGAGAAAGGGGAACCCTCTTGCACTGTTGGTGGGAATGTGAACTCGTGCAGCCACTCTGGAAAACTGTGTGGAGGTTCCTCAAAGAGTTAAAAATAGACCTGCCCTATGACCCAGCAATTGCACTGCTGGGGATTTACCCCAAAGATACAGATGCAGTGAAACACCAGGACACCTGCACCCCGATGTTTATAGCAGCAATGGCCACAATAGCCAAACTGTGGAAGGAGCCTCGGTGTCCATCGAAAGATGAATGGATAAAGAAGATGTGGTCTATGTATACAATGGAATATTACTCAGCTATTAGAAATGAAAAATACCCACCATTTGCTTCAACATGGATGGAACTGGAGGGTATTATGCTGAGTGAAGTAAGTCAGTCGGAGAAGGACAAACATTATATGGTCTCATTCATTTGGGGAATATAAAAAATAGTGAAAGGGAATAAAGGGGAAAGGAGAGAAAATGAGTGGGAAATATCAGAAAGGGAGACAGAATATGAGAGACTCCTAACTCTGGGAAACAAACAAGGGGTGGTAGAAAGGGAGGTGGGCGGGGAGTGGGGGTGACTGGGTGATGGGCACTGAGGGGGGCACTTGATGGGATGAGCACTGGGTGTTATGCTATATGTGGGCAAATTGAACTCCAATAAAAAAAATAAATAAATAAAAGAAATAACTATAAATTCACAGGAAGTTGCAAAGATATGTACAAAAAGTCTCATGGACACTTCACCCAGCTTGCTTCATGCAAAATTATATACTACAATATCAAAACTAGGAAATTGACATTGGTACAATCTGTAGAACTTATTTACATTCACCAGTTTACATGCAATGTGCATGTGCACACACACGCAACTCTGCAATCTTACCATGTGTGTAGATACTTAACTGCACCATTATCACAATACTCCCTCCTGCTATCACTTTCTAGTGATGCCCACCTACTCCCCTGATCCATGCCTGGCAACCACTATTCTATTCTCCATTTCTATTATCATGGTATTTAACAAGGTTATTATATATCAAGGATCATAAAATATATATCCTTTTGTTCTTTTTTTAAAAAAGATTTTATTTATTTATTCATGAGAGACAGAGAGAGAAAGAGAGAGGCAGAGACACAGGCAGAGGGAGAAGCAGGCTCCATGCAGGGGGCCCAACACGGGACTCGATCTCGTGTCTCCAGGATCACACCCCGGGCTGAAGGCGGTGCTAAACCGCTGAGCCATCTGGGCTGCCCAAATATATATCCTTTTGAAATTAACTTTTACACTCAGCATAATTTCCTTGAGAATCATTCAAGTTATGTTGATTAGCACAACAATAAACAAGAGCTTATTCTTTTTTATTGCTGAGTGTTATTCTATGATGTGGATGTACTATGATGTATTTAACCATTCATTAATAACTATCAATAAGTGGTGAAGGACATTTGGTCAGTTCCAGGTTTTTAGTATTATGAATGTTACTACGAACATGTATGCATAGCCTTTTGTATGAACATATGTTTTCATCTCTCCGGGATAAATTCCTAAGATTGCTACTGCTGGGTTGTAATACTAAGACCACTATAGGTTTGTTTTTTTTTTTAAGACCACTATAGTTTTAAAAGGAACTGCTAAGCCATTTTTAGAGTATTCAATTTTACCTTTACACCAGCATTAAATAAGTAATTTTAATTATTCTTATAGTTTATAGTGATATCCCATTGTTGTTTTAATTGCATAGTGGCTGTGCCAGTTTACTTCCCACCAGCAGTGTAAAAGGGCTTCCTTTTCTTCACATCTTACCAATACTTATTATCTCTCTTATGTTTTGACAATAGCCATTCTAGCAGGTGTGAGGTAATACCTTATTGTGGTTTTCATTTGCATTTCCCTGATGATTAGTAACACTGAACATCTTTTCACGTACCCTTTGTCCATCTGTACATCTGTTTGTTTTTGTTTTTGTTTTTTTTTTATAAAAATGTCTGTTCAGGTTACCTCTCCATTTTTAACCATAATACTTGTTTTTGCCATTGAGTTGAATCAGTTCCTTATATTTTGGATATTAACTATCAGTTATATGGTTTGCAAACATTTTTTTCCCAGTCTATAAGCTGCCTTTTCATTTTGTTATTTCTTTGGCCATGCAGAGCTTTTTTAAAGTATACCCAACTTTTTTTATTTTTGCTTCTATTGCTTATGCTTTGATTTTATACACAAAAATTGTTGCCAAGACTGATGTTAAGGAGTTTTTCCCTTATGTTTTCTTGTAGGATTGTACAACTTCAAACCTTAAAATGAAATCTTCAATCCATTTCAAGTTAAATTGTATAAGTGGTGGCGACAATGATACAATTTTATTCTTCTCCATGGGAATAACCAGTTTTTCCTATACTTCATTGAAAAGACTATCATTTCCCCCTGAGTGTTCTTCACTCCTTATCAAATATTACTTAACCATATACGCATGGGTTTATTTTTATGCACTCTATTCTATTCCATTGATTTACATGTCTGCTTTCATGCCAGTACCTGTTTTGATTTCTATAGCTTTATAGTATAATATGAAATCAGGAATTGTGAACCTACAGCTTCATTCTTCTTAGTCAAGATTGCTTTATCTATTGGGGATTTGTTATGGTTTTATACAAATTGGGGTTTTTTTCTACTTCTGTGAAAACTGACATTGGAATTTTTTTAAAAATATTTTTTAATTTATTTATTCATGATAGAGAGAGAGGGAGAGGGAGAGAGAGGCAGAGACACAGGCAGAGGGAGAAGCAGGCTCCATGCCGGGAGCCCGACGCAGGACTCGATCCCGGGACCCCAGGATCATACCCTGGGCCAAAGGCAGGCGCTGAACCGCTGAGCGACCCAGGGATCCCTGGAATTTTGATAGGAATTGACTGCATCAAATCTATTGAGGCTTTGAGCAGTGTAGACATTTTAACAATATTAATTCTTCTAATCCATGAACATAGGACATATTTCCATTTTCTGTCTTCTTAAATTTCTTTCATCAAAATCTTATAGTTTTCAGTGTAGAGATCTTTCACCTGCTTGGTTAAGTTATTCCTAATATATTTTACTTTTGATGCATTATAAAGAAGATTCTTTCCTTTATTTCTTTTTCAGATAGTTCATTGTTAGTGTTTAGGAATGCAACTGAGGGGCACCTGGGTGGCTCACTGGTTGAGCGCCTGCTTTTGGCTCGGGGTATGATACTGGGATCCTGGGATCGAGTCTCACATTGGGCTCCCCACAGGGAGCCTGCTTCTCCCTCTGCCTATGTCTTTGCCTCTCTCTGTGTGTCTCTTATGAATAAATCAATAAAATATTTTTTAAGGAATGCAACTGATTTTTGTATAAACTGATTTGTATCCCAGAACTTTAGTGAATTAGTTTATTGATTCCAACAGTTTTTTGGTGGAGTCTTTAGGATACATAACATCATGTCATCTTCAAATAGAGACAATTTTACTTCTTTCTTTCTTATTTGGATGACTTTTATTTCTTTTTCTTGACTAACTGTTCTAGCTAGGACTTTCGGTACTGTATTGAATAGGAGTGATAAGAGCATCCACCCTTGTCTTGTTTGTGATTTTAGAGGAAAAGCACTTAGCTTTTCACTATTAAGTATAATGTTAGCTTTGGACTTGTCATATATGGACTTTTTTTTATTGTATGTTCCTTCTACACCTAATGTGTTGAAAGTTTTTATCATGAAAGAGTGTTGAGTTTTGTCAAATGCTTTCTTTCCCTGCCTCTATTGAGAGGCTCAAGTGATTTTTTTCCTTCATTCTGTTAATACTGCATATCATGTTTATTGATCTGCATATGTTAAACAATCCTCACAACTCAGAGATAAATCCAACTTGATCATGGTTCATAATCTTTTCAATGTGCTGTTCAATTCTGTTTGCTAGGAACTTGTTGATAATTTTTGCATCTATACTGATCAAGGATATTGGCCTGTGGTTTTCTTTGTTTATAAAAAGTGTTCTGGGATCCCTGGGTGGCGCAGTGGTTTGGCGCCTGCCTTTGGCCCAGGGCGCGATCCTGGAGACCCGGGATCAAATCCCACATCGGGCTCCTGGTGCATGGAGCCTGCTTCTCCCTCTGCCTATGTCTCTGCCTCTCTCTCTCTCTCTGTGACTATCATAAATAAATAAAAAAAATTTAAAAAAATAAAAAATAAAAAAAAAAATAAAAAGTGTTCTCTCTCTCTCTCGCTCTTTTTTTTTTCTTTTTAAGATTCCATTCATCCTCTATGAGAGACACAGAGAGCCAGAGACGTAGGCAGAGGGGAAAAAGCAGGCCTCCAGTGGGGAGCCCAAAGCAGAACTCGATCCCAGAACCCTGGGATCACAACCTGAGCCAAAGGCTTAACCACTGAGCCACCCAAGTGTCCATAAAAAGTGTTCTTATCTGGATTGGTAAAAGGGTAATGCTGGTCTTGTAAAATGAGTTTGGGAGTGTTCTCTCCTCTTCAGTTTTTTGGAAGAGTTTGAGAAGAATTGCATTAATTCTTTAAATGTTCACTAAAAATCACCAGCATCTCTTTCATTTATAATTCTTTTGAGTCCTCTCTCTCTTTTCCCCTTGGATAGTCTTTTTTTTAAGATTTTATTTATTTATTCATGAGAGAAAGAGGGGGGGAGAGAGAGAGAGAGAGTGAGTGAGTGAGAGAGGGGCAGAGGGAGAAGCAGGCTCCATGCAGGGAGCCCAACGTGGGACTAGATCCTGGGATCCCAGGATCACGCCCTGGACTGAAGGCGGCGCTAAACTGCTGAGCCACCAGGGCTGCCCTCCTCTTGGATAGTCTAGCTAAAGGTTTGTCATCTGTGTTTATCTTTTCAAAAACCCAGCTCTTGACTCATTGTTTTTTTTTTCTATTGTCTTCCTAGTCTCTAATTTATCTCTGCTCTAATCTTTTTTATCTTCTCTGCTAACTTGGGGTTTAGTTTGTTTTTCCCCCCTAATTCTTGTAGTGTAAACTTAGGTTGTTTAAGATTTTTCTATTTTCTTAATGTAGCCATTTATCATCCCTTCACTTTCAGCCTATATGTGTTCTTAAAACTAAAGTGATTCTTTATTTTTTTTTAAGATTTTTTTTTTTCAATTCATAGAGACACGGGGGGGGGGGGGGGGGCAGAGACACAGGCAGAGGGAGAAGCAGGCACCACGCAGAGAGCCTGACGTGGGACTCAATCCAGGCTCTCCAGGATCACACCCTAGGCTCCAGGCAGCACTAAACCGCTGCGCCACCGGGGCTGCCCTAAAGTGATTCTTTGATAGGCAGCATATTGTTGGATCTTGTTTTTAATCCATTCAGTCTTTTAATTGGAATATTTATTCCATTTAAATTTGAAGTAATTATAGGTAGAGGTTAGGATTCATTATTACCATTTTGTTATCATTTTCTTTTTGTTGTTCCTTTAGTCCTTTTTTTCTTCTCTTGTTTTCCTTTGTAATTTATGTAGCAATATACTTTAACTCCTTTCTCTATAGATAAATATCTTATAGACATAACAGTCTACTTTAAGATATAACAAGCAACCTTCAATTGTGTTTAAAAAAAAAAAAAAACACCCTACAATTCAGGGAAAAAGTCTACATTTCTACTGAAGTAGAAATGTTCCCCCACATTTTATGTTATTGATGTCACACTTTACACCTTTTTATACTGTGCATCCATTTACAAATTATTATAGCTATAGTTATTTTTAATATTGTTTTTAACAATTATGCTCAAGTTAAAATTGATTTTCACACTACCATTATTATTTTAGGGCATTCTGGATTTGACTACATATTTACTTTTACCAATGGGTTTTATATTTTTATTTGTTTCATGTTGTTACTTAGCATCTTTTTACTTCAGCTTGAGGAGCTCCCTTTAGCATTTCTTGTAACATTGGTCTAATGGTAATGAACTCCCTTAGCTTTTGTCTAGAAATGTCTGTATCTCTCCATTTCTGAAGGATAGCTTTATCAGACATAGTACTCTACCTTGGCAGCCTGGTTTGTTTGTTTGTTTGTTTGTTTTCCCTTTAGCACTACAGATACATTGATCCCTTCTCTCTTGGCTTGCAAAATTTCTATAGAGACATTTGCTGATAGCCTTATGGGTGTTCACTTGTATGTGATGAGCCATTTATCTCTTGAGCTTTCAAAGTTCTCTTGTGTTTGATTTTTAACATTTTGATTATAATATGTCTCAAAGTAATCTGCTTTGGAATTTTCCTTAGGGTCCTTTGAGATTCCTGTACCCGAGTGGCCTGATCTTTCCCATGATTTGGAAAGTTTTCAGCTATTATTTCTTATAATAAGCTTTCCTCCCTTTTCTCCATGTGAATATTTATTCACTTTTTGGTGTCCTATAATTCACGTAGGCTTTCTTAACTCCTTTTCATTCTTTCTTCTTTTTGTTTTCAATTCTGTCACTGTATTTTTCATCTTCAGGATGTCTGTCTTATTCTTTTTTATGGCTCCTTTTTATTGAACTTCTCATATTGTTCATGCATTATTTTCCTGACTTTTTTTAGTTGTTTATGTGTGTTCTTTTACATTTTCATTGAGTTTCTTTAAGATAATTATTTTGAATTTTTAGGCAAATCATAGATCTCCATTTCACTGGGGTACGTTATTGGAGCTTTATTGGTTTTCTTTGGTTGTGTCCTATCTACCTAATTCTTCACAATCCATGTGGCCTTGCATTGGTATCTGTGTATCTGAAGGAGCAAACACCTCTTCCAGTCTGTAAAGACTGGTTTTGGCAGGTGAAAACCTTCTTCTATCAGTTCCCCGGACTGATAAGTTTACTTCCAGAATTTCAGGGTTACAGCTGGTTTAAAGCTGTCTCTGGGGCTGTAGTGTGGTCCACATCAGTGGACTTATTATCAGGAGCTGAGATAGACATGGATCTTGTCTGGTCCCTGGGTGAATGAGACTGCTTCCTGTATCTCCCTCATAGGATGGTGCTGTGGAAAAGGTCTGGATCAGGTTATTCAGTTGAATCTTCAGATAGTGGGCCTATTACCAGATGCATGGATAGCTGTGTCCTATCAGACCCATCGCAGTACTCTGGGTCACTGGAAGGGTCCCTATATAGAAGGATGACCCTAGATCATGACTGTAAGACACTAGAACCAAGCTCCAGGACTGCTTCAGGTCCCACAGCTAAGACTAAGGTGTTCATATCCAATTCTGAAGGCACAGATAGATATGTCTCCTGCTAGGTTCCATGACATGGTTAATTGCTCCCTGACCACAGTTGGAGCGACTAGAGTTGATAATAGGCCCATTTCAGGATCTTCTGAGCCACAGACATTAGTGACTCCTGCCTGATCCCTGTGCCAACTGGACATCTGGCAAATTATGGCTAGGAAGGGAGTGGAGCCAAATATAGGGCCCTTTCAGGATCTTGGAGGGCAAGACAAAAGTAGCTCTTGCTAGGTCCCTGTGCCAGAGGATTATTCACAGTGTGCAGGTGAAATGGACTGGAGCCCAGTTACAGAGCTCTTCTAAAATCTACAGTCTGACTCAGTTTAATAGGCTTATTTCCAGGAGCTCCTGGACCATTGCAGAGAGAAGCTGCAGCTGGCTTACGGGCCACTTCATCATCTATAGCCAAGACTGAAGTCTGTATGCCTATTACCCAATGCACAGGTAGGCATCACTCTTCCTAGGTTCCTTGGTGTATGGCACTGATGACAGGGTTAAGGCCAAATGGGGTTGTTGTGAATACCAGGAGGGTACCTAGCTATTTGTAGGTCTGTAACTGGGATCAGGATTGGTGAGTCAGCTGCCTGGATTTGAGCGTGCTTCACAAAATGGTTCTCCTTGGTTTTGGACCACATCAAAATTTCACAATCTCCTACCAGAATCACAAATCTCCTTAAAAGCCACTTTTGTCTGTGGATGAATGTCAAACTATTGCTGTTGAGAAGGGGATCTGAGTGGAGGATATCTTATTTATCTATTTTGCTAACACCACTCCTGTAGTTCTTAGATCATTTTTATGACAACTGCTTTAAAATCCTTGTCTCTTGACAAGGGAGCTAAAAATAGTCAATGGAAAAAAATAACAACTCTTTTCAATAAATGGTGCTAGGATAATTCAACATTCATATGAAAGCATAAAACTGAGCCCATAACTTATACCATTCCCAAAAATTAACTCAAAATGGATTAAAGACTTATATATGAGACCTGAGATGATAAAACTCCTAGAAAACAAAGGAGTAAAACTCCTTGACATGGGTCTTGGAAACAATAGTTTGGATGTGACACCTAAACCACACAAGTAACAAAATCAAAAATAAACAAATGGGAATACATCAAACAAAAGGCTTTCATACAGCAAAGAAAACCATTAACAAAGTAAAATGAAAACATAAAGAATGGGAAAAAATATTTGCAAACTGTATACCTGATAAGGGGTTAACATTCAAAATACAGAAAGAGCTCATACAACTCAATGGAAAAAAATCAACCAATCAGTTGAAAAATGGGCAAAGGACTTGAGTAAACATTTCTCTAAAGAAGATACACAAAAGGCAATAGGTACATCAAGAGATGCTCAACAACGCCAGCCATTAGGGAAATGCAAATTAAAACCACAGTGAGATATCATCACATGTCTGTTAGAATGGCCATCAACAAAAAGACAAGAGATAACAACTGCTGGTACAGATGTGGAGAAAAGCAAACCCTTGTGCACAGTTGGTGGGATATAAATTGGTACAGCTGCTATGGGAAACAGTATGGAGGACCTCAAAAAATTAAAAATGGAATTACCATTTGATCCAACAATTCCACTTTTGCATAAATATCCAAAGGATATGAAAACATTAGCTTGAAAAGATATCTGCAACCCCATGTTCATAGCACTATTATTTATAATAGCTAAGACAATGGAAACAACCTAAGTGTCCATCAATGGATGAATGGATAAACAAGTTGTGGTATGTATATATATATATATAGAATAGAGTAGCATTCAGTCATGAGAACATAGAAATCCTACCATCTGCAACAACATAAATGGGACTTGAAGACACTATACTAAGTGAAATAAGTCAGAGAAAGACAAATACTGTATTATCTCACTTATATGTGGAATCTTACAAAAGAAAAAGGAACTTACAGAAAAGGAGATCAGATTGTGATTAGTAGAGGTAGAGGGTGGGGGAAAGGGAAATTATTAAAAAGGCTGTCCAAAGGTACAAACTTCCAGTTAGAAGATAAATAAGTACTATGAATGTAATGTACAACATGATGATGTAATCATCATCATCTAATACTGCGTTATGATATATACAAAAGTTGTTAGGAGAATAAATCCTATGAGTTCTCATCACAAGGAGAATGTTTTTTTCCTTCTTTTTTAGATCTATATGAGAAAATGGATGTTAGCTCAATCTCTTGTGGTAACCATTTCACAACATCTATAAATCAAACCATCAAGCTGTATGCCTTAAATTATACAGTGGTGTATGTCGATTATTTCTCAATAAATCTCTCAAAAAAAAATCCTTGTCTGGTAGTTCCAACACCCAGTTCTTTTTGATATTAGCTTCAGTTGACTAGTCTTTCCTCGTTCAAATTGTGGTTTTCTTGGTACTAGGTTTGAAAGTGATTTTATATATAATTATATATATATGTCTCTAGGACATTCTGTTTAATATGTTAGGAAACTCTTTTGATCCTATTTACTGATATCTTATCATTTAACATGCAGTCACACTGTTTAGGTTAAGCATGTGAGTTCTGCCCTACTTTTGTGGACTTTTGTTTAAAAGATAGCTTAGTGTTTAGAGCCCTTGCAATGTTTATTTTAGTCTGCTTTGTTCTTCTAGGGCTGTGGAACTCCTGCTCAATCCCTGGTGTTGGAATCAATAGAAACTAAAAATTTGTTAGCTGATTGTTATCAATGGGTGATCACAGTCAGGGGTAGGCCAGAAGTCTCTTGCCCTTGTTCTTCTTGTGCCATTAGGTAGAAAGCAGGTGAATAGGACCGCGGGTAAATTGAACTGCCTGCTGGTGTGACAACTTGTAGAGCCAGGCCTGGGTCAGCTTTGCCACTGCCACTGTGGGAACATCAGACAATCCACTAGTTTTCTAATTGTGTCCAAGGGACTAGAATGGCCTAGTGCTTTGGTGATGCCACTGCTGGCAGATCAAACTGCACACAGGTGCCTCAGTTGTACAATGGCTTCTGTTGGGGTTTCGTGGTCAATCTTTTAGTAGCCTCTTAGAAAGGACCGATTCTCTCAGGGCAAAAGTAGCCCCAAACACATGGCTTACACCCTGAATTTTCATCTTCTCCTTGATCATGGCCCAGTCATCTTTCATTAATTTGTTAGGTTTTTTGAGGCTCTCATAAAGATGTTTTCTATATTTTGACCAATTATTCCAGGTATCCTTAGTTGAATGCTTGGTCCAAATTATCTAGTACATCATTACTAAACTCTTTCAGTATTATTTATAAAAATATGTTCAAGAACAACATATGTTCTTATTCCTTCCTCTCACATAAAAGTAATATATTTTACATATCTCACTCTTTCATTTAATAGCATATCTTTTAGATACTTTTCATATCAACACATGGAAAAAAGTCATCTGTGTAATATTCCACAGGATGTATAAAGTTTATTTAATCAGTATCTTATTGAGAGACACTGGGTTCCAAAGAGACTCAAAAGTAAGCTTAAAGTTTAATTTGAAAAAAAAGTATATGGGATCTCTCTGTACTATTAAAATTTTCTAAAAACTTATAAATGCTCTAAGAAATCAGGTACTTTTTTACTCTATTAATGAAATTATTTAAAAATAATAATCTATTGGGATACCTGATTGGCTCAGGTTATGATTTCAGGGTCCCTGCTCAGCAGGGAGTTGGCTTCTCCCTTTGTCCCTCCCTTCCCGTCTTCCTGCTGTCTCATAAATAAATAAATAAAATCTTTTTATTTTGGGGGGATTTTATTTATTTTTTTTTATGAGAGAAAGAGAGTGAGAGGCAGAGGCAGAAGCAGGCTCCCCATGAAACAAGAAGCTCAATGTGGGATTCCATCCCAGAACCCTGGGATCATGACCTCAGCTGAAGGCAGATGCTTAACCAACTGTGCCATTCAGGCACCCCAAATAAAATCTTTAAAAAATAATAATAGTCTATTAATTTTTAAAACTCTAATTAGAATTATTTTAATTAAAAGAATGGCAGTTGGGATCTCCAAAAGGATCTCAGAAATTAACATGTATACTAAGTCTTTTTATATGAACAGTCGTTTTAATAGCAGTTGCTAAAAACTATGAGCCATTTTTATCAAGAGTGGAACTGCTCCCATATGGTATCTAAATCTTTCCTCCATCCTTCCCTTCTCCCATGTCTTAAGATGTCAGCTCTGGGGAAAGCAATAATATAATACTTAAAGACCACAAAAGATGAAAGTATATAAATAACTTTTTAAAATTGATATTAACAAATAAACACAAGCAACAGTCATAACATTATTCTAAAATATTCACTCATTCATTTATTCAATAAATATTTACTGATCACTTGATATATGCCAGTCTCTTTTGGAGATATTTGGAATACAGAAGTGAACAAAACAGACAAAAATCTCTGTTCTCAGGGAGTTTACATTATAGTGAAAGGAAGAAGTAATGAATAAAATAAATATACAAATTATATAACATATTGCTAGGTGGTGATTACTGTGGTCAGAAATAAAGATGAGAAAAGGGTCAGATGTGCCATAAATGAGAATGGTTCAACAATTATACACAGAAAATGTCATAAATGAACTCATTTTTAACCAGCCAGGGGAGTTGTTTAAAAATTATTTGTAATCTTAACATCTTCCTAATAAGAACCCAAAGTTTAAAATACCACCCTCCAATCATACAGCCTGGTTAAGAATGAAAAAACAATTCATCTGCAAGGCACACAGTCCAGGAGTTTAAGATATGCTTTCTTTTCATGCTCACCACAATAATTCACGAAGCAAGTATTCTTTTGCTCCTGTTAGAATTAGGAAATTGAGACAGAATTTTTAACTGACTTTCCTAAGGGTTATCAATTAATTGCTAAGTCCACACCATAAGAAGCCTTTTGAACATAATCCAGACTTCATATGTATATAACAGCACAAATAGAGAAGCCATTTTGAGCAGAGTTGGCAGCTGTAGATACCATTTGCTGTAGCATATGCTAAGGAACAACTCTCCTTAATATTACTGCTAAGAGGATAGATGAAACCATATATTTGAAGATCCCTCTGTGTAAAGTATAAAGTAGATAGATGGAGAATTTTCTGTGGTTAACATTTTTAAATGTATGGTTCTAGTAGCCATAAATCTGATCTGTGAGGTTTTTGTTTTAAATTCCACATGTAAGTTCATATAGTATTTATGGAAGTATTGACCATACAGTATAGAAAGTATTATCTTTCTCTATCTGACTTATTTCATGTAGCATGATTACCAGAGGCCTGGGGTGGAGGAATTGGGTAAAAGTGGTCAAATGTTACAAATTTCCAGTTAGAAGACAACTAAGTCCTAGGGATATAATGTACAACATGATGACTATAGTTAACATTGCTGTAGAGTACATTTGAAACTTACTAAAAGAATAGATCCTAAAAGTCTCATTACCAAGAAAAACGAATTTCTGTAATTATGTGAGGTAAGGTAGTTAAGAGAATTTATTGTGTTAATCACTTCACAATATACATAAGTCAGGTCATTATGCTATATCCCTTAAACTTATACAGTGCTGTATGTCATTTACATCTCAATAAAACTGAAAAAAAATAATATTGCCCCCTAAAATGCATGGCTCAGTCAAACCTCTAGCTTGGAGGAAAATGCAGATTTATTGGCTTACAAATTCCAGAATGAATTGAATAACCAATCCACAGGAAGTAGAATGATAGATGCTGGCTTTCAGGAACAACTGGAGGCAAGCTCTTGAAGCTCATCATATGTCTCTCTCCATTTACTTTCTTTTTCTTTGCATTTGGCTTTCTCCACATGTTGGAAATCAATTATTGCAGCATCTGAACCAACTGTCCTCTAGGCCATACATAGCCAACTTAACTTAGCTCCTTTATCTCAGGTCAACAGATATAAATGAACTTTGACTCTCTGGATTACAAATATAAAAATTCCCAGAGAAGAGATGGAGTGGACATATTGATTAGGTTTTCATGAAGAACATCACAGCCTTTCTAATAGCCATATGGATGGTGGAAATGGCAGTTCATTAGAAGAAGAGGAAATGGTGGGAAAGTGTTATTATAGATGCCTACTAAATATAGCTTCAAAGAAGTGACTATCATAATAAGAACCACATAGAATTTAAAAAAAAAAAAAAAACAACAGCTCTGATCAGCCCCAAGCACAGTTGGTTAGGCATAAGAAGTATTTGAATAACATTATGAACACAATTGTAGACAACACTCATCCCACTGCATTAAATCCTATGTCTACCAGTACAGCTATCTGCAGAATTCAGAAACATGTCTTAGACATCTTTGTTTCCCAAGATCAAAGAGTAGTTTTTGGCACATCTGCTACAAGAAAGAATGAGTAAATGAATAAATTATGTCAATAGCTTTATCAAAAATCTTCTGTAGCTGCGTATTACCTGCAAAAAAAACCCCATACATACTTCCTATTATGGCGTTCATAAATATATAAAAACTGTTCCCAACCTGCAGTTTCATCTTCTATAATAATACGCTCTAGACTCTACAGATAGCAAAGGTTCCCTCGATACATCTTTCACTTTCATATCACATATTTATAGTAATCTCTGGTCTCCAAATAAATTAGTCTAATTTGTCCTAGGGCTTAGGGAGCTTAAATTCTTTGGGAAAGTAAGATAATAAACACTCATATAAATAAAATAAATATAAATTCTGGAAAGCTCTATGAAACAAAAGGCAGAATAATACATTAGAGAAAAATGGAAGTGAGATATATTAATTACATAGGGTGGTAAAGAAAACTTCTCTAAGGAGGTGATATTTGATCTGAGACTTGAAGGTAAAACTAGAACCAGACATTCCAGGCAAAGAGAAAGTAAATGCAAAGTCTCCTGGGTATTAATGAGCTTGATACATCCTGAAGAGCTGAAACAATGCCAACAGACACTGAAGAGTGAGTGATATGAAGAGGTAGGCAGATGCCAGACCTTGCAGAGTCTTGTCACTAAAGCATAGAGTCTACTTTAAATGGAGTGAAAGCCAATGAATGCTGTTAAGGAAGGACAGATTTACCTCTACCCTTCTAAAAGGTGATCTCTGGCCACTAGGTCAAGAGGGGAATCCAGAAAAACTGTTCAGAGACTACTAGACGACTTGCTGTGGTAGCATCAGTGAGGGTCCCAAGCAGTGGCCTGATTTTAGACAAATTTCAAATGTAGAGCTGATCTGGGGTGGATGGGTCAAAGCAGCCTGAGGAATGAATCTTCTAGGTGCTGAGCTTAAATGACTGACCTGTGGTCAGTGCCACTCATTATGATACAGAATAGTAAGCAAGGATTGGTTTAGGGGCAGAGAACCAAGAGCTCCAATTTGATAAAAGGAGCTGTGAAGTAGTCAAATGAGATAGATAGTGCTCATAGTAATTTTTAAGTTAATATTTTAATGCTTCCTTTAGAATATCAATGATGCTATTTATTTGTTCAGCAGATATTTAATAAGCACCTACTGTAAACCAGCATTGTGTGTTGCAGATTGTCAGTGAACAAAAGAGAAGGATACCCCTGCTCTATAGCTGGTAGTGTTCGTCTGTCGATTTTCTCTTCAGATCAGTGTGCTTCAATTATCCCAGGAAAGTAGGAAACAAGGTCTAAAGCAGAAAAAGAGCATGGGAAATGAGGACTAGAAGTTTTGGGGAGAGGAAAACATCTAAAATGGTGAGTAGGAGTGTATGAGAGTAATTAGACTATGAATGTGATCACTGCCACTTGATGTTTGTGGTCACAAATTTAAAGCAAGACAAGTTAGTGTCACTGCATGTTTCCCTCCCAGCCATGTTCAGCTACACAGGTATAGACATGAAAGAAGTAAATGTTTCTATTTAGGCAGGGTTATGGTTTTGCCAATTGAATGGGATGGACTGAGAGAGATATAAAGCACTTGAGGGTACATGCAAGGGAGTAATTATGACTAGCTACGGACCCCAGAATCTAAGCTGGGTGGGAGACAGAGTCAAGACATCAAGGAAGTAAGGGAAAATGAAATCATGGTAGGATCTATGCACTGGATGTCCAGATAGGGTCAAAGAAATATTGGCGTCAGAATACTAGAGGCAGTGAAAGACAGAAGGAGACAGTCAGAGAGAAGGATGCTTGAAAGTGAGACTACAGAGTCTGCAGTTACTGGTAATAGCAATAAGCGTGGTAGAAGATGGAAATCAGGTAAAAATCATTGGTTAAAAGTTGACTAAAGACACTAGGATGAGGGAAAGATCATTTACACATGTCTGAAAATTGTCAAGAATGAATACATGTGTAGCATTAGAAAGAGTGGTAATGATTAGGAGTTAAGACTATTGAGGAATATGTGTGACTACCCAAGGGTCTGTAGATAAAAGTAACATTGGTGGTGGGCAATATAATCTGATAACATGGAGTTGAAAGACAGGACTATATATAAAATTTCTCTTAAATCCAGCAAGTCTAAAATGGCTAAGTAGTAATCTTTCTTTTTTATTAAAATACTTTCTTAGCTATACTACTACTATTAAAATCCAAAATTATAAAACATATTTGAATTTATGATTCGTTTTAGAAGAAATATAATACCTATTATGCATAACGCCAAGTCACAATGTAGAAAAAGTTAATTGACAAGGCATTTAGTGCGAAATACTATATCTACATTAAAGCAAAAGTCATGGCATTAGGCACAGACATTCTTATATAAATTAATTTAGCAGCATGCTGACAATCATATATTCCCTATGGTTTATGAAAAGTAAAAGAGCATATTCATGTCATCAGTAATTGCTGGTAACACATTTCTAATTTGCAGGCACCTAATATTCCCATTCATAAGGTATGTGTTAAACTGTTTATATTGCTCTATATAAGATTTTGTTGAGTTATATATGTTTTGATAAAAACAGACATCATGTGCTTTAGACTAAAATTCCTTAATGAACAATAAACAGCAATCAGTTTCAACAAACATTCGGAGTCCAACTGAGCTTACTGC
Organism: Canis lupus baileyi; assembly: GCF_048164855.1. Taxonomy (NCBI): domain Eukaryota; kingdom Metazoa; phylum Chordata; class Mammalia; order Carnivora; family Canidae; genus Canis; species Canis lupus. Next base: position 24,074,723 of record NC_132865.1, read on the forward strand.
AGCTGGTAAACCACAAGGTGATTTAGAAAGATTCACAATCATTCAGTAAAATCCATTTTCTGCTAAGGCAATGAATAATCTTGACAGCTGTTTTCAAGACTGTTTTACATATGAAATATGCTGTGTACATTTACATACTTTTATCTGACCAAAAATATTCTCCTTCAACACCAAATCCAGACCACAGGTATTATTTGGAAGCCATGTGGTTTTGTGACATTTGTGCGACAAGTTAAAACACGTCAGCTTCTCATGTAATACAGTAGAATGCTCTTATACATTTTGACATTGACTAGCCCTTCCCTCATGCGCCAAAGTCCTATTAAAATAAAAGATACGGGATCCCTGGGTGGCACAGCGGTTTGGCGCCTGCCTTTGGCCCGGGGCGTGATCCTGGAGACCCAGGATCGAATCCCACATCGGGCTCCCGGTGCATGGAGCCTGCTTCTCCTTCTGCCTGTGTCCCTCCATCTCTCTCTCTCTCTCTGTGTGACTATCATAAATAAATAAAAATTTTAAAAAAAATTAAAAAAATAAAATAAATAAAATAAAAGATACTATTTAAATAATGAAAACACATTCACAGGAGAAAGCAAAAAAAGGGTGCCATCAATGGACTAGAAAGTTTGAGAAACTCTGGAAGCATGAAGAATGATGCAGGTGGGGTAACATCAGAGCAGGAGAGACACTATAGCTGAAGACATGGGAATTAAGTTCTTTTCTTTCCAAGAAAGCTAGAGAGAACATCTAAGATAAAGCACAAAACCAGGGCAGCCCAGGTGGCTCAGCAGTTTAGCACCGCCTTCAGTCCAGGGCCTGATCCTGAGGACCCGGGATCAAATCCTGCATCAGGCTCCCTGCGTGGAGCCTGCTTCTCCCTCTGCCTGTGCCTGTGCCTGTGCCTCTCTCTCTCTCTCTCTCATGAATAAATAAATAAAATCTTAAAAAAAAATAAAGCACAAAACCAGAGTGCAAGGGAAAGCCTTTGATGTGATTCATAAAAGAATGGCATTCCCGAGCAATTACGCTAGTTGGGGTCCCATCTCCCTCTCCCAAGCAGTGCTGCTGACAGTTGGGGTTTTACCCACACAGTGAGGTCAGGGAACTCTTTTCCTGTGCCACCTGCCCAAGACAGTCTCCAGGAATGGTTTTAAACTCCAAGAAGTAGCAGAGTAGAACTTGAGATAACACTGGACTCTACATCTCCTGAAAAGTGAGGACAGATGTCTGTGAGTGAGCTTACAGGAAAGCATTTTACCCCCAGAACAAGGCCCTCATTTGGGCAGTTGGGTGTTCCACCGATGCATTGTAAGAGGATGCCTGCTTAGTAAGCCGTCAAATAATTCACCCAGCCTTCCCAGTCAAGGAAGAGGTCAGATAGGGGAATGTAGTCAAATACAGAGAAAACGATCTATAATAAGCAATCTCATTTTCATTCATATATATGAATCAACAACCAGAAATCACCAGAAATTTTAGGAAAAATTGTACAAGTGTATAAACAAAGAACACAACTGAGCCAAAAAGAAATAGAGCTATTTCAGGAAATTTAGCTGGAAAGAATGTGGCATTTAGAAAATAGGAACTCATTGCCATGAAAAGTAAAAAATCTGAGAAAAATACAGAGTCCATGGGGATTAAAATATTATGGCTCAAATCAAAACATAATTGGAAGGACTCAATAAATTAAAGTCAATGTTAGTGACCTAAAAAAAGAGATTAATAAGTCTAACAATGAATTAAATAAAAATAAAAAAAGAATGGAGGAATATAAATGAAGAGGCATGGAAGTGAGATATGGAAGTCCCAACAGCCTTTTAAGAAGCTGAATTTCAGAAGGATACAGTGGTAATGCAAATAAGAAAGTAAATAAAAATATATAATTAAATTTCCCTAAGCTGAAGAGATACCCAAAGCATCAGACTGAAAGAGCCCAGAATTAATGAAAAAACCCACAGCTAAAAATATCCTGATGAAATGTTATGAGCTCATAGATAAAAATAAAATAAAAGATGTCAGTGGGGGAAAATGCTGCCTATAAAGAAAATCTGACTATTAGAAACTTCCCATCAGTAGAATTCAAGGTTACAAAACAAAAGGGCAGTACCTTTCAGATCCTTGACTGGGGTGAGAGGGGAAATGAATGTGTTATGATCAACTGTGTGGAGAAAAATAAGGATATTTTCAGACATGAAATTCAGAGTTTATCTCCCTCACACCTTACATGAGAAAAAAATTATGAGAAGAGATAGTCTATAAAGATAAAAAGAAAAAATATAGTATGAATATAAAAATCAGAGCCAGCCAGGTATATAGAAATGTGATAAAACATTAGAAAAGAAAATGTTTAATATAAAAGGAAATGTTTATAGAATTTGATCCTTAGTAAAAGTCTTTGAGTGATAATATTTTAATAAGACGTGACTACTTTTCATATTTTAGGGGCATAGTCACTCTATAAGGCTCTGCAGCCACAGGCAGAGGCAGCACTTCCACATCTCATAACTCAGCCTCCACAACACCCTTCTCCCAGGGCAGCCCTGGCCTCCTCCTCCTCCAGGCTGGCCTTCCTCACCCTGAGCCACCCACACCATAGTTCCATCAAAATATATGGAAATATATTTCCATCAAAAGGAAGATTATCACAGGCCCTGTGTTCCAGTGCACCCAACAAAGCAAGTCATGACATACCATGACCACTGGGATCTCCGGGAAGAACAGTGTTGCCCAAGAAACTCCTGGTCCAGTGTAAGCAGATGATCTTCCTTCACCCATAAGGCTCTCAGGAAGACCCACTATGCCTCACATTTCTCCCAAGGCATCAGCAGAAACACACATCTCTGTTTACCACCCAGAATATCACACCCGTAGTCTTCTGTATAGTAACAAATTTAATTTATCCTCCACTCCTTTCTATGGTTCTGGATCCTTCCACTGTTCTATGGTAATATGCTCCAAGAAGGACGGAAACCACATTTAAATTTACTAAGACAAACGCTACCAAAAGTCCAGCAGATTGAATCATCATGTTATCCACACTCCATCTCCCAGTATTTCCTCTGTTTCCACGAGGCTCTTAGCCCCAGGTCTGGATCCCCTGGACCTACTTGCTTCACATTTCAGGGCCACACTCCCTCCTCCCTCTTATACTCAACACCCTACCCTGTAAGTTAAAATAATTTCTGTAAATAATCTTCTCTGCCTTTCCTACCCTCCCTGGATGGACTTTAGATGACATATGAACTGTAACCTATCACACAACGTATCATCCATCTGTGTCCTCTGTCAGTCTAAGTTCAATCCACCACCAAGTTTTTGTGATGAGTCTGTGAGAACCATCCTAATAAGCAATGACTCAGACTGGCCCACACATCTGAATTTACAATATATTAGGGAAGATCGGGTTAGTAACAGACTTACAATCTTTTATTTTAGGATCTGGGTGAACCCAGTGATCCTAGGGTAAACCAAATTCTTAGGTCTTAAGTAACCCCAAGCTCTCTTTTCTGTGAGATCCAATATAGGATCCTTATGTCAAAATAAGTGATAGCTAAGCTAACAATGATGCCAGACTCTGATGGACAAATGATCATCAAATCACCTCAAAAACCTAAATAATCAAAGGACAAACTGACTCACTCACTTATTGTAACTCTGAGACTTCCAAAAGATAGAGGAAGAAATCACAGAAACCTAAGCAGAAGAGTGGCCAGTGGTGAGAATGAGCAAGTCTCCAGGAGGTGGAACATGATGAGCTGATGAGCACAGGAGTTACAGCTGGTCTTCAGGCACTCCAACCTCCCAGTGGCCTCCCCCATGGGCACACATGTACATGGTGGAAGAGATGCATCTTCCATGTTCTACTACTGCAACAATAGCATCGCAAAGCTCTTTACTGATGTTTGTTGCAGGTGGAATTAAGGTCTTCAAGAAGTTAGTTTGGCCCATGGAAGCACTGAACTGCATGGATTTGAAACTCCTTTTATAGTAGGAAACTTCATCAACGGGTTCTCCATGACTGTAGAGAGTAGAAAAAGAAAATATGGGACCTCTTGTTCAAAATTGATTAAGAATTTCAAGACAACAATAAAGCATTAAACCAAGAGTGGAGACCTCTGAGCCTGGGGGCCTGTGTGATGGCCCAGGTCGCACACCCACAAAGCCAGCCCTGTCTAAAGGAAAGTTAAGAGTTGCTGAGTCAGATACTGCTGTGCTGTAAACTGCTTTTTCAGTAAATTTCCCCAATGCTAAAACTGCATATTTAGCAAAACAATTCAAATATAGAATGACTATCTCAAGAGTGCTTGAAACTTTCTCAAACTGCTTTGAAATCATTTCTTTCTTAGGGATGTTGGATTATGTAAGTGAATTCTTCTGTGCCAAAATAATAATTCTATTTTGTGATAATACTACTAGATTTTCAAAATATTTAAGTGTGCTGTGTTTTGTTCCTGATGATTGTTTGGTTACATATTTCTTTCAGGCTTATGTTCATCAACCTGTGACTACACATTTAGTATAAATAGGATAGTCTTCACAAATATTAATTACTGGTTCAACTGCAAGGGAATTTTAATTAGCTTTGTTTAAGCATAACTTTTAGGCTCTTAAATTAATTAAGGGACCCTACAGACTTCTAATAGTTAAAGTGGCTACAGAAAAATCATAGGCTATATTTTCATATCTTTGTGTTTCTAAAATCTGTGTTTCAGGTTTATAAATTTGTGGTACATATGTCACAAATAATAGAAAAAAACAGACTAAAAGAAACCAGTAAAAAAAAAAAAACATAGAAAGATAGTTCACAGGACAAAAGAAATGGCTCTTAAACAGTGCAGCACAATTGTAGCAAGGCATTTCAAAAGTAAAAATGTGCTTCCCAATCTAGCCAATTCAAAAAGGACAAATAAACAAGGACATTTCTTTAAAGCACTATTTAAAATAACAAAGACTGTCAACAACTAAAAGTCTATAAGATTTTGGCTAAAGAAATTACTATACACCCCATTTTAGAATATTTACAATTATTATGCAGAATAAAGCAGTTTACAGACACACATACAATCTTCCTCCAAGTCAAATTGCTAAATGAAAACAACAAACAAGGAGTTAGCTCATGATTATTAGGATCCTGATCTAGTAAAATGGAAGCTGGGAGCCTAATTAATATAGCATTTAGGAAAATTAGGAGACTGAAAGGAGAATGGGGAAATATTTTGGGAGCTAGGAGAAAGGAGGCTGCTTCAATGTAAAAGAATGAAGAAAGGGTACAGGTGAGAGGCAGATGAGGGAACTGAAGAACACAGAGTAAGTCCACTTGTCTACGCTGACAAACCCACTAAGAGTGATGCTGTATAGTGTATGAGATGGAATTAGTCATTTATTTATTATTACAATTATTAAGTATTAACTAATCATTAAAATTTTTGTAAATATTACACAAATAGAAACATGCTGATAAATTCAGTAGATAGATATTGAGCTTTTTTTTTTTATTTTAGTCACATGCCAAACTCTGTGTTAAGGCCTTAGAGATATTACAATGAATAAGCCATTTCTCTGTTTGGTGGCAGAGATAATGGAGGCAAGAGTAGAGACAAAATTATGTCCCCAAAGTTGCCATTTAGTATAAATGTTGATTAAATTTCTCTAAGTACTGCTCCATTAGGAGGAGATATAGAAGAAAGTGTATGGTTTTATTACATGTAAATTTCTATTAAAAGTAGCCGGCACACTTCTATTTCCCTGCCTTCAGGATCTGTAGGTTTCCTTATGTCTGAATACCCCAAACAAAATATGGATATTAGCTATCTACCTCACTACATCAAATTCTAGCACAGACACTGAATTAAGCTGATGGGTTTCCCACTTGGCTCTCCTAATAGCCCTCTCCTGTATCCCTTGCCTGCCATTATACAGTTGTTTTAATAACATAGTTCTAGTATAATAGTTGTCTACATATCTCTCCCCTAATAGACTATAAACTTCTAAACCACAAAGATCTGGGGCTCTTATATGGATGTCTGGGTGGCTCAGTTCGTTAAGTGACTCTTGATCTCAGCTCAGATCTTGATCTTAGAGTCATGACCTCAAGCCCTGGATCCATTGGGCTTCTCCTTGGGCTTCATGATGGGCTTCAAAAGACCTACACTCATATATATTTCTAAATTTCTCACAGTACATATCAACAATCTGTACTGATTAGAACTTTAATTTTTGTTATTTGACATGGTGAGGCAAACATAAGAAATATAAAACACAATACATTCAAGGAGTTCACCACTAGTACTTGACCAGTGATACTAAGTAGGAACAGGAGGTCCCATTCCAGATATTCAGAATTTTGAATTATTGGTTGGAACATGTGTATATGTGCATGTGCGTGTGCGTGTGTGTGTGTGTCTGGATTCAGAGATGGCTGAAACCAAACAGTATATTTTGCTATCTTTCCCCAGTGACATTATATTTCCAGGGAAAACCCCATACTTTTCCCTTTGTTTGTGTCTTTCAGAGTATGATGACATTAATCTTTGGGCACACAAAAACTGTTCACTAGGTATCTACATGCTGATAGTTCTAAAAAACCTCTTTGTAAGAAAACGAAAGCAAAACAAAATAAAAACAACAACAATAATAAAAATCAACCGTTTGTAACTTTTCCACATTTTTGCCATTGAGGAACATTCTGTTATTTGACATGATATGAAGGAATTTTAACTATTGCTGGCTTTCTTGCTAAATTTTCCCTAAAGGTGCTAAAATAAGTTGTTTCAAGTCCTACTCTAGGAAACTAGAATTTATGCTACAAAATTTAACAGAAGCTTCACATCACTAATCCTCTACATAATATGATTCATTCAATTATAGGGATTCCTAATGAATTTTCAAAGAAGCTGATTCCCCAACAGTTAACATTTACTGTAATATATGTAATATATAGCCTTTCTCTCAAAATGATATAATTCAAGAAATGAAATCTTGAACACAAAATTAAATGAAAGATATAATAACTAGTAATGGCCACTAGATGGCAACAGCAGAAATGTCATCATTTTTAGTACTATATGCTGCATTGAGATAACTGCCTTCACTTAAAATGAGAAATTATGTGCTTACAGTAGAGCCTGAGTCCAAAACAAGATGGAATTCATCATTAAAGCTGTAGTAAATATCATGTTTAGAAACAAAATTACTTTGCTTAACATTTGGCACTTAAAAATGAGTCAATAATTGCCAGAGATGTGTGTTTCTTCCTTCAGAAATAGCATGTCTACCCACTTAATTTCACTACCTATCCCATTATTCTTGAATACACCTTCACCCTCACTCCCATAGGTAATCAAATACTAAGTCTGTCAAATCTCCACACTTCTCTATTTCATCACATCATATAAACAACATTTCTTGTAATATATGGGATGGGACTGAGATTAGCCCTCATAGATAGACTTTAGCCTGACCAACCACCACTAATACCCGAGTTCAACTCATGTTACTCACAAGAGGCTATTCAGTTGTAAAAAATTGACTGCATACATGGATATACATCCACCCCAGTCTTCAGCATTTTCTTCTTTCACCAGCCCCAAATAATTAGTTTAAAGCATGAGTGAGAATTACAGCACGGTTTTACAAATGAAATGAAATTTTGGCTAATGGATTAAACAAAATTAAGAAAGTAATGTGTTTCTATAACATATTCCTTTACAAAACATTTCCAAGGTCAACATTCAATCTCTTGGCTTTTTCCAAAGCTTAGTCTTTATTCCCTGAAGCCAAGAACATGATGTTATCACTTTTCAAAATCATAATAACCTATAAAAGAAAATAGGATGCAGTCCCTAACACAGGCATATTCTTCAAACCAAGAATAGAGGATGAACTAGGATCAATTTCCTTTAAAGTGGAATCTGAGAAGCTATCAGTTTTTATATATTTAATTGGAATATTCTTGTATTAAGTAAAGCATAATTGGGGATAAAAAAGTATTTGATAAAGCTATTTTGTAATGAAATTTTATCTGTAATATCTTCAAAAACTTTACAAAGGAAAAAAGTAGTTTTGGGCAAAACATTCTTTTATATTTGGGAAAATATACAAAAGTTACAAAGACTAATCCACCATTCTTTTTTTTCTTGTTTTTTTTTTTTTAAGATTTTATTTATTTGAAAAAGAGAAGAGAGTATGAGCAGGAGGAGGTGCAAGGGAAGAGGGGCAAAAGAAGAGTGAGAGCAAACTCCCCACTCAGCAGGGAACTAGATGCAGGACTCAACCTCAGGACTCCAGAATCACGACCTGAGGGAAAGGCAGACCCTCAATTAACAGAGCCACCAGTCACCCCTGCTCCAAACATTCTTGTACTCAAACTCAAAATTAACCCACGTTATTCTTGTTTCCAGGTTTGTATGGTTTTTTTTTTTTTTACTTAAAAAATAGTACATTGTGAAGAAAAAACAAAATCCTCTATGCATCCAAGTAAATGTGAGAAAATATATTTTAGAGGTGGCCTTGTATATCTGAGAAGAAAGGAGGACTATTTTATTAAGGGTATTGGGACAATGTATTTTCTATACATATATAAAATAAAATTAGATTCCTAATTCAAACTCTATACAAAATAAACTCCAGATATGTTAAATGCCTAATGAAAAAAGAAAAAAACTATTAGAAGAAAATATAAAAGAAGATCTTCATGATCTCATGGAAGAAAAATATTTTGTAGATAAGAAATAAAATTCATGGCAAAAAAAAGAAAAAATTGGTAATTTTGAAATCAGAATTTATATTCCCTTCAGATCAGTTACCTTTTGCCAACAAAACTATATAATGTGTTTTACATGAGTTTAAAGTTGTGTGAACCATTCAGGGGTGTTCATCAGTTGTCCTGGTTTTGCTCTTCTGGATATGGTAGGATTACACTTTCTAGGTTCCTTGCATTTGGAGGTGGCTATGTGATGCACTTTGGACAATGAACTATGAGAAGTGATTTATTTATGTCACTCTAGGCCTTTACGAACCAGTACACAATTTGCTATCTTCCTGTCCCTCTGTTGATGGCCTACCATATTTCAGAAAGTGGAGGTTTTTAAGTAAAGATGAGAGAGATCAGAACTTCCCACTGATTCAAATGGCCATGGAATGTGAGCAAGAAAGAAAAGTTGTGGCTTAAACTACTATGATTTGATGGTTGTTTGTCATGTGTCATTTTGATAGTTATGCGGCAGTATCATGCTGGACTCTGGTAGCAAGTGCTAAACACCTAACTTAAAGTTGCTTGAAGAAAGAAAAGCAGCAATTAGTTAATTGAGTTAGAAGAGAAGAAACCTCTTGTAACATTTGTGGTTACCTTTCTCTGACTTTCATCATTGCTTCTCTGAGCATGCTGGTCTAATGCTCTTCAACCAGACTGTTACATGGCATGGGGGATATGATCACCAGCATGTCAGTACAGCTTCAGTGTTGAGACGGTAAAGAAAAACATTCTTTTCCAATTTGAATTTGAAAATATTTGTGGCAGGAATCTAGTTGACCCAGACCTGACTCCCACACTTGTGCAAATTTCAGTAGGACAGTGGTAAGTTTTATCCTAAGATAGTAAAATCTCCTCCTATGATGTAAACATGAGAAATCAAAACCAAATGAAGTAACCATGTGAACAGTTAGCTTAGAGTAAGTATATATTAGCCCTTATTAATATGACAACTATGTGATAATTAGTTTTAGGAGTCAACTACTGGCTAGGCTACAGTAGTTGGTCATTTAGTCTAATGTGAATCTATGTGTTGCTGTAAAAATACTTTGCAGATGTAGTTAATACCTACAATCAGTTGACTTTAAGTAAAAAATATTACCCTTGATAATATGGGTAGGCCTCATCCAATCACTTGAAAGTCCTGAGAACAAAAACAGAGGTTTCCCAAGAAACAAATTCTGTCCCCAGCTTGCAACAACTGCCTAGGTTTCAAGCCTGTTGGCCTGCCCTACAGATTTTAGACTTGCCAGCCTCTACAAATGCATGAGTCAATTCCTTAAAATAAATCTCTACTGGATCTGTATCTCTGGAGTACCCTACATGAAACACACTACAAATACACTCATACATTAAAAACCTTCATCCCCATTTCATAAATAAAAAATTGAGCTATTAAGTGGTAAAATTTAATTCAAACTCAGATCCCCTGGTTCCAAAGCTCATGGCCTGGGGGAGATGTACAGGCTAAACCATCAAAACTTGATAAACTTCCCATATCCAAAGTAAAAAGGAAAAATATGACAGGGATGAAAAGAAAGTCTGTTCTAGTTTTAAAGAATCTATGAGATACAGCTTCCATTCAAAATCCCCTCTGATTTATATTGACTTCTACCACCAGAGCATTTGTATATATTATCTTACTGCTAGCTATTTCTTCTTGACCCATTTATGGCTTATGTAAAAAGCAAGTAACTATTACCTTTTAGTTTAACAAATTTCATAAATTTAGTTAGTTACATTCAGCTACCCCTCCAACTTTTCTTTTCCAAGGAGAATAAACTCAGTTCGCAGTCCTCAATTCATGAAACTTTCAGATTGCTCCAGGGGACAGACTGGCAGACTCAAGAACTCCAATCCTTCATCCCCAACCAAGTGTATGTTCATTGCATCCTGCTTCCTTCTAGTTCTTTCCATGGCAAAAAAATGATACACCAAAAGGGAAAAAAAATATATTTATATAGCAATAGTGAGGAAAAAGACAAAACAAACTAAACTCAAATTTGAAATAGGATACATAAATCCAGGGTAAGGAAAGAGTCACCTATTCACTAATAGTAATGGTGATGACAATCACTTCAAAAGTAACTGTAGCTTACCAAAATGCTTACTCATAGGCCTTAATAAATAAGCACCTTAGAAAAGAGGTTAAAAGAAAAGTGGTCATCATTAGGATTATGTAAGCCTAAAAATAATTTCCATCTAAAGAAACTGTCCTTGAACCAGATTTTGCTTCTTATGTGAAAACTAAACATATTTTTCTCCACACAAGTTCACCGAGGCTTTTAGAAAATAAATAGAAAAGAAAATGTCCAATCATCTCTTCCATATATCAAAAGATCACTTTATTTCTTTTATTCAGTCTTGCCTTCAGATTTCTAATATATAACCCCTTGAATGAGTAAGTTTCCAAGTGCCTGAAAATTCTGAGTTCCTAAGCTGCAATCAAAAAAATGGAATAGTCACCCATGCCTTTGTAATACAATAATTACAAAGTAAGTTCTTACCTTTAAAGAAGGAGGCTCATGTGCTGTGTACAATAACATGGGTAACAAGTATACTAAGGTATTGGATGTGCTCAAAATGTGCCTATAAATCATCACTACAATACCATACAAGAATCATTTTCTTTCTATCTATCATGGTCTTTCTTATATACATATTCTTTTTTTTTTTTTTTTGGTCTGTACCTCACATCTAAGTGGCTCTTGATAGTATACAAGACATTTATGATACCTTACTTAATTCGTGGCAACTATGTAGGTTTTATGTCATCACTATATCACAAATGTAGAAACTGAGGAACATGCCCAAGATCACAGATCATGCTTGATCCCTGAGATGAAAACTATGTCTTCAATTTTATAATTGCCTATGTATTATTCTTTTCCTCAATATATTACAGGTTCCATGAGGGCAATAGTTCACTAATTAATCTACCTATAAGAGGGGGCTGGGACTTAATAAATTTCTGTACAATATATGCATACTAAAATCTGGATGCCAGATCTTATTAGCGATGATAAAGCTTCAATTCACTGAATACCTGCTAGGAAGCACATCTTGTAATTGGTATTTTACATGCATTCTTTATCAACTGACAGTACAAAAGGATTGCAGTACAGTTCCTATTCCTAGTCAGAAAAGGCTAACGTGAAACTTATAGAACTCATCTACAGCCAGTATAGAGCAGGGGTTCCCAAAGTAGGACTCCTGGGCCAGCTACAACTGCATGCTTGAGAATTAGAAGGGCAAATTCTTGGGTCTCACCTCATATCTACTGAAAAGTTCTGACAATGGGACCTACCAATATGTGCTGTAACAAACCCTACAGATTATTTTGATATATGTCAACATTCTGAGAAAGACAAGATTAGACTAGACTAGTGAAATAGCATCCATGGAAAATGGTTTGAAAGATAAGAGGTCTTTCTACTTCTCTATACTACAAGCCATGTTATTTTAGCCGACTGTAACATTACTTTTCCTGCATTGTGTTTTGGCATCAAGCTACTGACCTGTGTCAAAAAAGAATAAGCTAAAAAAAAAAAAAAATTCGTAAATACCCATTTGTTCACTGTTCAGTATCATAACACCATAGTACTTCAGTCTACTAAAGCGCCTATAGCCAAGAGAGATTGGGGGGGCTGGAGGGGTATGTAAGCCCCTATTCCCATGAAACTTGAATTTGAGAGAAGAAGAAACATATTTACATAAAAATGCATACCATAATAAGTTGGGTGATAAGTGGTTACAGGTAATCCATCCCTCAGAGGAGGGGTGACTCCAGCTAGCTGAGTAGCTGAGTTGATCAGATAAGAATTTTTATGCACTCTGGAGAGGAAGAAAGCTATGTTAGACTCCACTGGGTCTCTAGAATGAAAAACAATGAAGCTAGCAAGCTTAAAGGATGAGGTTGCTAAATACAAAATATAAGCTATTGCATTTAATCCCCAAATCCTTTATGCAAACTTTATTTAAAAAAATTTTTTTTCTTTAATTATTTATGATAGTCACACACACACACACACAGAGAGAGAGGCAGAGACACAGGCAGAGGGAGATGCAGGCTCCATGCACCGGGAGCCCGACGTGGGATTCGATCCCGGGTCTCCAGGATCGTGCCCTGGGCCAAAGGCAGGCGCCAAACCGCTGCGCCACCCAGGGATCCCTTTTATGCAAACTTTATAAAGATATTTCTCCATGGATAATAAGTAAGGGAGAGAAAAAACAAAACAAAACAAAAAACAGTGAATTAAATGTCTGTTTACTGAAAAAAAATTGGTCTTGGGGACAAAAGTTAGAAGCAATCTTCATGTAATTCATTATTAGAAATGATCAGTAGAAAATAGCCATCAACAATAGAAAGCAACCAAGTATTCCCTGTGACATATGACTAGGAAATATACAATTGGTGTTAATAAAAACGTAGCTCCCCACTGGGAGCCAGTAGGAAATAGGTGCCATTTCCCTCTGTTAGGGCCAAGTATAAATACACAGACCCCTGAGGGAGCCAGCACTGCTCCAACACTCACTATTTAACTTGCTAACAGTGCATCCCAACCTATTTTCTCCTGCAGACACTCGCCCTCAAGCCACACCTCAGCTCCAGGTCTCCTCCAACAGCTAATTGAACAAACTGTGCTAATACCACACCTCCCACCACTGGGCACCTGCACTGATCCACCTCCTACTACTCCTACAAGTTCTCCTGCCTCAGGCTCAGCAGCTGTCGGCCCTCTCCTGGTATGGACCTTGCTAATACCAGGTGCTCTGCCCCCGTATTCTACTACAGTTTGGTGCTACTACATTTCTGATAAATGCCTAGACTAATTCAACTTAAGAACAAGGCAGTCACAGATTGGCCCATTAAAAACACAGGAAACTGGGCAGCCTGGATGGCTCAGCAGTTTAGAACCACCTTCAGCTCAGGTGATCCTGGGGTCCCGGGATCCAGTCCCACGTTGGGCTCCCTGCATGGAGCCTGCTTCTCCCTCTGCCTGTCTCTCTCTCTCTCTTTCTCTCTCTCATAAAATCTTTAAAAAAAAAAAAAAACTTTAAAACAAAAAGTGTAACAAGAAACAAAGAGGGCACAATATATTAAAAAAGAGAACAATCCAACAAGAAGATAACAATTTTAAGTATTTATGCACTCAACACGGAAGCACTCAAATGCATAAAGCAGCCATTAACAAACATAAAGGAAGTATTCAGTAGTAATACAATAATAGTGGAGGATTTTAGTATCCCACTTACATTAATGGAGAGATCATCTAGATAATCAACAAGAAAAGAGTGGCTTTGAATAATACATTTGACCAGAGGGATCTAACAGACATATTCAGAGCATTTCAGCAGAATATGTATTCTTCTCAAGTGCACATGGAACGTTCTCCAGAATAGATGAGATATTAGGCCACAAAACAAGTCTCAACAAATTCAAAAAGAGTGACATCATACCATTTAATTTTTCCAACCACAATGCTATGAAACTAGAAATCAACCACAAGAAAAAATCTGGAAAGAAAACAAAAACATGGAGGTTAAATAACATGCTACTAACCAATGAAATGGATCAATCAAGAAATCAAAGAGGAAATCAAAAAAATACATGGAGACAAATGAAAATGAAAACACAATGGTCCAAAACCTTCAGGATGCAGCAAAAGCTGTTCTAAGAAAAAAATTTATAGCAATACACCCCTACCATAAGAACCAAGAAAAATCTCAAATAAACAATCTAACCTTACACCTAAAGGAGCTAGAAAAATAACAGCAGAATCCAAAACCAGTAGAAGGAAGAAAATAATAAAGAGTACAGTAGAAATGAGATAGAAATTCTCAAAAGAAAAAGAAAAAGGGCAATAAAAGAAAAAACAATAAAACAGGGCAGCCCGTGTGGCTCAGTGGTTTAGCGCCTGCCTTCGGCCCAGGGCCTGATCCTGGAGACCCAGGATGGAGTCCCGTGTCGGGCTCCCTGCAGAGAGCCTGCTTCTCCCTCTGCCTGTTTCTCTGCCTCTCTCTCTCTCTCTCTCTCTCTGTCTCTCATGAATAAATAAATAAAATCTTAAAAAAAAATAAAACAGATCAATGAAACCAGGAGCTAGTTCTTTGAAAAGATCAACCAAATTGATAAAGCTTTAGCAAGACTCATCAAGAAAAAAGAGAGAGAATGAGGACTCGAATAAACGAAATCAGAAATGAAACAGGAGAAATAACAATCAACACCACATAAATATGAAGGATTGTAAGAGAATATTATGAAAAGTTCTATGCCAAAAAATTAGACAACCAAAAAGAAATAGATAAATTCATAGAAACATATAACCTCCCAAAAATCAATTAGGAAGAAATATGAAATTTGAACAGACCAACTATCAGCAATTAAATTGTATCAATTAAAAAAAAAAAAAAAAAAAAAACTCCCAACAAACAAAAGTCCAGGACCAGAGAGTTTCACAGGTGAATTCTACCAAACATTTAAAGAAAAGTTATCTACTCTCAAACTGTTTTTAAAAAATAGGAGAGGAAGGAAAGCTTCCAAATTCATTCTGTAAGGTAAGCATTACCCTGGTAACAAAACTAGATAAAAACATCACAAAAAAGAGAACTAAAGGTCAATATCTCTGATGAACATAGATGCAAAACTCCTCAACAAAATATTAGTGAACCAAATCCAACAATACATTAAAAAATTATTCACCACAATCAAGTGAAAGGAATGCAAGTATGATTCAATATTTGCAAATCAATCAACATGATATATCACATCAATAAGAGAAATTATAGCCATATGATTTATTCAATAGATGCAGAAAAAGCATTTGATAAATTACAACATCCATTCATGATTTTAAAAAACTGTCAACAAAGCACTGAAGATGGTGTAAGAGTAGGATCCCCAAGTCACCTGTACCTACCAACTTACCTAGATAACTTTCAAATCATCTTGAAAACCTACAAATTCGGCCTGAGATTTAAAAAGAGAGAACAGCTGGAATGCTACAGTAAGAAGAGTTCACACTTCTATCAAGATAGGAAGACGGAAAAATAAATAAATAAAAACCCTCAACAATGTGGATATAGAGACTTGAACATAATAAAGGTCATATTAAAAAAGCAAAACACACAGCTAACACACTAAGCAAAAAAATCTGAGAGACTTCCTCTAAGATCAGGAATAAGATAAGTCTGTCTACTCTCACCACTTTTATTCAACATAGTACTAGAAGTCCTAGACACAGCAATCATACAAGAAAAAGAAATAAAAGACATCTAAATTGGTGAGGAAAAAGTAAAATTTTCACTACTTATAGATGACATGATACTGTATATAGAAAACTCTAAGGCCTTCATCAGAAAACTACTAGAACTGATAAATGAATTCAAGATATAAAATCAATATATGGAAATTCGTTGCATTTCTATACACTCATAATAAAGCAGTAGAAGGAGAACCTAAGGCAGCAATGCCATTTGTAATTGTTCCAAAAAGAATAGAAGACTTAGAATAAACTTAAACAAATAGATAAAAGATCTGTACTCTGAAAACTATAAAACAATGATGAAAGAAATTCAAGATGACACAATTTCCATGCTCATTGATTAGAAGAACAAATACTGTTAAAATGTTCATAATACCCAAAGCAACCTACAGATTTAATGCAATCCCTATCAAAATACCAACAGCATTTTTTTCACAGAAGTAGAACAAACAATCCTAAATTTTCCATAGGACCACAAATTGCCAAAGACCCCAAATTGCCAAAGCAGTCTTGAAAAAGAAGAATAAAACTGAAGCTCTCACAACCCCAGATTTCAAGATATCCTACAAAGTTGTAGCAACCAAAACAGTATGGTACAGATAGAAAAATAGACACATAGATCAATACAACAGAACCCATGTTTGATGATCAATTAATCTTTGACAAAGAAGGTAAGAATACTCAATGGGAAAAAGACAGTCTCTTCAAAAAATAGTGTTGGAAAAATCACACAACTACATGTAAAATAATGAAACTGGAGCATTATCTTACATTATACCCAAAAATAAACTCAAAATGGATTAAGGGCCTAAAGGTGAGATCTGAAACTGTAAAACTCCTAGAAGAAAACATAGGCAGTCATATTTTTGACATCGGCCTTAAATTTTTCTAGCTATATTTCTTCAGGCAAGAGAATCAAAAGCAAAAATAAACTATTGGGACTATACGAAGACAAAAAAAAAATTTTGCACAAAGAACAAAACAACCCGCAAAATGAAAAAGCAACCTACTGAATGGGAGATAATATTCACAAATGATATATCTGATAAGGAATTAATATCAAAAACATATAAAGAACTTAAACAACTCAACACCAAAAAAATCCCAAATAACCCAGTTTAAAAATGGACAGAGGACATGAACAGACTTATTTCCAAAGAAGACATACAGATGGCCGGCAGACACATGAAGGGATGCTCAATATCACTACTTATCAGGGAAATGCACAAGGAAAACCACAATGAAATATTATCTTACACCTCTTAGAATGGCTAGACTTCAAAGGAGGAGCAGGAGGAGGAAAGGAAGAAGTAGTAGCAGTAGTAGTAACAAGTGTTGGCAAGGATTTGGAGAAAATGGAACCTTTGTGTGCTGCTGGTGGGAATGTAAATTGGCATAGCCACT
The DNA here is from genome assembly GCF_048164855.1 of Canis lupus baileyi. Lineage (NCBI taxonomy): Eukaryota > Metazoa > Chordata > Mammalia > Carnivora > Canidae > Canis > Canis lupus. The sequence goes on from NC_132865.1 coordinate 24,092,141, forward strand.
GTGGAAAATAGTATGAAGGTTCCTCAAAAAATTAAAAATAAAACTACCATATGATCTAGGAATTCCACTTTGGGTCTTTACCCAAAGAAAACAAAAATACCAATTCAAAACCAAAAATGCACTCTAATGTTTGTTGCAGCATTATTTACAATAACCAAGACAAGGAAACAACCCAAGCATCCATTGACAGATAAATAAACAAATATGATGTGGTGTGTGTGTGTGTGTGTGTGTGTGTGTGTATAATGTACATACAATGGAGTATTGCTGAGCCATTACAAAAGAATGAGATCTTGCCATTTGCAATAACATAGATATACCTAAGGAGTATTATGTATGCTGAATGAAATAAGTCAGACAGAGAAAGATAAATACCATATGGTTTCACTCTTATGTGTAATCTAAAAAAACAAAACAAACAAAAAAAACCCCAAAGAAACAAACAACAAGCAGAAACAGATCCATAAATACAGAGAACAAACTGATGATTGCCAAGGAGAGGGGGTGGTAGATGGATGAAAAGGGTTGAAGAGGAGTAGGAAGTACGGCTTCCAGTTATAGAATGAGTAATTCACAAAGATGAAAGGTACAGCATAGGAAATATAGTTAATGGTATTGTAGTAGCATTTTATAATGACAGATGGTAGCTACACTTGTGGTGAGCATAACCTAACATATAGACTTGCCGAATCATTATGTTGTACACCTGAAACGAATATAACGTGGTGTTGACTATATCTTAATAATTTCAAAAACTACTTTGCAAAAAAATTCTATAATTTGACTCTGGATCAATTAATCTTGCTTCCTAGTGATTCCTGAATATACCTAGTCTTCTATTGTGAAAATTTAAAACCACTTTTCTGCCTTCATTGTTTTGGCACTTCTGTGTTTCAGCTTGGCAAGTATGGCATGGGGATTAAACCCATGGATATTGATACTGAAGTACCTGGGTTTGAATTCTAGTCCCCACTTGACTGATGCATGATCCTGGAAAAGTTAACTTCTCTATGCTTCAGTATCCTTATCACTAAAAAGGAGCTAACAAAATTACCACAGAGGGCTGCCATGAGAATCCAATAAAATAATATCCTAGTGCTGAGAACAGTGACTAGCACATAGTAATTGTAGTTAGATGTCAGCTTATTAATTAAAAAAGGTACACTGTGGTTCTATGACCTCAATTGTTGTTGAATTCAAAAGGATGTAACTCTGAGCCAAAAGACTTTCAGCTCATTAAAAGCATATCGCGTTATATTTTTCTCATTTCTTGGTCTTCAGCTTCCTCTTAATCAAGAACATCCTGTTTTATGGTGTTTAAAGATAATCTTCTTTGATAGAAAATATATTAACAAAATAAAAGTTGAATTACTCTACTTTCTCCATGTCATCTGTTAAAATTTTGCCATCTGCTCCCACCATGAGACTTGTTCCATCATATTATTAGAACCTACATTTCCGATCTTTCAAAATATACGCAGTGAAAGAACAATGCCCTTGGCTGAGTGGAAATAACAGTTATATCTATGCATAATGACTGAAACAATTTCCTTCTCACAGTATTTTTATGTATTTAAATAATCAACTTTAGCCTATTAATCTGATAGTAATCAGCAGCAGCAGAGGCTAAATTGTGTCTTTATACAGTAAATTCATACTGGCTTCTACTGAGCATCTTTTTTGATGCAGACAGCAATATATTTGTATTTTGAACACTAAACTAGCAAAAGTCCTTGAATCCATGTTCTTTGATCCATAGGTTTTGTTGTTGAAATCTTTTCCCTCTATAATTAAGAACCTATTAAAACTTCAAAGAAGAGGGTTAAGAACTTTCAACTGACATTGACTTGAGATGTAAACAAAATTTTTTAAAAGTAGTTTCAGAAAATATAATTGGAACAAGCTGAATTTCCATCTCTGAAGCATTTAGCTTTAGTTCAGCTTATTTTAAAAAGATGAAACTTCCTTTCTTATATCTGCTGAGAATCTGCTGAGAAAAGGCAGTGTTGTTAAACACTTATAAACTTATAACACTTATAAACAGGACACACATCTGAATGGCAAACTACTTAAAATATACTCATAGCTATCCCAATGTCCTGTGCATTGCTTTTAGTGAAACAGAAACACTCTTTCCACCCAACTAGAGAGGTTGCACAGGTTTATTTAGACTGCTTAATGACACAAACCTGGATTCTTTCATCCAACAAATATTCTCTCATTACCTAGTAACTGCCAAGATAATCTCCTGGGCACATGGTTGCAAAATATTTATGGAAATACTAATGACCATAGAGAGGGTATGAGCAATTCTCACCACACATTAAAGAACCAGGATGGGCCACAGTGCTGAGTGGGGAAATTTTTTCCTATACTTTTCTCTGCAACATTCACTCTTGTACACTCTACATCCTGGTTGTGATAACTAAGTTTATTGATCACTTTCACATTGCAAGTATAGATGTATCTATCCATTGGACTTGAAACCCTAAAGGAACATCCCAGACCCAAATATATTTCCTTTCAGTAGACAGTGTGAAGAGAATGTGTGCTTTTAGTAGCATAAATACTATAAACTTCAATATTAAAACTGGAAGGAAAATCTTATGGTAGGGAAATGTCTAAACCATACAAGCAAGACACAGATCTTTGAAGCAGCTCATGAATGATCACAGTCATCATCATATGGGTCCAAAGTAAAAATGAAGAGATGGAGGACACAATCTCATAGTTAACAATCTTGCCCAAATTTAGGCAAAAGGTTCTCTCCTTAACGTGTTTTATACAGCACAGTTGAAATAAGTTCAGAATTTTCAATAACATTTTACTGAGACCAGGAAGTAAAAAAGCAGATATGAACACAGTCAGGATAATGGCCTTGGATAACTAACTACATTCAAGTGTGTACTGGACCTCAGATGACAGTTACATCTTACCTGTCTTATGCTTTCATGAATCCTTAGCCTGGTGCTGTCATTCACCTCTTCTACACTGAATAGCTCATAGGCATCCAGTATCTGGTCCATTTTTTTCTGCTCACTAGAGTCATCCTCTCATTTTCTTGTTCTTGCCTAAGGAGCCCCTTCCTTCCCAGGAAGATGGAACTGTCAATAAATCTAAGCAACAAGGACATAAAGTAGACATATCAGAAGATATGATATGAAGTGGAAGTATAAAACTCAAGAATTGTCGGCAAACAAAGCATTTGAGTCCAAAGAGGTGGATGAAGTTCTAGGACTGAGCCCCAAGAACATACATTTAAAAAGTTGTCAAGATAGTAGAAGACTGAGCAGAAATGGCCTAAAGAAGCAGAAGGAAAACTGGTATCATAAAGACCCAGGGAAGATGGCATCTCACTGTGTGAAACTGTTGGGAACCCAGAAAGAATAGGAAATAGAAATACCTCTGAATCAAAGGCAACACTGCTCCCCAAAAATATTCTGCAATCATGGCAATAACCTTTTTCTGTTGTGTTCAGTACAGTTGCCACATGTTACTATTGAATTCTTGAAATATGACTAGTGAGGACTGAATTTTTAATTTAATTTAATTTAATTTAATTTAATTTAATTTAAATAGCCATATGTGGTTCGTGGCTGCTATACTGGGCAGAGTAGAGAATCTAAAGAGATATAGGGCAAACTAGCCTAGTAGTTAAAAGTGTAAGCTTTGATCATCAAAAATACAAGAGATAATAAGTGTTGGTGAGGATGTAGAGAAAAGGGAACACTTGTGCACTGTTGGTGAAGATGTAGATTGATACATCAAATGATCTAGCAATTCCACTTCCAGGTACATATCCAAAAGAAATGAAAACAAGATTTCAAAGAAATATTTCCACTCCCATGTTGATTACTTGCAACATCCATGCAGCATTACTCACAGCAGCCAAAATATGGAAACAACCTAAGTCCCATCAACAGATGAATGAAGAAGATATAGTGTGTATACATACAATGGAATATTATTTAGCTATGAGATAAGGAACATTTGCAACAACATGGATAAAACGTGAGGGTATTATGCTAGTGAAATGAGTCAGATAAATACTTTATCATTTTACTTACACCTGGAATCTAAAAAAGCCCAACACACAGAAACAGAGTGGAATGATGGTTACTGGGATAGAGAAGTGGGAGAAATGAAGAGATGCTGGTCAAAGAATATAAACTTCCAATTATAAGAGGAGTTAAGTTCTGGGACACCTAGGTGGCTCAATGGCTGAGCGTCTGCCTTTGGTTCTGGGTGTGATCCCAGGTCTGGGGATAGAGTCCTGCATTGGGCTCCCTGCAAGGAGCCTGCTTCTCCTTCTGTCTATGTCTCTGCCTCTCTCTCTCTCTCTCTCTCTGTGTGTGTGTGTGTGTATCTCTCATGAATAAATAAAATCTTAAAAAAAAAGAAGTTCTGATGGACAGCTTGATGATTATAGTTAATAATACTGTACTGTATACCTGTAAGTTGCTATAAGAGTAGATCTTAAATGTTCTTACCACAAAAGAAAAAAGATACTGATGTGATGAGATAGAGGTGTTAACTAATACAATGACAGCAATCATGTTGCAATATATAAGTACACAAAATCAACACTTTGTAAACCTTAAACATATAGTCAGTCATACCTCCATAAAGCTGAAAAAAATCTAAAAATCTAAAAAAAAAAACTTTTAAGTATGGGTTTTCGATTCAGACATATCCCAGCTTCATATCATTTTCTCTAATTGTACTCTGTATATTTTGGGAAAGTGATGTCAACCCTAAATGCTAAGATCCTTCACATACATGCAAAATGGATATGATAAAAATAATAGCACATTGTTAAAAGGATTAAATAACTCATGTCTTTTAAGTGTTAAGGGTTATAGATTTCACACTTCTAAAAAAAAACCTATAAATGAGATAAATGGAACACTAAGCAAAAATCTATAATAACAATACACAAGAGGTGAAAACACATAGAGATAAAAAGTCCTCTAAAAAAAAAAAAAAGTCCTCTAAAAAGAGCCTTCCTTCCTATATGGCTGCACTTAACAAACCTAAAAAAAGGAAATCTGTCAACTGGAAGGGAGGATGGTCAACTACAGAAGCATAACAAGTAGGGTCAAGAGGCAAACAATGGCAGTGCTCATCCAAGGCTCATCCAGCGGGGAGATCTTAATAACTAGTCTTTAAGTATTTATCTATTTGCAAAAATCAAAGATTTTATAAGATTAATGTATGGAACATCTTAGCCTCATACCAGCACATCTAGCTCTCGCTGTTCCAATCAATGTCTCTGAGGAGTTTTCTGAGTCTTGCATAGCTCTATTCATATGGAGAGAAAATCCTGGCAAACACAAAGCTTGCCTATTCTCAACCCTATAATGAAAATTACTTACAGAAAAAAAATGATGAAATGTAAATAGAATAATAATTTTCTTCTTATAAAGCTTGGCTCCAAGAAAAACTCCCAGTCATGCCCACCAGTTTTACTGGTCCAGGATGCATTTGTCAATCTTTTTCTGTAAGATAAATGGTATTCTGATGTTCTAACCTGGAAGTATGTATTTTGGTAAGAGAGGGGTTTTTGTTATTGTTGTTTTGTGGTTTTTTTTTTTTTTTTTTTTTTTTTTTTTTTTTCAGAGCTTAGTCACCAATGCTGGATATCAAGAGCTTGTCTCTGGACTTTCCAAGCTAAGACTCAGATCTCAATGCCTTCTCCTAAGATGACATTCTCTGATAGTTGCCATCTACTGACAGGGGTCCCTTGCCAGAGATTACATTATATATTTTATTCGTAAGAAGAGTTTTTAGCTATTTCAGAAATTATGTGAAACTACAGGACCACATGAAATTATGGAAGATAAGCCTCCTTAGATGGGCAGATAGATGTAAATACCCTTTGGAATCACTTTCACAGAGGGTAAATCACATAGCAGCAAAAGAATGGCCCCTCGCAGAAGAAAAAGCTTAGTTTATAAATATAAATCAAGCCCTTGGTATTCAGAGTACATAATGAGATGGATACTTCTCCCTCCTTTAGATTATATAATTCCTTGGGTTTTCCTGGGCCTTTCAAAGAGTAGGCTGAGATGGAGACATGTTATTTCCAACTAATAAAGGCAGGTGGAGTTTTAAGGATTAAGCCGATAAATGCATGCAACTGCATAACTGATTTATTGAGTGGGTCACAGTATCACCTTTTCAGACATTTTATTTGTACTGAATGTAAAGTGATTGGCTCAATATCTAAAACTAACTTGATGACAGGAGAGAGAGAGAATCAGCAAGCACAGAGGTTCACAGAAGCCACAGTAAAACAGAAAACAGCAGGTTATTGGAGAAAACTCCATTAGGACCTTGAAACATCAAGGTTCTAATTCTTTATAGAAACCATTTTCATATCTCATTACAATGTGTTTTCCCAACAAGTCTAGAAAGCGGGAAAGAACTGTATTATTATCATTATTCTTATTTTATAGATGAGGAAATAGAGGCTAAATATGAAGAAATAAATAACCTACAACACTGCTGAGATTGTGACCTGTAATAATTGCTCTGGAAAGCAGTTTGGCAATACATGTAAAATTCTCTAAACTGAGCACATCTTTTTATATAGCAAATATACTAACAAGAATTTATACTAGGAAGCAAATATATATATGTATCCATCACAGCAATGTTTATAATTGCAAAGATGGGAAAATGGAAAAACAAATGCCCAATAAAATAGGAAACCAGTTAAATATCTTATGATGCTTTATACAAGAAATAGCATTAAATTTAATATCAAAGGAATTTTTTATGCAAGATATATTTCTTATTGAAATTTTCGAGTTGCTAGTTGGCATACTATGAATCAGTTTGTTAAATAAACAACATATATGCATAACAAAGAATGGAAAATATGTATTAAAATTTTAATAAGTTACTTCTGATGATAAGGTTATAAAACAAATTTATTTTGATTATTTTTTAATTTCTATTTTTAAGCAATGATTATTTAAATTTTTTTAAATGGAAGAGAACACATACTATGTTTAAGACACATAATTTGTAACCCATTTAATTGCCTATTTTAATTGCCTATTAAAGCTTATAGATGTTTTGGTGTTTTAAACGTAGGGTATAAATGGTGGAGATCTTCCAAGGGTGATGGAATATTCAAAAGGTAACATTTACAAATTGGAAAATATGATACTGACTGTACACGAAATGCAGGGATTAAGTGGACAAATTAAAGTCTGGTTACTTAACCTATAAATCTCTTTGGAAGACTTAAACTGTGAGCATGGCTTCTGAATACAGATTCATGAAGTTTACTATTTTCCCTTCTTGTTAGAGAATCATGACCTAATCTTCCTCTTTCAGATAGTGTGACAAACTAGCCAATATAGTCGTTTCTGGTTATAATTCTTAAAATGTTCAGAAAAAAAATATTTAAGTAATTTTCATTAACCTGCTCTTCTACTAAATAACTGAAATCCTTCATACTTTAGTTCATGATAATTATTTAGAATTCTTCATTGTAATTCCTTCACCTAAAAGCCTTCTTTTCCCTAAGACAACTTATCTTACCAGTTTTCACCTTTCTGCTTACATTTTACTATCTAATTTACTCATATGGACTCTCAGTTGAAATTTAGCTTCAGGGCATAATTCAACACATAAAAAAAGTTAATGTTTTCCCAAAAGAATCTTCTGAAGCAAGTGCCTGTGTTGTAAATCTTGATTGCCTTAGATTAAGTAATATGTATATTCTTCCAAGCTTGGGTTCAACCTGAGTTTCTTTCCAAATTGTCTGCACAAATAAAACATTTGCTGATCTCATCAGTGTCTTATATATCTATTTACCAAGTGGTACAACTGAATTACGTTAGTGTTACATAAAGTGGGTTTTTTATGTCAATAAAATATCAACGTATTCAGTAAGTCCCAATTAGAGCCAAAGAAATCTGGGGCTTGCATTCATCCAATCTAAAAAACCTATCAACAGTTTTGCTGGCTTGACAGCCATGGAGCCAAATACTGATAAAAACTCACTTGTTGGAAGCAGGAAATTATCCTAATCAAAATGTCACTTCTAAAAATATCTTTTTAAAATGACAATACTGTAAACAGAAATTTCCACAGTGACAATTAAACATAATTAAATGCTGGATTTCTCTTCAAGTTTCTTTCATTCTCTACAACTTATTTTTTTTTGGGCTGAACTCAATTTCTTTTTCAAGTACATCTTGTTCCTGTCAGAGAAAATGTAGCTAATATATTTTTTTAATTTACCAAGTGAATTTAAAGGCATTCTGAACCATATTACAAATTTTAATGACCCTGAAGATATTTTCTCTAACCATTAGAGGAGCCTTGGATTAACATGCAACAAGACACAGGGTGGAGGGCATATACATATATGCTTAGGAGAACAGAAGGGTGTCCTGACACATTTGTGTCCAAAATAATAATGTGAATTTTTTTATTTTCTAAAAAGTGACCTACACTGTTCAGGTTTTATTTTATTTGAATTTTTTAATGTGGTTTTTTGTTTGTTTGAGCATCAACAGCCAGTGGAAGGAATCGGATAACACTGCCAAGAGAAATGAAAGGAAGGTCCAAGCAATGGAAAGAAAGAGAATATATAAAGTCGCAAAGGCAACAGTGGGAGCAAAGTCAGAAAGAAAAGCAAAAATAGCAACGATGGTTAAAATTATTCCAATACTGAGTACCTAGGTGGCTCAGTTGGTTATGCATTTGACTCTTGGTTTTGGCTCAGGTCATGATCTCACAGGTTGTGAGACAGAGCTCTGGGTCAGGCTCCCCCGCTCAGTGGGTAGTCTAGTTGGAGATTCTCTACCTCTGCCTCTCCCCTACTTGTGCTCTCTCAGTCCCTCTCTTTTTCAAATAAGTGAATAATGAGTCTTTAAAATAAAACAAAATGATATCCCAGTAAGTTTTATCTAAATCAACGTTGCTATGGAATGGGGCAGGTGAAGGTGGAGGGAGATAAACTTCATGCTTAGTTAGCCTACCTGTAGAAATATGAAAACTATAGTAGACATTTTTCCTTTGTGGGAAAGGGAACAGATGCTTTCTGGAGTATCGTTCATAAAAGTCTGATTCTTGTCACCAGGAACAGACTATACCTGGGATTGACAACTGAAGTAACAACAGATGAAGTAAACCATAGCTTATAACTAATTGTTTGGAGAAGGGACAGGATGATGGAATGCTTTAGCTGTTCATGGATATTTGAAAATCAGACTGTGCATCTCTAGGACATTCCTTTGGAACTTTGGATGTCTGCGATCCAAATCCTTAGGTTATAGACAACTTTTCTTCTATGGCCTTTGTGTACATGAACATGGTCTGTTGACATCTCCCTGTTGACATCTCCTCACTAGAAATTCTGAAATAGAAATCTCCTGTGTGTATATGTATATATATATTTTTTAAATATATATATATTTTTAATGCCATAGGCTAGCTTAAACAGATTCTAAGTCAGTAGCACAATCCAGAGCACTATGAACTCAATTTTAATGCTGCATATAAGAAAGAAATAAGAATGATGTACAATATATTAGACAAGATTTTTTTTGTTTTTTATCTGTTAGGTTACAATACATTTGAATCTATAGGCATGGACAGAGTGAAGTGAAATGACTGAGGGGAAAAAAGAAAGATATACAGCACATAAAAGGAAAGGCAGAGGAACCAAAAGTAGGTAGTACAACAACCCTACAGGTTTTGGAGGATCTGACTCCTGACTGCTGTTCCAGCCACTTTCTCACCATTCCTCCCTTTATTCTCTATTCCTGAGGCACAGCAGTCTATTCCTGGGTCAATCAGGCTAAGCATCTCACTATCCCAGGGCATTCTTCCACCCTGTTATATCTCTGCCCACATCTTGTTCCCACTCTTTCTTTCAACTTACATCTATTAACTCTATTAAATCTATGTTCTGTGTCATCACTGCTTGAAGAAATATTCACATGGCCTACCTATGCTTCATGAGGCACTCTCAATTAAAAGCTATCATAATAGCTGTACTTTCTCTTTCTCTTCTCAATTAAATATCTAAGTTTTTTTTCTAATTTAATGCCTGCCTTTTCTGATATACCAAATGACCTTCCCGCTCCCTCTTCCTTCTTTTCTTCCCTCCTTACCTTCACACAACAAATAATGCATTGTTCTACATCTTGGGGATACAAATGTGAACAGATAAAGGACAGGGACCTTGACATTGCCTCATGCAACACTGTGTGTCCCCAACATCTTAGCACTTAACACAGTCAATGGTATGTTGCAGGCACTCCACAAAGTTGAAGGGTAAATGATGGTTGGAGTGACTGATGGAGATTAGTAGTATAAATTTCAGGATTTGATTCAAATCTAGATGTGCCTGACTCTAAAGCCCAAACTCTTAACCACTTGGCTATCTTGCTGAATATATCTGTATATTATTTATAATATGTAGTATCATCAAGTCTAATCATACTTTTGGAACAAATTAACACCTAGCACAATATTGGCATATAATAAGAACTCACTAAATAGATTCTAATTCCTAGATTACAATAGATAAAGACATGTGAGTATTTTAAGTAGTTTGTACTCTGTTTTTTAAACAAAACAAAATTCTTAGGGGCCCACTCTATAACAAATACTTCACAAATCAATCTTTCATGACTGAAAGACCACCTTCTATCGGGTCATCCTGTTTGTTTTCTGGGCTTGAAAGACACTAGAATACCAACAGAAGCAGAAAAGAACAGAGTAATATTCTATATAATGAGTTTCTATTGTAGCAATGCTTGTGTATGTCCACTAAATGGTTGGAGCAGTAGTTTCTTTTTTTTTTTTTTTCTTTTTTAAGATTTATTTATCTATTCATGAGAGACACACAGAGAGAGGGAGGCAGAGACACAGGCAGAGGGAGAAGCAGGCTCCTCGCAGGAGCCTGATGCGGAACTCGATCCAGATCCCGGGATCGCGACCTGAGCCAAAGGTAGACGCTCAACTACTGAGCCACCCAGGCGTCTCGAGCAGTAGTTTCTTAATGAAGTGTACATGACCATTCCAGGGAATGGAAGAAAATATTAGAACTTCTACTTTTTTTCATCTTTTGAAAAGGTCTTCATTTACATGTGTTTTATTATGTATAAAATTTGTTAACACAGTTGTATATGCCTATAATTTATACATGCATATAAATATTATGGGTACATAAATAATTTTTATGGATAGGGCTATACAAATAAAATATTTGGAAACTACTGAGTAGTAGGCAAAGCTCATGTCAAAAATTCAATTTCCTATGTCACCTTATTACACAAAAATAAAATCTCTCTCCTATAAGGCATAAAATTAAGTCCAATTAATTTTATGTGGATGAGTCATCACAGAACTATCTCTGATAGAGCTAGACAACATCTCAAAGAATCTTAATGGGGATCCCTGGGTGGCGCAGCGGTTTGGCGCCTGCCTTTGGCCCGGGGCGTGATCCTGGAGACCCGGGATCGAATCCCACATCGGGCTCCCGGTGCATGGAGCCTGCTTCTCCCTCTGCCTGTGTCTCTGCCTCTCTGTCTCTCTCTGTGTGACTATCATGAATAAATAAATAAAAAAATCTTAAAAAAAAAAAAAATATATATTTAAAAAAAAAAAAAAAAAAAAAAAAAGAATCTTAATGATGTTGATTCTATAACACCTTTTCCTATATGGAGAAAACTACTATTGATTGACTCTGTTTTACACTAGTCACTAGATCCTTATCCTCAAGGCTTCACTCTGAATTTCAAAGTTCAAACTGAATAATCATAAGGAAGTTCAAGTATCTTCATCTGAGTTTGGTGGATAGCTAGGCCCTCAAACGATATCCATGTCTGGTCAGTTTTGAACTACAACAAATCTTACCTAACATGAATAACAAAATAAGGTTCACATCTGTTGTGCTATAGTCAGAAATAGAGGAAAACTTTCATTTTAAGTTAGACTTTGAAAAGAGAATCTGAGTATCAAGGATTAAGAGCTTGCATCCTCTATTTGCTGTAGATTTATCTAAAACACATCAGAAGACATACAAATATATTTCTAATAGAATCTTCAAATCAAAAATTCTGAAGTATAACTATCCTTTAAGAAAGAATTATGATATGTCATTTTGGTTTTTGTAATTAATGTCTTCTGGCTGTATTTATCTTAATTCTGTGATATACCAAGACTACTAACTAGAAAATAAACTCCAAAATATGTATTCATATAAAATGAAGGTAGAAAAAACATATTTTAATTTTTTTGGCCTCATGCTGCTATAAATAATATATACTGTGACTTAAGAAAAGGAAATAATTCTATTAGTAAATTAACCAGTGTACTAGGACATGGAATGAGGCAGTTCCAGCTGTCTCTGAAATTTGGGCTAAAGCATTAAAGCAGAGAACAGTGGATTAGAAGTAAACCATATTGAATATTGTGATGACTAAATTTATGCGTCACTTTGACTGGGCTAAGGGATGCCCACATAGCTGGAAAAACATTATTTCTGAGTGTGTCCATGAAGAGTATCTCTAGGACAGATTAGCAGTTAAGAATGAGTAGACTGGACCCGGAACAGCTCGGAGGGGCTCGGGCCGGCTCCGCGGAGGGGGCTGCGCGGCCCCGGGAGCAGCTCGGAGGGGCTCGGGCAGAGGAAGAGGCTCCGTGCGGAGGGGGCTGCGCGGTTCCAGGAGCAGCTCGGGGGGCTCGGGCGGCTCGGGTGGCGGCTCCGCGGAGGGGGCTGCGGGGCGGGAGCGCGAATCCACCAGCGCAGGCCTCGGAGCACAGGGCGCCGGGACACAGCCCAGGATCCGGCCTCCCCCGGGACAGGCAGAGGCCGGGAGGGCCCAGGACAGCGAGGACGCTCCTGCCCCAGCTGAGCAGATCAGCGGCCCCGCCCCGAGCCTCCAGGCCCTGCAGACGGAGTTCCTGCCGGAGCTGAATCCAGGTTTCCAGAGCTGCCCCGCCACTGGGGCTGTTCCTCCTGCGGCCTCACGGGGTAAACAACCCCCACTGAGCCCTGCACCAGGCAGGGGCACAGCAGCTCCCCCAAGTGCTAACACCTGAAAATCAGCACAACAGGCCCCTCCCCCAGAACACCAGCTAGACGGACAAGTTCCAGGAGAAGCCAAGGGACTTAAAGAACACAGAATCAGAAGATACTCCCCCGTGGTTCATTTGTTGTTGTTGTTGTTGTTGTTTTGTTTTGCTTTTTGATTTGTTTCCTTCCCCCACCCTTTTTTCTCCTTTCTTTCTTTTTCTTTCTCTTTTTCTTCTTTTTTTTTTCGTTTTTTTCTTCGTTTTTTTCCTCTTTCTCTTTTCTTTCCTTCTTTCTCTCCTCTCTTTTTCTCCTTTTCCCAATACAACTTGCTTTTGGCCACTCTGCACTGAGCAAAATGACTAGAAGGAAAACCTCACCTCAAAAGAAAGAATCAGAAACAGTCCTCTCTCCCACACAGTTACAAAATCTGATTACAATTCAATGTCAGAAAGCCAATTCAGAAGCACTATTATACAGCTACTGGTGGCTCTAGAAAAAAGCATAAAGGACTCAAGAGACTTCATGACTGCAGAATTTAGAGCTAATCAGGCAGAAATTAAAAATCAATTGAATGAGATGCAATCCAAACTAGAAGTCCTAACAACGAGGGTTAACGAGGTGGAAGAACGAGTGAGTGACATAGAAGACAAGTTGATAGCAAAGAGAGAAACTGAGGAAAAAAGAGACAAACAATTAAAAGACCATGAAGATACATTAAGGGAAATAAACGACAGCCTGAGGAAGAAAAACTTATGTTTAATTGGTTCCCGAGGGCGCCGAAAGGGACAGAGGGCCAGAATATGTATTTGAACAAATTCTAGCTGAAAACTTTCCTAATCTGGGAAGGGAAACAGGCATTCAGATCCAGGAAATAGAGAGATCCCCCCCTAAAATCAATAAAAACCGTTCAACACCTCGACATTTAATAGTGAAGCTTGCAAATTCCAAAGATAAAGAGAAGATCCTTAAAGCAGCAAGAGACAAGAAATCCCTGACTTTTATGGGGAGGAGTATTAGGGTAACAGCAGACCTCTCCACAGAGACCTGGCAGGCCAGAAAGGGCTGGCAGGATATATTCAGGGTCCTAAATGAGAAGAACATGCAACCAAGAATACTTTATCCAGCAAGGCTCTCATTCAAAATGGAAGGAGAGATAAAGAGCTTCCAAGACAGGCAGCAACTAAAAGAATATGTGTCCTCCAAACCAGCTCTGCAAGAAATTTTAAGGGGGACTCTTAAAATTCCCCTTTAAGAAGAAGTTCAGTGGAACAGTCCACAAAAACAAGGACTGAATAGATATCGTGATGACACTAAACTCATATCTGTCAATAGTAACTCTGAACGTGAACGGGCTTAATGATCCCATCAAAAGGCGCAGGGTTTCAGACTGGATAAAAAGGCAGGACCCATCTATTTGCTGTCTACAAGAGACTCATTTTAGAAAGAAGGATACCTACAGCCCGAAAATAAAAGGTTGGAGAACCATTTACCATTCGAATGGTCCTCAAAAGAAAGCAGGGGTAGCCATCCTTATATCAGATAAACTAAAATTTACCCCGAAGACTGTAGTGAGAGATGAAGAGGGACACTATATCATACTTAAAGGATCTATTCAACAAGAGGACTTAACAATCCTCAATATATATACCCCGAATGTGGGAGCTGCCAAATATATAAATCAATTATTAACCAAAGTGAAGAAATACTTAGATAATAATACACTTATACTTGGTGACTTCAATCTAGCTCTTTCTATACTCGATAGGTCTTCTAAGCACAACATCTCCAAAGAAACGAGAGCTTTAAATGATACCCTGGACAAAATGGATTTCACAGATATCTACAGAACTTTACATCCAAACTCAACTGAATACACATTCTTCTCAAGTGCACATGGAACTTTCTCCAGAATAGACCACATATTGAGTCACAAATCAGGTCTGAACTGATACCAAAAGATTGGGATTGTCCCCTGCATATTCTCAGACCATAATGCCTTGAAATTAGAACTAAATCACAACAAGAAGTTTGGAAGGACCTCAAACACGTGGAGGTTAAGGACCATCCTGCTAAAAGATGAAAGGGTCAACCAGGAAATTAAGGGAGAATTAAAAAGATTCATGGAAACTAATGAGAATGAAGATACAACCGTTCAAAATCTTTGGGATGCAGCAAAAGCAGTCCTAAGGGGGAAATACATCGCAATACAAGCATCCATTCAAAAACTGGAAAGAACTCGAATACAGAAGCTAACCTTACACATAAAGGAGCTAGAGAAAAAACAGCAAATAGATCCTACACCCAGGAGAAGAAGGGAGTTAATAAAGATTCGAGCAGAACTCAACGAAATCGAGACCAGAAGAACTGTGGAACAGATCAACAGAACCAGGAGTTGGTTCTTTGAAAGAATTAATAAGATAGATAAACCATTAGCCAGCCTTATTAAAAAGAAGAGAGAGAAGACTCAAATTAATAAAATCATGAATGAGAAAGGAGAGATCACTACCAACACCAAGGAAATACAAACGATTTTAAAAACATATTATGAACAGCTATACGCCAATAAATTAGGCAATCTAGAAGAAATGGACGCATTCCTGGAAAGCCACAAACTACCAAAACTGGAACAGGAAGAAATAGAAAACCTGAACAGGCCAATAACCAGGGAGGAAATTGAAGCAGTCATCAAAAACCTCCCAAGACACAAGAGTCCAGGGCCAGATGGCTTCCCAGGGGAATTTTATCAAATGTTTAAAGAAGAAACCATACCTATTCTCCTAAAGCTGTTTGGAAAGATAGAAAGAGATGGAGTACTTGCAAATTCATTCTATGAGGCCAGCATCACCTTAATTCCAAAACCAGACAAAGATCCCACCAAAAAGGAGAATTACAGACCAATATCCCTGATGAACATGGATGCAAAAATTCTCAACAAGATACTGGCCAATAGGATCCAACAGTACATTAAGAAAATTATTCACCATGACCAAGTAGGATTTATCCCCGGGACACAAGGCTGGTTCAACACTCGTAAAACAATCAATGTGATTCATCATATCAGCAAGAGAAAAACCAAGAACCATATGATCCTCTCATTAGATGCAGAGAAAGCATTTGACAAAATACAGCATCCATTTCTGATCAAAACTCTTCAGAGTGTAGGGATAGAGGGAACATTCCTCAACATCTTAAAAGCCATCTATGGAAAGCCCACAGCAAATATCATTCTCAATGGGGAAGCACTGGGATCCTTTCCCCTAAGATCAGGAACAAGACAGGGATGCCCACTCTCACCACTGCTCTTCAACATAGTACTGGAAGTCCTAGCCTCAGCAATCAGACAACAAAAAGACATTAAAGGCATTCAAATTGGCAAAGAAGAAGTCAAACTCTCCCTCTTCGCTGATGACATGATACTTTACATAGAAAACCCAAAAGTCTCCACCCCAAGATTGCTAGAACTCATACAGCAATTCGGTAGCGTGGCAGGATACAAAATCAATGCCCAGAAATCAGTGGCATTTCTATACACTAACAATGAGACTGAAGAAAGAGAAATTAAGGAGTCAATCCCATTTACAATTGCACCCAAAAGCATAAGATACCTAGGAATAAACCTAACCAAAGATGTAAAGGATCTATACCCTCAAAACTATAGAACACTTCTGAAAGAAATTGATGAAGACACAAAGAGATGGAAAAATATTCCATGCTCATGGATTGGCAGAGTTAATATTGTGAAAATGTCAATGTTACCCAGGGCAATATACACGTTTAATGCAATCCCTATCAAAATACCATGGACTTTCTTCAGAGAGTTAGAACAAATTATTTTAAGATTTGTGTGGAATCAGAAAAGACCCCGAATAGCCAGGGGAATTTTAAAAAAGAAAACCATATCTGGGGGCATCACAATGCCAGATTTCAGGTTGTACTACAAAGCTGTGGTCATCAAGACAGTGTGGTACTGGCACAAAAAAAGACACATAGTTCAATGGAACAGAATAGAGAATCCAGAAGTGGACCCTCAACTCTATGGTCAACTAATATTCGATAAAGGAGGAAAGACTATCCATTGGAAGAAAGACAGTCTCTTCAATAAATGGTGCTGGGAAAATTGGACATCCACATGCAGAAGAATGAAACTAGACCACTCTCTTTCACCATACACAAAGATAAACTCAAAATGGATGAAAGATCTAAATGTGAGACAAGATTCCATCAAAATCCTAGAGGAGAACACAGGCAACACCCTTTTTGAACTTGGCCACAGTAACTTCTTGCAAGATACATCCACGAGGGCAAAAGAAACAAAAGCAAAAATGAACTATTGGGACTTCATCAAGATAAGAAGCTTTTGCACAGCAAAGGATACAGTCAACAAAACTCAAAGACAACCTACAGAATGGGAGAAGATATTTGCAAATGACATATCAGATAAAGGGCTAGTTTCCAAGATCTATAAAGAACTTATTAAACTCAACACCAAAGAAACAATCCAATCATGAAATTGGCAAAAGACATGAAGAGAAATCTCACAGAGGAAGACGTAGACATGGCCAACATGCACATGAGAAAATGCTCTGCATCACTTGCCATCAGGGAAATACAAATCAAAACCACAATGAGATACCACCTCACACCAGTGAGAATGGGGAAAATTAACAAGGCAGGAAACCACAAATGTTGGAGAGGATGTGGAGAAAAGGGAACCCTCTTGCACTGTTGGTGGGAATGTGAACTGGTGCAGCCACTCTGGAAAACTGCGTGGAGGTTCCTCAAAGAGTTAAAAATATACCTGCCCTACAACCCAGCAATTGCACTGTTGGGGATTTACCCCAAAGATACAAATGCAATGAAACGCCGGGACACCTGCACCCCGATGTTTATAGCAGCAATGGCCACGATAGCCAAACTGTGGAAGGAGCCTCGGTGTCCATCGAAAGATGAATGGATAAAGAAGATGTGGTTTATGTATACAATGGAATATTACTCAGCTATTAGAAACGACAAATACCCACCATTTGCTTCAACGTGGATGGAACTGGAGGGTATTATGCTGAGTGAAGTAAGTCAATCGGAGAAGGACAAACATTATATGTTCTCATTCATTTGGGGAATATAAATAATAGTGAAAGGGAATATAAGGGAAGGGAGAAGAAATGTGTGGGAAATATCAGAAAGGGAGACAGAACGTAAAGACTCCTAACTCTGGGAAACGAACTAGGGGTGGTAGAAGGGGAGGAGGGCGGGGGGTGGGAGTGAATGGGTGACGGGCACTGGGGGTTATTCTGTATGTTAGTAAATTGAACACCAATAAAAATAAATTAAAAAA
Organism: Canis lupus baileyi; assembly: GCF_048164855.1. NCBI lineage: Eukaryota > Metazoa > Chordata > Mammalia > Carnivora > Canidae > Canis > Canis lupus. The sequence continues at coordinate 24,110,527 of NC_132865.1, forward strand.
AAAAAAGAATGAGTAGACTGAGTAAAGAAGACTATCCTGACCAAAGTGGATGGGCATCATCCAACCCACTGAGAGCCTGAAAAAGGCAGAGGAAGGGGAAAACCTACTCTCTCTGCTGAGGCTGGAATATCCACCTTCTTCCAACTCTGGACACTGATGCTCTCCTAGTTCTCAGGCCTATGGACCAGTAATGAATTGCACCACTGACTTTCCTGTTTCTGTAGCTTTGAGACAACAGATCATGGGACTTCTTGGCCTCAATCATCTGACTTAATTCTTCTGCCAAATCTATGTGTGTATGTGTGTACATAGGTTCTTTCTCTGGAGAATCCTAATACAAATATGAAACTCTGCATATATCTGCCCAGGACTTAAGAGCGACCAAACTGGTTTAAACACCATTACTGCGATAGCCAATGTAAGATAAAACTAGAGGGGAAAATCCTTTGAAGGGAATTCCTAAAAGCAGAGAAAGCTAGGTTGTTTCACTCTGCTTTTGTGATCCTCCCTAACCCAAGCCAAGAGAAAATTTATAACCTTTGTGCTAATTATGAAATCTTATCTCTCAACACATCCATACTTCTAAAGTCTGCTTCATAATTCAGAAGCTGGGACTCTGAAAACTTCATTTCCTTTGGCAGCTGGCTTCCTATTGGGTTGATACCAACAGAAGAACTTGAGGCAAACTGGAAGAGGGGAGAAGGCACTTACTCCCTCCTGCCTGCATGCTGTTCCTCTCAGTATCACCCCTTGACCCACTGGCTTCCTGTCTCTGCTTCTGTTGGCATTTGGAGAGCCACCCTCACTACAGCTCCACAGAGGTACCCAAACCATCTAGGCAAAGCGCCTTTCTTTTTTTCTTTTTTAAGATTTTATTTATTTATTCATGATAGATACAGAGGGGGGCGGAGAGAGAGAGAGAGAGAAAGAGAGGCAGAGGGAGAAGAAGCAGGCCCCATGCAGGGAGCCCGACGCGGGACTCGATCCCGGGTCCCCAGGATCACGCCCTGCGCCAAAGGCAGGTGCTAAACCGCTGAGCCACCCAGAGATCCCCGGTAAAGCTCCTTTCTGAGCAGGAAAGGCCCCCTCTACTGAGATTCTAAATTCTGGTAACTCGTTTCTTCCCTATGTTGCAAAGGCTCTCGGTATAACTGCTTCCTAAAGTTACTGAACTGGTGTTACCCCAGCTTTTCCCTACTTGCTTTTTCCACCCTCTGACCCCTATTCCACCAATTCCTCATAACAGAGCATCTCTGTTGAAATACTAAATGTGGTTTCTGTTTTCCAGCTTGCTCCTAATCAGTACTTAGGATTGAAACCCTCGGAGATGGAACTTGCTTGGTCATGAGCGTGAACCCCACTGCTAAACTCCTGACCAAGGAGATCACCTGTGTTTGACTGTGATAAATCACTTGGAGGAGCCTGCACCTTGGGAAACCGAACGGCTGCTACACTTGACCACTGCTGTACTAATGGTGAGCATAAGGACTGCAACTAATGATCATAAGGGGGATTTTGCCTAAACTGACACCGTACAGAAATAATGGCAAGCTCAGAGTTTTAACTCTCAGCTCAAATCACAGTCAGAAAACCACAAATTTTCAGCAGCAGCTGTAAAACAATCTCTTATTTCTTAGAGCTACAGTTATAATTTCATGGAAGTGATGCTCCTCTTTGTTAAGGAGATAGTCTTATTCTGTTCGGGGGGCCTTGAATAACCTCACCTGGGCAGCTGCCTTGCAATGGGATACCTTTCTCATTAACATTCTTTTTTTTTTTCTTTTAGACTAATAACTAGAATCAGGTATCCCATTCTTCCTGGCAGACAAGTAAAAAGGTTGACTCTGTAGGAGACAGCTTAGACTTTATAATATTTCCCCAATTTATTTTGGCAAAAATATGTTTAGAAATGAATTCTAAGGATATTAGATCAAAGCAAGTGCAATAATATTTTATGGAAACATCTACAGATTCCTTTTGTAAAGTGTTAGCCCTCCTGTTCTAACAATTTGACTGACACTGGGCCTCAACATAGTCCTGTATTCAGTGAGGTTGAGATGCCATAGTACATCATGATACAAAAGAAAGAATCCAAATGCTTAGAAAGATAAGAATAGTGGAGTGAATTTCTCATGTGATAACTGCACATTCGCTCACCCTTGAATCTACACAGGGACAAGGACATTTTCTTCACTAAAGCATTAGGAAATACATTAGGGAGAAGAACAAGAGCGTATCCTTGAAAAGCTCTGTGGTGGCTGTCTTCTGAAGGCCAGGGATGACAGTGAAAACCTTGCCACTAAGGCAGGCTCTGCTTTCAACTGGGATGATGGCTTCCAGAGTAACAAAGGTCAGGTGCCACTGCTTAACTTCCACAGACAGAATGGACATATTTATTACAACAAGTAACAGGAACCAAATGATAAGCAAAATGTTCTGACCAGCAGTAGTCTTTCATATTGCCTAATAATTAATCATAGTGTCCCTAGAAGTAGAACAGATGGGCAGCCTACAGAATATTACTCTATCTATATAAAAAGAAAAGAAAAAGAAACTAAATCTGATAGGCTGAAATCTGACTTGAGTTACCCACAATGGATAGTTTGACCTCATGAAAATTTAGGGATGTACCAAGTTGGTAAAGTATCTAAGGGTCCATTAATCCTGCAAGATTATCCTCTCCGAAGTTGCTGCATCCACACCACCTAACCCGACAAAGGGGCAAGCTTCTGATATATTGACTACTTGAATATATTGGATAATCCATGAGGCTGCTGCTTCTGAGTGGGGTCCAGAGTAAGGCCAGACTCTGCAGCAGATCCAGCTGTAGTACATGCTGTTCTAGCACTAAATCCTTACGTCCCAGGAGATCCAATAATACTCCAAGTGTCTGGGCCAAGTGGGATGCTGCACTGAGTGGCTAGCAAGCCTGCATAGGAGAATAAGCACAGGCCCCAAGAGATTTTTAGTTAGGTTCTATGTGCTTCTCCAGACAATCAGTTTCCTTTTGAAATATATTTCTTGGTATACTACTGGACCCTAGAAGAACATCTGACCATTGGACATGAATTGGCCTTGAGACCTGAGCTGTTCATTATGAACTGGGTATTCTCTGACTACCAAACCATAAGACTGGATATTACAGAAGAAATCCAGAGCACAGTAAGCTACATATGCAGGTGGCTCAGAATCCTTACATACATACTTCTGTCATATTGCCTCCTTTCCCTCAATCTATATGTACTTCCTCATGGCAAGTTCATGATGACTCATGACTAAGGAAAAAGAAGGATAAACAAAACAAAACAAAAAACTTGAGACTTGTTTAGACCTGGTCCCTTATGACATACTGGCATAAAATCGAAGTGGACAGTTGAAGCATTATACACCCACTAAGAAGTCTTCTAGAAAGATAGAGAGAAAGGCCCCCAAGCCTTGAGAATATTTACTTGCCTACATAACTGATCTATTGCCAGAAGTAGGGATTCACTGATTTATGGACAGTAGATAATGGTGTGCCTCAAAGATCTGAAAAGAACAGAAGTAGAAGATTGGTTTAAAGGATGTCTAAGGAGAAGTATGTGAAAGAACATCTTAAAATGTGAATAAAGGTTTAAGGTTATTTGTTACCTGGATGTTTTGTAGGTTGGAATCGGAATAACGAACAACAGCATATAAACTGGGAAAAGTGGTGGCAAGAGGCATAGCACTCTAAAGCCTCTGCATTATTCAGGAGGAAGGTAAATATATTGTTCAACATGCATCCTACTGTTCTGGGGAAACCACACACATACAAAAATTAAGTTTAAAACTTCCAAAAGTAGAGGTTTTGAAAAGTCTTTTTTTAAAAAGATTTTATTTATTTATTCATGGGAGACAGAGAGAGAGAGAGAGAGAGAGAGAGAGGCAGAGACACAAGCAGAGGGAGAAGCAGGCTCCAATGCAGGGAGCCAGATGTGGAACTCGATCCTGGGTCTCCAGGATCACGCCCTGGGCTGAAGGTGGCGCTAAACCGCCGAGCCACCCGGGCTGCCCATGAAAAGTCTTAAATAGCATATTAGCAATCCAAACCCAGCAATGCAAAAAATAGATTATACATTTTGATCAGAATCAATTTCTTCCAGAAATGCAAAACTGGTTTAATATTTTTAAAATCCAATAACGTAACTCTTCCAATAAACAGAATAAAGGAGAAAAATCATATGATAACCTCAATATACAAAATGATCTTTTAAATATTAAGTGAACTCTTTTTTTAAAGATTTATTTATTTATTTTAGAAAGAGAGGGACAGTGCAAGCAGGAGGAGGAGCAGAAGGACAAGCAGACTCTGAGCATGGAGCCCAACTCAGGGCTTGATCCCAGGGCCTTGAGATCATGATCTGAACAAAAATCAAGAGTCAGATGCTCAACTGACTAAGCCACCCAGGGGCCACCAATCTTTTTAAAGTAATCTCTATGCCCAATGTGAGGCTTTAATTAATGACCCCAAGATGAAGAGTCACATGTTCTACCAACTGAGCCAGCCAGGTGTCCCATGTGAACTCAATTTTTAACCTAAAAATCCTAGCAAACTACTAAGAGAAGGAAACTTTCCTAACTTTATAAAATATCTATTAAACAAAAAAGCCCCACTAACTTTGCAATGATCATTCCTCTTAAAATTGGAACCACTTAAAAAAATACGAAGTATTACCACTTCTTTTCAACACTGTACTCGAATTCTTAGCCCTGACTTTAAAAAAACATAAAAGAGGATCCCTGGGTGGCGCAGCAGTTTAGCGCCTGCCTCTGGCCCAGGGCGTGATCCTGGAGACCGGGAATTGAATCCCACTTCGGGTTCCCGGTGCATGGAGCCTGCTTCTTCCTCTGCCTATGTCTCTGCCTCTCTCTCTCTCTCTCTCTCTCTCTCTCTCTGTGTGTGTGACTATCATAAATAAATAAAATTTTAAAAAAAGACATAAAAGCTATGGAGATTGAAAAGAAACAAAGCTATCATTTTTACTACTTTTCACTAATGACAGCCATCATATGGAGGAAAAGAAAGGAAATAAAAGCTATTATGACTGGAAAGAAAGAAACAACACTGTCATTTTCACAAACGATATGGCTCTTCATAGAAAAATTCAAAAAAATTTCTAAGTAAGAATAAATAAGATAAGTTAGCATGTTTCTCCATGCACATTTAAAATCAAATTAATAAATTTCTTTCATCATAATTAAATCCACTTTCTGGTCCAATCTCCGAGAATAATCCATGGTAAAAACCCACTCATTTTCAGAGTAGGTTGGCGTTGAAGCCCTTTTGAAGCAGGACTTCACTGAACTGGATGATCCGTCAAAATCACATTTTTAAGTGTATTAAAATACAGAAGAAAGTAAGCTAATAGAAACTCTGTAGCACCTTCACTAATCCAGAGAGGAGTAAAATGACCAATTTGTCTATCATTAGCTCAGCAATGTATTTGCTTTTCACAAATGAAAACCCTGCTTGATATTAAATAAAATCTCAGTTTCAATGAAAAAAAACATCAAATTCAGATTAATTCCTATAAGCTATATGATTATGAATAACCTTCATACTTAGTCAAAATGAGCCAGCAAGGAAAAAACACCTCCATTAAAGAATCCCAGATGTATACTCCATATGAGTAACAAGGCAATCAATTAAACAAAGAGGGATGCCATTTATTTTAGCTGCAACTTCCTTAGGCTTGCATAGATTGAATGGAATCACATAAATAGTTATGCTTTTACTTTACGCAAATCACAGTATTTTTAACCACATGGATCACTTAAGACTCTTACAAACAACAGAATATCCAAATCAGTCCATCTTACACACACACAAAAAGGGGGAATCCACTAACTCTGTAAGAGACTACAAAGATTTTCATTCCTTTTACTTCATGGATCATCTCTTAACCTTCTCTGAGATCTTGGCATATTTTTCATTTGTGAAACCTAGAAGTGGTGGAAAGGTTTAACCAGCTCTATGGTAAAACAAAGATTAGCTTGTGTTTCTGCAAACCATGCTGTTTTTCTGCATTTATTCATTCAACAAGTACTTAATTAAATTCTTAAGTGCAAATACTACAAATTAGATACTCAGAAGGAATATTAGAGGAAAGAAAGCCAACAGTATAGTCAGAAAGACAAACCACAGCCCAGAAAGTAGTGAAGTAACATTGTGATTAACCCCAAAAGTGAGTAGCACAGCCCCCATGTGCCACAGGAATTCACAGAAACAGAAAATCTAGGGTTGCCAGAGATGTCCAAAATATTTAATTAAAGAGACAAAACATGAACTATCCCTTAATGAGTGGTTGATACTCAGACAGGAAAACGTAGGTTCTGGGGTATGTGCCCAGATTCTCCCTTCAGAAACAAAAGCTCATTCTGCAAGTTGCCAGGAGTGTTGGCTGTTGGGAGGCTCTCACCTATGGCCTGGTCCAGAATTGTCCTTCCAGGAAGGCAGTTGACTCATCCAAGGTCACATTCTCTCTCTCTCTCTCTGGAGGAAGCTTGCTTCTAATCACTGAAGTACAAAGGCCCAGCCTCCATGCTTCTATTGGATTGGCCTTAAAGGCCCCCCCACTTCAAGGCTCTCCCGGTGGGGGTCCCGATGTGATAAGCCCAGCGTTTTATTATTACCGGCCTCACAGTTCACTTTGTTCCTCCACTCAAACCCACCTCCTTCACTCCCTTCAAGGTGCTGTTCCCATGAGCACTCCCCAATTAACCCTCTGCATGTATATCTCCACCCCAGCATCTGTCCCCCAGGATACCTAGTCTAAGATATTGTAGAAAAGGGACAAAATACTCAGTGTAGACAGAATACCAAGCAAATACTTGGCATTACATGTAGTAGGGGGAATTGGACAAATGAGCCTGGCTCACACTGAAAGCAGTATGGTTAAATAGATTTTGGAGGATGCCGAATGCCACCCTACTTTGGAATTCATCCCATAATTCAGTGCTCCAAAACTGTTCCATCTTTGATGGCCCAGGACGGTGAATCCAACCTCCTGGATGTCTGGACACAGAGTTAAAAGTGACAAAGTGTAAGCATGAACATTCCCTAAAGTTTGATTACCTCCAAACTTTACATGAACCTCGCATTTTGCCCACAGTTACCAGCATTTGTCAAAATGAATGCATACTCTTGTTTAAGCATGGCCATAATGAGTGGAGAAATAGAGTGTGTGCATATGTGTGTGCAGTGTGTGTTCACAATTCTCAATGTTTTTTCAGTTCTTTAAAGAGGGTTTAAAAAAAAGGGAGGATGGGTAAAAATGATAGTTGGGTTATATTTGAAAATGTTGACTCACTCCTGCCTTCCTCAGTACCATTTCTACCCACCTGATGCTCATTTCCTTGCTACCTGTTCCTAGCCTGTCATAACCATCATTTCTGATCTGTCTACTCAATGAGGGGTTTTCCTCTCAGCCTTTCCCAAGAGGCCCCATTAAGGTTTTAGTTGATAAGAAATTCAGTACTAATATGCAAATACAATATGCATGTGGGAGTCAGTACGGGCCTCAAGAAGACAAAATCATCTAAAATAAATAACAATACTAAAAGCAATAGCGCAGTAACATGAAGAGCTTAGAAAACCAGAATGGAAAAAAAAAAGAAAAAGAAAAGAAAACCAGAATGGCTATGGGAGCAAAAATAGCCCCTCTACTCAGTACTTCATATAAAAGCTATATACCCCATTCCTATCTTTTTGCATATGTTACATAGTTAGAATAATGTCAGACATTATTATAATCTAGAATTCACCTTTTCTACATTTTTAATGGATCCATAAGATCTCATCTAGAGCAAAGTTTATTTAACCTTTTAAGAAAATGTTTAGTCAGAAGAATAAGAATAAATAGCTAATTGTAGGAAATGGGCTACCGTGCATTGTAGAAATAGGTCAAAGAACAAGGTTGACAAAGTCCCTTTCCTTGTGGAGGTTTAATTAAGAAAGGGAGCCCAACACTAAACAAATAAATGAGAAAATGCCACACTTGATGAGTGCTGTAGCGGAATAAAACAAGGTGGCATGGTAGAGTTTGATGGGAAACTGTCGAATCTGAGTGGTCTATGAGGGCCTCTCTGACAATACATTTAAACCTGAGATCTGCACAGCAAGAGGAGCTGGCCATGTGAGGCATGTGAGAGAAAACTTTTAAGCAGAGAAAACAGATCATGCAAAAGTCCCAAGTCTCAAAGCTTGCCTTTCAGGCAGCTTCGTCTCTGCTACTCATAAGGCTAACCCTGGGAGATATTGTCCTGCAAATATATTCTCACTAGACAATCCAGAATGAGCCAAACATTTTTAGAAAGAAAAACAGCTATCATGTGTAACAACAGGAAACAGAGGATTCAAATATATCCTATGATGTGCCTAAATTATTTGGACCAAGAGTAAGTCATTTTACTATTTATAGAACATATTCATCCTTATGTCAGAAAGAAGTTAAAGTATTTTCCAAAGAAGTATAAATTATGATCAAATGGCATAAATAAAAAGTGGAAGGAAAAAGATAAACAAGTAGACAATGTGGGGAAAAGAATGAAGGCATAAATGCTCATGACAAAGGCATTTTCATATACTATTGGTGGGAATGTAAGTTGGAGAGAGGTGAAATAGATAAAAGAAATTAATAATACACTTATCTTCAGGAGTCCTGAGAAATGCATAAAATTGCTGAATCATTACACTGTACATCTGAAACTCATGTAATGCTGTAGGTTAATTATACCTCAAAAAAGGAAAAAAAATGTTCATGATCATGGTCTGCATTCTGGCTACCACTAGGTATGAATCTTCCAGAAAGAAGGGGGTTTCTTATCATTGTGAGAAGTATACTCTTGATCCTCCTCACATATTTCACCCATCCCCACCCACCCACATACCCTCTGGTTTGTTCTCCATAGTTGGGTGTACTTTTCAGCTTGTCTCTTTTTTCTTTGTTTTGTTTCTTAAATTCTATATATGAATGAAATCATATGGTATTTGTCTTTCTCTTTTTTTTTAAAGATTTTATTTTTATTTGTTTATTCATGAGAGACACAGAGAGAGAGAGGGAGAGAGAAAGAGGCAGAGACACAGGCAGAGGGAGAAGCAGGCTCCATGCAGGGAGCCTGACATGGGACTCGATCCCAGGTCTCCAGGATCAGGCCCTGGGCTGAAGGCAGCGCTAAACTGCTGAGCCACCCAGGCTGCCCTATTTGTCTTTCTCTGATTGACTTATTTAATTTGGCATAATGCCCTCTAGATCCATCCATGCTGTTGCAAATGGCAAGATTTCATTCTTTTTATGGCTAAGTAATATTCCTGTGTGTGTGTGTGCGCGCGCGCATCACATCTGCTTTTATCCATTCATCTATCAATGGACTGTGAGGGCTAATTCCATAATTTGGCTACTACAAATCACATCAAACATAGGGGTGCATATATCCTTTCAAATTAGTATTTTTATATTCTTTGGATAAACAGCCAGTAGAACTACTAGATCATTTGAGATAGTTTTATTTTTAATTTTTTGAGGAACTTCTATACTGTCTTCTACAGTGGCTGTACCAGCTTACATTCCCACCAACAGTGCATGAGGGTTCCTTTTTCTTAGCATCTTCATCAACACTTACTTGTTGTGTTTTTTATTTTAGCCATTCTGACGGAGGTAAGGTTCATACACCATCTTTGACATTATAGAACTGAACAATAGTTCTCATACAAGGATGCTGCCTAATGCAATGAACATGCCCCTCCATCATAACCTTTAAAAGATGACAAAACTGTATTTTCATGGTCTGATTCTTATAAGTCTCAATAAAAGTTTCTTAAATCCCTCCTCTGCATAGCTCAGTGAAAGTAATTCAATAGTGGGTTACCCTATGCTGAATGGGGACCCAAGTCACTGTTCAACTAACTTTATCAAAACCATGTTTGCTGGGCAGCCAAGGTGGCTCTATGGTTTAGCGCTGCCTTCAGCCCAGGGCTTGATCCTGGAGACTGGGGATCGAGTCCCACATCGGGCTCCCTGCATGGAGCCTGCTTCTCCCTCTGCCTGTGTCTCTTCACTCCCCCCCACCCCCACCGCACCGTGCTCTCTCTCTCTGTGTCTCTCATGAATAAATAAAATCTTAAAAAAAAAAAAACATGTTTGCTAATAACCTGAGAACTTAGTGTACATGACCTTCTTGAATTATTCACTAATTATTTCTCAAAATTGAACTATTGATAAACCTAGCGACACTGATCTCTGTTCTGGATTCCCTATCAATCCAAGGACTGTGGCAGTGGATGTTGCCTCAACGTCTTAACTGAATTTAAAGAAAGGGTTCAATTTAAAATAATTCTGTGAAATCTAGAACTTTAAGCTTCCACAAAGTAGAATATTTGTCATCTGTATACTTTAAGAGTGTTATTTTTCAAATCATTGCTATAACACTAAGAAGGAAGATAATAAAAAATGATTCAATAAATATTTTCAGTCAGAATAGAATAATGTTCTGCATTTAATAAACTGTAGCTGGTTTTAATTACCATTTTATATAATGCTAAGATGATTATTATACATTGTAAACAAAAAATACAACTGAAAAAAATGAAATAACTAAAACAATACCAGGTCCTCTGGAGAGAATTCATAGGAGTAAAATAGCATTAAAATAAAAATAATATCTCAAAAACATACAGCTACAATAAATCTTTTTTTAAAAAGATATTATTTATTTATTCATGAGAGGTACAGAGAGAGAGGCAGAGACATAGGCAAAGAGAGAACCAGGCTCCTTGTAGGGAGCTGGATGCCAGACTGAATCCCCAGACCCCAGGATCATGCCCTAAGCTGAAGGTAGACACTCAACCGCTGAGCCACCCAGGCATCCTTACAATAAATCTTATACAATAAGTTCACTTCATACAAATAGATATATTATTTCAATGTACAGACAAATCAAATGTATTCTCAATTCAATATAGCTAGTCACTTTCAATTTAGATCATGTTCAAAAAAATGCAGAAATAGCAGGAGTTAGACACTCCTTTATGCTCCAGGCTACACTTCAAAAAGAAAAGTTCTCTTTTTTATGTTAAAGGAACAACTTACAACCTAAAACTATCAGGGTGTTTCATGTAGAACATTATCCAAAAATCAGATCACTTAGATATTTTTAATAATTCATGTTTATATATCTTACTGTTGCTACGAACTTCCAGGAACAAAAACAACAGAAACTACTCTATTTAACATATTTACTTTCTACCTTATTTAATTTACATACTTTCGGGATCCCTGGGTGGCGCAGCGGTTTAGCGCCTGCCTTTGGCCCAGGGCGCGATCCTGGAGATCCGGGATCGAGTCCCACGTCGGGCTCCTGGTGCATGGAGCCTGCTTCTCCCTCTGCCTGTGTCTCTGCCTCTCTCTCTCTCTCTCTCTCTCTGTGACTATCATAAATAAATAAAAATTAAAAAAAAATTTACATACTTGATTCTATGGCAAATTTCTTGAAAACCAATCAATAAATCTGAATTTCAAATATTAATTTCTTACTTCTATTTGTATAATGATGGACTGTATTGATGAACATGAAAATGGACCAAGCATATAAACAGAAAACCACGGTGGGCTTTAGTAAAATTACCAGAATATGATAGTTGAGAGTGTCCCAAGTATAATCAGTCTTTTCTAAGTACTTAGGAGTTTATTTATATTTCTCAGTACATAATACATCACCCAATAAATATGTACCAAATGAATGTAAATGATGTTCCAAACATCATGTACCAAAAGATTTAATAGCTTTTGAAAAGATAACAAAGTCATAATGAATTCTCAAGAAAGTGAAATCTCCTATAAACTGCTGAGAAATTCTCAGACTTCTAGTGGCAAGTGATTATTCATAACCAAACCACACTTTCCAAATCTGATAGGTTGGTCCTGATCTTTTTTATTCATAAAGGTATTTGACAATTATTCAGTAGAACACCTATTATGTACCAAACATTTGATAGGCATGAAGATATAAGCAGTTAAAAAGTTGACAAAATATCTTCCTATAAGAAGCTTATATTCTAGTGGGATAAACAGAGTATAAACTGAAATCAAAGGAATAAATCCAACAAAATAATATCCAATGACAATAAGGGTTACAAAAAAAAATCACACTACAGAGAATAGCAGAAGAGGCTGGATCTATTTGTGCTATTTTAGTTGAGGCTAATCCAGGTTTCCTCTCTGAGACAACACTTATTCAAGATTGTTTTCTAATTACATATAATGTCTCCAAATTTAGCCAAAGTATACTTTTGTGATAGAGCCAACAAGCAAGACTTGCCCCCACTGCTGAACAAAGAACACACATACACACACACACACACATTTTGCCTGGCCAAATGTTATTTTCCTTTCTACCTGTGCCACAATTCTTCAGAGATACCAGAACTACAACCTAAAAAAGCAGATGCACATTTTGAATTAGTTCTAATTTCAGGATACTAGAAGGCCATCCTCCAAAAGCAACTCTCCACACAGTCTGTCACTGAGTTATCAATATTAATACAAAAGAGAAGTAGTAGCATCTAATGTGATGGCAGCCAAAACTTACTGGGTGTATATTAGGTGCCAGGCACTGGAATGGGTTCTTTAGTCTCTATTTTACTTCATATATTCCTCATAAAGTCCCTCTTAGGTATTATTTTGCAGATGAGGACACTGATGTTCACAGAGATCAAATAAAGTGCTCTAGGTCAAGCAGACAATAAATGACTGCTAAGCTTGAATTATCTCCAAAGATCACCTACTTCATCCTATATAACTGTGTCATTCAACTTCATGCAAATGCACTTGAGGGGTGTTCTGCAGTTGTTGCATAGAGTGGCCTACAAATGTCGACCAGATCCTGTTGGTTGATGTGTAGTTGAGGTCCTCTTTAGTATTCCTGATTTGCTGTAGAGTGTTTCTTCCAATTGTCAAGAGAAGAGTTTTAAATTCTCTAACTGTGGTTGTGGATTTGTCTATTTCTCTGCTTAAGTCTACCAGTTTCTGCCTCACTCTGCAGCTCTGTTGTTCAATGCATGAACACTTAAGACTGCTATTTTTCTTGGTGGGTTGACTCTTATATTACTATATAATGACAGTTCCTATCTCTGGTAATTTTCTATCCTCTGAAGTCTACTTTATCTGGTCTTAAAATAGCCACTCCTCTTCTCTTTTGACATTTGCATATTTTTTCTATTCTTTTACTTTTAGCCTGCTTATATCTTTGTATTTTAAATCAGTTTCTTAGATACAGTATATGCTTGGGTCATGTTTTTAAGTCCACTCGGACAATCTCTGTGTTTTTTTTTTTAATCTCTGTGTTTTAATTGGTATATTTAGGCCATTTGCATTTAATTTAATTATTGGCATATTAGGGCTAAAGTCGGCCATGTTATTTTTTGTTTTCTGTTCTTTGTTTTTCTTCTTCTTATTCCTGTGAGTTATTTGAAAATTTTTTATAACTCCATTTTAAATTACTACAGTTTGTGGGACACCTGGGTGGCTCAGTCGGTTAAGCATCTGCCTTTGGCTCAAATCATGATCTTAGGGTCCTCCTTAAGCTCAGGTCATGATCTCAGGGTCCTAGGATCAAGCTCCTATGTCAGGCTTCCTGCTGTAGGGAGTCTGCTTCTCCCTCTCTCTCTGCTTCTCCTCCCACTCATGTTCTCTCTCTCTAATAAATAAATGAAATCTTTTGAAAAATCGATTAAATTACTAGAGTGCTTTAAAAAGATTTTATTTATTCATTTGAGATACAGAGCACGAACACAGGGGCAGAGGGAAAAGGAGAAGCAGACCCCCTGCCAAGTAGGGAGCTAGAAGCAGGACTCGATCCTGGGACCCCAGGACCATGACCTGAGCTGAAGGCAGATGCTTAACTGACTGAACCACCCAGGTGCCCCACATTACTAGCATTTTTGAGGGCATCATTTCATATAGCCTTTTTAGAGGTTGCTTTAGGTATGACATTTTATATATGAAACTTATCAATGAGTATTTTTGTTTTACCAATATAAGTGAACGATAGAAACCTTACCTCCTTTGCTCCCCTTTACTCTCTCTTGCTTAAAATACAACTGTCTTAAATACTTCCTTTACAGAATCACGTCTGATTCTGTTATAATTTTTGCTTCAAGCATCAAACATAATTTAGAAAACTTGAAAAGAAAAATGTATTATATTTAGTCATATTTTTGCTCTTTCCATGTTCTAAAGGTTCCAAATGTTCTAAAATTTTTTCTTTTCTAATTTTCTCTCTTTTTAGAGAACTTCCATTACCGATACTTTTAGGGTAGACCGGCTGGTGACAAAATCTTGATTTCTCCTTCATTTCTTTTTTATTTTCCTTTTTTTTTTTTTTTTTAGTTTCAGAGGTAGAATTGGTGATTCAGTTGCATATAACACTCAGTGCCCATTACATCAAGCAGCCTCCTTAATGCCCATCACCCAGTTACCCCATTCCCTTACCCACGTGCCCTCCAGCCACCATCAGTTTGTTTCCTAGAGTTCAGCATCTCCTATGGTGCAGCAATGTCCACAATGTCAAAATATGATTTCCCCTTCATTTCTAAAGGATATTTTCTCTGAGTACAGAACTCTAGGCTCTTTGTTTCAGCACCCAAAAAATGCTGTACCACCTCCCCCTGACATCCACAGGTTTGATGAGAATCTGCTGTCATTCAAATTGTTTTTCCTGTATAGGTGTGATATTTTTCTCTTGTTGGTTTCAAGATATATTTTGTCGTTCCCCCCCCGCCCCCACACACACACACCCAGAAGTTTAGTTATAATGTATATTGGCATGGAATTCATGGCAGTAGCAGCCTCATTACCACTCAGCAGCGTAGAAAGTCCTGACTCTTTTCCAGGCCTCCTCTTACATGACCCCAGTGAGGAGGGAGAAGAATGTCTCACTGCTAGGGATGAGAGAAGTCAGGCTTCCTACATAGTCTCCACAGACACTGGTCTCACATAGGGGTAAAGATGGGGCCACAATGTAAATGTAAATGAAAACCACAATGAGAGATCACACAAATCTATTAGAATGGCTATCATTACAAAGACAGATGATACCAAGTTTTGGTGAGAATGTGGAACAACTGGAACTCTCATACAATTTTCATAGGAATGTAAAATTGTACATACACTTTTCAAAACTAATGGCTAATGTCCTAAAAAGTTAAACATATGCCTATTATATGATCCAGCCAATCTATTCCAGGTTTTTACCCAAGAAAAACAAAAGCATACATCCATACAGAATACTACTCAGTAATTAAAAGATATAAATTATTGATACATGACACAACATAGATTATTATAAAATAATTATGTTGAGTGAAAGAAGATGTGCCCCCCAAAAGTACATAGTGTATGATCTCATTTATACAAAACTCTAGAAAAGGAAAACTGTTCCATAGTGACAGAAAGACCACCTGGGGAGGTGGTGGTAGTAAAGAAAGGTACAAAGGAGGAATTACAAAGAATGGGGCAGTCTAGACAACAGGAAGGAGGGAGGGCATATGAGGAGCATGTCCTAACTGAGTCCTTCCAGGGAATTCCAAACAACATTTCCACTACTTGATTATAGCCTCTATGCCACTTGACTAAGTGCAAATTCATAATAAAGAAACTCTATTGTAAAGAAGGAGAAATAGTCTCTCTGCCTCAGTACCCTTCCTGGTGTTCCAGCACTCTTGTGCATTTGGGTTCTTTTTTAATATTTTTGTTGATATTCCAATAAAATTTTGGAAGAAGAAGAGGAAAATGCATAGGCTTAGTTGACCAGAATTGTAAATGTTCTTTACTGAGAATTATAGTTTGTTACTTTCTGGTTTTCATGTATAAACTACTAATACAATTCTTAACTAAATTCACATAATTTGATGTTTAATAAAAAACCCATGGGTGAACTATTTGTTAAATACTTATTTCCTAGATTTTTTTAGTTTTGAAATAACTGTAAATTTACAGGAAAAGTATAAGAATAGCACAGATAACTCCATACACCCTTCACCTAGAGACCCCATTCAGTTTTGGAGAACTTTATATGTGCTGCAAAATACTGTACTTTGGTGAAAACCAAACCATTTCACATCTTGCCAATTAATTAAGAAGTTACATGTGGAAATCTATATTAAATAGGATTACAGTTCTAATTTATTGAAGTGATGTCAAGCATTCCTTATAGATTGATGCCTAGGCTATTTGCTACTAACCTGTCTTGAATAAGCCAATGAGAATATTAAAAGTATTCCATCTTACAAAAATTTCAAAGAGTTTGTGGAATATACGTCATTATTACTTTATTCACCTTACATCTTTATATTACTTAATTAAAATATCATTACTTAAGACCCTAATGCAATGATTTCTAAGCATGGTTTTATAATGTGTCAAAGCATGTCAAATCATATTTGAAGGCAACATAAGTTTATGCTCTTAAGTCACCTGTAAACAAGATTTATTTTCATCTAAAGGAGTTTAGAAATACAATATTGTGTACAGTTTTGGTAGAAGTTAGCTATTTTCTCCCTTCAATTATTT
Organism: Canis lupus baileyi; assembly: GCF_048164855.1. NCBI lineage: Eukaryota > Metazoa > Chordata > Mammalia > Carnivora > Canidae > Canis > Canis lupus. The sequence goes on from NC_132865.1 coordinate 24,127,113, forward strand.
GAAGTGCAAATAAACCCTCAAAAATTAACCACTCATCACTGCAATCTAAGCTGATGGGGACGTAGGTAATATATCGCCCCCCAAAAATCCATAAGATACACAGCATACAATTTTATCATTGTTTCATTTGGGGGGAAGAGGTCTTATGATTTCATGAGACAATTCTGTCATCATTTAAAATTCATCAGTGCAGCGGCATCCGGGTGGCTCAGTTGGTTAAGCGTCTGCCTTCAGCTCAGGTCATGATCCCAGCCTGGGGTGGGGGGTGGGGGGATGGCGCCCCCCCATCAGGCTCTCTGCTCAGCAAGGAGTCAGCTTCTCCCTCTCCCTGTGCCTCTCCTCCCTGCTCACGTGCTCTCTCTCTCTCACTCTCTCTCAAATAAACAAAATCTTTTTAAAAACATCATCAGCACAAAACTATCTAATGAGCTAGTTTAAAAAAAAATGAGCACCTGATAAAAATCAAATTGGATTTTATTTCCCAATCACGTAGAAAGTTTACATATATTTCAAACTCCATTATTATCACTTGGAGAGAGTCTCAGGAATCTTAAAATGCCAATAAATCTATTAAAAACAATTCACATGTTCTCCCTGGTAAATTGTACTTTATATTCTAGGGGAGTGGAGACCCTATAAAAGTATTTCTTTTATGTTTGTTTTGACACAATACACTGTGTCACAAAGGGTTATTATGATTCTGCTTTTAATAGACTTATGTAGAGTCTCTAATCATTAGACTCAAGAAAAACAATCTGGTCGCTCCAGCAATTCTTTTGCTTTCATATATGGACTTCCTTTACTAACACTTTTGGCAGAAACAAGAATCAAGACGTGCCTTATAGGACTTTATGACTCTCTACAACGAGTTTCAGTTGAAACAATGGCCGTGTCTGTCGAGATAGAACAATATTAACTTAAAGTTGGGCAGCAGAAAAACTTGAGATCTTGCAAATCTCAGTTACCTGAAACCCATCCTTCCCTATCGGATCACATCCCTGTCTGCCTCTCCCTTTTTTCTGCTAAGATATTATTTCACTTTATTTATTTATTTCTTTTTTCCTCTCTGCAGTTAACTCTCTTCTCATCAATACTAGGGAAACGGCTCCATTCTCTAGCTCTTCCCTCTGTGCGTGCCAGCCTTATTCGGACACCGCAGACACGTAACCCCCCAATAATGACCACAACTGGGTTTTTTTTTGGGGGGGGGGGTCTTGACCCCTCCCTGCCCGATCGTCTCCTCTCAGTGCCCAGCTGGGCCATCGAATGGGGACGGGCCGTGGGCTTCCCTCCCCGCGGCACCGGCATCTGCCCGGCGCCCTGGCTGCCCGCGGGACGCTTCGCCAGCGCCCGGTTCGGGCTCCTGTTCTTTTTCTCCTGTGCTCCCGCTCTTCCTTTCTGCTACTGTATTTCTGTCATCAGTTCTTTGATGGCGAGACAACAGCTCAGAGCTACACGTCTCCACTCGTAAATACGTGTCTGCTTCTCCTGAACCTCTCTCCGCCCCCTTCTCCCCCTAACACATGTAGGGTCTGCAATGCAAGGGGCTCTCCTTCCATCCAGGGATCCATGTCGGCGTCTCAGGGTGACAATTTCATTCAACGCGCCAGCACCCCCCGAAGCCTGCTCCTTACCAGTTTCCGTTTTCCCCCAGTTAACCACATCGTTTCCCATTGCCAAGCACCTCTTCCACCTTTCTGGGTTTCTAGTACTGCCCATATTAAAAAAAAAAAAAAAAAAAAAAATTCCAGCATGCAGTATAGTGCAGATCGCAGGAGGAAAGTGTGCGTGTGCGAGACAGTCCGAGAGTGTGCATCTGTCCGTCTCGGCCGCTCTGGGTCCTGTGCAGGAGGCTGCGGGGTGCAGGACAGTGCGACCGCTCCAACTTGCCCTGCCCGACTCCCGCCTCAGGTGGACCGTCTCCGGCTCACCTGTCCGCGCCCAGGTAACCCGCGAGGCGCCCGCCCGGCCGCGTCCCCGGACACCTGGCCCGGCCGGAGCGAACGCCCAAGCCCTGGCGCCGCGCGGCCGCCTCCTCCCGCGCCTCCGTCCACTGTCCCTCCTCCGTCCGGGTGTTCGGGACCGTCTCCCGCGCACACAGACGGGACCGCCTCCTCCACAGCGCCCTACCTCAAACAGGGGACCGATCCTGTTCTTCTCCAGGTAAGCCTGGATCCGGGATTGCTGGTGAGACGCCATGGAGAGACGGACGGGGCCGCGGGGAGTGCGGGAGAGGCGCGCGGCCGTGCGGCTCGGCCGGGGGACAGCCCTCCTGCTCCCCTGGGGCTGGGGCCGGGGCCGGGGCCGGGACAGGCGCTCCGGAGCCTCGGCTCCCCCGGGCCGCGCGCGTGGGCTGCACCCGGGGAGCGGCGAGCGCGTGGGGCGCCGAGAGCCGCCAACTCCGCCAACTCCGAGGCGAGCGAGAACTCCTTCGCCGCGTTCCGCTCCCCGCGCCCACCTCCGCCGCTCCTGCAGCGCGCGGCGCCGGGGGGAATCCTAGGCGGAGGCTCCAGGCTCCGCGCGCCCCCGGGCGGCAGCAGCGGGAGCCGGAGCCGGAGCCGGAGCCGGAGCCGGAGCCGGGAGGCGGGAGGCGGGAGGCGGGAGGCGGGAGGCGGGAGGCGGGAGGCGGGAGGCGGGAGGCGGGCGCGGCTCGGCGCGGCTCGGCGCGGCGCGGGGGGCGCCCTCGGGCGGCGGGGGCCGCGGGGCTCGAACTCGCCGCGAGCGTGCGTGTGCCTGCGTGTGTGGCCGCGCGCCCGCCCGCGAGCGTCCCCTCCCGGCAGCGCGGGCCTCTCCGCGGGCCGCGCTCGCCCTGCCCGCCCGCGCTCCCCGGCGACGGCGCCGCCCGAAGCCAATGGTGAAGGTGCTTCTTTCAGAGTGCTCCGAGGTCTGGAGCGTGTTGGCTCCGCGGGGCAGCTCCAGAGGCGGCTCGGAAGGGGTCGCGCCCCCCGGCCGCGGGGCGTCTGGCCTGGGCACCTCGCGCTCTGCCTGCACGGCTGGGGCTCGAGAGCGCGCGCGGGAGGAGGCGGGTGGGCCTGCGGGCTGGGCGCCAAGATGAAGCCGCCCTCCCGTCGGTGTCTGGCGCGGCCTGGAGCCAGTCCAGGAGCCAGGGGCTGGGGCCCCAGCCGAAGGCTCCCCAGCGTGCGGGCACCCAAGCCTGGGAGCCACCCTGCAGCTCCTGACCGGGAGAAGGGATAGCAGCGAGCCGGCCCTCCCTTCTGATTTTGAATTCCTGATCCACGGAGGGTTTTGTGGATTACAATCCACAGGTAATGATGCTTGGATGTCTATAGCTACACCCCACATACTCCTCTGTTCCACTCAGATAGTCCTCCAGGCGCTTGATGAGATCCTCAGGTTTAGCCCATACCTTGCTTACTATTCAGGGACCCTTTCCTAGTCGAGGATCAACAGACTGCACAGGTTTCTTCACAGAGTTATCTTGAGGGCTACATGGAGGTCTCCAAAGACGATTTCCGTAGCTCCCAACCGTGATGTGCTACCAAAATAAAGATTTGTGTTGGAGAATATGAAGGTTTAGAATGAAGGGAATAGTTGTACCTAAAGCCTACTGCAACAGTATCGATTTATTTTTCTTTCTGTGTCCTGGATTTCTGTAATTCATAATTTCTTTGTTGGTATTGATGTTTTTTTCTCTTCTGGATGACTGCCTAAACAGATCTACCTATATGGAAACATGCAATAGTTAAGAATGGAATATTCCAGAAAGTACTGTTCATTCCATCTAATAATTCATGTAAGAAATCTGCCAGAGTACCTAATAGCTTAACCATCACCGATACTTGAATTACACATGGTTTGGAGTGAAACAATCCCCCGGTTATTACTTTTACAATCAGACTTGAGAGATCTGCCCAGAGGGAGTTAACTGAATAGCAGTGAAGTGCCTAGTATTGTCGTGTTTTCCATAATGGATCATAAGTATGCCTACTTATAATTTTCAAAATATATTTAGGAGAAATTAAATATACATAGTGCATATCCACATTTTTATTTGCCAGAAGGTATTGTATGGAGCCATCTAAGACCCCCTAAAAAGTCAAGTACTTTTGATACCACATCGTGCTGGAGAATCAAAGTTCTTCCAAAAGACACAAGGAAGATGTGTCTTTAAATTGGATAAATAGGGACACCTGGGTGGCTCAGGGGTTTGGTGCCTTCCTGTGGCCCAGGGCGTGATCCTGGAGTCCCAGGGTCGAGTCCCGCATCCAGCTCCCTGCGTGGAGACTTGCTTCTCCCTCTGCCTATGTTTCTGCCTCTCTCTCTGTTTGTCTTTCACGAATAAATAAAAATAAAATTTAAAAAATACTAATAAATCGGATAATTAATATACATAGTAAGTATTCATTTCACTCAGAGCAACTACACCTGGGGCCTTGCGTAGAAATAACGAAGCTTTACTGGCAAAACGCTTATGTATTAAAGGGAGGATCATGAAGATATGCATCTATATATGTATATATATTATGTGTGTTAAAACACTGAACATCCAAAAATTACGTTGTTAAAATTAAGAAACTATTTCAGAAGTTTTTCAAGGCCAACTTCACATACCACCTCCTCCAGAAAGCATTTGTTGGTTCTTTCCACTGATTCTCCAAACCTGATTTCATTATTACAGTAAATATTTATTGCACAACCTCCTCATAGCAGACATTACGTTAGGGCTAAGGATTCAAAGGTGAAAAGCCTTTTCTTTGCTCTTAGGTGTTCAGTCTTGTTGAGGCAATTGGCATATACACAAATAAGACATTTGAATGTATTGTGCTAACATGGGTATATAAAACATGCTGTGCCCATACTGATGATGAAAAAATTACCTGTACCAAGATACTCAAGGAATTCTTCACGAAGGAGGTGGTGCTTGAGCAAAGTCTTAAAGGAAGATTAAAATTAAGTTTTCAAGATGGGATTGGTGGAGTTGTGAATGAGGGCAATGTTTCAGGTTTTGGCGTTAAAAAGTAGCATATACGAGGGCACAGAGCACAAAAAAATAGGCTGGTGGATAGAGGAATGTAGAGTTTTCATGGAAGAAGATTGATATGTAAGGTTAAAAATGTAAACAGAGTTCGGCTCATTAAAAGTCTTAACTGCCTTCTTAAAAAGAATAGACTTGCATCTGAAGTAACTAAAGAATTTTGAGCAGAGGAGTGTTGTGACGAGGTAAAAGTTTTAGATTGCTCTGGTTACAACATGCATGATAGACTGAGAAAGAATGATATGGAGATAAAAAGCCAATTTGGTTTACAGAATCCGTAAGCAATCAGGAGAACCAGCTTTAGGACTAGGGATGTGGGGATGGAGAGGATGGGATATATTCACTCGTTGATGATCTATACATAGGATGAGGTTGGAAAAGAGAATCAAAGAGAAATCAGACCCTCTGATTTCTGCAATGAAACCAAGAGATTATAAATTACTTGCCCAAGTCACCCAATGAATAGTCAATAGGATTTTGTTTTTTTAAATATTTTATTTATTTATCCATGAGAGACAGAGAGAGAGAGAGACACAGGCAGAGGGAGAAGCAGGCTCCATGCAGGGAGCCTGATGTGGGACTCGATCCCCAGACTCCAGGATCACGCCCTGAGCTTGAAGGCAGATGCTTAACTGCTGAGCCACCCAGGCGTCCCAGTCAATAGGATTTGGGTTCAGGTTTTTCTAACTCCAAAGCCGACACTACTTCCATCTCTGCCCTGTATCCTGAAAAGTAGTCAAGAATTTAATTTAGTGGGAAGGGTTTATCTCATGACCTGGCACCCAGTAGGCATGCAATTGATAGCTTTGAATGACTGAATTAAGTTTTAGTGGATCTATTCAATCCAGCTATATTCTTTCAGGCTAAACTTTTCTTCAAACACATGTCATTTAGGTTCTGTTTTGTTCCATTTAATTGCATGCATATCCTGGTTCCTCTTTTGAATTGCAAACCCTCTAAAATTTTAATTGTATATTGATAATTCTCTTATAATTTATAGCATGTAACATAATATTTTTTCATACAATAGGTTCTTCATAAATACATCTTTATTTTTTAAAAATATTTCATTTATTTGTTCATAAGAGACGAGAGAGAGAGAGGCAGAGACACAGGCAGAGGGAGAAGCAGGCTCCATGCAGGAAGCGCGATGCAGGACTTGATCCTGGGACTCCAGGATCATGCCCTGGGCCCAAGGCAGGCGCTGAACCGCTGAGCCACCCAGGCGTCCCATAAATACATCTTTAATTAATATCCTGTTGCTATACATTTAAACAATTTATTTCATTTACTCCCTTTAAGATTAGCTGAAAAGCACCAATGTCTTGGATTGGATTTAACAACTTTCTTCTGTACACATAATATGGTGCTTTTATGATTCTTTTCCTTTTTTTTTTTGGCTTGAGTACAGCATGAAAAGGCCATTTTCTGTGATATTGTTTTGACCTCATTGTGTTATAGGAATGCCTGTCAGCATAATTTACAAATATACAGAATCCAGTTTATAAAATGTACTAAGCTCCCTTGCAGAGCTCCTTAAACAAATTATTTTTGATGAGACAAGAGAAGAATGGCCGAAAGCCTGTTGACCTAATTAGGAAGTATTAGCAATGTAATCCTTTGAAATTAATTAAATATTAAAATCAAAGAGCTGAGAAATTTATACAGGTTCCTTAAATTTACACTATAAGCCCTCGAACATATGTGCCTCTTTCTTGTTTCTCCTTCACTTTTCAACTTCATGACAAACAGGGACAAATATCTTCACAGAGAATTCAGTGAGCCAGGATATTTCTTTTTGAGCTATTGGGTGGAGAGTTTGTGTCAAAGACACTGAAATAAAGGGAGATTCTGGGAGAGGAAGCAGAAGAGTAGGGATTTGAAATAGTCCTGAGTGAGGGACTTCCCAAATGTATTTAGATTTCCAAGTCCAAATTGTCAAAAATAAATGATAATTATGGTTTAAATCATATTCAACTATTACATGGTGGGATACTCTATATATGGGAACTTTCAATATGTTTCAGGAAACAATTCAGAAGATGCCTGAGTACATTTTGAGGCTAATGCAAGAATATTTATTATCATTGTATATATTATAGTATGCTTTGTTACAATGACACTAATTTCAACTAGTATTAGATTTGTGAATAGCATGAGGCCTCATATGTGTGTATATGTGTGAATGGTCATTTAGGTGTCCCTTGACTTTGATATCTCCTCAGTAGCTCCTCAGGAAAATTTAGAATGTGTTTTCTTTTTCATGCAGCAGTAGTTCAAATTCAGCTGAAAGGCAGGGACATATTCAGGAGCCTATCAAGAATGATCATTGAGAATACTGACCTTGGAGTTCTAACATGGGATAAAATCTAGGCTTTGCCCCTTACTGGCCATGTAATCTTCGCAAGCTTCTTAACCTCTCTATCCTCAGTATCGTAAACTGAAGATAAATAGCACTTAGTTCATCAGTTTATCGTGAGGATTCCATGAGATAATGCAGGAAGGACTCAGTACAAATGCAGGCACATGGTAAAGATTCAATAAAGGGTAGTGCTAATATTGCTATTATTGTCATCATATCATTATCATCTTCTTCATCGTTGTTCCGATTCCCTGAGGGTGAGACTTGCAAAATTCACATCAACTGTATTGAACCAATTACCTGAAGATGTCCAAGGTAGAAAGAGTATCTTGCTAATCAAAGCAGTGAGACGTGGTATTATAGTCCCCTTAATTAAAAAGAAGATATTCTAGATGCAAAAATAGAGCTGTAAGATAGGAAGAGATTATCATATTAAATGATCTACTCAGTTGTATTACTTCACACAAAGAAATTATAATAAGGGAAGAAAGTTTTGTACCTGAAGGGTAGAAAATAGGAGGAAATAGGAATTTTGGGTGATTATTCAGGCCTGTCTACCAAGACAAAAAGCCACAAGACACAGCACATATGAGTAATCTGGCCGTTAAGGGGGTAAGGGTAATAACAAAGGGTTTTCTTCATTTCTGCCTAAAATACTATCTCTCACAACTAATGCAAATGATGAGCACATATATAGCATCTACTGTGTGCCAGGTACTGTTTCAAGCACTTTATCCACTGCCCTGACTCATTTACTTCTCAAAACAGTGTCATGAAGTAGATACTACCATTACTCCCATTTTTTTCAGGTGAGGAAACTGAGGCACACAGAGAGTAAGTAACTTACTTGCACAAGGTTGAAGCTAGTAAGTACCATATTTGAACCAAAGTAGCATCTTAAACACTGTCCTGCCTCCCAAAGACTTGGCTACTAATATCCCAGGCATACCACTCCCCTTTTCATTTTGCCAAGAGGATTTTTTTGTTGTTGTTTTGTTTTAGGATTTATTTATTCAAGGGCCCCTGGGTGACTCAGTGGTTGAGTGTCTGCCTTTGGCTCAGGTCATGATCCCAAGGTCCTGGGATTGAGTCCCCCACTGGGCTCCCTAGGGGAGGCCTGCTTCTCCCTCTGCCTATGTCTCTGCCTCTCTTTCTGTGTCTCTCATGAATCAATAAATAAAATCTTTAAACAAAATTATGTATTCATTATATATAGAGAGAGAGAATGCACAGGAGTGTGTGAGCACAGTGCGGGGTAGGCAGGGGGCTGGACAGAGAGAAAGGGAATGAAAAAGTCCTCAGGCAGACTCCCTGCTGAGCATGGAGCCCCACATAGGGCTCAATCCCACAACCCTGAGACCTTGACCTGAGCTAAAATCAAGAGTCAGATACTTAACCAACGTCGTCGCCACCCAGGCACTCCTTGATCAAGAGGTATTTTGATGACTAATTTTACTTCCCTAGTGTGTTTATATGGAAAAGGAGTAGGGCAAGATACTGTGGTAATTTTCTGGCCACATACAAAATGAATATACTGACAAACTGCGTGTATATCTCTTGTATGTTTGAATAATGATAATCAATCACATTGGGACTGATTCTAACCTCACTAATAACTGACTAACTGGACCTACACAACTCAAATAATGCTGCCAACTTACAAAGCCCTGCATTCAGCTTTCTTAAGTGACACTTCTGTCTTTAATCTCCATCTTTAAATATTAGGTTATAATGTTTAATTTTTAATATGTGGCATATTTATTAGCAATTATCTAAAATACTTCATGTCAATATCTTTTTATCACTTGTTTATTTCAATTATATTATGAATCACTTGAAGTAAATCTATCAAACTGTGTAGACACCTTTCTTATGAATCATCAATAAACTATTAACTCTGATATGCTTTTTGCTTATAATTTCCAAAATGATGCTGTCTTGATTTTTCATCCCAATTAGTGATAGCCTTTGTTAGGAATTAAAAAAAAAACCTTAAGCGATGAAAAATGTTACAGAATGCTGTAACATGATTGTGAATTTATTGAAAAGAAGGAGAAAATTAGAGCAACGAAGCAAACAAAAGATGACTTGGTAAGGAGAAACTATTCTTCTGCACACTGGGGAGCCAGATACTCTGTCTAGGACAGGAGGTGCTATTCCTCCAGTCTAGCTATCAAGGAGTAAGTAACATGGGACCTACTTCTCAAACATGCATCTCTGTAAATGCCAACTACTGCTCAGTCAAGCAACTTATCTCAACAACCCCAGCAGCACTAAAGGTTATGTTGTGCCCAAGATTGTGAATCCGAGAAACCACCGAGGAGCCGACACCGATGCAAACACACGAGGGTTTATTTACAAGCTCGAGCTTGGGTCCAAGTATACCTGACACAGCGGAGCAGGGACTTGGACCCCGAAGTGGGTTACAGCTGGGTTTTTTATAGGCTGGTCTAGGGGATTTTTCAGAAGGGATGGAAGAATTTTTCAAGTTCTGTTTACATTTTGATATGGGGCTTTCAAGGGTATTGAGCTCTGTTCTCATTCTAATATGGGACTTTCTACCACTGGTGTGGGCTCTGTTGTCTTTCTGGTATGGGATTACCTGCCGAGGACATTGAGGACATTCTGCAGTTTTTCCGTAAAGTTCAGCTCTTATTCACAGGGGCCTAAGATGGCTGTACTTGTGCTGATGCTAAACTTTAGGTGGGATGGCCTTAATTTTTTTCGGCCTCCACAGTTAAATATATATTTCAGCAGAATTAGTGGAACTCACACCAGCTAGACCCCAAGACTGGACCTTTAGTGCCCCTTTGCTTGTACTTACTGACCTTTGTCCTCATTTTTCTTTAAGTTCTTATTTCCAGCTTATCTCTTAACTCAGGCAAATGAAAACCAAAACCACCCCTCAAGCGATAGTGACTGCCCTGAGAAGACTTCCAGTGTCCCAGACCACCCAGACCTGTTAGAATCCAACCTCAAACTCATACCGGCACAGAAGGACCATAGAGTGACCTCTCGAATGACTGACAACTACTTTTACTTCATTATAATAGGAAAATCTCTGCCCCAGGAAGAGCACAAGCCTCATTTACATAACAGTATTGTGCATAGGCACATTCCTTAAGGCACATTCAAGACCTTGTGCCCACCTCTACAAACAATCACAGGGCTCCCCTTCCTGGGGGAGTTTATATATTCATCCTAGCCCTAAATAAAAGGAACCTATTCACTTGCTCAGAGAGTCACAGCTTTGGAAGTCATTCCCCGTGATCTCCTTACTTGCTGCAAATAGTTTACTTTGTGTGACAATTCCCACCTGGTCTGTGACTCACCAAGGAGTGAACTCACATTGGTTCAGTTACAGAACCACCATAGCCTAGAGTGAATTTAAATTAAAAAAAAAAAAAAAAAAAAAAAGACAACTCTGCAAAACCACTCTCCTTCCAAAGCAAATGTTGGCCTATTTCCTATGGATGATACCTCTCTCCAATCCTCAGATGGTTTTGATCCTGAGAGAGATTTTTGTGATGTGTAAGGATATGCTAAGGTTCCACAAACACGATCACGCTGACTTACTAGGTATCTAACACAAAAGATTTATGATGGCGGCCTTGCTCCTGAAGCCTCCACCTCTGCGGGAGGCCACAGCTGGACCCGCAGGAACCACGTTTCCAACCAGTATGACAATGACGTCACAGTTTGGAGCCCTCAGGGCAGGATTCATCAAATTGAATATGCAATGGAAGCTGTCAAACAAGGTTCAGCCACAGTTGGTCTGAAATCAAAAACCCATGCAGTGTTGGTTGCATTGAAGAGAGCACAGTCCTCTGACCTTGCAGCTCATCAGAAGAAAATTCTTCATGTTGATAACCATATTGGTATCTCAATTGCGGGACTTACTGCTGATGCTAGACTGTTATGTAATTTTATGCGCCAGGAGTGTTTGGATTCCAGATTTGTATTTGACAGACCTCTTCCTGTGATTCGTCTTGTATCTCTAATTGGAAGCAAGACCCAGATACCAACACAACGGTATGGCCAGAGACCATATGGTGTTGGACTGCTTATTGCTGGTTATCATGATATGGGCCCTCACATTTTCCAAACCTGTCCATCTGCCAACTATTTTGACTGTAGAACCATGTCCATTGGAGCCCGTTCTCAATCAGCTCGTACTTACTTGGAGAGACATATGTCTGGGTTTATGGAGTGCAATTTGAATGAACTGGTTAAACGTGGTCTGCGTGCCTTACCAGAGACACTTCCTGCAGAACAGGACCTAACTACAAAGAATGTTTCCATTGGAATTGTTGGTAAAGACTTGGAGGTTACGATTTATGATGATGATGATGTCTCTCTGTTCCTGGAAGGTCTTGAAGAAAGACCACAGAGAAAGGCACAGCCTGCTCAACCTGCTGATGAACCTGCAGAAAAGGCTGATGAACCAATGGAGCATTAAGTCACAAACCAGTCTATATGTGTATTATCAAATATGTAAGAATGCAGGAGCCCTTACTGATGACGGTAATCTATACTTTGAACCGAAAGATGCAGCGTGGTCTTCTGGTATGTTTTAGGAATCGGTCCAGATGTGTTTTTCCCAAGTAACTTGTCTGAACCATATAATGGTGTGCATTTTTCTTTGAGAGGGTCTATATAATCATTTTCTAGAAAGTATAGTTATCTGTACTAATGTTTTTATATGAAGAACATAGTGTCTTTGTGGTTTTAAAGACAACTGTGAAATAAAATTGTAAAATAAAATTTCCCACTTGCCTGTGGGGAAAAAAAGAAGATTTATGATGAGGTCATGAGGAACATCAGCTAAACCTACTAATTTTGACTGGGAGGATTAGGAAATCAAAAATTGAATGAATGAATGAATAAATGAAAGAATAAATGAATTTTTAAAAGAAAAAATAAGTGGGCCCAGGTAGCTCATTTAAGCATCAGACTCTTGATTTCAGCTCAGGTTATGATCTCAGGGTCCCGGGATGGAGCCCCAAATCACACTTTGCTCAGCAGGGAATCTACTTGTGGTCTCTCTCTCTCTCTCTCCCCACTCCTCTCAAATAAATAAATCTTTAATAAATAAATAAAAGAATAAAATGCTGGTAATTAATTAGGTAACCATGAAGCATATCTAATAACCAGGTTCTCAATCTCTTATGTTTAAATTCCCTTTGTACATACATAATTACATCTAATTGATTTTGCTCAATAGAACATTCTTCTAAATATTTATGAGTACTCAAATACAGTGTTTGAGTAAGATGGCAGCATTGATTTGCCCTTATGTATTTCTTTAGACTCTCCTCTTCAATTTGCCACTTTTCTTTCTTTTGTCTTTTTTTTTTTTTTTCTTTTTTTTTCCTTAATGCTTGTTGTTCATCTTCCAGTCTAGGCCTGAAACAATTGTCAGTGGTCGATGAAAACCAATTGGCTAGAATTGATAACAAATGTTTTCTACTACATCTGTCTCTAAAATGTATTTTAAGATCCCTTTGTCTGTAATGCTTGCCATTAACAGTCATATTGCTAGACATATTTTATTATCAAATCATTGCCAGAGAACCCAAGATTTCATAAACCTTGGTATGGTTATTCCTTACTATCAGCATATACTGACTCATGTAATCTGTTTAGCTCAAAAAAAATTATCAAAAGCAACACATTTTTCTACTTTTTATTTCATTATTTTTAATAGAATGGCATTATAGCAAAAACTTGTGGTCTTAATGAAGCAATGACAATATTTCAGAATATTTTAGAATTCCAACAGACAACAAAGATGTATGTCAAACCTTCTACAAATTCCACTGCTACTTAATTTCAAAATAGTCTCCCTTCAGTGAAGACTTGCAATTAGGTTGTAACAAACTGGTTCCTTATGCAATGAAATATGCAAGACTAAATTTTTCTAATATGTGTCCTATCTCTCCTTGGAATAAATGGGCTCTCTCTGTATTTGTTCAGCGTTTGAGTTACTATCTACAAGTTTTGGGGGGGGGGTGGTTTGGGTTTTTGTTTTGTTTTGTTTTACCACGTACAAGTTTAAGTGTCTGACAATTTTTGTTTCCTTCAGAATGCCTAAGGTTAAAATATGGGTCAGCTACTTACAACTGTGCGACCATGATCATCTGTCATTATCACTCTGCATTTTACATGTGTGGAAACCAAGGGCAATAGCTGTTTGATAATATACTAGTTGTTAGAAAAGTCAAAATACTAATCTATCTTATTCCATATGATGCTCTTTCACTTTATTTCTAGGGATCAGTTTGAATTGTAGTTGAATCCTTTGAATATCCAATAACACCTCAATTATCTCTTGCTTCTGTAACATTTTTCTTTTCTTTTCTTTTTTTAAGATTGTATTTATTTATTAATGAGAGACAGAGAGAGAGAGAGGCAGAGACACAGGCAGAGGGAGAAGCAGGCACCCCGCAGAGAACCCAATGCCAGACTCCACCCTGGGACCCCAGGATCATTACCTGAGCCAAACATAGACGCTGAACCACTAAGCCACCTAGGCATCCCACATTTTTATTTTCAAAGCTATTTCTGTCTAGAGGAATATTCATTAAGGTCCATTAATGTACTTGTAATGCAATTGATCAACTCATATTTTCCAACAATAGAAGTATGTGTTTGAACATTGTAATATAATTTTTTGGTAATTTCTTACTACCTGTTTTTAGAATAAAAGAGGTCATTTTGGAGAATGTTTAAAAAACACAGGCTTGGAGTTAGACTTAGCATTATTTATATTTTTTAAATTTTATTTCTATTATGGTATTTTGTCATCTTAAAAATCTTGCAGGCTAGGAAGAGACTCCCCATCTCTGGGCTAGCTCATTCATTTCCAGATAAAGAAGAGCTCAGCCACTCAGCCAGAAGCTTGCCTTTGATATGCAAACTAACCAATCCAGAACCTGATTTCTCAATCTGGCACACAGGTCATGTCATCTGGCAGAGGCAATATTCCTCTGCCTTAATCATCCAAAGAGCAGCTACCAGGCAAGTAAGTACCATCCATATAACTCAGAGCCCAAGAAAATTATTTAAACTAGCCAATCCTAAACCATTCGCCTTGCCCTGCCTTGACCTTGGAAACCTAAATAAATGTTCTAGCCTCAGCTTTCCCTTTGCTCTTCCTTTCTACCTCCTCACCACCCTGAGGCAGCCCCATGTGGCTCTGTGTGGTGTGCCTGCTTCCAGACTTGAGGACTTGTGAGTATAATTAACTTTATTTTCCTGAGACTCTCCTGTATCTGCTTCTGTGGCAACATCTGACCCTCTATCTCATAAAAGAACACCGCCTTCCATGGATTTGAACCCTAGTTCTAGTACATACCAAGTTTGTAGATTTTAAGTCTCATCTGCCTCAGACATACAATCAACAATACTAATAGACCCATATTGTAGGGTTGATGTGAGCTTCCATGAGAAAATGTCAAGCACTTATCACAGTGCCTGACAAGACATACTCAAAAAATTTTGACTGTAATGTTGTTGATTATACTGGAAGATATGTCAGAGATAATCCGTATTTCCTCCTCTTCCTTTTCCCCATTTTAAAGGTAAGCAATGACTAGCCAAAAAAAACTAAATTGATTTTCTCACTAATCTTACCTCTTACTCTAAATTTTTTTTTTAATTTTTATTTATGATAGTCACACAGAGAGAGAGAGAGAGGCAGAGACATAGGCAGAGGGAGAAGCAGTCTCCATGCACCGGGAGCCCAACGTGGGATTCGATCCCGGGTCTCCAGGATCGTGCCCTGGGCCAAAGGCAGGCGCCAAACCACTGCGCCACCCAGGGATCCCCCTCTTATTCTAAAATAGCTCCCATGTCATCAGTCTGCTACTTATGAAAAATTAGAGATTTAAATGATATATTCTTATTGGTCAGAATTTAATATTTTAACAAATCTCAAATGCCAATATTAAAAACAAAAGGGGAAGGAATCCGGAGAAAAGAAACCAAACCATAACTTGGAAGTTATTGTTGACAGTCTAATAGATTTAAATTTTTATTAGATGACACATATTCATAACCGAACTAAAAGAAAAATTAACATAAACCGCTAAGGCCTAGTTTAAAACAATATATTCGGGATGCCTGGGTGGCTCAGCAGTTGAGCATCTACCTTAGGCTCAGGGTGTGATCCCAGGGTCCTGGGACCGAGTCCCACATCGGTCTCCCTCTAGGAAGCCTGCTTCTCCCTCTGCCTATGTCTTTGCCTCTCTGTCTCTCTCTCTCATGAGTAAATGAAATCTTAACAATTAAGAAATAAAAATAAAACAATATATTCTACTGCCTTGTGTCATAAATAAGGAATACCTTATATTGATAGTGCCTTATATATTAGTACCTTATATTGATAAATTTTATTTTTGTTGTGCGTGAATTATTTAAAAACAACTAACAGAAGGTTGGGTAAGGTTTTTTTTTTTTTAGGTTTTTAAAATTTTATTTATTTTTAAAAAGATTTTATTTATTTATTTGACAGAGAGAGAGCACAAGTAGGCAGAGGGGGAGGAAGAAGCAGACTCCCTGCTGATAAAGGAATCCTATGTGGGGCTTGATCCCAGGACCCTGAGATCATGACCTGAGCTGAAGGCAGATGCCTAACCAACTGAGCTCACCCAGTGCCCCTTTTTCAGGTTTGTTAAATGAAATTTTTCCTCCAGCCAAAATTTTGAGATCTAATTATATAAATGCACTCTTGACTGTGTGATAATCCTACATAAGTTGATACATACTCTAAAAAGAATAAGCTTTTTTTTATAAGATTTTATTTATTTATTCATGAGAGACACAGAGAGAAAGAGAGAAGCAGAGACATAGGCAGAGGGAGAAGCAGGCTCCATGCAAGGATCCGGATGTGGGACTCGATCCCAGGATTCCAGGATCATGCCCTGGGCTGAAGGCAGGTGCTAAACTGCTGAGCCACCCAGTCATCCCAAGCTTTATATTTTGACAAGGAACCTCCACAAGCTTTCATGCTTTTAATTCCCAAGACCATGTTTCAGGCCCAGACCACTCTTCTGTACTCTGTTTGGTTCCTGGAAGAGGCTTGAGAGCCCTCTGATCACTTTCTTTCATATTCCTAATGCTAATGGTCACAACTTCTCTCTCTTTTTAGTTGTTCTCAGTAGTTATAGGACAGTATTCAATTTCCTCCAACTCACTTCTTTCTTACTACTTCTAAGAAGAAAAGACATAAGCTCAAGACTACTTGACCACTCATCATAAGAAAGTAAAAAATCTGAGAGAAGCACAGGCTAAAAAAAAATAATAAATAACATCTTACCACTTCTATTCTGCATTGTATTGGAAGTTCTAGCCAGCAAAATTAGGCCAAAAAATGAAATAAAAGTTACTCTAATCAGAAGAGAAAGATAAAACTATATTTGCAGATGATAGATCTTACATAGAGATAAGCCTAAGGGATCCACTTAAAAAAAAAAAAGAAAAACTGTTGAAACCAGTATATTAGCTAGGCTGCCAGATTGAAGCTCAATATACAGAAATTAATTGTATTTCTATACATTTTCAATAAACAACTCAAAAAGGGAATGAACATAACAATTATAACAGCATCAAAAAGAATAAAACAGGGGATCCCTGGGTGGCTCAGCGGTTCGGCGCTTGCCTTTGGCCCAGGGCGCGATCCTGGAGTCCCGGGATCAAGTCTCATGTCAGGCTCCCGGCATGGAGCCTGCTTCTCCCTCTGCCTGTGTCTCTGCCTCTCTCTCCCTATGTATATCATGAATAAAAAAAAAAAAAAATTTAAAAAAAGAATAAAACATAAAGATACTTAATAAAAGAAGTATAAAACTTATATTCTGAAAAGTATAAAACGTTGGAAGAAATTTAAAAAGACCTAAATAAAATGAAAGCTATCTTCATAAGTTGGAAGACTTAATATTGTTAAAATGATAATACTCCTCAATTGATCTACAGATTCAGTACAGTTCCCATCAGAATTCCAACTAGCTTCAGCAATTTGGCATGCTGATCCTAAAATCCATATGGAAATGTAAGATAGAATAACAAAAACAATTTTGAAAAAAAAAAAAGAGCAACGTGGGAAGGTATACACTTTCTGAATTCAAAACTTACTACAGAGCTCTGCAGTAATCAAAATGGTGTGGTACTAGCATACGGACAGACATATATATCAGTGGGATTAAGTTTAGAGTACAGAACTAAAACCTCACATTTATGGTGTGATTGATTTTGATTTTAGACAAGAGTGTCAAGATAATTCAAAAGAGAAAGAACAGTATTTTCATCAAAGAGTGTTGGTACAACCAGATAGCACATGCAAAAGAATGAAGTTGGACACCTACCATATTATACACAGAAATTAATTCAAATGGATCAAAGGCTTAAATGCAAGATCTAACCTATAAAATTTTATTTAAAAGGGGTGCCTGTGTGGCTCAATCCATTAAGCGTCCAAGTCTCGATTTTGACTCAGGTCATGATCTCAGGGTCGTGAGGTGGAGACCCATGTTGGGTTCTACACTAGGTGTGGAGCCTGGTTAAGATACTCTCTCCCTCTCCTTTGCCCCTCTGCCTCCTCCTCAGCTTCAGCTTTCTCTCTTTAAAAAAAAAAAAATAAATAAATAAATAACGTTATAAGAAGATGTGCCTGGGTAGCTACTTGGTTAAGTGTCTGCCTTAGGCCCAGGTCATGATCTTGGCATCCTGGGATTGAGCCACACGTGGGGCTCTCAGCTTAGCAGGGAGCCTGCTTCTTCCTCTGCCTCTCCCCCT
Organism: Canis lupus baileyi; assembly: GCF_048164855.1. Lineage (NCBI taxonomy): Eukaryota > Metazoa > Chordata > Mammalia > Carnivora > Canidae > Canis > Canis lupus. The sequence continues at coordinate 24,145,262 of NC_132865.1, forward strand.
ATTTGTGTTGTCTCTCCAGCTCACTTTCTCTATCTCAAATAAATAAAATATTTTAAAAATTTTATAAGAAAACATAGGTATTCATCTTGATGGCATTGGATTAAGAAATGTTTTTTCATGGGGTTCCCTGGGTGGCTCAGCAGTTTTGTGCCTGCGTTCAGCCGGGCGTGATCCTGGAGTCCTGGGATCAATCCCGCATCGGGCTCCCTGCGTGGAGCCTGCTTCTCCCTCTGCCTGTGTCTCTGCCTCTCTCTCTGTATGTCTCTCATGAATAAATAAATAAAATCTTAAAAAAAAAAAAAAAAAAAAAGGGATCCCTGGGTGGCGCAGTGGTTTGGCGCCTGTCTTTGGCCCAGGGCGCGATCCTGGAGACCCGGGATCGAATCCCACGTCGGGCTCCCGGTGCATGGAGCCTGCTTCTCCCTCTGCCTATGTCTCTGCCTCTCTCTCTCTCTCTCTCTCTCTCTCTGTGACTATCATAAATAAAGAAAAAAATATTTAAAAAAAAATAAAATTATCAAAGGAGCTTAACAGACATTTCTCCAAAACAGATATACAAATGGCAAATAAGCAAATGAAGAGGTACCTAACATCTCTATCCATTTGATAAAAACAGATCAAAACCACGTGAGATACTACTTACACCTAAGAGCATGGCTATATTAAAATAAAATATAGATAATAACAACTGTTGACCAAAATGTATAAAAACTGGAATCCTCATACCCTGCTGGTGTGTACTTAAAAGGATGCTGCTAATTTACAAAACAGTCTGGCAGTTCCTTAAAGGGTTAAATACTGAATTATATCACCCAGAAATTCTGCTTTTTACGTGTATACTCAAGAGAAATGAAAACACATGACTACACAAAAACTTATACACAAATGTTTATAGCTGTAATATTCGTAATAACCAAAAAGCCAAAATAATCAAAACACTCGAATATCCATCACCTGGTAAAAGATTAAATTAAATGTGGTATGACCGTATGATATAATATGATTTGGTGATAAAAACAAATGTGCTGATACATGCTACAGCATGGATGAATCTTGAAAACATGGTTCTAAGTGAAAGAAATCCATCCTAAAACACCATATATTATATGCTTCTAGATATGAAATATTCAGAATAGGCAAATCCATATAAACAAAACATACAAAAAAGTAGATTCATGGTTTCCTGGGGCTGAAAGAGAACAGGAGGCAGAGTAGGGGGGAAATATGGTGGATGAGCAGAAGGTAAGGGCCAGAAATAGGGAGGGGGATATAAGGGGGTGGATATGGCATTTCTCTTAGGGGTAATGAAAACGTTCTAAAATTTATTGTGCTGATGGTTGTACATTCAATTGTACAGTTTAAGTAGGTAAATTGTTTGGTGTGTGAATTATAACTCAATAAAGATGTTATTTTAAGAAATAACAATAATTGTTAAACTTTGTTGGCTCCAAGGTCCTCTTGAACTCCTGTTGTGTTTTTGTTAATTGTTTGTAACAGAGAAAAATATTGCTATAAAACAGAAACACAGTTATAAACAAATCCTAAAAGGGGGGGCTTTATTTGGTGAGCAGGATGATGAGCTTAAAATGCAAGTTTAAAAGCAAAAGGAAGTTAAATGACTTTGCATAAGTTTGAGACCTTGTGCGTGTGTGTGGATTCGGGAAATGAGAGATGCTTGGTGAGACCAGAAAGAGGCAAAGATGTAGTATGGAGAGAAAGCAGAGTAACAGATAGATTGAGTTGATTTGAATTTTGGTGAAATAAATGAGAATATTTCCTATTTAGTAAAGCCACCGTTCTATCTTTCTTGCCATGCTGCTGGGCCTGTTTTGAAGCTCTGGTCTGCACGGGAAATACTGAGCCCAACAGAAGCCATTATATCTGCAATGTTGGTGTGGATTTCGTTTTTGAGAGAAGTCCTTTTTGGTCTCTGCCTTGACTCACGTTAAGAATTACAATTTTTTTTTTTTTAATTCTTTCTGATTCTCTACATTTCAGCTCTTAGGTTTAATGCTGCAAATGCTCTGCAACTTGTCTTTCTTTTTCACAAAAGTGAAGCTTTTGAGAATTATCCCTGATGATACATGTCTACAGTACATTGATTTTCACTGCTCTGTGCATTCCATTAAACCAATATAGCACAATTCATTTATCCACTCTCCTGTTCCAAGTTTTTACTAATGCAAACAACATTGCAATAAAATTCTCATCCATGTCTGATTTTCCCCATGGCCTAGAGTTTTCTCCAGCATATAAAACTAGCAAAGGAATTGCTTTGTCATAAGGATGCACCTATTCAAATTCACGGGACATTGTCACATTGCTCTCCAAAGTGGTTGTGTCAATTTATAATCCCTCCCACAACTTTTGAGAGTTCCCTTAGCCTGAATCCTCACTCAGGGTGAAGGGGTAGCACTATCCTCACTGGGTGAAGGGGTAGCCTGAATCCTCACTCACCTCACTCAGGTGAAGGGGTAGCACTATCAAGATGTGGGTCTGAATCCCAACTCTCTCTCTCCCTGTACTGGTACTAAATTCAAGCCACCTGGGGCAGCCCGAGTGGCTCAGCAGTTTAGCACTGCCATGGGCCCAGGGTGTGATCTTGGAGACTTGGGATCGAGTCCCACGTTGGGCTCCCTGCATGGAGCCTGCTTCTCCCTCTGCCTGTGTCTCTGCCTCTCTCTCTCCCTCTCTCATAAATAAACAAAATCTTTAAAATAAATAAATAAATTCAAGCCCCTGGATTATTAAATATGATAAATACCACACCCCCACCCCGACAGACACCGTGTCAGCTCTGCGGTTCACTGTTCTTATCCTCAGTTCCTTCTTCATTTCTGACCTAAGGCGATTTTCCTGCCTTTCTTAGCAGTTCAGCCATGCATTTATAAGGATGTTAGTTATAATTTATTGAGCAATTCATGTTTGTAGCTAGAGGGTTTTCAAGTTATCTGTACCACCAGACCTATATGCCTGATGACATTTTCAGCACGTGAGCAATCTTTAAACTTTCAGCTGCCCAGATGTTGGGCATCATAAAGAAAATAAGTGAAACCAAGTTAGCAACTACAATGAGCAATTAAACTGTCTTTACATGTATTCATCAGTCACCACACTGCAGCACAGAATGGCATTAAATGGTAGGGACCCTACGGATAATCTGGGTTTAATCCCTAACTCTCTTGCACATTAGCTGTGTGACCTTGGGCAATCTATTTCATCTTTCTGGGCCTCGGTTTCTTCATCTGCAAGGTGAGGATGTGATCATAGAACCTGCCTTTGTAGAGTTCATATAAGGATCCAATGGGTTAGTATTTATAAAAAATACTTAGAACTATATTGACACACCACATGTATCATGTCATCAGGTGATAAATAAAAAATGGAATAATAAATATTAGAAATTCATTTTTGTATTACCTATGAATATTTGAGTAATGATTTTTCCCTCCATCCCCAGCAGGACGAACTAACATTGGCAACATCATAGCTCTTCTTTTCAAGTTTAATGATTCTAGTGTTAAATGGCTTTTACCTAAAAGAATCTCTGTGCCCCAGAGCAAAATCCTTGTGGTCCATTGTGCCCCACACACAGGAAAAATTTTGCCTACCCAACCAAGGGGTTACATGGGCTGGAAACAAGGATGCTAAGAGATGGTAAGATGGAGAAGGAAATAAACATGAGAAGAAGGAGAAAAGAAATGTAGATGCATTTTTCCTCCCACCCTGGGACAAGGAGGCTGGCTGAATGTTCCCTCAAGGAACCTCTTTCCTCCTCGCTGGGTCCCCACAGCCTCCCTGCTTCAGCCACACAAATTTCTACCTGCTCCCCACACAGTCTCCTCAGCTTGCTTAGGTTCACAGAGGAGAGCTGAGCAAAATACTGCAAAAAAACTTTCTCTTAGTCTAGACAATTTGCATGCCTGAGAGTGTTGGGTCTGTGAGAAACTGCACCTCGGTGATCTGACTCTGCACCAGAATGGAACCTTAGAAAAAAAAACCCATGTGGCACTACCTGTTCTGTCATCATGCCGTGTGTTGTCATGACTATCCTTTCACACCATACACACACTACAATATTTTGTCCATAGCAGATACAAAATGCACTTTACTTAAATTGAGATGAACGGATTGAGGCTCGCCACATGGCCCTACAACAAACCTGGCAATGATGCCTCGTGATAACATGGATTTGGGATATAACATGGCAGCAAGTTAGCTCCCTTCCTCTGCACCATGTCCACTCTCCACAAGGCAGGCCAAAGTCAGTTCTCTTCTGAAGGGGAGTGAGGGGAGGTGATTACCCCATGACCATGGTGGACTTGCTCATGCCTAGAAAGGTATATATTCTGTTAGTAATACATAGTTAATTTCTTACACAGCTAATGGAAGTCATTGTTTCCTTTTCTCACACCATAACTGGAAGACTGCCTGGAAAAGTTTGTTGTAATATTGTTTGCAATCCCACATTTGACTTGAGTGAACTTTTAGACCTGGCTTACAGTTTCACAGGGGAGTAGGGGAGTATCACTTTATTTCAAGCATGAAGATAAAAAAAATTCTCTGTCCAATACGGGATAATCTACATGGTGGACACATCACTTACTAATTCTATAGCTTTCCTTTTTTTTTTTTTTTTAAGATTTTATTTATTTACTCATAAGAGACACAGAGAGAGGAAAAGACACAGTCAGAGGGAGAAGCAGGCTCCATGCAGGAAGCCTGATGCAGGACTCCATCCCGGGACCCCAGGATCACGCCCTGGGCTGAAGGTGGCGCTAAACTGCTGAGCCACCCGGGGGTCCTTAGCTTGTCTATCCCATAGCATTCATGATTCAGAAAGAGATGTAAGGCTAACCAATGGCTGATTTTGAAGGTAAAAGAATTTAAATTGTTTTTAATTCTTGAGATAAAATAATGTTCTAGTTAATGAACTAGATGGCAGGAATCCTTTCAAATGTATACATGTATCAAATCATCGTAATGTAGATTTCAAATATCTTATAATTGTATCTGCCAACTCTATCTCAATAAAGCAGTGGGGGAAGGGCCTGGAAATACAGTATTCCTGTATGTATATTTTTGGAGGAATAATTTTTTCAAAAAATAGTTATCTGAATGATTCAATGTAACATCACTGCAAATTAAATTTCATTTTCTTATTTTTTTCCTAAAAAGTCAAATCACCTTATAACTTACGATGGAAAAATAAAAATTGTCTTCTAGTCTCTTCCTCACCCCTGATTTATGTTTTCCAGAGAAAAGATGTTTGACTCATTTTCCTCTGTTATTTACCATCATATTCCTAAATTATACCATGTATTATTGTTTGACTCTTTCAATACTAATATCTATTGACTTCATACTATGAAAGATGAGGATTTCATTTCCTCATTTCCAATATACCCTTTCTCTATTCACCTAATGTAGTTATATACCATGTTAGGTTTATATTCAATTTGACATTAATATTGTCATATAATAATCACAGCTGAACCATGTACTCATTAACGAAGGAAGCATTTCCTTGTATAACTTTATTTCCCTGGCCTCAATCAATGCTTCTTATTGGTTTAATTCGTTTCATACGTACCTTCCACTGATTCATGCCTAACTCCCTCCCATTAGTGTGACTAAAACTCACCAGAACATGTCCATAAACCAGAGGTAAATATAGCTATTTTGTTTCTTAGAACAAGCTTTCCAGAATCCCTGGATATTCTTGCTCTAACTGGATGAGTTTGCTTCCTGGACCTGATTCCCTGCCACCATTCTAGGATTTCTCTTTACCATGATGTCAGGAATTAACTTTACCTGGCTCTCTAGTTGGGTCTTCTGTTACCCAAATTCCATATCTTTTCTAGAAATTTGTTTTACTTGAGCATCATCCAGGAGGTTCCTGAGAAAGGATGCATGAAGACCAATGTTTTGCATCTTTTAAAATATTTTTTTCTAATCTCACCACTTGACTCTTTGAACATACCATCCTAGATTGGAAAGAATTCTCTCAGAATTTGGAAGGCACAATTCCATCATCTTCTGACAATAGTGTTGCAATTAAGAGTCAGATGCCATTGTTGTTCCTAGCTTTGTTGACAACTTCTTCTGCTGCCCTGCTCATCCCACCCCATACCCCACAACCCCTCCCCTGCACTGTGCTTGGAAGTTTTCCAAATCATAACTTTATTCCTAGTATTCCAAAACTTCTTGGTGGTGGTAATTTCTCTCCCTAGTCACTGTGCTAGGCACTTAGTCATTCAGCTGAGGACAGTACATTCTTTTCAACCTGTTGTTGGAAATATTTTTCTATTATCATCTTCTCCACCTCTTCCTCCTTCTTTGCTAATTTCTTTTGTCCCATGTTTTTAATTCTTACTACCTGGAATACCACTTAGTTAATGTTGCCTAATTCTCTAATTTTTTTATTGTCTAGTTTTATCTTTTTGTCTTTTGAGGAGATTGACTCAACCTATACTTCCCATCTCCCCGTTGATTTTGTGCATATTTGGGAGATAGGATCTACTATAAGACATTGTTGCTATCTGAATACTCCTCATTTAAAGCATCTTATTTTTTAAATGTTTTAATACTGCTTTCATTTTTTTTTCTTTACTGAAAGAAAAGTGAATTTGCTTTTAATCTGGCTTATTTTGTCCTGTGTTTCATCTGTCGATGTATACATGGACATGTCCTCTACTAATAGTAAAGGATCTTTGTACTTCCTTCGATGAATTCAGTCGTCTATTTTAGTTCTGTGTATTAATCTGAATAATGGATGCTTATTTTCATTTTCAAGGCAGATGGCAAACTTTCCTACAGGTCTCATGAGATTTCACTTTCTCCTGGACTTTGTTTTTTAAGGTTGAAGTAATGAAATGTTGAGCAACTAAACAGTGAAGCTCCACAGGCAATGGGACATGGCCTCAGATGCTCTCACGTCCTCTGCCTCCCTTTAGTTGGGGTAACTTTCTACCTGCCACAGTGCAAAACAAGAACTGCTATACAATCTGAAAATGAACTGTTCTATACCCAAATCCCAGAGCATTTCAGTAAGCTCTGCTCTGGGCATTTTTGAAGCATTTTAAGGAAAGTGCTAAGGAAAGCTACCTCTTCAGAACAGATCTAAAGAAAAGCTCTGCTTCCCGATAGGATCTTTTTCAATACCATCACATTATGTTCACCTCTTTTGCTAACCAGGGTGAAGAGCCTTAGACCAGCTTAAATAGTGCAAACTGCACTTTTGTTAATGCTATTTTTCTCAGTTCTTCACTGACATTTCCAGTTTGGGAAGTACAAATACTGCATTCTTTGCATTCTTTCATTCCCAGAGAGTTCCTCTTTCTACCATCTTCTTCTGAAGGATAATCAAGGGCTTGACATGGCTGTTTGAAAACATAAGCTGCTGCAGGAAGACCCTCTAGGCTCACCCAGATAGTATGTGCCTTATGCCATACATGTCTGATTAGAAATAATGCCCTGGTAGAGCATTTCTTGGCCTGGTAAGCAATAGAACCTGGCCTGTCTCAGGTGCACAGATACAGCTCATCTTGGTAAGCAAGCTGCATAAAGGTTACAGTTTCTCCTCTCTTCTTGGAGGTCATTCTTCTTTCAAATGGCATATCTGTTACAATAGTATCCACAGAGCCAGGTCTCAGTGGTGAGTTGCAGACAGTCCAGTGAACGGCATCTATGGGCAAGCACTGGGACAGTCTGTCTTCATTAATTTGGCTCTTGGTCAATCAAGAAGAGATATTATTTGCTGTCCTATTCACAGCCAATGTATTATTATCACCAGCTTCTGTAGCCCCCTCTCTTGGTGTTGCCCTTGTCCTACACATCCCATCAACTATTGTATCAGCAGGTTGAGGAACACAGGGCCTGAGCATCCTGCACATGAGAGCAGTTCTGAGTCAGAAGTCCAAAATGGAGATGTTTCTCTTCTGTGAATGCGATGCCCACAATGATTTGATTATCATGGATTTTCAAAAGATTCTCCACATCAGAGTTGGTGTTGTCAACTTTCCACTTAATCCTAAACAGCATCCCTAGAATTTCTTGCAGCCTGATTTGAGTGAGATACAGCAGCGTTTCTCTCCTGCCTTTTTGCATAGGACTCTAAGCTTTAACACTTGAAGATCAGTTTCTTCTTTTGAGCTTTTGTCAGTTTCATCTTTTAATGTATTTAAGATTTGTTGGAAGGACCAACATATGATCTATCTCAGTGAACATATCAAGTACACTTGAAAATAATATGTATTATGCAACTAGCTATTGAGTATAATATTCTATAAATATCATCCAGATCAAGGAGTTGATAGTTTGTTCAGATCCATCTATATATTTTTTAAAAGATTTATTTATTTATGCATTTATTCATTTATCTATTTTTTTGAGAGAGAACGGGGAAGGGAGAGAGAGAGAGACAGAGAGAGAGAGACTGAGAGAAAGGGACTTCTCTTCAGCAGACTCTGAGCTGAGAGTGAAGCCAGACTCGGGGCTCAATCCCAGGACCCTGAGATCATGTCCTGAGCCAAAATCAACAGTTAGCTCCTTAACCAACTGAGCCACCCAGCTATCCCAGATCCATCTATATCTTTACTGATATTCTTTAGTTCTATCAATTGCTGAAAAATAGTTTTAAAAACTCTTCAACTACGATTACAGAATTGCTTATTTCTCTCCTTCTGTCATTATCTCATGAATTTTGAAGCTGTTATGAGAGAAAAAAATTTTATAAATACTATGTCTTCCTAATGAACTGACTCTCTTGGCATTGTGAAAAGTCTCTCTTTATTTCCAGTGCTCTTAATTCCTTCTTGAAGATTGAATTTTAGTGTGTGAAGATTAAATTTTAGTGTGTGTCATTTCCCTTCAGCCTAAAGAATTCCTATTAGCATCTCTCAAAGGGTATGTCTGCTGGTGATGACTTATCTTTTTCTTAGCTACGGTTGCCTTTATTTAGCCTTCTTCATTTTTGCTGGATATAGAATTTTGAGTTGTCAGATCTTTTTTCACTTCTCTTTCAGAATTCTAAATATGTGTTCTGCTTTCTTGTCCACCTGTATAGAATGTGTTGTTTGCTCTGGATGCTTTCAAGATTTTCTCTTTATATTTAATATTTGTAATTTTATTATGATTAGCTGAAGTTTGGTTTTATTTTAATTTTTTTATTTTATTTTTATTTTATTTTTCCCATTTGAATTTCCCTTATTTTTCAAAAGCAGCCTTTTGAGGTATGATTGACATACAATAAATCAGTGAATATTCAAGTGTACATTTGGATACATTCTGAGATACATACATACTCAGGAAATCATCATACAATCAAAATAATGAACATATCTGTTACCCCAGGAAGTTTCCTACTATCTCTGTAATTTCTTCCACCTTTCATCCCATTCACAGGCTCACTGATTTCCTTCCTGACAATATACATCATTTTGTATTTCCTAAATTTTTTTTTCTTTTTTTGGAGAGAGAAAGAGAGAGATCATGAGTAGGGGGATGGGAGAAGGGGCAGAAGAAGAGAGAGAATCCTAACTAGGCTCCATGTTCAATGCAGGACACAACATGGTGCTCCACCTCATGACCCTGAGATCATGACCTGAACTGAAATCAAGAGTCAGATACTTAACTGACTGAGACATCCAGGTACCCATGTACACTCTTTTGTCTAACTCTTGCAGTCAACATACCTATGTTGAGATTCATGTGCTATTGTGTGTATCAATAGTTCAGTCCTTTTCATTGACGAGTAGCAATCTACCATAATGATATAGCACATCATGTTTATCCATTCACCTCCTAAGGGACATTTAGATTGTTTCCATTTGGAAGCCATTACAAATAAAGTTGCCATGAACATTCATGAACAATCTTTTCATCTCTCTTGGGTAAATACCTAGGACTAGAATGGTTGGGTCATATGGCAGGTGTGTGTTTAACTTTTTATGAAACTATTAAGCTATTGGTATTTTCCGAACAGTTTTTATATCTCACATTCTGGCAAGAAGGGATTGAGAGGTCCATTTGCTCCCTATCCTTAACAACATTTGATTTGGTTAGTCTTTCCTCACTTTAGAAATTAAAAAAAAAAAAAAGAACCTAATAGTATAGAATTTAATAAGTCTATACAATTTTATCACCACTCTAATTTTGTGTATTAAAATTGATTTAAATAACTTAAAAATCTGATTACAAAAATTATGTATTTTATAGAAAATTTCTAGAATATGAAACTATGCAAAAAATAAAATAAAAACACCTGTTATTGTGTCAGTTAGTCTTAACACTTGTTACAGTCTCAACTTTTTTTCAATACTTACATACACTTGTTTTATTTTATTTGATTTTGTTTTATTTTTTTTTTAGAGAGGGAGAGAGAGCAGTGCGGGGGGGGGGGGGGAAGGTGTAGGTGCAGAGGGAGAAAGAGACAGAATCTTAAGCAGACTCCACGACCAGCACAGAGTCTGATGTGGGACTTGATCTCATGACCCTGAGATCATGATCTGAGCCAAAATCAAGGATGCTTAGCTGACTGAGCCACCCAATTTCCCCTAAAATGCTTGTTTTAAAAAATTGATTCTAGTTTCAACAGCTTTCTAACCCACATTTTTTTCTTAATACTGAATCATGAGTTTTTGAAGTCATTAAAAATTCTTCTATAATGTATCAACTTTAGTGACTTTAAAGGTTTTCATCAAATGCAATGCCATACTTCATTTAATGTATGCTATCTATTGTTGGATGCTTAGGTGTTTTCTAGGTTTTCACTTTTAAAAAAATCTGGGGCAGCCTGGGTGACCTGCCTTCGGCCCAGGGCGTGATCCTGGAGACCCGGGATTGTGTCCCATGTCGGGCTCCCTTTATGGAGCTTGCTTTCCCCCTCTGCTTGTGTCTCTGCCTCTCTTTCTTTGTGTCTCTCATGAATAAATAAACAAAATTAAAAAAATAAAAAGAAAAAAAAATCTGATAAGGTGAAATACATATAACATGAAATGTACCATTTTAACCACGTTTAATGGTACAATCTAGTGTTATTAACTATGTTCACATTGTTGTATAATCAATCTCCAGAACTTTTTCATCTTGCAAAACTGCAGCTCTATATCTATTAATTACTCCCATGTCCTCCTCCCCGCAGGCCCTGGCAGCCACAATGCTACTTGCTGATTTTTTTGTGAATTATGTTTTGGGGTCATATCTAAAAATATTTACCTAACTCAAGATTACAAAGACTTTCTCATAGATTTTTCCTTGAAGCTTTGAGTGTTCAATTTTACATTTTGGTCTACGACCTATTTGGAGTTAATTTTTCAATATGGTGGAAAGATTTGGATAAAAGTTCATTTTTAATTTTTATTTTATTTATTTATTTATTTTTTAAAGTTCATTTTTTAAAAAAGATTTTACCCATTAATTCATGAGAGACACACACAGAGAGAGAGGTAGAGACACAGGCAGAGGGAGAAGCAGGCTCCATGCAGGGAGCCTGACGTGGGACTCAACCCTGAGTCTCCAGGATCATGCCCTGGGCAGAAGATGGCGTTAAGCCGCTGAGCCACCTGGGCTGCCCAAAAGTTCATTTTTATGTGTGGATATCCACCCGTTCCATTACCATGTTAAAAGATTTTCTTTTGTCCATTGAACTGCCTTCACATTTCTCTGGAAATAAGTTATCCATTTTTGTATGGATATATTTCTGAACTCTTCAATCTATTCTTTCAATATCTATGCCAGTATCATACTGTCTTGATTACTATAGCTTTATAATAAATATTAAATCAGGAAACATTAGTCCTCCAACTTTGTTCTTTTTCAAATTAGTTTTGCTATTTTAGGTACTTACAATTCATATGAATTTTAGAGTCAGTTTGACAGTTTATGCAAAATAATCTGCTGGGGCTTTGATTGGGATTGCGATGAATCTGTAAGTGAATTCAGGAAGAACTGACATTAAAACAGTACAGAGTCTTCTGACCATGAACACAGGATATATTTCCATGTGTTTAGGTCTTCCTTCATTTTTCACACCAACATCTTTTTCCTTTTCAGGCTATAACTCAGAATGGCAAGGTCAGGTACTATTTCCAGCTCTGTGTGAGTACCAAGCACTATTTCCTCTAAATCCTTTCTGATCATTCTTTCTATGGCCTCACATAGTTTCCTTACCACGTACATGCACCTATCAATTCTCCGCTCATGCTAAAGAGGACCCTCTGGAATCTCTCTTTGTAACTCTTCCCTCTTTAATATTCTGTCTTACAAACTCTAACTGTTTTGCTCTTCTTAGACTCTCAGCTCTGTCTCATCAACTTAGGGAGACTGAGCCCAACTGGATTTGTTTTCGGTTCAGTGTAGCTTGGAAACACTCTAAAAGCAGTAAGCTGGAGCAACCATAGTAGTAACCTCATTTCCCATCTTTAGGCATCACTATTCTTTATTGTCTGATATCCAGTGTCTTGAAAAGTGTTGTTTCATATATCTTGTTTAATTTTTTTGGTTGCTTCACATAGAAGGGTAAATCTGGTCCATGTTACTCCCTGTTGGCCAGAAGTGGAAGTCACAGCCATTATTTTATTTTTTTTTTAAGGATGCATTTTTTAAAGATTTATTTTAATTTAATTTAATTTAATTTAATTTTATTTTATTTTATTTTATTTTAAAGATTGTATTTATTTATTCATGAGAGACACAGAGAGAGATTGGCAGAGACACAGGCAAAGGGAGAAGCAGGCACCATGCAGGGAGCTGGACATGGGACTTGATCCTGGGTCTCCAGGATCATGCCCTGGGCTAAAGGCGGTGCTAAACCGCTGAGCCACCCAGGCTGCCCTATTTATTTATTTTAGATAGAGAGAAAACACACACACACGCACACACACACACACACACAAGTGAGAGGAGGGGCAAAGGGTGAGGGAGCAAAGCAGACTCCCCACTGAGTGCAGATCCCAAATGGCCATCTCATCACCCTGAGATCATGACCAGAGCCAAAATCAAGAGTCCATGTTTAACCTACTGAGCCACCCAGGCACCCTGCATAGCCATTATTTTTCACATATTTTTCTCTCCTGTGCTCTCTCTGTTTTCCTTCTGGGACTCAATTACACATGTATGTTAGGCATTTTCATATTGTTTCACAGGTTTCTGAGGTTCTCATCCTTTTTCCCCCATCTTTATCTCCTACTTCTTCAGATTGACAAATTCTACTGATTTATCTTTCTTCCGCCACTTCCATTTTGCTAAATCCATTCACTGAATTTTAACTTTAAATATTGTATTTCATATTCTAGAATTTTCATTTAAATTTCTCTGCTGTGAATTTCTATTTTTTCATTTGTTACGAGTTACATTTTCCTTTGCTTTATTCAGCATAGTTGTAAAATCCATTTTTAAAACCTGCCTGCTGTTTCCAACATCCGGGTCATTTGGGGGTTCAGTCTCTTTGTTCTCTCTTCTTTTGAGAATGGGTAATATTTTCCTGTTCTGCTTTGCGATGTATTTCTTTATTGTAGCCTCACATCATGAATTCTGTAATTTAGAAACTGAGTTCTGCTTTATTCCTTCAAAATGGTTGAATTTTATTTTGATTAACTTGGTTGGTCTTCTACTGAACTCTATGCTGTTTGGAGTCTGTTATACACATGCATGGATAAGGCTTGACAAGAGATTGAACAAAGCTTGGCAAAGCTTAAACACAGAATTAGAGGATCCCACTCCCTTTCTCTCACTTTTTCAGGATTTCCTCCAAGACTCTCCAATATCTCTGGTAGCTCTGAATTCTGTTCTCATTTCTTCAGGACAGAAAAAGTACATGTTTTCTCTCATAATCTTAGCCATTCAAAGTGGTGCCAACTTCAAGCTGCTCTTAGGCTAAAAGCCATTTTAAAAGGGAGGGTCCCTCCTTCCAAATGCTGCCTTCTCTCTAAAATTGGCCTGTGTTTATTCACTCATTAGTGAGGTGATTGTTTTTCGTATCAGTGGAAAAGGATTGGTGCCTTCAGGAATTTTTGTTGTTGTTGTTTGTTTGTTTGTTTGTTTTGCCTTCAGGAATTTATTGTTGAAGTGTTGTCCTATCCTCTGCGTTCTCTCTTTTCTCCTAAAGATTTCCTCCTATTATTCATTTGAGTCCCTTTCTTTCACATTAAAACTGTTCTTAAGTAATCCTTGGTTGCATTTTCTTTCTTAACAGTGACACTCTAAAAGGCAGATTAGAAGATCCACACGGGTGGCTGTACCAGTGAGTGGTAGACTTTCCCTAAAGGTAACTTTGCCAAGATTTTTTCGTCATTTTGATGGTGGGCCTTCAAATGTGCATATCTACATGTCTTTTTTTCTGGGGCTGGTCAATTATATGGTCAAATAGCTTAGAAATAATTTCCATACTGAAAATCTATTAATTGGGTGGTTGTCAATCATATAACTATAGATCTTTAATACAATTCCACCTTCAAATATAATGCATATACTTTATTGCTACTCTCCTGTGTTTTTCTCACTGAACCTATTGACTTAAGTAAATATTTAAGTTTAAATATAAAAAAAAGACAAGTAGAACTTCCTCAAATTTTAAAAGTTGGTTTAAGTGCTGGATGATGGCATCATATTTCAATCATCTCTTATTTTCATTGGAAATTTATTTCCTCCCCAGTAAGAGAGGCTACTTTGTCACATGTATTCTATGTTACAGCTGTCCAAAACTATTTCTATTCTGTCAAACAGATCTTATTCTTTCACACTTTCATGACTTTACACAGAATATACTTTCTTCTTAAAATGTCCCTTTCCTTTCTCTGTTTGGCTACATAATTTCTACTTTCTCTCAATATCCAGCATAGTGATCTCTTCTGTGAACACCTCTGACTATTCCAGACATACAGTTTAACTTCTTCATCCCTTTCATACTTAACTGAAGTAGGGCATCTACCTCTATTGAAATACTTATTGATTTTGTTTTAATAACTTTGTATGTCTCCTTTACTAGTTCGTGAATGCTCTATAGTCAGAGACTCACACAATTTTATGAACCCATCTTACCAACCAAGACTGTCTCCACTGATGACCAGAGAGGTCCACATCAATTACATTCAATGTTCTCTTGTGGCAAGAATCAGATTACCCCAGAAGAGAACTTAGACTTGTACTATGGAATAGCATTTAGTTAAAAAAATACATAAATACACACACGTGTGTGTGTCCATGTGTATATGTGCATTATTATCAGTATTTTAGGAGAGTATTATCTGAAGCTATTTCATATTCAAGTATTTAAAATTCTAAGTGATGATAACTTAGAGCCTCTATCTGTAAACTCAAATGTATGCATTATAGGTAGCCCGGAATCTGTTAACCTTTATCTACTATGCTTTCTGCTGTGAAATTTAATAGGAGAGGGTTGGTGGTTTCTGTAGTGAATTTGCAATATGTTTCCATTTTGAAATATTGTGTATGCATGTGTGCAGGTGTCAGCTGGATAATATATATAACAGCTTTTTAAGTATTACAGATTTTACACAATAATAGAGATGGAATCACTACTTATAAAATAATTGGTGGAAGCTTATGTTTCAATTAAAAGTGACAAACCCCAGGCCCAGCCTATAGAGTGAGCCCTGAACAGCACTTTTCCCAGATCTTTATGTTACTAAACTGTTTGCAGGAGAGCCCAGCAGCTGTTGTGTGAATCTGCTGAAGTATTAGGAAAAAATATTCTCCAAGTAAGTTTAGCTTAAAATTCTGTAGAATTTTTTGAGGATTGTGAATAGATATAGCTATAAGAAATGTGACATGATAAAGAAACAAATGCTTTTACAGATGCAATAAGACTGCTTTAAGCAGCAACTTTAGCCATCCTGGAAATAAACAAAAAGGGAAATTACAGGCATGTCTATCTTCACTTTAAATGTACCTAGTGTAAGTTTCATAACCATCAAATGAAATAGTTCTCTGAAAATAAGTGTGCCACTAATTTCCTGAGAATTCTTACAAATTTCCTCACTCCAAATGTGAAAAAAATTAATATTTAAAACCATGAGAATGTTTACCTAACCAGATGGAATCTGGAGAATCAAAGAAACAGGAAAAAAAATTATAAAACATGATCAAAACAAACATGCTAAAGCTTTGTACTCATGAACATATGCAAATATGATATGTGCGTGACTACAAGAAGGCAGGATTGGGGGTGGGAAGTTAACCATGGTTGAGTCCTTGACTGCAACCCCTTCAAGACTGAAATGCACTGGCTGTGCTCCACTGAATCTGGTGTGGGGAGGGCAGCTTTCCTCCATCTAGTCTCTCAGTTAAGGACTTTGCAATCGCCTATGGTGGGACCTGAAAGATCTCTTATAAAATTTTGGCCTGAAGCTGGATTCCCCTAAATGCCAGTCTAAATAATTGGTATTCAAATGCAATGTTCTGTTCTAAGGACTAGCTCAATCCGACCTCATCTATGAACATAAAAAAAGAATTCAAAGTGAGATAGGTGATTCAATAAGTTATACAGATCAGTTAATAGCCTTGGAGTTAATATCGAGCTAAGTAGATCATTACTGTATTTTTAGATATTTGTTTTTAATTTTTAATTCAAATTCACTTATTTAAATATTAAAATAATAATAACCCCACACAAAAATAATCAATTGATCTCTGACAAAGATGCAAGAAAAATTCAATGAAAAAAGAATGGTCTTTTCAAAAATTGGTACTGGTACAATTCCACATCCATATGCAAAACAAAACAAAACAAAACAAAAGAACCTAGACACAGACATTATACCTGCCATGGAGATTTACTCAAAATGGATTACAGACCTAAATATCAAATTTAAAAATATAAAACTTCCAGAAGAAAACATAGGGGATTAGAACCTAGTGGATTAGTTTGCTAGGGCAGCCAAAGCAAAATACCAAAGACTGGGTGAACTGAATGAAAGAAATGTATTTTCTCACAGTTCTAGAAGGTGAAAATCCAAGAACAGGTATTGGTAGGTTTGGATTCTCCTGAACCCTCTCTTTTTGGGTAGCAGATGGCTGTCTTCACACTGTGACTTCCTGTGGTCATCTCTCTGTGCACACATATCCCTAATGTCTCTTCCTTTTATAAAGATGGAGATCACATTAGAGTAAGGCTCCAACCTAAAATCCAAAAAAATGACAATACCAATTGCTGGTAAAGATGTAGAGAGTTGGAGCTCTTACTAATTTTTGCTGGGAATGCAAAATGATACAGCCACTTTGAAGACAATTTGGCAGACCATTCCATTTACAGCTAAACACAGTCTTACCATATGATTTGGCAATTGTACCCCTAGGTATTTACTCAACTGATATGAAAATTTATGTCCACAAAAAAAACCTTTGTCCAATTGTTTATATATCTTTATTCATAATTGCAAAACCTAGAGGTAATTAAAATGTTCTTCAATCCATTCAATGGAATACTGTTTAATGATAAAAAGCAATGTGCTATCAGGAATGAAAAGACTTGGATGAATCTTCAATACATATTGCTGAGTGAAAAAGCCAATCTAAAAAAAGTTACATACTTTATTATCCCAATTATATGATATTCTGGAAAAGCCAAAATTATACAGATGTAAATGTATCAGTGATTGGGTTTGGATTGGGGATGGGGAGCCATCCCTAATCCCCTAGGGATAGTGAAGCACAGAAGATTTATTTAGACAGTGAAGCTCTTCTTTATGATATGTAATGGTGGGCATATGATGCCATGTGTCTGTCAAAACCTATTGGAACTTTACAGCCCAAAGAACAAACCTTAATATATGCAGATTTTAGAAGATCACTTAGGCAATTCAGAGATCTCAGAATGAAATCAGATGGTGACAAAAATAATCTAACTGAAACTGTTAAATTAATCAAACAAGCAGGCCATTAGACTAAGGTGGCTTTATTTTATTTTGCTATTTTATTTATTTTTTTACTTTTTAAAAGATTTTATTTATTTGTTTGACAGAGAGAGCAAGCAAGCACAAGCAAGGAGAGTGGCAGAGGGAGAGGGAGAAGAGGGTTCTCTGCTGAGCAGGGAGCCCAACATGAGGCTTGACCCCAGGTCTCTAGGATCATGACCTGAGCCAAAGGCAGACATTTAACCAACTGAGCCACCCAGGGACCCCAACTGAGGTGGCTTTAATGCCTTAGTAGCCTATATAAGCAAACCAAAATTGAAGCCTGAAATTCCTCAAGGTTGAGGAATCAAAACCTAAGGACAACCAATCACAAACAGCCAAATGGGCTTTCCCAAATAAGGCAACTGCTTAAGCTACAGCCAATCAAATAATTTCCTTGCTTTGCTTCCTCATCATCTCTTTCCCCTGGCTCCTGTTGCTGGAGCACTTCCAACCGCTTCCAGTTGGCACTACCCAACTCCAATTTGATTTTCTTCAAATAAACTCTTCAAATGCTCAAAAAGCCTCAGTTTAACAATTTTGCAAATGTATATAACCTCCTGGGGGAATGAAACACGAAATAAGCGAGATGGGGGAAAGGCACTGACCTGAGTAACTTTGGAAATTAATAGGCTGTAGGACCAAAGGCAAAGAGACTTCTACAAAAGCACTATACTTTAATTAATAAAGTTATTTCCCATAGGGATGCAGGTTATTAGTTCTGAAACCTGAGTAGATACTTGAACAGACACTTCACCAAAGACGATATATGGTAAGCAACTCAACACATAAAGTGATGTTCAATATCACTAGCTATAAGGGAAATGCATCACAACACAAACATTAGAATGGCCCAAATTAAATTTACTCTCCAGGGGTGCCTGGGGGGCCCAGTCGGTTAAACATCTGACTCTTGATTTTAGCTCCGGTGATGATCTCAAGGTCGTGAGACTGAGCCTCACATGGGGCTCCACACTTAGCACAGAGTCTGCTTCTGATTCTTTCTCCTTCTCCCTCTGCCCCTCCTGCTTGTGCTCTCTCTCTCAAATAAGTAAGTCTTTAAAAATAAACAATAGGGATGTCTGGGTGGCTCAGTTGGTTAAACATCTGTCTTTGGCTCAGGTCACAATCCAGGGCCCTGGAATTGAGCCCGGCGTGGGGCTCCCTGTTCAGCGGGGAGTCTGCTACTCCCTTTTCCTCTGCCCCTCCTCCTTTACTCATGCTCTCTCTCTCTCTCTCTCTTTCTCAAATAAATAAATAAAATCTTTTAAAAATGGGACATCTGGGTGGCTCAGCGGTTGAGTGTCTGGCTTTAGCTCAGGGCGTGATACCAGTTCAGGCATCGAGTCCCACATCAGGCTCCCTGTGAGGACCCTGTGTCTCCCTCCGCCTATGTCTCTGCCTCTCTCTATGTCTCTTATGAATAAATAAACAAAATATAAAAATAAATAAGTAAAGGCTGCTTTTCAAAAAAATCTTAAAAAAAATAAAGTATACAAATAAACAAATAAAATTTTTCACCAAACCAAAGGGTGGTGAGAATACAAACCGGAACACTCCTACAGTGCTGGTGGGAATGCAAAATAATACAAGCACTCTGGAAAACTGTTTTCCGTAAGGTTAAACACAGACTTCACTGTATGCCAGTATTCCCTCTCTTGGATATTTACCCTAGAAGAATAAAACATTATGCTCACACACAAACCTATATGTAAATATTTATAGCAGCTCTATTACAATTGCCAAAATCTGGAAACAGCTTGAATATCCTTCACTGGATGAACGAATAAACAAACTGTGGTCCATCCATACAATGGGATACTACTCAGCAATAAAAAGAGGGGATTTTAAAATTTGATTTAATTTTAATTAGTGGAAATTTAACTTTAAAAACTGATATTTGATTTAGTTCTTGAAAAATTTTAAGGTATGTTTGGAACAACTTGGGTATATGAATATTCTTTTTCAACTGTGAATCTTATGAAATCTAAATACAGATGAAGTACATCTGATAAAATTTAACTTTCAAATCAAGATGTGTTGTAAATGTAAAATTATAATTGGATTTTGAGCACTCAGTCCAAATGAAGAATATAAAATATATTACTCACTTTTATATGGATTGCATTTTACAATGATAAGATTTTGGATTTATTTGGTTCAATAAAAACATTATTAAAATTAAAAAATAATAATGACATAAAGAACCATGTAAGTTATCACATAGTGGATATAAGGATGTATGAAAGAATGAAACAATAGTAGTAAAACAGAGAGTGCTAAAGGGCTTTGGGAAGATACAAGAGATAAGAGAAGGATTTAGGAGGGAAGATGATTGCAGTTAGCCCACCACAATGACAGTGGTGCTGAACTGATTAATTTAGGCTCTGAGGTTCCACTCACCAAGTATTAAACTAATTTTTCTTTTAATAAATTGGCCTATGGAGATCATTGAGATTAGCATCTTTTTAAAGTTAATGAAGGGTACGCTTCTAAATGTTTCTGTATGCTCTTTCAATAAATTGCAATGTTCCTTCAGAGGGAGAAATTGAATTAGGAGGTGATGAATTAACATCTTAAAGGTGTAAAACCAGTTTTCAAGGTCAATGCTATATGTGAGGTTGGTGGGTCAAATTTTGCTAATTTAAGAGAAGGGAGTTTAGGTTCCTTTATGACTTAACATCATATGCATTTTCATTGTTTGGAGGCATCCCTCTATCTTTTTATTTTCCTAGAATGAAGCCTTTATGCTTTTGGGTGAAGTAAACACGGTAGTGTGGTCTGGTCTTAGAATCCCTTCCTGTCCATGCTTGACCCAGAATAGCATTCTGATACTTCATTTATTATTACAGACATTCTTTGCCAGTATATAGTGTATACAATGAGATTCAAAATTCAAATCAAATTTTAAAATGGGTGTTCTTGTCTGTTTCTCTGTAATAATAAAAAAAATTTCCTTCAGATACATGTTTTTTTAATCAGTGATTGAATCTCTCTCACTTTTCCAGATTCTGATAGAAGACAATCTGTGTCCCAGTTAATAGTGCTGGGAAAAGGGATCCCTGGGTGGCGCAGCGGTTTGGCGCCTGCCTTTGGCCCGGGGCGCGATCCTGGAGACCCGGGATCGAATCCCACGTTGGGCTCCCGGTGCATGGAGCCTGCTTCTCCCTCTGCCTGTGTCTCTGCCTCTCTCTCTCTCACTGTGTGCCTATCATAAATAAATAAAAAAAAAATTTAAAAAAAAATAGTGCTGGGAAAAATACAAGGACAGAAGAGAGTCAAGTAATGGGTTTAGTATTTATTAGCCTTTTTTTCTGTATAACTAAATAATGGCTCTGAGTCACTGTTCTCTTCAATGCTTCTCAGATCAGGACAGGGTTGAGGAAGACTGTAAGACATATGAAGGAATCTGAATATGATTTATTTATGCACATGTAAGGTGACCCTCCCTCCCACTCTCCTGATTACTCATGCCACATGAAAAATTTGCTAGTTGTTTCTATTTCTCCTTATAGAAAGGACTTAACCAAACACACAGATTCCAAGAATAATTTGGTCAAGATATACTTTTTTTCTTTTAGTTTTTTAATATCAGTAATAGGTTTCATTTGATTTTATGAGAACATTTAAACATTGCTATGATGCATGAAGCTATTTCTGTACTTTGTGTCATTATTACATTTTTAAGGTTATGTATTAAAAGTTAATGGTTTGTTTGGTTTTGGAAACTCAACTAACAATTAAGTGAAACTAATTAATCTGATAATAATGAAAAAGAAGATGACAGACTCAGATATTTGTATTGCTATTATTTTTTGAAGCAACAAAAGAGCCCCTTGTATATTTTTATACAAAGATTTTTAAAAATGAAGTATTAGACTGTCTGATATCTGGACCCCAAGCCCCTTTTCAAAACTCCTTATTCTCTTTCTCCAATTAAACCAGATGGTTCTGCTCATTATTCTCTAGAACTCTCATCTTGGTTGGCACTTTTACTCAAATCATTCCCCCAGTTAATATCACGCGCCACTCCACCTTGAAATCTACAAATCTTTGAAGCTTTGCACCAGTGGCACCTCTCTCTTTCTTCTGGATCTGCACCCATGGCTGCTACTCAGTAGTGTATACCAGGTGGCATCCATTCTGATTGGTTAGCTCTTTTTTTTTTAAGATTTTGTTTATTTATTCATGAGAGACAGAGAAAGAGAGGCAGAGACATAGGCGGAGGGAGAAGCAGGCTTCATGCAGGAAGCCTGATGTGGGACTTGATCCCAGGTCTCCAGGATCACCACCTGAGCCAAAGGCAGACCCTCAACCGTTAAGTCACCCAGGCGTCCCAGCTCTATATTTTTATTCACTGGAAATTATGCCATATCTATTTTTAATTTTTAAAATTTTACTTCTGCTGTCCATCATTAATTCAATGATTATTCATTGAGCCTCTGTTCTACACTCTGGGGATAAATAGTGCATAAAAAAATCAACTCAGTGTTTCCCCTCATGGAGCTTATACTATAGCAAGCTTTCATTCACATATTTGACCACATTCTAATTCTAATATATCTTGGTAATTATATTTATACAGGTATAGATCTTGTGACTTAACTATATTTCAAACACTTCTAGGATTGTCTCAATCATTGTGTCCGACATAATGTCCAGAATAGAGCTTACAAAAACAGAGTCAAAGAAACCTAGAGGAATCTTTGGAGATTAAAAAAAAAAGGTTGAATTACAGAATAGAAAATTAACAGGGAGATAAATTGTCAAGCCTATAGTCACATGGTGAAACATTCCAAGCAAACTGGTTGATTTGATAAACTTGAAGAAATCTCTGGTTCAAACTGTCATGAGAGTCTTTGCCAAACCATCTCCCTCATTTGCTGGTTTACATTTTTCCTCAGTAGTTTATTCAGTAACAGATTTTCAGAGGCATATTCTCAATGAATCTCTCTATTTTTACAAATGGGAAAATGAGCCAGAAGACAATTTGACAATCTGATTTGTTCAAGAACATATCAGCTGAATATAGACAAGCAACAGCAATAGCAGCAAAAATCTACATAAACTATAATTTGTTTTTTTTACAGGGCAGGGAGCAGAAGCATAACTTGTACTGATGAAGAACAGAGGCAAACCTGATTAATCAAAACATAGTCATGAGGGACACCTGGGTGGCTCAGTGGTTGAGCATTTGCCTTTGGCTCAGCGCATAATCCTGAGTCCCGGGATCGAGTCCCCACATCGAGCTCCCTGCATGGAGCCTGCTTCTCCCTCTGCCTCTGTCTCTCATGGATAAATAAATAAAATCTTAAAAACAAAACAAAAAAACATAGTCATGAAATAAAATATAGTGCAAAAACAGATACATACAAAGCCATCTGACTTTGAAGTATAACACTCACAGATTTTAAAATTCATGATTTTAGCCAGTTTAGTACTTCTAGCCCAGGTAAGATGGCTTAGACTTTATTTCTCTCTGCTTTTTCTGACTTACTAATAGTTGTAAACCCCAGAAAGAATACACAGGCAACTGAAGGAGAACTCTGAAAGCCTGTAAGAGGAAGAAGACTGGTTTGGGACCCCAACAACTGGAGGAATAACAAAGCTGTCTCCACCCAACGAGCAGCAGAAACTCACCCAGGTCTGGTGTTTTCTGATATCCAGTCTAGCAACAGAAGGAAGAGCTCAATAAGTTCATTCCTCCTCTGAATTGAAGATGAGTCCCACCAACACCACCAAACAAAAAAAACAAGAGCCTGGATAATTTAAGTGGCCATAAAAAGGGTTTAAATCTCAAACGCTCCAGATGTAGGAATTCATCCAAAAAGCTTAGCGATATGGTGACTTTTTTTTTTAATTGCATGGCCATAAAAAAGAATTAAAAAAAAATAAATCGCATGGCCATGATTCTTCTCACTGTATATCAGAAATACATTACTGTATTGGAGGTCATAGAGATGAGAATTCCACTTGTTTCCATATTTAAAAAATATTTTATTTATTTATTCATGAGAGACACAGAGAGAGAGAGAGAGGCAGAGACACAGGCAGAGGGAGAAGCAGGCTCCACGCAGGGAGCCCGATGCGGGAGTCGATCCCCGGTCTCCAGGATCACATCCCAGGCCAAAGGCGGAGCTAAACTGCTAAGCCACTGGGGCTGCCCTGTTTCCATATTTTAAGGTCTTATTTTTACACCCGCTTTACTTGGGGACATCGCTACAATATGTCATAATATTCAAAAACTATTGACTGACATGATCACTGACTGCTTGGCAGTGAAGGTTCTCCCCATTCTTTCAGGGTACTTCTACGTAGAACCCTGCCAACATAGCCAGCAAATTCTGGATTGTACTTATGTTGACTATTGTATTTCCAACATAATTATTTTTTGGAATTGATTTGTAGCATCACTAGGAAATTCTGGCATAGAACTCCACATTTTTTGTTGAGCCTACATTAAACTTTAATGAATATAATACAGGGAAATTGGCCTTGTGATTTAAGATTTAAGACAATAGCAGGAATCAAAATTTATGAGTTTACAGATGCTCTTTCAGTGAATATATGAAGACAAATGTTCCAAAATTTTAGGGGTGCTTGGGTGGCTCAGTTGGTTAAGTGTCTGCCTTCAGCTCAGGTCATGATCCCAGGGTCCTGGTATCAAGTCCCACATCAGGCTCCCTGTTCAGTGGGGAATCTGCTTCTCTCTCTGCCTGTTGCACCCCCTGCTGTGCTCTCTCTCACTCTGTATCTGTCAAATAAATAAATAAAATCTTAAAAAAAAATCCAGGGGATCCCTGTGTGGCTCAGCGGTTTAGTGCCTGCCTTTGGCCCAGGGTGTGATCCTGGAGTCCTGGGATCGAGTCCCGCATTGGGCTCCCTGCATGCAGCCTGCTTCTCCCTCTGCCTCTCTCTCTCTCTGTGTGTGTGTCTCTCATGAATAAATAAATAAAATCTTAAAAAAAAAGAAGAACCAACTTTAAAAAGATTACAAAATTTTGTATGTGAACTTCTGTTTATTTAAAAATACCTGTCCCTGTCTTTAACATTTTTCTATAATAAGACAAATTGTATGCTTCTGTTTTACCTAAGTAATCCTAGAATTGGGAATTTATGGAGTTTTTTTTCCCCCCATGGATTGTTTTTATGCTTAGAACCAAAAAAGAAGAAATAAATGAAGAAAAAAGTGGCTAGAGTCTAGTGGAAAACATTATGCATAAATGAGTTAAATGATTTACCTTTGAGTCTTCTATTCATTAAGTTCCCTCTGAAAGTCATACTTGATATTTTCCCATTTAGTTAGGTTAATATCAAGTCATAATGTACTATTATCCTTCATTACCCATATGGCTAACCCTTATACTTGAAACTATCAAGATGATATGAACAGAATGCCTTTAGTTAAAACAGTCTCATGTCAGGCGAAAAGCCATTTTCCCCAAAGATCGGATTTGAGAAAATAGAGCAGAGGTGAGGCAATTTGGAGTTATTAAATATTTCAGACGCTAGATTTGAAATCCAAATGATCAGAGTCTCACTTTCTGCATTACACATATTTCAAAGTTAAGGGTGAAAGCAATTCAGCTTTCATGACAGATAAAATCAACTCAGCTTATTAGTTCTGATGAGACGTAGGATGAAAGGGTTAAAAATGATCAAAACAGGGACGCCTGGGTGGCTCAGTAGTTGAGTGTCTGCCTTCGGCCCAGGGCGTGATCCTAGAGACCCGAGATCGAGTCCCATGTCAGGCTCCCTGCATGGAGCCTGCTTCTCCCTCTGCCTGTGTCTCTGCCTCTCTCTCTCTGTCTGTCATGAATAAATAAAATCTTAAAAGTTTTTTTTTTTTTTTTTTTAAGATCAAAACAGAGGTGTCTGGGTGGCTCAGTCAGTTCAGTGTCCAACTCTTGATTTTGGCTCGGGTCATGATCTCAGGGTTGTGAGATCGAGCTCCACATTGGGTACTGGGTCTGGGGCCTTCTTAAGATCTTCCTCTGCCCCCCCCCCCCAACTTCTCTGTCTCTTAAAAAAAAATCAAAACAGAAATAACAATGGTAATGAAAATTAGATTTTACTGACAGCTCATGGGACATTGACTTTCATTAAACTC
Organism: Canis lupus baileyi; assembly: GCF_048164855.1. Classification (NCBI taxonomy): domain Eukaryota; kingdom Metazoa; phylum Chordata; class Mammalia; order Carnivora; family Canidae; genus Canis; species Canis lupus. The sequence goes on from NC_132865.1 coordinate 24,171,284, forward strand.
TTCACATGTTTAAATAATTAGGAACCTTATAAAATAAGTCATAGGTTAATTCTCAGTTTATAGTGATGTTGAAACTAAGTTCAAAGAGTATACTCAAGGACATACAGCTTTAGGTGGCAAAGTTGGGTGTTGACCTTAGAGCCACCTAGCCTTGGAGTACATTATTCTGTCATCTCGGTGATGAAGCTGTAATGATTGATAACTTTATTGCTTTATCTACATTATTCATTCAACACTCCCTATGTGCCAGTCACTCCGTAGACATTATATTTTCCAAATCTAGAGAAGGTACAATTCAATCTGCTGTAGCTATGCAAATATAATGAGAATTAGAAACATTCAACAAAAGGAAATGATGATTTAGGGTAAAAGGAGACATATCAACCTGAATTACAGGTGTCCCAGTGTTTCACTGCATCTGTATCTTTGGGGAAAATCCCCAGCAGTGCAATTGCTGGGTCGTAGGGCAGATCTACTTTTAACTCTTTGAGGAACCTCCACACAGTTTTCCAGAGTGGCTGCACCCACTCACATTCCCACCAACAGTGCAAGAGAGGTCCCCTTTCTCCACATCCTCTCCAACATTTGTTGTTTCCTCTCTTGTTAATTTTCACCATTCTCACTGGTGTGAGGTGGTATCTCATTGTGGTTTTGAATTACAATTTCAGTATCAGTTGTGATTTATTTCTGGTTTTCTGGTAAATTTATCAAGGTCCAGGGCTCTCCTAAAAGATTGTCAAAGCCTTCTAGGATTAGTTGCTTGATCTTGACATTGTCTCAGGATTATCAGATTTGGGGTTCTGACTTATCCTAACCCAATTCTCAAGGACTAGAGTCCAAATTACAATTGTAGTTTTTAATTTATATAGAAAATTTTAATTGCCAAAAAAATAAGAATTTCCATTTCTGATTATCATTTTTTTCCTCTCTGCTGAAACACGAGATCTGAGGCCAAATTGATGGAAAGTTGTAAATTTAATCATGGAGCCTAGGCAGAGTCATTGCTCTGATTTGAGTCTTTGGTGACAGTATACTCCATCTCATGTATCCTATAGTCCATAGAAGAAAGTCAGACTTTGCATGAGTTTGTCAAAATACTTGTGATGCTGAGACACAAAGACAAAAAAGTGTCATTTGTTTCACCCCAAAGTTGGCTAACCAACCTCTCATTGAGATAGTCTTCCTGGGGTGCCTGGGTGGCTCAGCAGTTGGGTGTCTGCCTTTGGCTCAGGGCATGATCCTGGTCCCTGCATGGGGTCCCTGCGGGGAGCTTGCTTCTCCCTCTGTCTGTGTCTCTGCCTCTCTCTGTGTTTCTCATGAATAAATAAATAAAATCTTTTTAAAAAGGGATAGTCTTCCTAAAACTAAGTTAATACTCTTCCTACGGTAGTCAATTACTTGTTCAGTAATTACTCCATCAAATGCGATGCTACCATTTTATAATAATTAGTTGTAATCCCCCTTTATGATCATGAAATGCATAGAAAAGAAAGCCAAACTTCACCCATATTTTAAAATAAATACTTGGTTTAATATGTAGTATATTAATAACAAATTTGAGGTATGATAAGGACAACAGATCAGGAGACAATTGTCATTAAAAAGTTTATTTATAGTTCCCAACAGGAGGGGGCATACAATGTCACTAAGGCCACACAGGGAAGCACCAAGGTTGGTCAGGAGGCAGAGGAAAAAGGGAGGTGGGAAACTGAGGCCAAGAGCCTTTATTGTAGTTTCCACAGGAAAGAACAGGCGAGGTTAGGTAAGCGGACTTAGGACTGGCTGGTTGGAAAAATTTCAGCAGACTCCAGAGCACAAGGGCTGCCCTTAGTTGCCTGGTACCTGGCCCTGGGGTGATTAGAGCAGGTGGATAGTGGCCTGAAGTGTGAGAGCCTCTAAAGGAGATGGTTGGGATGTGGCCTCTGAATTGACTGGTTTGTACTGGAAAAGTACGCCTTCAGGCAAACCGTCTACTACCTCTAGAGACTGGCTGATCCTGACAAGGGCAAAACCCAACAGGGTTGGCAAGACTCCAGATGTCAAAACGTTGAAATACAAAAAATGAAAAGCCATGATTAATACAACATTACACCCTTAACCTATTATAGGAACCTGATCTGAAATATATATTTCAATATACAGATGCTCAGGCATGACTGCACCAGGAGATGTAATGAAGGGATCTGATCTTTGCATGAAAACATAGAATCACCACAGAAATGACACGTGAGCAGAATGATGCTGGTGGGGGTTTTCATTTATACTTCTTTGTGTATGTTTATTTTTCTTTTTTGAGATGAAAAAAATCCTAATTGGCATTGTAACCAGGGGACTGCCTTCCTCAAGTGGTGAATAGCCCTTAGAAAAAAATATAATCCTTCTTCAATTTGCATGGTAATGACATTTCTTGAAATTTCGTCTATATTTAAGAATAAACTGTTTAAAACCATTTTAAGTTTGTGTGTTAAATTGAGTTGGGTTCTAGACTTAGATAATTATAGCTTTTCTTTTATGTTTATGCCCATAGGGACATGGGAAGTAATGTCCAACATAAGAAAATTCTTGGTTTTTCCTACGCATGGCTCTGACTAGCATGCTCAGCACCAGCCCATTAGATACAGTGGTACAGTCAGTTCTGTCAGAATGTGACATACTCCTAAAAACACCTGTCATGCAAAATTGTGCAATTAAAAAACCACAGGGCTTATGATGGAGGAAAATGGGAGTTAGAGGCACAAAATTCAAAAATTTTGTCAGCAATATGTTAAAAACCAAGCAAAACATTGAAACCTAATAAAAATGGTAGCAAAATATTGTGTGTTCAGTGTTAGTAAATGTATAACTTCTAGGGTAAATATGGCACCTTACCTTGCAAAAGACCTGGAGTTTGCTTGGGAAGTAGAGATTGGAAGGGCTACAACTTGCAAGTTATTGTGAAGTGATCAAAGAGAGGTAATCTAAAAGCCTGAGGGGCGGGTGGGAATTGTAATATCCAATGTGGACAGGTATGACTCATTGTCCTCCTGTTGGTGATCTCTCTCAGTCTTCATTCCTGTGGCATGTCTTTTTGCCTTTGAGCTGTAGGTCTTTTGGAGCATGTGTTTATAGTAGATACCAAGCTCATCAAAATTGAAGTTTTGATTCAATGTATATATAACCTTAGTTTTCAATTAATGTCCACCTCATTGCTGGAATTTTTTTTTTTCCTCCAGATTTCCCATCTGCATTAGGAGCTTCACCTGGCAGCTGAAGACTGGAAATTGTAGTGACGTGGAAAACTCCTAAGCCTGGCAGTACTAACACCAATAGGATCCTTAGAAGTCTTGATGATTTCCATTAGGATCTTCTAGTGGTTTCTCCTTTGTAAGCACTACTTGGTGTTTTGAACTAGAATTCTTTTTTTTGTTTAAGATTTTATTTATTTATTCATTAGACACAGTGAGAGAGAGAGGCAGAGACACAGGCAGAGGGAGAAGCAGGCTCCATGCAGGGAGCCCAACATGGGACTCAATCCCGGATCTCCAGGGTCACGCCCTGGGCCAAAGTGCGTGCTTAACCCCTGAGCCACCTGGGCTGCCCTTGAACTAGAATTCTTAAGCAGATTTAGGATGTTGCATAAGTGTTTTTGTTTTGTTTTATGTATAAAATTTTACAAATACAAAAGAATAATAAAACATAACCTTGTAGGATAACACATGGTGACCTGAAGTAGCTGGTAGATATTTGGAGTGTGTGTGCGTGTGTGTGTGTGTGTGTGTGTGTGTGTGTTATGGGGTGGAAAACTTTTCCCTTCTTCCATTCTAGGTTTTTTGGCTGGTCTGCTAAATAATTGACATAAGCAGAGTAACAGGGGAAAAACAAATTTCTTTTTTTTTTTTTTTAAAGATTTTATTTATTCATGAGAGACACACAGAGAGAGAGAGAGAGGCAGAGACAAAGGCAGAGGGAAAAGCAGGCTTCATGCAGGGAGCCTGATGTGGGACTCGATCCCGGAACTCCAGGATCATACCCTGGGCTGAAGGCAGGTGCTAAACCACTGAGCCACCCAGGGATCCCCAACACATTTCATATGTACATGAGCCCCAATAAAATATTAGACTTGCCAGCAGTCAGGTAATTGAAATTTACATACTATCGTGAGTTAAAGAGAAGGAGATAGTCTGGAGGCGAAGTCTGAGGCTTCAAAGGGAAGGGAGATAATTCACAGGAAAATGAAAAGAGCAAATGTTTGATAAATTTTTGCCTTGCCATGCAGTTAAGTCTTTTGGATATAAAAAGTTATCTCTGCTAATAGCTCTCTTCTTCTAACAGGCCACCTATCTAAAATCTTAAAAGCAGTTAATGGGCAGGTAAAAAGCTCTTCTTTACTCTGATGGGCCCTGATAGTCTTCAGCTCAAAATAATCCACATGTGAAGTGTGTGAAGTGGCATTTTCTGGGGTGGTGTATTCTGCTCCCTACCCAGTGCGTGTGTATGTTGTGTATTCCCACACAATTGGGTTCATCTGGGTGCAGTTTTCTGCATTTACCTTAGTGTTTCCTGTGGATGAATTTTGCAAAAAGCAAACTCGAAATTCGCCTCTATGCTCAGATTGTTCCCTAGTATATTAATTGCCTTGGAACGAATTCACAGGTTTGAAACCAACATCATAGCAGAAGTGACTGCACATTCGATCATTGTTATAACAATAACATCCCACAAACCTTTTCCATGGCTCTCTAGGAATGAGAACTGCCACTGGCATATTTTTTCATAATTCCTGTTGGGGAAATGTTATCTCTAGAGTCTTTTTGTCCTGCTGACCTCATGTATTAGTTTAACTCATTAGTTTAACTCATTTACACTGCTCTCAGAGCTACTGATACATCCCAAGTTATATCAGAGCACAAAAAAAGGGGAAAATTAACTCCATTGTGAAAGACCAGAGAAACTTGAACAATGAAGATGAGATGAGTCATGAAGAATCAGTGAGCATTCTTCAGGCACCCTGAACAAAGGCCCTAAGGCATGATTTTATTGAACAGAGAGTAGCAAGGAGTTGAATTTGTTAGAATGTGGACTGTACAGAGGGAGTGGCAGGGAAGAGCTTGGGAAATTCTTTGCTATGCTAATAAGCTTGGACTTTATTCTTGGGTGATAGCCAACCATAAAAACTTGCAAGCTGAAGAAAGACGTGCTCCGTATGCATTTGGAAAGATTAGCTATAGCAACAGACTGAGGCCATTCCTGCAGAGCTTGGTGGGATGATGCTCTCAGTCTACTGCAACCATCAGCAAAGGTTCTCAAAAATGCAAAGTATAAACTTGAGCAAAGGCACACGTGTCTTTAAAAAAATTATAGGAAACATAATTCCCACTCTTTGTTAAGTAACTACTCTGTATGCCAGGCAGCATCCTGTGCCCTCCAGGCATTTGGTTTTTAAATTCTCATAACATCTATATGAGTTTGATCTCATTTAATCAATTTTTACCACTGGTGCAAAGACTAAGCATAGTTTAATTAATTTGCCAAAAATTATTAGATAGTGGCCGATCAAGGATTGGGCCCATGATCTGTGATCTCCAAAGCCTTCTTCCTAATCTTTACCTTGAGCCACTTTTGTTTAAAATAGCAGCAGTTTCTAAAGAAGTATGTCCCAGGAAGAGAGGGGCTACAAAAATAGAGTCTTCCTATGTGCTAGACTAGTCCAACCAGTTCATACCAATTCTGGTGAACCTTTTCTTTCTCAACAGTGTTCCAGTTTGGAGAGGAGGGGGGAGAAAGCAAATAAAGATAAACTCCTGTAAGTTTCTTGTATTATTTACTTAAGGTGCAGTACAGTAAGTCAAGGATGCCTTTGGAAATGTATACCACTGAAATACAAACATGTAGAACTAAAAATCACTAGTAGAGAAAAAAGGGTAGTAATAAATATATTTGATTAATTGGAAAGAGGGCAGGAAAGGAGAAGTAAAAAACATCAAAGAAAGAACAGGTGGGGCTAGTAGAAAACAAACAACAAGAAAATAAAATTAAACCAACTATATCAACACTTAAAGTGTTAAGCAGATTAAAGACTCAAAAGACAGAGGTTGTTATATTGGATAAAAAAATAAAAATAAGATTCAACTTGTACTTCAGATATACACCTTAAATTTAAAGACAGAATGGGCACAAAGGGAACTTGAGGAAATGGTGAGCTCTGAGGATTGAGAAAGGGAGTTTGGTAGAAAAAAAATAGGAGCTTTCCATTTAACCTTGAGGGCCAATTTGAACTTGCAGCTCACAAATTTTCAGAACTCACATCTCCAAGAAAAAGTCAATTCAAAAATACTGCGACAAAGATAAAAGTTAAGGATGCAGAATTAAATTAAGACATAATGAAAATATTCTTGCTAAAAATCCAAGAGTGGAAACTTAGGCTTCTAACTAATATAGGTAATATGCTCCCTGGTACTATGTGACTCAGACATTTCACAATTAATTTAAATGAGAACCGTTTCTGATCACATCGTCACACATCCAACTGTAACTTCTTTTTTTTTTTATTAAAGATTTTACTTATTTATTCATGATAGACAGAGAGAGAGAGAGAGAGAGAGAGAGGCAGAGACACAGGCAGAGGGAGAAGCAGGCTCCATGCCAGGAGCCTGACTCGGGACTCGATCCCAGATCCCAGGGCCATGCCCTGGACCAAAGGCAGGTGCTAAACTGCTGAGCCACCCAGGGATCCCCCCAACTGTAACTTCTTAATGAAACTGCCTCACAAGAAAACATACAATGAGCAGTTTGCCCAATCTAGTTTTATAACAGCCACATCATTAAACACATAAAAGAATTTTGCAGTTGCTTAATAATAAAGAATTTATGCTTTCTTAGCAATAAAAGCATTATCTGGGTTGACAATTAGTTTCCCATCATTCTTTATATAAACAATCAAAGTTAATTGAATGATATTTCAGAAAATATTTCAGTCCCAACAGCATTTTAAAACCTTTCAGTTAAAGGCAGTAAAGATTTTATAGCTAGTATATAAGTTGCTAGAATTTATCCACATAGCATATATTAATTAAATTATCACATTATAGGGATTTTTATGTTGGTTGGAGGGACTAATCTGTTTTCTAAAAAGGTTTCCTTTTTTCAATTCAAGTGACAAATTAGAGAACTAGATCATTTCTCTTGGGTGAGCTCAGATATGTCTCACATAGAGCATATTACAAAAAAGAACATATTACAAAATATCTGCATGTCAGATAATCTCTGTGTGTTCCTGGCTGGACACCCTGACCCACTATGAGTTAAGTGTGGGCTTAATACCAAAAGTTGACCTTATCCTTTTGATGTAGAATAAAAAGATGTAAAACACTCCTTCATTCTGAAGCATTTAAGAATATTGCTTCTTTTTTGTGTGTTTGAAAACAGCTATTGACAGCAAAGTCAAAAGAATAGCTAAAAGCACTCTTTGTACATAGAAATCATCTTCTGATCTGTGGCTATTTGTACTTAGTGGCTAGTCTTTTGCTTTGGGGCTGTTTATAGGGCTATTGCTATCTGAACTCTGTGCACTTCTCAGTGCTGAGCTAAGTACATCAATTTCTGACTCTATAGTTGAAGATTATCTGCCTGGAGTTGTTTTCCTGGACCTCACAGCTTGATTGGGAAGTTTTCTCATTGGCCAAAGTTGAAGCTGTATACAGGGCGAGATGGATGACGAAATAATTTCAAAAAAGGGGTTCAGGGGATCCCTGGGTGGCGCAGCGGTTTGGCGCCTGCCTTTGGCCCAGGGCGCGATCCTGGAGACCCGGGATCGAATCCCACATCGGGCTCCCGGTGCATGGAGCCTGCTTCTCCCTCTGCCTGTGTCTCTGCCTCTCTCTCTCTCTCTGTGACTATCATGAATAAATAAATAAAATCTTTAAAAAAAAAAAAAAGGGGGTTCAGAGAGATCAGGAACAATGACAACTGAGTAAGGTGGTGGATGGAGGGAACCAGGCTGGTAGCGGTCATCTTGCAAAAGGGGACACCAGATTGCATGACAGGGCACCCAGAAGCGCCTCTCCCAGCATCTTGGGTGGGACTCATTTTTGTGTCTCTGCACTGTGCTCTGTGTCCCCCCCCTTTCCTGAAGGTCTTGGTGTTCTTTGTAATTTGATTCCCAGATCAGAGCAACACTGAGCATTTTATAAACCGAATAAGAGCAATTTGTGGTTGCTCTTCACTCTCTTGCAGAGGACAGAAAGTCAGCTCATCACCACAAATCGACCAGGCCAAAGGAGAATAATATCAGACTGAACCAAGAGAAGAACACCCTCCACACCGCTGCTACGTATAAAACCAAACCAAACTGAACATCATTTCAAAATAATTAAGTTCCACTTGAATTATATCTTCAAATGAAAATCCAATAGCATTTCTTTGGGTTGTAACTGAGGGGCAAAGGATAGCATGCAAGTTTAACAGTGATATTCATATTCACATGAACATGTGCATATGTACAATAATAAAATCCATTTTTCCAGCCAAGAATGCCTATGGAAAAATTCCTAGTTATGGTACCATTTGATTTTAAATTTGGCGAATGTATTTTTAAACATTTCAAAAATAAATTCAGTATTCGAATTATATACATAACATAATTACTACGGTTTCTTTTTTTTTAAGATTTTATTTATTTAATTGACAGAAAGAGAGAGCACAAGTATGCAGAGTGGCAGGCAAAGGGAGAGAAAGTGCTTAGCAGGGAGCCCCACGTGGGGCTTGATCCAAGACCCTGGGATCATGACTTGAGCCGAAGGCAGACACTTAACTGGCTGAGCTACCCAGGCGCCCCAATTACGGTTTCTTTTTTTAGGAGAAAACCATTTTGTGAGACAATTGACCAGATCTGTAATATTTAAAAAGAGTAAATAGCTTTTTAAAAAATTCAAGAACAAACCAACCAACAAAACAGAAACATCTTGCACTTTTCTAAATATCTACCTGGACATGAAATTGAGTAGAGAATTACAGGTAAAATATATAACTTATCAAATTATAGCATACTTAATAGTTTTAATAAAGCTGACATTCAGGGTACCTGGGTGGCTCAGTCGGTTAAGCATCTGACTTTGGCTCAGGTCATGATCTCTGGGTCCTGGGATCAAGCCCTGCAGTGGGCTGCTTGCTCAGCGAGGAGTCGGCATCTCTCTTTCTCTCTCCCTCTCTCTCTCTCCCCTGCCCCCTCTGCCCATCCCTACTGATCATGCTCTCTCTCTCTCAAATAAATAATAAAATCTTAAAAAAACATAAAGTTGACAGTCCCCTTAACTATTTCCAAATACTGTATCTATTTTCCTGAGTAAAGAAATAATTATTTTTTGGAGATGTGATCTCCTGAAAGATGAACTTTATTGTGCATATCATAGAAGATATAGGAACTAGATACTTTTTGCAAAGTATGATGCCACAGATCCATGCGGATTCAACTACTCTAACAACAAATATTTACATAATACTTGAGTTTTTAAGCACTTTCTGTAAACTTCCCATGTAACCCCTATATTAATTCTGTGACTGGTTCCTTCTAAAGCTGAGAAAACAAAGCCTCAAAAACTCACCCATATGGGGCAGCCCGGGTGGCTCAGCGGTTTAGCACTGCCTTTAGCCCAGGGCATGATCCTGGAGATCCAGGATCAAGTCCCATGTCCAGCTCCCTGCATGGAGCCTGCTTCTCCCTCTGCCTGTGTCTCTGCCCCTCTCTCTCTGTGTCTCTCATGAATAAATAAAATCTTAAAAAAAAAGAACTCACCCACATTTACAAAACTACAACATAGAAGAATGGGGATTTGGGATCAGGTTTTTCCACTAACTTTAATATTTTTCAGGTAAAACTACAATTGTGATAGAGATTCTTTAATGAGCCTCAAATGTATATTATGAGGCAATTCCAAATTGTGTGCTTCACTTTGCAAAATGGACAGAAATGCTATTAAAGTCATAGATATACGCTAATAGTGAACTATGTAACATCTTTTTATAGTCAAATTTGAATGGATGGACGCCAATTATTAGCCTCGAACCCTGAATTAAAAAATGCTTTTTGCTGTCATTATTTTGCATACTGTAATTAAAAATGGAGAATTCTTTTATTTATAAATCCCAGGCTACATGAAGCCGTTAGTTGGGCTCTTCTGTATAAATAGATAGCTAGGACATGATGTGATAGATCTTGTGTGTATAAGGCAATAAGATAATATGGATGCAGAGACCATCATTCTGCAGATGAGAGGGAAGAAAATTCTGGGAAATCTATGGATTAGCTTGGTCCATATTCTCTAAAATAGACGATAAAGCTACAAAGGGGCAGAATCTGGAGCTGCTGATTCTTTCTTCACTTCGCTCCAAGGCTTCCAAAGGCAAAAATAAACAATACCTCACTATGCTGCTGCCAATTTTTTAAAAAAGAATCCAGAGAAACAGGTCTTTTGTGTAAAATAACATCCCAAAGTATTTCAAATGAAAAAGACCTGGGGTCTTTTGCCCAACCTTTCCTTCTTCAAACCACTCTCCCTAGGAAGGAACAAAGAAAAGAAACTCTATTCTAAAGCTCCACCTGTTTAGGCTTCCCTGGCTGGTTTCTGCTAGAGCAGGATTTGGTGTCACTTGGTTGAGACAGGTGGTTATTTGCTTCTGGCCGAAGAAATTACAGTACAATCCAAATCGTTACTACTAGTGGTGTCTTTATGTATATAACTATATACGCATTTGTTCTCACGTTGCCATTTGCCTAGGAAACATAAAATATCCCACAGGGCAAAAGTTCTAATAAAAACAGAACTAAAGGGTGGTTTCCCAATCAATTAGGGGTGGTTGGGTGGGTGGAGAGAGAATGGTCTCTTGAACCCCGTAGTTACACTTCCTCAGAGGGGAAATCTAAATGGCCAGAGTTGCACTCCTGAATCAGTCTAAGAGGATCTGCAGCATCATTCTGAAACACAGGAAATATTTTCTCATTGCTTCAGAAATAAGGGGAATGAAAACTTGCCTGTGCTTCAGTGCCCACAACATTTTCAGCCCCACAGTGAACACGCATCTATCAAGGCACCATCTGCGAACAACATAACCATCCCCAGAAGTGCCAATCCGACTGCAGGCAGCTGCCTCTGGCTCCCGCATCTTTGTCTTCTTGGGGGACAGCCAGCTCCCTGGACTACATCCCTTAAGCAACCTGGAACTTAATTTTCATTTCCCTATGAAGCAGGAAATGTTTTCCATTGATTTCAATTCCAGAACCAAATGATGTTTGATAAACTATTATAAATGGGGAGGGGGGACTGTTACGTTTAATTTAGTAAAAAAAAAAAAAATGGTATAGGTTAGAAAGAAGTGGAAATGGAGGGTGTGCCTGGTGGCTCAGGCAGTTAAATGGTCGACACTTGTTGGCTCAGGTCTGATCTCAGGGTTGTGAGATTGAGTTCTGTGTTGGGCTTGCACTCAACAGGGAGTCTGCTTGGATTTTCTCTCCCTCTCCTTGTGCTCCGCCCACTTTCCTTCAAACAAAAAAATAACTCTAAAAAAAAAAAAAAGAAGTGGGAATGGAGCTGTGGGCACAGAAATCTTTGAGGGTTTAAATGGGGGCAAAATTTTTGAAAAGGGAATGGAAGATACTCTACCCCTCAAGGACAAAAGCTATGCAGAGAGGTGTGGTAATGATGGCAATGATGAGAAAATAAAACTAGGATGCCATTTTGCACAACATAAGAAATTGGCAAGGATTTCATGTGGTGTCTTAAAGTATTCAAAGGACACTGCTGAAATCAGTTAGAGACTGCATAACTGGGTCTGAGTTGTGGGGATCAGAGCCCATCACAACATGGGCAGTAAACAGAAATGCTGAAAAAATAGAATGGAAAGCTTGCCCTCACCTTCAGGCACCCCAAATGATGTCAAAACACATCACAAAAGCATAAATGAGATGGCAAGGCAAAGGGGAAATAGAGGAAATACTATATATATTCTGCTGAGTTAATATTAAATTGTGTAATATGTTGATTACTCTTTCTAGCTTTCTACACTGACGGATTTGATACTTGTGTAGGGGGACGAGCTTAAACACCTGGCCATAGTGCAGTATCATAAAACTTAGAATCTTGGCTCTTGGTTCAGAACAGGTAGGGTAGTATTTGACCAAACACATAAAAGGCAAAACATTTCCTATCGTATACTTCACAATGATTGAATGTATTTTTAAGAATTATGAAAAAATAGGTTAGTCAGAAGTCTTTCATAAATAACCTGTTGTCAATATATGCCAATTCCACTACCAAGATAAATTCCTTTATTTTCCATTCTTTTCCATTTCTCTACTTATTTCCCTAAGTCAGCCTTTGACTATTTCTCACTAGAATCATTGCTTTTAACTAAGCAGCCTTGGCCTTGCTGTTGAATATTTCTGAAAATGTCTACCTTAAAAGCAGACCAGTGTCACTACACAACATGTAATATACCAATATAAACAAAAACAGAAACAGACCCATAAATGCAGAGAACAAACTGGTGGTTGCCAGAGGGGAGGGGTGTGGGTTGGGTAAAATAGGTAAAGAGGAGGGAGAGACACAGGCTTCCAGTTATAAAATAACTAAGACATGGGGATGAACGGTACAGCATAGGGACTATGTGCTGTACAGTAACAGCTAGAAGGTACACTTGCGGTGAGCACAGCATAACATATGGAGAAACGAATGTAACATTGTCTATCAATCATACTCCAAAAAATTTCTTTAGACTTAAATATTTTTATATAGAAAAAAAAAAGTAAAAAAGCAAGATGCTTTTCAGTCCACTTGTGGTAAATGAACTTGCTAGATTGGACTTGAGACTCAAACTGACCTTGTTTATTGCCACATTCCTGGTGCTCACTTTCTAACCCTCATTAGACTTTGTCTCTCCTTTTGGCTCGCACCTCACCCTTCGGATGTGATTCTGCTTTTCTGGGATTGATCTCCAGCACTCTCTACTAGAGCTCCAAGATATCTCAGCAAGAAAGACTGGTATGAAAAAGAAAGAAAGAAAGAAAAGAAAGAAAGGAAAGAAGAAAGAAAGAAAGAAAGAAAGAAAGAAAGAAAGAAAGAAAGAAAGAAAGAAAGAAAGAAAGAAGAAAGAAAGAAAGAAAGAAAGAAAGAAAGAAAGAAAGAAAGAAAGAAAAGAAAGGAAAGAAAGAAAGAAAGAAAGAAAGAAAGAAAGAGAAAGAAGAAAGAAAGAAAGAAAGAAAGAAAGAAAGAAGAAAGAAAGAAAGAAAGAAAGAAAGAAAGAAAGAAAGAAAGAAAGAAAGAAAGAAGAAAGAAAGAAAGAAGACAGACTGGTGTGGGGTTGAGTCTTGAGGTAAATGCAAATAATTCCAATTGTTTTATTTTTTAAGATTTTATTTATTTATTCATAAGAGACACGGGGCGGGGGGGTGGTGGGGCAGAGACATATGCAGAGGGGAGAAACAGGCTCCATGCAGGGAGCCCGAGGTGGGACTTGATCCAGGGTCTCCAAGATCAGGCCCTGGGCCGAAGGTGGCGCCAAACCGCTGAGCCACGGGGCTGCCCAATTCCAATTGTTTTAAACCTCAGTAATGTATTGGACATTTATCTATTTGCAGTTTGAATAACTTGGGCACATATGATTATTACTGTATTTTGATACTCTGTGTCCAGAAAATCTTAAATGTAAAATATGTATTATGAATTGGAAGTACTATGATGTCATTTAGCTTATAAGAAATCACTTGGAATTTAATTAAATATTAATACATTGCTGTAAGCTAAATAAAGCATATAATTTTACATGTATAAAGAAATAAATAAAATTTATAATTTATTAATATATTACACACATAAATATGTATGCATAAAATTGTAATTATAAAAATAATTAGACCGTGTAATAATAAATCTAATAAATATTATATCTTTCGAATTTCTTATAAATTCAAAGAGTAACCTTTCCTATTTTCATTGCTAATGTTCTTATTACATAGGGCTATTTTTATAAATAACATAAAAAAAGGAAAGGTTGCAACTGAAAATTAATAGAACTCAATTAATACAAAGAGTTACCATCTGTGGATGCTTGCAGTGTTGCTGGACTGGGTGTTTATATACATTTGGCATTTATTCCTTATAAGCACCACTGGGTGCTCCATATGCCTCCGTTTCTCAGGTGAGAGAAATTAACAGTTAATTTTCCCAAGATTAGGCAGATTAGTAAATAAAAGAACAGAGATTCAAATCTTCTAAATGCAAATCTCATGCTCTTATCCAATGCTGAATCTTGATTTGTTTGCATAATTATTTTTAAGGCCAAAGTTGGAAAGATATTTTATAATAGCTAAGCTAGTCTCTTCGTTAAAGAGGTTAAATGATGATGGTGCTTTATTGGATTTAAATGACCTTTTTCTGTAGTAATAAACTGTTGTAAAGCTCCTGATATATTACTGTAGGATTTTTACTGGAAAAAGTATTTCACGATTACAGCTTCATGGAGCAAATAATTCTTGGATAAAACCAGACTTTAGAAAAGAATTGTCTCCAAAAAGCATATGAATCCTAGTGCATATAGTAGCTTTAGGGTCTGGAAAATACATGCCTGAGATCCCCAAAGACTTCAAAATAAATAGTACTGTAGGAGGGAGTAGGAAAAGGAAATGTATTACATCAAGGTTTTTTTTTTTTTTTTAAAGATTTTATTTATTTATTCATGAGAGACAGACAGAAAGAGAGAGAGAGGTAGAGGGAGAAGCAGGCTCTATGCAGGGAGCCGGATGCGGGACTTGATCTGGGGACTCCAGGATCATGCCCTGGGCTGAAGGCAGGCGCTAAACCGCTGAGCCACCCAGGGATCCCTTACATCAAGTTTTAAGTCAAGTATCAAATGGTTTGATTCAACTACATTTGAATTTGTATTGTCAAAATGCTAGTTCCAATGGACCTTAACACATCAACTTTGCTGAGAGTTGACAGAAATCGGAATTGATTTTTGTTAAGTTCCTAAGTTAACTGGCATTATAAAAACAGAGATTGAGTAATGCAGCAGAGGTAAACTGAGGTTAACACAAGAATATTCTGTGTTTGCTGAATTTTCCATTTGAGTTTTCATTCATACTATAAAAAAACCCTGGTAACTAAAGATGTGCAGTCTAGGAAGGAAACATTGGCAGTGTTTTCTTTTGTCAAATTACCTACATAGAGGAAATTTCTCTAATTAACAAAGTAGAGGAAATAGGCTTTAATTGCATCTGGAAGAATTAGGTTAAAATGATTAAGAATAGGGGGAAGGAAGTATATAAATTAAATGTAAGAAAAATTTCTGTAGGAGATAAAGTGTGTGAGATATATATATACACACACACACATATATACATA
Organism: Canis lupus baileyi; assembly: GCF_048164855.1. Classification (NCBI taxonomy): domain Eukaryota; kingdom Metazoa; phylum Chordata; class Mammalia; order Carnivora; family Canidae; genus Canis; species Canis lupus. Next base: position 24,186,652 of record NC_132865.1, read on the forward strand.
TATATGTATATATACACATATATACATATATATGTATGTAAATATATGTATATATATGTGTGTATGCATATATATACACATCATATACACACACACACATATATATACACACATATATACACATATATACACACATCAGACTGGGAACATGGGTCAGGTTTTCTTTATGATAAGTGATTTTTTCTTGGCTTTTATAATGCAATGAATTTATAATTCTAATATATATATACTATATATATATATATAGTATATTTAATGCATTTACATGCAAATGTTTTAAAATGGGTGAGAATTTTGGCTACCAGGACTTTTTTGGATAAAATTGAAACTTTGGAAGGCAGATATCCATCCTATTTGGTGGTCGAGGACCTTCCCTGACCCAGATCCTCATTTTATTTCACTAAAATGTTCTAGCTTGATCTTGTGAAAGCCCATGTTAAAGGCAGTGAAAGGTGGGGGTGAAGAGACACCTGTCAGCTAATTTACAAGATGGAGGAGTACTGGGAAGTGGTGACTTCTTTTAGTATTTTCCTTGAGCCTTTCCTCTTTCATCTTCCACTTAAAAAAAAAGAGAGAATATAAAGCTTTCTGCATACATTTATTCTTGCTTGAAAAAATAAGTTTCACACAGTTATAATATGAATTGAAATTAAAAGTTATGGATAGTCCCAGAAAAGGGAAAGTGAACTTGATTCTGATGTCAAGTATTGGAGTTTTACAATCATATTTTCCCTCCCACCAATCCTTTACTACTTAAAGTATTGGTGGAGTAATACTGAAACCTGTGTAGATGATCTTAAATGACTAAGTCAAAAAGAAAAGCTACTATGGAGAAAAGAATTATAAATTCATTGCATTATAAAAGCCAAGAAAAAAATCACTTCTCATAAAGAAAACCTGACCCATGTTCCCAGTCTGATGTGTGTATTATTAATATCAGATGCCATTGTCCTCTAGAGGATAACATTTGGTTGCTATTTGCATCTTTATTATTTAGCTTTTATATAGCACATTCATCTTTTATTGGATTTAAAAAGTCCATTTTGATTTAGGTTTTTCCAGGTCCACCCTTCTTTTCTCTTCTTGGATTCAATTAGAATGTTTGTTCGGTTTGCTGTGTTCTGAAGGATTCCATGCTGAGTGGGAACCCCATCCTAAGGATGCTTCAAGGAGACACGTCTTGGTGACCCTGCTGAGGTATATGTTGAAGACAATGTGCATGTGTCTTCATCCAATTCAGGGCATGGCTCAGATTTGCTGTTCACCCCCAGCCTCTTCGATGATTCTTTCTTTTTATTTTTTAAAAATATTTTATTTATTTATTTATTTATTTATTTAGTTATTTAGTTATTTAGCTAGTTAGTTAGTTATTTGAAAGAGAGCAAGGACAAGCAGGAGGAGGGGGAGAGGGAGAAGCAGACTCCCTGCTGAGCAAGGAGCCCCACGTAGGGCTTGATCCTAGGACTCTGGGATCATGATCTGAGCCGAAGGCAGACACTTAACCTACTGAGCCACCCAGGCACCCCTCAGATTGCTCTTTAAAGCAGATAGGAGGACAGGCACAGATGTGTCTACCTCAGGCTTCACTTTCCAGAGGAGGGACGGACTTGCTCCTTTTTGGTAGGTGCCATAACCCGTCACTGACATCATATACTAACAAATCACTCAAATGGCTTCAGTTCTTGATGTGTTCACAGGCATGATTGGATTGTTCCATGCCGCTCTTATCCTGCCTCATCACACCCAATTATGTAATCAAAAGGAGCTGCATTTGGAATTGTTTAAGGAATTCTTGCCAGAAATGACAGGGCTCTGATTCTTGCATGTATGGCTTTCCAGGGCTAGAGGAAGTCTTAGTGGCCTGTGTGAGCAATGAGCTGAAGGACAATTTAGCTTCTCTTACCACACTCTGAGGCTCCCCTTTCATCACCCATCACTGATGGGTCGATTTGGCTTCTATTCTAGCTCTGTGCTTAGTATGGAGACCAGACCTGAATTCTAACTAGGATAAACCTGGGAACTGCAACTGATTCAGCTAATGCCAACCCTGACCGTGACTGGTAATCTTGAAATAAGAAGCCACTGCTTTTTCCATAAACCTGTGGTGTTGTCATAGAAGAACCCTGAGTGAGATTATGGTGGCTGCGGCCCAGGCTCTGCTACCTTTCTACCTAAGGCATAAAGCTGCTGATCTTTTAAGTCAGGAAGTCAGCCACAGGGCAGAGATTGTTGTCTGGCTTCAGGCATAAATGAGAAGCTCCTGCCTGCATCAATAGGGAAACATCTCTTCATCAAGTCCTTTATCCCTGCCACTGTTTACCACTATCACAGATCTAAACCTTTCAGTCTTCTTCACAGTTCTAAATTCTCATCCTAGACCCTGGGTCCCCAAAATCATGTTTGTTCTTTTGACCCCCTGATCATGTCTTTCCATTGTGCCCACCTTACACCCTCAAGCTAAACCCACCCCAAGATCTCAACATAAGTATAGTCCAACTCTTCTTCAATCGGGCTGCCACACCTTGCCTCTCCTCCCCTATGCATTGTCATCCTGGAGCAGGTGGCTGTGTTCCTCATGCTCTCCACGATCACTTCTAAACAGTTTCTTGTTCCTCTTCCCCAGGGCTTTTAGGTTGATCGCAGCTGTTATTAGGACTTACTTCCCTTTTGCTTCCAACTGGATAAAAATTACCCAAGTTCTTTGAAAATGTTGTCATTAAAGCTTAAAGTTTGACTCTACTCTTATTCCCATTTTCATCCTGGATGACTTAAATATCCATGGGAGCATTCAATCAAAATCACGGTCTCACAGTTACTTGCTTTTTTCTCCATTTTTGAGGGTTTTGTACTAGAAGTATACATTTGTATTTAAAATTGAAGAGATGCCATGCTATATCTGGTGTAGTATCTCCTAGTCCAGGGATGGTAAATACACTTTTTTTTGCATGATAATCTCAATTGCTCAGAGTGCCAGTGACTCATTTATATTGGCTCCTGGACACATGGCTCATAATCTGATAACAGGAGCTACACATCAAGGGTTAGGGAAGGCAGATACTTCGCAGCCTAGAACAGACATCCAAGTAGTACCTGGCTAACATCAATTCAACCTTTGGTTTCAGATTACACATGGCATCTTCAAAAACTGTCCCGCCCCAGACTGGATTGGATGTTCTTGTCAAATGCTCTCTTAACAAAGCTGCTAAATAGTCTCTCTTCCCCCCAAAGACTAGAAGTTTCCCTAAGGAAACCTACCTACCATACTCACTATTGTAGCTTAGGCTTAGGATAGTGTTTGGCGCATCGTAAGTCCTTAGTAAATACTTGCTGAATAGATAAACTGTATGGTCTCAATCTGCATGTTCGAACTTGTTCTCTACCTGCTCATCCCTGTTGTAGCCAAACTAGACTGCTTGCTATTCTTCTAAAGTCTCCACATTTCCCAACTTTCATTTCTGTAGACTTATTGTGGATTGGATGGCTCCCTTGGGAATGCAAACTCAAAGCATGATGGATTTCCATTATGTATCCTTCCTTGTCTATTCCCAAAGATATCTTCTCTAGAAGCATTTCTTCATTTTTCCTTCCCACTTGGGATTCCTGAACCTTGAACATTGCCTTTTATATAGTTTTAGAACTATATAGAAGCTACTTTAAATTTAATTTGAGCCAACTCTCTGATTCAACATTTGAGAAAACAGGGCCCTGAAGCGTGTAGGGCGCTCCCCAGGGTGACTCTACTCCAGGGAGGATCTGAGCCTCAAATCAAGTCTCCTGTGTTCTTTCCCCTGGACGATGCCACCTTCCTAAAGTCAGTGGCCTACTTGACCATTACCAGCGGAGAATCCTAACTCACCCAATGGATGTATGGATATACTAGTTAATACAAATGATCACAGTAGGGATACTTAGAATTTTAAAAATGCTGCCAAACTTTCTATAAAGAATTACTTAGGCTTCCTCTCTATCTGTTTTTTTTTCTCTCTATATATATATACACACATACATATAAATATATACTTTTTTTTTATAAATTAGGGTATTTGTGTATCAGAGATGTTTACAGCAAAATGCATCTGTATTAATGATTATACTATTTGTGTTTTTTAAAAAAGATTTTTAAAAAGATTTTACTTATTTATTCATGAGAGACACACAGAGAGAGGCAGAAACATAGGCAGGAGAAGCAGGCTCCTAATGGGGAGCCTGATGTGGGACTTGATCCCAGGGGATCATAACCTGAGCCAAAGCCAGAGGCTCAAACACTGAGGCACTCAGGTGCCCCAAAGACTATACTATTTGACAAGCATTGCTCACTGTCATGCAACTGGGAAATATTCACCCTGATTCTAGATTTTTTTTTTTTAAGTGCTTTAAAACTAATTACATCATGGTGATATTCATCTCCGAAGAGAAGCTTTTTTTCTCAACTAAACTACAGCTTTTATGGTGGAAGCACTTAACAAAGGTCAAGGAGGCGTCTCTGTAGCAGTGTATCTTTGCCATGACCCCCACAGTGCTTCCCTGGTCCCTATTACCACCTTGCTGCCTGCCCTATTTTTGGTTTAACTTGTTAACATGTCTTGTTGTTCATATGTCATTTTTAGCAAAGATTGATTCAGGGCCCCTTACGGAAGAGAACAGAATGACAATAGTCAATGCATCATTGTTCTACTGGAGCCTTACGTTTTTATATTTTCTGAACATCTTAGCAGAAACCCGGTGTGCTTTTCCTTCTTAACTACATCTAGCAAAGTTATACTCATCTTTTAAGGCCCAGCTATGTTCATGACTGACTCAGAAGAATTCCTGCTCCAATCAGTCAGCACAGATTGCTCCAGCTGCCACAGCCCGGGAGATGGATGGACCCTTGCACTAGGAACAGCATGAATAAGCATAAACATTTTGAGGTTGGTGAAATCCACTTTTCCTGCTACCTATTGTGCTGAAACTTAACTATGTGGAGAAAAAAGAAGAAATATTGCTAATGCTGTAAAACTGAATGGGCATGGTTGACAGTCTGGAAATTTCTGATAAACATATAGCTAGAAACTAGCTGATATTAGAGGAAAGTTTAGACAAAGAAGACTTAATGTCTGGATTTCCTGAAAATACCCCTCACATACAAATAAGTAAGGATGAACGTCACTTCCAGAAGTTGACAGAGAAATGAAATTATCATGGAAAGAGGGATAGGGGTGTATTAGAGCAAAGTAGCATATATTAAATGCTGCTCTGTGCCAGGAATAATAATAATAATAATAATATATTAATATAATAATAATAATTATTATTATTTTGGGAAGTATTTTAAGTATTTATGTTATTTTATTCCATTTATACAATCATACTGTGAAAGAGTGAAACTTGGCCAAAGTATCTGGTTAGCTGGTGGTACAGACTGCTGGCCAACAGTTCTCATCAAATGGGTTTATATATGTTTGTTCATTCCACAGTACCTGCACGAAGATGCAAAATAGACAATTTTCCTAAAGAACCAACAAATATGGGCAATATGGGAACTGTTGTGGTAACGTGCAAGGCTTTTCCTATGTGTCTGGCCCTGACAAATAGAACTGTGCCTTAGTCTTTTTAGGCTGCTTTAACAAAATGCCGTAGAATGAGTGACTTAGAATCAGCAGAAACTTATTTCTCACAGTTCTGTAGGCAGAGACGTCCAAGGTCAAGGAGCCAACAGATTCAATGTCTGAATAAGGACCCACTTCCTGGTTCATAGAGGGCCATCTTCTTACTGTGTCCTCACGCAGCAGAAGGGGTGAAGATTTCTGGGGTCTCTTTTAAGGGCACTAATCCCATTCATAATGACTCCATCGTTACTACCTAATCAACTCCCAAAGCCCCTACCTCCAAATACGATCGTACTGGGGATTAAGTTTTGACATAAGAATTTTGGAGAGACCCGTTCAGATACACAGCAAACTGCCACAACACCAGCCTGTCAACTGGCCAGAGAAGAGAAAGTTGGGAGAATTTCACACGTTGAAAATAAAAATAAAAATTGTAATGAGTTTTTGCTATTGATTTATAAACCTAACACTATTATTTCAAGTAAGCATTTTTTAAATTAAAATTTAAATCCTAATAGTAAATATAATTGGGAGTTAAAAGCTAATACATGAAATACCAAGTAAGACTATGCACAAGATACACAACTTTATTTGGTGTGATTATAACTCTGAAAGGCCTATAGTTTTTACATAAAATATTGGTTTAGGACAAGTGGGCACTGAGCAAATTTTATAAGTAGAAGTCTTTAAGGGCCAGGCAGTGGGTTATTAATCACCTTCCAGCCTTGGGAAAAGATTTAATTTAAATTCATCCCAGTAAGCTTTTTCTCTGGGCTTTTCAAAGTCCCTAGAAAGAGAGAAAGAAAAGACTCTATCTTCCTTTGGCAGAGTGTTGATAAAGACTCAGAAATGAAACAGTTTTTATCATTTGGACAAGAAATGACTTTTTTGGGGGGTATGACCAATACCCACAGTACTTTCTTACTTGTTATGCATCTTTAGCGTTTTTAAATTCTCTACCATCTGGTTCGCTTTGCCCACTATACTGTGCAGCCAGCCCTTGCTGGCTCTCCATACCCCACCCCACCCCACCCAGCGGCATGAAGTGAAGATGTTGCCCGGTGCAGCCATGACCAGGGCCGAAGCCCATCTAGACACATATGCGGAGTCAAGGGATTGCAAGAACACCTGGTGCCCCAAGGTATGTCTTCAGTGTGTCTAAACTGGGTCCTGAATCTAGCAAGAGCACCAAACGCTAGCCCCCTCTCTTATCCCTTCTGGTTTGCTAAGTTTAGGATTGTATTCGTTTCCTGGGGCTGCTGTACAAATTGGTGGCTTAAAGCAACAGAAATTTATTCTCACAGATCTGGAGGACAGAAGTCTGAAATCAAGGCGTGGGCAGGGACGTGCTTCCTTCAAAGGCTCTGAGGGAGAGTCCTTCCTTGTCACTTCCAGCTTCTGATGGCCCGCAGAGTTCCCTGGCTGAGGTGGCATGAACTGCAATGTCTGTCTTGTCTTCAGAAGGCTTTCTTCCACGTCTCACCTATCCTTCTGGCTTTATCTTATAAGGACCTGTGCCATTGGACTAAGGGTTTTCCCACATAATTCAGGATGATCTCATCTTAAGATCCTTAACTTAATTACATCTTAAAAGATGTTTTTAACAAATAAGCTTTTGTATTGTGTTAAAGCAGCCTATATAGACTAAGACACAGTTCTTAGTTACATCTACAGGTTCCAGCAAACTGGTTAGTACATGTACTATCTTTTGGGGGCCACTATTCAACCCACAATAAAGAACTTGTTTCAGTTACGATTGGATCTTATTTCTTTCACCTTCAGTATCTGGATAACACTTCTGGAACTTCTCACTGACAGCCACCACCCTCACCACAAGTGATCTTCCACTCAGAAACTCCATTCCCATGCCCCATCCCTCCAATCAGATCCTAAAGCACCCCGAGGTTGGGTGAGGCAGCAACCCTGCAAGAGCTTTGGAAACAGAAGGTCTGGATACAAATACAGATTCCACCATTTCCTTCCTTCCTTACATCATTCATTTATTCATTCATAAATATTTACACCTACTTATCGCCAAGTAGTATTCTAGGCAATGAAGATAGAGCATTATAGGAAAAGGAAAAGTCCGTCTTCTTGGAGGTAATATTGATGGATGGGGAAGAGAAGCCACAAACAAATATATTCAGTCCATAATATAATACCAAGTACTGACAAGTGCTCTGAAGAACACTATAGCAAGGCAAGGGCACAGAATGCTGTGGACTAGAAGGTAGATTTTAGATGGGGTTACCAGAGGAGGCCTCTCCTGGGAGTAATATTTAAGCAGAGATTTGAGCAAAGTGTCACACAGAACCGGAGAATATCTGAGAAAAGGTTTTCCTTGTGGAGAAAAGAACAATGAGGCCTTGGGGCAAGAAGGGCCTTGATGAGTCTGGTGTATATGAGAAGAGGCAAGAGGACCAATTACTACACTGATGGTCATAGCAGTATATTCGTAATAGGCAATAGGTGGAATCATCCCAAGTGTCTGTGAACAGAGAAATGAATAAGTACAACGTGTCACATACATACAATGGAATATTATTCAGCCCTAAAAGGGAAGGAAATCCTGTCACATGCTACACCTTGAGGACATTGTGCTGGGTGAAATAAGCCAGGCACAAAAAGATGATACTATAAGATTGCACTTAGATGAGGTACCTGGAGTAGTCAAAGTCATAGCAGCAGAAGAACAATGGTTGCCAGGGAGGAGGGACGGGGAGTTAGGGTTTAAGAGGTACGAACTTTCAGAGATGCCTGGGTGGCTCAGCGGTTCCCCCCAGGGTGTGATCCTAGAGTCTAGGGATCAAGTCCCACGTCAGGCTCTCTGCAAGGAGCCTGCTTCTCCTTCTGTCTATGTCTCTGCCTCTCTCTCTCTCTCTCTCTGTGTCTTTCATAAATAAATAAAATCTTAAAAAAAAAAAGAGGTACAGACTTTCAGCTTTTCAGATGTGCTGAGGATCGGTTGCAGAACAATGTGAATGTACTCAACACTTTTGAACTGTACACTTAAAAATGGTTAAGGTGGTAAATTTTACGTGTATTTTTATTTTCTTTTGTTAAAATATTTTTAAAGATATATATATATATACATATATATATTTATTTATTTGAGAGAAAGAGAGAGTGAGGGGTGGGGAGGGGCATAGGGAGGGAGAGAATCCAAGCAGACTCTGCACAGAGCGCGGAGGCCAACTTGGGGATCCATCTCATGACCCTGAGATCACGATCTGCGCCAAAACCAAAAGTTGGCCACTCAACTGACTGTACGACCCAGATGCCCTATATGTGTATTTTAAAATACAATTTTGATAACATTTTTGAAAGACCAGTTTTTAAACCTTTGTAGGCCTCCGTCGCTTCACCTGTAAAATGAAGAGAATAGTAGATCTGTCATCAGTTGTGTGTGAGAAGGACACAGGGTTATCAATGTAAAATACTTCAGCATTCCCGGACTTGTAAATTCTGTTCCTCACCCGCTAACTCCCCTTAGCATCACAGCTGCTGTGGCTCTTGTTATCCTGCCAGCAGCAATTCTCTGGGACGCTGTCTCCTTACCAGGCTTTATAGTGTTCAAAGCACTTACCACTCCTTGGGATTGTTTTACCTGTTGAGGAGTTTACTTTTTCATTTGCCATCTCCCTCATGGGAACAAGAATCCCTCTTAATTTATCGCGGTAGCTCCAGGTCCTGGAACAATGCTGGTGCAGAGCAGGTGCTAATATGCATCACTTGAAATAAATAAATTCTGTTATCCTATTGCCACTCTTATGTGACACTCAGATATTTTTCCTTGGGCTGGTATATCCTGAATGATAAAATAACCATATGATACAGTGATCTGAAGTGACTCCTAGGTCCAGTCCACCCTGCTGAATCAGAACCTCCAAGTAAATTCTCAAGAATCTGTATTTTAAAATAAGGTCCCTGGGGTGAATTGTGTGCTGGACTCTGCTACTCAAAATGTGATTATTGCTCCAGGGAGCTTGCTAGAAATGCAGTATCAGGCCTCACTCAGAACCACTGAATCAGAATCTGTGTTTAACAAGATTCCCAGGGGATTCATACACACATCAAAGTTTAAGAAGTGCTGGTTTAAGCTATATCACTTCAGAGTTTCCAAACCTGGCAGGTCACCAGAATTACTTAGTAAAACTGGAGTGAGGCCTGGAAAAAGGTGCATTTATGTCTTCTGATTCTATCAGCGATTCTGCTGGTGAGCCAGATTTAGGAACCACCACTTGACACCTATTCTGCAGATACAGACAAACCTATCACATGATTTAAAGGGAGAATGTGTCCTTGTCCTCTTGGAAAAAAATACATCCAGTTCTATGCCCATAGCTGTGAGCATATTATCAACAAAATAATCAATCAACTAACTAAAAGTAACAACCGGGGCACCTGGGTGGCTCAGTCGGTTAAGGGTCGGTCTTCAGCTCAGGTCGTGATCACAGGGTCCTGGGGTGGAGCCCCATGTCTGGCTCCCTGCTCAGCAGGGGATATGTTTCTCCCATTTCCTCTGCCTCTTCTCAGGCTTGTGCTTGTTCTCTTTCTTTCTCACTCTCTCTCTCTCAAATAAATAAATAAATAAAATCTTAATAAAATAAAATAAAATAATAAAATAAAATAAAATAAAATAAAATAAAATAAAATAAAATAAAATAAAAGTAACTACCTAACCAGTAGAGCCAATTCTGAAGCACGGTGGATGATGCTGGTGAGCTATGGTGGCCCCTAAGGAGGAACATTTCAGCAGCTGTGAATGAGTCTTTACCCAGGACCATCACAGAATGGTTTTTGGGGCAATCTGACCACTCAGTAGAACTTTATCTTTTCAGATACTCTAAAAAGAAATTTATTCCTGTCCCCTCTCATATTTCCATCCCTGTTTAAAAGTAGGTTTTAGGGGATCCCTGGGTGGCTCAGCGGTTTAGCGCCTGCCTTTGTCCCAGGGCGCGATCCTGGAGTCCCAGTATCGAGTCCTGCATCGGGCTCTCGGCATGGAGCCTGCTTCTCCCTCCTCCTGTGTCTCTGCCTCTCTCTCTCTCTCTCTCTCTCTCTTCCATGTCTATCATAAATAAATAAATAAATCTTTAAAAAAAAAGTAGGTTTTAGTATTATTCAGGTATGGTGAGGCCAACAGATCTGGAGATGGTAACCACCAAAAAGATACTTTTTACACACAATTCCTCGGCGGAGGGGGGAGGCAGGAGGCCTACCAGGCCACACAGGGCCATGTGGGGAAGTGCCAGGAAAGGTCAGGAGGCAGAGGAGAAGGAGGGGAAGTGGGAGCAGGAGACATTATTGTGGTTTCTACAGGAAGAAACGGGTGAGGCAGGGTAAGCAGGTTAGGATTGGCTTAAATAATTTCAGGACGCTCTGGGGTGGCATAAATCTGTCCTTAGTTGTCTGGTACCTGGCCCTGGAGTTATTAGGGCCAGGTGGTAATGACCCTGAGTAGGAGAGCCTGATTTGAGGAGGTGGCTGGAGAGCTGGAGATCTGGGCTCTCCACTGGCTTGTTTATATTTGAAAAGCACACCAGCTGCTGAGGGTTTACTATCTCAGGGAAATGGGTAACCCTAGGGAGGGCAGTTCCTCCAGAGTCACTAAGGCCCCAGATGTCAAAACTTCAGAATACAGAAAATAAAAGACAGGGTTACTACCACCTGCTGGGCCCCCCCACACTCCGCCAGCCAGGATCAGCAACATTCCTTCCATCAGCCAGGTCACTATCGCCTTAGATGTAGAAAATCTCCTTATACATCTCCTTTCTGACATTTTCCATAGTCTCTACATTTAACATAATAATACTCAGGATTTTAGAAACAGAGGTGTGATTCAACTTTAGCATTTCGGGATCCCTGGGTGGCTCAGTGGTTTAGCGTCTGCCTTCAGCTCAAGGAGTGATCCTGGAGTCCTGGGATCGAGTCCTGCGTCGGGTTCCCTGCGAGGAGCCTGCTTCTGCCTCCTTCTCTGTGTCTCTCATGAATAAATAAATAAAACCTTTAAACAAAACTTTAACATTTCAAATGGTGTTACTCCCTTGAGCATTGGCAGGAGCTGCAATCAAGTTTGCACGTTTTCAGTTTTCTCCAACAACTGGCTTGTTCTGACCATTCCCTTAACCAATGTCCATTTAAATGCTAATATAAGATATTTCGATAACTTTTCACTCTGCCTCTTCCCTACAGGTGAATTTGGCATCATTTGCTGTCTGTCGCCCTGGGCTCAGGCTGCTGATAACTCTGTTCAGTGATCTCATAGACTTTGATGAAATGGTCCTGGGAAAAATGAAACTTAATAACAGTCTTTTCCCTTTTCTCCTTTGGTTGAAGAATAAAGTGACAGTGGGTTAAAGTCACTCCAAAAGATGCTTGAAATGTATCCTGGAGGCTTGAGAAAAGCTGTGGGCAATGCCTCTTACATGTCTTTGTGATTTATAACGTCAGATGTGAAAACACTGTGTAATAGCTTTTCATCTTTTTTTACTCAGAGTGCACGAGATACATTTCTTTCTGGATTTCAGACTTACAAAGTTAAAATTCAAAGTCACTGATACTTGTTATCTTTCGCAGTGATTACTACCCTGGTAGTACTTCTGCTTCTGATTTTTTATTCTATCCCAGAATCAATGGTCAAGGATAAGTTCAGAATTATACACTGTAGCTACTGTTTAGATCTGAATTCAAAATCGCGTGCCCCAGACTTTCTTTACCCTGTTTACTTTTTAAGAATACTTCCATTCTGTGGACAATAATGCATGTAATTTAAATTAAAAAATCTGCATCGTTTAGCTAGCTATATTGGCATTTTCAACATTCAGAGGATTCTGATACAAGTATGGAGCTCGTGTTCAGACCATCAATCTGCCAAATATGTACTGGGACTCCCAAACCCATTTTTCCACAAAACATGGTCTCTACCAAGGTCTCACATCTGAAACTTACACTTGAGTAATGTGTCTCTAAGGGCCAAAGCCAAATAAAAGTCCAAGAGATGTGTATTTACATACCCTTATTGTGAAAAGCATTTTATCTAATAGCTACATAGGAAAAAAAAAAAAAAAACAACTAAGCATTTTCATTCTTAACAGAGAACTAATTCTCCATTGGTCCCTTGCCTATAAGCTAAAAAACAAACAAACAAAAACTCACTTTGCACAATCTCTCTCTTTTTAAAAAGATTTTATGTATTTATTTAGAGAGTATATGAGCATAAGCAGGGGGAGGAGCAGAGAGAGATAGACAAGCAGTCTCCATGCTGAGCCCTGAGCCGGACCTGGGGCTTCATCCTGCAACCCTGAGATCATGACCTGAGCTGAAATCAAGGGTGAGAGGCTCAGCTGACTGAGTCACCCATGTGTCCCTACACAGCCCCTTATTCAAACTGTAGCTCCAGCTCTCTCCTTTTCCATTTCTACTAATTTGTTTTTATTTTATTTTTTAAAAGATTATATTTATTTATTCATGAGAGACACACAGAGAGAGAGAGGGAGGGCGCAGTAGAGACAGGCAGAGGGAGAAGCAGGCTCCATGCAGGGAGCCCAATGTGGGACTCCATCCCGGGACCCCGGGGTCATGACCTGAGCTGAAGGCGGTGCTAAACAGCTGAGCCACCCAGGCTGCTCAATTTACTTTTATTTTTAAAAAAGATTTTATTTATTTTGGAGGGAGCAAGAGAGAGAGCGCAGGGTTGGGGGGAGGAGCAGAGGGAGAGAGAGATTCAAGCAGACTCCTGGTTCAGCACCAGGAATCGTCCCACCCTGAGATCATGATCTGAGCCAAAATCAAGAATCCCATGCTCAACTGACTCTAACACCCAGGCACCCTCTTTTCTACCGATTTTACCAAAAATAAAAAAATAAAAAAAAATTATAGTTGCATTGTTCTCATCTGGTCTGTATATAACCTACTATAATTTGGCTTTAGACCAAGCATGTCTTTTAAAGATAACTACTACCAGTTTCCTGTTCTAGGTTTAGAAAATCAGGAAATTCTCATAAATGGAAATACACTGATGAACATATCAGAGCAAGATAAAGCATGTAATTAAGATTGGCACATAAATACTCTAGTACTACTCCTGTGGCCGTCTGTTGTTTATGTCTGACCAGGATCTATTCCTTTTTTTTTTTTTTTTTTAAGATTTTATTTATTTATTCATGAGAGATACACAGAGAGAGGCAGAGACATGGGCAGAGACATATGTAGAGGGAAAAGCAGGCTCCCTGTGGGTTGCCTGATGTGGGATCCTGGGATCACGACCTGAGCTGAAGGCAGATGCTCAACCACTGAGCCACGCAGGCATCCCTCCATTCCTGCTTCTGATAATATCACTCTGATTTTCTTTTGGGAATCCTCTGACAACTCCTACTCTTAATCAAGAGACAGACAATGCAATCCTTGCCAATGAGAGTACAGCATCTGTTTGGCTCTAGTGATTAGGTTAAAGGGAAGTCACATGACTGGTTAGACCGATCAGAAGCAAGCAGGAGTTTTGCTGCAACTTTTGGTAAGTTCCCTTTCATTGATATTGGTAAACTGTGAAATAAAAGCTTCGTGATGTTGGTGGCCAATCTGCTGTTATTACAGCAGAGCTGGTTGAGAAAGGGGCTAAATCAAAGTGAGATAATCAGAAATTTCTGATGACATTATTTGAACACTGGGGACTGACTGATCTTGCCCCACAGATCTACCTACAGCATTTATCAACTTTGCTTCACCCTTTTTATGTTTTGTTTTGGTGTTAAAATTAGTCACACTTTGGGTTCTATTACTTATACTGAAGGAACTGGACTTATATAGGTATCATCCAGTGCTGGCACTAGGCACTCTTGGGATCAAAATTTTTTTTTTCAGATTTTATTTATTTATTCATGAGAGAGAGAGAGAGAGAGAGAGAGAGAGAGAGAGGCAGAGACACAGGCAGAGGGAGAAGCAGGCTCCGTGGGACTTGATCCCTGGTCCCCAGGATCACGCAGTGGGCTGAAGTCGGTGCTAAACCGCTGAGCCACCCGGGCTGCCCCCAAACAAGCTTTTAAGATGTTTGCAACTAAAGACAAAGAAAAGGCAAAAAAAAAAAAAAAAAGTAACTCAAGGTCTAAATGCCCTTTTTATTTCTCATCATACTTATGATCCCTGAATCATTTGACAATTCCCTCTTTGAACTCTATTTTCTTCACTTCCATGACCACCCATTTTCTTGAATCTCCTCACAACTACTTCAAATATTTCTTTCAGATTTAATTCACAGCCATCTTTTCTTTTGCTTAAATTTTAGTGTTACAGGATTTTATCCTTAGCTCTCCATAGGTCAATTGTCCAAGCTAAAAACTTTGGCAACATCCTTACTTCCTTCCTTTAATTTACTTCCCCACATCCTATGGATGAACAAATCTTGCTAATCCACTCCTTAAATATTTCTCAAAACTCCTCCTGTTCTCTATTATCGCTGATATGATTTTGTTTGAGAATTCCATCACTTCTCTTTAGATCAGGATTCTCAAACCCAAAAGTGCAAAAAGAATCATCTGTAAAGTTTATTAAAATGAAATCCCTGAACATAATCCTTCCAGAGACTCTAGAGTCTCAGAGCTCGTGGCCTGAGAATCCCACTCTGAGAAACACTATTTTCATCATTAACAGCCTTCTAACTGCACTGCTGTATATGTTAACTCTTTTGATCATCTCATTTGTCTACCTGCTTGAAAACTCCAAAGGTTCATCACTGCCCATAAGATAAACTACAAACTCCTTAGCATGGCATACCATGCTTTCCAACTGCAGCTAAACCCTCCAGTCTCATCTCTCTCTTCCCCAAATAAGCCATGGGTCTGAAGAAAACATTTCTGCAGAGTCTTTCCTCCTACTTTTATCTTAGTTCAACCTCATAAAAACACTTAATAGTCTGTTATCTAGTGAACATTAGAGTGTTTCCAGGTGCCAAGCTCAGTGTTAAATTCTTAACCTCCACTATTTCATTTAATTCATGCTACTGCCCTTTGAAGTAAGTGGTATTGTTATTACAGTTTTACAGCTCTGGGAGTCTGAGGGTCAGAGAAGTAACTTGTCCATGGTTACAGAGCTATTAAGAGCTGGACTGAGCCTCTAAATCAGAGTAGTAGATTGTATATCTGGCCATGAGTTTGCCACACATATAAAATATGAGCTCCTCAAGGGCCCTTGAAGGGTGAACAGGGTATACTCAATCCCAACACCATGCCTCCACAGAGTGGGTGCTCAATTTGAACAGTTGACTCTTTGAATGAATGAATACTGGGAGGAAAGAATAATAAAGAAGAAAATCATGTTTATTAGCCTCTATCTCAGAATGTGATTTTATTTTCCTTACTAATAAAAATCTCTCTCTCTCTCTCTCTCTTTTTTTTTTTTTTTTTTTTTTTTTGAGAGAGAAAGCTCCAGCAGGGGTGGGGTGGGGGAGCAGAGGAAGAGGGAAAAAGAGAATCTTAAGCAGGATCCATGCTCAGCATGGAGCATAATGTGGGGCCTGATCTCATGACCCTGATATCATGACCTGAGCTGAAATCAAGAGTCGGATGCTCAAACCAAATGAGCCACCCAAATGCCCCAATAAAACTACCTTTAAGCTATCATTTGAAAGTCATCTAAAACTCATTCTATATTTATATTTTAAAAGATTTTATTTACTTATTCATGAGAGACACAAAGAAAGAGGCAGAGATATAGGCAAAGGGAGAAGCAGGCTCCTTCCATGAAGCCTGATGTGAGACTTGATCCCCAGACCCGGGATCATGCCCTGAGCTGCAGGTAGATGCTCAACCGCTGAGCTACCCAGGTGTCCTCTTATTCTATATATATTTTTAAAGATTTTATTTATTTATTCATGAGAGACACACAGAGAGAGAGAGGCAGAGACACAGGCAGAGGGAGAAGCAGACTCCATGCAGGGAGCCTGACGTGGGATTCAATCCTGGGTCTCCAGGATCATGCCCTGGGCTGAAGGCGGCACTAAACTGCTGAGCCACCTGGGCTGCCCTTATTCTATATTTTTAATAGGAAATTTTGTTAAGATCATTGTAGATTCACATCAGTTCTGATAAATAATTCAGAGAAATTTAACATTTACCCTGTTTCCTTGAAAAGTAACATCTTAAAAAAAAATAGACAGTTCTACCACCGGGAAATCAACATTAATACTGTCAAGTGGGAGAAGACTCCATCATCACAAAGATCACTCTTGTTGCCTATGAATAGACACACCCACTTCCTTCCTTCCTTCCTTCCCTCTAATCTGTTCTCCATTTCTATAATTATGCCATTTCAAGAATGCTATGTAAATGGAATCATACAGTAGGAAACCTTTTGCAACTGGCTATTTGCAGAGTTCTTTACATGCTCTAAGACACTAATTTGTCAGATATGTAGTTTGCAACTATTTTCTCCCAGTCTGTAACTTGTCTTATCACTGTCTTCACATAGTCCTTAAAATAGAAAAAAGTTTTAAATTTTGATAAGTTCTCATTTATCAACTTTTCCTTTTATGGATCATGCTTTTTGCGTCAAGACTAAGAACTCTATAGCTAGCTCCTGAAAATTTTCTTTTATATTTTTTTCTAAAATCTTTATAACTTTATATTTTACATTTGAGTCCAAGATCTATTTGGAGTTAATTTTTGTATGAGGTGTAATGTTGGATTCAAGAATCATATTTATGTCTATGATGTCCAATTGTCCTAGCACCACTGGTTGAAAAGCCTATCCTTCCTCCATTGAACCGGTTTTGCAACTTTGTCAAAAATGTGAATCTATGATTATCTTGAAATAAATCTTTAATAAAATAAAGAACTTGTCTGGAGGTAATGAAACTATTTTGGAATTGGGTAGAGGTGGCCACTACACAACCTTGTGAATGTACAATGCCACTCAATTGTGTCCTTTACAATGGTTGATTTGATGTTATGTGAATTTCAATTTTAAAAAGTAGGGGAAAAAAGTTTATCGTAGCTAACCTTCCAACTAATACTTTATATAATTCAAGTAAGTTTTTCAAAGGGCATATACAAGCCTATTTTCATATCATCAACAGACCTATTTTCTCTATGTTTAGTTACAGTTTCCAGACCCCTCATTGCTAGAGTTAGGTAATGTCCTAACATCTAACTTCTCAGGTAAACATTTTCAACAGTCAACATGGGGGCACAGAGAGCAGCAGCAGTTTTTAATGGACCTAATATTCCTGGCAATCAATCTCTGCATGTCCTTACTCACGCTTTGTCCATCTTTTATGCCCTCAGTTGTCTTCATCCTTTTGAACTAACGTGCCCTAAACAGAGCACTCTATTACATCATGTGGTGATCACTGCCTTTTTTCTCTGAGTGCACAGCCCTGGAATAATATATTTCATCACTCTTCTGGCAAGGAGTTCATAGGTCACTCCTAAATAAAAGCAACATAGTGAGTCAAGGGCAGAGAGTCTAAGAACTCTATGGCTTGCTAATTTCTAGAGTCTTATGCTGAAACTTCTTCCCATGTATCCTCTTTAATTAATAGTGAAGGAGCCCACACTTATATCTGAAGATTCCTGATCCCAAGGAATCTTAGAGATGACTTGGACATTCATATTACCAAGACCTACCTTTCAACAATCAGTGAGATATTTTGTATTACTGCATTCCAGTCATGTTCAAATGTCCAATCAATGCCAGTCTGGAAAACCCTAAACTTAGCAAATTTTAAAATATGTTTTGTGAAGAGAAAATTCATCTTTTATTTTTAAGTCATCTAACTCAAGACACCCTGGACGTAGCCATTGGCAAATTACAAATTTAGTTCAGAAAACATGGCCGACTGGAACCAAGGACTGACATCATAAAGTGTCCTCTCCTCCAACATCTGATCACATTACAGGGCTAAAATGGTTAGAAAGGAGAAGAGACCATTGCATTTCTGAATGAAAGAAGTTCTTTTTTGCCTCTTGATATCCTGAACATAGATGAATGGTGAGAGAATAAAACATCACAGCCTGCTTTTAATCCTAATCCACGGTTACTGTTTATTTATGTCAATATTTGTCATTTCTTCCTGTAAGCCCTGATGCTACTCCCATCAGGTAAAGGTTGCATTATCTCCTATTAATGTATTTGCCTTTTTTCCTCCTTCATGTTATCATGAAATTTCGAGAATTGTTTTCCCAAATTGTGCTTTGCTGAATATTCGTATTCCAAGAAAATACTAATAAACCTTTTGAAAAGATTTTATCTATTTGAGGAAAAGAGAGAGAGCAAGCAGACTACATGCCGAGCCCCAGGCAGGCTCAATTCCACGACCCTGAGATCATGACCTGAGCTAAATCAAGAGTCAGAATCTCAACAGACCGAGCCCCCCAGCATCACAACAAGTCTTTTATAAAATATGTCCTACCTTCTAGTAAGTTTGAAAAACACGGTATTGCACCCCTCTCCTCCAAAGTAAGGATTTTTTACAAGTATATTAAAAGGTTAGAGGGCAGCCTGGGTGGCTCAGCAGTTTAGTGCTGCCTTAGGCCCAGGGTGTGGTCCTGGATTCCCGGGATCAAGTCCCACGTCAGGCTCCCTGCGTGGGGCCGCTTCTCCCTCTGCTTGTGTCTCTGTCTCTCATGAATAAATCAATAAAATCTTTTTTTTTTTAAAATAAAAGGTTAGATAAATCCTATGATAAAAACACCTGTTAAATTGCATATTTTTAAAGCATATTTTCACCACAAAATACTTTATGTATATCTTAATAGCATCTCCAGAATACCAGTGTCTGGAATGCTGTTTTAAAACAAATCACCTGTCCTTGCTGATTCCATTTGCTTCTTATTACTGTATTAAGTTTTGCAATCTCGGGTAATACCAGCAATCTCCAAAAAATACAGTCTAGTTATTGATTTGTTTCCTTCAATCATTATTTCTTTTGACTTTTTGGAGATTGTCTTCACAATCAACAACATACAGGCTTTCCAAACTCCTCACTGGGATTTCATGATTCTTTTTTTTTTTTTTTTTAAGTGGGCTCCACCCCCAGCATGGGGCCCTAACTCACAACTCTGAGATCAATGTTGTATGCTCCACTGAGCCAGCCAGTTGCCCTTTAATGCTCTATTGTTATAAAATAGATACACCACATTCTTTAACTGCAGAGTTTGGGAATTATGTGCATTTATAACACCCTCAGCAACTAGGACTGGGGCTTATACATAGTATATACTGAATAATCTTGAAAGATTATTAGCTAGTTAATTCTAGAAACAGCACAAGTCTTGTATCTCCCATGAACCTTTCCTATGCTGTGGCCCATATTAAACTTCTTTTCCTGTCCCTTTCCTAGCAGTTACTGACTCTATAACTTACCGTGGCTCAGGTTTGTAGATTTGTTTCATATGGGTACCAAGTTTCTTCTGTCAGGCTTGTGAACTCTTCAATGAGTGAAAATTTCTGTTTCATGGATTTTTGTCTCCCAAACAGGTAAGAACATAATAGAAACTGGTTAAAAAAATTTAAGTGGAAAGTAGCTGAAATGGTCTTACTACATTTTGCTTTATTATTATTGACGTTAATGATACAATGCTACTATTCTAGTCTTTTATGCAGACAAAATTAAATGATATAAAAATACATAATGCACTTCGATCATTTTAACCATTCACAAAGTCCTGAATGAAACTATGTTACATGTATCTTTTACAAAGGAAAAATTGACTGCTTATAATAACACACTCAGGTGAAATTCATTGCTACATTTTGGCTGTTATACAATGTTAAATATGAATATTTTCAAAAGAATTACTATTTATAGAACAAATTTGAAATTTTACTATTTAAAATAGTAAAATAATAGTAAAATACTTTTTAAAATAATGAATACTATTTAAAATACTATTTAAAATACTGAAATGTAAATTATATCCAAATACATAAAGTAACTAACTCTCAACTGAATACTTATAAAAATATTTTTTAAGCAAAAGCTATGATCTACTCATTTACTTGGCAGTTACAAAAATATATATTCATCTGAAACTCTAAGAAATTTGCTTGAGGCATTAGATAATTCAAATTTAAATGTATGTTTTCTAAAGCATTTTTCCAACTTAGTATTCTTGATTTCATACAGTATATATACCTACAAGGTATTAGAATAGGTTTGCATTACAGATGTCATTTCAAGTAAAAGACACAAGCGACCATTAACACAAAAGAGATATTGAGAAGGTTTTTGAACCAAACACATCCAACACAAAAAAAAGAGACCCACTGGCTATGCCTTGTACACAGTGAATTCTCAAACATATTTGTGGAACGAATACATGAGTGGGTATTTATTCTGTTATTTGCATGTAAAACTGTCCAAAGCTTTCTATTTCTAGTAGAAATATCACTTGAAAATTCAATAATTTTGTTCTTAACCAGCTACTTCTCCTGGAAGGCAAAGTTAGGTAAATTGATGCCAAACTGAGTGGGAAACCATTGTCAGTCATCAAAAGGTGGCCTGCCAGGTATGGGTACTATGTATTTAGACAAATCTGAAGTCTACAGAACATTCAATATATTGAAGAACTCCATATTTCATCCCTTCATCCAAAACAAGACATGAGAATCTAAGTAATTTCTATAATGTATCATCACAAAAACAAAAAAGTAGCAAATATATGTATATAAAAATGTCTATAGAGATATAGGATCTCTAACTCTATCTATCTTAGTAGACTTCAAATGTCTCTTCTCAGTGAGAAAAGCAAGCTATCCTGAGTGAAGTAGGCTGTAGGTTATGGAACAATAGTGAGAGAATGCATAGGCTGTACTTTTACAACCTTCCATGTGTGCGCAACGTGGCGATGGGAATGCTGAGATCACCGTTAAAAGCAAAGGCCTGAAGTAGTAAGAAAAATTTAAAACCAAAGACTAAATGTAATAACAATTACAGAATTACAGCACATAGGAAGATTGCAACCACTATACGTAAAAGGATAGTCTGAGCCCTGTATTGGGCAGACTCCTCTCATAACTTTTCCCCACCTCTTCTGCTTCATGTAGGGTGACACTTTTCTGAGATTTATCACTGAAACTTCAAAAATCTGATAGCATACAGAATATTTTTCTTAATCGAACTTCAGATCATTCTAAACCATTTCAAAAGCTTTTGCCTTTATACTTAAGCAGAACAACTGACAATTCATTCAGCAAATTGGTATATATGTTTGTGTATGTGTGTGTGCATATACATATGATACGTATACATGTGTACACACACATACATACACATGAAATCACTATCACTGGCTTCAGGAAAGTAATTACACTATAATTTAGTATATTAATTCACTTAAAAATAATTCTTTAAGAATTAAACATAGTTTCCAAAAATTCAGAAGCAATTTAATCATACAAAACATTAGTTTCCATATTAGTAAATACCACTATTGAAGAAAATCTGAAAATAACCTTTAAAGTAAAATGCAAAGTAGAATGACTTAAAGTAGGGTTATTCATTTTAAACTTTAATATTATGTTTTTTAAGAAATATAGGTGCATAAAAATATGCCCTGTAATCTCTCCCAAATCATGCTACATAGGAAAATATCTATATGAACTAATCAAGGAATACTTTAGTACTTTAAATACGAATGCATTATTATCAAATACGTAGAGTAACTCTCAACTCCCTAAATATTATTTTTTTCCAAAAAACTATTGCGTGGAGGGTTGAAAATAGTCTTTCTTTTTTACGAGATTTTATTTTTTAAGTAATCTCTACACCCAATGTGGGGCTTGAACTCACAATCCTAAGATCAAGAGTAACTCTATTGACTGAGCCAGCCAGGTGCCCTCAAAATAGTTTATTTTTTTAAATTAGTTAATGCATCCCTCAGGATTTTTTTTTTTTTTCCTATTCATTGTCTTGACTTTTCTAGTTAGTACCAAGGATAATTTCATTTCATACTGAATTTAGTTAGCTATCACAAAATTTAAATCAATAGAGTCAGAACCAGTATCATTACAATATCTTATATATTATAAAATCATAAGATATTAGCCCGTTTTTAAATTAAACCTTGTTACTGCAAGAAGAGCGACAACTGAATGCATAGGGAACTGAAGCCACTGAAAGAATGTGATTTAAAGAGACAGAAAATAGTGTGAGACTCTTCAGATGAGGATATTGGCTCATAAAATAAAGCTTACCTTCTAAATTTGACTTTATATATCCAATATAAATAAAACCTATACAGGAATTCTTTGTTTCTTTCCTTCCTTCTTTCTCGTTACACAGTAATGGAAATAGATGTAGAATTCTAGTCTCTTCAAATTGCTCATTCTGTTAATATTATATTTGTTTTGTAATATTTAATATTAGTAACTTTATAAGATATGGTGGGATATTTAAGATGTATTGACGATGGATTGCTGATTAGCAATCCTATGTTAAGAACCAAAATTTGTTCGCACGACCTTTACTTTTAGGGGAAGAGAGGGAAATGTCCAAACACCGTACTTGGAAGAACTGTTGGTAGGCGTTAGTAACGTTTATAGGAGTTGTAGGAGAGCGCGTGAGCAGTTAGGTAGAGGTCTATGTGAACATTAAGTAAACCCATCCTAAAAACTGAAGGCCAGTTAAATGTCCAATGTCACATGGAGACACATTATAGCATTGAAAAACTGTCTTCATTCATTCATTCATTGGACATTTTTTATTGTTACTGCTGTTTTGGAATCAGTCAAATTTTATATAATATACTTCTCCAGACTTTCAAAACATATCTAAAACTGTTATCTTCAATTACGAGGAATCTATTTTTTCAGATTGCAACAGCACCGCATTGCCTCAAAACGTGTATCCAGAACGGTAAAATTGTCTAAGAAGTCCTATGATTTTTACACATGAAAGGCATTTTACGTATCTCCACTCATTTTTCCCTCAATGTAAAGTGTGTATAATTTAATGGCAACACATGCTACATATCTCCAAATTTACTAACAAATTATTGGTAATATTACAACAGTTCTTCTATGAATAAGCAGCAGCAGCATAATGTGTTAAGGAGGCAGACTTCCTGGGTTTAAATCCTGCTTCTCTACCACTTGTCAGGTGGCCTTGGGAGAATCACTGGGCCCTTCTGTGCTTCAGTTCCTCAATTGTGAAATGGGGGTGATGAAAAGAGTACTACCCCAAATCGTTGTGAGGATTAGTGAAGCAATAACAACAAAATAGGGGTAAATCACTTGGAAGTATTGCTTGGCACACAGTAATTACTTAAATGTTAGCTACAATTTTCATTATAATAAAACATGACAGTGACTGATGATAATATAAAGCATTACTAACTTTTGAGCCTTTAATAAGTAGCAAGCACTCTGATCGATGGTACACTTACACTACATTTAACCGTTAAAAATTAAGCATATTCCATTAGATAGAGATTATATCCTTAAAAATATGCTAATTTATACATACCATAATAGCAGATAATTTCCCCCATGAAACATAGCAAAGTATGACTGAAGTGTTTAAGTGACCTTTTCATCCTTCTAATGAGAAATAAGGCATCCAGGATGGTGATTAGAAAACAGTAGTGACATTATGAAAAATACTACCTAGTTGATCAGTTTCGCTCCTTTGTTAGCCTGCATGGAATGTCATCAATTTCTCAGCACAGGAAAATCACGAAATACTAATGCCATGGACCTTCAGGATCAGTTGTTAACAATGTCAAGAATGTTAAATCCCTGGAATTTCAGATATGCTTACTATAGATATTTGTGTTAAGGGTCATATCCTCATTAAATTCAAAGCATTCAACTTTTTCTTTGAAACCTTTGGAGTTTGTTTCTTTATTTCTCATTTTATATAGGGGCGTACTGCAAAAATCTTAAGTGTTTCTGTGCCAAAGAACAATTTTTATCAGCTTGACCAGTATATGAATGAATACCTCATACATGTGTAACATGGTATTTTTGTTATTCAATACACAACTGCTAGTGGTGAAGGTTTTTAATGATCATTTGAAAATCATAATCAAATTTCATAAATTAAAATTTAATAACGGTCTGTATATACTTTAGTTATGAAAAGCATTTCACATACTAAATTAGTCTAAATCCATATAATTAGCACAATCACAGTGAGGGCATTTTAATTGCTTTGAAAATTATAGACTCAAAAATCAATACCATGTATTCATTATGTTAAATACAATGTCATTTTATCAACACAGAGATGATAAACATTACACATACTTCAGAAAGAAAGTGGAATATACCTTGTGCTTCCATATGTCATCAAGGTCGCTACTACTCCTTTTAAAATTCCACAAATAAAGCTTTATTTTCATGTTATACACATACCTTGATAGAAAAATACTCAGCATGGTATATTCTGAGTCTCACATCTCATATGAAAGCCTTAATAAAGTACGGATTTTAGGTATCTTTCTAAGTTACAGGTTGAATTTTTAAATGGGCTTAAATTTCCTCCTTTACCCTACTGTCCCCCCCCCCCCCCCTCAGACCGCTGCTGCTCCCCACCCCTGGCCACCTGTGGCGGAGCCCCAGTGCGCACGGCCAAGGAAGCCCTGCCATTTCAGGAAGCAAGGACACCACCAGCATGCTGGAACTGTCCATCAGTACAAGAGATACTTCTAAGGGTCTGGAAGGAAGTCTTGGTAGAAGCCTCAATCAGCTGTCTTCTCTTTTACTGAGAAATAAACCCTTATGAGAAACAGTAAAGCATGCTCTTCACCTTCCCCATACGAACTACTTTTCTGATGCAGGTGAGGTACTGAATACCTATGACAGAACCCAGTCTCTATTGTCTGTAACATTTCTGTAGGAGGATTTGGAAAGTGTGTCCGTGTGTCTTCAGTGAAAGACTTCTTCAAGTGGAAATATTACATGATCCCATTTAGAGAAGATGAAAACAAACACAATAACATAATTTTAATCAATGGGAGAGGAGGCACAATTGTTCATTTGTTCTCTGACTTTTTTTCATCAACTCCAGGGATGAATTACCCTAAAAATGAATAGTTAGTGTCAATACATACAGAGATTAGTTTGTGAAGCTTCGAATTGTCTGAATGACCTCTGATCTGTTGCCAGCACAAACATCCAAGTATAAGTTGAACACTGGTTATTTACTCCATGGTGAAGGATTTTGAGACCAAAAAAAGTCATTTCTTTATCTTGAATGGAGAATATGTAGCCAGCATGTCCTCTGTCTGGTGTTCAGAAGCTTCTGCTTGACCGGTTCCTTGGGGGATTCTCTTCATTCTTCTCCCACGGGGGGAGGCGGCTCACACAGCTTGTAGAGCCTAGAAGAGGCACAGGAGAGTGTGACACGGGTCTGGCATATTGCCATTACCTGAGATGTTTTTACTGGTAGAAAAAGGATATTGATAATGATTTCTTGGTTCAGGAGTCATGATCATCTTGCCTATTTTACTAAAAATCACGTATGAATGTGCAAACTCCAAAACTTCAGTTCTATTATTCAGAAAACACCCATGTCTCCTTGCAGATCTGGATGACTACTGATTAGGCAGTGCTGCTTCTTCCGCACCAGCTGCTTCTGCTCCAGTGCTGCCAACCCCGACTGCTCACCTTGCTGGCAGCAAAATCGATTCTCTGAATTCTAGGAGATGATTATTATGATGATAATTACCATCTTGTCTATCATTATTAATTTGTAGCAAAAGAGCACCTGCTCAGAGTGGTCTACTGATTTTCTGACCAGTTTTTGAAATTTGCTTCACTTTGTACCATCTCTTTGGTTACAAACAGGCTGATGTGGTGGGGTCCTAACCTCACAGGCATAATCATCGTGCGTTTCCTGAGGAAAATCTGCCTGGCTCTGCCCATCCTTCCTCTCACCTGTCAGCAGAATCAGGTGCAGACTTAAGTGGGTCAAGGCATCTACTGGAACTTGTGGAGGTACCCAGAAACGCTCCCTCTTGGTATCCCAGATCTGGGTGTCTGAGGTCATTCAGCATTAAGGCAAGGGGCAGGGGACTGAACTAGGGATGGTACAAGCTCCTGCAGCCCTGCATTCTTCTGAATGGTTAGATCTTGGCTCCAGAATGGTATTAAGGGGCACATAGCAGCTGCAAGACAGCCAGTGACCATATGGGGCAAACCCATCACCGAAAGCACAACCTGGGAGATCAGCTGACTAAGCCGGCAGGTGTTGGACTACAATCACAAGTCCTATAGTTCTGTGGTCATGCTAGCCCTGCTTCAGAGCTTCCTCTGTGATCTAAAAATATTAAGTACAGGTTTCAATTTTGCTCCATTTATTTATTTGTTTTGAGATTTTATTTATGTATTTGATGGAGAGAGAGAGCAAAGCAAGGGGAGCAGCAGAGGGAGAGGGAGAAGGAGGTTCCCCAATGAGTAGGGAGCCCGATGTGGGGCTCAATCTCAGGACCCAGGGATCATGACCTGAGCTGAAGACAGGTCTGCTTTAACCGACTGAGCCACCCAGATGCCCCAAATTTGCTTGTTTTAAAAAGTATTCCAAACTCAGGGGTAGCTGTGGTGATTCACTTCTTTTACAGATTAAATCGAACAAAGTTTACTTGAGTTGTTGAGAAACTCAGCAAATCAGGTTTCCTCTTCCTTCCACATTTAATCCCATGTTAATTCTTTTTTTTTCCATGATAATTCTAAGTCAAAGGGGGAAAGAATTAAAAAGTTTGAATGTTGAGTTAGAAACCTAGCTAACAAAATAAACTTTCATAGTCTGGAAACACACAGAAAACGTTACTGCCTTGGGAGACTTGCAAAATGTATTTCAAGTCTGAAAGGTGCTTAATACTCTATATGTCATCTTCATGGAAGAAAATGGATACTGAAATAAGGACATCTCACATCAGAAGAGCTTATTTCATCCTTCCCAGAGAAAAGAATACATTAAATTGAGCAGATATAGTTCAAAGCTGCCATTGCAGCTGAAAAATACGGTGTTGCTTCAAAATGCATTGCCAGCGCTGGAATAATAGAATGATTGGAAAGTTCTTTTCCTCTTTAATTTCTATCCTTTCATTTCCCTGACAGCGCTGCCTAATGAGTGGGCAGGCAGTGGCCTTACTCAGGTAGAACAGAAACAGTAAGCTGGGTAGTGAATGTCCTACCCTGTGAGATCTGGGCTGCGCCATCACATTCCATTACCTTGCACTGCACGTTTTCACATAATGGAACTAATGCCACTGGGTAGACGAGTCTTTGAAATGTCTGCCTTGCAAATTGGCAAAAAGGCTACTCCCTGTGATCACCTAATGAAATAATAGCTCTGGGTACTGCAGAGCTGGGCAGGTTCAGCTTCTGTGAGGCTTCTTGGAAGTGACTCAGGGTTATTTGAGTTCAGACACATTTGTAATGGAAATTGTGGGGCTTGGGGAATTTAGAACAGGCAGATGAAGTTGGGAAGCAAAATGTAATAGTTAAGAGTTGGACTTTTACTCTGCAGGGAGGCATTTGTTTTTCTGGCAGCTAAACTGTTAGGTAATGGGAGGCTTTGCTTTCCCCAACATGTAGGACCCTTGTTGTATCCTCATCCCACTCATGCACACCAGTGCCCCTGCATGGAAAGGTTTGTTCCCGGCTCCACGTTCTTCTTTTCCTGTTTGGGCTCAGGCAGCCATCTTGGAGCTGGTGTTTCTCGCCCCATCCAACTCTGCCGGAAGTAGAACTTTCAAACTTCAATCTCTACATCATGCCCTTCATCTTTCTACATGGCATAAATAAAAGCTGTGTTAAGGGAGGCCACAAAGCAAATGCCTCTTTTGAAGACTAAAGCTTCAATAATAACCCATCCCAAGGTAATTCCCCCTATCCTACAGATGAGAAAACTGTCTCACAGAAAATAAATAACCTGGCTAACTAAGGTCACAAGCAAGAGCTGGAACTCAAACCCATGTTTTTCACTTGTAACCACTACAGAATGCTGCTTCACAATTAAGCAAATCAAGAAAATCAAGCCAGCATAGTACAGTAGTTTACAGGTTTTGTGACACAATAAAAAAATAAGACCAGCATGTCATTGCATCTAAAAAGGAATATCTGGTTCTTGATAAAGATGAGTTTATTCCTCTGAAGATGCAACACATGAAAGTTAGGGGAAGAACCTGGTTGGTACTGCCCACGAAGGCATCTTCGCGTGGCTGACCCATTGATCCTCAGTCCCAATATTACTGAGATGAGCTCATCCTCACCCAAGCCAAAGATTTGGCAGTCATTCTAGAATCTTCCTTTTCCCTAACCTCCTTCATCCAATTAGCGTCCAAAGACTATTAATCCTACCTGCTAGATATCTCTTGAACCATCCTCTCCTTTTTATCCTTAATACCACGACAATCTCTGCTCAAGCTCCTGCCTTCAATCTTAGCTGTCCTCGAATGGATCTTCTTAATGGTGCCAGAGATACATTTGAAATTTTAAATCTTCCAGACAGGAAGATTGCATTTTAATACCTCCCTACTGTCTTCAAGTGGAGTCAGCCACTCTTTTTTTAAGACTTTATTTATTTATTCATGAGAGACACAGAGAGAGAGACAGAGACACAGGCAGAGGGAGAAGTAGGCCCCCCATTGAGCAGAAAACCTGACTGTTTGGCTCAATACCAGGACCCTGGGATCACGACCTGAGCCAAAGGCAGATGCTGAACCACTGAGCCACCCAGGTGACCCGATATCAGCGCTCTTCATATCTCATACATGTCTCTTCCTGATCCAGCTGCTGCCTATGCCTCCAGCCTCACCTTGGCACCTTTCTTTTTCTTTTTTAAGATTATTTATTTATTTATTCATGAGAGACACGGGGGGAGAGAGAGAGAGAGAGAGAGAGTGAGAGAGAGAGAGAGAGAGGCAGAGACACAGGCAGAGAGAAAGCAGGCTCCATGAAGGGAGTCCGACGTGGGACTTGATTCTGGGACTCTCAGATCACTCCCTGGGTCGAAGGCAGGCTCTAAACCACTGAGCCACCTAGGAGTCCCACCTTGCACCATTCTTAAATCACATTCAATCACCAGTCATCGGGATCTGGGTATATAGTCCTGGAGTGAGATGTGCTGCCTAGGCGCTGGTGCGATTCCATCAGCTGTGGAGGACATCTACTACATGCTGACTGGGCCAGGAATACTCTGCAACCTCCCCTCTTTATCCTTAGACTGAGTTATGTGCCCCTTCTCTCTCATGGCAATCTGTGTCTTTATGTGCCCAAGTGCTTACACTTTGGATCCTGTTTCCATTTCATTCAATGGTCTCTCTACTGCACCCCACTGACTACTGGAAGGGATTAAGTCTTTATTTCCAGCTTTTAACACAGTGTCTGACATCTACAAACATATAGAAGAAATTCAATATATTGTTTGCAGAGTGAATTTTAAGTATTGAAAGAATGGGGAAAGGAAGATTATGGTAGAGATTGGTAAGGGATTTGAACCAAATATTATCTCAGGCCGAGACAGAAAACTCTATCCCCTCCACGAAGATATTTTCAGAAACATTACCCCACATTTGCCTATGGGTGGCCTGTCCTTGAGAGCCAAATTTGTTCTTCAATTTGCTGTCTTTGGGGCAGGAATCCTGGTTCCTGGCTGGGCAGGATCCCCAACCCTCTAGGACTTTAGCACTCTCTCCATATCACTCATAGAGGGCTTCTTACATATTACCTTTCCTTCCAGTTACATTTTGTCATCTCATCTTTTTACCTGAAAGCTCCTTAAGGGCTGGAACTGTTTCTCTCTCATGTTTATGTTCTCCATGTGGCATAGCAGGGTGCTGTGCATTTCTTTTTTTGTAAGATTTTATTTATTTATTCATGAGAGACACAGAGAGAGCGGCAGAGGCAGAGGGAGAAGCAGGCTCCCCACGGGGAGCCTGATGGGGGACTTGATCCCAGGATCCCCAGATCACAACCTGAGCCGAAGGTAGATGCTCAACCACTGAGCCACCCAGGCATCCCAGGTGCTGTGCATTTCTTAAGTCTTCAATAAATATTTATAGAATGAGTAAAAGAATAAATAGAATTAAATTTAAAATTTACTCTAGATTTCTCTTGGGATTATTATTCTCTTGTAAAAAAATGTCAACTTTACAGCTGGCACATTTCATCGTGTTTCAGTTCAAGTGTTTTAAAACACAACCCAATAAAGAAAAAAAGGGAATTCATTGGGTTCTTTTCTTGTATTCAGCTTGCATACTGGTTTATTGATCAGGATGCTGAAGTCTTATCTTAACCCCACTGTTTATTAGTGTTTATAAGCTCTAGCTAAGAAGACCTTGCTAAGCCATTATCTTGTTTTCTTATTGGGATTTTAACACTTCACTGGGTCTGTTATCCAAATATACCGTGTCTGCTCAAGGTGCTAGAGAGAGAATGCCTATGTGAAATGATTCTTTGGCAACAGAAAGTCTTTCTAACCTAATCAGCTATGAAAGATAACATTAACAAGACTTGAGGATTAAATAGAGTTAGGGTTCAGCACTAAAACACAATTAGAACATGAGTGCTCCATCCATTTTCAAGGGGAAAATGTGTTTTCCCTTTTGAAAGTACTTCCACTGCCCACATACTTTTTTAGAATGAAATATAACTTCATAAATGCTGCAGTCATCATTCTCACTCTGGTAACTGCTTTGTAAATAGAAACAAAGAGTGTCTTGTCTGTGACAGTGCTTGGAGGAGGGTACTTTTTGTTGAAATGCCAATGTATAAAAACAAGCAAATGTAAAAGAAATTATTTAATATTGCCCCAATTCAAGATAGATGGCTGCCTATCCTCCTGTCACCAGGGAAATGAAATTAACATTTTTTTTTAAGATTTTATTTATTTATTCATGAGAGACACAGAGAGAGAGGCAGAGACACAGGCAGAGGGAGAAGCAGGCCCCACGCAGGGAGCCCGACGCGGGACTCGATCCCGGGTCCCCAGGATCACACCCTGGACCGAAGGCGGCGCTAAACCACCAGGCCACCAGGGCTGCCCGAAATTAACATTTCTTTGATGGCTGTTTCCATGTTCATTTATTCTAAAGGTGGATTAGAGTCCTCTCTTTTGATGATATGTGAACCGTGAATATTTGGTATAGTTGCAAAGAAAAAGCTTATTCATTCATTTATTCATACATTCTTGAAATCAGATATTTAATGCCTATTATAGAGGCCTATGATGAGCAAGGAGTAAAATCAGAAAACATACTCTCTGCCCCCAAAGAATTCATATTCAGGTTGGTCAAGGAGTCCAATAATTGTAACACAATATGATAAGGGCTAGAATAGACCAGTACAAGATGATAAGGCAGTGGAAGAAGGAAAAAAACTCAACCAAGACTTCAAAGAGAAAAGGACATCTAAGTTGGATTTTGTGGTTAAGCAGGAGTTTTTCATACGACACAGGTGGGAGAAGCAATCATGCCCGAGGCATAAAAAATAAATGAA
The DNA here is from genome assembly GCF_048164855.1 of Canis lupus baileyi. Classification (NCBI taxonomy): domain Eukaryota; kingdom Metazoa; phylum Chordata; class Mammalia; order Carnivora; family Canidae; genus Canis; species Canis lupus. The sequence goes on from NC_132865.1 coordinate 24,218,679, forward strand.
AGTGGCATTTTGGTAGTTCAGTACAGCTGGAATACAAATTTTAGTAGCACCAATGTGGCCTTTTGTCTTTGAATTCATGATGGAACTTGCAAAACAGAATAATATCAAGACTTTGATCTGTTACCTCTAAGTTTGTTAATGTTCCCTTAATGTTCCACTGAATTCAGAGACCACTATGCCTAGTCACATTTAGCCACAGAGTGTTTCCAAGGCCAACTGCCAATAGCTGTGAGTGACACTGCCTGGGAAATTGTGGCCAGCCCTCTGTGAAAGAGCAGACCTGGGAAGTCACTTACCTTGGAGCAGACTGTGGGGTTCGGTCTCTGATCCCCAAATTCTTTGCTGTGTTCTGAACTCTTGCTCCCTGAAAGAAGCAGGGAAAATAATTTTTAGCTCTATATTTATTAGTAATTATTTAATATACTGTTAACATTTGAGCGAATTTATCCCAACGATGTATCTAACATCAAGAGAGACTAGAAGCAGAAGAGAGAAGTCATGGGACACCTGCGTGGCTCAGGGGTTGAGCATCTATCTTTGGCTCAGGGCGTGATCCTGGGGTTACCAGATCGAGTCCCGCATCAGGCTCTCTCTGAGCCTGCTTCTCCCTCTGCCTATGTCCCTGCCTGTTTCTCATGAATAAATAAATCTAAAAAGAAAAAGAGAGGAAAAAAAGAAAAAGAGAAGTCATAATCTGAGTATTTTCTTTTCTTTTAAGATTCTATTTATTTATTCATGAGAGATAGAGATATAGGCAGAGGGAGAAGCAGACTCCCTACTAAGCAGGGAGCTCAATGTGGGACTCAATCCAAGGACCCTGGGATCACAACCTGCACTGAAGTCAGGCTCAACCACTGAGCCACCCAGGTGACCCTGAGCATTTTCATAACTAATGCTTTTAAGAACCAAAATATGCTCGTATATTTTTCCAAGGGATTGATATTTATTTCAGTAGTCATCTGAATCATTCAAAATAAATTTAAATCACAGCTTCCCGTTCACTATCTCAGTTACGTCTTTATTCCTAGAAACAAGTAATACTTTAGATGTTGAAAATAAGAAATGAACAGACTACAAATATCTGCTGTGTCCCCACCTCCGTGGAACAGAAATCACAGTTCTATCACATTCATGTATCTGTTTTGTCCTTAGTTGAATAATTAGCTATTTTAAACTTCATAGGGATCCCTGGGTGGTGCAGCGGTTTGGCGCCTGCCTTTGGCCCAGGGCGTGATCCTGGAGACCCGGGATCGAATCCCACGTCGGGCTCCCGGTGCGTGGAGCCTGCTTCTCCCTCTGCCTATGTCTCTGCCTCTCTCTCTCTCTCTCTCTCTCTCTGTGACTATCATAAATAAATAAATAAATAAATAAATAAATAAATAAATAAATAAAAATTAAAAAAAATAAACTTCATAGTATTTATCAAGAAAATATTTTCTTTTTTAAAATTTTTTTTAAGAAAATATTTTCTTAAATAGTTTTAAAGCAATATCTGGAAAGGCATGTGCATGGGGATCTCTGAAATGTGAGAATTATGCCTTGAAGTTTATAATACAAAGACAACGTACTTCAGCAATGAAAAAGTCTTCACAACCTGCCAAGTTCATGAATGAAACTATAGTCATCGTTCAGTTCCTAATAGGAATTAGTTACTACCTAGAACCAAACACCAAGGTTTGGGGCTGAGACTAGATGAAGAAGAGTAGTTTAAAAAAAACTCTGAAGCTCTGTCTCCTGCTACCAAATTTCTGAGCCATGGAAGGGAGTAAAGAAAAGGAGAAAAGGAAGAAAGGAAAACAAATCCTATTTTCTCAAGATGGACCAAAAAAGGAAAGCAAATAGGGAAAAGGGGTGGGGGTGGGAGAAAGACAGATGGGATGGAATTTAGGAATCACATCTAAGTGTTTAAAAAATAACTCTTTATTTTTCGGACTTAGAGAAAAGTTGTGAAAGCAGAACAGAGAGTCCACATACTTAACCCAGCTATTTAAACTCCCTGTAATGCTTACATTATGATGATCAAAACTGGGGAATCAACATTAGTACAATGCTGCAAGTCTTACTCAAATTTCACCATTTCCCACACTTGTGTCCCCTTTCTATTCCAGGATCCAATCCAGGATCCCCTACTACATTTTGTTTCTTGCTTCCTTGGTCCTCTGATCCATAGCGGTTCCTTAGGCTCTTTGTCTTTCATGACCTTAATACTTTTGATGAATACTGGTCATTATTTTGCAGAATGTTTCTCAATCTGGATTTGTCAGATCTTTCTTCATGATTAGATAGAGGACATGCATTTTGGGCAAGAAATTATTTTGGGCCTTCTCAGTGCATGAGATCACCGACATTGACCATCACATGATCTTCCTAAATCTTATCACTGGTGACATTAACTTTCACTTGGTTCAAGTGGTGTCTGACAGATTTTTTTCACTGTAAAGTTACTACTTCTCTTTTCGTAGTTAATAATTATATTGGGGAAGATACTATGGGACTATGCACATACAACTCTTCAAACTTTTGCTGACTTTAGTCTCTACTAGGGTATCTTGCCTGCAACAATGATACTGTAGCATTTAGGAAGGAATGCTTCTATAAATAAGAGTCATCCTTTCCCCCCAAATCCATTATCTATTTACTCAAGTATTTATTTCAATCAGTATGAATTTAAGGATATTTATTTTATCTGAGTTATTATCCAATACTGCCACTATTTTAATGATTTCTTTTGTTTAGATTGCTCCAGATTGGCAACTAGGAGCTCCTTCAGGTTGCTCCTCATGTCCTACTGAAAGAATCACAATCATTTTTGAACACTTGTTTATTTTTAGGTACCTCAAGATGTTCCAGGCTCATCTCCCCTGTCTCAGCTGGAAATTGACCACTTCTCCAAGAATCCTGAGTTCTTTTTAATGGAAAATTATTTTAGAACCCAAGCTCTGGACACTGGATGTGCTCATTGCTACTATTGGTATGTAACTGCTTCTAGGTCTTCTCAGTAGACAGAGCCAGTTGACTAATGCAAACATATTCAAACATCTATATTTATTTCTACATTTATGTATATCTGTGTGTGTGTGTGTGTGTGTGTCCGTCCATCAGTTCAAACTGCTATCTCTGATTCAATCCCATGCCACAACGTTCATTCTGGATTATGGCCTTCTCCGTTTCCCTATTTGTAACTTCTTTTTCTGGAAGTAAAAAACTTTATTCTCATTATTTACATTATATTTACTTATCTATTCAAGCCTAATATATACATAAACTAGTTTTAGAATATCTAAACCATATCCCTGTGAGAAATAGACTTACTAAACTATAGTATTTATGTATAATTGTTTTGTCTTTAATCTCATAATATTCCATTAAATAATCTAAAGAAAGACTTTTGCTTTCTCAAAAGGTTCCAGATAAAATTGATGCTTATCATGCCGCACATGATTGGCATATTCCAGAGTGAATTCAACTAAATAATTCTTCATATACGCCGCATGCCATACTTGCACCTAAAAAAAGATCGATTGATTGATTAATTGAGAGAGAGAGAGAGAGAGAGAGAGAGAGAGTGTACACATGCACAGAGGAACAGAGGGAGGGGGAGAAAGAAACTTAAGCAGACACCACGCTGAGTGCAGAGCCTGATGTGGGATTCGATCTCATGACCCTGATGTCATGACCTGAGCTGAAGCCAAGAGTTGGATGCTTAACTGACTGCACCACCCAGGTGCCCTGATACTTGCTCCCTCTACCTAAATACCCCCTCTCTCCTCTTTCCTACTTATCCATATCACTTTTATCCCTCCAGGCTCAAATCAAATATCATCTTGGGCAATAATTGGTCATTCACTGTATCAGGCACTGTTTTAAGTACATTGAGTATACTGCTTTATTTAATCCTCACACCACTATGAGGCAAGTGCTATTATTATTATCTTTGTTTTAATAATGAGGAAACTAAGTAACAGAGAGACTTAGAATCTTGTCCCAAATGATACAGATAGTAAACAATGGAGCTGGGACTCAAACTGAGGTGGTTCAGCTCAAGAATCTATGCTCTTAAGCCACTATCATATTATCACTTTCAGCATGAAGCCTTTTCCCAGTTATCCTAGTTAGAACTAATTCATTGCCCACACATCATTCAGTGCGTACTCTCTGCTAGGTACTTTTCTGGAAACCCATGCCACCAAAATAAACATACTCAGTGTCCCAGCCATTGAGGGGCTCACAGTCTAGTCACTCACTCATTTATTACCTGTCTCATGTCCTAAAACACTGAGGTTGTATACCACCTGTCTGTTGGTGTCTGTATCATGATGATTTGTCTCTAGTGACCACCATGAGATGGGGCAAGGACCACCAGTCTTTGTTATTGGTGCCCAGTATAATGCTCTGATATTATAGGTAAGGAGATAGAATTATTTGAAATTCCAGTTTTATTAAAAAGCTCAAAAAATTTTTGAGATAGGCTCCTACCAAATAATACTTGGAACATATAATTTATAGGATAGAAAACTTTGTTTCTAATGTCAATGAGAACTTTCCCCTCAAGCCTTTTGTTAATCAGATCAGTTGGTTAGGTAAAAGTGCTGCCTAGGATTATAATAATCGTTATCAAAACATTAGAAAGGGCATAGTACCCTTCCTTCTATCTTTCAGCTTTCCTTCCAACTCAATCAGGGCATTTAACAAGTCTACAAAATCTGTACATGAAAACAATACTGGAGTTAGAAGGATAAGTCATACTGAAGAGCTTCTTCTTCAGAAACTAAAGATCTTAGAAAATATTATTCATTAACCTGGCAAATATCCCAACCACTCAGTCTCTGGAGAATTTTATCTACATGATTGAGAGGCAAAGGAAGAGAAAAGTTAGATCTTTGATTCCCACCTGTGTTCTAACTACTCAGATTGCAGGCAGGTAGAGTTGGCTTGCAGAGTTGATCCCTGCCACTAACCCCACCACCTGTAACAGCTGAACACTGGGGAGAGGATGGGCAACAGAAGGAATATTGCAAAAATATCTCTGTGCATCAGTTTAGCCCAGTTTCTCCAAAAAGAAGGCCTCAAGCTCTCTGATCTTTCATGCAGAAGTGAGAAATCAGTCTTTGTCTCTAAGCCACTTGGAGAAGAGAAACAAACAACAATGGAGGGAAGCTACCCATTCTAAATGTATTTATTTTTAAAATATGGAAGGGGGAAGAAGTGATAAATACTCAAAAGTGTCACAATTCAGAAATCAACAAGGATTTTACAAGAAACTTCAAAACTTTTCAGTTGCCATAAGTTATATCAATACATAATCATATATACTAATAATATATGTAAATATCATAGGTACATTGTACCTCAGAAAGGTTTGCACTGGTTAAAAAGTCATTAAAGCTCATATAAATATGATTTTTACTTTCTCTCTCTATTTTATCTATCTCTGTTTTCTCAGTTGTGAGAATTCAAAGGTTTTGATTATTAAAGTCCGTATAGTATGAATGTATACCCAGGCAATTCATGATGACTCCCATACTAGACTATTTGAAAACAGGCTAATACTAGTCTCTTAGTCTTGCCAAAAACCATAATTTTAAGACGGCTCCTCCAAGTCTTATTGCAAACTTCCTCTCACAGCAGCAGAGTGAAATAAAATGTTTAGTCTCTTTCTGTATTTTTGGCATCCCAAACTTGATCTTTGTATGGATAATCACAAGTTTACCCTGATCTACTTTTTAAAACCAAATTTGTATATCAATCTTCCAAAAAATCCTTCCAAAATCTGCTGGCATTTGCATCCTTATTTGCCCTTTTCCAGCTGAACCACAGTGCGTCCTGTGCTTCTTGTGGACCTAACCTTTACTTAACAAATCCCTCTTGGGCTTTGTGAGATCCTGGTTTTTCAGTCTCCAGCTCCAGGGTTCCCAGCCTGAAGCTCCAGTGTAGATCCTCTGGTTGCACCTTATTTCTGCATTGCAGACTCCAAACTGCTGCTGGCCTCTTGATTGTCTCCATGTGTTTTGTTTTGTTTTGTTTTTATTCTGTAGTGTAATCTTGGGAGCAAACCCACAGGGATTTGTATGTTTGTGTAAGAGTTATACACCAAGTCTTGAGTAAATAAAGCAGTTTTAACTACAAAAGCATATCTTAAAAACCAAGTCACTTGGGGGTACCTGGGTGGTGTAGTTGGTTAAGTGTCTCTTGGTTTCAGCTCAGGTCCAGATCTCAGGGTTGTGTGATCAACCCCACAGGGGGCTCAGGCACAGTGGAAAGTCTGTTTGAGACTCTCTCCCTTTCCCTCCTCATGCTCTCTCTCTCTCTCAAATAAGTAAGTAAATCTTTAAAAAATAACCAAACTCACTATCATTGGGCAATTCAAACCAACTGAGCAATTTTTTGTGGTAACCCTGGGAAAAAGTGGCAGAATGAAATAGAAAATTGATCTTTTCAAACTTCTTCTGTGTTTCTAATAAGCTCTGTCTTTCCTATGAGATTAGGTACATTTTCCTAATGATCAATAAATTGGAGGTTGGTACATTTTTCTCATCTTTTAAAGAATTTTAAGAGTTAAAAACCAAAACCAAACTGTCACATTTAAAATACTATTGGGTATAATATCAAACATCCCTCCTCTTTATAAGAGGGTATATTCCCACCTGTAAATACTTCAGTGACCTAATGACATTTCTAAGATTGCTATTCATCCTTTGAAGGAAAATTTGAGGTATGTGCTTTATTTTTAGAATAATGCACAAGTTTCTCGGCATGGCTTGGAATTCCCTTTGGGAGCTCCAGGAGCAAGCAGGCCCCTCAATTCTTCCCTCTTCTTTGTATCCACTCCCTTCTTCAATCTATTCCCAGACCTTTAGTAAATCACCTGCAATGCCCTGAAAATGCCATGCATCCTTTGACCTCATCCTTCACCTAAGCCCCAAATCCACTCTTGCCCAATATGCCCATCCAACCCCTTTCCTCCTTCAGCTTACCTCCTTAGACATCTCTGTGTTATAGATTGGCTAAATTTCTTGGAGAACCCTCACACAGATGTCTGTACTGCCCTTCATCCCTAGGAGTGTTTCTTGTTCACATTTACCCTGTGAGCCTGGAAAGATGTCCTCCACGTCCAGGCATCCATCAGACATCTGATAAATGCTGATTAATTCTGATGAAACCTGATAAATCCTGATTAAAAGAAACCTTCAAATCTAGGTCCTAGAAAACAATTCCTAAACTGCGCGTGAGGCTTACCTGCTTCCGCATCACATCTGTAGCCTGCATGATGTAGCGAGGAGGCAGCCCGTGGCTTCTGGCCAGAATGATGGCCTGCTCCAGGGTCACACTCAGGGTGCATCTGTGTGCAAAGGCAAAAGCAAGTCAAATGCCATGGTTCCCATTAAGCACTTCAAGATAGCATGGGTTACTAATGAAGGGAAACAGAATAAACTATTTTAAATCTGCCTTCTCAGAGGGTTACTCATGTTTCTTTGGGTATCCCCCATGTACTCATGAGGTATACATGTTGATAAACTTCTATTTGTTTTTTTCTCATTAATCTGTCTTTTACTATAGGGGTCTTAGCTAAGAACTCAGAAAGATAGAGGGAAAATTATTTTTCCCTACACTAATTTCAAAACAAAACAAAACAAAACAAAAATACCGAGCCAAAATGGAAGCAACTAGACAATGAACCATTGATTTTTTTTACACAGAACACCTGTTTTGTTTTGTTTTTAAACCAAATGCAGGGCTTGAACCTGTGACCTTGAGATCAAGATCTGAGCTGAGATCAAGAGTCAGATGCTCAAACATTGAGACACCCAGGCATCCCTAGGATATATGGTTAAAAATAGATTATAGAACTACATGATTGGGGTCCTAAACTAAGTATTTAAATTTAACAAACTCATAATGAACTGTTTATGAAAGAGTTTATATACATAAACATAAAAAAACAGAAATAAAATAATTTCTATTATCAGATATTATTTTTACTAGTATCTTACTGGTATTTTATTATTTTTTTCTGAGATTCTTTTAACTTAAAAGAAAAGAATACCTAATTTTTCATACAAGTCTACATGATAGTTAATAGATTTATACCAATTTATGCCGAATATCTTAGAAAAATAAACAGTAAAATTATTATTCATGAAGATCAAAATTTTTTATTTTTAAAAATTTTAATTATTAGAAAGAGAGTTTGCAAGAGTGCATGAGTGGGGTGAGAGGCAGAGGGAGAGGCAGACTCTCCACTGAGCAGGGAGCCCAACCTGGGGTGATCCGGGGACTCTGGATCATGACCTGAACAGAAGGCCAACGCTTAACTGAGTGAGTCACCCAGGTGCCCCCAGAATCTATTTTTTTAAAGTATGTTTCTTGGACCCAGTCTAAAGGACTGTAAAATTTTTGAAAGGAATTTTTAATTAGTTATACAGGAATGTGATGCCCAGAGCAACCCTGAGAAAATTCAGAATTCAATCCCTGAATTTAGTGATTGGTATGCCTTTGTCCTTTGCCTTCACTTTTAAGGCATTTCTTTTATGTCCTGCCACATTTTTCTCTTTGGCAGCTCTTAGAGGCTATGTTTATTTGTTAACATTTTCAGGTGCTGTTCTCTGAATTGTTCTTTAGGGGTATCTTTTGCATACATTTCACTAAAATGCTCACTATGTTTAGATGTTTTTCATAAAATTCATATGACCACATTTTTTTTTTTACTTCGCTTTTCTATTTATGAATATTTCGACTGACTTTTTTCTATTTTGAATTTACCTCCCCATAGTTTGGTGTTTTTTTACACATGTATTTACCTAAGTCTGGTCAGTTTTTCCTTGCAAATGGAAGGTCTATAATGCAATTGCTACTATCCGAGATATATCTAATTCACTTATGCTGCACTACAGAAGTCCAATACATTTGCTAGATTTTGATACTGCTGAATTAAGAAGAAGAGGAATAAGGGGCTTTAAACATTACTGCTAAAATTTTAGAAAGAACTTGACAACATGTAATTGTATTATTATACATAATTGGATTCTAAGAAGAAACATGTTAAGTTTCATTGGCTGTTCAATGACCCAACAAGCATTAACATGACACAGAACTCTTTACAAAGCTTAATAATACATAGTCAGATGGGCTAATGTGTTACAATTAGCTTTCCGTAGTATGTGATATTTACAAATATTTAGTGTATGAATCTGATAACAATATATATTTGTTGATTTACATGTTCCTGCATGCCCTAGAACGGCATATGCCCATGAAAGCCAAGAAGTACCGTTGACCGTTCACGCTTAAGAAAATCAGTTTTTCACAAAGCATTTAATTGTCAGCTTGCTTGACAGAGCACAGTCTTTTTTACCTCCTTAAAGTCTCCTCTACTCCAATTTTAGATCCTTATTGATTCTAACATTTTAATCAATAATGCTCATTACACTAGCTGAATGACACTAAGGAAAAAATTGTTTTCTTTTTCTAATCAAACTGAAATATGTCTGTTCTAGATAAAACATGACTTGCCCTCCTCTACTTATAACACTTACTTATTGTGAAGGATTTTTAACAAGCAGTCTATAATTTTATCCATTTAAAAATATTTTTAAACAGATTTATTTCTCCCTACTTCAAGCTATAATAAACAACAGTACAATAGCAAATTATCTGCCAGAGACTTTGACTTTAAAACATTTTACTCTAAACTCCCAATCAATCAGCATGACCAGTACCAGGCTCCCTGAGAGGGTACCTCAAAGGGTCACTTTTTAAAACCAATACACATGCATTACCTAATAGAAAAATCTACCTTATAATGGATGTGTATGCTTTTTTTTCACTATCCTACCCAAAACAGATGGCTTTGTCTACCTATATTTACCTTTCCCTACTAACCACTGTGTATGTTCCAATTAGGTCCCAAGATTAATTTGAAATTTTGAAAAAGTAAAACATTTAAAAAGATACAATGAGGTCAATGTGGGAAATACTGCCCGTGTTTGATTCACCATTGATTTGTCCAATGGAGGCCTACTTCTTTCATCACAACCTCACACTATTCCATTCTCCTGAATTAAGCACGTGGAAGAAAGCCCAGCAGTAAGGCTACAACACTGCCGTTAATATATCGCTATTTGCATCCAAGCTTTTTCTCTTCTCTCAGCTATCTCAATCTGAATGTCAAATGGAAAAATTCAGCATTACAAGAAGCATTTTGATTCTGACATTCTCGGAAAGATTCCAGATCCAGAAAGTGGCACATGGTTTTTCAATGGTTCATAAATGGATACTCAGAGTCAGGTTTTATAAAAGATCATTTGGTTTTATAGGTACTTCAGTGATTAGCAGTGAGATAGCTCTGCTAACCGTGGATAAGAAAATGAAGGAGAGTTATGAAGGCTGTGAATCCTAAGCAAATCCGTTCAGCTAAGAATTCATATTGGACCTGTCAATTTCCTTCCTAGCACCATCTCTATTTTCATATTAGGCAGTTAACTTAAAATTTAAATAAATTTATATTTTGGTTCCATCCTGGAAAACTTGGGCCTTCAGTTTTCAGCTCCTTCTAGCTGTATAGTATCATTTTAAAAATTTAGACAATTCTTTTCCTGGGATTCGCAAAAATAAAAAAATTAAAGGTGACAGAGTAGACTTTGTCCTTCCTAAAAAGGCAAATATAACATATACACTGAAGAAAGTTGTTCCATAATTTGAGTAGTAAAACATTCCAAGTAATAGCTCTGCTTAGGGCATACTCCTGAGAAAATGTACTTGACAGGGCTATAAAATTATGCAGAAATTGTGAATTTCTCCATAGAAAGAAACAAGAAAGGGTCAATATATCTGTGCTTATAAGGAATAAATCTTCTTGACATATTTTGTATTAAGAATAGATCCCACATCACATCAGAGATTCAGCAGAGTTTTAATATGATAAATATAACCTGTAGCTAATGGGTCCAATTTAATTTGAAAGGCTCTCTGATTTACAGTACTATGGAAAAGCCTCAAAGAAGTAACTTTAGTTCATTCATTCACTCAACAAATATATTTTGAATGTCTACTTTGTATCTACAAGTACTATTAGATGCTGGAAGAAATGGATTTACTACCAAGCTAAAAAGGGCTGAGAGTCAGGGTCCCTTACTGGTATGGATCCCTAGCAAATTGTTCACAGAGCCACATTCCTTTATAGATTTTGCGACAGCAAAATGTTTTAACTGCAAATGGTTATGATTGCTGTCTTAACCATGTCTATCCCAACTCCCCTCTGTCGTGCTGTAGAGTGTTCGGATGGGCATGACTATTTCTGGAACTGAGCTAAAGGAAGTAGAATTATTGTGTACTTAGGCTAGGTTGACTGGAACCTACATACATGATTCACAGTCACTTCCATGTACAGGTAGGTTATTATGGTATTCTGGTGTAGAAATGGATTCCAGAGTATTTGTACTGCCCATTGTGCAAACTCAATCACCTAATGCTGAAATGGAGGCAGCAGGGCCTGAAGTTGTAATGCAATGTTTGTATCCCAGGGCGCCTAGGACTGTGTGTGGTGGAGAAAAAAACAGGCTAGAAATGTATAGAGCCAGAAGCTAGTCTGTGAAATATTCTTCCAAATATTATGGTTCATATGCTACAGAATCTTATAGGGATTCTCATACTGGACAACAATTAAAAAATTGTATAAAAGATGTAGCAATAATGCTGAAATTAAAAGGTGTTTCTAATCAATGATTTTTCTTAAAAAAATCTGATCGGCTATACTGGAGAAAAAAACCAATTATATTCCTATTCTTTCTATAGAAGATTATATTATAAAATTATTATAATTTAAAGAGGCAATCAAAGAGTATGTTACCAAAAACTGTGGAGGAAAAATGCATAGAGATGGGTCCGGCAATTAAGTAATAAAAAGTCTTTTGTTTTTCAGATTTTATAATGCTTGTGGTACTTGCTAGCATTGTAAACTTTGTAATTTTTTTGCATTCCAAATAAATAAATATTAAGTTTCATTTCTATTTTGTCTTGTAGTTTTTCTAACTTTTTCTTTAAAAGGGCACCTAACTGCAGGCTCCAAAATCTTTATCCACTCCCCAGTGTCCTGGGGATGCAACAGCAAACAGAAAAAAAAAAAATCCCATCACTTCTGGAGGTCACATTTCAAGGGAAGGAAGAAAGAAAGAAGCAAATATGTAATATCAAGTGGTGATAAGTTATCTAGAAAAGGGAAGTTTTTAAAAGAATAGAAAGTGAACAGGATGCAATGCCAGAGAGAGGTGCTGTTTTGGGGGAAGTCACTTCAGGGAGAGCAAGTGCAAAGGCCCTGAGGTTAATGCATGTTCTGTCGGCTTAAGGGCAAGTGTGGAGCTCAAAGTCCAGGGGCACACAGAGAGGAGAAGGAGATGAAGTTATAGAAGTAGTCTGGGCCCCAACATGCATGGCCTTGGGAGTCAGATTTTAGGAGTAAGTAAGACTTTTATTTTCTTAGTTGATATGAAGAAAAAAAGTCAACATTTACATTATGTGATGTAAAACAACAATTTGTTAAGCAAATTATCAGAATAATTTACTAAGTATCTATCCTTAATATGCTATCAATACTGTATTCAAAGCATCTTCAGTTACTTTCCAGGCAACATTTACAAAAGCCAGCCCTTCATCCTGATGCTTAAGGATTTCTACCAACCCTTCTTTCATTCTCTACTCCCATCTTCCCAGCACCGCACCTATTCCACCCTACCCAGAACTTCTTTCTGCTCATGGTCAACATTATGGTACCACTGCATAAGCCTCTCCTCAAATAAGGAATGTCTGTCCACATTGGGAGTGTCTTTCAAAATATCAGAAAACTGTTCTAAATGTAGAATGGCAGTTGCTATATGGTTGTCACAACCAGAGGTTGTAGGATTTGAGGATGTCTTGTAGGACTCTGGCCAGGTCACTTCTTCTCTCTCAGCCTCCTGTGAAATGACAAAAGCTGGCATACCGGCCTCATGAATGTCCTAAGAATGACCCGAAATGGCATGCGTGATCACTTAGCCATGTCTGCGGAGATGCTATCCCCACCCCTCTTTGTTCCTCAGCTCACACCATAAGTCAGCCTAACTGTGCTCATTATGGGACACACATTACTTGAAAAATCTGAGGAACGTGAGCTTTCATAGATCCTATTTCCCAAACCCCATTGTAAATTTTAACTTTTTACAAAAGCTCTTTTCTACTTTTTATTTTTTAAAAAGATGTTCATTAAAATAACCTTGTGGTTAATTTTATAAAACTCTATAATTTAATCTTATAAAATTATGGTATTATATGATTATAAGTTCGTGATGTTAATGACAAACTTCCACCATTATCTCTTATACATTGGGAATTGGTAGAAGTAGAGTTCACCTGATTATAATTTGGCACTTGCTAATATGTTTCTTTGTGATTTTTCTTTCATATGTTTGTCCCAACTGATCCTAGACCTCAGATATCAATTTTATTGTATATGTCAAACTATAGAGGGAAACGTCAGGGAAAGTATACGAAACAGCCTCCTGTTCCTCGATCCAATTTTCAGATGGAATGTTCAGCATCCAAACCTCCCCCTCAACTAAGTCTCACCGGAGAGACAAACCTTATTTTCCTAAATTAGTCCAAATGTGACATATTGTGTTTTGATCATTTATTAACTCATATCTGTTATACTATATTTAGTTCACTTTGTAAGACTTCAAATCTTGAAGTAAGTTGTATTAGTCCTTTTTATTTTTATTTATTTTTAATTTTTTTGTATTAGTCCTTTTTTTAAAAAAATGTCAATCCTTCTCTTTGAGATGATTCATGGCGTTTGTATAATAAATGACATAAAACCCAAAGATCTTCTATACATTTACCATGATTCCAGACAAGAACATCAGTTTTACTCCTAATTACCTTTTTAAACATTATTGGTTTTTAAAATTCCCAATTACCTTTTAAGACCTCCTGAGCTCTAATGCTTCATTTAATGTTGATTCAAATTGTACTGAACAAGGAAGCCAATCTCCCAAGTGTTGAAATGCATAAATTGAGCACTTGGGGACATGCATCACCCCTTTTGGGCCACAAGGGCGATGTAGTAACTTACAGGCAAACTGGTGAGGGAAACCAGAACAATGTGAGGTTTACGGCTTTAAGCTCTGTTTTCGGACAGTGAATTTATTTGCAGACTCTTAGCTCACAGTCAGAGTTCCGATGTTTTCCTTAGTAGCTAATCATTAGATTGTTCTCTCTTGGGGGTGATTCCAAGCTTTCCTATTACTAGTAGAGAAGGGTCATTCAGATTCTGACGCAAAGAAAACACATGAAACACTGGTGTGATGAAGAGCTCTGAATTTGCAGCCACAATAATTTGCTGTAAACTGACATGATGTAGATGATAAAGTGAGAAACATTAAAATAGAAAATGCAACCTTTAGCAAGGGGTAGTTTGCTTTTTATTTCTTCATATTTGTTAGAATTGAGGCTAAACATTGAAAATCTATTGTACTCCTCAATAATGTTACGTACTTAATTATAACTGAAAATTATCCTCCAAACAAAACCCACTGGAGTCACTGGATTTAGGGATACATGTTGAGACTTCAAAGGCTTCTTGAGCAGCTATTTTAACTATTTTGTGCAAAAATAGTAGAATTGAGGCACTTGGAAAAGTATGTTCTTTTTTTTTTTTGTGCTCATGCAGTATCACTAGCAGAATGATTTTCTTGTTAGAAAAACAGGATTTTGGGGAAGCACATAACCACATCTAACAGCATGTGTTGGGGTCTTCTAAGTGTAAGGGACCATATGTCAAACAACAGTTTTGACCAGTTCTGCAAATGGTGGCATTAGCCATGACCTCTTAACAATCTATATAAACTGCCTAAGTATTAAAACTCATCTGAATCATTTGCATCAATAGGAAGGTTAATTAGATTTTGTACTAGATAAATATAAAGTGAAACAAATACTTTGTAATTCTGAAATCAGTGAGTTTTGTCCCATGCGGAATTCTACGTAATTACTGGAGGTCTGATTTTGTTTTTTTACCTCTGGACTTCCACTTGTCCTACCTCATTTTCACCATCCTTTATAACTCCAATGCTGCCTTTAGTCATGGAAACAAGAAGGAGAAAATTCCCTAAGGTCAAATGCATCCCTCAGAGTCTATATTAAGGACATCCTGAGGTACCTATTATTTTGATAATATTCTTCACATGAGTTATACGTCTTTATATGGTTATAGGTATGTACATCTAGAGTCCTATAGATTTATATTTTAAAACATGAAATAATTTCTCCTTTTCCTATAGAAGTCATCTTTTTTTTTCTCCTTTAATTAAAAACCAGACCCATTATACTTGTTCAAGTGACTGTCACAAACAAGTTATTAGGACTCTAATCAGCTGTGGCTCTCTGAGATAGTTTACTAAGCTGATTACCTGGGCAGCATTCAAGTTTTGCAGAGAAATAATGACTATTTCAATCTCAAGAGAATGAAGTAGGTGAAATAAACTGGAACAAAGCAGCTACTACTGCTCTTTGCACACTACTCTTATACACAGAAGCTTTTATGACAGATGGAAGGCTCTGATGATCGCCTGATTTTATGCACTCTACAGCATCATCAGAACTTCTGTCCTGGGTAGCCTAAGGCAGATTAGTTTCAACAATCTTTGAACTAAGAACACATTTCTCCTTGTTGGAGAAATATAAATGATTCTGCTCAGTTTCCAAGTGTCTTTACTTCTTTGTGCTTTTCTCATGCTCCCATCTTATTCAGCTATAATAAAACAAGCAGCTGTAGTAGGAAAAATACCCAGGTCAGAGCTTCTCCATTGATATGGGCTTCAGAAGAAAATAGTTAGAAGAAATAAGATGTAGAAATTATCTAATTCCTTAAAGTTTTCTTGCGAAATGGTATTTTTAGTATCTTTACTGTTCCCACTTTTACAAAACCTTCCCAGAATGAGTGCAGTCAAGATTAAAATCATAGCTTTCCTAAAGTCTGTTTCTAGTTATTTATGATTTACCCACTGCTTCAATTCCAGGTGGAGAAATGTTATAAGCCCCCAAGCCACTCAAAATAAACTCATCCATTATAAGAGATGAATGTATTGTGCAATTCCACATGTTAACGTACCTAACTCTAGTACCTTTCATGCTAACTTAATTTCCTATTTCTTACTATGTCATCAAGCTCTCCTATTTTGGTACAATCTCACTCTGACTCTTCCTAGTCTTGCCACTGTTTTTACCGTGTAACAAAGGTGATTGTTTAAAAATGCAGATGAAATGGGCACATGGGTGGCTCAGTTGGCTGAACATCCAACTCGATTTTGGCTGAGGTCATGATCTCAGAGTTGTGAAATCAAGCCCCACGTTGGGCTCTGCGCTCAGCTCAGAGTCAGCCTGAAATTCTCTCTCTCCCTCTCTCTCTGCCCCTCCCCCTACTCACCTGCTCTCTTTCTCTCTCTCTCTAAATAAATAAATAAGTACAATCTTTAAAAAAATGCAGATGAAAATGCAAAGATTCAAATGACTTCCACTTCTTAACATGCAATACAAGATGTTAACAATATGGTCCCTGGTTTTTCCTTCTTTGTTATTCCACTCTACTGTGTACGGTTCTCTGAAATCACCACCTCTCATAGTTCTCATGTGCTGTTCCCTCATGTATATGATCTCACATGCTTGGTTTGGGTCACACATCATATCTCTTATCACGCTATAGCATACTTGTGGGAAAAGTGTGGGGCTAAAGAGCATAGGCATTGCAGGTAAACTTCCTGAGTTGGAGCTTGGATTTGCTAAAACTGTGTGAAGTTGGGCAAGTTACTTAAGCTCCTGAAACTGTTTCCCCATCTGTAAATCAAGTTTAATGATATATTATGTTATAATATTATTTCCAGGATTAAATGAAATAATTCATGTCTAGTACTTAACACAGGGTATAACTTAACTAATTAATACAGGGAGCATGTTCTTAATAAATGTTAGCAATTTTCATTAATATTACTACCACTACCACTACCGCCATTGCTACGCTGGACTGGTATTTGAACTGATGGGCCTTCCTAGATCCTACATACTTCCCAGGACTCAGTAAGCATTTCATTTAGACTTACTGAAAAAAAAATGACACGAATTCTTCATGTATGCCAATGGTATTATTAAAAGTATACTCCTAAAAGGTAAGATTCATTTCTTTATACTCTGCATTTGTTCAATGTATTGTATGCATTTTATTTATTTGTTCAAGAAGTGTTCACTGATTAAATAAATTTGATGAAGTAATAAATGCAGTAGATGGACAATAAACATTAGTAAAAATGTAATCATGGATTCTCTTATGGTTTATAAATAGCAAATGACTTTTCTTTCATGAACCATGGCTTACACACTTCCCTTTCTCCGGGTTTAACCACTGCTCATATCATGTCTTTTGATTAACAACCCTGGATGAATTTTGACAGTACTCGGAAAAAATACATTATAATATGTCCAATTAATTATCACAATATTAATTCATTAACTATTAATTACTCTCATCAAAGTGATCATGGGAAGATTTCATCAGTACTGCCTGTTTGACAAGAGACAAACAAAAATCTTGAAAACCTCAACAGACATCCAGAGGTTATTTCTATAGAATCTACTGGAAATTTGCCTGAGTGAGGATTATGGGCTTTTGAACTGCAACTACTGTTAGACTGTCACTCATATTTTCTTAAAGGAAGTATGTAAATATTTAATATTTATTAGGCATGTGTATATATCAGATGAGTGAATTCCTTATTGTTTAATTTATACTTATAAATATATTTCTATTTATCAGTATTTTCTGGGTTCAGAAGAAAACATCTGAAACTCTAACAGAATCCCTTCTTTCATAGTGTCAACGTGACATGTTATATATTCTTCTCTATTGCACTTTGAAACTTATAAATCTATTCCTTGGGTCATTTCATTTAAAATCTCAACTCAATCTTCTGACCACCTCTCTCCTATTGTCATCATTAAAGAGAACCCATGCTCCATGGTTATGGCTGTCTGACTTCCAACGTGGTTCTTCTGTCAAGACCTCATATTTAAGTACAGTGACACCAAGGACTCTCTGCTTTGGTATAGCATGGTGCATGCCACACACTGGTGCTCCATAGTTTTCTTTTTCCTCTCAATGAATGAAAGAATAAACAAATGGTAGCATCTGATTCTTTTCAAGTTCTAAATATTTGTCTCTAACACATACTCTTGGGTTTTGACATCAGAAAAGAAAACTTCCTGTCCTTGAATACAAAGGGATCCTGTTCTGCTGCTCTTGAATGACTTTCTACAAGATACCAAAGGAGAATTCTAAAAATAAGTTCCCATAGGACCCAGTGTTTTGTGTATTCTATTTCTTACAGATGAGAGGAGTTAACTCTTATGTTTTTCATACTCCTATTTCATACTATACTGACATTACTGTGACTTTTTTTCTAGCTTTGTTGAGCTATAATTGACATATAACATTTTGCAAGTTTAAGGTGTGTAACATGTTCATTTGATACACTTATGTGTTGCAAAATGATTACCACAGTAGGGTTTGCTAGCACCTGTATCACATCACAAAATTACCACTTCTTCTTCATGGTAAGAACTCATTTAAGACCTCCTTTGCACCCACTGTGATTTAAAAAAAATAGTTCTTACAAGGTCTCCCCTATTTAGTAGGTATGATCTAGTTATTTTATCTTATTTTTAAAGATTTATTTATTCATTCATGAGAGACACAGAAAGTGAGAGAGAGGGGCAGAGACACAGCAGAGGGAGAAGCAGGCCCCTCACAGGGAGCCCAATGCGGGACTTGATCCCAGATCCTGAGATTATGACCTGAGCCAAAGGCAGGCACCCATCCACTGAGCCACCCAGGCATCCTTGATCTAGTTCTTTTAAACTTGTATTTCACATTTTTTCTCTGCAATGAGAAGATGGATTCATTATCAGAAACAGAGGAAGACAGAAAAACCCAGTGTTCACTATTGCCAGGTCTTGCAGTAGATGCTTTCACATGTATTGTTCATTTATTCCTCTGCCATCTTTTTTCAGAAAGAAATCATTATTCCCACTTCACCAATAAGTCCCTGAGAGACCAAGTGATGTAATCACAGTCACAGAGAGGAAGTAACAGGATTCAAAACCAGTTTTCTGATTCAAAATCCAGGGCTCTTTCCATCATACCAAAGTCACATCATGTGGATTACTACATTTAGAAATTCCAGCTCCCCACATCCATAAGTCAACAATCACAATCGTGGTCTCAGCATTTGTACTTTAAATGCATTGTTTTGGTAGGGGTTAATTCAGCCAGCCCAAACCACTTCACTATGAATGTAGACCCCATCATACGAAAATACATTCATGATTAAAAAGGATTTAGATTTGAAGCATGCTAAGTAATATATCGATTGTAAAGCAATCAAGTAGGAAAAATAAACTGAAGGGAGACTGCGTGCCTTCTCTACCACAGATCTGCATTTTTCTATATAAAATGCACTGTTCTGTGTAAAGCATGTTCATTCCCGCAGTGATCTCATTTATTCTGGCTTCTAATTACTTTTAAGTACTGAGCACAGAGAGCCACTGTAAAAAGTCTATTGACAACCAGAATGAAGCACCTGAATGAAAAAACTAATTGTTTAATGTTGTTTCTTTCCCCTGCTCCCTTTTATTACCTTACACAGAGAAAGAATCAAACACCTGAGGGCTAAATGCAGTATGTTAAATACTGCTCAGTTCCCAGGTGACTGCTATGGTTCTACACAGGCAGAGTCTCTGCAAAATTAATATGGAAAGGCCCACTGTCAACCTATTGATCTTTCCCACCATGGTCACTCTTAGCAAAGTGTCTGTGACAAATGGAAAGCTTGAGAAAATTGCCACAAGTTTATAGGGGTTTCTAAAACCTAACACCTATGTTCTTGTTCCCCTGAAACAGAGAAGGTGCTTTTTCCAATAAAACACATAAATACATTTATGTGAAAAAAGAGCAGATACTTGTTTTCAACAATAAAAGAATTCACTCATCTGATATATACACATACACATGTCTAATAAGATACTAAATATTTACATTCTTCCTTTAATAAAATGTGAGTTACAGTCTAACAATAGTTGCAGTCCAAAAGCCCATAATCACTCAGGCAAGTTTCCAGTAGATTCTATAGAAATAACCTCTGGATGTCTATTGATACTTTCAAGATTTTTGTTTGTCTCTTGTCAAACAGGCAGTACTGATGAAATCTTCCCATGATAACTTTGATCAGAGTAATTAATAGTTAATGAATTAATACTGTGATAATTAATTGGACATATTATAATGTATATTTTCCAAGTACTATCAAAATTCATGCAGAGTTGTTAGTCAAAAGACATGGTATGAGCAGTGGTTAAACCCGGAGAAAGGGAAGTGTAAGCCGTGGTTCATGAAAGAAAAGTCATTTGCTATTTATAAGCCATAAGGGAACCTGTAATTACGTCTATTGGGCTTTCAAGATTATTGTTTGACTCTTGTCAAACAGGCAGTAAGGATGAAATCTTCCCACGAAGATCCATTCTGGATTCCTATGTGTCACAGCCTGAGAGCTGAAAATCAAGGGGTTAATGAGCATTTGAAAAGAAGGCAAGGAGGTGGCAGGCAGAGAGGGGTGCTGCGCAAAACAACAGAACAAACGGAACAAACAAACGCAGAAGTGATGGGCAACAGCTGGAGAGAGATCCTGGCAGCAGAAGCACAGCCAAATTGAATACTCAACTCACTCCATATATCTTCAGGCAAAAAAGCGATCGAATTTAAGGGGCACATTTTCAGCACTGCACAGGGAATTAGCCATGAAAGTCCCATTAAAGATAATGGGACTTTCTATTGCAACTTTCAATACATTCTCTGATAGTTCTCAGCATATATCTTTAAGCCTAGGCTTAAAAATCAACCGCCAGGCAAAGCATTCCACATCCTTCATTCCTTCCCAGGCAAGCCCATTAAGGTGTGTTTTTCTTTGACCTAGTTTTTCATTGCTGAGGTTGGCACAGAGGCCATAACAGGGATAGGTGATGAGCACATAGGCAGACAAGGATGTATTCGCTGTGCTAAAAATGGGTATGAATATGAAACGTGTGTGAGTTAGGACCTCAATTACCAGGTTTGAATCTGCTTTTCTGCATTTTTGATTTTTCAGCCTGGACTCTTGCACCAATTTCTTTCATTTCTGTTTTGTTTTGGGGGATTTAACTGAATAGGTTGGGTACCTTTCCCGGCTGCCCAAAGTCCTTCAACACTCCCTTTCTATTCCCATCTTCTCTACTTTGCTATCTGCCTTCTGTCCTTACTCTGTAGGTTCTTTGACGATGCCAACACTTACGGTTGTCTGGCACGTGATTTTTCACCTGCCTCCCAATTCTCCGACACTATACCACAACCATTTTCTCTTTGACCCGTTTACCCAAGTCACTGAATAGAGCTTTGTATCAGTATTTTTTAGACCTTTCTAGTGGATCCTTCCTTCAGTGTTTTATTCGGAGGCTCCTCCTTTGTTGCTCCTCTTAATCAGGGTGCCAGAGGATGGAGCAGCAGAGAACCAGGGAATATGAACACTCCATGTGCGTTCCAGGGTGGTCATTTCTCAGTGTTCATGGTTGGCAGCTGATCACTCTTTTCTCACACTTCTGTGCCTTTTTCCTGGAATATCTCTTCCCTGTTGCTAACACATGAAGTATATTCCCAGAAAATTCTTAGTAATGTTTTAAACCAGCTCAAATGTATCTCTTTGAAGCCTTCTCAGATATGGTCCCTTCTCCAATCTTCCTGTTCTCAAGAATCACTTCACCTCTGTTTTTCCACAGCCTCTTTGCTATGTTTGCGTGTATATACCCATTTACATTATACCCATTCATGCATATATACCCCTTTAGTCCTTGCTGTCTATGAATCTGTCAGAGGACATCCCCATAGAAGACATCATGGACATCTAAACTCAACATGTAACAGATTAATTCCACATCCTTCTCCACTGGGCCATCTTTCATTTCCTTCATTGGCTAATTACTAGTCATGCTTTAAAACCTATAACAGGTGCTACCCTACACCCTTCCTGCTTTACAGGATTTCATTCTCATACCTCTGTATTCCTCCAGATGGTACTAGACAACCTACTACCAATTTAAGATTAACATCATAAAGGCATAAGCGGCCACTTCCTTCTGTCAACTTTCTTCATGTCACCTGCTCTCCTGATCCAGGTTCATACAGAGGAAGAGATAGCCATATTACTTCTCTCCTCTGGAGGATCGAAATTTTGACTTACGACATTTATTAGAGCGGTTATAAAATCACTAACCTTGAAGCCCTCAGAAACACATCCCAGAAAGTGACTGGCATTTTATTTTCTTTTTAATATAATTTTGCAGGTTTAGGAAAAACAATAACTTCAGCTTATTTAAAATAAATTTTGAAGACTCATGCCCTGCTTAACAATTTTTATAGTGATTCTGTATTTATCACTTTTAGATAGCTAAATCCAAATAAAATTTAGTAACACAAATGCTTAAATTTTATTAAATTTAAATTTAATATGTTCAAATAGTAAAACTGGGTTTGGCAAATACTGATGAAACATAATTAGTAATTACATATTTAGATTGTTTTGTCTGGGTGCCTGGCTGGCACAGTCAGTAGAGCATGCAACTCCTGATCTTGTGGTTATGAGTTCAAGTCCTGAATTGGGCATAGAACTTATATAATTTTTTTAAAACCCACTCTTATAGATTATTTTTATCAAGATATGTTTAATGTATTATGATTACTGAAACTTTACCAATTTTAATGATGTAAGGTAATCATAAATAAACTCTCATTTTTTATATACTGAAATTAAGGCTTTGGGGCCAATATCACGTGATAGCTGAAGGTCAGAACTAGAACCCACAGCAGTAAGTCACTCTCATAATTACTGTCTTATTCTTCTTTCACAGTAATCTAAGTTGAAGAAAACAATGGACATTTTAAAATTACAGAATAATTTAATACACTAATTTATTAAGATTCATATCAATTGCAAAGAAAAATCTAGGTAACAAAACAAACATATATGGAAATTTGACCCATCTCTAAGGTAAATAACTTTTACGAAAGATAATGAAAGAAATTAAAGAATGGAACTTCTATCATATTTGAAATATTTGATTTCTTATCTTTTTAAAAAGATTTTATTTATTTATTAATGAGAAACACACACACACAGAGGTAGAGACACAGGCAGAGGGAGAAGCAGGCTCCATGCAGGGAGCCTGACATGGGACTAGATCCCGGCTCTCCAGAATCACGCCCTGGGCTGAAGGCAGCACTATACAGCTGAGCCACCCAGACTGCCCATGATTTCTAATCATTTTAATAGAAAATACCTATATTATTTATCTGGTTTTTAAAATTAATATAAATTATGGAGGTTTATTTGCCTATTTTACAATTCAGCATGACTTGAAATTCTAGATTTATGTTTCTTTTCTTCCCCTAATTTTACTAAGGTTTAATTGACCTAAATATTGTACATGCTTAGGGTATATCATTTGTTGATTTTAAGATATATATGCACACACATCATGAAATATTCATCCAATCAAGTTGATTAACATACCCATCACCCCACACAATTAGCATTTTCTTTCTCTTCTTTTTTTTTTTTTTTTTGGTGGTGAAAACACTTAAGATCTATCCTCCTAGCAAATGTCCAAGTATACAAAACATTATTGTTATGTACAGTCTCACTGTCCTATATTAGATATCCAGAACTTATTCTCCCATAATTGAAACGTTGTATCCCTTGACCAACATCTCCCCACTTTCTCCTCCTACCAGCCCATGCTAATCCCAGTCTATCCTCTGCTCCTATGAGTTTGGCAAAGTATTTAAGATTTACACTTATATCCTATCATGCATAGGATATATCTTGTCTTTCTCCCAGAGCCCCATTCTAAGAGTCTTATTTTTTCCCCTTCTAAAAATTAGAGCACAATCATATATTTTCATATTTGCTTTTGTTTTGATACATTAGTGATTTTATTAGATTTCAAACAAACAAGAACAGTTACATTGATATAAAATTTTAAATGTTGAAGAAAAATAGTCATAACTGCAGTTACATTTAATGGCAATTTTAAATGTCATTTCCGTTATTACTACTACTACCCTATATAAATGTACTGTTTTAGACTAATTTGCTTCAGATTCCTATGGAGCATAATTTTAGAACTTCTTGTTGAGAATGTACAGTACCCCGAGATTATGAGCTAGTATATCGAAAGGCTTCTTGTGTTCTATTTAGCCATCTTTCTGGAGATTTAAAATTCAAGTATTTCCACTAATCTTGTTATTGAAGCTTTCAAGTCGTTTTTGAACAAAAGATAAATGGATATATCTGAAACCTACATTTGCTTATTATGGTAATTTATTTTTTCTGTCCCATACCTAGAATCTAACTTACAGATGGAAATTCCCAGAGTAAATCTCCTCCTCTTACTTGATGTTTTCACCACACAATGGAAAAAGATGCAGCTTTATTATCTGCCCTATCAGGACTCTGATTACCTAAGTCAGGTCACCTTGAGTGCCCCACTTTTACAAGATTCTGCATTCCTAAGTTGGGCCTATTTGTCAATTTGTCCTTTGATGTCACGGTTATGACAAAATAAAATATTTCCAAGAGAGTCCTTCAAAGTTCATACAAAAATGGTTTCTAAAATTGCTAATTAGTAGTTACCTGAAAAGTTTTTTTCTTTTTTTTTTCTTTTTTTTTTTTAATTGCTTACATGAACTGGGCATCCGTACAGGTTCATCATTTGAAATAAAAACTATTTGAACCAGTAATATATATTTTTCTTCAGTTGTTTTTATATTTTAATTCCTGGATTTCATTTTCCTAACCAGCGCTTATAATCATTCTTTGGGTCCTATATGATGGTCATAGGATGGATTATATAAATGCTTGTCAGGGAAGGGGAAGAGAGGGTTGACGCTGAAGATTCAAATACCAAGGGTCATACTGTCAAATGTGAACATGTGTCTCAATTTCCACCTAACCAACAGTGAAATGCATCTTGGGAACAGACCCCTCTAAAGTTAGAAGCTTCACATATTTGTGGCCTTTTAGTTCCTAAAACTCTATATATGTTAAAACTAATTTCTGCAATGTATTAAAAAAAGTCTAACACTGTAATACACAGATGGTAGCTAGCTTGATGTTTATCAATGTTTTTCAATAGTGAGAACAGGCAGGCCTTGCCACAGACTGTTTCCTTCTCACACCTGAGCAGGGTTCTAATCAGAAGACAAGACACTGACCAATGCCAGGTGCTGGTGAACCCCGGATTCAACAAGCTCCTCCTAGTGGTGCTGCTCACAACCCCCTACTGGATGGGCGAACAGGAGGTACGTTACTTTAAAATGCAGAACCTTGTTTCCTGGAAGAGATTCATCCTCATAACAAAGTGTGAAGATAAAACATAATTTGTGTGTACAGGTCACCGAGGTTTAGGTTCAAAGCCATCACAGGGCGAGTGAGGCCTATGCTCAAATCACATATCCTCCCGCAGGGCCATATCAAGGTTCTAACACCGTGAAGATCAATTATTAAAAGATACTGAGAGTATGAGGACAAAAACTCTTTGGAACAAGTCCTTAGAGGGAAAAACCATGATCCCAGATTTCCTGCCCTCACGAGAAATTTTTTTGAAGTTATCTTTTCAGGTAGCCTCTGGAAATTTCCACCTACTTGTTCCCACTGGCAAAGGAAGCATAAGCTAATATCGCGAGAAGGAAATGACATCTTTGTTTTTGGACACAGTAAGACCCATGATTCTTGTTTTATAACATTTGCAATATACTGATTTATGCTGGTTAAAGAAAAACAGTTGGCTGTTAAGCTGGGGTGGGAATAAAGAACTACAACAAAATGAAATGCCGCATTGAATGGAAGGATGCTGCAGTATGAAATAAAAGAAAATTTAGAATCCCTGTTTGCACGCTTTTGGATTGCTTGCAACAAATAACTGGCAGGAGTGTGAGAGAACTTTAAAAGCCACGAGCCAATTCAGTAATTTAGAAGTGTTCAATTTGGTAAAAACCAAGTTTTGTCTATGAAGCAGGTATGTAGAATGGCATATATCTTCATGGAAAAGGAAATTGAAAAAATATTTAATTCAAATGTACAAACATTTGAATTTGTTAGTCAAAGAAGCATAAACTAAAGCACTAGTGATATATCATCTAGGAGAGAAGCACAATACATAAATGGATTCAAATACCCTCTGCAGACCAGAAAAAGGTGCAAGTGCCACATAACTACCTAACCTTCTGGTTGTGTTGTACATGAGAATGAAGCTTTTGGGAACCCAAATAACATATATTACTGGTCACAAAGGTTTAAACTCTTTGACATAGTATTTCTATCTGGAGGATATTTTTTTTTCTTGTAACTTAGTGGAAAATAAAATTGAAATCTGAACAGCTATATAATGAAAGCAGCCTCTCTGCAGGCATTATGTGCAATGGACAAGGAAGATAAACCACTAAATTAACCATTTAGTAAACTATGGTACAGCAACTGGTTCCATTAACTATGTAACGAATAAAAGTGAAAATGAGAAAATCTACATTGTACATTTTGAAAAAACAGATATAGTTGTAATGAGCATAAAGCAGATTGTTGAACCATATTTACTAATAAAACTGTGTTTAATTGTGTGTTGTTTGATGAAAACTGCAAAAGATGACACAAAATGAACATGAAAGAAGGCTTGTCAGGATAGTAAATTATAAAAATGCTCCACTGGTTAAACTACCTTTAATATCAAGTTTATACTGTTTAAAAGGCAAAAACCTGCTTTTAAGAAGAGACAGTCCTGTTCTTCTACCATCCAATAGCAATCACTGACATAAGTGATTTGTTAAGAGAGTGTGGGCAGGGAAGTTCATCAGTAGAATTGTAATACACACAAAGGACTTCCCTAGGGAAAAGAATTTAATAAAAACAAAGCCAGGCTAAATGCTATGAGAAGATTTTAATAATTCATCCTGAATTCTATTCCTGCTAATCTTGCATTCACTGTTGTACACAGCTCTGCCATCCAATTCAGGTTGGCATTAAAACATCTAGACATTAATGCTAATTAAATCTGCCTTTTCATTCTGAAAAACCACATTATTCTCTTTAATATCAAACACATGCAGTATCATTCAATACTCTACAAATATTTTAGATTCTCCTTTTATTTTGTAAATAAAATCAGAAAGGGCAAGAAATTGACTATCTCATGTGGATGCAATAGCACTGACCATTTCTCATCTGGGTTTTAGAAGTAAATGATAAAAATAGTTTGTGTGATATTTATTCTGATTCACAGTGTGGACTTCACCCCTTGTCAGAACCTGAAGCTAAATCTCCATGTCTAATGTTGAGTGCAGGTGTGGATCTACTTGGGTTTCTCTCTGGCTGTCTGAATTCTAATTATGAAGGAATTATTTTAAGAACAGCCTTTACATGAGATTTCTAAATCCAATAATAAATTAGCACATTTTATTGTCATAAAAAATTTAAGCACAGCCTTCACCAAGAGATTAAAAGATAATGTTAAGCTCCCATTTTATTCCCCATAATAGAAAAATAGAGCTGTGCCTTTTTCAAATAGTTTTAACTTTAAATTCAGCATTTGTCCTGGAATATTTGTCCCTATATCTCGGTAAATGTCTCTGCAATGAACTAACTAAAGCTACATTTATTTTGAACAGAAAAAGGCAAACTACTTTGAAATTTCAATGTTACTTGTGGTCCCAACACACCCATCAATGAATATGGTAATTACAAAACAATTGTGGGGCATCAATCTATTTCTCTTATGAAACATAAGTCAGATTCTAAAATTGCTCATGGGATAGCAGAGAGAATAATCAGGACAACCTGGTCATGGTTCTAGAATTAAATGCAGATTTAGTTGCATTAACTTTCAGTAAATTAATGTGGGAGTAAGAGAGTGTGCTTATAGTTTCAAAGTCCGAAGTGTCCCCTTCGTGGTCATAGTATATCTAGTCCTCAGACAACCATGACCTTGCACCAGGGTAAGATAAGAACACCAATCATCAAAGTCATGACACTTCACTGAGGCCACAATGGCCTTCGTGCAGTTCCTTGAGCTCCCATGTGAGCTCCCACATTTGCACCGCTGCTCCGATGGATCAAATGCTCTTTCCCAGAGATATTTGCATAAATCACTCCTTCATTTCATACAAGTCTCTGATGAAATCCCCTGTTGGATAGTGCTACCCCTTCTTCCCATCCTGTCACCTAATACCCCTCTGACTTCTGTTTTTTTTCTACTTATTCCATCTACTGCATTACATATTTATTTATGTTATCATGTTGCCCCAACACAATGCACACTATTTGAGAATAGGGACTTTAATTTTTCAAGGCTGTATTCCCAGCAACTAGAGCAGTGCTGGCACATAATTGGTGCCCAATGCATATTTACTGAGTGAATGAATAATGAATACATAAATGAGTGAATGAATAAGTGGGAACAGAAGGAGTGAACATGAGTTGATCAGAAGGGAGAGATCACTTCTCTGCTAGTAAACAAATTATGAAATATTTTATGCATTTGGTTGCAGACGATATTTTCAATTAAGCTTATTATAGCTTGCAATGGAGCACAAAGTACACAGCCATTAAAATAAAGGAAAAAATCTGTATGCTTTGTCAACCACAGAATATAATGCTCCTTTCAGAGGAATAAGGTCTTGCCATACTTCGTAAGCAAGAACACGCTGTGGAGGACCTGAAGACTAGAATTTCAGCACACCAAATCGAAATGGAATTTTACAGATGAGAACCTGCTGCCTTGGATCATTTTTCTCCTACTTTTCACCTCTTCACCCTGACTCATCAAAAGTCAGTTCAAATATCACGTTCTTTAGGGAAAGTTCTACCCATCTCGGAGATCTGTTTTCCTTCTGAATCTTAGATTTTAGCTGTAAGTTTCCTAGGTCACTTGCATTTTCTTGCAATGGAGGTCTCTTTGTTATTTTTTATTATGTTATCATCTTATTATATCTTTTTCTTATTTTTGTTGTCTGTTGTTCATGTTGTACTTATGCCTCTAACATGAGCATCGTCACTTTATGATTTTACATGACCTACAGTCCAACTGCAGTCCTCTGTGTTGGTCATGTACCAAGTAAATGTGACTAAACAATTCTATCATCCTCAAAATCTAACTGGGCCAGTTCCAAGAAGAGGCTGTGATGGGAGACAGGACATTATTTACCCACTCAGATTACAATGCGGACCAAATTCTGCTTCATTATTGTTAATACATGGTTTCACTTCCTTGTGAAAATGGTGAGGAGACAGAGGAGGAGCAAGTGGTTATGGGGAAAGACTTGACATGGGCTCCTCCACCCCCATTTCACAGCTGACTCAGTTGTAGGAGTTCATAAGCCTCCCTTGGATGCCCCAGACTGAGTACACTTGTCTAAGACAAATCACTTGCACTGGACCCCACCTAAAATTTCCCTTTCCATTTTCAGGAACGCATATTGTATGGGCTCCTGGATGTAAATTTGCCAAGTATAGGAAGAGAGTAGAAACCCCAAGGCAGCACCTACCTCACAACCACTGGATATAAAAACCCAAACACCAAAGGATGGAATGTCCATTAAGTGCAGAGAAGGAAGTTTTTCTTTGTTTGTTTTTTTTGTTTTGTTTTGTTTTTTTTTTAGCTACTTGCCAGCTCCTACCAGGCAAGTTCCTTTAGTTTGTATCTAAAGTATAAATCTTGTAATATAAATGCAAGGATGATAAGATTCTAGACAGATAAGATACGGTGATATAAATGTGGGATTGCATTCATTTGTAGATTAAATAGTCACAGAACATATAACTAAAGCCAGAAAACTGTAACGATCTGGTTTCCCAAATCTTATTCCAAATACATCGGAGTCCTTTGAATGTTTCCGGTTCTAATTTTGCATAACCAAAACATAAGAAAGAACCTCCCAGTGAATTCAGCATGAGAGAGGCAGGCAGGGCAGGCCAGTTCACATACCTGTGCACACCGCTGTTGCACATGATGATGTGGCAAGCTCCCAGCCTGTTGCACAGCTCTGAGGAAACAGACAGCAGCCCCACCCCGGAGGCGCTGCAGGCTGTGTTTGCACAGGCCGCCGTGCGCTTGGATCTGATAAACGAGGCCACCAGTCGATAAAGTTCATCCAAAGCATTGAGAGGCCTCATTAGCTGCAGAAAAAAAGTGATCAACATAAAGTCCAACACATCTAGCAGTAAGAAATCCTTTTAGATAGGATACAATTCGCAGCTGTTACAACGTTTAATGAATAGTCTAAAATATTTTCCTTGCGAAGGTGATGGAATTGGAGGCTACAGATATTTGTAATTCCGCAGAATTATACAGAACAGCAGCAGAAAAATTAAGTAAGATAAGTATGTAAACGGCAAAACATTAGAAAAAGCACTCATTTCTTTTTACCTTATCTACATAGGCAGCTTTGGATGTGGAGTTTGGTGGTGAATTTGATTTGTCCAAGTAGAAGGCCCTGTAAGAATCCGAAGAATAAATGATCACTTACTGCTAGAAAAATTAAAGTGCATGGAGACATGCATGTTTCACTGACTTCCTTTTAAAAACAAATGAATAAACAAGTGTTGGACCCCGAGATGAATGGGATTGCAAAAAAAGTCAATTATTCTTCCATTCAGAAAAAATGACTCAAGAGGTACCTGAGTGGATCAGTCAGTTGAGCATCTGACTCTATTTCCGCTCAGGTTATGATCTCAGGGTTATGAGATGGAACCCCACTTCGGGCTCTGCACTTAGCAGGCAATCTGCTTGAGATTCTCTCTCTCTCTCTCTCCCTCTCCACCTACGCCATCCTCAGGCCTGAACGTGTGCTCTCTCAAACAAAATTTTTTAAAAATTAAAAAAAAAAAAAAAAAAAGAAAAAGAAAAAAAATGACTAAAGCCACCATCAGCTTTATTACATATTGTGTGGCCTCAGAGACATTACTTAATTTGTATATGCCTCAATTTCCTCTTTTGTAATTTGGGGATAACATCAGCTTCTATTTCACAAGCCTGCTACAAGATTAAATGAATTAATGTAAATAAATTGCTTAGAACAACCGTATATAACACAAATATTTTTTATTTTAGTATTTACAATAATATTATTATAAAAGTTGAAGAAATATATTTTCTTGCGGCTATTGGAAAACAGTATCTAGTTTTCATTTATTGTGCAAGATTATAACAGTAATACTCAAAAAACTAATTTTAAACAGGGTACTAAGTTGAATTCTTTCATCCACTAAACTATGCTCAGATTGGGCCAAATGGAGTCACCAAAGACCCTCTTCAAGGATACACTTGTTCTTTTTGTCACCAGGATGCATTGTGGTACCATTTTAATACACGAAATTGAATCTTAGTGGCCAGCAATAATTAAACCCAATTTCCAAAGAATTATTGCTGTTTTGCTTATTAGCTCTTGACTCATTACTAAACTGAAATTGTAAGGAAATGACCCATGAAGACAGGATACATTTAAGTTATATTTAATCTACTATCTTTGATGAAGCAAAATTATTTTCAAGATGTGAACACTTAATATTGATGTACCAAAATAAGTTCCATAATATTAGAATGATTGTCAGACAAGATATTGAAATAAAACTGATTAGGCTAGTGTTTTGGAGCACCTTTTAGAACCTCAAAATACTGTCAGATTATTACCAAACACATGAGTAGTAGAGGGCAAAATCTGTGAGACAGGGTTTTATGCCCAGAGTCCCCCTCTACATGCACATACATGCACACTCACCCACACAAACACACACACTTATTCCCATTAGCATTGTACCTCGTAATGATGTTTGGTGGTGTCTTTCTTTTTAAGATAAATTAGCATGGATTAATCTAGTTTTACACTTTAAATTAGGAAAACTTTAAGAGTCACTTCCAAAATGAAAGTTATGCTGATTCTTACTGAGAATTAGCTTATTCATGTCTCAAATACAAATTGAACAATAACAAAAATTTTACAATAGCTCTGCATCCAAAGTTGGTTATTATTTTTTGAACTCCTAAGGATTTCCATGTACCATCTTGGAACAAAGGTGGTGCCTCAAAGCTGGAACCCACAGAGATAACCTTGATCAGATGTTCCCATGCCTTTCAAGTGTGCTTGATAGAGAAAGCAATATGGTGGAAAAGAGTACAGGAGTCCATGGAAAATTATTCCCTCAGCCTAAATCCCACAGCTACCTGTTGCTCCTGAGCACATAAAGCTCCTAGGAATATGAGGATTCCACTCACCCCAAGCAGTGTTCTGCTCAAAATGACTGAGTTATGGTGGCACAAATGACTCTAACCTGGAACATCCATTAAGTGCCAAGAAAACATAGTTTCATTCAGCTGGCTGAGTCAATATCTATTAAGAGCATTGGATCAAGAGCAAAATCAAAGGCATTTGAGATACTTTTAAATTTTCTAATTTTCCCCAGTATCAGAAAGAGAGAAGAACAATCTAAGAGGATTGCTGGTAAGAGAAGAAGAAATGAGCCAGACTTGTATGAGGCACAAAAATACACCATAGGGCTGGGGTTAGATTAGAATGAGTGAGCCACTGAGAGAAGTCAAAGGAGCAGAGTCTTTAGCAGGGCCTTATAGATCCTGGCAAAGACTTTGGGTTTTAACTGGCCTCATTACCAAAAGACTGACTGTCTTAAAAACCTTATTACTGTGCATAAACATTCGTGTTCTCCTGAAAGTTCTGAGTGTCTCTTCGTTTCAATTACACAGCTACAGATTTAGGCGAATACTATGAAAATCCAGGTAGGCACCACCATATTTTGACAGATCCTGGCACTTGGCACTTTTGCTTCACCTTTAAAAAAAAAAAATGAAACATTACAGATACAGGTGAGCTCTTTATTGCTCACCCTTCTCCACCCCACCCTTGTTCCAAACTCTCCCTCCTCAAGGCAAATATCACTCAGAAGCTGGCATTTCCTGCTTCCATGCTTCATGAGGTCACCCACACAGCTGGGCCAAATGGAGCTACCAAAGAATAGCTATGATCATTCTTCCAATTCTTGTCCACACTGATGTTATTAGAATTTCAACCTTTGGTGTTTTTATTTTCAATTTGCATATATGTGTTGGCTATCTATATTTCTTCTTTTTTTTGTGCATTTGTATTTCTTTCTTTTGTGTAGTCTTGACTTTTTTTCACATAGAAATTAGTTATTACTTTTTATAGCAAGAGTTAAATTTGGTGACATTTAGAAGTTTCTGCTCCTCTTTACTTTTTTTTTTTCTTGTTTTAAGCCCACACATTCTTTCTAGGCTTGCTTCCTCAAAATATCCAGTTTTAAAAGTCGGAAATTCTATTAATATGTTTGATCAGTGTGTCTGGTATATGTCAGCATTAAATTCTGGAATCCAGATTACAGGACATTTTTTCCCCCTCTATACTGCTCTTGGTGTTTGCTCTCAGTCTAGTTGCCTTTGTTTGGGGGTTAGTCTATATTTTTTTCTCTGATAGGTTAAGATTTTCTTTCTATCCTCAATGTTCTGAAGTTTTACCTCAATGTGTTTAGGCATTGATTTATTGTTATTTATCCAGATAAAACCAGGTTCTCGGAGTATCTTTTCAATGTGAGGTGTATTGTCTTCAATTATAAAATAATCTCAGCTATTATTTCTTCACATAATCGGATTTGTTTTCTCACACACACTCTCTACACACACACACACACACACACATGCATGCACGCACACACGCTTTTAAAATCTTATTTTCCCATGACTGCATTTTAGGTGATTTCCTAAATAATATCTTCCAAATGAAAAAAATTCTGTCACTGTCAAATCTAGAGTTTGTATTTTCTACTGGGAATTTTATTTCAGTGACTATCTTTCACTTCTGAGATTTCTGCCTCTTATTTCATTTCTACCACTAATAGGTAACCTCCCCATAAGAACGTGAACTGTCTATGTGGATATGGTTTTTATTTACTTGGGATCATTCCTGTATCTCTGGCGCCTGTAATAATGTGTGGACCATAGTATTATCTTAATAAATATTTGTGAATAAATAACTAGATCACTGACTGTTTTTATTTTAGTATTTCCTACCTTTCTATGAATGGCAATCCTTTGTTAATATTTTGAGCACCCAAAATATGCTCTCCCAGGCTG
Organism: Canis lupus baileyi; assembly: GCF_048164855.1. Taxonomy (NCBI): domain Eukaryota; kingdom Metazoa; phylum Chordata; class Mammalia; order Carnivora; family Canidae; genus Canis; species Canis lupus. The sequence goes on from NC_132865.1 coordinate 24,252,984, forward strand.
TTTCAATATTTTAATTTCTTCCAGTCAAATTTATTCTCAGTGGTTGAATTCATTGGCTCTTTCCTAGTCTTAGGCTTCCTTTTGTGCTTTGGAATTTTGTTTTGCAGGTTCATTTGAAGTGGGAAGATTTTTATTTGGTTTTATTTAGCTTTTTGATATATGTCCAACCCCTATCTCTCATTATCCTTCTCTTACAAATGATTTTGTGTTCATTTTGTACCCAGAATCACCCATATATAATCAGTTTCATACTGGAAATTCAAATACTACATTGTGCTGACATCTGGATTATTATCAGTCACATTACTGAACCAATGAGTGACTGGTTCAATTCCCAGTTTACCAGCCATGTCCCTTTCTTCTTGCCATATAAGCTTTTCCTGACCTCAAATCTATAGTCTCAAGTAGTGGGCAGCAAGTTATTCTTCCTCACTCAGAAGCAGATGAGTCCTTCTCTATGTCCTGGCTTCAAGCTATAACGCTGGCTCTGGATCTCCACCTAGTGTAGAATGACTTCAATCTCTTATTAGCTTAGAAGAAGTTGTACTGGCCTTCTGACCACCTCCAGAGGCCTCAGCACAGCTTACAACTCATCACTTGCATTTTCTTTTGATTTGTGGACCACTGAGATGATAAATTATGAGCTCAGCTGTGACTTTTACATTTTCTGACTTGGGATTTTACCTAACATTGCTATATGTTTGGAGCAAAGGTCGTGCTTCGAAGTCAGAACCCACAGAGATACCTTAAACAAATGTCCTAATGCCTTTCTTCAAGTGTGCTTGGTAGAGAAAGTAAAGCAATTAAAAAGAGTGCACAAATTCACAAATTGTTTAGCCTCCCAGGGTCTCAAGTATCTCATTTTTACAATGTATATTAAAATTATCTAACATGTATATGGCATAATGTTGAATATTAATCAAAATAAGAAGTACTCAGTGTGGCAGTAAGCAAACAGGACTCATTTGATAGTCAATAATAACTATTATTCAAGTACACACAGTGGGAGGCAACTCCTGGAGCATTTTTAAAGCATAGCAAGGAATAAAAGTAAGGCCAAAACTTTCTTCTTTCCTCTAAGGCCACCTACAATATTTTCTGATCCATATAAAAAGTGAAAATTAAGGTAGGTACTTGGAGTCTACATGATTCCATGATCAGGGCACAAATAGCGGTTCACTTTAAAAAGAAAAGAGCCTTTCTTTAGGTTAAAGAGGACTGTTATTTACAGGGCTTAATCAGGTGTATTTGTTGTAGAGACCTCAGCTCTTCTGTAGCTTGAATTATTTGGGAAAGAAAATATCCTGTAGAAGTAGTCCATAGATCATTAGGATCACCTATGGAAAGCTTCACTACAGAGACCTCCACTACAGCTGGTCACACTGAACAGTATTCCTACTTTCAGAAGTAGATGCTCCTTCAAAAAAAAACAAAAAAACAAACAAAAAAAAACCCCAAAAAAAGTTGTCACTGGTTCAGCCAGTTAAGAGCAGGAATATGTGGATTCTAATTCATTTAAAATATTTGACAGAAGGGTACCTGACTGGCTTAGTTGGTTAAGTGCCTGCCTTCAGCTCAGGTCGTGATCCCAGAGTCCTGGGATTGAGTCCCGCATCAGGTTCCCTGGTCAGTGGGGAGTCTGCATCTCCCTCCCCCTGCCTCTCTGTGCCTACATGCACACTCTCTCTCAAATAAATAAATACAATCTTTAAAAAAAAAACCTGATTTGGTAGAAATCTCAACATTTTCAATGGGGCAAAATCCTTAAAGGAAAAAAAAAACAGATTTTATGAAGATAGTCAGTAGAAAAATAACTTTTATCAATTTAAAATGTATAAATGCCCACAGTAAGTGAAACTTTATTCAGAAACAATCTAATCTTTTCCAAGTTGCTATATAGCAGAACTAAAATAGAAAAAGCATCTAATGATATAACTGTGCCCTTCAAAATACTCTTAGAAGACAAATGCCTCCTACAAATACAGAATTAAATGTATTTACTGATCCAAACTTGGGTAAATAGTTAATATTTGATAATCTATGATTAAAGAAAATAAGAAATCATTATAAAATATATTTATGTGCTGATGAAGTCTAGAGGAAAAAAACAGGAACTATAGCTACTTTGTTACTCTTAGGAAATTTACATAGCTAACATATATTTAAATTCAACTAATTATTTGTTAGAATAAAAATTTAGACTTGACGTTGCAACTAATTTAGGTATTTCCCATCAGAAAAAAGTCTGTTAGCCAGATATTTTACCATCCCTAAGGTTTATAGGTATTCACAGAACTTTGGTATTTTTCAGAGTATGACAAACTGTTCACAGGAAATAAATTTCTAATGCACTTCCCTTAATTATGAAAGTCTTACAATGCCCCCTAATCAGAATTTATGAGCAAGTTAATGGCAAAATTGGATTAATGCCCAAAATGACCATAGTTTATTATGCTTCTGAGGTTAGTAAGAATGAAGTCATGGTCCTTTGTCTCATACAGCAAATCTTATTGAGACATTTTGAAAGTGCTGCTGCTACTTTATATAGGCTGGACAGTAAGTTTCCTTTCATGCTACCATATATCAGACTTCATTGTCAACTTAGTAAATTAACTCTCCATATAAAATTGATACATTGTGATAATATTTTTTCATTTGGTCCCTGTGGAATAAAATACCAATGAAAGAAGCCATAATATCATAAGTTACAATATGTAGTGGTATAAATATATCCAAATCAAATAACTACAATGAAACTAATCTCGGGCATTTATCTCATACAATCTAATAGTGGAGACAGGTACATAGTTATCTATAATGCAAGGTAAACTCACTGACAGGTAAGTTTAAAGGTCAAAAAAGTTACTGGGATATACTTACATGAGGAAGAAGCAAGGCCATATAAATAAGAATATGGCATAAGAGTTGGACTTTGTCAGATGGATGGGATTCTGGACAGGTCAAAATAGGAAAGCAGCCATTTCAAATGGAGGCAACATCATGAACAGCAGAACAGATACAGAAGTGGATAGAGCCAATCTGGCTGAAGAGCAGAATCATATAAGGTAGGGAGAGAGAATGTTGAGTAAGTAGGCTGGATCCATACTGTGACGAAATTAAATATCAAGCTAAAGAATTATAAGTTGTTTGTTAAACAGTGGAGAGAAGCACTACACAGTAAACACTTAGCTACCAGTAAAAAAGTAAAAATAAATGGAAAGAAATACATGACACATGACATGAAAATTTAGGGAATTTAGAGCTGGAAGAAATCCTAGAAATGGACAGAATTATTAAGCATTCAGAATAAGACCATGGTAATGAAAACAGGGAATTGATGTTTGCCATGAGAGAGAAAATGAACTTGGGGAACACTGAGATTAGTTTCTGTAGAGTGATGCAGGTTAATATACTAATTAAAAAATTAGGAAAATGCTTTCTCAACTGGGTGAAGAATTAGGATCATAGCTCTACAGAGTCTGGCAGATACTTCAAAGGATCAGGTTTTCACAGAAAGAGACAATGCAATAGCTTGATGTAAAATATTTAAACTTATTAATTTTGTCATAGGGGATACATGGAGGTTAAATCAGTGACAAAAGTGACATTCTTCTCATCTGGCACCTTTTTTATCCACTTTTTCTGGGCATATTGGAGGATATCCAATTTCTAAGAGAGATTGATTAAGGCATAAAAGCCACTGGTGCTTTATAAATAAGGAGGAAAAACTATAGTATTCAGCTCAGCTCTCTGCTATATTCTTGTTTTTTTCCTCCAGATCATTGCCTATGAGATCACTCTTTATTTATAATAATTTATGAAAATTTCTTACTTGGCCAGACACATCTATACTTCTTGTAATATTATGTCCTATCCCCAAATATTCTAAACCATATAAGGTAGCCTTTGGATTTTAACAGTTGCTCTGCATTTCAAAAAGGAGCTATAACAGTGTTTCTTCAATTATGGATATTAGTCATAGGCATAGTTAGATATATCATTATTACAATGGCATAGCAGTTGACTATAGCTGTAACTGGGTGTCTGATGAGTATTATTGTTAAGCTGTATTTGCCTACCATAGCACTTAAATTAGGAAAAAATTCTACAAAAAAAATATTATTGAAAGAAACTGATTTCTTATAAAAAGGAAAATCACCAGAGAGGTTCACCCTGTGCCCATACTATGGGTAAAAAACACATGATGAGTAAGTAGGTGGGAAAATGTTAATTTGTCCTTCTATCCTACCCACCTTCCATGGCCACAAGCATTTGCCCTGACTTTTCTGGAATGTGTTTTACTAAAAGTTACATGAAGAGAAATCCTGAGTAATGAGATAAACTTGGATTTGGTTGGATACATATGTCTTCTGGCTTGTCAGAAATGGAGCACCCAAGGTTACAGTCCTTAGAGAACTGCCTGTATCAGTGAACAGCTCCATTTCTACTTGAATATTGGGAAAAGAAAATTCCTGGCAGGCTAAGGAAACAATCTGCATGAACCACACAGGGCAAGACCTTCCCACATAAAAAAAAAAGGGATTTTGGGGAGCCTGGGTGGCTCAGTCAGTTACATGTCTGCCTTTGGCTCAGGTCATGATCCCAGGGTCCTGAGATCGAGCCCTGGGTTGTTGGGCTCCCTGTTCAATGGGGAGACTGCTTCTCTCTCTGCCCCTCCCCCTCCCCCTGCTCATGATCTCTCTCTCTTTCATAAATAAAATCTTAAATAAATACATAAATACATAAATAAGTAATGGATTTCTCTGAGACTTCTCTGATGCCCTGGAAAGAAAATCACAGTGTCAGAGGTAGTGGGGCTATGCCCTGTTACTCTTTACTGCTGTTGATACCCTCCTATCACTCTTCTTTTGATAACCTTCAATCAGTGAGTTCACTGTATTAAAATCCTGTTGTTTGCTTTCCAAACACTCCTTTACTGCATTCTGATTTTTGCTCCTCTTTTCATGAGTCTGCAAGGGTGATATTTCTTTCTTACACCTGCAACATTCATATATCACCACAGACTTAAAATGTTGCATGTGTACATATTTTCTAATGGTGACACTGTGCTCTGCTACTGTAGAGCACGATCTCTGTGGAAATGGACAGAAAAAGTCAATCCTAAAAAAAAGAAAGCTTTTCCAAGAATAAAGTTTAACTATATTACAAACAAAACAACTCATTACACCTAAGAAAAACAATAAAGCCAAGTAATAGTTCTATTTTTAAACTAAGTCTATTTAATTTGACAACAATTAGGTCTCAAGAAAGTTTGGCACCTCCATATTAAAGGGTAATTTTTAGATTTAAAATCATAAGCCTTTTTAAGTTTAAAGCCATAAAAGGCTCAACTGACATGAGGTTGACAGATCAGCTTCTCCTCCTCCACATCTTTCTCTGTACTCCTTATTTGACTCCAATTGACCTTCAAAATTACCTTCCTAAAGCACAGAGAGGAACATTTTATTACCTTGCTTAAAGTCATTCAGATTTCCCCAGTACCCAAACCCTACAATTTGGGCATTCAATGCCTCTCCTAGCAATCTACCAACAGACTTCCTCTTCCCATCTCTCTTATCTCCCTCTTTGCCCTGCATGTTCATGCTGGATTCCCCCAAAACAATACCCACCCACAGGAAAACCTCCACACCTTCTCTCATATTATTCTATCTACGTGGAATCCCCTCTCATATCCTCTGCATGTCAAGATTCTTTTGATCCTTCAAAATCCTGCTCAAATATGGTATCTTCTTGGGAACTTCCCAACTGAAACAAATGTATCTCACTATATGACACCTGATTGCACTCACTCTGTCATCTTTGCTAGACTGCATACTCTCAGGGGACAGAGAAGCATTTTTTTTTTTAAATTTATTATCCTAGAGTACCTGGGTGGCTCAGTCAGTTAAACATCTGACTTCAGCCCAGGTCATAATCCTGGGGTGCTGGGATCATCCCCCCATCCAGCTCCCTGCTCAGTGGGGAGTCTGCTTGTCCCTCTCTCTCTGCCCCTCACCCCTGCTCCCACACTCTCTCTCAAATAGATAGATAGATAAATAAATAAATAAATAGATAGATAGATAGATAGATAGATAGATAGATAGATAGATGGATAGATAAATAAATTGTAATCTCATAACCAAAGATGGTCCTGGACACATGGGAAAAAATTGTAATCCCATAACTTGGTATAGTATTGAAGTAAATTGAATTTTATTTCATTCAAGCTGCAAAGAAGTTAGTTACCATACTAACAAGCAACTGAATATATATGTGACTTAAAAGAGGAAAATAAATATAATAAATACTTTTAAAAATTTATTTATTTTGGGAGGGGAGGGGCAGAGGGAGAGGAAGAGAGAGAATCACAAGCAGATTCCTACCCGAGCATGGAGCCTGACATGAGGCTTAATCACATGATTCATGAGATCATGACCTGAGCCAAAATCACAAGTGGTATTCTTAACCGACTGGGGTTAAGCATCCCAGGTGCCCCAAGAAATACATTTAATGTTTAATTTATAGACAAAATGATTATTATGCATGTTTTAAGAAGGATATTTGAGGGAAAGATTCTTTTTAAGTTTATAAATATTAAGCTACATCTCAATTAACACTGAAGTACAATACTTAAAGGAAAGTGTTTAAGAATCATTGGAACCTCTAATTAGAAAGGAACAACACCCCTCAGTGAGAGACAACTATGACCAGAGGGTCCCTGGCAAGAGTCACAGTAGTGTTGTTTCACCTATAAACAACTCTAGCAAAAAAGGATCCAGCAAAATAGTTATTTAGTTATGAATAAGAAAAGATTAAAATAAACATGATTGAGCACAATTACATTGAGATTTTAATTGCCCAACTCCTAGCTTTTATATTTTTATACTAGAATCTATAAAAGAGCTATGTTTCTCTTTATTTTGTAAAATTCAAGGCCCTAAGTACAGTATTTAACACACACTCAATGTTAGTTAATATCATAATTGCTATTCATTCTTCAAAACTTTTACATAAAAATTATATATAAGGCATACAGTATGACGATCTGATATACATATACGTAGTAAAATGATTACTGCAGTCAAGCTAATTAACATATCATCTCCTCAGTTGCCATTTTTTTTAATGAGCTGAATGGACATAAATTTACTCTCTAAAGCATATTTCCATTGCTCAACATAGTATTAAGTACAGACACAGGTCCATACATTACTTCCTCTTCCCTTTCTTCTCCTTGTTCTTCTAGATTCCATATATAAGTGAGACATATCGCAATCCTCTTTGACCTATTTCACTTAGCATAATGCTTCCTGGTTCACTCCACTCTATTCTGGTCTGCAAGTCTCTACAGAGAAATCCACTGTTTGCCTATGGAGGTTTCTTCTGTACATGAGGAATATTATTCTTCCTGCTGTTTTAAAACTCCTTTGTCTTTGACTTTAGACAACTTTATTATAATGTGTCTTGGAGAAGATCTTTTTGTTTTGAAACTTTTGAAGGGCCTATGTGCTTCATAATCTTGGATGTCCAAATCTCTCCCCAGATTTGAAGTTCTCAGCAATCATGTCTTTAGATAAGCTTTCTGAGCTTTTCTCCACCACTTTACTTTCTGGGATCCCAGTAACATATAGGTTGTTTCTTTTAATGGTATTCCATAATTTATGTAGGCTCTCTTCACTCTTGTTCATTCTTTTTTTCTTTTTCTTTTTATATTTTCAAGTATCTCGTATTTGAGTGCACTGATTTTTTTTCTTCTGCTGTTAAGCTCTCTATTAAATTCCACAGTTAAATCATTGTATTTTTCAACTTTAGGATTTCTGGTTTTTTTTAATGGTTTTTATTTCTTTTTTGAACATTTTATTTTATTCATGTATTGTTTCCCTAATTTAATTGTGTTTGCTTGTACTGTGATTCACTGAATTTCTTTAAGAGAATTATTCTGAGTTTTTTTGTCCAACCATTATAGGTCTCCATAATTTAGGGTCAGTTACTGGAGATTTATTAATTTACTTTGGTGGTGCCATACATCCTTGATTATTCATGATCCTTATGGTCTTGTGTTGGTGTCTGTGTATTTGAAGAAGTAGGCAACTCTTCCCATCTTTATAAACTGGCTTTCGCAGGGAAAACTTTTTACCAGCTAAACCATCCAGAGATTCTGGGGTAAGAAGGGGCATCTGGTGGAGTCCATGAATGAACAAGTGATGCCTTAGTCAGCAGGAGGCAGGCTTGGTATTGAGTCCACAGAGTTCAACGATGCCTGGTTCCATAGGAGCCTCTCTGGAGCCTGGGGTTTGTAGGGATTGGCATAGGTATAGGCCTGGTTCTAGGGTTCGTGGTGAAGTTGGGTGCTCACTGCACTCTTTTTTCCCCATGGGGAGTGTGTTTCTCTTTAGGCTGGGCTAATGAGGTTTGGGGGAAGGGTGGTGGGGTTAAAGTAATGCATATTTTCTTATTTCTATGATCCACTCAGGTACTATAATCCTTCACCCAGAATCTTTTGTTCCTGTTAAGATATTTTTGTTCATGTACAGTTGTTCAAATTAATGTTTCTGTAAGTTGAGGAACATTGGAAACTACTATGCTATCATCTTGCTGGCATCACTTTCCATTGCTATTCATTCTTTAAGACCCACCTTCAATATCACCTCCTCTCTCAAACTTCTTCAATATCTTTAGGGTAAAAGGCTCTTCCATTTCCCTAGCACCTAGTACATTTCCTAACTATCCAGTGAGATCTACTGTTGTGTACTGCAAGGATTTATTTACATCCCTCCTAACTAGAAGCACCTTGAAGACAATGTACAGTTTATCTTGATTATTTCATTACTGTGCACAGTACTACCCACAAGTGTGAATGCTTGATATATTTTGGTAGAATAAATGAACTTCCTAAGTTTTCTAAATTAAATTTCCTGAATTTATTGATAAGTGACAGTTCTAAACCATTTCCAAGGAGAATGGGTCTTCCTTAAAAAAAATAAAAAGTCTGTGCCAAAAAAATTGGAAACCATCTACATGAATGGTAGCTATTGGTCAAGAAAAAAATTGCCAAGCATAATAAATTTCCCCCATCTCAGAATATATATACACTCTATTTTGCTTATGAACTTTATAATAGGAAAAAGATAACTGTAGGAAAAAGGTCACTGCCCTATCTTTAACCTCCAAAGTGCTTAATTAAAATCAGCTGAAGCAGCATGGAACTATCACTGTCTTCTACAGTATTAAAGAAGACAACTATTCAGAAGTGAGTCTCATCTTATAAATAACCGTAGACATCTGCTTCAGAGGGAAGGGCAGGGAAAATATAATAAAACTAGAAATATGAATATACAGATATTAGAAAGATGTCCTTAGCAGAATATGGGAAATGAAAATGCATTAACTAACTAATGAGACTGTCTTTTGGTAATTTCATTCCTCAGATGAGCAAACTGATCAAAGGTAAGTTTTAAAGAACTATTTGGAATTGAATATAATCTCCATGAAGGCAGGGACTACATCATATTTCACGTCTGCCCTGTATCTTAAACACTCCCGAACCCAAAGCAGTTGCTCGGTAAATATTTGTAAAATGAAGCAATAAGTAAAAAATTTAAGAGCAAATGAGAATCAATATTGATTAACAAGGAGTAGTCTCATGCACTACTGAGTCCTTCCCACAAAGAACAGTAAGTTCGAGCAACTTCATTTTTAACTAGATGAACTACTGAGAAGTAAATAAATTTTCACTGACTCTGTATCTTTCAGATACTGTTTGATAATCTCCTTCCTCTCCCATTTATATTTCTCCCAAAGAAGTGTAATTTGCTAATCCCACTTCCAAACTTTCAACCTATTCCCCTCAACTGATTGTATCCAGACCTCTACCTACTACCCTTCTCAAAACATTCTCCCTAATGATGTCAGGGCCAATGACTTTACACTGGCCAAATCCAGTGGACAATCCCAGGCATTGTTTGAATATCTTCTTATATTTAGCACTCTTGGTCCCCCTCACTTTTTTCACATTCTCTCTTCACTAAGTCTTTTGACATTGGCCTGGTGCTTTGTTGGTTTTCATATTCTCACTTAAGCTGGTCTTTTATGCCTCCTCTGTGGGCTCCTCTTCCTTACCTACTTACTCTTCCAGCATGTTTTCTGCGCCACCTCACTATTCTCACTGTGAACACATTCCTGAGTCATTTTTTTTCCTCTAAGAGACCCAAATATGTACACTTCTAAACACCAGATTTGTGTCTTTGTTCATTTGTTCAATGAACAATAATAATAATTTGTTCATTTGTTTAATAGACAATAATAATAATAAGTTGGGCACAATGGCAGGTACTACGGGTAAAAGGGTGAAAATAAGACAATTATTTACATGTAAAGAACGTACATTTGAGAAAGGACAATAAACAGGTAATTCCGGTTCAGTGTGATAAGTGATCCAAAAAGGTTTAGCAAAGTGCTAAAGTACATTAGTGAGTATTAGGACAAATAGGCAGTAGGCAAAGGAATGAAGGGTCTTTAATGCATAAGGAGAATCTTAAGAGTGAAAAAAAGAATTGTCCATTGAGATCATGGAGTTTAAGTCTGTAAAAAAGCTACTTGATAACCTGGGGAGAGGGGAAGGCATGAAGAAATGGCAGTTGGGAGATTACTCAGCAGATATAAACTGCAGTTGAATGAATGAATAAATGAAAGAAAGAAAAATAAAAGGAAGGATAGAAATTAAGAAAAAAGGAAAAGAGGGCAAAGAAAGAAAGGATGAGGAGATAGAGAAGAAGACAAATGAGGGAGGGGGGTGGGTGAGAAAGGGAGAGAGGGACAGGGAGGAGAGAGAGAAAGAGAGAGAGAGACAGACAGAGCCTTAACCCTTATTTGTCATGGAGCTACTATGTTGTATTTTTGGTAGTAGAGAAGAGGCAAATGATGTGAAACTTAAAAGACTTGCCCCTTGTCCTTATTGTTGATAAACTACTGTAAATCTCCCTAAACCTCCTGAAATCCTATGGCATTAAGAGACTTGAGAGTAAAACAACAAAAACAACAGAACAAAACAGCTAACCCTTCACTCTGGTTTTCTGTACATAAGAATATGTTTCAATACTTTCATTTGATTATTTTGACAAACATTTTTTGAACATCTATTTGGGTATCAAGCAATGTTCCCATGTTTTAGGGATAAATCCATGAACAGGTTTCCCTCAGGGAACTTGCATTCTGGTATGCATAAGGTGTTAACTTGTCTTTCCTTTCCTGGTAAGGGTCCGAAGAACCTGACTGCAGCAGACTTTGTGGGACAACAGAAACCCCTAATGCTGGCTCTTCCTGCATCTTCTTCTCTACTATAGTGAGGCCCTGTTCCCAGTGTTGTCTTCAATGACATTTTGTCACCCCGACACAGGGCAAACTTGCTCTCAGACTCTGCCCTCAGCTCACTTTCCAGTTCTCACCCTAGTTTAGGGAGCACACAAAAACATAGGAAAGGTCAAAGCTACATCTCACACTAGTAATTATTGCTTTTAAATCCCAGCCCATGTCTTTCAGCTAAGTGCCACTGAAAATGTGGTCTGCAGGCTTAAGTAAAGAATTTGTCAGCAAGAATTTAGAAATTGTGTAACACTTTACACTGTCTCAACACCCAAAGCATTCAAAAGCACTTATTTATTGAACAGGTTACAGACCAGTGCAGTAAGTCACAGGTGCTGTGAGTCACAAAACAGCCATGCACAGTAGGGCTGCACAGCAATAAGTGATATTTGAAGGTTAGTTTGTCAGCTATAAACCAAAAGTGTATAAAAATTGAAAACAAACATAAGAATTTGTTTTTATCTAAAACTCATCACCTCTATGGTCATTTTAATTATTAATCAGAATTTTTTAAATTGATGGTTTAACATGAACTAAATTAGCAAAATAAAATTGGTAATATTTGTCCATAATTTACAGGTGAGGATACAATTTCACTGGCTTTTTGTTAAGAACTTGCTCTTAAATCTTTTTTCCCCTTCCCATCAACATATCTCTGTGAGATTGGTTTTCTTCTACTGAGTTATTAAAACAAGCCTGGAAAGAATTTAGGTGTACATTTCCCCCTGCAAATTACACTGACATCCTAACCTAGGTTAGTTACTAAACAAGAAACTAGCTCATTTCTCATATTAAAAGCTTTAAATATTGGTATGCAGTGTTGTTCAAAGTATAAAGATATACAATATGGGGAATTACAATTTCATTTTTATTTATTTAATTTTTAAAAGATTTATTTATTTTAGAGAGAGTGAGTGTTGGGGAGGGGAAGAAGGAGAGAGAGAATTTCAAGCAGACTCCCCACTGAACATGGAATCCAACTCAGGGCTTGATCTCATGATCCTGAGATCATGACCTGAGCTGAAATCAAGAGTTGGAGGCTTAACTGCCTGAGTCATACAGTCATCCCTCATAAATTTTATTTTTGAGTGCAGAATAACAAGAATGGCTTTAAGCAATCATTTATTAATTGCCTAAAGAATCCAGTAGCATTCAAGATGCAGTAAAGCAGAGCTAAATGCCATTATGTTCCATTTAGTTTTTAATTACACATTGTATAAAAAGTTCCTGCTTCTAGCACTCTCATCCAAGGTGTTTGGAAGTGTTCCGCCCTCTTATCCATAGCAAAGCTGGGCAGCCATCTTTTCTGTCTTGGGCTAAATCTAAGACTGGAAACACAGCTAAGGCTATGTATCCTTCTGGATAGTTTTCCACGATCTCCTCTTACCGTTTTAGTTTTCTGGTGTGAAATCAAATGCAGTATCTGGCTTATTCTCAGGAGCATTTCTGTGCACAAATAAGGCTCTTCTAGCTCCATTTTGCATAGTTTTTTAAAGCAAGTTCTTTGTCCCACTGGGAGACAGTTCCGTTCCTTCTCCACTGGGCAATGAGGTCAGCTGTCCCAACACACAAAGACCTTGAAGAAACCAACGGGTTTCCTTCCACATAAATCCATCTCTAGATACAAGTCTTTGTGACTTGTTACCCTTTACATTAAGCAAATACTGAAGATTGTACAGACTTCCTTTCAGCTAATACAACAGCTTATGAAGCATCACTAGCTCCACTGGACAAATAAGGAAATCAAGGCTCAGAGTTATTAAGAACTTGACCTAAGTTGTATGACTAGTCAAGAGAAGAGCGGGGACTGGAATCCAGATTTGACTGACTCTCCATCCTCAGGTATATTAATGAAGCAGGCAATACCCAATCAGCAGCTCTCTGTTTCTCCTTATTCATATTACTGCAGAAATTCCATATTTATTTCAAACTAACTAAAAAAATTTTCCCTATGGCCTAAATGTCACTTGGTCTATTAAGATTATTTCTGTTTTGTGGGCACCTGAGTGGCTCAGTGGTTGAATATCTGCCTTTGGCTCAGGTCATGGTCCTGGGGCCCCAGGATTTAGTCCTGCATCAGGCTCCCCATAGGGAGTCTGCTTCTCCCTCTGCCTATGTCTCTGCCTCTCTCTGTGTCCCCCAATGAATAAATAAATAAAATCTTTTTTAAAAAAAGAATATTTCAGTTTTTTTCTCATTTGGCTAATAAGAAACGCAATGAATGTCATTAGATCTACTAAAAATGCTTCTCCTTAAGACTAGCAAGGGATTTGTTCATCAATTATCCTCCATTGTGTTTTCTGAATGTGTCTGTCTAATTTTACATCTGAGTTCACTGATATCTCAAGTAGGTGAAGTTCAAAGCTTATACCAAGTGAAGAACATCTAACTTACTATATGGCTTTTAACTTATTAATGTATACATAATTATATAAAAAATGCTATGACCAGAATAGAACTATAGGCTTATAATTTTACATGACTAAAATCTTAATATTTGAATAAACAAATGAAAATATCTTAAGCTGGGTATTATTCTATTAAAATGTTTAATATTTAATTATAATCTGTCATTTTCATTATATAATTTTAATAATATATTATTATATATAATATTACACAGTATATGTTTCAATACCTTATTTAGGAATTTGATGCAAAGAACATGACTGATAATGCATTTTGATGATTTTTAAAATATATGCAGATGAATTCTCCTTCTTTGACACTGTGTAACATTCCATGAGGTGCATTCATTACAAGGGCAGAAATACATTAGTGAGTTTGAGTCACAGTCAAAGATACTTTTGTTTTCAAATAACAGTGAGATCCAACTACATTAGTCCCTTTTGCCTTTTTCTTCCACTCTGGTCTTTGTCATGTCTTCTTCTCTACTTCTACAGCTATGGAAACATTTCTTTTCAGAGAAAACAAACCAGAATGCCTCCTAGTCCTTTAAAACACCTAAAAATTCTCCATTTTTTTTTCAGAGGATTTCACATGTTTGTGTTGTACTTAACTCTTTCATTGTAAGTAATTAAAATCCCATTAAATCATTTCCCTAAGGCACACCCATTAATACTGGGATCATTTGCTACTCTGGAGAAGCAGTGGAGCACTGTAACAAAAGTGTCCACTTTAGAAGCAGAAATAACTAGTTTGAGCCTTTGCCCCTACTGCAGTTACCTGACTTTGAGCAATGCATTTAACTTCTCTGTATGTGAGGTACTATCGCCTGGGAAATCTCATGCATTATTATTATTTTTATTTACCTTTTATGTGAGTGTTTCCAGCCTACTGGATAGAGCCTCTTGAATGCAAATGCTCTGTCTAAAATCCAGTTCAATTCAGTATGTTGCCACTCTCAATCTTGAAGGAGATTCTTCGGTTTCCTCCCCATATGGGACAATGATAATGGTGTCCAATCCAGGGTCTCTCTGTCTCCCACCATGTGTATTCAATGAGGAAGACTTTTTTCTTACTTCTCAAATATTTCTAAAATCTATGCCTTCCTCTCCATCTCCATTTTTATCTTCTGAGATGCCAGAACTATTTTAGTAGCTTCCTAACTAGTCTCTCTGACTCTAATCTTGTTCTCACCCCTAATTTGACCTCAAAGTGTTCAGTTTAAAATGCAACCCACCACTGACTCCCCCTGAACTGCTTAGAACTCATAAGCACCTCTCTAACATGTGTGAGCCTAAGCTCCTCAGTGGCATCTATGGTCCTCCTGCTCACCACACCTGCTTCCTTTCTACCCTGCCTCCTGTATTGCCCCATTATGTTTCTGCAATATCTTTGCTCAGAATGTTCCTTCCCCCTGAGAAAGCTTCTCTACCCTGCTTCTCCTAGCCCACTAGCCATCATGTGTCAAAACTACTCCATTGTGAGCTCCTCAGTATTCCCTAGGTGTTCCTCTTCTGTGTTTCTGGGCATCCTGTTGCCTCCACCATGGTTTTTAGTAGGGTATTTAAAAACAGCCTGTTTACCACATTCACTCTTCCTCTCCTTTCAGATTCTCAAGGACATATTGTTTGATTCATCTCTGCATTCTCAATGCTATACACATTCCTGCACTTGCATATAAGTGTACAATCAATACTGTTGAACCATAAAGAATACTCTCAAAACACAATGGGAGTGGCTAAACACTATGTAATGTCAGCACTGACATTATAGTCCATACCATTCTCCAAATATTCTGCTGAAGTCATCATGACATCAGTCAGAAACCCACTGCTGTTTATACTCTTCTGTCCTGGCTTGACTGCCCCAACTTTTGGTACATACAAACATTTATTAGACACCTATTAATAGATACCTTATCAGCAACGATAAAAGAAAAACACAAGGTGAAAAGGAGAAACAGATACACATAAAAAGAATATAATGCATGATATGTTGTTATAATAGAGGTGTACAAGGAAATATAAAGAAAAACACTAAGTTAGGGGAGCTGGAAAAACCTCTTGGGGGTGAATTTTAAGGTGTGCCGAGAGAGATGGATCGGAAATGGCCAAAGCAATTTAGCAAATTAGAGTCATTCTGGCTGAAATTACCAAAAACCAAAAAATATATTTGATTTTCCTCCTGAATGACTGACAGAATGACACAAACTTGAATCTACAGAAGACAGAATTTTGCCCTCAGTTGAAGTTGGGTGGTCCATGTAAGTAGACAACCAATTTTATAAATATAATGTTCTATGCTTTACACAAATCATGATCTTCAGTAAATTCATATTACTTCCTTCTAGGTCACGAATGATTATATCTTCTGAATCAAAAGCTTTGGGCCCAAGCTAAATTTCCTGACTGGTGTATGGGCAAAGCTTCCACAGTATATCCACCAAACAAAATTAGTCTGAAATGTCAGCAAAAAGGAACTGAACAAAAGCAATAGGAAACAATTCACTGGAAAAGCTTGACTAGGATGACTTGAATACAATTTTTTGAAGACTGTCCTTGTGATGAGCTAGAAACGTCAGCAGAGTTAAAAATAAAAATCAATCTTGCTTATATAGCACTGACAATTTTTCCTCACAGAGTATATTTCCCTAACTGATTCTTCAGGGTATGCTTATTTTCTATGTGACACTTCCTAGCTCTCGTTTAACAAAGAAACTTTGTAACCAAAGAAACTTTGTAAACCAAAGAAAATTCTGAGCAAAAAGAATTTTGATCTTCCTTTTGTTTTGGTGAAAACAATAGCATTTTTTTCTTTTAGCTTTGAGATAGAGACAATTCTCTTCAGAATTTTTTTTTTAAAGTTATTTCAAAGATGATCTGTTTATCCTTGTCAGCCAAAATATCTATTCATCCTTGATAAATATTATCACAATGAAGGATTTATCACAAAAATGTGAAAACACAGTTAATTCTAATCTTATTTGTTGCCCTTATCTAAAAATTGCATTAAAAATTCCCTTAACATAACATAAAAATAAAGATTAGATATAATTATGGCTTCTCATAAACAAGTGAATTCATCTGAATGCAGACAAGAATAAGTACAGTCCAGATAAACTAGAGACTATATGCATAAATGTATATGCAGTCACATCACTTCCCAAAAATAATAAATGATCTCAATAACTAATATACATGCATAAATGTATATGCAGTCACATCACATTCTCCGTAATGGTGGCAACGTTTAATAGAATTACAGTATTCTTCAAATAAAGAAGAGATATGTTGTTCTCAAAAGTGTCACTATAATTTCAACTTTATCTGGTCTTGTCCCCTGTGAAATTTATGAACCTTCGCTACACTGATGATTTTCTTGAGAGAGGTCTCCAACAGAGTCAGCATCTGTACCCTTCAAATAGCCCTAAATCTTCTGGATATAAAAAGAAGTAGACTGGATACTGGAATAAATTCAATAAAATGCTAATAGCACAAAAATAGAAGACCATTACATTGCAATTAACCTGATTTCCAATTCAATTCATCTATTTTTATGGTACTTACTATGTACCAAGCACAGTGGAGAACTAGGACCTGGTTGCCCTCATATATATTGAGCAAGGCAGGTAAATAACACTCAAGTCAAAATAAAACAAATGAAATCAAAGAGATTGTTAAGTCTTAAAAAAGAAAGTGATTAATTTCAGCTGAGGCTATAACTGAAGGCTTCCTGCAGGAAGATAAATTTGAGATGGAGCTTAAATAATTATACTCTTTTAGCACATGGGAACAGAGCTGAAGCATGCCCTAGGCGACAGCTGGCTTAAAAGAAATTGAAGAAGAACTGTTAGTGAAGGAGGTATGGGAGGGATTCTGTTCACACATCTGTCTCACGCCCCTTTTCCTCTTGAATTCTAGTCTCCACACATGTTAGATTTTCTCCTTCCCCTTTCAGGATTTTTACACATGCTCTTCCCTCTGTTAGGAAATACCCCTTCTGCATACCTTTATCCCCCATTCCCTGTCCCTTAAACACTGCAAGCCCAACTCCTCCTTCAAATCTCTGCATAAACATTACTTCCTCAAATCATTCATTCCCAAAACCTTCAACCATCTTCCCATCCCACCCCCAATTAAGACTGATCCCTTCTTACACACCTACATAGCATCTTACATATTCCCTATATGTTTTTCATATATTGCTGCAAATTATGAGTAAAGATTTTCTTTAATGTTCATCATAACCCACATGTAAAATTTTCCTGTATGGCAGCATTATCTTGTCTACTGTAATGGCCTCAATGTGAAGTGCTGTTCCTGGTACCTGGTGGGCATGTAAGATCTGTTGAATAATTATCATTATCCAGCAATTCCTTTAGATTTACACTGTGTGAGAATCTATCATTTACATATAACTTACATTCTGTAAATGTTAAATCCTTTATATAATTCATATATAGAAAAGGAGTCTAGAAAACTTTTAAGGCTTATGAATGAATTCAACTTTTTTTTGTAGACTTAGATGTTTTTCTCTTGCTATTGAAGAATGACTTCTAATATAAAACAAAATTCACAACCTGGAAACTCCATGTTCCTGGTCTGAAAACAGAAAGAAATTGAATATAACATTTAGTTTACAGCTTGTCTTACAGAAACAGAAATATGGATGCATCTTAAAATATAAAAAAAAATGAAATTCAGCTGAAGGACAGAATAAAAAACAAATATAAAAGTGCTATGGAGGAGATAAATATGCATCTGGAGTGTTTCCAGTTAATAAAAAAAAAAAATCACATCATCTAATAGCTCTAAAAGCTGCAGCTTTATAAAAAAAAACAATTGGAGGATAAAGGCATTATTTATATTCTATTTAATGTTCTCTGTCTTGCTTTACTTCCTTCTCCCTCTCTTACTGCCTCTATCTCAGATTTCATTAAATACATACTCCTGTTGATTTAAGGTAGCTTTCACAGTTCTTCATCAATAGAACAACCAAAATACTCCATTTCAAGCTTGGATATACTGTCTGCTATCTAAACAAGGACTAGGTAAAAGGGTTTTGTGGATTAAAGACTCTGAGGGAAGATAGAAAACAGGAATGGGGGTGTGATCTTATGAGTAGAGATAGGGTGCAAAGGCTCAGGTCCTGATGTTCTTTATTTTCTCATGCTGTTTGATAGCTGTACTTAAAGACATAAAGTGGCAGTGAGTCTATGCCACCCTTGGTATCTGCCTTATGCCAAGAGGACATATTCACTGACATTTCTTTTCCTTGGAGGTAGAAAGAAATGACACATTTCATGGAGGCGCTATCATGGGAATACTCAAACACATACATACTTCTGGCCAGACATTTCTCAGCTGAAAAAATTGTTCAAAATATATGGCTCTGAGATTGGTATCTGTATAGCATTTCTTGTTAACAAAAATAAGATTTCCATCTTCATTCTGCTTGTTATATAAACTACACTTTGGCTTTTAATTAACTTTAAAGAAAATTCTTTATCCACAAGGGTATACCTTAAGAGAATATAGGCTTTGAATAATTTCTTGCCTTATTTCTGTAAAGAGATGAATTTACATTTAGATATCCAAAATTATAAGCCCTAAAAATTCAGTATGCAGTTATCACTTCCCAAAAATAATAAATGATTTCAATACCTAATATACAACTTGCTTCCTTTTACTTTTCTATTATAGTTCACTACTGATTTTACACTGAAAATAATATTTAAAAAAATAATCATCTAGACCTCTCAAAATGAAAGGAGTACTTTAATACACAGAATATTGTTCCCATTTACATTACATTTTATCTCATTGGTCACCACGCAGTGGTGTTTTTGCCAATAAGTAGGATACATTAAAATGAAAGGGCTTGATAATGATAAATGACAATTATGTAGGGCAGGAAAAAAATGATGCTAATGGGGAAGATGGCTCATGGCCAGAGGGAATAAAGAGGAAAGCCTGACATAGAAGAGAGAGAATGAAACAGCATGAGGATGGAGAAGGCAGGGAATACGAATCCCCTTCCTCCTAAATTTCTTGATAAGAATTTCTGAGTTAAACATTTTATGTTATTATTTCTTTGTTTTTTTTTCTTCTCTAATTTTTAAATTTAAATTCCAGTTAATTAACATACAGTATAATATTAATTTAAGGTATAGAATTTAGTGATTCATCACTTACACAGAACATCCAGTGCTCATCATAAGTGTAATCATTAAATCCCATCACCTTTTTAACCCATCTCCCTGCCTATCTTTCCTGTAATAACCATCAGTTTGTTCTCTATAGTTAAGAGCCTGTTTCTTGGTTTGCTTCTCTTTTTTTCCTGCTACTTTCATTTGTTTTGTTTCTTAGATTCCACATATAAGTGAAATCATATGGTATTTGTCTTTCTCTGACTTATTTCACTTAGCACAATCCACATCTTTGCAAATGGCAAGATTTTATTCTTTTTTATGGCTGAGTAATATTCCATTGTGTATATATGCCACATTATTATCCATTCATCAGTCAATGGACATTTGGGCTCTTTCCATAATTTGGCTGCCATTGATAATGGTTCTGTACACATTGGGGGACATGTATCCCTTTGAATCAGTATTTTTGTATCCCTTGGGTAAATACTTAGTAATGCAATTGCCAGATCATAATGAAGTTCCACTTTTAACTTTCTGAGGAACCTCCATACTGTTTTCCAGAATGGCTGCACCAGTTTGCATTCCAACCAACAGTGCATGAGGGTTCCCCTTTCTCCATGTCCTCATCAACACCTATTGTTTCTTGTGTTGTTAATTTTATCCATTTTGACTGGAGTGAGGTGATACCACATTGTAGTTTTGATTTGTATTTCCCTGATGATGAATGATGTTGAGCATCTTTTCATATGTCTGTTAGCCATCTGTATGTCTTCTTTGGAAAATGTGTATTTATGTCTTCTGCTCATTTTTAAACTGCATTATTTATTTTTTGGGTGTTGAATCTTATAAGTTCTTTATATATTTTATAAACTAATCCTTTATCAGATATGTCATTTGCAAATATCTTCTCCCATTCCAGTTGCCTCACTGCGTTTGAGGAAGCATAGAAGACATCAGGGAGACCCTTACATGGCATTATTTCTAAATAATCAAGAACTTTGTCTGATTTGGCATGGGAGGGTAACATTTTAGAAAGAGCTATTAAACATTTCTGCTGGCTCAATCTTGTTCATCAGAGATAACAGCTAAACCACAGTATCTTCAGGCAACCAGTGTCAGGGCTATGATGCATATGGCAAAGACTCCCAGGTATACTGCATGGTATTTCCACAGAGACTGGAGGAGGAGTGGTCAGACCAGCTGGCTCACTTCAAGCAAACTTCAACCATTTTGGATATTATTTGCAATAGGAGCATAAGATACAAATGGACAGCAGTAATTCAACAAAAACTTTCCACTGGCTTCTGCATTATACTTACAATAAAATCTATATTGCCTACAATGGCCTTCAGGCCTACATCCAAGTCTCATATCTCTCTCAACATAACATGCATCATCCTTCTTAACGTCTAAATCCTCCTCATCTCCTTTGTTCCTCAAACATAATAAGCTTATTCTAGAGATTACATATATCAATTCACTGTTTTGGGAAAGACTTTCCTCTAATTTTGACAAGTCTGTTTCCTTTTGATTAGGTTTTCTGTCCAAATATCACCTAATAATTAAGTCATTGCTAACTACCTCTTCTAAATAACCAATGTCCTAGTACAGGAACTTGTTTTAGTTTTTCTTCATAGCACTTTTCACTATCTGCAATAATTTGTTTATGGATTTGTTTACTTATTCATTTTCTGTGTTTCTTGATATCATAGGAATGGAAACTTCTTGAACACTGAATCAATGAAAAAATGATGGTTCAAAATCAGAGCAATTGGGGGCACTTGATAGCATCTGACACTTTAGTAACAGATCATGTATTTTCAGTGTATCATGTTCATTCCAGTAACAAAGACGGCCTAACATAGCACAAAAAGTATAGACTCTAAAGAGAAAAAAGTCTGCAATTTAAATCTTGGTTTTACTACTTATTATCTAGGTAAATTTGTGTAAGTTTCCCATTAAGTGAAGATGATAATATGGAACAAATTGGTTTATTAAATAATCCACATAACTCACCTAGCATTATGACTGACTAAATATGTTCTAAAAAACTGATATATATTACAGCTGTTATTATCTTTTATTTTAAGTGGCAAATTATTTCCTCCTATTCTTTGCTGTTCTGGAGAAACCTCTATAATAGAATGGAATCCATTGTTCTTCTTGTATAGCATCCCTACTTTGCACTTTTTGTGACAATCTATTGATCTTCTGTGGTGCTAAGCCTACCCAAGAATAGGCACATGACTTAGGTCTGGCTAATGCGTGCCTCCTCAGGTCCTTTGCTGGAACTCTTCATGGAGGAGTATTGGGGGTAGACACCTTCTCTTCTTTGAATGCAACACTGGTCTTCATTGACCATCTTTACCCATATTTGAAACAACCTTGCCTAATAATGAAGCCCACACAGAGGAAAGAAGTACCAAGGGACAGGGAAAGAAAGAGATTTTTGATGACCATACCCTTGGAACCAGCGGTGCCTAATGCAGCCACACCCCTGGATATACTTGTTATATATGCCAATACATTATTTTGTTTATGTCAGTTTGAGTTTGGATTCCGACACTTGAAATCTAAAGAAAGTTTTCTAATAAAACACTAGTTTACTTATGTTTGTTAGTTTATTGTAAGACTAAGGGGTTAAAAAATGCCTTTTCTGAGGTCTAATTAGCAAATAAACAAATTAACATCCAGAACGAAATGGTTCAGTGAAAGTGTTAAAAAGGCTCTGGGCTACAAGGAGCTAGGGACACCTGAGGGCTATTTTTCTACAATGGACAGTAAGAGCCCCTTTAAAGAAATGGTCAGTGTTGGCCTGTGGCTCCCCAAACCAAGAACAGATTGCCTAAAAGCAATTTCAGAGTATTTGTGGTTACAAATAACAGGAAAAAAATAAGTTAGAAATTAACACCCTTCTTCAAGAAATAAGCAGGAAGAGAAGGCATTACTTGAAGTAAAGAGGAAAATAATTGTCTTCCTGTGCAAAGGAAATTAAATATGCAACAAGTAGGATATAGAGTAGCTAATTACTGACAAGGGTACTAATTTGTACTGAGGGGTTTATGTGCTTTTCAAAATATTTTCTCCGGAAAAGATACATTAAAATGTTTTCTTATGTGAAGAAGATAGCAGGCATTAATATACATGCTGTTTTTCTTATTAAAGAATTTTAAACATCTTATCAGGTAACTGTTATATATCAGCATCTATTACATTTCTGTTTTTTAAAAAATATCCCAGGGTGTGAATACATCCCCATTTCTGTCTGCTCATTATACCTAAATAATTTAATGCAACTACACTTACATTTTAAAGAACTTCTTATGCAAAATACTTTGATAGACACCATAGGAAACACCAAGAAAAAAGTATCCCTCATTTTTTTTCAAGTATTCCTCATCTTAAGGAGCTTATCACAGAATAAAGATGATGAGAAATCTGTACACATAATTGTATCATCAGGGAGAAAAGCTAAATTTAGTAGTAGTCATAAATGAAGCAAAATGAAAGACTGACAGAATGATCAGACATTCATTTAGCCTAGGGCAGTGGTTCTGAAACTTGAGTGTGCATGAGCACTACCCCAAAGGCTTGTTACAGATTGCTGGGCCCACTTTGATATCCAGGATCTAGGGAATTGGTTTGCAATTCTAGCCACACATCATAATCTCCTAAGGGACTTCCACAGAGTCTAATGCCCAGGTCTCATCCCAGCCCAATAATGAAAGAAAAATAGTTTATGAAGAAAAGTATACTAGAGCTGGACATTGAATTATATGAATAGTAGTTTTATAAACAGCTGGAGATAGAGGACACAGATGCTAGGTGTATGGTGAAAAGTAATAGTGGAAGGAAACTATGGTGCATGATTGGAAATGAGAGTACAGCATGGCTGGACCATAGGTGGAGAAAAGAAATCTCGGATCAAGTCATGGAAGACCCTTTTAAAAAAAAAAAAGATTTATTTCTTTATTTCAGAGTGTGAAAGTGTGAGTAGGGGGAGGAGCGAGGGAGAGGGAGACAGCAGACTCCCCACTGAGTGATGGTGGGTTCCATCCCAGGACCCTAAAATCATGACCTGAGCTCAAATCAAGAGCCAGAGCTACCCAGGCACCCCAAGTCATGAAAGATCCTGACCGCCATGCTTAAGGAGGCTGTGACTCCTTTATGGGGCAATAAGAAATCACCAAGTCTTTTGAGCAAGAGAGTAACATAGTAAGATGTGCCTTAAAATTATTATCTGGAAGCAAATTCCTGAGTAGATTAAAGTACCACAGGGTCTTAGAGACAGGAGATGGTCAGGATGTGATAGCAATGGTTTGGAACTATTCCTCAAACTGGACTCAAGAGGTGTCCTTAGGGGACCCGTGTTCTGTACAAATGTTTTAGTTTTGTATCTTTATTTCAAAGAGTATTTGATCAGTTACAAAGACCAAACTTGTCTTTTGTGATGACAGTCCTCAGTTGAAGATTTTCACAAGAGGGAGCTTCAGCTTCTTCAGTGTTTTCTTTCAGTGGACACAGTAATAATTCAAGATTAACTTTTTTGTTTTTCCCTGTTGGGAGTCAGTACCTTGTATAGTAAACCTTTGAGAAATAGTGATCTGGACAAAGTAATAAAATGGGGGCAGTCCAAGGGACATTTTATTCAGATTCATCAGGATTTCCAAAGACATTTTAGGAGGAAGACAAAATGGGAAATCAAAAAGATATTGGGGGCTTTAAGGCTGAGAGCTTCACTGGTGATAAAATGATAGAAGAGAATAGGCATCTTAAAAAAAGGACAGGTTTGTGTGAGGCAGGGGGAGAAAGACAAAGCATTTATAGTGAAAGAAATCCTACCAATTGGTCATTACTCCGAGAACCAGCTCCTTCCCATATCCGGAATTTTAGGAATTAATTTATCTTCAGAATTTAGCCATATAGTGGACAAAACCAAGAAATGTCATGATAGTTTTTAATTACTAAAGCATAAGTTAGAACAAGAACATTTTTCTTCTAAAAATAAAAGCTATAATCTGTAAGTAACTTAAAAGATGACCGGTGCACAAAAGAATTCATAAGGTAGGAGGGAGTTATAAATGCTAATAATTTGTTGAAGACTAAAGCTTTGAATTATAACACACTTCCCTTTCACTTACTGTGGTTTATTTTCCCTGCCATGGGTCATTTTCCCAGTGACTATTTTTAGAGGGGAAAAAGAGCAAAATCCAAAAATTAATATATATATTTGAAAGTAGATATTTTTCCAATACCAAGTACATGCTGTGTCATATCTTCTGTGTTAACCATATTCTTCTCTCTGTGTCAGGGTGCCAGGTGTTTAATGGTTCATAAACCTATTTTATTTACCCTTAATCCACTGGAACCTCCTAAGGGACACAGCTATAAAATATCAGTGCTTTCCCTTCCCCTGGAAATGGCCTAATAAATAATTTTTGATCTTCTTCAGCAATTAAGACAATGGCATGAAAACTTTCCAAATATTTTTTCTTTTTAAAAACTGTAGTCATTATAATATTTGAAATACTAAACCCTAAATAAAAAGACTTTATATCAGAAAGAGTATCACCATCAATCATTTAATAATGAGTATGTCAAAAACATAATTCATCTTCTTCTATCAAAATATGAACACTTACTGGTTTAAAAAATTAACAATTCCATACCTGAGCTTCTGGTTGTATTGTTTGACTTTTTCCAGTGAGGCTGCATTTATCTGGGCTTGAAATTCTTCCACCGAAACATTATCTCTATAATAATATCCTTCCATGCTCTCCAGTGCTGTGTAAACAAACAAGTAAAAAAGTTCTCCTTCATGTGATTTCATAACTCAATTTCTCTATATTTAGTGTAATCTTAATGATTACTAGTAAATGTATTTAAAACACTGAATATGACCACACATGCGGGAATCTATCTCTCACCAGTCCAAAAAGGAATGAAAATTATTCCTCTCCTCTCAAAATAAATATCAAACACTCGGTGATTATATCTGAGTAGGCAACAGTAATTTTTAATTTAAACTGGCTTCTATTTTTAAAACATTTTATATAAAAAAAATTTTATATTCAGTTTGTGAAGCTGACCTCAAATTTCACATATTTTTACATGTATATGTAAAATATGCATTTATACATATTTTACATGTATACGTGTGTGTATACATATGTATACACACACATAAGTATGGGAAGCAGAATTGTGTGTTAACATACATAAGAGTAAAAAAGTTGAAATCACTGCTCTCCATGTATACTCACATTCTTTTGTAGCTGCAATTAAATTATGAAATATTAGTGTAATAAATTTGAAGTATAGATAATCTTAGAATACTACCTTTATTACAATACTTAATCTAGTTAAAATAAGTAAGTATAATCATATATATAACTTCCCATTAATTTTAAACATCCTTGATTAAAATTGATTTCCTTTCTGCGGCATCTGGGTGGCTCAGTGGTTGAGCATCTGTCTTTGGCTCATGTTGTGATCCTGGGGTCCTGTATCAGGCTCCCCGTAGGAAGCCTGCTTCTCCCTTTGCCTATGTCTTTGCTTCTCTCTGTATGTCTCTCATGAATACATTTTTTAAAAAATTTTTAAAAAATAAAACAGATTTCCTCTTAACTAACATTTTTGGTTAAGTATTTCTTTATATTTAAACTTTATGCAATGGTACTTTTAACTTTTGGAGAGGAAACAAATCACATGGAAGTACTTAGAAATACAAGATCTCCTATGGAGAGGTTGCCAGCAACAGGAATGGCAATGGATCCAATGTGGAAATGTAAATTATTTCCCTTTGAAATTATTGCCACTCTTAAGGCTCCATTTTCAGCAGACTATTTCAAAATCGATTAAAAAATTAATCTTTCAAAACTGCTAAATGCAATAGCTTCTAAACTAATAGATTTCTTCAAATTGACAAAAACATCACCATTTTGGTGGCAAAATAGAAAAGTTATTACTATTTTTTTCATTGCTATTTTTTAAAAATATTTCAAATTTTTATTTAAATTCCAGTTACTTAACATACAGTTTCAGGAGTAGAATTTAGTGATTCACCACTTACATATAACACCCAGTGCTCATCACAAGTTCATTACTAATATTTACTGTGCTGTTTTCTAAACTCGCCAGATTTCTACAGCACTGGAGAAACAAAAAAAGCTTTTAGAGTATTATTCAATTTGAAATAAAGATGGTATTATTGGCTTATAATTAAGAAATCACTTATGGAAAATTAGAGAGATGCTTACTACATTTACTTCAGCACATGATATCAAATTTGTGGGTGGTTTTAAGGATTACTTGTTTACTCATTATGACTTGTGGATTAATTAGAATATTTGTAACTGGTTCAGCAAGCTTCTGGTCCTGATTACATACAAGAAATAAAAAAAAGTCTTCCTGATAAAAATAATCCTCAAGTAAATGCCACATTCATTTCCATTAATGAGATGTTATTTGTGAGAGGCAAATATTCAGAGGATTCAGTCTATCAATAGTCATCCTTCAATGTGAATTCCTCTTACTGGTTGTAAAGCTAATAATGAAAGTCCTTGCGTGGGAGTAAAACTACCACTTCCACTCCTTAGTAGTTGTATGACCTTAGGCATGTTCATTAAAATCCAAGATGCTCAGGTTCCTCATTTGTGAAATGGAAAATAAGAGCACCTACTAATTATGATTCTTGGGAAATAATTAAATCAAATAAAGTATTAAGAGACCCATGACTTTTTTTTACTGAATGTGTTTTACATATTAGGCAACATGTCCAATGCCGGTAGGCATTAATCTAATTCAATTTCTAGGAATACAGATTATGCAGAAGTGTGCTTAGCCAAACAGGATGTTCTGGGAAATAAAGATGTCCATGCAAAGACACTTCAATTTGTAATTGAAGATCAGAAAGACTGGAAGGAGAACACTAGGAAGGAGCCACAGGGAAACTGGGGGTGAGGGGTGGGGTGGGGACACATACAAAGACATCTATGTTTTTATAAAATTTAGATTTTATAGAAATCTAAAATCTAGATTTTAGAAAAAATTTCTCAAATTTTTATAAAAGTCTTGATACCTCAGTTTTGGCCAAAACATCCAGTACTGCTCTAAAAGCTTGCTGCCATATAAAAACAAACTGGTATTTTTATGACATTCCTTGACAATATTTCCAAATTAGCAACAGTTAAAATGCACAATTATGTGGAAATTTTTTAAATGGGGAAAATGTCTAATAATCAGCAAAATGTTATGGCACATATGTAGGGTTATGAGGAAATGAACAAAAACAACAAAAAAGACAAGTTCTGTGTTTAGAAGGTACACTCCATGGCAAAGAAGAGGAAAGCACAACATTCCTGACTTTAGATGAATAGCTTGGTTATTTATCATTAAAATACAAGAAAATAGAATAATTTTTACCAGATTTAATTTCTATACTCAGCAAAAGTAAGTTAAATATATATAAAATGCCCAAACTTCCAAGTTTGTCCTCTTCTCAGCATTTTCTTGTCTAGTTTCCTTAATTCTCATCCAGATAACAATGTTTTATGTTTCTTAAAAGTAGTATTGACATATTTGGTTGCATGAATATTTAATAGCATTTAATTAAAGGCAGTATTGAAAATACGATGACTTTCTTGTTTGCTTATTTTCCTTCTATCATTTTTGAATTTGAGGAAGCAAATCATCCCGTCAAACTTAGTCAGCAAAAAAGAAAAACATAATGAATATTAGAGAAAAGTGAAGATTAAATTATTTTAAGACTGAAAATGAGCTGCATTTCCACTCACTCAAAATACCTTTCAAGACTTTTCCAGAAAAGGGACTGATCAGGAAAAATACAGAACATCTGAAGAACGATTTCATGAAATAGTTCCAATCAAGTAAGGCTCTTTCCTGATAGCACGAAGACACTTTAATGGTTAAATAAAACAAGATATCTGCACTGGTCAAGGTTGGTTAAAATTCTTCAGAACTGGTCACAATTTCCATGAGGAAAGCAGTTTAATCAATCACAGTAGGACCACTATGCATCGCTTCTCAGCCTTTTGGCTAAGATCAAGTCCAACAGAACCAGTATGCGAGAAAGAATGTGCTGCTTTTAAAGAGGGGTGGGTTCACATGCTTATAGACTGACTCTAACATTTAGGAAATTTCAATTCTGGGAACTGCTCCTTCTTTTATAAAAAGCTTTTTAATATTTCAATTTCAAATACTGTGTCAAACCCAAAGGGAAAAACTAAGAGGTTCATCTTTTAAAGGACCTAAAGTAGAGTTTTACAAAAATTTGAAATAAAAAAACCAAATATTTGAAGGAAGGAACCTTAGAAAATGACAGTTTATAACAAAATGTTCCCTTTTGTTTAAAAGAAAAAAAATGCCTTATGCTGGAATTTTTTTTAATTAAAAAAATAATAGAAGAGAAAAATGTTTATGTTTCTGGTTGATTTTAATTATTCTCTGAGAATAGAAAGATAGCTTAGAAAGATAGAAGAGTTAGGATTTATAGTTTCTGGTGCCAGAAGGGCTTCATAAGGGCTGAAAAACAAATATACATGAAAGTGTGTTTGTGGAGAAAGCACCAGCATCACATGTTCCAGTTAGCGTAAGGAAAACCACTGTAAGAGACCCAGGGAACAGGTGCTTAACAATACTTTACAAAGAAAGGATACCATATTCCAGGACACAGTGTAACCAAAATCAAAGACCTTTAATGATGCCATGTCCCTAATAGGCGGAATACAGGAGTCTAGGAACAAAGGGTGGAAGCAGAAAGGACCCTGTTTAACATCTATTGAGGGTGGAATGGTGTCCTCCAAAACGATACAACAGAAGTCCTAACCCGTGGTGACAGCAAACATGGCCTAAATTTTACATAGGGTATTTGCAGAGACATCAGCTTATAATGAGGTTAGGCCCAAATCCAATGACCTGTGTTCTCATAAGAAGAGGGAAAGTTGCACAGAGATACAGAGAAAGACACACAGAGGGAAGATAGTCATGTGAAGACAGAAGCAGAGACTGTCATTATGCTGTCACAAGCCGAGGAATGCCAGGACTGATGGTATAGAAGGTAAGGAAGGATTCCTCTTTAGAGCCTTCCAAGGGAGCCTGGCCTTTTGGCATCTTGATTTCAGATTTCTAGCCACCAGAATGATGATAGGATAAATTTCTGTTGTTTTGAGCCACCCAGTTTCTGGTAATTTGTTATGGCAGCCCTGGAAAACTAATACAGCATCAGTCTCAGTGCCTCAACTTGTGGATGTGTGCTCCCTAGCCCCAAAACTCTGGCTCTGTGGGTTTATAAAGTCCTGATCCCCAAAGAGGTACGCTTTCCCAAGGAGACAAGGAAGGGGTCCCACTGAACATTAGCTATGGTTGCCACCGGGGCACTGGAGACTCCTTGTGCCAAGGCACCCAGGAAGTGCAATCACTGTCTTGCCAAGGTTGGTAGACCCTAATCATCATAAGGAAGGGGGGCTATTATTAAATAGTGAGAACAGGAAGGAACATGTTCGGAACCCAGTGAATCAGGTCCTTCTTAGTACTTCCTTATCCAAATTTGATAGTAAATGGACAAATGCAGGAACCCAGGCCTGAGAAACGAAGAGTGAACAGGGGGATCAGGCCTCTAGGTCTTGCTCACACCTCTGAGACTGAAAGGCACAGGCTGAGGGCAAGGCTGATCTACAAGGAATACAAGAGGGAAAATGAGCATCTGTTGCAGCCCCAAGACAAGCTGTAGCAGCAGGGGCTATTGCTTGTCTTCTTCCCATGCTTCTTCTAGAAGGGACCCCATCAGAGTCATGAAGGAGCCACTTCTAGACTTGACTTGAATGGATCTAGGGGTACAAGGTGTGGACCATGGCAGGTCACCCACTTGGAACT
Organism: Canis lupus baileyi; assembly: GCF_048164855.1. Taxonomy (NCBI): domain Eukaryota; kingdom Metazoa; phylum Chordata; class Mammalia; order Carnivora; family Canidae; genus Canis; species Canis lupus. Next base: position 24,283,795 of record NC_132865.1, read on the forward strand.
CCTTTCAGAAAAGATGAGCTTATTGCCTAGTTATTAGGATTGCCAGAAGATATCCCTCAGCCGTCATTAGGGCATCTTTAGTCTTTGCGGAAGAAAACTGTTCCACTCAAATCAGATCTCCTAGGGGCAGGCTGCAACCTAATGACTTAAAAACACAAGTGAAAATGCCCAGCCCCCTCGCCCTGGCTCCCCCAAATCTGGAAGTATCAAACCTTTGAGAAATGGATTAATCTGATTAATCAAAGATTAACTGGATAATTGCACAGTGTTTCCTAATCAGGTCCACACTGACCTGTGCTTTCTCACTCCCGGCGAACCTTAGAGTCAAGGGCAAAGCTTCTAAAATATACTGGTTTCTGAGCCTTATGTCCCAGAGATTCTGATTGAATCAGTTTAATGTGGGAGCAAGCTTGGGTATTTTCTAAAACCTACTCAAAGTTGACTAATGTGCAGCTCGTATTGAAAACCACGGAAAAATGGTGTGAAAACATGCCAGTGGGGAGTGGGTGGAGGAAGTGACCCTGAATATCTATCCTCCTTTCTCTCGTCTTCATACAGTTTATAATTACTTGCTATATCTTGCTAAGGACTTGAGGATCCCAACAGGGTTAATTCCCTGACCTGTAGGAAGTACAGATGCCTGCTACGGTCTGATCTTCACCTTCTTAGCATTTTGGTTATGCTCTGTGCTGACTTTCCTGTCTGGCTGCTGTTGCTGTGATCTTTATGTAAATCTGTACCCCTTGTTCTATCTGATGAGATTCCTGTTCTCCTGTAGGCCTGGCCTTCAGTGACACAAGTTCTCTAAAGCTTATTCTATAGGCACTGGAATTCCTGATCTTGCCACTGGTGCCTTCTCTGCAGGGTGCCCTCCTTTGCAGAAGGATCCATTCAGGCAAGAAAAATGGGAAGAAACCAGTATGTCCTTCCTGTCCTAAGTACATGCATCCAACAGACAACTCTATAAGGGCTGACATAAATAATTTTTCCAAGAGGCTTTCAAATTTATCTCATTTTTCTATTTTTTTTATTTGCCAGCCAAGATCGACGTACATATGTATATCTAAAACTGAAAGCCTTCGAGTAAACATTCAATTCTGGACAGACACCTTTTGGAGTCTCTTCATCTACCACCACTTTCAGTTACCAGCTGGTAATCTCTCGTCAAGCTAGGGCTGAATTTCCTGGGCTTCTCTCAATCTGATGAATAGGGAGAGTGACTAATAATGAATTCTCATGGAGTTTTAAGAGTGCAGAAGAACTTCCGCAACCCCGTTAAATAGCAGTCTTATCACTGACACAGTTCTAATGAGACAAGCTGTTTGCCAGTCTTCTTTCCCTATGACCTCAATAGCAGAAGCATTTCCACTGAGGCTTTTCATATTTTATTGCGGTGTGAATATTAAAACCTAATGTTAGCTATGGTTCTTCTTTACATTTTAAAAAGCAATGTGGTATTCACACTGAAATAATATATATTTAGGCATTTTTAAAAATTAGTTTTGGCCATAAGCATTTTTTAAAATTAGTTTTGGCCATAATTATAAATTAGAGGTTACTTGGAAGATACTCTTCCTCTTCCTATGAACATTTGCTGCTGGGTATGAATATTCAGCTATTTATGGCTGATGTGTCACAAATGTAATAAATTTTTTGAAAAGATGCAAAATGCCATCTGTCATCTCCGTCATGATTTCAAAGGCAGAATTTTTAAAAAGATAAATAAAGGAAAGAAAGGAAAGAATCTTTAATAACTGTAAACTCTGGTTAAACCCTATAAAAGTTAACATTCCAGACCAGCATCCTTCCGTCTTCTAAAACTATCTATCTGTGTAATGGCTTTTAACATATTTTAGGCTAACCTGTTTTCCTAACATAGCTCCAAAAGTCTATTTTTGCTATTTCTTTTTTTTTTCCATTCTTTTTTCATTACAGAATCTTGTATACCTAATGGACCCTACCACAATCCTCCAAAGAAAAATGAAAATAACTTCTAATAACTCCTAAGATCTTCTCTGCAACTAACATTTTTCTCTATTTAAAGGTATTCTTACCAAGTATCTCTTTGAGGTAGTCATTGTTTTTAAACCATGGCAATTGAAGGAAGGGTAATCTATCCTTTAGAATTATAATAATATGCATATGGTACAGGAATTTTCACTTGGCAGTAGATTATGATTTCATATGCCTATCTGTTCTTCAGTTACAGAGATTGATTTTCTCTACACTTCATTTTTATTAGAATATTAAAATTCCACAGCAAAACCAATGCAGTTCTTGAAAACTCAATGAAAGAAAAAATGAAAGGCTCTATGGAATTGCTCACAGAAATTGATATAATCTTGTGACCACAGCATGAGTTTAAAAAAAATAAATCATAGACCTGAAGAAGCTACAATAAAATAATCTGGACTCCTGATCGTTTGAGGCTTGTATTTGTGACCCCAGAAAAAAAAAAAAAAAAAAAAAGATCCAGGACCTTCCCTTGGAAACCCAGTTCATTGCAAGAATCTTCTTACTCATGTTACACTAAATTCATTTTATTGCATTAAAACTCATTGTTCATTTGCGAAAACAATTTTTTTATTTACAAAAGGAATATATTTTATTAACCAAAAATGACATAAAGGAGGAAAACTCAAAGAATAAAAAATCATCATCAATTTAATCACCCAATGACGTTGAAAATATTTTATGTACATTTAAGTATATATGTACCTGAATTACATTATGCATAAATTATTTTTTGTGGCCTGCATGTGCATATACCCCAATTTTTTTCTATTTCATAAAATATTTTTAACCATACAGTTTTAATGACTCTCCCATAATTTATTTAAGCCAAATTAATTTATCTATTTAAACCACCCACGTCTTGTTTCCCTACTATAAATACTGTTACAGTCCTATTTAATAAACATTTAAACCTTATATTATTGTTTCCGTAATAAACATTCCTGGAAGTAAAAATATTACTAGGTACTACGAAGGAATTTTTGAATTAATGGAAAAAATAAAAATTCATGATGGTTACAATTACATGTATTTTTAAAAATCGATAAAGATAAAAAAAATTAAGTACATAAAAAGGAAAGCAGTTTACCTTGTGCAAAAAGAACAGGATGAATTTTAAACCCTCCTCCATTTTTCAAACGTTGAGGCAGTTGTTCAAAGTGATAACTATCAATGTAGAAGTAAACTTTCAGAGCCTGCCGGCTTCCCTCCGCTTGATAAGTAAGAGGAACATCTAAAATGACATTTAATGTTACATTACTTCCCCAAATCAGGATATGTTATAGAGTATATTTGTTAACTTTTTAAAAGATCTTGATAATCCACTAGAAACTAATATATTAAAAGTACCCTTGTATGTTAAGTTCAAGTTAGGCAAACTTGCTATTCAGTGAAAGAGCATTAAATCAGATTCTCATTAGCTAAAGCAACAGATTTATTACTGTACTGTATATAAAATTCTACAATAGGAAACTTTGTTACACTTTGACACACCAGATGTCTCACTTAACTAAATGAGAAGTTTAGTTACACATGGTTTGGAATCAGAATCTCCCAGGGCATCTGCCTCATTCATATTTTAGTCAAAATGAGTCCTTGGGGTACAATTCCTAAGCAGTGTACAAGAAATTGGGTACATAGCAACCATTATCAAAATTAGCATGGGTTTTGCAAGTTCCATTCCCTGAGCACCAGATCAAAACCATATTACCTCTTTTGATGCACTAGAGTCATTAGAAATTGTCCATCCAAATTCTTTTCATTTTCTCAAAGATCCTAAATTTAATTACTCAAAAACAAAAAAACAAAACCCCCAACTCTAAAAAAAAAAAAAAAAAAAACAACAACTTGAAAATCTACAAAGCTGTAGGAGTATTTCACAGTGCAATCATAAATCCTTTTCTTTTTTTTTTTTTTCATAAATCCTTTTCATTTTGCAACTTATCCATGACAAATCATTTCCAATTCATTAAGAAAGAATGTAAAATCTTCTTAAAAAGCTGGGATAGTCATCTTAAGCAGTTAAAAATTAAGGCAAAAATATTATAGACATTTAATACATTTTCTTGACTTAATATCTGTTACTTCTAACCTGTTTCTTTTTTTTAAGATTTTATTTATTTATTCATGAGAGACACAGAGAGAGAGACAGAGACATAGGCAAAGAAAGGAGCAGGCTCCATGCAGGGAAATCCCATGTGGGACTTGATTCCAGAATTCCGGGATCATGACCTGAGCCAAAGGCAGATGCTCAACTACTGAGCCACCCAGGTGCCCCTCTAACCTGTTTCTTGAATAAAATTATATGTAAAGGCAGAGTTCAAGGTTAAATACTATTAATGAATGGAGATTCCAGGTTTTTAATTAAATGAATCTAATTTTGTGTATCAATAGCAGAGATATTGTATTAACATCTACAAGTTTCTTTTATGTCATATAATAAGCGCCTATTTTATTTTTGTTTCTACATTTTTAAGGGAGGCATAAAGGATTTTGGTTTAGGAAAAAGAGCATTATTTCTCAGTTGAAGACTTAGAAATTAACTGGATTTTAATGATTGGGAAAATCCTGTTTTCCCCTGGCCGTATAATAAAGAAAAAGGATGCATGAACACTAAAGAAAATACCGATGTGTATATACTAAGAATTCGGATCTTCTTTTTCATTCAATGAATTTCATTTATATTCAATTTTTAGAATTCCATTCCTTTATTCTTTGGCACCAATGTGGCCAATCTCTGTTATCAAATGGATGATGGTTTTGAAAGGAAAATAACACAACAGTAGGAGTTCCATATTATAGGAATAACAACAAATAAAGATGCTATATCAGGAACTAAGAAGCGGAGAATGACCGAAAATTATCAAGTATATTAAATTTAAAATGAAGTTAAAACTGAGAGTGAAAGAATGAAGACTTTCTCTCAAAGTAACTGTTATACCTATAAAAGTGCATAATAATGTGGAGCTGAAGATTGCTGTCTCTTATTTGTGGAAATTCATCTACTATGAAAAACAAACCTGATGATTAGGAATATGTAATGAGTAAAGGCATCAAAAATATTATTGCATGAGGAAAAGGTTTCTGGTCCCACCCTACAGAGGGATTAATTCTCAAGAGGAATTTCAGCAGCAGCATCCCATCCCTGTAAACATGGTCCTCCATCACTGAATGAGTTTGGAAATAAGTCTCTAAGAAGTTGTTAGTTCCCTTTGCCTGAATTGCTCTTCCTTGACCCTCTGCAGGGTTGGGTCTTGCTGGTCCTTTGGATTTCAGTTTAAAAGCTATTTCTGCTAAGAGCCCTTCCCTGTTGACTCCTTAAAAAGCCACTTTACCCTCACTCTTCATATATTGCTTATTTCCTGCACTGGATTTATCATGGCCCTAACCATCTATGCTGTTGATTCTTCCTTTGTTTTCTTCCAAATAGGCTGTGAGCTCCTTCATGATTGGGACATGTCTGTCCTATTCACCATGGCATCCACAGTTCCAGGTACAATGGAAAGAGTCGAAGCTCAAAAATATCCATTCTCCTAATCACTATAGTAAAATTACCTGTATCACCATAAAAGGTGTGTGTGTGTGGGGGGGGGGGAGATCTGCTATCATTCTTCTCCAAAAACAGGAAGATTTTCTATAAAATATATTGTTTTATACAGCCTAATCATTTAGCTTACTTATTCCTCCTTCACTAATTACATAATATGGCATAGGAAGGATCCCATACTTCCCCTGTACTGTACTGGGGACATTCCCCATCTATCCCTTTGTATCTCTCACTAGTTTCTAAGCTGCATGCCAACAGGGTCCTTATTTTATTTAGTCACTCCTGTATCTCCAGAACTTAGTTCAGTATCTGGTATGGTGTTTATACTTAATAATTATTTTTTCAAGGAAAATAAAATGTCTTCAATCAAGACATTTGAGTTCTACGTGCTTGGCATGCCATATTTCTTCAGAATCTCATTATTCTTTAATGCAAAAAATATGACTATGAGAAATGCTAAATACAGCTTTTTAAAAAGAATAGAGTAATAAAGTGAGGAGGATGGATTCAAGTATTTACTGCATACTACTATAAGCCTCATATAATGCCAGAGAATTTCAAATACATTATCTTCTGAAAGCCCCGTGAGTCAGGAAAGCTAGCATTCTCCCGTTTGCGGATGAGAGGGGTGCAGGGTTGGAATTCAAGTTTCTTATCTTTAAAGCCAGTGTTCTCTTTACATCTTCATGTTTCCTCCCGTCTGTACTGGGTCCTTCCCTCAAAGACACACGCAGCCAAACTAGTCTTTGCTATAGTGATGCAAATTAATTTGCATCTGACTCCTCTGCTTCTAAGCTCACAGAAAGATCAAATCATATGCAATTAATAATAAAGCTCTAGTTTCCTTACATCATTTAAATAAGATGTGATGACATTTGGGTATTGAAAAATTCTCTTCTTTCCTGAATCAACTTAAAAGGATAACTACATTCCTGTCATCGCTGTTAGGAACTTGCTTGGAATATCTAGTAATGTACACAGAAGTGACCTTTCATTAGGGATCTGTTTTCTCAGAAGTTGAGGGTATGCTTCAGGGAAACACTTAAAAAATATATATGAATTTTTATGTTTGTCACAGATACACATACGTGTACATACTAATATTACTTATATGGTCTTAATTATTTAATCTTTAATCTTTATTTTTCAATGTGCCGAAGTTAAATCTCTCATGGTAGCTATGCAATAAGTAAATATTTTATAGAGCTTATAACCCAGGTCCCTTGCCTGCTTGTTCAACAGACCATTCACCAGTAATGTCATATTTGAACTACGGAAAACAGTACTCCTGTGAGCTTATGGGTCCTCAAGCAAAATTTAAAAGAAAAAGCAGGTTATGTTGTGAAAACAGAGTTTTGCTGCCTCCGGCAAAATTATGCCTACATTATTAAATTAAATGAAAATGTATTCTACTTTATACATGCCCACAGAAGACCATACAATTTGTTCAAATAATATTATCCTTATGAATTAATCCCCTTTACCAAGTTCTCTCTTGAATATAATCCAAGTCCTTAACATTGTATTCATGTTCTCATTCTTTATCATTTATCAGTGAAGATGAAATTTTAATAAAATTCTGTTCTGTCTAGCTTCATAATTTAATACATACAGAGTCAACTGTTACCATCCCCACAGCTACCCACAAGGTCAAGTCACCATCAACATCATCTTTCAACCTGGGTCACTGTAGTAGCTTCGTAACTGGTCGCTCTGTTTCTGTCCTTATCCCCAGTAATCCTCTATTCAACCCAGCAGTCAGAGTCAGCCTTCAATATATAAGTCAGATCAGGGCAGCCCAGGTGGCTCAGCGATTTAGTGCAGCCTTCAGCCCAGGGTGTGGTCCTGGAGACCCGGGATCGAGTCCCACGTCAGGCTCCCTGCGTGAAGCCTGCTAATCCCTCTGCTTGTGTCTGTCTCTCTCTGTGTCTCTCATGAACAAATAAGTAAAATCTTAAAAAAAAAATTAGTCAGTTCATGTCATTCCTCTGCTCCATGGCTTAACTAGACAGGAGTTCTTCCAATGATCTGGCCTCCTCTCTGTTCCCATCCCCTGCTCTTTATCCTCGCTCATGCTGCTCCAGCCACCCAGGCTTCCTTGCTATCCTGAGAGAATCTGGGACATCCCTCTTCCAAATACCTCTCCACCCCTTCAGGTCTTTGCTCTCCTTGTTGATAAGGCTTTCCTAGCTTGTTAAATATTTGCAACTTCTCACCTGTCCCTGCATTGCTATCCATTGTTCTCTTCTATTTCCCTTCAGACATTCATATTATTGTCTTCTAGTTTATGTTCAAATTATTTATGTTGTGTATTATTTATCTCTCCCCATTTGAATATCAGTTCCAAGAGAGATATATTTGCTTAGTACTCTACTGTATTCAACACCTAGAATTGCACTTGGCCATGAGTAGGCATTTAAGGCATTTTTGATGAATGAATGAATGCTTATCATTCTTAAATCAGATCATGCATTGAATGAATATTTATTGGGTCCCTATTTATCATAGTACACATTAGAAATATGGAAATAAATGAGAACCTTTCCCAGCCCTGAAGAAGCTCACATTGTCTACCTTATGTACTACATAGGACCTTCACAACTTAGAAAAAAACAAGAGACAGAAAATAAATAAATAACAAACTGCTCAAGATTTCTTGGGTTGATAGATACATTTTAAACCTATTCTTAACAATGTTGAAATGGTAGATAAATAATGATAACTTGCAGCAATGTATAAAGATTAAAACCTGGATATTGCTATTTCTCTGAATGTATGCTTCTAAAACATTCCCTTTGTTAGGCTTCATGATGGCAAACTGGGAAATTGAAGGGATACTTTTCAGTCCTTCAATTCAATTCATAAAGTAACTTCTTTGCCATATTAGTTACAACTATGTTCTGCGGAAAGTCTCTCCTTTATTCTTCACACCAAGTTTGTTTTTCCTTCTATTTTTATAACCATAAAACCATTTTGCCTGCTGACTGTACACACTTAATTGATATTTGTTCATTCATTTCCTTGAAAAACAATATTGCCTTTTTCGTTCTAAGCACTCTCTTGGGTGCTGGAGATACAAAAGCAAACAACACGGGAAAGGTTTTGCCATCTTGGAAACTGTATGGGATGAATAAATGAATCAAGACAGATAATATATTTATACACATTAAAATTTGACACTCAGATGTAATGATTGTTAATTTTCCCTGTTAAGTTAGGAAAAATGTAGAATATATGTTTACACCCTCTGAATTATAAATTTTATCCATTATTGCCAAATCAAATAATTATGTATTTCTCAGTCGGTAAAGATCTAAATTTTACACAATGTGACATAATTTAGGTTTTTTCTCTTTCTTCTTGGCCCTAAGAAGAATGGGGACTTATTGTGTAATGAGTATGGAGCTTCTGTTCCATAGGTGAAAAAGTTCTGGAGATGGGTGGTGGAAATAGTTATACAACATTGTAAAGGTACTTAATGCCAGTGAATTGCACTTTGAAAACTGGTTAAATGGTAAACTTTATGGTATGTATATTTTATCACAGTAATAGAAAAAAAATCTTGCTTGCAAAGAATTTGATGCACACACTCAAGAAAAGTTTTAGAGGCCAAACTGATAGATAAAAATAAAAGTTTAGAATTATCTGTAGTTTTAAATTATATATATTTTCTGTCACTTCCACAGTTGGTTATTATTTACCCTAAATATAACATTTTATATAAAACAATTTGAACTGTATATTAAATATATTAGTATCAAAGTTATGGTATATGTTGTTGTTTGATGCCAAAAGAATTCTATGAAACACCTAGGAAACATTTTTAACTACTTACTTGCAACCAATGGCTCCTCTTCTGATGGTTTAAAGTAGAAAGAAACCTTTTCCAAATCAAATAGTGCAACCAGTGTGTCTTCTAGCATGGCTTGTTCATCTGTCTAAAAGGAAAGAAAATAATACATGATATGATAAGATTGTATAGGATAGAACATAACATCACATCTCCAGATCTTAAGTAGCTTCACTTGTGTTTTATTTACATGAAACCAAATTATCAATGCTTACCTAAGAATTTACTGTGGAAAATGAAATTAACAAATCCCTCAAAGTTACAAGTCTCTTTTATGGTTTAATATTTTCCTTTTAGATTATCTAAATGGCTCTACACAACTCTTCAGTCTATTTGGTAGCTAGATTCAAACCATATTGATTTCTAACACAAATAAGTATGTAGACAATAAGCATGCTATGTGCCTCTAAACTTCTATAATCTTAAAAATGTAACAGCTAGAAGGCAAGAATATTGTTTTATTGAAAAGCTACAGTACATAGTTGCCATCCTGTTTTACAATAAGGTAACCTATGCATTATTCAATTTGCACCCTTTTATAGCTGTGATAAAAGCAATTTGCATGTACGCAATGATTTTCCTTCCAAAGATCTTAGGGATAAGAATCATTTTTATCTTACTTGCCTTTATAGTGCCTTAATCTAGAATCCTGTGACTATGCAATCTGATCTGTTTTAATCACTCCTCTCATTCTAATGGCATATTATTTTACAGCTGAGGCAGGGAAGGTGGTAACAAGTTCAGCCCATGTCTCAGCAATACTATCTTTCTAGTACTACATTTTGGCCTCCCTAGCAGCAGTTTTGTGCATGATGAAAGAATAATTAGCTTTATCATACACAAGCTTATCTTTTAAATGTAACAACTGTTTCCTTAAGAATATCAATGACCCTTTTAAATAATCGTTTTAACTGCTTTATACACTTTTTTTTTTTTAAAGTAGACTCCAACCCCAGCATGGAATCCAACAAAGGGCTTGAACTCATGACCCTGAGATCAAGACCTATGCTGAGACCAAGAGTTGGTCTTAACCAATTGAGCCACCAAGGCACCCTGTTTTATATATATTTTTGAAAATTGCTGTAAGCTTATAGTCATATTTTTTGGCAGCATGAACAGAGGGTGAAAGAGATAGTAAAGAATGCCCACTATGTGAAAAAGAATCACTAAAGCAACCCCAGATCCCAAAGATATTTAGCATGGAAACCAAAAAGTTAAGAGAATCATCACCTTTGAACCTTGGTTTGGTACTTAATGTAGTGCATGGTACATTGTAAGTACTGGATAAATATTTAGTAAACTGCTATATTTTTAAAGTCCTTTGAAGCAACAAGAGTATGCCATGAACCTGGAATTGGAAGGCTAGGACTGAAGAATCAGCATTTTTCCCAATTAAGAAGAATACACACAAGGAGGAAATATTCCAAACAGGTGGGCCTCTGACTGATATGGTGCAAGCTATGATGCTTCAGCAGATGTGGCTAAAGTGATACCAAGTGACTATGGACTGTGCTCAGAGCTCAGGGACACACACACACTGCCAGCATCTCCACCTCCCACAGAACTTCTACATTCCCAGGAGGCTTTTATATGCTTATTACAGAGGCAGAAAAAAATACGGGTTTCTTTGACTTTTCTGTAAAGCAACCTTTGGATTTTTTTTAATCAATTCTTTAAACGAAGTTAAAGGTTTCAAAAGAGTAAGAAAAAAAGTTTCTTGAGATATAATTCACATACTACAAAATTCACCATTTAAAGTGTATAGCTTGGGGTTTTTAGTATATTCACAGAGTTGCACAACTACAAGCATAATCTAATTTTAGAAATACTTGCACTGCCACATAAAGAAACTCCATACCCATTAGCACCCATTCCCCACACCCCTTTCCCCAGTCCTTAGCCCCAGGCAACCATTGGTCTATTTTTAGTCTCTGAAATTTGCCTATTTCATATATATCATAATAATGGACCCAGATAATATATAGTCTTTTGCAACTGTCTTACTTCACTCAGTATAATTTTTCAAGGTCTGTCCATGGTGTAGCATGTGTCAGTTTTCCATTCTCCTTTTATGGCTGAATAATATTTTATTGTATGGCTGTACCACAACTCATTAATCCACTTAGCGCTTCAGGGACATTTGGGCTGTTACTATTTTTAAGCTATTATGAATAGTCTTGCTAAGAATATTTGTGTACAAGATTTTATGCAAATATAAGTTTTCATTTCTCTTGGATATTACATAGGAGTAGAATTTCTGGGTAATATAGGAATTCTGTGTTTAACATTTTGAAGAAGTGCCAAACTGTTTTCCAAAATGGCTGCACTGATGTCAGCATCCATCACTAGACAAATGGATAAAGAAGATGGGATGTATATAATACACATATGCACGCACACAAGCACACACACATTCATGCACGTGCACACACACATACACACTGGAATATTAGTCATAAAAAAGATGAGAGCTTGCTGTCTGTGATAACAGGGATGAATCTAGAGAGTATAATGCTAAGTGAAATAAGTCAGGCTGAGAAAAACAAATACCATATGATTTTACTCATGTGTGTAATCTAAAGAACAAAATGAATAAACAAACAAAACAAAGAATCAGACTATAAATACCAGAACAAACTGATGGTTGCTAAAAGGAAGGAGGTGGTGGGATGGGCAAAATGGATAAAGGGGAGTGAATGATGTGGGCTTCCAGTTGCAGAATGAATAAATCATGAGAATAAAAGGAACAGCCTAAGGAAAAAATAAATAAATAAAAATGACAGCATAGGGAATATAGTCAATGACACGGTAATGGTGTTGTATGGTTGACAAATGATAGCTACACTTGTGGTGAGCGCAGCAGAACATATAGAGAAGTTAAATCACTATGCTGTACACTCAAAACCAATGTAACATTGTGTGTCAACTACTCTTTTTTTTTTTTTAATTTATGATAGTCACAGAGAGAGAGAGAGAGAGAGAGAGAGAGAGAGGCAGAGACATAGGCAGAGGGAGAAGCAGGCTCCATGTACCGGGAGCCCGACATGGGATTTGATCTCGAGTCTCCAGGATTGCGCCCTGGGCCAAAGGCAGGCGCCAAACCGCTGCGCCACCCAGGGATCCCTTTTTTTTTTTTTTTTTTTTTTTAATTTAGTCAACTACTCTTAATTTAAAAATTCTTGAAATAAAAAAATGGCAATTTTTTATTTTTGCCTTCCCACCAGCAATTATGAAGGTTACAATTTCTCCTTCTCAACACTTGCAATTATCTTTTGGATTATACCTATCCACATCCCAAGTGTTATAGTACCTCATTGTAGTGTTGAGTTACATTTCCCCAATGGCTAATTATGTTATCTTTCCATGCGCTTTTTGGTCATTTTACATCTTTTTTGGAGAAATACCTATTAAAATCCTTTTTGTGCTTTCTAATTGAGCTTTCTTTTTATAGTTTTAAGTTTTAAGAATTCTTTCTAGAGTACGGATAGAAGTTGCTTATCAGATATATAAATTACAAATACTTTCTGCCATTCCTTGGCATCGCAAACAAAGTAGAAGTACCAGCACTTGATTAAACAACGGCAGTTTTAAAGTAGGAGTAGAACAGGAATGAAGCCTCATTCATTCACTCATTCAATAGGCACTTAATGCTACCATGTGTTAGAAAGTGGACTTCCTATCTTATGTAAGGATAGGATGTTAGATTCAAAAGCATCTAATTCTGTTTCTCTGAAGTACACTGAGGTGGAATCCCTTACCTTATCATTCCAGAACCTTTTATGACTGTGCAGTACTGCAATTACCTCCCTGTTTTTATTACCATTACAAAACTATTTTGATATATAAAGTCACTTACATGTGTTTAAAAACTCAACCTGTTACTTGGTAGTCACATTTTCTATGTATACTTTAACAGGTGACACAGCATTTCGGGTTTAAAATCACAATTCTATTTAATGAGTACTTCAAGTTTATGTATAAGTGAACATGTTTGCCTTTAAACATCACGACAACTATCAGAACCACAGAAAGGATATGTAATAAGCCACTTTTATTTATCAAATATCTTGAGGTGCTTTCCTTGTAAGGACTGTGGTAAACTGATGCATAAATATGGAATATTCTCAGAATTAACAGGACAAACATGCATACAAAGAAAGGAAATAAATTCACTGAACATACCCAAGTTTTAAACAGACTGTCAGACAGTATGGCACACAAGTTGTCAGATCCTGTCTATCGGGCATGCTCCCGAATATAAACCTGTGTGGGAGCCTGGGTTTCACGGCAGGCTGTTTCTTCCTGACTGGAAATAAGGAACCACAGCAGAAACCCCTTTCCCCTCCGATGATCTTTTTCAGTCAGTGCTTAGGGACACAGGAATTAGGAACAGATGGAGGCTTTCTCAGCTTTTAGCATCCGGAGAATAAATAAAAATCAAGAAAGAAGGAATACCTTCTATATACTTACTAAAACCATATTTGTCCATGGAAAAATATGTTCTTTTAAAGTATCTGACTGACTACTGACCCACAACGAATAACCACTTCTTATTTGGGAATATGTTACAACGTATAGTATATAGTACTGTTGACACACACAGTGGGAGGCACTGTGATTCCTTACCAAGTTTGGTGACAGGAGTGATTGAAAGTGGAAAAGAACACCTGCATTCGCTATCTGGTCCAGCCATCTTCTGCTGGCTTCCCCCGTGTCCATCTCATTGTCTTTGCTGTTGTCAAACATCTGGTTTAAGGCTGCCATGAGCTGCTCGGAGAAGGCACAGACTGTGGCCACAAGACTCTGGCAGAAAACCATGTCTCTTCGGAGCTGTGTCTCACTGTCTGTAACCCAGGAGAACATAAAGACAGTTTTGAAAAATGTCACAGGCAAATAACACCAATTCATTAAGCATCTATGTTTGCCATTGTTTCATCCTTTCACTACACTCAACCCATGTGAAAAATGTGAATTTGAGCTCTTCTAATGAGCACAGATACCTTAGCAAATATGCTTTTTAGAAAACATTAAACACCAAATTTTGATGGAATTTGTATTTGTTACATGATACTTCCTAAAGGAAACTCAAAGTCCAATTTTTCAGTTTGTGTTGTCAATGAAATACATTTTTAATAATAAATTTTTAAAAATTATCTAATAAACTTACTTAAATATTAAGGTGAAATGCACATCGGGAAAGAGTATTGATGTCTGATGGTAACAGTAAGTAAATTCGGACTCTTGGATTTACCTATTAGACTTCATGTGTTATAAACAAATCCAAAAAAATAAAAATAAAAATAAATAAACAAATCCAGTTTATAAATTCTTACATTTCTTTGAAATAAGTAATGCATTTATAGTATTAACATAAACTGATTTCATCAGGATTCTTCTTCTGCAATTGGTGGAGTTTTGATGGACTCACCTTGAAGGTCTGTTTACCCTGTGAATGGCCACTCTTGGGCCACAGTTTTTTTGTTTTTGTTTTTGTTTTTTTTTTTCAAGTGAAAAGAAGCTTGCCTCTGAGAACATGATCACAGAGATTCACCTCTTTGCATTTTTGAATATATACAAACTTGAATATATACAAACTCCATGAACTACATAAAAAAAAAAGCCATAAGCCATACATTCTGTACATTGAAAAGTCACTTGTACCAGATGAACAATAAAAGCAAAAATACTCAGTCTCAAAAGTGTGTTGGATATCTCAAGGGCTCAGAATTTTATGAAGTGAAGAAGTACTGTCATTATAAGTGTGTAAAACGGACATAAATGTTGCCATGAGTTCTTGCTTTATTGATAAAAAGGCATTATTTTTAAGTTGTTTACCAAGAACAATGAACATATGATTTTAATAACCATCAAAAGCATCTGAACACACAATATACTTTCTGTGTGTTACTTAATTTCCCTGTTAGTAAAAGCTACTCTTGACAATTTTATTAGAAAAAGGATTAAATATTTAAAATATTTAATTTTATAATGAAAATCTTCATTTATTATGTTGATCTACACAAACTTGTTCCTTTACTAGGTCAAAATGGTTGAATATGGCAATCCCATATGATTCAACTTATTAATTTAATCAATAACATGTGGTAGACATTTCCTTTAAGTAATTATATACCATGTGTCTCATTCAAATAGATGGAAAAGAGTGTTTTATAGGTAACTGTAAAATAGCTAAAGTGGGAAAAAACTTTGTCCAATTCTTAATTAAGAAAAAAGCAAAACACCTATTTTGTTGTGCACAATTTCTAACAAAGTGTAAACATTCAACAACTATTCACTGCATTAGTAAATGAAAATAATGAATGAGTAGAGCAACTAACAAATTAAGTGAAATGAAAATATATGAACTCATTCTCTGAAATGAGATGGATTTAGTTTGAAATTAGCTTGAAATGCCTGGATTTAGTATGACCTAAAAGGATAATTCAGACAGCTTGTTAGCCCAAATGTGTAGCTACAGTGTTGAGATTCAAGATAGAAACTAAATAAAATAGCCCTATATCTTTCTTGCACAGTTTTGCTTTGTTTTCTGTTGTTCTATAATAAAGCAGAAAATCTGAGGAAATTTAAAAAAATACTTCAGTAGTTTGGGCAGAAATACTCCCACCTATAACCTGAGAATAATTTCATAATCAAAACTGAATTGGAAAGAAATGTCTTATATCAAGAATGGAAAGCTAAGGTCCAGAGAAGGAAAAATCCAGTTCCACTGAAAACTTAGAAGAGATCATGAGGGTTAGTAGCTTTGCCACTAGTAGAAATAATTATCTTCAAATTGCTTTTGAGAAGTAATGCCCAAATTTCTTCTCTTTTTTTTACCCTTGGAAAAGAATACTTAAATGTTTATTCACATTCTACTACTTTATCTATATGCATTTTAAGCCAAAGAAAATTTTCATTCAACTTCACTATCAAGTCAGAGCTGATCATATAAAAGTTGTATTTTTTCATTAAATTTTTTAACTTTTCACATTGAATATACCACAAGAATTAAACATAGCACCAATTACTGAGGGTATAAAGGTATCCAAGGTGAAGCCTCGGTCATGTCTATGCTTAGAGTAGCAGAATTTGATATGCAAGATGCCCTGGAACACACTGCCATTTAAATTTCAAACCAACATATTTTCAAATGAAAAGCACTTTATAACTTCTTACTACTTCATGAGGTGGTTTTTAGTTGTGCTTTGCTACTCCAACAGAGTAAATGACTTGTTTGCATAGACTTTAATATGCACATCATATTGAGTTTTTCAAGTAACTTTGACACATTATCACCTCCCAGTGAATAATAAAGGTAAAAAAATCAGAGTGGCAGAAAGAACTCCTTATGATCTATCCTCAAGTCATGCTGACAGTTTATAAATGCATTGTTTCCCTTCATTCATCCCCTACACCAGCAATAATCTTCCCAGGCTTGTTATAAGATAAGAAAACAATGTATCTGAAAGTAGCCAGAACCCTGGCTGTACAGACCTCTCCTCTTTGAGCCACACACAACTGGTCAGGTTCCTCAAATGTTAAATGCCCTTATAAATGTTCTTAGAGCTCACACCTTTGTCCATGGGACCTCTGGCTGCGGGCACATTCCCACCCTCTCCGCCAGCAAACTTTAAATCATCCTTAAGAGTCAATTCCTTGAACTTCTGAAACCCACTGAACTCCTAAAATAAAATCTCCCCTTGTGAAATTTTCTCTTTCCTTCAGTAGGTATCATGCACTTCTTGATCTGCCATGGCCTGGGAGTATCCCTCTACTAGATGACTAATTACTCAGCATTGTGAGAGTTTGTTTAATGTCTGGGTTCCCCAGGAGACCATCAGCACATCAAGGACAGAGGAAGTGGCATATAATGTGAATGATGCTCATGGACCTAGAGACATATCATCTGCTTTCATCTACCGATTCTACTCATTTTAAGCCATATAATCCTAGGTATCAGATTCCTACATATATTATGGGGTATTTCTACCAAGACTTCCAATAAAGATAAATGAGATAAAGATAAAGCACTTAGTAAAGTAAAATTGCACAATATTGTTATTGTGATTCTTTAAAAAAACTTTTAAAAAAATATTTTATTTATTTGAGAGAGAGAGAGAGAGAGTGAGAGAGAGAGAGAGAGAGAGAGAAGAGATCATGAGCAGCTGGAAAGGGCAGAGGGAGAAGCAGACTCCCTACTGAGCAGAGATTCTGATGATAGACTTGAGCCCAGGACCCTGGGATCATGACCTGAGCTAAAGGCAGATGCTCAACTCTCTGAGCCACCAAGGCACCCATAATTTTTCTTTTCTTCAGCATCTAGGAAGGTGTCTGGCACAGAGTGGGACTCAGTTCTATTGCTAAATGGGGAAGGAACCATATGATGAATACAGACACCAAAATAAGCAAACTCCTAAGAAAAACTGACAATTCTTTTAATTATGCAGCTGTTCAAAATTCACAAGTGTCCATCCTTCCCCAAAACTATTCTCATTCCTCATTTTTATCAATAAGAACTATGGCAGGATATACAACAGCTGCTGCCAGCTTCTAGCAAAAGAAGAAAGGCAGGGAGAGCTGTTTTTTTTGTAACAGTTTATTGTTTTTACAGAGTAAGAATTCTCTGGTAGTAGGAATACACTCAAAAGAAATGGATGTTTTATTTATCAAAGGCTTCTGTTTCACTCCAGTATTTAAGCACCTACTCAAACCCACCTTCTACAAACATATTTTAAAATAGTAACACTTCATTTACTCTCCATGGTTTAAAAAGCTCAAATTCCATAGCTGGTCTAAAAAGACTGAGATAGTTTCTGGATACACAAGTAATCCCAGTCAGTATCCTGAGACTGTAGGGAAAAGAAATAATAATAAAAAATAACAACAAAGAAATGAAAGAGAGATTAGACAGAGAAAAGGATAGGAATAACAACAAAGAAATGAAAGAGAGATTAGACAGAGAAAAGGATAGGAATAAAAGTGAGTTAAAAATAATATTTAGCAGACAAAATGCCCCATTTTCAAGTGGAGAGCATAATTCTGCAGCCAACAATGTGGAGTAATTTGGCTACATTCTGGTACCATCCTATAGATGAGAGAAAAAAGAGTGAGTAAATAAAGTAGAAAAAAGGAGACTCATGACAGGAATAGAAAAATAAAGTTGAAATCAAAATAAGGATCTACAAAAATATACTATTTGAACATTAACGAATAAAGCAATGCATTCCAGGACTGCTTCTGGAATTGACATAACTAAGTTTGAATTTCATCTGCCACCTACTATTCATTCACTCAATAAAGCATCTAATTTTCCAAATGCTCAAAAATACATGTTGAATGAATACTATTTACTAGTTATTATTATTAATCAATCTGAAAGTTAATTTCTTCATCTTTAAACCTGTGTAAAAGTAATAATGTTCTCATAGAGTGATTATGAGGACCCAAGGAAATCTATACAAGGCCTATCTACTGTGTGCTTATTAGTAAAACTAAAAAAAGTCAGATATTTTTGTTATTATTATTAGTCCAAAAGTAAGACAACTATTTGTTTAATTCAAGCAAAAACTGGCCAAAAACCAAAAAAGCCCTCTGGTTAACTCGACTCATTTATTCACTTATAATTTAAATTTTCTAGATGTGATAGATTGTAAAAGACCCCTCCTTCCAAAGTATGGTCTGCTTCTCCATCCCTTGAATCTGAGCCCACCTACATCCTTGTTTACAAACAAAAGTTAGACATAGTTTCACAATAAATCCCATTTGTACAATTAACTTTACCAAAATCTCCTTCCTTTCTCCTTTTTAATTATATTCTGTATAAACATATATATGTTTCCATGTTTGTACCTATAATGGAAGATGAACAGTTTTTGTATTTTTACTAAGTATTTTTTTTTAATCTTTGCAAGGCTTTAGAGAAAGTAGGGATTGTATTTCCACCTAATTTGTTGAAGGAATTGCCTTGGTATCATGAGACTTCCAAGGTCATGGGCCACAATAATTTCAAATAGTAAAAATAATGAAAAATATTACCTGAATATTCAAGAAGAGCCAGGAGTATCCTACACTTTACCTCTGCAGAAAAAGAAAATATTAAGTTAGTTGTTCAGTCTTTTTTTTTTTTTTTGCCACTAGCACCACATTTTAACTGTATAGTCAAAATCAGCACAATCTTACTATATTAGATAATAAAAATCTCATTTACTTGACATGCTATTCTTCCTACCCCCTATATAAATTCTATCTATTGCTCAAGATGCTAAAATTTCATATAGTTCTGAACTAAACTAGCCTGTGAAACACATTTAAATCTTGCTACCTTTGTTAAGTCATCCTTAACTGCTGTAGTTTGCATGGTGTTCTCTAAACTCCTATAGCTATTATGGTCTTGATCAATAAGCTCTCAAGCAGCATTTTTTCTTAATTAAATTTTTAAAGATTATATGCATTTTATAATCTTTATGTATAATTATATGTATATTATGCATTATATATTAGAATTATAGATTATATGTAATATACAGATTATACTTCTCGATTATATAGTGTGTATATATAATGTACACACTGTATGTTATATATACATAATCCCTCTCTCTCTCTCTCTCTCTCTCTCTCTCTCGACTTCCTTTCCTATCTATATGTCAAGAACGGCCATAAAAGGCGGAACAATACTACATATTTCCAAATACTCTTCTTCCCAACCCATCTCCAAACAAGGGCAATCACAAATGTTTGATAAATGTGTATTAATTTCATACTCATTGCTTTACTTCTAACTGGTAAATAGTTTACTTGCAATAAGTAAATATAAAAACGTACAGAGCTCCTTTATGTGCCCAAGATTATGGGAAATAAAAAAGGTTAGGTTACATCCTATTCCAGACAGGCTCACAATAGAGTCAGAGTGACAAAATTACCTGATAAGAAATATAGGAGATACTTGAGAGGACATTACATTTTATAAGTGAGAACACAAGAACAAGAGAATTTCAGAGGTGGAAAAGTACAAGAGTCACAGGACCCATCTGTTGCAGTAGTCCTCCATTATCCATGTGGGACATTCCAAGACCCCTCCGTGGATGCCTAAAACCATAGACAGTACCAAACCCTAAATATACTATGGATTTTCTAATTTTTTTTTAAGATTTTATTTATTCATGAGAGACACGCAGAGAGACGCAGAGACATAGGCAGAGGGAGAAGCAGGCTATGGGTAGCCTGATGCAGGGTTAGATCTCAGGACACCGGGATCATGACCTGAGCCAAAGGCAGATGCTCAACCACTAAGCCATGCAGGCATCTCCATGCTATGGATTTTCCTGTACATATATATCTATAACAAAGTTTAATCTACAAATTAGGCACAGTAAGAGATTAACAAGAATAGTAATAAAATAGAATAATTATAATAATATACTGTATTAAAAGTTATATGAATGTAGTCTCTCTCTCTTTCAAAGTATCATATTGTACTGTACTCATCCTTCTTCTTGTGATGATATGAGATGATACAATGCCTAGGTGATGAGATTCAGTGAGGTGAATGACGGAGGAGGCATCATGACGTAGAGTTAGACTAATACTGACCTGCTGATGATAAGTCAGAAAGAGGATCATCTGCTTCTAGACTTTGGTTGACTAAGAGTAACAGAAAGCAAAGAAAGCAAAACCATGGATAGTGGGGTCCCCCATAGTAGCTTTGTGGTTTTCAGAAAATGGTTACACTACTATTGATCCTTGGACAACACAAGTTTGAATCACATGGGTCCACTCATACGTGGAATTTTTTCAATAAAATCAGTATAGCATTGTAATTCATTTCCTTTTCTTCATGATTTTCTTAACATTTCCTTTTCTCTAGAGTATAGTATATGATACATATAACATACAAAATATTATCTGATGATTTATATTATCAACAGGGCCCTGGTCGGCAGTAAGCTATTAGTAGTGAGGTTTTGGGGGGAGTCGAGGACTATATGAAGATTTTTGAATGGGTAGGAAGTCTGTGCCCCTAACTCTCATGCTGTTCAACGGTCAACTGTACTTTGAGTTTCAAGGTCCTCATTCACCAGTGACGATAACACCTATCTTATCTATTTTATGGGCCTGTATAGGACAAATAAATGGGGGATATATATTAAAAGCCTTGGAAAATTATTTACCATGCTATTTATCTATAAAGCACTGTTATTATTGTAATCTGAATCCACCTAAAAAGTTGGTATAGAATTCTAAGTCAGTCTTGAAAATATTTTAAAACATTTTTTAAAGTTATATTGTCGAAAGAGTAAGTACATATCCTAAGAATGGTAAAGAGTGCTAACAAGAGAATATAGTAAAGAGTGAATACCAAATATTCAACAATCTAGCATAGAAAAGATTTTACTAGATCATTTAGAGACTGAGATTGAGATAAAATTAGAAACCTCACTGAAAAATGCCATCCAACATCTGATCGATGAGTTTAGATTTATCTAACAAAAATCACTATAAGGTTCTGGGGCAGGGTACTAAAATTATGAACACAGTATTTTAGGAAGATGAATATAATATACCGTACTATATAAATCAGAAAAGATACAGATGGGAGGATTAGCAAGAACTCTATTCCAAAGACTGAGGTAAGAAAAACAAGGGGGGAAATTGGAGACTTTTGATTAAAAAAAGAAGGAAGAAGCTCTTTGGGATATTGGAGGGGGGGGGAGTAAGTCACTGAAATAATGGGAAATTTTGAGAAGAATACAATTTCTGTAGGGAGCAAGAATTGAAAACATGTTTACTAACAAACATTTGAATTTAAGGTGATGGTGGATCCAATTCTGTCACCAATTCCAATGTGTGTTTTTTATCCCCACACCACTAAGCAATCACTCAACACTACCTGGTATCCTAAAATTCAACTCAATTCTGGCATTATCTACTTGAAGATAGCATCAGATCTCACAGGGTAAGGGCTTAGTCCCATAAGACTGCCCCCACCCAATTCAGGTGCCAGCTGCAAGTTCAGGTTGTCACCTATGCTTCTGACTAATTGGCTACAGATCGGAGGTTTCAATGACTCTCTGTTGAGTTTTATTAATTTTCTAGAGTGGCTGACAGAATTCAGAGAAACATTTTACCTACTAAATCACCAGTTTATTGTAAAAGGATACAGCTCAGGAGCCAGATGGAAGAGATGCAATGGGTAAGGTATGGGGAATTGGTGGGGGACTTCCGTGTTCTCCAAATGCACCACTCTTCTAGAATCAACCCGTAAGCTTTCTGAACTCCATCCCTTTGAGATCTTATGGAGGCTTCACTACATAGGCATGATTATTTAAATCATTGGTCACTGGTGACTGAACTCAACCTCTAGCCCCCTCTCCCTTCCCTGAAGTTGGGGGTGGGACCCTCTAATCAAATGGTTGGTTTCCTTGGCAACCAACTCCCTTCCTTAGAGGTTTTCTAAGGAAACCTCACTGGGATAATGAAAGACACCTTTATAGTTTTCATCACAAGAAATTCCAAGAGTTTTAGGGAATCTGTGACAGGGAAGGGGACAAGGACTAAATATATGTTTCTTACTATAAATCACAGTATTACCATGTGTTAATCAAGTATAAATATCTTCAATCGGCTGATAATTTGAGACCATAACTTAGCGTAATATTAAGCAGGAACTAGCTTTATCTGAGTACTTAGTGACATGACAAAATGAATCTATCCTTCATTTATCCCACTATGTTTTCTCCTGTCTTCTACACTCAGTTTGGCAGGCTATGATATGAATGCATGAATGTCACAGTGTGATACTGTATGATACAGAATGATACTGTAACAGCACTTCCTATATAAAGATCATAAAATTATTATAATTATTATATTTTGATACCATTTGGTGTATACTTGATAGGATATTTTGAAATCAGAGATGAATGAATGATGAGTTTCAGAACATGTTACCCCCAAACATGGCAATTTGGCATACTGAAAACTTTAAGCTGAAGGAATTTCATAAAAAGCAGGTGTATAGAAAACTCTCTGACCTCCCCTTACTCTGCTGAATCTGGTCATAAAACCCTCTTGTGAGAAGTGCCTTCCCAATCCCAGAGGAAAGAAGTGTTCTTATCTCCAAAGACAGAAGAACACTGAGAGGAACAGGCCTTGGCAAATTTTCCAGTTAACTACCCTTAGTGCATACACTTCTGTCCTACATTTTTCCAAAACTTTCTACTCTTCATCAAACCTGGTATAAAAGCATCCAGGTTTAACATTTCTTCTGGTCTTCATTTCCTTACAAAGGCTCTCATATCATGCAAAACATATTAAATAAATTTATTTATCTTAATTTGTCTCTTGTCTGACAAATTATAGGTCCGTAGGCAAAGAATCTAGAAAGGTAGAAGGAAAAAACATTACTTTTTCCCTCCCCTAAAGGAACATCAGAATGGGGTTACCTCAGTTACATATCTAAGCCACAAAATTCTGGAAGGCAACATTATGTTGAGCTTCTAGTCAAGACCTAACCCTTCATTAAACAATCACCTATATAAAGACAACTGGGAAATAGAATGAAAATTACTTTAAGTTGAACAGAATAAATTCATGATGAATTGGTGAGGTTACTTCAGAGTACCTCCATATAACAAGCAGTTGATTGCAAGGATCTTGATGTTGCTGCTTCCATCCTGTATAATAGGATGAGACCACACACAGATTACCAGGAAGTGGTAGCTTGACCTCTTCTTTGATAGTCCATTGGACTGAACTAGTGGTTAATCATTTTTTAAAGATTCGCCTTGCATAGTGATGATCATAGCACTTTCCAAAGAATAACTGCATCTCACTAAAACTGGCAACCAGGGATGTAACCTAAATTCGGCAAAGAGCCCTCCCCACACCATTTACCAGAAGACTCTCAGCACACCCAATCATGCTCAACCAGCTCCCATGACCAAGAGTGATATCCATACTCACAACATACATCCATCAATATATGTAAATAGTTACCATTCCTACAGCTGCCTATTGTGATATGAAGTATTGAGGGTATAAAAGGTATTAAGATGAAAGTAAGATTTTAAAAATGAATATAATTAAAAATTAAGCTTTTTATCCACATTAGAAAAGGTTAATATCTTAAAGAGAAAACTCCTCAAAAAAACAAAACAAGGTTTAAAGATTTCTCTGTTCCTAATTGATATTGCATTTACTCTGAAAACAACTATAATCTAAAAAACCTTTCAAAGATGATGAGAACAAATGCATTTATATTTGTTTAAAGATTTTATTTAAATTCAAGTTTGTTAACACATAGTGTATTATTAGTTTCAGGGGTAGAGAGAACAAGTGCATTTAGATTCATGAATTATAATTTCTAGGAGTGTTATGATACTTGCACTTATTCTGCAAAAAGGAAAAAAACAAAAACCTTTTACTCAGTAAAATATATGTTTAAAATCTTTAAAGCAATTTTTTAGAAATGTATTTATCATTTTTGCTCATTAGTTTGGGAGGTATGAAATTCAGACTTTTCAATAAATATGATATTATAATGTGTCACAGGTAACCATTATATTTAGCTATAAAATAAAATGTAGCCAAGATCCAGCTATCAAATACAAAACATTTCATCACACAATAGAATTGCCATGATTTATTTGGAGTACAAACTCTTCCTCTACTAATCTCTCATGAGTATCTAAGCTGTTATACTAGAGTATATTTATAGGCAGAAGACTTAGTAATCACAGAACATATACACATCTCTGTCTTTTGGTAAATGAAGAAACTGAGGCCCAAAGGAGTTATGTCATAGGCTCAGACACTTACCAGATTTAAGAGCTGTTTTTTGTCAACAAAGTATACAACTCTAATTTACCCTAAAATAGATGGCAGTGACTAGGGGTATGCTGCTATTCTGAGCACTACTTACCACATCCAACTGACATACGGACAGTTGAGGAATAGAAATTCAAACTCAGGTGTATAATTATTTATTGTAGAGGTTTCTCAACCTCATCTCTATGGACATTTTGGGCAAAATAATTCTTTGTTGTGAGGGACTGTCCTGTAGATTCCAAAATGTCTAGCAGCATCCCTGGCCTCTACACACTAGATCCCAGTAGCACACCCACAATTGTGACAACCAAAAAAATATCTCCAGACATTGCCAACCACTGGTCTACTGTTGGAAATAAAATCACTGAATTTGGCATTTTTAAAAAAGTAAACAAATTTCTCATTTCAACTTCTTCACCATAATTGTTCTGGAAACTCTCAGAATTTTCTACTTAATACTCTGACCCTAAACAACATGTAATCAGACACACTAGAGTTGTCCTGAAGCATTATATCCCCTATCCTAGGTTGTATCCATTATAGGATGTTGAGTAAACAATGTCAGCTAGTTAATAACAACTTAGGCATGAAAAAGAAATTTAAAAACCAATAATGTAACCTACCCTATTATTTTCATTCTCACAAACTCACAATTAATTTTTTAGACTTCCCATAAAACTGAGCTTCATGACTTTTGTTAATCTTTGAGAAATTTTGCTGATATTGTTTCATATTATAAAATATGAAACTCTCCCCACATTCCACTCGTCTTCCCAAGTATGAGCCTTTATTTTATTCATTGAGAATATTCCCCATGATTTAGACCATGGAGATCAGTCTACATTTAGTCTTTATAGTCAATATAGATCAGTCTACATCATTTAGATCCTTGGAACATCAGTCTCTACAATCTTACTCTTTCTTTTGCTTCCTCCTTCTCTTATCCTTTCCCATTCTTTTCCTCATAACATGAAACACTATAAAAAGTAATCAGGGCATTACTGAACTTTTGGTTTTAAATGATTATTGCTAAAGTTATGTAATGCTCTTTGATTTTTGTTCTGACCTTCAACAAATTTTCTGATGTTCTGAGCAAGATTCCGGACACTGCTGGGAAGATTCCAAGGGTCTTGCTTGATGTGAAGCCTTAACCTTTTGGGACAACTCAGCTTTAGTTCCATTTCCTGCTGAAATTCTAAATAAACACAGAAAAATCTCTGGTAAGTCTCAGTCATTTACCAGGTAACAAACCTCTGAGCTTCAGAATCCTCTTTCATCCTTGTTGTTCTGGGTTATTAGCATGGTGGTATTTTCTCTAGTTGTATTATAGGAGAAAATTGGTAAAATCTTAAAAAAACAGTCTAACCTTAGTATTATTTTCTTACAAATGTCTAAACAAAGAAGCAAATTTATAAAAACTCTATTTTCAATGTCTGAAATTAGATGTTAGAAAGTGTCAGCTCTAGATCTCATTCTGTTTGGCTGTTCTATTTACACACACACATTCCCAAAACCATTTCCCCTACAATGGGCTACAAACAAGTAGGCATTATGCTGGTTTCAGCAAAAGCAATGCAACACTTACATCTCTTCAATTAACTCATTTATATTCATTCTAGCCTCTATAGGGATTGCACATTTTAAACTTGCAAATAAATCTATATGATCCTATACTGACTTTTTATATATATTCAAAAATTATCAAAACAGAATACAAAGGGAATCACAAAACACGAACAGCCATTTTCTACTTACACTAAGCTTTTGCTTCATTACTAGGTTATTTCCCACTTTTGCTTCCCAATTGCTTCTAGTAGTAACTTTTTAAAACTTTACCTTGTAATCCTTGACCTGGTGTGAGGTACTTGGTTTGCTCAAAGGCTCTTACAACAGCTTGCCCTTTTAGGAGATTGGTAATTGAATCCACCTATCGTAATAGCAGAGATTTCTGAAAGTTACATACTTCTCATAATATATAATATACATTTCTAAGAATAAATCTTGTAAAATATTTTTGTCTTAATGCCACAATTATTTTTGCAAACTCACGATGCTCTCAAAACTCATCTTTATAAAATATTGGAATAAACTCACTGGTAACACTTGCAAAATTTCTTACTATCCTACCATATATTAATATAAAATATAAATATACTTTATATATCACTTTACAAAAGAAGATTTATAGAGTTCTTTTTTTTAAAAAAAAAAGATCTATTTATTTATTCATGAGAGACAGAGAGAGAAAGAGAGAGCGAGAGAAGAGAGAGAGAGAAAGAGAGAGACATAGGCAGAGGGAGAAGCAGGCTCCTCACAGGAGCCGGATACAGGACTTGATCCCGCATCCCAGGATCAGGACTTGGGCCAAAGGCAGGTGCCCACTCGCTGAGCCACCCAGGCGTCCCTATAGTGTTCTTAAAAAAACTAAAAATCATCGTAATCCTTTTCAAAGTGGTAAAAACTTCTACATTGTGAATTTCGGTTATGGATATAAATTCTTTAAATGCAAAATACCAACACAAGCACCAAGAGAATCTTGTGCTTCTTGAAAATAGGAATAAACTAAGAAACATCATAAAGAATTCTGAAATCTCACACAGGCACACGTAATAAAAAGAGTAAGTCCTGTGTTTATAACTGTACTTTTTCCAAGAACCATAAAATACTTGCTAGTCACAACAATCCTTTGGGTTTGTTGGTTGAAGAATCTTTATTCCCTTTTTATTTATTTTTATTTTTTTTAAGATTTTATTATTTATTGATGAGAGACACACAGAGAGAGAGGCAGAGACATAGGCAGAGGGAGAAGCAGGCTCCATGCAGGGAGCCCGATGTGGGACTCAGTCCTGGAACTCTGGGATCACGCCCTGAGCCAAAGGCAGATGCTCAACCACTGAGCCAACCATGCGTCCCATCTTTATTCTCTTTTTAAGTTGCGGAAATTGAGGTGATGGGGACAGAGGGACAGATCAAGGCCTTTCCATTCTTACTCTAAGCTCTTTTTACTATGTCTGAAAAAGGGATTCCTGACAGTTTGGTCTGTAGAAAAAAAGACCCGTAACTGTCCCAATCGTACCTGGCTGAAAAGGTGCTCGAGGCAACTATGTATCTTGTCCTGTTTATCATGAGAAATGCGAACACTGAGGGGAAGCTCATCACCTAGATATAAAAAAATAAATCATCCGTCTTTGTTTAACATGCTAACATATTTTAATATAAACAAAATTAAAAATAATAATTAAACATGAGCTCTTATTCCATCATGTTCTTAGATTCAGAAAAAGAATTCCAAAAGATTTAATAGCAACTAGGATATCAGATGCTTGCTCTTTGCAATAAAGGTGGAAGCAGAGTGCCTCAAAGGAAAAAATACTATATAAACTATGTCAATGGTGTTTTCAAATGATGCAGTTTTGTAATGGTTAAATAGTTGAAATAAATCGCATATTTCAAAATGAAGATGTGTCCTAACTGGATGCAAAGTCTTTGTTCAGAACACACCCCAGATATTTGTGAGCAATTGTATTAGTGTTTTCCTCATCATTCCCCTCCCCATCACCCATCACCCACATACAGGGCCAGTTGGGGTGTACCTAACCATCTCAAAAGTCCTCAGGTTCAAAGCCCATCCCACCTCTTCAGTCAACAATGCCTAATGTTTTAGTACAACATGCTTCCTGTGTACCTAGCATGCTTCGTAGTATCGTGAAAAATCCTAAAATATACATTAAGATCAGACTTCATTTGTGCCTTTCATCGCTTTTTAATTCACTCTGTTCACAGCAGGATTGGGATGTTGCCTGCATCCAGCACATGTGACTGACATGCCATACTCGTAGCTGCCAAGAATGACTGAATCAAGGTGAAAATGCATGTCAATTTAATCCCTTAAATGTGTCTCCCCGGACGACTAGTGTCAGGACACACGCCTCTGCCAAACGCACCTGAATCCATCTCATCACTGTGAAAGTATGAGCTGCATTGGCTACTGCAGATGCTGGTGAAGGAGGCAATAGAATTCCTGTTGCTGTTGCAGTCGCTGGGAAGGAGGAGGAGACACATGTCACTTCTGGAATGCAATAGCCAGTTGCCCTGCCAGTTCTTATTAGATAAACGTGCCATGCCACAGTTAGACTCACTGATATGTCTCAAAGAAAATTACAAGGAAGATACATTTTGCTCAACTCATATTTTATCTTACATTAAAAAAAATCTAAATTCAGTCATATTTCAAAATCTCTTATGCCATGTAAGCTGATTCCAGATGACATTTTGTTTTTAATCTGAAGGTAGAAAGCTAGGAGTCAAACAGCACTTAAAATTCATCATTACCTATTTGATGCAATATGTCTGTAGTTAATTTGTGAATAGAGACAAGGTCCTGATTCATGATCTCTGCCTATCAACTCTTTCTGACAGCTTTTTTATTTTAAGATTTTATTTATTTATTTGAGAGTGAGCGAGAGAGAGCATGAGTGGGGGTTGGGGAGTGGAGGGGAGGAGCGGAGGGAGAAGCAGGCTCCCTGCCAAGCAGGGAGCTCGATTCGGGGGGTGGATGCTGGGGCTCGATCCCTAGACTCCCAGAATCATGACCTGAGCCAAAGGCAGATGCTTAACCAACTGAGCCACCCAGGCCCCCCCTTTCTGGTAGCTTTAAACTATAACTCATCAACTGTATTCTGAGCTCCCCCGGAGAGGACCGGCACCCTGTCTCCACCTCAGAGCTCAGCAGAGGCCACCACATCTGGTGAGTGCTCCATAGTGGTCATTGGTGAAGGAAAGAATGTTTCAAAGTTTTGTGTGTGAATATGGACACATTACAGATTTCAGAGTGCAGGAGGCAAAATACTTTTTTCCTCTCAGAATCAGTAAAAATGACTTATTTAACTTTAAATTTACATTTAGAATTTCCAGTTTAGCCTAGAGGGAGACTTGGAGGGTAATTTTAATTATCTGATAACTAGACATTGAGGTAAGAAAGTATTTTTAGATTTGTAATTTCCCACTGGAGAAAAAACCACAGGTTCCTATTAAACAGTCTACTGGTATCCTTTGAAGCTAAAAGTAAATGAAATGGTAAAAGTGGTTAATCTGTGTTATATATTATTCAATCTCTAGGAATAATTAATTCTTATATATGTGATAAAATCCTCTTCATTAGGAATTGGGATAGTACAGTGGTTAAGAGAGAAACTATGAGCCACAGCACCTGGTTTCACAGGTAAATTAAGTAACTCCTGTGACCTCAGCTCCTTCAGATGTAAAATGGAGTTAAAATCCGTATGTGCTGTGGGCGGAATTATGTGAAATCATCCTGTTTCCCATGTGTCTGGTGAAAATATTTTTAATGCTAGCTATTAGTTTGTGGCAAACATCTCTGAGGAGAGTAACTTTAATAATAATTACTTAATATTTTTTCATTGTAAAACACTATATGATAAAATAACAGTGAATACGAGAGTTTTCATCTTTGATTAAAGTAAATAAGACAAGGGCAGCCTGGGTGGCACAGTCGACTCTTGGTTTCGGCTCAGGTCATGATCCCAAGGTTATGTAATCGAGCCCCACCTTGGGCTCTGTGCTCAGCATGGAGTCTGCTTGAGATTCTCTCTCCCTCTGCCCCTCCTGTTCCTGCTCTTGCTCTCTCTAAAATAAATACATAAATCTTTAAACTAAATTAAGACAGGAGATGCTGAAGCCACACAGGCAGCACATACAGCCAGTGCCAACAGTTCTCAATGAAGTGCTGGTTAAGACAAGGATTCAAAGAAGAACAAGCACTTTCAGTTAAGGAAGTTCACTGGAGGAGCCATGGTTAGAAGGGTGATGGTAGGCAGATGACAACAGACACTGGAGGGAAGGTGTTACAGGCTGATTGCATCTCCCCCTAAAATCCACAGATTGAAGTCTGACACTCGGGACCCAGGAATATGACTTTGTTTGGAGTGAGGGTTTTTACAGACATAATCAATTTTAAATGAAATCATTAGTTGGATCCTAATCTGGTATGACTGGTGTCCTTCTAGGAAAGGGAAATGTGGACATAGGCAAATACTTGGAGGGAAAAGGACATGAATAAACAGGAAAAAGATGGTCATCTACAACCAAGGAGAGAGGCCTAGACCTGATTCCTTCTTCCAGAGACCTCGGAGAAAAACAGTCCTGCTGACAGTTTGATCATGGACTTCTGGTCCCAGAAATGTCAGATGATAAATAAATAAACTTGTGCTGCGTAAGCCACCCAGTCCTTGGCACTCTGTTATAGCAGTCCTACCAAGATTGTACAGATAATGTGTAAGAGAGGGGCACGTGGGTGTCTCAGTCAGTTAAGTGTCTGACTTCAACTTAGGATATGATGCTGGGGTCCTGGGATCAAGCCTCACATCAGGCACTCTGCTCAGTGGGGAGTCTGCTTCTCCCTCTCCCTCTGACCTTCCTCGCAGCTCCTGTTCTCACTCTCTCCCTCTCTTAAATGAATTTTAAAAAAATCTTTAGAAAGTGTGCAAGACTAGAAAAAAATACACAAAGCTGGTCATGGAGGCGAAACGGTAAAATTAGTTCAATCTTCATACAACAGAAAGAACCTCTATTCACTACCCAACAGTCCAATAATCAGATATTGGAAAAAAATTTTAATATAGGCTCAACTTGCTTATTTGCTATACATGTTACAAAATCTGTAACAGAACAAGTCCTCCAAATTAGGTTCATTGAGCTGGAGAAAAAAATGCTTTTTCCAAATGACTCAAATTATGAAAAAAAAAAAAGAGTATTTTTAAAGATTCTACAGGACCACTTTGCTTTGTCTGGGGTTGGTAACAGTGGTGGTTATTTTGTGAAGGTAATAAACAAAAATGATAATCAGAATTTTTTTCCCAAGACCTTTGTGGAAAATATGGAATCACATTTGACTGTGTTGATGCAATAGGTTTAAGGAATTAATGAATTACCTGTAAGAGTCTCTGTTGCTGATGGTGTCATGACCTGAATCTTCCTGTTCGTCTCCCGCCATATTAAAACAGACTCGTTTGCTATTTCTTTCTCCCTTCTCGTTGTCACTGTCTGGTGGTACTAAGCACTCTGATGTCTTACGTTCTAATTTAGGAGAATATGTTATAGAAGACAGAAGGCTGCAATGTGATATTAAAAAAAAATAAGTACATGTTTTCAAACTGGCTGCTACAGATAACCTTAACTTATTTCTAGAAATATTTCTAGAGTATTTGTTTGACATAAAATAAATATTTGATTGCATTACAAAACGGTCATACAAAGTTCACTTTTCCCTCTCAGAATAAGTAATAGAGACAGCATACAATTTAGACTAGAAAACTGTGTTCAAATCCCAGTTCTGCACTTACTATATTTGTTATCATAGCAATACTATGATAATTCTCTTTGACATCTCTGATATGAAGACAATAAGATTGTCTAGCCCATATGATTCTGTGACAAAGAAATGAGAATATATTCCAGAGATGTGTTACTTCTGTCCCCTAGCCATTATCACTATGATCTAAAATTACCTGGGAAGCTTTGATGTGCTACCCATATAGTAAAATAAATACTAAATGTGCTTAAGCCAGCCTCACTGGCTTACCCTCAGGTATTAAAAACCCATCTACCCCTGCTTTGGGTTTCTCCCAAGCTGTCTTTATTTGACAGGGAGAATATTGTGACCAATCTTTCTCACTGCTCATAAAAGCAGGTGTTCTGGCCAGCAAGACCAAAGACATTAAAAAGAGTCACACACAATGTAAGGATAGGAGGCAGCAGGGGCTACCGCCATATCATCCACAATCTAGTCACAATGGCATGTTGTGAATCTGCCCAAATGAAAACCGCTTTCACTTGGCTGAAGACTAAAACACAACCTTCATTTCTGAATGGGCATTGCCCTTGATGTGGACTTTGAGTAGCATGGATTCCATCACTCCAACCTTGAACGTCTGGCCCATAAAAGGTTTCTGTTAGTACTAACTCAAATTCATGCAAACGTGGAATTGGTCTTTGCTATCAAATGAAATACCGTAAAACTTGCAGAATGAATTAAACCATATCTTAACAAAGGGCTCTTGCATGGCTTCTTCAGCCAACAACCACCTTCTCATTTACCAGGTACTGATGACATTCGGTTCTGGTCAACAGCACATATGTACGTATCTCTACACTCATTTTTCCATAGGAGTGTCATGTTTGTTTTACTTCCTGCCTACAGGACTGTCTCATACCTCTTATGTGTAATCCATATGTCAAACCCAATTCTGTACGTCAAGTAAATATTTGTTAAGAGATTTCACTAATTAGTTAATTAGACACATCTATTATCCCATGCATTGTTTTGGTGCTGTGCACACAGGAGTTTACAAAACAAACAAAAGCCCCTGTCCTCTTGGAGTTTAGATTCTACTGGGAAGAAATAAACCATAAACAAGTCAATTGTATAGTATATCACATGGCAACAAATGTTAAGAAGGAAAATAAAGAAGGTAAGGGAGATGGAGCTGCAAATAGTGGAGTCAGGGAAGGTCTCATTGGGAGATAACATTTGAATAATAGTATTTTGGCATTTTATAGCTTTTAGATATCACTGAAAATAAGGGGGCTGTGTTACATTGCTCGAGGCCCTGTGAAGTTATAAATTATTTTAAGCACAGTTTTTCTATTTGCAGAGATACTTTTATGTCTTGGAAGATAGATGGGTATTTATTTACTCCCTCCGCCCAAAAGCTTAAAACATTAGATTAACTCCAATTACCCAAGCTCTGTACTACACTGACAGATGAACTCTGAATACCAAAGAGGAAGGGCATGCAGGAGTTCTCATTTTTCAAGGAGTACTCTGTGCTTTATGTATCTTTAAAATTAGAAGTCATGGGGCTGCGCATACTCATTTTTTTCAAAGTCAAATGAATTATGTCCACATATTTGCTTTTCGTTTTAAACAGCTGCAATCATGCTTGCACTGACCCTGTGGGAACAAGTGTTAGGCTTACAAACAAATGATAGAAAAACAGTGTTTTTTGACACCATGTTTTTGCATAAAATTTCTAGATTCTTAAAAGTAATAGTAACGCATAAAGCTTTATAATATTTGTGCATACAGAAATAGTTTTCTTTCGCTTTTGCTCACTTACACTATTTAGCTATCTACTCTAGGACTCAGGATTTTAATTAATTCTCAATTAAAATCTTGAGCAGTCCAATCTCCTCACACCCTTGATGAATAAAGATTTTGTATATAGTATCCTGCATCCACCCGTGTCTATTAAACTGAGACTTAAATAGTCTTTATCATTTTCATCAGACCTTACATTTGTTGAGCCCTTATGCCAGTCACTATGCTAAGTACTTAATTCCTAAAACCTCCTTATGAAGTAGGTATGACTATTATTATGGTGATAATCCCCATTTTAGAGACGGAGTGAGTGAGACACACATGTATAGACATATTTTGCAAAATAATCAGAATATCCCCTCCTTGCCTATCGATTTATACATTCTGGAGGGAGGAAAGGCGTCATTGATGTTGTCCACTACCTCCCAGTTCTCCTGCACACACAGCTGGGTGGCCTGCCCTACCCCATGAGGGTAAGAATGACCATGTAGCTTATTTTCACCAGGATGACATAAGCAGAGGTAACTGGAGTCCCTTCTAGGTACAAGCCTTTTAGCAAGTATAAAACCTACCTCATTCCCTCTTACTGATGTGACAATCAGAGACATTCCAGTTGATGGGGGCTTTGTCAGTCTGAACTCTTGAGTGAGGTCAATGTGGGGCAGAAACCCTGTGACCCAGATGGGCATAGAGAATGAGCAAGAGAGAAATCCTGTTGTTTAAAGTCTGTGAGGCTTTAGAGGTTTTGTGAACATAAACCCCAAAACAGCCGTATAGAGAGTAGGGTACCTAGAAGAATGAGAGATGTGACTGGGATATAGGAGTATCAGCTTCATCCTGGGGAAGTAGGCACCAGATAAAGTGATCTATAGATCACCCATTAGTCTGACACTTGAGAACCTAGAATGACAGCTGCAGACCTCGGGAGCAGTACTGACTGGGCAGAGGTTTGTAATATTCTAGAATCAGAAAAAGACTAGTGTGACTGGAGCTCAGAGAAATGAATTTGGAGACAGGGGCAGATTGCATTGGGCCACACAGGGGCAGATTGCATTGGGCCACACAGGCCCCAATAATGTAGCTGATATGATTTCAATGGCATTGCAGTGTCATTAAATGGTTTTAAGCAGAATTCTAGCATGATTTACATTTACAGATCCCTCTGGCATCTGCTGAATGTAGAATGCTTTAGAGGGGCACAGCTGGAAACTCCTACAGTGGACACTGGTCGGGGAACAATGGTAACGCAGTCTAACATGATGGAGCAGATATATTCTGAG
The DNA here is from genome assembly GCF_048164855.1 of Canis lupus baileyi. Lineage (NCBI taxonomy): Eukaryota > Metazoa > Chordata > Mammalia > Carnivora > Canidae > Canis > Canis lupus. The sequence goes on from NC_132865.1 coordinate 24,319,431, forward strand.
GCATAGCTGACAAAACTTGATAAGCTACTGGAGGTGAAGGGGCATGAAAGAGAAGAATCAAAGATAATACCCAGACTCTGGCTTGCAGAACTGAAGAGACGAGGAACACTTTACTGAGAAGAAGGAAGATCTACAATTCAGGTTTAGACACAAATTTAAGTTTGAGATTTAATGTGATATGTCCTTGTGTTTCATAACCCACATCACAGAGGGACTGTAGGGATGAAATCAAGCAGTGCATATACTGATAAAATCGTCCCTGACACATAAGCCCCTATAGTACAAGTTAGTATTTAGGAAGCTGGGCCCTCTTTTCATACATTTACCAGCAAAATGCTTAGGCAAACCTCAAGGATAATTCCACCAACAGCCCTACCATTCCTACCTGTAAGCCCAGCTCACTAAGTGTCCCACAGTGTGGTCTGTTCACCACTTAGTCTGGGGCATCTGGCACCTATAAAATGCAGGCCTGTTCTCAGCTTTCCTATCTTCACTAGCTCCCAAAACTCTATTCATCTCCCTCCTGAGAGAATACACAAAATGCTGTATTTTAAAATCCCATCAATGGTTTTGGATTATCTACAAATTATTTTGCCCTCTACTTATGTCTGGTACCTAACTGTCATTACCCAGAAAATAGCTCATTGAAGGACAAAGTATTTAGTGTCAATGAGACAGGAAACATAGAATAATAAATTCATAACATCACCTTATTTCATGTTAGTAGACAACAAATGTGTCTCTAGTCCCACCTTTGGATCTGAAGGAAGTAGAAGCATTTAGTGGAATGCCTATGTGTTAAAGGAAATTTTATTTCTAGGAGAAGTGTTCCCAAGTGGCAGGGTAAACAGATAAGCTCAGTACCAGGCCCTTTCCCAGGAATGAAGGATTTCTAGAAAGGCCAGCAATGCAATGTTGTGAGGCAGTTTCTCTTAAAACTTGGCAAAGTATCTGAGATCTGCTTCTCCACTCTGCACAGGCATATATGTCTGACCAAGAATAATTACTACATGGTGAGAAAATTGTTTGGTAACTAGCTTTTTAAATAATTTGTCAAGCTCGACTGCACTGCAGCATCTCTGAATGGGGCAATAGGGAATCCAGGCACTTGGACAATGGCACTGTTTTAAAGGGATTATATTGCACATTGAATTATGTGGAACATATTTATATTTAGAACTAAATTATATGGTGCACACAGAGAAGACCAAGGAAGTTTCTCAAATCACTTGTGCATTTCATGTCATTTTCCTAATAAACATGCACAGTAGGGGAAAAGCTTTTAGAATAACAGAGTGGGAAAATCTTAAGTAAAAATAGGTAATTATTTTAAGTAGTTTTGGTTAATAAAAATAGCTTAACTCCTTTCTTCAATGAATGCTTTAAATATAAAGCATTTTAAGCCAAGTAAAGGGAGCTTTTTGGCTCTAACCGTTTTCTTGAAAATATATCTACATTAGCTAAACTTTAAAAAAATCAATAAATTAACAAAGACAGACATAGTCTGGACAACTGCCAGGAAGTGCTGAGTAGTCATGCATTAGAGGCCTGGTCTCTGAGGTAGTATCTGCTCAGGCACATCAATAATCCTGCTGTTGGTAAAGGACTCATCTGAAAAACAGGAATAATAACTCTTGGTCCAACTGGCAGTGTGGGATTGGTCCAGATGTTCTCCTAAAATCCCTCCGGGAGCTAGGATACATGATTCAGTGCCACTATTTATTGCCTTATTAATAAAGATTCTTACTCTGTGCACTTCCTAAATACTTTAGGGAGAAAAAAACTGGTTTCTAAAATAGAACATATCATACAATAAAATTCCATTTACTAAATAAAACAAAATATGATGCCCTAAGATATTAACTTATGTGTCACAAGGCCATTCTCAAACAATCCAAAGTATCATACAGTTGCCTAAAAATAGGCACTTTTTCTCTTAGCAACCCCAAACTATTTAATTCATCTGTAAATGGGGCAGTCACAATATAATATACTGATGTAATAAACAATTTTTTAAAAACTAGTGTATTAAAAATAGGAAAACAGAATTTCAAGTCTAAATTAACTCATAAAAATGTCAGAACAAATTAGCATAGTAAATAGTAACTATCTAAAGATCGCCTTAGAAATATGATGCATCTAATTGGTGATTTTGATCTCCAAATTTCAAAGATGTGTAAAATAAGAGATTATGCCAATTAAGATTTTATTAGCATAATGTCCAATTACAAAAGAAGGCTTAGTATAAGTTTTAAATATTTTATGTCAAAACTGAATTATCCAGGGAAGTATGGGATGATGTATGTGGGGGGAATTAAGACACATCTGGCAGCAATCTAAATGTGTAACTTCTTAAAGAGAGTACAATAAAAAGAGGATAATGGTGTCTATACTATTTTCAGATTCTACCAACTTCAGATATATTCACCAATTTCAACTCTTTGAATGATGAGCAAGCACAATGTTAGGCACTGTGCTGGTGTTTTTTATATTAATTCTTGCAATTTTCACCACAAACTTGTAATTTGTTATTATTCTTCATCCTGTTTAGTACATGAGAGACCAAACTACCCCAAACCCCCATGTTCTTGTGACTATACAGAGTTGCCTTGACTAGCTGTAATATATAATCACACACCGTGATGTGGGAAATCATCCCACAGAGTTGAGGCAATTGTCCAACCATCAAAATTTTAAATAAGAATCAGAGTCAACCTCTTTGGAAACATTTTAATTTACTTCCACCTCTTCTCCATTCTTGGTAAAAATGTCCAAATGACTGGCACAGCTGTTTCGATTATTGTTTAGTAAACCATTAATTCAATCAGAAAAAGATTGGTCCTAGTGATACATGATTTTGCATTTACTCATTCAACAAGTATATTAAAGATTTGTTACATATTTATCATATACATCTATTGAGTGTATATACGTCAAATACTGTGTTCTGCTATATAAAGGATACCAGGAAATATGTATACTTAGTTGGCAATCTTTCAATCATATTTTTTAATTTAATATTTTCACATTGAGACTTTGTGCTTTCTATAGACAGAATTTTGTTGTTCTCTTCCCTGGTATTAAATGCTTCCTTAAAATATATATCTATATATTTGCCATGTTATATCACTTTTAAGGTGCTGAAATGAAGAGCATCTATATGATTTACATACACCCACAAAATCCTACTTTTCTAAAAATGAAAGAGAGTGATGGATATTCAAAAGCCAGGTTTTCCAGCTATTTTATTAGGCACATTTAAAAATATAGTAAATAAATAAAAAAAAAATAAAAAAATAAAAATATAGTAAATAAAAATAAATAAATAAATAAATAAATAAATAAATAAATAAATAAAAGTATAGTAAATAAAATACTTACTCATCAATTTGACAAACACACATTTCCACCTCTTTCAGTGCAGTCTGAAGTTTGCCCAATAGTTTCTGATAAATATCTTGGGTTTCTAGGTCTTCTTCTTTTAACAAGTACCGGAGCCCATGCCCATCCTGTTGTCCCAGAGACAGACCTGAAGGGGCTGCCATGGTTGTGATTGTGTGCTGAATGTACACCATTGGACTCAGTTTCCCTGAGGAGTTAAAATCATTCCAGAATAATATATATAACCTTTAACTTACAGGAATGTTCCAGTGCAATTCATTCTAGACATAGGCTTACATAAAATAAAATGCCAAACCAGTGCTGAATTTAATTCAGGAGTTAAAGCGAGTTGTGATTAAAATATCTTTCAATCTCATGCTCTACTGTGATGGTGGGGAATGGCATTGTGCATCTCTAAAGCTGCTCCACCTGTATTTTTGTTATAGTTATAGGGCCATTTCATACTACTGGTTTTCACAGCAGGATAAGCAGTGCCCAACATGCATGTAATGAAGGCAAGAACAATCATTCTTCTTAGAGGAAAAAATAATAAAACTGCAAAACTCCTTTTTTATTCTATAAACATTTATGGATAATTATCCAAATGATTATAAGAGGAATCCTGTCTTTATAAAATTCAGACTTGTTTATACACCAGGAATCTATCCTATTTCAGGGATGCTGGGATAGTTAACAATTGCCTAAATTACTTTTCATGATTTGAGAAAGTTTCAAAAGCTAACATACCTTGCTCAGATTTATTTTCTTTATCATGAGAATTATGCTTCCTACTATCCAGCTGAACACCAAATGCACTTCCCAGGGAGGTTGATGTTTTGGGATAGGAAACTTCCATTATGTTGACATGACAGTTGGTAGGGCAGAAATCACTGCTATGTAATGGGGAGATTTTAGATTTGGCCTGTTTAAAGGTGGGCCAGGCTCTATTCTTCAGGACACGTGAAAACTGTAAATTAAAGAAGAAATAAAAACCAGTTGAACACACAGTGTTCCTAACTTCCATCATCCATAACAAAATATTAAAAAATAAAATCATGTCAACTGGAAAAGTGAAATAAATTATAAGTTGCTGGAAATTAAACCATTATTTTAAAACCCACACATTCTTAATAAAGTAAAGCAATATAGGCAGCAATGCATAGGATTCTTTTGAAATTCTGATTGCAAGTTAGATGCTAAAATAAACAAATTCAAGTGACCAATAGCACTTATTAGAACTCAAATCCCCAGGCTGCTAGCAGCTGAGAGTCTGACAGAGAACTCAAATTGCCATCCTCGGATACAAGAGGGACACACCACTTAAAGTGAGGCAAAGTGGTAGAAGTGGGTAGCTGCCACCGGGTCAAGAGTGGACTATTCTAACCATTGTCAAAAGCCAGTCCAAACCTGAGTCTGTGAACAGGTTAGACAGCAAGGCATGGTGGTGTTGACCCAGAAGGGTAGGACAACGGGCAGAACCAACAGTACTGCCCGTGTCTCCTGCGAATCACTGCTGAGCAGTTGGGTCAGGATCAGTCTGAAGACTGGTGCGGACTCAGCTTTTACGCCATTGGAAATAAAGTGATACTCCAGGGATTCACACAACTTCCAAGAATGGCCAATCTACTACTTAGAACTTTGCAATCCAAACCCATCTATTCCTTGTTGTGTGGTCTATATGGCCACCCAAAGTCTGATCTACACCTAGGTTATTATCTCAAGCTCTCTTTCCCTTGCCCCCTAGGCTCCTTCTTGCCTTCACTCAGATCCTCTCCCATACTGTCTACTCATTCTCGGTCTTTGTACAGGCTTTTTGGTGAGCCTAGAATATTCTTCTTCCCTCATTGCTAAACTTACTCCTATGCATTTTTCAGCTCCTATGAAGTTATCATCAGGCCTACATGTCTTCATCTAGGTCCAATATCCTTGGCTGTGTGCTAGGTTACAGCATATTATAACCCTTCTTATAATTATGAATGAGTTTCTTATCTCTATCTCAGTGGATGATAAATTCCATGCCTTGTGCACCATAAAGAGCCATCTCATAGGGTTGAACTGGATTATAGTTTCAAAGCAAAGGACAAAGAGCCACAAGCTATGTGTGTTTTAGTTATGTTTAGTTTAGCCTATAACGGATGTGATGCTGGGCAAGTCACTATATTTTTACCATTCCTAGTAAGATGAGGAATATGGATGAAATAATCTCTGTGCTGTCTTCTTGCTTGAAAACTGAAAGCAGATTTATTTATTCTACTAGTAGAGTAGTAATTTGGGCACTGAAGTATTAAAAATTAAGACTAACATTGGTTACTGTGTAACTTTCCTAGGTTAAATTAAAAAAATAAAGATGTGATACCAAAAATCACATTTTATAAATATAAGCTCATCATTAGAATATGAACTATGTTACCTGTATATGAAACTGTGCCTTCAAATCACAGGTCTGAAGCTATGTAGCTCAGTCAAGTACCAACACACAGTAGGAATCAAAATGAGAGCGGTGGAAATGCAGGGAATTGTCAACAAAATTCCTAACAAATTTGATAATAATGTATAGTGATACTATCTGAAACACCTAAAGAGTGAGAGTAATTTAGAGACTTTCTGGTCTATGCTCTTACTTTATAATAAAGAAACTGTGACCTGAAGACTTATCTGGGAAAGACTTAGAATTTAAGGCCAGATGCAAACTTGCACTCAGAAGATCTTTTCCATTGTAGTTGCAGGACAAAACTCTCAGATAAGTCCCCATGGCACAAAGAAAGGCACAGCATTGTGGCATAGCGTTGACCACAATAGACAGGTATGCTCCTTTTGCCTTTTTCCATTTTATTTTATTTATTTATTTTAAAAAGATTTTTATTTACTTATTTGAGAAAGAGTGTGAGAGAGAGCATGAGTGAGGGGAAGGGGAGAGGGAGAGAGAGAGAGAGAAGCAGACTCTCCGCTGAGCAGAGAGCCCAACTTGGGGCTCGATCCCAGAACCCTGACATTATGACCTGAGCCAAAGGCAGACGCTCAACTGACTTAACAGTCCTCTGCCTTCTTTCATTTTAACTCTTTACATATTTATTCAAACATATAAAGAGAAGCATCTATTCCCAGACTCTGCAGTAAATGCTGGGGATACAGTCCTTGCCCTCATAGAGTACATAGTCTAGTAGAGGACTCAGGTTAAAAAAAAAAGAATATTCTTATATATAACAATTATATTACTACAAGTATATGTAACGTGTATGTGTATGTGTATACATATATATATATATATATATCTGTAACTATGTGCATATGTAACAATTACATAATAATTATAATAGCCAGACAATGAAAAATTTGGTAAATGCTAAGAAGGAAGTGAACAGAGTGATGGGATGAGGTGTTACTAGAGTGATCAGATAGAGAAGGGATAAGATTCCTTTTCCAGTGCGACCAGTTTCCTCTAACTTTCTAACATGTACCTAAATACAAATGCCTATGAACATAGTAGAAAAGGGGGAGATGAAGGAAGGACCATAGTCATGGATCCTGGAAATGTGCTGAATACATTTTACAGATCAAAAAATGTACTCCTAGACAGCATGTCCTAATATTTAATTGGGACACCCTTCTGTAACGCAAATCTAAAATGAGGTAGGTACAGTTCTTGTCTTGACTGTAGCACATGCATAGGAACAGGCTGCGGTCAGGCCATCCAGTAGCAATGGCCCTGCCAACATGAACCTGGCATCTTTCTTAGAAACATCAAAGACAACACTGAGTTCACTAACCTGCTTTGGAGATGCTCACAACGAAAGACCAAAAAAGCTATTTTCCATAAACAAAAATTTCGATTTTGTGATAAAGAAATGTATAGGGTGTGGGGGAAGGGGAGTTGGGACATACAGCACTTTAAACCTATTTTGGATAATGTAGCCCAAACATACTCCACTTTTATTCATCCATCCAACAATTACACATTGAGGGCTTTCTAAACCAGGCACTGTTCTAGGCATGCTGGGAAACATCAGTGAGTGAAACAGATTTCTGCCTTCTGGGAGGTTACGTTCTAGTGAGAAGAGAGGCCAACAATAAACATAAGTCAATTATATTATCCTAGAAGATGATAAGTAGGTTGAAAACAAAATGGAGCAGGAAAAGAGGGCTGGGAATTTCAGTGGTGAGGTGAAGAATGCATTGCCAATTGTAACCCTCATTGAAGAGGTTGACATTTAAGCAAAATTTTGAAGGAAGGGAGAGTTGGGAATGTGGGTACAAGAAGAAAAAGCTTTCCCAGCAGAGTGAACATCCAATGTAAAAACCCCAAGGATAGTATGCTTCAATGAACATCCAGTGTGGCCAAAGCAGAGAGTGAGGGGAAAGGGGAAGAACATGGGAGTGGGGAAATTATGGGTAGAAGGAAGGAAGATCCTTCTTAGAAGGAAGGAAGGCACAGATCAAATAGGAGCTCAGAGACCTGTAGAACAATTTAGCTCTTACTGTGATTGAGATTCACAGCCCTTCAGAATAGACTGTTGGTGGGCAAGGGTGGAAGCAGGAAGACCACTTGTGGGAGAGACAATGCTGGGTCACCCTAGGCTATGTGTAATCGGAGCGATGAGAAAAGGCCGCATGTCGTGAAGGTAGAGCCAAGAGAATGGTTATGTGGGAGCCAGGAGTAAAAAATGCACGCAAGCTTTTCAGACTGATCAATGCACAGGATGGGTCTCATCCTAAGGTAGAGATGACAACAGATATGACAACTGTAGAAGGGCAGGATCAGGAGTTTATTTTGGACACGTGAAGTCTGAGGTATCTATTAGACACAAATGAAGAGGTCACAATGGGCCAGGAGATTGAATGTGATCACTACAGGATGAAGCGTGGAGGGAGGAAAGGGGACAGAGCAAATCCTGAGTTCTGATTCATGAAGAGGTCAGAGAAAAAAGAAGAAACAAGCATAGGACATCACTGTGACTGAGCCTCTCAGAAAAGGCAAGCAAAAGTAGAAAATTTCTAAAGAGAGGTACAAGGTCAACTGCATAGATGCCACTAAAACAAGGAATATGATGATGACAGTTAACGAGTTTTGAAAAAATATAGGTCATCAGTGACCTTAAAAGAGCCATTCCAGGGCAGCTCAGGTGGCTCAGAGGTTTAGTGCCACCTTCAGGCCAGAGCGTGATCCTGGAGACCTGGGATGGAGTCCCACCTCGGGCTCCCTGCATGGAGCCTGCTTCTCCCTCTGCCTGTGTCTCTGCCTCTCTCTCTCTCTCTCTCTCTCTCCCCATCTCTGTCTCTCATGAATAAATAAATAAAATCTAAAAAAAAAAAAAAAAGAGTCATTCTAGTTACATGGGGGGGGGGGGGGGGGGTACTTGAGCCCGTCTTGAGTGTGTTAAGAATGAAAGGTGAGTGAGATAGCAGGTATAGATGGCATATGGGGAGCTTTTTTCAGGACAGAGTTCAAGAAATGAAACAATAGGTAGAGTATGGGGGATCAAGGGAAATAGTGATTTTTAATCTAGATGACATTAAAGCATATTTGTACATTGACATAAGTAATTCTTAGAAATGGAGCTGCAGGCTTCTAATGCATTGGTAGTTAATTCATGAATTATTAACCATGACAACACATTAATATCCAGTTATAGTCACTTGACTAAACGTAGAAAATAATACAAAGGTAAGCTGCTATATTTTGCAGATAGTCTCCCATTTCAATTAAGAATGAAACCCCTGTGGCATGGAGTTATAAGAAATCTGTAGTGAGGGAAGAGGACGTGGAAAAAAATTTTACCCCTAATTTTCCTGATCTATATATCAATTTGGGGACTATGTGGCACTAATAACTAAAGGTACTTGGAATATTTAAAGTAAGACTTTGGATTCCTACACGTTATATTTTTGTGTAAACAGGAACAATCTCTTGAAAGCTCATTAAATGTTTATATGGAGGAAGTATCATTAATACACAAAATAAGCCCAATTATGGAATTATTATCCAATGGAGAATGAATCTAGAATTAAAAAGAGTTCTAAGGACAATTCAGGGTAAGAATGTTTCTCTAAACAGTGCATAGTTTTATGTCTGGATCACCCACACATCCTGCCCCAAGAAGATTAAACGCCTGCTTAGGATTCATTCAGGTCTCCAGTAAGGTCTGAACTTCTCTCATACATGTGCTAAAAAACATCTGTGGCCTGTACAGCTGGCCAGAAAATCAATTATGATTGCAGCAGCCTGGCTATAGAAACTGCAGAAATCAACTTGTTTCTATTTTTAAAGCCTAAAACTTTTAGAGTCAAAATACAGGAAAGCCAGCTTCTTTGAGATTTTAGTTTCTATGGATACATTTTATTTTACAAAAAAGAGGGGTGTTTGAAGTCTTCATCTGGAAGAAAAATATGTTACTAATAATAGTTTAAAAGTAAATATGTGGAAATTAAAAATACATATTCACAAATGCTATATTTTCTGTGGACATGCATTTGATACACAAATAGAGCTAACCTTACATAACCTAGTAAGGCTATTATTGTCTTAGCTATCTGAATTTTGTTCAAATAAAAAATATCCCTGAAATATTTTCTTGCTAACCTTGTTCATCTAATGAGAAAGACAGTCAAATATTCTAAATACGTGTGCGGTCAGTAAAAGATGCTGAAAAAGGATCTTTTAAAGTGCTTAACTCCTAATTGACTATAGGTTTATCTTTATTTCTAAAATTAAAAATAAAAATAAGCGAGACAATATTCCATAGGACTGATACCTAGTCTGCTACTTGCCAGCTAAGTGACCTTAAGCAAATTCTTAATCTCCCTGCGAAAGAAGCAGATGGTAGGAGTATTCAGTACATATGGCTGTTTTGAGGCTCAAACAATAATGTACATACAAGAGCTTTCCAAATCTAGTGATGTAATTTTTACCATCTCAAATCACTGCCCATCATTAGCCTGTCCATCTTTGCTTTAAAAGCTTTCTAGGCTCTTAGTTACTTCTGAGAAAATGGAAGATACTTTTTACTTGCCAGGGTGGTGTTTTTGAGAAGCCTTAACATTTGGGGAAAAACCCTGTCCCTGATGCTTCTAATCTACCCCCAAGATACACTTTTCAGTTTATCACAAATCACATTTTTGTTAAAAACCAAGGTATAACATCTTCTTCATCCACCATAACCAATCCATCATAGAGCTGTATACAGTCTACATCCTCTGCACCACTTGAATTGACTCTTTTCTCTCCATCCCCAGTGCTTCTACATGAGACCAAGTCACCACTGACTTGCCCTTTTTACAAATAAATCTGATTATTATGTCACTTTAAAATATCACTAGAAAAATCAGATTTTGCCAGTTTTCTTTTTAATGGTATCCAACTCAAATCCTCCTTTCTAGTCTAGGCAGTATGCCAATTCTTCATCAATAAAATCAGTCCCATTTCTGTGGCTCTGCCTTCACTCAAGAGGTTTCTCCTTACTTGAGTGTCATCTCTACTTCTCTTCTCTCTGACACATCCTTCCAACTTAGAGCAGCTAGCATTTACCGACTATTCCATCCAGGATGATTTCTCTTTTACTGAAATGCTATTGCCCTTGTAGTCAGACCTATACTGTTTAGCTACATAGTGCAATTTAGCAGTGGAATTTGAACAATACATATGCTGTATAGCATAGCATCAAATGTAGGTAGGCAAACAAAAACTAGATTTATGATAAAAGGGAACAAGGTTCAATTTCCACAGCTGTGCTCAGCTGTGTGCCTTTGGGCAAGTTACTTAACCACTCTGAGCTTCAATCATTTCATCAATGAAATAGATGATATGTCACGTCACAGTGTTGATAAAATTATATAATATCTGAAATCTATAAAATACTTATGCAATGTCTGATACTGTAGCAGGCTGCTATAAACTGTTGTGTGCTGCATAATTCCAGGGAGCACCATCATATAGAGCAGGGTATGATATGCCAGCACATTCAACTAGTCATGGTGGTACCTCCTAGTAGGTTAGGTAGTAGTATTTTTAGTTACTTCATATATTTTAACCTTTCTTCCCCTGCAGATTATAGGTGTGGGAGGGCAGCCATCCTCAAGTTATTGTTGACAACATAGTAGGTACAGATTTAGTAAATATTCCCTTGTTCTTCCCATCCCATCCTGCAACAAATTTGCTTCCATGAAGTTGAGTTTTAGACTCATTCATCGGGTTTCATTAAAGAGTGTATTAAAAATATATGCCACATAAAACAAATTGCTATTTCTTTTTCAGGGACAGCTTTACGGGCACTGCCCTGACATTTCCTGGTGCCACCTCTTTGAAATTCAGTGTGACAGATTTCTTTTGGAACTCAGTCTAAGAAAAGCTTTGCTTCTCTTAAGAAACATGTATAAATCACAGGAATGCTGATAAATATGTAATAGACTGTGTTTCTTTTTTTATTTTGGTTATCAGGAAACTGAAGGCCAAATAGAATATTCCACTTTAGCAACTAACTAGAGTCTCAGGAGTTGGAGGACCTTATCACCCTTTCCCCTTGGTGGTCTTTCTATACCATCGACTGTAACATAACTTTACCTATAAACAAATGTACCTGCTCATTTTCCACTAATATCTGTTCTCTCTTTCTTCATTTTATTAATAAAATTCTATGAGTTTTATAGTTGGGTACATGGAAGCCCAGTTTGAGATAACATATATCTCAGCCTCTTTCAGCAAGTGACAAATCGGATGTGAACAGGAGTGCTGTGTACAAATTCTGGGTCATGCCCTCAAACAAGAAACTCTTTACTCTCCACTTCCTCTTTTCTCTTCTGAGGGAATATAATTTGGCATGGTGCTGATGAGCCGACTTTGACCTTGTAGAAGAGGGCAATGTCTTAGACGAGACAGTAAAAATACAGAAGGAGCCCTAGAAGATCATCAAACCCCACCCCACTGGACTCCAGTCCAGCTGAACTTTCATGTAAGCGAAAAATAAGCTTTCAGTTATAAGCTCGTGTTATTTTGGTCCTTATTAAAGCAGCTGAATCAATAGCCTATCTAATATACCTTCATCCTAATGTTTTGTTTTTACTTATATAGTTTACATTTTTTAAAGATATTATTTATTTATTCATGAGAGCAGAAAGAGAGGCAAAGTCATAGGCAGAGGGAGAAGCTGGCTCCCTGAGGAGAGCTCGATGGGGGACTCGATCCCAGGACCAGAGCCAAAGGCAGAAGCTCAACTACTGAACCACCCAGGGGCCCCTATAGTTTACTTTTTTAATGTATATTTCTTTAAGCTATTTCTACTACTTTTGTATGAATGGAAAAATATAAGAAATGACCCCTCCAACACTGACAACTTTGACAATCGGAATCTGCCTGAACCCCTATCATACTTTAAACAGATCCATTTCTGAAGTAGAATGATTCTCTTTTCAAAATGTGCTCAAAGGGGAATATAAATTTGCATTTGTTTAGACCTTCTACTTCAAAGCACTGTCCTATCTTATGCAGAAGGGAGAAGTAAAAAGAGAACCTTCTGTTCTTCAGCTTCAACAAGGCATATTCATGGCATCTTTCCCAAACTCAAATAGGTGAACTGACCTTAGCAATCAAGGAAAGAGGATTAACAGATGTGACAGTTAAGCAGTGATCTTGAGGATCATTTTTCTTCATGTGAATGGACTTATAAAGAATTAAAATAGCAATACATATTCAACTTCATAAGCTAAACATTTTTAGAAGTCTTAAAACCATGGTGACCTCTCTTCTCCTTGTCCGCACTCAACCTGAGGTAACCAATGGTTAAGTATTCATTTTTGCATTTCCCTATTCTCATACAGCCATATCTGGACACATCTAGGCTTATCCTTGACTTAGTACATCAGGAACATAAAACATACACAATTAACTCACATTCATAAAAACTGAGATAAATATTTCCTAGTATGGCTGTATTAAATTTTAAACAACCAACCTCATTTTAAGGGAAATAATTTAATTAGCTAGTCTCCTATTGATATAATAGAAAAAAAACTTACTATACATGTATTTTAGAGATCAATTTCTACTAATTCTATGTCTAAATTGTATCTTCAAATCCATCTAATTTTCTCTGTCTCCCCCATCTTCACCATAGGCCAGGCTACCACCATCATTCACTGGGACTATCGCAATAGTTTCCTCTTCGTCTCTAGGCCTCCATTCTTACACCTTGAAATCCATTCCTACAGAAGACCCAGCACCATCTTTTAAAAACTTAAACCAATGAAGTCATCCTCGATTATAAGCTTCCAATTGCTTCCATTGATGTGAGAAGAAAATCCAAACTCCTTCCAAAGTTCCAAAAGATAAAAAGCTTCCGTAGCTTTTAACACTGTGCCTGCCTAAGCCAGCCATATTCGCTCTGCCACCCTGGTTTTTGTTTTGTTGCCCTTTTTTTTTTTTTTTTTTTGCTTTGGGGCCTCTGTAGAGATTTACTTCTTCTTTGCTGCATCCCTCACTCAAATATAAGTACCCTGAGAGGAAAGATCTTCTCTCTTTTATTGTCATATTCCTAGCACCAAGACACCAAGAACAGTACTTGGCATATAAAATGTGCTCAATAAATATGTCAAATAAATGTATTAATCAATCAATTTCAAACAGACTGTGTACTGTGTATTTTCTGATTGAAAGTTCTATTCCCTCTGTTGAGAGAAAAGGAAAAAAACTATTGACTTCATAATTAGGTGGCCTGGATTTCCATCCCAACTCTATCTTTTGCTACTAAGTAATTTAATGCTTTAGGCCTCAGTTATTATATTTGGAAAATGTGGAATAATGACCTAGCTTTCAGGTTTACAAAGATCAAATGAGGTTAATAGATGTAAAGATATTCAAAAAACTCTAAAATGTTATGTTATTATTTCAATAAACTGGTACATAAATAAGCAATGAAAATATTATGTATTGAATTAAATTGGACATTTAAATAATTTGAATAATAATTACATGTAAAATATATTCATAAAACTTTTTACCTTTTTATAACTGGATATTCTCTGACATATGTGCTCAATTTTTTCACTGCAAATGGCACTGAATTTACTCTGAAGGTCAGTAGGAATCACTTCATTTAAAGAGTTAAGGCTGGTGCAGTTTTGTACAAAATAATCATCACTTTTAGCCAGGGCTTCAAGAATCTGTAGTAATACAAACACATACACACACACACACACGCACACAGAACAAGAAAAGAAAACCTTCAAAATTAGCCAAATAAAATTTTCACAATTCTAGAACAGAGTGACTCTCCCTAGCACACTTCTCTTAGCTGCCTGGGATTTCCATGTTCAATAAAACCCTCACAGTGAAGTGATGGACTTGCGTAGTTTGGGCTCTCATGTTTTGCTTTCTGCCAGCTATAAAAGGTTGCCTGAGGGAAGTGAGTGGACTTCAAAGACTCCCTGCTGGATAAATCAGGATGCTCTGATGTGGTAACACATTGCCTATATTTTAGTCAGTCACTCAGAACATTTTTTTTTTCTCAATTTCTTAGTAGAACAACAAAGGGTAAGTAAGGAAAACCAATCGAATGGCATCCTTATTTTCTACTGAGAGCCTAGTACAGAGAATGCATATAGCATATATTTGTTGACGAAATGAATAAATAAGAAATTCTCCTGCTAAAGTAAAATCAATGATAGTTGCAGTGTCTGAGCTCTATCTGACAAAAGCATCCATATGATGTGTTCAATTAATAAATCCCTTTGGCTATTTGAATCAATTGTAAGATAGCATTTGTGTATGCTTGTGTGTATACACACTATTGATCATGGAGAATTTCCAATGAATTGAGAATTAATTATGTGTCATGTTTATGACTGTTCAAAGATTGCAAGGATTGATTATACCCTTACCTGACATTTTTATAATATATAATACATGTATAATAATTTGTAATATAATACATCTTATATTGTATGCGAGATACAATGTATAGATGCTATGTTTATTTGAGCTCCCTCACCACCTCTACCTCCCTATCTTGCAGAATATAAAGTGTGAGTTTTTTGTTTAATCACTACTCTAGAAAGTAGAGCTCAGTTTATGAACAGCAGTGTGATCTTGGTTAAATTTCTTAATTTCTTTTATTTTCTTCATGTGTAAAATGGAAATATTTGCAGTACTTATCCGTTGTGATATAAGAATAACTCGTGTAACTTTGCAAATTTGACATAACTAGAAAAAGATGATAATATCCTGGTTCTAAACGCTTATCTGGATTGCCTTAAAAATATAATATAGTTGGGAAGGGTGCGTCTTGAAAATACAGATTCTATATCGAAAGATACATAGTGGTGGAACATCATCAGAAAGATGGAATTTTTTGAGGTTGACTTTCAGAATATAAAACAAAACCATAAGATAATTAATTTTGAAATAGTGCATTTGGGTTTCTATCTTATTTTCTCCCACTAAAATCTTAAAAAATACATGCTATAAATGCTAAATCTATCTCAACCACACATATATGAAACAAAGATTAACATGAAAAAATAAAAGTAGTGAAGCTATATGTCATATTTCTTACTTATAATACCTGAATCCTCACAGGGTGATAGAAGAGCAGATAAAATACTAAAACTCAGACCTGAGGAGGGTCCAATAGGAGGTTTTATTGATTTACCTGGTGAAAGGATCATGAAAAGCAAGCACTGGGTCACTTACCACATGTTTCATCTATTTGGATGAAAACGCCCCTCCTCCCCTTGTATCTTGGTTTAGTCTAAAGACAAAGGGTGATCTCCTTCCTAACTAAAAATTATATAAATGTCTGAGGGTCTATTCATAAATGGATCTTGAAGCTTTGTGAAATTTTATGAAATAAACATGAGACTTGCAGCATTTGAAGTTTCTTATAATACATTTCATGACTTCAAATACTTTTCAGAGGATTATCTACATTTAAAAAAGCACCACCTGTCACAAAAACCATCTGAAAGGTATTCATGATACTGAATCAACAGATGTAGCAAACTTAACTAAATGCAGAGAAGCCTTTGCCAAATCAACTAACATTTGCCTGGGCAAGAGTCCCATCTAACTTCGCACTGTACTCCAAAAGAGATCAATAAAAGGGAAGGTTGTACGCATTACCGAGTAATGGGGAAAAAAAAAAGAAAAGAAAGTTGAATGAGCTGACAGCTGAAGCATATACAGCTACTTACATTTTTTAAAGTAGAGGAGGGAGAGGATGTCAGTTACTTTATTTAGAACAAAATCCTCAGTTTTCCCAGGATCACTCATACCTTGGCAGTGAGGCTGAAGAAACCTTTGGGCTCAATCATCTTCTCCACCACGTTACACTTTATCCCAGCTGTGCTGTCATACTCATACACGACACCATATTCCAGGTGGACGTTATCCACTGTTAGACTCACATGCTCCTTCTTCCCGTCGATGATGGCCATGGTGTTAAACTTGTCAATTACCTCTGGAACAAAGACAGTTTTAATTCAGCAAATTCAGGAAGGGTTTGTTAGTCTCTTCAAAAATTTGAGTCTCTCTGAATAATTTTTAAAGATTTCTTTAAAGGATGACTAAATCTGATATCCTTGTTAACATTTTGTAAAAACAAGAACGCTTAAAAAAACATATGTTTGAATGATCCAAATCTCACCACTAACATGACTAGTCCTTGCACATCCATTTTGATCTATGTACCATATGTATGCCTATTTATACCATTATAAACATTATACCTACAATTTTATATTTTTTTTAAATTAAAAGCATGCATGACGGGACACTGGAGTGGCTCAGTGGTTGAGCGTCTGCCTCTGGCTCAGGTCGTGATCCTGGGGTCCGGGGATCGAGTCTCACATCGGGCTCCCTCTGGGAGCCTGCTACTCCCTCTGCTGGGTCTCTGCCTCTCTCTGTGTGTCTCTCATGAATAAATAAATAAATCTTAAAAAAAAAAACATGCATGACTTAAGACAGGGCTCCTAAAACTGCCTCCAACATTGAATGAATACTTGTTCAAACCAGAAAAAAATATATATATAAAGCCATTCTGAAGAAGCAGAAAGGAGATGCAATAATCATTTTTTTCAGCAGACAAGATGCATGAATTTTCCGAAACAGCATATTCTACAGATAGCTCATTGAGAAAATTTGTCATTGTTCACTATAACATTTTCTTTTTTTTTTTAACATTTTCTTTTTAAAAAAATATTTTATTCATTTATTCATGATAGACACAGAGAGAGAGAGGCAGAAACACAGGCAGAGGGATAAGCAGGCTCCATGCAGGGAGCCCGATGGGGGACTCTATTCCTGGACTCCGGCATCACGCCCTGAGCCAAAGACAGACGCTCAACTACTGAGCCACCCAGGTGTCCCTCACTATAACATTTTTATCTGGAATGTCTTCCTCTAGGTGTTTGGCCTACAATCAGTCAGCTGGTATAAAAACATCTAAAATCTCAAGCAAGAAACCACTGAGAAACCTAACAGCAAATATTAAATTAGCAAAAATAGAATATTAATTAACTAAAAACTGTTAAGTCTTAGAATGGTAGAAACAAACAAAAAAGAATGGTAGAAACAGTAAATACAAATAGGCAAAAGCAGAATAATGGTTTATTTTAAAATAATTGAGTCCCAGAATAGCTAGAAATCAATTATCAGAGCATCTCATCAACCCTTTCATTGTGGCAGTAATGATGATGAGCAAAAAAAAGCTAACTCTAAATGAAGAATAAAGTCCTTAAGATAAGGTCCTGAGATTTGTCCTGGTTTAAATAATTAAGGAAGTTGATATGTCATAACAACCTTGGTGCTCCAGTGTGGTTGAAATATTTCTAATACCATCCATTATCTAGTGGCTCCTACCAAGTGGTCTTCCTGGAGTGGAGGGAACACAGCTTTTCCTGAGTCCCCCACCACCCACCTTATGATCAGTGTGTTTAGGGGATTATGTAACTGTGCTGGTTTGGAAGAACCTAATAGTACAATAAAAATGTCCAGAGTTATCCACCAATAATATAAATGGAAAGATACCAGAGTTATCCACCAATAATAAAAATGGAAATATACCAGGAAAAAGTAAGAGAGGATTCAAGGACTTGTGTGAAAAAGTGTCGAAACAATAATTCAAGGTATTTGTCAAATACAAACATAAAATTAATTGCCTCCATCCCTTTACCCTTGGGTAAAGCCACCAAATACAGCAATCTGTTGGTTTGCTTCACTGATAAAACAGAAATTATGGGTTCTCATCAAAAGATCTCTCTCTCTCTCTCTCAAAAAAAAAAAGACCTTTCTCATTTTTACATTATTAGTTTGTTTCTTTCATTACAATTAATGCTAGAATACAGTAAAAGTTACTTGAATCAAGAAAGTGGTTTCAAAGGGACCATAGACTTTCTTTCTAAATGAGGGCTTCAAATTTTAGTACCCTTACGGATCAGATCTTATTAAAACAGAGATTCTGTTGCAATAGATCTGGGGTGGGGCTGCGATTCTGCATCTCTCCAGGTGATGCTGCAGCTGCTGGTCTGTGAACCACACTGGATTAGGAAGGTCTATACAACATTTAAACTCAAAACAAGGAAACACATTATAACCTGGGTTTAAATCCTCATTCTATCACTTACTAGCTTGGGCAAATCTCTTCGTCTAATAAGCCTCAATTTCTTCTTCCATAAAATAAGGATGATGACAATAATTCTTTTGCGAGATTTCCTTTTTTGGTGACTTTATGAGATAATCCATGTAAAATACTTAATAAAGTGCCTAACAGAGTATACTAACTATGACATGTTAGTCATTAGGTAGTATTGTTTATGAATTTGACATGACATCTATTTGGTGAAAATATCTTAAGAAAGTGGTTTGACCATATCAGGTTTTCAATAATTGGGACTAGCACAGGCATACTGAAAAAGGGTACTACTATAAGCAAATGGAGAGAAAAAGAAGGAACGTACCTTCTACTTTGCAGTCAAAAGCATCTCCTACTTCATCTCCAGGGGGTTTGGAGTTAGACTTTTGAAGGTCTTCTTGAGCGCTCTCAATGCTATTATAAACCCATTGTATGGAATCTTGCTGGAATGAGGAGGGGAAGGAAACCTCAGAGGTATTAGTGCTTCTAAAAATGCATGTTCATTCCCTAAACCTGCTTTAGGAGAGTTGACGATCTTATTTATTCTTCCAGTTTATTCAAAGATAATAAAATGTGAAAGAGAAGGGAAACCAACATCAGAAACTACAAAAAGTTGGGGCACCTGGGTGGCTCAGTGGTTGAGCATCTGCCTTAAGCTCAGGACATGATCCTGGGGTCCTGGGATCAAGTCCCACATCAGGCTCCCTGAAGGGAGCCTGCTTCTCCCTCTGCCTGTGTCTCTGCTTCTTTCTGTGTCTCTCAGGAATAAATAAATAAAATCTTTAAAAAAAGAAACTAATAAGTCAATGGTAATTATATTATTTAACAAACTGACTTTCTTGCTTGAAATTTTATCTTCCAAAGGTGTTTTTAAATAAGATGTATTTACCAAAATATATTTTTTTGAAAACGATGTATTTCCCAAGGATCTTATTTAAATGCCTTAAGTATAAATTAAAATAAACTATAAATTTCATTTTTAAATAAATGTCAGATGGACAGTTTTCTGAATAATAATCATCTATCACTATACAAATCATTTAAATGTTCTTCCTAACACATATATTTAATACAGTCAATGCTTTTTTGAATCAAACCAAAGAACACCTTTCATTTCATTAGGGTCCCAAGTGATGTAACTATTTCTTAATCCTATCATGTCCTAAATCATTCTATATTTTAATTAAAATAGCAGTTGCCATCTTATTTAAATAAATAAGAGGAAGTGGCCTCTAAGTAGATGCTTTCAGGTCTGCATTACTTTAAAGTTTATACTTTTCCTAGGTCAGATGACAAACTGAATTGCACTCCTGAAGTGTGATAGAATTTACATTATCGATTTTTTTCTTGTATTCACTTCACAATTGTGTTTAATTATATTTTGCTATCCATCATCAAAATGCCAGTTAACATTTGATCATTCAAATAACCTGCTGTGGCCCCAAAGGAACCACTCACTCCAGTATCCACACCTCTGTGCAGCATCTTCACACACTGACCTGAGGTTTGGTCACAGGATCTGGTTTTCCCAAAGGGATATTAGCAAGCATGATATAAATAGAGTTGATCTCTTTATCCCCTCTTAAAATGCAGACACCATGCAGGAAGGAAAATCTGCTAGACTAGAAAGGGAGGCCATGTAGAGGAGCTCCGGAGTGAGAGAACACAAGGAGGGAGGTTGCAGAGCCCAGGCATTCCCAGCATAACTCCCACCACATCGGGTCCCTTCACAGGAACCAACACTCGGTCAACTCACAGAATGAAAAAAAATAATCAATCGTTGTTTTAAGCTACTAGGTTTTGGGACAGTCTGCTTTGTGGCAGACGCTTAACCGACTGATCCACCCAGGCGCCCCTATTTATTGATTTTCTTAATCATTTCACTAACCAACTCCTCTCTAAGAAAGCAGTCAAGGAAAATGAAAAGGAACAAAACTCAAATCAATTGGACTACTTATCAAAATTCTGACTGAAAGGGAAAGGTTTGATAATTTCAGAAGTGTCTTTTAAAAAAATTTCATTCAATAATATAATATAGTTCAATAAATATTTATTAAACCATTATAAACCAGAATAACCTATGAGTCTATGCATGAATTCCAATTTGCTATGCTAGTTTGACCTTATTAATAAGCAAAATTGATGAGCTATTTTCTTGTAGGTTCAGTATTTTGCAGGATGTCATTTCCTGATCTATGAGAAAATAGCCATTCGTCTCTCTGGTTTGGACATAAAGACACATTCTCAAATCCAGAAGAGAGTACTTGTCTGTTGATGAAGGAAAAGATACAAAGCCTCTCCTCTAAAGTTCCTTTTACATCTAGTTGATTAATCTGAGAGAATTTTCTCTTATAGGCCAATATTCACTTGTGCTTCATGGGATAAGCTTTGCCTGTAAATTAGGACTCTAATTTTATTTTTCTACAGCACTTGAAATTTAGTCAGAGGATAATGCTTAGAATTTTAAGTAATGACAAGTACATTTTGGTATTTTCTTTTAAGAGCTAAATCCAGTTACTTAAACAAATATATCCAAAACTCAATCACAGACCCTATAAAAGCCACACAGACACATAATAACCGTTATAAATCCTAAAGCATTCACAAAGGTCAAGAAAACAATTAAAACCTTTGGATTTCAATTTGATAAACGGTATTTGAAAATTCATAGCACAATGTCTACAGCCATATCACCCTGAATGCACCCGATCTTGTCTGAAAATTCATAGCACAAAATGAATGAAAGGAAAATCCACCAGAGCACTTTTTAAATAGATGAAGATATCGTGACAATAAGCTGCAATCATTTAAGCATAATTGATCATAGATAATTATAATTATAATTAATAATAATTATAATAACACAATCATAATGCTGAGCTTATACCATGCTTAAATGTGATCCTAGAAGCAGAAACCTGTGTTGTGCTCTAGGCTTTCTACATAAGTATGCAATGAGATCTAGATAAGCTGCAGGGCAGTTTACCTTCATTGGTCTCCTATATTTCCTGCAGGCTGTAACATGTGCAATAACGCTGGCATGGGTCTCTTTACTGACATTGATTCCATTTACTTTGATAATACACTGTCCAGGGTGGAGACCAGCTGCTGCAGCCACAGTTCCTTCAAATACAAATAGGAAAATTGCCAAAAATTTGAGGAATGACATTCATTTTTATCACATATACAACAAGGAAAGTAATTTTTAAGTATAACAGAGATCTGGCTAGTATGCTCTTGATAAATTTAGTTCTGATAGCAATGCCCTCTCAAAATTTTTCTACTTTTCATCTGGCCACTCAAACTGTGATTAACAAAATATTCTCACATCTCCCTGAGAGTTAGTTTGAAGGATTATTGTAAAGTGACCTTTAACATGTTAGTCAGATATTCCCCCTCTCAAATGTCTAGTCAGTCTTAATTTTCTACATATGCGTATATAATGGCAAAATGGAAAGCCAGAAATTATGTCTTATTTATCTTTCTTTAGTCTATAAAAATCTCTAAATATTAAAATAGTATTCACTTTAATTGGCTTTTCTTAGTAACATTTAAGAACATTTGTTACTGGAAATTTCAGTTTTATTTCTTTTTATTTTTTAAATTCAATTATAATTAACATACAGCATTGTATTAGTTTCAGGTGTACAATATAATGATTCACCAATTCTATAATAACTTTCATGTTTTAAAATGCAGTTATAAGAAATTCTTAGGGAAAAAAATCAAGTCAACTAGCAACTACAAATAGACTGGATTTGCTAAGTAAAATAAGTGTTCAGGATATCTAAAAAGGGTCAGGAACCACAGAATTGGTAGAGAATAAAACTAATCAGATAACATCAATGGTCAATCATTTATTTGCACAGATGAAGACTTAAATACGCAAGTGGCATATTCTATCAGGGAGTTAAGATTTTCAGAAACTTTCAGTCATTATTATTTGATATTCTGAGCACATCAACATTTACATAGCACCATTAATAAATACAATGAATATAATTATTATAAGTGATTATAAAACTTATGTTAGAAGAGCCTTCTTTTGTAAGCAATTTCTCCAATGAAGGAATTATCAAACATTTTAGACAACATAATTTATATTCAAGAAGACAGTATGTATTTTTTTTTTCTCACTAAAATTCACTCCTAGAAATACTAAGTGATTTTTCTGGATTGAAGCAGGTCTTGGAGGGAAAAGGGATGCTCCCTATAGAAAGAATAGCCTAAAAAAAGAAACTGAATCAAGAAATAACCTGGACAGAACAGGATGCGGAGGAGGAGCAAGATGGCGGAAGAGCAGGGTCCCCAAATCACCTGTCTCCACCAAACTACCTAGAAAACCTTCAAATTATCCTGAAAATCTATGAATTCGGCCTGAGATTTAAAGAGAGACCAGCTGGAATGCAACAGTGAGAAGAGTCCGCGCTTCTATCAAGGTAGGAAGACCGGGAAAAAGACATAAAGGAACAAAGGCCTCCAAGGGGGAGGGGCCCCGCGAGGAGCCGGGCTGAGGCCGGGGCGAGTGTCCCCAGGACAGGAGAGCCCCGTCCCGGAGGAGCAGGAGCTGCACCGACCTTCCCGGGGGAAAGGGGCTCGCGGGGAGTTGGAGCAGGACCCAGGAGGGCGGGGATGCCTCGGGCTCCCGGGGACACTAACAGGCACCTGCGCGCCCAGGAGAGTGCGCCGAGCTCCCTAAGGGCTGCAGCGCGCACGGGGGACCCGGAGCAGCTCGGAGGGGCTCGGGGGCGGCTCCGCGGAGGGGGATGCGCGGCCCCGGGAGCAGCTCGGAGAGGCTCGGGCAGAGGAAGAGGCTCCGGCAGAGGAAGAGGCTCCGTGCAGAGGGGGCTGCGCGGTTCCAGGAGCAGCTCGCGGGGGCTCGGGCGGCGGCTCCGCGGAGGGGGCTGCGGGGCGGGAGCGCGAATCCACCAGCGCAGGCTCCGGAGCACAGGGCGCCGGGACACAGCCCAGGATCCCGCCTCCCCCGGGACAGGCAGAGGCCGGGAGGGCCCAGGACAGCGAGGACGCTCCTGCCCCAGCTGAGCAGATCAGCGGCCCCGCCCCGGAGCCTCCAGGCCCTGCAGACGGAGAGCTCCGGAGTTCCTGCGGGGGCTGAATCCAGGTTTCCAGAGCTGCCCCGCCACTGGGGCTGTTCCTCCTGCGGCCTCACGGGGTAAACAACCCCCACTGAGCCCTGCACCAGGCAGGGGCACAGCAGCTCCCCCAACTGCTAACACCTGAAAATCAGCACAACAGGCCCCTCCCCCAGAACACCAGCTAGACGGACAACTTCCAGGAGAAGCCAAGGGACTTAAAGAACACAGAATCAGAAGATACTCCCCGGTGGTTCTTTTTTTTTGTTTGTTTTGTTTTGCTTTTTGATTTGTTTCCTTCCCCCACCCCCCCCCCTTTTTTTTTCTCCTTTCTTTTTCTTTCTCTTTTTCTTCTTTTTTTTTTCTTTCGTTTTTTTTTCTCTTCCCTTTTTTTTCTCTTTCTCTTTTCTTTCCTTCTTTCTCTCCTCTCTTTCTCTCTTTTTCCCAATACAACTTGCTTTTGGCCACTCTGCACTGAGCAAAATGACTAGAAGGAAAACCTCACCTCAAAAGAAAGAATCAGAAACAGTCCTCTCTCCCACAGAGTTACAAAATCTGGATTACAATTCAATGTCAGAAAGCCAATTCAGAAGCACTATTATACAGCTACTGGTGGCTCTAGAAAAAAGTATAAAGGACTCAAGAGACTTCATGACTGCAGAATTTAGAGCTAATCAGGCAGAAATTAAAAATCAATTGAATGAGATGCAATCCAAACTAGAAGTCCTAACGACGAGGGTTAACGAGGTGGAAGAACGAGTGAGTGACATAGAAGACAAGTTGATAGCAAAGAGGGAAACTGAGGAAAAAAGAGACAGACAATTAAAAGACCATGAGGATAGATTAAGGGAAATAAACGACAGCCTGAGGAAGAAAAACCTACGTTTAATTGGGGTTCCCGAGGGCGCCGAAAGGGACAGAGGGCCAGAATATGTATTTGAACAAATTCTAGCTGAAAACTTTCCTAATCTGGGAAGGGAAACAGGCATTCAGATCCAGGAAATAGAGAGATCCCCCCCTAAAATCAATAAAAACCGTTCAACACCTCGACATTTAATTGTGAAGCTTGCAAATTCCAAAGATAAGGAGAAGATCCTTAAAGCAGCAAGAGACAAGAAATCCCTGACTTTTATGGGGAGGAGTATTAGGGTAACAGCAGACCTCTCCACAGAGACCTGGCAGGCCAGAAAGGGCTGGCAGGATATATTCAGGGTCCTAAATGAGAAGAACATGCAACCAAGAATACTTTATCCAGCAAGGCTCTCATTCAAAATGGAAGGAGAGATAAAGAGCTTCCAAGACAGGCAGCAACTAAAAGAATATGTGACCTCCAAACCAGCTCTGCAAGAAATTTTAAGGGGGACTCTTAAAATTCCCCTTTAAGAAGAAGTTCAGTGGAACAGTCCACAAAAACAAAGACTGAATAGATATCATGATGACACTAAACTCATATCTCTCAATAGTAACTCTGAATGTGAACGGGCTTAATGACCCCATCAAAAGGCGCAGGGTTTCAGACTGGATAAAAAAGCAGGACCCATCTATTTGCTGTCTACAAGAGACTCATTTTAGACAGAAGGACACCTACAGCCTGAAAATAAAAGGTTGGAGAACCATTTACCATTCGAATGGTCCTCAAAAGAAAGCAGGGGTAGCCATCCTTATATCAGATAAACTAAAATTTACCCCAAAGACTGTAGTGAGAGATGAAGAGGGACACTATATCATACTTAAAGGATCTATTCAACAAGAGGACTTAACAATCCTCAATATATATGCTCCGAATGTGGGAGCTGCCAAATATATAAATCAATTATTAACCAAAGTGAAGAAATACTTAGATAATAATACACTTATACTTGGTGACTTCAATCTAGCTCTTTCTATACTCGATAGGTCTTCTAAGCACAACATCTCCAAAGAAACGAGAGCTTTAAATGATACACTGGACCAGATGGATTTCACAGATATCTACAGAACTTTACATCCAAACTCAACTGAATACACATTCTTCTCAAGTGCACATGGAACTTTCTCCAGAATAGACCACATATTGGGACACAAATCGGGTCTGAACCGATACCAAAAGATTGGGATTGTCCCCTGCATATTCTCGGACCATAATGCCTTGAAATTAGAACTAAATCACAACAAAAAGTTTGGAAGGACCTCAAACACGTGGAGGTTAAGGACCATCCTGCTAAAAGATAAAAGGGTCAACCAGGAAATTAAGGAAGAATTAAAAAGATTCATGGAAACTAATGAGAATGAAGATACAACCATTCAAAATCTTTGGGATGCAGCAAAAGCAGTCCTAAGGGGGAAATACATCGCAATACAAGCATCCATTCAAAAACTGGAAAGAACTCAAATACAAAAGCTAACCTTACACATAAAGGAGCTAGAGAAAAAACAGCAAATAGATCCTACACCCAAGAGAAGAAGGGAGTTAATAAAGATTCGAGCAGAACTCAACGAAATCGAGATCAGAAGAACTGTGGAACAGATCAACAGAACCAGGAGTTGGTTCTTTGAAAGAATTAATAAGATAGATAAACCATTAGCCAGCCTTATTAAAAAGAAGAGAGAGAAGACTCAAATTAATAAAATCATGAATGAGAAAGGAGAGATCACTACCAACACCAAGGAAATACAAACGATTTTAAAAACATATTATGAACAGCTATACGCCAATAAATTAGGCAATCTAGAAGAAATGGACGCATTCCTGGAAAGCCACAAACTACCAAAACTGGAACAGGAAGAAATAGAAAACCTGAACAGGCCAATAACCAGGGAGGAAATTGAAGCAGTCATCAAAAACCTCCCAAGACACAAGAGTCCAGGGCCAGATGGCTTCCCAGGGGAATTTTATCAAACGTTTAAAGAAGAAATCATACCTATTCTCCTAAAGCTGTTTGGAAAGATAGAAAGAGATGGAGTACTTCCAAATTCGTTCTATGAAGCCAGCATCACCTTAATTCCAAAGCCAGACAAAGACCCCACCAAAAAGGAGAATTACAGACCAATATCCCTGATGAACATGGATGCAAAAATTCTCAACAAGATACTGGCCAATAGGATCCAACAGTACATTAAGAAAATTATCCACCATGACCAAGTAGGATTTATCCCTGGGACACAAGGCTGGTTCAACACCCGTAAAACAATCAATGTGATTCATCATATCAGCAAGAGAAAAACCAAGAACCATATGATCCTCTCATTGGATGCAGAGAAAGCATTTGACAAAATACAGCATCCGTTCCTGATCAAAACTCTTCAGAGTGTAGGGATAGAGGGAACATTCCTCGACATCTTAAAAGCCATCTATGAAAAGCCCACAGCAAATATCATTCTCAATGGGGAAGCACTAGGAGCCTTTCCCCTAAGATCAGGAACAAGACAGGGATGTCCACTCTCAACACTGCTGTTCAACATAGTACTGGAAGTCCTAGCCTCAGCAATCAGACAACAAAAAGACATTAAAGGCATTCAAATTGGCAAAGAAGAAGTCAAACTCTCCCTCTTCGCCGATGACATGATACTCTACATAGAAAACCCAAAAGTCTCCACCCCAAGATTGCTAGAACTCATACAACAATTCGGTAGCGTGGCAGGATACAAAATCAATGCCCAGAAGTCAGTGGCATTTCTATACACTAACAATGAGACTGAAGAAAGAGAAATTAAGGAGTCAATCCCATTTACAATTGCACCCAAAAGCATAAGATACCTAGGAATAAACCTAACCAAAGATGTAAAGGATCTATACCCTCAAAACTATAGAACACTTCTGAAAGAAATTGAGGAAGACACAAAGAGATGGAAAAATATTCCATGCTCATGGATTGGCAGAATTAATATTGTGAAAATGTCAATGTTACCCAGGGCAATATACACGTTTAATGCAATCCCTATCAAAATACCATGGACTTTCTTCAGAGAGTTAGAACAAATTATTTTAAGATTTGTGTGGAATCAGAAAAGACCCCGAATAGCCAGGGGAATTTTAAAAAAGAAAACCATATCTGGGGGCATCACAATGCCAGATTTCAGGTTGTACTACAAAGCTGTGGTCATCAAGACAGTGTGGTACTGGCACAAAAACAGACACATAGATCAGTGGAACAGAATAGAGAATCCAGAAGTGGACCCTGAACTTTATGGGCAACTAATATTCGATAAAGGAGGAAAGACTATCCATTGGAAGAAAGACAGTCTCTTCAATAAATGGTGCTGGGAAAATTGGACATCCACATGCAGAAGAATGAAACTAGACCACTCTCTTTCACCATACACAAAGATAAACTCAAAATGGATGAAAGATCTAAATGTGAGACAAGATTCCATCAAAATCCTAGAGAAGAACACAGGCAACACCCTTTTTGAACTCGGCCATAGTAACTTCTTGCAAGATACATCCACGAAGGCAAAAGAAACAAAAGCAAAAATGAACTATTGGGACTTCATCAAGATAAGAAGCTTTTGCACAGCAAAGGATACAGTCAACAAAACTCAAAGACAACCTACAGAATGGGAGAAGATATTTGCAAATGACATATCAGATAAAGGGCTAGTTTCCAAGATCTATAAAGAACTTATTAAACTCAACACCAAAGAAACAAACAATCCAATCATGAAATGGGCAAAAGACATGAACAGAAATCTCACAGAGGAAGACATAGACATGGCCAACATGCATATGAGAAAATGTTCTGCATCACTTGCCATCAGGGAAATACAAATCAAAACCACAATGAGATACCACCTCACACCAGTGAGAATGGGGAAAATTAACAAGGCAGGAAACAACAAATGTTGGAGAGGATGCGGAGAAAAGGGAACCCTCTTACACTGTTGGTGGGAATGTGAACTGGTGCAGCCACTCTGGAAAACTGTGTGGAGGTTCCTCAAACAGTTAAAAATAGACCTGCCCTACGACCCAGCAATTGCACTGTTGGGGATTTACCCCACAGATACAAATGCAATGAAACGCCGGGACACCTGCACCCCGATGTTTATAGCAGCAATGGCCACGATAGCCAAACTGTGGAAGGAGCCTCGGTGTCCAACGAAAGATGAATGGATAAAGAAGATGTGGTTTATGTATACAATGGAATATTACTCAGCCATTAGAAACGACAAATACCCACCATTTGCTTCAACGTGGATGGAACTGGAGGGTATTATGCTGAGTGAAGTAAGTCAGTCGGAGAAGGACAAACATTATATGTTCTCATTCATTTGGGGAATATAAATAATAGTCAAAGGGAATATAAGAGAAGGGAGAAGAAATGTGTGGGCAATATCAGAAAGGGAGACAGAACGTAAAGACTGCTAACTCTGGGAAACGAACTAGGGGTGGTAGAAGGGGAGGAGGGCGGGGGGTGGGAGTGAATGGGTGACGGGCACTGGGTGTTATTCTGTATGTTAGTAAATTGAACACCAATAAAAAATAAATTAAAAAAAAAAAAAAGAAATAACCTGGACATTTGGAAGCACATGAGCACTTAGTATGAGCTTAAAATGAGAGTGATGGTGAAGACTCTGGAGAGCCAAGCAGAGCCAGGTTGTGAAGTCCTTGAATACTCTATGTGAAGTCCTAACAGCCTGGACCTTACTATATATGCATGAGGAAAATCATTTAAGAATTTTAAGCAGACAAGTGACATGACCCCCCAAAACAGAGGATGGATCGCCAGAGTTTAAGTCAAAAATCAAAATCACAACAAGCATCTACTACAATTTTCTGGACTAGGACTAAAGCAGCATTTGTTATAAAAGATAGAATGAGATCAAGTATCTGATGTTTGATGACAGAGTTTTGTGAAGAGGCTACAGTCCTCAGGATTACTCCTCTGCCTTTGGACTCAGTGGCTGAGTAGACAGTCATTTTAATAAAGAAAATACAGAAGGTGAAGCAAGTTCAGAGTATAGATGGAAAGTTCAATTGGGGAAAATACTGAGTTTGGGGTTTTTTTTTATTTTTTTATTTTTTATTTTATTTATTTTATTTTTTTATTTATTTTATTTTTAAAATTTTTTTTTAAATACTGAGTTTTTAAGGTGCCAACAGGGCATTTAGTGGAGATGTTTAATAAATAATTAGATCTAGACTATAGAACCCAGGAAAGAGATCTGAGCAGGAGGTAGAGATTTAAATATCTCCAGCAAGAAGATCAATGAGATTTCTTACAGAGAACAAGAAGGCAGAGAAGACAGGCAGGAGCCAACAGTTATGGGGATGATAGATGAAGGGAGCTGAAGGGGTAGGAGAAAAATTTGAAAAGTGCCATCTCAGAAATCAAGAGATGAACCTTTCCAGCAAACAGGAGTAGTCAGTTCAAACAAATACCACGAAAGCTCAATTAATACAAATGCTATTGATGTCCAAACAGTACTTTTCAGTCAAGTCCATGATAAATCTTATAAGACAGACTGGAGACATGGGTGGAAGATAGGGAGAGATGTCTATAGCACTGGGCTAAAACTCAAATAGGAAGTGAAGAAGGGCAGCTAAAGATACAGACCAGAATTTCAGGAAGTTTGGTCATGACAAAATAAAGTTTATCAGCATATTATTCTAGAGCTGAGCTTATCAATTTTGGATGTACATACAAATCATCCGAGGATCTTGTTAAAATGTAGGCTCTGACTCCGCACATCCTGCGTGGGTCCTAAGATTCTCCATTTCTAACCAGTCCCCAGGCAATGACAATGCTATAGGTCTATGGATCCTATTTTAAGTAGCAAGGATCTAGATGGGAAAACAGCAAGAGGAAAAGGTTCCGTGTTTGCTGTTCTACTTTGAGATCATTTTGCTTCTTTGTTTATTTTAGTGGGAAAGAATTAAGCATGTTCACAGCCTGTACTATATTAATCCAATGAAGAGAAAAGGCCGAAATTCTGGAAGAGGGATATCTGACAGTGTAACACTCCAGAGAAGGTATCCGAAGGGATGGGATCTAGAACACCTATTCACCTTGAACTCTAAAAATGGGGTAAAAAGACCTCTTCCTCTAGGGTGGGAGAAAGCTAGTGAAGGTGTAAGAGCCAGTGAAACGTGCGGGTATGCAGAAAAAGGTGTGGGACTCTGAGGGTTTCATACCGACCCTGGATTTTTCTGTGAAAAAGGAAGTTCATCTTGGGATACAGGAGGAATGAGGAGAAAAAGAAGGAGATGATGAGAGACTTGAAAAGATTGCTGAGTCATTAGGCAGGCCCAGTAAAAGGATGGTGAACTGGGATGACACTAATTCTACATCCATGATAGTTGTTTTCCCAGGTACTCAGGAGAAAAACCAAAAGAGATGGTTAAGTTGATCCAAGACTAAAAAGAAATGACAGGGTACACCCGAAGAATAATGACGAGGATCCTAGTAATGCTGGCAAGGATGACAGGGGACCTACTCTGGAGATAAAGCTGGCTAAGGAAGGGGGTCTTCAGGTGTATAACTAACCAGGAGAAACAGAGAAGAATCCAGAGGCTGGAGGTCCCAAATGAATTAAAAAAAAAAACAAAACAAAATACAAAACAAAAGAACCCCCACAAGCTGAGAATATCAAAGTGATGTGATTGCAGTAAGAAATTGGCATATTGGAGTTTTAGATTCCAAAGGTGAAATTTCAGATATAGATATACTCTAGTGTATGGCCATAGGAGAGGGCTGAAGAAGAAAAAATGAAAAGTTTTCCTTTCTTACAGCAAAATTACAGTGCAAAAAGAAACCACAGAATAATATCTTTTCATTTAGTATATATCTGAAAGGAAAAGCACATGAGCATTTCTGTCTTTTAGTCTTCAGAAGTAAAGGCCCAGAACCCCGCTCTTTGAAAGACATTGTAATAAGGACAGAGGCACAACTGGATTCACTCAGGTTTTCAGTGATTTTACAGTACAGATAATGTGACTCACTTTTTTGTTTAGTGAAAATGAAGATCTTTGATGTACCAACTATCCCCTTGCAGTATGAAATATATCCCATTTCAGTTTTATACTATTGAGTTATTGGAAAGGTTTTGAATGTCTATTAGTCTATATGTTTTAAACATCTCAGTGAAAAGACAAGTTTTTGAAATAAGATTCATTTTTGTCACATATACACTAATACAGGCAATTTTATAATCTAATACAAGTCTAGCTAGTATGTGCTTGATACATTTGATTCTGATAGCAATACCTTCTCAAAATTTTTCAGTCTAATATCTGGGTGATCATATTAAGATGCTTTACATTTTATGTTTTCTCAGAATGAGAATCATGTATGTCTCTTGTTAAGATAAATGCATGGCCTCTTTGCTTATAGTGACATTTCTTTCTATAGCAGCAAGCTATATACTATGTGGAATCTAACAGTCATTTCCTTAAATCATTTCTAGTGTTAGTATAATACAAAATTTAAAATACATATAACAAGAGATATCAATGGTTTATTTTTATTTACCTATCAAACAAAAAAAGAATAAAACATAAATGTAAGTTATTATTTAATTTAAAATGCATTTTATAGCTTATGAAATGCTTCATTTATATAAATACTTGAAGTAATCATATAGAAACCGGTTATAAAACACACAGATCATTCTTAAGCCTGAAAACCTACATCTTTGAGTTACTGACAAAAATATAGTTATTTGCCACCAGAGGAAAATACAAATGAACAACTGCATGAAAACATGCAGAAAAGTGTGATTGGGAGGCATCATTCTCTCATCAGTTTTGTTTTTTAATTTTTATTTAAATCCAATTTAATTAATATATAGCATATTATTTGAGAGGTAGAACTGAGTGATTCATCAGTTGCATATAACACCCAGTGCTCATCACATCACATGCCCTCCTTAATACCCATCACCGTTACCCCATCCCCTACCTACCCCACTCCCCTCTGGCAACCCTCAATTTGTTTCCTAGAGTTAGGAGTCTCTTATGGTTTGTCTCCTTTTCTATTTTCATCTTATTTATTTTTCCTTCCCTTTGCCTATGTAAAAGGCAAAAGATTTATGCAATCTGAAGAGAAACCAGAGTATTCCCTTTGCCTATGTTCATCTCTTTTGTTTCTTAAATTCCACATACGAGTGAAATCATAAGGTACCTTGTCTTTCTCTGACTGATTTATTTCACTTAGCATAACACCCTCTAGTTCCATCCACATCATCAGTTTTTAACAGTGATAAATATGCCTTATAATTTTAAGGGTTTTTTTATTTTTTTATTTTTTTTATTTTTTTTAATTTTTATTTATTTATGATAGTCACAGAGAGAGAGAGAGAGAGAGAGGCAGAGACATAGGCAGAGGAAGAAGCAGGCTCCATGCACCGGGAACCCGACGTGGGACTCGATCCCGGGTCTCCAGGATCGCGCCCGGGGCCAAAGGCAGGCACTAAACCGCTGCACCACCCAGGGATCCCCTAAGGTTTTTTTTAAAATATTTTTTTAGGAATATACTGCCACTGACCTAATAAAGTAAAAATATGATTGAGAAAAATCATGACAACATGATCATGTGCATTTTGAACATATTCTCCATCAGCCAGCAATATCCAAACATGCTGAAAAGCTGTTTGCCACGTGGAACGAATTTCTCACCTCTTCCTACTGCATGTACAACTGATGGGCCATATCCTCGGATCTGGAATCCAAGTCCTTCAGCTGAATCTGGGATTTTCACAGTCCTAAAATCAGTTAGAAAATAGGGTAAGATGACTTTAAAATGCCACAGTTGGTTAAAACAATGATGCCTACACTTTATTCACTCTTTCAGTCACATGTGTAGGGGGGTTTACTGTGTAAAAGATACTGACTGGGTTAGAAACCAGGTGACAAACAGGGCGCATGCCCTCACAAAGGCACCCAGCCAGCACACATGACAGACTTCCTCAACTGAGCATGGCCATTGCATGGTGTACGCTGAATGAGGAACAGGCTCTGGGATCAGACGAAACTAGCTCCGAATCCTCATTTAGTCACTTGATGGTTGAGTAACTTGCACAAACTCCTTAACTTCTCTGAGCTTGTTTCCACAGAAAGAGGACATTAAAACTCATTTTGCCTGGTGTCATTGGTGACTAAAAGAGGAATCTTTGGTCCATTGCCTTACAACATGCTACGAACCATGTAGGCATTTCAATAAAATGGAAGCTCCTCTCCTTAGCTTACCATTAAAAAAAAAAAAAAGTATTTATTTATTTGAGAGATAGAGAAGAGATAGAGCAGGAGCAAGGGGAGGGGCAAAGGGAGAGAGAGAATCCTCCTAAGACTCCCTGCCGGGTTCAGCGATATATGGGTTCAGCGATATACGAGAGGCTCTATCCCTGGACCCTGAGATCAACCTGAGCCGAAATCAAGAGTCCGCCACTTAACAGACAGAGCCACCCACTAAGGAGCCAACTTCTTAGTTTACTGTTACAAAGAAGATAGAGCACTGTGAAATGTCTTTGTTACAAATAATAAAAGAAACAGAGTTAATCCATTTCTACCTGTGGGGAATTTCATCAAAGCACAACAACAAAAAGCTACTTCTATGAAGAACAGATCTGTCAAACACTACCTCAAAATAATTATAAAATGTGATTAACTTCAGTATTTATTCAGTGAAATTTTGAGAGAATAATACATCAAAAGGAAAACCTGAATAAGGAAAGAAATGTTTTCAATGAAGCCATGTGGAAAACAAGATGAGGGAAAGTAGAGCCTGAGGAAACTATTATGACAAACCAATGAGGGATGTCCAGTTTGGCACTAATAAGTGAGCCACTCCACAGAAGGAAGCCAGAGATCAGAGAGCAACAATGAAAAGCAGGGAACATGAGATAAGGCTGAACATTATAATAATAAAAATGACTATCGTAAATTGTAGTACAGAGCAAAGACAAACGAATGCAATGCAATAAATTTTGATGGATGGCCCTAGATGCCCAAGAAACAAAAGTGTTTTCCAAAAGATGACGAATTAATCATGAAACAAATGTCAGCAGCACTTCAAGGGCACATTAGACAGAGCCTGAAGTTAGGTACAACAGCACTTACTTACAATTTATAAAATAGCTGCTAGATCAGTTTGAGCAACACCGTGCCTAGGACACTTGAGAAAGCCATACATGGCATTTGCGCCTGATGGCAGAGGCTGATCCTGCAATCTGAAATATAACCGAGGCAGGCTTTCCAAAATTGGGTGATAGAAATGGGAATTGTCTGTTTTAGGGAAACTTGAAAGTAGTATTATGAATTAAGTTACATACTGTGAATAGGCTATACACTATGAAGTGATCTACATATTGGTGGAGTAGAGGTCACAGAACTAATTTTCCTTTATCCTTAATTACATACCATCTGGTGTATAAGGCTGTATTTGCTTGCTTGGAATAGCACCTTGTTACTAGTGTCTGTCAAAAATAAATAAATAAAAGACACCTGAAAATGGGAAATAACTGACTAGGAAAAGGAAAAGAAAAAGGAATAAATATGTTTTCTGAGCATGAAGCAAAAAAAATAGAAGTAGCTCATGCTTCTATTTATCATGAACTAGAGTTCGCTTTTGCTGAAATAACTTCAAGCTTTCCAGCCATGGTGAGTTATTGTTGCTTTTGGATTGTGAGGAATTCATAGCAGCCTCTTGGTTCTTTCACAGCAAGGTCTTCTATCTTCTAATATTGCTAGGGAAGGCTGACCTTACTCTAATCTTCAAGAAGATTATTATATATTTCTTTAAAAATTTTGTACAAAACACCATGAGATTCATTTTGCTTATAATACTGGGACTCTCTTCATAAAGTGATCTTTGGAAAACATGTTTCCCTGCTGGGACTACTATATTGTCTATTAAACGAAGAATTAAGTTTATACAAAAGGAACACTCCGTTTCGTGTAGAAAGTAAGTGCACTAAATAATCTGCTACAAAGCCTTTTGAAAAATTCTTTGATGCTATCAAGTGTAAAATACAGCTATGCTCAAAAGAAAACTACAGTTGTATTTATTTCTCATATTTTTGCCTTTTCCTCCCCAGACAAGACACTACACATCAAGTATAAGGGGCCACTGTAAGAAAATATGGGAGAATGATTTATAGGAATCATACCTTAGGATAAGGACATAAAGGAAAGGCTACAGATTTCAAGTAAGTTAAAAGTGAAAGATAAAATCAGTACTCTATCTTCAAAATCAAAATGGTTTTGAAATATAAAATATGCTCCTGATGTAATAAGGAAGCAATGAAAAAAATGAAATAAGAAGAGATATGCATCACAGATAACATCACTGGAGTATACACGATGAGCTGAACAGGTCACTAAGTTCTTTACAAACCTAAATTTATTTAATGTTCTCAGCAGCTCCATGACATAGACAGTCTTATCAGCTTCATTTTTTTATGGATGAAGATGTTGAAGCAACATAATTAGCAAGCAAGTGGTGGAAGAGAAGCTTGAACCTGGACCAGAAATATTGGGTTCCAGATACTGTGCAATAAGCACAGAGTAGGAAGACACAGGTTCTAATGCTGCTCATCAAGCAATTAGTTCTAGAACTGAAGATTTGCCCCTATCTATTTAATCTTAAAGTTGAGGACTTCAGAGTGATCCAGC
This sequence comes from Canis lupus baileyi, assembly GCF_048164855.1. NCBI lineage: Eukaryota > Metazoa > Chordata > Mammalia > Carnivora > Canidae > Canis > Canis lupus. Next base: position 24,356,105 of record NC_132865.1, read on the forward strand.
TGTTTACATGTCTATGATCAGTCAATCAGTAGTTACAGAGTTAAATCAGGGAGCAATAGGGCCATGGGGAGGCCCTTTATGTTTACTAAGGATGCTTTGGACTATTATTCTCTTATTCCTTTCCAGTCTGCTCTTTTCCTTTTAAGTGTCCTCAAAGGGTCCGGAGGTAGGCAACTAAGGTGAGTTTACCCTGGACAGGACTGGATAAAGAGGGAGTAATAGATCAAAATTAGGTTGAGAGAGAAGACATTGTTATGGTTATTCTCTGCCCTCCAGCCCAAAGTTTTCCTAAATGAGTAATTTTAATGAGTCACACTCACTCTTTCCTTGGTAAGTTTTACCATCGACCTTGATGACTTAATGCTGAAGAATCTAGCTCATTACATTGCATGCTCGCTTCAGCAGCACATATATTCTAGCTCATTACATTGCATTTCAATTCCTAAGATAAAGAGTGCACCCAGTTACTGATGAATATATATATTAAAGCAGGGAAGCATTGTATTCTATAGATAGTAAGAATATTTTCATAAGTAGTTAAACTAAACCTTTTGTTTTTTAAGTGGTAACCTTCATTTACCTTAAAATGAATACAGAGGCTTAGTTGCTTATTACTATGAATAAGTGACATAATTAAATTTTAGACAGTAATTTTAATATAATCATACTACATTAAGACATTATGCTAAGTGCTTTCTATTCATCATATTGATTAATTAATTGATTAAACAAATCATGGAAACATGATATGGGAACACTAGACTATCATGATTTGCAGAAGAAAAACCAACGTCTTCCAAGGATATCCATAATATCTTATTAATTAAAAAAAACAGATTATAATGCATGATCCCATTTTATAAATACACGGTTGTGTAAATCTGCATCAGTACTTAGAAAAATCAACTATTACTGAATTTCAAAAAGATAATAATGCCTGATATGATTATAAGAAACACATCTTTGTTTAGAAAAATCTATACTCTCTAAATTTGCTATAATAAACATGAGGGTTTTTTCCTAATCATAGGTAGGTAGGTAGATAGACTTTTTTTTTAACAGAATGGACATGTCACTAAGTACAAGCAAGCATGTGAGTGTATTTCACCTAGCTGTGCTCCCATTTCTTATAAGCATTTAATTACAAACCTAATATCTAACTAACTTATAGACCTGAAATTCTTAGAGCTGAACATGGTGAATGCAGTTCTTAATATAAAGTGTTCTCCTAGTTTTCTTCACTTCTAATCAAACTCAATCCAACCTAGACCAGAAAATATGGGCAGCAAAAACAGTATTAGTTCTACTGAAACTACCTGATTTGAGTAGCAAGCATTAGTATCATAAGTGATGCAGTTTTTCCTATCATTTAAAGACCAGTATTAGTGATCTTGGTGAGGTTTAAATGTCTCAAGCAATGAGATACTTAATTCTAGACATGTACTTAGTTAACTTTTCTATTTTATTCACCTATGTATAATTTTTTTTAAATCCCACATAAATCATGCAACTTACTCCCTTGGCTTTGTGCTCACAAGAACTCTTAGAGGTTTTCTGCTGTTTAAGCATGATTTCAGGAAGCAATCCACTTCATTGAAAGGTCTCATAAAAACTAGGTCACCATTAATAGCAAAAATCTTTTTCCCAACTTCCATGCCAGCCATCTAAGAGAGAAATAGAAAAAAAAATCAAATTATATTTTAATAAGGAATCTATTTCACAGAATTAGAAGCTGAAAAGACCTAGAACTTGCAGATTTTTGACATTTTAACACATCTGCAATGTTTTTTTTATACAATTTCACACAACAGAACTGTGGGGGAGATAACACAGTTATTCTCTTTGACCTAGTTTTAAATTTGATCACCCATTTGTACTGAAATTCCCTGCCCCTTCTTTTATGACTTAATTTTGTACTCCTCCTGTGACCCTCTTTCTTTTGTACCTTATAGTTCTTTTTCTTATTTCATCCTTTAAGCTACAGTCAAACCCCAGGGTAATTTTCTTTTACTTTGTTTTCCATTTATGTCCAATTAACTCAGAGAGGTTCAACCTCTATATAGCCATCAATGACAGCTGAATACGTATTGCTAGCATGACACAGCATAGATATCTTCAGGGCAGGAGAGAGGAATGGCCTGGAACCCCAGGAAAAGAGCTCCAGAAAGCACAGATTGGCAGAGGCTGAAAAGATAAAAGAAGACATCATCTCTCCATGCCAACCAGGCCGCCATTCTTAACCAATTCCACTGACTCCGAACTACATGCTGTTTTGGTTACCAGAGAAATGATGAAAACCTGAGAGAGTGCATTTAATCAGTGGCATAGTCAGATGAAACTGTCCCCTAAGAACACCCACAGAAAATGTCTGAGAGAAACATTTCCTTCTTGCAGAAAATTACTAAAAATAGTCCCTTCTTGGTCCAGCCCACTAACAAAGTATGAGTTGACCAGAGTTATTTCAATTGGAATGAGTGTGCTCTACCTAACATTGTCTTGCATGAGCTTGTGTTTTGGTAAAAGATGAAGGCCTTGGGCAATAGCAGATAGGAGGATGGATGGCAACCTTAAATAGATTCGAAGTTAAAAGCCATGCTTCATTCATTCTCACATTCTCTAGTTAAGATTTATATATTTAGAAGTTTGGTTGAGGATTAAGGCATTTTTACAAGCCAGACAGCAAGGTGAGACCATTTTAAATCTGATATGTGTGGGATATAACAATCCCAATAGGTTCCGTGAGAGCAGGAGATTTTGTCTCTTGTTCACTGTTGTATTCCCAGAGCCTAGAACACTGCCTGGTATATAATAGGTACTAAATAAATAATTCTCAATGAATGATCAGGAGATTCATTTTTTAAAGGCTGATGACGTGAGAGAACATCAATTGCCATTAACCTAATGAGAAAATAAGTTAAAACATGTGCTTTACTGGTGAAAGTTATATATATATATATTTTTAGGACAATCAAAAGTGATAGGAAAATAAAAGACATAGCCCTTGATTTAATGGAACAGTTATCTGACATACATAATAGTGTCTCACTGAATGCAGTCTCCATAGGGTTCCCCCAATCACTGATGAACAGGGAAGTCCCAGGGACAAGGGATAAGCCATGTGACTTCCCAGGAGGTCAAGAGTTCACAACTATCAATCTTTACAATACTTCCTTTCAACTATCTTTGAGTACATGGACTCTGTCACAAATCCCAATATCTGGTAGAAACTCAGAGTAAGATTATTCAGAAACACTATTTTTTTAAAGGTTTTATTTATTTATTCATAGACACAGAGAGAGAGAGAGAGAGAGGCAGAGACACAGACAGAGGGAGAAGCAGGCTCCATGCAGGGAGCCTGATGTGGGACTCGATCCCGGGTCTCCAGGATCACACCCCAGGCTGCAGGCGGCGCCAAACCGCTGCGCCACGGGGGCTGCCCAAGAAACACTATTTTTAATAAAGACACTTATAAGCTAATTTCAATTTGTTTAGAACTTTTATATTTGTATGTCATTGACAAGAAATTTAAATAAAAATGCTACTTTACATTACCTCAGCATTAGAGCCCTTTTCTACCAACTTTATTATTGGAACTTTATTTTTGTCTTCTAACCCAAAACCATAGCTGCCTTCATTGGATTTAATCTGAAATGCAAAATATTAACATTATTAATAAAGGTACTATGAAAAAAGGTACAAATCAAACAGAATAAAGGAAGAAAACTTATACATGTTAATAAGCTTACCAATAATGATTTGGCTATAACATTTTCCACAACTTTTAAATCATGTTTCATTAGACGATGCTTCATATTTGATCCTTCCATTTCCTCATCCGAAAAAAAACGGAAAAGTAGGGGTTCATCTTTGAATTCACTTTTTTCAAGGACTACAAAAACAGATTCAAATAGTTTCAATTAATCCAAAAATTGAACCCACTTTCCATATTAATAGACATTCAGTAAACGAATACCTGTCCCATAACCTCAATGTCATACTCTTAGAAGAAATTTCACTCACAAGTATCCCTATGATATTGTTCTATTTCTTCTGACAGCTTTAAACTGATAATTCTTTTAAATTACTATTAACTGGTATGCCTGAGTGGCTCAGCAGTTAAGCATCTAGCTTCGGCCCAGGGCGTGATCCTGGAGTCTCGGGATCAAGTCCCACATCAGGCTCCTGCATGGAGCCTGGTTCTCTCTCTGCCTGTGTCTCTGCCTCTCTCTCTCTCCTTGTCTCTCAAGGACAAATAAAATAAAATCTTTAAAATATAAAAATATAAATAAATAATTATTAACTAAAGAATTGTGAATTTTTAAGTATTTTTTCATAACTTAACTGTTTTGTACTCACCCAAATTTAATAAAAGATTATAATGAATAAAAAATGTATGCAATCCAAAACATAAAAACCTACAGTGTTTTGAATTTGTAGTAAACATTCAAAGTAAGTTTTTAATATCCTGAACAATTATGGGAAAACTCAAATGAGTAAGTGTTGCTCTTATGTGTGTGAGCCATTCCCACTGTGGTCACTTTTATCAACAATTCAAACCAGAAATAGATCTTCTGGGTGAAATGTAATTTTAGTTTCCACTAATTCCTAGTTTTTTTCTATTTCAAAACATTATTCTCAAATAATCTTATTTCAATAAAGGTCATTTCCCCCCTTTTATGTATGTTAATAGTTCCCCCCAAGTCCCTAAGATCCCTGACACGCCCTGATGACATAAGGTTTATGTTTCATTAATCTTTTTAAAAATAAGGCTAAATACCAATGGAGAGAAATTTATATTCAGTGAGATCCTGACAGCTGTCAAAATGTTTTGAAAGAGAAATCTTCTCTATTTCTATTTATCTCTCCTTGGTAGGTAGAAACACACTTGTTGGAACAGGGTAATTCATTGAGCTGGGAAACTAAAGGTAAGACAGTGGTCCCATGGCACTGTACAAGGTTTGGCTTAAGATGAGACAAATCTCCAGGTCTGGGTCTGATTCTGGGTGTGACTTTGGGAAAGTTACTTAACTCTTTGAACTGTAGTTTCCTCATCAGTAAAAGGGGGGGCAATAAAACCTTCTTCATAATGCACAGAACCAAAAATGAAGTAACAAGTGTGATTAACTGGACATACAGAAAGCAATACAAAACTATTTTATTTCATTATTATTACAGAGTTCCAAATAATAACTGGTGATATATGTATTGATCTTTGGATGGAAGACTGGCTGGCAACTTGGGTTAACAATTGAAAACTATCAACCACCAATTAAAAAGTAACATGCCACATTTGACAACAGAAATGAAAATTCTACTTGAGATCAAGTTAGGTCTTGCCTACATGACCCAAGTGCTTCCACAAAACTCACATGGTGTTTTGCTACTGCTATTTTCCTCTACAAAATACTATGCCTAACAGGAGTGAGAAAGGATATCAATAAAGACAGGCAGGAGCCAAATTTGTTGTGCTTAACTGACATAGACTTTTGTAGGGAAACTATTGTTCTTAACTCAATAGTTTATTTTTTTTGTTGTTATTTTATTTATTTATTTAGGCATATGAGAGGGGCAGACAGAGAGGGAGAGAGAAAATCTCAAGCAGGCTCCACCTCCAGCATGAGCCCAACAATGGGTTTGACTTCACACCCGAGATTGTGATTTGAGCCAAAATCAAGAGTTAGATGCTTAACCGACTAAGCCACCCAGGCACCCTTAACTCAATATTTTGACATAAATATTTAGATAAAGTTACTGCTTATTGATGTTTTAAAAAGAAAAACAATTGGAAGCTCAGCGGTTTAGTGCTGCCTTCAGCCCAGCGCGTGGTCCTGGAGACCCAGAATTGAGTCCACGTTGGGCTCCCTGAATGGAGCCTGCTTTTCCCTCTGCCTGTGTCTCTGCCTCTCTCTCTCTCTCTCTCTCTCTCTCTGTGTGTGTGTGTGTCTCATGAATAAATAAATAAAATCTTAAAAAAAAGAAAATTAAAATACTTGAAGGCTTTCAGCTTGATATTATTGTTTTAATTCCCCATAATAATGTCAATTCTCCCAGTCAATAGTTTGCTCTTCAAAGACTGATATTTCTCTATCACAACTCATATAGTGCTCTAGAGATACATAGTGGGATGTAATGGAAATCCCAAATGAATGTAGGCTAACCAAAAATGCTCTCAATATCATTGAAAGTTTTGTTATACTTCCTTCTTCATAAAAAGGTAATGACCTTGTGATTGTTTCAGTTGGTTGAGTAGTTGACTCTTGATTGCTCAACCAACTGAGGGTCATGAGATTGAGCTTGGGGTCAGGCTCCACCCTCAGCAGGCAATCTGCTTAAGATTCTCTCTCTTCCTCTCCCTCTGCCTTCTCTCCCAGTCTCTTTCTCTAAAATAAATAAATCTTTTTTTTAAAAAAAAGGTAATAACCTTCTGAAAGTAACTGACAAATAGGTATATATACATAACCCAAATGTGTTTATAAGTATACATATATATGTTATATACATGCAAACAGTGCAAAAGATTAGGTTTGTGGAATCTATAAGATGCTATGAATAGAGAGGGAAAACTAAGTCTCATTATTTTTATAAATTTAGGGGGAATGAAGTCATCGAACAACAAAATCTTTAATTAGTAGCCAATATGAAAGACATTTTTTTCCATAGATTTATAATTTTATTCTCTGAGATAATTTTAAAAGCATTTTTCTAAAAAGAACAATAATTATCTGACAATATATGCTTTCATTTAATCATTTTAAATATATACTGACATTCAAAAAACCCATGAGTCTGATCTAAAACAATTTCAATTTTTTTTAGAAGCTACTTAAAAAAAAACCAACTTCTTAGTTCAAGATTTTGTTCTTCTGGAATCAGTCTAGAAAAATAGAAGGGAAGTCATAGCAACTGGTAGATAATAGCAACTAGACATTGGAATGGCACCAGCGGTGAAACTGAATGCAGATATGATGTAGCATGGATACATGGCAAGACCCATACAGTCTTGTTGGTTCATCTCTAAATGACTTCACTAAAAGAATGAGATACTCCCTATGCCCTAACAAAAACAAAACAGTAAAATACATTTGTAATCTCCCAGAATAAAAATTCCTACCATGGTGCATAAATCCATTGTCACAGAGACCGACACCAAATATCATTGCTTCTTCTCGGGTGCGGCAATCCCCCTGTTAACCACAAAAATATGGCATATCTTAATAGGCAACTAAAGGCTTTGGTGTGTCTTCATGACATTTGATGTTCCCAGCACCATACTGACAGAGCCAGTCATTTATTAAGGCACACATCGCATTCATAAGCTCATGATGCACCTAATTGCTATAAAACATTTATTTAATTATGAAAACATCTTTTTTGACATTAAGTGAAAAGCAAAGAGTTAATATTTCCTGAGAAAAACCATATTGTATTAAACATGAAAATATATAAGTAACTAAAATTTGTTGATACCACAAATGATCCATTTCTCTCATTTTTTTTAAATCTTGTATCCCAATTGTACCACAAGAAAACAACCTATATATTGAAAACACACTAAATAAAGTTAACGAAAAATCATTATGCATGATCTCTGCTATCACATTCCTCTACTAAATGGCCTTGCTCTTTAAAGGACCCCTAAAAAACTCTACTAATGTAGGGTGATTTCTAAGACCCTAAAAGTAATTTGTACAGCTGAGCTTGTAAATGCAAGCTTCTCTTTTACTATCTTGCAGAAAAAATAATCAGATCATATAAATGAAGAAAAAAATGAAAGCCCAATCCAAGCTTCTGTTATGTTTTTATCTAGAAAACTTCTATTTTGTTCATATAAGTATGGATTCATATATAGGAATAGGCATATGTACATATATGTATGTATCTAATGTTAGTCCTACCAAATTATTCTAATGTCCCTGTGCCTTTTACTGTTAGATAATAATTCGCTAAGTAGTAAACCGTTGTGAAAATAAAAATCTAGATAAATGAAGGGATTTGTTCAACTTTACATAACTAATCAGAAGAACAAGCATCTGGTAGTAGATTACCTGAGTCCCAGTCCATCACCCCAATTTCTAGTATGTACCACTTCTAAGAAATTGTCATAATAGGCCACTAAGAAAACCTGAAGAAAAAAAATAATTGCAATATGGTCCAGTTTTTGGATAGCCTGTTCTATTATTCTAATACTCACATTTGAAAAGTAAAACAATGCCAAAAAAAAAAAGAAGAAAAAAAGCTGCTCACTGGTTCCTGAACTTTAAATATTTATTAGGCACCAATCTTCACTTCAAAAAACTTTCTTCAGTTTTCTCACATAGTCAACATACACAACAAGTTCATGTGAATTCTATAAGATTATAATTTCTATGTAAAATGCCAACTCTGACACCAAGTACAGAACCAATTCTAATGATGCACATTTGACCATAATATTGAAAAAGGCTCTGACTCTAGTAAACCCACTGCATGTATGAATCAGTTTTTATATAAAAATAATTGTTTGGTTTAATCTAAAATCTTAACTTCTAAATAAAATACATTTAAGTGCTATAAATTCAAAAATAAGCAGTCTTGGGTAGTCTAGAAATTAATATTACATAATAAAAATCTCAACATTTATGTGCACAGATGAATCAAATATTAAACAATATTGAAGCAAAAATTATGATTATCAAATGTTATTCATATTTAACAAGGAATAGACCACTTTCTTTAATAACAAAAAAGTAAAACTGCTTATGAAATAGACATATATATCTAAGCATGATAACATTTCAACAAGCAATATCCCCTACCCCAAAATAGTAAGTTCTATCAAAGTTGTTTTTTAATCAATGAAAAACAAGTGATCATATATTAGTTGACCCAGTATAATAAAACATTTAAATTTTTATTTGAATATCTAGTATGTTGGGGTAGATGCCCTAATTTGCAAATAACATTTTTTCAATACCTACCATAGTTCCTGAGCTAAATAAATACAATTAACAATAAATTTCATACTTTCTTATTTAAAATGAGCGTAGATAAATATTAAAGCTTATATGGTCAAAGCACAATTATTATCTAACCAAGAGAAAGGCACAGGCATTTTAGAATAATTTGCTAGGACTAATAAACAGTATCTTAAAACAAATTAGAAAACAAACCATACAAGAGGTTTTAGTGTATGTGCATAGATATTCTTCAGTAATATTCAAATTAAACCTAAGATTCGATTCTATTCTTTTTTTTTTCTTTTTTTTTTTTTTCGATTCTATTCTTTTCTTTTTTCTTTTCTTTCTTTCTTTCTTTCTTTCTTTCTTTCTTTCTTTCTCTCTCTCTCTCTTTTCTTTCTTTCTTTCTTTCTTTCTTTCTTTCTTTCTTTCTTTCTTTCTTTCTTTCTTTCTTTCTTTCTTTCTTTCTCTTTCTGTTTCTCTCTCTCTTTCGTAAATAGACTCCATGCCCAGCATGGAGCCAAATGTGGGGCTTGAACTCATGACCCTGAGATCAAGAAGTGAGTTGAGATCAAGAGTCGGATGCATTCTTTAAAACAAAACAAAACAAAACAAAACAAAACAAAACAAAAAAAAGAAAAAGTCAGACCCTTAACTGACTGAACCATCCAGATACCCTACACTTAGTTTTTTTGATGAATCTCAGTTGATATTTTAAAAATAGGAACATCTTTCTCTTGAAAGACCGAATAGTATAAAAATTAACTTTGAAGACTCTGAAGTCAGATTACCTAGATTCAAATCCTAACTCTGCTTTATATTAGCTATTTTACTGTGTGTCATCTGCACGTGGTGATAAAAAAAAAAAAAGTACCCTGATCACCTCAAAGCTTAAAGCAGCAGTGAATGTAACTCAGAAACTTCTATTTGTCTATTTACCTGCGCAATTAACCAGTCTATAAGTTTGTTGGCCATGACTACAGATTTGTAGGTCCTTAGATGGTAATCTTTATCTCTATACAGGAAAAAGAAAACAAAACCAGTAAGCAAGGGGATAAGTGCAGGAAAACATTTCATTTAATATCAGTGTACAACAGAAAAGTTTACTAAATATAATCTGAATGTATCATCCAAATTATGTGCAAATAAGAGAGGTTTCCGAGGTATACATAATACCTGAAAATTCCTTCATTAGCTCATATCAGAACTGACTGACAAGGATACCAAAACAGGACATTTCTCCTTTGACATCTTCTTATACACAAGTATATTATTACTGATATATTATCTAGTAATAACTTAGCTAGAAACACAATACCTCATTAAAAGAATAACAAAATAGAATTCTTCCCTTAAAATCAAGATAGAGTCTACCAAAAAAATCTCATCAAAATGTGGAGAATAAAGCAATCCTTTCATTCCTGAATTCTCCAGGAAGGCTGGATTTACACAGGAGCATTATTCCATTTGGCTCAGCTGCAGTAGCAGACAGCAGGTCTGCCTGAGGTAAACATGCTGAGAATCCTGTCATTCATCTTGTCTGATCAGAACATGGACAAGTGATACCACATCCCCAGGAAACCAAGGGAACCAGTTGATTCTACATTAGCCTCAACTTTCAGTAAACTTTCCAGATCTGAGAAATCATTCAAAGTGAAGTTAGACACCAACAAGTGCTCTTGATCAGAATGGGGCCCTCAGAGCAGAAATCTATAATGCATTCATTCTGCAGGCCTGGATCAAAGAGAAAATGACAGTCTTTTCAAAATGTCAAAAGATCTGAACTGCAAACAACTTGAAGTAATAAATAATTACTAGCTCTATTCACAGTTCTTTAGCCCCTGTCAGCAATTGACAATTAATACTGACATCATTTTATCTACTTTCATAAAAGGAAAAGTCCCCGAAAAATGGTTGAAATTTCTGAGATCTTAGTAATGAATACACTAAGTTAGCTAGTAATCAATAGCAGATTCTTTTTTCAAAAAAAAAATCTTTTTAAATCTATCTCCATGTTTCTGATACCTCATTGCCCATTTCATCTTGGTTTCCATAAACTTCAGTAAGAAGGGAAAGGGTAGTCAGGATATTATAAAACACATGTGGGTCAGTGAATTCTTCACTCAAATAATTTTTCTTTTTGTAAGCTGAGTTCACACATATTAAAAGCATGACTATCATACATTCCATCTGTTTTATGGTTTTTTTCCCATAAATTTTTCCTTGACAGCTCATAAACAATTGTCATTACTAGCCAAAGAACAATTCCTTATCAGCTCTTATGGAATGTAACCTTCTTGATAAGAAATCCCATATGGCTAAAATACATTTTCAGAGCACATTTTCTCACATACAAAATCTATATATACACAGGTAACATGAAAAATGTAAGCATTATTTTTTTCTGAGTTTAGCAGAAAAAACTAATTTAAGTACCCACTTGCTATGGAGTGAAGTAACCATCTTTTAGTATTAGGTTATCCAAAATATTTGCAGGGTGGCTATGCTAGAAATCTAGTAGGGAATCAATAAATATGGGTTCATTTTCACTTCTTTTCACTTTAAGGAAGCCTATTTGTGAAAAGGCATTTTTAGGAGTAATGGATAAGATTCTGTTTCTTCCTCAAGGATCTGCACTGTGTTCTCTATAAAACATTAGTGAGCATTACAATACACTTAAACAGTCACTTGTGGATAGTTTTTTCCTTAAGTTCTGAGTTTCCTTGGAATTGGAAACCAGAATGAAAAATAGAAACACCAGCACATCAAACATTTGGATTCTATAGCCATGACTGAAAAGACTCTTTATTCATTTTGGAAATGAAGCATCCATTTTTTTTTTTTGGTCCTGAATATTAAGTTTCAGTCAATAAGTTCTAGATGACATCTGGCCATTTGAAATGAGCGTAGCATCATACTACATTCTATCAGTGTATATTTCATAAAAAAACAATAATATTCCAGAACATCTCTTCTATTAGTAATCATAACACAAAACTCAGTTTTCTGATGTCTTTCTGGAGAGATAAACTGAAATTAATTATGATTCCACTTTAAAAAAGGCATATCTCTTCAAAAGGAAAATCATGTTAGAGAACAAAATTATAAAATTTTACTTTTTAACTCCAATTAATTCTTAATTTTCAAGTACAAAATCTTTTCTTTGGAAAAAAAGACTGTTAGAAGAAAATACTGTGAAAATACATGCCAAAGATGTGATTATACAACTTGATGAAGAAAAATCAATATATAATAATCATAGTGGTATTTATAGGAAATAATATTTCAAAATCATCTCCTAGTCAACTATTATTAACTAAATATTAACTAAATGTGGATTATTTCATTATGAAGTCTATAATTTAGTATGAATTAGTGGCAAATAATTTTAGAAATCAGAATAAAAAGCCATGGAAAAAACTGTATAATTAGAGCCTCACAAAATTTAGAAAAATTTTCAGATCAATTATTACTTAAAATAATCTTTAAAGTATAATTTTCACTTATGGAAGAAAAATAAGCCAAGAGTCTGCAGCTGAACAATGCTTACCTAATATGCAATATAAATATTTCCAAGTAAGTTGCCCAGAACTTAGAAATCAGACTCACCTAATCACTGGAGTAAACAGACTATGGAGACGGCAATATAATCTCACTCCCTATTATAAAATAAAGATATGTCAAAAACAAGGAAGATCACTCAAAGGACAGACTAATGAAATTTTGAGACTACTAATTCCACTGTCAACATTCTGGAATCACTATATAATCTCTACCATTTAAAAGTTATTCATCTGTTGTATTACATCAGAAAAAATAACTTAAATAATTAAAAACAGGACCAAGTTGTACTATGAATTTGACATTTGTCAAATTTGTACATATGAATTTTATACATATGACATATACATAGAAAAAGTTTTTAAAACTATTTTTCTTAAAATGTAAAACTTCAAAACACAAGCAGAAAATAAATCTATGCAGCAATAATACCTCACACTACATGTTCATCATATATCAATATAAATTTTGTCAAATATGCGAAGAAAACTGATGTTACATAAATTTTATATATTTATGTATTTTTAAAATTTATTCAAGTATAATGGCCACTTGTTGCTACATGTGACATAGTTTTCAGTGGATATAATCTGAGTGATGCAATTTCATTACTTCCATTTAGAACTACATAAGAGAATGAAAAAAAATGATCTAACCCTGGAATTCTTTAAATAGCAAAAAAGAAATTGAGAGACTTGCTTACAAATGCTATTTTCTACACCAGAAGAATTTTTTTTTAAGTCTTTTTTTTTTTTTTTTTAAGTCTTTCAGCAGCATTTTATCTTGGTGAAGTATAACGACATGAACTCTGCTCTTGATAAAAGTTTCTGGGAGAGGTTGTTACCTTTGAAATCACATCCTGCATCTCATTTCTTGGATAAAAAGTTCCATCATCATAACGAAATCTATATAACATCTGTTCTGGCTTGAATTGGTGTTTATCAGTAACTAAGAACATAGAAACAATATATTAAAATATTGACAATCTAAAATGTGGCAAATAAAAACAAATAAATTTATAAAATACATATTCCCAAATATTTAAACTTGTATTTACCAAAAACTTTTGTTTTCCTAACACAGTAATACCAATCCAGTATTTTGACAGAAAGATTCATGATAAGATTTTGTTATATATTTATAATTTCCATATAGTGATTTAAGAAATAGAGTAGCAATATTTAGTTAGCATAATATGAATATGTGTATAGTGTATTATTTATATAAATACATAATATTTAGTTAGCATGAGTATGTGTATAGTGTATTATTTATATAAATATACAAAGTTGTGTTTTCTATTTCTTCACAGTGCCACAAAGTTGAGCAAAAACTGTCCTTCGAAAAGCAGATAATCTAATTAGTAAGTTATAATTCAATTCTCAGTCCTAGAGGTGAAATTTAGTATTTATCTATTTTATCCCACAGCAATCAGGCCAAGACCACACATATACCAATCTTGACTGTTTAATCTGTGTTTAGAACTCTGGTGTAGATTATATAATTTTAATATGTAACTTATTCCAAAATTTCAAGTTTTCTGAAACTGAGGAATGTTTTTCTTACATGTCACTTATTTTTTTTTCTTAGTGGAAATGAGAATGGTCATCCTTCACTTTCATCCTTGAGGTAAGAGTTTCATATTCATAAAGACTCCTATTTAACTTCCTCTCAAGTTTTCTTTTTTTCCAGAAATATTTTATAGATAGTCTAACAAAAGTGATTGTTTGTAAGAGGAAAGAAAAACATAAATTGAACCTCAAAGAGTTTATCTTTAAATGTTTTCTTTACAAGGAATGCAACATTTGCAGAGCAGATAATTTACCTCAAGGGGCTGTGTTTTCATGATTAGATAGAAGATAGAGAGGTGATTATTTTTTGTTAAAAATGTTAAAGAGGGAGAAAAAGTTGGCAGAATTAATTTTCATGAACTACATTTGGTGAATCCAGAGAAAGCCAAAAGACTTATCAGACACACACACACAACACACACATGCAAACGTTAAGTGAAGTTTCAGCTATTTTACCCCAACCTACCCAAACCATGTGCATGGCTTGCAGCCATCAGATTGAAACAGGATTGCTGCCAAAGAAAGATAGACAACACAGCCTTTTGGCACCTTTTTTTCCCCATATCAAGCCAAAAAGAAAAAAGCATGTGTGAAAGAAAAAAAGAAAAATAATATCAAGAGAAATATTTTGCAATCGTATGGCATGTCTCAAGACTAGTTATTTATTTCTTCTCTGCAATCTACCTTTTTCATTTTTATCCTCTAAGAGTCACTGAAATACATTATTGTCTTGATATTTCAAAATTCAAGGAAATGTTGGGCCCAAATGTCTTTTGCCATGATAAAACAAACAGTAGTTTAAAATTCCTAATCAAAATGGAGTGCTTAGTACTGAAAGGTGCTGATGTAGTGAAACGCCAGGACACCTGCACCCCAATGTTCATAGCAGCAATGTCCGCACTAGCCAAACTGTGGAAGGAGCCTCGATGTCCTTTGACAGATGAATGGAAGACGATGTGGTATATATATACACAATGGAATATTACTTAGCCATCAGCTAATACCCATCATTTGCTTCAGTGTGGAGGGAACTGGAGGGTATTATGCTGAGTGAAATAAGTCAATCAGAGAAGGACAATCAGCATATGGTTTCACTCATACGTAGAATATAAGAAATAGTGAAAGGGATTATAAGGGAAAGGAGGGGAACTGAGTGGGAAAAATTAGAGAGACAAACATGAGAGATTCCTAACTCTGGGAAACAAACAAAGGGTTGCAGAAGGGGACATGGGTAGGGGTATGGGGTAGCTGGGTAACAGGCACTGAGGGCACTTGATGGGATGAGCACTGGGTGTTATACTATATGTTGGCAAATTGAATTTAAATAAATAAATAAAATAGGGAAATTAAATTTAAAAAATGGAGTGCTTAGTTGTATAGCAAACTCCTGTGACTTTCATGATTAATCTTGGGTTTTTAGCTATTGCTCTGGAAAAACAGTGAATTGTTCTGCATTCAAATGCACTCCCTCCAACTTCTTGAACATGAAAAATGGGCTTATTGACTGTTGAGAATTAAGGTCATGTGAGAAAGGTTGCTTCACACTGTCTTCTAAACAACTATGCAATATTGTGATATTACTAAGGATACAACTGGCTCTCTAGGTGGTGAGGGAAAAGGAGTGCCAATCTGTAGTATTCACCAATTTCTGTGGTATTAAATATTCCCACACTGGCCAATTTCAAGCTACTGAAATAGTCACTGAACACAGAGTTAGATGAGCAGTGATATATTATTATTTAGTATTTCTATCATACAGAAAAAATAGATATAAATACCACCAAGAACGTAAACAATAATAAAATATAGTAAAATAATTAGGAAGTAATGAGTTTTAATAATATATGAACTTTGTTTATAATACAATGTATGTGCTATCTGTTCATATAATTTTTAATAATAGCTGTGCTTTACAACCAGCTTGCAAATTTCTAAGAAATGTAATTACCACCTCTTTTAAGTTTGTATAGCCGACTTCAGCACACTACTGGATATAATGAATGAGGTCTCTAAATTTTTGCATAAGTATTTCTAATGTAAATAGTAAACTCAGATAAGAAAATATATCAGCATATCACCGCAAAAGCATATGCTGCTTCAACCCAGCAATTCCTTGGTATATCAAGGCTTTGCTTTTGTAAAGTTCTCAACGATATTTGCAATGTGAATAGTGGCAATAATAGTCAAATCTTTTTGCTTTCACTCTTTAAAACAGATGGTTCATTCAACTTTATTTTAGGAACTCTATTTTCACTAAATGCAGCTGGAACTACATACCAATAAAACAACCATGTTTGGCTCATATCTCTACATTCTAATAAGATTATTAATGTGAAGTTGCATAATGTGTTCTCCTCCTCCTAGTTTGGGGGAATCTGTACTAGTTAACTTTGGACACTTAAAAAAAGTGATTGCTTTTAGCAACAAAAATTCTATATGCCAAATCAGACATTACAACTGATCAAATTCTGATAACAATAATAGTACAGGCCACTAAAATCAAACTGTGACAAACAGAATGTTAATAATAGGGAGGATTCAGGGCTTTATTTCTCAGAAAAAGAATTAATTGGGTTATAAATATCATTGTGCAAAAAGACTTAAATTCTCCTACGTTAAATAATCAAAAGTCTTTACCTCTGAAAATTCAAAATAAATTTTAATCCAGAATTTAATCTCTTTCTTTACAAAATTATGTTGGAGAAAATGGTGTCTGAAGTTGGAGGATAAACTGATTAGGACTGAATTCTCCTATTCTGATATTCCTTACTAAAAAAATCTTATGTTGTTGATTTTTTCCTTTCTTTAGAGGGAGGCAATTAAAAATATTGTGAGAAACACTTTAACAAAATAAATAAGGGTGGTTCTCTCCAATGGAATTCAGTGATTCCTTCAAGAGCTTTTAGCAGTTATGAACTGAAGAACAGATCAGAGTATTCATGAAGATATTTAAGATTCATAAAGATATTTATGAAGATATTACTCCAACTCGGGTTTGTACTAACTTACAATTGACATGAAAATGTTTGGCTAGCTACTCACAATTTCAGGCAAAGTAATAAGTTTTGTCATTGCAAAGTCAGTAAAATTCCATCCATAAGAGTTATGTCTTGAGTTTTCAGAACCCAATGCACTATGCAAATAAGCGACTTAGTCCTCACACAATTCCTAGGTCATCATGATGAAATATGAAAGCAAGAGTGGAAGGGTGGCTTGAAAATAACCTAATAGCCCCTTCAAAGGACATCCTCTTACCCCACATCCTGAATTTTCCAGTTCTCGGTATAAAATTTCTGTAATGCCCTTTTGTTTATTACAAGGTATCTCATAGTCAAATAAGAAAATATTATAACAAACTTAGTGTGCAGCTCTTTCTAAATACAGTAAGCATTGTACAAGTACAAAAATTGTATTTCTTAGATAATCTTTTAAACAAAGAGCAACATCAATTGCTGACAGCTTTAGGATCTTTTTTTCTCTTGTTTCTAATTCATAATGGTATGAAGTCACTCAAATTAACAACAGAAGTTATGAAAACCTCCATTGAAAGAGAAATGTTAAAAGTTATTTTTATGATTATTACATGATGATATAATCATAAAATATTGATGAGTTTATATAATGATTACTCTGGCTTTAAAATAATTCCAGTGATTTTTTTAATATTGACCTGGGAGCTGTGTCTCAGTAGCAGAAATTGGGTCACTGTTGATCAAATCAGTTTAGCTTTTGTTTATCCTAGACATGAATCTACCCTACATTTCTAAGTTTCTCTTGCAGTAAGGAGTGGCCATGAAACTACGTTGCATCTAAAGACATGCACAAAAAAGTATGGCACAATGGGGAGTGTATAGGCCCATTTAAAACCAACAAACCAAAAACTCCACTACTCCTTCAACATGACTTTTAAGAGCTCTTTACACTGAAAGTAGGTGAGCCTCTATCAGACACCAAAACCCTGTGTGAGGGAGAGCACCGAACCCCATCCTCCACCAGTGACTTTATCTGAGTGAAAAAATAGCTTTTAGAATGTAAATCAATGTAGTTAGGTGGTATATTTGTTATAGCAGCTAGCATTAACCAATTCCTTCTCAGAGTTCCCTGCCAAAAATTAATTCTCCCATCCTAGTAGATTTCTACCTTTCTGAAAGGAAATATGTCAACAGCTGGATTGCTTGATAAACAAGGTAAAAAGACAGGCTTAAGACTACCAGACCATAAGAAATAAAGTCACTATTCATGTTTACATACGTAAAGTACCTCGTATAATATCCTACACATAGAATGAAGGAAAGAGTCAGGTAGGAAAAAAATAAACAAAGGTGTTCATAAACAGATTTTTTTCATTCTTTGCTCTGTCTGGTAAGACATAGTCCCTGGAAGTACACAGTATAAATGAGACAAGAATCACCTGATTTCTGAAGGTCTATGATTGTATGCAAAACCTGTCTATATTCCACCTACTTGAGCTTCAGTGGACTGCAGGACAAAACAAATATATTCCCTTCTTGACCCAAGTATATACTTGGACTTGGGCCTAGAACAAAGGAAAGAGAAGCAGCAAAGAGAAAAGCCATCTAGCTCAATATCACCTTTTCATTCTTACTTTTAAGTTTTTGGATAATGCTTTTTAGCATACTTGGTGCTACATGGTGTTTCTATGGTACTAAAGAATCAAGTACAAAATCATATACAATTTATCAGTATTATCTGTTTACTCACAATATAATTAGTCATTTATTTATCCACTGAGCAAATATTTATTGAGCACCTACATGTGATGGGCACTCCAGCCATTTACTATATATTAACAAACAAGGGTCCCGTTCTTATAGTATTTATATTTGATTGGGGGCCAGAGTAAGTATGGGAGATAGAGAAGGAATAAACAAATAAAACAGCATGATAAGTTTATAAAGAAAATTTAAAAAATTAAAATTAAAAACACAGCTAGTTGCAATAATGGGATAAGATTCTAAAAGTCAGAGTGTCACTGAAGACAAGACGGTGACTTTTGTAATTTCATTTACTGCTATCTCTCTAGCACCTAGAAAGGTCCCTAGCATATATTAGGAATTAATAAATAACTGTTGAATGAGAACAGCAAGAGCAAAGATCCCAAATGGAGTGTTCAAGGAGGAGACAGTAAGCCACAGGGGCCACCATGTAATGAATTAGGTGCTACACTATGTGCCTAGTCACAGAGGATGTCAGGGGCCCTATCACATGGGGCCTTTCAGGCCACGGAAAAGAGATCCAGACTTTGATAAGGGATTCTGGATTTTTCTTTGAGTTTAATGGGATATCAGCAGATGATGATAAGCAGAATACCTTGATCTTACATTGTTTTAAAAGGTTTCCATGCTTTGTGCAGTGGCGGTATTGTAGCCAATGAGGTTTATCCGAGGCATGATTATTGCTAATTTCAAGGTCTCCAGCTGTTATCTGTAGGGTGTATCATAGGGATGGAGGACCAAAGTGGAAGCAAGGAAGGAGAGGATGGTTACTGAGAAGAAGGTGGGGATCCTGGAAGTGAGAGGAGCTGTCTAATTAGGGACCTATTTTGATGGTAGAATTTACAGAGCACCAGTACGGTGGGGAAAAACTGTGAAGATACAGTTCATTTTTGTCCCACTCTAATTAAAAAAAAAAAAGGAACACTGAAATACCTTAGCCAAATACCCATGTTACTCATAATCCCCCCTCTTTCTCTTCTCTCACATTTTACATAAGAAATTCTTCAAGTTTTACTTCTCAGTCCCATTATCACTGTGTTCTTCTTTCTATGTTACTGATGTTCTCAGGAATCTGGTGCTCTCTTGAAATGATTGCCAAATTTGTCTCTGGATCTCCCTCTATTCTGAACTTAACATACATATTTTCAACTTCGTGCTGAGTGCTCCCCTGTGGATGTCTCATACCCAGCCTACCACAAATTCTTTATCCTCTCCCCATCCTGCTCCTCCTCCTGAATAATCATCCCTGTCAACCAGCTAGAAACCTCAGAATAATCTGATCTTGCACTTCACTCCTCATCTCCCAGACAATAGTTGCCAAATATGCTGTTCCAGCTTCATCAAACCCTCCCAGATGGGCCACTGTCATCATGCCATAGAACACAACCCTCATCCTCCCATTGCAGGGAAAGGTGGGGACCTCCCAATGGATGGGGCTCCCTGTAGTGTCTCCAATGTCTCCACTCTGTGTTCCACATTGCTGCATGTCAGGGCTCTAGAGCCAAGTTCTGGCCACTTTTCTGCTTAAAAGTGTCCATCATCTCCTCACTCCCTTCAGAATAAGCCCTACATATTACAGCCAGAGTGTTAAGATCTTGTGGAATCAGATGTGCTTACCTTTCATACCACACCTCTCCTCCCCAGTATGTTCATCCGTGACCTATACTGTCTCACCATGAGAGATCCTATACTAGTTCCTGAAGAGACCACTGTGAGCTTTCCCAGTTCCATGCCTGAGTATCTATACTATTCCTCAGGGCGAGACGTTCTCTGCCCTTCTGTCCCACTTAGAGTCCTACTCATTCTACAATGCCTAACATTAATACACTTTCCCTCATAAAACAGTCCCAAATACTCTAATTAGAACTTACCACAGTCCCACATTTACCTGCATTTCTAATTTTTACCTGTTTTGTGGCCATTCGTATTAAAGTTAGCAAATATATCACCATAAACCCAACTCCCTAAAACTCCCAGAACTACAGTTCTGTATATGTTAGGCACTAGAAATGTTGTTAAAAATACATAAGCATTCTATAATGTGGACATTTACTATAAGCTAAATTGATTAAGGAATTAAGATGCCTCCAGCTGATGGATAAATAGAATAGTTTAGTAACTAATGAAATAATTACCATGGTGGATGATTCCATTTTCTAATAATGCTTGTCCTAAGTGAACACCTTCCTCAGGCCTGTGAATCTCTCCAATTTCCAACAGCCATGACACAAATTCACTGCAATAGAAATACACTAAAATGGTTAAATAGTCTTTTTTGTCCTCCCTCAGGAAGTCTATTTCTACCATGCTTTCATCAAGCAGCTTTGGAAGGAATCTCAAATATAAAGAAATATTTGCAGTGCATTTCAGCATGCATTTTTTCCACACATGTGAAGCCCAAAATTATTTAAATTTTACTCTATTCTAAAAAAAAAAAAATGCTATTCTGGAAAACCCATGTCCCTTTTCTAAACCACACATAATAACTATTCAACTCACTGAGACCTCTAATAAACACAAAGGGAAAATTTCAGAGTAGTTTTAACTATAAAGAGAATAAAAACAGATCCTAAAGAGGGCTAACAGGCAAAATAAATAGAACAATAACGACTTAATATAAGAGATAGACGGTCTGGAATGTGGCTTTCCAGGCACGGAAAACCAGTGTGTTTGAAAGTCCAAGAAGGCAAACCAAAAATATTGCATACCCTATATGGTAGGTGGAATTCCAAACATGTCCTCCTACTCCCTCCTCCCATCAAGAATCCCGTCCCTTGGTTTTGTAATCAAATCCTAAGGTAGGTAGTGCTATGAATGGATTTTGTATATGTAAATAAAATCCCCAGTCAGTTGATCTTAAAACATGTAAATTATTCAAGAGGGCTTGACCCAGTCAGTTGAGCACTTTGAAGGAAAGAGCTTTCTCAGGTGGGTGGCATAAGAGTAAGTAAGAAAAATTAAAAGCACAAGAAAGATTCAGTGAGCCACTGTTGCCTTTGAAAATAGAGGGCCATGTAGCGAGGAATGCTGGCAGCTTCTGAGAGTGGTCCTAGCCGACAGCCAGCACACAAATAGGACTTACTCTTACAATCACTGAGGACTAAATTCTGAACCTGAATATGCTTGCAAGTGATTTATTCCTCAGAGCCTTAAGATAAGGGCCCAACCTCAGCGCAGCCCACATCTTGCTTTTGGCTTTTGAGACCCTAAGCAGGCAGCCCAGTATCATTCACCTTGATTTCCTTCTCACCTATAGAATTATGAGCTAATGACTGGGTGTTGTTTAAAGCCCTAGGTATGTGGTCATTTATTTTGCACCAATATAAAATTAATACACACCAAAAGTTTTATTATATTGTTTTCAAATTTTAAAGTCATTTATGGGGTGCACCTGGGTGGTTCAGTTGGTTAAGTTGGTTTCAGCTCAAGTCATGATCTCAGGGTCCTGGGATGGAGCCCTGCATGGGCCTTCTGCTCAGTGGGGAGTCTGCTTCTCCCTCTACTTCTGTCCCTCCTCCTACTTGTGCACTTACTCTCTCTCTCTTCTCAAATAAATAAATAAAATCTTTAAAAATAAACAAGCAAATAAATAAAGTTATTTAGTAAATCCATTCTTTAATTTAAACTGTCATCCAAAAGGAATACTCTGGAACAAAACAGTTCCATCAGAACTGTCTACCACATATATCTGCTGTGGCTGTGGAAGGCTAGGGAGGATGACAGCTCATATCTTTTACCAATTCGGGGTGGGGAGAGGAGCCCCAGATATCACATATAAATAGGATGTTGTTTGGTAACCCAGGAGAGCACCAGCTCAGTAGTGATGGTTTATATGGCCATGTGGTATCATAAGAAAACACTAAACACAGAAACGTTTTACAATAAAATATTTTATAATGCTTATGTTATAAAAATCTAACATTTGAAGTTTTACATAAAGTAATGGATACTGTTTAGAATGGTTTCAATTTTGCACAGAGGTCAGAGAAGCCAAGCTATAGAAAGTGTCAGGAGATTACTTCTCCATTTATTACAAAACTGAAAGCAACACATATGACTAAAGTCAAATAACTGAGGGTTGCAGAATTCTAAAAGTGGGTATCGAGTCTAACCAGTACATTTTCAGGCAGAAGAAGTTGTTAAAATGCTTTCAATCCTTCTATTAAATAGAAATCATCCAAAAGAAAGAAAATCTGAAAAGAAGTAAAACTTCAGGTTTCTTCCTTGATAGCACAAAAGTAATGAGTATCAACTCCAGGGGCACCTGGGTGGCTCAGTCGGTTAAGTGCCTGCCTTTGGCTCAGGTCATGATCTCAGGGTCCTGGGATCAAGCCCGCCGTTGGGCTCTGCACTCAGCACAGAGAATCTGCTTGTCCTTCTCCCTCTGCTCCTCCTCCACTATCTCTCTCTCTCTCAAATAAATACTTTTTTTAAAAAAGTATATCAATTCCACAGTGCTGTCACAGGATTAGATGAGCTAATAAATGCCAGGAACTCAGCACAGTGCCTGGCACATTTTGAGCACTTATTAATATCAGTGGTTGACAAATGGATTGAGCTGGTTGGTATGTAGCTCAAGCATCATTCTCCGTTCTGAAATCTGAATACATCAAATTAAAATGAGAGAAAGAGCACATTCTAAGTATTGCTATAAATTAGGAGCATAGAGGAAGAAAAGAGAATGGTTACTAAAGGAAGTTAATGGGCGGCTTTATTGTGGGACCTACTGAAATCACAAGAAGATCCCATTAACACTCTGTGAAAGGATCGTGATCCTGTCAAAAGCAATCTCAAACTTGGGCTGTAACACAGAGCTAGTGTGTTGTTATGGAAAAAGCCACAGTGAACACAGCTAAGATTTACTGAGTCTTTCCTGTGTATCAGCACTATGGATGGTGAATGCTCACATACCGT
Organism: Canis lupus baileyi; assembly: GCF_048164855.1. Classification (NCBI taxonomy): domain Eukaryota; kingdom Metazoa; phylum Chordata; class Mammalia; order Carnivora; family Canidae; genus Canis; species Canis lupus. The sequence goes on from NC_132865.1 coordinate 24,379,823, forward strand.
CGTAACTAACTAGCGCTATGGCCATGTGAGATCATAGGGTAAAGAGTTAATAAAACCCCTGCTCTTTTAATTAAGAAAACGTGACCCTGAGTCAACTTTGTAGCTCTGTTTCCTTAGAACCTGATGCAGGCAGGGTGTTAGCCATGTTACCAGGAAGCATTGCTTATGGTCAAAATGAGTTCTGATGGCTAAATGGAATACTAATAAATGCCTGGTGAGAAGCTGAAGTGACTCTTAGAAGCAGGCATGTCCCTATGAGAACCCCGGAAGTTATGTCCATGGGGTGGTTATAAAAAATAGGGTCTTCTTTGCAACATTGGGTTTCTAAGCCAAGGTGGGCTTACATCTGCTCTTTCTCTTGCACAAGAGCCATCACCCAGGGCTTGATAGTGACACCAGCTTGCTGGCAGCTGTGTGGTCTGGTGTAAGGACCATGCCCACTAATGAAGAGACCCCATACTGCCCTGCAGGCCAGGGTTTCCTGGCTTACATTCTTCTAACAGGGTTGGGAGCTGGTGTGGCCTGTGGTTATTTTGTTGTGTCTGCGTAACGAATCAAGAAGACATTCTGGGAGGTATTACAAGTAAGCACTATAATCATCTTCATTTTTTAGAGAGGAAGAAGAAAGTTAAACTTCCCAAATCTCTTAACTAGCCAGAGGTAGGAGACAGTCTGTTTATGATGTGTGTTCCAAGTCCAGACTTGGAATTAGCACTCCAGACTACTTTTATAGAGTTGACATTGGCATTTAATAGCTATATGAAGGTGGGCATGGTAAACTCCCTGATCGCTGGTTTCTGAATCTTTAAAAAATACAAAGCTTTTAACTTCTAAGTATATGCATCTGAGGATCAGAAATAACATATAGGGACAGCCAGCACAGGGCCTGGCTTGAGCAGTAGTACCTTTGGTCCCACAGGCTTCGCTCAGCAGGGACCCCCACGTCTAGTTGTCCTCAGAACCCAAAGGACACACAGTAAACCTATGCTAAAGCCCAGGCAACTTCCCTGCCTGTTGCTCTGTGTTGGGTCCCTTGCATGACCCTCTTTTTCAGACCCGTCGACACTCCTTCATGCTGAGCCCAGCTGCCAAAATGCTGAATTAATTGCGAGTTTAGACTGTGTGTTCTCCGTTCCCGAGTCTCCTCAAACTCTAGGCCTGTACTCACATCCCTGCTAGACTCTGAGCCCGCCTGCCTGCCAGCCCTGCATCTGTTTTGCCCTTAGAACACGGTACATCTGAAATTGCTGAAGTCATGTGTGGATGGATAGATGTCTTAAGTTTTCTATGATTTCTGGCTCTGAGTCCATTCCTTCATCCCACTATGGGCCAGGAAATGTTCACAGTTAAAGAAATATTCAAAAATGCCCAGAGGAATATTTTTTAAAGAAAAATCATTAAAGTAAACAAAAAAAAAAAGAAAAGAAAAATCATTAAAGTAAACAAAAAAAAAGAAAGAAAGAAAAGAAAAATCATTAAAGAAAGGTCAACACACGACATGGTGAAAATATGAAAGAAATACATGTACCCAGACTCCCGACCTTACCTTCCAAGGAAGCATTTAGGGAACGTGGTCAATTTTCTTTTTCTGTCTTTGATCAGATTTCCCTGTTTGCACATCATCTTATAAAGTTTCTCACCCTGTTCGGAGATCATTACCCAGGTGTCTTGCTCCATTCCTAATTTTAAACCTATCCAAAATGAAACAAAGGACAGGTAACTGAAAAAGTTTCCCCACTCACTCATGTCTGCATTAAACAAACATCTATGGCACGTCTCCCATGTGCAGGGGTCTGCAGATACAGAGCCCTCCATAGGGCTCTGATCGCCAAGAAGCTCATGAGATACCAGGGAGATGGTCAGGACACGATCCTCAGGGCTGTCTAGTGCCTTTGTGCAAACTGTGCCCAAAGGTACATGGTTTGGCCAGTGGAGGAAGAACAGCTGCACCGCAGCTCCAGTCACCCATTCTGCAGAATTTGATCAGCACAACTGGAGAGGTGGCCCTCAAAACAGCCTTACAGGAGATAGTGTGACACAATAAAGGCATATTCAGGCAATCTTTTTTTTTTTTTTTAAGATGGTATTTATTTATTCATGAGAGACACAGAGAGAGGAAGAGACAGAGGCAAAGGGAGAAACAGGCTCTCTGTGGGGATCCTGATGCAGGACTCAATCCTAGGACCCCGCGGTCATGCCCTGAGTCAAACGTGGAACCTCAACCAACCCTGAGCCACTGAGGCATCCCATATTCAGAGGATCTTACCTCCGAGAAACATTAAGAAAGGTTTCACAGAAGACCAATGTTTAAATGCAGAGGAATGAAGAGACTTTTCAGAGAGAGAGGACATGTCACCAGAGCTACCTGAGGTTCTGAAGCAGCACAGGGCACTGAGCTCCAGGCTGGAGGGGAGAGGACAGGGGGCATGCTGCTGGGTTAGGCAGGGGCCTTGCGCAACTGCAGATTCCACGTTCTTCATGCCTGAGGTATCAGGGAAACATGCAAGGGTTTCTACCACAGGGACGGGAAAAGCAGGGCAGGACAGGAAAGAAAGTTTTGTTGCTTTGGAAACAAAGCTCAGATGACAGTGTAGGAATAAACTGAAGGTGGAGGGTTTAAAAAGAGAGCCATCATTAGGAGGAGACCTCAAAAACTTGGGTAACGTCAAGCCCCTGCAGACAACAGTAGGGGCCCCAAGGCCAAGAGAATGAAGCTGAGAAATCTCCAGGAAGTGGTATTGATAGGATACAGCAAAAGGTTAAATGTAGGCATCATGGAGAAAAGAGAGATCGGGATGCCTGCCAAGCTTTTAAGGAAAGCCAAACTGGGGAGTAGGGGGAAGAGGCGTATTTGGGAAAGGGTTTCAGGTAAGGAGGAGGCCAGGACTGTGCAGGTTGACTCTGGATGTTCAGGTGGAGGCTAAGAGTCAGCGGAACAAATGCATACGAAGCTCAAGAGAGAGGACAAGGCAGGACATAAAGATGGAGAAAGTGGCAATGCAGACCCGGACATGAATCTGGTGGGAATAGGTAACCCAGGCAAGGATCTTTCTTAGAGGGGACCAGTGTCAAAGCTGAAAGCCTTTGTGGCTGAAAGCCACAATCAGCCAATGGGACTGATGAACTGTTGCAGAAGAAATACTTGGAATTATTTTTAGTCTTCTAGCTACAAAATTTCTTACTAAAATTTTTATTTACAATGGAAGAGCAATTACCATGTCAGTAATAGAGAACAATCCATTAACAGAACCTGTTAACATAAATTTCTAGAATGTGCTTTCTTTCTCCCTCCCTCCTTCCTTTCTCTCCTTCCTCCCTTCCTTTTCACTTTAGGTTTATCTATATGCATACCTATTCTGAAAAACCAAATAAATAAAGGTTCAACTTGATGAAACATTTATTTTACCTTTTAAGTGATTTTCTACACTATTTGAATTGATTGCTAGATTCAACAAAACTTAAAGAATCAGCTATGTATTCATAATCTTTAAGTTTTTCGAACTGGCTCTCCATCCAAGATCAACCAAAGGAGTTAAGTGTTTGAAAATGCTTTGGAAATTCTCAAACAACTGTGTACTATGAATATTTTAATAGAAGTAGGAGCTTTGTATGTTCTTCAAGGGAAAATTTTTGAAGATGGAAGAAAGAGTCCTTTGTGTTCTGAAATTTCATCAGCAATGAGATATTTTACTCCTAAATCTCTGGGGAAAAGGAATAAATACTATCTTGTTTCTTATCAATTATTTGGTAAAGAAATTAGTAGTAACACAAGCATTTGCATTTCCCAGCTGAGTTTCAGAAATGTGCTTAATTGCAGATAAAACTCACACAACTGGGCAGCCTCGGTTGCTCAGCGGTTTAGCACCACCTTCAGCCCAAGGTGTGATCCTGGAGACCCAGGATCGAGTCCCACATCAGGCTCCCTGCATGGAGCCTGCTTCTCCCTCTCTCTGTGTCTCTGCCTCTCTCTTTCTCTCTCTGTGTGTCTCTCGTGAATAAACAAATAAAATCTTTAAAAAAATAAAATAAAAATAAACCTCACACAACTGAACATTGCCAGATCAAATACCTTTTTGCAAATCTTGCTAAAAATATGAAGCAGTTTTGAACCAGGACTCCTCATATGAACAAACTCCTTATTGGCATTATAATAATTTTTAAAAATTAATGTATATCTAAAGTGCCTTATTCTATAATTAAGATACTAACATATTTGGTCTAGAAATTTTCAATGTACTTTTAAATATATAACTGTTGAAGTCCCTACAGTACTGCTGTACTATTGAAGTTTGTCTCTTATGGGAAAACTCCATGATGATGCTTTAGAAATGGCAAGAATGAGGTGCAATGATAATTGAACAAATTTTAAAGCAAATGAAAATATTTGCTGTAGACTGAACGTTTGCATATCTCCCAAATTCATATGTTGAAACCTAACACCCAATATGATGGTACTAGAAGGTAAGGCATTTGGGAGGTGATTAGGTCATGAGGGTGGAATCCTCAGGAATGGGCTAAGTGGCCTTATAAATGAAACACCAAAGAGATCTCTTGCCCCTCTACTATGTGAGGACACAGAAAATGGCCATCTATGAACTGGAAAATTGCTCTCACTAGACACTGAATCTTAGGCCGTTAGCCTCCAGAACTGAGCTATAAACTTCTGTTGCTTATAAACCATCCAGTCTATGGTATTTTGTTATAGCAGCCTCAACAGATAGGATACTATTTAAAAGACATTGCTGGCCACAATGCATTATTTTACTAACTAAACAAGGTTTTTCTTTTCTTTTGATAATAATATTAGAAGTATTCAAAATACTGCTTTAGCATGGGTCTTATACCACATGGGAAATCCAAGTGAATCTGAGTGCTTTTTTAACTTTCTTATAATTTCTGCCCATTATCTGCCCTCTTACTAAGTTAGAATCTTCATAAAGTATAATAGCACCCAATTCATACACCTACCTTTTCGCCGTTCTCTTTCTTTCAAAATAGCTTCAAACCACTCATGCTTCTCTTCAGGTGTTTTTGCCATACACACAAACCATTTATTTTTCGCTGTGTTATGTATTTTCCATCCATTGACAACAATGTGTCCACTGCTATGGAAGTCAGCTGGAAATTAATGGGTAAAGGTGAACAACAAAAATAATATGTAATATTATATCAATACAATCATTTAATTCGTAACAGTTCCAAGATCACGGAATTCTTTAAAGTATCTTTATACTTGTTAATGAAGAATATAAAAACAAAAAATTAAGTATTTATACATTAAATGCAGTCAGTTCTCAGGAACAGAACATTTCTAAATCATAACATTAATCTATTACATGAAACTGAACATCTGAACTTATTAACATCCCTTTCCTCTATGTCCAGAAATATTGTTAAAGTTCCTAAAGCAATAAAAGAACTTTTAAAAGGATTTTCATCTCAATAATCAGATATCTAAGGTGTCAGGTTCATTTTGTCTTTTTAATATTCCTTTGAAATATTATTCTAGGTTTCACAAAAGCAAACTATACTGCCACAGAACAATTCTCAGTGTTTAATGAACCACACAATAAAAATCAGAACAAATGAATGGAACATACCAAGACTGCATATACCTAATCTTCAATAAATGGAAAGGTACAAAATGCCAATCCATTATCATTGCTCATGATTGAAAAATATGCACTCTTTAAAGCCACATCATTCCATATAAGTGGCATGAATAGAAACAAAAAGGTGTTTTTTGTCACATTGTCTTTTTCTAGGTCTCACCATAATTTTGGCCGCACTGTCATGCTAGATTTGAAAATGTCAACAGGAAACTCTCTATGGCAGTTTTCTGCCTAATAGCAGATAGACAATAGTGATGTTATTTGTATCCAGCTTTTACTGGTATGACAGTCTGCAAAGCAAAGATTCCAAATGAATCCAAAATGAAAAGACCTATGACAAAGGCCTGAATCAGCGCCTGCACCAATTTAAAGTAACACTTTTCATTCATCTCCCAGAGAGTCACTAAACAGTAATAGTAGACAGGAGGTCAGCCACAAAATGTTAAAGGTAGTTTAGAGAAATGACTTTGTGGCACCACACCTGCTTTTTGTTTCTTTGTTGTTTCTCAAATGGCCTATCTTATTTTGTGAGTTCTGAGTAGAGGCAGACAGGATTGATATTCATTGTCCTAAAATCTTGTCCCCATAGTCCTTTAAGCTCCAAAATCACCACACAGTATCTGTATTCAGATTAACTATTCCAAAGATGCATTTTCAAATGATCCTGCATAGTTGAGGGTATTTAAAAATTCCAAGTTATATTTGAGCCAGGACAGACTTATATATTAGTCTATATATATGTGTGTGTGTGTGTGTGTGTGTATGCCATTATCCCGATATAATAACAAGAACAATTTCTGATAAAATCGAAACTAGCAGAAGATTTCCCCCATCAGGAAATTACAGTCTGTTTTTAAAAAGGAATTTTTATACTTTCCTTCTTACATTTACTTATTTAATTCCTGCCCATATCCAATACAAAGTAGCAGAACCTAGTAATACATGTCAGATAGGTAGCAATGGCATTAGTAAGAAAGTAAAAATTATTAGTTAATAGTTATACCAGAATGCCTTGTTACTACCTATAAAACTCACCAACTAAGACATTATGATAAACTGGTGGGAAAAAAAAGATTGAATTGTACGTGTCCACACACCCTCCTCCCCAAATGTATCACCTTATAGGGCCAGTATCACAAACAAGCATAGGCTTTTCAGACTCTCCCCTCTTCCACAATTAGACTGAGATTAGCTAAGTGAACCCAGAACTGTGGCTTAAAAGAGCCCACCTTCCCACTAGTCATTACCCTTTTAACCATCCAGGTAAAGAAAATCACAAGAGCCACATGCAACCTGCAGGAATAAAATACTGAACTTACTTTAAAATGAAGGTAATGTATTCTTCCCAGAGAACACCAACGAACACAAGTCTATGTGCTAGGGTGATGCTCCTGGCCCTGCACTCCATATGCCCTGGGTCAGCCAGCCCTGTAACCTGGGTCTTCCTTTCTTCTCTCCCTGGATTATTTGAGCTTGGCCCTGATTTCTCCACACTCTGCTGACTCTTCTTTCAACATTTGTCATCAGGCCATTCCTTACTTCAGCTGCCTTTGGTAGCTCACCACTGAATCAAGTGAAAGTATGGAAGCTTGCTTTAGAGGTTCTCCTTAAACTGTCCCCACATGATCTAACAATACCATTTTCCACTGTGTTCCAGTATGGCCCTGCCACTCTTTGCTGCCTTCCTCCTAGTCCTGTGAATACTTATCTGTTCTCCAGGCTGATGCTCTCATCAAGCCACCCAGCTTGGCTCTCTGCCTCAGCAACTCTTTCTTCTCTTTAAAGTGTACCACCATCTTTCATGAAGACTTGCCTAACCATGACAACCTGTGCATTCAAACATCCCCTGGAAAATGTATGATTAAACTCAGAACCAGACAAATCAGCTTGCCTATGGCTATTGCTTCATGCACAGAAAGCAAGATCGTTAAGTGACTTTAAAATCTGCTATGTCAAATAATAGGTTAATTGACATAACCTTCAATATAATATTTTGAAGGAACAAGTTTATGTCATCTAATAATTTTAAATGAAAGGATAATGTTCCTTTTTAAAGTTTATGTGCTGGCCACTTTCAATTGCTAATTTAAAAAATCATAAATAATTTTAAACAGAGATACAAATATATGAGCATATATACATGTGTATATACATACAAGAGGTCTCAAAGTATAGTATAAACATCACATATCAGTTACTAAATTATCAATGTTCTGCAAAAGAAGCAATAGATTCTCATTTATTTTAAAATGAGAATTAGTGATATATAAATGGCTTCATAGCTTCAATCATAGCAATAACTTCATTCTAAAAAATAAATTTGAACTAAACTTATTTTTAAAAAACAGCCACATAATGATCATGGAAAAGCCCAACAGTGCTTTTGCTTAGTAGAAATTTTAAAATATTTTTTAATGAAAGAATTTTATTAGTGGCAAATGCAGAAATTTGCAAGTTTCAATGGACCACAAGTATAATTCTATAGGATGTGTTAAAAAGGAATAAAATTAAAATTGTCATTCATTAAGTGTAGCATATCCAAATTCAACTGTCTCTAGGCACTGATGTTTTTTCTAAAAAGAAAAATCCAAAGGGCAGCCCTGAACAACTCACTAATTACTTTGAAACTATGCAGTTTGCAGATTCCTCACTCTTAATTCAGCATAGTTTTACATAATGAGATGAGGTTTTTCTAAAACTAATACTACTATAACTCTCAGTGGAAATGCTGGTATCCTTTCAATAGTGTGAGTTTTAATAAGATGGAAGCTAGCCAACTACTCTATACTCAGGCTAGGAAACAGAAGGAACTGACAGAAAATATTATTCAAAACATCAAGAAACTGATGTCTAAACAATGTGTTTAGCCCTTATTCTGGTGATCAACAGTGTGAATGAATAAATTTCTAAGAGAAATTTTTTAAATTGCAATTTACTCACATTATGAATATTTAATGTTGAAAAAATTACTTTATGGAATAAATCTTTGATTTCATTGAACAATAGAAGAAAATTTTCTGGCATCCAAATAGCAGAGGACATTATTTAAGGCAAAAAAAATTTTTTTAAAAAAGAGGCTCTGATTTTTCCTTTTAAAAGTAAAACTAGCTCCCTTGACTCTTTTTTAATTCCCAAAATCACTTGGGAAATGTTAAGTGTATTAGGAAGGAACTAATATATGCTTGATAGTCTTCTCAACATTGTAAACTTATGCTACTCATTAATTAAGAATGTATTCAATGCAGGTTATACAACAATACTGTAGTTGTTAAGGTAACTATGGCTTATCTATTTTATTGACTATTAAGTAACAATAAATACTATGTTATGTGGTGATAACACATGAAGATAAAGATGACTAAAATTCAGATGATTTTATTTAATTGAAAAAAAAGGATACAAAATTATAATTATCAGTGTTTAAGCGTTTTTAAAACTCTATGCATAAGAAGAAAACTGGAGGAAATATTTTTAAATTCCCATTTATTTCCCTTTAGATGGTGAAATTATCCAATATTTTCAACTTATTTCTCTGTTATTTCCAAATTTTCTTGAGAAAGCAAAATTTAATTTTAAAAAAACAATGTGCTCAGTATCTTTAAATGGTTTCAAATATTTATATTGAAAATGACAACTGAAATCTTTCTTCAAAAATATCTATTCATTTTAAAGAACACCTAAAAGAATGAAAATTTTCCATCTTACTCAATTCAAATTTGATCACTGTATTGCAATCTGCGGTTTGCCCAACATTGAACTACAGATCACATTTCTGAAAGGTCACCATTTTGCTCTCTGTCCAACTACACAAATAAACTAGTTCTTAAGAGAGAATACAAATGATCTGTTGCTACTTTTTGAATGAATTTCCAAGCATATACTATGAAAATTACCAAGAAAATGAACTGCAGAAAGTTCAACAGCTTTCCTACTTAGGTCTTAAGCTGGATACTTTTTAATGCATAATGTTCCAACTAATATCTCAGAAAGAATCTTCAAAGAAAAATTAAAATAGAATTCACTAAAATGACAGTTGGATCTAGAGAATGACGGAATGGAAATCTGGCCATAAACTCAATGGTTACCATCTCCTTGCACATAAGATGTAATAGACAACATGGGTATATTAAAATAAACACAAATTTTTACACTTCTGCATGTCATATCATCATTGCATTATTTTTTTGGATTCTGAGATATAACTGATGTAATCCAAATCACTAAACATTTTAAGTAAAAGTATAATCAGGTTTATTTTTCAAAAGATTTATATGGTAAAAAAAAATGATTTAGATGATTACACATTGACTAAAAGCTCAGTCTCATTCCAAATACCATTATTTCTTCTGCAAGTCTTGAGCTAAACCAATGTGATCAGTTGTCTGATGGAGTCTCATACTTAGAAAAGCATTTTACTTATACCTAGAGCATACAAAAATACCTAGCATTTCTATAACATATTCAAATAGCTGGGGGAACTCTTAATTTTTCATCAAAAGTTCTAAGCATGCTTAAAATATATATCTTGGTTAATTAATTTGTATTATTTATACCACAATATGGCATAGTTGTTGTTTGTTTTTGATTTTGGCAATGAGCAGATTAGACTGACAGCATTTGCCATCCCTCAAGGGACTCATCCAGGGTCCAAGTGTAGGAAAGATTTTGTCTATGGGCATCGATCAGCTCTGCTGAGACCTATCAGCATCAGAACACCTATTCTGGGGGACCCCTGGGTGGTTCAGCGGCTTAGCGCCTGCCTTCAGCCCAGGGCGTGATCCTGGAGTCCTAGGATTGAGTCCCACGTCAGGCTCCCTGCATAGAACCTGCTTCTCTCTCTGCCTGTGTCTCTGCCTCTCTCTCCCTCTCTCTCTCTCTCTCATGAATAAATAAATAAAATCTTAAAAAAAAAAAGAACACCTATTCATAGAGTATAAAGTAAGAACATTTAAAACCTGAGCTCATCAAAAAAGAAATGGAGATTCTGTGATGGAAATAACCAAGAGGGACACCTGGGTGGCTCAGCAGTTGAGCATCTGCCTTCAGCTCAGGGCATGATCCTGGAGACCCAGGATTGAGTCCCACATCAGGCTCCCTGCATGGAGCCTGCATGTACCTCTGCCTATGTCTCTGCCTCTCTCTGTGTGTCTTTCATGAATAAATAAATAAAATCTTTTTTTAAAAAAAAAGGAAATAACCAAGAAAACAAAAAAGGAGAAGGTTGGCATAGCACCCAGATCCTTTCTTAGATGAAACAACCAAAGTTAATCTCTATATTCTGATGCATCATCTCTCCACTGTTCTCTAGATGGTCCTTTTGACTTAAAACCCATCTGGGTTTTATATGGGCTTCATATATAAATATGAAGACTCTGCTTCATATTTCTCAAGTCATGCCAGGGGGAAAAAGGAAACCTCACTCCAACCCCAGCTTCGTATGAAACAGCTGGACAAGTTAGTTCTTCAATGAGGCCTCATTTCCATCAGTGGAAATGTTGATCTTCAAGATCCTATTCATCTTCAGAAATTCTAATTTTGAATTTCCAAGTCCTGGCTGAGGATATAGACTTCTCCTAAAGACATAGTAGACATGCTTATTAGAAAAGTAAATTTTCTTTGCAGGAAATGAAGGGAAGGTATCCAGCTGCAGCCTAAAATTTCTTTAAGTGACCTTATAGCAAGTATTTGCAGCCAAATTCCAGCAGTATGCTGCATGTGTATATTTAAGGAAGAAATAAGGCCTTCACCGAATACTACAAAGTGTAATTAAATTCTTCATCATATTTCGACGAATCCCGAACCTTGGAAGTTTGTGCCAACAGGTGCCATCAGACAACTTATAACTAAATATTCTGCAATGTCCTGCCTTCTACACTAATTCATATCTACCAGGGTCTGAGGCCTTGTTTCCATAACATCCCTATCTCCCAGGTACTGAGGTTCTGAAGGCTACAATCACTAAAGCACTAAAAGAACATTTTCATGGGACTGAATCCAAAGCCCATTTGCATGAAAGCTCCATCACTCCACACAGGCTCTCACTCTCCTACATCTGACACAGATATGCTGAAGATAGTATCCTACACCCATGTCTCCAAAGGCCCTGGGCTCTTAGATTTCCTTATCCAGTGTCCCAGTTTCCCACAGCATAGGAAGCATGATGAAATTCATCAAAATTTACCAAAATTCACTTAGATTACCAGTGCAGATGGTACAAATGGGGACAACCACACCATCTGGGGCAGGGGGAAGGAAGTGAGACACAGGAGCTGTGTGTCCATGAAAAGGCATAAAAAGGGAAAAGAAAAAAAAAAAAGAGAGACTAAAGCAATAGGGGACAGGTGGTTCCACCAGGGGGAGATAGGGCCAAGAAGAAACAGAGGGGAGGTTTGAGTATGCCTTCATCTGCCTCACTTCCACCCACCTCAAGTATAAACATGGCTTTGGATATTCTCTTGAGCAATCAGGTTACTGAAGCAAGACAGCTGTTCACATTTAGACAGACAACATTCCTAAATGTCACTAGTCTCCTCTCAAAGCATTAAGATGAATTAATGCTACATTATAAAAAATATTGTGCACATCCTGCCATGTAAAGATAGCCTACTAGGTCCCACATGATAGGATGTGAGTACATGCATCTGTATTATAGCCTGCAGCACAGAAAGGGATTTTCAGCTGTGCCAGCTGTCACACAGCTCCACGCCTCCATCCCCCCTCAACCTGTGAGGAACCTCACCACAAGAAAACTTGGCTCCCAAGAGAGTACACCCGAATTTTGCTCACTGCACATCTTTGCTCCTTACCTGCAGCACTCATGCTTCACTATTTTTTAGGATGCTAACAATGGGTCAGAGAAATGGCACACAGGTGAGCATCGGAAAATTCGTATTCCTGCAGATGATAACCATTCTTCTCCTCTCTGGAGTAAGAGATGGCAACAAAGGTATGTGGTAGGGGGGAGCTGATCTGTGCCCCAACCCAGATTTAAATTCTCTACACATTTCTCTCTAGACATTTCTCTATATGGGAATTAAAGTCATTTACCAATAATTAATATATTTTATTTCATCTTGTCTTTTCTCCTAGAAGCATATCTTTGAAACTTTAATTAAAGTCATTGGGGAAAAATGTGATCCAATTTACTAGCCATTCATATTATAGATTAGTTTATCATCATATTATGGAATCTGATCTATGTATTTTTTCGAATAGAAAACAACTTATTTAACCTCATTGTATTTAATATTTGCGACTAATTGTGATTTGATAAATTGACTTGTCAAAGTCTGTATCTTCAAATCTACATAGCAAAAATGCATATATAAAATATGTAAAGTACCTAAAGTACTTTAAGCGAACACTTAAAATACAGAAACCACCCTTCCTCTAAGCAAATCGATACCACCTTTATATGCATACTGGCTGTATAGCTAAAACAAATCTAGTTGTCTATATTCTACAGTTAATATATTATATGAAAAAAATCACATATATACATATAAAACATAGTATTGCTTGAAGAAAATAAGCTCATTCCCTATTTTCTGCAGTCATGCTGGTGATACCAGGAACTGTGATTGTGTACGTCACTCCTGTTCAGCTATTTCTTTGTATCTCTGTGTTGAATACTAGTGTGTTTCAATCAAATACAATTTTCTACTTTGCCCATAGTCCCCCTCTCCCTTATCTCACCTTTCTCCTCCAACTGCTCTATCTAACCAAGTATTTCTAAGCTCTAATTCACTGCAAATGATTATTCAGGTGAGAAGTCTGCCTTAGGAGGGAATTTACTAATGGTGTTTCATTTTTAAAGTACTAATTATCTACCTGTGCCATCATCCACATTCTCCACTTCCATCACCTCTGTATTGATCCGGCCACGAAAAAGGTACCGATGTCCATCTGTAGATGCCTTGCTATTCTTCAAACGTCTTGTAATGGAATGAAAGCACAAAAACTTTGTTACTAAATTTAATAAAAATGTATTAAAGCAATATGATTTAAGCTATTCTTTGGAAAAATAAAACACACCAATGCAATCAATGATATCAAATATGAGGCTCCTGGTGTTTACTTATGTCCTCCCATTCAAAACAGCACTGGTTGCTTTAGAAAATGAGACTTATGTACCAGCTTTTTAAAATTAATGTAAGCGGGTACCTGAGTCGCTCACTTAAGCATCTGCCTTCAGCTCAGGTCATGATCCCAGGGTCCTGGGATCGAGCCCTGCATCAGGTTCCTTCCTCAGTGGGGAGTCAGCTTCTCTCTTTGCCTCTCCACCCTGCTGTATTTTTCTCTCTCAAATAAATAAATAAAATATTTTAAAAAATAATAAAACAAATGGAAGCTTTGGACTAAGAACAATATACAGTTGTTCTTACTGTGGATAAATATGTGCTTTTGCTCAGTTTAGAACATCAAAGGTACCAAATCAAAGTCTGACACAAGCTAAAAGTTATTTTAAAATTTCATTTGATTTCTTTCACTTTCATTTCTCATTTTTCAGTAACGAGCTGGTAATTTCCATTTTTTCAAGCTCCCATAAAATTCAGTTAGTACTTATGATTCCTCTGCAAAGAAACTGTGCTAGAAATTCTTAAGTTGCGTGTTATCCAGCTGAAAATAGTTTTCCTATATCGTTTCTATGATATGAGAACTATATACTTCTTGAATAAGTCTCTTAATACACAGGACACCTTGGTGGCTCAGTGGTTGAGAGTATGCCTTCGGCTCAGGGCATGATCCTGGGATCCAGGGACAAGTCCCACATCGGGCTCCTTGTGGGAAGCCTGTTTCTCCCTCTGCCTGCCCCCCCTCTGTCTCTCATGAATAAATAAAAATTTTTTACGTGTCTTAAAAACACTTATAATCCTTCATCAGGGTCTTATTTATTTTTTAAATTGTTTAAAATAATCCAAAACTTTGGTGTTTCACACACAAAAATCAGTGTGGGGGAGGAGAAAGTGATACAAGAATCACTGAATCCATGTATGGCAGGGAGATAGTAATTGCTGTAAATGAGAATAAAGAGGGAAAGCTAATGAGTTGAAAAGAGTCATGGCATGGATTTCAGATGCACTAGGATTCCTGAAGGAAGAGGAGGAAATGGCTGGGAAGCAGCACTGGGAAACACGGAAGACACACTACCTCTCCTACAGAGCCAGAGGCATGTGGCTTAGCAACAACAAAAAAAATTCTTTCCTCCAGAAGGTTCCTGGGGAGGTAGTGTTATTGAATGACAGGCACATTTCAGTCATGTTTGACAAGAAGATAAAGAGAACAATCAGAGAATAGGCTAAAGAGCATGTGAAATTGAGGAGATCCTGAGTTCCCAGGAGCACAGAGGAAAAATTTGAGCCTATGAGACTGATACATTATTTTTTTAAAAAATTTTGGGGGATTAATAAGTAATTTCTGAAATATTACTTGTTTATCACCTTACCTGTGTTTCCTTTTGCAGTACACCAGAAGATTATCAAAAAGGAAAAACACACGTTCTTGAATATTTCCAGAAGAAATTTTCAATAAGACGCCACACATGAGCATTTCAGTGCAAGTGTCGGTAATGTTGGATCCCTAAGTCAGAAAAAATGGAGATAATCTCTGATTACTTAACAGAAACATTTGTGTGTAATTCTTGTTCTCCTTAAAGTCTGTTTGTTTTTATTTTAAGATACAATATATGGACAGGATGCAAGTTCAGACACCATAAATATTTATGCACTAGATGGAGGTCTCCTTCCCTCCTAGACTCCTCCTGGTGAGTCTCAGCAGATACAACTGTGGTTAAGAGATTCTGGGTCTGCTTTTAGCTCTCTTACACATGTATGGATATATACGTATATAAAGATGGTGATACATATTACCTATGTTCTTTTAAAAAGAGATGATTTCAAACTGTTGTATAACATCCATGTCCCTAATACACCTTTCCTCCTCCTCTCTTTCCCTGGAATGGGAAAAGAACTCCATGGACACGTCACAAAGTACATGAAATTCTCTAAATTTTTGGCAGGCCTCAATTTATATATCCACTCCTAGGAGGGAAAGAAGAAGAAGAAGAAGAAAGAAGAAGGAAGAAGAAGGAAGAAGAAGAAGAAGGAAGAAGAAGGAAGAAGAAGAAGAAGAAGAAGAAGAAGAAGAAGAAGAAGAAGAAGAAGAAGAAGGAAGAAGAAGAAGAAGAAGAAGAAGAAGAAGAAGAAGAAGAAGAAGAAGAAGAAGAAGAAGAAGAAGAAGAAGAAGAGATTAATGGGGAAAAAAAATAAAGAGAGCAACCTTCCCTGGAGCCTTTGGAGTAGTTAAAAGTTAGCATAGGCACACTCATTCATTAAATAAGCTTTCAACGGGTGCTCACTACAGTCATAGGATTAGGGGCAAAACTAAGTCTTAACACAAGCACTACCCACTGAGAGGAGCCACAAGGTGGAAGGAGCCTGGTGAGCTAAAGATGGAGGAAAGCTATGCATTAAAGCAGAGTACAGGCATCCAATCGTTGTGTGAGCTGATCAAAAACATCTATTTTGAGCTCTTAAAATGTGGTAGTCTATTTGTTTCTACAACCTAAACTATCATAACTAATGCATTAAGTTGGACAAAAAAAAAAGTTTTCAGTAGATAGCCATTTTAAGCATGCTCTGCAAGAATATTTCTATTTTCAATATGTCTGGTTTCTTTAAATCCAGGAATAAATTTCTGATTTTTTAAAAACTTATTTTATTTTTATTTTTGATATTTAAAACTCAGAACATTAATTTTAAATTGTGTATTTCCACAGTAATCATTGACATAGTTTTTCTGATTGCTTATGAAATTTTATTTATTATTTTTTTAAGATTTTATTCATTCATGAGAGACACAGAGAGAGATAGAGGCAGAGACACAGGCAGAGGGAGAGGCAGGCTCCAGGCAGGGAGCCCGATGTGGGACTCGATCCCAGGACTCCAGGATCACGCCCTGGGCGGAAGGCAGGTGCTAAACTGCTGAGCCACCTAGGGATCCCTGCTTATGAAAAAAATTTTTTTAAAGATTTTATTTATTTATTCATGAGAGACACAGAGAGAGGCAGAGGGAGAAGCAGGCTCCTCACAGGGAGCCTGATGTGGGACTCGATCTCTGAACCGGGGATCACGCCCTGAGCCAAAGGCAGATGCTCAACCGCTGAGCCACCCAGGCGTCCCCTGCTTATGAAAATTTAAATCACAGTGACAAGTCATATGTATCAACATGAAACTTCCCAAGTGGGAAGTTGAGAGAATGTGATCCTGTTAAGTATCTATATTACAAACACATTTTATTTTATTTTTTGTTTTTATGTTTCACTTAAGTATTTTGTTTTATTAAGTTTTTTATTTTAATTCCAGGGTAGTTAACATACAGTGTTAAACTAGTTGGAGGTGTACAATATAGTGATTCAGCAATTCCAGGCATATCTCAGTGCTCATCATGATAAGAGTACTCTTAATCCCCTTCACCTCTTTCACCCAACCCCTAACCAATCTCCCCTCTGGTGACCATCTGTTACAAAACATTGTAGATTTAAGATATTTCCCTTTCTCTTTTCCTTTTATCATAAAAATGGACATATAACTGGAGATCTATCAAAAATATACACAATTTCATATCCCTCATCATGTGATAATTAAGTAAAAACTGTCATCAAATATGAATATAAAGTCCAATTTCAGTGGCAATGATTTTTTTATTTAAATACTATTCCTACCCAAGAAAAAAAATTAACACAGAATACTTTTAAAAATGTAAACAAGGAGGGATGCCTGGGTGGCTCAGCAGTTGACCGTCTAACTTTGGATCAGGGTGTGATCCTGGAGTCCAGGGATCGAGTTCCACATCAGGCTTCCTGCATGGAGCCTGCTTTTCCCTCTGCCTATGTCTACCTCTCTTTCTCTGTGTCTCTCAGAAATAAATAAATAAATAAATAAATAAACAAACAAACAAATAAATAAAATCTTTAAAAAATGTAAACAAGGAAACATCACATTGATTCTTGCACAGGGACCTATACAATGTTATAGAAGTGGCTTTATTGATAACAATTTTATGAAAGGTATAAAATACTTCATATTAGACTATTTCTTTTTTTTTTTTAATTTTTATTTATTTATGATAGTCACACAGAGAGAGAGAGAGGCAGAGACACAGGCAGAGGGAGAAGCAGGCTCCATGCACAGGGAGCCCGACATGGGATTCGATCCCAGGTCTCCAGGATCGCGCCCTGGGCCAAAGGCAGGAGCTAAACCGCTGCGCCACCCAGGGATCCCATATTAGACTATTTCTTACAGTAGCCCCAAAAAGCCAAGCAAGGAGGCTAACTTGTTATTTTATTAAAGGGTAACTGCAGATGTTATATTAATTTGCATATTAACCAGTCTTCCAATAAAGTTTCCAATATTAATATAGGTATTAGTAGATGCATTCCTACTTTATAAAAATGTATTTTTTAAAGATTTTATTTATTTGAGAGAGAGAGAGAAAGAGAGAGAGAGAGAGAGCATGAGTTGGGGGGAGCAGCAGAGGGAGAGGTAGAAACAGACTTCCCACTGAGCAGGGAGGCAGACTCGGGGCTCGATCCCAGGACTCTGAGATCATGACCTGAGCCGAAGGAAGCTTAACCAACCTAGCCACCCAGGTGCCCCCTGATTTGACAGAAATCTTAACCATATTTTCTGACCTGGTTGTGATTATAATCTTTATTAGTAAATATAAGAAGAACTTAAGGTAAATTTGAGCTAAGCATGGAGGCCATTTATTCCATCCTCTTACACAGTCTCACAGGATATACTGTCCAAGCTCTGAAGAACTCATGGGAACTATTGTGTAAACTAAAAAGTGGATATATTATTCCTGATGATAAAAATAACTGACAACCACACCAAACGTTGCCATAAGTAAGGCCAACACAATCTCCCTTTGTAAACTTAACCTGTTTGGAAAGCTGTACCATAATCAGAAAGAATCCTGACAGAAGTAAAAACAAAACAACAACAAAAACAACAACAAAAAACACTCAACCAGACAGTAACAGAGGAAGAGGACATGATTTCTGACCCTCACTGCTAGTTTCACCACTGCCGCTACCCCTGCCCCCTTGCCCCACTCTCGTCTTCCCATGATCTGCCTGCGGGTTATTGGGACTGCTCTTCCCCATCAAGCTCTTATTTGTTCACATCTTTTGTCTTGTCAGTGCCACAAAGACTTTCTGCTGAGGACAAGCTCCCCAGCTGAGAAAAACCATCTTCCGTCCTGTGAATGGAGTGAACAGACTAGCCAGGCCACGCTAGCTAATGCACCAAATATTCTCATAGGTTTGGTGTTTGAGAGATTGAGCACTGCCCGTCAGCAGCTGAACCTTTGATTTATAATAAAAAGGCAAATTTTATAGAAGGGCACTCGTTTAGACCGTAGCATTAGACAAGTCAGAGGCATACCCGGAGTGCTAGAGGAGGGTCTTTGACAGAACATATAGACAGGGCTAGAGTTGCTTGTTTATGTACCAAGAAGGGAGAGACAGAGAGAGAGAGAGAGAGAGAGAGAGAGGATGGGTGGGAGGGCAGGAAAGAGGACCAGAGGGCAGAAAGGATGCTCTTGGTAAATTAGAATTAGAGTAGTTTGTAAGCAATGAGCTAACACAATCTGCCACTTGGACAGAATCATCCATAGTCTGTCTCTCAGTGTGTCTCTCTCTCCTTGCTCTCTCTTTTCTCTGCTTCCAGTACTAACTACACTTCAAATGACTCCTCAGATCTGTGGCTATGTTCATGCCTTCTAGCCAATGTAGAAAAGGATATTAGTATTAAATTTATACAAAGAATTAACAGACAATATATGTAAAACTCCCAGCACAATGCCCAGTACAGAAAAGGACTCCATAAGGGCTACTACAATTATCATTGCTAGCTCTTTTAAAGGTGATGACATCAAGCCCAACCATTTTGCTATGCTTCGAAGTGTATCTTCCAATACAATCATAATGTCATTCATATTACATTTTACTAAATCCTACTGAGATATGTCTATCATTGAGGTGAGTTGTCTTTAACAGCAAGATTTAAGAATTAGTACAGTATCTACCTTTACCATCTTTTACCATAGTAATCTACTATCATCACATGAAATCTCTTCAGTAATAATTAAATAATTCCCAGAGAATTGCTTATGTACTTAAAGGAATCTCTGTCAAACATATACATTTGTCTAAAAAACTTCATTCTAAAAGAATGCCTTGTAGCATTTCTCTTTATACCACGTGTATCTTGTAGATGATAAAGTATGACCATCTTGCTCTTGACTTACCATGACTGAATCTGTACATTATTTCTATGACAACAGAAATCTGTCGGGACACCTGGGTGACTCAGTCAGTTAAACGTCAGCCTTCCGCTTGGGTCATGATCACAAAGTACTGGGATCAAGCCCCACGTTGGACTCCCTGCTCAGTGTAGAGCCTGCTTCTTCCTCTCCCTCTGCCACTCCCCCCAGTTCATGCTCTCTCTCTCACTCTGGTCTCTGTCTCTCTCAAATAAATAAATAAAATCTATTAAAAACATCTATCATTATTTCTATGACAATCATTAAGAATTTTTTAACCACAGGTATGTACAATATTATAAATATTGAAGAAAATTTGACCAAGTGTATATATAGTCTTATGTATAGTATGATGTGCCTCTCACGTCAAATCCATCCCATCTACAAGTAGATACTTAATAAATGTCTCTTTTTAAATAATGTTCTGGTATTTTTTCTCCCCACTACATGATAAATCTACCTTTCTCTGTAGTAAAAAAAAAATCTCACAACTTTTATCTTTAAAGTAAATGAAGGGATGCCTGGTGGCTCAGAGGTTGAGCATCTGCCTTTGGCTCAGGGTGTGATCCCAAGTCCCATATCGGGCCACCTGTATGGAGCCTGTTTCTCCCTCTGCCTGTGTCTCTGCTCTCTCTCTCTCTCTGTGTCTCTCACGAATAAATAAATAAAATTTTAAATATATATATAAAGTAAATGAAATTTATTATATTTTGAAATTACGTGAATTTCTTTTCACTTATCTAGAAATACCAGGAGAGTTTGTGGGGTTAGGAATAAAGAAGTCAAGCTATAAAATTCACAGGAGAAATTGAAATAAAGTATGGCTGTGAGCATCAGATTGCTAGGTAAGACTCAGGAGCACTAAAGTCTATCAAAATGACGTCAGACAAGTGAACTAGAAAATAAAAAATGTGGAAGCAAGAAAACAAGCCAGGCAGATCATCAGAAGAGAGCAAAGCCTCTAGGGCAATGGTTCTCAAAGTTTATAATTTAGAAGACACACCTGATGGGCCTATTAAAATTTCCAGGTCCCCTGGCACTACCTTCAGAGATTGAAACTGAGTAAAGCTGGGGTAGGTCCCAAATCATTCCAGTAAGTGCTGATGCATTTGGACTTCAGTACACACCCTAAGACTGCTTTGGAGGCTTTGAGTACTTGAATCCAGGTGCTCAAGGGCACAGTATAGCAAACCTGCTGACATGGAGATAAGGTGGGCACAAGTCTCTGCCTGAGGTAGTCCTGACTGCTTCCCAGGGCAGACTGGTGTTTATCACATTAGCATGTTCACAAATATACCACATGGTCACCTGTGGTATAATTCATCACTGGTGAATATTCACTGAAACCTGCATAATGTTACATAACCTAGCGGGCATTTTATCTGCATTTTTAAAATTGACGCTAATTTTTAAATCTAGATATCTATTTGTTTGCAAATCCATATTTAGTCATTGAACAACCATGTATGATAAACACTTTTCTCTATATGAATACTAAAGTCAGGATTTTAACTTTCAACAATACACCAGACAATGTGTTAAACATTTTCTTGTGTATAAATCTCTAGCAAGTTGGTTTCTGTAAAGTTTTAGAAAGAAAGAGGAGGGAGGGAGGAAAGAAGGAAGGAAGGAAGAAAGAAAAAGGAAAAAGAAAAAAAGAAAGAAAGGGAAAGATGTTTACTTAGTTAAGTCAGCTTTGTATACTGTTTCATCGGTCACCGTGCAGATGTTGAAGGTAGCAAATTATTTCACTTTGGAAAAATAAAACTTAAAAAACTTGAACTATAGAAATACCTTTACAAAGACAGAATTTCATGTGAGTGTGAAAAAAATACAGCCCATGAAAATAAACCAACATTTGAGAGGTAAGGTGTAAAAGAATCATTTTTAAAAAGTAAGAGGGCTTGCATAAATCATTAATTTTGAACTACCCTAAACCCATTACACATAATATAATATGTACATATACATATTTAATGCAGATTTTTTTAAATAATGTTTATCCATATGATTCATAGTTCTGCTGTCTTAGCAATCCCTTAAAAAATAACCAAAATAATGTACTTTTATCATCTAGATGATTTATCTTTTTTAAGTTGTATTTCCCTTTAGAAAGCTACATTTATCATGTAAAATCATGCTTGCAATGAATTATATATAGAGAATTAAATACAGGAAAATCCCAGCAAGGAAGTTACATGAATGGTTCTAATCCTCACTGCTTTTATTAAATCAGGAAAGGAAGGCTGACAGTTCAAGGTGAGAAGTAACCATACATAAATAACTATGACCAGGGGTGGGAGTCTACTCATTCAGTGCATCTCATTCCAAAACCTTCTCTTTCTACTCCAGCCTGTGGAAACCCATGTCATCCCTCTTCCTTCACCATGGCCCTGGCAGTGCAAAGGTGAACTTCAGTGAGGGAAGCCCATCTGTGTATGTCCTTAGACAAAAGAAACAGAACCTGTACTATGGAAATCCATTCACAAAGACTGAATTTCAAGCCACTGCAAGTGTTCAACTCTAATACGAGGAAGGAAAAAAAAAACCTTGCATGGTATGTATTTGTGAACCATAAGCCAGAACAGGATGCTAAGGAGGATTAAAGAACATCAAAGTAGCAGAAAAATGAAACAAATAACGGAAGTAGGTCAGAATCACTGCTACTACCAAAAGAACCAAAAATATCAAAACATATTGAGAAGCCACTGACAATTAATTACTACATAACTACAATATAATTGTATCTGCATTTAATTACCACCCAACCCACTATGTATCAGACACTGTCCTAGATGGCCAGACAGAGATCCAAGGCTTGAGATATGACCCCTGCTCCTGATACTAGTGGAAGAAACAAATATGTAAATATAGAATTAAATGCAGTGTGATCATTGCAATAATAGAGCATTAATAAAATGAGAATTGGTATGACTTAACAATGATGAATATTAGGGGCAGCTGTGTGTTTATGATTATATATGTTTATAATTAAGTAGATAGTTCATTCCATGCTGTGGTTTCAGGTTTCAATTATTCTCCAGGGATTTTCTTTGTCAAATTTATGAAGTATGCCACTTAAATATCGCCTTCCAATATGGCGAAGAGATCAGTCTGAAATGAATGGAGCAAACTATGACCTCCCTCATTAAGACCAGGACCTGGAGTCAGTCCATGTTGGCAACACTCCTCACCAATGGCTTCTCTTCTCATTGTGTGTACCTCATGGACAAGATCAGGAGGCAAATAATACAAGTCAGAATCTAATTTGTTAAGTTGAATAATTTTGATTCTATAATTTGAGGTATATAATCATCTGCCAATTATATAGTCAGCATATATGAAAAACTATTAAATTTTAAAGCACCATTACAGAACTTAATGCGGGAAGTATGATGAATTTTCATAGGTGGACAATTCTTAGGTGCCAAAGTATGCTTTCAAAAAATGACAATACCCAGAAAAGACAGCCAGAAGCATGTGTATTTATTTCTTTTATGGCTCCTTTTTAATTTCCAGTGTTTCTACAAACATTAAAATCATGATTTTTGAAGCACTGCAATAATAGAACAAATCCCCACCTCTGAATAGACTGAATAAAAATAATATTGCTAAACCATATCTGGGCTAATTGAAAGGTAAGTCAATTTATGTTAACAAGTTCTCTTAACATATTATATAAGGGTTTATTACTGATTCTTTGCAGCTATGAGATGGCAAAAATCATTATAAAGTGAAACTACTCACTAATTATTTGACCCCATTGCTGGCTCTCCCTGCTTAACACCAGAGTCGAACTCATTCATCTCGTCAACTAAATGTTGAATGTTAATACCAGAAAAACACAGACTGCAGAGAGAAGGCATAATCTTGGCAAAGATGAAAGATGACAGGAGGCCTTGAAACTTCCCCTAATCATATGCAAAGCATTGACAGATGAAGATCTAACAGAGCTAGGCCCACTCACTGTGGAAGAAAAGAAAATTGACAAGAATGACAATTAGATGGATGTTTTATAAGAGAATGGTTTCAATATCAAGAGAGTGTCTCGAGAAAATGAATGAAGCACTTGAATATTCTTTCAAAAAAAACTTTAAAACTACTAGAAAAGTTAAACATGAAATGAAGGATACCACCTCATTTTATCACATGATGCCATAAAATGTGTACCCCACCCCCTGCAAGAGATTCAGCATTTGACTCACTCTTTTTGAGATTCAACTAATTAACTGAAGTTATAACCTAGATTCTGTCATATATTAGATAAAACAAATTAATAACAAATGTTCATTTTACCAAATGCAGTCCCAATCCAGCTTCCCCGCCTCTCCCACTTAGTAAATTCTGCTCCCCTTTCTAAATCCATTCACTTTCAATAGCCTTTTTCCCAAACTACTTATCCTTAAATAACAAGGTCATCTATAAATCAACTCTGTCTCAAGGCAGTGGACAAGTTTGTATCTACCAAATCTCCTTGTAGAGAAGAAAAAGGAAACAAGTTTCATCACAACCTCTGTTAGACTCACACTCATGAAGAGTGTGAGAGAACATGATTTGAAGTCAATACATTGTCAGACACAAACTTAATCATATGCAAAGCAGCAAACAGATGTTAAGATGGTCTTCTATCATTATATTTCTTCATGTAAGAAGGTAACCAAGGAGTCAAATTTCTATTATTTCTTTTTACTCTCTAAAACACAAAAACAAAAAATAAAATAAAAAAATAAAATAAAATAAAACACAAAAACTCCTTTGATCTTATTTTTTCCAACACCTTCATATATTAATAATTCTGCCTCTTATCTTTTAATATAACTTTTTTCAGATTGAGAGATCTACTCCAAATAGGCCATCATGGATGTAAAGCTGAATTACCAAGTAACACAATGCTTATTAATACTCCCCTGTTCATCATGACTCCGGAGATTACAGTTATCATTACAACACTATCAATCAGGCAAAAAGCAGACCAAGACTGAGAATGATCCTGTTCTATGAAATGAATCAGTGACTCTGATTAAACAGCTAATGAACTTCCTTTCCAAGTACACTGATCATTGCCCTACAATTACCTTCAGTAGAATATCTTGTGCAATGTTTTAAATGATGGATAAGACATAAAACTGAGATATAATGAATTATACTAATAAGAGGCAGGACTTAAAAAATGAGCAATTAAACTACACATCTTCTGTGATGGAGGTCACTATGTAAATGCTGACAAAAACCTAATTTCTATAATCAATTTACTTTTAAAGGGTAGGCTATCAAAGAATTAACTGAATTTTTGTCTGAGTGGATATAATATTACACAGTGACAAGGAATACAGGATTTAGAACCAGTCTGTCTATTTTCATATTAAACTCTGCCATCTGTTAGCTATAAGCATTTGGGGTGAATTATATGGCCTTCATCTTTAAAATCTGTGTAATGGGGATTAAAATAACTCAGAAAACTGTTAAAGGCTCACCAAGATTGTGTACAATGGATCAGCCTTTCCTCAAAAGGAAAGGGGATGATTGGCAACCAAGGACCCCTGACCTCCCCTAAACAAATTTACCTAGGCAAGATTAGAGGAATCTTAGATTTTGATCCTAAATCTTGAGTGATGTAATGTAAGTGTGGAAAAACTTATGAGAAAAAAATTGAAAATAAAAAAATTATTAGAGCCTATTCATTTTAGCTAGGGCACTGATGAGCCTGCCTACCACCATGGAGAGTATAGCTTTCTTATTGATTCTGTGAAGTACTCCATATCTTTTAAATTAATGTTTCTTTCAGTTTCTGTGGCTTAGAACTATCTAACTTTAACTGAAGTGATATAACATCTTCAGTAGACAGGTGCATATATTAGACCAATGGGAATTTCTCAAGGGTAAAATCCTGCCACTGAACCAGAGCTTTAAAATACTACTCATTGGGCAGCCCCGGTGGCTCAGCGGTTTAGCGCCACCTTCAGCCCAGGGCCTGATCCTGAAGATCGGGGACAGAGTCCCACATTGGGCTCCCCGCATGGAGCCTGCTTCTCCCTCTGCCTGTGTCTCTGCCTCTCTCTCTCTCTCTCTGTGTGTATCTCTCATTAATAAATACTTTTTTTTAAATCTTACAAAAATAAATTAAATAAAATACTACTCATTTGCATAGCATTTTACAGTATTCAAAGCACTTCTACTTATTTCCTTTGACTCCTGCAATAACCTACACTGTATGTAGGAGAGTCTGATGTACTACCGCCAAACTAAGGGTAAGAGCCTGGATTAGGGATGAAGTATGCTCAAAAGCCAGGTTTCTGCACTAGGTCATCTGATTTGGGAACCAAAAATTTCAATCACTTGTCTACCTAAACTCCAGGAATGTAATGATAATTTACAGCACAAAATACTAGATAGGCTAGATACCTGACAGATTTTACTATAAAAAACCTTCATTTGATTAATGGGAAAATAAGACCTTGGATAATTAAGTGAAATAAATAATCCACCTAAAGTAGAAATAACACAAATTCACTGTGTATCAGAATCAGACCCAATTCAAGAGATTTTACTGGAGCAAGCGTTTCATCCGTAAGGTGATCCTAAAAGGCCTGCAATGAGGAGGTCCCAGCAAAGGAACTAGACAGGGAGCTGTTTCCCAACCTTAGCTCAAGGCTTCTCACCTCACAGGCTCTCTAAGGAACTCTGTTCTTGGCCCACATGCCACCTGACATCTTCCCCTGGCCCTGTCCTAACCCCACTAGAGCCACTCTAAACATATATAAAGCTGTCTGCAAGCTGAGCAGTAATCCTTGTTTGCAATTCAAAGAAAGCTCTTTAACTATCCCCCTTCCCTCCCAGGGCCTGCCTTCAGCCCTCTGTCCTGTACATGTCTGGAGTCCTATCAGCAGTTTCTCCTAAGCTTCCAGGAAGGAACCAGAGCCTTCCCCCTCTCTCCAAGGTGGTGGACTGAGGTGGGGAATCAAGTTCTTATCACAAGTCACCAACCAGTTGGCTGGGTCTTCCTCCAAGCTGCATTCCCTCAACATCCCAAAAACCTCCAAAGCAGCATGCCTATGTCTTATGCAATCATATTCAAATCCTACTCAAGTAGAATCTGCATTGCTGCCCTTTTTGGGACCCAACACTCATATGATCTCCTCTGTGCATGCCCGAACTGTAGTCATATCTGAATTCCTGCAGCTCCTTTCCTCTATCCTGATGCCCCATCTTCCTCTTGCACTCCAACTGTTTGTTGTAAATACAAGGCTGGGGGGATAGAGGCACCCACTGTTATGAGCTGTATATGACACAGTATGATCCACACATTCTTCCTTTGAGTAACTGGAATGCTCAGTGCAAGAAATATCAACACTTTTCAAAGAATGTCTTATTTTAGGGCCCTGGGTGGTCAGTTGGTTAAGCATCTGCCTTCAGCTAAAGTCATGATCCTAGGGTCCTGAGATCAGGCCCCATATCAGGCTCCCTGCTCAGTGGGGAGTCTACCTCTTCCTCTCTCTCTGCCTACCACTCTGCATACTAGTGCTCGCTCTCTCTCTCTCTCTCTCTTTCTGTCTCTAATAAATAAATAAAATCTCTTAAAAAAAGGAATCTTTTATTTCTGCAGTAGATTCAATTTATAGGATATACATGAGGAGGAACAAAATTATGAAAGATTCCATTTCCCTAGAGTACCCAGAAGAATCTGTGAAATTTTGTTTTGGTAAAAGTTCTGGCAGATATCAATGAAAAACCCTGCAATTTAAAGCAAGTTTGGATTCTCTTCCAATGTTTGAATGACAACAGAATGACAAAAGCAAACAAGTCCATTTTCCTCATCTCAGCAGGATAACCGCTCCCTAGGAAAGGAATTATCATCATGAATCAACTGTAAAACACACAACCATTTTAATTGACTGAAATAAGTAGCATTCATGCTGAAATACGAGGTCACCCTGGACACTTGAAATCAAAGAATATAGATGAGGAGAAAGCTTAGATCCCAACTAGTATTTGAAAAGTTTCATGGTAAAGAGTGGATAAATAGGGGAATTCCCAGAGGTCAATATTTGAGATTTCTTTGCAAATCCAAGTGGATATAATTTTAAATATAAATGTGAACTAACATATTGAAGATATGAAACAAATTAGTCAATTATAAAGCCCTAAAGATAAAAAGCAATCCACTAGAATATGTGTGACACATTATTTGGTTGGAAACATTTTAAATCTTTATACCTTTAAAAAATTAACTACTTGCTTTATAAAAATAAGTTATCCTAGTTGAAAGTTCATGCTCATCTCAATTAAGTCAATTTATAAAAACAAAATTTTAGTTTATGCTTTAATATGCACTAAAATAAAATAAGGTTCCAACCCCATGAAATAATGGGGATTCAAAGTTACCATAGATGAAAACATATTACAGATTCTGAATAGAATCTAAATATCGCTCTTCATTTGTTTTATCATTAAAAAAATCTTTCTCTAATGAATCATAAATCCATAAAACTTTTCATCTCGAATGGACCTTAAAAATCATATCATAGACAGTTCCTTCATTTTAGAAATGAAGAAATTCAAATTTAGAGATATAAAGTGAGCTTAAAATGAAATTCATCATCAAACACCTAATTTAGAATCTGAAAATAACAGTATCACAGAACACGTATGGAGTGTTATTCCCCTTCCTTACTCTCTCCTGGGTTCTGGCTCTGTACTTATTGACCAAAGGAAGACAGGAAAAAGGATAATCAAGGTGCACAAATACTGAAATACCATAGCTTATAACCCATACAATATTAGATGACTCTCTTGCTTTCAGGTTGACATTAAGTCAATTAACTGGCACTTTAAAGGTATTTAAAAATAATAATGACAGCACTTTATGGAAACTGTTACAGCCCTGTGGCATTATCTGGGAAAATGACCATTTATGGTTCTATCCAATGTCAACAATACTACACACAGCTTAAGACACAACAAAACTATTTTAAGTTCCATTGTTGAGTAGAGTGAATGTACCTCCCAGCCTTCAATGTGAGACTGCCATTCCTCTAAAACTTCTAACTTCTCCATCTGCCTCTTGGCCTCGTTTATGTTAGAACAGACAGCTTTCATGGCTTGGAGGGCTTCCATCACTGCTGCGTAGTCACTGTGTTTCCTTGGAGTCCGTTTCAGCAACTCCTGTTTATACACAAAAAGCAAATCACCCTTTGATCTTCAGCTTTCTGGTACAGCAGGTTCAGACTGACCAGGAAATGAAACTGCAGAGATCGTGAGAGCCACTTTCAGAAGTGACATCACAAACTCCACTAAGATGGAGAACAAAAACAAGAGGTTCAATCAATGAATATGCGTTACCCTGATACACATTTTGGAGCTCCTTTACTTCTTTTCCTTAAAATTATGTTGTTTTTAAGAAATAAATTAGCTTTATCCTTTCAGATTGTCAAATATCTCACCTGCAGCATGTAATTTTTTTGTTTGACCTCTGCTCCAACAGAAATAGAATTTTTTATGTTTTCTTAGAGTCTTTAACAGAACATTAAGTCTTTAAATAAATATGTCCCATAATTTCAAAAACAATTTATTTTTTTAAGATTTTATTCATTTACTCATGAGAGATTACAGAAAGAGGCAGAGACACAGGCAGAGAGAGAAGCAGGCTCCATGCAGAAAGCCCAATGCAGGACTTGATCCCAGGTCCCCCAGGATCACACCCTTAGCCAAAGGCAGACGTTCAACTGCTGAGCCACCCAGGAGTCCCTCAAAAATAATTTAAATGCCTAATTTTCTAACACATTTTTGAGAAACTATAAAAACATGTCTTATTTTTAAATAATGTTTTACACTCTAGCAAAAGAAATAATTTATAAGTTCCACAATACCCCATCACTAAAGCAGCAATTTATGCTATTTTCACCAATAACTCAGGTTCACTCTCTGCAATGAAAGAATTGCCATATGCCCTTCAATAGCTTTCTTTTTGTTTGGATTTTTTGGAGGGTTTTTTTGGCAGTTTATGTTTTTTTCCATTCAGGATATCAGAACAAGAGTGATCTTTAATCTTTTAAATATATTAAAAGGTCTTGTTTGTTGTTTAGAAGCACAAAATTAAACATCTTCACCCACTGTCTAGACAGTTGTGACCACATTGCTTTTTAATTAGTCATTTGTTTCTTTACTACAGTTGCCATCATCATGTAACTAACACAATTACAGAAATCCTGAGGCAAGTCTTTAAAAGAATTTTCTTAATTCTTAACATACAGTGGGAAAATATGCTGTTGTTATACTCTCTTGAGGTCTGATTCTGCCATAAACTTTGACCCTGCATTCAGTATCTTCACACTAGGCTCTGCAGAGCCAGCACCAAAAGAATACACATTACATCACTCCCAAGACAAGATTTAAAAACTTATGTTGGAACACAAATCCATAAAAAAGATATGCTGGCTTCTCTAGAAATTCTAAAGTGTAGAAGTATTTGTAAATTATGTGAAGTGGTCAAGGCAGTCTGCAGGCTATGATTTGGGGCCCTATGGAATTGTGCCCAATGGGTATCTGTGGAGTCAAGACATGAATTTAGATAATGTGAAACAGCAAGATAAATGACTAGTAATAATCTTTTGTCAGTTACTTTCTATGAACCCTGTGCTAGTTGGCCAAACCAGTAATTTCAAGTTCCACAAATAAGACCAATATATCTTTTTTTTAACACACAGCCTAATCCCTAATGTTTTTCTCTGAATAAATAAAACCATCCAAAATCAAAGAGATTATCAGCACGATGGTACAACAACCACAAAAAATATCAACACCAACATATCTACTACAAGTAAATGGCTTTTTCATGTTTCTTTGTGAAGATAATCATCCTAAGAAGGGGAAAGATGTCATCTTTCCACTGAAGGTGCTCTGAGTTGATTTTTTTTTCTTTCTAAGTAAGGATGTGTCCATGATTCTATCTTTTGAGAGGTCAGCTGAACCAACCCTATCCAGTGGTCATCCCTATCCAGAAGTGATTTAGAACAACTACGTAGCATGGCGTATTTCTCTTAGTATCACTATCCCTTCTGACTCTTAAAACAAACAAATGCCTGGGATTCCAAAATCAGGTCCAGGAAGAACTGAAGTGATCTGAGTCACCAAGTCAGAAGTCTGGAAGGACTCTCAGAAAGACAAGAGTCACATCTGCATCAATCTTCCTCACCTTCTGAAGACCACACTAAAACTCTGCAGAACTGGAGATCCATGTGTTAGCTTCTCTCCGTGGCTTAACCAAGTAATTTTAACTTGTTTTTTAATAAGAAGAAACTGTTTTCAAAGAAATTTTACACAAAAAAACAATTATGCAACTCACAGAAGTTGTAGTTAAAAAATGTTTTTTAGTTCAAATTCCTTACATTTATTTCTCAAAAAATAAATCAAGAAGAACACCAGTTAATATGTGCATAATATTGGGGAGTATTTTAAAAATTTAGATAGCAAGTAATAATTTATTAAAATAAATTAGAATCAAATATATATGAGTAAATAACAGCTAACATATATGGAGTACATACTGTGCTAATGATTTACATTAAACAATTCAATTACTATTTCTATGTAATACCTTTTCCATATGTATATGTATGTATATACACACATACATAAACAGATATACATATCCAATATACACATTCTTGCAGACATACACTATAATTTCATCCTTATTATTTCTGTTTCATATATAAAAACCCAAGGCTTTAAGAGATTAGATTACGTGTTCAGCCACACCGCTAGTAAGCAGAATACTTAGGACTGGAGCTCAGAGCTCATGTGCTTAACCACCATCCCCAACTGCCTGTGCTGCTATTGTAGTTCCAAAAACTACCATTTCCAGAATTGCTATTCTAATCTTTTTGCACACTCTTGCAGTATAAGCATAATTAGTACATTATAATCTGTTTTTCACAATAAAACTTTTGGTTATTGTAATAAGGCGGTGGACCTACAACAATTACTGGGGCCTATTCTGTTTTCCAGAGGCAGCTTTGCTTAGCACTGTCATCCTACGTCCTATCATTTATTGTCCCATGTGATGCACAGCATTCCTTGTAATAATGATTTAAAAACCAAGTTCTGAAGTTAAGTAACTTTGACTTTGGCTTCATTGCCATCAAGAAGTCGCCAACATTAGGGGAGGTCAAAAAATATGCCAACAGTAGAATTACTTAAGATAAAGAACCCTGTAGATAAAGTGCTATATAAACCAGTCATAAGGTATTTAATGGGATCTATCTTGAAACCAATGCATTTACTCTAAATAAAACTCAAACAAGTTTATTTTCTATAAAAAGCACTATGAGTCTCTTTTCCCAAAAGATTTGTTTCCTAATCTATATATATATATATATATATATATATATATATATATATAGCTATTTTCCCCAGTAACTATGATCTGCCCTTTCTTTAGAAAATCAAATTATTGGGCAACCCCGGTAGCTCAGCAGTTTAGCACCGACTTCAGCCCAGGGCGTGATTCTGGAGACCCGGGATCGAGTCCCGCATCGGGCTCCCTGCATGGAGCCTGCTTCTCCCTCTGCCTGTGTCTCTGTCTCTCTCTGTGTCTCTCATGAATAAATAAATAAAATCTTTAAAAAAAATAAAAAAATTTTAAGACCATCAGCAAAATATGCAGACACAAGGAAAACACTATAGTGAAATAAACACATAAAATACCTTCAAAAGGAGAGGGTACTTGCAAATTCTTTGTATTGGTGTTACTAAATATCCTTCCAGGGGAACATCTGTGTTCTTCCGTCCTCCAAGTAGCATGCAGTTCTGCAGTAGAAATAAAAATAATTAATTACATATTTTAAACCTGAAAACATGAAGTTTTCTTCTATCATAAAGTTTTCTGCTAAAAACATGTGAAAGCCTACCTCTATCTCTGAGATGAACCCATGCAATCACAAATAACATTTACAGAAGACAAAGAAGTATTTTCCCATTTCATATTAGTTATAGAAACCAAAATATGTTCTGAGTATATATCCTGAAAATTAATTTATATATATTATCCTGACTATGAAGTCTGAGGGAAAAGAAATAGGATAGAGACAGAGGAATGGATGGATGGATGGAGAGACAGATGGATGAATGGACTAATGGATGAATAAATAATAGACACAAAAATACACAGATCAATTCTGCTTATAAAGGGAGTTGTACTGTAGCTGAATTATGGTGTTATGTTGTGTTGTGTTGTGTTGTGCTGTGTTGTAAAGAGCAGGCCTGGAGACAACTGGGTTCTATACATCCTCTGCCACTGACTAGTGATGCAACTTGGGCTGATTTAAGAATGCTAGGGGCAGCCTGGGTGGCTCAGTGGTTTAAGTGCCTGCTTTCAGCCCAGGGCATGATCCTGGAGTCCCAGGATCAAGTCCCATGTCGGGTTCCCTGTATGGAGCTTGCTTCTCCCTCTGCCTGCGTATCTGCCTCTCTGTCTCTCTCTCTCTCTGTCTCTTTCTCACTGTGTCTATCATGAATAAATAAATAAATTAACAAAAAAAAAAAGAATGGTAGTTTTTCTGTCTGTAAAACTGGCAAGTTTCAACCAAGTGATTGCTAAGTCATTTTTAGCTGGCATACCTAGAATACCTGACCAGTGACACTGGCCAGCCAGCCTCAGATAAGGAGGTCAGCTATGATCTCCAAAGAGGCAAGATGAATGGAGAAATCTCAAAATCAGCAGTCAGAGTAGGATGAAATAGAAGAGAAAATCAATTCCGATTAAAAAAA
Organism: Canis lupus baileyi; assembly: GCF_048164855.1. Taxonomy (NCBI): domain Eukaryota; kingdom Metazoa; phylum Chordata; class Mammalia; order Carnivora; family Canidae; genus Canis; species Canis lupus. The sequence continues at coordinate 24,413,530 of NC_132865.1, forward strand.
AAAAAAAAGCCTATACTCTCTGAAGCATCTGTTCTTTATTTTATAGTTTAACCATCAATTAAGAAAAAGATTTGAAACTTGTACCAAATCCTGTTTCTGCAATGCCTATCAGAGTGACTGGTAAAAAGAAAGCTGTCGATAAATATGTAATGAAGGGAGAAAAGGGCCCCTCAAATATCTTACAGATAATTTAGCCAACTTTCTACCACCATTTTAAGATTACTGTCCCATATTAGTGGAGAAGAGAGAGCAAGTGCTGAGCAGGAAAAGATGAAAAAGAAAGACTGAGGGTAGCAGAACAAGCCCTTACTGTCCTAAGCTACTTGGCTCTAGCACCAATCTGTGTATTCAAGTCAGCAAGACTAATATCATCACTTTAAGTTCACTCAGACACTTTAGAAGTAAGTGTTCTGACTCAAGCATGCTCTTTGAGGGCTTCATCCCCTATTGCAATCAGTTTATCAAAATATTCTTTCCAACTCCGCATGGTATTGCCCCCAGAGGAACCGTATGAAACACATCTAGGTATATCCCATTATATTTCCAATGATGTTTCGGTATTCTTTACAAGTCAGCACCTCTTATAAATATGGTCACCCCCTTTACCTAGCTGTGGGTTGAAGTACCCTAAGAAACTCATGACTGCTTAACAACATGCTATTAATGCCTTGTCTAATAGTACTGTACAGATTATGAACTGTCTTCATAATAGCAGAGCTTGGGTTGCCAATTTAGGCTATCTGATGAAAGCCAGCTCTCTCCTAATGTGTTCATGAAGAATGTCTTCTAAATGAGCTCCCAGAGATTTCCCTGATCGTGAAAACTTAACTGAGTTGGCAGCATATACAGGTACCCCAGATAATACCATCACCACATCTGTAAACTCTTACCTGTTTTTCCAAGGGTGATTGTTGTTATTCCCATTTTATAGAAATTGAAAATGACACCAGAGAAATAATGAATTTCCTAAAATCATTTGGATAATTAGTAATCCCTTAGTGCCAGGGCAGGAATTATAAAAGCCAGGTTTCCTATCAGACTGTGCTATAGGATCATCTAAAATCAGCACTCTCGAGACTTTACTGGCATGGCTTGATACAATTCAATTAATAAACTACACCCAGGCAAACAAAGAGTCAACTCTGCTGAGAACAGAATGAATTCACTAAGATGACAAAGTTCTAACACTTTATGAAGAGCCCTAAAATTTTAGTGCCATAGGAGCCCCTTCTGGCTGTGGCAGAGAAAAAGTATCAGTAAATCCTTTTCCCAAAAAACAACTGTAATACTCAGCAAAATTGTCAAATTCCCAGGGCTCTGGAAATCAGCTAAAGTCAAACAAAAAAAAACTAAGAAGTGTTTATTCGTGAAGAGCTGCTGTATTTTCAGGTAAGAACAGTGGGAGTCTATGGCATTCTCACCTGAGCTTCTCCCATCTTCCCCCTGCAGCCCCTTGCCCCCCAATGTCCCCAGGTCACCCTGCACAGTGGCCTTATCAAAACTGTACTTTCACAGTGGCTCTATTGCAGTTGTCCCATCACAGGGGCCCTAACACAGCAATAGGCCCTGAAAACCTGATGGGACTGAAGAGAGGAAAAATCTCACACACAGGGGTGTTGTCAATAAAATTAGCACACTCTATAAGAAAAATGGAGAATCCCCACAATTCTGTTGGTATGAGATCGCAGCCCTCCTTGGAGCAAGTGTCGTTGTGTGCACATGCAGGAAAGACCCAAGGGGGTTCCCATGGAAAGAAACGGTTTTCAGGTCCAGATCTGACCTGAAAACTGCCTGCCCTTTCAATGTCTTCCCCACCGCCCAAACTCAAACATAGATCTATAGACAAGCTGATTAGCAATGCTTGATCACCTCTAACAAATTGCCAACTGAACTAAGTTAAGCAGTCACTGGAGTTACCCCTAAAAAGAAAGGCTAAATTATAAAACAAAAAACAGAGTAGAGATAGCCACTGCACATACAAGAGTCACAAGTTCTCAAATAAAATCCAGGAAAGTTACTAAAAACAAAACAAAACAAAACAAAAACAAACAAACAAACAAAAAAACAATAACCAACTTCAGGAAATAGACATGATAAATTAAGATGCATATTGTTTTTAGAGCAATCACCCCCCAAAAAAAATTTTTTTAATATAGTTTAAAAAAATCAACAGAGAAAGTAAAACAGTACACTAAGGAAGGTAAAGGAGGAACAGAGGAACAACAACAAGAACAAAATAAACACCCATAGAAAAAATAAAATGGAACATGTCAATAAAACAGTATCAATAATTACATTAAAAGTCAATGAATGGAACACTATAATCAAAGGACAGAGTTTGTCAGACCGGATAGAAAAAAGCATGATCTGACTATATAGAGTCTGCCAGAGGTATGACATAAATACCTAAATACATACATACATAAATAATGGAAAAAATATACAAACAGTACAAGAAGCATCATGGCTGTAATAATATCAGGCAAAATAGACTTTATGAAAAGAAATACCCCTAGAGACAAAGAAAAACATGATCAGTAGAAATATAAATACAAGCATTTTTTTAAAGATTTTATTTATTAATTCATGAGAGACACACAAAGAAAGGCAGAGACACAGGCAAAGGGAGAAGCAGGCTCCCTGTGGGAAGCCCAATGCACGACTGGATCCCAGGACTTCAGGACCACGCCCTGTGGCTCAACCGTGGGGCCACCCATGTGCCCACAATACAAGCACTTTCAATGAATACCTGTTTAACAACAGAGACCCAAAACATATAAGACTAAAACTGACATAATTGAAAGGCAAAATAGACAATGTACCAATTCTACCTATAGATTTCAATATCCTACCCTCAATAACTGACAGAGCACCTAGAGGAAAGGACACAGAAGACAAGAATAACATTATGAACAAAAATGACCTAACATTTATAGAACACTCCACCCAACAGCAGCAGAATATGGATAGTTTTTAAGCACACATGGAACATTCAGAGAAAGAAGAAGATGAAAAAAAAAAAAAAAAAACAGCTCCAGGACAGACCATATGCTAAGCCATAAAAAAGTCTTAATGAATTTAAAAGGACTTAAATGATTTAAATATGTTCTCTGACTAGAATGGAATTAAATTTAAAAAATCAACTATAAGAAGAAGTTGGAAAAATTCCAATATTGGGAAATAAAATAGCAGAATGTTAAAACTGATGATTCTAAGATATTATCCTACCTGCAAGCTCAAACGTTAACATGCTACAGACTCATGGATGTTGAAAGAACACACAAAAGTCCTAAGGCAGAGATAAAGGACTTTTTTATTCCCTACAGCAACAGTAGCAGGAACAGTACCACCATTTTGGGGCTGATTTCCCAAGCCCCAGTTCCCACATGGCAACACAGGGAAGACCAGGTGGCCCATGCACACAGTCAAGAGGACAAGGGACCTGAGGCTAAGAAATGAGTCTTTCACGATGGCAGCAGGCATGAAGGTCCACTGCTTAGGAGGAAGAAAGTATCTCTACCTTCTGAGGCTGCTCGTGATACAAACATCCTTTAAATTGTGGGGCAGAAAAAAGGCAGTCAGTTCCTCTGCTCAGAAAATGTGCAGGAACACAAGTCCATGCAGAACTGCCTTCCAAGACAAACTCTAAATAAAGAATGGACTGAAAACATTACAAAAGAGACTAGACATTTTCAGAAACCGAATGAAAATGAAAACACATGTCAAAATTTATGGAATAAAGTGAAAGCAGTGTATAGGGCAAATTCATAGTTTTAAACACCTCTATTGGAAAAGGCAAAAAGGTCACAATAAAAACTCTTAACAAACTGTGAATATAGTGGAACTTCCTCAACTGGAAAAAGACATCTTTGAAAAAAATCTACAGCTAACATCATACTTAATGATCAAAAAGTGAATGATTTCCCACTAAGATCAGAGAGAAGGTGGGAGTGACTGTTCTTATCACTTCTATTCAACATTGTACTGGTTCTAACCAGTGCAAAAGGTCAGGAAAAAAAAACTATATTGAAAAGGAAGTAGTAAAATTGTCTTTACTCTTACATGACATGATACTATATGTAAAATATCCTAAAGAGTCTACCAAAAAACTACTAGAATTAATACATGAATTTAAACCACAGGTTACAAAAATACACAATAAACAAAAACAAATAAAAGTCAAATGTTTATATGGTAGTCATGAACAATCCAAAAATGAAATTAGGATCCTTCCAGTCACAACAGCATCAAAAAGAGTAAAGTCCTTGGGAATAAAAGTTAACAAAGTAAGTATAAGACCCAAATACAGACTTCTTTATGTAACAAAAACATGTTCATATGAGAAAAATTTAATAAATTGGACTTCAACAAAATGCTAATAATTCTGATTTTCTTTTACTATAAGATTTCATTTATTTATTTGACAGACAGAAAGAAAAAACACAAGCAGGGGAAGTGGCCAGCAGAGGAAGAGGGAGAAGCGGGCTCCCCACAGAGCAGGAAACCCAATGTGGGACTTGATCCCAGGACCCTGGGATAATGACGTGAGCTGAAGGCAGACGCTTAACTGACTGAGTCACCCTGGAGCCCAGAATTTTGATTTTCAAAAGATAATATTTTTAAATGAACAAACCATACTGGGAGGAAGTATTCACAAATTATATGTCAGATACAAAAACTGTACCCAAAATAAAGAACATGTACAGCTCAATATAAGATAAACATCTCAATTTAAAAATGGACAAAAGATTTGAATAAGCATTTCACCAACAGGATATATGAATGGCTAATAGGAACATAGAAAGCATGCCTGATATCATTGGTCATGAGAGAAATGCAAATAAAAATCACCTTGAGATAAACTACACATCCACTATCACAGCTGTAATTGCAACTGGTAATTGTTGGCAAAGATATAGAGAAACTGTAATTGTACATTGTGGGTGGATATGGCACAGTCACTTTGGCAGATTATCAATGTTAAACATAAACTTATTATGACCTAGTAATTCCACTCTTAGCATCTATCCAAGAGAATGAAAATATCCAAAGATGTGTACGTGGATGTTCATCTCAGCATCATTTATAAAAGAGCTCAAACTGGACATCTCCTGACTTTTTTATATTAACAAATATCTTTCTCAGAAATGATCTTCAAGGTCCGTCATTAATCATAGTTGCTTGCTGACCCAATGTTCACACACTGGCAAATGGATAGACAAAATATGGTATATCCATACAAGGGAATACTATCCAGTAATAAAAAGGAATGGCATATGGATATATGCTATGATGAGGATGAACCTCAAAACATTTTACTCAGTAAAAGAAGTCGGGCATTGAAGATTATAGTCCATTTATGTGAAATATCCAGAAAAGACAAACCATGGAGATCAAAAGTAAATCACCGATTGCCTAGAGTTCATGGTGCTTGTAGAGATGGTCTGTGAGCAGGAATGAGGGACTATTTGGGGCGCTAGAAACCTTTATAACTGGATAATGGGGATGGCTGCTCCATTTCACAATTTGCTGAATAAATATTGTTGACTTGTATACTTATTGTACAAGTAAGTCCTTACTGGCAATTGAATTGTCCAAATTACTGCCAACATGTGCATTTGTTTATGCTCTCCTGAGAAATTAAATATACATTCTTGCTCTTTCTATGAAAAGTGAATAAGGAATGTATGTAGGAGAAAGGTCAATCTTTACATTTCTTTTCTACGATACTCCTGCTCTGTTTCCTTCCTGTGACTGTTCTACTTACAGTTCTCTTAGCAAAAGTAAATGAAACCCTAGGGAGCTGAGGGATTTAAAAGCAATGATGAACTCGGCATAAATGTCTTCTCTCATTAGGAACCTGTAGTTGTCACAAACAATTCACGATCAATCAGGAGAGGGCATCGTCAGCGTTTTCCCAGCACAAGCTTCTGCCAACTCTCACTTCTTACATTTATCAAAGGACTCTGGTCTCCTAGCCTGGACACATTAAATGCCCATGGGTAGTTGTTACCCATACTGGTGCTGGTCCTTGGCTCCTTAGTGAGCCCATCAACAAATCCTAGCATATGGTAACACTCTTACATATACTTACCAAAAGAAATGTGCGGATTGTTCTTATTTTGTTAAGTTCAAGAAGCAATTTTTGTGCCTTCTCATGGTTACTACAATATTCATCATAGATACGGAACTTGTCTTTCTGTGAATTAGAATAAGGATAAGTTAGGGTCATGTTAGCAGCCATTTTGAAAGATGAACCTGTGTGATGTTTATGAACAAACTTTATTAAGCGTTGACTATGTTTTGGGAGCTTTACTGTATGTATATCAATTTTCTCTGATCCATGAAGAATAGCCTAGGAAAAAAGATTATATTGGCTAATGTCCACTATGAGTATTCAATAATAGGTAAATGAACCAAATGGTAGCAAATTACTGAGAAGAGAGTACTTAGCTTTACTAAAAGGATTCAGATAGAGCTTTTTTTTTTAAGATTTTATTTATTTACTCATGAGAGACACAGAGAGAGAGACAGAGACAGAGACACAGGCAGAGGGAGAAGCAGGCTCCACTGGGACTCGATCCTGGGTCGAGTCAAGCCCCAGGCTGAAGGCGGCGCTAAACTGCTGAGCCATCGGGCTGCCCCAGATAGAGTTTTTTTTTAAAAAAAGGGGTATTTGAGCAAGGTCCAAAGAGATGAATCTATGATTCCCAGGCAGGGAGAGGGAAGAAAGCATTTTGGGGAGAGGGAAAAGCATGTAACAGGTCAAATAGGAATAGAGAGACATGGTACCCTGCAGTTCATTTGCACCAATCTGGACAGTTGTGTTTAAGACAGATACGGACAAACAGCAGAATATTCAGCAATGAATATTCTGAATTCAGAGTATTCTTCAGGTGATGAAGATGGTGGACTGTGGAAACACTACATATGAGAGGTCATTTCAAACAGAAATTATTTGTTAGTATAATAAAGTAAGGAAATGGTAGCTACTTTCAGATAGCTGTCCTAATGTAAAGGATTTACAACTCTATGTAGCTCCAGAACACAGAACTAAGACCACTAGGTAGAAACTGCAAGGGCAATGATGGGCAGAGGTAGGCAGATTCAGGATTAACATAAAATTTTCTAATAGCTAGAGCTATCACAAAAAGTGATCAGGTAGGAACAAAATAAGCGAACTTCGTATTTGCCAAAGAAAGAGTACTTTCAAAAAGAGAATAATGTGATCTCTGAGCATCCTCACATCATTAGATTTGCTCTCATTGGCTATGATTAGTACCTATCAAAGCAGTACCAAGAAGAGAAAGACACAGAAAATATATTGATCAAGTATTAGAACAGAAGTATGTCCTCTGAAATTTCAAAGGCATGCATTTGGAAAGCAACACTGAGTGCTATTTTGTAAAGCCAGGAGAAAATATATTGAATTACTTACTTCAAGAAATGGTATGACCCAGAATGAAACAAACTTCAGAAATAGTTTGGATAAATTCATGGATGACAGATTCATAGTGTGTTACTGAGGAAATGGATGTCAGGGTGCAAGATTCCCATGTGCAGCCCTGGACTGAGAAAGCAAATACTCCAGCTGGCAGATTTGAATTCTTTCATGAAAGGCAACAGTTTGGATTAAGGAGACACAAACATGCATGGTTTCCAATCATGCCCAAGGAAAGCACAGCTTGATCCTCCTATTCCAAGGAGGAATTTTATTTAATAAAATTACCTTTATGAAAATATTCCCTGATTATAAAAAGAACATATGCAAGGTCTACAGACCCAGAAACTATACACAGTTACTTTTATAAAGGCTAAATAGAAATAAAAATAAACAAAAAGTGATTTCTGTGACAAAATACTCTCATGCATTTTTAAATAAAACATTAATTATATAGCATTTTGGTAAAGAAAGGACTTCAGATTGGTAGTCTGAAAATTAGCATCAGTGGAATGGTATAAATAGCAGCACTTTTTTTTTGGATGAATGGCCTTTAGTTCTGAAAACAATTTTCATTTTACAGGTGACTTTTTACTTTATAAATCAATTGCACAAATAATTCCAACTATCATATCCAAAAAGATGGACATGATCACATAAGAGTGACATATCTTTTGAAACAACTGAGCACCAACTGATTATTTTTCTGCATCACTCTGTACAGCTTCTAAGACACCATCCTTAAGAAACATCGGATTCAGGCATATGTGTACCTAGGGTGACCGGGTTTGTTCACCTGCAGGTCTGTCACCAATCAATTAACAAGGGAACATTCTGACTACAAAAGGCTCATCACGCCACATTATAAGAGGAAGGATTTTCTGCCTCAGAAGGGAAATGCTCTATGTTTGAGAGAAACATAAAAATCCATTCATTATGAACAGCCTGAATATTCATTAGAATTCAAAGCTACAGAGGATGCGAAGAACTAACTTGTTGGGAAAAAGAAAAGGCTGTTTATTCTTCGCTGAATAAAATGGATGATGTGAGGCCCTCACCCCTTTTCTGGCTCTCAGTGGAAGATTTCACTGGCCTTAAAAGACCCCAAACTTTCGGTGTCACATTTTACTCCTAATGCTGAATTCCCACCTACTACTATGCCAAAAGCGAAACCTTAAAATCTAGGGGGAAAGAGCTTTTAAAATAAACAGAAATTTATCCTACAAAGTGAAGAAAGCAGGTTCCCACTTCTTGTTGAGCGTTAGGTTCTGGATGTAGGCATTCTTCCACGACTTTTAAAAACTCCTTATGTACTGCAAGGATGTCTTCAATGTTTGAGAACAGCATCTGCAAATAAATGTAAGTGCAACAGTGAAGCAGGTTAGGGGGAAAAAAAAGGTCCAAGAGTACAGTATTCTCTTTCCAAGCTGAACACTTCAGGGCATAGCTATCCTTCCCACCCACCCAGAGGGCCAAGCGCCAATTTTGTCTGGACATCCTCTCCACTCCCACACAACTCTGGGAACCAGGAACCTATTCCTGGCTCGCAGGAAAAGCTTGAGTGACTAAATCCAAGCATGACAGTCCCCACCCAATTAGTGAGAATGGGCCGCAGGTAACATAGTATAGGACGGATCTGCTGGCAGGCTTTGTGGGGCCAGGGCTTCTTTGCTTTTTGGAAGGGCAACCTGGAATGGACAGCCCTCCTCCCCTCTGGAAATGACAGCTGGGACAGCTCCAGGGTCATTTTGCAGCTACAAGAGGAGCCAGCCCAGAGGCAAAGCTGATAACCTGGAGGGTGCAGGGAAGAGTTAGACAGAACCTGGCAATCTTATTGACCTCCCTGAGTTCTGTCTGGAGTACTCAATATGAGAGCTGAAGCATCTTTAAGTCATTTGAATAAGTGACTTCTGCTTGCAACCAAAAGCACAAAACTAAAATACTCCCATGGTAAGGAGAATTTTAAAGTGACTATTTATTTATGAAAAAATAGTCAGAAGGGCCTATAAAATCCTTGGGAATTTTTTTTTTTATTTTTAGTAAAGTAAAATAGCAAATCAGTACCAAAAACTAAGTATCAATGATAATTTATACAACTTGAATAGGTAATAACAGTAGTGCAATTAATTTTCATTTACCTCCTCCCCCTTTACAAAACTCTTAATAACCTTCCTGCCCTGCAGCTTAAAAGGAAATGCTTATACATTTGTTTCTGAGTTGAAGATATTATGCAGGCTTTTTCTGCACCACTGAACCATCTAAATCATTTGTTCTTTGGTGATCAGACAATGGAAGTTGCATTTGTCCACATCTTGCCTCCCTAAGCCAACTCCAGCAATGCTCTTACACACGGTGCTGCTCTCTCCCTCTCACAGGCACTGGGGTTCTCAGTCGTGGGTTTGTTTTTCTTCCTCTGTCCTAAGGCCTTGGCAAAAAAGTTCCCCATCCTCTTAACCCTCTGTTTCATTTCCCAAACCCTCCTTTCCCTTTTTCTCAGTGTCGCCCACACAAGTGACTGGCAGGGAACTTATATTGGAACTGAGGATAAACTAAAGAAGTTAAAGTAACATCCCCCAGATAAAAGTTTAACTAAGGGGAACGCGTGCTTGTGTTGAGCACCAACTGCATCTCCTCACCTTCACTGTTTCTTCTGTTACATTTTTGTCAATTTTTGATGCAGCACACTGGTTCATTCGGTGTAAGAATGCCTGCATGAAACAAAAAAAGAAATATTATGAAGGCAACATTAGGTTAATAAAATAACAGGGTGTTGATGAAAACTAAATTTTTTACAGGAAACCAAAGTTTAAAAAATCCAATAACTGTTGAGAAGAAGAGTTTTGTCGTAAAAGGTGAAACCCTTGTTCACTGTGGTTCCTACCTGGGAATTATATCCTTCATAGTTTTGGGGCAGGACCAAAAGTGATCATGTATATATGAACTGAATTTATTCACCAGGAGGATCTCAAACGTTCTGTGGCAAACACTTGAGTCAAATGTTTCCTAAACTTCTAAGTCTTGTGAAGCACAAAAAGACCAAAATATATTGAAAAATGGGAATTTTTATTTAAAAAAAAATGGCCAGAAATTCCAAAGTGACCCTTTTGGAATTGAGAGAGAGATTGAGTGAAGGAGGTAGGGAGGAAAAGAAAGAGAGAGATAGAGAGTGAAAGAGAGACAGAGAAGGTGACTCTTCAAAGAGCAATGGAAGGATTTCCCTTCCCCTCTTATCTACCCCCTCCCAAGTTTTAGGAAGCCAGATTTTGTATTTCTGGGATCAGGTCAGGGCTCTCCATAGCTCTATGATAGGCAAATAAGTTCCTCAGTATTTCAAAGATCTGCATTCTTCTTAATAAGTTATTAAGCTTGGGCCCATGACTATTACTTTTGCAAAGGAAAAGAAGGGCAAAAAAAGTTATTTATATTAGGTCTTAAAAGAGAAAATTTGGAAGGAAAAGGAGAAGTGATTTTCCATCCAGCAAATCTGGCTTGTGTCTTCAAGACTTTGTTCATTAACTATCTAGTGACCAGGAGAAATCACTGCTTCCCTTGTTTGTCTTAAGAACTTCAGCCACTACCAGCCAAGTTGGGGTGTGATTACAGTCTACCAATCCCCAGGGCACATAGCAGCTCCAAGGAATCTCTGGAAACTATATCAAACAAATGAAGTTTAAAGTAAGAATCTCATTTTTGACACGCTATATTTACAAAGATTTAAGAAATTAAGAAAACCCAGTATGCTTCATAACACTCCAAGGTTATCACCCTCAAGGACATTGATAGTAAGACTATAAAGTGGCACAGGGGCATCTCGGTGGCTCAGTTGGTTAAGCATCTGACTCTTGATTTCAGCTGAGGTCATGATCTCAGGATTGTGAGACTGAATCCCACATCAGGCTCCGTGTTGATTCTGGAGCCTACTTAAGACTCTCTCTTTCCCTCTCTCTCTCTGCACATCCCCCTCTAAAAAAGAGTATAAATGGCAAAACATTTCTGAGGTACAACTTGACAATATATCTCAATTTTTTAAATGAGTATTCCCTTTAACACAGCAATTCTATCTCTAGGAATTTATCCTAAGAAAACATTCAGGCAAGGGGTTACAGTATATTGACTACAAAAATGGAAACACTGGAAACAACCTCAATGCCCAATAATAATGTAATCAAATATATTATGGTACATGCAAATTATAAAATACATGCAGAGCTATAATCATAAATGGAACATGATATAAACAAGTGTATATAAGACAGATGTCTATAAAATATTGTTTGCTGAAAAAATTTACTAAGCAATTTTTTTGATAGGTACACATATAGGTACACACATATACATATTACATATTAGTATGTACACATAAATATAAATGCATAATAGTAGTATTCATTCAAACTAAGAAAAAATATGCAGCATATATCAAAATACAACAGTAGTTAAAGGTGATCTTTATACACTTTCTTATGCTCAGAATATTTGGCTGTAAGCATACTGTAATGTTGATAAAAAGAAAACAAAAACTATTTAAAAGAAACAAAATAGGGATGCCTGGGTGACTCAATGGTTGAGCATCTGTCTTTGGCTCAAGTCGTGATCCTAGGGACCTAGGATCAAGTTGCGCATCAGGGTCCCCACAGAGAGCTTGCTTCTCCCTCTGCCTAAGTCTCTGCCTCTCTCTGCCTGTGTCTGTCATGAATAAATAAATAAAATCTTAATTTAAAAAAAGAAGCAAAATAAGTGAGCCATAGGATCTCATTCCTGGCATTAGCTTCAGACACATCTCTATTCTTGATTCGATCAGTTCATGTTTCAGAGTCTATAACTACAAAGCCATATTAGTACGAACAGCCTCAACAGAATGAAATAATTCAACTGAATTAAATAAACTGAATAAGAAAGTACTGGATGTCACTTTTTTTTTTTTTTACTGGGAACATGTGATATAATTTTTGAACTATTATCTAGAGTTAGGTGTAATTGCTAATGAAAAGAGATTTTGAATTTTCTGACTTTGCCCATTTTAATTAGTATTAGTTTAATTTTTAATTTATTTTTGGTTTTATTGAATATTTTCCATAGACTCATACCAAAAATGCTCCTTTAGTTCTTTCCATTTAGTCTTAAAATGACATGATGGTGCTGTCGCCTAGTTTACATTTCATGTTGACCACACAGTAAACAGGTAACCTCTCGTGCAAGCAAAGCTGAAAGTTCACCTCTACATTTATAAACCTTTTCTTCATAAATTGAACTCAGTCACATTCTGAAGTCCATAAATTAAAGTTGGGAGGCAGCACAAATGAATCAAAATATGAGTTAGAAGGGGATATACAAACTAAGAAAGTAAACTATATCGTTATCTGACTTTTTATCTTCTTTGCCTCCGTGACAACATGGGACTTTTTGTTTAACTGTATATGAAAGAAAACATGGAACTTGTTAGCATTTCTGATCAAACATGTATCTTCCTAAGAGCTTCACTTTATATACAGTTAAAGCAGAGTTCAGATTGTTTACCTAGAGTACAAAATCATGAAAACTGACATTTTTTACAAAATGTGAAAGTCTTCCTTCTTTAAGATAAAGAAAAATTACGTTTTCAGAATCCTCTTTTAACAACCAGAATCTACAAAGTCCTTTCAGACTTTGTAATTGGAGCATTAAATTTTTCTCTGATCAGTCAAAGAAGCATTAATACACTAACTACGAAAATACATGAGGGATTTAATATGCTGTTTTATCTCTGCATTCATTCATTCCCTTTGGTCCAGAATTTCATCAGAATTAGATCATCTTCACTTTGATACAAATACACTGAAAATAAGTACTGGAAAAAGCTTGTAATGCCAGTGGCTCTCAAACTTTTTATTGTGTGCAAGACTCAGAGAGTTTCTTCTAAATACAGATTCCTCTATCCCCAGAAGGTTCAGTTCAGTAGACGGGTTGAGGATCCAGAAATCTGCATTTTGAGTAAGTTCCCTAGATGATTCTGTTACAGTTGGTCCAGAGATCACATCTGATGAACATTTCTTTAAGTTTATTCTTCCAAAGACTAAAGAAACAGACTTTGAGGAAGCAAGTAAATGACTCTCAACAAAGAGAATGGGTTCAGTTACTTCAACTTGACTTTCAAACCCTATTGTCCACTCCCTCTAGGCCCAATACCCTCTGGCTCTGCTACTTGGCGTTCCTGATATCCCCACCAGAGGAACTTCCCTCCAACCATGAAAATCAAATCTGGGCTGCATAAGTGGGGCATAATAATCTCTGAAGGATAGAGAGATGCAGAGACTAGTGAGATAAGACAAAGTTCCACTTGGAGGAAGTGAGACTCCCAGGTGCCCCTCCTTGTACCTTCCAGTTTGCAGGTATGTTAGCATGTACTCGGTTTGTCAGCATTCCCCTAACAATGATTATACAACACATTCCTAAATATCTCTCTAGTCAGGGGCTTCTTTTTTCCTACAGAGAGCAGAACTCTTCATCTTCATTTCAATTTGCTCCATATTGTTTTCTTCCTGTCATGTATTTGGTATAATAGGATAAATGCCATACATTAATCAAAGTTTAAGAAAGCTAAAAATGTCACAAATTTGCAACCAAAAAGTAATAGAAGGAAAAAACTCATTAAGATATAAGGGGGAGAAGATAGCACTCTCCTTCCTCCATGTCTGCCTATCTGGACCATTGCATGCTTCAAAGGTAAGGCAAAGTCCATGATGAGTTTTATTCTCAGAATGCACCCATTTATTTTAAAATTTGGATGTACCAATTAATCTCCTTCAACTTATTTTTTGTCCTCCCCATTCTTTCCATTGGTCAGGCACACACAGTAAGTAGATCACTCAAAAGTCACACAGATATGTTCATTGCTATAACGTTTTCAGATGATTGTGGATATTCTTCTTTAATACAACACCAAAACTCAGTAAGTGGTAGTTTCTTAAAGGTTAGTCATGAATTTTAATCCAAAATCAACTATATCAGGGATCCCTGGGTGGCGCAGCGGTTTAGCGCCTGCCTTTGGCCCAGGGCGCGATCCTGGAGACCCGGGATCGAATCCCACGTTGGGCTCCCGGTGCATGGAGCCTGCTTCTCCCTCTGCCTATGTCTCTGCCTCTCTCTCTCTTTCTCTCTGTGACTATCATAAATAAATTAAAAAAAATTTAAAAAAAAATCAACTATATCAGTGAACTTTTCATACTCTATTACATTAAAACCAATTGATCTATCTTATAATTTGAAGGGATCTATTACCTATGCTTGATGCTAGAAATTTCTTTAACAATGATTCACTGGGAGTTATACATATCTTCAATATATTAACACATTTTGTTATTTAATATCAAAGAAAAACCACATCACTTAGTTAATAACAATATCCAACTCAAGAGAAAAGTCTTTAAGGGGCAGCCCAGGTGGCTCAGAGGTTTAGTGCCACCTTCAGTCCAGGACGTGATCCCAGAGACCTGGGATCGAGTCCCACATCAGGCTCCCTGCATGGAGCCTGCTTCTCCTTCTGCCTGTGTCTCTGCCTCTCTGTTCTGTGTGTCTCTATGAATAAATAAATAAAATCTTTAAGTATCAAACTCATTGTATAGAGCTAATAGAAATAAATTTTTCAAAATCCTAAATTCACTTGCAAACTTGAATTTATCATCATCAACAAATGCTATCAGTTGTTTTCTTTGAAGTGACAGGTTTACCTCATTCTTTTTTGAAAAAACTATCTGCCAAATACTCAAATGCCCTGAAACTGAACTATAGTTTACCTCACAGTTGTTATTTCAAAAAAATATAAGATTCCATAGCAACTCAATCACAAATTCTAACCCTGGAGACAATCATAATATTTGAGTACACAGCAGAAGTACCTAGATATATTTCCCATTTCATTACACAGAATATTAAAAAGGCATGTGCTCAAGAGTCATGACTTATTAAAATTATCAATTTTTACAGTTTTAAGTGAAATTTGCATCCACTTGCCATTCTCCCATGAGTGAGGACAGGGAATTATATAGTGACTACTCCTACAGTTTGATGCCACTGCCCTGATTTACACTAAAACAACAGCAGTTTTATACACTACTGATTTTCCCCCAATAGTGCAGGCAACAATATAGTGGAGGGGGAAAAAAAAAGCAAATAAGTCTCAGTGTTACCACAAAAATAGTTTTAACCTTACATATTCCCTGAAAGGATTTTATAAAACCCCAAAAAACAGCAAAGCACATGTTGAGAACCACTGTTTTAGGTGAATAAAATATATCAATAAATGAAATAGTGAGGAATTTCTGTTTATATTTTACTGGGGGGAGATGGACAATTTGCAATAAACAAACATATTTGGCATATTAGAAGCTAGGTGCTAAAACTGAGCAATGAATTTACTGTAATAATAAAAACATATCTACGCACACTTGAAAAAACATATAATAATTATTAAATTTTACCAAACATTTAAGAAATAAATGATACCAAATCTCTATAATCACTTTCAGAAGATAGGAGTAGAGGAAATACTTCCTAACTTGTTCTATGAGGTCAGCATTACCCTACTACCAAAACCAAAGACTTCACAAGAAAATTACAGGCCAATATCTCTTATAAATATAGATGCAAAAGTTCTAAGCAAAATGTTAGCAAATAAAAGTCAAAAATGTATAAAACAATTGTATGCCACAACCAAGGGGAATTTGTTCCAGGTAGGCAAAGCTGGTTAACATTCTAAAATCAATTAATGAAATCCATCACATTGCCTGTATGAAAAGAAAAATCATATGATCTGACCAACAGATGCAAAACAAAAGCATTTGACATATCCAACACCCACTCATGATAAATACTCAGTAAACTAAGAATACAGAGGAATGTCCTCAACATTATTTTTTTTAAAATCCTTTAAAAAAACCTACAGCTGAGACACCTGGGTGGCTCAGCAGTTAAGTGTCTCTGCCTTTGGCTCAGGGCATGATCCTGGAGTTCTGGAATTGAGTCCCACATGGGCTCCCTGCATGGAGCCTGCCTTTCCCTCTGCCTATGTCTCTGCCTCTCTCTTTCTGTGTCTCTCATGAATAAATAAATAAAATATTTTTTTAAAAACCCTACAGCTAACATCATATATAATGATGAGAAACTAGAGGCTTTCCCATTATAATTAGGACCAAGGCAAGAATGTCTCCTGTCACCACTCCTTTTTAGCATTGTCCTGTATTTCGTAACTAATACGGTAAGATAAAATGTGAAATAAAAGGTATATAGGTTGGAAAGGAAAAGTAAAACTGTCTTTGTTCACAAATGATATCTTTGTGAAAAGTCCAAAAGAATTGACCAAAAAAACTCCTGGAACTTATAAGCTGTTATAGCAAGGTTGCAGGATACAAGGTTAATATACAAAAGTCAATCACTTTCCTCTGCACCAGCAAAGAACAAATGGAACTTTAAATTAAAAGCACAGTACCATTTACATTAGCACCTTCAAAAATGAAATACTTAGGTATATATCTAACAAAATTTGTACAACATGAGGAGAACTATAGAACTCTGATAAAAAATATCAAAAGAAAGACTAAATGAAAAGATAGTCCACATTCATAGATAGGAAGACTTAATAATGTCAAGATGCTAGTTCTTCTCAACCTGATCTGTAGATTTAACATGATTCTAATCAAAATTCCAGCAAGTTATTTTGTGGATATCAACAAAATGATTAAAAGTTTATATGGAGAGACTCAGAATTGCCAAAACAATATTAAAGAACAAGAGCAAAGTCAGAGGACTGACACTTCCTAAATTCAAGCCTTATTATAAAGCTACAGTAAACAGTATGGATTTGGTTGAAGAAAAGGAAAATAGATAAATGGACTACAACAGAGAGCCCCATAACAGACTCACACAAATATAGTCAACTAATCTTTGACAAAGGAGCAAAGGCTATCCAATGGAGAAATGACTATCTTTTAACAAATGATGCTGGAACAACTGAACATCCATATATGAAAAGACAAAAAAAGAATCTAGACACAGACCTTCAGAAGAATTACACATTACCTCAAAGCTCCTAGAATTAACATAGGAGAAAATTTCTAGATGAACCTGAGTATAGTGATGTCTTTTATAGACAGAACACCAAAGGCATGATCCATAAAAGAAAATATTGATAAGCCAGATATCATTAAAATTAAAAACTTCTCCATGTATGACGAGAAAATGAGAAGACAAGCCACAAACTGAGAGAAAATATTTCCTTAAGAAATATATGACATTTCTTAATGGTCGAGCATCTGCCTTTGGCTCAGGTCATGATCCTGAGGTCCTGGGATTGAGTCCTGCATCAGGCTCCCTGCGGGGAGCCTGCTTCTCCCTCTGCCTAGGTCTCCACCTCTCTCTGTGTGTCTCTGATGAATAAATAGATAAAATCTTTTAAAAAAATTTTTAAAAAGAAATATATGACATGTATGATAAAGAACTACTATACAAAATGTACAAAGAACTTGCAAAGCTCAACAATAAGAATGTCAACAACCAAATCAAAAATTGGGCAGAACTGAACAGACACTTCACCAAAGAAGACGTACTGATAATATAAATAAGTAAACATATAAAAAGATGCTCAAATCTTAGGTCATGAGGCAACTGCAAATTCAAACAACAATGAGATACTACATACCAATCAGAAAGGACAAAATCCAAAATACTGACAGTGCCAAAGGCTGGTAAGGATGTGGAATAATCAGGAACTCTCATTCATTATCTTGTGGGAATGCAAAATGATACAGCCATTTTGGAAAACAATCTGGCGTATTCTTACCATAAATGTTCTTACCGTACAATTCAGCAATCGTGTTCTTTAGAAGTTACCTAAATGAGTTGAAAATTTATCCACAACAAAAACTGCACCTGGATGTTCACAGCAGCTGTATTCATAATTGACAAAAGTTGGAAACAAACAAGATGTTCTTCAGTATGAATGGATAAATACATCCAGACAATGGAATATATTCATCCTAAAAAGAAATGAGCATGATCTGGCTCCTCCCTCTTCTCATACTCTGTTTCATCCCAGCTTCCCCATTCTGGACCACTGCCCAACCAAATCACCTTCCCGCTCTTCCCCAACAAGCCATGCATACTTCCACCTTAGCATCTTTTCACAACCTGCTTCCTCTGCTTACAACACTCTTCATCTGGCTGCCTCCTGCTGTCACTCAGTTCTCAGCTCAGGTCTCTCATGGCCATCCAGTCTGATGTGTTTCCTTTCCCAAGCCCCTCACGCCCTATCTACCCCATTACTTTATTTATGTTATGGCACTATCTGCTCCTCCACGTCCCATTTTATATATTTGTTTATTTACTAGTCTCCCACACTGGTACTAGAGCTCTTTGAAGCCAGTCTGCCTGCTTTGCTCACTCCGGTTTCCCCAATATCTCCAACAATGCCTGGCACTTGGTAAGGTCTCAACAAACTTTAGTGGTATAAGTAAAGAACTGTTCCTTCACTAGAGGGCTTTGGTTTCCAAAGACCACCAGACAGTGTAGTATCAATTCCCCTAGTGTGTTATCTTCACAAATATTCATCAGCAACTTGGAATATAGGAATATCATATAATCTTTTCCTTTTTGATCACCATACACCAGGGTTTCTCAACATTAACAGTCTTGACATTTGTGCCAGAAAAATCTTGGTTGTAGGGTCTGTCCTGTATATATAGGATGTTTAAGAGTTCCATTGCCAGCTCTGACCACTTACTAATAGCCACTATCATCCCCAGTTGCAACAACCAAAAATGTCTCTATACATTGCCACAAGCCTACTCTGCACCCCCACAGTAGTATAGTGGAGCACCACTGGCATATACTATCCCAGAACAACTGTAGCAGTGTTAAGTAAATTCACAAATTTGAGGCTAAAAGCTTTTACATTATCAGTCTCTCTGGGCTACATTATAAAAATCAGCATTTTTTTTTGTCTTCCTGAGCTTCAGCAAAGTCCCATATTTCTCCATGTGTCTCCTTATTTCTGTAATTTTGTTAGATTATAAGTAAAAAGTCCAACGTATTTTATAAAAAATTATAACTAGGGAGAATTTATGTTTAAATTTCTTTTCAAAAACTAAGTAGATTTAAAAAAAGAAAAACTAAGTAGATTTTTAAAAGCTCCCTCTGTCATGTATTTTCCACTCAGACATGATTAACAACAATTATAAAATACTGTAAGTTTGCATATCTGCTCCCCATCAGACTGTACACCCCTACAGAAAATGTATGGACAGTATGTTTTCATCTTTGAAACAGATATTGCTTGTCCCTAGACTGCCATGACAACATTCCATCCATACAAGACTCTAAAAAGTGATAGAATAATAAATCATTAGTCAGTGGTTCAATAGCATTGAAGACTCACCCTCATGGGCATCTATCACTTTACAAACCATCAAAGGAAAATATATGCCACCCTGGATTACTCAGATAGATGCCTAAAGAGACCATAGTGATACCAAACAGTATGCCAATATTCCCAGCAAAAACCCTTGGATTGCTGATGTTTTTGCATGATTCAGAACCAAAAGGATTTATTGTGTCATATTTTTGAAAGCCTTTTAATATCTGCTCAATTTCCCACCAGAAGGTTTAATTCTTTTTCAGAACAGCTATTAATTCAAAATTAACAGCACCAACATCTAGGTGAAGATAATTTTTCACCATACATCCATATTTTTTAAACTTCCTTGACCGAAACTTACCAGGATTTGAGGATAATTAAAATATTATTTAGTGCCTTCTGTTTGACCTCAATATGCCAAAAGGCAGCATGACAGAACTGTGCTCTTCAGGAGTTTTCAGGGGAAAGAATTCATACTGAGTCAGCATGTGTGACTCTAACTACACACAAAGCACAAAATTTTAGACAGTTATAGTTAGGTGGCTGAAAGTCACTCGTGGAAATGTACAGAAGACGATGAAGAAACTGAATCATTCTCAACAGAATCATGATTATGCATTAAAAGTATTAAAAGGAAAGTAAAAATCAGAAAATTTATTAGGATGATTTCAATAAAAGATCATAATAAAAGTAAGGTTTTTTGAAGTATTTTTGGTCAATTTTTAAAGTTTTTGTTATTTTGTTAAGTTTTTGTGATTTTAATTCCTACCATTTCATCCTCACCACTCAGCCCATAAAAATAGGTTTATAGTAGCTTTCTTGGATATTTAACTTCTGTTGACTTAAGGCAACAAGTTAAGTCTAAAGCAGAGATCAGAAGCAATAGAGGTATTTTTTTAACATAGCACAATTGGTTAAAACATTGTTTCAACTGCTACCATTTAAGGAAATTAGAACATTTACATAAAAGTCAATAATAATAATCCCTCTTCAAACACTAGGGGAAAAAAAATCAACCCAGGTTCCACATTCCTCAATGGTAGTAACAGGCTGGAACAAAAGCAACCACATGTTCCCTTCATTTGCTACAGTCATCACTACTCCCTGCTACCCCCCCACCCCATTCTTACCAAAACTAAATGTTAATTGATTCTTATTCTCACATTAATACTGTTATCTAATTTACGCAAAATTCATTTTACTCATTTTTGTGACTTAGAAATCTTTGTAGCCATTTGAACTTTCAGCGTATAATCTTGAGGTTTTGCCAAGGACCTTTTGGCTTTTATAAATCTTTAATACTGATCATTCCAGAGTTCTAAGTTTTATTTGATTTTATTCTCAAAGTTTATTTATTTTTTGTTATCTCTACACCCAACATGGTGCTCAAACTTACAACCCCAAGATCGAGTCTCATGCTCTTCCGACTAAGCCAGCAAGACGTCGCCACAGTTTCAAGTTTTAGAATTGCATTTGGTCTTACAGTGTTGGAGTGAAAAAGTACTCTCAAGATGAGAGGAGAAAAAGCTTACATGAAAAACACTAAGAAAACTGATGCCTATTTACTTAACACCTCATTTCCCAAGTAATTCACAATTACAGTAGATGTTAATTCTGATGTAATACAATTAGTTTTCTCAAAGACCGAAAAAACTCTATGTCCTTTATTTTTAAACTATTAAATATTTTTTAATAAAGTGAATTTTTGGCAATAAATTTTACTTGGCTTATATATTCCAAGTATCATTTGATTCATGATGATCTGGTGTTCCTTGTATTGTTTTGGGTGATTGATGTCTCTTTCCAGGATGGCCAGGGATAAACTAAACTTTAGGGAAAAACAAGTAAATAAATAATATTAAGAAGTGCCCAATCCAATAAAAAAAAAAAAGATTAAGAAGTGCCCAATCCAATTAAAAAATACAAAAAATTAAAAATTAAAAAATTAAATAAATAAAAATAAAAAAGAAGAAGTGCCCTCAAAATTAATCCTTCCCAACACAACTTTAAACACCTTCCTTCACACCGATGCAGACACAGGATGACTTGTAGGCATGGAGTGCAGCCGAAGCTCTGAGCCTGTTTCTTCACACACTAAATTAGGTTAAAAATAATAGTACCTTGGGACGCTTGTGGGGTTCAGTAGGTTGAGCCTCTGACTCTTGGTTTTGGCTCAAGTCATGATCTCAGGGTCCTGAGAGAAGTCCTGCATCTGGCTCCGTGCTCAGCAAAGAGCTTGCTTCAGGCTCTCTCTCTCCTTCTGCCCCTCTTCCCCTGCCCCCAACATGAGCAAGTGTGTGCTTGCTTTCTCTCTCTCTCTCAAATAAATAAATAATTAAAAAAAAATAACAGTACTTATCTCACAGAGAGGTGAAGAGAATTCATAAAGTTCATTTTTGTTGGCACTTTGCACAGTGCCAGTGCATAATCAGGACCAAATAAATGTTAACTGGTATTTCTACAACTGCTACAACCAACTGCTATTATATCTACTGTGGTTTTAATTATTCCTAACATTAGAGAGAGCAGAACTTAAAGGTGAGCACTCTGCCTCCCCCTCTCTGCTCCTCTCTTAACAATAAATCAATCCAACTAAAGTTTTAACTTCAGGAGAATTCCTTGGATTCAAAACAAACAATTCAGGCATTTGTTGGAGTCGGTGGGGTAGAAATCTATTTATTAAAATATATGTATAATCCATATTGTCATATTGTATTGGATCTTTTCTGCTCAGAGTTCCAGGTTTGCCCTCAAATGTGGTTCATGTCAATCTCTCTAGTCATATTATTTAAACATTCCAGAAATTTAAAAATTCACAAATAGTAAAAGGTAGAAAAAAAATTAATTCAAGATCAAACTGTAAGGTGTTTACAGAGATTGCAGCCCATAATCCTTGAGAGGACTTAGAGCATGAGGTTATTAATAAAAATTGAACAATGTACATGGAGTATGGCCAGACTATGGCTTTGATTTCAATGAACTGCTACATGATCTTGGTATGGACAAAAATCACACCAGCTGATGAAATAGAATGATAAGCTAATTTGAAAAAAGTTCTACAGAAAGTCCAGGTACAGAAAAGAAGACTAATATTCTTGAAGTTTCCTTAGCTCTTCTGAATGCTAACAACTCTTTGCAGCACCAAAAGTACCATTAAACAAAGATAATGTATTAGGTTGGGTTGCAAAATAAAAATTAAAATCTATTCCATTATATATTACAAGTCATAACATTTATAAAAGAGCTTAAAGTCAGATGAAAATAATGAACCTTTCATTATGTTCTGAATTATAACAACAAAAAAAAGACATTTCAAACATCCCAGAATTTTTGATGGCATTTCAAATAAAAGCATGTTTCCGGCTGTCAGTTGGTGATCAATATGGGATAAAATGAATTTGTAAGGCCAGTTTATAAGCTTACATGAACATACTTGTGAAAATTTTTCTCAATGTCTGCTAAATTAACTTATTTTTAATATTACACAAATATTTATTCAGAGATGCCAGTAGACTATTGTGTCTCTAATATAATACTTCATATTGTGCTGCTCAGGAATTTACAGTGATATCAGATAACTTAAAAAACACAGCACAATGAAAGAAAAGGCTAAGCAGGAAGTACAAAGCACACTATATAGATAATATTCTCAAGCACAAATTTTTCTCTGGCACAGGAAACTGGTCATTTCCCAAATTTAAAGTGCAGAACACTATTCCTGTTTAAGTCGTTATTTAAGAATTCAGTTCCCATGAAAAGGAAATGTAGCAGTGGGGGAAGGAAAAGTATTTAATGCTGGAAAACAACCCAGAGAAATGAATGAGGATCCCAACACGAAGATCCGTCTTCACCTGGCATCCATTCCTCCTTTTTTCTCACACTCTGATCTAGTCCACTGTACAATCCTACAAGGTATAGAAGAAAGATTTTTAAAATTTGCTTCATGATAAATATATGCTTGAGCTAATAAAAGAACTTTTTATTTAGATATTTATATATGTATTTTTTACTTTTTCTTTAAAACTGACTCCTAGGGACAGTTCGGGTAGCTCATCGGTTTAGCGCTGCCTTCAGTCCAGGACCTGATCCTGGAGACCGAAGATCGAGTCCCCCGTCGGGCTTCCTGCATGGAGCCTGCTTCTTCGTCTGCCTGTGTCTCTGCCTGTCTCTCTCCCTCCCTGTGTCTCTCATGAATAAATAAATAATATTAATGATAAAAAAACAAATTCTCTGAGCCTCAAATTGCATTTAAAAAAAAGAAAACTGACTCCTAAAATTGTCTATTCCTATCCTTAAGACACATAGGACTTTTCTGCCACCATTCTTTTGCCCCTTCTGACTTTCCATATCCCCTTCTCTCCTTTTTTCATGCCTAAATATTCGATATATCATCCACTTCTTAGTCTGTAGTTTTGTTTCCTTTCCATTTTCATTCTATTTGAACTCTATTCCTTTCAGGAAATAACATATAGTAAGGCTAACAGTTTTGGGCTAATACAGACAAACAGATAAGAGCCTGGAAAAACATCTTTAGTAGGAGGGAATTCAATATTTGAAACAGGTGGTACTTTCTTTTTTAAAATTAATTAATTTATTTTTGAGAGAGAGAGAGAAAGCGCTCTCACATGCATGCACAGGGGAGAAGAAGGGGTGAAGGGAGGAGAGAGGGAATCCTCAAGCTGACTCCACACTGGCCCAGAGCCCCACATGGAGCTCAATCTCACAACCCTGAGATCACGACCCGAGCTGAAATCAAGAGTCCTGGGCTTACCTGACTGAGCCACCCAGGTGCCCCATGAAACGAGTGGTACTTTAAATCAGTGGGGAAGGAATGCATAGGTGTTGGGACAATAGGCAATCCAGTTTGCAGATTTTGTCAAAATAAAAAAGAAGAATGTGAAATGATTAAAAGCTTGAATTCTGGAGCCAGTCTGCCTGGGTTCAAATCCCAGGTCTACCAAATGCTAGATATGTGACATCTCACCTGTAAATTTACCTCCCTGAGGCAGTCTCAACATCTGTAAAATGATAATAATATAGTACTATTTTTATAGCCTCGATGCAAAGTTTAAATAAATATACATGAAGCAACTATTATTTCAAAAACCAATATATATCCCTGGGTGGCTCAGCAGTTTGGAGCCTGCCTTCGGCCTGGGGCGTGATACTGGAGTCTGCCTCTGTGTGTGTGTGTGTGTGTGTGTGTGTGTGTGTCATGAATAAATAGATATAATCTGTAAAAAAAAAAAATCAATATATAACTGTTAGCTATTACTACTATTTTTCCTTTTTTTTTTAAAAGATTTTATTTATTTATTTATTTATTCATGAGAGACAGAGAGAGAGGCAGAGACACAGGCAGAGGGAGAAGCAGGCTCCATGCAGGGAGCCCGACGTGGGTATCTATCCCAGGTCTCCAGGATCAAGCCCTGGGCTGAAGGTGGCGCTAAACCACTGAGCCACCCAGGGATCCCCTATTTTTTCCTATCTTATTTTATATCGCCAAATATACTTGCCAGATGCTATTTTCACTAAATGGCAGTACATTTAACTCTCTGAAGGAAGACCTTCAAGGAGAACCATTCTTTTTTTACACCTATACCTGATCAAGTTATAATCAATGCATTAATAACAGGATTAGGTATTGCATACATATAAATATGTAAAATATAGTAGTACTGTCTTTAAGCCATTCATAATTTTTATTCATAATTTGCTTTGTAAAAATTACGTTAACAATCTGCAAAAAGGCAACTATCTGAAAGATTTTGCTTATGCACTCAAGAGATATGAGAAAAAATAACGGAAAATCTGGGATAACAATTATTATCAATAATCCCATTATGTTTCAAAAGCCAAGAGGAAAATAAAATAGGCAATATCATAAGTACTTCTGTATACTTCATGAACCAAATAGGAGCCAGCAAAATACTATTAATGAGTTCATTTCCATGGATATTAGCTTGCAGCTCAGTCAACAGCTGAATATTCATGAAGCAAGTTGGAGGTAGGTAAATGAGAAAACTTCCCTTACAGGAAAAACAGCAATTATAACCAAAAAAAAAATTACGCATTTTTTTTCTGACTTGGGTTGTGCAAAATAACAATGAAAAAGCTAATGTCTGTTCAAAACTTCATGAATTTCATTATATAACCACAAAGATGAAACAGATTTGTTTAACTGCTGCAAAACAGTGAATGTCCTTTATTATCAGTACTTTGTTGGTTTCAGAAGACTTAAATCATCCTAGATTCTCAAGATCCTCAAGTAGCAGCCTTGATGGGACAATGAAATTGTCCCTAGGCTGAGTGCACATAACTAATATGGTTTAGGGCAATTATTTGCAGAGCTTAGAGCTTGAAAATGCAAACAATATGAAGAACAAGCTGAATAGTTAACTAAAATCTCATCAGAACTACACTCAACATTTGGGAGTTTGGAAGTCCTAAGCGCCTCCAGCAAGTGGACTTCAGGCAGCAACGATATTATTCAGGGAGATGAGAGAATGTGATGCATTGTCATTGGTCTGAAAGTCACACCTATATGTAGATGCTGCTTGAGGTGGAGTGGGGAAAAGAGGAGGTAAGAAGAAGTGAAAATGGTATCCACCAGGGAATAATTTTTATTGTCATGTCCTCTTCCTAATGCAATGGGATTTAGGTTTGGGCCCCAGACCTGATAAGGAATAAAAATCAGAAACAAAGTAGAATCTAGTTTTATAGTGTAGAGCTACATCGTAGAGGTGGATTATCAGCCTGAAGCTCAGGGGTTCACAGTGTCATTGCTCATCCCAGGCCCCTGGATTTGAGATAGTCAAACTAATTCCACAGCCTGCTTCCCAGGGTGGAAGAGGCCATGTGGTCTGTTTATCACTCGTTGCCTTGTGTTAAGTTTCTGATCCTGAAACATCCGCCTTCTCCCGGCGTCCCCATTCATCATCACCTTGTTTCCTACTCTGTGCCTGTGTCCTCACCATGCCCTCTGCCTGGAATGCCCTCCTCCATTCCAAATTTAGTCAACTGCTACTCCTTAACAGTGGTTCAGGTGTCCTTTTCTCTAGGTGGCCCTGCATTCATTCTCCAGGCTGGGGTTCATTCTGCTCTTCTGGCTTCTAGAATGCCCCGTGCACTTTCTCATGATTGTACCTCATGCACTGTTTGATTGTATGGAATGTACGCACCCCTTTCCCCACTGGCTTGAAGCTTCTTGAGGATAAACACAGTATCTTAAGCACCTTTATACCCAAAACAACTGGTCAATGCTGTGCACATAGTAGGAATTCACTCTTTGATGAATGAACAATAGACCGAATGTAAGAAAGATTAAGGAATCTCTAGGTCTCAGTTTCTTCATCTGTAAATCAGAGGTCAAAAGTAATTATCACCTTACAGAGAAAGGAAAGAGGTACAGGATGAGATCAGAGAGGTAAGGGAGGAAAAGTGTAGGACCTTGTTGATCAGGATGAGAATTTTAGAGGCATCTCAGGGTCCTAAGATAGGGTCCCCCCATCAGGCTCCCTGCAGGGAGCCTGCTTCTCCCCCTGCCTGTGTCTCTGCCTCTCTCTCTGCACGTCTCATGAATAAATAAATAAAATCCAAAAAAAAAAAAAAAAAAGAGAGAGAGAACTTTGACTTTTACTCATAGTGAAATGGGGAAGGTTTTGAATTGAGAAGTGACAGGACTTCGCCTATGTTTTAGATGGCGTCTAGTAGCTTGTTGATAATAAAAAATGGGATGCAAGTTCAGAAGGTGGAAGATGAATGATGAAGCTATTGCATCTCTCATTAGGTGAAATAAATTTTGTTAATAAATAGTGTCAACAATTGCTTTCTTATGTATCACTTCATTAAATTAAGAATAAATGGGATGCAGCCATACTTGGTTTTTTCTTATTCCAAAGTGATATAAATGAATGATGAATTCCCGGTGTCAAAAGTCCACACTTGATGGAATATGGATTCAGAAATGAGAAGCATTATATACATTTTTATATAGGGATTGTGAATATTTAAGAAAACTATTAAACATTATCTTATTTCTTTTTTTAATTTTATTTATTTATTCAAGAGAGACACAGTGAGAGAGGCAGAGACATAGGCAGAGGTAGAAGCAGGCTCTCCACGGGGAGCATGATGCAGGACTCAATCCCAGGACCCCGAGATCATGACCTGAGCCAAAGGCAGATGATGCTCAACACTGAGCCACCCAGGTGCCTCTATTAAACATTATTTTAATCAAGAAATTAATTACATAAATACTAAACTTAAAAAATCTAAACTAAGTACTCTGTATAAACTGGCCTGATCCTTTTCTCAGTGGCAAGAAATATAAACAAGTTTTGAATTCTCAGTAGGCTAAGTAAGTAAAGACCGGCATGGCTCATTTGATGACCATTCACTAAAGAGTTAATCAATGAAAGTACATATGAATGAATGGACATGAAATAATTACCCATTGCCAGGTGGCCAGGAAAAAAAAAAGGCAGGTACAGAATTAAGGTTATTGTTCAAACTTACTATTTGTATCACAAGTAGTGCAAAAATGCTAAAATGTCCATTTTTTTCACTAGTTATACAAATTATCTCAATTAATGTTTCCATTAATCCTTAAGGTGGGATATAACCTTAGCTGAATTTTAACAATGAAGAAACTGAGCCTCAAAGACGTAAAGTAACTTCTACAAGGTCAAACAGCCAGGAGATGAGGGAGCCCGGATTCAATCCCTGCTTAAGTCAGCATCAACTCTCCCACCACTCACTGGATTATGAGATCCACACTCCCCTACACATAAATTAAAATAGTCAGCTCAGGAGACCTCATGTGGAGGCTGAAATGGAAACCAAATTATGTTCAGTTTCTAATTTGATTTCCAAAGTTCCTAGCCCTGCTTTGGAAAAGGATGTCACTCTCTCATATCTTTGAGCACAGATATCAAATAGGTCTTTTCTGTTTAGGGATACTTGATTTTGATTGCACGGACTTTTTCCCGAACTGAATAAAAAGCAGAGAATTTAAGTAACCTTCTGTACCCGTAACAGAATATTGCTTAATAGAAGAAAATTCTCCAGAAATCCGTTCCTCTTATTCTAATTATAGCATGTAAGTTAAGAGCACAATACAACTGAGTACCTACTTTCAGTTAACGAATTCCAGCAATTATCAGGGGCAGACTAAAGTCCACCTGGTCAGCATACTACTCTCTAGCTTCACCTGGGCAATGTAGGAAATGGGCTCCCATGTGAATGGCCTTTCACCATCTGTGGAATTTAGATATTTAAAGGGTTACTCTGTTTTCATCCAAAATTCTTGTATTACCACTACAGAGAGGAATACAGGAGCTTAAAAGGGTTTAGACATAAGAGACATCCCAAACCCTGAAACAGTCTTCAGAAATCTTTTAAGAACAATGTACTAATGAATTCAAAGTAGCATAAAAATCTCCTTTGAAGCTGACCAATGGAGTTAATCATGATAATAATTATCCTAAGCATTCATTCTCCACAAAGCTAACTGTTCCTTTTATGATGTTAAATGTGAGTTTTGCCCCCATCGAAACACCATTAATTAAGGAAATTAGTAGGCAAGCCACAGACTGGGAAAAAATATCTGTAATATGTATGTTTGACAAAGGACCCTTATGTAGAATATACAGATACTTACAAATCAGTAATAAAAAAATAAATACTATACAACTTTTTAATTTGAACAGAAAGAAGATACAGAAATGTCAAGAGCACTGTACATCATTAGTTATCAAGGAACAATCAAATTAAAATGAGAATAAGATACATTAACTAATACCATGAGCTAAAATTATAACGACTAACAATACCAAGTGTTGGGGAAAATGTGGTTTTATCTAGGACTACAAATGACATTCTAAAAATAAGTTAGGGACTCCTGGGCGGCTCAATCTGTTGGGTGTCTGCCTTTGGTTCAGGTCCTGATTTCAGGGTCGTGGGATGGAGCCCAGCATCGGGCTCTCTGCTCAGCGGGGAGTGTGCTTCCCCCTCTTGCTCTCCTGCTATGCTCTCCCTCTCTCTCAAATAAATAGGTAAAATCTTAAAAAAATAAAAAATAAAAATATGCTAAAGTGTCAATCCTCAATTATCTTCAAGCTAGCAATTTATATCACAGCCTGTCTGTGATAGGTATTAGTGAAAATAAAAAAATTCAAACCAATAATAAGGGCAGCCCGAGGGGCTCAGCGGTTTAGCGCTGCCTTCAGCCCAGAGACTGATCCTGGAGACCTGGGATCAAGTTCTACATCGGGCTCTCTGCATGGAGCCTGTTTCTCTCTCTCTCTCTCTCTCTCTCTCTCTCTCTGTGTGTATCTCATTAATAAATAAATAAAATCTTTTTTAAAAATTAAATAAATAAATTAAACCAACAATAAAAGGATGTATGAGAATGCTATGCATTATACTAATTATAAGGAATCTAAGCATGAAAAGCCATGTAAATTCTATTCTTAACTTTACAATAACTCTACGACTTACACTTTGACTATCTGTAAGGTCTTTATTATGATGGAGGGCAATCAATATAAAGAATGCACGAAGTAATTAGTCTAAAAGAAGAGGAGAGAGGAGGGGGTCTTGAGAAGGGAAGAAAAGAGAAAAAAAAGATAAAAGGAAATAATTCTTCCCCTCAAAATGCTTAAAATTTAGTTTTAGGATAGAATTATACACCTATCGAATTATATTAAAAATGTACAGATCTTCTTAGTATAAACTATCTTCTAAGACATAACCCCTGTGTCCTCTCCAGGCACAGCTCCTACTTTTAATGCACTCTGGATTTTATACTGCCTGACATGCAGCACGAGTTCCATAAACATGTGTTAACTCACTATCTGGACTTCATGTGAAGTAGTTCTTCTGAATATTTAGTCAGCAAAGGTAGTTACTGATAAAATTCTAAAAGAGTAGGACTAAATCTAATGTCTCATAGAATCTAGCCCAGAATCTCACATATGTGAGATGTGTAATGAAGACATGTCAAATTCATTGGGCAAAACTATTTTCATTTCTCCAGTGTTCTCTTCTGAATTCAAATTTTCCAACAACTGCTTAATATATGATGATGTGTAAATAACTCATAATCATCTGTATTATCTTCTTCAAATACGAAAGATATTTCACTCAGGATTTTAGAAAAACAATTTGTCAGCTGTAATCGGAAAAAGAATCTCCTCTTTTCTCTACTAGAAAACTTCGAATACTATGTTCAGCAACAGTATTAAGACAACTCCAACAACTGAATTTTTGTTATAGTATCTATGCCAGTGTGAAATGCCTGTGAAGTGCAAACAAGATGATTCCTGGGCTGAGCTAATGCAGACTTTCTCCTGTTACATATTAGTAGCCACCTGTTTCATGACCAATGTGGCACGTTTCTAAAATGGTAAGTGTAGTCTACAGCCTTGGAACAAAAGAAAACATGATCTGGTTTGCATTAGATGTATGCTTTCATCAGCAGAATCACCCAGGACCAGATGATAGTAGATGAGCAATAATCAATTTAAAGTCATATAAAACTGCTGCACGTCGTTCCTACAGAACTTAATCTACCTTTTTAAATATTATCTCTCAGCCATTTATCTTCTGAAAGTCATACTCAAATTCCAGTAATTTCCTCCTTTGATCACCAGTGTTATTGATAAGAACTGAATCTACCACTCTATATAAATTCAATCCATCCTACAGGGCCTAGATCAAAGCCCACTTTCTTCATGAAGATTTCCTCCAATCCTTTGGCCCACATGTTTTTTCTTAATTAGATCATCAGTAGAATTTACTGGATAAAATGCTCAATAAATAGCTATTGAACTGAAATAATCTAAATTTTCAAAAAGTACTTGTTGGACATAGAACTCTAAGAAAGGAGAATTACAAACACAAACTGAACATTTCATTTCAGTCATATGATTATAAATGGATGTTATTATCTAGAAAAAGAACACAGTCCAATAAAAAATGCTGTATGGTCAAGAAATTAATTTGAGAATCTATCAGTATTTAAAAGAAACAGAACTCTTAGACAACAGAACACCTACCTCTAAATACTTACAAATCTAGAGCAAATTTTAATAATTATTTCCTCATCATTAAAAGAAAAAAAAAACATCTTGAAACCTGCTTACTAACTTAAGCCACAGATAATTTGAAGTGGTTTAAGTTCTGAAATAAACAATCCATAACCTTCAAAAATTATTTTTTAAAGTAAACAATGCAATTTTGTCATAACCTTAGATTTTTTCCAATAGAAATGTGTTCATCTAAAGTTTTTCCTGAGGAATAACTAATTACATTGCCCCTATTTTTCTAAGGTACCAGTTATGACCCCCCTACATCCTCTGAAAGAACTCAGTTTGGTTCTTCTAACAAGAAGACAGTTCCTATTATGTTCAGATGAATAACCCAAACTAATGGAATCTGAACCGTTGCTATAGAGGCTATAAAAAATAAGCTTTTGACTGTTTCTAAATCAAAGTGCTATCATTCAGGTCCATGGTTATATTGCCACTAACAATGGTGTTCCTGCAAAATACGGCACTGTTTAAGAATGTCTAAACTATTATATGCTATATCAGAACATTAAGGAAGAAAATTGTGTCTTAAAAATTTCTTCTAATTAATACTCCTTAGTCTTAAATGGTATTTAAAAAGGCTCAATGTCTTATCACAGCAGATTTGAAGCAATAATCAATATAACAGAAAACACTATTTCTCCAAGTTCTTAAACACCGCTCAGCCTAAATGTTTGTGGGATGAATAAATACTAAGAAAATCTTAATCATACCTCTCAGCTGAGACTAATTAATGCACATGCACAAAAATGAGAAATTTATATATGAAAATAGAGCAAAACCAGGTTATTAAGTTGGTTGGGGGAGGAAGTTATATCTAACACCTGTGTTTATGATATGATACCTTCATCTGTGCTGAACCACAGACCACAGACCACAGAGATGACCAGGAAACTGGAAAGATGTCCTTGATGTGACCTTCAGATCAATATGACATTCCTGCACCTGCAGCTTAGCTTTAGCTTCACAAAGACCAGTCTATACCAGTTCCAGAAAAGTAACACAAAGAGCTTGTGTAGATCAATGTAGGTCCTGTCTGTTGGAAGACCAGTCCCTCACCAAAACAATCTACACACTCTCTTTGCAATGAGCTTAATACATTACTTGTACTATGTTTTTAGTTATCTCTGTCCTTGACTAGGGCTTTCCTTAATGAGAACAAAAAACAGTATAATTTGTAATAGAGGTTTGCTATGTTTAAAAGTTAAGAAAGATTCTGGGCAGCCCTGGTGGCTTAGCGGTTTAGCGCTGCCTTCGGCCCAGGGCGTGATCCTGGGGACCTGGGATCGAGTCCTGCATCAGGCTCCCTGCATGGAGCCTGCTTCTCCCTCTGTCTGTGTCTCTGCCTCTCTGTCTCTCATGAATAAATAAATAAAATCTAAAAAAAAAAAAAAAAGATTCATATTAAAAATTCCAAATTTTTTGGAGTACATCTTTAAAAATCAGATATCCTGACTATACTGGGGCCACACACCTGCCCAGCAGCAACTGACTACAACCCACTGGTGCTAGCTTCCTTAGGCTCCCCAGTTCTCACCACTCCTTAGTTTTTACCCCTGAGCAGCTCTGGTCATTTTTGTTCCCTGCCTTACCCCATGAGCATTTTATTTGAACTCCTTGGTATGAAGGTTTAAGCATTTGAATTCTGTAGTTAGACCACCTGGATTTTAATCCTAACATTTGTATGACCTTGGGCATGTTACTTTCTTCCCTCTTTCTGCTCTTTTGTTTTTTCCTTGTAAAGTTATAATAATTTTAATTACTTCATAGAGTCGTTGGGGAAGTTAAATATAATTTGGACACCAAGCACATAGCCCAGTGAATCCACAAATGTACATATTATTAAGGAAAACACACGGGCACACACAAGTGGGGCTAGGTTAAACTCCTCCTATTCCACTGCATTAGGTGGAGGGAGCTTTAACCTATGTGAGTCTTTCAGCCTTAGGCCAAGGGAGCACAGCCCAGAGCCCCAGTGGCATGATTTAGGTAGGCTGCTGGGGAGTGAGTGAGGTGAGGTGCTGAAACTCAGTGCACTGCATCAGTTATGGCTAGTATTCTCGAAGGCCCACGATGGTTCTTATACCTAGCTACACATTACAGCCACCTAGGGAGAGTTTAAAAACGAAGGAAAATAACGCCCAAAGCCTACACCAAACCAAGCCAGGCAGATCTATTGGAGTGGATCAAGATATAGCTTTAAAACTACCCAGGTGGGGCAGCCCGGGTGACTCAGTGGTTTAGTACTGCTTTCCACCCAGGGTGTGATCCTGGAGTCCTGGGATCAAGTCCCACATCAGGCTTCCTACATGGAGCCTGCTTCTCCCTCTGCCTGTGTCTCTGCCTCTCTCTCTCTCTCTCTCTCTCTCCCCCGCCCCTCTCTGTATCTCTCATGAATAAATAAATAGAATTTAAAAAGTAAAAATAAAAAAAATAAAATTACCCAGGTGATTCTAATGTTCAGGCAGGCTTGAGAACCGTTGTTCCTTGGCACAGATAGCACCAGCCCTACTCAGCCACTTAGAGGACTCTCAAAAGATTCGAGGCAGAGGTTCACATTTTTACAGATAAGCAGCTTAGGAAGCATTAAAATGCAGAAATTATTGATTCCTCTGGCAGAAAATATTCATGTTGTGAACATGCCTGCATTTTGGATTAGATGAGTTACATATTCTTTAAAATATGGAGATCATTGTTTTCAGAATGAATCACTGAATTTCTTAAACAATGTTTAAGAAAACATTGTTTTCTTAAAGTGTATCCCTACACCAGTGATTTTAAGTGCCTGTTTAAGGGCATTCCACAGCCTGACAAACAATAATTTTTAATTTTCAGAAGGCGACTGAATTTAGCAATACCACATTAAGTAATTAAAGAGTGACAGATAAAGCTGTTTTTACTTAATAGACAACTTTAAATTGCTATGATGAAGTCATAGTTTTCTACTTAAAATGGCAAAATCATCAATAGTTTTGCAGGAATATTATTAAAACATTGCTAATATATGTGTTAAGTTCTGTGCTAATTTGGCTAAACAATTCAAATACTTATCAAACTACATATTATACAGAATAAAATATTAGTATTACTCTTGAGTAGTCCACATTTAATCAGATCTGGAAACTTAATTATTAGAATACCTAACATTTAGATTTTTTTAAATACATTTAAAAATCACTCTTGGGAGCGGCCCCAGTGGCCCAGTGGCTTAGCACCGCTTTCTGCCCAGGGTTTGATCCTGGACTGATGGGATCAAGTCCCACATCAGGCTCCCTGCATGGAGCCTGCTTCTCCCTCTGCCTCTGTCTCTGGCTCTCTCTCTCTCTCTCTCTCTCTCGAATAAATAAATAAAATCTTTAAAAAATAAATAAATAAAAATAAAAATCACTCTTGGGACACCTGAGTGGCTCAGCAGTTGAGCATCTGCCTTTGGCTCAGGGTGTGATCCCAGGGTCCCGGGATCAAGTCCCACATTGGGCTCCCTTCAAGGAGCCTGCTTCTCCCTCTGCCTATGTCTCTCCCTCTCTCTCTATGTCTCTCATGAATAAATAAATAAATAAATAAATAAATAATTTTTAAAAAATCACTCTTAGGCAAAATTTAGATAAAGGGATAACTAGTTTGGGGAAAAATCTATTTTTAGGAAATCTAATATTCTTTGTAGTCACTAAATTGGAATGCCACTTTTTTTTAAAGATTTTATTTATTCATGAGAGACACAGAGAGGTAGAGACACAGGCAGAGGGAGAAGCAGGCTCCATGCAGGAAGCCTGACATGGGACTCGATCCCAGGACTCCAGGACCATGCACTTAGCCGAAGGCAGATGCTCAACCGCTGAGCCACCCAGGCATGCCTGGAATGCCACTTGTACTTAAATGTAAATTTAGACTTGCTCCACTTATTTTAGCATGAATCTTTTATATCAAATATTAGTGTTTTTTAAATCTTTTTCCATATCCATCTCACTTACCAATTTTTCTCTTCTTTCCCTGAAACAAGGTTACAAACCTAGACGTCTATGGACCAGGGAAATCACACAGAACAGCAAAGTGATGGCAGGCAGTCAGGTCCCCAAGGAGAGGCTATGAAACAGTAGCCTAGAAATCTAGTCCATACACATGATTGCTTTGCTTGTTCCACATTTTAAAAATTTGGAAAACTCATATAAAAATTCCAGCTTATTCTGGAAAAGCAGGAGCTCTTGGATCATTAGGGTCATACTCGTTAGCAACAGTTGACTGGAGGGGAGTATCACTGCTCTTTTGGATGGGGGCACAGGCTCCCTCTATCTTGCCAGTTATCACCACCTGCTTATCATGTATACATTACCTGCCTACTTCTGGAACCTTCTGAGTTCCCAACTTCCTCACAAAAGGAAAAATTAATCACGTAAGAGACACCTAACTCAGACCCAAGACTCCACAACTAAATTGGGGGCCTTGAGATGAAAAGTGAATGGCAGGTAACAACCCTGGGAAACAAGACAGGCAAAGCCTCCTATATACTTTAGGCAGCCAGGAGATGGTGTGGTAAGATTAGAGTTGGGCACAGCTGTGGGTGAATCATGGGCTCTACCACTATCACTGGTGGGACCCTGGGGCGCGGCTTGCTCTCTGTGGACAATGGGGCTATCAATCTCTCTCTGAAGAGGATAGAGGTGAAGACTCACTAGGGTGATGAGTGCACTGTGTCACACACATGACAGGGCTTATGAAACTTAGGGAGTGGTAGAGAAAAGAAAATGGGACCTTTGACAGAGAAATCTGGCTTCCAATCCCAGTTGCACTCCATCATCTCCATGAGCTCCAGTTTCCTCCTTGAAAACAACATTACCTAAGTAACAACATAAGGGCTGCCAAGAGAACGTCTGCTATGGCAGGCATTCACTCTCAACCAAACGTCTGTCATTGTCAATCCTACTGCTCTGACTCTGGTCCAAGTTCCACTCCAGGGGGAGGTGGATGAGAGCTGGCTAGAAATGAGGGCAGGCAGATAAATGCTAGGTAGCTGTGGACTTCGTAGCATTTTAGAAATTCAAAGAATGGGAAGAGAGGCAATCCAGACCTGTATGACTAGAAGGCAGATGTGTTCAGATATTCTCTGTGGTATTTAGGATGAGACATCCAGGATATGAAGAGGCAAAATGTGAATGGGAAGATGGTGGGGGGTTCATTCAAATTGAAAAAGTATCTGTGAGTACCTGTTATTCTGCTTTATGGGGAGTGCAAAGACATGAGAGTGTTCACATACACACACACACACACAAACACACATAATTTCTGGTCTTCCAAAATTCCCAGTGAGGACGACAGACACATTCACAAATACTTAATATGAGGCTTGCCTTAGTAAGTAACAGTCTAGAAAAAAGGATTATCAGACTGTACAGAAGGGAGAAGTCAAATGCTGGTGGGGAAATTCTGGACAACTGCTTAGAAAAGGTGGAGTTTGAGCACCAGGATGGAGAAGGGTTTCCAAAAAGAGGAAGAAATGGGGTAAAGAGCGTTTCTTGCAAAGAGAACTGTTTGAGGCTAAATCCAGAGGCAGAACCTACTAGATGTGTTTGGGACAGTTAGTCCAGTGCACAAGATGGGGACTTGGGGGAACGAGACAGGAGATGAAACCTGAAGTGGATCTGGAGAGGAGACATCAGTCTGTGACTTCATTCTGGACACATTCGGTACCTGAATCTTTGCTCCCAATGCACAGAGTTCTCTCCAGGGACAGATAACCCCAGAATTCCTGCAGAAGTACAGAGGGTTGGGGGTTGGAAAGGAATAATAAATATTCTAAAGGTACCCAGCCAGTGCAAAGAAAAAGAATCTGGCTTTAAGATGCCAATAGTGGCTCTGAATTGATCTATTTAGCATTGCTAGCTAACTATCTTGCTAGCTTAACTTCAGTGAAAGTTGACCAGCTTTCCAGAGTTCTGGAAAGATGAAGATATCGATAATAAAAAGAAAGCAAAAATAAACACATCAGAAATGTGTGATTTGCTTTAAAAGATGTTATTTATTCATAAGAGACACACAGAGAGAAGCAAAGACATGGGCAGAGGGAGAAGTAGGCTCCCCGAAGGGAGCCCGATGCCGGACTTGATCCCAGGACTCAGGGATCATGACCTGAGCCAAAGGCAGACGCTCAACCACTAAGCCAGCCAGGTGCCCCAAAAATGAGTGATTTTAATAATCTTTAACTTTGGTTTCAGTGAATTCTAAACCCTGACACATTCTCTCTATTCCACTGACAAGAGCTGGAAAGGTCACAGGGTCACTTGAAGTTACCAACCTTGCTGTTCCTCTCAACCCCCAGGTTACTGGCACTGTGTCCTACAACTTCTTAAGGTGCCAGGAATACATGCCGGTGCCAGGGATACAAAGTCAAACTCCCACCTATAGAAGGTTACAGAAGGACAGAAG
Source organism: Canis lupus baileyi (assembly GCF_048164855.1). Classification (NCBI taxonomy): domain Eukaryota; kingdom Metazoa; phylum Chordata; class Mammalia; order Carnivora; family Canidae; genus Canis; species Canis lupus. The sequence continues at coordinate 24,451,868 of NC_132865.1, forward strand.
TGATATAAATGTATATCAATGACTTAAACCCAGTGAGATAAATCAATGTTCCATGAAGTGTTACGGAGAGCTCAGAGCCCAATCCAACTATTATATCCATACGCTCCCTGCACTCTCAGGCAGTATAGTGTCCTGGCTAACAGCAGAGGCTCGATCACAAGACTTGGTTCATGGAACACCTGGGTGGCTCAGCGGTTGAGCATCTGCCTTCAGCTCAGGTCGTGATCCCGAGATCTGGGATCGAGTCCCACATCAGGCTCCTTGCATGGAGGCTGCCTCTCCTTCTGCCGGTGTCTCTGCTTCTCTCTGTCTGTGTCCCTCATGAATAAATAAATAAAAACTTAAAAAAAAAAAAAACAAGACTTGGTTCAAATCCCAGCTGTGCCACATACTAGCAATCACTTACTGGGTGATTCTGGGCAATTGCTTAATCTCTCTGTGCCCCAATGTCCCATCCATAAGAAAGGGAAAATCAGAGTGCCTACATGGGATAGCTGTGAGAATTAAAAGAATGCACATACACAATGCACTTAGTACCTTGCCTTGCACACAAAATCATTTTCTTTAGTATAACCTGATTAGCCTAAAAGAGATCCTAGAAAAATATGTTAATCTTTTCTGCATTTCTCCTGTCTCCAGCCAAAAGAAGCATTATGAAAATGAACTTTTCTCTCAATACTCATTTGCCAACCAAGTGAAATTAACCTTGAACTTCAATCTCCCAAGTGACAGCTGCCTGAGATCTTTCCACCACTACATGTGTCTTGTTATTCACAAAGCTTCCTGAAAGCCTCAAGTAGAGCTGTTCCCTGCTAGAAACCTCATGGTCCTGATAATAGAATTAAAGAGACATCATTCTGGATATTTCTGATGGGCACCACTGGTTGTATGCAAGGTTGGAGCAGTTCAATATCCCAGATAATTGGAGTACCTCAGGACCTGCCAAGCCCTATGCCGTGTCCTGACATCACTCTCAAACTGCCCCCTACGGCCTGGCTACTCTTCTCTCTTCCAAATGTTTGGCCATGCCAGGGAAGAGAGTCTCCTTCCTAATTTCCCTTCAGCTCCCTACACGTAGTAGTACCTCCTCCCCCACGATTCACAGGCTTCACTGCTTAGCCATGAGAGGCCTGGTGTTCCAGAGTAAAAAGTTGTTTTCTCATCCCTGATAATAAGGAAAAGTAAGTTTCGTCAGTGTACCAGAAAGTCATCACATAGATAAACTGCTCTAATGCTGGCATTTAGATCCAAAAGGAAGCACCTTCTCAATAACTCATCAGATTTTTAAGAAGAGGGATGCCTGGGCGGTTCAGTGGTTGAGCCTTTGGCTCAAGGTGTGATCCCTGGGAGTCCTGGGATTGAGTTCCACATTGGGCTCCCTGTGTGGAGCATGCTTCTCCTTCTGCCTATGTCTCTGCCTCTCTGTGTGTGTCTCATGAATAAGTAAATAAAATCTTAAAAAAAAAAGATTTTTAAAAAGATAACTTGGTAATATCCATTGCAAATACATTAGCATCAACAGTCAGTATAACCTAAAAACTGAGTGTGTTAAAATGAAAACAAACATGGCTAGTGGAATTAATATTTATAACATAATGCCCAAAAATTAGAAGTAACAATCCTTCAACAGAGAAAAAAAATCCAATTTCCCACGATGCTACTTCTTTACCAAAAGAATCCCCTTTATTCTCATCCCTCTAAATCAAAATCTGTTAATTAGCTTGGCAGCAAAGCTGACCAAATGCTGATGAGTGTTCAGGACGCTATTGTGTTTGGCTTTGAAAACAAGTCATGATTAGGAAATCAACATGGGAAGCATACTTCAAACATCCAAAAGCATTTTCTCTGCCTAGCAACTGGCAAGAACTTAGTGTGTTTTCTCTGCTTCTATGTCATGTTGCTCTGGTCACTGGAACTATGTGGTGGCGGCAAAAGAAAGAAAAAAAACCACTTCTGCATTGAAGCAGCGGCACAAATTTAGCCTGAAAGCTGCTGTGTGGGGACCTGTGCCACTGGGCTCCGTGCCTGCCAGTTACTTGCCAAGGAAAGGCCAGGCAGTGGGGCCCCGCCTGCTTGCAGCCCTTGGTTTGCTCCTCGCCCCACAGTGCAGCTAGGGACCTTCAGCATTTCCTCTTCTGGGAAGGCTGGGAATTGACTGTTTTTATGAAATGAGCATGACCTAGAAAAGCATTCAGCATGATCTGCTTGGGCACTTGAAAGAGTCCTCAGCTGTACTTCCCATCATAAAGTATTTGAGCTCCTGTTTATTAAAGCACAGCTTGAACCAGAGGACATGTAAGTCTTCCAGGTGAACAGCAACAGATCTTTGGCACTGAATCACCACAACTCCTGGTTTGCATTTCTACATGGGAAGTCAGAGAGATTCGTTTCGTATAAACTACCAGAAGTAGGGGATCCCTGGGTGGCGCAGCGGTTTGGCGCCTGCCTTTGGCCCAGGGCGCGATCCTGGAGACCCGGGATCGAATCCCACATCGGGCTCCCGGTGCATGGAGCCTGCTTCTCCCTCTGCCTGTGTCTCTGCCTCTCTCTCTCTCACTGTGTGCCTATCATAAATAAATAAAAAAAAAAAAAAAAAAAAAAAAAAAAACTACCAGAAGTAGTTAAATAAATGCAAAAACTGGCAGTAATTATTGTATTTAACCAGGCATACACTAATAAAGCTACACATACAGATACAGATATATATGCATGCCTATCAGTATCACATAGTGCCACCATGCTCTGGACCCAAGTCCAAAATTTTGAAATTCAATACCACTAACACCACACTTTGTTGCAAAATGCTTTGCTATTCAGTTAAAAAAAGATAGTCCAATGATTATTTATTAAATACTATGTGGGTGGCACTGACCTGGCTTCTGAGGAGTCACTGACAAATCAATCATAATCTCATGAGTTTATACATGATCCTGTAGAGGACACTGGTACATATAAAAATATTTGCATTAAGGTGTGTTCCATATTTATTTTCAAGGTTCAGAAGTAGATGGAGTATCAGATCTTTCTGAGGATGGAAAGGGTAATATGGAAGGGCTTTACTAAGAAGCCGGCGCCTTAGGAGGATTCTAAGGAATGGATAGAAATTCTTCAAATTGACAGGGGAGAAGAACACTTAAAATAGGAAGAACAGGGATCCCTGGGTGGCTCAGCGGTTTGGCACCTGCCTTTGGCTCAGGGTGCAATCCTGGAGTCCCGGGATCAAGTCCCACGTCAGGCTCCCTGCATGGAGCCTGCTTCTTTCTCTGCCTCTCTCTCTCTATGTCTATCATGAATAAATAAATCTTTAAAAAAAAAAAAAGATAGGAAGAACATCAGGGGTGCCGGGGTGGCTGCAGGTTAAGTGTCCACCTTGGCAGGTCAAGATCTCAGGGTCCTGGGATCAAGCCCTTCCTTGGGCTCCCTATTCAGCTTAGAAAGTTTGCTCCTCCCTCAACCTCTGCCCCTCCCCCCTATCCATGCACACTCTTTCTCTCAAATAAATACATAAAATCTTAAAAAAAAAAAAAAAAAAAAAAAAAACAGCAGGAACAGGAACCAGAGCAGGACTGAGCACAGAGGTGTACTAATGTACTCCTTTATACATATTAACTCAATTTTCACAACAATCCTCTGACTTAGGCACAAATACTATCTCCATCTCATCTTACAATTGTGAAAAGTTGAAGGAGACGGAAATTAAGAACCTCTTCAGCAATCACACGGCTTCAGTCCAGACCATGTGGATGCGGAGCCCACATCCCTAATAACTACTGGGGAGGCACACAGTAACATCTAATGAGTTATCAAAGAGTGAATAAACAATATTATGTGAATAACAACAATAAACTTATATTGTTGAAGAGTAAAATCCAAGGGGTCCAGCCGAAGAGAGAGGACAGCGAAAGACTGCTGCTAGAAATCTGACAGGGGAAGGATCTCAGAAGGGCCTTAAGGCCAGCTTCACTGCTTGAAACTCCAGTGGATATTCTAGATGAGTGAACATGGTCAACTCTGTGTATAGAAAGGTCACTGTCATGGAGGGTGGGGCTTACTTGAGTCAAGAATGGAGGCAGGGACCTCCATGAGGAATATATTTTTTAAGATTTTATTTATTTATTCATGAGAGACACAGAAAGAGAGGCAGAGACATAGGCAGAGGGAGAAGCAGACTCCCTGCAAGGAGCCCAATCAGTAACTCCATCCCAGGACCCCAGGATCACGACCAAGCCAAAGGCAGATACTCAATCACTGGGCCACCCAAGCACCCCTCAATAAGGAATCTATTAAATCACTCAAGTATGAGAACTGAAACTGAGTAATCGTGAGGACAAAGAGATGCTAGATGTTGCAAAGTGTGTACACATTCAAGCATCACTGTGCCCACATGGCTGGGCAATGCAAGGGAGCACCCACATCCACACACCTTTGCAATTGAGTCAGTTAAAGACAGCATTTAATCTTTTTTGCATGAAAGCCTTTTGGGGCCAGAGTGAAACAGTTTGTTTCCCCCACCATTAATTCATAATCATCAGTATGCAGATAACAGATTCAGAACCTGTTTTCATTAAAATAATGTTTGTTTTTAAAGAAGTACACAAACTGAAAATTTTAGGAATTAGCATATCTGCTTAAAAAAACAAACTCTAGGGATCCCTGGGTGGCGCAGCGGTTTGGCGCCTGCCTTTGGCCCAGGGCGCGATCCTGGAGACCCGGGATCGAATCCCACATCGGGCTCCTGGTGCATGGAGCCTGCTTCTCCCTCTGCCTGTGTCTCTGCCTCTCTCTCTCTCTCTGTGACTATCATAAATAAATAAAAAAAAAAAAAAAACAAACTCTATGGTCTACATAAAGTAAATTTTCTGCAGATGCCTTCCAGTATTATCTAAAGGAATCAGGGGAAAAAAAAGGGATAAAATGAAAACTTAATAATGTGGTTCAATTCAAATAAAGACTTGAGTACCTGCATACCAAAACTGAGGTATTCCAAGAAACACCACAAAGAAGATGCTAAAGACCATGCCAAAACTGAGCCAGGTCCTTTGGACAGTATGCAAGTAATCATTATATAAGACAGGAAATAATAAGCAAGTAAGAATGTTTGGATGGGAGGGGGGTGGTTAAAGGAAAACAAAATCCCATCCCAGTCTGAGATCAGAAAAAGTTTTATAAAGTAAGTAGCATTTTAGATTGATGTTGAGAGGTTGTGTATATGTGGAAGGATATATAGAGTTAAAATACTGTATGCTGTTCTTATATATAAATATATAAGTCTATTCATGTGATCATCAACTGCCACTTGGCTCTCTACCAAACCCCCAAATGGAATGATATTCTTATTTAATATATGTATTTCCCCCCTATAAAGAATGAAGATTCTAATATTTTCAGCATTTCTTTTGCTAACTGCCACCCCACCCCCCAACCATCGCATCTCAGGGAAAATGCAACAGAGCAAACAGCATGAGCTTTACAGCCATAGTAAAAATTAAAATATGATAGCAAACTTTTATTAAGCATCTACTATGTACTAGCCATATTTAACCTTCACCTCTGTGGCAGCCACTATTATTATCCACTTTTAGATGGGAGAACTGAGACATGGAGATACGTAACTCTCTGAAGTGACACAGCTGGCAAATGTTGCAGCTGGACTCAATCTATTCAATCCTTTCTTTGTTCATTGATAAAAGAAGGGATAGATAATAAACTCTACCACCCAAGTTTGTTGTGATGACTAAGTCAGAGAGTGTGTATAAAGTACCCAGCTGAGAATCAGGCACTAGCAGGCATTCATTTCCTAATGGCTATAATTGTTATTTCATCTCAATTTAGCAACTAGGTCATTTCCCACCAGTCAGATCTCCAATGAAAGCTCATACACAGCCCTACCGCATGCCCTGGGCTCGCTGGCATCAGGGCTCCTAAATACATCCAGCTGAGGCCATCTGGTTCCCATACATCTTAACGCTATCAAGAGTGTCGTATTTTACATTCTCAGACATCTTCTAATGACATTGAAGGTCATTAGTCAAAATGCCTACAAATCACAGCATTACTGACAAATTGGCACCCATCACAGTTTGAACACTCCCAATACACAGAGAACTCATTATCTTGGAGGTATGTATTCAAAGTTGTTTACTTCCCTATTGTCAATGAAAGTCATTAGAAAGATAATACAACTGAATTTCATCATAGAACTAAATTTACTCCTTGGACTTCCAGTTAGTGGTTGTTGCCTTCCCTCTAGACAATTCTTGCTCTCAACAACTGTATTGTCTCCTTTATTTAACAGGAGGATTGACAGCTTCAGTTTCATAGTCTCTTTTGCCTGCAATATTCTTCCCCCACCCTGGTTACCTTTCCTGGCTACCTTCCCTGGCTATTCTCTTCTCTGTAATTGTCCCTAAAAATATGGCCTCCAGAACTAAGTGAAATGCCTTGATGGAGAGTAGAGAGACACTGTCACCCTTCTTTATCCATGTTTTCCTGGTTCCCTTCTTTTAGTCACTTGTTTAAAACACATAACAAGGATGCCTGGGTGGCTCAGTAATTAAGCATCTGCCTTTGGCCCAGGGCATGATCCTGGAGTCCCCGGATCGAGTCCCACATGGAGCACCCTGCATGGAGCCTGCTTCTCCCTCTGCCTGTGTCTCTGCCTCTCTGTGTGTCTTTCATGAATAAATAAATAAAATACTTTAAAAAATAAAATAAAAACATAACATCTTTTTTCCCAATAACCGTAGAATTGTAGAAATTTGAATTTTATGCCTTTAAATTTTACTTTCTCATTTTTCAGGCCAGCATATCTCCCTATCATAATCATTCTGTTGCTTGCTTCTGTTATGAACCACATTGGCATCTATCTATTCCATCCAGTTGGCCTCTATGATTTCACCTAGGTCGATGAAGGGAGACAAAGAAATAAAGAAAACCATGCTCAGTGTGCTCAGTGCTCTATGGAACTCTCATGAAGGCTTCCCTCCATCTCTTCTGTAGCATCTCTACTTTGATAATGACCAACTGATCTACTTATTGTTCTGAGAATATGCTAGTGTTTTTCTCCTATTTGTCCTTTTTATGTTTGTTGGAACACCCAATCCTATTCCCTTTGCTAATCAAAAGACTACTTTTTATTCAATTCTTGCCAATTGTACAAAAGGTTACCAGTTCCCATATTACTGCACTGTTTCAAGATCATAAGGAGAGGGGTTCTCTGGAAGAATGCTGTGCTTTTCATGTTTGGCAGCGGGAATAGTAACCTTCCTCATCCCAAGTCTTCCCCCCCCTCTTCTAAGAAAATGGCACTTAACCACTGTTTCCTGAACATGCCAAACCTTGTTTATCTCTGTGCCTCTCTATATCACACTAGTCCCTTTGCATAGAAGATCTTTCCTTCCACTTCTTTTTCAAATTCCTATACTTCCTTCATGTTTCAGTTCCAGTTTTATCTGCTGTGTAAAACTTCCTGGACCCCCTTAAGTGTAATGAGTCGTTCTGATGCTATTTTGTTCATGTTTACTGGATATCATATTGTATCCATCTACATAGCTGGTATTGCCAGTAGACTGTGATCTCCTTCAGGGAAGAGCCATGTCTCTGAAAATAAAAGGCCCAGAGTAATGTTTGCTTCACAAAAAAACGTTCAGTAAATGTTTGCTGAATAAATACATGAATGGGAAAATGCAAAAGACATCATGGTATTAAAAAATACTGGCAATTAAAGGAACAAGGATAAACCAAGATAGAAAATGCATGGCATTTGTTCATAAACACATATATTTTAAGCTTGGTAGTTGAAAAGATTCTTTAATCTTTTTATATATCCTGGTTCTTTAGAGTTAACAACCACAAACTATAAACCATCTGAAATTAATTTGAATCTCCATGTCACTCATTTTTTTTTGTTCAAGAGCTATACTTTACCAAAAACGAAAAAAAAGTCTGGCATATTGGAGTCAAACTTTTCCATATGATATTGGCACTTAAGTAAAATTGCTGAGATGGTAAGTAATCAGACCTGACCTATTTGGAATAGTTTTACCACTGCGTTTTTTAAAGTAAATAGTCCAAATATTATAGCAAAGAACAAGAAAATTCCTCAAGTTGATTAGCTGTGAAGAAAAAATCTGATAATTTTAGTACCCATTAATTTATACTACAGTAAATGATATGATGAAACCCTAAAACATAACTCATCAAATAAAAAATATGTACTCTAAGACTATTTTAAGTTACACACACCAATATAATTTATTAGTTCTATCCTAACAGGTGATTCACTGAAGCTTAGAACTCTGAGGTATGATAACAGTATACAGAAACCGAAGTTTCCGTGTACTATTGTTTATTAGTGTCCTTTCTTTTATCATTATAAGAAAAAAGCTATTTTTCTTTCTCATGCTATTTGCAAAACAATAAACAATAGCTCTGGGCAGATGAAATATTTTCCAACAAACTGCTATTTATTCAACAGAAATGTCTAATTAAAAAGATATTCCTTATTTTTTGTACTTAAAGACTGGAGTAAAAACTCCATGATTAATTTACAACTTTTTTGGAGAATCGTCAATCATATGCACCTTAAAATTTCTAAATGTAAAATTTCTAGAATCAATTGTATATTTCCTTACTAATTAAACTATGAACTCTGCTTGGTAGGCATTATGATGAGAAAAAAAAAAAGTATACATCCTAGTCATTACACTCTAAAATGGCATCTAGGCCACTTGCAGAGACAAAACTAGCACAGTGCAAAATAGCCATAAAACAATTCAAAACCACTCAAAAGAAAAGTGTACCAACTTTTACCAAAGACATTTATAAGAATGTTAACAGCAGGACTATCCATATTAGTCAACAAAGGGAAACCACCCCAAAGTCCATCAACAGTAGAATGGACAAATTGTGATACTTCACAGGATGGGATACCATATAGCAATAAAAAAATATAGGCAAATGCAGACTTAGTGATATGTGAAAAATACAAGGCATAAAAGAGTATACAGTTGACCCTTAACATGAGTTTTAGAGGATCCCTGGGTGGCTCAGGGTGTGATCCTGGAGACCCAGAATCGAGTCCCACATCGAGTTCCCTGCATGGAGTCTGCTTCTCCTTCTGCCTGTGTCTCTGCCCTGCCCCCCTCTCTGTGTCTCTCATGAATAAATAAATAAAATCTTAAAAAAAAAAAAAAAAAAAAAACAGGAGTTTGAACTGCATGGGTCTCCTCATAGGTGTATTTTTTTCTGTACAGTACTGTAACTGTATTTTCTCTTTCTTGTGATTTTCTTAACATTTTCTTTTCTCTAGCTTACTTTATTATAAGAATATAGTACATAAAAAAATAAATAATAATAAAATTTTTAAAAGAATATAGTACATAATACATAACACAAAATATGTATTAATCAACTATTTATGTTATCAATAAGGCTTCCAGTCAAGCGTAGGCTATTAGTAGTTAAGTTTTGGGGGAGTGAAAATTTATCCATGGATTTTTGACTATGCTGAGGGTTGGCACGCCTAGCCCCTGCATTGTTCAAGGATCAACTATATACTGTAATGGAAAAATCCATTCACATAACATACAAAACTAATCTAAGGTGCTGGATGTCAGAGGGGTTGTTACCCTCAGAGAAGGCTGTTACTAGAAGGGGATACAAGAATGGCTTCCAAAGTGCTGGCAATACTGTTTCTTGATGTAGGTGCTAGTAACATGGTGTGTTCAATTTGTGAAATTTACTGATGATTTATACATTTCTCTAGGTTATGTTTCAATTATCTGTCACTACATAGCTACCTCTGCCAAAACTTAGTGGCTTAAAAGAACCATTTATTTTGCTTATGATTTTGCAGGTCAGGAATCTGACAGGAGCTTAGCCAGACATTTCATCTCTGCCACATGTGGCGTCAGCTAGAATGGCTGCAGGATTCACTGTTAAGATGACTTCATCCCTTCATCCCTCACATGTCTGGCACTTCGGTATACCTTGGCCTGTCCCTCCCCTCCCCACCTCTTTCTCTCCCTCCACAGTGTTTCATACTTCGGGATCGCCCCACATGGCTCAAACTTCTTGGGGCATGGTGATCTCAGAATAGGCACACTTCCTTACGTGGTAGTTGGCTTCACGGGGAAGCATCACAAAAGCAACTCTTCTTTCAAGATACACAGATTCTCATGTCCTAGCCTTAGGAGTCTGGCCAACAGCAATTTACAGAGTCAACTTCAGAGTCAGAGAAAGGGTGCTACAAAGGTGTGACCATGTGATGTCCACATTGGGAGTATGGTTCCTTGGAGAGATAACTTTGGAAACCAGCTGCAGCAGTGCATAATTATGTAATTAAACACTTAAAAATATATGAGAAAGAACTCACATATTCATTTCACAAAAACCAGTTACTGAACTCCTGATAAATACAAAGAGTATTAAATGAATAAGATATGGCTGAAAAGATATAATTACATGCTACAATATAATACTGCTTCCCTGCCCTACCTATTGGTAATAATATCCATCCAACCTTGATCAACTCCATTGCCCTCATCTTTTCCTATATTCAGTTTCATCAGAGACTATTATGTACTTGGAAATGTAAGAGATAAAAAAAAAGATGTACACTAACATTTATTTGTTTCATTTTAAATGCATTTGTTCATTCATTCTCTAGGTTCACTATAGGATTGGTAGTGCATTAGGAATTATAGAAAATAAAAATAAGAGAAAGGCACAGTTTCTGCTTACAGATACCTGGAGAAAACACAATGAGCAAGATATAGAGACAGAGAAGTACAGGCTATGCACAGATAACATCAAGCAGATCCATCAGTTCATCTGTTCATAATAGTCTAGAAGACTGGGAGACTCCAACCAGAAGAGGCCATGAGTTTGGACTGGTTTTCAGTAAGTCACTGTGAGCCATTATACACTCTTGAGAAGGGGAGGAATAAAGTAAAAGTCATACATTCATTAGGCTGTGAATGTCATACATAATTTCTTAGCACTATGGAAAAAAAAATGAGAGAGAATACAAGCAGAAATCAGTTCAGAGACCCCCAGAAAGAGGAACAAAAGTGGAGACCAGGGACTGGCGGAAGATACTAGCAGCAGAGGAAATCAGGAGCAGGTCCCGAGACACAGCAGGAAGGATACAGCAGAGACTGGATGTGAACATAAAAGCTACCCATTTTTGTACGTTTTTTTACTAACTTAATATCCAACTGTTTATCCCCTTACATAAAGAGGAAGGTAAAATTGAAAGAAACCTAAGCAATAAATGGATGTGAAACAACTATTTTTAAAATGACATCATGAGCATCTGGGTGGCTCAGTTGGTTAAAATAACATCATTATATTATCTCTGGTTAGGAGAACTGACATAACTACTCACTACAGTGAAAGCTAAGTCACTTCTTTCTTAAAAACTATTTATTTATTCATTCCTGAGAAACAGAGAGAGAGAGAGAGAGGGAGAGAGAGAGAAAGAGAGGTAGAGACATAGGCTGAGGGAGAAGCAGGCTCCCTGCAAGGAGCATGATGCGGGACTCAATCCCAGGACTCCAGGATCATGACCTGAGCTGAAGGCAGATGCTCAACCACTGAGCCACCCAGGTGCCCCTAAGTCACTTCTTCCTATTAGTTTTGTACAACCAGTCCCAAACAAATTCTCAGAATTTGCATGATTAATAGTAGGAACATTCTGTCAACCACACTATTTCAATCCACTACAAGAACAATTTTTTAAAAATCGACTCCCTTTAATTCACCCTTTTTTTATTCCTTATATGGGAAAATTAACTCCAAAGCTTAATAAAACAGAAGATTTCTGGGTAAGATTTTAGCTAACTGATCTCATGCCATGTTCTAAAATTTATCTATTAAAATATAAAGTGTATATATTTATATAAAGATATGTGTTAAAATATATTTTTAGAACAGGACATAAAAGTGCTCATAATTTTATACCTTCAAAATGTATACCTTTTATTTTTTCAATCAAACAATCATGCTTTTTCTTCTTAACCAAGAGACTGGCAAAATTCTATTTCATCAGTTTAAGTCCAGAACAATATTACAAAAGGAACACTCAGAGAGGAGCTTTCAAACATGAGGTTCCTATAATTTGAATTTTTTTTTAAGATTTTATTTCTTTATTCATGAGACACAGGCAGAGGGAGAAATAGGCTCCATGCAAGAAGCCTGACATGGGACTCGATCCCGAGTCTCCAGGATCACACCCTGGGTTGAAGGCGGCACTAAACCACTGAGCCACTTGGGCTGCCCTAATTTGAATTATTTTAAGAAAGCTGTTTATCAGAGTACAGCAAAGCATTTTTTAATAATAACTGATCTTTTCTCCAATTTTTCAATCTGTTTTAAGTGCAGAAAGGTAAATTTGTAAGTACAATTTTATAATTCAGAGAACATTTTCTTGATTATCTATAGCATATATTGCAATCAGCCATTAAAATACTTAACACCTACTGTGTAACAGACTTAGACTAGGTTCCACGGAAAATATAAAGAAAAAAATGGTTAAGTTTTATAATAAGTGAAAGCATTTTGAAAGTTAGAACAATTGAAAAAGCACTGCACTTGGCATTAATCCTTAATTAAGTCCCACTTCTATTTCACATTTAACTCTCATTATCTGTGTGTTCTGAGGCTCTTATTAATATTACTGATCCCAAATGTAAGTCTGATTTGCTTTATTATCAGGCACAAATATGATAATTCTTTGTAAACTGTGATGTCCACACAAATAATTACCGCAAATACCACAAAAATGGTGATGCAAGACAAGTAGCATTGAAATGATGAAATCTGTAATATGAATAATGAAACACTTGGAGGCAATGAAAGGCAAGAGTGGTATAGGATATCTTTACAGAAATGTGATATTTCAATCAATTATTACAAGGTAAGTGGAACATGGATATTCAAGAAGAGGGGAGAGGTTACCCCAGCAGAAAGAATAGCATAAGCAGAGGCAATCACGTAAGTCAGCAAGATATTTGATTGAATTACTTGAAAACCAAACTAACCCTACAGGAGAGATTCTTTAGGGGTACCCATAATAAGTTTGGACAGATATGGTAAGGAGCTTTTTATAAAGTCCCCAAAATGTCAACCTGAGAAATTAGTGTGTGTGAGCCTCAAGGAGGTGAGGTCTCTCTGTGGCAAAATAAATAAATAAAAAGATGAAAATACTATTTTGCAAAAATTAATTTGGGCATGTTTGTTGGATGGTTATCATTATGCCCACTATCTCATTGTTTTATCTCCCTCCAACAAAGGAAGATCAATTCATTATATAAATAGTAGAACACTGAGCACATTTAGAAATGTCTAAAGACAATTAGAAGAGGGAATCAATAAGGCTTTGAGACTAGTTTGATAGGGGATAAAAGACAAGGAAACAAAGATGGCACTGAGCCTTCCAGTCCAGGGAGATTGGAGAATGCCAATTATAGAAAGACAGTAGAGGCAAAGAGTGGAAAAATAATGAGAGAATTGGAGGCAAAAGTGAAACATACAGTTCAATGTCCTGTATGTTGAAGACATGATTTGGGGATTCAAGATCTTAACTGGAAACGATACATTTGACTCTAGTTTTATTTATGTAAAGGTAATTGTAGAGACCATGATGAGTTGATAAGTTTACTAAAAAGAAAAATAAAAGTTGTGTAAAAAAAAGGGAATGAAAAGCCAAGAATAAGAGTTGGAAGCAAAGGGGGTAATTATAGTGTTTCATCAATGAATCCAAGGGATGCCACACAAGGAGGAAATTTCAAAAAAGTAACATTGATGAGCAATGTCAAATGCCAGAGGGAAGCAAAGGGAAATCCAACTGGGAGAGAGTTAAAAGATATGGAAAAAAGATGGTCATGGGAAAACTTTAGGAGTCTTTCTTCTCCTAAAGAAAGCAGTAAATGCAACAGTAAATACGTACAACAATGTGGTCAAGGAGTCTGAAAGCACTGCAAGAGAATTCCCACAGCAGCTTACAAGAGGCAGTGGGATCCACGGGAGGTTTCACTCATATTTTTCAACACAAAAGACCTGCTTAATCTGATAGTGTAAGGTAATTCCATAGAAAGAAATAAATTAAAGTGACTTTCTGCCTCTTCATATATAGTAATAGCCTAAATTCCGTGGAGATCACCAGTGGACTTCATTTACAAGAATTACTGTAACTGGAAATAAAACTACCACTATTCTAGCCAAAAGCAAGGGCAGCTGAGCCTCTTACAACAGTGAACTTTAATTATATATTTAGACATAGGGATAGGATAAAAACAAAACCAAATCATTAAGGACATCACATATAACAAGTGGCTTCACATAAATCAGTTTCTTGCATTTCAAATCTCCCTTGGTATACATATGCTTATGTTCACAAATTGGTACTTAGAAAATAACCTTCCATGTCTCATCACAACAAAGGACTTTGAAAAATACATCAGTCCCCTATGGGAATCCTTTTAAGACTTTAAAAAATTAATTTCTACAACATCCTTATTTCCCAAAGTAGTATACTTCCTTTCCCACAACAAAAGCACTTTCCACTAATCACTGTTGTCTTTTTGCATTGCTCAGACACATGGAAAATAATTAGTTGACTGCTTTCTCTGACAAATCGATAGGTTAACAACATCTTTTCCACTCCCAGTATTTCTCAGTAATATTAAAAAGTATTATCGAGGAATCACTGAATGACATCTCCTTATAAATGCAGTCTCCCAGCTAATTTCATTTCTCTTTAGCTTCTTCCTCAATGTTTACTTGCTTCTTAGTTTTATGAGTTAATTTTGTCAGTGTATCCCTTCTCATCATTCATTTTATTTTTAATATCTACTCTGTTAAACTCTTTTTTTAAAAGATTTTATTTATTCATGAGAGACACACAGAGAGAGAGAGAGGCAGAGACAGAGGCAGAGAGAGAAGCAGGCTCCCTGCTGAAGCCTGATGTGGGACTCGATCCCAGGATCCCGGGATCACGACCTGAGCCGAAGGCAGACGACCTGAGCCGAAGGCAGACGCTCAACCACTGAGCCACGCAGATGTCCCTACTTTGTTAAACTCTTAACATTTATAGATCAGACTCAAGTTTGTAGTCTTTACTAGACTTCTAATACCTTTCCAATACATGGTAAATATTTTAAGAATTTTTCTCAAAAAGGGGTTTAAAAAACACATATATGCCTTACTATGATAGAGTATGAGTCACACCAATCCATTTAAAAAACATTTATGAACACCTACTATGTCCATGCTAAGCTTTGTTTTAGAGGTTGTGCAAATAGCCATAAACAGTCATGAATCCCTTCCCATTCCTAAAGAGGTCGTTTTCTAGCATAACAAGCAAGATAATTGAGGTATTTAATAGATCAGCAGGTACTTTAGAGAAATTAAAGCAGTAAAAGTGGATGAGGAGTGTTGGGCTGAAAAGGGAAGAGATACAAATTGGAATACAGTGGTCAGGGAGGGCTTCAGAGTAGTAGCATCTGAGCAAAGAGCCAAAGAAAGCCAGGGTCCTGGCTATGAGGGTACCCGGGAGGAGAGAATTCCAAGCCAAGAGAACAACAGTGCAAAGGTCGTGAGGCAGGAGCATGCCCAGCATGGTTGAGGATCAGCAAAGGAGTGACTGTGGTCAGAGGAAAGTGAGGGGAAGAACAGGAGGAAATGAGATGGAGAGGTAACAAGAGCACAGATCACAAGGTCTCATAGGCCATTAGAGGGACCTTGGCTTTTACTCTGAAGGAGATGAAAAATATTTGGAGGGTTTAAACCAAAAAAGTGAAATGATTTGACATGTTCATAAAGAATCAACCCAGCTACGCTGGTTGTAGGAATCCAGGAAAACCAAGCAGGAAGCTGCTATATCAGAGTAACAGTAGTGGACAGAAGTAGCAAAAAAAATTGTTAAAGTTTGAACTTTTTTAAGTTTTTAATTCCAGTTAGTTAACAGTGTTATATTAGTTTCAGGTGTACAATATAGTGATTCAAAACTTCCATACGTCACCCAGTGCTCATCACAGCAAGTGTACTCCTTAATCCCCAGCACCTGTTTCACCCATCCCCCACCCACCTTCCCTCTGGTAACCATCAGTTTGTTCTTGAGAGTTAAATCTATTTCTTGGTTTGTCTCTATTTTTTGGTTTGTCTCTCGCTCTTTTTCCCCTACCTTTGCTCATTTGTTTTGTTTCTTAAATTCTACATCTGAGTGAAATCATATGGTATTTGTCTTTCCCTAACTCATTTATTTTGGTTAGCATTAATACTCTCTAGCTTCATACATGCCCCTGCAAATGCCAAGATTTCATTCTTTTTTTTTTTTACGGCTGAATAATATTCCTCTGTGTGTGTGTGTGTGTGTGTGTGTGTGTGTGTGTTTTATACATATACCACTTCTTCTTTATCCATTCATCAACCAATGGACACCTGGGCTGCTTCCATATCCTGACTATTGTAAATAATGCTACTACAAACATTGGGTACATGTATCCCTTTTGAATTAGTGTTTTGTATTCTTTGGGTAAACACTCAGTAGTGCAATTGCTGCATCAAAGGGTAGTTCAATTTTAACTTTTTGAGGAACCTCCATACAGTTTTCCACAGTGGCTGCACCACTTTACATTCCTACCAATAGTGCAAGAAGGTTCTTTGTTCTCCACATCCTCACCAACATCTGCAGTTTCTTCTGTTCTTGATTTTAGCCATTCTGAGGGGTCTGAGGTGATATCCTATTGTGATTTTGATTTGCATTTCCCTGATGATGAGTGATGCTTAGCATCTTTTCATGTGTCTGTTGACCATTTGGATGTCTTCTTTAGAGAAATATCTTTTCCTATCTTCTGCCCAGTTCTAATTGGATTATTTGCTTTGTGGTGTTGAGTTGAATAGTTCTTTTTTTTTTTTTTTTTTTTTAAAGCTCTATTTTATTTTTTTTTTAATTTTTTATTTATTTATGATAGTCACACACAGAGAGAGAGAGAGAGAGGCAGAGACACAGGCAGAGGGAGAAGCAGGCTCCATGCACCGGGAGCCCGACATGGGATTCGATCCCGGGTCTCCAGGATCGCGCCCTGGGCCAAAGGCAGGCGCCAAACCGCTGCGCCACCCAGGGTTCCCGAGTTGAATAGTTCTTAATATATTTTGGACACTAAGCCTTTATCAGTATGTCATTAGCAAATATCTTTTTCCCATTTCCTACCAAAAGCAGGCTTTTAGCCTTATTGTTCCTTTGCTATGTAAATGCATTTTCTTTTGATGAAGTCCCAATAGTCTATTTTTGCTTTTATTTCCCTTGCCTCAGGAGACATATCTAGAAAAAGTTGCTATGGCCAATGTCTGAGAAATTAGTGCTTGTGCTCTCTTCTAGGAATTTTATGGTTTCAGATCTCACACTTAGGTCTCTACTCCATTTTGAGTTTATTTTTGTGCATGGTGTAACAAATTGGTCCAATTTCATTCTTTTGCATGTTGCTTTCCAGTGTTGCTAACACCATTTGTTGTAGAGACTGCCTTTTTCCCATTGCAATCGTTGCCCCCTTTGTCATAGATTAAGTCACCATATAATCCTGGATTTCTGGATTTTCCACTCTGTTCCACTGATCTGTGTCTATTTTTTTGTGCCAGTACCATACTGTTTTGACGATATAAGCTTCATAAATAGGTTGAAATCTAGAATTGTAATACCTCCAGCCTTGTTTCACTTTTTTGTGATTGCTTTGTCTATTCAAAGTCTTTTGTGGTTCTATAAAAATTTTAGAATTGTTTGTTCTACTTCTCTGAAAAATGCTGTTGGTATTTTTTTTGCTGTTGGTATTTTGATAGGAATTACATTAAATATATAGATTGCTTTGGGTAGTGTAGATATTTTAAAAGTATTTCTTCTTCCCATCCATGAGCATGGAGTGTCTTTTGATGTCTTTGTGTCATCTGCAATTTCTTTCATTGAGGTTTCAGTTTTCAGAATATAGGTCTTTCACTTCTTTGGTTGGGTTTATTACTAGGTACCTTATTTTTGGTACAATTGTAAATGGGATTATTTTCTTAATTTCTCTTTCAGCTGCTTCATTATTGGTATATAGAAATGAAACAAATGTCTATACATTAATTTATATCCTGCAACTTTACTTAATTTATCCATTCTAGCAGTATTTTGATAGAGTCTTTAGGTTTTTCCACATATAGTATCAGGCCATCTGCAAATAGTGAGAGTTATACTTCTTCCTTATCTAACTGGATACCTTTTATTTCTTTTTGTTGTCTGAGTGCTGTGGCTAAGATTTCCAGTACTTTGAATAAAAGTGGTGAAAGTGAACATCCTTGTCTTGTTCTTGACCTTAGGAGAAAAGTTCTCAGTTTTTCTCCATTAAGAATTGTGTTAGCTACGGGTTTTTCACATATGGCCTTTATTATGTTGAGGTATGTTTCCCCCTAAACCTACTTTGTTGAGAGTTTTTTATAATGAATGGATGTAAACTCAATACATTTTTTAAAATAGAGCTAAAAGGATTTACCACTATTAGATGTGGTCAATGGGATCCCTGGGTGGCGCAGCGGTTT
Organism: Canis lupus baileyi; assembly: GCF_048164855.1. Classification (NCBI taxonomy): domain Eukaryota; kingdom Metazoa; phylum Chordata; class Mammalia; order Carnivora; family Canidae; genus Canis; species Canis lupus. The sequence continues at coordinate 24,470,441 of NC_132865.1, forward strand.
GGCGCCTGCCTTTGGCCCAGGGCTCGATCCTGGAGACCCGGGATCGAGTCCCACATCGGGCTCCCGGTGCAGGGAGCCTGCGTCTCCCTCTGCCTGTGTCTCTGCCTCTCTCTCTCTCTCTCTCTGTGACTATCATAAATAAATTTTAAAAATTAAAAAAAATTAAAAAAAAAAAGATGTGGTCAATAAGAAAAGATTAAGTTGTCATTTGCTGACAAGAGTAAGATCTCAGAAAGATAAGATTTGGCTGGAAAAAGGGGGACTGAGGGGTGGGGAGGGAAATAGGAGTTTGATTTTGTCCATGTTAATCTGGAGACACTTATCAGACATCCGCAGAGAGACACAGACATTCAAGACTGAAGTTCAGGGTGACCATCAAAGGAATATAGGTAGAGAAGAAAAATGGTCAGGGCAATGAATTCTCTGGCTCTAGGGTACATACCAGGCTCCAACAGCTACATACCCTGGGGAAGGTGTACGAGACAAAGGACAATGAGACAGTGGGGCAGAGGCAGGAAGAAAATCAAAAGTATACTGCCCTGGACAGAAGTGTTTCAATGAGAAGATCAACAGTCCTTTAGGTCAAGCAAAAACAGAACTGAAAAACTGGTCAGTGGCTACTGGATTTAGCAACATGGATATCACTGGTAACTTGAACAAAAATATATTTGGTGGACTGATGGAATAAAAGCCAATAGGGTCAAGTTCAAAAGAAAATGTGAGGAGAGTGGCATGAATTTACATGTGTCTTCAGCCTAACTAGTCTTTCTCAGGGTATGTATGGTCATGAACTCTGCGTTACTCTGCACATCTTCTCCTTTGGCATTTATTTTCATGTAACCTTGAATGAGTCATCCATCTGGGTTATCTCTATAATACCTAATAATGACAATAATACTACTAATATTTACACTCACAGTTTATCGCCATTGTTTCTCATGTATGCTGAGACAGCACAGGGGTCAAAAATAGCTCAGGCTTGGGAGCAAGTGCAGACGTGTGCTCTCTCGAAAGCTAGAGCCTCCTTTTATTTCCTAGAAAATGGGGAAGATGATCCCTACATCACAGGACTATTGTGCAAGTTAATAATGCATATAAATTCCCATGGTATGGGAATTGGTGGCACACATCAGTTACTTTCTCTCTTTTCCTAATGAGTAGTGAGAAGGCCAGACATCATATCTCACTGTACCAAGTAGCCAATTTAACTATCCCACTGCATAGTAATTGAAAAAACAAACAAACAAAAACTCCTTTTGTATCCTCCCAGAGATTTATATATCTGAAGAAATAGAGCAAAGCATGAAAGAGGAGAAACAAAATGCCTAAGCATATTCAACTGCAGAAAAAGTTTGTTCTGGGTCATGACTGTGATCACTCTGCCTCATTTTTGCTCATTTTGACCAATGCAATATTGTCTTTCTGGTGGTGGTTTTTAACTACTCCATAATGCACTTCAGTTCTCAACTCACTGTCTCTTTGTCATCTCAGAGCTCTCTCACTTTCAAGAAAGCATGCCCACAACTTAAACCACACTGATCAACTTTTTAGTGCCATATTGGAAAAACATTATTCATCTCAATCCCTGATTGATATATACATGTTAATGCCATTTTATTCATTTCCTTGTATCTCTCAACCTTATCTACACCTTTGAATCAGCCAGGGAGCTTTTTAAAAATACTAACTCCTAAATCTCCATTCTCTCTTTCCCCCATCCCAAGATTCTAATTAACCTGGTCTGGAGTGAGGACCTCATCATATTCCCCGCTGATTTAATCTTTTGACATTTGTTCGGCTTCATGGGTTGGTCTCTTCCTGGCTCACCTGTGCCCAATGAAGCCACTCCTACAATCTATTGCTAAAAGCCTTTCTGCCAGATGACTCTTCCTGAATCAAGGCTCAATTCTGTGACTCCTGCTCAAACACCTTCCCTACCTCTCTCCAATGTCTACCACTAGTTCTAAACTAATCTTCTGGCATTCAAGGCCACTCAACCATCTGACCCCAAGCACCTTGACCACCCACTACTTCCCTACACCAACCCTTGGGTCAGACCGGTCAGACTGTTAACCACTGTTCTACAAAAACAAAACCATAGAATGAGACAGTCTTTCCAGCAAGTCCCATGAAAAGTATAATCTACTAAAAAACCACAGGCCTTCACTTTGCCACCAGCATGACAGATGAAGGAGGATCTGTTTGCATTAGGTAAATTAGTATAAGAATAGATCTGATAGGAACACCTGGGTGGCTCAGGTCCTGATCCCAAGGCTCCTTCTTCAGCTAGGAGTCTGCTTCTCCCTCTGTCCTTCCCCCTGCTCAAGCTGGTGTGCGCGCTCTCTCTCTCTCTCTGAAGTAAATAAATACAATCTTAAAATAAAAAAAGAATAGAACTGATAAATACTTCAGATAGTGCAAACTCTGCAGTGTCACTGTCCTGACCCTCCAGGTTCTAGTCTAGCAGGCTCTGAGGAGCCTAGTGTAAGACATCCATTGCATCACAATCTTAGAAGAGAATGATTTTCTCTTTATGTATTTCACATTTCTTACTTACTCTGAAGTCAAAAAAGGATTACCTCTTGATCGAGAGAACATGAGTTTGTAGCTACTGGTCTGAGAACTCTTAACTCCAAGTATTTTTAGTGTATTTTCCCAAACTGGCAGCCCAGCCCAATCACCGCAGGGGATTGGTGGGGCTGAGAACTGTGAAGTAAAATGTCAGCCTTTATTTGTAAATTGGTTCCATCAGAGACCTAGAAGCGTGAAAATAGATTAGGGGTATTGTTATTTTTACTGGAATAATTAATCCCATGTTGTTGAAAGGCTGATGATCATTACAGTATTTCTTCATGTGAATAGAAAGAGTTTTCATTTGAGGTTTTGGGGCTTGGTGGTTTCTTATTCATTTTTGTTTTTATTTTGGGGTGGCAGTTTGAAGACTAAATTGTATCTGGACCTTATACTGTTTTACATAAAACTTAGAGATTATGACTTCATGAAAAAGATCTTAAACTCTCAACAACTGGTACTCAAACATACAATATCAAGTTAATAAACAAAACCACTTTGCTCTTGGTTTCCCAAAATGGAGATAACTGATTTCTCTCTTACTAATCTTCCATACTTCCTGAATTCCTAAACAAATTATAACAACAGTGTAAATGATCAAGGAGAAGAAGCATTTAAGGCCCTGGGAATTAGAACAAATTGAGCTACGGAAACTTGAACTATAGGATGTTAAGACAAGTCAGGCTCAGATGATAGGCAAAAGATTCTTTAACTCTGTCCCTTGTGTTGGGAGCAACTCATTTCATCTGTGTCCATGTGGGATCAAAAATGAACTGAAAGAAGACCCTTTTAATGGGTACAAAGGGATAGCCAAGTGAACCTGCTGGTCAAAATAAATAGCAGACTTCAAATAAGTTGTCAGGAAAGTTTTCAAGCTTTTCCAAATGGCTCAGTTTCTAGATAAGACCAGACTTGAATTATTAGGGAAGGTCCTGGAGTCTGACAAATATTCTTTGAAATTATATAATAATCATAAAGCATTGGTAAACCTTTCCAGGTGAAAAAATGGACTGAAGGAGTAATTATGAACCAAATGGCTTAAATGATTATTCTAATCATCTAAGGAAATAAGTTTAATGAAAGCAGTCAAAATCTACCTCTCTTTGGATTACAAATATTGGCCCTAATTATTATTATTATGAGATCATGCACCCCTCAGAAGTCATCATAAGCCTAAAGCCCATACTCTAAGCTACCGGGTCAGTCTAGGAAAATTGTGTCTGTTGGAGGATCCTGAAAGTGAAGAGGGACAGGGGATGGCGAGACCACAGGGGAAGGGGCTACGTAGCAGGGGCTACATTTCTCAAGTGTGAAAGATGACAGAGATTCCCCTGAAGCTACTCCATGTCACAGACTGCAGACCTCAGCTGTGTTAACCCTTGACCCCAGCTCCTTTCATGACCTCTGAAAGCTTCAGATGTTATCTTAAACCAAACTCTAAATGGCCCCTTGCTTCCCGATGATCCCTCCACCCACATTCACTCTACTTCTGATTAATGAGCATCACTGGCACTCAGCACCTCCTCCGGGGACTTTGGGACTGGATGAGCATTATGAAATGGAGCAGAGTAAAGCAGAAAATCTCAAAGCCTCCTATAAGAGGTACCGATGGCACTGAACATCTTGTTACAGATGTTAAAAGGATGTTCATTCTGTATCTCCCTCCCTGCATTGCATCTTGCATTATCTCATTAGACAAATGTACCTGCCTTTAAGGCCCACTGCATAGATTCTATACACATTCTTGTGGTTAGTTTAGTACAATGGTTACTAACATTAAGGCTGATTTGGTCCCGGTTTCTTTTTTTTTAAGATTTTATTTATTTATTCATGAGAGACACAGAGGGAGAGGCAGACACAGGCAGAGGGAGAAGCAGGCTCCATGCAGGAAGCCTGATGTGGGACTCAATCTCAGGACTCCGGGATCATGCTCTCAGCCAAAGGCAGATGCTCAACCTGCTGAGCCACCCAGGCGTCCCTGGTCCCAGTTTCATCAGAATCACACCACGCACCCAAAACTTGTACCACTGATTATGGTAGGTACGAATCCCAAGTTTTGGAGATGCCTGGGTGACTCAGTGGTTGAGCATCTGCCTTTGGCTCAGGGTATGATCCCAGGGTCCTGGGATCGAGTCCCACATTGGCCTCCCTGCATGGAGCCTGCTTCTCCCTCTGCCTGTGTCTCTGCCTCTCTCTCTCTGCATCTCTCATGAATAAATAAATAAAATCTTAAAAAAGAAAAAAAACCCAAGTTTTTCCTTGCTTTGAAACAATCACACAGCAAGTCACAAACAGCATAAAGAAGTGAGTGGAGGGGATCCCTGGGTGGCTCAGTGGTTTAGCGCCTGCCTTTGGCCCAGGGTGTGATCCTGGAGACCCGGGATCAAGTCCCACATTAGGCTCCCTGCATGGAGCCTGCTTCTCCCTCTGCCTGGGTCTCTGCCTCTCTCCCTCTGTCTGTGTCTCTCATGAATAAATAAATAAAATCTTAAAAAAAAAAAAAAAAAAGAAGTGAGTGGAAAAGATTTCAACTTTCTGTGGTAATTGTGTTTGCACTTCCTTTTCATTTTTATGATGTATTAGCCATAGAATGGTCTCTAAGGAGAAACGGAAGAGGAAAGCACATAACCTTATCAAAAAATACAGCCAGCTGAGTCCCTTCCCTTTAAGTTACACTTTTTAAAAGTCTAATGTAAGTATAATCATTCACCAATTTCTATTCTGAAGTTGGTAATGACGATAGTAATAAATCTCTTTCCCTTCCTTTGTACTACAAATTCAGTGAGCCAAAGAATGAAGCTCCACAAAAGGCTGCTTTAAAAAAATATCATTTGTAGAACCAACTCTGAAAAAAATTGCAGCACCAGAATCCAAACTCCCAGACTCTACTAACAATAAGGCAAGAAACAAGGCCCCAGGATGCTGACGGGAAAGGGAATATTTTCCACAGTCCTGAAGTGACCCTGCCCCTCCTCCCAGTCTCCGGCTGTGGCTCCCAATGACATTTTATAGGCCACAAAGGGGCTGCATCCAGCTGTCCACACTTCTCAAGGGAGTCACTTCTACAGGGTCATCAGGGAGATAATACCATCGGAACAAGGAGCGGGGAGGGCTTGCAAGGTACCCTCCTCACTCTTCCTTTTTCCTCCCAGGGGAAAACCTTAACAAGTAAAGCACCAGAAAGCATTCCATATCTTAGCTTTTAACTCATCTGGGATTATCTAAGATAACAGTTAGAAAACTGGCTTTAGATCCTGCTGCACCTTCAGGAGCCCTACCTTCTCACCCCCACCCCCATTGTTTAATGCTTCAGTCCACTCAGGGCTGAAGGACACTTCATTTCCAGCAGAAGCTTCTCTGCCGTGGTGCACCACTCAGATTGCCGGTTCCCACCAATGATGGATTCTAACCTTGGCTGCAATCCCCACTAGACACAAAGCTGCCGGGATGTGAAACCGTGCTGGCAAACGCTCTACAAAATAAGCTCCTCAATGGTGTAAACACAAAACAGTGACAGAGTGACTGCACCTCCAAAAAAACATATGCCTACTATATTAAAGTCAGTGTCCTGAAAAATGACAGCTAAAGAATTAACTAGTTAAAGCCCTAAGTCTCACAGTCCTAAGCGGTTGCTAATCTGTTACACTAACATTATTAGCAATGTCTCTCTGGGCTTAATTTCACTTCTAAATTACAGCTATACTGAAAACCTGAAAAGAGACCCGATTAGCAATTTCTTCTTGGATACTACTTACTAAGGTAAGAGTAAAAAAAGGAAAAAAAAAAAGTTATATTCAAATACTCTTAGAGACTCGCAGAAAGGAGTGACTTTCTGCTTTTTCATCCTACATAAAATGTCAAAACATACACAGATTTGCATACTCCATCTGCTTCACTCATTCTCCTTGCCATTTAAACTAGATAATATACCAAATATTTTACTCATTTGTCTTATATCTCCTGTTTTAGAAATGGAGCTCCAAGAAACAGGTATTTTTTAATTCCTGTATCTATTCTCCCAGCCTGGAATGATGATTGGCACACGGTATTTGCTCAGTGAAAATGCTCTGGAATATTAAGAATCAAAATATCTGGGGGTGCCTGGGTGGCTCAGTCAGTTAGGCTTCTGACTCTTGATTTCAGCTCAGGTGGTAATCTCCCAGTTATGAGATGGAGCCCCACAACAGGCTCCATGCTCAGCAGGGAATCTGCTTAAGAGTCTCTGTCTCCCTCTTCCCTCTCCTCTCTTTCTCTCTCTCTGTCAAATAAATAAATCTAAAAAAAAGAATCAGAATATCTGAACCTTATGTTTTTGAAAACAATTATTGGAGAGACTGAATCATGGCTTAGTATATAAGAGATATTTTTTAAATTGACCTAAGATATAAATTGCACCGTGTTAAAAGATTTTTCACAAATAAGTTGGTTTTGAAATAAATTTAAAAATCACTCTGATTCCGTTGTGTGGTAATTTTTTGTTTACTGATTGTTTAGTTCTCTCTTTACCTACTACAAAATTAATACAGATTTCACTTGGCAAAAATTATATACTAAAGAAAATTCTAGAATATCACAGAGTAATTGCAACTTTGAATTCTGATAGGCTGGAAAAGAAATGGTTTGTAGAAAGAATATATAATACAATATAATAAAGCTACATTTTTCCCTTTAAATCTAGCCAGCAGACTTCTTCTCTTTTAAGATTTTCTTCAGGGGCACCTGAAGTGGCTCAATTAAACATCTGCCTTTAGCTCAAGTCATTATCCAAGGTCCTGGGATGGAGCCCCCACATCAGGCTCTCTGCTCAGCAGGGAGTCTGCTTCTCCCTTTTCCTCTCTTTCCCAGCTTGTGCACTCTCTCTCTCTCAAATAAATAAAATAAAATAAAATAAAATAAAATAAAATAAAATAAAATAAAATAAAATATTTTTTTCAAATATCCTGGCTTCCTGGATCTCTCATTAAAGTGTGCTTATATTGGGGCAGTCAGGGTGGCTCAGCGGTTTAGCGCTGCCTTCAACCCAGGGCGTGATCCTGGAGACCTGGGATCAAGTCCCACGTCAGGCTCCCTGCATGGAGCCTGCTTCTCCCTCTGCGCCCCCCCCCCTTCTCTGTGTGTGTGTGTCTTTCATGAATAAATAAAATCTTAAAAAAATAAAAAATAAAGTTTGCTTAGATTTTCCTGATACCATTAAAGTTGAATCTGACCCAAATACTCAACTATAGAAATGTGAAATGCTTAAAATTAAGAATCTATTCAATTATCAACTAAATTTTCAAATTTTCTGACAATCTAACTCATTATTTCCTTATAATTAAGTCAATCTTAACTATAAAATATTTTTTTAAAAATAGCCTTAAAGCCCAAAGAATAGTTGCTATCCTCAAAAAAATCACCATACGAAGAAGGTATAATTTATATTGAGAATTATTAGCTCACTGAAAAATATACAAGATACAGGAGAAACACCAACTTCTCATGTGTTACTTGAAAGCTATATTCATCTATCCATTGCATGATTCCCTTTTGGCCTCTAAGAACACAGCTGTGCTAACTGTCCTTGCTAGAAGCTAAGAAAAATGGCGCAGCCTATATAACATGGGACTACCAGAATGCCTGTTACCCTCCCTCATCTATCCTATCAATAGAAGTAGTCCTAGCAAATAGATTACCCCCAGGAATAACAGTCATTTTAAATACATTTCACTTCATTTGTGCTTAAATTACATTAATGCTTTCTACCAATGCAAATTATACAATATCCACTGAATGCAGAACAATACATACATTTTGGAGAGCATAAGATGTGTGTCTGTGCATGCATGTGCATGTGTATTTAATCCTTGCTTCAAATATCGTATGATTTAATCATATACAGATACACATGAGCTACATCTAACACATAAAACGAAGAGTGAGTGAATAAGTAGTAAGTAAAGAAGTACATGGAGATCCAAAATGATCCAAGAGGAATTAAATTAAACCAAAACTAGTCTTAGCAATTATGTACACTAACAACCAGCAGTAGTACTAAGGTGGTCTATTTTTAAATGATTCATTGCGTTTCCTCATTTCTGTCCTGGAAACTCCTGACTTCTGGGTAATCGTTGGCTCCTGAGTGCTTCCCTGGCTCTGACCCCTGTCTTGGATCGACCATGAGCTTCTTGTTGGTTTGCCTGAAATGAACTACTGTTCCTTCCTGACTTCTAGCTTCTGTGTACTTCCGGAGTCAACAAGTTCTGCATCCCGATCCCAACATCTGCCTTGGTTTTCCGAATCCTGATTAATCACAGTGCTCCTACAATCTAGAAATGCCTAAGCCAGTGAATCACCAGCAGAATGTCTTGGAATAGCTGCACAATGGATCTACTCAGAATCCCCCCAATCCCATTGAGGAACCAACCAGAATACACTCAGGTGTTGATTACAATAATATAAGCCTTAAAAGGAGTTGTGAGTTGTAAGTTATACATGAATACCTAGTGTGTGACACACAACAGGGACATATTAAATGATTTCCATATTTTCCTGGGACTATTTATTCGTTTGTTGAGAGTTCAGAAAAAAAAATTTTTAATTACACAAAATCTCCAAATCTCTCTCTTCAATCTTCCTATAGTGAAAGCCAAGCAGAAACAACAACAACAACAACAACAGCAACAACAACAACAACAACAAAAACCCTTTAGGTAGCTCTTACAAACATATGTGAAGAGGTAAATAAATATAAAATAGATCTCTATGTGGACAAGAATATATTATTGTAGGGGGAAATTATCCAAATTATATGTTAAGTAGAACAGGTTCTTACAGTAAAGAAATCCAAGAATTAATAAAAATGATTTTCTTTTTTTTTATTTTTTTTATTTTTTTTAATTTATTTATGATAGTCACAGAGAGAGAGAGAGAGAGGCAGAGACACAGGCAGAGGGAGAAGCAGGCTCCATGCACCGGGAGCCCGATGTGGGATTCGATCCCGGGTCTCCAGGATCGTGCCCTGGGCCAAAGGCAGGCGCCAAACCGCTGCACCACCCAGGGATCCCAAAAATGATTTTCTGAGAACCAAGCCCAAAGTATCATGGAGTCTAAGTGTGGCAGAAATTACACCTTGCCCCTCAATATTTATTTTCTACTTATTTATTTTAGTACAGAACTCCCCAAGTTGCAGCTACACACATGGCTGCCCAACTATATCATGCATGTCCAGTCTCCCCTGCAGCTGGTTCAGCCATATTATGATGTTATGACCAAGGGAATAAGAGTGAAAGTGATGTGTGGGACTTGTCTGTCCCCCTAGAGCTGGAGCAAAAGAGGTCTATAAGCCAGCTTCCACCATATGTACAAGAAGACCCTAGTGTATTGGTTCCCCAATCTTCTGCACATTGGAACCACCTAGAGAAACTATATAAATTACTGATGCCTGGCTCTCTCCTACAACATTGACTTAATTGGTCCTAGGGGATGGTGGAACAATAAGGTAGAAGGAATGGGAGACTAAATGACCTGAGAGAGCTGAGCTTGCTTAACTTTTCTGAAATACTCTTAGGCAATTGAATTGAAAAATTAAATAACCAGAGCTCCAAGACAGGACACACAAAAAAAGCCATGTCAATTACATGTGGCTTTCATCATCACAAACAATCCATGTTGTTTAAACTTTTGTTGTTTAGCCTCAGTGAAAGCAGCTGAACAAATATTCTTATAAATAAACATAATAAATACACAAATTCTACTCTTCAGAAAAAAGAATATGTAAGTATAGGTTAAAAATAATAGCATTCTTTTTCTAACAACATCCAAAAAATGGGAGCACCTGGGTGGCTCAGTCCATTAAGCACCTGCCTTCTGCTCAGGTCATGATCTCAGAGTCCCAAGATCGAGGCCCTCGAGCTCCCTCCTGAGCAGAGAGTCTGCTTCTCCCTCTGCCCTTCACCCTGCTCATGCCCGCTCTCTCTCATTTTCTCTCTCTCAAGTAAATAAAAAAAATATTTGGGGATCCCTGGCTGGCTCAGCAGTTTGGCGCCTGTCTTCTGCCCAGGGAGTGATCCTTGAGTCCTGGGATCGAGTCCTACCTCGGGCTCACTGCATGGAGCCTGCTTCTCCCTCTGCCTGTGTCTCTGTGTATCTCTCACTGTCTCTCATGAATAAATAAATAAAATCTTTTTAAAAAATTGAAAGAAAGAAAGAAAGAAAGAAAGAAAGAAAGAAAGAAGAAAGAAAGAAAAAGAAAGAAAAGAGAAAGAAAGAAGAAAGAAAGAAAAGAAAGAAAAGAAAGAAAGAAAGGAAGGAAGGAAGGAAGGAAGGAAGGAAGGAAGGAAGGAAGGAAAGAAAGAAAGAAAGAAAGAAAGAAAGAAAGAAAGAAAGAAAGAAAGAAAGGGACTCTTTCTATTTTGTTCTGTTATCCTCAACATGTGACTTCCATTTCATAGTCCAAAATGGCTGCCTCATTACCTATCATCACATCCTCATAACAGCCAAGGAGAAGGGATAGAGTGCACACTCCTTTGCTGTAAAAGTACACCTCAGAAGTTACCCATGCCACTTTTGCTCACACCTCACTTTCCAGAACCTATTCATATGCCCACACTTAACTGGAAGGGAGGCTGGGAAATGTAGTCTTAAGTTAGACAATCATGTCCTGAGCTAAAACTTTCATCACTATGGAAGAAAAGAATATTTAGACTTTGGGAGCAATTAGAAGTCTCTGCCAGACATCTCATTATTCAAGAAGTACAAGAGAAATTGGGATAAGGCTGTGTCTAGAATATTCAAAAAATTTTTGTTGAATAAATATATAAATACAAAAATATTTCTATATAATATATAAAAATATATTAAAGTTATACAAAATCCAACACATAGATATACAGTGTAGAAAATGAAAATCCCCTTTGCTTCCATAATTTTTCAGCTCTGGGGAAAGAATGAATTATTAAAGCAATCTTGGAATATGCGGATGTGGGACTAACATCTAGGTGACATAATGTCTTTCCATAGCTCTTCCCCAAGTGCTACTGACAGAAATAATACTTTAGAACGGAGATGTTATTTCTGGAATCCGAAGATTTCTTTCTTTGGGGCAATAGTCTCAAATAAGAAAAAAACTAGATACCAAAGGAACATGAAAGCAAGGCCAAGCTGAAGCATTACAAGGCATCAAAGGAAAACATCAACATTTCTTGCACAATCACTGAAAATGTGTCACCATCTATAAAGCCTCTTTAACTGGCAAGAAGACAACTTAAATAGATAACTAAAATAACAAAAGTAGCAAAGCAAAGTCAGAGATATCAACTCGTATGTGACTCAGAGAAACAAAGTTTTAAAATAAAAATGTTTACTCATTCATATTCTATATTGCTGTATTTTTTCTATTAACCCAGAGAGTATTTTTATATCAGTATTCTAAATTTAACCAGCTGCCGTCATTTCTTAAGTATTATACCATTTAACCTTTTCAAGTGAAGGGTTTGTCTTTTAATGGAAAATACTCACTTTGCATTGATGACAGAACATAATGTCCTTGGCTTAGCTATTCTCCAACAACACAGGTCCTTTTTTGTCAGTATGCTTAGCTATATGGCATGGCTGGAATACCACAAATTTATTCAAGAAATCAAATTCTGAAGTCATCTATGCTAACTAGAAATGTTTAAAAACCATAAGCTCAATTTAACATATCAATTTTCTTAAATTTATAATCATTGAATTCTTGGATAAAATGTAATAATCATTTATGAGAATTGGAAAACATTAGGAAAAAAGCTTTTATAAGATGTACCAGGATCTGAATGAATATACTCAATACCATCTGAAAAGTGACCCAACCTCAATTTTAAGCAAAGAAACACTTCCTAAAGGGGTGTTTTTCCTGATTTTTTTTAATTGTTTGAGGCAAATCTAATACCATAAGTCAGAGAAATCTTGGTTTTAACATAGCTAATGCAATTTTAATAAGTTGATCATAAAAATTCACCTGTTAGGAAAAGTAAATATTATAAATAATATTTTAAAGGAATTCATGTAAACAAAAACAATTATTTTTAGGTTAAACTAATTGTACTCAAAACTCAAACATGACAATTTTATTTGGGATTAAAATATAAACCAGGTATACAGTAAAAGAACACTCAACAGAACACTGTTAAAAGACAAGTACTGAGAAAAAATGTAATGATACCAGAATGTTGCCAGATAAATCAATATTTCTTTTTTAAAAAGTGTGCACAGTAACTACTGGTGTGCATTAAATGTAATAATCTACACAATTTGTGTCATGGTTTGAAAAAATGATAACAGGGGACGCCTGGGTGGTTCAGCAGTTGAGCTTCTACCTTCCGCCCAGGGCGTGATCCTGGAGTCCTGGGATCAAGTCCCACATCGGGGTCCCTGCAAGGAGCCTGCTTCTCCCTCTGCCTGTATGTCTGCTTCTCTCTCTCTGTGTCTCTCATAAATAAATTTAAAAAATCTTTTTAAAAATAAAATAAATTTTAAAATGATAAAGATTTCCAAGACTTGAACCTAGTCATGTGCTCTCTCTCTCTCGATTACTCTCTCTCTCAAATAAATAAAATATTTAAAAATTATAATAAACATAAATAAAAGAATAATTACACAATGACAGTCAAACATCCAACCTCAGATACCTGAGTTCAATTCCCCTTAGTATTTTTTTAAAGATTTTATTTATTTATTCATAAGAGACACAGAGAGACAGAGACACAGGCAGAGGGAGAAGCAGGCTCCATGCAGGGAGCCCGATGTGGGACTCGATCCCGGGACTCAAGGATCACACCCTGGGCTCCTGCAAGGAGCCCGATGTGGGACTCAATTCCAGGACCCTGGGATTGTGACCTGAGCCAAAGGCAGATGCTCAACCACTGAGCCATCCAGATGCCCTTCCCCTTACTATTCTTGAAAATGTCCCAAATCCTTACCACTGTCTTTATAGATCTTTACTCTAAGCAAAAACAAACAACAAAAACCACACAACACAAAGGAAACAACAGTTCAATTCATAAATAAAGGCCATGAGGTAGAAGAAACCTCCAACTCCCCTCTCCACTAAAATAACCCTGAGTACTACAACCTTTGTTCCTCCCAGAGGAAAAGCACTCCCCACCCCCCAGGCTCACCCTCGGGACTCCCCATCTCCAGACCCCCTGCCACCTCCTCTCCCCTCCAAGACCACACTTCCCCTAGGTTCCTGAAAGTCCCCCTGGCCTCCTCAGGACCTTCTTTTATCTATTAAAGCCTCTCATATGCTTCCAGGCTGGAAGAGAAAGGGCTCAGAAGCAGGGTAGGTGGCCTCAACAAGACTCAGTCAACTGAGGCAGGAGGAGAATAGAAAAAGAGGTTAAATGCTTACTGCCTATCAGGACTTTACCTACAGAAGCTGATTTGAACTTGAAGCCATCCTGTGAGACATTATTGAATGTGTTTTCCAAATGTGACACTAAGAGTAAAGAGGCCATGCAATTTGTCCCAAGTTACACAGTTTCTAAGTTTTCAGCCAGAACTTTGACCCAGGTCATCAGATTCCCTGAACCCAAGCTCTGTACCATGCACTTCACCCCACTGTCCCCGTGTGGCAGGGCCACTGGTGAGTGTTCACAAGGAGGTACAAAGGCCATCCCAGCAGTTCCACAAGCCCTAGACTAGAGGAGCAGCAGAATTTTTAAAATATCAGAGAGACAGCCCACTCCTTCTTAGAGTCAGAGTCGGCCACGATGTGCTGCTATGGGTGTCTCATGGCAGTGAACCTTGCCAAGTATCTTCCTTATCTCTGGTGACACAGGGGTTCCTTCCATGGTTTACACCAAGATGCACTGCACTTCCACCATGCTGTGTTGTCGCAGTTTTAGCTCCCTTCCTATTTGTCTCCTTCCCTCCACTGTACTCCTCTTCCTCAAACGACCCTGGACAAAAATCACCCCCTTATGTTACTAACCTACATCCTCCCTGGCATTTACCATCAAAGTCTCTGGATAGTTTTTCCATAGGTCTTCACCACTCAGCTTCCGTGGGGGTCTCAGCTCATTCCTTGTCAGGCTTCGGTTTACACACACTAGGGAAGCTAAAGCCCAATGACAGGCTAATTGCCAAATCCAGTGGCCTCTTCGTCTCCCCACTACCTACTTCTCAAAAGTTCTGACACTTTAAAGAAGCCTTTCTTCTGAATATGAGGTCTTTCCTTGGATTTCAAGAGATCACTCTCTCCTGGTTCCTTGTTTCAACCTCTGATGGCTGTCCGAGGCACCAAAGTACTCTACTTTTTCCTCTATCCTTTAAATGCTGGCTTTCCAATGACCTACTCTTAGTTTGTATGTTTTTTCCCTCGAGTTGTTCCCCTGATGGCATCTCATCCATCTGATGACTTCAACAAATCTAAGTTAATTTCTAGATCTTTCACTTTTTTCTCAAATGCTTTAACTTTCTTATTCTCTTCTTCAAAACATAGCAGAGTTTATAGCCCAGAAGGTCCAAAACCAAATTCACTTTGCTCCTCCTCCTCATGCTGTTCTGTCCCTTGTATTCTACTTCTCAGTTAATGACACTGTCCATCTCATCTTCAAATCAGACTGTGTTCTTCCTTGTATAGAAACCTCCACTTCTGAATGAAGACAAATATCAAAAGTTCCGCCCCAAGAACATCTCATTATTGTTGGATGCTTGTTTGTCTGTTTGTGGTTCAGTTTGGTTCTTCTCCTGTTTTGTTTATCTTCTCCATTGCTTCATTGCTTTTATCTTCTTCATTTCTTCTATCCTAAATCCTAAATCACATTTCTTACCTGGACCAATGCAATGGCAGAAACTCCTAATGGGTAACTAGACTCCAGTCTTTAATCCTCAATTCCATTGACAGAACTCTCTTGCTGAGAAACAAAGCTAATCTCAGTAGATACCGTTCTTATATTGATGGCATTATAATAAGGTATAATTGTGTAGATGAAACCATAAGACTAGGGCAGCCCGGGTGGCTCAGGGTTTAGGCACCGTCTTCAGCCCAGGGTGTGATCCTGGAGACCTGGGATCAAGTCCCATGTCGGGCTCCCTGCATGGAGCCTACTTCTCCCCCTGCCTATGTCTCTGCATCTCTGTCTCTCTGTCTCTCTGTCTCTCTTTCATCAATAAATAAATAAGATCTTTAAAAAAAAAAAAAGAAATCATAAGACTAAAGACACACCACTCTGTGCAGAGAGTATGCTCCGGCCATATGATTAATACTCCAAAAATCAAAATTATGAACGAACTAGGATATATTTACTACAAGCATCAAGAGATCTTAAGGACAGCAACCTGATGCCTTCCTCATGCATACACATCCAAGCTAATGGCTAGAAAACAAAGTACTCTCCTAAATCAGTTCAGGAATAGTGCCCAGCCAGGGGGGAGGGGGTGCAGTTAGGAGCTATCTTAGGGCTTAGGATAAAAATAAATCAGAGTCTCCAGACCCTGAGAGAAAGATCACTTTGGTGGGCGCAGAAATCTGTATTATACAAGTTAGATCACATTTATGTTTCACGTTGTTTCTAGGATTACTTCCCTAGCCAAGAATGATGTCTTGAAGATTATAACCTGTCCCAGATTAAGAGGAACAAGGAAAGGTCTTCTCTGTGTGCTTGTGTGGATTGCCCAGGACCAGAGAGGTGGGAGACACAGGGAATGAGGGGAAAGAATCCTGAGGTGAAATTCAAAGACAGAGATTAGGAAATCATGGCCTGGCAACTTTTTCTCTCAAGACATCCCTTTCCAGGGACAACTCTGGAGGTCTCGGGCTTGTTTATTACTAATAAGACAGTAGGTGTCCCCTCACAATTGATTTCCCACTACCTTTAGTTAAAATCAGAGCTACCAATCCCCCAAAATATCCAATATTTTTCAATCTCCATCAATGAAGAATTTCCAGCATCCCCCAGGGCAACATCATGCCAGCACTCCCAGAATGCTGTACTGAGGTCACATGAAATACGCTGCCCTCTCAGGATGGATAGTTGTCTTCTCAGTCTGGAATATTCCATCTCATCCTTCGGAAGCTGTCCATCACCTCTTTCCTAAAACTTTCCTTGATGCCAGACTGAAGGAGTCCCTTGATGCCTCCAGGTGACTTAGCTTATTGCTCTACCATGGCCTCTCCCACATGGCATCGTGACTGTTTGTACACTGAGGGTGAAGATGGCAGCATAGGAACCTGAGGGTCACACAACTCAGCCGGTAACACAGCCTAAGCACAATGTGCTGAATCAATTTATCCTTGCCTGGAAAAAGTTAGATCGTGACTGAAACAAGTTGTTTTTGGACTCATTCAAACTGGTGTGTTTGCTATTGTTTTATTTGTTTGCTTCCCCGAGCACCTGCTATTTGCACAGCACTGTTTAGGCCAAGAAAACTGTACATAGGAAATAAATGCACCATGCCTATTCTCTTGGAGTTTATGATCTAGGTAAGTGGTTTTTCTAACTGCTTAGCAAAAGCACAAATCATAAGAGGGCTAGAAGTTGAATGGAGAGCCGGTAGCCAAACAATTCAGTTCCCCCTCACCTTCTGTGAGGTCCCCTGAAGCCAGACCACAGAACAATGGAACCCTAGGGAGCATCATTCAAAAGAGCTAAGGGGCACATACTTTAAGCCAAAACAGATAATAAATATGCAATAATTTACTGTCAACTGTAAAACACCATACCATCTACGGTTGTTATATAGACTGCTAAATGCTCTCACAGTCTTAAGTCAACTGCATATTTACAAGAATACCGCGGGGGCGGGGGGGGGGGGGGGGGGGCTGTGGGGCGGATCTCAGTAGCTCAGTAGGTTAAGGGTCTGCCTTTGCCTCAGGTCATGATCCAGAGTCCTGGGACTGAGCCCTGCAACAGGCTCCCTGCTTCATAGGAAGCCGGCTTCTCCCTCTCCCTCCACCTGCTACCCCCAGCTTGTATTCACTATCTCTCTGTCAAATAAACAAAATATTTTTAAAAATACAAGAATATCATGGGAAGGACTTCATGAACAGAAGGGAAACAAAGGGAGGAAGTAAAGAAGAGACTCAGAAAGTGAAGATGAGAATATCACACATGCAAAAATTGTACACCAAGGCTAACCAGTATGTGTAGATCTGTATGACAACCACAGCATCAGAAGAAATAAAGGTAACAATATATATGGCCCCCCCTGTGAGCCAGGCACTGGGCAAAGCCCAATGTATACATCATCACATCCTTATAGCAACCTTGAAAAATACTATTATTTGCCCATTTTACAGATGAAGAAAATGGGGCTTGAAAAGTTTAGGAAAAGTGTCCAAAGCTACCTAGTAAATTAGAGACAGAATTCAGATTCTGGGCTCTCCAAGGTCAATGCCTAGACAGGTTAGGAAATTTCAAAATCTTTTATTTATGACAAGACCTGTAGCTCAAAGTCTTTGTCTTCATGAGCCTGCAGTGTGGAAGAACAGTGCATTCTGATATGCCAGGAACAATTTCCGTTTACATCTGTTTTCCAGTGTAATTTTTAACAGCACTCCCTATCCCTCTCAGAAATGTCCCAGTTTAGGGGCAGCCCAGGTGGCTCAGCGGTTTAGCACCGCCTTCAGCCAGGGTATGATCCTGGAGACCTGGGATCCAGTCCCATGTCGGGCTTCCTGCATGGGGCCTGCTTCTCCTTCTACCTGTGTGTGTCTCTTCCTCTCTCTCTCTCTCTCTCTGTCTCTCATGAATAAATAAATAAAATATTTTTTAAAAATGTCCCAGTTTAGACAAAAACATATATGGTCATCCTGCCTCAAAGCCATAGTGAAATGTGCTAAGCCCAGTGTAAAATAAAAGTGTGAAGCCTTTTGCTCAAAGCAAGGAAAAAAAGTGTTAGTAAAGGTACTGAAATATAAAGCTTTTCTCTTTCTTTCATGTATCTGCTCTGCTCACACCCCACTATTCCAAAGAATTTCACTTGTAAAACACAAGTTCAAAGATAAAATTAGCACAAATTTCAAGACAGTGCTAGCATTAAACCAATTTCCAGGTCTTTCTGAGCACGAAGCCCAGTGCAAACTGTACAGCTTGCACACCCATGAAGCTGGCCCTGCTTTGCCCTTTTTCTGTTCACTCAAATGGGTCTAGGAAGCCATCCTCATCTTGTTATGCCCTATGACTGGGTTGCAAAAAAGGAAACCAATTGCAACATGCTATTATCCAGACTTGGAACATGAATACTGGGTATTAGGTCCATAAAATCATTTCTTTAGAAAAAATATGTTTGAATACTTCTAATAAAGAACAAAATTCCAATTCCCAAAGAATAGTTGGGTTTTTTTATGTTTTTTATTTATTTATTCATGAGAGATACAGAGAGGCAGAGACACAGGCAGAGGGAAAAGCAGGCTCGATGCAGGGATCCCGATGTGGGACTAGATCCTCGGACTCCAGGATCAGGACCTGGGCCGAAGGCAGGCGCTAAACCACTGAGCCACACAGGCATCCCTCCAATTCCCAAACAAAACAAGAACATGCATTCAAGCAAATGTGGTCACTCTCTACATTTTATCTATGACCTAAAAATAACAAATCCAGATAATATAACCTACCCATGATATCAAATTTAGAAATTGAGTATACAATGAATTGAAATAATGGTGTGTTACAAAGTCTTTAATACCACGATGCCTGAAAAAAAAAAAAAAAATACCACAATGCCTGATTTAAATACTGTCTCTATTTTGTTTTTTTTTCTTTAAGATTTTATTTATTTATTCATGAGAGACACAGAGAGAGAGAGAGAGAGAGAGAGGCAGAGACAGAGGCAGAGAAGCAGGCTCCATGCAGGGAGCCCGACGCGGGACTTGATTCCGGGTCTCCAGGATGACACCCTGGGCCAAAGGTGGCGCTAAACCGCTGAGCCACCCGGGCTGCCCATTGTCTCTGTTTTAAATGCAGGTACATGTTTAATTTAAAACTTCTTGTTATATAAATTCATATGTGCCTGTGAAATTTCAATAACTTCCACTCTATACAAACCAAATGGAAGAAAAACAAAACTCAAAATTTTAAGGATGATTGAGGAATTGTCCTTGAGGATGGACTGGAAGTTGGGGCATATGGATGGCTCAGTCAGTTAAACATCAGACTCTTGATTTAAGCTTAGGTCATGATCTCAGGGTTGTGAGATAGAGCCCCACATTGAGCTCCACACTGGGTGCGGACTATCCCTCTCCCTCTGCCCCTGCCCTGCCTTCTCTTAAAAAAAAGAAAAAAAAAAGAATAGGGTGGAATGTTTGTTAGAGAATGGGTCAATTGGTTGATTCATTCATTCATTCATTCATTCAGTAAGCATTTACTGCATACCTACAGTTTCACAAGCACTGCACAAAATTCTGGGGGGAAAGAGACAAGTAAAATATGGGCCTGTCCTCAACAAGCTTACATTCTAGTAGAATGAGACCAAGGTAAACACAAACATGTATAAGCTGCCTTTGGTGCTACAGAACAAGAAACGATGGGGAAGAGTGGGTACAAAGCATTGAGCACTCTAGCCTGGGACGGGAGGGAGAGGACAGGATCATGAAGTTTCCTGAAAGAACTGAGAGTCCTGAAACCCAGTGGGAATGCGAAAGATAGGAGGGCTAGAGAGGAACAAAAGAAGCCAGAGAACCCATGGGAAGGAGTGAGCCACTCTAAATAACAGCTATTTGGAGATGAGAGTGGAGAAAGTTGTTCTCTCCTTAAAAAAAAAACAAAAGGGTTGGAAATGAGAACAGAAAGGAATCAGAAGTATACAAGATCACAGGGGAGCTTGAGTCGCTCAGCCGATGAGACATCTGAACTTGCACTCAGGTCACGATCTCAGAGTCCTAGGATGAATCCAGAGTCAGGCTCCCCTCAGCAGGCAGTCTGCTTCACCCCCTCCCTCTGCTCCTCCCCTAGCTCATGCTTACTTGCTTCCTCTCTCTTTCTCTCTCCTCTCTCAAATAAATAAATTTTTAAAAGTTCTTTAAAAGAAAAAGAAGTATAGAAAATCTTAGAAAAGTTTTCCCTTTCAGATCATATGATCATTAATCAAGAGAAAAAATATCATTCTGTTTGATTATTTACATATGGGCTTGTGAGTAAAAATATGTTCTTGGTAAAACTAAAAATATGATTTCTATTTCTTCATAATAAAGGTAAGAGCTTCCCTTCATCCATGTTAATGGCTAAAACAATGGCAGAAATCTAAAATAGTAACTAATCTAACAAGTATTTACATTTGACTTAGAAATGCACTATCATATTTTTATTTTTTTAAAGATTTTATTTATTTATTCATGAGAGACACACAGAGAAAGGCAGAGACACAGGCAGAGGGAGAAGCAGGTTCCCTGCAGGGAGCCTGATGCGGGACTCCAACCCAGGTCCCTGAGATCATGACCTGAGCCAAAGACAGCCGCTCAACCACTGAGCCACCCAGGTTCCCCCACTATCCTATTTTTTTACAACAAATGTACCACTGCACTTATTTAATACTGTTAATTTTTTTAAAAAATAACTTTTATTGTTTGCCTACATTTCTTATCAGTCCTTAAGGATGGACTCCTAGAAAAGGAACTGCCAGGCCAAAGAGTTTGAATATTTTTAAAGCTCTTGGTACATTATTAGCTTAGGCTAAAGTTCACACTAGATTGACAGGATCTACTGAAGATGACCAAGTAATATTCATGGGTATTCAGTGTTGCTGTAAATAATAATCAAAAAAGAAATACTCAGAAAATCTAAAAGTATTATAAGTAGATCTTGGCTTTGAATGATTATGACTAAAAAGAAACCAGGGTAAATTTTTGTTTATGATGATAATCAGGCCAATTAGTGTGTCTATGTGTGTGTGAACACGTATGTGCATAAATATTGGATGTAAATACAGAAAATAATGGACAAAGAAAAATAAAAGTAGAAGGGCCCATAATTTCTGAATGAGGTAATAATGTAATCATTAAATGAACCACTTGTGGGGATCCCTGGGTGGCTCAGCAGTTTGGCGCCTGCCTTCGGCCCAGGCCGTGATTCTGGAGACCGGGGATGAAGTCCCACATCGGGCTCCCTGCATGGAGCCTGCTTCTCCCTCCGCCTGTGTCTGTGCCTCTCGCTCTTTCTGTCTCTCATGAATAAATAAATAAAAATCTTTTAAAATAAATAAATAAATAAATAAATAAATAAATAAATAAATAAACCACTTGTAAATAGGTACATATAATTTATTTTATACCTCCCACCATTTGTTACCCAACTCTGTATAGCAGTAAGTTTTCAGTTTTAGGGCAGCCCGGGTGGCTCAGCGGTTTAGCGCCGCCTTCAGCCCAGGGCCTGATCCTGGAGACCTGGGATCGAGTCCCATGTCAGGCTCCCTGCATGGAGCCTGCTTCTCCCTCTGCCTGTGTCTCTGCCTCTCTGTTTCTCGAATAAATAAATAAAATCTTTTAAAAAAAGTTTTCAATTTTAATAATCAAGTGCTAAAGTTAGAGGAAAACCTCACATGTTAAATAAAGGTCAACAAATTGGGTTTTGATGTAGGTTAGGTTACCTCTCTATTTCTATAAATTAGGGATCCGCACAGTACTTTTTCATATGCCTCCAGAAAGGAGTAACTAGTGCAGTTTAAGAAGTGATTCAAATTTTTCAAAAGTCAAAGGACAAAGTCACCAATGAAGTTTCTTGAAAGGCAAATCTGGTGCTATTCTAAAGTCACATCTCCACCTCACACTAGTCAGAATGGCTGGTATCAAAAAGACCAGAAATAATAAGTGTTGGCAAAGACATGGAGGAAAGGGAACTCTCGTGCCCTGCTTGTGGGAATGTAAATTAGTGCAGCCACTCTGGAAAACAGTATGGAAGTTCCTCAAATAACAAAAATAGAAGTATCATATCATCCAGTAAGCCCTCTTCCAGGCACTTAACCTGAGGAAAATGAAAACACTAATTCAAAAAAATGTATGTACACCTATGTTTGTTGCAGCATTGTTTATAATATGTAAGATATGGAAAGAACTTAAGTTTCATCTATAAATGAACTAATATATAAGATGTAGTATGGGGATCCCTGGATAGCTCGGCGGTTTAGCACCTGCCTTCAGCTCAGGGCATGATCCTGAAGTCCCAGGATCAAGTCCCACATCAGGCTCCCTGCATGGAGCCTGCTTCTCCCTCTGCCTGTGTCTCTGCCTCTCTCTCTCTATCTGTCTCTATGTCTCTCATGAATAAATAAATAAAACATGTTTTAAAAAAAGAGGACATAGTATAGAATGGAATATGGAATACACAATGGCATATTACTCAGCCATTAAAAAAAGAATTAAATCTGGCCATTTGTGACAGCACAGATAGACCTAGCCAGTATTACACAACATGAAAGAAGTCGGCCAGAAAGACAGATAACATACAATTTCATTACACTGGAATAAAAAAAATAAAACAAAAAAACAAAAAAACAAAGCAAACAAACAACAAAAAGAGAAACAGAGTCATAAATACAAAGAACAAACTAGTTGCCTGAGGGAAGGGGGGTTGGGGAAGATAAGTGAAATAGGTGAAGAGGATTAAGAGCTAGACACTTCTAGTTATAAAATAAGTAAGTCATGGAGAAGTACAGCATGGAGAATATAGTCGATACTATTGTAATAACTTTGTAAAAAAAAAAAGTCAATCTCCCTAAAAACATGCTTTTTTGACATTGCTGCATGGAAGTGTACAACAATCCAATTTATCACCAATTACCCATATATTCTGAAATAGCCAAACGTTTCCCAAAAAATGTGGTGCGGGGGGGGGGGGGGGGGCTCAAGTATATTGATTTTAATTTGAGAAGTCAACCAGAAGTCAACCTGTGCATCTTACATCCCTTGAGACACTCTTCTCTCCTTCTTGCCATAACAAAGAAGTGAATTCCTCTAAATAATCATAAGCAGAAAGTTTACATCTTACAGAACACTGAGCAGGAAGTTTGGCCTTTGAAACATTTCCCTCTGGACCACAGGGGTATGGAACAGGGAGGTGGAAGGAGCAGAAGGTTTGAAGATTTTAGGTTGCAAAGGCTAAAGCTCCTCAGTCGTTAGATGATGCTCTCCCGGGCATCAGGGTGGAGGGGAGCTAAGGCTCAAACCCTTTGTCTTTGCAACAGGGAAGAGAGAAAAATTCAACTTTTGAGAGTGATGTCTCAGAAGTTTCTTTCGCTCCGTTTTGCCCCTTCCGGCTCAAAAGTGAATGCAACGTTTCCAGAGCAAGCTCCCAAGGCGTCAAGCTGAAACTTTGAAACAAAGTTCCTGCCAGTTCTCTCTATGAGCTCCCGAGGTTGTGTCCCGGTACCGCGCTCTCCTGCGCTCAGCGTGAGCGGGGGAGCCGGGAGCCGAGTGGGGAGCGGAGGCAAACCCGCGATGGGGGGGGGGGGGGGGGGGCGGAGGCTGCCGGGCGAGGACGGCGGGAGCAGCACATGTGGCTTTCATCTCCAACAGCTGCTGGAGAGCCTCGCCCCGCTGCTCTTTCTGTACCCCCCCCCCCCCCGCCACAATCCTAGGTTTCAAGCATTATTATAACTAAAGGGATTTCGCTGCCACGGATTCTGAGTGATGAACCCACGCTCCAAAAGAATCAAGGATTTAAAAAAAAAAAAAAAACTAAATGTACCTGAATGTACACTGAGTTTAATCAGTGATTAATGCAACTGAGTTTAATCGAGACGAAGTGTTAGAATCCCAGGGTAGGAAGAGGGGGGGGGGGGGGGGGACACAGTGCAACCCAACCGGCCAGGGACGGAGGTAAAGAGTGCGCAGAGCGGGCGGCGGGGATTCCCCGGCGGGAGAGTCTGGAGCGACGAGAGGGCGCCGCAGACCTGCAAGTGCGGAGCGGCGGTGAGAGCATCCCCGCAGGGCCACACTCACCGACACCAGGAACTCCAGCGTGCCCACGTAGTCCCGCTCGGTCTTCTGGAGCTCGCTGAGCACGCACACGCGCAGCCGAAGCTGCTTCTCCAGGTCCTTGGCGCTCTCGGCGCGGCAGTCCCCGCGGCTCTCGTCGCTCATGGTCCGCAGCGCCGCGCGCCCCCCGCGGCCCGAGGGCAGAGCGGGCGCCGCCGAGGAGTCCGAGGAGGTCCGGGCGCCCTCACATGCTGCGGCGAGGCCGGGCGAGGCCGGGCGAGGCCGGGGCGGGCTCCCGCTGGGGCGCGGGCGCGGGAGGCAGCTCCCGGGAGAGGCGCCCCCGGGCCGGGACCTGCGCGCCCGGCCCCGCGGCTCCGGCCTCACGCGGCCCGGGCTGGAGGGGAGGCGGCTCCGGCAGCCACAGCGGTGACTTGGACGTTCATCAAATGCTTTGTATCCATGTGACTCCGACCCTTCACCCTTCGCCAAATCTCAGGAAAAAGGAAACAACCCTGGGGAAGTGCGTTGCGTGCCAGCTAACTAAACACACACACACACACACACACACACACACACGCACGCACGGAGTCAGCGCTTGAGATGGAACTAATTGGAGATTCCCGAACCCAGGAGGACGTACTCCAAGACACAGCTCGAGGGTTGCTCCTAGGACTCCCGCCTATTGTTTGGCTTTAATGTGTTCTGTGCAAATCCTGAAGGCAAAGAAACAAGTCCCCACGGTTACATAACGGGATGGGAACAAAACAACCGTGGTATTGACCCTCCCGTCTTTGAAAAGAAACACATTGATTTTTGGTTTTGTTTAGGCACGAAATGGATTTGCTTTTAAAAGCCCCCAACCGAGAAGAAGTCTCAGGGCAGATACCCTCCTGCCTGCGCTTGGAAAGTCAATTAGCATAATAAATGAAGACACTATGGGAAAGTGACAGCCCCGGCCCAAACAATAAACTCCAGACACAATAAGCATCACCCCTGCTTCTGTGCTGTTTTGGACGGATGCTTTGCATGTCTAAGACCTTTTTTCAATATCAAGATAGTATGCAAATTCTATCACCGGCAAGCATACTTGTGCCACTTCTGTTTCCAAGAGCTGCTAGGATTTAACACAGTGTCATTGAATGAACAGAACTGTTATTGAATGGTGATCAAAAGACCTATAGATACAGATGTAGGTATATAGATACAGATGTATTCTTAGGATTTGAAGAAGGAGAGAAACTGAGAGTGTGTCCTGATTGTAATGTTTATGTTCATTTACCTCTCCTGACTTGGAAACGGAGCCGGGAGCTAATGAGCAACGAATGTTTATAATTCTAAGCCAAATAATTCATATGTATTTTTGTCTTGATATTACTACCCACATTAATTTTTAAGTATCATTTTTTCCTACTTAGAACTTGAAACCGCCCACACTAATGACATTTAAATAAACTGAAGAGTGAATGGTTTTGATGAAAGAAAGTGGCATATTAACTTTTTTCAATAGTTGAAAGCATTAGCAAAACTCTAAAACTTGAAGATGCTTTCCACATTACTTACATTAAAATAGTTACCAGAGATATCTTTTCAGAGCATGGTTTGTGATGAATCGCAAAGAGGGACTGTAATTTTCTTTTTTTATTAAAGGCACAGCTTTTGAATGTGTGAGGAGCTGATGGACAAGATATGATCTGCCTTTGTTCTGAGCGTGCCTATCTACAGGTAGCTATGAGGAAAGGACAAATAAGTAAATGGCTTCGCACCTTGTGGCAGAAGAACAAAGGACAAGGAACATTAAAGAGCAGACCTCCCCAACCCCTAGTAAACAATAAACAAAAGAAACAAGCGGAAGACAAAGGAAACACACATCCAGCAATGAATGGGAAAATCAAACATGATTGAGCCTTTTCACAATGTGCTACAGGCAGTAAGGAATAAATGCATTTCCTCCTTCTTACATCTGTACCCTTCTCTAATGTAAAAAGTAAGTAAATAAATCATGCTTTCCCCCAGGTGTTCTCATAGATAAAATATTTTTTTACCAATTGCCCCCAATTGACAAACTGTTTGTGCAATTATCCTTCTATCAAAAAAAAAAAAAAAAAAAACTAGTCTATATACAACTATAGCTTCAGTATTACCTCTGAGAGCAGTATGTTGAGCTTGAATCTCCAGTGGGCTTTTACATACTCAAAGCATTTGCCTCATTTCTACAAACATGTATTGAGTACTTCTATGTGTATCGCATGGCACTATGGCCTGAGGACCACTGAGACTTGATCTCTAGGCAAATATTTCTGGAGGTAGTTCACAGACCATTACACTGAGGTCTCGTTAGACATTTCCGGGCCCCATCCTAAATTTATTAAATGAGAATCTCAGAGATCCAAGCCCTAACTTCTTCTTTTTTTTTTTTAAATATTTTATTTTTTTTAATTTTTATTTATTTATTATAGTCACACACAGAGAGAGAGAGAGAGAGGCAGAGACACAGGCAGAGGAAGAAGCAGGCTCCATGCACCGGGAGCCCGACGTGGGATTCGATCCCGGGTCTCCAGGATCGCGCCCTGGGCCAAAGGCAGGAGCCAAACTGCTGCGCCACCCAGGGATCCCCAAGCCCTAACTTCTTATGATAAGGTCTTCAGATTATTCTTAGGCCCATTATTATTTGAGAGCCACCATTTTAAAGAATTATAATTGAGTGGAAGACAGTGTTATACATTAGTAATTCTCTTAAAAGGAAACTGCAAGGCATGCTTTGAAAAAAGGTGCAAGGAAGTTAGCAAATGATAGTAAAGTGTGCAGACTCAGATGTCTCTCAGAAGTGCCCATGTAGAAATCATTATATTAACAGTTTCTTCTGTTCCTCGGTGTATCCTCAACCTCATTTGTAATTAATAAACAGCTTCAGAAAACCATGTAGTGCCTTCTGCCAGGCACCTCTCAGTGTCTTCTGTAGCCCTGGAAGGAGTTCTTAATTCCTTATCAAAGACATAAGAGCATAAGAAAACAGGGCCAGAGTATCTGGAAACCTTCACTTTGATGGTAAATAAGGCCTTTCAGAAACTCTGAATATGTTATATCCCTCCCTACTTCCTCTATTGAAACGTTAAGGTTTGTCTGCCAGGAAAAGGAAAGCAACAACAAAAATGATGGACAGGATCCAGTTTTTTCCTGAAATCCTAATGAGGTGGAAGCATCCGATAAAAAAGAGATGGGAGAAAAGAAGATAGTGAGAAAAATCTGAGTAGTAAACTAGCTCAGCCATTAAAATATATTTCGTATGCATGAACTTGGTGTGGTTAGAATTTATTATTATACCGTTCAAAGAGCCAAAGTACAATGCACAGTAGATTTTCTTTAGTCAGGCTTAGAACAACTCCTGGACAGAAGAATCCAAGATGGTCTTTTCACAAAAAGAGAGCTCCCAGCTTGTATTTCTGATGGAGATCATTTTAGCTTCCCTGCATTTCAATACTAGTGTTTGCCAAGGTAAAGTAATAAACCAAATTTGATGTGGAAGTTATTAACAGACGGCAGCACTGGGGAAGAAAAGAAGAAAGAAAGAAAGATTGCTTCATTGCATGGCCACCTTGTTAAACAGAATTCTAAGAGTCAGATTTTTTTATATACAAGTGAAATTGATTCTGGCATTTCCTTTACTAACTCTGACCTATGATAGATGATTCTAGATTATACTAGTATAAAAATATTATAGATTTACTTTGAAACTATATAAAGCACAATTAAGAGTCTCAGACAAGGAGTTCTAAAAATACTTACTATTTTAGTTACGTTTTTAGCTATAACAAGCATAGGATATACTAGAGTATGTAATAATTTGCATTATACCGGGCAGCCCCTGTGGTGCAGTGCGTAGCACCGCCTGCAGCCTGGGATGTGATCCTGGAGGCCCAGGATCGGGTCCCACGTCGGGCTCCCTGCATGGAGCCTGCTTCTCCCTATGCCTCTATGCCTCTCTCTCTGTGTCTCAATAAATAAATAAAATCTTAAAAAAAATTTTTTAATTTGCATTATACCAATTTAAGGATTTTAGAATGTGTATTACCCAAGGACAAAATATAGTTTCATAGCCATATTTTAATTTTAGATACAATGTTTACGGCATAGCAAACTACATAAATGTTTGAATAGGATTACTTTAGGAAGATTTTAAAATTCTTAAAAATGCGATCCTTTCCAAACTAGCTTGATCAACCCCAAATCATCCTCATGGCCATAATCTAACATGTAATGGATAATCACTTTCCTCATTATGGAAACTTAACCTATAACCATTCCTATAAAATAAACAGCCAGATTTGTCTATGATTAGTCTCAGAAGAATATTATCCTTGCAATGTACCATCTGCATGCTTAGCCTTTCCTTCCTTTAAACATCCTCTCCAACCTCACATACCTCAAGCTACACCTTATTTCTCTCCTCCCCATAAAAAACTTCTACTTAGTTGTCTTGTTTCTTGTATTACACTCTAGTGTGTCCTCACCTTGAAGGACACACTAGAAAGAAAGTGTTAATATAATGTTTGATTATCAATATTTATATATAATATATAATCTACATGTAGCATATAATATTTGATTATATATTATTATATTATTAAAAATAATATATAATTATATATATACCTATATAATCAACATTATTATATACTATATAAGTATATATTACACATAATATATGTAATTTTTATAAAATATCTATTTTTCATGTCATTGCCTGCTTGTCTTATCCTGATTCCCTCAGAAAGCAGAGAGTGAGACAAAAGCTAATGTGAAGATAGTATATAGTATGATAATGTGATCCTAAGGGGTAGGAGTGAGGAAAGGAAAAGTAAAATAGAGAAAGAGTGAAAGCCAATACGAGAAGACATACAGAGCTGACCATCCCATGGGAATCTAGATGCTCTGTTTCTACAGGACCTTCTGAGTAGTCTTATGAAATACATCTCAGAACTGTCCTGGGGGAAGAAAGAGGGAAGCATTTGCTCATCATTTCTTATTCCCAGTCGGTCAAGGATTGCCCCATAAGACATTCATAGGACCCTGTACTTGCATGTTGCCAATGCATGAATGCTTAGAGGTTCTTATAAATACGATTGGAGCCAGGAAGAGAGAAGGGTGAAGTGCTCTTAGACCGTTCCTGTATGAAATTGGTGTGAGCATTTGAAGAACTGCATCCATGGTCATCAAGAATAAGAGAAGAGGCCAAGAGTGTTTTTCCTGGAATACAAGAGAGGTTTGATTCTGCTTCAACCCCTCAGGATGAAGGAAAATGTCATTTATGACCCAGTCTCTCTGGCTTCATTCCATGCCACCCCCCTCTTCTTTGCAAACAAATCCCAGCCACACAGAAGTACTTTTAGAATTTTTACAATGCCAAGCTCCATAGCACAGTCCTTTTTCTCTATCATAGCATCAATTACACTTCATTATAATTGCCAGATCAATTGAGGGAATTCTTTACCAGACCACAGTCTTTTTTTTTTCTTAAATCAGATTTGAATTTTTTTTAAGATTTTATTTATTTATTCATGAGACAGAGAGAGAGAGAGTATGGCAGAGACACAGGCAGAGGGAGAAGCAGGCTCCATGCAGGGAGCCCGACGTGGGACTCCATCCCGGGTCTCTAGGATCAGGCCCTGGGCTGAAGGCGGCGCTAAACCGCTGAGCCACCCGGAGCTGCCTTTAAGACCACAGTGTCTTAAAGGCCCAGAGCTTCTCCGGGATCTGGCATGGATATTTGTTGATTGAATGAATAAATAAATGAATTGCACTGGAACTCTTTAATCATTCTATGTCAAAACAAAGATATGTGTTTGTTTAGACTTGGCTTTTTATTTCTCCTCTAATATTTCTTCAATAGAAGCCAAGATAGATACCTTTTATTTTTTCAAAAAAAGAAAAGATGATGTATATTTAAGTAACTTTCACTATTAATTATGAGCCTGTTTAGGGGACAAGAAGAAGCTACAAATGTTATATTTATTTATTGTATTCTCGAAGAAGTATCATTCATCTCACCTGAAATGTGCCATTCACATAATAAAATCCATGTATACTATTCCTAAACCAATTATGGAAAACTGAAAGAAATACATGATAATAAATTCAGGAAAGAAATCACATTACCAAAGCATAAAAGCAAGTTTACTGAAAACAGATATATAATGTACTAGGCTAGAGAATTCCCATAAACCCCCTTATATTCCACACCCCCAACCCAGTTTCTCTTATTGTTAACATCTTGCATTAGTGTGATACATTTTTACAGTTAATCAGCCAATATGTATACATTATTATTAATGAAAATCTATAGTTTACATCAGGACCCCCTCCTTTGTTGCACATTCTGTGTATTAACAAATGTATGACAGAGGGGTGCCTGAGTGGCTCCGTCGGTTAAGTGTCCAACTCTTGATTTTGGCTCAGGTCATAATCTCGGGGTCATGAGATCAAGGCCTGCATCAGGCTCTGTGCACAGTGGGAAGTCTGTTTCTCTGCCTCTTTCTCTCCCTGCCCCTCCCCTCGTGCTTTCTTGCTCTCTCTCTCTAAAATAAATAAATAAAAAATAATAATAAATAAGTAAATAAATATTTAGAAAAATGTATGACATATATCTACCATTACATTATTATAAAATAGTTTCTAAAAGTGTCCTGTACTCTATATTGCCCTCCTCCTTCCTCCAAGGCCCTGGCAATCAATGATTTTTGTACTGTCTCTATAGTTTTGTCTTTTATAGAATGACATACAGTTGGAATCATAGATTATGTATTTTTCTCAGATAGGTTTCTTCCTCTTAGCAATGTGCATTTAAGTTTCCTCCTTGTCTTTTCATGGCTTGATAGTTCATTTATTTTTATCACTGAATAAAATTCCATTATCAGGATGTACCAGTTTATCAGCTTACCTGTTGAATGCTTCCAAGTTTTGGCAATTAGGAATAAAGCAGCTATAAACATTAGTGTACAGGTTATGTATGGACATCAGGTTTCAACTCATTTGAGTAAATACCAAGGAGCACGATTGCTGGATTATATGATAAGAGTGTATTTCTGCCAAACTGTACTAAAGAGACTGGATCTTTTTCATTCCTACCAGCAGTAAATGAGCACTCCTATTGCTCCACATCCTCATCAGCCTTTGGTGGTATCAGGATTTTGGATTTGGGCCATTCTAATTGGTATGTAATAGCATCCTATTATTGTTGTATTTTATAATTCCCTACATACAAGGCTGAACATCTTTTCATATGCTTACTTGCCATCTGTATCCTCTTTCATAACGTGTCTGTTATTAAAAATGGGTCTTTGGTCCATTTTTTAATTTGTTTCTTTTCTTTTATTGAGCTTTAAGAGCTGTCTTTTATTTTTTTATTTTATCATCTTTTTATTCTTTTTATTCTTGTTGTTTTTTGATTGAGAAGGAGGCTTTGATTTTAGTGAAGTCCAACAACTTATCGAGTTTTTCTTTCATGGATCACATTTTTGGCACTCTATCTAAAAATCTTTGGATTTATTATTGTCAAACCCAAAGTCACCCAGATTTTCTCTTATGTTGTCTTCAGAGGTTTAGTTTTGCATTTTACATTTAGGTCTATAATCCATGAGTTAATATTTGCAAAATGTGTAAAGTCTGTATCTAGATTTGTTTTTTGTTTTTTTGCATGTGAAGGTCCAGTTATTCCAGCATGATTTGTTGAAAAGATTATCTTTTCTCCATTAAATTGCCTTTGCTCCTTTTTCAAAGATCAGATGATTATATTTACGTGGGTCTTTTTCTGGGATCTCTATTCTCTTACCTTGATCTATTTGTCTGTTCTTTCCCCAGTACCACACTGTATTGATTATTATAGATTTATACTATATCTTAAAGTTACTTCTTTGACTTTGTTTTCCTTCAATATCAAATTGGCTATTCTGCATCTTTTGCTCTCTATATCAACTTTAGAATCATTTTTCAATATTCACAAATTAGCTTGCTGAGATTTTGATTGGAATTATGTTGAATCTATACATTAAGCTGGAAAGAACTGACATATTTACAATATTGAGTGTTTCCATCCATGTATGTAGAATATTTCTTCATTTATTGAATCTTTATTGAGTTCTTTCATCAGAGTTTTTAAATGTTTCTCATATAGATATTATACATACTTTGTTAGAGTTAGACCTAAGTATAATTTTTGGTACTAAAAATATGAATAAAGTTGCTATAAACCTTGTGTGCAGGTTTTTGTGTGGACATAAGGTTTACCAAGAAAATAGCCTTATGTTTTTTTAAAATCTATTTATTTTATTTACTTATAAGATTTTATTTATTTATTCATGAGAGACACAGAAAGAGGCAGAGACATAGGTAGAGGGAGAAGCAGACTCCTCACAGGGAGCCCAATGTGGGACTCGATCCCTGAACTGAGATCATGCCCTGAGCTAAAGGCGGACACTCAAATGCTGAGCCACCCAGGCATCCTAGTCTTATGATTTTTTATTTCAAATTCTAATTGTTCATTGCTAGTATAGAAAAAAGCAATTGACTTTTTATAGTAACCTAGTATCCTGCCAGCTTGCTATAATCACTTGTTAGTTCCAGAAGGTTTTTATTGTTATTGTTTTGGATCTTTACATAGACAATTATGTCATCTTTCAGCAAAGACAGTTTTATTTCTTCCTTCCTAATCTGTATACTTCTTATTTCCTTATCTTATTTTATTGCATTAGCTAGGATTTCCAATACAATGTAAAATAGAAGTGATGAGAGCAGCTATCTTTGCCTTTTTCTTGATCTTAATGGGAGTGCATCCAATTGCTCACCATTAAAGCATGATATTAGTTATAGGTTTTCATAGATGTCCTTTATCAAATTGAAAAAGGGTAGGAGGGGATCCCTGGGTGGCTCAGTGGTTTAGTGCCTGCCTTCAGCCCAGGATGTGATCCTGAAGACCCGGGATCAAGTCTCACATCAGGCTCCCAGCATGGAGCTTGCTTCTCCTTCTGCTTGTGTCTCTGTCTCTGTCTCTCTCTCTCTCTGTGTCTCTCATGAATAAATAAATAAAATCTAAAAAAAGAAAGAAAGAAAGAAAGAAAGAAAGAAAGAAAGAAAGAAAGAAAGAAAGAAAGAAAGAAAAAGGGTAGGGATCCCAGAGTGGCTCAGCAGTTTAGCACCTGCCTTTGGCCCAGAACGTGATCCTGGGGTCCTGGAATCGAGTCTCACATCAGGCTCCCCACAGGGAGTCTGCTTCTCCCTCTGACTATGTCTCTGCCTCTCTCTCTCTGTGTCTCTCATGAATAAATAAATAAATAAATCTTTTAAGAAAGAGAGAGAAAAGGTATACCCATTTTTGATAGTTACTTTAATTCTTATATTGATAATATCTATACAAATAAATAACACACTTAAGTCACTCTTTACTGTTAATAGAAAATTTATGCAATGTCTCTTGAATACCCAATGAATTACATAAGACTTTTTTTAAGATCTTATTTATTCATGAGAGACACACACAGAGAGAGAGGCAGAGACACAGGCAGAGGGAGAAGCAGGCTCCATGCAGGGAGCCCGATGTGGGACTCGATCCCGGGTCTCCAGGATCACATTCTGGGCCGAAGACAGGCACTAAACCACTGAGCCACCCAGGCATCCCACATAAGGCTATTAACAGTTCTGCCTTTCTTTCTCTGACTCACCACCTTCCCACCTTATACCTGTTCATTAAGCAGTATCTTTAGTTTTGTACTGTCAGCGTTGGTTATATTTATCTTGTGTTCTGTAACTGCATTTAAGACATCCATGTTTCTTTTTAAAAGCTTAAAATCAATAAGCAGTATATATCATATGACTGCTTAAATAATGCTAACTGCAGAAATTAGTATGATAAAATTGTACTTCTTTCTCTTTAGGTCCCAATTCATAATCCTCAGGACACTCAGGGACCACTTCTAGGTTAAATGAGTTCTGTTTCATAACACATCATCAATTGGGACGCCTGGGTGGCTCAGAAGTTGAGCTTCTGCCTTTGGCTCAGGTTGTGATCCCGGGATCTGGGATCGACTCCCACATCAGGCTCCTTGCATGGAGCCTGCTTCTCCCTCTGCCTCTGTCTCTGCCTCTCTCCCTCTGTGTCTCTCATGGATAAATAAATAAAATCTTAAAAACAAAAAAAAGGCAACACATCATCAATTGCTGAAAGACCTGCATAACAAATCTTGGTTTTTTTCATATCTGAACCATGACTTTATTAAACAGTCTGTTAGGTTTTTGGTTTTATTTTCCATTTTTGGTAGAGATTATAATTTTTTGTGAAAAGAAGAAATATATCTTTTCTTCACAAAATCACTAACATTCTCCAGCCCCTTCAGTACTATCTGATTCTCTGTTTTGTTTTTGTTCTGTTCTTCA
The DNA here is from genome assembly GCF_048164855.1 of Canis lupus baileyi. Classification (NCBI taxonomy): domain Eukaryota; kingdom Metazoa; phylum Chordata; class Mammalia; order Carnivora; family Canidae; genus Canis; species Canis lupus. The sequence continues at coordinate 24,505,302 of NC_132865.1, forward strand.
TTCTTCTTGGAGCCCTCTGATTTCATTCCCAATCTGAACTGATCGCTTGAGTACTTATCCTGGGATTGTTTTTCCAAAGTCTTCAGGCAAATCCTACCATCTTTCTTTTCAGAATGTTTTGGTATATTCATTTTCTAGGGCTGCCATAACAAAGTTTTAATATCTCACAGTTCTGGAAGCTAGATGTGCAAGACCAAGCTGTCAAAAAGATTGGTTTCTTCTGAGGTCTGTGAGGGAGAATCTGGTCATGCCTCTCTACTATTGCTAAGTATCCTCAGACATTCCTTAGCTTGTGAAAGGTGTTCTCCCTGTGTCTTCACATTGTTTTTCTTCTATGCATGTCTGTGTTCAAATTTCCTCATTTAGGAAGGACATAGTCATATTGGATTAGGGTGTCTCCTATGACCTCATCTTAATTTGATCATCTGAAAAACCCTTGTTCCAAAGAAGGCCACATTCATAGGTCCTGGGGACTAAAACTACAAAATCCTTCGGAGGCACACAATTCAACTGACAATGCTTGATATATCTACATTCATTTTGCTGGATTTATCTCAAATGACTTCCTTTAGAAGAGTGGCGTGAGATGTAAATTATCTGAGTTCTGGAATGCCTAGAATGTAATTTTTTAGAAGAGATTTTATTAGGAATTTTTAGTCTCAGATTGATGCTTGATTTTTACACTAAGCATCAGAAAACACAGAGAAGAAAAGCAAAGAAATGAACGTGTCAGGAAGAAAGCATTAAGCTGCTGTGCAGATAGCCTTCTCAGATAATTCCCTATTCTCACTCTTGTTGCCTTTACACCTTCCAACTCTCCTGTAGGTCAGCCTTCTCCTGTTACTCTGCTCTACACCTGCCTCATTTTCTTTTCCATTTTGAAAAGCTTCTGTCTTCTTTTTATCTTCCAGAAATGTGTTGAAATCTCTCTCCTGCTCATGGTTCTATTTCATTTTCTTTGTGGCAATGAGTTTTCTTTTACTCTTATCTAATGATGGTAAGGGGGTTGAAGAGATTAAGGAAAAACACACCTCCTCAGCCCATTATCTTATGTGGTCTGTAAACAGAAATTTCAAATTCTGTGTAACACCGCTGCCAGTGGAACATTTAAATGAAAAGGTCTGTTATCAAAAAGAAAGGACTGGTATGTCTTCGTATCTTGAATAATGGCATGGCACATACACTTAAATAAGTACACAAACAGAAATGTGGAATACACTAGATGGAGGAATCTACATAACTTTTTAAAAATAGTACTATATAGTAGGTTACACAACATGTGGTACTTTTATGGCATAACTGACCTCATTTAACCACTGTGGGTAGATAATTCCCCTTAATGAATCATGACCCCTTGTGTCCACATGATTTAGTAATTTGAGAATTCCGTTGTTCCCATTAAGGGATAGAGTCTTTTTCCCCCACTACCTTAAATCTTAGTTGACCTTGTGAATTACCTTTTCTAACAGAATGTGATAGAAGCGATGATATACAAATTCTAGAGATTAAGCCTTAGAAGAACTTGTAGCATCCCCTATTGCCTGCTTGAAAACCTGAAGCCATCATCTAGACAAAAGCCCAGAATAGCCTACTGTAGGATTGGAAGCCGCATGGGAAAGATCCAAGGCACCTTAACCAACAATCATCAGTTGTCAGACATGAGAGTGATATAATCTGGGACTCTAGTTCCAAGTGAGCCGTCATATAACTGCAACCACATGAGTGAGCTCAGGCAAGACCGGAAGAAGAAACACTCACATGGTCTACTCACAAAATTAAGAAAAATAATAAATCATTGATGTTTTAAGACACTAAGTTTTGGAGTGTTTTTTTTTTTTTCTTGAGCAATGGATTTCTGAAACAACATTTAACAGAAATTCTGACCTTTGTGTCTAATTGAACATCTTTGTTTGAGAGAGGGGCAGAGGGAGAGGGAGAGAGAGAATCTTAAGCAGGCTCCACACCCAGCCCAACCTGGGGCTGAGATTATGACCTGAGCCAAAATCAAGAGTTCAGTGTTTGCACAATGGAGCCACCAAGTTGCCCCTCTAATTGGGCCATTTTAATGGTACCAATTTATTCCTTTGACAATCACTATGACTAAATGAACTCTGTGTGCTGATTGGCATAGGTCTGAATTTTGTTTTTCCTTGAACTGGTTGTTGTAGCAAGAAATTGTCACAAGTGGCTTAAGTCAAACCAGGTCTTATCCTTAGCACTGAGGGTGAGGTCAATCTCTGTAAGTCAGGGGAGAAGAAGCAAATGGGATGCTACAGAGGCAATTACAATGTCTATGACAGGTGAGAGGAAGATAGTAACTGACCATGGAAGAGTTTCTGTTCATGACCATCATTATTCATTGTTGTTTCTCTTGAAGCCAACATTGTCACCATGGAATCAGCTGCCACCCTTGCCCAACTTGCAACTATTAGATCACCACCTTTGAGTCTGCTTAAAAGCTGCTGCCATTACTTCAAGCCATTGCTGCCAGCATTATGAAACTGCTCCACAGCTTGAGTGATGGCTTTTAGCGTGAGCAGCAACTACTGCCAAAGTGCTAGACTACTTTCCAGCCTACACTGAACTGAAAACAGTGTATAGAGAGGGTCTGACCAAAAACGTAAAGTTAGAAAGACAGAAGACATGAGGGAGAGGAGACAAATTTCCAGTCTCCCCTTGGTTGCAAAGGTACAGGACTCATAAATGATCTAAAAAAGGCTATATATCCCTTCCATTAGAAGCACAGCCACTTTGGGGGTGACAAGAACAAATTTTGACTGCAAAATCATCTATAAAAGAGAGAAAAGTTAATGACCAGCAGAGGAGCCAGAGTTTTAGGAAGTACTCTCAGTTCCAGGACACTTGCCACAGCTGCCACCCAGAATGATCTGTGGGCCTGCCTTGGAAGTCACACATCTGGATCTCTGTAGAGTGACTCTGTGCCTTCAGGATCTCATTCATACACTCCCTCAACAGTTGCCAGAAAGGATTTTCTCACTTTAACAACTGCGAAGCCCTAGGAGGCTCCATATATTCCAACTTCTTAAGTTTGGCTGCTGCAAAAGTACTCTGCAGCTGCAGCCCAGCTCAGGTTGACATGTGCAGTCTCCGGGATGAGGAAGGAGTTGAAAAAGAAAATGAGAAAGGGAATGCTATCCATAAACAACTGAAAAATATGCATATCCCAGGCAGATTTCTCTCAGCTCTTAAACTCTGTTCTTGCACATTTGTATGCATTTGAGTCATATTTTATTTTTTAAAATATGATGCCAACTTAATGGATTCTGCTTGAAGTTATTTTGTTTTTTAGAGTTGCATCCATATTCGTAAAAGCAATGATGATAGTTTTCCTTTTTTGTGTTCTCCTTAACAAGTTTTATTATTAAAGTTAACCTGAATTCCAGGGCAGCCCGGGTGGCTCAGCAGTTTAACACCACCTTTGGCCCAGGGCCTGATTCTGGGGAACCGGGATCAAGTCCCACGTCGGGCTCCCTGCATGGAGTCTGGTTTTCCCTCTGCCTGTGTCTCTGCCTCTCTCTCTGTGTGTCTCTCATAAATAAATTAATTAAATCTTTTTAAAATAAATAAAATTAACCTGAATTCTTTTTTTTTTTATGAACCTGAATTATTAACATAAAAATTCATCTAGAAAAATTTGTGGTCTGGAATAGTTTAAATAACATTGAAATTAACTGTTTTTAAAGGTGAGCTGGAAGTCTGTTATTAGGCCACCCATCTAATCCTGGTCCCTATTTAAATAGGAGAGATTAACCTAAATTGCAACATTTACTTCTATGTTCTTGTGAAAATTTTCAGTAGTTAATATTTTGCTCAGTAATCTTCATTTCTTCCTCGTTTTTCATTTCATTGCCATGTAATTGAATACAATGATACCGTATTTGAATCTCTTCCATATCAGTGTTATGTCACCTTTTTTATTTCAAATATTTTATATATTTGCTCTGTGTCCTTTTCTTCTTAACCAGGCTTGTGAGGAGATTTTCTGGTTTAATGGCCTATAAAAGCATTTAGCTTTTGGAATTTCTAGTCTTTTTTTTTTTTTTAAAGACTTTATTTATTTATTCCTGACAGAGAGAGAGAGGCAGAGACATAGGCAGAGGGAGAAGCAGGCTCTATGCAGGGAGCCCAATGTGGGACTTGATCCCAGGACCACAGGATCAAAGGCAGATGCTCAACCACTGAGCTACCCAGACATCCCAGGAATTTCTAGTCTTTATACTTTTCTCCTCTTTAATTATTTTTACCTCTTTATTAATTTTATTATTTTCTTCACATTTCTGTTACTACTGTTTTTCTAATTTCCTAAGATAATTAGTAAAATCCTGTATAATCAGTCATTTTTCTTTAATGGTGAAGCTAATTTAAGGCTATACATCTTCCTATGCACAGTTTTTAGACATCTCAGTAATTTTAATTCTCTTCTTTACACTGCTTCCTTAACAGTTTATAATTTCTTTTTTGATTTCTTCTTTGATCCAAGTTATTTTTTTTAAGATTTTTTGTTTACTTGTTAGAGACACACAGAGAGAGAGAGAGAGAGAGAGAGAGACAGGCAGAGGGAGAAGCAGGCTCCACACAGGGAGCCCGATGCAGGACTCGATCCCAGGTCTCCAGGATCACGCCCTGGGCCCAAGGTGGCGCTAAACCGATAAGCCACCAGAGCTGCCCTGATCCAAGTTATTTAGGAATATGTTTTTTAAATTTTCAAGTCACTAGTTGGGTCATATATTTCATATTAATTTCAGATTCTTAAAAAATTATAATTAGTGATCTCTGCTTTTAAAAAATACATTCAGTATTGTGGCAAACTATCTGATGACTTTTTATAAAAGTCACACTGATTATTTGGGCAATAAAGTTTATTCTCAATATAAACAGTAACATTATATGCACGTAAAATTAATGTTTTGCTGGGTTATTTAATTATATTATATCTTTAATTCTTGTTTTCTCATTTTATCAGATTCTGAAAGAGCTATTAAAATTCCCACTATAGTTAATTATATTTTTATGTTTTTCTTGCACCCTATTGTACAATTCAGTATTTTTTATTATTGGCTTTAAGAGTAATTCCTGAAATCAACATATTTCTAGATTTGTATTTTAATCCAATCTAACAGTATCTGACTTTTAATAATAGAATTTAGCCAATCCACAGTGTACCAAAATTATCAAGTAGGATTTATTTTAAGAATGGAAGGGAATACAAAAAAATATCCTAATTAACATAATTCCCTAATTAACACATTAAAGAAGAAAATGTTTTTATTATTTCAATATGTTCTGAAATAGCACTTGATAAAAGACAGCCACAATTGCAATACAAACTCTAAGAAGGCATTGAAATAAATGGCTTAAACGTGAGAAAGTCTATACACGCCCACACAGCAACAAATATTATTTCAAATGGTGAAATGTTAAAGCAGTTTTTATTAAAATCAGGAACAAGAAAGAAATGCTCTCTCCTATCATAATTAAACATTAAGTCTACAGTTCTAGGGAATATAGTAAAGATAGGTAATAAAATATTGGTAAATATTGAAAGAAGATATTATCTTTTTGCTGTATGATCTATGCTATAATTAACAAAAATATTTACTTTCATTTTAAAAGATAAACATACAATAATTAGTATCTTTATTCTATACTGGGAATAATGAGCAATAAACAGAAACATGAAATATGTTCCATTTGTAAAATGGTTAAAAACGATAATACTTATTTCTAACAATAAGGATAAAGTGCCGGGGATCCCTGGGTGGCTCAGTGGTTTAGTGCCTGCCTTTGGTCCAGAGTGTGATCCTGGAGTCCCTGGATCAAGTCCCACATTGGGCTCCTTGCATGGAACCTGCTTCTCCCTCTGCCTGTGTCTCTGCCTCTCTCTCTCTCTCTCTCTCAGTCTGTGTCTCTCATGAATAAATAAATAAAATATTTAAAAAAAGGATAAAGTACCAATTAGTTGAATATAATTATGAGTTATTTGAGGTCATATAACAAGACCTAAAAAGGGAAAGTCTTTATATTATTAAAAAATATCTGGGAGCAGTAAAAAAATGTATGAAAAGTAGGGGAGATATTTGCCTTACAAACATTAAAACTTACCATAAAGCCACCATAATCAAAAGAATGCGATATTAGCACATGAATTGGCAACTTTATTAGAATAATGGAGAATAGTCAATAGATACATTATTATATATGTAGAAATTCAGTATCTAACAAAGGCAGTATTCAAATATAATAGAGATGTTAACTAACTGGAATTCAAATAAAAACTTGAGAATAAAAAAAGATGTAATAGGAAATGAGGGTCTGCTTCTGGCCACTATGGAATAATAGGGACTGGATTCAACCTCTCATCTTAGACAACTAGAAAAGCAGTCGATATATGAAACAACAGTTTTCAGATGATGGGCTTCAGGCAGCTCAGAGGAGTGATTCCTTAGAAAGGGTAAACAAGAAAATGAGACTGGATGAGTGACCTAGCTCACTGCCTGAAGAGCCTTTTAAGGCTGATGCCTAGGAAAAGGAACTCAAAGAGCTCAGCAACCTTATGCATTGAAGAGACAGAATTTAGGAAGCCAGGACAGCTATCATTCTCAGGGTGGAGTGCCAGGGAAAAGAAAAATGCAAGAAGGTCCCTCTTGAGTCTTTGGTTGACTCAGTCACATGGTTGCATGTGAGGAAACTACCCACCAGAGAGGACTGGGGGAGCAATCCTCGGACCTCAGACAGGAGTGATTCATGCTCCCACAAGCTAGAGTGGAAAAATCTAATAAGTGGGACTTCAGGTGTAGTCCAAAGACTGGTATTGATTAGTAGTAGGCCAGTTATCCCTAGGTGAAGATTGTTCTGAATCCAAATAATTTAACTTTGTTCAGGATAGAGTCCAAAAATATTCAAAGACATTCAAAAACATTCGGCACTTACCAATGTAAAAGTCACAATGTATAGCATCATTAAAAAAAATTAACTGGTATGCAAAAAAAGGCAGAAAAATATGGCCGATAATCAGGGGAAGAATCAATCAATATCAACAGACCCAGAGAATAAGACACTAATTCTAGTGAATTAGTAGACAAGGATGTTAAAACACCTGTAATAAATAAGTTCAAGAAGTCAGTGGAAAGTGTGAGGATGAAGAGAGAAAGGAAAGGTATTGGAAAGAACTATATGACATCCACAGAGATGAAAGATACAATATCTGAAAAGTAAAAATACACTGGATGGAATTAAAAACAGATTAGACACTGTAGAAGGAAATGCTAATGAACTTGGAGACATAGCAGGAGAAAGCATACAAAATTAAAGACAAAGAGAAACTGAATAGAGTGAACAATGAATAGAATAGAACAATGAATGAAAATTGAACAGAGTGAACTGTGAGCTGTTGTGGGGGAAAAAACAAATTTCTTTCCCATAGTTCTGAAAGCTAGAAGTCCAAGATCAGGATGCCAGCATGGTTAGGTTCTGGTGAGGACTTCCTTGTTGCAGGCTGTCCTCTTCTGACTGTGTCTTCACATGCTAGAAGAACAACAGATCTCTCTAGGATCCCTTTTATAAAGGCACTAATCCCATTCATGAATGTTCCATCCACATGAACTCATTAGCTCCAAATGTGTCACCTAATAATACCATCATATTGGAGATTTGGATTTTAACATCTGAATTTAGGAGGAGGAACACATTCATTCCATAATAGCATCTTTCTCTTTTTTATGTATTTTTGTATTAATTTTATACCTTTTTTAGAACTTCTAGTATGTTCCTAGGTATAAAAGTTAATAGTGTGTCTGTAATTTTCAGAACCAACATCTCATAGTATGACTCATAAAAAGATCTGTGTGATTTACTGAGCAGAATGTTGAATATAGTGATTATGTTGACTTCACCCAAACTTGTATTTTATAAGAACATTAAGCAGCAAGCTGGTTGCTAGGGAAACTCTGAAAGACAGAAAGAATCTGAGTGGATGTGGGCTTCTTCTAAGCATCTCACAAAAATAAATGAAACCAAAGAAATACAGATCATCCAAAGGTGCAGATGACATTTCACTCCTTCCTGTATTCACCTTTTAGTTCCACATCAAAAACAGAGAGAGAAGGATAAGAAAACTGAAACATTAGCAAGAAGGAAAGTTGGAAAAGAAACTCTCCCTTGATTTCTTGACATAAACATTTTTATCCATCATTTCTAATGAAAATTTTGAATTACTGTTTGAGGTCAAAATTGCACAGCTCCTTAAGTACCTCTTATTTTATTATTTTTTATTGCAGTACAGTTGATATACAATGTTATTTTAGTTTCACATGTACAACATAGTGATTTGACAATTCTATACCTTTACCATGATAAGTGTAGTTACCATCTATCATCATACAAAATTATTACAATATTATTGGCTATATTCCCTATGCTGTACTTTTCATCTCTGTGACTTATTTTATTTATTTTATTTTATTTTATTTTATTTTATTTTATTTTATTTTATTTTATTTTAAAGATTTTATTTATTTATTCATGAGAGACACAGAAAGAGAGGCAGAGACACAGGCAGAGGGAGGAGAAGCAGGCTCCATGCAAGGAGTTCCATGTGGGACCCGATTCCAGGAATCCAGGATCAGGCCCTGAGCCAAAGGCAGATGCTCACCCCTGAGCCACCCAGGCATATCCCCTTGTGACTTATTTTATAACTGGAAGTTTTTAGCTCTTAATTCCTTTTACCTATTTCATCTATTTCCCCCATGCTCCACCATTCGGGCAACCACCGTTTTGTTCTCTGTATTTAAGAGTATCCTTGGGAGATCCCTGGGTGGCTCAGCAGTTTGATGCCTGTGTCTCTGCCTCTCTCTCTCTCTCTCTCTGTCTCTCATGAATAAATGAATAAAATCTTAAAAAAAAAAAATTAAGAGTATCCTTTTGATTTTTGTTCATTTGTTTTGCTTTTTAGATTCCACATATTAGTGAAACCATATATTTCTCTTTTTCTGACTTATTTCACTTAGGATAATACATTCTAGGTCCATCTATGTTGTTATGAATGGCAATATTCATATTTTTTAATGTCTGAGCAATATTTCATATATTATATCTCACATCTTTTTTTTAAAAGATTTTTATTTTATTTTATTTATTCATAGAGACAGAGAGAGAGAGGTTGCAGAGACACAGGCAGAGGGAGAAGCAGGCTCCACGCAGGGAGCCTGATGTGGTACTCAATCCCGGGTCTCCAGGATCACACCCAGGGCTGAAGGCAGTGCTAAACCACTGCACCACCAGGGCTGCCCCTCACATCTTCTTTATCCATTCATCTATTGGTGAACACTTAGGTTGCTTCCACGTCTTGATGATTGTAAATAATGCTGAAGTAAACATAGGAGTGCATGTATTTTTTGAAATTAGTGTTTTTGTTTTCTTTGGGTAAATACCAGCAGCAGAATTGCTGATTGTTGGTATTTTTATTTTTATTTTTTTTAAAGATTTTATTTATTTATTCATGAGACACACACACACACACAGAGGCAGAGACACAGGCAGAGGGAGAAGCAGGCTCCATGCAGGAAGCCTGATGCAGGACTTGATCCCGGGACTCCAGGATCATGCCCTGGGCCAAAGGTAGGCGCCAAACCACTGAGCCACCCAGGGATCCCCCTCCATAGTATTTTCTATAGAGGCTGTACCACCAATTTACATTCTCACCAAGAGTACACAAGGCTTCCTTATTATCAACATCCTTACCAATACTTATTATTCCTTGTAGTTTCCTAATGAATGTCATCTCTGGTGTGAGATGATATTTCACTGTAGTTTTGATTTGCATTTTTCTGATGAATGATGTTGACCATCTTTTCACATGTCTTTTGGCCATTTGTATGTTTTCTTTGAAAAATGTGTGTTCAGATCCTCGGTCCATTTTTTAATCTGTTTAGTCTTTGGTATCGAGGTGTATAAATGCTTTATATATTTTTAATATTAATTCCTTATCAGATATGTTATTTGCAAATACTTTCATTCAATAGGTTGCCTTTTCATTTTGTTGATTGTTTCCTTTCCTGTGCAAAAACTATTTGTTTTTCAGTCTCAACAGTTTATTTTGGCTTTTGTTTCCCTTGCCTGAGGAGAGAGATCGAAAAAATATTGCTAAGGCTGATGTCCAAGAGGTTACTGGCCTGTATTTCCTTTTAGGATTTTTATGGTTTCAAGTCTCACATTTAGGTCTATAATCTATTTTGAGTTTATTTTTATGTATGGTGGTCCAATTTCTTTCTTTTTTTTTTTTAAGATTTATTTATTCATGAGAGACACACAGAGAGAGAGGGGGAGAGAGGCAGAGACACAGGCAGAGGGAGAAGCAGGATCCATGAAGGGAGCCCCATGTGGGACTCGATCCCAGGTCTTCAGGATCATGCCCTGGGCCAAAGGCAGCGCTAAACTGCTGAGCCACCCAGTCTGCCCTGATGGTCCAGTTTCATTCTTCTGCATGTAGTTGTCCAGTTTTCCAAGCACCATTTATTGAAGAGGCTGTCTTTTCTCCATGGTATATTCTTGCCTCTTTTGTTGTAGAGTAATTGACCATATAAGTTCAGACTTGTTTCTACTGTTAATTTAAATTTTTTGAGAAAGAGAATCAGAAACCATTCAGGAGAAGGAATAAAGAAACTACATTTTTTTGTACTAAAATCAGAACTTCTGAGACAGATAAGGGCACAACAAATAGAGTATTTGAAATCTGAAAACTCTAGATGGCTTGGCCTCGGAATCAGTTATCAACAAAGGTGGCCACCCAATACTTAATATCTGTTGAGAACCCAAAAATTCTATGGTATTTCCAAGTGTTTGATTTTTATTAAGAGTGGCCAACAAACTTCAGAACTCTCATTAAGGGCATCCTGGGTGGCTCAATGGTTTAGCGTGACCTACAGCCCAGGGCGTGATCCTGGGGTCCCAGGATCAAGTCCTGCATCAGGCTCCCTGCATGGAGCCTGCTTCTTCCTCTGCCTGTGTCTCTGCCTCTCTCTCTCTCATTCTCTCTCTCTCTCTCTCCCTGTGTCTCTCATGAATGAATAAATAAATAAAAATCTTAAAAAAAAAATAAAGCCAGATCTTCAGAGTTCTCATATTTGATATACCATAAAATCCTTCATTTAAAAAAAAACTCTCATTAAATCTCTCTTATGATTTTCCTAATAGAGAAGAGCAATAAAGGTGTCTTAATATTCATAATGACCTCTTTTCAACCACACCTGAGTTTATATTAATGAGGTGACTTTTGATAAGCTCCTAAGGATAGAGTCTGGTTACCTAGGAACCAACCACATGATCGGAGGGTTGGAATTTTCAGGGCCACCCTCCTGACCTTCCTGGGAGGAAAAAGTACCTGGAAGTTGAATCTATTGCCAATGGCCAATTATTTAATCAAGCATCCCTATATAATGAAGCCTCCTTAAAAACCCAAAAAGTAGGGTTCAGAGAGCTTCTGGGTTGGTGGACACTTGGAAGTTCTGGGCGAGGGCATGGAAGTTGTGCCCCTTTTCCATACCTTGCCCTATGCATTGCTTCCATCTGGCTGTTCAGAGTTAGATGCTTTTATAATAAACTGATAATATAGTCAGTAAAGAGTTCTATGACCTGCCCTAGCAAATTAATGAAACCCAAGAAGTGGGTCCTGGGAACTTCCAATTTAGGGTGGGTCAGAAAGTGACAACCTGAATTTGTGATTGGCATTGAGTTAGGGGTCAGGGGAGTCTTGTCCCTGAGCCCTTAACCTGTGGGATCTGACATTGCCTCTAAGGCACAGTGTCAAAATTGAGTTGAATTGTAGGACATTAGCTGGTGTCCCAGAATTACTTAGTGGTGTGGAAAAAGACAGGTACATGGGAATTGGTGTCAGAATCATAGTCCTTGTGTCTTCAACCATAGATTGTAAGATCAAAATATTCCCCATTTATAAATAAAATATTCTTATAGTGCTTTAAATTCAAACTATGCCTTAATTGTTGCCACAGGAAAGATGCTTACTAATTAATTAATGTCGATCTTAATCCCTAATCTTTAGGAATAGAGAAAAGTATTTTTCACTTTATATTTCTTTTCTAGAATTCAAAATAATCTGCTAAAAAAGAAAGCACTATTTTTGTTATGATTGACATGATCTTTAAAAATTAGAGACATTGGAGAATATATCTGATAGCTTCTTTTGAGATGTCTAAGAAATACCTAACACTTAGTACAAGCTTCCTGTTTTTAATAAATCTAAGGAAAATGTAGTCAAATTAGATGTCCTGGAAAATTAGCCCTTGATTTTGATCAGAAATTTCCAGTGTACCGGTTTTCATAAAAGCTATTGCTCATGTTGCATGAAGGAAAGGTTTATTTTAATGTTCATTTTAAAAGTAGTACTATTTTTATTAGGCTCTAAGAAAACTTTTGGATGGATGAATGTGGGATTTTTTTAAATGTACTTGTTTGTTTTTAACCAAAAATGATGTCTTATGAAACTGCTTTAGGCCTCTTTCTGGGTTTCTCACTAAATCAGAGATGAAAGCATATTTGGGAAGTCCAGACAATTTTTAATTTTCAAGAGTTGACTAGCTTGGCACGCAAGCCTGCTAGTTAAGAAAAAAAAATGGTCTTGACACTAAAATTTGCCATTTTATTGATACCTCATACCTTCTTTCTATATTAGTTTTATTGTAACTATAATCTCCGTCATCCTACAATCGGCCCCACTTTATCCCACACATTATCTTCCTTGCCCCCATTCTTTGTGACTTTCTGTTGACTTTTCCTCAGTTTTGTGAAATGTGCAGTGCAGCCCCAGCTTGTAGGTGGGTCCCCAAGTTTTTCTCTCCCTTTTGATTTATACTCTATAAGCTTTCCTTTACACAAATGTAAGGCTGCTGCTAGGGTCTTCCCAAGAGACTTCCCCTGATTTACATTACTTGGCATAGTCTTCCTTGCCTTACATTTCTCTGTGGTGAGAAAACATTATTGATTATCCACAGGTTTTAACTTGATATGCATTTGTGGAAAAAATAAAAGAAGATAATAGTAGGTTTTCCGTCAAGTCAAAATCAAATTTATTAATGGCAGTAGTGACACCACCAAAGACAAAAATTAGACAAAACAAGCAACTTAGAAATCAAATTTGTGGGGGATTCCCTGGGTGGCTCAGCGGTTTAGCGCCTGCCTTTGGCCCAGGGCGAGATCCTGGAGTCCTGGGATCGAGTCCCACGTCGGGCTCCCTGCATGGAGCCTGCTTCTCCCTCTGCCTATGTCTCTGTCTCTCTCTCTCTCTCTCTCTCTATGTCTATCATGCATAAATAAAATCTTAAAAACAAAAAAGAAAAGAAATCAAATTTGTAACCCGAATCTTAAGAGATGCTGAGGCAAAGATGTATTAATATACATACATATATACTAATTATTAACATATTCACGAATATGGTAGATATTTTATTCAGAGTGGGCTGATGATATTAACACACTCATTTGCAATTAGTGATTGTTTTTTAAGTAAAGGACTGTAAAATATTTATTTCGTCTCAGAAATGCAGTTAATTCAGGAGAGTGTGGTTTCCTAATGAATGTCATCTCATTTGGATTTCTATGGTCCTGAGAGTGTGTGTGTGTGTGTTACTGTGGCCAAAGATGTAAAATATGTTTCAGATTATGATATACATACAATATAGGAAGGTGAGTACAAGCAGATAATTTTATCTTCTAATTGGGAGAAATAATGAAATATTTATGGCAATATGTGTTTTTGACATAAACTGAACAGTATCATTCTTCTATCTTAAATGAGAAGCCTTTCATTCCCCTTGTGTTGGCTTTTGTATGATCAAATTTCTGTGTTAAGACAAGTCTAGTCTAATCAAACTTCAAACAAATGGTATTAGTTAGGGAAGTTGGATTCAGAAGTAAAATTTCTTTTCTTCCAGATTGGAGTTTATACTCAGAATTAACATTAGTGGGAATTCTTAGACTTCTCTAGTGGAGAATAGCCCCCTACAGAAATGAAAGGAATATAAACCCAGAAAATCTCAGTCATAGCCACTTTATATTTTTTTCTCCAAATAAAGGCTAAAATTACATCTCTAAAATAATGGGTTTGGGGAATACAAGCATTTTTACAGAATAGCTAAAGGCAAGCAGCCTAATTTTTGGAATGTAATAAATAAGACCAAGAATAAAATTGTAGCTTTATGGATACATGCAATGTAAGGAAAGTAAGTGTATTAAAATTAAAATATCATTTCATGGAAATGAGCTTCCTGAACTGGTAAATGTGCTGTTCAAAGAAAAATATTTCAAAGGCATATTTTTCTACATGATTAAGATTCTTTACAATTAAAAACTTCTCTCTTGAAATATTCTTCAACTTCAAAGGCATTGCCAGTCAGGAAATCCCCCCGGATTCCTTGGTGACACTTCTCATTTTTTTTTTCCAGTAATAGGAAATTACAATACTGAAACACAACAGAGCTCACACATCTGTTTGCCACTTTTGCTGTAGGTACTCAATTGATGCAAGATGTGTCTGTTGAAGCTTGGGGGGAGGAGGCACAAAGCAAGGGAATGCCACCAGCAAACAGAAGCACCAATTCCGGAAACAAAATGATAAGAGAAAGGAAGAAAAATGAAATGTCCATTTTGTATTTCCTTTAAAGTTTATGTGTATATATGAGTGTGTCTGCGTATGTGTGTGTTTTGTATGAGGACAAAGTACTCAGTAATTATTAGTTGACTGATCAATTTTTGTTTTGCAAATAGGAATCTGCCTTAAGAAACTGCATTGAAATAGCCATTTCTAATTCAAAAGGTAGTTTTCCCATTAATGTTATCAGGATCAAAATATTTAACCTATTTACTTAATTTGCTCAATATGTCTGAAGACATAAATTAAATATATATATATTGAGAAAAGCATAACAATCTTTCAATGATACCTTCATCATCAAATATTCACAATAGTATCATAGCTTCAACATATTGGATTCACCCTCTGTTCTAGACACTGTGGCAAATACTTCATGGGATTCTAGAAACAACTGTACACAGTAGCTATTAATATTTATTTATTTATTTATTTATTTATTTATTTATTTATTTGTTTGTTTAAGAGGTAGAGAGAGCTAGCAGGAAGAGCAGCAGAGGGAGAGGGACAAGCAGACACCACCCTAAGCATGGAACACAATGCAGATCTCCATCTCACAACCCTGAGATCATGACCTGAGCTGAAATCCAGAGTTGGCCACTTAACTAACTGAGCCACCCAGGTGCCCCAATATTCCATTTTATAGGTTAAAACATTAAGGTTGTGTCCAAGTTCTCAGAGTGAATTGGTAGCAAATCTGTTTTTTTACTCCAGTGTGTCTGACCTGAAAGTATTATTTGTTCATCTATGCAAGGAATTTTCATCTATGCACTCTCTGCATTCTTTAGTGCTCCTCTGACCAAAGACAATAGGATTATTGAGAAATTTGTGAGAAATGCATATTCCCAGGCCCCACCCAAGGCCCACTGATTCAGATATGAAGATAGGGCTCAGTAATCTGGTTTTTTAGTTTTTTTTTTTTTTTAATTTTTTTTTATTTATTTATGATAGTCACAGAGAGAGAGAGAGAGAGAGAGAGGCAGAGAGAGAAGCAGGCTCCATGCACCAGGAGCCCGACGTGGGATTCGATCCTGGGTCTCCAGGATCGCGCCCTGGGCCAAAGGCAGGCGCTAAACCGCTGCGCCACCCAGGGATCCCCTGGTTTTTTAGTTTTTAAGATTTTTTTAAATTTATTTCTTTAAATAAACACAGAGAGAGGCAGAGAGAGAAGCAGGCTCCTCACAGGGAGCCTGATGTGGGACTTGATCCCTAGACTGCAGGATCACACCCTGAGCCAAAGGCAGATGCTCAACTGCTGAGCCACCCAGGCATCCCAGTGATCTGTTTTTTTTTTTTTTTTTTAGATTTATTTATTTATTTATTTATTTATTTATTTATTTATTTATTTATTATAGGCAGAGAGAGAGAGAGAGATAGGCAGAGACACAGGCAGAGGGAGAAGCAGGCTCCATGCAGGGAGCCTCACGTGGGACTCAATCTTGGGTCTCCAGGATCATGCCCTGGGCCGAAGGCAGGCACTAAACCACTGAGCCACCCAGGGATCCCCGAGTGATCTGTTTTTTAACAAACCTTCCTGGTTCTTCTGATTTCATGTTCAAACTTGAGAATCACTGCTTTATTCAGTGCTAACTTTTGATATATACTATCATGTTATGAATGATATAATATGACAAAGATTCTTTGCTTGACTAAAGTTTAGTCAGGCTCCTGAAAGTTTTCCTAGGCTCATGTGTGCACTTCCCTGTAAAATCCGGTTTTAGCAAGAACCTTGCCAAACAGTTAACCAATACTCTATATTCTCCATATCTCATCACCTTTGATATAGGATCAGATTCATTTTCTCCATCCCTCAGATGATGTTTAATCACCCTGGCCTGTCTTCAACAAGAATCCTGTTAGTTCAACTTACCCTAAACCCCCCTTACTTCTGGTGTTTCCTCTTAGTAATTTTCCATCCACTGACACACATCCTGCTCTTTGGCTATAAATTCTCACTTTCCCATGCTATATTTGGAGTTGAGCCTCATCTCTCTTGCACACTGTGCAATCCCATTACAGTGGTCCCTACACCTATCACAATGGTCCCGAATAAAGTCTGCTTCAGGATCTTTCATAAGTTTTATTAAATATTTTTTCTATTTAATAGAAATGCAAAATGTATTAAGCATGACTTAAACTCTCTATCTGGAAGTTTTACAGTTAAGTCATAGTTTACATAATACCACAAATATCCTTATAAGTGGCAGTAAAATAGTTTTAGGAGTACCAAATCTATAACTGATTCCAATAATTTTATTAGTATTTTTTAAAGTAAAGAGACTGGGGTGCCTGGGTGATGCAGTTGGTTGGCCATCCAATTCTTGGTTTTGGTTCAGGTCATGATCTCAGAGTCCTGGGATTGAGCCCTGAGTCCTGCTCTGCACTAAGTGTGGGATCTGGTTGAGATTCTCTCTCCCTCTCCCTCTGCCCCTCCTGCTTGTGCTCACTCTCATTCTCTCTCTCTCTCTCTAAAATAAATAAATAAATCTTTTTTAAAAAAGTGAAGAGATTGACTCTATATGTATTTTTCAAAACTGAATTGCAATATCCAAGGTGTTTCTATTTTTTTTTAAGATTTTATTTATTTATTCATGAGAGAGAGAGGCAGAGGGAGAAGCAGATTCCATGCAGGGACCCCAACATGGGACTCAATCCCAGATCTCCAGCATCAGGCCCTGGGCCGAAGGTGGTGCTAAACCGCTGAGCTACCCAGGCTGCCCAAAGGTCTTTCTTTATAAGATTAAAAAGACAGTTAAAAGATAATTTTAATAAACAATAATTCTGGAATTGGAATTGTATTTGCTGATCATTGTTAATAAACTTGACTATTGATTGATACATTTTTAACATATAGACATCAGCTTATGTGAAGAGGGTTAAGTTTCTATAGATTGATTACAATCAGCCGTAGCTACTATGTGTAGCCAGTCATTCTACAATTTTTTATATATATATTTATCTAATTTTATTTTATTTATTATTATTTTTAAAGATTTTATTTATTTACTCATGAGAGACACAGAGAGAGAGAGAGAGAGAGAGGTAGTGACACAGGCCGAGGGAGAAGCAGGCTCTATGCAGGGAGCCTGATGTGGGACTCGATCCCGGGACTCCAGGATCACGCCCTGGGCCAAAGGCAGGTGTTAAACTGCTGAGCCACCCAGGGATCCCCTATTTATCTAATTTTTAAAAAGACTATTTTTATATATTACACACACAAAAACCTATCTCCAGACTGATAAAGGAATGAACAATGTACAACTACTAGGAAAAAGTAACAGTACAATTTTTAAAAATCATGAAAATCATGTAGACCAATAGAAGCAATTTATAAATAGGAAAAATTAATTCCAATGAATTAACATTGATTTTGCCCAATAGCATAACCTTCACCTTGCATGAGGTGGATGCTTGTAGCTAATCTCCAAAAGTCTCTTCCAACCAATTTATTCTCTTCCTATATTCACAGGACACTTTTTAAATCAAGAGTGAAGTTTATTTCCTCTCCTTTTGTTTGAGGAACACTTTATCTCTTTCGCTTTTGAAGGCTGCTTTCACTTGACATAGAATTTTCCCTTAGCACTCGAAAGATGTCCCTCCATTGTCATCTTTCTTACATTCTTTCTGACAAAAAGTCTGTTAAATCTTATTACTGTGTCTCTATAGGTAAGTATTCATTGATTGATCTTATAATTTTCTTTTGGTTTTCATTCTCCAGCAGTTTGAATAGGATATGCACCTAGGCTTGTTTTTTTTTTTTTTTTAATGTTTTTTTCTTGGTGTTCTTTGAGGTTGTGATATCTATGGTTTGATGTCTTGACACTAATTCTGAAAATATTCCAATCATTAGTTCTTCAAATATTTATTTTGTCCCGTTCTCTCTTCCTTCCCCTTCTGGAATTCTACTTATGCATGTATTATACCATTTGATATTATCCCACAAGCTACCAGAAAATTTTTTGATTTTTCACTGTTTTTCCTCTTTGTTTTGCAACTTGAGTAATTTTCTATTGACCTATCTTCCAGTTCACTGATTCTTTTCTAGGCTATGTCAAGGCCACCAATGAAGTAAAAAACACTGTATTAGTCACTCTCTATCTCTGTTACTGTGCTTCTTACTTCTGGCATTTCCATTTGATTCTATCTTATAGTTTCCAACTTTGCTGAAATTGCCTGTCTTCTCTTGCATATTTCTTTTCTATTAGAGCCTTTAACAAATTAATCATAGTTATTCTAAGTTCTCTGATAGTTTCAGTATCTTTGTCATAACTGAGTCTGGTTCTGAGAACTACTTTATCTTTTCAGATTTTGTTTTCTTTGCCCTTTTGCATATCTCATAATTTTTATTGTTGGAAGCTGGCCATGATGCACAAAATACTAGATAATAAAGTAAATGATGTTTTTAAGTTTAGAGATAAGCCTACCTCTTTTTTCTGTAAGGCTTAAATACTGGAGTTTTATACTAATCTACTCAGAAGTTGACAGGGTTTGAAGTTTGTTGTTGCTATGATTACCCTCAGTGCACTAATGCTTCAAATTCTTCTAATGATATCTTATGTTTATGATATGGGTTAATTTGTCAGTGGATTTTCTCATTACCTGCTCCCTGGTTTGCACCAGGTCTTCCCTTTGTACTGATTTCCCACTGTACATTCTACTGTTATTTGTACTCAACAATTGTTAATATGGTGGTGGGGAGGGGGACTTGTTTTCTGATATTCTGATTAAGCCTCAGTCATAGGCAGGCACTATGAACTTAGGTGTATGCCCTTTACAAGCGTTCCTGCATCATCTTCAGATATTAATTTGGACATGGCACATATTCCTTCCCTCCATGAGGGGTAAAGTTTTTTTTCTTATTTCCCTCCACGAGTATTGGTGGGTTCCCACCAGTACCCTTAAGCTACAGATGTTGTTGCCCTTTACTTGATGGATTAAGACTTTTGTTCCATAAGGGAGATAAAGTTGGACAAAGCTGTGGCTATGGCTGCTATTCACTGCTCAAATCAGCACCTTGGGGAAGTTTTCTGAAGATTATCTTTGGTCTTCCCTGTGAGATGCAACACTTCTACACCTACCCCACACCCTGCCATGTCTATAGCCCCCAGGATTTCTTATTCTCCTTCAAGCTCATACTTGGTCTTTAATAATTCATTAAAAGTTACTAGTTGAATATTCAGACCAGCTTATATGGTGTCTGGTAGTGTCTGTCCAAAGTAACCAAATGCTCAAATTTTATTTCTCCCTGCATGTGCCTATCTCTCTCTACATTTTAAGTAGGTGTTTGTCCAGTGACTTTAGTTCTTGGAAGGGCTCCTTGCTTTTGTCTTATTGCAGAGGTTGGAGAGATGTTTTATCAGCTCTCTAATCTGAGTTGAAACGTTCATTTCCCTCCTTTAAAAATCCTTTGAAAATCGCCTTATCTTGTGAGTGACATTGACCAATAGGACACAGTGAAAGTGACATCCTTTGACTTTGAGATCAGACTTACAGAAGAGTGACAGTTTCCACTAACCACCTCTTATAATCGTGAGCCACTATGTAAGAAATCTAGCTAACCCCACTGGGTTAGAAAGGCCACATGTAGGAGCAACAAGGTAACCAATATTTGAGTAGAAAAGCCATCTTGGGTGATTCAACCCCTGCAATCTCATGTGTGAGACCCCAAGCAAGAACAGCAGAATAACTACCTACCTGAGCCCTAACCAACACACAGCATCATGCAAATTAATGAGATTGTTTTTTTGAGCTACCGAGCTTTGCGTGGTTTGTTATTTAGCAATAACACAAAGTGGTGCTCAGTAAATATCTGTAGCATAAATAAATGAAAATGTTAGACATGTTACCTCAACCATAACCCTCTAAATACAATCTTCCTCCTTCTAAGAGCATTAGATAGCCAAAGGACTATTCAGAGAAAAATCAACCCAGAGAATCTAGCAAATGAAAACTATTGTTATTCTTCTCCATTGGACCTAAAAGGGGATCAAGAGTCAGTCTAGAGATAAGAGTCAGTCAGTGTATTGTCTTGTCCAAAGCATGCATTCAGCAAAATGTAGCCACATTAAGCTCAAAATTAATTTGTTATTTTTCTTTTTTTCATTTTTTTTCATTTTTTAAATTTTTTTTCATTTTTTTTCAAAATTAATTTGAGTGGAACTGAGAAACCATTCTATTTGAATTTAAGGATCTTTCAAAGCCAATCTTTGTAGATCATATTAAGATATTATTAATATCCAAGGAAATTACCCAAAATTCATGAAATCTAAAAAAATTTCTACTTATTCCACTTATGAACTTAGCTGATATACTTTTAAAAATATGTAAAGTTTTAACCACTCTGAAGAATCAGAAAATCACTGAAAATTGTCAGACAATTTCACCAACTCAGACAACGAATTATACAACATACAATCAGTGCTATTTTCTAACCATAGCCTCTCTTAGAACTTAATTAAAGTTTAACAAAGAAGGACTAATGAGATGAATGAGTCAAAGCCTGATCAGCACAAAACAAAAATAAATTCCGGGAATTTAGATAAATAGGGCAAGTTCACAATTGGGATAAATTTAGAAACCTCTCCACAGTATAATATTAGTTCCCTTATCAAGGTTTCCTTAAAACAATTACTCTTATAAATCTTCTATTCTTGATGATAAGAAGAAAATTATAGCCATAATACTATTAATTTTATAAGATGATGTTCCTGTCTGCCCCAGGCCTATGTAGCTGAAAGTTAATGAAGTGTGCCTTCCAACAAAGACTGATTTCTGGGGCAACAAATGAAGGGACTATATATATACACACACACTTTATGGCACATGGAATAAAACATTTTTTACACTCTAAATCTAACTTCCAGAATTTAATCTTTCACTTCCTAGGTTGCCTAGCTTAATGCAGCCTGGCTAATTAGTTTAAGTATTACAATCATCAAGGCTGGAGAACAATAGGACTTTGTTTTAAGGAGGTAAAAATACCATGAAAGTAATGTCTCTCTCTCTCTCTCTCTCTCTCTCATTAAAGATTTTATTTATTTATTCATGAGAGACACAGGGATAGAGGCAGAGGCATAAGCAGGCTCCCTGTGGGGAGCCCCATTCAGGGCTCAATCCCAGGACCCCAGGATCACCAACGAGGGAGAGCCAAAGGCAGACACTCAACCACTGAGCCACCCAAGTGCCCCCCTAATGTCTCTTTCTTGAGCCATAGTTAAAACAATGGTTGAAGCAGTAACAAGTGAACAGAGGCAGCTGTGAGAATTTGTGCTTGGAATTTCCTGTGGAAGTTGTAGATTTTTTCCCCCTTTTCTCTCTTTTTTGATGGTAATCAATGAATAAGGCTTTGTTTGTGTGCTGTAATACTTCCTGCCCAGGTGTAGCTTGAAATTTAGGGAGGGACTTAAAAGAAATGAATCTATAATTTGTTTTATTATTACAGGTGGTTGTGTTGTTGCCGAGATTTTAAATTCTTTCTTAAAGAGAACAATGTAAATGTAAATTTATCATAGGAGTCATTTTTGAGCTAGAGTCATCTTTATAAAAGAAAAATAACATAATATTCATTACTATCTGCAAGATAATGCATAGAGTCTAGCTATTCTAATTCTTAGCTACTTCCACTAAAAAATGATATTGCTCGCATTTAAAAATACAAACTTTGAGGTTCAATGTTCCTTAAATAAGGAATCTATTGAATTATCTAAAACAAAATTGGAAAAAAAATAAATAAATAAAACAAAATTGGTAGGGATGCCTGGGTGGCTCAGCAGTTTAGCGCTTGTCTTCCGCCCAGGGCATGATCTTAGAGTCGTGGATCCAGTCCCACATCGGGCTCCCTGCATGGAGCCTGCTTCTCCCTCTGCCTGTGTCTCTGCCCCTCTCTCTCCCTCTCTGTATCTCTCATGAATAGATGAATGAAATCTTTTTAAAAAAATTAAAATAAATAAGATTTGTTAAAAAAAAATTAAAAAAAACAAAATTGGTAGTCAAATTATAATATGAAACCAGTTCCTCATAGCATAATGTTTTGCTTCAGGATACACTGTGATGATAATTAGACTTAAATCATTAGCTAATAAATTAATTAATTCATTAAATAAATATTTATTGTATGGCCACTGTATGCCAGAGCTTTGCAAAGCTCTGAGGAGGCAGAGAATTAGCAAAACTTAGTCTTTTATTTGAGAGCTTATGCGCTAAGATCTCTGATGTTTGTCCTGATGAATTATCTCTTCTCAGTCAGACTATGAAGATTCACTTATTCATTGATTTGATAATAATATATTGAGAAGCTATTCTAGGCAGCACCTATTTTAAATTCTTTATAACTAGTGAATAAAGGGGGAAAAGAACCTACTCTCTTATAACTCTCAAGGTAGTGGAGGAGACAATTAACAAGATACATAAATTAAATGTATAGAACATTACTTAATAATTACTAAAGAGAAATAAATAAATGATGGAAGTGGGAAGGAATGGGAGGATTGCAGTAACAGAAAAGGTAGCCAGAGAAGCCAGTAGCAAGGGGGTAACAGTATGGGTAAAAGCCTTAAGGAAGTGAAAGGAGGAAGCATGAAGATAGATAGGAATCTGTGCAAAGAGCCTTCTAAGCAGAGGTGGAGTGAGTGTCAAGGCCCTGAGGCAGGAGTTAATCTAGAGAGGTTGATGTGACTGAAGTTGGTGATTGGGGACAATGGCAGTAGATGAGGTCATGGGGAAAAGAGGGCCAGTTGGGCAGTGTTATGCAGACTAGAGTGAGGATTTGAGTAGGATGGGATGCTGTTGGGCAGTTTTGAGTAGTGGGATGGCATGCCTGGATTGTTTTACAGTTGACTCAACTGCATACACTTATGTCTTGGAGCCCAGCAACAAAGGAATATGTTTCTTTTCACTTAAAACACGACCAATGCAACTTCATATGTAGACCTTCAAGAGTGGTTTAGATTTGGCACAGATGAGGCTGCCTGAAGAAAGGATAAATTAACTACTCTCAAATAAAGTATTTCCTGTATTATTTTCAGTGTGCCCATAGCAAATGAGAGGCTCTGAGCCAAGGGATACAACACCAAGCACTGTTTTTAGCAACTGCTTTAGGGGATGTATGTAGAGCCATGGAACTGTTTTTCAGATTTTGTGAAAATGCATCCTTTCAGCACTTCTCCCACCACCCCAAGGCAATCTATTTTTAAATAGTAAATCACCCAAAAAAATATTACCATGGGATACTTTTCCCATGAGAATAGATCAGCCTGAAAATGGTTGATATTCTCACGGTAGGGCACTTTGTATATGTCAAGAGCCTCACAACGGTTCCTATCAGAACTTGGAGTCCAGGTTTGTTTAGCAACTTTGGTTTAAGTGGCTTTCCTAAAGTTGCACACGTCATTGCTGACAAGGTGACAGCATACCTACTTAATAATGTGTCTGGTAAAGGAGCATATTCACCATGCTAGGTGTGGTTCTGTTCACTTTCAGTTCACTAACCATGAATAAAATTGTGCTGTAATTCTGTGATAGAGGCATAGTGTTCTCAGTTTGCCGGTGTACAAAGTGGGACTCACAGAGACTGAATAACTGCCTAGGATCAGTCAGTTGATGGTGGCTCTAGGACTGCCTGGCCACAAAGCCTATCTTTTTTTTTTTTAACTAGGTAACCCTCCTCTTTAGTAAACTATCAAGGCTCCTCAGAGATCATGATGTTCCACGCTCTCATTCTAGATATAAAGGACAGTGGTTCAATTTCACAATCCTGACACTTAATCATCTAGTTTTTGGAACTTGTTGCATCTATATAAAACTTAGAAGCAATCCATCCTTGAAGATGAATAGCTAGTCATCTGACCCATACAGCAAAAGTCTGTATTTTCAATTAGAAATAGCCAGGGCACGTGTCTTTCTAGGAAGTATTTCAATAAGTTGGCTTTATCTTATACCATATGAACTTCAAAAGTAGCTTATAAATTCATCAAGGAAACAATTCTTTCCAGAAAGAAGAGAGTAATACCTTTTAATCCTTTTAAAATCCCCGTGTTCTGACAAATTTATTCTCTCATCCATTGAATACTATATTCCTGAGGCTAAAACTGAATCACTTAAGGGAATACATTTCAATATTCAGTTCTTATGTGCTTCAAGATGTAAGGGAAGTGATTAGTGATATTTGACAGTTTGGGCATTACTAGCAATTCTTTTTTTTTTTTAAGGTTTTATTTATTCATGAGAGAGAGAGAGAGAGAGAGAAGAGAGAGAGAGGCAGAGACACAGGCAGAAGGAGAAGCAGGCTCCATGCAGGGAGCCCAACGTTGGATTCAATCCCAGGTCTCCAGGATCATGCCCTGGGCGGAAGGTGGCACTAAACCGCTGAGCCACCCGGGCTGCCCTATGAAATACTTTTCAGATCATCTTCACTATCTCTGAAGTACAGTTTTAGAATCTATTCCATAAGCTGGGACCCTGACTCAAGTCATCCAATGATTTTATTAAGCATGAACCTGGAAATTATTAAGATATAACATACAGACATCTCTGTTTACTCTTTTACCTACCCATGGGGGTGCTAGTTGTGGTAGATTTTCTTTGATAGAAGTCATTCAGTGATTTTAGGGGATTCACTAGCTTTTCATTGTCTGTCAGCATGTTTTTCTTTTTTTTAGCATTTTTTTTTTTCTGAAATAAATGCTAGTACTTATATGAAAAGACTACAGGCCTGGCAATGGAAGAACATACTTCCAAAATCCAGATAAATAAAAAAAGTCTTCCAAGAAAACTCCAGAACACTTTATATACTATTAATCAGCACATGTTAAAATGCATGAATAAAAATGGATAATAAAAAAAATAAAAATGGATAATGAAAGTTCATTCAAAATTAGGGCAGGTACAGACATCATCCTGGCTACACACCCATCCTCCTCCTGATAATAATCAGTGATGGTAAGCATTTACTGGTACATAATTTCAGGTAATGCTTTGAAATAAAATTCTATGAACAGACAATATTGCTTTAGTATTGTTGAAAGAAAAAGGAGGACATACCAACAAAGTGACCTGTACACTTGAAGATTTTTTCAATCTTTTTTTTTTCAATCTTAAAATCAAACTAAGGAAACATATATTTCATATATATGAATGAAATGACATCAGCGTTCTATTTTTTTTAAGACCTTATTTATTTATTCATGAGAGACACAGAGAGAGGGAGAGAAGCAGAGACACAGGCAGAGGGAGAAGCAGGCTCCATGCAAGGAGCCCAATGTGGGACCCGATCCCGGTCTCCAGGATCACACCCTGAGCCAAAGGCAGGCGCTAAACCGCTGAGCCACCCAGGGATCCGGACATCAGTATTCTAAATGACAATTAGAAGCTGATGTCAAGTGGGCAGCCCTGGTGGCTCAGTGGTTAAGCACCACCTTTAGCCTAAGGTGTGATCCTGGAGACCCAGGATCAAGTCCCATGTCAGTCTCCCTGCATGGAGCCTGCTTCTCCCTCTGCCTGTGTCTCTGCCTTTCTCTGTATCTCTCATGAATAAATAATTTTTTTAAAAAGCTGATGTAAAGCAAATAAGTAACATATTCATTCAGTAAACATTTGTTTCATACTTACATACTAATCTATTTTGCTTCAGGCACTATGCTCACCCGAGAAAAAAGAAATTTCATGAACCATCAGCTTATTGCCCTACTCTTATAGCAATTACAATCTTGAGGGGAGAAGGGAGCATGACAGCAAAATATCAGGCTGTTAGGTGGCAAAGACTAGTATAAGGAAAGCACAGTGCCTGTGTTCTCCTCTAGGATTTTGATGGAATCTTGAAGAAAAAAAAGAAAGAAAGAAAGCACAGATTTTGCATGGGGGGGCAGGGGCCAGGCAGCCTGGGTGGCTCAGTGGTTTAGCGCCACCTTGGGTCCAGGGTGTGATCCTGGAGACCCGGGATCGAGTCCCACGTCGGGCTCCCTGGATGGAGCCTGCTTTTCTCTCTGCCTCTCTCTCTCTCTCTCCCTCTCTCTGTATCTCTCATGAAAAAAAAAATAAATAAAATCTTTTTTTTTTTTTAATTTTTATTTATTTATGATAGTCACATAGAGAGAGAGAGAGAGAGGCAGAGACACAGGCAGAGGGAGAAGCAGGCTCCATGCACCGGGAGCCCGATGTGGGACTCGATCCCGGGTCTCCAGGATCGCGCCCTGGGCCAAAGGCAGTAGCCAAACCGCTGCGCCACCCAGGGATCCCAAATAAAATCTTTTAAAAAAGAATTTGCATGGGGACATAAAAAAGGGATGTGGGACCTAGGATGGGGATTTACAGAGGACTTGGATGAGGTTTTGTCTTGTACTGGAGGACAAATAGGAGCTAGCTCAATGAGATGCTGTGGGTAGAGCACCAGGAACTGGATTTGAAGATTGGGAGGCAGAATATTAATTCTGGAAGTGAAAAAGAGAAATTGTGCTTTAGAATTCCAAGTGTTTGGGATGACTGGAGAGGTTCTCAAACTTGATTCTGCTTCAGAATCCCTCAGAGAGTTTGTTAAAACACAGATCATTGGGCTTCATCCCAGTGTTTCTGATTCTGTAGGTATGGGGTGGAAACCTGAAGAATATGCATATCTGACAAGTTCCCAGGTAGTACTGCTGCTGCTGGTCAGAGCATTCCACTATAAAATACCTTGACTAGAACATAGCAGGTGTGGTGAGTCATGGCATGAGCTGTGGCTGGAGCCATAAACGGGGCTTCTTTCCCTTCCCAAAGGAGCTGAGGGGAAAGAGATAGCACTAAAGACTGTAAGGCAGAGAATGACAGGTTGAAATTGGGTTTTAAGAAAGATTATTCTGGATTCATTGAAAATAATGGAGAACTGCAAGACTAAAGATTAATTATGGCCTTCACAGTAATTCAAGGGCAAGATGTGTGTTGTTGCAGGAACATAGAGCACTTTCTATTTGAAATTTTTGGGAAACCAGAATCAAAGCAATGTGCAAAGCTGGGTCCAGGAGGCCAGAGAGCAGACTCTAAATGCATCAGCAAACTAAGGTTCCAAGAAGATCAGAATCACAGAGACAAACAAGGACAGAGGACACAAAGGTCCTGGCTATGCCCTGAACAGGCTCTTTTTAAAAAAAATATATATTTTTTTTATTTATTTATTCATGAGAGACACAGAGAGAAGGAGAGGCAGAGACACAGGCAGAGGGAGAAGCAGGCTCCATGCAGGGAGCCTGATGTAGGACTTGATCCTAGGTCCCCAGGATCACACCTTGGGCTGAAGGCGGCGCTAAACCACTGAGCCACCCAGGCTGCCCTGAACAGGCTCTTTTTATTCCTCCTCAGAAGGGTCAGCCATGTTCAAAATACCAAGGATGAGGGGAGTAAAACCTGGGGAGGTGTTATCTTTTCATCCGTAACTTTTTTTTTTTAAGTTTTTTATTTTACTTATTCATGTGAGACACAGAGAGAGGCAGAGACATAAGTGGAAGGAGAAGCGAGCTCCCAATGGGGAGCCCAATGCAGGACTTGATCCCAGTACCCCAGGATCAGGACCTGAGCCAAAGGTAGATGATCAGCCACTGAGTCACTCAGGCGTCCCAAGGGAAGTGTTGTCTTTAAGGAAATTAGTATTAACAAGGGCATTTCGAGATTCTGTCAATTATTGATTTATATGATATGCTTCTCTGGGTTTCAAATAAACTGTAAAACCACCTCAGAGTAATCAATGAAACAGAAACAACAGTAAGATAACAAGATGACTACAGTAATATTTTATTTATACTCTCTAATATCCATTAGGATACTGGCTTGATCAAAACTATAGTTTCCAAGTTCTGTCATAGTCAAGCACAAGAGCTATTTGTGTTACATCTAACTATAATTGGAGCATTTAATTATAAATTGGGCAAAGTGAGGTCTTAAACTAACAGGATACAGTTATTAAGAATGTCAGGGAACCACTGCTCTCATTAATCATACTGAAATAATTTGAACCTCTAAAAAATGAAACAATGGCCAAAGGTACTTTCCAATTAAAGAATTACTATTATCTAAAGGAAATATGCCTTGTTACTCTGTATTGATTTCCAAAAAAGGACAGTTACAGTATATAAAAATAATCTAGGGAGTCTACCACAGATGCAGGAATACACACACACATGCTAAAAGAGTTTGTTGTATATGTGTATTTTTTTCTTAATGAAGAGTGTGTTAAGCATCTCACTAAATAAATTAAATTCTTAATTTAATACATTTTTTCATCACTTATTTACTGTGATATGTGCACTAAGTATGTTGCACAAAGATACAATTTTCAAATATTTGGAAGGTATAGAAGAATAGGCTTTAAAGAACATTTTAAGTACAACCTAAAGGTTTAAGGCTGGAGAAGTTTTAGGAGAGATAGAAGGAAAATATCCATTTTCCAAAAGGAAAAAGAAAGTTGGCAAATTGGGACTAGAGCAATGTGGAATTGTCATTAATGCTAATGAGAACTTCATTCTCATTAAGAGAAAAATACAAACTCCATCAAATGCTATAAGCTAAGATATTCAAACACATTGATCATAGTGAGAAACAAAACAATTTTGGAAGCTCTCAAAAATGAAGATACCAACATTCCTTAAATAACAGGCATTCCAAAAAGTAGCAAATCTCCATTTTCCTTTTTCTCTCCCTTTTATGTTTGCTTGCTTTCCCCTTGGCTCACAGTTGCAAATAAAGGCTGCTAAGGAGGCTCTTTACACCAACAGTGAGCGGTCTCTGATGTTGAGACACCTCTGGTGACTGCATTACCAGGTCCAATCACTGAAGCTTGTTAAAATCAGAACTGTGTTTTCTTGCTGAGCTTCGAGATGAGATACTATGTCAAATTTGTGAACAATGGGGAACAATGTGCAAATTAGAACACTTTTTCAGGACCTCATTTCCTCTTCTAGGGCTGGAAAAGTGCCCAATTCTAGAAACCTCTCACTAATCTTGCAAAGACTGATTCAGTAGATTTGGGCTGGGTTGGGGAGTCAAAGAAATTATTTCTTTGCAACAAATTCTTAGAATCATAGATTTGGAAGAGGCCATAAAGATTATCCAAAGGTCCAAAAGGCTTGTTTTACTTTTCCAAGACTTTGTCAAAACATAGAAGCTTAAAAGTTACCCTGTCCCCATTCTCTCATCCAATATGGAATCTCATGACTTCTTTTGATATTCAGGTTTGCTCTAAGAAATAAACAAATATTTCTGTCCCAAGGTAAGCTACACTAAAAGAGTGAATATTCACAACCTGACTATAATGTTTTTAGGGAGGAAGATCCATTTTCCAAATGTAGGGAGAAACATGTGTTTCAACAGAAAACTATGCACTAAGGCTTCAGAGCACAGCCTTCAGGGTTAATTGACTGATTCCATAGAGGCTCTTTGGCCTCCATTGTCTTTAGGGTATTTTACAACTCTAAGTTGTAGAACACTGATAGCAGTGCAGTGAGTAATGCTTATCTAAGATATACAAAGAAATTCTGTCCAGTGGAGGGAAGCCACACATCCCAGTGTGTCCAGTGAAGGGAGGCCCCACCCCCACATCTCACTCCCAGAGAAGAGAGGAGGAAGAAGGGAGAGGAAGGCTGTGTTGCATCCATTTGCACATTTATTCAGTATTTCTGATCGGTAAATGTTTCTGCTTTTTGATGTTTGAACTTGTGGTAACATCTTTTTTGTTTCCTCATTTAATTAATAAGACAAAATCTTTGACATATGTTCATCTTATATTTGTAAGAAAAGCATGATTTCACCTTTCAAAAAATTATTCTCTAGCACAACACTATGATTTTTAAAATAATTCCAGATTATGGCAACTGAATCAAATCCTTTATTTCTACTTGTGTTATTTTCTTCAGACTGCAATAGTAGTTAAAAATAGTGTAGTTAATTAACTGTCTAATTGGTCAAAAAGCTTTTAATTTCAGTTATGTTCTCATATGGTGTATGTACTGAACAAAAAGTTTAAAGCTCCACTAAGTAGTTAAGGAGAAATTAAGGTCTGACTGTGTGTGTGTGTGTGTGTGTGCGCACTGGGGGTAAAAAATAAGAAATAGATTGCACACTAGGTATTAAAAACATTAACATAGGAATAGGATGTGAAGTTGGCATATTGCAATGATCAAAATTCTAAAACACTCCATCTGGAGTATCAGAAATGCTAAGTTAGATTGAAATACTCACACATGAAACATAATATAAAACTCTCTTGGTTATCTTAAAAGAAGTTATTTCCAACTCTAATAAAGTGGTTTAACACTCTAAGTATATTCTAGTTTTTCTTTAGTTTGTATTGCAAATAGGTTTAGTATTTAATTATTTTGACTATCATAAATAAAAAAGTAAAAGAAGTATTAGGTTTCTGCCATACTTTGTAGTATCTCTTGTTGGACTTATTTGAAAATAATGAAAAATGTATTATTTGTAACATATCATGCTGAATAATATTATAGCTTATCTAAGAGTTACTTCATTCTACCTAGGTCTAGCTCTGCCAATACACTGTAAGGTAATGTGATACTCTGATTTTGCCACCTGGCTCTGGCACTAACCTACGAAGACAAGCATGAAGAAAGCATCTAGCAATTCCCACACCCTACCTCTTCATCCAAAATAGGGATAAGTCCTGTCAAGCAGGTGGTTATTTTAAGGAATAAAACTACATAATATATGTACAAAGAGTCTCAAAATCTTGTCCACATTTTAATTATTATAATATCTAACTAGAAATATGTCCATTTCAGAAACACATAGATATCTAGAGGAAGCTTTTGATCCTAACTGGGGACTTAATTATTATTACTATAATTATTATCACTACCAGATATTTTCCATACATTATTTCATCTAATGATCACAATAACCCTATGACATGAGCATAATTAAAACCAATTTATCCAAAACAGAAACCATCAGAACCAGATGGTTTCACTAGTGAACTGTACTAAATAGTTAAGGAAGAAATTATACCAATTTTCTATAACCTTTTTCAGAAGACAGAAGCAGAGGGAATGCTTCCTAACTCATTCTGTGAAGACAGCTTCTTACCTTAACACCAAAATCATATAATACAAGAAAAGAAAACTATGGGGACACCTGGGTGGCTCAGCAGTAGGGTGGCTACCTTTGGCTTGGGTCCTGATCCCCGGATCTGGGATCAAGTCCCACATCAGGCTCCTGTGAGGAGCCTGCTTCTCCCTCTGCCTATATCTCTACCTCTCTCTGTCTCTCCTTCTCTCTCTCTCTCTTTGTGCCTCTCATGAATAAATACATAAATCTTAAAAAAAAAAAAAAAGAAAAGAAAACTACTGACCTTATATCTCTCATGAACATAAATGCAAATTCCTAAAAATAATAGCAAATCCAATCTAAAAAAAGTGAAAACAATTACACACTATGACAAAGTGGGATTGTTCCCAGATATCCAAGGCTGAGTCAACATTTGAAAATCAGTTAATGCAATCCATCACATAAATGGACTAAATTAGAAAAAAATCACATGATCATATCAATGGATGCAGAAAAAGCATTTGACAAAATCCAATACCCATTTGTGAGTTTTAAAAATTTTTTTAAATCTCTCAGGATATTAGGAATAGAGGGATCCCTGGGTGGCTGAGCGGTTTGGCGCCTGCCTTTGGCCCAGGGCGCGATCCTGGAGTCCCAGGATCGAGTCCCACATCGGGCTCCCGGCATGGAGCCCACTTCTCCTTCCTCCTGTGTCTCTGCCTCTCTCTCAATCTCTGTGTCTATCATTCATGAATAAATAAATAAATAAATAAATAAATAAATAAATAAGTCTTTAAAAAAAAAGGAATAGAAAAGAACTTTCTCAACTTGATAAAGACTATCTACAAAACATAAAACAAAACAAAACAAAACAAAACAAAACACCTCTGGCTAACATTATACTTAATGGTGAGAAATTAGAAGCTTTCCCATTAAAATCAGGTATGAAGCAAGGATGTCCCTTCTTATCACTCCTTTTCAACTTCATATTGGAAACCTGTTCTTCTTCTTTTTTTTTTTTTTTTAATTCATTAGAGAGAAAGAGTACATGCACAGTCAGGGGGGAAGATTATAGGGAGAGGGAGAAGCAGACACCCCACTGAACAGGGAGCCCGACACAGGACTTGATCCCAGGACGCCGGGATCATGACCTAAACTGAAGGCAGCCATTTAATTGACTGAGCCACCCAGGTGCCCCTGGAAACCCTTTCTAATGTAATATAAGAAAAGGAAATAAAACATACATAGATTGGGAAGGAAGACATAAAATTATTGTTGCTCACAAATGACATGATTATCTATACTGAAAATTCAAAAGAATTGACAAAAGTTTCCTGGAACTAGTAAACAATTATAGCAAGGTTGTAGGGTACCAGGTCAATGTACAAAAGTCAATTGAATTCCTATATGCCAAAAATGAACAAGTAGAATTTGAAATTAAAAATATAACACCATTTATATTGGCACTCAAGAAAATGAAATACTTCAGTATAAATTTAACAAAATATGTTACATGTCTATATGAGGCAAATGAAAAAAAAAACTTTTTTAAAAAAGCTAAATAAATTCAGAGATATTCCATGTTCATGAATGGGAACAATCAACATTTTCAAAATGTCTGTTCTTCCCAACTTAATCTATGCAATTCAATTCAATGAGATTCAATGCAATCTCATTCAAAATCGCAGCAAATTATTTATGGACATCAACAAACTGATTCTAAAATTTATATGGAGAGGCAAATGATCTGGAATAGCCAACAAAAATACTGAAGGAAATAAGAACAAATATGGAGGACTGATGTTATCCAACTTCAGTAGTTACTCTAAAGTAACAGTAATCAAGACAATGTGGTCTTTTTTTAAAAGATTTTATTTATTTATTTATGAGAGACACAGAGATAGGCAGAGACATAGGCAGAGGGAGAAGCAGGATCCATGCAGGAGTCCGATGCAGGACTCAATCCCGGAACTCCAGGATCATGTCCTGAGCAGAAGGCAGATGCTCAACCACTGAGCCACCCAGGTGTCCCAAGACAATGTGGTATTAAATGGAATATTAAATGGAATGTGAAAAAAAAGACAATGTGGTATTAGTGAAGCAATAGGCAAATAGATAATGGAAAAGAAAAGAGAGCTCAGAAATATACCAATGTCAAGTCAGCTGGTCTTTGACAAAGGAGCAAAGGCAATAGGATGGAGAAAGTTTCCTCAACAAATGAAGTGGGAAAACTGAACATCCACATGCAAAGAAACTTACCTAGACACAAACTTTTGTACCCTTCACAAAAATTATCACAACATGGATCGCAGACCTAAATGTAAGATGAAAAACTGTGAAGTTTCTAGAAGACAACATAGGAGAAAACCTAAATGACTTTAGTGCCTTTTTAGATATAGTACCAAAGACATGATCCAGGAAAGAAATAATTGATAAGCTGGACTTCATTAAAATTGAAAGCTTCTGCTCTGTGAAAGACAATTTCAAAAGAATTAAAAGACAGTTACCTACTGCAAGGAAATTTTTGCAAAAGACACATGTAATAAATGATTATTATAGAAAGTAGGCAAAGAACTCCTAAGACTCAGCAGTAGAAGAACAAACTACCTAACTAGAAATTAGAAAATGGGCCAAAGACCTTAAAAGACACTTCACCAAAGATGATATACAGATGGCAAATAAGTATATGAAAAGATGCTCATCATCAAGGAAATGCACATTTTTAAAAAATATATTTTATTTATTTATTCATGAGACAGAGAGAGAGAGAGAGGCAGAGACACAGGTAGAGGAAAAAGCAGGCTTCAAGCAGGGAGCCCGATGTGAGACTGGATCCTGAGACTCTGGGACCACACCCTGAGTCAAAGGCAGATGCCCAACCACTGAGCCACCCAGGTGTCCCAGAGAAATGGAAATCAAAACAGCAATAAGATATCACTCTAACACTTTAAAATGCCCGTAATCCAGAACACTGACAACACCAAATGCTGGTGAAGGTATGGTGCAACAGGAACTCTTATACATTGTTGTTAGGAGTGCAGAACGGCATAGTCACTTTGGAAGACCATTTGGCAGTATCTTATAACACTAAAGATATTCTTACCATATGATCCAGCAATCATACTCCTCAGTATTTACCCAAAGGGAATTGAAGATACACGCACAAATGTGTAATGGCTAATTATATCAGCTTTGTTCATATTTGATAATACTGGGAAGCAACCCAGATATCCTTCAGTAGGTGAATGGATAAATAAACAGTGATACATCTGTGAAATATTAACAGTGGAATATTATTCTGCACTAAAAATAGTTATCAAGCCATGAAAAAACACAGAGGAACTTTAAATGCATATTACTAAGTGAAAGAAGCCAATCTGAAAAGGCTTCACACATACTGTTTAATTTAAACTACATGACATTGTAAAAAAAGGCAAAACAATAGAGATAATACAAAGATCAATGGTAATGGTAGCCAGGGAGGGAGAAGGGAGAAGGGGTGGATAGGCAGAGCACAAAGTATTTTTAGGGCAGTGAAAATACTCTGTATGATATTGAAATGATGGATATAAGTCATTATATATTTGATCAATCCCATAGAATATATAACTCCCAGAAGGAATCTTAAAGTAAACTATGGGCTTGATGTGTCAATGTAGGCTCATCCTTGGTAAAATGTGCCATTCTGATGAATGGTATTAGTAATGGGGGGACAGTAGGCTTGTGTAGGGAGAGGAAGTTTATGGGAAATCTCTACATCTTCCCTTGTTTTGTTGTAAACCTAAACATGAAAAAAAGGAAGTCTTAAAAAGAAACTAATTTATAGGTGATAAAGTGAGAATCAGGAAAGTTAAATAATCTCCTAATAAATATCACAGGTAATGAGTGGCTGAGTCAGCATTTGAACCCAGGCCGGCCTAGTATCAAAACACATACCTTGGGCAGTCTGGGTGGCTCAGCGGTTTAGCACCGCCTTCAGCCCAGGGAGTGATCCTGGAGACCCGGGATCGAGTCCCAAGCCGGGTTCCTTGCATGCAGCCTGCTTCTCCCTCTGCCTGTGTCTCTGCCTCTGTCTCTGTGTCTCTTTTGAATAAATAAATAAAATCTTTAAACAAGCAAACAAACACATACCTTTCTGCTATTCTACATAATTGCTCATTATAATGAAAGATTTTGAGCTAGTTAATTGAGGAAGTCACTATTCCTTAAAGAAATCTCCTGTCAAGGGTTAAATAAGATATATAGTTAGCATTTCATAAAACTAGGACTTTCAGCCTGATTGATTCAGCCTCAAATCGTTCCCATAGAGAAGGACTCTCACTGTGCTGACATTTCTCAATACTCAAATACATAGGGTTCTAAACAAAGTTCCTAGTTAGGTGAAGTTTTCTGAAGTAATTGAAGTAACCATGCTGCCTGAAGTAACCATTTTCCTAGTTCATTCAACTATAAAATATTACACTGTACTAAAAAGGTTTAAGGCATTTTCTAGAGTAAATATTTGAAATAGTTCTTCCAACGGAGAACTAATCTTGATAAAGTTATGTCTGAAAGAAGTAAGATGATTATCAAGTACCATGGTCATAAAAATAAGTCCTATTATCAAAAGCCAAGAAATATGTGCTCTCCTTGGGAGGAAATAAGCAATGATCCAATGTAAGAAATAGCCTTTTTAAAGCTAAAATAAGAACTTTAAAAACAAAGATCCTTTGAGTGTTACCAAACTGAGACCTGAGGAAGGACAGAATTATGGACCTATCAAAATTCCCCAAAGAGCTCATGATCTGTTAAAGAAGTCCTCTTTTAAATTATTTGTTCATGTGGGGATGGCAAAATGTCAGCTTTCACACATACTCATCTCTGTGAATGTTTCCCTAACTTTAGAGAAAAAGAGTCTCCAGAGAAGTAGGAATCACCAGAATCTTCCTTATATTCATTGACATTTAAATTAATATTTTGGAGAAAAGATGGGAAGGGAAACCTTTGCAAATATATGAGCACATGAGGAAGAATGTAGGATTAGGAGGGGAAGAAGTTAGACTAGGCCCTGAGCAGCTGCAGCAGTAGTTTAAATAAAAAAGTAGAAGAAAGATCCAGAAAAGGAGGCTGAGAAGCAATGGTCAGAGAAAAGTATAAAATCAGAGGAGTGGGTGGTGATGGAAGCCACAGGTGTCATGTTTTATAGAAGGAAATTTGGGGGATGCCTGGGTGGCTCAGTGGTTGAGCATCTGCCTTTGGATCAGGGCGTGATCCTGGAGTCCCAGGACTGAGTCCCACTTTGGGCTTCCTGCATGGAGCCTGCTTCTTCCTCTGCCTATGTCTACCTCTCTTTCTCTCTGTGTCTCTCATGAATAAATAAATAAATAAATAAATAAATAAATAAATAAATAAATAAAATCTTTAAAAAAAAAGAAAAAAGAAGGAAATTTGGTAAACAGTGTCAAGGAGAAACCAGGTGGAATGAAAGGGGCAGACTATGCATTTGTTTATCTTCATAGAAAATGTCTCTGGTGATTTTAGAGAGAGTCATTTTGGTTGGAATCATGGGGCTGGAAGCCAGATGGAGAGTGTGGAGGGACAAAGGGGATGTGACAAAGCTGAGGCAGTGAACATAAAGAAAGTTTTTGAGAAGTTTGGCTGTAAAAAGGAGGAAAAATGCTAAAATGGTTGTGGGAATGGAGTACAAGCTTGAAATTTTGTATAAGGTGGGAGAGATTAGGACATATTTAAGTGCTGAGGGGATAGATCAAAACCAAAAATGTTGTAGGAGGAAATAATCCATAGGGTAAATTTTTTATTTATTTATTTATTTATTTTTTAGAAAGTGGAAGAGGATGGGATATCAAGTACACCTGGAGATGCTGGCCCTTGAAGAAAGGAAAGCAGCTGGGAACAAGAAGAGGCTGAGTGAAGAGGCTGGCCATTCTAATGGTCACATAGGGAAATGAAGGTGTTTCTTCTGGTGGCTTCAATTTTCTTTTTTAAAGAAAACAGAGTTAAGTGTATTGTTGATGATGCAAGAACTAGAGACGTAGCAGTATTCTTCTTTTTTCTGTATCCTTTCTCATTGATTACCCCAGCAATGTGCAGATTCTAATAATTAACTGTACTATATAACAGCATAACCTGGTAACGGTCTAATGGGATTTTTGTGCCCTGTCTTGCAAACAAACTAAACCTTGAAATAGGAGATTAGAAACTATGCATGACATCGCTCATTCTGCTTTAGGAGTAGATTCACTGTGTTTAATTTTCAAGTTAAGAAGACAGTCAGGGGGCAGCCCAGGTGGCTCAGTGGTTTAGCGTCGCCTTCAGCCCAGGGCGTGATCCTGGAGTCCTGGGATCGAACCCCACGTCAGGCTCCCTGCATGGAGCCTGCTTTTCCCTCTACCTGTCTCTGCCTCTCTCTCTGTCTCTCTGTCTCTCTCTCTCTGTCTCATAAAATAAATAAAATCTTAAAAAGAAAAAAAAGGAAGAAGGCAGGCAGGGATCTTCCAAATAAATAGTAGGTTAGTCAGGAGCAGATCTCTGTTATCACAAGCATTTTCTGGTAAGTGCAGTACGTATCAACTTGTTAAGAGAACGTGCCCTGATATTAGAATTAAAGAAAAGTAAAATGATGCCTTCTGGTATGTTTAAAAATCAGCTAATTATCAGAGATGAGTTTCATTATGGAGACCGATTTAATCATAAGCACAGGGAAGCGATGTTAGCTATGGAAAATCTTTGAACTTACAGAGAGGAGCCTTTGAAATTAATCTGGGAGGGTCAGCAAAAACGAAAATTCGTCTGGTAGAAGAATGCCAGTGAAGAACAAGTAGGAAAAGGAAATGGAAGATCTGTTAAGCTCTACTTTCACTTCTGTGTTATGAGGGCGAGCTGCCAAGGGGCAAAATTTCTAGCTATGAAGAAGAGAAACTGGATAATGGGCAGGTAATAGGAAAAAGAAATCTATCCATCTATGCAGAGAGGGTTTAGGGGGGACAGAGGAACACATCTGGCACATATGTACAACATCATTACAGGGTTTTTAAAGTAATACTAAGCATCACAAAATAAGGGAAACAATGAACAACTGTACATAATGAGATCAGATTTTTCAAAAACCTTATTTAATAAGAAACTGGCCTCATTTTTGAAGCCTGGGAAACTCACACACACACACACACACAAAAACATACCATTCATTAGATGTAATTAACTTCACACAGGGTTTTCTGAAAGGAACTAAATGAAAACCAAGCTGTGGCTTGTTTTAGGTTAAAATAATACAAGAGGAAACCAGCCATTAAAGAAAAGAAAGTCACATTTAAGACTGTCAGGATAGTAAGGACTCACTATAGGAATATAATAAACTACCTGACAGCTGGAGTCGTCTACTCTTGAGATCCAAACAGGTTTAGGCCTGAACTCTCATATTGCACAGTATGAAAATCCAAACTCTTCCCATTTCTTGGAGGTCAGATCCGTTTCTGGGCCTGCTGCCTCTATTTAACATCAAATTGACTGAGGCATAAAAATTATCTCTATCCTCAAGCCAATTTGCCCATCCATTTGTGAGTGGGGTATGCTTTTAGACTTGGTATGGTATGGGCAAGAAAAAGAGTGTCTTTAATTGTAGAAATGCACACAGTTTATGTTGAGTTTTCACAGAAAATCCTTCCGCCACCCTCATTTTTCTGCTAGCTGTTTTACTTCCAATTATCCAGCACATATCACAGTTTCCTCTTTCTACTCTCTGTTCTCCTCCCTCCTTCTTTGCTTCCCTATCTTCCCCACCTCTCCCTCTCAGAAACAAAAGAAATTCCTCTGTAATTCTCATAAGAGCAATTTAACCAGTCTCTTTCGTGGCTTTCATTTTGCCGAACACCACACCCCACAGGGCCCTACCTTCTACCCAGTGGCTAATCAAGTCATTTCCTCAAAGGTAGTTTCCTCCCCAAAAGGCATTCTGGTGCCAATTGTTAAGAAAATAAATCCAATAGCTAAATTACACTAGTACTTCAAAAGAGTGCCTTTGTCACAAAGGCAAACAACCAATTGCTTGAAAAGCACATGTCATATAACATGTAATATTCATTGTAACCTGTAATTATGGGGACTAAAGTCAGTTGTAGAATAGGTAGCCCCTATGAGGGAATCTTCCCACTTTAGGAAATTCTCAATGGAACTGGCGATCACGTATAAGAAACCTTTCAAAAATAAAGACTTGCCAGAAGATTGTATTTCCTGGTTGGGATAACTTCCACTGTGTAGCCTGAGCATACTCGTTCATCAGCGTAGAGTCCCCTTCTGTCTGCCTCAGTAGAGATGCAGGAACAAACAGCAGCTGGCCAAAGCCCCTGCACCGGGGGCTAAATCAGGACCAGGCTGATTGCCCATCCTACTGCTGGTCATGAGTTCTCATGCCTTTTAATCCTGTTTACCTCAGATTTCACAGCAATCAAGACTCCTGACACATTCAACATGCTTTCTTTCCTTGCTACACAGCCTCCGTGAAGAGATTTCCCTTGTCATTTGGAAATGCTCTTCATCTTTCCCCTGTGTTGGATGTGCTCTTCCTTAGATCCCAAGGCTTCCCAATGCTGTTCTCAATTCCTGTGAATGACATTCAGAATCTAGCTTTTGTATATGACCTGACTTTTTTTCTCTCTAGAATCTTTTAAGATTTTATTGTTGGGACACCTGGGTGGCTCAGTGGTTGAGTGCCTGCCATCGGCTCAGGTCATGATCCCGGGGTCCTGGAATCGAGTCCCACATCAGGCTCCCTGCATGGAGCCTGCTTCTCCCTCTGCCTGTGTCTCTGCCTCTCTCTCTGCCTCTCATGAATAGATGAGTGAGATCTTTAAAAAAAAAAAAAAAAAGATTTTTTTGGTCTTTATTTACCTCTCTTTATTTGGATGGTTGGATATTCAATAGCTTTTTTTTTTTTTTAAGAGGGGGTCGGGGGGTAGAGGAATAGGGAGAGAGAATCTCAAACAGACTCCATGGCCAGTGCTGAGCCTGACTCAGGGCTCGATCTCATGATCCTGAGATCATGTCCTGAGCTGAAATCAAGAGTTAGACACTTAAGTGACTGAGCCATGCAGATGCTCCCAATAGGTCATTTTAATCTGGAAATCTGTGTCCCTCAGTTCTAGGAATTTTTTCAGTGTAAGGCATTTTAATACTTTCCTCTGTATTTTCTTTCTATGACTCATCATTCAGATATTGGACCTCCTACACAGATCCTTTAAATTTGTTTTAACTTTCTTGTGTTACCCACTTCCATTTTATCCACTTTCAGAATGATTTTCCTGATTTAACCTTTCACCATTCCTATTGATTCTTGAATTTTCATATGATTTCAAGGTCCAAAAGCCCATTCTTAGGCTTGGTAATTCACTTTTTATAAAATTCCTGTTTCTGTTTTGTGGATGCAATATCACCTTGCATCTCTGTGAAGATCCTATTAAAATACTTTTTGAGGTTTCTTGATCCTTGCATTTTCGAATTTTTAAAATTGTTTGCTTTTTTTTCTTGCTGTATTTCATGTTCAGAGCTCTAGTTGTATGAGCAGAATTTGTCATTGGTGGATATCAGTTAACAGTAAGCCGGCTTTTTCATTTAAAGGCACACAAATATCAGTCTCTCTATGGTTGTTTTTTTTTTTTTTTTTTTTTTTTTTTTTTTTTTTTTGACTGCAGGAATGTTTTACCTTAAGGTGATTCTCTTTCTCCCACCTGGTGTGTACAAATGAAGCTGGGAGAATTCTCATACTGTTTGGAGAAAGATTCAACCTTCCTAGAGAGGGAGGTTTCAGTCTTCTGATGTGAAAAGCTGTTTCATAAACAAATTGCCAACTGATCTTTCAAAGGCCCCCAGTACTTGAGGTTCCCAGGTTCTTCCAGGGTTCTGAGACATGAATCATCTTGTTCTTTGTCTGCTTCACACTATTACCTTCATTTTACCTTTTTCTAGACTGATAAGTCAATTACCCCAGTTCATCCATTTCTCATCTTTCAAAAGCTTGTTGAAATCTCATCATTTAGTTTTTGTGGTCTTCTGGGTTTATCACTTTTAATTAATTAATTAATTAATTAATTTTTAAATTTTATTTATTTATTCATGAGAGACACACAGAGGCAGAGACAGAGGCAGAAGGAGAAGCAGACTCCATGCAGAGAGCCCAACATGGGACTTGATCCCCGGTCTCCAGGATCAGGCCCTGGGATAAAGGTGGCACTAAACCACTGAGACATCTGGGCTGCCCCAGTTTATCACTTTTTAGAAAAAACTTCTTTCACTATCTTTTAAATTTTTTAAAAAAATTTATTAAAGGAGAGGCAGAAGGAAAGGGAGAAGCAGACTCCTCCCCACTGAGCAAGGAGCCTGATGTGAGGCTCAATTCCAGGACCCTGAGATCATGACCTGAGCCAAAGGCAGACACTTAACCACCTGAGTCTCCCAGATGCCCATTATCTTTTCAATGGTGTTATAAAAGGGACAGAAGTAACCACTTGTGTCCAATATACTTCATTAAGTAGAAATACAATTTTCTCTTCACTCCTTATAATCTTACTTCATTCTTATCATTCCAGTGAAATTACTTCCATAAAGGCCACAACCAACTATATTATATTGCTATATACATTGGGGATTGTCTTGGTCTCACACTCCTTAATATTTTGGCATTTAATACAACTGGTCACTTCTTGGAATTCTCCTTTTAGGGGTTGAATGATACCACATTCTCCTGGTTTTTCTCTTACTTCCTCATCTGGTTCTCAGTCTTGCTTGCTCTTCCTCTTTTTGCCATCACCTTTAAATGTTCAAGTACAAGTCACCAGATCTGTAGTCCACAAGTTGGAGACTCAGAAGAGTCTATGGTACAGTTCCAGTGTGAGTCCAGGAGAGCTGATGGTATCCTCTGGTCTGAAATCTGGCACAATGAGACACAATGAAAGAGACACAATGAAAGTTGATGTTTCAGTCTGAGTATAAAGGAAGTAAAAGACTGCTGCTCCAGCTAAAGTAATCATGCAAGAGGAATCTCCTCTTATTCATGGGAGAGTGAGCCTTTTTATTCTATTTAAGCCTTCAACTAATTGGGGAAGGCCCACCCACATTATGAAGGGCAACCTGTTTTCAGTCTACCTAATCAAATACTAATCTCACCCAAAAATGCCCTCACAGTCAGAATAGTGTTTGACCAGATATCTAAGAACTTCATTGCCTAGTCAAATTGACATATAAAATGAACCATCACAGTTGGTTAATCAAAAAATGTCAGTCATATTAGATAATCATAAAAGGTGTACATAATAGTGTACTGGAACTTTTATACCAAACATGTAAATTTGCATTTACTTACTTATCTTTAATAGTAGACCTAAGGCTTTTTTTTTAAATTTAGTTTTTGTTTTTTTTTTGTATTAATCTGGTGATTGAAGTTCCAGATGTTCTTTTTCACAAACCATACTCATAATTCATCTACATTTCCTAGTGTA
The DNA here is from genome assembly GCF_048164855.1 of Canis lupus baileyi. Taxonomy (NCBI): domain Eukaryota; kingdom Metazoa; phylum Chordata; class Mammalia; order Carnivora; family Canidae; genus Canis; species Canis lupus. The sequence goes on from NC_132865.1 coordinate 24,548,493, forward strand.
TTTCTTTTTTTAAAAACGAAGTATTTATTTATTTATTCATGAGAGACAGACAAAGAGAGAGAAAGGCAGAGACACAGGCAGAGGGAGAAGCAGGCTCCATGCAGGGAGCCGGATGTGGGACTCGATCCCGGGACTCCAGGATCATGCCGTGGGCTGAAGGCAGCGCTAAACCGCTGAGCCACAGGGGCTGCCCTCCCAGTGTATTTCAAAGAAAAAGATCTTAAATCTAAAAACAAATTTTTTCTAGGCCTTTAAAGGTTTTTTTTCCCTAATTCTTTATAATTATTTGATTTGATCTCCTTTTAAAAAGCAATTTGCTTTCTGAAGTATTTAATTTAGTTTTCACGGCAGCACCATTTTTCTTTTACAACCTGTCATCTTGAGTAATATGTAGTTGTCAAATTGTATAACATGTAGTTGTTATATTATTACAATGACAAGGTTTGGGATCAAACACAAGTGAGTCTAGGGAAGCAGACAACTCAGCTGGTGGGAGCAGGTAAAGGGCAGAATGGAAAGTAGTGTGGCAGTGCTGAGGGTCAATTTACTGTGGAATCAGCCAGTGTGATTCATCGAGAGAACAGAGTTAGTTAATCCCAAGAGTCAGCTCAGTGGAAGCCTGCTTAGTGAATTGCTCCCCATATCGTCAGGCTAAAAAGACATTAAACATTAACATCTGTTTGCATCAGATTTATTTAGGAATCCCCAAAGGACACAGGTCACCATGAAAAATAAAATAAACAAGAGGAAGAGAATCTATTTCTAGAATTTTCTAGGAACTTCCTTGAATCTTTTGATTTATTCATCAGCTCCTATTTTCATGATTGCCTTCAAATATGTAATTTAAAATGTTAATTCTCACTCCAGTCTCTCTAAGATACTCCCTTTGGTTTCTCAAGAGTAAAATCATAGGCTGTTTTATTGAAATGTCCACTTGTTTATTGTAACAAGTTTTTTTTTTTTAGAACAAGTAAAATTTGACTCTATTTCATCTAGGTGATAAAATAATTTTATCTGCACAGTGAGGACAACTCAGAAATCAGTACTTTGACTCATACATAATACCATGTAAAGGCAAGTCCTTTTTATACTCCTATGTAATGATAAAACACAATTTAACATTTTCTTACCACAGGTTGATATATTAAAAAAAAATGCTATTCCTTTGCTAATTACTTCTATGACATATTTGTAAATCTAAGTGATAAAAGTTTAGCTAAGCTTTGGAAGATGATTAAAAAGTCTAATTATTAATAATTTTATATCTGAATACCAGAAAAGATAATATTCTGTTATACTAAGCCTTTGGGGACTATGTTAAACACTCTAGTGACCAAGTAGTAACATCTGTGCTAAGTACTTTGTCACATTTTATTTTGCTATTATAGCCTGTTGGAGGCAAAACAGTGTGTTATTTATGAGAGGGCTCCACAGTCAGATGCCTTGGCTTGAATCTCCGTTCCACCTCTTCCTATCTTGATGAATTTCAGGGATTATTTAACTCTATAAATGTTAGTGTTGCCAAATGCTGAATCCTCAAAAATACCACCAAAAAAACCTGTTGAAAAGGTGAATCTGAGTTTATTACTTACCTCAGTAAGAGAGAACACTGCTTTGACCATGAATTAGTAGCATCTTAGAGGGAAGAGAGCAAAGTAGTGAAATGAGGTTTGGGATTTGGTTTAAGATAACTCTTTCAAGGCAAGGGATGAGTCTTAAATAGGATTGAATAAAGATCACAGCAGAACACTTTAGGATTAGTGGGTACAGAAATAGAAGAATCAAAGAAAGCAAAGAATTGTTTGATGCTATCTATTGAAAAGGCAAACAGTCTTATGTTCATTAAAAATGGATTTTTCAGGAAGTTCCTGAAAGGAACATTGAAGTTATTTTTAACTTTTATCTCCCTGGACAAAAATTTCCTGCAATAGTTAAGACATTGTGATAAAGACAGTGGCAGAGTAAAATCATGATAATGTGAACAGTCAGGTATGCTTGTGAGGTGGGGCGAGTAGATGGCTTTGATTCTTAGTTTCTCATTTGCAAAATGGTAGTAATAATAGTAAGTTTATGGATGATTGTCCTAACAAACCTTCTAGAAGGAAACTATATAAAGTGGAAGGAGCAAAGGCTCAGAGTCGGTCAAATCCAGATTTAAATCTAAGTTACAACTTTGCGGTATGATTCTGTTTTGTGATCTTTAGAGTGATAATTCTAACAGTGGCATTGTGAGAATTAAATTAAATCATGTATGAGAGTCCCAAACATCTAATATGCAAGTTGACTCAGTGAAAAGCAGCAGAAGTGACTTAAATTTTCAAGTTCCCAAGTGAAGACTACCTCACATGTAATCTCAGGCTTCAACCATACGTTCTCTAGGCAAATTCTGCTTCCCTGCGGTACTATTTCCTTTGGCTTTCCAGCAACCAATAAAAGCATTTAATAATCATGGCTCTAGTTCTCCCAGTAGCAAAGAAACAACACAGCTCATAGAAACCACCTCCTCACCCAGGCCTCCATGGTCAAGAGCACAGTCCCAACAAATCCTCCCAACAATAGCAATAGCATTACTTCAACCAGATTTGCAGAAACAACCACAGTGAGAAGTGGCTTGCCAAGCCCCACTTCCCCTTCTGCTGAGGATATACCAGTGCCTCACAGCATACTTGCATAGCCTTTTTACAGATCCTTGCCCCCTCCTAAAACCCATGGTTGCCTGAAAGAGGACAGTTGGAAGGTTAGCTCAGCAAAAACAAGAATGCAGAGGTCCTCAGCTTCATGGATACCCCTTCACTAAACTAAAAGAGAACTATTTTTTTAATTTAAATTCAATTAGCCAATATACAGTAAGTAGTACACCCTTAGTTTCAGATATAGTGTTCAATAATTTATCAGTTGTGTATAACACCCAGTGGTCATTACATCACATGCCCTCCTTAATGTCCATCACCCAGTTACTCCATCCATCCACCCACTTCCCTTCCAGCAACCCTCAGTTTTTTTCCTATAGTTAAGAGTCTCTCATGGTTTGTCTCCCTCTCTGATTTCTTCCCATTCAGTTTTCCCTTCCTTCCCCTATGATCCACCACTCAAATTCTTATATTTCACATATGAGTGAAACCATTTGATAATTGTCTTTCTCCCTTTGACTTCTTTCACTAAGCATAATACCCTTCAGTTCCATCCATGTCAGTGTAAATGGTATTTATCCTTTCTGATGACTGAGTAATATTCCATAAAAGACAACTTTTGTATGCAGACTGTTCAGATAAGACTTTTGGAATTTATGAAATCCCAGCCCTTTCTGTCTTAAGTAGCATGAACTGAGAGATGATCAAGAAGCAGGGTTGTTGTTGTTGTTGTTTTTGTTTTAAGATTTTATTTATTTGAGAGAAGAGAGAAAGAGAACAAGAATGAGTTGGGGGGAGAGGGGCAGAGGGAGAAGAAGACTCGTCACTCAGTAGGGAGCCCAATGGGGTGCTGGATCCTAGGATCCTGAGATCATAACTGAGCTACCCAGGGGCCCCAGTCAAGAAATAGCTTTATTAAAAAAATAAAGATAGGGGATCCCTGGGTGGCGCAGCGGTTTTGCGCCTGCCTTTGGCCCAGGGCGAGATCCTGGGGACCCGGGATCGAGTCCCACATCGGGCTCCCGGTGCATGGAGCCTGCTTCTCCCTCTGCCTGTGTCTCTGTCTCTCTCTCTCTCTGTGACTATCATGAATAAATAAATAAAATCTTTAAAAAATAAAAAATAAATAAATAAAGATAAAAATAAAAAGAAATAGGTTTATTTATTTATTTATTTAATAAATATTTTATTTATTTATTCATGAGAGACACAGAGAGAGAGAGAGAGGCAGGCAGAGACACAGGCAGAGGGAGAAGCAGGTCCCATGCAGGGAGCCTGATGTGGGACTCCATCCCGGGTCTCCAGGATCACGCCCCAGGCTGAAGGCGGCGCTAAACCCCTGAGCCCCCCCGGGCGGCCCTCATTTATTTATTTTTTTAAAAGATTTTATTGATTTATTCATGAGACACACACACGGAGAGGCAGAGACACAGAACGAGAAGCAGGCTCCCTGGGGGAGCCGGATACAAGACTCGAACCCAGGAGTCTTGATCCAGAATCAAGCCCTGAGCCAAAGGCAGAAACTCAACCTCTGAGCCACTCAGGCATCCCAAGAAGCAGGTTTTTTTGTTTGTTTGTTTTGCTTTTTTTAAGATTTTATTTATTTATTCATGAGAGACAGAGAGAGAGAGAGGCAGAGACACAGGCAGAGGGAGAAGCAGGCTCCATGCAGGGAGCCCGATGTGGGACTTGATCCCGGGACTCAAGGATCACGCCCTGCCCTGAAGGCAGGCGCTAAACCGCTGAGCCACCCAGGGATCCTCAAGAAGCAGCTTTAAATAGCATTTAACATCAGATGTTTTTGTTCACCATACAGTCACTGTCCATGAAATCACTTTTAGTTTTGTTTAATAGAAACTAAGTTGATTTTTAAATATTTGACAGAGGCCAGTATCTGGACAAAAACTAATGGACAGCAAAGAGAAATGTTCATTTATAAATAGGAGAATACCTTTATGCACAAACAAATGGTGAATTCAACTTATATAATCATCACATTCAATATAATTTGCTATATATAAATAGTATCAATAAATATTTGTGTTAATGAGAAAAAAATAATGTATGAGAAAATAAACACATGGAAGATATATGTTTCAGGCAGGAAACCACTCAAACGGGGAAATCAAAGAGGGTTTGATGTAGAGATTGATTGAGGATAAGAAACCAACAGAGGATGTTGAGGTGACAGCAGGAAGTCTTGAAGGAGACTGTACTGGAGCATGGTAAGAGCTGTAACCCTGGGAGAGAAGCCACCTGACAAGAGCCGAGGCCATCTGTAAAGGAATGCTGCCAAACCAGGCAGAGAGCAGCGGGAATAAATACCCTGACCTCTTCCTCCTCTTACTCTCCAATATCTTGCATTGCATTTGCCAAACCCAATCAAAAGCCAGAGGGCATATGAGCCTGGATAATGCAGTCCTAAGAGGTCAGCTTCTTGGGGTATGGAGCAGGATGGAGAAGAGCAAAGACTATATCACAAGAAGCATGGAGAGAATAACCAGCATCAGCAGGAACTTTACAAAGTCCGAGTTCCCCTGCTGTGACCCACTTAGGTATGATGATTCTGTTGAAATAGAAGTATCCGTCAGTATAGTGCTAAAGAAACCTTTACATGTCTATTTTGAGGGAAAAAATTTAAGCACCAACTATATACAATCTTTGGTGTCATAATACTTGGTTAGTATAAGGATGTTTACTCAACGGCCTGTTCATTCTATAACGGACCAATACTATATCTGCTTGTTATCAAATCAGGATGTTAAAAGTATACAAAGTCTATTTGGGTCAGAAATACAATGTCCATTCAGTTCAAGAATCTCCCTTTAATAAAACCTTTAGTTTTTTTTTTTTTTTTAACTTGGGACAAAAAAGAATTGGTTGAACAGAAATAAACTCACATTATGGAATAAACACACCAAAATATGCAAGTTGTATATGAGTGGTTTTGATGGCAGTGATGCTAACTACCAAAGCATTATCATAGGGCAAGTGCTGAAGAGCCTGGTAAGAAGCCTCTAGAATGACTATCAGAAACTTTTTGTGTCCTGATTCAGTGTTACCCTCAATCTCACTTAATTAGAATCTTGACCTGGTTTGTAGGGGGTGACTGTTTACTTGTATCAATGCTTATGGTTGATTGCAGACCCCTCCCAGACACACATTAGCTTTACTGCTATTGCCATGTAAATTCCTTTTGAACATTCTTGCATGTCCATGAATATCTTCTGAAAATGCTTGTTTGTTGTTTCTGCTGAATAGGAAGGTATGAGACTATCCCTTACTCCCACCATTGCCCTCTGACAATAGTTTTAAGCAAGAAAAGGAATATCTTCTAGAATGAGTCTATTCACTCATTATTCAAAGTCACATACTTTTGTGATTGGTTGTTTCCCATTGCAAAAATATCCACACTGTGGGATTTGAGCTTTACCTACCTTCCTGAACGGGACGTTAGCAGTCGAATGCCCCTTTGTATCAGCTATTCTGAACTTTGTCATTATAGTCTTATATAGAAAATATTGAAGTGCACCTAGTTGGCTTAGTCTATAGAGCATGGGACTCTTGAGCTCAGCATCATGAGTTCAAGCCTCATGGTGGGCATGGAGCCTACTTAAAAAATTTTTTTAAAAACTACACATATATAACTTAATTATATATAATTAAAATATATATATATATAAAGAAAATGTTGAAAGGAAAATATTGTTCTTTAAATAGATTAGGTAAAGATCTTTAAGGATACTCAGCCTTTGAGAAAAATCAATTATTTATGTTCTGAGCATTTTACATGCCAGTACTTCTCTGTGACACCATTCCTATTACTTTATCATCACAACTCATCTTTTAATCAAATAAATTTTTGGGAAATGTCAAGGTATACTTTCCAGGGGAAATTTTTAAAGGAGGTAATTGTAGTTTTGGTGTAGAAGCCCAGATATGCTTATTTATTTAAAAATGTGGTCCTATTTCTTTATAGTTTACATGAATTTTTACATACTGCACATTCTTGTATACAGATCTATTCATCTTCTCTAAAAAATTGCAAGTTCTTTCAAAGCTGGGGCTATAATTTACTCATCTCTTTTAGCCCATTAGTGTATTCCTTTGCTTAATGATATTACTTCATTTGTGAAATGCTGCCACCAAGTGAAGAGCCATTAAATGAAAAAAAGAAATCCATTAAATTTATTTTTTTATTTTCAAAGAATGAAGTTTTAATACCTCAGATACTTAATAACTGTTTTAATGCATAAATAAGAGTGATTTATTACTATTTTAAAAGATTTATTTATTCATTTTAGAGAGGTGGGGGAGGGGCAGAGGGCGAGAATCCTCAAGTGGACTTCCCACTGAGCATGGACCCCCTACTTGGGGCACGATCTCATGACCCATGAGATCATGACCTGAGCTGAAACCAAGAGTCAGACACTTAACCAACTGAGCCACCCAGGTGCCTCAAAAGTTGTGTTTATTATTAACACAACATTTACCAGTAAATAAATAAATGGTGTTAAAGTGCTTGAAACTGTTTACTCGTGACATTTATTTATAAATTAAATCATTTATTTATTTAACATTCCCACAGCACCCCCAGGGCCAGTTTTATTAGCCTCACTTTATGACAAGGAAAGGAAGGCTCAGAGAAGTAAAGCAACTTGACTAGTCAATAAAAATCCATTAAATTTAATGAGGAAATTTATGATGCTTTTATCAATACCAAAGCCCAAGGTACCCAAACAATCTTCTTAGAAAAATACATGAATTGAATGATGAAAGCAACTTCTTGTAATTAATAAGTAGTTTGAAGTAAATACAGTTTATACTAAAATGTAATAAAAGACTAGAGTGGACGGTGGGTTGTAGAGAAGGGCTGTAAGAAACATATTCTTTGGAGGGTTTGTTCTTTCTTCATCGTTCTCTTTGCCAATTTTTCAGCCATTCTGGGGTGCATAATTGTCTAGCACTCAAATCTACACTCAAGTTAAAGCACAGACACATACCTTCAGGGCAAAATAAAGACTAAATAACCATGAGAATACTTTAAAACACTTCAGAATAGTCCATGTGGATAAGTAGCTGAAGATACTCCATTTTCATCTCTTTCGCTTGTCATGTGTACACAGAGGAAAACATTTTGGGTGCATCCTTCACAGTGTGCAATTTAAATTTGTTCCACATGCTGTACTCTGACTAAAAACTTGTTTTGAGCGAATTGGTATGCATGTCTTTGCCTGAAATCATAATGTTGAAATATCACTTTTTATATCATGTTTATTCGATGTGCTTTATGGTAAAAAATCTTGCTATTTGGGTGGGGGGAGAGTCATTGTCTGAAAAGTAGTATAACTTTCTAAGATATGTTATGTCAAAAAGTCACCAATTAGGAGTGCCTGGGTGGCTCATTTGGTTAAATGTCCAACTCTTGATTTCAGTTCAGGTCTTGATCTCAGGCTTGTGAGTTTGGGCCCTGCATTGGGCTCTATGCTTGGTATGGAGTCTACTTAAAAAAAAAAAAAAATCGGGATCTCTGGGTGGCGCAGCGGTTTGGCGCCTGCCTTTGGCCCAGGGCGCGATCCCGGAGACCCGGGATCGAATCCTACATCGGGCTCCCGGTGCATGGAGCCTGCTTCTCCCTCTGCCTGTATCTCTGCCTCTCTCTCTCTCTCTCTCTCTCTGTGACTATCATAAATAAATAATAAATAAAAATTAAAAAAAAATCACTAACTAAGCACTCATAAGATGAGGTATGGGTACATGGTAGTATCAATGAATGGATGAGTCAGGATAAAACACTATTCCCATAACAGCCTATTAGAAAACCATATAAAGCAGTGGTCAAACTGGTCAGGTGCTTCTGATGGAGAAGTCATTTTGACTGCAACTATAAAAATGTCTTTGAAATATTTAACTTGCTGCAGAGGCTATGTATCCCCAGGTATCTGAGGTGTTTTTCATTTCTTAGAATATGGTGGAGCCCTCACTCTTGTTTTCAACAATTTTGCAGCAGAAGCTTGGACAGCATGAACATGAACACCTATACATTTGAAGGGTGACAAAGCTTCTGAACCTACAGGGGTTGGGCAGCCCCGGTGGCCCAGCGGTTTAGCGCCGCCATCAGCCCGGGGTGTGATCCTGGGGTCTGGGATCGAGTCCCATGTCGGGGTCCCTGCATGGAGCCTGCTTCTGCCTCTGCCTGTGTCTCTGTCTCTGTCTTTCTCTGTGTGTCTCTCATGGATGAATAAATAAAATCTTAAATAAAAAAAAAAATGAACCTACAGGGGTAACAGAATGAAGAAACAGTCCCGAAAAGCAAAAGACCCAGGTAATCTAACACTACAACAACCGTGGCCACTTAAAGTGTATGAGAAAGACATCAGTGTCCCCACTCCCATTTGTTTTACGTAGTTCTTCCACGAATTTCCATTTTTTGTACTCATGTTTCTTTACCCATCCTTCTTTTATGGTCACCATAGCTGTCTTCTTTCTCAGACTAATCAAAGTCACTGTGTTCTATTTATCCTCATGCAATTTCTGACCTAATAAATACTTTATCCTTAACTTACTGAAGTATCCTTTGTGTTTAACATATGTCTCCCTCTCCCTCTCTTTCCTTCAGGCCCTTATCATGTCCCCTTCAAAGGCTATAGCAGGAGCACAAGTTTGAGAGAAAATCTGGAATTGTGATGTGCCTATATTTGTTTCTGTGTGTATATTTTTCTCTCTAGTATACCACTTTATATTGTGAAGCTTTTATATGATTACACAGATTTGAGCTTACAAATAATTTTTTACTTCCAGCAAAAATCTTATTGCAAATCCCAGATAAGGTTATATTAACATCAAGAAGTACAATTCTGGAAAATTTTTTAATGTATTGGTCAGTTGCCATGTAAGAGGATAAAAAGTTAGTTATTGGCTACTTATTACTATTTGTCTTTACTTCCGTCATCTTCCTTATCCTCCAAAAAGGTTAAGATTATAAAACAAATTAGAATGGAAATAAGTCAAAAAAAAAAAAAAAAGAATGGAAATAAGTCCAAAGATTTCAAATTTCCCCCAAAGAAAGGTGTTATACAGTTATGAAGTTTTATTCTTAATCCAAGTGGTCATCCAAGTAGAAACAAAGTATTTAAAGGTATTATTAGATCCTATTACCAACTTCATGCAGGAAAAAATAAGTTGACTAAAGACTTTTTGCCTTTTTGAGAGCTATTATGTTTTGTTGATATTGACAGACTATAAGATTTAGTAACTAAGATAAGCATATATAAAATTTTTAAAGGAAAATTCTTAAATTCCTATGGAAAAACTCACATGAAGTAATAGAAAGCTCTACCAACCCAAATATCCTCTGATGTAGATGGTCTTAATCAGCTGTCAATGTCAAGGCTCAGTGAACCTTCTGTCCCTCTTTCAGAGAATTCTCTTCTAGAAACAGGAAGTCTATTGAACAAAGGGTGAAATACTTCTTTTCATGGTTCTTATGAAACACTGATGTTTCTACTCTAAATTGCCTTCCTGGAAATAAATATCAATTTTCACTAGCTTCAAACTAATGTTTAAACTCATCTACCAAATTTGGCTTGTCTATTTTAGTACAGGGGAACAAAGCCATGCGTTTATTTATTTATTGCCATTTTAATCATTTTTAAGTTTATGATTTGGCAGTGTTAGTTACATTCACAATGTTATGCAACTATTAGCACCATCTATTTCCAAAACCTTTTCATCACCTCAAATAGAGATTATATAATCTCCTCTCCTCCCAGCTCCTGGTAAACTTTCTGCATATGAATTTGCTTATTGTAGATATTTCGTGTAAATGGAGTCATATAATATTTGTCCTTTTGCATATGCTTTAATGTCACTAAACAGAATATTTTTAAGGTTCACCTATGCTGTATCATGTATCAGAATTTCATTCCTTTTTATGGCTTAATAATATTTCATTTTATGTATGTACTTATTTTGTTGATCCATTTATCTGTTGATAGACACTTGGCTAGTTTCCACCTCTCAGTTATCAGGAATAATGGTCCAATGAACATTGGCATACAAATATCTATTTGAGCCCCTGTTTTCAATGATGTGAGGTATGTACATAGGAGTGTAATTCCTGGATCTTATGTAATTCTATATCTAGCATTTTGAGGAACTATCAAACTCTTTTTCACAGAGCCTGCACCATTTACATTCTCACCAGCAATGGATGAGGGTTTCAATTCCCCCAACACTTGTTATTTTTCCATTTTTTTAAAGTAGTATGCCCTAGTAGGTGTGCAGTGGTATCTGATTATGGTTTTGATTTGCATTTTCCTAATGATTAGTGATGTTTGAGTGTGTGTTCATATGTTTACTGGTTGTTTGTAAATATTCTTTGAAGAAATGTCTATTCAAGCCCTTGCCCATTTTTTAATTGTTCTTTTTTTTTTTTTTTTTTTCTCTTGAGTTTTGGGAGTTCTTTACATATTCTGGATATTAAACCCTTACCAGATAAATGATTGTAAATATTTTCTCCCATTCTAGAGGTTATATTTTTACTTTTAAATAATGTCCTTTGATGCATCAATTTTTGAATTTTGTTGAAGTCCAATTTATCAATTTATCTTTTTTTTTTTTTTTTTTTTTTACTGTTTGTGCTTTTGGTGTCAGATCTAAGAATCCATTGCCAAAATCTAAGGTCATGAATATTTGTCACTGTGTTTTCTTCTAATACTTTTATGGTTTTAGCTCTTATATTTATGTTGTTGATCTGTTTTGAGTTAATTTTTGCATATGGTGTGAATTACCTATTTATTTGTTTATGTATTTATTTTTTTAAGATTTTATTTATTTATTCATGAAAGACACAGAGAGAGAGAGAGAGAGGCAGAGACACAGGCAGAGGGAGAAGCAGGCTCCATGCAGGGAGCCTGATGTGGGACTCGATCCCAGAACTCCAGGATCACGTCCCAGGCTGAAGCCAGGCACTAAACCATTGTGCCACCTGGGCTGCCCCTACCTATTTATTTTTGAAGAATATATCTTGACATAGACAAGGTGACATGTAGATTATTGTAGGAATTCTCCAAAGACACAAATTCATCTCTGTTCAATGAGCTACCAATGATTGCTCTAAATTGGGAAGAGTAATAAAGGAAATGGGGAAAAAAATTAGCAATATTTCTGGCTATTTAGTGCAGAAATCTAAATTCAGATGAAAAGAAGAAAATAAATTAGAAGTTTCAGTTAGGTAAAGCTTATATTGCCTGTCATCTACAACAAACCATTTCTCCACACTTGATAAAATGCTTCTAAAAAAAAAAAAAATGCTTCTAGCTCAATGGAGGAAGGAAATTAAAAGGAGATTTTAGATCAGGGAGGGTCTCAGAGAAGGGAAATCTAAGCTTACCTCCAGGCTAATTCCTAGCCAAAGACAGATAGAATTCTATAATTTGGGCATCTGAAATCAGAGGGATGAGCATTATGCTTCCTATATCACTACTCATTATGGCTACAAAACTCACTGAAATTTCATGCATTTTCATGATGAAAAATAGTAGAGTAGGTGGCTATATAGGGTACCATATATACAGACATGTGGGCCAGAGAAGAACCTCAGAAATATTTGGTGAGCCTCCCTTCCACAGAGTCTGGGTTACTGCTGAACTTCTTATATGAAACATTGCAAATCACACTAAAAATATATAGAGTTTCTATTTCAATGAATGAATTTAAAATCAAGCTCAAAACATATTCAATTACATATAATAAAATTTTATACATCCAACAGAGAGCTATTACATTTTGCAGGAATAGAGAAGACACAGTTGTGAAGTTTGTAATTATCTTGCTTTACCTTGTGGCTGGAAGTTTCTTTTTATTTATTTTTATTTTTTATTTATTTCATTTTTTTTCTTTCTTTTTTTTTAATAAAGATTTTATTTATTTATTCATGAAAGACAGAGAGAGAGAGAGAGAGAGAGAGAGAGGCAGAGACATAGAGAAGCAGGCCCCCTGCAAGGAGCCCGATGTGGGACTCGATCCTGGATCCCGGGATTAGGACCTGAGCTGAAGGCAGACGCTCAATCGCTGAGCCATCCAGGTGTCCCTGGCTGGAAGTTTCTTACCAAATTTCACCATTCCCTAATTTGGAGGATTAGTCCAATTTGAATTATTCTACACCAGTTGCTGACTGGTGTAGAATAATTCAAATTGGACAGTTGAATACATTCACAGAGGATTATATCATGATATTTTAAAAGAACACCAGTATTTTCATATGATGCTTTTACAAAGCTGTAAAATAAAATGGTCTTTTGAGACAATGTAGTATGTAAATAAATTTTCTAATCTGCTTCTGTATCTCCAGTGCAATGTGACACACAGATGCAAGCAAGAGAGAAAAGACTGGAGAATAACAAAAATCTGATAACAGAAGTCTCTCCCCTCACGTCACAGCTTTATAGGTGTCCAGATGAAAGGACAAGACCTGATCTCTGCTGTGACTTCAAAAGGCTCCAGATATTGAATCTCTAAGAGTCTCAGGCCTTTAGCAGAAGGCTCATGAAATACAGGGGAAATGGATGTGTATCCCAGGGGAGGAAAAGGTGATTTTCTCCACAGAACCACAAATCATTCTGATAGTTTCTAACAAGTTCAGTATGAGGGGCAATATGTTGAGATAATGTAGAAAATGCTGCAACATTTTTAAGAAATATTTATTTATTTATTTATTTATTTATTTATTTATTTATTTGAGAGAGAGAGAGAGAGAGAGAGAGAGAAAGCAGGGGGAGTGGCAGAGGAAGAGAGAGAATCCTGAAGCCAGCTCCCTGCTCAGCCTGATATGGGGCTTGATTCCAGGATCTTGACCTGAGCTGAAATCAAGAGTCAGGTACTAAACTGAGCCATGTAGGTGCCCCCAAAATGCTGCAGCATATTGAGGAGGAGGATAGAATATGGAGTTGAGCATTCCTTTGTAAGGAATTTAAGGGAAAAGTCAGAGGTGGGATCTGTCCTGCTTGAAGAAAGTAGTTATAGTTTCAAATTCAAAGATTCAATTGACTGGTCTTTAATCATTATTGTTTGTCTTCTTTGTTTTATTTTATTTTTTTAAAGATTTATTTATTTATTTGACAGAGAGAGAGAAAGAGAGCACAAGCAGAGAGAGCAGCAGACAAAGGGGGAGGGAGAAGCAAACTCCCACTGAGCAGGTTGCCCACCACAGGGATCTATCCCAGGACCCCGGAATCATGACCTGAGCCAAAGGCAAATGCTCAACTAACTGAGCCACCCAGGCACCCCGTTTGTCTTCTTTAAAAGTATTGATAAAGAACATTATATAGCTTTATAATTAACACTATTTCTCAGCAGTCAAGAGATAAGCAAAAAAAAAATTTAACAAAAGCAAAAACAGTCCCCCCTGTGGGCTCTAACTTGGGAAACTCTCAAGTGCTTCCCTATTAAGTAGCCATGGCTGAGAAAGTAGCTGCATTCAGCTCCGTAAGTGTGCTCAGAGTGTGTACCATGAATGGGGCACTGATCTGTCTCTTTGAAAGGAAAGAGGGACCCACATAGTCATCAAACGCAACCCGTCCATAAGAAACTTCCACCACAAGAGAGGTAACACCAATATATTTGGCAATATAACAAATATGATAACAATTGACCATGATCTGTAATATACTAAATAAAAATCCTTTGTAAGCAAGCAAGAACAGAGAAATATTCTGCTTGGCAAGATACTGCAAAAGCCTCACAGAACCAGGTGGAACCAATCTTGAAGGATGAATAAGACAATAAGGGATGAACGCTGTAGGAAGAGAAAGCAAGCACATTTGGGGCACACAAGCTCTGTAAGCAAAAGGACAGTCTTAGAAACTAAGGATGCATTTGGGAGACCACTCTCCTGATAAATATAACTGGAGTTAGAATAAAAAATTAAAATAAAATTGCTACAATATTAAGTACACAGTATAAATACTATTTTATTATACTTTCCTCCAAAATTCCTTGAACTCTCAGAGTTTTATTATTATGAATGAGCTCAATACTCTTAATTTTAGATTACAATATGCTCATCTCAAACCACTCTAAGAATCTCCATGCTTTTAACAAACATCATTGGTAATTTCTAAGGCACTTTAGTTAGTTCATGTCTTATAAGAGGCTAATACCAACTCAGGGATGAACATGCTAGAAATTTATCAGGGCTAATGCCCCTGGGAGAAAATGAGGAGGGAACAGAGGGAGTGTAGGAGAGCCATTAGACTGTGGTGCAAGTCTGACCCCAAGAGAAGAACAGAAACAAGAAAGGAAGGTCATGTCGAAGTTCACTTGCAAGGGGAGTCCCACAAGGCTGTTGGGACATTCTGAAGTAAAGTGACCCAGCAGAAGAGTCCCATATGTCTCAGGAATGGACCTGCTATTGTATTCCTCCAACACTCAGTGACCAAGAGCCGCACCTGAGAAGCATGAGCTTTGTGCCAACATGGTAATGGATTTCAAAGCAAGGTTGTTGGGGCTTTAGGTCAGTGATGCTCCTTGCCATGGGAGATATGAGACACAAAATCTCATGGTGGTCATGCCAATGAGTCTGCTTTCCGGGGAACACCTTCCAAGACACAGAATCAGTACAGCACATATATATTGGTGCATCATTTAGCATTACAAGTATGTCTGTTTAAATGAGAAGGAACTTAGTTGGTATATTTACTTGATAAAGAAATAAGTGCTTTCCTACCTTAAAAAGATAAGTAACTTATTACTCAGAGAATCTTTGTTAACTGTCAGGCTCCTTTGACAGCCATGTGATAGTTTTTAGTTCAAAGAAAGCTGTCACTTCCCCCTCATAAATGGTAATGAGGGGAGACAAAGATTTGCTATTGTACTAATATAGAGGAGTAGTAGCTCTGTTCCTCCTCCTCCTTCCTCCTCCTCCTCCTCCTCCTCCTCTTCTTCTTCTTCTTCTTCTTCTTCTTCTTCTTCTTCTTCTTCTTCTTCTCCTTCTCCTTCTCCTTCTCCTTCTCCTTCTCCTTCTCCTTCTCCTTCTCCTTCTCCTTCTCCTTCTCCTTCTCCTTCTTCTTCTTCTTCTTCTTCTTCTTCTTCTTCTTCTTCTTCTTCTTCTTCTTTTACTGAAGTGAGCTTTTCTTCTTCATGGCAAATGACTACTCTGCCCAAGCTGTTTGTCTCTATGGTTGGGACAGAAGGGTGGAGTAACCATGTCTGTGATATTCTCAGCATCTTTCCATTATACCCTAATTCTTCACATCTGTTTCCTACAGAAAAATTTCTCCACAGCATGGTATCATCTACTTTGTGAGTTAGGATGAGTAAGAAGTAAGCAAGGAATGGCATCCTATTATGGCCTTACAAGTTGCCATAATGATATCCTTGTTGTCTTGATATCAAAATTCCACTCCCTCATGGTATAAGTTGATATCATCATGGGCTGTGAATACTTCCTGAATGTTTATTATAAGTTTACGAAAAGCAGTAAAAAGAGGTCTCAGACCCTTGATCTCAAAGGGCTTACAATTTGGGGGCAAAAGCACATATATAAAAGCAATCCAGTTTGTATAGACTGTTGGATCTGGATTTGATTTTATTCTACTTATAAGCTGCAAAGTTAGCCTATAACAGTTTTGTGAATACTTAGCAGAAGATCTTGGGTCAGAAACAAAGGCCTTTATTATTCACAGCACAGCAAGCATCAGTGGAGCTTGGGGAATCCATTGCTTCTCTAACAAGAGGCACGCTAACATGGTCTATCCCCAAATATTACCTCACCTCACAGGTTACCAGCTGCATAAAGAAACATGAGAAATGGCCTGGGTGATAGAACCTCGAAGCCTTGGCATACCCAGTAAGACGTGCAGGAACTCAAGAAGCTCAAATAAGACTATCTCCCAACATAGGCAGAAAGTCAAGTGATCAATATAGGTGATAGCACCCTGAAGTTTAGAGATCAGAAGTAACAAGACACTCATGACCTAAGGTGAAGAATTGATACTGACATTGGCAATAAAAAAAAAAAGAAACAAAAATGATTGCTGGCTACAGTACCATATTTCTTACCAGCTTAACTCTACAGGCAGCAAGGGGTTGCTTAGAAGGAAAAACAAAGCAGGAAGAGGTTGGAGGAGGAGGAATGGGCCTTTGAGAGTTTTCATACTTAATAACAATAATGAGATTGGGTTAACTACATTGAGATATACAATGTAAAACTATCATTGTGAACAATCGTCCTCAGTTATTTGAGGGAAGGGATGCAGGAATCTGATTATAATCAAGTCAGTTGAAGTGTTATCTCTATCCAGACATTTCTACATATTTTCTTTTTTTTTTTTTTTTTTTTTTTTTTTTTTTTAAATTTTTTATTTATTTATGATAGTCACACACAGAGAGAGAGAGAGAGGCAGAGACGCAGGCAGAGGGAGAAGCAGGCTCCATGCACCAGGAGCCCGACGTGGGACTCGATCTGGGTTCTCCAGGATCACGCCCTGGGCCAAAGGCAGGCGCCAAACCGCTGTGCCACCCAGGGATCCCTACATATTTTCTATTAAATAGCTGTCCTAAGCAACAATAGGGAAAAAATGCCAGTGTTTTAAGTTTTAATTAGTTGCATAGCACTTGATGGGAGTATGGGGATTTAAAACCCTTTATGCTCCCATTAGATAAAAATCTGTGACATGTAAGTCATTATTATTCATCAGCATGAGGCCAAGTAAATTAATGGCAGGCCAATTCCTGCTCCACACCCATGTCTGCTTGGACCAGTTCCCTCACCGAGTTCCAGAGCCACACAAGAGGTTGTAGCCAATAGTGACCTTTTGTACCAGAAACTCAATTGATTCTAGCAGGAAATGGGGTTTCCTCCACTTGGTTCCAGAGGACACTGTACATGACCTTGAAGTATTTTGTGATCCTGTTGTGAGGCCAACAGCAATGAAGCAGCAAATTTCCCAGAACAAATGTAGCTGATATCAGGCAGACACAAGACCAACAGTTATGAAGCGACCAGTACTCCTTGCTTTGGAGAGATGGAGCCCTGTTTACAATCCCTGCCTGTCTAAACTGTATCAATTCATGAAATATAGTACATTAAAAAGTAGAAATCATTGGCTAGCACTAAAATACTTTTTAATGTGGAAAAGTGGCCCAAATACACTGTGAAAATCAATGCTTTTTTTTTTTTTTTCCAAAAGTACTGTTGATCAACTTTCTTATTCATAGCATATATGCTAGGTCTTTGATTATGAAAAAAACTCTCCTCTTTTTGTCTCTGTCTCTATCTCTTTGCATGTGTGTGTCTGCCTCTCTCAGGAATTCCAGAATCCATTTGTACGTTTTATATGAAAACCTCACTTTAGGAGAAAAAGAGATAAGTTTCCTATAAGTTTCCATCTATATAGGAAGAATAGAATTTTGAGAAATCTCTGTGTCACTTAATTTGAGTAGCTCTTGCTTATTCCCTGACATTGCTTCTTCTCTCTTCATATTTTTCTCTAATTAACCATTTCCTACTACACAGGTTGCCTAGGCTAAACACCCAACAACCTTTCCTTCCATGATTTGCATGTATATTTGACGAAGTGTTGTCACCACCTCTGCCATATTAGCGTTTTAAGAGAGAGGAAATTTGTATTTTAAAAAAAGAAACTGGTTTATTACTAACAGTGGACTTTTAAGGGATATCTTTTAGTAGGTGAATAAGTCTCGAACTTTTAGAGCTACAAAGCATTTAACAAAATATCTAGTCTGCTTCTGCATAAATCTATTTCTGGTCCACTTCACCAAACAGAGGATTTCTATGCCCAAATTCATATTGCATTATTGACTTTAGTCCTATTTATGGACAGTGCTAAATATCCACTGCAAAACTTTCCAGTTCCAGCAGTCAGCCAGATGTTTTTTCTGATATGAAGGATTCAGATACTATTTGAGAACACATAGATGTTTGATTTAATTTTTCATTTGTCATCTGGCAATTTTTCACTTGGCACTAAATACACATAATCTTTAGAAATCACAGAAGGAAACCATTCTCCAAGCATTTCATGTAATCTTCTCTACAATGTTGTCTTCTGTTCTAAAAGAAAGCTCCACTGTCCACTGAAAGTGGCAGCATCATGGAAATCTGTCATAATAGAAAACTTGGATATTTAGAAGGCTCTTTTGATCTTTGGGCAAGCCAGTACCAGTAAGGAGCTAAAGTTGCTGCCCCTGTCTTTTGGGATAGGCTAGCTGTGGTAACTGATGGGGAACAGAGGGCTAGCTGAGGACAAAGCACAAGCTGACACCCCACAAAGCTCCCCCCTCCCAGGGTGGGATATGTGTGACATTCCTCAGGAAGTTTCCAACTGTCTTAATATTAATACTTTGCTAGAGGGAAAAAACCAACTTTTAACTTGACAATGGCAAGGCCTACAGTATCTTGTAGGTCCTCTTTAGCATATGAAAATCCTTTTAAAACCTCCTTTTCCTTCCTCTCCCAACTCTGCAAGTATATAATCAGCCCACCTCACACGCTTGGGGCTGCAGCTCTTCCTGCCCTTGAGTCCTGTTCCTGTGCTTTAATAAAACCACTATTTTGCCCTAAAGACGTCTCAAGAATTCTTTCTTGGTCATTAGCTCCAGACCTCACCCCCAGCAAAACTCACCTCCATTCCAAAACTACATCAGTAACTTCTAATGCTCCAAATCTCAGTGACTTAAACAACAAAGGTTTATCTTTGTTTTTTGTTTTTTTTTTAAGATTTTATTTATTTATTCGTAGAGACACACACAGAGAGAGAGGCAGAGACACAGGCAGAGGGAGAAGCAAGCTCCATGCAGGGAGCCTGACATGGGACTCGATCCTGGGTCTCCTGGACCATGCCCAAGGTTTATCTTTCATTTATGTTCACAGGTTCAGCATGGGCCTGGGGTAGAGGCAGTAGGATGGATTGAAGAGTTTCTACTGAGTAGTCCCTCAGGGACCTGAGTTGACGGAGTCTTATGTCAGCATGTATTTCTACATTTGCCTCACAAGGAAGAGTGGAGCTAGTGGGTCTCTTACTGGCATTTCTAAAATCTGAATCAGAAAAGATCCTCAGCACTGGCCAGAACTAGTCTTAGAGATACACCTACCTATAAGAAGTCAGGAAACAATGGTCCCTTGAGTGTGTTCCAGAAAGAGAATGGAACCAGAACATTAGTCATATGTCACATCCATTCTAGCCTCAAAGGAAAAAAAATCACCAAAACTGAATTTCCTTGAAGCTGGATATCTTCCTAAGGTAAAATCAAACATTTTTTCTCAGACAAAATGCTAGGTAATAATTTATTAATTCATTATTACACAGGTAAGACCATTGAAAGCATGTTTTATTTACAATTTTATTTTTTATTAAAAAATTTTTTCCCCTCAATGTTGGCTTTGTGTCCTGCAACTTTATTAAATTTGTTCATTAGTTCTTATTTATTTATTTTCATTTAAATTTTGTTAGTTAACATATAGTATGATATTGGTTTCTGGAGTAAAATTGTTTCCTCACTTATACACAATCCCCAGTGCTCATCACACAAGTACCCTCTTTAATATCCATCACCCTTTTATCCTCTCCTACCTGTCTCCCTCTGTCAACCCTCAGTTTGTTTTCTGTCGTTAAGAGTCACTTTGGCTTGTTTCCCTCTCTCCTTTTATTCTTTTCCCACTTTCCATATGTTCATCTGTTTTCTTTCTCAAATTCCACATATGAGTGAGATCATCTGGTATTTGTCTTTCTCTGACTGACTTATTTCACTTCGCATAATATACTCTAGCTCCATCCACATCATTGCAGATGACAAGATTTCATTTTTTGATGGCTGAGTAATATTCCATTATATATCTACATATATTACATCTTCCTTATCCATTCATCAGTCAGTGGACATTTGGGCTTTCTCCATAGCTTGGCTATTCTTGATAACGCTGCTATAGACCTGTGGTGCATGTACCCCTTTGAATCTGTATTTATAATTTTAAACTTAATTTTCTCAGAGACCTTCACCTTACTCTCACCTCATCAAAACCTAGGAGAAGCAACCAAAAGAGAAAGAATACATGTTAAAACTTTTGTTCCTCATTTAAGCATGCAGAGGCTCTAATTGTAAATTCAAACAATGGAAAAACAAATCTACTTGCCTCCTGGCAAAAACATTACTCTTTAATGAGAACATGCTCTGTTTCAAAATCTCATCACCAGGGATAACAACTGTTCAATGTGGTATATAATCAGCTTTCCTATGCATAGGCAAGCATGCATTTGTTTTTATAAAATAGTGATTATACCCTCAACTTTTATGTCCCACTTTTTAAATATCCAGTGTACTATAGTCATTTTACATTATTTGAAACGAAAATTTCAGTGGCTTCTTAGATCAAATCAAAGGAATATAATTTATTTCACCATTTAGGTTGGCATTTAGGTTGGTCATTTAGGTTGCTTGCCATGTAAATTTATATTTATTTATGTGCTCATTTGCTCATTTGTGTTTGTTTGCCTCCCCAGATTGTAAACCCTTGTCTTTGTTTTCGGACACCATCATATTCTCATTTGTAGCAGTACTTGAAATATAGTAGGTTGGCTCTCATATCTATCAAATTAGTAAGTGAATCTCTTCTTCAGTTCTTGGCTCACAAATCAGCCTCATCCACACAACATTTCTCAGCCTCACCTCAGCTGGACATAGACCATCCCCTTTCTAAAAATTTTTTTTTTGTAAGCCTCTTATAGAAAAAAGAGGAAAAATACTATTTATTAAATCCTATTACATGCCAGACACGGTGTTAGACATATTTGAGAGGAAAATCCATGTCAAAAGGGTTGCTCATTTGTCTAGAAGACATGTGAAAAGAAAATATACCACAAAATTTTCAATCACAGACCCCTCCAGGACTGTTCAGTGACTTCACCAAGCAGTCTGACTCTTGAAAAAGTTCAAAAGTCCCATGCTAAGTGAGATCTCTGTGCCCTACATCTGGGGACTGTCTGAGAGGAGAGAAGCCTGGAACACACTTTAGCTTAGGGGATCTACTGTAGTGGCTGAACTCTGGGCAGGGAAGGTGAGCCAGCAACTCAGGAGTGGATGTCTGCAAGTGACCTCTAAACCGCTCTGATTTTCAAAGAGGGGGTGAGTGGAACTTTGTGACATATGCAAAGAAAGGGGAAAATGCAAAGGAGACAGCCCCTAAATGATAAGCCATTAGACTATTCCAGAGAAAAGGAGGAGAAAGTAGTATTCTGAGACTCTCTTGCCTTGTTAACATATTGTACTTATTCTTAGAAGTACATGCCCCAAATAAAGACATTGTTCCCATCCCCTAAAATTACGAGCCAGAAATATATGTGTGAATTATCACTCTCTTAAGTGTGCAGAGTCTCTATTTTCTTCCCCTTTAAATGACACTTGTAAAACTAATGAATGTCTCAGATTCTTTACTTCACATCTGGGAAACACAAAAACTGCAATGCTTCAACACCAAGTTACTTGAAAATAATGCAAGACATTTCTTTATGCCATAAATGCTGAGTAGCTCTGTTTTTTTTTTGTATCTTAATTCACATCTGAGCAAGCAAGGAAGTACCTAATTGATCTTTACTAACAATTCCAGGAAGATGTTACTTTACTTTCAAGGATAACTCAATATATGTGAGGAATTTTAGGGGACAAAGCAGGAAAGGATGGTAGCTGAAGGTTTCAACATCCATTCAGATTTCATTTTAGAGACAATGTGACTTTCACAAGTTAAGCATTTATATGATAGATTTCTAGGTGGATGAAAAATGATGCTAAGAGTATAAGCTAGACATAGCTGACGCCTAGTGCAATGGGTGTGAAATATACATAACATGCTTAATACAAAATTTTGTTCTCTATACATTTTCCTGTGTGAATGTTCTCATTCTATCACTGCTGCACTGTCTTACATAATCTCCTATACATGGAGGTCATGGTCAATCATGAAAGGCAAACACAAGAAAAATTCCCCTTAAGATATCCCATGTATCTCCATCTTTGCCTACCAGTTCCTTCTCTTAAATATAGATCCTCCCCATCCTTGTAGATGCACTATAAAGGCTACTTGTTTTTTTTTTTTAGTTTTTTTTTTTCTTCAAGTTTTATTTATTTATTCATGAGAGACAGAGAGAGAGAGAGAGAGAGAGAGAGAGAGGCAGAGACACAGGCAGAGGGAGAAGCAGGCTCCATGCAGGGTGCCTGACGCGGGACTCCATCCCAGGTCTTCAGGATCAGGCCCTGGGCTGAAGGCAGCGCTAAACCCCTGAGCCACCTGGGCTGCCCTAGAAAGGCTGCCCTATAAAGGCTACAAACAATGGAAGAACATAATCAAGCTGAATGCACTATCCTATGTGATCTGTAAAGACCTTTTTAAAGATAGGTCTTTGAGCATAAGAAAAAGTCTATGAGCATAAGAAAAAATATGAAAAGCCTATTGAAATTAACATTTGGGAGATACATACTGATATCAGGAGAGTAAGTGGGGCACTTTATGCAGGTGATCAAGACTAAAGGTTTTGTGGAATGAGGACAAATTTATTACTTTTTTTTCCCTTTGATGTCCAAAAGTAGGTCAGATCCTTTCTAAGAGACCAGACTTTGCCAATTACCCTGATGTTTCCAATATAGATGAGAGATAACTCTTACATAGCTTTCATTTAAAATTTTTAGGTACCTACTTTTGACTCTGATAACTAGAGTTTTGAGAAGACACAATTATCTCAAGTTTTTAGGGACCAAAATAGATCAAATTATTTCCCAATCAAGAATTCCTACTTTCCTATCCCTATCAAGAATTCCTACTTCTCCCAGCTAATAGGTTAGTTATAAAAACAGCTGTTAACTTTAATATCTATGTCACTGTATTGCCTAAAGAGGTCAGAAAAATGAAAAGAAGTGAGAGAAAACAGGAGGAAATGCTTCTTGGCCATAGCAGAAATCTGACACTTTGGAGAGGTGAAGGGCTTAATACTCAGCACACAGTGGATGAGCAGTGGGTTAAGCCAAAAGTCAGTTATCTAGACAACTTTCCACTATGCATTTTTTGGGTCTTCTCATCATTAATGTATCTGCAGCTGCCTCCCTCCAGCCTGTTACTAGCTTGTGTGATCTCAGGAGAGTCAGCATGTCTTCAGGGAGAATGGGATCCATTAGAGTAGCCAGGTAGCATCTATATGCTGAGATGGCATTTTCCAACATGAACTCTGAGAACCAGTTTCTCAAGATGCTCAGGTGGAAAGCTACCTAAACCTTCTGGAAAACTGCAGACTGTGTCCCTTCTTAAGACTGACAATAAACATCCTGTATTCTATAGAACATCTTCTGGAAAGAGTTGAGTTTATGCATTTGAAATCTTTTTTTTTTTTGAAATCTTCTTAATTAGCATCTATATTTTAGATAACTCCATAAAAAGGTGAAATGGGCTTTCTGATTTTATTAGCCCCCAGCAGCTTAGAAATTATGTCTTCTGCTCTACCTTTCTGAATGATAGGCATGTTGTTTTCACCATATACACAGCTGTGTGTTCACTGCCGAAATACACCCCTGAAATGTACTCTGCTGTCTTTCTCAGTTCCAGATCTCTGAAGGTCTAGTTTGCCCTCTTTCCTTAGCCAACTAACTTCCACTTATCTTTTAAGACCATTCAGTCATCACTTCCCTTGGGTCCTGTAGGAAGTCTCACCTTCTTCACTTCCCACCAACCTAAACTCCCTCCTACCCCAGGATGGATTAAGTGGCCTTCCTCCACACTTATCTCCACCATTCAGCAAATAAATAAAAATGGATACTTCTGTATTACTTGCTTGGATCTAAGTACTTGAAGGTAACAATAAATACTTTGGAATAAATCTCCAACTAATATATTTGCTCCTCAAGGACAAGTATTATATTTTACTCATATTTCTTTTTTAAAAAAAAGATTTTATTTATTTATTCATGAAAGACACAGAGAGATAGGCAGAGACATAGGCAGAGGGAGAATCAGGCTCCTCAAGGGGAGCCTGATGTAGGACTCAATCCCTGAACCCAGGATCATGCCCTGAGCTGAAGGCGGATGCTTAACCACTGAGCCACCCAGGTGTCCCTTTACTCATATTTCTTGTTCTAGCACCATGCAAGAAAATAGTAGCTACCCAATAAATATATTTGTTTTTAAAATACTTTTTGTACATATTACATACATATCCAACTCCTCACATCTGCATAAGAGTCAAAATATTAATTTCCTGGATAAATTAATTTGTATATAATTTTTTTAAAGATTGTATTTATTTATGCATGAAAGACACACACAGAGAGAAAGAGAGAGAGGGAGAGACATGGGCATAGAGAAAAACAGACTTCATGCAGGAAGCCCAATGTGGGACTCAATCCCAGGACCCCAGGATCATGCCTTGAGCCAAAGGCAGATGCTCAACTGCTAAGCCACCCAGACATCCCTTAATTTGTATAATAAATAGGAAAGGATTGGTATAGGGAAAGGGGCATCTTCTAGTATAATAAATGAATTTGAGAATATATAAGAGATGCTCATCCCCCTGATGTTATTTCCACCTTTGCTAATTAAGTCAAAATAAATTGATATGAGGTAGGAGGGAAGCAAGGAGACCATTTTTCTAGTCACCGTCCTCTAGTTTAGATCTGGATTATGCTTCTGCTAACACTGTACTACCAGGAAGGCCAAGTTGTGTGCCAAAGGGCCTCTAAGGTAAGCAATGCGGAGTTGCATACGCTGTAAGCATTTCCAGCACTCTGGACAGCTGCATTTTTTTCCCACATTTTCAAAGTACAATTTGTGCTATGTCCTGCTTGTGCAGAGGATGACTTAGGGGACTACAGGCAAATTAATTCATAAAAAAACACTAAAAATTGCTACACAAGGCAGTTGCCTGTAGACATGACTGTCTCATCTGTCATGTGACTTTGAAGTGTCCATTTAGAGACACGTTATGATTATTAACCTTAAAGGGATACCAAAACAGGACTCTAGAGGTCCCCACACCTGAGTTGAGGGAGACAATATAGCACTGAGGTTGAGAGCACAATCACACAACATTAAGCTCAGTCACTCACCAGCTGTGATTTTCAATAACCTTCTCAACTTCACTTGGCATTCATTTCTCAGTCTGATAAATGGCCATTTGTGGCTAAAATTAATTGGAATGGTATAGAAATCTTTGAACAATAGTAAATTGTAATTTGTTGATGTTAATACTATTATAAAACCAGCTCAAGAAAGTGATGGCCTCTGTTCTCTGAGACAAATGTAAATGAGAATCAATCAAATCAATAATCACTTCCTACAATCCATCACTTAAAAACAACTCAGAAAATAAGATAGTAAATGCTTTCCTATTAAATATTTTATTGCATTTATTTCTATAAAGCCATCTTCCCTCTCCCATAAGTAGGGAAGAAAAGAGAAGACTGGGAGAAAGGAGAAGTACCCTGGGAAAAATAGTCCAGTGTCTGAAGTTTCACCCAAGTGGTGGTGAATGACTGACTTGCAGGTAGGGCTGGCTGTTGTCTTGTCTCCCAAGTAGTTCCTGGTATTTTTTTTTTTTAAGATTAAAAAAAAAATTTAAACTCATGAGAGGCAAAGAGAGAGAGAGGCAGAGAAATAGGGAGATGGAGAAGTGGGCTCCCTTCAGTGAGTCTGATGCAGGACTCAACCCCAGGACCCCAGGATCATGACCTGAGCCAAAGGCAGATGCTCAACCACTGAGCACCCCCGGTGTGCCTCCTGGAAGTTCTTTAAACTTAGGTTTAGCAGTTCTTTGGGAATCAATGCTTTTTTTGTTTTGTTTTGTTTTGTTTTTAGGATTTATTTATTTAGTTATTCATGATAGACAGAGAGAGAGAGAGGCAGAGACACAGGCAGAGGGAGAGGGAGAAGCAGGCTCCATGCCGGGAGCCCAACGCGAGACTCGATCCCGGGACTCCAGGATCATGCCCTGGGCCAAAGGCAGGTGCTAAACCGCTGAGCCACCCAGGGATCCCCGGGAATCAATGCTTTTGAATCAATGGTTTGCCAGGTAACTTCTTAATTTGAGCTTCATAGAAAGAAGGCAGCAATTTGCATACCTTCATCCCCCACTGTATGTATCCTATGGAATAATCAAGCCATACACACACAGCAGCATGTACTACTTGCACAGCTCCCATCCACAGTTGTTTGTGTCCAGCACCTATCCAAGGGATAGTCTTGGAATCTAGAGGAGTTCTGATGACTTTTATTAATGATCTTTGTGGCCACTACTTAGCCGGTCAGGATGTGTCCAGCCAACTTCACTTTGGTGAAAGTGATCTTGGCAATGGTCTTCAGGAGCCAGTAGTTGTCAAATAAGGGTCTTCTCTTAAGCAGATATTGGCAAGAGGCCCTTCAGCATGGTGGATTTACTGCTTGTATTACTAACAATAGTAACAGGCTAAATTAAGAGGAAGAATTAGGAAAAAAATAAAGAAAAAATGAGAAAATAAAAATTAAAAGATAAAGGAAAGAAAATAAGAAAAAGGCAAAATAGAGGAAAAGAAAGAATAAGAAAGGGCAGCCCAGGTGGCTCAGCGATTTAGCACCGCCTTCAGCCCAGGGAATGATCCTGGAGACCTGGGATGGAGTCCCACGTCAGGCTCCCTGCATGGAGCCTGTTTCTCCCTCTGCCTGTGTCTCTGCCTCTCTTTCTCTCTGTGTCTCTCATGAATAAATAAATAAAATCTTAAAAATAAAGAACGAATAAGAAAAAGCAAACGAATAAAGAAAAATAAAAAAAGAAAAAGATAAATAATGTAGAAAAATAAGAGTAAACATTTAAAAATGGGAAAAATGTTTTTAAAAAATAAATAAAAATAAAGATAAATAGAGAAAAGGGGAAAATGAGGAAACAAAAAGAAGAAAAAACAAAAAGAAGAAAGAAAGAAATGAGGAAAGTAGGGGTAGAGAAAGGTGGGAAAAAAGAAAATAAAAAAAAGGCTGACTGTGGTCCAAGTCTCTCAGGTAACCAAAACCATCTTCCAAAGGTAAAAGCACCAAAAATCTGGGCTCACCCAGAGACTTAGGTAGTTGCTTAGAATTCTGTAACAATGGCTTGTTAAGAGATCATAGCAAGAAAAGGACCTGTTACAACTGATGATAAATCAAAGTGGTTTTCTCATTTTTGAGTTTCAAGAATCTTTTACTCTTAAAAGGGTGAAGAGGTGGGGAGAGGACCCAAAGTGCTTTATGTTTATGTGGGTTATAGTGATTAGTATTTATCTTATTAGAAATTAAAACTTGTAGGATAATGCTTCCATGGCCTTTTCATTTCCAGTTTAAAAATATTTTTTTGACTTTTAAAGAGTTCATAATGTATATAGTGCAAATATTCAATTCCTTTGCTTTAAATTCTCAATGATTGTGCAGCTTGGGTGGCTCAGCGGTTTGGTGCCTGCCCAGGGCATGATCCTGGAGACCTGGGATCGAGTCCCGCATTGGGCTCCTTGCATGGAGACTGCTTCTCCCTCTGCCTGTGTCTCTGCCTCTCTCTGTCTCTCTCTCTCTCTCTCTCTCTCATGAATAAATAAATAAAATCTTTAAAATAAATAAATAAATTCTCAATGATCTCAAAATAATGTCACAATTTAACTAGCATTATAATACTATAACAAAATGTTCTGTTGCAAAAAAACAAAAATTGTTCATATTTATAAAGCTGAGGGGAAAATAACTTTCATTATATTTTCATTTTTTTATTTACAGTTTTACCAAGTTTCTTTGGAGTAGATTCTTCTCTTCCATGAGACAGAGAACTTACCATGTTCATTTTAGTATCTTCCACATGAGTCAAGGGAATGAGTCCTGCATTTTTTTTCTTTTAGTCAACAATCCATGGTGCTCTAGCATATATTAGGAGGGTCCTGGTGTTGGACATGGTACCATTACCTCAGGGAGGAACAGAAAAGCTTCTTCATTTCTTCTCTAATATTCTCTTTTAGGTAGAAAGGAGTTTCTGGGGTGCCTGGGTGGCACAGTTGGCTAAGTGTCCAACTCTTGGTTTTGTGCTCACTTCCTGATCTTAGGGTCATGAGATTGAGCCCTGCGTAAGGCTCTGTGCTCTTTGTGCGGTCTGCTTGACTCTTTCTCCCTCTAACTCTGCTCCTTCTCCCTGTTCTGTCTCAAATAAGTAAATAAATCTTTTAAAAAAGAAAAAAAATCTGACCTGTATCATTTTTATCCTTTCTGAAGAACTTTTCTTAATGATTCTTGCCAAGTAGAACTACTGGCAAAGAATTCCCTCAATTTTGGGGGCCCCTGGGTGGCTCAGTGGTTGAGTAACTGCCTTTGGCTCAGGTCATGATCCTGGGGTCCTGGGATGGAGTCCTTCATCAGGCTCCCTGCAGGGAGCCTGCTTCTCCCTCTCTTTCTGCCTCTCTCTCTCTGTGTCTCTCATGAATAAATAAATAAAACCTAAAAAAAAATTCCCTCAATTTTTGCTTGTCTGAAAACATTTTTATTTCTTTTTTACTTTTGAAGAATAATTTTGCTGGAAATAGCTTTCTGTTGGTGGTTTTTTTCATGCTTGCTTGCATTTTTTTAAAGATTTTATTTATTTATCTGACAGAGAGACTGAGCAAGCATGAGCAGGGAAGCAGCAGAGGGAGAGGGAGAAGCAAGGTTCCCTGCCAAGTAGGGAGCCCAACATGGGGCTCCATCCTAAGATCATAACCTGAGCAGAAAGCAGACATTTAACTGCCTGAGCCATTCAGGTGTCCCTGCTTGGATGGTTTCCGAAGTGAAGTCTGATGTAATTCTTATTCTTGTCCCTCTGTGTAAGCATTCCTCCTCACTCCCAGCTTCTTTCAAAATTTTCTCTTTGCCTTTGATTTTCTTTTTTTTTTTTTTTTAATTTTTATTATTATTTATTTATGATAGGCACAGAGTGAGAGAGAGAGGCAGAGACACAGGCAGAGGGAGAAGCAGGCTCCATGCACTGGGAGCCCGACGTAGGATTCGATCCCGGGTCTCCAGGATCGCGCCCTGGGCCAAAGGCAGGCGCCAAACCGCTGAGCCACCCAGGGATCCCTGCCTTTGATTTTCTAAAGTTTGAATAAGATATTCCCAGATGTAGATGTTTTTAGTATTTGCCTACTTAGTGTTCTTCAAGCTTCCTGGGTCTGTGGATTGTTGTGTGTCATTAATTTTGGAAAATTCTGAATCATTACTTCAAGTAATGATTCTGTTCCTTTCTTTCTTCTCCTTTTGGTATTCTCCCATTATACATTTGTTCTATTTCCTTTTTTAATTTCCCACAATTCATGAGTATTCTCTTCCATTTCTTTCACCATTTTTTTCTCTTCGCTTTTTAGTTTGGGAAATTTCTGTTGACATATCTTTGAGTTCACTGACTCTTTCCTTGGTTATGTCTAGTCCAAAGATGAGCCCCTGAAATTTATTCTGCATTCCTGTCACAATGATTTTGATTTCTGCTATTTCCTTTGAATTCTTTTGCAGAATGTCCATCTCTTTACATAAATTCCTTATTTGTTTTTGCATGTTGTCCACTATTCCCCATTAATCCCTTATTATAATAATTATGGCTATTTTAATTTTTTGTAGCTATTTTAAATTTACAGTTTGATAAATCCAAAATCTCTGCCAATCTGAGTCTATTTCCGATGGCTCTGTCTCCTTAGGCGGTGTTTTTTTTGTTATTGTTTTCAGCATACTTTGAAAATCTTTGTTGGAAGTGGGACGTAAAGTAGTGGGTAAAAGGATCTGTGTAAATAGGCCATGAGCAGGAGGTTTTACGTTTCTCTGGCTAGGAGTTGAACTTTATTTGCTATTTGCTGTAGTAGTAAGTGTTAAAGGCCAAAATTTCAGCTGGTGTCATTTTTTTTATCCCTCACAGTCTTTGTGTTTTCCTTGAAATTTCTTAAATTAGGACTGAGGCTTATAGTTCTTCCCTTTGTCATCTCTTGTGCAGGAAGCTTATTGATGTGGTAGGAAGAAGTGGGATAAGGAGAAGCATTTTATAGTGTTATGATTAGGTCTCAATCTTTGAGTGATCTGTGCCCCTGACCCTGGACCTTCACAAGTACTTCTCAGCTACTTCCAGTCTCTGCTTAGGTGAGACAGAAAAGCTAGAGGAAGCTGGAGTTGCAAAACTCTCTTCCCCGAGGACTGTTAGTCTCTGGTAAAACCCAAAGTGGTTGGGTTCTGGTGAAATGGCTTCCCTTGCGGGCCAGCTTTTGTTAAGAAGTACAAAATGCCTTGGGCCTATTTCAAAATGGTTACTTCTCCCTTCCCTGAAGGAAGCTCCCTGATCTTCATTCAGAGCTCCTGGTGGGCTCTTAGAGGTAACTTATCAAGGTGTGGGGCCCCCGAAGACTGGCTACTCTTAATTTTTAACTCTCAATCTTTGTGCATATTGATCTTCCAGGAATTTGTTGATTATAGTTTAACTTTTCTTACCATGGTAGACTCCAGCAGGCAGCTTCTCCAGGGCTTTTGCTCCTTGTCAGCTCCTCATCCTGTATTCACCTGTATCTCCAATTTGGGAGGCATTGGTTGGCATTGTGATGCAACTCTGATGATTCTAGGAAGAAGTTATTGGTTTTCTATTTGTTTAAGCTTTATTCTTCTTGGGAGAATGGAAGTGATGACTTCCAAGTTGGAAAACAGAACTCTCATTTAGTTTTCAAGATACTTTTTCCATAGGACAAATAAGGAGAACACACACATACTTTGTACATGTCTTTTTTTTTAAAAGATTTTATTTATTTATTCATAGAGACACACACACACAGAGAGAGAGGGAGAGAGAGAGGCAGAGACACGGGCAGAGGGAAGAGCAGGCTCCATGCAGGGAGCCTGACATGAGACTCCATCCTTGGTCTCCAGGATCACATCCCAGGTTGCAGGCGGCGCTAAACCACTGGCCACAGGGGCTGCCCCACATGTCTTTCGATATGAACATATGCCTGGATTTCCATTGCCAAAAAAGTAGAATAACTGAATACCAGGATATAATTTTCTTTAAATTTTAACTCTTTTTTTTTAAAAAAATATTTTATTTATTTCTTCATGAGAGACAGAGAGAGGCAGAGACACAGGCAAAGGGAGAAGCAGGCTCCATGCAGGGAGCCCAACATGGGACTCGATCCCAGGTCTCTGGGATCATGCCCTGGGCTGAAGGCAGTGCTAAACCACTGAGCCACCCGGGCTGCCCTAAATTTTAATTCCAATGTAGTTAATATACAGTGTCATTTTAGTTTTAGGTGTACAAGACAGTGATTTGACAATTCCATATATCACTCAGTGCTCATCAAAATAAATATACTCTTCAATCCCATGACTTATTTCACCCACCCCCCCCAGCCACCTACTGTGTGGTAAACATCTGTTTGTTTTCTGTAGTAAAGAGTCTATTTTTTGTCTCTTTTTTCCCCCTTTGTTCATTTGTATTATTTCTTAAATTCCACATATGAGTGAAATCAGATGGTATTTGTCTTTCTCTAACTTATTTTGCTTAGTGGTATATGCTTTAGATCTATCCATGTTGTTGCAAATGGCAAGATTTCATTCTTTTTTTAATCCCTGAATAGTATTACATTGTGTGTGCACATATATATGTATATATATGTGTGTGTATATATATATATGCACACACAATGTATATACACTATTTCTTTATATATATATTTATATAATGTATGTGTGTATATTTATATAAAATGTGTATATATATATATACACAATGTGTGTGTGTATATATATATATATGTATACACACAATGTATATACACCATTTCTTTATCCATTCATTTATTGATGAATACTTTGGTTGCTTCATAGTTTTGCTATTGTAAATAATGTTCCAATAAATATAGGGATACATAGATCCTTTCAAATTAGGATTTTCACATTCTTTTGATAAATATCCAATAGTGGAATTATGGATCATAATCATGGTAGTTCTAGTTTTAACTTTTTAAGGAACTCTCTACTATACTGTCTTCCACAGTGGCTGCCTACACCAGTTTACATTCCTACCAACAGTAGATGAGGGTACTTTTCTCTTCATATCTTCACTAGCACTTATTGTTCCTTATTGTTTTGAGGTTAGCCATGCTGACAGGTGTGAGGTCACATCTCATTGTGATTTTATTTTATTTTTTTTATTTTTAAAGATTTTATTTATTTATTCATGAGAGACACATAGAGAAGCAGAGACACAGACAGAGGCAGGCTTCATGCAGGGAGCCCGATGTGGGACCCAAACCCGGGACCCCAGGATCACGCCCTGGGCCAAAGGCAGGCGCCAAACCACTGAGCCACCCAGGGATCCCCTCTCACTGTGATTTTAATTTACATTTCCCTAATTATGAGTGATGTTGAGTATCTTTTCATGTGTCTGTTGGCCATTTGGATGTCTTCTTTGGGGAAATGTCTGTTTATTCCTGTCTTCTGCCCATATTTAATTGGATTATTTAGGGGGTTTTGGTGTTGACTTGTATAGTTCTTTATATATTTTGGATACTAAGCCTTTATCATATATGTTATTTGAAAATATCTTTTCTCATTCAGTAGATGGTCTTTTATTGTTTCCTTTGCTGTGTAGAAGTTTTTCTTATTTTGATGCAATCCCAAAAGTTTACTTTGCTTTTTCTTCCCTTGCCTCAGGAGACCTATCTAGAAAAAAAGTAGTCATGGCCACCGTCAGAGAAATTATTGCCTGTGCCCTCTTCTAGGATTTTTATGGTTTCATATCTCACAAACAGGTCTCTACTCCATATTGAGTTTATTTTTGTGTATGGTATAAAAAAGTGGTACAGTTTCATTCTTTTGCATGTAGCTATCCAGTTTTCCCAAAATCATCTGTTGAAGAATTGTCTTTTTCATTGCATATTGTTGCCTCCTTTGTCATAGATTAATTTACTGTATAATCATCGATTTATTTCTGGCCTTTCCCTTCTGTTCTATTGATATATGTATCTGTTTTTGTGTGAGTACCATACTATTTTGATGATTATAGCTTTGTAATATAGCTTGAAATTGGAATTGTATATCTCCAGCTTTGTTTTACTTTTTCATGATTGCTTTAGCTCTTTAGGGTCTGTAGGAATTCCAAACAAATTTTAGGGCTGTTTGCTCTAGTTGTATGAAAAATGCTGTTGGTATTTTGATAGGAATTGCATTAAATCTGTAAATTGCTTTGGGACATTTTAATGATATTTGTTCTTCCAATCCATGAACATGGAATGACTTTCCATTTGTGTGTTTTCTTTGATTTCTTCATCAGTGTTTTTTTGTTTTTGCTTTTTTTAAATTTTTATTTATTTATGATAGTCAGAGAGAGAGAGAGAGAGAGAGAGAGAGAGGCAGAGACCCAGGCAGAGGGAGAAGCAGGCTCCATGCACTGGGAGCCCGATGTGGGACTCGATCCCGGGTCTCCAGGATCACGCCCTGGGCCAAAGGCAGGCACTAAACTGCTGGGCCACCCAGGGATCCCTTCATCAGTGTTTTATAGTTCTCAGATTACATACAGGTCTTTGAACTCCTTAGTTAGGTTTATTCCTAGGTATTTTATTATTCCTGGTGCAGTTGTAAATAGGACTGTTTTCTGAGTTTCTATTTCTCTGCTTCATTACCAGGGTATAGAAATGCAGTGGATTTCTGTATATTGTTTATTTTATCCTGTGACCTTACTGAATTCAGTTATCAGTTCCAATAGTTTTCTTGTGAAATATTTAGGGTTTCTATATATACATACTATCATGTCCTCCACAAATGGTGGAAATTCTACTTCTTCCTTACGAATTTGGATGCCTCTTATTTCTCTTTGTTGTCTGATTGCTGTGGGTAGGACTTCCACTACTACGTTGAATAAAAGTGCTAAAAGTGGACATACTTCTCTTGTTCCTGATCTTAGAGGGAAATTTTTCTGTTTTTCACCATTGAGTATGAAGTTAGCTGTATGTTTTTCATATATGGGCTTTATTGAGGTATGTTCCCTCTAAACCTACTTTGTTGAGGGTTTTTATCATGAATGGATGTACTTTTTCAGGGTTTTTTTCTGCATCTATTGACTTAATCATATGGTTTACATCCTTTCTTTGGTTCAAGTGATGTATCACATTGTTTGATTTGTGAGTATTCAAGTACTTGGTAGAATTCACCTACGAATCCCTCTGGTTCTGTAATTTGTTGGGATTTTTTTTTTCATTACTGATTTTATTTCATTGCTGGAAATTGATCTGTTCCAATTTTCTATTTCTTCCTGATTCGGTTTTAGGAGGTTGTATTTTTCTAGGAATTTACCCATTTCTTCTAGGTTGTCCAATCTTGGCATGTAATTTTTCAGAGTTTTTTTTTTTTTTTTAATTTATTTTATGATAGTCACAGAGAGAGAGAGAGAGGCAGAGACACAGGCAGAGGGAGAAGCAGGCTCCATGCACCGGGAGCCCGACGTGGGATTCGATTCCAGGTCTCCAGGATCACGCCCTGGGCCAAAGGCAGGCGCCAAACCGCTGCGCCACCCAGGGATCCCTTTTTTTTTTTTAGAGTTTTTTTTTTTTTTTAATTTATTTTATGATAGTCACAGAGAGAGAGAGAAAGGCAGAGACACAGGCAGAGGGAGAATAATTTTTCTTAATATTCTCTTACAATCTTTTTTATTTATGTAGTGTTGGGTGTCATTTCTCTTCTTTCATTCTGATTTTCTTTATTTGAGTTCTCTCTTTCCTATCTCTCTGTCTCTGTCTCTCATGTCTCTGTCTGTCTGCCTATCTGTCTTTTGCGGAGTCTGGTTCAAAGCTTATTATTAGTTTTGTTGATCTTTTCAAAGAACCAGCTCCTGATTTCATTGGTGTTTTTTTTTTTTTTCAGTTTCTATTTTGTTTATTTCTGCTCTAATCTTGTCGATTTGCTTTCTTCTACTGGTTTTCAGTTTTGTTTGTTGTTCTTTCTCTAGATCCTTTATTTTTTTTTTCATTTTTTAAAATATTTTATTTATTCATAGAGACACAGAGAGAGAGAGAGAGAGAGAGAGAGGCAGAGACACAGGCAGAGGGAGAAGCAGGCTCCATACAGGAAGCCTCACATGGGACTCGATCCCCAGTCTCCAGGATCACACCCCAGGCTGCAAGAGGCGCTAAACCACTGTGCCACCGGGGCTGCCCTCTCTAGATCCTTTAGGTGTAAGATTAGGTTGTTTATTTGACATTTTTCTTGCTTCTTGAAGTATGCCTGTATTGCTATAAAATTCCCTCTCAGAACAGCTTTTGCTGCATCCTAAAGTTTGGAACTATTATGTTTTCATTTTGATTTGTCTCCATGTATTTTTTATTTCCTTTTATGATTTCTTGGTTGACCCATTCTTTGTTTTGTACCATGTTATTTAATCTTGATATATTTGTGCTCTTTCCAGATTTTTTTCTTATGATTGATTTCCAATTTCATAGCATTATAGTCAGAAAATATACATGATGTGACTGATATTTTTGAATTTTTGAGACTTGTTTTGTGGAATGATATGTGATCTATGCTAGAGAATATTCTCTGTGCACTTGAAAAGAATGTGTATTCTGCTGCTTTAGTATGGAATGTTCTGAATGTATCTTAAATCCATCTGGTCCAATGTGTGATTCAAAACTAGTTTCCTTGTTGATTTTCTGTTTGGATGACCTTTCCAACGATATAAAGTGGAGTGTTAAAGCCTTCTGCTATAATCATTTTACTATTGATTACTATCTTTATGGTTTTTATTAACCATATTACGCATTTGGGTGCTCGTGTGTTGAATGCATAAATATTTACATTTGCTAATTCTTCTCATTGAATTTTCCTCTGTATTATTATATAGTGTCCTACTTTGTCTCTTGTTATCATCTTTCTTTTAAAGTCTATTTCGTTCAATATAAGATTCTTTACCCTACTTTCTTTTCACATTTACTTCCATGATAAATATTTGTTCATCTCTTACTTTCAAATTGCATGTATCTTTAGGTCTGAAATGAGTCTCTTGCAGGCAGCATATAGATGATTTTTGCTTTGTCATCCATTCCATCACCCTATGTCTTTTGATTGCCACATTTAGTATACTTACATTTAAAGTAATTATTGCCATTTTGTTATCTCTTTATGGTTGTTTTTATAGCTCTTCTTTGTTCCTTTCATCCCTTGTTCTCCTCTCACAATAACTTGGCTCTAAAAAGAATGATTTACTTGGATTATTTTCTCCTTAGTTTTTGCATATCTATTGCTGTTTTTTGACTTGTGGTTAGGTTACCATAAGATTTGTGTATAACAGCTGTATATAGCAGTCCAAATTGAGTTGATGGTCACTTAAGTTTGAACCTATTCTTTCCTCATCTCTCTGCCACATTTTAGGTATATGATGCCATAATTTATATCCTTTTATTCTGTGAGTCCTTTGACTGATTTTTACTGATATGCTTACTTTTACTGCTTTTGTGCTTCCTACTTTTTAAACTTATGATCTTGCCTTTCCACTGGAAGAGTCACCTTCAGCATTTCTTGCAGAGTTGGTTTAATGTCATTAACTCATTTAGTTTTTGTTTGTTTGGGAAATTCTTTATCTCTCCTTCTATTCTGAATGATAGCTTTGCTACTATTTGCAGTTGCAGGGTATTTTTTTTTTTTTTTTTAGCACATTGAATATATCCCTGCCACTCATTTCTGGCCTGTAAATTTTCTGCTGAAAAATCAGGCTGGCAGCCTTATACGGTTTCTCTCTTATGGAAATATTTTCTTTTCGCTTGCTATATTAAAAATTCTCTCTTTACTACTACTTTTTTTTTTGCTATTTTAATTACTGTGTGTCTTGGTGTGGACCTACTTAGGTTGATTTGGTTGGGGGATCTCTATGCCTTCTCAATCTGGATTCCTATTTCCTTCTCCATATTTAGGAAGTTTTCAGCTATTATTTCTTCAAATAAATTTACTGCCCCTTTTTTTCTCTCTTCTTCTGGGATCTCTGTAATGCAAATGTCATTATGCTTAATGGTGACATTGGATTCCCTAAATCTATTCTCATTTTGCATAATTTCTTTTTTCTTTCACCTGCTCAGCTTAATTATTTGACCTCTGTCATGAGGTCATTAATTCATCCTTCTGCTTCCTCTAGTCTGGTATTTATCCTATCTAGTGTATTTTGAACTCCTTTTATTGTGCTTTTCATTTCTGATTGGTTCTTTTTCATCAGGCATATTATTTATTTCCATTTCATTTAGCTCTCTTGTTGTGATTTTTGTCCTGTTCTTTCATATTTTTCTGTCTCCTCATTTTGTCTAACTCTCTGTTTCCATGTATTAGGGAAGTCAGGTAGGTCTCTTTCCCTTGAAGGTAGTGTCCTTATGAAAAAGAGGTCCTATGGTGCCCTGCAATGCCCTGTCCCCTGTTCACCAGAACCTGGCACTTCAGGGGTATCTCATATGTGTGCTGCATGTACCCTAATGTTATTACTGAGCCACTTTTTCCTTTAGTCCAGGTATCTGTAATGGCTGTCTTTGCCTGTTGTGGGTAGGGTTTGGTCCTTGCGGTGTTAGTAGGGTAGTCTGGGGCCACCTTGGGCTGGAGATGAGTTAGCACAGTTGTTTGTCAGAGATGTAGTAGCACCACCTGCAGGGTGTTTTCCCCTGAGAAGCTTCTATTAGTGGGTGGGAGCTACATTCAAACCAGCTGCCTGCCACTAGCGCACCCTTGGGGTGGGCAGTCTTACTGTTGTGTGTAGTTATCTTTCTTGCTCCCCTGGACAGGACTCTCTGTGAAGTGGTGCTGGCCCTTGTCAAGGCTGTTTGGACATTGCCAGGTTTGAGGTACTGCTTTGGTCGGGCTCTGGCCAAGAGCATATTGAAGATGACTGATCTGCAATGTGCATGGGAGCAGGATGATGGTGGTTGCAAGGTTTTCACACATGTTTTCCGGGGGAGGAGATCTGCAGCACTAGGACAGAGGCAGACCTGCCTGGAGGGGGTGGGGCACACGGTTAGCAAGTTAAATAGCAAGGTGACTGTGTGTTTATGCTGGGGGACATGGGAACTGAAATGGTGCCTGCCATCTCCTTTGTTTCAGCAGGATTCCCCCAGTGACTTCATTACTCCAGGACATGCTCTGAGATAAGTAAACTACTCTCCCACCTACATGCCCCACATGTTTTCAAGCTGCTACTTCTATGCTGTATATCGCATGGGGCTATTTATTGGCCATCTCTTGAAGGGTGGGACTATTTCCTACAGCCCTCCTAGCTTTCCCAAAGCCAAGCCTACTGATTTTTTTTAAATCCCAGGTTTTAAGTCCCTGGTTATAAGTACTCATGAATTTTGACCCCTCTGGTTTTCAAAATCAAATACTATGGTGATTTGTCTTACCCTTGCAGGCTCTCCAGTGAGAGGACCTGTTTCTCTCCCTTCTCCTTACCCATGGCATCCCTTCCAGGTGTGAATTGTTCCAAGGGACTGTTTAGGAATCTTGCCTCTGCCCTTCCTCCATTCTTCCATGTAGCCTCTCTTCCACATTTAGTTTAGGGGAGTTTGTTCTGCCAGTCTGTGGGTCATTTTCTGGGCAGTTTACATTGATGTGAGTGCTATCTAGTGTTATCTATGGGTCAAGGTGACCTTAGGCCTTCTTACTTTGCCATCTTCCCAGCAATCTCAGGCCATGCTAATTTTTAGATCTAGTATACACCTCCAAACTCAGTGTGCTTCCTCCTGTAGCAAATGAGTTATTGCTCTGCATCCATGTGAACACTGAGAGCTGTCAGTCTTTTTAATTTTAAGTTTTTAAAAAATATTTTTATTTACTTATTTATTCATGAGAGACACAGAGAGAGACCAAGAGACAGAGACACAGGCAGAGGGAGAAGCAGGCTCCATGCAAGGACCCTGACGTGGGACTCAATCCCGGGTCTCCAGGATCATGCTGTGGACTGAAAGAGGCACTAAACCACTGAGCCACCCAGGCTGCCCAGTCTTTTTAATTTTAGCTAGTCTTGAATGTGTTGAGATACCTCACTGTTGTGATTTTCATTTGCATTGACATATTATTAATGAAAGTAAACACTATTTAGATGCCTTCTTTTGTAAATTACCCATTCAGATCTTCTATTCATTTTTCTCTTGGATCATTTGCGTTTTTCATTCTTTTTTTAAAAAAAGATTTTATTTATTTATTCATGAGAGACACACAGAGCGAGAGGCAGAGACAGGCTGAGGGAGAAGCAGGCTCCATGCAGGGAGCCCGACATGGGACTGGATCCCGGGTCTCCAGGATCACACCCCTGGCCAAAGGCAGCGCTAAACTGCTGAGCCACCTGGGCTGCCCCTATTTGACTTTTTCTTATTAAGTTATAGAATATTTTTACATATTCTGAATGTGAGTCCTTTGTCAGTTTTATGTGTTGCATATATTTACTCCCAATTTAACTTGCCTCTTCACTCTCACCATGGTGTCTTTAATGAACAAATCCTTGATTTATCTTTTTAAAATAGTTTATTTACTTATTCATGAGAGACACAGAGAGAGAGGCAGAGAGAGAGGCAGAGGGGGAAGCAGCCTCCCCACAGGGAACCTGACATGGGACCCAATCCCAGGACCTGAGGATCATGACCTGAGCCAAAGGCAGATATTCAACCACTGAGCCACCCAGGTGCCCCCAATCCTTGATTTCAATATAGTCCAATCTGCTGATTTCCTCTATTGCTTTTTATAATCTGTTTAAGAAATCACGTCTAGGGTGCCTGGGTGGCTTAGTTGGTTAAGCATCCCACTCTTGATTTCAGCTCAGGTCATGATCTCAGGTTGTGAGATCAAACCTGCATGTGACTCTGTGCTCAGCATACAGTCTGCTTGAGATTCTCTTTCTCTTTCTGCCCCTCAACTCTCAGGCTGGCATCTCTCTCTCTCTCTCTTTCTCCCTCTTTCTCTATCTCTCAAAATAAAATCATTCAAAAAATCATCCAACAGTGGTTTTTGGCTCTGGTCATGATTTCAGGGTCATGGAATTGAGCCCTGCATGGTTTCCACATGTTCAGCAGAGAATCTGCTCCTGTCCCTCTGCCATTCTATCCCCAACCTGTCCCCACCCCCTTCTCTGTCTCTCAAATAGGTAAATAAATCTTTTTTTAAAAAGAGATCATTTCCTACCTCTTGGTCATAAAAATAATTTATCTTATGAAAGACATTTTTTTACCATCCATATTTAAAGCTAATTCTTTCAGGAATTGATTTTCGTAGATGGTATAAGATAGATCTCAAAATTTACCTTTTACATATAACTGTGCAATTGACCTAGCACCATCACTAATTTTTATCACTAATCTTTAGTACTTCCTCTGTCATAGATCATGTGTCTTCTTATGCATTGGATTTTGTATTCATCTTTTCTATTCGTCTATTTTCTATTCTTATTTCACTCTTACTGCTTTCTTATAGCTTTATATTAAATTTTGGTATCTGTATAGTACTTTCTCTTATTTAGTTCTTCCTTAAGAATGTCTTGGGTTTTCTTTGTTCCTTGCATCTCATACAAATTTTATAGTCAGATTGTCAACTTCCATTTTTAAAACCTTACTGGGATTTTGACTTATTTAGTGTTAATCTTTAACTGGATTTTATTATATTTTCATTCCTATTTTTATTACAGTTATGATGTAACATAGGTGGTAAGAGTAGGATTCCTAAATATGAGAAAGAAGGGGCAGTATTTTATGTAATCTTTCAAATATTAATATATCCTGCAAGAAGAAAGCACTTTCAGTAAATTTTAAAGCTGGTAATTACAAAAGATTTGTAAGCATAAGCATCTAATCAAGATGGTGGATCAATCTGGCATCTTATGGGAATCTCTAAATCCTGGGAAGGACAGATGGAACTCTTGATTGTTTGTACAGAAATGAACTAATGAAAGGTTCTCAACATTTCCAAGGATCTATACATATATTCTCAATGAGCCTAGATATTTCAAAAAGGTTTTTAAATGTTTTATTTAGGTAATAATCTCAAAAAATTGAGATCAGCATATTCTGGATCTTCTACGTTGCTTTTTTTTTTTTTTTTCTTTTTTTCTTTTGATAACCAAGTTCTTTGATTTCTATGCACAAAGTTGCATTAAGGAAACCCAGAGGGCAGCCCGGGTGGCTCAGCGGTTTGGCGCTGCCTTCAGCCCAGGGCCTGATCCTGGAGTCCCGGGATCGAGTCCCACATCAGGCTCCCTGCATAAAGCCTGCTTCTCCCTCTGCCTGTGTCTCTGCCTCTCTGTTTCTCATGAGTAAATAAATAAAATCTTAAAAAAAAAAAAAAAAAAAGGAAACCCAGAGAATGACATGCAAATTTCTTGATGCATTTATTTCAAGAGGCACAAAAACCTGTCAGCCTCAACTCATCTGGTTGTCTTGAAATGATTTCTGGGTGAAGATTTTA
Organism: Canis lupus baileyi; assembly: GCF_048164855.1. Taxonomy (NCBI): domain Eukaryota; kingdom Metazoa; phylum Chordata; class Mammalia; order Carnivora; family Canidae; genus Canis; species Canis lupus. Next base: position 24,590,568 of record NC_132865.1, read on the forward strand.
AATTGTCTGAGGGCTTACTTTTTCTGTGTCAATAAGCTATAGAATTACTTATCATACTTTAATAGTAATTGACATTGTTATTTTTAAATATGAGGATAAATTACTACAATAAAAATGAGTATTACTTTAGGAAAATCTATCCTAGTTTTATAAATTTACTAGTATGACAAATACTTTAATTTCATTTCAGAATAAATGTATCATCCTGAGACTGAATCCAAGAACCATTTTACCAGAGTAGGCATAAAGCTGCCCAGACACTTAAGGATGCTTGTGAATCAGTGTGTAAAGTTGAACTATCAGGCAGTTGGACACATGTGCAGCTTCTAGGTGAATCTTAAATGCTGGTTCATTTTTTAGGAATAGAGGGGATCAGAACATTCTTCTCCCAGTGAAATTACTCTGTGGCCCAATATCTCAGGGTGCTCACATTTGTTCTTTGGGATTGCAATATTATCTAAATTGGGACCATTTAGGGTGGGAGTGGAGGGCAAGGGTATATATACTAATTACACAGAGTAAAGGCTGGGGACCCAAGCATGGGGAGAGACTTTGATTGAGGAAGCAGAGTCTACAAACTATATAAGAACACAGAAGCAGACTTGGGAGATAGCTCAAAGTTATAAATCTGTGTTCTACTTTTTTTTTTAAGATTTTATTTATTTATTTATTCATGACACACACACACACACACACACACACACACACACACACACACAGAGAGAGGCAGAGACACAGGCAGAGGGAGAAGCAGGCTCCATGCAGGGATCCCGACATGGGACTTGATCCTGGTTCCCCAGGATCACACCCTGGGCTGAAGGCAGTGCCAAACCTCTAGGCCACCAGGGCTGCCCTGTGTTCCACTTTAAATGAAGTGATATTAAATACGAGCACAGTACAAGTTATGACTTTGGGGCTTAGTATTTTGTTTGTTTGTGGAGGACGTAGTCTGCATCTCTTGACCCTGACCTGAGTTTCAAAGCTCTGAGTGAACAGTGTCTTCCCCCAGGAATCCAGGCATTTTCAGTTCCAAGGGAGAAGTGGTAAATGTAGAGTTACATTAGACTTGCTCTCTGGAAATCTGCTTGAGATTCCACTGCTGGCAACATGTACTTTTTGGTGCTGAGAGTGACAGCAGGAAGGAGTACTCCATGCATGAACCTATACTTTTGGGGTTTTCATGGGTTGCAGGAAACTGCTTTGTGAGCAGTAAGTAATATGCTGGAAATCAGAGCTGGAAGTAGGACAGGTTCTTTCCCGTTGGCCTGGTACTAAATAACTTGGATGGATACTGACTGAAGCAATAATGAGTCTTCAGTGATGTAAACTGGTAACTGTTCAGGGCTATCAGGCCTGAGGTTTATAATCATACATCACTGAGTTTTTTAAAGTTTAAAAATCAAGCCAATAATTAAGATGTTGACTACTAGTATTTGCTGAGAGGTGTTTGGTTTTGTTTTACTATTCCTTTTAATCAGTGGAAATGATAGTAGAGGAAGAGGGAAAAGGAAGAAATCCCAATTAGTATCAAGGTCATTAATTATTAAAAATATCACATGACATTATTCTGACTCACAGTTGCTTAAAATTGGAGTCAAATGGTCATTTTTAAAGTTCAGATTCCTAATTTGGTTGCTTAAGTTTATTCATTTATACTTTAATTAGAAAACCGATGAGGGACTCTATATCACTTAGTTTTAAACCCTCATTCCATCATTTGCCTGCTCTTTTTTCTAAAAAAAAAAGGTAAAATGGGTCTATTGAATATATACCATTTATAATCTGTGAGAGCAGGGACTATGTTTTCCTTTTGCACTGCTGTTTTTCTAAAGCTGAGCACAGTATCTGACGCATACTTGGTTCTCAATAAATATCAATTAAATGAATTTCTACTTTCCATATTACCTTGCTTCAAAGTTCTTTTTTTTTTAAGATTTTATTTTTTTATTCATGAGAGACACAGAGAGAGACAGGCGGAGACACAGGCAGAGGGAGCAGCAGGCTCCATGCAGGGAGCCCGATGTGGGACTTGATCCTGGGAGTCCAGGATCATGCCCTGGGCTGAAGGCAGGCGCTCAGCCACTAAGCCACCCAGGTGTCCCTTTGCTTCAAACTTCTAAAACAAAACCACACTAGGAGCTTCTATGTAGCAGCAGCTCCAGTAAGTTTCATACCAGTTTTCCTTGTGGTACGCCATATTTATTTTTAGGCACCAACTCATTTATTTAGGTTAAAATTAATGAAAATAACTGCAATGACAAATGAAAATAAAGTGTTGTGGATGCACTTGAATAATGTACCAGTGTCATCAGACATTCTTATTTTGTTAAAGACTATTTTTAGGACAGTTTTAGGTTTAAAGCAAATATGAGAGAAAGATACAGAGATTTCTCTTATACCCCTTGCCCTCCCTACATTATCAACAACCTCCCACTCAGAGTAGTACATTGGCTACAGCTGAGGATCCCACATCAGTACCACCCAAAGTCCACAGCTTACATTACAGTTCACTCTTGGTGTACATTCTGTGGGTTTGGGCAAATGTATAATGACATGTATTTACCACTGTATATCATACAACATAGTTTCACTGCCCTAAAATCCTCAATGATCCACCTATTTATCCATCCCCCAAACCCTAGCAACCATTGATCTTTTTTACTGTCTCCATAATTTTGCTTATTCCAAAATATACTTACGGTCATACAGTATATAGTCTTTTCATATTGTTTTTTTTTTCACTTAGTAATATGCATTTAACTTTCCCCTGTGATTTTTATAGCTTGATTATCAGCTCATTGTTTTTAGTGCTGAACAATATTCCATTGTTTGGATGTATCATACTTTATCCATTTACCTAATGAAGAACACCTTAGTTGCTTCTAAGTTTTTGGTAATTATGAATAACGCTGCTATAAACATCTAAATGTGGTGTTTTGTGTGGCTGTAAGTTTCCAAATCCTTTGAGTAAATATGAAGTAGTGTAATGACTAGGTTGTGTCATGTTTAGACCATGTTTAGTTCATAAAAACACCACCTGAAAGTGAATCCACTGTTTTGTATTCCCACCAGAATAAATGAGAGTTCCTGTTGCTCCACAGCCTTGACAGTCTTTGATGTTGTCAGTGTTCCAGATTTTGGCCTTTCTAGTAGGTGTATAGTGGTATCTTATTGTTGCAATTTGCATTTTCTGATGACATATGATGTCAGGCATTTTTTCCATATGCTTATTTGCCATTTGTATAGTTTCTTTGGTGAGGTGTCTGTTAAGATCATTGGCCTATTTTTTATTTTTTTTGTTATCCTGTTGAGTTTTAAGAGTTCTTTATATATTTTGGATAATAGTGCTTTATCAGGTATTTATTTTATAAATATTTTCTCTACTGCAGCTTCTTTTTTCATTTTCTCAAAAGTATCTTTCACAGATAGAGCAGAAATTTTTAATTTTAATGAAGTCCAATTTATTAATTCTTTCTTTCACTGATTGCACCTTTGGTATTATTTCTATGTTATCACCAAATCCAAAGTTGTCTAGGTTTTTCTCCTATGTTATCTTCCAGGAGTTTTATAGTTTTGAGTCTTACATTAGGTCTATGATCCATTTTGAGTTAATTTGTGAAGGATGTAATGTCTGTGATTTTTTTTCTTTTGCATGTGGATGTTTAGCTGTTTCAGTACCATTTGTTGAAGAGACTGTCTTTTCTTCACCATATTGCCTTTGCTTCTTTGCCAGAGACCAGTCGATTATGTTTGTGTGATCCGTTCTCTGTTCTGTTCTATTGATCTATATCTCTTTTCTTTCACCGGTACCATACTGTCTTGATTATGGTAGCATTATACTAAGTCTTAAATTCAAGTAGTGTCAGTCTTTGACTTTTTGTTTTTTCTCCTTCAGAAAGGCTATTCTGAATCTTTTGCCATTCTAAATAAACTTTAGAATTAGTTTGTTGATATCCACAAAATATCTTGGAACTTTTATTGTGATTGCATTGACTCTGTAGATCAATTTGGGAAGAACTGACGTTGTGAAAATGTTGAGTCTTCTTATTCATGAACGTGGAATCTCTCCATTAATTTATTTCATCTTTGATTCCTTTCATCAATTTTTTTTCATTTATTGATATAGATTTTGTACTTTTTATATTTATAGCTAAGTATTTCATTTTAGAGGGTTCTAATATAAATGGTATTGTATTTTGTTTCAAAATTTACATGTTAATCGCTGGTATATAGGAATGCTATTGACTTATATATGTCAGCCTTATATCTTAGAACAATTAATCATTTTTTAGTTCCAGATTTTTTTTTTGTGGATTCTTTTGGATTTTCTACATAGATAATAATGTCAAATACATTTTTATTTCTTCCTTTTATTTCTTCCTTCCCGGTGTGTACACTTTTAATTTCCATTTTTTAAAGATTTTATTATTTATTTATGAGAGACACAGAGAGAGAGAGAGGCAGAGACACAGGCAGGGGGAGAAGCAGGTTCCCCACAGGGGTCCCAATGTGGGATTCAATCCCCCAGACCAAGGACCAAGCCCTGAGCACTCAACCACTCAGCTCCTGGGCGTCCCACTGAGAGTTTTTTTTTTTTAATTTTAAGATTTTATTTATTTATTCATGAGAGACACACACACACACACAGAGGCAAAGACACAGGCAGAGGGAGAAGCAGGTTCCATGCAGGGAGCCCCACATGGGACTGGATCCCAGGTCTCCAGGATCTCGCCCTGGACCGAAGGTGGCGCTAAACCACTGAGCCACCGGGGCTGCCTTTTTTTTTCCCACTGAGAGTTTTGATCATGAATGGGTATTGGATTTTGTCAAATGCGTTTTTTGCATCTATTTCTTTTTAAGATTTTTAAAATTTATTTATTCATGACAGACACACAGAGAGAGAGGCAGAGACACAGGCAGAGGGAGAAGCAGGCTCCATGCTGGGAGCCCATCTTGGGACTCTATCCCGGGTCTCCAGGATCACACCCTGGGCTGAAGGCGGTGCTAAACCTCTGAGCCGCCCGGGCTGCCCTTCTTGTGTCATTTTGATTTTAAATAAGCATTTTTCTTTTATTCCAAGTTATCTCCTTTCTTAACATATTGCCTATACTTTCTTTTAACTGTTTTTAGTGATTGCCATAGAATTTGTAATATACATTTACAACCAACCAAAGGCCACTTTCAAATAACACCATTACAGCTTCACAGATAGTATAAGTAACATAATAACAAAATAAACCTAATTTGTTCCTCCTGTCTTGTGTCAGTGCTTTCATTAATTTTACTTTGTATAAGCATACATAAACATATATTTTGTTAGATATATAAAGAAGTATATATTATCAAATGCATTGTTGTATTTTGAACAAACTGTTATCTATTTGATCATATAATGAGTAATAAATAAGCCATAGAAATCCAGTGCACAATATAATGAATATAGACAGCAATATTGTACTCAAGTAATCTAAGTGACATTTATGTCACTACAATGACAATTGTATTATAATCTGTGAGTGTATCAAGTAACCTGCTGTAGACCTTAAATTTGCACAATGTTATATGCAAAATTTATTTTTAAAAATTTACTTCATTATTCCTTCTGTAATACTCTTCCTTTCTTTATGTAGCTCTGAGTTTCTGATCTTTATAATTTTCCTTCTTTCTAAAGAATTTATTTTTTTTCATTTAAAAAAATCATTTATTTATTCATGAGAGAGAGAGAGAGAGTGAGAGAGAGAGAGAGAGAGAGAGAGGGGCAGAGACACAGGCAGAGGGAGAAGTAGGCTCCATGCAGGGAGCCTGACATGAGACTCTATCCTGGGTCTCCAGGATCACGCCCTGGACTGAAGGTGGCGCTAAACCCCTGAGCCACCCGGGCTGCCCTAAAGAATTTATTTTAATGTTTCTTGAAATGTAGTCTGTGGGCAACAAAGTCCCTCAATTTTTGTTGGGAAAGTATTTTTCACTTATGAAGTATAATTTTGCAATGTGCAGAATCCTAAGTTGGTGGTATTTTCTTTCATCACTTTAAATGTTTCATTTCACCCTCTTCTAACTTTTGTGGTTTCTGAAAAAAAGTTCGATATAATTATCTTTGTCTTCAGTAGGCAAATTGCTTTTATCTCTGGCTTCTTTCAGGATTTTACCTTTGTCTTTTTTGTAGTTTAAAAATGATATGCCTGGGTATAATGTGGGGGTTTTGGGTGGTTTGTATTTATCTTGATTGGTGTTCTCTGAGCTTCTTGGATATGCGGTTTGGTGTGTAACATTAATTTGGAGAAGTTCTTAGTCATTATTGTTTCAGTTTCATTTCTGTTCCTTTCTCTTTTCTCCCTTTGGTATTCCTATTGCATATATGTTACACCTTTTATAGATGTTCTACATTCTTGGATATTCTGTTCTGTTTTTTCAATCTGTTCCCGTACTTTTTACTTTTGGTTTCTATTGATAGTCCTCAAGCGCTGAGATTCTTTCCATTTCTGTCTACTAATGAGCCCAAAAAGTCACTCTTTGTTTCTGTCAGTGTTGTTTCTGGCATTGGTTCTTTCTTAGGATTTCCATATCTCTGCTTACATTGCCCATTTGTTCTTGAATGCTGTCTATTTTATCCACTGGAGCCCTTGGCATATTACTCATACTTTTTTTTATTACATTAAAAAAATTCTAGTATATTTAACATACATGTTATATTAGTTCTAGGTATCTGTATAATGATTTAACAATTCTATACATTACTCAGTGCTCATCATGATAACTGCACTTTTAATCCCCATCATCAATTCCACCCATCCCCCACCCACCTCCCTTCTGGTAACCATCACTTTGTTCTATGTTAGGAGTCTGTTGTTTGCTTGTTTGTTTTTTAAAGATTTTATTCACTTATCCATGAAAGACACACACACACAGAGAGGCAGAGACACAGGCAAAGGGAGAAGCAGGTTCCATGCAGAGACCCCAATGTGGGACTCGATTCCGGGTCTCCAGGATCACACCCTGGACTGAAGGCGGAGCTAAACCGCTGAGTCACCCAGGCAGCCCAAGAGTCTGTTTTTTGGTTTCTGTCTTTTTATTTCTTTCATTCTGGTTTCTTAAATTCTACATATGAGTGTAATCATATGGTATTTGTCTTTCTCTGACTTATTTCATTTAGTACTATACCTGTTAGATCCATCTGTGTTATTGTAAATGGCAAGATTTCTGTTTTTTTAAGCTGAATAATATTACATTGTATATGTATACCACTTCTCTATCCATTCATCTATTGATGAATACTTGGGTTGCTTCCATAATTTGGTTATTATAAATAATGCTGCTATAAACATAAGAGTGCATATATCTTAGCAAATTAATGTTTTCGTATTCTTTAGGGAAAATACCCAGTACTGGATTATATGGTAATTCTATTTTTAATTTTTTTGAGGAAATTTCATACTGTTTTCCACAGTAGCTGCACCAGTTTGCATTGCCATCAACAGTGCATGAGTGTTCTTTTTTCTCATCTTTGCCAACACTTATTTCTTATGTTTTTTTTTTCTTATTTTTTTTATGTGAGCCATTCTGACAGGTATGAGGTGATATCTCATTGTAGTTTTAATTTGCATTTCCCTGACGATAAGTGATAATGAAACATTTTTTCATGTGTCTGTTGGTCATCTGGGTGTCTTCTTTGGAAAAATGTCTGTTCGTGTCTTCTGCCCTTTTTTAAATTGGATTATTTGTTTTTTGGGTGTTGAGTCTTAAAAGTTTCTTATATATTTTGGATACTAACCCTTTATCAGATATGTCATTTGCAAATATGTTCTCCCATTCACTAGGTTGCCCTTTAGTTTTGTTGATTGTTTCCTTCACCGTGCAGAAGCTTTTTATTTTGATGTAGTCCCAATAGTTTATTTTCGCTTTTGTTTCCCTTATCTCAGCATACATATCTAGAAAAAAAGTTGCTGTGATCAATGTCAAAGGAGTTACTGCCCATGTTTACTGTAGGATTTTCATAGTTTCAAATCTCACATGTAGGTATTTTAGCCATTTTAAATGTATTTTTGTGCATGGTGTAAGAAAGTGGTCCAGTTTTATTATTTTGCATGTATGTGGCCAGTTTTCCCAAACCATTTTTTGAAGAGACTTTTTCCCATTGCTTAGTCTTGCCTCCTTTGTTGAAGATTAGTTGACCATATAATTATGGGTTTATTTCAGGGCTTTCTATTGTGTTCCATCAGTCTATTTTGGACCAGTACCATATTGTTTTGATGACTACAACTTTGTAATATAGCTTGAAATCTGAAATTGTGATAACTCCAGCTTTGTTTTACTTTTTCAGAATTGCTTTGGCTATTTGGGGTCTGTTGTAGTTCTAAACAAATTTTAGGATTGTTTGTTCCAGTTCTTTTTCTTTAAGATTTTATTTATTTATTCATGAGAGACACACAGAGAGAGGCAGAGACACAGGTAGAGGGAGAAGCAGGCTCCATGCAGGGAACCCAATGTGGGACTCAATTCCGGGTCTCCAGGATCACACCCTGGGCTGAAGGTGGCACCAAATCGCTCAGCCACCCGGGCTGCCCATTTGTTCTAGTTCTAGGAAAAATGTTGTTGGTACTTTGGTAGGAATTGTATTGAATCTGCAGGTTACTTTGGGTAGTATGGACATTTTAATAATATTTGATTCTCCTAATCCATGAACATGGAATGAATTTCCTTTTGTGTCTTCAATCTTTTTCATCAATGTTTTATAGTTTTCAGAGTACAAGTCTTTCACCTCCTTGCTTAGGTTTATTTCTAGATATTTTCTTATTTGAGGGGCAATTACAAATTGGATTTTTTTCTTAATGTCTATTTATTCAATTTCATTGAATTTAATTGCTGGTAATCAGCCCCTTCAAATTTTTGACTTCCTTCTGCTTTAGTTTCAGGAGGTTATATGTTTCTGGGGATTAATCTTTTTCTTTTAGGTTGTCCAATTTATTGGCATATAATTTCTCATAATATTCTCATCTAATCCTTCTTTTTAATTTTTTAAAATTTATTATTCATGAGAGACACAAAGAAAGGCAAAGACATTGGCAGAGGGAGAAGCAGGCTCCCTGCGGGGAGGCTGATGCAGAACTCAATACCAGGAGCCCAAGATCATGACCTGAGCCAAAGGCAGCCGCTCGGTCACTGAGCCACCCAGATGCCCCTCATACAATCCTTTGTGTTTCTGTGGTATTGGTTATTTCTTCTTGTTCCTTTCAAATTTGTTTATCTCCTGATTTCATTAATCTGTTCTATTGGGTTTTTGTAGTTTTTACTTTGTTTATTTCTGCTTTAATCTTTATTATTTCCTTCTTTCTACTGGTTTGGGTTTTGTTTGGTCTTCTTTACTTAAGCCATGTAGGTGTAAAGTAAGGTGGGAGTTTTTTAGTTTTTCTTGCTGCTTGAGCTATGCCTGTATTGCTATCCTCTTCCCTCTTACAACAGCTTTTGCTATATCCCAAAGAGTTTAGATCATTGTGCTTTTATTTTTATTTGTCCCTATGTATTTTTAAATTTCCCCTTTGATTTCTTGGTTGACCCATTCACTGTGTAGTAGCATATTTTTAAATTTTGACGTATTTGTGTTCTTTCCAGAGCTTTTCTTGTGGTTGATTCTAGGTACATAGCATTTTGGTCAGAAAAAATGCATGGTATGACTTCAGTTTTTTCTAATTTGTTGAGACTTTTTTGGTGATCTAATATGTGATTTATTCTGGAGACTATTCCATGTGCACTTGAAAAGAATATGTATTCTGTTATGTTAGGATGGCATGTTCTGAATATATCAGTTAGATACATCTGGTCAAATGTGTAATTCAAAGCCACTGTTTCCTTGTTTATTTTCTTTAAAAAAAAAAACCATTTATTTATTCATGAAAGACACACAGAGAGAGAGGCAGAGACATAGACAGAGGGAGAAGCAGGCTCCATGCGGGAAGCCCGATGTGGGACTCCATCCCTGGACTCCAGGATCATGCCCTGAGCCAAAGGCAGACACTCAACCACTGAGCCACCCAGGCATCCCTCCTTGTTGATTTTGTTTGGATAATCTATCCATCGATATAAGTAGGGTGTTAAAGTCCTATACTATTGTTGTATTACTACTGATTACTTCCTTTATGTTTGTTATTAGCTGCTTTATGTATTTGGGTGCTCCCATGTTGAGTGCATTAATACTTAACAATTGTTATATCTTCTTGTTGGATTGTTCCCTTGTTGGATTATATAGTGTCCTTCTTTGTCTCTTGTTACAGTCTTTGTCTTAAAGTCTGTTTTGTCTGATGTAAGTTTGCTACCCTGGCTTTTACTTCGTTTCCATTTGCATGATAGTTGCTTTCCCTTCCTTTCAGTGTCAGTCAGCATGTGTTCTGAAATGAGACTCTTATAGGCAGCATAGAGATGGGTTTTACTTTGTTATCCATTCCACCACCCTATATCTTTTGATTAGAGTGGGTTTTTTTTTTAATGATTTTATTTATTTATTCATGAGAGACACACAGAGAGAGGCAGAGACACAGGCAGAGGGAGAAGCAGGCTCCATACAGGGAGCCCAACGCAGAACTCGATCCTGGGTCTCTAGGATCATGCCTTGAGCTGAAGGCGGCACTAAAATGCTGAGCCATCCAGGCTGCCCCTGTATTACCAGTTTTTGATTCTTGGTTATCATTAGGTTTATACATAATATCTCATGCGTACAACAGTCTATATTAAGTTCATAGTCATTTATGATTGAACCAATTCTTTACTTCTTTCCTCACCCCCCACATTTTAGGTATATGATGTTATATTTTATATCCTTTTAATTGGCGAATCCCTTGGCTGATATTTACAGATTCACTTAATTTTACTGTTTTTGTGCTTTCTACTTTTCTTATTCTTACTTTTGGTCTTTCCTTTCCAGTCATAATCCCCTTTAATATTTCTTATAGGGTAAGTTTAATGGTGATGAATTCCTTTAACTCTGTTTATTTATAGCTCTCCTTTTATTCTGAACGATGGACTTATTGGATAGAGGATTTTTGGTTGCAGGTTTTTTTCCTGTTAGCGCTTTGAAAATATATCATGCCATTTTCTTCTGGCCTTTAAAATTTCTGCTGAAGAATCATTGATACCCTTATGAGATTTCCTTGTATATAATTGTTTTCTTTTCTCTTACTGATTTAAAAATTCTCTCTTTATCTCTACTTTTTGTCATTTTAATTACTATGTGTCTTGGTGTGGACCTCCTTGGGTTGATTTAGTTGGTGATCCTCTGTGCCTCCTTGATCTGGTTTCTATTTCTTTCTCTATATTCAGTAAATTTTCAACTATTATTTCTTCAAATACATTTTCTGCCCCCTTTTTTCTCTCTTTTCTTGGACCTCTATAATGCTAATGCTGATACACTTGACATGGTGTCACTTAATTCCCTTAGTCTCTTTTAATTTATTATAATTCTTTTTTCTCTTTCCTGTTCGGCTTGGTTCTTTTCCATTACTCTGTCCTCCAGATCACTGACCCATTCCTCTACTTCCTCTAGTCTATTTTTATCCCCTTTAGTATACTTTTGATTTCTGTTATTGAGTTGTTCATCTGATTCTTTTTTTGTTTTGTTTCCTATCTCTTTTTTTGACGATCTCACTGAGGTTCTCTACTTTTTTCTCTTTTGGTGACCATTACTTTAAATTCTGTATCAGGTATATTATTTATCTCCATTTTATTTAGCTCTTTTGCTGTGATTTTGTCATGTTCTTTCATTTGGACATTTTTTTCCTGTCTCTTCATTTTATTTCATTTTTTTAAGATTTTATTTATTTATTCACGAGAGACACACACACAGAGAGAGAGAGAGAGAGAGAGAGGCAGAGACACAGGCAGAGGGAGAAGCAGGCTCCATGCAGGGAGCCTGACATGGGACTCAATCCTGGGTCTCCAGGATCATGCCCTGGCTGAAGGCAGCGCTAAACCTCTGAGCCACCCGGGCTTCCATCTGTCTCTTCATTTTTTCTAACTCTCAGTATCTATTTCCATGGATTAGAAAAATCAGCAATATCTCCTGCTCTTGAAAGTAACGGCCTTATTAAAAAAAGGTTCTGTCATGTCCTGTGATGCCCTGTCACTTGTTCACGAGAACCTGGCACTTCAGGGTTGTCTCCTATGTCTCCTTATGGCTGAGTCATGTTTGCCCTCAGTCCAGTCATCTGTAATGGCTCTTTTTGCTTGTTGATGCAGTGTTTGGTCCCTGTGTTGGTAGTCACTTAGTGTGGAGCTGCCTTGAAGTTGAGTTGAGTCCTGCCAGGCATTTGCCAGAGATGCAGTAGCACCAAACTGCAGGGTGGTTTGTCTATGTTTTCCCCTGAGGTGGATGGGACCTGTAATCATACCAGATATCTGTCCCTAGCTCTGCTGGGGCCACAGTGGAATTGATGTGTATGGTTATCTTCACCTCTTCCCAGGGCAGGAGTCACAATTGAGTGGTGCTGGCTTCTGTTGGGCTGCTTGCACACTGCTAGGCTTATAACACTGCTTTGGGTGGCCTCCAGCCATTGAAGAGGGCAGGTCTACCGAATGTGGGGGCAGGGCACGTGGTGCTAGTATGATTAGAGCTGGTCTGCTTCAGGACAGGACCTGCAGCTGCCTGGGAAAACTCTTGGGGAGTCAGGCTGGGATGCAGGGCATGGTTTCATGGAAGTGTGTGGGGACAGGGCATACTGTTTACAAGCTAGTCTAAAGTGTCAATAATGTGCTAGTTCCCTCAGGTGTCCATGTATCTAGGCTGGGGAGTAGGGGAGCAAAATGGTACCTGATAGCTGTTTTGTTCTTAGAAAAGTCTCCCAAATATCCTTGCCCCTCCAGCATATGCTCTGAGATTAATAAATAAATCTTTCTGTGTACTTCAGGCATTTTTCAAACTACTACTTCTAAGCTGTATCTCAGCAGGGGTGTTTATTATACTATCTCTTTAAGGGTGAAAACTCAGTTTCCTCTCACCCTCAGGCTCTCCTAGAACCAAGCTGCTGATTTTTAAAGTTCCAAGTGATAAGCCCCACTGATTTTTAGGCCCCTCTGGTTTTCAAAGCCAAATATAATGGTGACTTGTCTTCACAATCTGGGTCCCCCATGCATGGGATGCCTGGCATGGGGTGTGCTCCTTTCCTCTCCCTGTGTCCACAGCATCATTCCCTCTTGCAGACAGTCTCATGGTTGTTCTGCTTGGCTCCTGACTATGCCTCTGTCTATCCTACCCTCCTGGATGTGGGATCTTCTCTACATTTAGCTATGGCCAGTCTCTTTTGCCAGTCTTCAGTCATTTTCTGGGTTATTTACACTAATGTTGGTGTTATCTAGGTATACCACAGCATCAAGAGTGAGGTTAGCAACCTCTACTCTGCCATCTTCCCCTGATGTCCAATCATGGTTGTTTTAAATTCCCTGTCTGACAATTCCAACATCCCTGCCATGTCTAGTTCTGGTACTTGCTTTTTCTCTTCAGATTGTTTATTGCCTTTTAATGTGGCTTGTAATTTTCTCTTCATTGCTAGATACAATGTGCTGGGGGAAATGAACAGTAGTAAATAGGCCTTAGGTAATGTAGTGGTAAGGTCTAGTGAGAGGAGAATCATTCTACAGTGCTGTGATGAGGTCTCAGTCTTTCAGTGAGCTTGTACCCCTGGACTGTGAACTTCACAAGTATTTCTCAGTTACTTTTTTTTAAATCCAGATGGCTAGAATGGGATGAAGTCAGGCATTTTTCCACTCTAGGTCAGATGGGCTCAGAGAAAACCCCGGCAGGTTAGGCCCTAGTTAGCTAGTTTTTCCTGAAGGCAGACTGTGTTAAGAAGAGTAGTAGAGTGCTCTGGCATATTTCCAAATGGCTCCTTTCCCCTCCTTGTGCCAGAAGCATGAAGGGAATTTCCTGTGAGCACCTATTCAAACTCCTGATGGTAAAGGTCATGAAAGTGTGGCAGCCCACAATGACTGGATTCCCTTAAAGCTTTTCATTCTCAGATTTGTGCTCACCTAGCTTCCAGCCACTTTTAAATAACAGTTCAGATTTTCCAACCCTATTACTGCTTCCTGGGGAGTTTTCTGCTCCAGTATATCGTAATTCTCTGCATCTATCTGTCTCTCCGATTTTGTTGGTAGCAGTTTGCCCTATGACAAAGATCTAAGAAAAATTGTTGATTTTTCAGTTTGTTCAGGTTTTTACTTGTTAGGACAGAGTCCTTCTATACCAAATGGGAAACCATAACCATCCTGAACTTTTAAGCCTAACTAAATCTAACAAAACATATGTTGGCAATATGTTTACACATTCCATAAGCCAGATGTGTCTGTTAATTCAGCCTTTGCAAGCTTAACCCAAACATTTGGAATGGGTCAAAAGGAATGAGACAAAGAGAAAAAGTTTCTTAATATGTGGAGATGATATGCTTCAGGATAGGCTTTGAATGGAACTCTTCATGGAATGATCCATCTAACATTTTAGGCTTCAGTTTCTGCCTCTGTTGAATGAGGGAGGAGCTCCCAGGTGGTGTAACTTTTTAACTCATTCCACACTCTGAGGCCCTCTAAGAAGCTGGATCATACCTTCTTACTATTCTAACTCAAGGAGGAAGTGCTTGCCCAAAGGGCAGCTAATTTACAGGTTGGCCAGCATCTTAGTAGGTGGGCACACACAAAATCCCCACTAGCAGAAAGGAGAATGACTATCTGAAGAAACCTGATCCTCTGAATTTGGGTTTGGTTTGAATTTGAGACTTGTAGACAACATCAGCACTTGCTCATCTCATTAGGAGCATAAAGCAGGAAGAGAGAGTAGTGATAGAAATAATGATTCAGGACAAGCCATGACCAAGTAGCCACTAGAGTCACTAGAATAGTGACTCTATCACAGCAGCTCTGGCTCCAGCAGCAGTACATGCTTCCTCATGAGAAGACAGCTAGGAGCTGTTTAATCACAGAGCTGCTGTTAGAGATGGGACATGGCACTGTCCTCACATGACCTTCGTTTCAGGCCACAGATGGCCTGGTGAGAGCTGTTTCTGATCTTTTCCGTTCCTATCTTCTTAGCTAACCTGGAAGCGCCTAATTAGCACATGTGTAAATAAGCTAGGCTCTCCTCTGGCTCTAATATTCTAGAATTATCCTGAGCATAGTAAAAACTCATTAATTCAGATTAGCTTGTTCCAAATTTCTAATTATTCCATTTGGACTAAGCTGCAGTTTATTTTTGTTCAGCAAAATTTTATTATACATAGCTCAAATTAAAAAGAAAAGGGGGATAGAGGAATTGTTAAAATATTTAAGGAGACAAGCTGTTAATTTAATATGTTAATTTAAAACTATTTTGTCTGTTTTATATATATATATATATAAATGACCTTGCCTTTAAGTAGCTTAAAAATGGATGGGGAAAACAGACAAATCAACAAATATATTGCTGGTAAGTGCTGACAGAGAGGGATACGATACAGTGTGTTAATAATAATAAGAGGAATATCTCAGGTACCCTAGGAATGGGGGTCCAGAGAGAGAGACTCCCTAGGGATTACAGAGCATAAAGGATAAAACTATACTTCTTCTATGTGCTTTTCTCTATCTCAGCACTCTACTCACAACAGTTCTGATACCAGATGTGTGGATTTTCTTCTCCAAACTAAGCAATTCTTTGCAACGCCTGTTGGGTATCCTACAATTTAATTCAGCTTTGACACTAGTTGGAATTAGTGCAGACCCCAAACATTTACTGGATTTTTTATATAATACAGTATATGATTAAGGGTGTAGATGAACAGCCAGGTGAAAAGGTACATAGGACAAGTTATGGAAGGGTCCTGGGCACAGGAGATTTTGTCCCTGTGGAGTTGGGGTATACCACTCTCCCAACATGTGGTTGTGTATACCAACCTGGGAGCTCCCCAAATCCCATAATTTGGGGATTTTTTGGAGGCTTCATCACATAGCTATGATTAATTGTTAACTCAATTTCCAGCCCCGCTCCTTTTCCTAGGAGATGGGGATTGGGCTAAAAGTTCCAAGCTTCTTCTTCTTCTTTTTTTTTTTTTTAAGTTCCATGCTTCTAATCATGGCTTGATCTTTCTGGTGACCAGTCCTCATTCAGGAGCCAGGGAGTTCCAAGGGATTTAAGAGCTCTGTGTAAGGAAACAGAGTCAAAAACCAAATATTAGAACAAGTGCTACTAATGCTCTTATCAATTAGAAAACTACCAATGTTTCAGGAACTCTGTGCCAGGAACCAGGGGCAGAGATCAATATATATATTTTTTTCTGTTATTTCACACAGTGGCTGAGACTTAATGGATAAATCTAGGTGTCTAGATGAAGAGGAGAGGGCAAGAACACCAGAAAAAGTGTTTATAGGCAACCACAAATAGTTCAGTGCAACTGGAGCTCTTATGGCAATAATAGTGGAGAGCATAATCAATTCTCATTATTCATAGTATTCTTTAAACTTCCTATGAGCACTGAATTAGTGAATACTGAACTATAGCTTTATGTTGTTTGTACAGAATACAGGTTAGATTTCTGTGAGTCTCTGGTCACAATATTTTTATCAACTGAAACACAATGTGTGTTATATATGTTTATTTGCCAGGATCCTTGTAAAACAAACTAGGCTCATCAATGTTAAAAATCTATCCTCACATGAAACACTTTTCTTTTATACCACTTAGCAGGTATTTTAAAAATTTGTTTAAAAAATTTATTTATTTATTTATTTATTTATTTATTTATTTATTTGACAGAAAGAGCTGGAACACGGGGAGCAGTAGAGGGAGAGGGAGAAGCAAGCTCCCTAAGCAGAGAGCCAGATGTGGGGCTTGATCCCAGAACTCTGAGATCATGATCTGAGCTGAAGGCAGAAGCTTAACCACCTGAGCCACCCTGGTGCCCCTTAAAAATTCTTCTGTAGCTTCCTGATTGCTTTGGCCATACTGACTCAGGCCTTTATAAAAAAGAAATGTATTCTGTTCAACCTAGGTGCTTGAAGTCCTAGCCAGTGCAATTAAGCAAGAAAAATAAATAAATAAATAAAAGGCATCCAAATTGTAAAGGAAGAAGCAAATCAATTTTTTTTTCTGTCTGCAGATGACATGATCTTATATATATGTAGAAAACCTTAAAAATTCCACAAGGAAACTGTTAGAATAAGTGAATTCAGCAAAGTTGTAAGATACAAAAGCAGCACACAAAACTCAGTAGTTTCTATATATTAACAATGAACAATCCAAAAAAGATGTTAGGAAAACTCATTTATGAGGGGTTCCTGAGTGGCTCAGTTGGTTGAACATTTGACTCTTGGTTTTGGCTCAAGTCATGATCTTGATGAGCCCCACATCAGCGGCTCTGCATTCAGCATGGAGTCTGCTTTAAAGATTCTCTCCCTCTGCCCTTTCCCCCACGCTCTCAAATAAACAAATCTTAAAAAAGAAGAAAACTCATTTAAAATAGCATCTTAAAGAATAAAATACTCAGAATAAATATAACCAAGAAGCTGAAAGACTTGTATTTTGAAGACTGTAAAATGTTGCTGAAAGAAATCAAAGACAAAAACAACTGGAAAGATATGCCATGTTCATGGACTGGAAGGCTTAACATTTTTAAAACTTTAATACTAGTCCAAATGATCCATGGTTTAATGTAATCTCTATCAAAATCCCAATGGCATTTTCTGAAAATTAGAAAAATCCACCCTAAATTCATAATCTCAAAAGATTCTATATAGCCAGCCAAAAAATCTTAAAAAAAGAAGAACAAAGTTGGTGGTCTCATGCTACTTGATTTCAAATTTATTACAAATCGGTGGTGATCAAAACAGTATGCTAATGACCTAAAGACCAACAGTAGATGAATAGAATAGAAAACCCAGAGAGAAACCACATATATATGGTCAAATGATATTCAGTGGGGATTCAAAATGTTATCCTTAGCTCGTAAGAATAAGTTGTCTCTCACCTTTTTTTCCTCCATCTTTTCTGGAGTTTTTTGAATATACAAAAGATTAACAGCATGCAGCATAAATCAATAATTACTCATTTAAGATAATTTAGGAAGAGGTGTACATCATTCCTCATACCATACAAAATTCTCAATAACTGAAAGATTTAATCACAAAATGAAATTATAAAGGCATTGTAGGAAAAGAAATATTCTTACACTGAGAAATGCCTAAATACTGAAGGTAGAAATTATAAAAGACAAAACAGGGTCGAAAAATTAAAAACAGAAGAAATGAAGAATCTGAATGAGGCAGGGCTAGAATATGAGAGTTAGAAAGCAAAATCTTAAAAAAAAAAAAAAAAAGAAAGCAAAATCTTAATCTAGTAGTTTATTTTATTTTTTTAAAGATTTTATTTATTTATTCATGACAGACAGAGAGAGAGGCAGGCAGAGGGAGAAGCAGGCTCCATCCAGGGAGCCCGATGTGGAACTCATTCCCGGTCTCCAGGATCACACCCCAGGCTGAAGGTGGCACTAAACCGCTGGGCCACCGGGACTGCCCTTTTTTTAAATGTCTTATTTATTCATTCATGAAGGACATAGAGAGAGAGACAGAGACATAGGCAAAGGGAGAAGCAGGTTCCATGCAGGAAGCCCCATGTGGGACTCGATCCCTGGACCCAAGAATCACGCCCTGACCCAAAGGCAGATGCCCAACCGCTGAGCCACACAGGTGTCCCTAATCCAGTAGTTTATAACATCTAGTTTACATAGCTAAGGGATGGAATGGCCAAAAGACTAGAAGTCAACCTAGTGACTTGGTCCATCAGCCCATAGACCTAATCTTTCTCACTCCTATGGCAAGTATGTCACTCTGGAAATTAACCAGATTTGGCTGTTGTAGCCTAGAGATATTAACACCAATAACTGCCTTTTCCTGTCATAATTTTGTGTTCCTCAAGCAAGTTTCTAATTAGAATATGACTTGCCTGCCTATAAACATCTACTTTTAGGGAGAGAATATGTTGTTATGGTGACCCAAGTTTTCTGGTACATTCAGTAACCAAAAATCATTCATTCATTTAATAAGCACAGAACATATGCCCTGGGCACAGCCCTGAGATTATTAATTTAAGTAAAGATAAAAGAATTCCTGGATGACACCAAAGGAATAGGGATGGTTGAAGGTAACTAACATCTTGCTTTTTGTTTAGTTTTTAAAAATATTTATTTATTTTAGGGGGAGAGGAGAGGACTTGAACAGATAGAAGAGCAGAGGGAGACACCCACTGAGCATAGAGCCGACGCAGGGATGGATCCCAGGACTCTGAGATCATAACTTAAGCTAACACCAAGAGTCAACTGCTTAACTGACTGCCCCACATCTTGCTTTTTGAATGTGCGCTCCATCCTTCAAATTGTTTCAGGGTGCATACCTATATGTAAATTACATATTTGTGACCTTTTTGCCAATAACAAATTGTACACATTGGAAAA
Source organism: Canis lupus baileyi (assembly GCF_048164855.1). Taxonomy (NCBI): domain Eukaryota; kingdom Metazoa; phylum Chordata; class Mammalia; order Carnivora; family Canidae; genus Canis; species Canis lupus. Next base: position 24,610,022 of record NC_132865.1, read on the forward strand.
ATTTTTAGAAAATCAAGTCCCAGGGTGACATGATGGGCCTTCCATCTTCTTCTCATGAATAATCTATCTGGATGTCTTCTTTGGAAAAATGTCTGTTCATGGCTTCTGCCCATTTTTAATCCATTAAATGATTTTTTGGTTATTGGGGTTTTTTTTGGCATTGAGTTGTATAAATCCTTTATATATTAATCCCTTATTGGATATATCATTTATGAATATTTTCTCCCATTCAGTAGATTGTCTCTGTTTTGTTGATTCTTTCATTTGTTATGTAGAAGCTTTTTATTTTGATATATAGTAGTTTAGTTTTGCTTTTGTTTCCCTTGCCTCAGGATACTTACCTAGAAAAATGTTGCTGTGGATAATATCAGGGAAATTATTGGCTAGACTCTTTGCAAGGATTGTTATGGTTTCAGGTCTTAGATTTAGGTCTTTACTCCATTTTAAGGGTTTTTTTGTGTGTGAGAAAACAGTCCAGTTCCATTTTTTTTAACTGTCCAGTTTTTCCAACACCATTTATAGAAGAGATTATCTTTTTTTTGTTGTATATTCTTGCCACCTTTGTCAAATTTTAATTGACCACATAATCATGGGTTTATTTCTGGGGTCTCTGTTCTGTTTTATAGACCTGTGTGTCTATTTTTGTGCCAGTTTCATATTGCTTTGATATCTGCATCTTTGCAGTATATCTTGATATCTGGAATTGTGACACTTTCAGTTTTGTACTTCTCTTTCAAGACTGCTCTGGTTATTCAGGGTCTTTCATGATTCCAATACAAATTTTAGGATGATTTATTCTTGTTCTATGAAAAAATGCTGTTGGTATTTTGATAGTGATTGCATTAAATGTGTAGATTGCTTTGGGTAGTATGGACATTCTAACATGTTTGTCTTGCAATCCATGAGCATGGAATATCTTTCCATTTGTTTGTGTCATCCTCAATTTCTTTCATTGATGTTTCATAGTTTTCATAGTACAGGTCTTCTGTCTGTTTTGTGAAATTTATTCCTAAGTGTTTTATTATTTTTGGTGCAATTGTAAGTGGGATTGTTTTCTTAATTTCTTTTTCTGCTATTTCACTTTTAAAGAATAGAAAGGCAACAGATTTCTGTACATTGATTTTTGTATCCTGTAACCTTAATTAATCCACTTATTGTTTGTAGCAGTTTTTTGGTGGAGTCTTCAGGGTTTTCAGTATATTGTCATGTCATCTGCAAATGGTGAAAAGGGATCCCCTAGTTGTGGGTTTTTCATAGAAGGCTTTTATTATATTGAGAGATGCTCCCTCTAAACCAACTGTATTGGGATCCCTGGGTGGCGCAGCGGTTTGGCGCCTGCCTTTGGCCCAGGGCGCGATCCTGGAGACCCGGGATCGAATCCCACGTCGGGCTCCCGGTGCATGGAGCCTGCTTCTCCCTCTGCCTGTGTCTCTGCCTCTCTCTCTGTGTGTGTGACTGTCATAAATTAAAAAAAAAAATAAATAAATAAAAATAAACCAACTGTATTAAGGGTTTTTATTATGAATGACTATTGTACTGCGTCAAATGCTTTTTCACCATTTCTTGAAATGATTATATGGTTCTTACAATTCTCTCATTGATGTGATGTGTCATGTTGATTGATTTCCAAATATTGGACAACTCTTGCATCTCAGGAATAAATCCCACTTGATCATGGAGAATGATTTTTTTACTGTATTGTTAGATTTGATTTGCTAGTATTTTCTGAGGATTTTTTGCATCTATGTTTATCAGAGATATTGGCCTGTAGTTCTTTTCTTTTGTAATGTCTTTACCTGGTTTTGGTATCAAGGTAATGCTGGCCTCATAGAATGAATTTGGAGGCTTTCCTTTCTCTTCTATTTTTTGGAATAGTTTGAAATGAATAGGTATTAATTTTTCTTTAAGTGTCATCTGGACCTAGACTTTTGTTTTGGGGAGTTTTTTTTTTTTTTATTACTGATTCAATTTCATTGTTCCTAATCAGTCTATTTCATTTATTTCTTCCTTAATCCTCATTATATCCTTCCTTCTGCTTGTTTTGGGTCCCCCCCCCCAGCTCCTTTGGGTTAATTATTTGAAATTTTCCTTGTGTCTTAACTTACTTTAAACTTCCATTTTAGAATAGCTTTTGCTGCTTCCCAAAGATTTTGGACTGTTGTGTTTTATTTTCATTCATATCCATGTAATTTTTAATTTCTTCTTCGATTTCTTAGTTGACCCATTTGCTGTGTAGTAGCATATTTTTTAATCTCGATGTATTTGTGTTCTTTCCAGAGCTTTTCTTGTGGTTGATGCTAGGTTCATACCACTGTGGTCAGAAAAGATGCATGGTGTGACTTCAGTCTTTTTTAATTTGTTGAGACTTTTTTGTGATCTAGTATGTGATCTATTCTGGAGACTATTCCATCTGCACTTGAAAAGAATGTGTATTCTGCTATGTTAGGATGGAATGTTCTGAATATATCAGTTAGATACATCTGGTCAAATGTGTAAATCAAAGCTGCCGTTTCCTTGTTGATTTTGTTTGGATAATCTATCCATCGATGTAAGTAGGGTGTTAAAGTCTTATACTATTGTTGTATTACTACTGATTACTTCCTTTATGTTTGTTATTAGCTGCTTTATGTATTTGGGTGCTCCCATGTTGAGTGCATAAATACTTAACAATTGTTATATCTTCTTGTTGGATTGTTCCCTTGTTGGATTATATAGTGTCCTACTTTGTCTCTTGTTATAGTCTTTGTCTTAAAGTCTGTTTTGTCTGATGTAAGTTTGCTACCCTGGCTTTTACTTCATTTCCATTTGCATGATAGATGCTTTCCCTTCCCTAGTGTCAGTCAGCATGTGTTCTGAGATGAGACTTTTTTTTAAAGATTTATTTATTTTTTCATGGGAGACACAGAAAGAAAGAGGGAGAAGGAGGAGGCAGAGGGAGAATCAGGATATCAGCAGTGAGCCTGATGCGGGACTTGATCCTGGATCCTGGGATCACACCCTGAGCCAAAGGCACAGGCTCAACCACTGAGCCACCCAGGCGTCCCTAAGATGAAGCTCTTGTAGGCAGCATAGAGATGGGTTTTACTTTATTATCCATTCTACCACCCTATGTCTTTTGATTGGAGTGTTTAGTTTATTTATATTCAAAGTAATTATTGATAGGTATGAACTTAATTGCCTTTTTGTTGTTTTATGGTTGTTTGTGTAGTTCTGTTTCATTCTTATTTTTTCTCACACGGTTTGCTGGCTTAGTGATATACTTAGATTCCTTACTCTATTTTTTGCAAAAAAACTACCAGTTTTTAAATTTGTGGTTATTATTAGATTTGTATATAACATCTTCTGCATATGGCAGTTGATACTAAGTTGGTGGTTGCTTATGTTTGAACCCATTCTTTCTCCTCTCCCTCCCAAGTTTTTTTTTTCTTTAATTTTAACATTGTTTTAATCAAGTAATGTAGCTGTTTGAAACAGGAAATTTTAAGACCATCAAATAGATCAAAGTAAAGGAGGAATTTATTAGGATAGCCTCTATGGATCAAACTTCTATTCCGTGGATTTGAATTCCATTGGAAGTTTGGCACCAGACTGAATACTAGTCTATGCCAAAATTTTCTCTTTAGTGTGTAGAAGCCCCAAACAGGTTTTCCTTCAGATTAAAAGAAAAAAAACTCCCCCAAACTAACAGAACCTCATTAGCTTAACATTATGTTGAATGCAACTTGGTTTGGGTCATCCCTATCTCCTTTTTTTTTTTAATTTATTTTTTATTGGTGTTCAATTTACCAACATACAGAATAACCCGCATGCCCGTCACCCATTCACTCCCACCCCCCCGCCCTCCTCCCCTTCTACCACCCCTAGTTCGTTTCCCAGAGTTAGCAGTCTTTACGTTCTGTCTCCCTTTCTGATATTTCCCACACATTTCTTCTCCCTTCCCTTATATTCCCTTTCACTATTATTTATATTCCCCACATGAATGAGAACCTATAATGTTTGTCCTTCTCCGATTGACTTACTTCACTCAGCATAATACCCTCCAGTTCCATCCATGTTGAAGCAAATGGTGGGTATTTGTCATTTCTAATAGCTGAGGAATATTCCATTGTATACATAAACCACATCTTCTTTATCCATTCATCTTTCGATGGACACCGAGGCTCCTTCCACAGTTTGGCTATCGTGGCCATTGCTGCTATAAACATCGGGGTGCAGGTGTCCCGGCGTTTCATTGCATTTGTATCTGTGGGGTAAATCCCCAACAGTGCAATTGCTGGGTCGTAGGGCAGGTTTATTTTTAACTCTTTGAGGAACCTCCACAGAGTTTTCCAGAGTGGCTGCACCAGTTCACATTCCCACCAACAGTGTAAGAGGGTTCCCTTTTCTCCGCATCCTCTCCAACATTGGTTGTTTCCTGCCTTGTTAATTTTCCCCATTCTCACTGGTGTGAGGTGGTATCTCATTGTGGTTTTGATTTGTATTTCCCTGATGGCAAGTGATGCAGAGCATTTTCTCATGTGCATGTTGGCCATGTCTCTGTCTTCCTCTGTGAGATTTCTCTTCATGTCTTTTGCCCATTTCATGATTGGATTGTTTGTTTCTTTGGTGTTGAGTTTAATAAGTTCTTTATAGATCTTGGAAACTAGCCCTTTATCTGATATGTCATTTGCAAATATCTTCTCCCATTCTGTAGGTTGTCTTTTAGTTTTGTTGACTGTATCCTTTGCTGTGCAAAAGCTTCTTATCTTGATGAAGTCCCAATAGTTCATTTTTGCTTTTGTTTCTTTTGCCTTCGTGGATGTATCTTGCAAGAAGTTACTGTGGCCGAGTTCAAAAAGGGTGTTGCCTGTGTTCTCCTCTAGGATTTTGATGGAATCTTGTCTCACATTTAGATCTTTCATCCATTTTGAGTTTATCTTTGTGTATGGTGAAAGAGAGTGGTCTAGTTTCATTCTTCTGCATGTGGATGTCCAATTTTCCCAGCACCATTTATTGAAGAGACTGTCTTTCTTCCAATGGATAGTCTTTCCTCCTTTATCAAATATTAGTTGACCATAAAGTTCAGGGTCCACTTCTGGGTTCTCTATTCTGTTCCATTGATCTATGTGTCTGTTTTTTTTTTAAATTTTTATTTATTTATGATAGTCACACACACACAGAGAGAGAGAGAGAGAGAGGCAGAGACACAGGCAGAGGAAGAAGCAGGCTCCATGCACCGGGAGCCTGACGTGGGATTCGATCCCGAGTCTCCAGGATCACGCCCCGGGCCAAAGGCAGACGCTAAACCACTGCGCCACCCAGGGATCCCTATGTGTCTGTTTTTGTGCCAGTACCACACTGTGTTGATGACCACAGCTTTGTAGTCTAACCTGAAATCTGGCATTGTGATGCCCCCAGATATGGTTTTCTTTTTTAAAATTCCCCTGGCTATTCGAGGTCTTTTCTGATTCCACACAAATCTTAAAATAATTTGTTCTAACTCTCTGAAGAAAGTCCATGGTATTTTGATAGGGATTGCATTAAACGTGTATATTGCCCTGGGTAACATTGACATTTTCACAATACTAATTCTGCCAATCCATGAGCATGGAATATTTTTCCATCTCTTTGTGTCTTCCTCAATTTCTTTCAGAAGTGTTCTATAGTTTTTAGGGTATAGATCCTTTACCTCTTTGGTTAGGTTTATTCCTAGGTATCTTATGCTTTTGGGTGCAATTGTAAATGGGATTGACTCCTTAATTTCTCTTTCTTCAGTCTCATTGTTAGTGTATAGAAATGTCACTGACTTCTGGGCATTGATTTTATATCCTGCCACGCTACTGAATTGCTGTATGAGTTCTAGCAATCTTGGGGTGGAGGCTTTTGGGTTTTCTATGTAGAGTATCATGTCATCGGCGAAGAGGGAGAGTTTGACTTCTTCTTTGCCAATTTGAATGCCTTTAATGTCTTTTTGTTGTCTGATTGCTGAGGCTAGGACTTCCAGTACTATGTTGAACAGCAGTGGTGAGAGTGGACATCCCTGTCTTGTTCCTGATCTTAGGGGAAAGGCTCCCAGTGCTTCTCCATTGAGAATGATATTTGCTGTGGGCTTTTCGTAGATGGCTTTTAAGATGTTGAGGAATGTTCCCTCTATCCCTACACTCTGAAGAGTTTTGATCAGAAATGGATGCTGTATTTTGTCAAATGCTTTCTCTGCCTCTAACGAGAGGATCATATGGTTCTTGGTTTTTCTCTTGCTGATATGATGAATCACATTGATTGTTTTATGGGTGTTGAACCAGCCTTGTGTCCCGGGGATAAATCCTACTTGGTCATGGTGAATAATTTTCTTAATGTACTGTTGGATCCTATTGGCCAGTATCTTGTTGGGAATTTTTGCATCCATGTTCATCAGGGATATTGGTCTATAATTCTCCTTTTTGGTGGGGTCTTTGTCTGGTTTTGGAATTAAGGTGATGCTGGCCTCATAGAACGAATTTGGAAGTACTCCATCTCTTTCTATCTTTCCAAACAGCTTTAGGAGAATAGGTATGGTTTCTTCTTTAAACTCATCCCTATCTCCTATAGAATTTTAGATGATGAAAGCAAATTGGCCTATGGCAATGAATTTGCAATCTAAGTGAGATGTAAATTTACAAAAATTTCATCTCTTTGGTGTGACAAAACACATTCCCTCCAGGTTGGTGCTCTTGCTTCACTCATTAAAATCCATCAAAAGGCAGGGGGTAGAGGACCTAATCTGTATGTCTCAATAAGATTACTTGATTTTACCTCCTTGAAATATCCAGCTAATAAGGTTTTATCATATCATATGGTGTCACACTTTACATCCTTTTATTTTGTGAATCCCTTGACTGATTTTTGTAGTTATGCTTAATTTTACTGCTTTTTGCTTTCTACTTTTCTTTCATCTACTTATAGTTTTTCCTTTCCACTAAGCGTCCCTTGTAACATTTTTTTGTAGGGCTTATTTGGTGGTGATGAATTCCTCTAACTTCTTTTTCGTCTGGGAAACTCTTTCTCTCTCCTTTTATTCTGAATGATAGCCCTGATGGATAGGCTTGTTTGCAGAATTTTTTTGCTGAGCATGTTTAATATATCATGACACCCATCTGGCCTGCAAAATTTCTGCCAAAAATTCAGCTTATAGCCTTACAGAATTTCCTTGCATGTAACTATTTTCTTTTCTCTTTCTACTTTAAAAATTCTCTCTTTATCACTACTTTCTGCCATTGTAATTACTATGGTATGGACCTCCTTGGGTTCTGTGTGTCTCCTGGATCTGAGTATTTGTCCCCATCCCCTAGATTCAGGGAAGTTTTCTATTATTTCTTCAAATAATTGTTCTGCCCCCTTTTCTCTCTGTTCTTTTTGGATCCCTATAATGTGAATGTTATTATGCTGAATGTATCACTTAATTCCCTTAATCTGTTTTCATTTTTTTTAAATTATTTTTTTCTTTGTTGTTCCACTTGATTGCTTTCCATTACTCTGGTCTCCAGGTCACTGATCTGTTCTGCTTTATCTTGTCTACTATTTATTTGAATTAGTTTATTTTTAATATCCATTACTGAGTTCTTCATCTTTAACTGGTTCTTTTTTGTTTTCTATCTATTGAGGGTCTCACTGAGGTCCTCCACTCTTTTCTCATATCTCGTATCTTTGTGACTATTACTTTAAGTTCTCTGTTAGGCATATTACTTATCTCTGTTTCATTTAGTTCTCTTGCTATGATTTTGTCCTGTTCTTTCATTTAGAACGTACATTTCTGTCTTCTCATTTTGTCTAAGTATCTGTATCTGTTCCCATGTACTAGGAAAGCCGGCTACATCCTCTGCTCTTGTAAATAGTGGCCTTATGAAGAAGAGGGCTAGTAATGCCCTGTAGTGCCATGACCCCTGGTCTCCAGGACCTGGCACTTCAGGGAATGACTCCTGTGTGTGTTGCATGTGTCCTGTTTTGTTCTGGTCACTTTTTCCTTCAATCCAGTTAGCTGCAGTGGCTTTCTTGCTTGTAGTGGGCAGTGTTTGGTCCACAGTTGAGGTGGAGTGGGTTTTAGCAAGGTACATAACCTGTCTGCTTGCTAAATGGAGACCTGGAGCCCCTGCTTCATGTCTGGACTGGTTAAGCATATCTGCAAAGAGTACATGGGCTGCCACCACCGGGACAAAGGCTCCCACAAAAGTTAGGGATTATGTTGCTGGGAAGATTTGCACTGGTCTTCTGAGGGCATGAACTGGCAGCACCAGGACTGAGGCATGTGTGACAGGGAAGGGTGGGTCTGCTGAAGTGATGGGGGCAGGGCTTGGTACTAACAAGTTAAGTAGGGAGTGTGGGCACTGAGGTGGTTCCTGCAGGTGGCCATGTGTTTATCCCAGGGGTTGGTTAGGGGAGGGAAGTGGTGCCTACCAATTCCTTTGTTCCTAGAGGAGTCTCTCTGAAATCCCTGTATCTCTAGGACATGCCCTGTGATGAGTTAATCACTCTCCCTCCTTTCTTTCCCTGGCAGTTTTTCAAACTGCTGGTTCTGTGCTGTATCTCCTAAGGTTGTTTGGCATACTATCTCTTTAAGGATGGGGACTCAATTTCTTAACACCTTCAGGGTGCTCCCAGAGCTGAGTTTGCTCATGTTTAGAATTCCATCCAAGTACTAACCAGGCCAGGCTTAAATCCTGCTGGTTGTAAGAACTGTTGAAATTCAGTCCCTGTCACTTTCAAATCCAAATGTATTGAATTTGTTTTCCCCTTGCAAGCTTCCCTGTGTGACAATCTGTTTCTTTCTTTCTTTTTTTTTTTTTTTTTAAGATTTTATTTATTTATTCATGAGAGACAGAGAGAGAGAGAGCGCACGCAAGAGGCAGAGACACAGGCAGAGGGAGAAGCAGGCTCCATGCAGGGAGCCTAATATGGGACTCGATCCTGGAACCCCAGGATCATGCCCTGAGCTGAAGGCAGACGTTCAACCGCTGAACCACCCAGGGATCCCGACGGTCTGTTTCTTACCCTACTCAGCACCCCTGACTCCCTCCCCTTCATAGGCAGCCATGGTCTGTTCAGGTTTCAAATCACCTCTCCACCTTTCTTATGTTCATCAAGGTGGACTCTCCTCTACCTTTGATTGTGGAATTCCTTCTGCCAGTCTTCAGGGTCTTCAAGTAGTTTTCTGGGTTATTAACCTGATGTGTTATCTAGTTGTACTTGTGGGACAAGGCAAGCTTAGGGTCCTCCTACTCCACCATCTTCCCAGCAATATTAATTAGAATGTTACTGGATAAGCAGGGAGCAAATATATTTTGAAACCCACCCCATTAGGTGTGCTTTTTTAGTGTGCTCAGAGCAGTTCATGTGTCAGACATGTGAGCTGAGAAGCCATCAAGATATCTCTAGCCCCAGCCACTATCTGCCTATACTGTAGGAGACATCCTCAGTGAAAAATGCCTAGCTGAATCCAGTCTATCCTCAGATCTTTGAGAGATATTAACAATAAATGATCCTTGTGAAATACAAATGATTTTAAGAATGTATTATGAATATCTGTATGTCAACAAATTAGGCAATCTGGAAAAAATTGATGCATTTCTGGAAACCTATAAATTACCAAAACTGAAACAGGGAGAAATAGAAAACCTGAACAGACCAATAACCAGCAAGGAAATTGAAGCAGTCATCAAAAACCTCCCAAGAAACAAAAGTCCAGGACCAGATGGCTTCCCAAGGGAATTCTATCAAACACTTAAAGAAGAAATAATACCTATTCTTCTGAAGCAGTTTCAAAAGATAGAAATGGAAAGGAAATTTCCAAACTTATTCTATGAGGCCTTGATCCCCAAACCAGACAATGAGCCCATCAAAAAGAAGAATTACAGGCTAATGTCCCCGATGAACATGGATGCCAAAATACTCACTAGCCAATAAAATCCAACAGTACATTGAAAGGATTATTCACCATGACCAGGTGGAATTTATCCCTAGGGTACAAGAGTGGCTCAACATTTGTATATCAGTCAACATGATAGATCACATTTTAATAAAAGAAAAGACAAGAACCATATGATCCTCTCAATTGGTGCAGAAAAAGCATTGGACAAAAATGCAGCATCCTTTCCTGTTAAAACTCTTCAAAGTGTAGGGATAGAGGGAACATAACTCAACATCATAAAAGCCATCTACAAAAAGCCCACAGCAAGTATTATTCTCAAGGGGGAAAAACTGAGACCTTTTCCCCTAAGGTCAGGAACACGACAGGGATGCTCACTCTAACCACTGTTGTTAAACATAATACTAGAAGTCCTAGAGCAATCAGACAACAAAAATAAATGAAATGCATTCAAATTGGCAAAGAAGGGACACCTGGGTGGCACAGTGGTTAAGCATCTGCCTTTAGTTCAGGGCATGATCCCGGAGTCCCAGGATCGAGTCCCACATCGGGCTTCTTTTTTTTTTTTTTTTTTTAAGATTTTATTTATTTATTTATTCATGAGAGACAGAGAGAAAGAAGCAGAGACACAGGCAGAGGGAAAAGCAGGCTCCATGCAGCGAGCCTGACATGGGACTAAATCCTGGGTCTCCAGGATCATATCCCGGGCTGAAGGCGGCGCTAAACCACTGGGCCACTAGGGCTGCCCGCACATCGGGCTTCCTGCATGGAGCCTGCTTCTCCCTCTGCCTGTGTCTCTGTCTCTGTCTCTATCTCTGTCTCTGTCTCTCTCTCTCTCTGTTTCTCATGAATAAATACATAAAATATTAAAAAAAAACACAAATTGGCAAAGAAGTCAAAGTCTCACTCTTTGCAGATGATATGATACTATATATGGAGAACCCAAAAGACTCCATCCCAAAATTGCTAGAACTCATACAGCAATGTGTCAGGATACAAAGTCAATGCACGGAAATCAGTTGCATTTCTATACACTACCAATGAGACTGAAGAAAGAAATTAAGGAATTGATCTCATTTATAATTGCACCAAAAAGCATAAGATACCTAGGAATAAACCTACCCAAAGAGGTAAAGGATCTGTACTCAATAACTACAGAACACTTAGGAAGACACAAAGAGATGGGTAAATTTTCCATGCTCTTGGGTTGGAAGAATAAATATTGTGAAAATGTCTATGCTATCCGGAGAAATTTACACATTCAATGCAATCCTTATCAAAATACCATAGACTGTCTTCACAGAGTTGGAACAAATAATCCTAAGATTTGTATGGAACCAGAGAAGATTCTGAATAGCCAGAGGAATGTTGAAAAAGAAAACCAAAGCTGGAGGCATCACAATGCCTGACTTCAAGCTGTATTACAAAGCTATAATCAAGACAGTATGGTACTGGCACAAAAACAGACACATAGATCAATGGAACAGAATAGAGAACCCAGAATGGACCTTCAACTCCATGGTCAACTATTCTTTGACAAAGCAGGAAAGAATATCCAATGGAAAAAAGCCTCTTCAACATTGGTGTTGGAAAAATTGGACAGCCACATGCAGAAGACTGAAACTAGGCTATTCTCTTACACCACACACAAAGATAAACTGAAAATGATGAAAGATCTAAATATGAGACAGGAATCCATCAAAATCCTGGAAGAGAACACAGGTAGCCTTTTTGACCTCAGCTGCAGCAACTTCCTGCAAGACATATGTGTAACAAAGGAAACAAAAGCAATAATGAACTATTGGGACTTTACCAAGATAAAAAGCACAGCAAAGGAAAGAGTCAACAAAACCAGAAGGCAACCTACAGAACTGGAGAAGATATTTGCAAATGACATATCAGATAAAGGGCTAGCATCCAAGATCTATCAAGAACTTACAAATTCAAAACCCCGAAAATAAACAATCCAGTCAAAAATGGGCAGAAGATATGAAGAGACATTTCTCCAAAGAAGACTACATATGGCCAATAAGCACATGAAAAAATGCTCCATATCACTTGTCATCAGGGAAATATATATCAAAACCACAATGAGATACCACTTTACATCAGTGAGAATGGCTATAATTAACAACACAGGAAACACCAAATGTTGGTGAGGATGTGAGAAAGGGGAACCCTCTTCGCTGTTGGTGGGAATGCAAGCTGGTGCAGCCACTGGAAAACAGTGCGGAGGTTCCTCAAGAAGTTAAAAATAGAGCTACCCTACAACCCAACAATAAATACTGGGTATTTACCCCAAAGATACAGATGTAGTAAAATGATGGGACACCTGCACCCCACTGTTCATAGCAGCAGTGTCCACAATAGCCAAACTGTAGAAGGAGCTGAATTGTCCTTTGTCAGATGAATGAATAAAGAAGGTGGGATATATATATATATTTTTTTCAGTCCTGCCATATGTAACACTTGACTCTTGTTACCTAAATTTTATAGTTAGATCATATCCAATCTACTTATTAAACTGTGTTCTATTTACCACAGGATTTTCTGCAGTTGTTTTGCATTTCACTGTAAGGATAATAGAGTTCCTGTCCTCTGCTCTCCTCAGAGGATGGCCCTTTAATGTAGCCTGAGACAGTCCTGTGATTTGAAGGTGAGCTGTGAGGATGGGACTAATTGACATGCATCAGTTTACAAAGACGGTTTTATCTTCTGAGAATGCGCCATCTTTTTCTCTGGATAATTATTTATTACATCTAGCTCGGTTCCTACATTTTGTTGGGTCTCAACATTGGCTCAAGAATGCTGTTAATATTTATTCTGTATTGATAAAAGTCAGTCTTGCCACTATGAGTAAATCCCCCCCAATTAATATTTTCTTCTCTAGCATAGCACTGTCATTTTTTTGTGAAAATGGTTAAAAAATTTATACACACACACACACACACACACACACAATGGAATATGATGACTCAGCCATCAGAAAGGATGAATACTTAGCTTCTACATTGATATGGATGGAACTGGAAGGTGTTATGCTGAGTGAAATAATTCAGTCAGAAAAAGACAATTATCATATGGTTTCACTCATATTTGGAATATAAGAAATAGTGAAAGGGACCTTAAGGGAAGGGGGGAACTGAGTGGGGAAAAATTAAGGAGGAAGAAAAACCATGAGAGACTCCTAACTCTGGGAAACAAACAAAGGGTTGCAGAAGGAGAGGTGGGTGGCAGGATGGGGTAGCTGGGTGATAGGCATTAAAGAGGGAACATGATGTGATAAGCACTGGGTGTTATACTATATGCTGGCAAATTGAATTTGAATAAAATAAAAAAATAAAAAATAATGATCTTTGTGCATGATTTTAATTTTGGGGTAGCTTGCTTATAGAAATAGGCAAATGAACAAGTAGTAACCAGTATCATTACTCACACTCAATTTTCCTTTTATATTCTTCCTAATTGATGGATCTTTAATATTTACTTGGGTTATTTAATAAATTTAAATTTTTGTCACTTCATCTATGCAGAAATAGCTTTTTTTTTTTTTCCAGAAATAGCTTTTAACCCACAGCGTCTACTGTTGTCCTATGGTTTAGTTGAACTATTTCGATCTCTTGGAAACTCTGCCGTGGGAACGCTCTGACTAACATTATGATCATTTACAATTCAACTATACAAAAGTCTAGAGAAAAGGAAAAAAACACTCCTTGAAAATAACTTTTTGTTTCCAAAGTTTGCATGACATCTTTACAAAGGAATAAAAGAAATACACCACTAGGAGAAAATGAAGGCATATTATGACAATCTTATAATAATTTTAAGTAAAAAATTTGTTTTTTATTACTTAATATTATTCACTTAAATGTTAATCCATTTCTTCTGTTTAAATAATGTTAAAAATAGAACTTGCCTTCTACATACTCAGTTGAGATCTTTTAGTACTGCTTTGTCACTTTATTCAGACATGAAACAATTAACTTCTTAAAATTGAAAATAACTTTCAAATGTCATTATCCTTTTATAATTCTCATGGACACTTAAAAGAATATTAAATTAAGTTCTGCTTAAAATTTTCATATTTTTTCATTAATTGATGGAGTCACATAATTTAAAAAAGAGATCCTCTAACAATATTGTAATAAGTATAATTTGTGAATTCTACATTATAAAATGGTGGAGCATCATTTCAGTGAAGTGCAAAGTTTTTATAACTATCATATCTGAAAATACATCCATCAAATTTCAATTCATTGCCAGTTTGGAGGTTCTTAGTGATCTGTGCTAGAGATTGTTGCACATCCTCTAATATTCCCTCTCCTAATTTTATATAAAGAATTTTTAAAATAGCGTATCAATCACTTATTCCCGCAATAATGCTGCTCACCAGCTACCCTAAAATTTTATGAAACATAACAGTAAGCATCTGTTTCTCAGTAATGCATCTGAGGTTCAGCTTGGGTGGCTCTGTTCCATGTGCCTCTTCTGGGGCCATGTGTTTTATTCTGTTCTCATGAGAATGGTAGATGAGTAAGTAGCCCTAAAGCGCAAGCATAGTCAAGCCTCCACTCATTAACATCAAACATTCCATTGGTCAGAGCAAGCCATATGAACTAAAGTCAAGGGGCAGAAAGATAAGGCCATGGCAACTGGGTAGATACCTAATTCTATTACAAGGATGTTAAACATTGGAACCAAAAAGTCATTGCCATAAATTGTAGATGAGAACAGGTATGCTTCCTTAAACCCTGAATCCTATACCTGGCCCAAACCCTAAAGCCCAGTCAAGTCAGTTCCCCAGTTTTTGCTCCACTTCTTGTTCAGGTCTCATTCCAGGTCAAAGGTTAGTTTTCCTTCTTGTCCAGGCTGGTTCCAAAATGTACTGGTAGAGGGTACCGGGGTGGCTCAGTGGTTGAGCATCTGCCTTTGGCTCAGGTCATGATCCCAGGGTCCTAGGATCGAGTCCCACAACTGGCTCCCTGCAGGGAACCTGCTTTTCCCTCTGCCTGTGTCTCTGCCTCTCTCTCTGTGTCTCTCGTGATAAATAAATAAAATCTTTAAAAAAAAATGCTAGTAGAGTGATTGTCATGCCACTATCTTCAGATATTCTAAAGGAGTGACCTAATATGAACTTATCCCAGGACAATATAATGAAATATATTAAGAAAATATAAAAAGCAACATTTTGGAATGACAAAAGCAGTAGAACTGCTACCATTTATTGACAGCTTAGTATATGAACAGCGTTGAGCAGGTTACTTTACAAAATTATTTCATGAGATGGGAGGTATCCATAAGGAGTTATCCTAAAAGAAGTATCCATCTCATGAGTGGAGGCTTTGAGTAGTCAAGTTTTATAACCACTGTTAAATCCTAAATGAATGTAGTAAACATGGCTTTTGCTGTCTAGTGTGTATTCCTCCATTATTCTGGTAAAAGCAGAATTGATGAGTTTATCAAGACAAGATGCCTTGCCCTTCTCAGCCTATTTATTTTCTAGGACTTAACATTTTTAGGAGACAGACAAAAAGAGGGAGAAATTATGGAGCTGATTTGTTGAAATTATAGGTTAATCCTTTCTATGTGATGCCCAAAGCATCCCTGCCTTCCCATCTTGGTTCTTTTTTTTTTTGTATATTTTTTTTATTATTGAAGTTCGATTTCCATCCTGGTTCTTCAGCTTCTATTTTATTTAATGAACTATGCCAGATCCTTCCAAAAGTTAACATTTTGCTATTCAAAGCCAGTTTTTCTTGCTTTTCACCAAAAGTCTTAACTGGTCTCCCACATGAGCTAAGTAGAGTCACGCAAACTGTCACCACTCACTAAATAGCTAAGGTCCTTGAGTGTGGGAAGATATTTTTCATCTATATATATTTAGTGTCTAAAACAAATTCCTGAAATATGACATACTATAGACTGCATGTGTGTGTTCCTCCCCCTCAACCCCCCGCAAACTCATGTGTTGAAATCTAATCCCCAATGTGCTGGTATTTGGAGGCAGGATCTTGGGAGGTGCTTAGATCATGAGGGTGGAACCCACATGAATGGAATTAGTACCCTTATAAAAGAGACCCCAGAGATCTCTCTGGCCCCTTCCATCATGGGAGTACACAGAGACAAGACAGCTGTCTACAACCTCGGAAGCAGATTCTCACCAGACACTAGATCTGCCAATGCCTTTAATCTTGGATTTCCCAGCTTCCAGAAATATGAGAAGTAAATTTTCTTTCTTATGATCCACCCAGTCTATGGCAGTTTATTATAGCAGCCTGCAAGTACTAGACAATACATAATTTATTTTTTCCAGATTTCCATGTAGAGCTTCTGGCTCCTTTTATTTAAAAATGACACCTATCCATCTCCTGCATCCTACCCCTATGTTTCAACTTCTCTTATTTCAGCAAATTTTACCCGAAGATCAGGAGCTCAGACTGTTTCTCAGCAAATATTCAATAATCAAAATTATTCTGTGAGAGTTTATGTTTAATATAGTGCCTCATATTAATAATATGCATACCAACTACTTACAAAGAGTTATTTCAAAAGAAAATTATGTGTCATAGTTCCCTTAGCCTGGGATAGAAAGCTACACAGAATGATAAATGTAGTCCATAACATATTGACATAGCTAAGAAAAACTGAAGTTCTCTTAACTATAAGTTAGCTTCATAGAAAGTAAGATTATTCTGAAACCATTCTGGATATTGTCAGTTACCAAAATAGCTTGAACAGGATTTAGGAATAAGGTTTTTTTTTTAATTTTTATTTTTTTATTTATTCATTCATGAAAGACAGAGAGATTGAGAGAGGCAGGCAGAGACACAGGCAGAGGGAGAAGCAGGTTTCATGCCGGGAGCCCTCGATCCCGGGTCTCTAGGATCACACCCTGGACTGAAGGCAGGCGCTAAACAACTGAGCCACCCAGGGATAGGTAGGCTACCTCTTGAAGGCTGCAGCATGACTACACTTCCAAGTACTCTAAAGTTCCAAATCTATGGATAAAGAAAGACTTTGCAACTCCAAAGGCTAAAACTAAAGCTTCATATTTGTGTTGGCTCCAAATGGGCCTGGCTTTGAATCCATTATAGGTTCAGCACTGATAAACTCAGGGAGCCAGGGGTGAAACCCGCTCCCAGAGCACAAAGGCTGCAGTAGTGGACAACTTGACACTATAAGGAGAACTGGGGCTCATGATTGAAGGAGAAGGAATGGGAATGGGAAATGAGTCACAGATGTCTGCTATACTACCATCACTAAAAGAAAACAAGCATTAAGATTTTGTTATATGTGTGTGCACACACACATGTGCATGCATGTAATAAATTAGGGCATTTAAAAATTGATTTATAGAAACCAGACAGCAAATTTAAAATCCTGTACCATTCCATTTACGTGAAATTCTTAAAAAATAAATCTAAAACAAGATTAGTGGGTGCCTGGGGCTGGAGGTGGGAAGATGATGGAAATGTTCTACGTCTTGAATATGATGGTATTTATGACTGGTACATTGAAATTTTCCTCAGCCTAAACAACTTTAATATAATAATACCATACTGGTCAGGGACCATAGTAACTGATACCAAGTATAGCAGGGACAGAGTTGGTTAGAAATGTCGGGTTCACATTTTAAATAACAATGTAGCAAATACATATGCATCTGGTTCAGATTTATTAAGAATAAAATATCTGGCATAAGAGAAAATTTCTACCAATGCTACTTACTATTCATATTTGATTTTGTTTTCATTCCATAATGACCAAACTGCATTTATTACTTAGATAGTCTCAGTACTCTTCCTACAATCCCCTCTTTTAAATGAATTTTGTGATCTTATAACTTGGGGTATGTAGCACTCACAGGATGCTACAGTGAGATGTGCTGGACACAAACATGAGAAGTGAGTTCTGCGATCAAAGAATAAGATCTGTTCCTTCCACATATTGCAGTGAAGGTCATTTCTCAACTGTGTCTCCTTGGGAACAGAGCTATGCTCATTGTTGGTAGTACAAAATATTTATGTGATATTTGAAATGATCAAAAATCTCCAAACAGGGATCCCTGGGTGGCGCAGCAGTTTGGCGCCTGCCTTTGGCCCAGGGCGCGATCCTGGAGACCCGGGATCGAATCCCACGTCAGGCTCCCGGTGCATGGAGCCTGCTTCTCCCTCTGCCTGTGTCTCTGCCTCTCTCTCTCGCTCTCTCTGTGACTATCATAAAAAAAAAAAAAAATCTCCAAACAACTTTTACATGCCATGTCTCTCAATGGCTTGCCTACGTAGAGTGGCATTTTAATAAATATTTCATAGATGGAAGGTCTAAGTCAGCATCATTAGGTAACTCAAAAGCAATAGAGGGACTTGACTCCAGGACAAGGAATTATTAATGATTATTCATGATTCCTTCCAAGAGATAGAAAATCATTGTGGACTTGGAATAAGAGAAGTTTTCAGCAGAAATGTTTTTCTCTTTAAGAAAGATAACCTTGGCAGAATGGCATAATGGACTGGTGGGCAGAGAGAAAAATGAAAGAAAACAGTTGTGATGTATTACAAAAGGTCAGGCTTGAGGTGACAAGGGTCAAACAAGGATTAGTATTTACAAGTGTAGGTGTAAATAATAATGGTGAAGAACACAGTCTGATCTGAATGCATCAGTACAGACAAAGGTTTTACTCTATAGTCCTTGTTCACTGAATCAGGGCAAAAGTTACAAGTGAAGTGGGACAAAGCAATGGCATCACCATGAAAAAAACAGGTTTCAGTTAAAGGAAAGGGAAAGGAGGTAGAGAGCATGGATGTATTCTTTCAGCAGGTTGGACAAACAGAAAAGTTCAGGTGTAGAGCTAGAAATACACATTCAGTGGCCAGACCCACTTTCTAAAATGTTCAAAATTTTAGATGGATTCCAGGGAAAGTGATAATAGCCAATAGATGGAAATCTAGGTTGGGCAGGTGACATCGGAATGATTTAAGAAAGTAAAAAGGTGTTGTCAGGATTAGACACAAAAGGTGAATATGGGAGCA
Source organism: Canis lupus baileyi (assembly GCF_048164855.1). NCBI lineage: Eukaryota > Metazoa > Chordata > Mammalia > Carnivora > Canidae > Canis > Canis lupus. Next base: position 24,628,928 of record NC_132865.1, read on the forward strand.
AGTCACATGTGGAGATCCACGTAGCAGTCCACCAGACAGCTCTGATGTCTAATGAGGCAGGACCTGTTCTAGGTGACCAGCACATTTAGAAGATATTTGACACAGGAGCTCCAATAAGAGGAACAGAGTCCAAGCTACCAGAACTAGAGGACAAAGTGGAAAGTTGGTTAATTCTCAAATATGAAAATTAAGACACAAATTCAGAGTGGGGGTGACTTAATGCTGAAACTTGTGAATATTGAAAAGGACAAACAGTCCAGAGCCAATGGTAAAGTGCTCCTTTCCATGGATAGAAAAAGAATATAAAGGTAGAGACACTAGTGTTTCCTGAAGTATTTCAGGGAGTAATTGAGATCAAGGGGCAGTTTGTTCAAAACAGAAAGGGGTTCCTAAAGGCACGATGAAAAGAATTAGATGTGACAACAGTCTAAAGCCTAATGTAAGAAGAAAATATAACATTCTCAAAAGATAATTGAAAAGAAATTTCTCCTTTCTCCACACTCCATAACATTATAACAGGAAAGAAGGAGGGGAAGGAAGAAAGGGAGAGGGGAGGGAGGGAGGGAGAGGAAGGAAGAACAGAGAAGAAAAAGAAAAGGGAAAGAGGAAGGGAAGAGACCTTTTTTGTTAAAAAAAAAAAAAGATTGATTTATTTATTCACGAGAGACACAGAGAGAGAGAAGGAGAAGCAGAGACATAGGCAGAGGGAGAAGCAGGGTCTTCACAGGAGCCAGATGCAGGACTCGACCCCCGACCCTGGGATCGTGATCTGAGTCCAAGGCAGCTGCCCAACCGATGAGCCACCCAGGCATCCTGAGACCTTCTTTCAAGAAAGAGGCTCAAGGACTTGCATTCATTATGTTGTTTTTTATACTATTGTATTATTGGTATCACATGACTTCTCTTTATCATCAGGACCACCCAGTGTTTTAATCATACAATTAATTCTCTTCTTGAAGACATCTTGAAAACTTTTCCATTTGAATTTGAACCAACAATTTCCAGCCTTTCTGCATAGTATCCATTATTCTAGATTTGCTTTTGTTATACTTCTGGATTACACCCACTAATTTGGATCCCTTGTCTTTCTTTTTCATGTATACATTTTTTCATTTTTCTGGTACGTTTGAAAAGTGGGTGTGTCAGTAATAGATTTATGAATTATTACAAACCTAAAACTGTTTTCACTCTGCCCTCATCCATGATTGGTGATTTGGTTAGGGTCAAACTACAGTATTAAAAACCCGGTTTCATTACTATTGAATGATGAAATGAATGAATGAAACTACAGGTTTCATTACTACACTTGTATGGCGTCATTACTATTCCAGCATTGTTGCTTCTCACCAGCAGATCTCACTTTGAAGATACTACTCCTTTTTCTTTAGAATCTGGTACACTGATGACAAGTTTGATGTTGATTGGAGTCTTGATATTTTGTAAATAACCTGCCTTTTGCTCCAAAGTCCTTTCTTATGGTCTCTTTATCCTTAGGGTACTTGAATTTCACAAGAGTGGAACTGAGTGTGGATCCTTTTTAAATTGTTATTAATTCTTCTTGATGCTCAGTGAGTCCTTTCAACATGAATATGAATCTTTCTTCATCTCTGGGAATACATCTTCCTATAATTTCTTTGAATATTCTCTACTTTTCCTTTCTCTTCTCTCTTTCCCTCTCTTGCAACTCTGCTTGTATGGATTAGACTTAACCTGTTTTCTCATCTGTTGTGTATTGGCTCATACCCCTTGGTCATTTTGCTCTGAGATTTCCTAGCTCTTTTCTTACATATTTCCTGCTGATTTTTTAAAATTGCAGCAATTTGTATCTTTCTTAACTTTCTCTTTAGAAGTAACTTCAAACTTACAGAAAAGTTCGCAAAAGCAGTATAAAAAACATCTAAATGTCCTTTACCCAGATTCACCAATTGTTAACATTTTGCCCTATTGGCTTAGTCACACATTTCCTTATGTGAGCACATAGTCTCTCTGTGTACATATGTATGTATGTACTTATGTATGTATACACCAAGGAAAAAGGCTTAAGATAGATTCTTCCCCTACAACCCTCAGAAGGAATCAACCTTGACAATACCTTAATTTTAGATTTCCAGCCTCCAGAACTGTGAGACAATAAATTTCTGTTGTTTAAGGCTCCTAGCTTGTGTTACTTTGTCTAGTCAACTAATACAGCCCTCAATGTCCATTTGCCTCTTAATGGAGATGTTACTTCTGATATCCAGTGAAGATGTTGTCTTATTTCTTCACTATATAGTTACTGTTTCTCTCTAGCATCTAATAAGTAATCTGTAGAAATATGATTTAAGACCACATAAATACCTTCCTCTCAAAAATATTCCCTTCTTCACACTGGGAAAAAAAATTCCCTTCTCAGATTTAGCATCCATTCACGATTATTATCTGAATCCATCTTTACCATTTTGGTCCCAAAACAATAATTTTCCTACTCCAGTACTTCCCCTACATTTACTGGTTGGAAGTCATTCTACTATAAATAAGAGTTCTCTTTCCTTCTTCATGTTTTTATTTACCTATTTGGAGGGGACATATAGAATCCTGGTTTTTGAATCTATAATTCATTACAGTCTTCATTACTTTAATGACCAAATTATTCCACATTTCATCCGTTGGAGCACCCTTAATGTGTGTTGGCTCCTGTGTCCTTATATCATGCCTCTATCATTTAAAAAAATATTTTCTTGTATATGGCTTAACAAGATTTATTTTTAAAGATTTTCTATTTATTTATTTATGAGAGACACAGATAGAGGCAGAGACATAGGCAGAGGGAGAAGCAGGCTCCACGAATGAAGCCTGATGTGGGACTTGATCCCAGAACGCCAGGATCAAGCCCTGAGCCAAAGGCAGACTGCTCAACCGCTGAGCCACCCAGGCATCTCTTAAGATATTCTACCTCTTTCCCCTCCCTGGCTGGCTCTGGATCAACTACTTTTCTGAGGAGTCCCAGTACTTTTAGTGGGGATGGTATTACAGAGCAAGATCTGAGTATTAGAGGTAACCATTATTCTGGGAATGTCTCTGTCTCTAGGATATCTCAACAGATAAAGCTGAAACACACACAAACACACAGGAATGCACATATATGTACATGCACACATACATATACATATTTTAGAATTCATGAGTTCACACCAACATCTCCCTTCCAGTTTTTCTCCATAAGGATCTTCCTTGCTTTTTCTCTTTCCAAACATGTATGACCTTTCTTCCTGGCTCCCAAAAACATCAACACATTTAGTTATTTGCTTGATCCTATAACTAAAATAGTTGCAGAATTGCTTCACCCACTCTACTATAAAAAATAAACTTATAAAAGTAATTCTGTATTTGCTTACCATTATTCACATCATCTCTACCACCATGAAGATACATGCTCAGTGTTCATAAGTAACTGAAATATATTATACTAATATGTATACTATGCATATATATTATACTATCCATAGGTACATATGGGTAAGTAAATATATGTATAATTTGTCCTTCTTTATTAAAATTAGCATACCATATATGCTCTATAAGCTTTTTTTACATTTTGGTGTTCTTACTTAGCAATATATCCAGGAAATTATTCCATATCAGTTTGTAGGGATCATCTCATTCTTTGTTATAGCTGCATAGTACTTCACTGTGTTTATTTAGCCAGTCTCCTGTATTTGGAAGTTTAGGTAGTTTCCAATACTTGTTAGAATTTGTTTTATTCATCCACTTATATGTGATTTGATGACCATGATTTTCTCTGTCTCCTAACAATGCTGAAAAGTGTGAGTTTTATGTGATTATATTTACTTTTGTATTAATTTTATCTCATTTGGGGAGGATACAGAAGATTTAAACTCAGTTGGTCAGCATTAACCTCTAGACTACCAATTGTATTTTTAAATTTAAAAGTTATTTTTCTTTACTGCTTTTTTATGGCAATCTATTTTTGTTTTATAAATCATTATTTTTCCAAATCTCTCAGAGCATATTAACAAGCATTTTAAAAAATTTTCTCATGAATGCCACCTGTCATTTGGCAAGACAGGATACCCTTCCAAAGTCCCATCCCCATCAACACCAAAAAAGGGCTTTACTTTGGAATGCATATATCTATACTCAGGTCCATAGCTTTTCCTCACACAGATCAGCTGACATTTTTAGAGATCATTGTTACCATTTTATCTTAGAAACTATCAGAATGCATTGAGGAGATGAGGGCAAGTGATGGGGGTGATAGCCTAAGCTCAAAACACTTCTTCAGATAACTCTTTAACAAACCACCTATCAATCCTTATCTTACTTCTTACCAGCTCTTGATCTGTAGTTTTTCTTTTCTTCCCCTTCTTCTTCTTCTTCTTCTTCTTCTTCTTCTTCTTCTTCTTCTTCTTCTTCTTCTTCTTCTTCTTCTTCTTTCCTCCTCCTCCTCCTCCTCCTCCTCCTCCTCCTCCTCCTCCTCCTCCTTCTTCTTCTTCTTCTTCTTCTTCTTCTTCTTCTTCTTCTTCTTCTTCTTCTTCTTCTTCTTCTTGTCTGTAGTTTTTCCATAGCTATGGCAGTTGCTGCTACCTCTATTGTAGACAGTTTCCTAATATTCTTTTGAAATTTAGTTTCTGCTCTAGTTTATTTTTCAGTATCACTCCTTTGTGTTTGCATCTTCAAGAAACTTTTTTTTTAATTGAAGTATAGTTGACCTACGATGTTAGGTTAGGTTCAGGTGTACAAGATTGTGAATCAACAATTCTACACATGGGCAGTGCTCACCATGGTAAATGTAGTTGATCTCTGATTTTCAGTTTTTCTCTCCTTTTCATCCTAGGACAATCATGAATTAATTCTAACTTACATTTCCTCAGTCATTTCAGTGGAATATATGCAGGGGACTGATGTCAATATGAACATTCAGTTGAATAAGCTTGTATAATTTTCTTTCCTGAGCATAAATAGCACCATGAACTCTGTATGGATAGTGTAGGGTGAGATCATACTACGTATAGCAAATGTTAATGCACATGAGGGTTTCACCTTGAGTAGGAACTGTGGCTCACAGGAACCCTGTGATAAACTCTGCTGCAGGCTGGAGACACAAGTCATTGAAGATAGAAGAGCTAATGGAGTAAAAGGTTGGTTGTCATTGTCAGTGCAGAGATTTCTAGTGGAATGTTTTGCTTTTTCAGTAAGCTCATCCTTTGTATATTACAACATGCAATTCTACTACCCTAGAATATAAAGAAGTTTTATATGATGATACAATTATAAATAGATACCAGGATTTCAGTCGCCTAATACTTCTGTACACAAAGAACATCTGAAAACTCTGTTCGTCTCATTTTGTCAATGATACCCATCTTCCATACTAGATAATATTAGATATGAAAGAGAGTTTCCTGGACTAAATCAACCTCAGGATTCAACTACCAAGAAAAACTAAGCTCCTTTTCCTATTTATATATTACTTCTGCACACTGTCATTTTATAACAGTAGCAGTAATATTCCATTTTTAAACATCTTTATTAGATTAAGGGGAAGGTTGAATATTTCTCAAAGAGCATTCATGGTAATGGCATTCTACTTTTTGAACTAAACTTTAAGGATTTCATGAGAATCACTTCAATTTTTTAGCATTAGCTGGGAAAATTGAAAGATCTTAGAAAATGAAAGCTATTTTTCTTCATAGGCACAGGGAGAGAGGGAATTTTAACATTTGGTAATGACCAAAACTCATTTAATTGCTGAATGACTCTGTATTCATTGTACAAAAAGAACTGGAGAGACTTGAGCTCTCCTCAGGCTCTCCTGTAACATTTTTATCTCTGCATGTTGCTTTGTGTCTGCTGCAGTGATTAATTAGCAATATTGTCCATTCTCCATTTCGTATTTCCTTTTTTTAAATCCCTGTATGAAGTTTCTAAATATTCATTTCTTCATTTTCTCACTTGTTCTTGAGCCTGGCCTTCTACTGCTTTGCAGATTTCTCATTAATGATCACACATAAAAAGTTTGCTGCAGGGAAACTCAAGCTCAGATTAGGAACAATTATTTTTTTTCTTAAGAATCTGACTCCCTTTCTCCTTACTCTCTGTGTCTTTTGTGGGTTTGTGTGTGTGTGTGTGTGTTTCTTTTGTTTTATTTTGTTTTTGATCTGCAATGTGACATATATTAACTTGGATTCACATCCATAGAATAAAGACTTGTCACTATCATAATCATACTTTCAAAATAGTATGTTAAGGAGAGGATCTCAAGAATGAGTTGCTAGTGCCATCTAAAATTCTATATGATTTGTCATCTCTCTCTTTTTTTTCTTAGCTATTTACCTGTCACTTTAAGGATGAGGGTTTCTTTTTTTTTTTTTTTTTTTTTATGGATGAGGGTTTCAAAAAAGACCAAAAGATATAAAGTTGATGAAAGCTTACCAAACTACAGTGAAGTCTTTGATATAAATAAAGTAAAAAAAAGTGGAATTTAGGATTTTGAAATTTAAAAGTGTAATAAATTTAAGATTTAAAAACTTAATAAATGTAATAAATAACCCTCCAACTCAAATAACCTTCTGTAAGTTTATAAAGACTACTTAGGTGTAGTACAGCCTGCTCATTCTATTATGTACTTAACTTTTAAAAAAAAAGATTTTATTTATTTATTCATGAGAGAAACAGAGAGAGAGAGAGGCAGAGACACAGGCAGAGGGAGAAGCAGGCTCCATGCAGGGAGCCTGACATGGGACTCGACCCTGGGTCTCCAGGACCACACCCTGAGCTGAAAGCGGCACTAAACCTCTGAGTCACCAGGCTTCCCATCCATTATGTACTTAACTTTATAGAAGTGTGGTTAAAAACATGAGTTTTATGATCAGAGAGTCCAGGATTCAAATGCATCTCTGACACCTATTACTTATATGATTTGGAGTACGTTATTTAATATTTATGAACTTATTTTTCTAATTTGTAAAATAGGGTGATAATAATAATAATAATGATAATAATAACATCTATTTCATGGGGTTGTTACAAGGATTGAATTAGATAATATATGCAGGGGATCCCTGGGTGGCTCAGTGGTTTGGTGCCTGCCTTCAGCCCAGGGCCTAATCCTAGAGTCCTGGGATCGAGGCCCAAGTCGGGCTCCCTGCATGGAGCCTGCTCCTCCCTCTGCCTGTGTCTCTGCCTCTCTCTCTCTCTCTCTCTGTTTCTCTCATGAATAAATGAATAAAATCTTTTTTAAAAAAGATAATATATGTGAAGTGCTTAGCAAAGAGCTTGATGCATAGTAGGTGGAGTAAAATGTTTATAAACACAAAAAAAAATAGCTTTTGAATAGTATTTCTATACTATTCCAAAAAAGTTTGTGAAACTGCTTCCCTTATTTGTTATTCCAACTTTTTATTTTACAAATGGAATTTTTACCTTCCAGATGTAACTTCTAAAAATATAATTTAAAAAAAAAGATTTTTATTATTTATTTATTTATTTATTTATTTATTTATTTATTTGACAGAGCGAGCACAAGCAGGGAGAGTGGCAGGCAAAAGGAGAGATGAGAACCCACCACAGGGCTTGATCCCAGTATTTTGGAACTGTGACCTGAGCCGAAGGCAGATACCTAACTGACTGAGCTACCCAGGTGTCCCTAAAATATATTTTTAAATTGTTTTGAAATATTAAATAAGCTTGTGATAAGATATGGGGGGGAAAACATGAAGAAGAAGAGCAGAGCAGAAGCATGAGGGAAGAAAATGAGCACTAAATCTGTGGGATACTTAGGAGCAATCCCCACCCTGAAGCCTAGAGCTCAGAGCACAAGTGGGGCAGGGGACAAAGCCTTGGGCCTTTGTAGGGAAGGGAGCTGGATCAAAGGTCATTCACTTAAAGTCAGGATTCTGGAGGAAAAATACTCCAATGAACAAGACAAACTAGGGGAAAAAATAACCTTTCCACAAAAGCAATTGTCAAGAAAGCTTTCAGTCCGGTTGTAGATACAAGTAAAAAAAAAAAGAAAAAAAGAAAAAAGTCTGCCCTGAGATTTCTTAATCACTGGCCAGACTTCATGTGGATTTAGGGTCTGATACGCAATCTTTTCATGGCCCTGAAAATTACAAACCAAAAACTATAATTTAAAGTCTATGCAAATTTATAATACCAATTTTAAACAAAATCAGAAGACTGAGCATTAAGCCCCCTTATAAAATTTTACAGAAATAAATTTATTTATTTGTTTATTTATTTAAATGGTAGACACAAACATAAATACTCCTTGAAGGAATACATACTCATGCCCAGATTTAAAGAATTCTCAGAAAAACTTCTAGCAAACACAAGTTTACAATAAAAAATGTACTAAAATCTGTAAGAAAATAAGTTACCATGAATGAGAGTTAGAAAAAACAACCTAAAACAGAATCAGACCTGCAAAAACATAAAACACTAAAATTTTCAAGTCCAGAATGCAAAATAATTATGCTAAATGTGTTTAAAGGAAAAAAAAATATGGAACAAAACAGGAGCAAGAGACTATAGAAAAATAAATGGCATTTTTTTTTTTTTTGAAGAATCAAAGTGAAGTTCTAATACTTGAATTTTAGAGCTATCTAGAATGGTTAAACAGCATACCTGAGATAAGAATTAGGGAGCTTGAATGTATTGGATAAAATTTCCCAGAATGCAAAGAACATAGCAAAGAGATGAAAGATACTGAATGTAGATTAGTAGGAATTGAAGACCTAATCGGAAGCTGTACCATTTATATCATTTGGGCTTCTCTTTCCATTGCCTCTCCAACCACAGAAGCAGAGGCCAACTTGCTCTCACTCGACTCTGAATTAGTATCCTCTATGCAGCTTCTTAGCATTCCCATTACCTCTGTAACCAAGTCCCTGTATTAAATTCCCTGTACCAAGAGACGTACAATGATGCTCTTTTTCCAGGTTGGACCCAGAATGATAAAAAATATTGACTAAGTTTTCATTCTCTAAGTTAAATATGCAGATTGAGTTTAAGAGTAAACATAGGGAAAAGGTAGAAGCAGGAAAGAGCTTGCAGTCTATTTAGAAATAGACAAAGGGGCAGCCCAGCGGCTCAGTGGCTTAGCGCCACCTTCAGTCCCGGGTGTGGTCCTGGAGACCAAGGATCGAGTCCCATGTCGGGCTCCCTGAATGGAATGGAGCCTGCTTCTCCCTCTGCCTGTGTCTGTGCCTCTCTCTCTCTCTCTCTCTCTCTCTGTGTGTCTCTCATGAATAAATAAATAAAATTTTAAAGAAAAAGGCTTTCTCTCTAAAAAAAAAAGAAAGAAATAGACAAGAAATGAAAGTGGAAATAGGAAAGAAAGATTGAGAAAAAAGTTTTTCTAGTACAAAATAATATGGTATGGGTACATATATATTAGTATTTATAATACATTTAAATGGTTTCATGAAAATAATTGAACGCTTCAGTTAAATGGCAGAAAATTTCATGTATGGAGTGGGAGTTCAGCTATATGCAAAAAGGAAGTGCCACCTAAGGGGCTCAAAGAAAAGTCGAAAATAAAAGGATAGAAATAGTTATATAAGGCAATTACCAACCAATAGAAAATTGGGGTCGCTATATTAATATACGCAGTATTAGGCAAAATAGAAATTAGGACAAAAATGTTCTTGCTATGATAAACTGCTTTTGTTATGATAAATGTTTCAGCTCACCAGAAGGATAAAGCAATTCTAAGTTCTTTTGTACCTGATAGCATAGCTTCAAAAATATAAGCAAAAAAATGATAGGAGATATGGGCAAATTCACCATTGCAGGAGATCTTTGACACATGTCTCAGAATGGATAGAAAAGGTAGATTTCTAAAATAGATAAAAATAATCATGAATGTCATGATTAACCAGTTTGATCTAATCGACATCCATAGAATCCTAAACAACAATTGAACAATACCCATTTTCCTCACATAAGGAACACTTCTGAAAACTTCTACATTTTGAATTATTAGGCTTCGGCAGAAACACTGCTCTGCAGGAGTCTATGGTTTCTATCAGCTTGCTGAGTTGTTTTCGCTACTTTATAGACTGAAATGCCAGGGGCCACCTTGGTGCAATCTAACTTGTTCAACATTTTTCAAACTGTTATGCATAATATCTAATCTCCCTCGGTCCCTAATGTTCTCACAGATGCTGAACAAAGTTTTCCTCTGCCCTTCCTCTCACAAAGCTCCTCTTGAGAGAAAGCTAAAATTGCTCATTTTAAGTAGACTCCCAGGAAGTCCTGGCGAGTGTTCATCCCTCAGTCATAGCAGATGCTTCTAGGATATGTTTACTTGCTCTTAAGATCACTTAAACTCCTCACCCTGCAAGTTAAATGAAAACTAAATTAAAAGACGGTTTTCTGTTTAGTAATTTGCTTTTCATGCTGAGTCAAAATTTTTTTATAAGCAACAAATGTGTTTTTCTTTTTAAAACAATCTTTAAATACATAGTCATGTAGTACATAAAACTATTTTTGAATGATAGAAAATGTCCATATAGTATCTGATGTTTTACAAGTCATAGAAAGCCCTCCCAGGGGTTATGCCATCTGCCTATGTGTGTCATGGTTCCATGGTCAAAGAGGTGATGAAGCAAAGGGCTTATTATAAAGTAACAATTTTGAACTTCATCTGAGCCTTGTGCTCCTGAGAGCAGTGACAGCTGAGAAACCTCCCCATCCTTTTGTAATTCTTTGTTTGAGAAGGGACAAAATGGCTAAACAACTAACCAGGTAACTGCAAAAGACCACCATGTCTCTGAGTTAAGACTCCTCTCTACTCTTCCTCAAAGACTCTCATGTTTTATAAAACTCCAAGTTTTGTCCATCTTTGAGATCTTTATCAGAATGAATGTTGTCTCTGTTGCAATGGCCTGAATAAAACTATTTCCTTAACTGTCTGGAGCATTTTGTCTTTCAGGGTTTGGTGCCACAACTCAGATATTATTTGTCCCTGCCTCAGGATCCTGTTTACCCCTACCAGGTAATGAGACCCCCTCAGAGCCATTGTGCTTCAGTCCTGTGTGGTGATCCAGAGAGCCAAAAGTGAGCTCGGTTCCTAATCCTGTGTTCTGGACTCTTGTCCATTCATACCATGATGAAGATTTGATTCAATACCTTTTGAGTACTTGTTTCATATCTGGTGCTAGATTCTTCTGCTTTCATGGTCTGATCATTTTGTGATTTCTGTAAATATATCAGTGGTTTATAGGGATCTTGTTTTCTTGGTTGAAAGACAGCGAATGTGGTGTGTTCATCTTTTCTGTTTATCTTTTTCCCTGTCTTGAGTTAAAATCAACTAGGAATTTATACCCACTACGAATAAAACCCTATTTAGACCAGTGATATTTTGTTTCTGTGTTTATGCTTGACTCAGGACTGAATTTTTTAAAATAAAGTTATAAGCTCTCTATTTGTGTCTGTCTGTTTATATATCTGTAATTCGAAAAGGTCCTTATATCTCACTGTGTAAGTATACAGCATTTTCCTATCCTTCATGGTATTAATAACTTAGATTATAAAATCTCTTAAAGGAGCCCTACTCTGATTGACTTAGTGATAAAAAGCACTTATGTAAGCTGAATATTCCCAAAATATCTGGATTTAAGGAAATTAAACCTCAAATATTTTCAATGTTAAAAAAGAGGTATCGTTATAGAATTGAGCCCACAAATGTTTCAAGAATTCATGTGCACATAATTTAGGTAAATCCTTGGCAAACAAGACTCATTATTTTGATTTAATTAAAAGCAGCTACATATTTTCTATTAGATCAAGGTTAAGTATAATATACATGTAGACCTTTTTTCTATTTAGTATATTTTTCCTAAACATTTGCAGGTTTGCTGATTGAAAAAGATACTACTTCTACTAAATGTTGAGATTATAAAAAATGTTTATTTTAACATTTAACCAATATTTAACCAAAACTGAATCATAATTTTGACAAATTTTATTTCAACAGTTTTGTAGACACTCTTGCAAAGAAACAATGGATATCCACCCAAAATGTGGTTCAGACTGGAAACTGATCATGCCACAGGAAGACCAAGAAGGTAGGAATATTACTCACATTAGGAGGCTTTCTGGAGAGAGCAGGGCAGGCCTCCCAAACAGGTTCAAAGTGGCTTGAAAGAGAACAAGGAGACTGGCATGGGTCTTTCATGGTGGCTAGGGGAGGGGCTGGAGTGAAATTCCTGCATGTAGGCAGGGGCTTGGCATGGTTTAAACTTCCCACCAGTAGCAAAGAAGGAAGCACGTGGTCTTTCCTATCAACTTGTCCACAGCAGCCAAACATCAACTTAGGCAGACTCCTAATTACAAACAGCATCAGTGTTCTGTAATATGTCAACTTGAAGATAATTTCTAAGATTTTTAGGTGACTTAAGACCTTGTATTGATATTAAATTGAGTTAACAGGGGATCCCTGGGTGGTTCAGTGGTTTAGCACCGCATTCAGCCCAGGACATGATCCTGGAGACCCGGGATCAAGTCCCACGTCAGGCTCCCTGCATGGAGCCTGCTTCTCCCTCTGCCTCTCTCTCTCTCTGTCTGTCTTTAATAAATAAATAAATAAATAAATAAATAAATAAATAAATAAATAAAGTTAACATTTACTAGATGCCTAGATCATTTCTAGGTGAAACAGAATACTGAAACATTAGTTACTAAGCATAATTGTGGTTATATTTTTGCCTCTTATTTGTTTGGTACAGAGAGAGTATGTATTTGGGTCTGCTAAAGAACACGTTCATTTTTGCCACTTTGAGAAGTTGCACTGTGAGAGATGTGTTTGTGTTAAGGAGATGAGAGTAGTTTTGCTCTAAGGTAATATGACTTGTTGCTTCAGAATAAGAAGAGAAAAATGTAGGACAAAACCCAAATGAATACAAAAAGTTGTGGAGGGTATGCTAAAAGGGATTTTTTTATCTTTTTGTAATGGTCAAAGTTGACTAACATTTGATGGGCATATTAATTTCCTTTTGCTGCTATAACAAATTACCACAACTTAAGTAGCTTAAAACAGTACAAAAGTCCAAAATGGGTTTCACTGGGCTAAAATCAAGATAGCAGTGCTGCACTCCTTGTGGAGGTTCTAGGAGACCATCGATTTTTTTTTCCTTTTACCCTTGTAGAGGCTGCCTGGAATCCTTGATTCATGGCCTCTCTCCATCTTCAAAGCCAGTAATAACCAGTTAGTCTTTCTCACATTACATCATTCTGACATTGACACCTCTGCCTTTCTTTCACATTTAAACAACCATTGTGATTACATTGAGTCCACCAGGTAATCCAGGATAATTCTGTTATTTTAAGGTCAGATGATCGGTAACCTTAATTCCCTCTGCAATGGAATTAATTCCCTCTTGTCCTGTAACATAATACATTCACAGGTTTCAGGAATTAGGAAGTGGACATCTTGGAGGGGCCATTTTCCTGCCTACCACAATGAATTTATTTATAAGATTTTCAAAAAATTTTATAACAGAGGCACCTGGGTGGCTCAATCAGTTAAGCATATGACTTATGATTTCGGCTCAGGTCATGACCTCAGGATCCTTAGTTGGAGCCCAATGTTGGGCTCCATGCTCAGTGGGGAATCTACTTGAGATTCTCTACCCCCTCCTCCCACCCAGTGTGTGTGCACTCTCTCACTCTCTCTCAAATAATAAATACATAAATCTTAAAAAAAAATTTCCTAACAAACGTTATACTAGTATAAAGACAGACTTTTTGTCTTCTCAGTTAATATGGAAAATTTTTCTTAGATTATTGGCCTGCTTTAAAAAGTGGTTGTAAAAGGTCTTTCTTATCTTCCGTATAATCTGTCTAGATCACTGCCCAGATCCCTATTAGGACTGACTCTAGGTTGTCTGGGAACTGGCCCTTTCCCTCAGAATATGAAGAAGCCCTGTGAGTTGAAGCCCAAAGACTTGATATAAATCTCAAAGCGTTCATCACCACAGCAATCCATGCATGGGCCAGAGTTTCTTCTGGATGTTAAGGGAGAGTCCTGTCTGGACTACTAAATTCTCTCCCTCTTTTTTGAGACATTCATTAATGAGCATTCTCCCTAGAGCAATAGCCTAATAGAACATTTCCTTAATTGTCTAGTACATTTTATCTCTCACAAAAGCAAAACACCATCCTTAAATTACCTATTTTCCAAGCTGACTTTTGCTTCACTTGGAACCTCTCCTCTTAAATATATTCATCAGTTGTTCAGAGCATGGGGTCTGGAGCAAGTTGCAGATTTTGGCTCTGTCATTCATTCTGTGTGACCATGGGCAAAGGACTTGATCTTCCTATGCCTCAATGTACCTATCTGTAAGTGGGAATGATGATGATGATAATGGTAATGATGATGGTAGTGATAATGATGGGATGATGATGATGATGATGATGATGATGATGATGATGATGGAACTTACCTCACAAGGTTGTTATGAAAATAGCTCAGAACAAGTGCCTGGTTCAGATTGCTATACACATACCTGCTATTATTATTTGAGGACATCTAAGGCTCACCAAGTCCTAATATTCTGAGAGTTTATGTCCTATTCCATTCTTCTAAACAGAAATTTCATGCTCATCTTTAACCCCAGGGCTTGCAGAGCATATACATTGTAGGAAAACAATAAATATTGAGTAAATTTATGGAATATGAGTGACTGGATGAATTTTTGGAGGTAGGAAGGAACTATAGGTGAGAAAGATATTATTATAGCAAAAGATGCTAGTTTTCATCAATTGTAATATTTATTTACAGTTAAATGGCAATTTGAATTCTAAACTCTCTCTCACAGATGTGTCATTGATGCTCAGAAATCAAATTAAATACATTTTGTTAAGGAAACATGTGCTATACAGCAGCTGATATGATCAAGACCACTGTACTCCATGTTCTGAGGTCAAGACATGTGAGGTGGTGTGACCTAACTTCAATTAATGACAGCTGTCTCTGGAAACCTGGTTTCTTTCCTTAGGGAAACAGTATAAATTAAAGTCTAGCCAGACTGCAATGCATCACTGCTCAACTAAGTAGAGAAACTTGAATTCACACTTTGATTTGTCAGGAAGACAGAAATGCTTTCAACAAATAATCAGCCCCATCATTCTTCACACCAAATGGAAATATGCAGACTTATCCAGGCACCTAATGTAGGAAATCTTTTTAAACTTTAAAACAGACAGTAGACTGTGTGTCATTTTTTAAAATTAAGCTGTAATGTGATATTCAGTTTATATTCTGAAACAAATCAATATTCCAGGCAATCAGCCATAACTCTTGCTATATACTGCCCTCCAGTGGATTGCTGTCAGACATAACCTCTTAACATTATTTAAAATAACTAAAGCTTTCTTTTCAATGGGATGTTAGCTCTTTGACATAAACTTTAAAAATGCATTTGAAAATACTAAACAATAATTCTCAGGACTATTTTTTAGTTACCTTGTTTTTAAATGATCTGGGGTCAAGGTAAAGTACCTATTTATTTCTCCTAAAGCTTGGCTCTCCCTCAAGAGTTTGCCATAGTGTTGGTTTATTTCTGTTTTGACCCATGTCTTTAGTGAGCCCTGATCTTACTACTACTTCTAAATCCACTACTTCTAAAAAGAGGGATGACTTTACACTTGTCAGAAGAAGCTCACATAGCTCCTTTAAACACTGCCTTGACAGTACTGAGCAAGCAACCATTTCTTCGTATTTTACAAACAAAAGTCACAAATCAATGATAAAGTTGAGAGTAAAATTGAGATGCTCCCATTTCTGGTGACCCCTGGGTGTGTGAAGGTCTGTTAACAGGAAGTGACTTCCAGCACACTGATTTGACTCATTCCATCAGAATTTGGTTTGATAAAATGTTACCTGTTTTCTTCATGGCTATCCTATTTCTCACCACCTCTGTTGTAGTAACATTTTCTGTTGTTTTAAAAATAATACCTCACAGTAGGGCTATTCCTCATAATGTAATTTTCTTCCTCATTTTCTTTTGTAAACATTATGCAGCAAACACTCTGCAAAACTGGAATTTAATGTATGAGATTTTCTCAGGGCAGGAAATTATGACGAATACTAACTAAATAACAGGGCTCTCACAGGTAACTAATTATATGGAAAAGAAAATGACCACAAGGACATTTCTGGAAGAAAATTATTGGTTTTTTTCCCTTTAAAGTAAGCATGACTAAAGCTAAGCTCAATTTAGTCCTCTAAATATACACATAAAATATGAAATCATTCAGCAGAAACTAGCCTCCTTCTAGCTGGTAAAAGACTTCTTTAGAAGTGAGATTCTAAAATATTGTTCTAGTAGTAATTTACCACTAGATTGATGAACATTGAAAATATGTTTGCAGAGTAATGAAATTTTGAGATAACAGCACTTCAAGTCATGCTATTTGAGTTTATTTTGAATGCATTTCTATATTCTATTTGCTTATCAAAATATTCCAATACTCACAAAAATGAACATAGGTAATTTTGCTTAGCCTGTAATAATAACCTGAATTACATTTTAAATATTCTACAACATATCTTTGAGATAAATCTCTTTACAGAATGTGTTAACAACAACAACAAAAAAGGTTAAGAGATCAAGAGGAGTGCTTGAAATTGATTAAATTTGACTCTAGTGTAATTTGATATATTCAACATGTATTTTCTTATTCATTCTCTTGCTCAAAAAATTTTCATTGAGGGACACCTGGGTTGCTCTGTGGTGAGCATCTGCCTTCAGCTCAGGGTGTGATCCCCAGTCTGTGAGGAGCATGCTTCTCCCTCTGTCTATGTCTCTGCCTTTCTCTGTGTGTCTCTCATGAATAAATAAAAAAAATCTTTAAAAAAAATTCATTGACCATCTACTATATTCCAGAATGTAAAATAGGGAATGTTCAAACATGATCAGGAAGGTCCTCCTCTCTCTCCCTCTCTCTCTATCTCTCTCTATCTCTGTCTCTCAAATAAATAAATAAAATCTTTAAAAAAAAAAAAAAAAAAAAAGAGGCTCAGTCAGTTAAGTATCTGTCTTTGTCTTTGGCTCAGGTCATGATCTCAGAGTTCCAGGATGGAGTCTTGTATCTGGTTCCCTGCTCAGTAGGAGTCTGCTTCTCCCTTTGCCCCTCACTCCATTCATGCTCTCTCTCTATATATATATTTTCTCTCTCTCTCTCTCTCGTTGTCTCTGTGTCTTTCAAATAAAGGTTGTCTGGGAACTGGCCCTTTCCCTCAGAATATGAAGAACCCCTGTGAGTTGAAGCCCAAAGACTTATATAAATCTCAAAGCGTTCATCACCACAGCAATCCATGCATGGGCCAGAGATGCATGTATTCAAATAAATAAATACATCTTAAAAAAAAAAAAAGGAAGGCCCTGCTGAGGAGGAATTCAACATTTAGTAGACAAGGCAGATGGGTAAATAGATAATTAAAATACAATATAGTTAAATATTATAATAGAAGCATATAGAGGTTATTATGGGACATTTCACAGAAGGGGCATTATTTGCATTTTAGAAAATAAGTGAGTTTATTTGTACACAGTCTGCAATGAGCCTACTCCAAATGCAAATGTAGCGAGGCACCAAAAAGGCTGGCTTGTATAAGAAACTACAAATAGTTCCATTTGGCCTGAGTAAGGGAAGCCCGGAAGGAAGGGGGTTTGCTGGGTAGGTGGGGGTCTTGCATGTTTCAAGAAGTGCTTTGGAAAGTTTATGGAAATAGTCGAAGAATTTTAAGTAGGATAATGATATGATCAGATTTAAATTTTAGAACGTGTACTCTGATGGAGGAAAAATGTGAGGGACATTTCATTAGCAGTAGACGAGCCCGTTAAGAGGATTGAAGGTATTCCAAATATGAGATGATGAGAAATGCAAAGCCAAAAAGACTGTAAATCTAATGAAATACATCTTAAGAAACTTACATTATTTTCCAGATTTATAAATTCTGTAAAATGAGTCTTTTATAAATCATATCAAATCATTTCTCAGTTGAAAATGTATAGAAGTAAAATTTCTAAATGGAAATATAACCACATATTATTAACATAAAAGGTGTTATTCATATTTTATTTATTCTTTCTCATACGATATTCTGTACACCAATTTCTTTTTTTTAAGATTTTTATATATTCATTCATGAGAGACACAGAGAGAGATAGAGACATAGGCAGAGGGAGAAGCAGTATTCCTGAGGGAAGCCTGATGAGAGACTTGATCCTAGCACCCTGGGATCACGACCTGAGCAACAGCAGATACTCAACCACTGAGCCACCCAGGCATCCCCACCTATTTGTTCCTTATTTGTCAAATATATGATCAGACCTGAATTTTGCCCTCTCAAATACATCCCATCCTTTTTTGGGTGATTTTAGTCATTTAAAAAGCATTATTCATGGATCAAAAGAAATCTCTGAATTAAAATCAGTGGGGGGAAAGAAGTGATAGGAAAAAGATGACAAGAGACAGTGATAGACACTTAGGATAAATCACTGGCTGATAAATCACAATGACTGAACACAATCTAGAACACAGTGCACTGATCCGTAATTAGAGAGAGCTAATCTAAGAATCATTTATAAAGGTACCTCAATCCTGGTCCAAAAATAAAATAAAAACGAGCCAAACTTCAATGCTTAAATGAAATCACACTGGGGGAAAAATAAGCCAAGCTCTATATATTCTTTATGACAGCTGAACTCAATTTTAGTAGGGAAAAATTAAACAAGAGTGCTTAATTTAGAAGAAAAAAAAGCAAACCTGGGTGTGTTGTCATGACTGAGGTGCACTTGGGCCTTCACTCCAGACTGGATGCAGAAGGCTCCTGATTCAGAACCCTCTAGGTGCCAAGTGCCACACAGCCACCTGCTGACTGCGCATCCTTGGACACATTATTTAGTCTGTGTGGGCCTAGTTTCTTCATCTTTAACAAGGTATCATGGCACTGTTGACATTTTTAGGCCAGATAATTTTTTATTGCAGAGGATAGTCTGGAACATGATCCCAAGCTGTTTACCCTGGAAATTCTGAGTGTGAGGTGTGAGGTGAAGCTCCTGCCTGCCTGCAGCCTTGTTTCCCTATGGGTGACTGCTTAGCCACACATCTCTACCTTATAGGTACGATGCACCCAAGCTAAATCTTTGAGAGGAGCAATATTTCCCATAGAATTAAAATCTACAAGAATGGCACCCTGACTAAAAACAAAAGGACTTCATATTACAAAGTCAACATTTAGGTTTTTAATCTTAAACATCTGCATTTTAGTCACTTCACAATTTTCCTTAAGAATTGTAGAGTGGAGGGATGCCAGGGTGACTCAGCAGTTGAGCATCTGCCTTTGGCTCAGGTTGTGATCCCGGGGTTCCAGAATCAAGTCCCCCAACAGGCTGGGAGCCTGCTTCTCCCTCTGCCTGTGTCTCTGCCTCTCTCTGTGTGTCTCTTATGAATAAATAAATAAAATATTTTTAAAAATTTCCCCCCAAAATGTCATCTTCTATCAGCAGTTAGTTCTCCAGCCATTGGTCCAAGTGTTGAGGACAAAAAATTACCCCTGAACCCACTTATAGAGAGTGAAACCATATAGGAAGCAGGAGAAGGTATTTAAATATCTTTAAAAAAATATTTTATTTATTTGTTGGTTTGTTTATTTCTTTGAGAGAGAGAGAGCACGAGCATGAGCAGCGTGGGGAGAAGGAGAAATAGACTCCTGCTGAGCTGGGAGCACGACATGGGGCTCCATTCCAGGACCCTGGGACCATGACTTGAGCCAAAAGCAGACATTTAACCAACTGAGCCACACAGGTGCCCCTTAAATATCTTTGGTGATTTCTGCCATTTCTCTAGGCAGAGCCACTTCAAATACTCCATGTGGTATGATCGACTACAGAAATAGAAAATTCTCAGGGAGGGATGCCTGGGTGGCTCAGCGGTTGAGCATTTGCCTTTGCCTCAGGGCGTGAACCTGGAGTCCCAGAATCGAGTCCCACGTCGGGCTCCCTGCATGGAGCCTGCTTCTCCCTCTGCCTGTGTCTCTGCCTCTCTCTGTATCTTTCATGAATAAAATATTTTTTTTTCTTAAAAAAAAAAGAAAATTCTCAGAGAGGTATGGCTATTCCTCTTTCTGCTCTCATCAAGAATAATAGTATTAACAACTATAATCCAGGGTCCACTCCAAACTTTTTGAAATATTTTAATAGTCTCGTAAGCAGGCTAAATGACCCTTGCCTAGTTACTTATCCTTATATCCACATGCCAATTTTGCCTCCAAAATAGAAATAGCTTCCAGTAAATCTAACCAGGTGGTACTTCTATATATGGGGAATTGCTGCCAACATGGTGTAAGTTTATGAGTACAAAGAAAAATCTTCTATCCCAAATACTTCTGGTACCCTTTTCTCAGGCATTTGGGTTTCATGTCTTTGAGATAAGAGTTCGCTTCATCTCCAAAGTGGGAGTAGTATTAGGTAATTAGCTCTTTACCAACAAGACCGAGAGATGAGATACACCTGGAGGAGCGGAAACCTGGAGGAATGGGCACTGCCACGGAAAGGAAGAAGGAAACCTAAAAAGGAATATGGGCAAATGTTGAAGACAAGCTTGTTCACTACACAATTTTTCTAAGGGCCATTCCATTCCAATTCCCATGATTTCCCTATTTTCTTCTTACTTATTAAAGTTAAAATTGTGAGATATAAAAAATCTTCTTGGATGAGCTACTAGGCCACTCAACCGAACTGAATCAGTGTTCTACTGATTAGGTTTACTGCTAACTCTAGAATTCATTGTTTGAAAGAAATAATTAGAACAATTTTATATAAAAAAACAAACAAACAAAAAAAAAAAGAACAATTTTATAGCCATCAGCAGCATTAAGGATTTCAGAGTTCTGCAAAAGCAAACATGCCACCTGGAATTGCCATAGAGCTTGAAATGTGTATAAGGCCCCAGTAACTTTCCAGAATGTCATGATTTATTATTATTTTTCTGCAACAGAATATATGAACACAAAAGCATTTTATAAGGACAATGACACTTTCTCTTAGCGTTTGGCTTGGAATCTATGTCACATTCTTGATTTAGAGATAAATCATAGTTCCTAAAATGTTCAGGTAACAGAATTCCAAGCTATTACCTTTGCAACCAAAATCTGGAATAATATTATCTCTAGGAGATAAAAGATCCTAAGACAATAAAATAGAGGATGCCAATATGAATGTGTGTTATTACTGTACATGTACCAGGTGCTTAGCCTATGTTATCCCATCTGTGGCAGAGACTTTAGTCATCCCCTATGGTCATGATATCTTTCTTACATACTATTAGTAATAAAGTTAAATATTTTTAAAGTTTTTATTTTCATTGCAGTTATTTAACATATAGTTATATTGGTTTCAGGTTTACAATATAATGATCTAACCATTCCATACATCACCTAGTACACATCATGACAATGTACTCCTTAATGACTCCCATCACCTATTTACATTCAGAGTAATTACTGATTGATATGTATTTAGTAGTGCCATTTTATTACTTGTTTTGTTGTTGTTGTTTCTGAATATTTTCTCTGATTCTTATCTTTCATGTTTTACTGATTTGATTTTCTTTAATGATATGTTTGGCTTTCTTTCTCTTCATTCTTTGCATATTCATTAGTGGCTTTTGATATATGATTATCATTAGATTTGCATATAATCTCTTCTGCATGCGGCAGTCTATAAAGTAAATGGTAAATGAAGTTTGAATTCATTCTTTTCTCCTCTTCTCCCCACATTTTAGGTATATGTTATTATATTATATTTTATTTTTTTAAATTAATTTATTTATTCATGAGAGACAGAGAGAGAAAGAGAAAGAGAGAGAGAGAGAGAGGCAGAGACAAGGTAGAGGGAGAAGCAGGCTCCATGCAGGGAGCCCGACCATGGGACTCGATCCCAGGTCTCCAGGATTACGCCCTGGGCTGAAGGCAGTGCTAAACTGCTGAGCCACCTGGGCTGCCCAGCTATTATATTTTAATACCCTTTTTTTGGTGAGTTTTTTAACTGATTTTTTTACAGAAATATTTATTTTTATTGCTTTTGTGTTTCCTACCTCTACATTGGTCTCTCCTTTCTACTCAACAAATCCCCTTTAATATTTCTTGCAGGGTTGGTTTAGTGGTCATGAACTCTTTAGTTTTTGTTTGTCTGGGAATTTCTTTATCTCTCCATCTATTCAGAATGGTAGCCTTGCTGGATAGAATGTTCTCAGCTGAAGATTTTTCCCATTCAGCATTTGGATATATCATATCATTCCATTCTGGCTTGCAAAGTTTCTTTTTTTAAAAAAATAAAGAAGATTTTATTTATTTGACAGAGAGAGAGAAAGAGAGACCACAAGCAGGAGGAGCAGGAGAGGGAGAAGCAGACTCCCCGCTGAACAGGGAAACTGATGTGGGGCTCAATCGCAGGACCTCAGGATCATGACCTGAGCCAAAAGCAGATGCTTAACTGACCGAGCCACCTAAGCACCCCTGGCTTACAAAGTTTCTGTTGAAAAGTCTCTTGCTAGTCTTATAAGTTTTCCCTTGTAAGTTACTGATTTTTGTCTTGTTACTTTTAAAATATTGTCTTTGTCACTGTGTTTTACCATTTTAATTACAATGTGTCTTGGTGTGGATCTGTTTTTGTTGATTTGATGGAAGTTCTTTGTGCCTCCTGGATCTGGATATCTGTTTCCCTCCCCCCCCCCCCATATTGGGGAAGTTTTCAGTTACATTTTCTTCAAATAAATTTCCTGTCCCTTTCTCTCTCTCTTCTTCTGGTACTCCTATAATATAAATACTACATTTGAAGAAACCACTGAGTTTTCTAAGTCTATTCTTGTTTTGTGTAATTCTTTTTCCTCTCTTTTGTTCAGTTTGACTACTTTCCATTATTCTGTCTTCCAAGTAACTCATTGCTCTCCTTCTTCCAACCTGCTGTTCATCCGATCAAGTGTGTTTCTCATTTTACTTCTCATTTTATTGAGCCTTTTATTATCTGCTATGTCATGTCTTATCTTTGTATTAAGGGTCTCACTCATGTCTTCTATTCTTTTCTCAAGTCCAGTGAGTAGCCTCATGATCCTTGCTTTAAATTCTCTATCAGATACGCTACTTATATCTCTGGCTGTGGCCTTTTCCTGCTCTTTCATTTAGGATACATTTCTCTCTCCTTGTTTTGTCTGCCTCTCTGTGTCTATTTCTGTGTGTGAAGAAAGCCAGCTATGTCTAGAAAAAGTCAGAAAGTCAGCTTCTGCTCTTGAAAGTAGTAACTCTATGAAGAAGAGCTCCTGCAATGCAGTGTCCCCTCTTCACCAGAACCTGGCACTTCAAGAGAGTACCCTATGTGTGATGCTTACTCCTTGCTATTGTATCTGAGTCACTTTTCCTTTCAGTGCAGTCGTCTTCCCTGACTCTCTGCCTGTTGTGAGCTGTGATTGTTCTCCGTGGTGTTAGTGAGACCCAGGTAGGCAAGTTCTGAGGGGGTGTTCCCTCTGGGGAACTTGGGAGCAGAGCAACAGTGTTACCAAATTTGTATTGGACCACTATTCCTATGCTGTATCACCCAAAGTACTGTGATAGCTGGAGACTGCATGCCAGGGTAGTCAGGGACATGAGGCTGGGTGTAGCACATGACAGTGGCTGGGCATGGGGTGGGTGTGCAGTGTGGAAGCAGCTGTGCACCCAGTGGCTGTGTGGGGCATGCACACAGCTTTAACAAAATTTACCCTGAACTCGGCTGAGGCTAGCAGGCTTGGAGTAGGCGAGTCCTTGGGATATCTTGTGGGCATCGTGCACTGATAGCAGGTTAGGTAGCAAGTGTCTGTGTCATCTTGCCTCCTGCAGGTGGTTCTGTGTTTATACTTCAGGATGGGGGAGGAATATTGCCTGGTGCTCCTTCATCTTTGAAGTCCTCCAATGTGCTCTGAAATCAGTATAAACAGATGTGTCTCCCATTTTCCCCTGGTTTTGTGTAAACTGCCCTTTTTATTTCCTGTCCATGCAGTCTGTTGTCTCTTTGAGCGTGATGATCCAGCTATCACTCACCTTCCCAGCTTGCCTCATGCCGAATCAGCTGACTTTTAAAGCTCCAGACTCCAAGTCCCACTAGTTTTACAAACTCAGGTGATTCAGCCCCTCTGTTTTTTTTTTTTTAAGATTTATTTATTTATTTTTATTCATGATAGACACACACACAGAGAGGCAGAGACACAGGAGGAGGGAGAAGCAGGCTTCATGTCGGGAGCCCGACGTGGGACTTGATCCTAGGACCCCAGGATTGCACCCCGGGGCCAAAGGCAGGGGCCAAACCACTGAGCCACCCAGGGATCCCTAGCCCCTCTGGTTTTTAAAGCCAAATGTTATGGTGATTAGTCTTCCCTGTGTGAGCTCCATGGTGCAAGGGCTCATGTCTCTTCCCTCTCCACCTGCACAGCTTCCTCCCTCCTGTGGGCAGTCTCTGTCTGCCTTTCTGACCTTCTTACCCTTTCAGATGCAGCTTCTTCTCTATGTTTAGTTGTGGAGTTTGTTCTGTCAGTCTTTGGATCGCTCTCCAGTTTATTGACTTGAATGCTGATGATACCTAGTTGTAACATGGGACAGGGTGAGTTCAGGGTCGGTCCTCCTACTCTGCCATCTTCCCAAGCCTTGAGTTAAGAATTTTAATTGAGACCATAACTGCTCAGCTGGTAGCTAAAATTTTAAGATGACACTTGTAGCAAAAGTGTGACAGTATGTCTAATTTCCAGACAAGGGGGCCTGAGTGGAATGATGTGCACAGCTTCTATATCTTGTCCTTAAAAGAAGAACCACACTGACTACAACTTCACCCTGTTGTTTCATGTAAGAATAGTAGATGAACTATATGTTCCCACTGCTAAGATGTGGAAATAGGCATCTTAGACACAACTAGATGATAAATGTTCATCATTGTTAAACAACAGGGTAGGAGCCTGGATTCTGAGGATCAGACAACTACCATCCCAGGCCTGAACTGTGTTGGGACTTTTGCATTACAGAGAAACAAACTTCCATCTTGTTTAGTCAACTATTATTTTGGATCTGTCATTAGCACCAAAGTGACTCTCTGATAAATCATTCCATCTTTACAACAATCCTAAAAAGGAAAAGTTATTATCTCCATCTTACAAATGAGGAAATTATAAAAACAAAAAGAAAAACCTACCAAGTTTCCAGAACCAGTAAGTGGCAAACCTAAGTCTAAAACTCAAAGCCAGGGGTGCCTAGGTGGCTCATTCAGTTAAGCATCAGTTTTGGTTTTGGCTCAGTTCATGATCTGAGGATCCTTGGGTTGAGTCCCACATTGGGCCCTACACTCAGCTGGGAGTGTGCTTGAGATTCTCTCCATCTGCTCCTTCCCCTACATGTTCATGCTCTCTCTTTCCTCTCTCTCTCTCTCTCTCTCTCTCTCAATCTCTCTCTAAAATAAATAAATTTTAAAATCTTTAAAACTCACATCCAACTTGCCACTGTATCACTGAAACTCTTACTATGCTAACACAGTTTTATGCTAGATCTGGCTTTTTATGATCTCAGAACAGTCATGCTTCTCCCATTTCAGCCTCAGTTTTTGTTGTCTGTAAAGTCTAGCACAGGAAACAAACCACCCTTAGTATCTAAAGCAGAGCAGGATTAATACAGAAATTGTCATCCTTACAATTCTCTGCAAATTTTGGAGGAGTTGTCACTGGATTTTTGGTTTTAAGGTCACACCACCTTAGATGTGGCCAGGAAATAGCTGCTTTTACTAGTAATGCTGCCTCCATTGAGCTGTTTCACTGATGTGAGGTTGATGACTCAGAGGGCAGGGTCTACCCAGAACTTCAGCTGAAGAGGAATCTGGGACTTTTACTTTTCAGCTCCTCCACATAGGAGGAGATCTATAAGGAAATGAAGGTGAATGCACAGAGAAAATTAGAATAATCTCTATGAATCCTGGCCCCACTTCTTATTCACTGGGTGTCTTTAGGTAAGTCACTTAACCTATTTGTCCCTCAGGTTCCTCATCCAAATGTGAGGATAATAACAGTACTTGTTATGTAGGGTTGTTGTAAAGATTAAATTAGCATAAAATATATAAAATATTTAGAAAGTGACTGACACATGTTATCTATTATAATTGTTATCATTATCATCATTAAGCCTATTCTAATTCCAAAATTCTCTGGTATTTATTTCCTAGTGAGTCCAAAAGGTGAAGAACATAGGTGACCAACTTCAAATTCAAACAACTTGAGCTAAAAATACAGAATTTTAGAGACACATGTACCTTCAATTTAAGAAATTCAAGAATAGTCCCCCAGATCCTCTGATATTAGCTGTATGAGGAACCATTGATTGTTGGAGCAAGTCTGTGATATATCTCTTCTGCTGAGATTTCTAAGATCCTCTTAAATAAAATTCACTGAGATTTCTGGTCAGTTTTCAAATACTACTATAGTAGAGGCTGAAATTTTTCCTGTAATAAATATTCTCTCTCTCTCTCTCTCTCTCTCTCCTAGTGATAAATTCCCTGATTCTTTGGCTGGA
Source organism: Canis lupus baileyi (assembly GCF_048164855.1). Lineage (NCBI taxonomy): Eukaryota > Metazoa > Chordata > Mammalia > Carnivora > Canidae > Canis > Canis lupus. The sequence goes on from NC_132865.1 coordinate 24,655,515, forward strand.
TATATGCTGACCAGAATAAATATGGAATTTCAGCCTCCTTGCACCTAGGATGAACACATGACTAAGTTCTGTTCCATCGGCATGAACAGAAGTGAAACTTCACTTTACCGTTAAACAGAAAACTGTACCTTCTCCTTCCTTTTTCCCTTTCTTCTGTCTGTGGTATGCTGCTTCCCACTAAAACTGCCTTATAAAAGTTGATTGTTAAGACATTCAGTAATCTTGCAAGCCAGTTATTAAGCTGTTGGTAGTTTAATGTCAGCCATGGTAGGAGTATTTACAACATGGAAATCCATAAACTCTAGTCAGAGCCAATGTCCCTCAGTTGGGAACTTTTTTTTTTTTTTTTACAGTTAGTTTGCAGCACCATTTTCCTTGCTCTCCTAGAATCAGGATACTTGAGTAAGATCTGTGGCCCCATATGATGAGGGTAGGTCCTGAAGATGGCAAAACAAAGAGAAGTATGAGTTCCTAATGCAGAACAAAGCCATTGTGCCAGCTTTGACTCTCTATGTGTGAGACATACATTTATATCTAGCTCAGTGATTCTCAGTAGGGGACAACTTTGCCCCCCTGGCCCCCAGAGGATGTTTACGAGACATTTTTGGTTATCATTTTAACTGGGACAGTGTGGTTGTTTCTGGCATCTGTGGGTAGAGCCCAGTGATGCTGCTAAACATCCTACAATACACAAGAAAGTCCCCATCTCCAAGAATTATATGGTCCAAAATGTCAACAGTGCCAAAGTTGAGAAATCCTGATCTGGTGTAAGCCACTATTTTGCTGGATTTCTATTACAGCCAGAAAACCTGCTGTAGCCTAACTAATAATACAAATATACAACTGAAATCTCCAATATCCTTTTATATAAATACTAATGCATACATATACTTATATATATATTTATATATGTACATGCACTTACATAATAAGCTTTATTTAAAATAAAATTTGAAGGAAACCACTTATAATGGGTTTATCATTTTTCTATTTTTAAAACATTAATTCCTTAAAATCTCTGAGTACTGTTCTGGGCAATGGAAGAGGTAATTTACCAAGTGACTAGAGAAGTCTAAAAGACTTAATGCTTCTTCAGAAAATGAGTAGCTCACTCTTACCCAGAATCTTATATTGGGAGCAAGAGGTGAGGGTGTTAATATTTCCCCTCCAAGAAAGTGGTAAACCTGAAGTGCTCTCTGTAATTTCCTCCGAAATTACACCAAGGATGTTATTGAATTTGATCAATGGAGTTCCTCTGATCACATAGAAGTAAAAATGGATTCTGTGGAAATGTCCATTGGGGAAATAAAAATGTTGACAAAGATAAATAAATAGAAATTCAAGCTATCCATGGATGTTCTGTTGAAATAAAACTGAAAGTGCATATTCTGTAAGATCAGAGTGAACCTGAGAAAGAAAAAGCAATAAATACTTTCCCGTCTTTATGTAAGGGAAAAGGGACAGAGTTCTGATTTCCCCAAAGCAAATACATTGTTTTAGGATTAAGTATTAACAAAAGCTTATCTATCATTTATATAATGTGAATATTTTATCTATAATGTAAATTATATAGGTGTGTATGTATGTGCATATAAAGTACACTGGTGAGTTCTCGTATTTTAATCATAATTATAATTAAAATAAATTTAACCTGATTTTATCTCTCATATTTTACCTAATCAAGGAATCATACTTTTGCAAATAACAGTAACCCTTTTTTTCTGTAATTTCAGACACATTCTGTGATTTCTACTCCTTAATTCTGTCTGATTTATTTTTACCTTTTTTTCTCTCTAAAATTCTTCCCAGTTTGTGATTTCATCTATCCCTCACCTGCTGAGCAAAATTACCTGGTGCTCAAAGTTGTCAAGTACATTGTCTCCCCAAAATGTCTAATATTCGCCATCATTATCATTTAGAATCAAGGCACTTCCTTACCAGCTCCTCAATTGAAATCTTTTACTGATTTATGAAGTCTTAAGACATTTATTAATCTAATCACAATGAGACATACATTTATTGAATAGCTTCTCTGTGCTAATGCTCTGGAGGAAACAAAAATAAATCAGACAGGTCCTCTTCTTTTTTTTAATGATTTTATTTATTTATTCATGAGAGAGAGAGAGAGAGAGGGAGAGGTAGAGAGACAGACAGAGGGAGAAGCAAGCTCCCCACAAGGAGCCTGATGTGGGACTTGATCCAGCATCCTGGGATCACACCCTGGGCCAAAGGCAGATGCTCAACCGCTGAGCCACCCAGGTGACCCAGACAGTTCCTCTTCTAAAGAAACTTACACTCTATTAAGATTCAGACTTTTTTTTTTTAGTTCAGACATTTTAAAAAAATTATATTTCATTACATCATGCTTGAAGCAGAAGTTGTTATGGCTTAATAAATCAGCGTAATATTAAAGTGATACATAGTGTTTTATGTTAATATATTCCTGAATTTTTATGCTAAGTAATTTATTATCTTTTGGATAGTGCTTGCTTTTTCAAAGGAAGATAAATATTGAATTTTGAAGAATCTCTAATTCTTCTTTATAATTTTCTATACAGTAATTATTACTATAGTTTTCTCCATGTGTACACAAATTCAGCCTTATAAAACTTAACATATATGTGCAAAGAACAAACAAAACTGTAGCCTGCATTCCACTCCTGACTCAGAGGTTGCAGACTGGTACCCAAGTCACTTCTAACCCCAAATAGGCTTGGTTGAGCACACACTATCATGTTTTTTAAAACTATTTTTTTCCGTACTACAGGCATTTTATCATGCACATTATTACTTCTGTGCTTTTTCCTCTGTTCCTCTGATCTTCAGGTTTTGGGCCATTACCTCTGCTTGGCCCTTTTAGATGTATGAATTCTTCCCATTCATCAAAACCTGGGGACCCAACTGATGCTATAAAGATTTTGTCATTTGTGCCCATTGTCCCTTATCTGACTCTCCTCCCTTTCTGTTATTTGTATCATTTATTCATTCATCTTCTTTATATATGTGAGGTCATTTATTGAAAGATTCATTCATTCTTCATCTCTGGAAGTGGCTTCTCCTGCATAGACAAATTATGTTCATACATAGAGTACATGAATTAACAACAGGTATGATATCTGGGTGACATTCAGTCATGTGTGTATGGTCACCCAGATATCGTATCTGTTGTTAATTCAGGTACTCTACATGTGTGTATGGTTTTATGAATAAAACATAATGATCAGAATAATTTTTCTTGATGTACAAAAATATAATATTTATTCCACTCAAGCTTTCCTACAAGAAGTTAAACAAAATGACCCCTAACTGAAGGCATTACCAAAAACATTCTTTTTTTTTTTTTTTTTTTTTAGGATTTATTTATTTACTTTAGAAAGAGAGAGAGCACACACAAGCATGTGCAGGAGTGGGGGAGGGGCAGAAGGAGAAGGAAAGGAAGAGAAGAAGCAGACTCCCTGCTGAGCACAGAGCCTGACACAGGGCAAGCTCTCCCCACCCTGAGATCATGACCTAAGCCGAAATCAGGAGTCTGACACTTAACCCACTGAGCCACCCAGGTGTCCCACTAAAAATATTCTTTTTTTTTTCTAAGATTTTATTTATTTATTCATGAGAGATACAGAGAGAGAGAGAGAGAGACACAGGCAGAGGGAGAAGCAGGCTCCATGCAGGGAGCCCGACATGGGACTTGATCCCAGGACTCCAGGATCAGGCTCTGGGCTGAAGGCAGCGCTAAACCACTGAGACACCTGGGCTGCCCCTAAAAATATTCTTAACATTGTTTCATATATCCTTTTATTGCTCAGATAAAGGAAAAACATCTGAATGAAAGAAGAATAACCATCCTTACAGTGGGTTTCCTTAGGTATGTGGAGAAAAAAATATCCATTTAGGTTAGACATAAAATAGCAAATGAACCTACCAGTTTCATAGAGGTGTTGGAAATCCCACTGATGTATTTAATGTTCCCAAGAGCACTCAAGACATGGAAATCACTTTTCAGCAATTATACAACACCATGGGTGTTCCTGTAATTAACCACCTTTTCCCTCAACTATTTTAAGTGCTAGTGAATACAAATATCACATTGCCAGAAAACTTTGAAATTTAATGCTTTGAAAAATACATGCTAGATACTACTAATGTGGCTATAAATGGCTATGAAACAACACAAATCATTTTTTCAGTTGCCTACCCAACTGAAAAACTTATTATGCATGCATAATTTTAATTATTAGCATCATTTGTAGTGAGATTTACTAATCTTTTACACATAATACATCACTATTATTCCTAAATAATTCCTCAAGACCCATGTATATATGAATGTAATATTTATGATGGAAAATTACATATAATTATTGGATGTAAAACAAAAAAAAAACCCTCACTTCCTCAAAAATAAGATGAAACCTGTAATCTCTAGTCACATTTTAGATTAGAATTCTTCTTGAATGGTTTTCAGTTTGTTTTTATTATTTTTAATTAAGTTGATTTATTCCCAAGCAATATATTCATAAATCTTTCTCAGGAGGATTATCACTCATATTGGCAGCATGCACTATGCTAACTATAGGGTAGAAGATGTGCTCTATGACAAGTGCTCTGATTTAACATTGATAAGCCAACTGGAATCAAGCAGCAACAGAGACCAGAAGGCATTTAGGCTCTCCTTTCTAAAGTGAAGAGTTGGGATGGAGAAGCAGGTGTGCAGATGGTTCTGCAGATAACAGAGTAGGTGTGACTTTGCAGTAAGATCTTGTCCATGAATGTACACCAGGATCAACCAGGGGTAGGCTATTTTGGACAGAAGCAGATGAGGTTCTATACTGTCTGTTCCTCCTTCAGCAACCAGATGAAGACTGAAGACCATGTGGGATGTAGGGACCTCAAAATTGGAAGAGCCTCAGTCCCTGAATCATCACCTGGAAAAAGCTGCCTCCTGACTATGAACACAGACACTTGACTTTTACAGGAGCAAAAACATGTATTTTGCTCAATCACTAGATTTTGGTTTTGTTGTTGCTGTTGTTTTGGTATAACAAATATAGTTAACTAAACTGTAGTTCCCTCCCTTTTTTAGATAGCAACTGGTCAGGTTGACAACTGTCAATAATGTTTATACTATTGGATTATGTTACAAAATCATGACTTTTGGGGAGCCTGGGTGAGTGGGACACTGGTTGAGTGTCTGATTCTTGGTTTCAGCTCAGGTCATGATCTCATGGATCATGAGATCAAGTCCGGCCTCGGGCTCCCCACTCAGCAGGGAATCTGCTTGAAGAATCCCTAACTCATTCTCTCTCTCTCTAAAATAAATAAATCTTTAAAAATAAATAAATAAAGTCATGACTTTCAGTGAACATTGCTATTACTCATGATATTGGTCAATTCCAACATAAGGTTTTATTAAAGTGGAAGTAATTTATGCTTGTGAAAACTCACCATTCTCTAGCTATTTAGTGTATAACTTAAGTATGCACAAATGAATGTTGTAGCACCTCTTATGTGAAAAGTTCTGTTTTCTCCCTATATCCTTTCATTTGAAGTATATTGAGCATATAATCCAAAGAATACAATGTTTTCAAGAGATTTTTCACAAGCATAATTGTGATGGTTAACTTTATGTGTCAACCTGACTGGCCATGGGGTTCCCAAATCAAACAATTCTGGGTGTATCTGTGAGGATGTTTCCAGACGAGATTAGCACTTGAATTACAGACTCAGCAAAGGAGATTGCTCTTCCCAAGGTTCATCATCCAGCCTATTGACAGCTGGGATATAACAAAAGTCAGAGAAAGAAAGAATTCACCCATTTTTCCTGCCTCACTGCTTGAGCCAAGACATCTCATCTCATATTCTTTTGCCTTGGACTGGAAGTTACACTACTGTGTCCCCTGTCCCTCAGGCCTTTTGGACTTCGGGCTGAATTATACCATTGGTTTTCTTGGTTCTCCAGTTTGTGGAGAGCCACCTTGTGGAACTTCTCAGCCTCCATAACTATGAAAGTCAATTTCTCATAATTAATAAGCAGACAAACAATAAAACAAACACACACTACTTGTCCTGTTTCTCTAAAGAATCCTAATACAATGATGATCATTCTTTCTCCTCACATTTGTTCAAATGAATTAAAAAAATACATCGTCAGGTGTTTTAGAAATATATTTCCCAAAATAATATATTTTTAAAACTACACATAATGCTTAACTAGTTTTTTATGCCATAGGAAAAAAATACTATCAATAAGTATATCAAAAACAGTCCTTTTAAGAAGTTTTAAGTTAGCAAGTTACAGAGATTATATTTTTCTATTAAGAACTATGTAATTCTCATTTCTTATCCCAACATAATATTCATTTTTGTAAGTGAACTATTGGGACTTCATCAAGATAAGAAGCTTTTGCACAGCAAAGGATACAGTCAATAAAACTAAAAGACAACCTACAGAATGGGAGAAGATATTTGCAAATGACGTATCAGATAGAGGGCTAGTATCCAAGATCTATAAAGAACTTATTAAACTCAACACCAAAGAAACAAACAATCCAATCATGAAACGGGCAAAAGACATGAACAGAAATCTCACAGAGGAAGACATAGACATGGCCAACATGCACATGAGAAAATGCTCTGCATCACTTGCCATCAGGGAAATACAAATCAAAACCACAATGAGGTACCACCTCACACCAGTGAGAATGGCGAAAGTTAACAAGACAGGAAACCACAAATGTTGGAGAGGATGTGGAGAAAGGGGAACCCTCTTGCACTGTTGGTGGGAATGTGAACTGGTGCAGCCACTCTGGAAAACTGTGTGGAGGTTCCTCAAAGAGTTAAAAATAGACCTGCCCTACAACCCAGCAATTGCACTGTTGGGGATTTACCCCAAAGATACAAATGCAATGAAACGCCGGGACACCTGCACCCCGATGTTTATAGCAGCAACGGCCACGATAGCCAAACTGTGGAAGGAGCCTCGGTGTCCATCGAAAGATGAATGGATAAAGAAGATGTGGTCTGTGTATACAATGGAATATTCCTCAGCCATTAGAAATGACAAATACCCCCCAATTTGCTTCAACGTGGATGGAACTGGAGGGTATTATGCTGAGTGAAGTAAGTCAATCGGAGAAGGACAAACATTATATGTTTTCATTCATTTGGGGAATATAAATAATAGTGAAAGGGAATAGAAGGGAAGGGAGAAGAAATGGGTAGGAAATATCAGAAAGGGAGACAGAACATAAAGACTCCTAACTCTGGGAAACGAACTAGGGGCGGTAGAAGGGGAGGAGGGCGGGGGGTGGGGGTGAATGGGTGACGGGCACTGAGGGGGGCACTTGACGGGATGAGCACTGGGTGTTATTCTGTATGTTGGTAAATTGAACACCAATAAAAAATACATTTATTAAAAAATATTCATTTTTGTAAAAGACTCATAGTTTTATTTCATAGTTCAATTTTTAAGCTTCCAAAGACGCAGATGAATTAGGAACAAATTTTATTTTTTTAATTTTTATTATTTTTTTAAAGATTTATTTATTCATTCATTCAGAGAGAGCGAGGAGAGAGGCAGAGACACAGGCAGAGGGAGAAGCAGGCTCCATGCAGGAAGCCCGATATGGGACTCGATCCCGGGTCTCCAGGATCACACCCCGTGCTGCAGGCGGCGCTAAACCGCTACACCACCGGGGCTGCCCAGGAACAAATTTTAAACTAAATCAATTACAGAATAAAGATAACATTTATTTTATTATTTTTTTAAGATTTTGTTTATTCATGACAGACACAGAGAGAGAGAGCGAGAGAGAGAGAGAGAGAGAGAGAGAGAAAGCCAGAGGCACAGGCAGAGGGAGAAGCAGGCTCCATGTAGGGAGCCTGATGTGGGACTCGATTCCCGGACTCCAGGATCAGGCCCTGGGCCAAAGGCAGGGCTAGACTGCTGAGCCACCCAGGGATCCCCAAAGATAACATTTAAATTAGCGTTGTCTACATATTCCTACATATTAACAAATGATACTTGTGATCACTGACCTTAATAATAATAAGAAAGAATGTATCTTTCTTAATCACTGCTCTAATCCTTGTCATGGCTTTTAATTGGTCTTGAGTGTCCTGAAAATGTTTATTTGTTATTGTTTCCTGAAGTCTCTGAAAGGGCTCAAGATATTATTTCACTGCTATATACTCTAACGGCCACACCAAGTAAAAGCTCATTTCCTACACCTGGAAGTTCAACAGTACATCTAAAGAATTTGTTAAATGGCTTTATCCTCATAGGTTCTGGCTTACTAGATTCAGGGAAGTGTCCACTATCTACTTAATATCAAACAAGTGATGCTGAGACATAAAGGATGGAATCTAGAATCACAGTTTCCCAGTATGTACTCAGATTGCACAATGAGGGGAATATCAGTGTGGGGTTCAGCAAGCCAGCAGGTGGTTCAAGCCACTCACATTCAAATAGTGTGCAATGAAGGACTGCCTGCCATTGGAATGAGTCATCTAAATAGCATACCCCTGTATTTGCTAAAGAGGCTACCTTCTTTACTTTTGGAATCACTGCCATTCTATTTCTCAATTTATTTATCTATTTTTAAAAGATTTTATTTATTTACTCATGAGAGAGTCAGAGAGATAGGCAGAGGGAGAAACAGGCTCCCCGTGGAGAGGACTTGATCCCAGGATCCCAAAGGCAGACACTCAACCACTGAGCCACCCAGGCATCCCTAATCCTCAATTTAAATGAGGAATCACGTCTTTATCCAAAAGTAGTGCCCTCACAAGAAAAGATAGAGCTAGTTCACTCTTCTTCTGCCATGTAAGGATATACAAAGGCGAAGGCCATTTGTAAGCCAGGAAGAGGACTCTCACCAGACCCCAATCAGCGCAGCACCTGATCTATTCCCCCTGACTAACATTCCAAACTCCATTGTCTTGCTCTACTTTTTCCTGTAACATTCATTGCCCTCTATCATATTTCAGAATTCACTTACTTTTGCACATATTGTTCCCCCAAGAATTTAACTCTACAAGAACAGAAATCTTTGTCATTTTTTTAAACTTCAATTCAATTCAATTAACATGTAGTGTATTATTAGTTTCAGAGGTAGAATTCAGTGATTCATCAGTTGCATACAACACCCAGTACTCATTAATTCAGGTGCCCTTCTTAATGCCTAACACCTAGTGACCCCATCCCCCTACCCACTTCCCCTCCAGCAGTCCTCAGTTTGTTCCCTGTAGTTAAGAGTCTCTTATGGTTTGCCTCCCTCTCTGTTTTCTTCTTGTTTTATTTTTCCTTCCCTTCCCCTATGTTGTTTCTTAAATTCCACATATGAGTGAAATCATATGCTACTTTTCTTTCTCTGACTGGCTTATTTTGCTTAGCATAATAGCTTCTAGTTCTATCCATGTCATTGCAAATGGCAAGATTTCTTTCTTTTTGATGGCTGAGTAATATTCCACTGTGTATATATACCACACCTTCCTTATCCATTCATCTGTTGATAGACATCTGGTATCTTTCCATAGTTTGGCTATTGTGCACTTTGCTATTGTAAAGATTGGGATGAAGGTGCCCCTGCATCATTTATTGAAGAGACTGTATTTTTTCCATTGGGTATTCTTTCCTGCTTTGTGGAAGATTAGTTGACCATAGGGTTGAGGGTCCATTTCTGGGTTCTCTATTCTGTTCCACTGATCTATGTGTCTGTTTTTGTGCCAGTACCATACTGTCTTGATGATTATAGCTTTGTAATACAGCTTGAAGTCCAGGAATTGTGATGCTTCCAGCTTCGGTTTTCTTTTTCAACAGTCCTTTGGCTATTTGGGCTCTTTTCTGGTTCCATACAAACTTTAGGATTGTTTGTTCCAGCTCTGTGAAAAATGTTGATGGAATTTTGATAGGGGTTGTGTTGACTCTGTGGATTGCTTTGGGTAGCACGGATATTTTAACAATATTTGTTCTTCCAATCCATGAGTGTAGAATGTTTTTCCATTTCTTTGTGTTTTCCTCAATTTCTTTCATAAGTATTCTCTAGTTTTCAGAGTACAGATCCTTTACCTCTTTGGTATCTTGTGGTTTTGGTGCAATTGTAAATGGGATTAATTCCTTGATTTCTCTTTCTTCTGCCCCATTGTTAGTGTATAGAAATGCAACCAACTTCTGTGCATTGATTTTATATCCTGCCACTTTGCTGAACTCCTGTATTAGTTCCAGTAATATTTTCTGGAGTCTTTTGGGTTTTCTACATAGAGTATCATGTCATCTACAAAGAGTGAAAGTTTGACTTCTTCTTTGCTGGTTTGGATGCATTTTAAGAAATCTTTGTCAGTTTTGTTTACTAATACATTTTGCATACCTAGAGCAGAAACTAGCATCTAGTTAATGCTCTATAAATATTTGTCAAGTGATCAAATCTCAGTCTTTCTCTTTTGTCCCTAATAGTTCGTAATGTGTGGCTTAAAATTTACAGTTTATCCTTTCTGGTCACTTCTCTGCTTCTGGAAAATGCCCTGTATGTAAAACTATATATTCTTATAAATAAATAACTTTCTCATGAGTTCTACCATAAAGGTTTATTAACAAATTAACAATCCAAGCCCATTATCACTGCCTCCTCAAAGCCGTTTTTTTTTTTTTTTTTTTTTACTAGAATCTCTATAGTTAATTTAGCTGTTTGATACCTGTTAAGAAGATCCCTCCGGGACACCTGGGTGGCTCAGCGGTTTAGCGCCACCTTCAGCCTAGGGCCTGATCCCGGAGACCCGGGATTGAGTCCCATGTCGGGCTCCCTGCATGGAGCCTGCTTCTCCCTCTGCCTGTGTCTCTGCCTCTCTCTCTCTCTCTCTCTCTGTCTCTCATGAATAAATAAATAAAATCTTAAAAAAAAAAAAAAGATCTCTCCCTACTTTACCATATGTAACTATCACCAAAATAAAATACCATCATTTTCTCATTGAAACTTTCATTTAAAATCTCTGAATTGCCTTATAAACTCAGCTTTTCATATTTTAAAAATTGGTGGTATCACAATATTCTAGGCCTAAAGATTATCTGTAGATTTCATTGACATGCGCTTTTTCTCTCCTGTTTGTTTGCTTTGGTTTTGGTTTTTACTGTGTTTGATTACTACCAGTGCAAAATTGTGTGTAACTGGTAAGAGAGGAAAAAAACCTTAAGCCACTGAAATACTCATATTTTGCTTCCAAGACAACACCAAAATCTCATTTCAGTTTTGAAATAACAAACAGATCTCTTGTCTTCCCTGGTCTTGATTTCTCTGTTGTGAATGCCAGTTAGCACACCATCTTGTTCTGGGGTAGGCTTTGATGATATTTGTGCTCCTCCCCAGGGCCTTTCACCTCTTGCTTTTATTATGCACTTCACCAACCCCCAGGGAAATGTAACCTAGAAGCCACTGAATTTCTATTTTCTAATTTCCCTGTAGTTAAAAATAAGCCAAGCAGACCGCCCAAAGATAAAGATCTAAAACTGAGTCCCATGTCCTCTATCAGGGGTACAGCCAAGGCACTCTAACAATCCAAATGGTTTCATGCAATATCAATGCAAAAAAATTGCATAACCAAGGCTTAAAGAAATATGACGGGCCTCCTGGTATTAAAAAAAAAAAAAAAAAAAAAAAAAAAAAAAAAAAAAAAAAAAAAAAAACCTGTCCTCTGGTATTAAAAACACCAAAGGACTCGCATACAGCTGAGTTTAATAAACCATTTTTCAATGTATGCTTCATATAGAGACATTTCCAGTGTGTGTCTCACGCTATAATGCTCAACAGCTGTAACTGTAACCCTCAATGTGTTCCATATGGAGCTGTGGTTATAATCGGCTCCTTCTGTGAAAGGCTCTCTTGGACTTCTTCTGTAATTAGGATTAAAATGCGCTGAGGGCCCACAGGAGATGCGAGAGAGGCCTTTTATTTCAGTCATTATCATTTCTCTCAGGCAAGATCACCTTTCAGAAAAAGCTGTGTAGATTCTGTCTCTAATCTTCACCAAAAGAGGTTCAGCTTGTTAAACTAAATTTCTTCTTTTTTTTTCTTTTCTTTTTTTTATAATCTGAAAATGACTTTGAGGAAGCAAGCTTTAGCAGAGTAGCAATTGTTCATTGCTCTACAAAAAGATGCTGCTAGGACAACAGGGAGATGGGGTTTTTGTAAGAAAATTAATATATGTGAACCTCATTGAGAAGAGCAGACACAGGAACTTAGAAAGAAAACTCACAGGTCATTTTAATGAAATAATGCTCCCCTCAAACATTATCTATGACAAGGCAATTATGTAAATTAACATACACTGAAGGCTTGAAAGATCTCAATAAAAGAGCTACCAGAAATCAACTGTGTGCAGAAGCAAAATTCATAAAAGAAATGGATGGATTACTTGACTACTAAAACTGTAAAGCTTCTATATGACAAAACACTAGAAATAAAATTAAAATGCAAACAAACCTGGGATAGAGAGAGGAGATTGCAATATATATATATATCAAACTGAAGTTTAATATCTTCTGTATAGAAAAACATACAACTCGATAAGGATAAAAATATATAAAATACTTCCATAGAAAATTTAGTAAAGCCAAAGGATAGGAACCTCACAAAGAACACCAATAAATATAACCAACAATGTTAAACCTCATAATTAATCAGAGAAACTCAAATTAAAACAGATCAGTTTCCACCATTAAATGGGTACAGAATTAAAACAATTTTTTAAAGATTTCTTTTATTTACATTTATTGATTTATTTGAGAGTGAAAGTGAGCATGAGCAGGGGTAGGGGCAGAGGGAGAAGCAGACTCCCTGCTGAGCAGGGAGCCCAACATGGGGCTGGATTCCAGGACCCTGGATCATGACTGGAGCCAAAGACAGACACTTAACTGCTTAACAGACTGAGGCACCCAGGCACCCCCAAACAATTTTTTTAAAGAAGTATTTCTGAGGAGTTTTTCTTTTAAAAAAGGTGCTTTGAGGAACTAAAAAAAAAATGAGGTTCTTCCAATATGATAAGAGTGTCAGGAAGAAAGACTAGAAGGAAAGCAAATTGTTAAAAACTCTTTGAAGGAAAATTTGACAATAAATATTTTAAAAATTAAGATGATACCTATCTCTTTATAGGAGGAGGACATTGAGAGGATGTGACTGCTAGTTGACCCATGAGCCAGACCCAAGCAATTGGAAGCCCCTCACCCTTTCCCCTGTCCTTGCAATGTACATTCTGCCCACAGTTTCCATAGTAGGAGCCAGTTTCAAGGATGCAAACTCAAGAGAGCAATGTGGTGTTGAAACCATCTGGACTAGATACATGACTGAACCTAGTTAAGGCCTTTATATACATTTTTAAGATCTGGCAGGTGGGTGTGGAGATTTACTTATCTTATGGCATCTAAGAGGAGCCCTGTATGCAATTTCCCTTGCTTACGAAACCTGCCAGCTAACGATCTGGTTTCTTCAGTTTCTCTTTGCCCACCATGTACTGGGTCAGTTTCAGATTTCATTTGGGAAATTCGCATATTTGCAAAGTAACACTCCTTGACCAATTCCACAACTAGGAAAAATGTAATTTTGTGCCTCTAATTTGAATTTTAATATTGAAATTTACATTTTTGATATTTAAAACTTTTGGGGGAACCTGTGTGGCTCCCTGTTCAGTGAGAAGCCTGCTTCTCCCTCTTGCTCTGTCTGCCGCTCACCCTGCTTGTGCTCACTCTTTCTCTCTGTAAGATAAATAAATAAAAATATTTAAAATAGTAAAATAAAAAAATTAATCTTTTTATGTTTAAGTTTATAACTTAATGAATTATTAAAATTTTAATAAATAATATTCATATTCATTTAAGTGGATTCAAAAGACCTAAACTAATTCATTTCCTAATACAATATCCGTATTTTCTTGAAAATAATACGAAAAAGGAAAAACATTACTTCATAATTTTTCTCTTCCTCATCCTCATTGTCATGTACTTTCCATTTCTTCCCTGCTAAGGACTGGGCTTCATTATCATCAAGGTGAGAAAGGACAGCATGAGAGTAACCCAAATGTTAGGCAACTTGAGTTAGCAACTGACTCTGCCTCTTACTACCTGAGTATCTGGGGTAAGTCTAGCCATGGTCAACTTTGGTTTCCTCCTTTGGCCACTTGGGAATAATCATGCACTCTAAGTCCTAGGACAGGTACAAGAATTACATGAGATACTACCTACTGGTCACTTAGCACAGAATTTGCCTCAAAATGAACACTTAATGAAGGGTAATTCTTATATAAAATGTGTATAAATAAGTATTATGCATGCTTTATATGTTACTGACTACTGATGCCTTAAATGTGGGATTCTTAAATTCCATTGCTGGGCAGCCTGGGTGGCTCAGCAGTTTAGTGCTGCTTTCCGCCCGGGGTGTGATCCTGGAGACCCAGGATAGAGTCCCACATCGGGCTCCCTGCATGGAGCCTGCTTCTCCCTCTGCCTGTGTCTCTGCCTCTCTCTCAGTGTGTGTCTCTCATGAATAATAAATAAATAAATAAAACCTTTAAAAAAATAAGATTCCATTGCTAATATAATATTGAAATTCTGGTCCATCACATATAAAACTAGCACTGTCTCATCTTTATAATGAATTGTAGTAGTGTGGAAAATTGCCCATAACAGTGAAATTTTTGAAAAAAATAATTAAGTTCCTATAAGATGGGATTCATTAAATAAATTATTATATCTATATAGGATGGACTCTATGCACCTATTAAAATTATGTTATAGATGAGTCTTAAATGTATTTAATGGATGCTTACAGGCTCTTGTTTTCTCATCTATGAAACTACAAGTTAGAGATTATTCTTTGTCACTATTTTTTAGATTTTTGCTGTAGATTTTCATTGTAATTTAGTTTTTCAGTTTGCTATCAGAGTGGATATGAAGGTCTTTTGCTCAAACTGAAGGAAAATAGGTGAGAGTGAATAGGAGAGATCATCACAATAACTAGATTTTCAGGAAATAGTGAAGAACATTCCATCTGTAGTACTGCAGGAATGTGAATGATGCCTTGGTGTTGTGCAATATGGCAGCTCTATGGTGACTCCACCTGCTTTTGGTAGGAGAAGCTCTTTCACAGTTCATGCAGTTAATGCTTGGACTGATTCGTCCAATCAAAATGACATCAATAATCTGAAGCTTGCTCCAGCAACCAGCAGCAGAAACTCAATAGCATTTGCCCATCCCATCTAGCAGAAGAGAAAATATTTTGTTTTAGAAATATGTATTTAATCTTGTCAGTGTCTGGAAAATCAGGCAGAAAAAAAAACAGAAAAGAAATCACACAATCTTATAACAACCACCTCAAAATTCAGGAGATGATACCAAACAAATAAAATAAATACCAAATAGTTAACATTGGTTAACTCTTCAATTATAGAAAGTTCATCCTGAGTGGGCATCCAGTCCCTTCTCCCTGAATCTCTTTCCCTCTTTTAGCTCTTTGCTTTTTTTTTTTTTTAATATTTTATTTACTCATGAGAGAGAGGCAGAGACACGGGCAGAGGGAGAAGCAGGCTTCATGCAGGGAGCCCAATGTGGGACTCGATCCCAGGTCTCCAGGATCACACCCCGAGCCAAAGGCAGACGCTCAACCACTGAGCCACCCAGGCGTCCCATCTTTGCTGCTTTTTTTACCTGGTCTCCAGGGTCCCAGACTCATCCTCCCCTTATGATAAAGGCAGAGGAATGTCCTAGGTCTGGAGAGAAAAAGCAACATCTGCAAAGCCAGGCAGCTAAAAGCAGTCAAACCCTTCTCTAGGCCAAAAGGTCAGAAACAGAAAAGTCTGAGTTAAAAATTGGGGATCAGAAATTCTGGGATGGGGCCTGGCAATATGTGTTTTCACAAGACCTCCAGGTGATTCTGATGCCCTAAAATTTGAGAAGTACCCATCCATCCCATTCCATTGCCTCGCTCCATCTTGAGCTCAATCAGAACAGGTACAGTCACAAAGATATCTCAGCAACATCCTTTGAAAATCTCCCTACTCATTTTTCTCTCTTATCTCTACTTATGAGAAGCTATCCTCACCTGAATAACATATTAGATAGTGACATTTATTCTGCCACAATTGTGTGTGTGTGTTTGTGTTTTACTCAGACAGAGGGAGTCAACTGAAAAATAGAAGCTTGATGTCCTTGAGATTTTAAATATGCCTTCTAATGTTTTGAGTGTCAGATCTAGAAATAGAGTACCTACACTGCATTAACATGTTCTGTTTCCTTTTTAAAAATATTTTTTAAAAATGTATTTATTCATGAGAGACACAGAGAGAGAGAGGCAGAGACATAGGCAGAGAGAGAAGCAGGCTCCATGCAGGGAGCCCGATGCAGAATTTGATCCCAGGACCCCGGGATCATGACCAGAGCTGAAGGCAGACACTCAGCCACTGAGCCACCAGGGCATCCCAACATGTTCTGTTTCTTTCCTACGGCTTCTTCGGGTAGTTCACCCCTCATTCCAGTGTTAGAGTTCCTAGGACAATTAATTCAGCATCTATTTCATTACAGCTCATTCTTAGAGTACATTAAGTGCATTCTCAAGCATTTGGTGTTGATCTCTCCCTTTTTAGTGTGGTTAGTGCCAGTGAAACTTAGATGTGATCTCCTAATGATGAAGGACTCCAAAGTGTGCTTCATTTCTAAGAGCCTAATAACTAAAAGTCAGAGAGGGAAAAAATCCTTGGGTTTTTGAGCCACTGCTGTGGTATTTGCTAATAGGTCCCACTGTAGCATTTTGTGTATACCATAGTCGTAGATGTCCTGGCCACCCTTTAAGGTGCTTTATTTGCTCAGGGATGGGAAAAGCAACATTTAATAATTTAGCTATAGCCTGGGTGAGAGTTGAAACATTTTCCAAAGGAGCTCACATCAGATTGATACAACTGAGTACTGAAGTCTGCTTTTATTAAGTGAAAGTCATACAATCTTTGCAATTAGGTTCACAGAATGAATTTATCCATAAGGGAGTTGCTTTCCTTCTGATGGCATTCTATCCAGAAAGCCGTCTCCAGTTAATCCCCATGGCAGGTTGCAAGGAATGACATAATACACACTCTGCCCTCAATGAAGTACACATTGCTTCTTCAGCACGGGAATCATTTTCCACTTCAATCTAGGAACAAAACATATGGCTCTATGTGCTTTCCTCTCCAGATCACTGAAACCTAGAAGCACACGGCTGCTTTCTGGCTTTTGCAGCAGGAACTAAAATATTGGGCTTAAAAAACTCTCCACAGAAATATACACTATAGATTGCTCATAATTAATTATCATAAGGCAGCTGAATAGCCTGATTCAATTTCATAAATGTTTAAGGTGAGGGAGCAGCTGCCAGGCCTGTCAACAAGATGGTGGTTCAGTGACTTTCACTGTTATTTGGCATCATTTATTGGTTGAGCTGTTGTGTCCTGTGGGCTAGAATATAGGCCTTTTGCTCTCTATACCAGAGTCTCCTACTTATCCTCACTCCAGTTCTCCAAAATTCCAGCATCTCATTGGGATTCCACAGGTAGAAATTCAAGGGAATGCTGCTCCCATCTCCATAAACCTCAGGGTAGAATTTCAAAGATCAGAGGTTTCATGGGGAGGGGGTATACACACCAGAAGCTTGTTCTCTGCCCCATTTTCAACATGCCCTGTCATGCAGCATTCCCACCCTATCTTTGCTAACCACACAGTCACTTACCAAACACATGGATTTGACCCCAGAACTTCAAATTCACAATAAATACATAGTAAAAATATCCATGGCAGTGTATGATCTCAGTTCAGCAATTTCTTATACTTGAAGGAAATGGGCTTCAGAGTTCACAGTTTTATATAGTATCATTTTGTTTTTGCTTTCAACCTATATTAAAGCAACCTCCATGACACTCTTTTCATACCTTTTTCACACCATGACAAGTGCATAAACTTACCAGGAGGGAGGGGAGGGCAGCCAGCCCACCTTCTCAAAGCCATCCAAGGGTCAGCCATCTGTCCTGCCATCTTGCCTGCTACCTCAGGTGCTTTATTTGAATACATACAAGCACAGACACCAGCTGTCCTCATCTCCTATGACTTCTGACCAACTATAACCTAAAACAAAACTTGGCAAAAACAAAACAAAGAAAGACTGCAGGCAGACAGGACTAAATCAAGATAAATCTATGAAGTTGGTAAGGTCTTCCTTCCTTGGTTCCCTTTCCCCACTTTCATTTCAGAATCCTCCTTCGTCCAGGCTACCCACACCCTACTAATCCACTCTGCTCTCATTCTATTTCCAGTAGCTGAAGGCAACCACTGGGGGATCCTATCTGGGCTCTTCTTCCTGAATTGTACCTGGTTATCTGAATAAGAAAAGTTCTCTCCTCCTCACACATGCTATCAAATATTATACATTCTATTTTATTTGTGTCTCTTAGAACCCTGGTACCTTCTTGCTTCTCTGACAAAAACAGTAATCCAATTAATAAGTACAAATACATTAATGTCAACTTTCTTGAAAAATAGCATCTTCATTTTTCTTAGTTACATCTATTAAGTACTTACTGTGACTACAGCCCTATGCTACAAAAAGGAATAAAATATAGTTTCTGCATTCAAGAAGCTTGCATTCCAACTAGGAGGAAAGGTACACACCAAAACACGATTTAAACAAAAACAAAAACACAGTGTAATTAAGTGCAGTAATAGAAATTTGCAAAAACTGATATGGAGACATTGGACAGAAAAAAGAAATGAGGAGAAGAATGGACATCTGAAAGTGAAGGCAAAAATAATGGCTAAAGGACAGTTATAAAAAAAAAACAAACTGTGTGTTGTCCTAATGAGTTAGGACTTTCTTTCTTCTGTAAGGGAAAATTTAAATAATTACTTTCTGAATATAACTTGACCCAATGAAGAAACTGTAAATAGAAGGCTTTAGGTATTCCCCCATGGGGGGGGTATGCTTTAGGTCCTGCAGGTCTTTCAGTTACCACTGCCCAGCATAGGTCTTGACCCTCCAATGCCCTGATTCTGTGTTTAGGCAGTACTTTTTAAGATAGAATTTTAAAACATCTTCCAATCTATATAACCCTGTTTTCTCAGAAGATTTGGAAAAAGCCTTTTATACTTCCAACAGAACGAAGTGTAATGTTATATGAATGAAAAGGTTTGGGAGAACAACATTCTTACTTGTTTGGAAATACCAAAATCTATCAATAGACAACACTAAAAGAAAGTATATAATTCAAATTTCATTGACAGCAGATAATTAGCAGATGTCAGATGAAAAAGAATAAAGGTGCATGAAATAAAAGATATATGATAAAAATTATGGTTTAGAAATTAGCAATGAGTATTTTTGTTTCTTTAATAAAATGCTTGGAAACCCAGCATGTAAATGTGACAAAGCATAACATTTAACATTATCCATCTCCTTGTGAATTTTTTAAACCACTACACATAATTTTGACAACCACAGCTATGTACTATGGGTAAGTCTAAGCCAAAAAACACAGGAACTGGAGCCAGGGAGTGAAAGGAGGGAGAAGGAGATTGATGTATGGTAAGCTTACGAATAAAAAAAAATTGAGGACTTTCCAAAAGTGCAGAACTAGTCAGTCCCATAGCTACATAAAGAAACTCTTAACTAAAATAGACTTGCTATTCAGTATTCTGAAATTATAATTGGCCTTCTAGCATTATTTTGCATAGAGTTAGTTCCCCTATTAATCCAGAAATACCAGGCCCAACTAATGCATCTCCCTGTACCCCTAAAATTTGATAAAGATCATTACTTTCTTTAGTATACATGAATTTCAAATTTTGCTGAATGATTTCTTAAACTGCATTCTAAATAGGATTACATGCATTGGCATAGAAGAATGCTAATGAGGAGCTACAGGCAGTTCCCAATTTAAAACTTGATTGCATTCCAAAAATGTATTGGAACTCAGAATGTATCTTCTTGTGGAAATAAATGGTGGATAATTTCCCGAACTGACCCCACCAGTTAAGCCAGGCCATGACATACCTAACCATCATTCCAATAGCACAGCCTAAATTCTGGGTCCAGACAGCAGGGTCTTTTGGGGAGAGTAAGAGGAAAGCTGACTAGTGAGGTTTGCTCCTCTTTTGTTTGGAATTACTGTTATTATACATTGAATAGGCTAAAAGGGTATTGGCCAGTCTCTCTCCTCCCATTTAATATCTTTCCAGCCCTCCTATTCCTGCTAGTGAAGTGCTCCAAACTCCAAAACTACCTTCTGTACTCCACCCCAAACCTACCCCATGGCCTTCATGCCAAGAGTTCAGGAGAATGGGAAGCAACAATAGAAAGACACATTTGCCATTAGTCAGATCTGCCACTTACAAGCTTTCTCATTGGCCAGAATTATATTAGTAGCAGCAGTTCCTCTAATTGCTTGTTCTGGCTTTTGGGAGCTTGGATTGTCATTAAGAAAAAAAATCAATAACTTTTCAGACATTCTATTCTTGGCACGAAAAGAACCTTGGCAAATGTCCAGATAGTGGAAGTCCCTGCTGCCATCATTTCTTGCTCCTATGCCAGCTTTGAATTGATTTAAGAAAAACTGTCTATGGCTTATGTCTCTCCTTTTCCTTTTCCCTGAATGTTCTTTGGCACTTTTTCTCTAAACGTTCAGTGCTACCTTTAAAAAGGGCGATCTGTATCTTTTGAAGCAGGTGCGTTTGTCCCTGTCCTATTCTGGTCATACGTTCTGTTACTCAAGACCATGTTGTCTTTGCATCCAGTGTGAACTTGAGTCAAGAGGCAGTAGGTGAGGAACAAGCATGGCAGGGAGGGTTTGGCTCAATGCAAACCCTAATGATCGATGGGGGCTACCTGGAAAGTGGCGAATGGGGACTGGCAGAAAAAGGATTCCAAGATCTCAGTTCCAGAGTAAGAGGGCCACGGTTGATTGTTGACTCTGGCACTAGGGAACCCACACACTTACACACACCCTCAATCCCTGGCAGTGTGGAGTCAGACTGATTTGGGTTTATATCCATCCGGTTTTTCCATTTGTTAGCTGTATGGCAATTGGGTAACTTACTTTTATTCATTTATTTAAAAAGTATATTTTATTTATTTATTTGAAATACAGAAAGAGAGAGAGAGAGAGAACACACAAGCAAGGGGAGCTGCAGGCAGAGGGAGAAGAAGAAGCAGGTTCCCTGCTGAGCAGAGAGTCCTACTTGGGGCTGGGTCCCAGGACCCTGGGATCATGATTAGAGCAGAAGGCAGATGCCCAACCAACTGAGCCACCCAGGCATCCTACATAATTTACTTTTAGTTTCTTCTTTTGAAAACTTGAGATAAAATCTACACCAAAGAACCCTTGTGATAAATAAAGTTAATATTTGTAAGGATACAAAAATTCCAAAATATTAATTTTTATTTCCTTCACTAACACTTCTGCCATTCTTTTAATCAGCTGTATTAACAAATTCTGGTCTTGGCTCTCTTTAGTCATTTTCTCTTAAATTATTGAGACTTTGGTTATTTAAAATTTAACGAATGGGGCAGCCTGAGTGGCTCAGCGGTTTAGCACCGTCTTCAGCCCAGGGCATGATCCTGGAGACCTGGGATCGAGTTCCACATCGGGCTCCCTGCAAGGAGCCTGCTTCTCCCTCTGCCTGTGTCTCTGTTTCTCTCTCTCTCTCTCTGTGTCTCATGAATAAATAAAATATTTTTTTTAAAATAAATTAATTAAATTAAATTAAATTTAATGAATATTTTTTTTCCTCCATGATGATTATTTGGAGCAGATCATATAGCTTTCTTCCACATAATTCCTCACTTCTAACATGCCATTAATTATAAGATGTCTTGCTTCGAGTTTAGAAGATAGCCTTTAATGGCGGTGGGAGGTTACACATTCAGATTAAATGTACACACCAGCTGTAGTCAAAAATTCCTAATTTTCATAAAGGTCAAAGGTAAGATTTCTAAAAATTCAGCAAACAAGGTAGTTTCCCCACTATTTGTTACCTATCAAGAAACAAATTATATAAAGTAATACTATGCTGGCCAACGTCTATTTTCTTTAAGATGTTTAGGTACAAATGGTACAAATCCCCCATACACTTTTCAGGGACCATTCTAGCTTTACTTGGTAAAGCACCACTGGGATGGCCTATAGAGAGTGGCCTTGGAAATAGCTGACCCTGCAGGACACATTTCTGTCTAGGCCCTCCATTCTCACCAAAATGCGTTCCTGTCCTCAGCCCTAACCATATGTCCCATGAAGCAAGGTAATGGGTTTTAAAAGACCTCCACAGTTGAAAAGCAGTGATCCAGTCCGTACTATATCAGAACATAGTATCACCCTCTCAGGGTGCAACCTCGAGCTTCAACAAGACCTGAGGGTATGGTGTGATGACTGAACTCTTTGATTTTAGATTTAGTCATCTAATACCAAAGACAGAGTCTAGCACAGATACTCAATACATTTGTCAATGATAAATTCATGGCACAAATGCCACATTCATTCCTGTGCCCAAGAATGCCAAAATGTTCAGATAATGAAGCAATGATGCAGTCAGTAATTAGAATACCAAAAATTTTAACATCATACATAATCAAACCTAGAAATTCTACCTTATTTAGTCCTATTATAACAATCAACTAATTTGATTATTTCTATCTCTGACTTAAACTCCCAGGCTGGACTTAAGATTTTCCTGGACTTAAGATTTTAATGAATACAGTATTGGTGACCACTTTTAGGATTAGTACGTTTTCTTCAATTTTGATATTTAAGGGGTGCCTGGGTGGCTCAGTGGTTGCAGGATGGAGTCCCACATCAGGCTTCCAACGGGGAGCCTGTTTCTCTCTCTGCCTCTCTATGTCTCTCATGAATAAATAAATAAAATCTTTAAAATAAATTTTGATACTTAAGATTAAAGATTTTAAATTGTCAATTTCCTGGTTGTTACCACAGTGCCCTATAGCACATACCCTATAATTTTCAAGATACAGGTCACAGAGAGCTGAGTGATATCTAACCCTGACTTTTACTTAACAATTGTAATGTCATACATCAGACTCTGAGTAAAAATTTTTGCCAAACAAAAATGGTATTTGTTACACTAAAGTTTGACACATTAAGATCAGCCAGAATTTCTCATATTTTCTCTCCCCAAATTCTCTAATATAATTTTATTTCCTGATACTAAAGCATGCAGTTTGTTCAATGTAAAAGCATGAGTGTGTTATTTTTGTCACTAGAGGGCAGGAAATTAAAGTACATTATTTCCAAAACCCTTTAAAGATAAAAGTATTATATTTGGGGAATCTTAGTGATTTTCTAAAGTGAGAAAATAATCTGGTAAATACATTTAATCCTAGCAAATAATTCATAAACACTAATAAATATAACAAATAATGAGCTCAATTATTTTTGTTTTAATAATTTTTATAGGAAAGAAATACATATTTCTATTGGATGATAATCTCAAGAATGAACATTTCTCCTAACACAATGTCTTCTGTTTAATATTTTCATTTGCTGTAAAAAAACAGTCCCTTCTTTCTGCTATGATTATTCATCATCCAATGTGTTTCTTTTCTCAGAAGTTTATTTAATCTTGTTAAATGTTCAGCTAGTGGTTTAAATTTTATCTTTTTAAAAATTATTTTTTTATTTTTAAAATATTTTTTTAATTTATTCATGAGAGACACAGAGAGAGGCAGAGGCACAGGCAGAGGGAGAAGCAGGCTTCACACAGGGAGCCCGACGTGGGACTTGATCCCGGGCCTCCAGGAGCACGCCCTGGGCTGAAGGCGGCGCTAAACCGCTGAGCCGCCCGGGCTGCCCATGGTTTAAATTTTAAATTATGGAACTCTGTCCATTGATTTCCAGTCACCTTCTGGATGGCTTTCCAGGTGTTCATCAAATAACTGGCTCACCTGTGAATAACTCTTTGCACGAGACCTTTAGGTAAATACCCTGAGAGGTGTTTGCACACCTAACATTTCTGGAAGTATCCACTACATGGAACAGACAGAGCTGTCCTTTCTTACATCCCACAAATTCAAAACACGAGGCTAAAGTTAGAAATTCAAATAACAAAACAATAGGAAAATGATCACAAGAGAAATCTGTGGGCAGAGAATTCAAATCAGGTGATTTAAGGCTTCCACTGATCACTTGTCTCAAACCTAGTGTGGTGGACAGAATAATAGCCTCTTGGAACCTATGAATATGTTATCTTCCATGGCAAAGGGCTTGCAGAGATGATTAAGGCTAGTGATCTTAAAATGGAGAGATTTTCTGGATTATCCAGGTGAACCAGTTTAGTTCCATGAACTCAAATTCAGAGGAAGGAGGCAGAAGGAAGGGAGCCAGAAGCAGGAGATGGAAGACAGAGGGGAAGCCAGAACAGAAGCGTGAGAGGAGACTGACCATTGCTGGCTTTGTAGAAGAGGCAGGGCCACAAGCCAGCAGGACCTGTGAGTGGCCCTCAGCTGAGACAACAACCTGAATGAGCAAGGAAATGGATTCTCCCTTAGAGCCTTCAGAAAGGCACACAGCCTGCAGAAACCTATATTTTAGTTCAGTGAAACCTGTGTTGGGCTTTTGATCTACAGAACTGTAAGGTAATTTATTTGTGTCAGTTAGCTGTTACATTTATGGGAATTTGTTGTGGCAGCCCGAGGATGCATCAGGTCACTACTGAAGGGATGGGAGCATTGCCCTTTCCAGGTCCCATTCAGTGCCTTCCTTAGTTTTGCATTCACAGATTCTGGAACGTCATGTTTTTCAGCTTACCTACAACTTGGCTAAGCCTTTCTGTAGGAGACGGTACCTGAGTCTTGTAGGAGTTAGCCAAAAGAAAAGGGAGTCGTTCCAAGCAGAAGGGACAGTGACCAGAATTATATGCCTATGCCGTGTGGGAAGGAAGTGAAGGCTGCCCTGTCTTTTGAAGCATAAAATGAGGCAGGGCACACAGAGAGTGAGGCTGAGGAGGTAGCCCAGAGCCAAACCAGGAAAATAAATACCATGTTAAATACCACCTGAAACTGTGGGCAACGGGGAGCCATTGGTAAACTGGTGGGCAGAATTTTAAACAATGTTTAAGATTGAGCTAAAAGAATAGTCACTTATGAAGCACAATCTCTTTTTTTTTTTGCCAAAATTAGATGCTTTTATTTTATTTTTTTTATTTAAAAGAATAGTTTAATTGAACACCAATAAAACTATTCTTTTAAATCAAAATAAAAGCATCTAATTTTGGAAAAAAAAGATTGTGCTTCATAAGTGACTATTCTTGTAGCTGTCAGAAAAAAGAAAAAGATGCATGGGAAATATTAGAATATTCGTGCAGAAGCTCAGGTAAGATACAATGCTGACCTAAGACATTGATAGGAAGGATGGTTGTTTGAGGATGAATCCAAAAGGTATTTAGCTCATGAAATCAGCAGAACTTAGTAACTGATTAGATATGAGCTTTGGGTGAGAGTAGGGCCATGCCTAACTCTGAGAGTCTGAGTAAATGGTAGTATCTCCAACAGAGATGAAAATATATAAAAGGAGGAGGAAAAGAATGTACTATTTTGGGCAAATACTATGGAATTTGAGATGTCTATGGTATACCAAGGATGAGCTATCTAGCACTCAGCTGGACTTTCGATCTGAAATTCAGAGATGTCTTTTATAAGTATGAATATGCAAGTTATCAATGTATGGCAGATGGGGAGTTGTGAAAATACTAAGTGGCAATGATTCCCAGAAAGAATATGTAGAATGAAAAGAAATAAGAATCTCAAGTTAAACCTTTGAGCACACAATATTAGAGCCATGGAGAGAAAAAAGAACCCACAGAGGGACCAGAAAAGGAAAAGAAGTGGGTAGAGTATGGTGTAACCTAAGTTAAAAAAGAAGCGAGATTCCAGTAAAAGGAGGTGGCTTGCAGTAAGGTAAGCCCTACAACATGTCCTCGAATCCAGCATTAAGGAAGCCATGGGTGATGGCACTCCCTGTAGCACAGGCAAAGTTGAAGCCAGTTACAGAGGAATGAGGAGTATATAGCCTATGACAAAATCAAGAGTGCTATTTCTTCCTTAATATTGATTATATTTTAGCTCTGACATCTATTCATTGCCTTACCAGAATATGGAATCTTGCCTGTTTCATTAAAACTAAAGTTTGCTGAGCAACCTATTTAATGCAATACAGTGATAAAGGAAACTATAGAGAAGACAAAGTTACAGGAATATGTAGGGTTTCCCTTAAGGAACAGAATCAAAAGGCAAAATAATGCATAATAAAAGCAATAGTTGGTCTTTATTGAACATTGTCAATGTGCTAGGCACTAATTTCATGAACTCTTTTCATCTTTATAACAAACCATTAATAAGTCATGATTATGGTCCTTGTTTTTTTGTTTTTTTCAAATGAAGAAACTTAAGCACAGAAAAATTATGTAACTTGCCCAAGGTCACTCACCTAGTAACTATTCACATAAGAATTCAACGCTGAGAGATATGTCTCCAGAGTGTGTGCATCTAACTATTATAAACTGCAACTACAAGAAAAAGTCAAACAAAATAGGAGTCAGGGAGAGGAAGCAAGAAGCACTTCAGGTGTTCAGAGGAAAGAGAGTAACTTCTGCCTGGGGGAACCAGAAAGGAGTCCATGAGGATGTGGACATTTGGGTAAACCTTAATGGACACATGAGGACACTGTGCTGAAAGTGAGGGCAACTAAGCTAAGGAAGGTAGATGATCAAAGGTCCAGAGGTGGAGATGGGATTGCACGTGGGATGCACAGAGCAGAACCGTGTCTGATTTGCCGTAAAAAGACAAAGAGGAGAGCAATAGGGCTAAAAATGAAGTATGGCCAGAATGTGGAAGAAGCTATTAGGCTTTTTAAAAGTCATCCCTCTACCAAAAAAAAAAAAAAATCTACAAATGATTTTGAAAGGGTTAAGAATATGATTGGTATTATATTTTTGGAGGGATAAATTCAGTAGCAATGTTTAGGGAGAGCTAAAATACCATCTCTCTTTAATCCCGTGTACCTCCTCAAATTGTCTTATCAGAATTATTCAGAAATTTGTATTAGTCTCCTATGTGAAAACATAGTACTGTGAAAACAAAGTACTGAACTTGGTGTTTTAAAACAACACATATTTATCCTTTTATGGTTTGGGAGGTCAGAAATTCAAAATGGGCTGAAATCAAAGTGTTAGCAGGGCCATACTTCCTCTAGAAACTAGGGGAGAATCCATTTCCTTGCTCTTTCTGTTTCTAGGGTTGCATTTTTGCATTCTTTGACTTGTGATCCCCTCCATCTTCAAAGCCAGTAGTGTAGCATCTTGCTTCAGTGGTCACATTGTCCTCCTTCTCAGTTGCAAATCTCCATAAAATGTTATGCCTCGGGCAGCCCTGGTGGCTCAGCGGCCCTGGTGGCTCAGCGGTTTAGCGCAGCCTTCAGCCCAGGGTGAGATCCTGGAGACCTGGGATCGAGTCCCATGTCAGGCTCCCTGCATGGAGTGGAGCCTGCTTCTCCCTCTGTCTGTGGCTCTGCCTCTCTCTCTCTCTCTCTCTCTCTCTCTCTCTTGCATAAATAAATAAAATCTTTTTTAAAAAAATGTTATGCCTCATTCTTGTAAGAATACATCTGATTGCATTTAGGGCCCTGCTGGATAATCTAGGATCATCCTCACCTAAAATCCTTAATTTAATCGCATCTGTGACATCCTTTTTTGCCATAAGAGGTAACACTCACAGTTATGTTCTAGAGATTAAGGCTTGGATATCTTTGGAGGCCATTATCCAGCCTAGAACAACATCCATTTGAAACAATAATTCCAGATCCTTTGGCCTGTTTTTCCTCCTTGTCCTTAAGTGAATGAATGAATGATGACAAAAATATTATCATCCAATTAGAAGAGTGGTCCTGAATTAGCAGTGGGATATGGGGAATATCCACCCCTGTGGCGTTACAGGAAGGAAGGAAGGAAGGAAGGAAGGAAGGAAGGAAGGAAGGAAGGAAGGAAGGAAGGAAGGAAGGAAATATTGACATCATTTGGTTAGTGAGATGCCCACTACAGTTCAAATGGAAGTGGATGATTTACTTAGAAAACATATTGGTGGAATGGTGAATGAGACTACTATTCAGGTATATTAGAGTACAGATACTGCCATCACCTAGGACCAAGCTGGCTGAAGACAGAGAATTTGACAGGAAAAATCAGTGAGGAAGGGCTAGTATTAGGGCACGAATCTATTATAGGACCAAGTACAGAGCCACTAGTTGCAGCTGAGGTACATGGAAAGGAGAGGAGTCCTAGGCTGAAAGAAGTTCTGAAAACTTGGATGCCATGAAGAATGGATTTATGAAGAAGAGGTTAGTTCAGCCCCTGTCATGATGATCAGAAATTCTGAATGTGAAATAACTAGTTTGTGAAACTTTACAACATAATTGGCTCATCTTTTGCTGTATTTTCTCTATTTTTCACAATTTTTTGCAAAATTTGATTTTTTTCTTCTTTTTATGTTGCTGTATGCAACATAAGTGCACAATGTCTAATAATTGTGAATCAAAAAGGCAATTAATTTGTACTAAGGAAATGTTTATTAGTGAAAAAATATTGCTAGAGGAGATTAAGCCTTTGGGGATTGAATTACAATGATCTTCCATAAAGCATTCATTTCATTTGGGCCAGAATCAAAACTGGAAATAAAATAGTGGCTTTCTATAAATACCTGAAGAAAAATTTAAAGAAATTCTCTTCAGCTGAAATGCATAAGATTTTACCATATTGATAAATCCCCAGAATGGAAATGGGAGGTACCTACTTTGGACACCCATAGTAGGATACTACTATGAAGATGTTTGCATAGTAGATGTTTCCGTCAAGGTCCTGGAATTGGACAGACAACACCATCAGCTGGGATGTTTGAGGAATCCTTTTTGGTTGAGGAGTTGTTTGCAGTGGCATAAACAGGGTTAAGGGAAGCAACAGGAGGTGTTGAAGCATGCTCAAGGACTAGCAGCAGCTGAAAATCATTACCACCTACAGGCCTGAAGGGCAAGAACAGGGAGGCTTTCCTGGAACCAGAAGTGGCCAAGGCCTTGGGAGGCAGAGAATAATCACATCAGCCAATAACATATACTTTGGTAAGGCTGGGAAACTTCAAGAACTAAAATGTAAGCAACTTTACCCCTTCTCCCACAGTTACAGCATGTAATATCTTGCCCTGAGGTGGAAGTGTTGGCCACAAACCAGAACAAAGACAATCGTTTTTGGAGATCGCTTTTTAAAAATTCTGTCAATATAAGCCAGGCACAGGAACTAAGGTGCCTCTTATCAGCCTTCTGTTTATCAGAGCTCTGTCTGGTTCGACACAGACTGGAAAAGATTAGAGCAGGGGCGCCTGGATGGCTCAGTGGTTGAGCGTCTGCCTTTGGCTCACGATCCTGGGATCAAGTCCTGTACTGGGCTCCCCACAGGCAGCCTGCTTCTCCCTCTGCCTATGGCTCTGCCTCTCCTTCTGTGTCTTTCATGAACAAGGAAGAGAATGCACATTATTTCTCATGTCTATAGCCCCATGTGGGGAGATTCAGTGCTGAGCATTGCTAAAGGTGAGCCTTGATGCAAAAGCTGGGGGGAGCTTGGTCATCCCTCTGGGCAGCAAACAATTCCTGTAAGACTTGACCCCCAAAGAGAAGAGTTATCCCTGGAAGGTGATATAAAAGCTTTCAAATGGGGTACCTGGGTGGCTCAGTGGTTGAATATCTGTGTTTGGCTCAGGTCATGATCCCTGGGTCCTGGAATTGAGTTTTGCGTCAGCCTCCCCGTGGGGAGCCTGCTTCTCCCTCTGCCTGTGTCTCTGCCTCTATGTTCCTCATGAATAAATAAATAAAATCTTTTATAAATAAATAAATAAATAAATAAATAAATAAATAAATAAATAACTTTCAACAGGAAACACTTTTGCTGAAGGATTCCATACTTTCTAAATGGGAAATGTCAAGACTGGAATATTATTTTTATTGTCATTATTATCACTTCTGCTGGAACAAGCAAATCATCACATATGGACTGTACAGCTGAACAGTATTTTCCAGCTTTTCAGTTCCTCTGTCAGTCCCAAAATAGGTAATTACAGAAGCAAATGAAACCCTTTATACAATCCAAAGGTTTGGAGGGAGTCATCACCACCTACACACTGGGCAGCAGGTCCTGTGGGAAACATTCAGTGTGAGCCACATGTGAATCAAAGTGGAAACCGACAGCTTTGGTTCTGGCTTTGGAACATATGGTGCGGTAAATTATCAGCATGCAGTCTATAATTAAGGACACAGTTTCTCAATAATAATGCCTAAATGTGCATGTACTCAGCTGCACATTACCTTCTGGAATGGAATCAGATATGGTCAAGCCCTGGTCTGAGGCAATGCTGATGCTTTGGGGAGTGTAGTGAACAGCCCCTGAATTATAAATGCCTTCCTCGCCTGCCCCCCTAGCCTGCAAGTAGCCAGCAGTACTTTCTCACCCACGTGTTTCATATCTTGTATTATGTGACCCATCATCTTGGCCACAAGAAAATGGGATCAGGGCCAACATCTATGAGCAACAGCTTACAATATGGTTTAGCCCGAGAACCTCACAGAGGCACTTTGCACTAAAAAGTGTCAATGCAATGCAATAACATATTATCTCTAGAGAAGCCTCAATGGAAGCAGAAGCCAGGCAGCAGAAGCATCCAGGAGCAGACACAAACTGTGATATGGAATGCAAGAGAACAGTGAAGAAGGCAGTAGGAGGTGACAGAGAAGCTGTAGTTTGGCATAAAGCACAGCAATAGAAACTGAAGGTCCAGAACTGTGGTGTAATTAAAATAGAGAGCAGAGAGGGATGGAGGTCTGAGGCTGGTACAACTCCTGCAGTGGCCTGAACAGCCATGAATGACCCTTCACTTCCTTAAGTGCCTGATTGTGAAATTGCAGGTATCATTTCCCTCTGTATCCTTACAAAAACTCCTGCCACCAAGGATGCCTCTGTGAGATCAATGAGCAGGTGGTGTCTCTGAGCAAGTCTCTGTGCTTGGAAACAAAACAACTTGAAACAAAACAAAACAACACAGATTTTGTATTGAAAGCACATTCGTACAAATGAAGGCCATCCCCATCAGGAGTGTTCTTTTTTGCACATATAGGCTAATGACAGAAGAATATAGGGCTTGGAGAAAATTAGACTCTAACACCAAAGCAGCATTCCATTTCAGCTCTGCCCAACCAACTGAATACTGACCATGTGTCAGAAACTGTGCTAGGATAAAATTGGTCACAATTTGGGGAAATCATTGCAAATAACTTGTAAGATAGAGGAATGCTTACAGATTTTAATTCCTGCCAAGCATAACACTATAATATTTGCACCAATACAACCTTGACCATCAGAAATGCATTAGCTTTCTTTATGCTTATATAGGACCTTGCAGGCATATTAGACTGTGTGATGCTGGTCACCACTTCTTAGATCTGGGGTGTCAAGGGGGCCTGGTATGGCCTTTGGGTAGATGTACCCTCTGAACAGCATTATCTTAGACTCAAGGTTGCACAATTTCCCCACCTGTCCATCAGTGAAATAACAAAAAGTAATCTCTTTTGATTATAATTGTTAACATATACCTCATTATGAAGAGCAAGCAAAGGAGGACTTCCACCAATTTCTGGGTAGAAACGCCCTGTAGTTTGCAATGGAAGCAATTCATATTTCACAGGAGAAGGCAGCTAGTTGACCAGTCACTCACAAAATGGCAGTAAGTGGTGAATTCCCCAGCAGCAAGGTTAGGCCTCAGTTTTGCAGACTCACATAGATAAGTGTCTAGAGTTGAAGGCCAACTTCCTAATTTACATTAACAGTGTCACCACCAGGTGGCAGGCAGTTCACATCTGCTTAAATAAGGTCTGTCAAGCGGGGAGGTGCATGAAAGGCCAAGTGGTTCTTAACAGATCAGAGGAGGCGGGGGTAAAGGGTACACTTTTATGTTTTGTGGCATCAGGCTCTATTATCTCGCTGCATCCATCTCTAGCATGGGCAGATTTCTGCCTGGCAGATGGTCTCTTTCATGGACCTGACAGGACACCTTCTCTTCTAAACAGGGTTTGGATGAGCACTGTCACCTAGCTCTGGCCTCCCGCATCCCCTTTTTATGTTACAGGCCTGGAATTATTAATTTTGTTGGCCACTGACTCCTCTGGCAGCCTGACAAAGCCCATAAATCCCTTCTCAGAAAAGTAATTTTAAATGCATAAAATAACACACAGGATTATAAATGAAACCATTATAATGAAACATAGTTCAATCCACTCAGGTTAAGATCCCCTGCAACCTGACCAATTTATATAATCTTTCTCCAAATCTGGTGAAACTTGCAAAAATAAATTCATATTTCTGCCTGGCCTCTCTATTATTGTTTAGATTGCCTTAGTTAGAGTTTGGCAAATTTCCAACTCTTCTGTTCTTCGGCTGTACAGTCACAGACCATTTCCTGGTCATGTCAACACAGGGCTCAACGTGTGGCTGCCAAAATCCATCATTTCTTCCCTCTCCAAGTCCTCGGGATTTGGAATGATAAGGAGAAAGCCTCTCTATCCTCCTGAGTAACAATACAAAGTAGAGAACTAGCAAGAAGCAATGCAGCACAGTGAGATAGCCTAGAGATGGAACCCCCTAATTGTAGCCTGCCTAATGTATACTAAGCACCTGCTATGTATCAAATTCTATACAGAGATCCATTCCCTGCTCTCCAGTATGTCTGGAGTCAGAAAACTTGTTTTGCAATTCAATCTCATCTCCCAAGCAACTCCGGGCAAATCACCTAACCCTGTGGGCTTCAATTTCCTCATGTGTAAAATATGTAAATAACAGCCATAGCTCTGGAGATTGTTGTGAACGAAATAAGTAAAAGATGGATATGAAAGTGCCATGTGTTTGCAGATTGGGCACCGAAAGTACAGACACCGGGGTAATGTGGAAAGCCTAAATTCAGCTCTCGTTGATTACTGTTGAGCAGACCTCCATCCTTTTCCCGACTTTCTTCAAGTTCAAGCATCAGCATCTTTTTTTCTTTTTTAAGATTTTATTTGTTTATTCATGAGACACACAGAGAGAAAGGCAGAGACACAGGCGGAGGAAGGGGCAGGCTCTCACAGCCTGATGCGGGACTCAGTCTCAGAACCTCCAGACCATGACCTGAGCCAAAGGCAGGTGCTCAATTACTGAGCCACCCACTGCCCCTCAAGCATCAGGATCTTATCCACTCTCAGTGTAACCCACAATTAAGAATTGTAGGATATAATTCATTCTTTTTGTGTGTGTGATATAACTCCTTCTTATAATATAACTCATTCTTTAAAAAAATAGCAACTTGAGGGGCACCTGGCTGGCTCTTGGTTTCACCCTTGGTTTCAGCTCGGGTCAGGATCTCAGGGTTGTGGGATGGAACCCCATGTCAGGCTCTGTGCTCAGCAGGGAGTCTGCTTAGATTCTCTTTCTCTCTCCCTTGTTCATGCTAAATAAATAAAGAAAGAAACAAACAAACAAGCAAACAAAATCTTTAAAAAAAATAATAGCATCTTAAAATATCTGTGGTCCTCCTAGGATATTTCAGCCCAAAAAACAATAGTGGTTGAGCTCCAGGATTAGAACTACCTATTATTGACGTCTCAGAAACTGAGGTCCCCAGCCGTAGAGCTATTCAAGCAGGAGCCTGATGTGTCTGTAACATTTCTTATGAAGATTTGGTCTCTGTGACTTGGACTCCAGGAAGCCAACCAACAACCTATACTGTTTTTGTTTTACAGATTTCCTCATCAGAACTTTTGGAAGATTCATCTGCATTTGCTCTATGTTAGGGTTTTCCTTCCTAGTCATCCTTTCAAATTGCTTCCCTACTTCATCTCTAGGTCATGGGTGGGTGACAAACTACACTCACATGTAAAAAAAACAGGCATAAGGCCCAGAACCTCTTCTTCCTATAAACCTGCCAAACATACAGCAACTATGTAGAAGTTTATCACTGAAATCTAAACCCTGCTATTATGAGAGGACCTCCAGCTCTTTTTTCTGGGCTCACTATATCAGACTTCCTTTGGGGAGTGAAGAGGTGGCACAAGAAAAAAATGTTTTTTTTTTTCTTTTTCTTTCTCTCTGAAATACAAGAGAAAACCTATTATTACTCCTCACAGACATCTGATAACCTTACTACAGTCCTCACCACTTATTCATGGGAAAACTCTCTCCTATTTGACATTAATTCACAGGAAATAAATTCTACTAGCTACATCAGACTCCCAGAAACTACACATTTTCTAGAAATGTTGTTAAAAAGTCAGAAAATGTTCTTGTCCTAAAATTTTGAATGCACCAGAGCAGCTTCTATGCCCATGGAGCAGAAACACCTGTTCCTACCTCAGCATTCCCGCCATAGCTGTTATCACTGGGCTCCTCCTATCCTTTAGTTCTACAGCGTTTATCTCTGCAGCAGGTATGTAATGAGATTGGCACTGGCCAGAAGAGGATGAGTGAGACACAGTCCTTGCCCTCTAAGAATTTACTGTCTTGGTACAGTTTTCCATACTGACATCACCACACATCAGTTATGAAGAAATTTTTACCATCAATGGTACCATTACTGACCTACTGAAGATAGTGGATAATTTCCTTTCTTCTTTATATAACTTAGATCACATGTAAAGTCATCCCTATAGTTGCATATGGATCATTCTGATTTGCTTTCTAAAGTGAAATGGAAATAGGTGGAGTTACAGTGACCAAGATTTTACATGAAGGATATGCGAACATCACATTTCACAGAGAGAAAGAGGGAATGAGAACAGCTGCCCTGGCACATGGAATGCTGTGTTGGCCTTGATAATTACAAGAAAGTGAAGACGTAGCTCCTGGCCTAGAGGATAATATATAAGTAAGAGCTAAATTACGGAGTTTTGACAATGGAACTGGGAGAGAGCAAAACGCAGGGAGGAATGACTTCATATTAATCTTGGAACATTTTGTAGAAGTGGGGAGACTTCAGTGTTTGGGAGGTTTTGACAGTGAAAGTCATTAGAGACAAGTATATCAGAGAGAGGAGGCTTCCTCCAGTTTCTCCACTGGAGACTGAGTGCTGCTCCTGCTGTCTTCAAGCATCTTCCTGCATCCCTATGGATGTGGTCAGAGCAGAACTCTCATCAGGCCAAACTTCATATCCACCCACTTCTCTGCATCCCCACCACCTCTACCTTCACTCAGGACCTCATCAGGGCTCACTTCTGTTCCTGCTACAGCCACCAAATGGCTCTACCAGCCTCCACTATTTCCTGCCTTGAGTCCATCCTCCACAGGATGACCTTCTCAATAAACAAATTGGCCAGATACTAACTCCTCTGCTTAGAATCGTTCAATGACTCACCTGCTACCTCCAGGAAGAAGTGCAGCCATGGGCTCCACCCATATGACTTAGTCTATCCCTAATTACCTCCCAAGGCCCTATCTCCAGAGGTTAGGGTTTCAATATATGAATTAGGATATAATGCCTTTTATAGTATAGTTGTCATTTACTCTTCAGCCTTATCTCTTGCCTTTTCCCACCTTCCATCCTCCTCCCCTGCTATTGAATTACTTGTCTTAGTCGAGTCAGGTTGCCATAACAAAATACCATATGCCAGGTGAGTAAAACAACAAAATTTATTTTCTCACAGTTCTGAGGACTGGGAATCCAAGATCAAGGTGCTAACAGGATTGATGTCTGGTGAGAGCTCTCCTTGGGTTGTAAAAGTGGCCTCCTCATTATGTCTTCACATGGCCTTTCCTTAGCACATATGCATAGAGACAGAAAAAGATGAGTGAGCTCTCTGATGTCTCTTCTTCAAAGACAGTAATCATATTGGATCTGAGCTCCACCCTTATGACTTAATCTATCCCTAATTACCTCCCAAAGACCCTATCTCCAGATACCACAACATTGGAAGTTAGAGTTTTAATCCAATTAGGGAAGGGACACAAACATTCACTCCATAATGCTTGCTATTCCCTGAGCACACCATATTTCTCATATAAGCCAATGCCTTTGGACAAGCTGTTCCCCCTACATGGTATATCCTACTCTGAGCCACTCCTCAACACCCACCTGTGCCACCTCTTCTACCTCTTAGCTTAGTTTTGATAATTCCTTTTTCACCTTGAGACTCAATTCAGGATGGGCTGTGTACTCATCAATAGTTTCCAATAGGGGTTTTATGTTCCTCCATTGGAGCTGAAATGTAGCTAACTAATGCAGAACTGTGATTTCCTTCAGGGAGAAACTATGTCTTATCCTTATCCATCATCCTATTCCTAATGCTTAGCACAGTACCTGACATATGTCTGTTGCACACAGGCATACATGAACAAATGAATGAATGAGTGATGAATGATAAGTAAGGCAAGGTCATGTCGTGGGGAAAAATAGGCAAAAAAAGTTAAGGCTTGATTAATGTGAAGGCCTTATATGTTTTTCAGCATAAAAATATGATTCAAGTGGTTTTAGAAGGATGATTAGGTGAGTACCTGGGTGGTTTAGTCAGTTAAGTGCCTTCAGCTCAGATCAACCCTTCAACCTGATGATTTCAGGGTCCTGGGATCCAGCCCCTCATTGGACATCATGGGAGTCTGCTTCTCCCTCTCCCTCTGCCCCTCCCCTGACTCATGTGCACACTTGCACTCTCTCTCTCTCTGTTTCAAATAAATAAAATCTTTTTTTTTTTAAAGAAGGATGATTAGGAAGGTTTATTCAAAAAGGCTAGATGATGGGCAAGGAAACCACCTAGGAGAGTACGGTAATAATCCAATATTGATGTAATGATATTAGAAATAGTAATGATAACATTTATATCTAACGTTTATATCTATTCAACTCTGTATACCAGGCCATGGTTTTTTTGGGGTTTTTTGGTTTTCATTTTTGTTTTTGTTTTTAATTGAAGTATAGTTGACACACAATGTTATGTTAATTTAAATTGTACAGCATAATGATTCCACAAGTTTATACATTATGCTATGCTCACCACAAGGGTAACTACCATCTGTCACCATACACCACTATTACAATACCATTGACTATATTCCCTATGCCACACCTTTTATTCCCATGACTTTTGCATTCCATAACTGGAAGGTGCCAGACACTGTTTTAAGTATTTCAAAATATATTAATTTATTCTTACAAGAATCTCAGCCTAGGGAATTAAAAATGATATATATCACCCATATGTATTATTATTTTTATCCCATTTTGTATGTAAGGAAGCTGAAATACAGAGAGATTAGGTAACTTACTCAAGGTCACAGAGCTAGGAAGTGGCAGAGATTAAAGGTAAACTCTGAGATATTTCAAAGGGAAAAAGAAACACAGCTTGATAAAAGTCAAGACATAAGATAATGGGGTGGAAGAGGCAAAGAAGATTTTCAGGTTTCTTACCTAGGAGAAAAGAAAACTGAAGAAGTCAGGATGATAAGTCAATTTGTTGAGAGGTGCTATGGTCATGTGGGACAAATTGGAGAGAAAAGAAAACTGAAGAAGTCAGGATGATAAGTCAATTTGTTGAGAGGTGCTATGGTCATGTGGGACAAATTGGCCTAATGTAGTGAGTGGACATCTCCATAAATATTCACGGCAACCCTGCATAGACCTACTGAAAGTCTACTGTAACACACTTGTCTAGGCCTCAGGAGTTGCACACATGGATTTTATATGACATTTTTAAAGGCATTGTTTTGTATTCTGTAGGCAAAGGGAAGCCGATGAAGGATTTTAAACAACAGGCTGACAAGTTTAGTTCATTTGAGCAACCAAGTGTAGGCTAGAATTGAGAAGGACTTAGTGAAGTTAGGGATACAGGTTAAGAGTTAAGATTTTATACCCTGAAAAATTATTGAAATGGTAAACTTAGTATTATATATTATACCATAATAAAAAAAATTGTTGAGAAGCTGCTTGAGGTGTTCAGGTAGCATAAGATAACGGCATGACCTGGGGAAGAGTCAGGGGACATGTAATAAGGAAGATTCACTGAGTCATCCATTCACCCAGTTATTCTAGCTAGAATCATAGGAGCTATTATTATTTAACATTTATTGACCCGGTACTAAATGCCAGGCACTGTGCTGGGAACAAAGATGAATAACAATGCTTATCTTCAAATTGCATTGTCTAGTGAGATAAACAGATATGTAATATTCATAATACAATATATCAGGGCAGCATTGGGGACATGTAAAGGGCATTATGAAAGCACAGAGGAGGGCAACCAATAAGTTGTGACAAACAGGAAAGGATTCTGAGACATGGTACTCCTGAGCTGGATCTTAGACGATGAAGAAATCTTGCCAGGTAAAGGAGAGTTGGAGTGAGAAGGGCATTCTAAGCAGAAAAGAGCACATGAGGTGTCATTGAAATATTTGCTGGGAAACATAGAGGGGCAAAGGAAGGGACTGGGAGGCCCTGGCACTTGAGGCACTCTGTGGCTCCAAGCACACCTGCTCCTACCTTAACAGGACCCATTCTCTTTGACCATAAATGATGGTGGGGCCCAGGACCCCAACCCCCCCAAGATGGGAAGAGCAGCTCTAACAGGCAGGGTAGACAGCCTAGTACCTTTGGAAACATTAGGAGACAGCCCCTGTGAAGTGCCTGGATCCCCTCCAGAAGGGAAAGCAATGGTGAGGGCCTTTCAGAATATTTTGAGGGTAGTGTAGACCTCAGGAATAGTATAGTTATCACCAGGAGAAGATTGAGTAAGAGTGGGGAAATGCATGATTCCTGGGATTAACTTTTTTATTTTTTAAAACATTTTATTTATTTATTCATGACAGACACACACACACACACACACACACACACACAGACAGAGAGAGAGAGAGAGAGAGGCACAGCACAGGCAGAGGGAGAAGCAGGCTCCATGCAGGGAGCCCGATGTGGGACTCAATCCTGGGATCATGCCCTTGGCCGAAGGTGGTGCTAAACTGCTGAGCCTACCTGGGCTGCCCCCCAGGGTTAACTTTAGAGCTTTATTAATGAGAGCTCTCATGGACACATCTTAGAGATTCCCAGAATAAATGCAGTAGTCACCTGAGGGGAAATAAACTTCTAGGGGTGTCTCTAACAGTAGATAAAGGTGGAAAAATGCATTGTGTACTGGATAAGAACAGCCTTCTATGTCAAGCATACTTGCTTTAATATTTACCCTACGAGTTAATATCTGAACTGGACAATTTCATTAAGCTCTCTGAGCCTCTACTACTTCTCCTATAAAATGAGGATTATAATAAACTGCTGTATGATGCTGCCATGAGGACTAATTTAAGGACACCCCTGTTCTTTGCAATGTCCCTAACACATGGTGAGGTTGGTTACTACAACCATTACTACTAAAGTGATACCATTTTACCTTTCACAGTCAGAAGAATAAGACATATAGAAATGGAGAGACCAGTGGTAACATTTTTAAATTTATAATGTAAATCAGTTATTTTTTAAAAGAGTTTTTTAGATATGTCCCTCCTGTGAAGTGAAGGATCCTCATGTAATTAGTCTTTTTAATATTATCTATTTATGAAGCAAAAAAATAGAGAAGTTACAGGTTATTGAGAAATTGCTTTCAGTTTACTGGAAATACAAAATAAAATATGCCAAATAAGACTGCCTTAGCATTAATTTTGTAGTGACCTAATTAACAAGAATTTTCTATTTCTGTCCTTATTTTCATAGTTTCCTTGCTTAGTAAAAGCCAAGCAGTCCAGTTAATGAAGTTAGTTCATAGATAGGGTTGACGTCCTCAAAGATTTTTGCAGGGGAAAGGCTGATATTTCACACATGGGGTAAAGGAGCACATGGCAGCTATTTTTAGAGCTGAAAAAAGGGAACATCAACACATTTTAGTGAGTTTTTCCCCTGGGAAATTGTGCCAGGTACACATTTTACATTTTCACATATTAGGAAGCTAAGTATCTTAAAATATAGGAGCTAATTCAGCTCCAGTGCTATATATTAACAATCCTAAATCACTTTTATCATACAAATCCAAAAGTTAAGTGAAATGAAGCTTTCTATTTTTTTTTATATTATAAAAAGGAAAATAAAGCCAAGGAGAGAAATGTTTCCTGCCTTCAAAAGTATGGATTCTAATGAATAAAAATATAATTTATAGGGGAAAACATAAAATTTATCTATATGAAACTAAATCTTGTAGTCATTTTGGAAAATAATACTACCAATTTTGTATTGAAACTGATGCCTTGGGATCCCTGGGTGGCACAGCCGTTTGGCGCCTGCCTTTGGCCCAGGGCGCGATCCTGGAGACCCGGGATCGAATCCCACATCGGGCTCCCGGTGCATGGAGCCTGCTTCTCCCTCTGCCTATGTCTCTGCCTCTCTCTCTTTCTCTCTCTGTGACTATCATAAATAATAAAAAAAAAAAAAAGAAAGAAAGAAACTGATGCCTTAAAAAACTTGAGAGTATATGGGGCACCTGGGTGACTCAATAGGTTAAGCATCTGACTCTTGATCTCAGCTCAGTTCTTGATCTCAGGGTCATGACTTCAAGCCCAGCTTTGGACTCCATGCTGGGAATGGACCCTGCTTAAATAAATTATAAATATAAATATAAATATAAATATAAAAATATAAATATAAAAAGGCAGTACAAAATTATCTGACAATGTTAACAACTTTTGCCTTGTCCATTGAGATAAAGGATCTTCAAATGGTGCAAATAGAACCAACATAGTAAGAGGGAACTGAATCCCAAGATATGGAGAAGAATAAAAGGGTACTTGGTCACAATAAACATTGCCATAATTTCAGAACAAGATATATCTCAGGATACAAAAGGAATGTGCAGTGCTATCAAGGACCAAACAGATTACTAGTGAGAAATCATAGAAAAATAGAGAAGAATCTTAAGATTTGAGGAAAAAGACCACCTCTTTCTTCCAAAAGCCCAAGAAACTACTGACAGACTTCAGAAACAAAGAGATGGTTACAATGATCAATGGAATCCGGAAGGGTTTACTAAGGAAGAGAATTGACTAACTAACCAGCAGTTAAGGAATTGTCACAGATACCAAATGCCAGGATTTTAGCAATGCAGTTTAAAAGCTTTTCAAAAACCCGCATAAACCAAGGGTATATTTGCATGCTTAATGTAGGTAAATTCATAGGTGGTTGAATAATGTTAAATATGAATGAGAATCCACTTTGAGGTTTAAGGGATTTTGTATCTCATCTAGTTTTTTCCTGTAATGATGGTGAAAGACACCAATAAGGCACCTAAATCTCAACTGCATGATCATT
This sequence comes from Canis lupus baileyi, assembly GCF_048164855.1. Lineage (NCBI taxonomy): Eukaryota > Metazoa > Chordata > Mammalia > Carnivora > Canidae > Canis > Canis lupus. The sequence continues at coordinate 24,696,905 of NC_132865.1, forward strand.
TTATTAAATTATAGAATAAAAAAATGTTTTTATTCATAGAACAAATACTTCAGAAGACTTTTGCCAGACTGGTGAAAAATTTGGTCCAAAATAAGTAAAGTGAATTTTATTAAATGTAAATAGAAAATTTTACATACCGATTCAAAAGGCAAATATATAAAGCTTTTCTAACTTTATCTTACAATGACCCTGTGAGGTGGGTATTATATTTGCTGTGTCGCATACGATAAAACTGAGGTTTGCTGAATTAGTAACTTTCCCAAGTCATATTACAGCTTCTTCCATTGTCACATCTGCATTTATTCAGTCTGACTCCCTCTTACCAGGAACCTTGCAATTACTTTGGACCTACCCAGATAATCCAGGATGATCTCCTCGTCTCAAAATCTTTAATTTAATCCTATCTACAGAGTCTTTTATATATAAAGGAACATTCACAGTTTCCAGAGATTTGGATATGGACATGGGCATATTTGGGAGCTGTTATTCAGCCTAACCATACTGTGCATAGTGAGCAGGGTGAGGAGCAGTTGGATATGAGGTCAGGGAGGTGACTAAGAATTAAGTCGCATGGGCCTTGAAGACCAGCACAAGAATCTTGGGTTTTACCATAAATTAAACAGAGAGCTATGCAGAGCAGTGACACAGATGAATTTGTGTCTTTAGAGGACCACTCCAGTGGCTGTATTGAGAAGAGATGCAGGGAGACATGATAGATACAAGAACAGTGAGAAGGTGCTTGCAGTGGTCAAGAGGACAGAAGTGGCAGCTCATACCAAGCTGGTAACAGTGAAAGTGGTTAAAAGTAGTTGGATTCTAGTGATACTTTGAAAAGTAGATCCAACAAGATTTTCTAACGGATTCAATGTGCTCGGAGAAAGAGTAGCCCCCCAAGGATTATATCTTTTCAATCTGATCAATCTGGATAGTGGACCTGCCATCAACTCAAATGGAAACTTCTATAGAAGGAATAGTTTTGGAGGAGTGGTTAGAACAGAACCATACATTCTGCTTTTTAGTCAATATTATCATGACTATTAGACATCTAAGTAGAGATATTGAATGGAGAGTTGTATTTAGGAATCTGGAATTTAGGTAAAAATTCTAAGCTACAAATACAAATATGGGAATATAGGAATTGTCAGCTTATAGATGGTGTTTTCAGCCATAAGACTGGATGAGATCATCAAAGGGGTAAGTGCAAGATAAAAAAGAAATGATCAAGGACTGAATTCTGGAGCATATCCTTATAAGGAGGATAAGAAGAAGGATAAGAAGAAGGGAAGCTATAAACAGGCACTAAGAGAAAATGACAGTGCAAGCACAGTTTCCCGGAAGACCAGTGAAAGAGTAAATATTTTAAGCATGATGAATTATTAAATATAATGTGACATGCGAGTGGAACACTGAGTACTGGATTGACCAACTCATGTGATCTGGGATCTGAGTCATCTAACAACTCAGAGTGGTAATGGCCAAGATGATGAGTGGATATAGAAAAAACACTTAGAACAATCATTTCCAAACTTTGCTGCATTTTAGAACGAATCACCTGAAAATCTTAAAAATAGTGATACCTAGCTCCCCACCCCCCCACAAAAAAACACCACTCTGATTAGGATTTTGTAAAGCTCCCCAGCTGAATCTAATGTGCAGCAACATTTGGGACACCCTAGCTTAGAATAATGCCAACATCTAGAAAGATATATATATATATATATATATATATATATATATAAATGTAGCTGAGGAAGCTTGTGGGAAGGGACAGGGTTAGGGGAGCAGGAGAGGGGAGTGAAATTATTTGCACTTGACAAATTATGGAGGCAGATTCATTGTAAATTGATTGCTCATTATTCCCAGGCTGCCTTGGCAAATAACACCAGGCTCTCCTCATTTGGAGTATCAAAACTTTTGGTCCTTATACCAAAATTAAGTAGGTACTTAGTTCTGCTCAGCAACTGTTGGACAAAGGCAAAGAAAATATATCTAAGGGTGAGACTAATACCTCCAAATGGTGGGCAAGCCGGAATGTACAGACCAAAAAAGGGCCAGTGAAGAGTCACCCTCAGCCCCAGTGACAATTTGTAGTGACACTTTCCAAGCAGCTCTGAAAACAGTTCATACCACCACTTCAGACTGCCTAAAGAATTAAGATCACAGATAGGTTTGATTTCTTCTGGAACTGATGTAACCCTATCCAGACTATTTTTTCTCCCTCTTAGAAATCTTGCAGCTGTGAGTTTTATGCCAAGTTGCACGTTTCAAATAAAGTTCAAGAAAGAAGGCCTAATTCAGATAACAAGAGACTCTCTAAGATTCTTTATACACCAGCTGTTAACTTTTGTGTTGAAATTCTGGTTGGATATTTGATACTTTCCTTTAATTCAGAAAAGCACTTAAAGCACTTAGGGAAGCACTGGATTGATTTTCAATTTGGGAATCCCGTGTCTGCAGAGCAACTCAGAAATAGTTCAATAAAATTTGTGAGTATGTTTTCTGCTCTAGCAAGCAGGTAAAATGGAGTTAGAAAGGCGCTCTGGAAAAACAAAAGTTTGCAATAAGAAGTTCACACAGAAGGAAATGTGAATATAATCAGGAGGAAAATCGGATGAGAGTGCCCTAAGTGGGAGATTCCAAGGTTTGTAGAGGGGGTCAAAGATTAAGAGCTGAGGTGGCAATTATACAAGAAAGACCTGGAAAAAGGAACAGAGAGATCCCTGATCAGCGAGAAGGGAAGGGATGGGTAAAAGAATAAAGAACATTGGGAACAGGAGAGAGAAGAAATGAAAGAAACAGGCAAAAAAGAGAGTCCTCAAACAAGAGAGAAGAGGCATCAAAAAGCCAATTCACATGGCAAACTTTCGGGCAGAGAAAAGGGAGTGTGCCTGGAACCAGAGGGGCTGTGGTTATGCTAGAAGTCAGTGGTCATACTAGAAGCCGGGAGAGAGCTGCTCATGTCCTAATTCAAAGGAGGAAGGAAGATCAAACTCCCCATTTTCTGCCATTGCTGATGACTTTTCAAACTGTTATCCCTACAGTAAAAAAGCATCAGAGTCTGTAGATGACAGAAATTAAAATAGTTGTGGTTATTTTACTACTGATCATTTTCAAATGTGAAAATTCTAGTGAAAGTTCATAACAAGAATGGTGTAACCGACAAGCAAATCTGGCTTATATGTGGCATGAAAAACGAGATAGTAAAGTCCTTTCAAAACGCTTCAGTAAATCTCTATAAGGACCACGAGTAAGCCTATGTGCAAAGATGTCAGTGGATGTTGTATCTGATTTATACAATTAAAGGGACATATAGAAGAAATACTTTTGAGATATAATAATCCCGAGACATAACACAAAAACATACCAACAATGTGCAAATAGTATGCTAAGAATATCCCAAGATTATCAAGTAAAGAGATCTAAAGAGGCTAGACGTCTGTGTTTTATAAAACCTCATGCATGCATCTGATGCACATCCTCAATTGAGAGCCACTCTCCTAGAAGATATTAGATCCAAATAAAGAAGCTTGTGGTCAATGAGCATTTTAAATAATAACTGAAATTTATGACTAATAACACTTTAGCATTTAGTTTCATGCCTAATATCATCAGGCAAAATAGTGCCAAATAAAAACATGTCATGGACAGCAAGAGCATTGACAAATCCCTGGGAACTTCACATACAGGATGCAATTTCTGAAATATTTCTATTAATAATATTTACTTATAAAAATTTCACCTAGGGATAAACATCTCATTTGATTTGACAGCTCTTCTCATGCAACACATCAATAGGAATACAGATTTTTTTAAAACCTAATTATTTCTAGTACTTTACAAGGTAAAGGAACAAATCTTTGTGATTTTTTCAGGGACCCTGTGGGAAAACACAAATATGGTTTTAGGTGCAAAGGAGATCATGTAAATTTTACTTTATTTTTTTCCTATACTGAGAAGTTGGTTTGCAGAAGACAAAAATAAATATTATTGGAGGAGATTTAGACTTAACATAAGACCATGGGTGCCTATGAAATAATACTTGCTACCTATTTAACTGAAGTGACAAAAGAATTTTGAAATACACATCAAAGGTAACATAACTGTAAAAATGTTAGCTTTTTCAGAAGTGAAGCTTCTTTGTTCTCTTTTTTGTTGTTTTAAAAAACAATACTGGGTGTAATGAAGTCAACATAAAGCACAGAAAGTTATTCTGATAAGACCATCTTTGTTGTGTAGGCCGATAACAGAAAGATTAACCCTTCACGTTATAATGAAAGCAATAAACAGTGAACCAAGGAAGCAATCCCATTAACCCTGAGAAAACTTTGCTAAGTTATTAAGACATTCCAAAGCTTTTCAGACTCAGTTATTATAAATCAAGGCAAATAAAATTTACATTCCAAGCTTTACATTCCATGGTGCTCTTTAGTATCCTGGAACATATTGGTAATTTAGGATAAATCGTGCAAGACCATAAGAACTAATGTCATAAGAAACAGCATACAAGGCTTTCACCATTACTACCTTCAAATAAACCAATAAATAAGCATTTTTTAAAGTTCTAGTTTCAATTTCCAATACAGTTAAAAACCAGTAGACATAATGCACGTAAACAAACTCTTTGGTGTCCTTGATAAGTTTCAAGGGTGTAAATGGGTCTGGAGAAGGAGAAGAAGAAAAGGAACAGAGAAGTACTGTTAGAAAAAAAACTATTATTTTCCTTGAAAATAGAAGTACATATGTAGTTATAGTTTCTCTGTCACTGTTGCTCCTAGTAGTCTCAAGCAACAATACCAATAATTTTTAACCTAAGTAACTAACTTCTGTTTCACAGAGAAAATTTGCATGTGGATAATGGAGAACAGTCTGTGACAAATCAGCATTTTAGCCCACAAGCAGAATTCATAAGAAGACACAACACAACTTTCTATAGACACATACTTGCTACAGCCTAATACACCTTCTGAAAGCAGCAAAACTTAAACAAAGATATAGCCTATCTGTGGCATATTAAAAGCAAAAGCTTTTAAACATAAAAGTAGGCTTAGTCATCAATGTTTCTGTGTTTCTAGAAATGATTTAGGTATCCAGGATTATTCATTGATTAGCTCTTTTTAATCAGTCCCAGGTTTCGAGTTCCCTAAAAATCTATTTTCGTAGAAATGAGATAGAATTCACATACCATAAAACTCCCCATGTTAACATGTACAATTCAGCAGGTTTTGGTATATTCGCAAGATTGTGCGACCATCACCATTAACCAATTCCAGGACATTTTCATGACCCCAAAAGAAAACCGCATATCCATTAGCAGTAATCCCCCATTTCCCCCTTTCTCCCACTCTTGGCAACGGCTAATGTGCTGTATGTCTATATGTTCTACCAATTCTGTACATTTCATATAAATGGAATCCTACAACATGTGGTCTTTTTTTCTGCCTCCTTTCACTTAGCATAATGTTTTCAAGGTTTACTCATGATGCAATGTGTACCAGTATTTCCTTCCTTTTATGGCCAAATAATATCCCATTGTATGAATATACCACGTTCTGTATACTTCCATCAGTTGGTAGATACATGGGTTGTTTCTACTTTGGGGCTCTTATGAATAACGCTGCTATGAACATTTGTGTACAAGTCTTGATATGAACATATAGTTGGATTTTCTTGAGGGGAACCTAGGAGTTAGAATTTCTAGATCATATAATAAATCTACATTTAATTGTTGAAGAACTACAACACTGTTTTCCCCAGCAGCTGCATTATTTTACATTCATACCAGCAATGTCTGAGGGTTCCTATTTTTCTACATTCTCACAAATGCCCATTATTGTCTGTCTTTGATTATAGCCATCTCAGTGTTTGTGAAGTGGTATTTCATTGTGGCTTTTAATTGCAATCCCCTGGTGACTAACGATGTTAAGCATCTTTTTCATGTACTTACTAGTCATTTGTATATATTCCTTAAGGAAATGTCTATTCACATCCTTTGCTTAGTTTCCAATTCATTATTTGTCTTTTTGTTGTTAAGTTCCCTAAAGATCATGATTCCTTTTGAAATAAAGTGTTTCAACTTAGTGTTTTAAATGTTAATGAATTTTAAATACACAGAATCACATTTTTATAACCAATCATTATACCTGTATAAGTTTAGAGAAGGCATGTTTGAATAGAATTTAAAAAGCATTTTATATTATATTTAACATTGGTAAATCAGAGTAAATATGCTGTTGTTTATTATATAAAATTATTCAACTAGTAATATTTGCCAAAGGTTTATCTTAATTATATAAACTTTGGTTCTTTTTTTTTTTAAGATTTTATATATTTATTCATGCGAGACATAGAGAGAGGCAGAGACATAGGGAGAGAGAGAAGCAGGCTCCTCACAGGAAGCCCAATACAGGACTCGATCCCAGGACCCCGGGATCACGACCTGAGCCAAAGGCAGACACTCAAACGCTGAGCCACCCAGGCATCCCTGAACTTGGATTCTTAATATGTTTCTGAGTTAATTTCTGCAAGAACACTTTTTAAAAATATTGTAGCACATAGAAAGTGTTATTAGTTCAAATTCTGTATTTTAATGGAATTTTAGGGTTATTCAAAGTACACATTTCTCTATATAAGCTCATAGGAATAGAGTTCCTTTATTTTTCTATTTACTCTTTCTCTCTGTCCTAGCCCCAGGAGCATCTTCTCCTCCCTCTGACTTTATGAGTGTCCAGCGGTCTGACTGTGAAACATCGCTGCCTGCCTTACTTCTGTCATTCCTCACAGCTTTTCTTTCTTAGGACAGGTTCTATCACCTATTCTCCTGATCTTTGTTGTATCAGAAGTTTCCCCTCCACCTAGTCATTTTTGTAAAAGTTTTGTTTATGTTTGAGCCTTTTCTGTCTTATTTTCTTTCCATGCTTACTTGTTTTTGTCTTTTTTTTTCATCTCCCACTGCCCTAGGCAAATGGATAAAAGAGTAGTTCCTCAATTATTTGCTTTACTATTGTTTTAGACTTTATTCTGATCAAACTTTCTTAATCTAGATTTCATGCCCTGTCCATCTCAAATTTCTCTTAATTTTCACTAAAACACTTAATGTTACAAATGGTACAACACAAACATCCATTCTCTGTCATTCAAAGTAATAATATTTAAAGTATTTTTATTTACTATATTTCCCTACCTTCTTTCTTCATGAGATAGGCATCAGGAAGGAAGGAGAACCAGGAGTGAGAAAGGGAGGAAAGGAGAGAGAGAAAGGAAAGACAAAGAGAAAAAGATGGGAAGTCTTTTCTGTTGCTTGGAATCAGCAGACAAAACTACTTGTTCCCACCTTCCTGCATTAAAATACTTTGGCTTTGCCCCATAAATTCCGTAAAACATCTTTGTAACATAATTACAAGTGCTTAAAAATATAATAATAGGTTTGTCCATCAATAACACTTGTTCTTCAAATTGCTCTTTCATCTGAGGTGAGCAAGATTCTTTTTGTGAGAGATCTAGCCAAGGACAAGGGTGAAGTCTGGGGTTCTAGACAAGGGCTCCCCTGACAGCTAAACAGCCCCATAAATATTGGGCTGAAAGGCAAGCCAATGACTTTGTTGTTCATGGATGTTAACTGTGGACCCAACAGAACTCTAGGCACTGAAGACCATGAAGATACACACAATTGAGTGTCTGCCCTTGAGCAGTTTATAGTAAATGGTACTACTGAACTAAGTGCCAATATACACTAGCACATAAGGGTGTACATGGATGAATGTACCAGTGCTGAGAAGGTGAGTACTGTGGAGAGAAATGTACTTGGAAGAACTTTATGTATGAGACTGACTTGAACTCTGTCTGGAAGGGATGGAAGGATTGGCTGGATTGAGAACATGAAGGCTAGAGACAGATGGCATTATTATCAAAGAAATGTATACCAACCTGCAGCAAGGAAAAGATAGATACAGAGTATTCAGGAAATATGAAGAAGATAAAAATGAAAATGTTCTCAAGGGCTTTGAGTGCCAAACTGAAGACCCTGAATGTCACTCTTTATCCTGTCTTGACTTAAAAGACAGAAAATTCTGAATAGGACTCCTCTGCCTATGCTATATCCTGTGGCTACTGCAATGGTCTTGTCCCCACCCTCACTCCGACCACCACCCTTTTCTTGCTATAGCTGGCTCCTTCTCATATTTGCTTTGAATGTCCACTTCCTCAGAACATCCTGTACATGCAATCTACTCTCCCTTAACTTTCTTTCGCAGCATCTGTGACTTGTTTGCATAAAATTAATTCAACCACCAAGTGTAACTCTATGTTTATTTATTTGCCAAGCCCCTCTGCCAGCACCAAGAGTCACAAAATCAGGAGCCACATCCTCTGTATTTGTTTAAAATGTTTCCTAATGGCCACCTTTCTCCAGCCTTCCTATCTCAATCCAGCCAAATCTTTCCTTCCCTTCCAGACCCGGCTCAAGTCAGTCTCATTCACAAAACTGTTTCATCCCATTTCTGTCCACAGTACATCAAGAAGAGAAGAAGTCCAACACTCCCATGAAGCATCAACTTTGTAAGCAGTCAAAAAATAGGGAAGAACCCTAGGAAAGAGAGGAGTAGTAGAGACATGTCCCTCAGTCACAGAAAGAAGTTTCAAACGGGGCGATAAATAGCCTTAGCAACCATACAAATGCAAAGAGACAACAAAGAGCTTCCCACTAAGAAATAACCTTGGAACTTTGAGAGTTTTATTTGGGGGGGAGGGGAGGGATGGAAAACATATTGTCAGGGTTCAAGAGTATGCTTTTGAGAAGCCAAAAAAAAAGAGGAAAGAAAAGAAAGAAAGAAAGAAAGAAAGAAAGAAAGAAAGAAAGAAAGAAAGAAAGAAAAAGAAGAAAGAAAGAAAAGAGGTAGCTTGCATTTAAGGATGGGAGAAATATGGAGAGTTGACAAGAGAAAGATTAAAAACATAGGATCAAGAAGAGATAGCTGATGGTGCTGAAAAAGACAATTGGGTGGGAATCATTAGCGATGCATTGTTAAAGGAAGCTTCAGAACATTCCTCACAGAATTGCCAAGACTCCATGAGGCAGCAACCTAACATCACATTTGCTAATTCCTCACATGTTGGAACAATAGCAAAGGGCCATAAAAGAGGCCTGACAAGCAATAGGTCTATGTTAATAAGACACTGAAGAATGAGCACAAAACCAACTGCAGTGGGAGCTTTGCCTGTACCGCAAAGCCCAGCTATACCCATTTATCTTCTTCAGATATCTTTACCAAAATAAATCTACATGGCTCTCATTCATATACTTAAGAAAATCATTCCCTAGAACACCAGAGAATTTCAGATCTGGAAGGGACATTAAAAATTATATAATTCAATAATTCAATAACAACAAAAGAAAACAATCCAATTTGAAAATGGGTAGAAGATCTGTATAGACATTTCTCCAAAGAAGACATATAGATGGCCAACAGGCAGGAAAAGATGCTCATCTTTTGCAAATGCCTGAGGAAATGTAAATCAAAACCACAATGAGATATCACCTTATGCCTGTCAGAATGGCTATTATCAGAAAAAAAAAAAAGAAATAATAAGTGTTGGCAAGGATGTGGAGAAAAGGGGATGTTCATACTGTTGGTAGGAGTGTAAATTGGTACAGCCACTGTGGAAAACAGTATGGAGGTTCTTCAAAAAATTAAAAAAGAACTACTCTATGATCCAGTAATTATACTCCTGGGTATATACCTCCAAAATACAGAACACTAATTCAAAGGGATACATGCACTCCTATGTTTATTGCTGCATTATTTACAACAGCCAAATCATGGAAGCAGCCAAGTGCCCATCAACAGATGAATGGATAAAGAAGATGTGATATATATATATATATATACATCACACACACACACACACACACACACACACACACACAGAAGGGGTTCATTCAATATTTACTCTGTGACTTCTATATCCAGACAAAGGAAAGGATGGAGGTGCTAAGGCAGTAGAAAGAAGGTCCCAGATATCCTAGTTTTGTTTATATATAGTATGTATATAGAAATATTATTCATCCATAAGAAGGAATGAAATCTTGCCATTTGCAACAACATGGATGGAACTAGAGAATACAATGCTAAGTGAAATAAGTCAAAGAGAGACAAATACCACATGATTTCACTCATGTGGAATTTAAGAAACAAAACAAACAAGCAAAGGAAAAAAAAAAAGAGATAAACCCAAGAAACAGAGGGGACGTGAGTGGGGTGGGGATGGGGGAAGTAGGGGATGATTAAAGAGTGTACTTATCAAGATGAGCACTGACTAACTTGTATAGAATTGTTGAATCAGGGGCAGCCCGGGTGGCTCAGCTGTTTAGCGTCACCTTCAGCTCAGGGCCTGACCCTGGAGACCTGGGATCGAGTCCGACATCGGGCTCCCTGTGCAGAGCCTGCTTCTCCCTCTGCCTGTGTCTCTGCTTCTCTCTCTCTCTCTCTCTCTCTGTGCCTCTCATGAATAAATAAATAAAATCTTTAAAAAGAATTGTTGAATCACTATAATGTTTATCTGAAATGAACATAACACTATATATTAAGTATACTGGAATTAAAATTTTAAAAAGAAAAGAAAATGAAAAGCTATATGTATCCCTATATTTGTTGTAGCATTATTTGCAATAGCCATGATACGAAAGCAATGAAAGTGTCCATTAATAGATGAACAAATAAAAATGTGGCTATATATCCAGTTGTAATAACTTGACCGTAAAAAAGAATGAAATCTTGCCATTTGTGACAACATAGATGAACCTAGAGAGTATTATACTCAGTGAAATAAGTCAGAGAAAGACAAATGTTGTATGATTTCACCTATACGTAGAATCTAAAAAATGAAACAAACAAAACCAGACTCAGATACACAGAGGAGACTGACGGTTTCCAGAGGAGAGCAGGATTTGGTGGCGGAGGGAAGGGGGTGGAATAGGCAAAGGGGATCAAGAGGTACAAACTTCTAGTTACAGAATAAATAAGCCATGGAGATGTAATATACAATATAAGGAATATAGTCAATAATATATTAACTTTGGTGACAGATGGGAACTGGACTAATTGTGGTGATCATTTTACAGTGTATTTAAATGTCGAATCACTATGTTATACATCTGCAACTAATATAATATTGTATGCCAACTATACTTCAATTAAAAAATTATCTAATCATGAACTACCATGGACCCAAACCAAGAATAACGTTTTCCTTTCCCAATTGTATTTTCCTTTTGTTTCTCTGCAGGGTAATATTTCTTTTTTAAATATTAACTCTTGCTAAAATGTGACAAAGGTATAACAATAACTAGAAATTCTCATCTTTCCATCTCTAAATCTCTAACTGGTTTAATAATTCACTCCCTCTCAGTGCCTTAAAAATGGGACTCTTATCTTTGAATCCATCTGTAAAGCCATTCTTTTCTCCTCCCACTTACTAAGTGGACTCTATTTATCACTCATTTTATGGGGGCTTATCCACCCCAGGAGAAGTTTGATCAGATAACCTGGTCCTTAGGAAACCAGAGGAAGATTGCTAGGAATGACTTCTATTGTTTGAGAACTTGTCTTTGATCTGAAATTTTGAGGAAGGCTATAGGATGTCTCCAGGGTCTCTTGCATTTTTAATGGTCCAGGGAATGATTACCCTGGTCTCAGAGTCTGGAGAGCCTTTGCTGAACGTGCTCACTGGATCCAATCCTTCAGAATGATTTGAGGATGTGCTTAATCCCCAGTCAGAGACTGAACATTCCTAGTTTAATGTTGTGATATAATATGACAGATTTATACATTGTTCTGACATAATGAAACGCAAAGAGATGAAGTGTTTTATTTACACAGTAACCTCTTATTTCAACAGTTCAGTCGTTGTTACACAGGCTTTCTTGGCCTGGCCAAACCGGCCTCAGGGAGCATCCCTGGGAGCCTTGCAGAGCAGCCTCAAAGACGGAGCACCAGGCCATAAAATCATGAAGGAGGAAGACAACATAAACAAACAAGAAACAAAACCAGGAGACCTGGGACCTTCCACTGCCTTAGCGCCTCCATCCTTTCCTCTGTCTGGATATAGAAGTCGCAGAGTAAATATTGAATGAACCCCTTCTCAGGTTCATCATTCATTCAATAAACATGGCTGATCATTGCTTCAGCAAACATTGTGTTCCCTTTAGGGCATATAAGGAAGTGTCATAAAGATGAAAGGGATACTGTTTTGTGCTCAAGAAAAAGGCAGCCTTGAGAGAGGGAACCAGACAAATACTTAAATTCAATGTACTATCCCCTCCAGTAGACAACATACTGGTATTAGACAGAAGGACACAGAGAAGAGATTAAACTAATCCTGGGGTAGTTAGGAAAGCTTGGAGAATCATTTTAACTGAAAATCATTTCGGCTCTGTTATAAACCAAACTCCTATGACTTTGGCTCAACTCCCCAGGTAGAGAACATGGGGAAAGATGTATTTTCTCTTCTAAGCAGTGTTCTGGTCATAATCTTGGAGGGTACATAATCTTTGGCTATGACTCTTCAGGAAATTTGAAAAATGTGTGAGTTTATAGAGAGATGCTGACTTCTACTCTCTTCCAGAGTAGGACCAGGCCTTGGCATAGGGCTAAATAGGAGTCATCCTAGATAACACCGTTCTTATTTACTAGAACGAAGTTTATCCCTGCCAGGTGGGTTTTCTGGTATATCTGGGACGGAGTAAGTGGATGAAAAAAAACCAAAAAAACCCCAAAAAAACACCTTCATCACCAACACGGAAAAACGAGAAGGAAATGGTTTGCTCCAGGGTGTTTTTTTGTTTTGTTTGTTCGTTTGTTTTTTAATCATCCCCATCCCCAGTTTTAAGAGAGAGGAGAAAAAGCAGACCTCATTCTAAAGTAAAGACTTGCTACTCGAAGTGTGACTGAAGCACCAGCAGCAAGAGCATCACTTGGAAGCTCATTAGAAATGCATAATCTCAGGCCCCAGCCCCAAACTACTGTATCAGAAGGGGCGGTTTAACAAGATCCACAGGTGATTTGATTTCTATGCATGTTAAAGTTTGAGAAGCCCCACTCCACACCAGCAAGGTGGCTGAACATTGGAATCACCTGAGGAACATTTTAAACCACCGATCCCACCCCCAGGAATTCTGATTTAAATGGTCTGGTTTCCTAAATGATTCCAAATGTGAGAGAAGGTAGTAAAGCACGTGGAAGCCTCCTGTTCCCTAGAAGAACCTCTGAAATCGCAGCGGCTCTGGGTGCTGCTGATATGCAATGGATACAAAGAGGTCCCAGAAACTCAGCGAAGCAGCTGCCCCTTCTTCGTACAGGTAGGAGTTGGAACCAAGGCTGGCGGTTGAGATTCAGGGGCGCGACCGGATCCAGGCACATATGCTCATTAAGGCTGTTGATCATGCATTTCAGTATGGAATCCATGTAGAAATTTGCTATAGTAGAGCAAAACCCTAAGCCCGGAGTGTCCTCTGTATGCCTACCTGTTTAGCTCATCCTCAAGCAAATCCATTTGCATTTAGGGTAGGGTCCTGCACCGCAAAAGGTAATAAAAGGAGAAAGCTTGTCCAAGAAAGGGGCGTGAAGTCGTAAAGCAAGAAACAAACAAAAAAACCAGAGAGGAGTTACCCAAAGGGAAGCAGCACCCAGTGAACCCCAGCCATGAGTCAGCGCAGGGGAGGCCCAGCCCCTTCTAGGGGAGCCTGATTGAGGATCAGGCTCAGCTGCTGGGCTGGGCTGTGTGTGCTGCTGCTTCTCGTCCCAAGACCAAGTCTTAATAGCAACTTCCCTCCTTCGGCTGCTGAAACTTTTTTTTTTTTTCCCCTGTGGCTGGAAAGAAGTGTCACATTTTACTCGCTCCCAACCCTTTCCCCCACCCCCTCCTGGAGAACGTGTGCGCATGTGGAGGGGGCACTGTGAGCCACCTCCAGCCTCGGGTGACTGCTCTAACTTCCAGCTCCTTGCACTGTAGCACTATGAAGTTCCCCGGGAAGCCCAGGAGCCGGACAGCTGCTTTTCTGCCTCTTTTCCTGCTCTCTTTGAAGATTCTGCAACCAGGGCACAGCCACCTTTATGGCAACCGCTATGCTGGGTGAGTAGAGCGACTTGCATTCCCTGCCTGGTTTTTAGTTGGATGGAGGGGCAGGTTTGCTCCTTCTTTTCCCCTCTCATCTGTGATTTCTCTGTGCATCTGTGCACTTCTGTCACCTACAGTAAAACGTGTGTGCAGTTCCCGGCTCTTTGGTTGAGCTGAGAAGGCGGTGGTCACAGGTCTAGCTAGCTTTTCACGCTTCTTATTATGTCCCAACCTCCGCTGTGGACCAGTTGACTGGGATCCTATCTTTGGAGGAGCCGTGGTCAGTATTTACAATATTCGCCTTAGTAGAGGTCAGTGTGGGAAGGACTGCTGAGGTACCACGTGAATCGGGACCTGAGAACTAGAGCTGCTCCTTCAGAACTGTATGCAGAAGAAGGGGTTGAAATTCACCAGTGATTGACTTAAGAACTGAGTGTGAGAGAGCGTGTTAGGGTGTGTGTGTGTGTGTGCGCGCGCGCGCTTGTAGCCTACATAGTAGTTACTAGACTTTTCAAATCTGAGCAATGCAAATGAGCCAACTCAAACTCAAAATAAAAGTAGCCGACAGTAAAATTACCCCTTCTCTGAAGGGAGAAACAATTACTCTCTCCTCCTCACCCCCCAGCCTCTGTAGGTTAGGATACTTCGTGTCTGCATTCCTAAGGAGGCATAGGACTGGGTATGAAACAATGCGTGACTTTGCAAGCCTCATCCTGAAGGCTTGCTGTGGAGTATACAGCATGTGCTTTGCTTAGATTTGCAGGGGGTCGTTCTTTGAATCTGGAAACTACTGCATTACTCCATTTTTGCAAAGCAGGAAGAACCTCAAATAGCTCTTCTAATGCAATTGCTTTTTACAGAGGAGAAAAACTGGGGTCTTCAATTTCTTTCCATAACTGCCAGTTGAGGAAAAATCTCCCCTAGATGTGGATTATGACAAGGTAGTGCCCAGTGTGTTAAGGCAAAGTTGTTCTTACGCAAGGAATAGTGTAAAGAACTTAGAAGTATGATTCTGGAAAAGCGAATGTTTCCTTTGGTCACCCTAAACAATCTGGGGCCTGCCTTTACCATTTCTCCTGAATACAGTGCTTGCAGAGGAAACTTAAAAAAAAAAAAACAAAAAACCAAGAAACCCCCAACCCTATCCTATGTTTTGGGGGCTGCAGTTTGGGAATGGAGGCCTTGGTGAGGTAAGGGTTATAGATGGTAATACAATTCCAATTTTTCCACCTGAGTGTTCCCTGGAAAAAGAGGGAACATCTGAGGGCTGCGTTTCCTTCTCTAGACACACACAGTCCAGGCTTCACATCCTGTCATTTGTCATTGCCTTGGGAGATCTAGGCAAGGGCACCATGTTTAATGACTAGTGTAGGCTCCACTGTGGAGTTTAGAAACTCTCCCAGCTGATGTGAGACCATGTGATAATCCTAGATCCCAGGTTCAGACGCACCCGTGTGACCCAGGACTGCACCCCTCCACTCAGCTGTGGCCCTGTTCTTAATTACTTTAGTGTGTGGTGCTTGATGAGGGCCGAGTTAGACCTGCTTCAGCTGAGCAAGTGCATGCACTTTCCTACTGCTTAGAGGAAACGTGGCCAACCACGGCAGCTTTTTCTTCCAGGATTTGCTGCAATTGAACTTTTTTGGAGGAAGCTGCACTACTTTTTTCTCTTCTGCAATGAAAGCATTAATTTGTTTTCCCTTTGGCTGCTGCATAATAAGTTGGTCCCAAACATATAAATTACCAGATGTCTGAAAGTTGGAGGGGGAAAAAAAGGCTGAAACATTGAAGAAACTGATAGAAGATAGCCTTACCTGTCCATCACTATAGATGCCTGGAGTTTCTTCAAAACCAGAAGTGTTGGGCAGCCCGGGGGGCTCAGTGGTTTAGCGCCGCCTTCGGCCTAGGGTGTGATCCTGGAGACCTGGGATCGAGCCCTGTGTCAGGCTCCCTGCATGGAGCCTGCTTCTCCCTCTGCCTGTGTCTCTGCCTCTCTCTCTCTCTGTGTCTCTCATGAATAAATAAATAAAATCTTAAAAAAAAAAAAAACAGAAGTGTTGACACACACCCCCACCAAAAATGAGGTGTTTTTAACTTCGTTTTATTAGATAGTCCATTCTCTCCTCACCAAAGATGGAAGTGCTGCTTAGGTTTGGGATTGCTTTACTTGCTTTACTCAAACTACTCTCTATAAATCTAGCCCTTCAGCGAATATAAGAACCTGATGACATGACTTGGTGAAATAGTTATTTAGCATGATATTTGCCCATTCAAAGTTAGAATTCTATACCCCTTCACTTTTTCCCCCTTAAGTAATAGGTTTAGGTTTTGTTAATTATGGACCAGCCCCACTTCTTGCGTTTTGGTAGAAATATTTTTGTAGGTCTTGGTTGAGTCTAAGAAGTGATTCTCCTTTGTATAGGACTCTTCATATGAATAAAAAAGAACATTCAGGGCAGCCCAGCATGCTTTCTGAGAGCAGCTAGCTAATGAGCTTAGTCGTCTTTCTACACAAACTAGCAGTTGTATAATGCCAGTTGTATAATAGATGCTTAATAAATGGCAAATTAAAGCATCTTAAGAAAAAGATAAGGAAAATCTGAAACGAGTTAATAACTTTTTGGATATCTATTTTTTTAAAGATCTTATTCATAAGGGACACAGAGGCGGAGACATAGGCAAAGGGAGAAGCAGGCTCCCTGCAGGCAGCCCAATGCAGGATTCGATCCCAGGATCATGCCCTGAGCTGAAGGCAAATGCGCAACCACTGAGCCACCCAGGTGCCCCTTTGGAGGGCATATTAAATGATGTAAGGGAAATTTGAAAATACATAGAAAAAGATTGAAATATAGAAAACCTTCAAATAAAACATACTGTCAGAGGGCTTCAGGAATTAAATACAAGTCCAACAATTCTGCAATCAACAAAGGTCAGTGAAGGAGACTCCTACACAAGCAAACTACACAAGCAATCAGCACTGTTCTTTCTCTCTCCTTTCCATGAATTCCTGGAAACCAACTTAAGTTGTTATACTGTGATATACTAGAGGCAAAAACCTAAGGATCTCCATCACATGAAATTAGTGTCTTTGTATGTGTCTGATAAACGATATAAAACCATAGAGCAATACATTCTGGAAATGGTGTACAACCAAAACACCATTTTGGTTGGGGATGATTTTTTTTTTCCTTTGAAAACCATTTACTCTGTACCTCCTTCATGCCAGTCAAGGAGCATGATGTTTAAAATCCAGAAGTTCAACTGCCTGGGTTTCAATTTCTGCTTTGTGACAATTAGTAGCGCTAAATTACCTGGGTCAAGTTCTTTAAACTTCTCTGAACCTCAGTTTCCTATCTGGAATAATGGAGAGAATATTATAACCTTTCTCATCAAGTTTTGTGAGAATTAAATGCTGTAGCAGTTACTGTATAGTTCTTAGCACTTAGTACTAACAGGTGGTGAGGTAGCTAATAATTCCCAATACTTTAAACGTTTCTATAAATATTACTTCGACAATGTTCTGCAGTTCTGGGTATCCCCATTTTATAGATAAGCTAAATGAAGTACAGACTAACCCAGGTTCAGAGCTAATTAACCCAAGGTCCCTGTAAGGGCACAGTTAGGATTCTAACCCAGCTCTGACTGACTGGACAAACTACTTCACACTCTGTCATTGGTTTAGATACAGAAAGATTATTGCTCTTAAGGAAAACTGAAGGTTTACTCTTGGGGAACTGATGGTTTCAGGATAATAAAGAAGTGGATTAAATAGAATTGGAAGTCTAATTGTGGTTCCTCTCTCTAGGTAAGGAGTCACTGATGGTAAATCTTAGGAAAAGCCTGCAAACAAAGTATAGAAAGTGGAAGATGAGGAAACTTAGGTTGTCACAAAGAACAAAGGAGCATAGAAAGTGACCATGGGAGTGTGCCTTCATTCAATAAGTAATATTCCTCTGTGCCAAAAACATTGACCAACAGAATCAATGCCCTCTGATAGCTTGCAGTTTAGTGAAGAAAATAGCCCCACACATTAGTAGGCAGTGTATAAATGTTGTATGGCATGAACAGACCATAGAGATTGATAAGTGAGCTCTGACGCAAGAAGGGAGGAGTATAAATCTATTCCAGGCCTCACCTGTGCTGGTCACCGAGCCCTGCTTAGCTGGGGAGGAGAGCGAACATCCTTTCTGCTGCCAGGGTTGCTTTTTGGACTTGAACCCACTGGTATTGTATCTGACTGCCAAGATCTTGCACACTCCTTCCTCACTTAGTCCTGTAAATGTGGAAGACTCCTTTCATGTCTCTGTATGGTTATTTCCCCCTCTTTCCAGGGAGCCACTCCAATGACTCCATCTCTCATGACCATAAGTACATATGTGCAGGCCTGGTTATAGCCCACTCGCCGGCTGATGCATTCTGATTAGCCACTGTCCATGCTGTACCCACAACTCCATCCTCAACGCCATGGCACCTAACACCCCCTCCCTCACCACAGACATATACACACACTGTCAAGTTTGCTAGTCCTCCATGGAAATGGGATATGCAGATTCAAGAAATAGACCTGAAGGAAATAAGGTGTTAGGTATTTTTTTGTTGTTGTTGTTTTTGTTTTTGTCTTGGTGTGTGTTAGTTTTTAAGAAGGCAGTTTGGTCCTTGAAATCCTATAAGCAAAAAGGCCCCAAATCGGGATGTGACCTATTGAAAAGAGGACTATGACAAATATAGTGACTCAGTAGAACAGACTGAACTTCAGGGATGTCATATTTATTCTCCATCTTACTTCTCTGGATATTCCTCTAGGTCTCTCTCAAGAGCTGCTTTTTATTTTCATCCTCCGATGGTGGCTCCCTTTTAAGGTTTTTAGCTTTTAGAAACCCGTAGCTAGAAGTCAAGAGATCAAGGTGGTCATGTGAATCTCAGTCATCTTTTATGTTGGTAGTTACACCTCCATTCAGGTAGGGTGGTCAGAAATCACTATTTGCCTGAGACTGGCCCTGTTCGCACTGGCTGTTCTGGCCTAGCAATTGGCAATACCCCACTTTAGTGTGAGCAGACTCCTGATTTGGATGGTAAGTCATGGATTCAGCCTTCTTATTCACTGTTTGCTTCTTTAATAAGCTTTACTTCAAGTTTTCAACTACCCTCTTACTCCTCTCCAGAGTACAAATTTAGTTCCTTACATTCCTATAGAAAGTATCCTACTTTTCTCTCCCTTGCGATAGCTGCCAGTGTTCAGCATTTCCTTCCCTCAGCTTAAATTAAGGTAGTTTTCTCCTAACTAATCTAGCTTTCTCTAATCCACTCTTTCTGGTGATCTTACTAAAATAAGATTTTATAGGTGTGTATGTTACTCCCTTGCTCAAAGATCTACTTTGACTCTCTTGCCAAATCTGGAATCCTTTGCCTGGATTTCAAGGCCTCTATAATCAGACTCTCTAATCCTCCTGTCTCTATTTCACTCTTCCTCAGCCTTGAGACTCCTCTGTAGTCCAGAGAAATAGAAAGCTTTAGCATTGCCCCATCTTTAACAAAAGCAGGCAGGCCCCATTCATCATAAAGTCCTAAAGCAAGAATGAGCCATCTCAGATCATGAATGATGGATCAGAATGTGTGAGATATAGATTTTTGGGGGCATTAGGGAATTGTGAAAGATGTATCGTGGGTTCTAAGGTTGGTTTTGAGACTATTCTTCACAAGGTGGCTGTGGTTTATAGAATAGTTCTTCAGTGTTCTCTGGAAGTTCCTTTGAGTTCTTGGCCCTTACTAATGGGAGAATAACTTTAGTTTTCCTTCATGCACTACCTCAAAGTGCAACTCCTAAGTGCTTATTATCAGCTATTTATTCCAAAAGCTTTATTCCCTGCAGTCTGTTCTGTGTTTTGAAGCTGCCTCCTTTGCTTGGTAAAGGCATGCAATGCTATATGAACTCCCAGGCAGGCAGTACTCCATGGGGATCAGCATTCGCACCGCCACTGAGCTAGTAGAGGAATGTTTTATGTGCTTCTGGGCCACTTTCTTCTTGGAGCCCAGTCTGATAATGGAGCCTCTACTTTATGGCATCAGGATGCATTCTGGGTAATACCGTTAAGCATAATCCCTTCCACTCCCTGGAAAGAAATGAAGGATATTACTCTTTCATAACTTTACTCTGTACTTTGAAAGCTACAAAGCATTAATTTTTTCTGTGTAAATGAAACTGATCAGAAAATGAAGTCATCTTGTGACCTGTTCTAATCTTCATTATAATCACTCAGTAGACAACCAGTTTATAGGACTAGAATTTGCTTTGTCAAATACCTTCCCAATCTGCCTCTGGGCATTAGCTTCTTTATTATAAGGTGGAATGTAGAATATGAAGCTTTCGGGTGTTCTGGGTAGTGTAGTAAATTTCATAAATTATTTTATTAAAGGTTTAAGCAAAACTTCAAAGTGGCTTCAAAAAATATTTTCTCAGTGTACTTTGAAAATATATATATTTTTTAGTATTTGTTACTAAGGATACTGTTGAGCTGTGGGTTGTTTTTTTTTCCTGTACCCCCAAATTTCAATGGTTTGAACAAGAAATGTTCTCCTGTGGAAATAAAGGCAGGTATAGCTGGTAGTGCCAGAGAACTGGGCCCTGTCAGGTGTCTCTGCCATGCTCAACACTCAACTCCCAGATGTGTCGCCGAGCTCTTGTGGTCCAACTAGCAGGACCATGGAAATGGTTGGTCACTCTCCTTTAAAAGAACAGCCCTTTACCATTACTCCCTACTGGCTAGAGTTGGTTAGGTGGATTTAGCTGCGTGGGAGGCTATGAAATGATGGCTGGGGATGGTGGATATGGCTGGGGAGCACATACTGTAGAAATAACTAGCAGCATTTCTCAGTGGTCACTCTGATATTAATGATTACCAATTCATTTTCCCTTCTCTTTCATTCTCCCATAGAAGCAATCCATCCACATGGCTTTTTAGGATTGTGTACTTCACACAGATTCAAGATGCGCATTTTTATTCTGTAAATAGTATTTAAGTTGTAGCATCAAAAAGAGACCATAAAATTAGAGCTCAGTCCCTTTATTTATTACAGGAGGAAGCAGAACTCCAAAAAGGTAAGATTATTTGTGGAGCTGGTAGCAAAATAGGACTAAAGCTCAAGTCAGCTGAGTTTGCAGCATTCCTTATAGTTAACAACACTGGATCCAGAAATCTTACTCTTTCCTATTCCCTAGGGTTATTGGGGATGAAGTAAAATGATGTGGCAAGGCTGAGAAGTGTTTAATGCAGGAGGATTTAATTTCATCTCTATAAATATTTATAGCATATCTGGCCCTCCTCTAGTCTGGGCCTACAGATAAAAGAGCAGTCCATGTACAGTGTAATGAGTAACTTGGGTAAGTAAACAGTTTCAACTTTGGATCACTGTGCCCACAGATAAACCTCTTGGTGCCAAGTGAGTGTAAGAGAGGATCACCTAATGTAGACTGAAGGGTGGAGATAAACCAAGGCTTCTTGGTTGTGAGAGGAGTCTTTTAAAAGAATCTGAGTAAATTATTAAATCTGCAAGCTATTTTACATTTTTCTTTTTGAATGATTGGGACTCCAAGGACATGGCCCTCCTCTCAGGCATAAAGAACAAATAGAAATTAGGTTAGGGCTTTTCAGACCTCGGGAATATGTTGGCTGTGCAAAGAACTACAGATAAGAACTTTGTTAAATCTAGAAACTCAAAGCAATTCAATATGGCCAAAATAAAGGGTGTTTTTCTTGGTAGGGGTGAGAAGTGGGGTAAGCTTTCAAGGTCATGAAACATTGTATGTCCCATAACATGGAGTTTTGGTTTCTTCCAGAACTGGGACTCTGGTGACTTCATGCTAATCAGAAATTTTACAAAGGATATCTAGATGACTTCCCCCACCCCCACCCCCTTCATTGCGAAGGGAATCTTGAAGGCTAATAATTAGAGGTAAAAGATTGGGCTATTATAGTGACTCTGCTAATATGTGGTAGAGCCTGGCTTCTGGCAGTAACAATCAAAAGGAAAGGAGAGAAACAAAGAAATACTTAATAGGTAGAGTTTTCACAATTGGGTAACCAAATGGGACATAAGAGGAAATAGTATAAAATATTAGGATTAACAGGACTGTACTCTTTGCGGAGAAAGTACTTCTTCAGCTCTATAGTTTGAGGGGTCTGTAAAATACCCAACTGGATAGATGGCACTGAAGCTCAAAAGTTATCTAAACTATGGAATAGATTCCAGTAACTGATGTATAGTTTCCTAAAACCTCAAGTGTAGGATGGAGAGTCTAGGAAGCACTCATTACATGAAGAAGAGCCAAAACCAAGATATAGGACAAAGTGGGGAGAGGGAAACCAGAGAAACTAGTAGAAAGTCCTAGAAAGAAACCCAGGAAACTAAGATCCAAGAATGGTGAGTCCAGTCACACTAAATATGGCAAAGTGATATCTATTGGCTTGGCCATTCAAGACACCAACTGTATTCTCCTCAGAGGTGCTTTTGGAGGAATGGTGAGGGAAATCTGGAGGTTGAGGAACAAATGGGATGTGAGGACATTAGCCATGAGTATAGACCATAATTTCAAGGAGCTTATCCATGAGGTGGGAGTAGAGGGTTGATAATTAGTTGAAAAGGCTTTGTTCTTGCCTTTACTACTTAAGATAGGGGAGCATGGCCATGTTTTATGCTAGGTGGTAGGAATCTAGGTAAGAAATGGAGTTAGGTTTCTGAAGAGACAGGAAGCTAGCTGACCTCTTTCCTCTTAAAAAAGAAATTGTCCTGGTCCTATAAAGACATAGTAGATGACCTGATAAAAGATGCTTTTCAGTTTTCTTAAACTTTCAGATTTACAGTACACAGTACTCCCACGCACCCTTCACTCAGTTTCCTCTAATGTTAACAACCTCTTACAAAATAGAGCCCTTTGTAAACTGGAATATAATATAGGTGTTAAGTAACTTATGTCTAATATTATTTGGAAAGGCTCTCGTGTAGATAACCTGTTACAAAATTGATTACCTTTCACCTTCCTGGGAAATTAAAAGGTCTGTGAAAATGTCTTCATATTCTCTTAGTCAAATGAATGAGACTCCTTTTTCCTTTCCTTCTGTCTGTTCCCCAAGGACTGAAGATCCCATCTCTTCCATTTTTCCAGTCCTTCTATCCGGTCTCATCCCACACACTTACCAAAAATCAGTGGTACCAATGATGCCTCACTGTCCTTCCATATCCCCATAGTGTTAGGAATCCTCAAAATAGCAACAGAGTTCCCTGCCTCTTGAGGGCTTAGATTTTAACTTTTTAAATTCAATTTAGTTGACACTATTAATTTCAGGGATAGAATTTAGTGATTCATCAGTTGTATATAACACTGAGTGCTCCTTACATCAAATGCCCTCCTTAATGCCCATCCCCAAATTATTCTTTCCTCCCCTCCAGCATCCTTGAGGGCATACATTTTAATCCAGTGCTCTAAACTGGGGGGAGGGGAAAGGAATGAAAATGCAACTATATTAGGTCAATAACCCCCTTTCTACTCTTTCCTGATCTTCAATACGCACACTGTATATTTTTATAGCATTTCAGTCTTAGATCGCCAACTGCTAAATGATAAAACTTCCACAGTATCACACATTTTATCAGCAGATGAGCTCATTTTTTCACTTAAAGAATCTGTGACCGCTTATTCATTTGCCATATTTTCACATCCCCCATCTATCTTCTAGATTTTCCTCTTAATTAGACTACTTAATGAATTCTCTAAACGTCTAAGTTCCTGTTGAGATTTTTGTGAATCTAATGAAGATGCAAGGTTTGTAGTAAGATAGGCTATAATAGGACCCCAACCACATCCATCATGTTTCCATGGAAGGTATGCCATGTGTGTATGATGTGATAGCAATGTATTTGCCATCAAAATTGCCAAACATGGAAGTTTAGAGGCATTTAGGATAACCCTGTGTAGCAAGATGTTTGGAGTAAGAAATTTGCTACTGAAAAACTATTCTATGCTCTTGACTTCTAGGGTGGAAAAGGAAGACCCAGGGAGAACTGGACTCCCCACAGGAGTTTTCAGGCCTCTGTGTGGCAGTAAAAGGGAATGACTGCAAGTGACCAGTAGGGAATCCTCTTAATATCAGATTAAAAAAAAAAACAAACTATTTCTGCATTTCAAAGAAGTATAGCCTGACTGGTTTCCTTTGCCTAAAATGAGGGAGTTTATTCCCTCAGAACCTACTTGGCCTTCACAACAGCTGTTCTGAAACTCCCCAATTACTTAAAGCTCTTACTCTATCTCACCCTCTCTCCCACCCACCCATGACCCCAAAACTTTTGCTAATAAAAGCAAAGATGTGTATCTTTGAGATGGAGGTGATGTGGTATATGGCCTGAGTTATCTTGGCTTCCATCCTCTCTAACTTGAACTGTACAGGTCTCCTAGCTCACCTCTCCTTTCCAAGACAACATCTCCTTTATTCATTCACCATTTTTTCCCAAAGTATAGTTGATAGTTACATTAGTTTCAGGTGTACAAATAGTGATTTGACAAATTTATACCTTATGCTATGCTCCCCCTAAGTGTAGCTACCATCTGTCACCATACAATGCTATTACAACATTGTTGACTATTTCCCTAGGCTGTGCCTGTCATCCCTGTGAATTATTCATTCCATAACCAGAAGCCTGTATCTCCCACTCCCTTTCGCTCATTATACTCATTCCCCTACCCCTCTCGGCTCTAGCAACCATCAATGTGTATTTAAGTCTGTTTCTGTTCTCTGTTTGGGTTTTTTTTTTTTTTTTTTTTTTTTTTAGATTCCACATATAAGTAAAATCATAGAATCTTTCTCTAACTTCACTTAGCATGATAAGCTTTAGGTCTAGCCATGTTGTAAATGGCAAGATCTCCCTTTTTTATGTCTAATATTCCTGTGTGTGTGTGTGTGTGTGTGTGTGTACACATACCATATCTTCATCTATTGGTAGACACTTGGGTTGTTCCATACCTTGCCTATTGTAAATAACGCTGAAATAAGCATACGGGTGCATATATTTTTTCAAATTAGCATTTTCATTTTGAGTAGATCTCTAGTAAGATTACTGGATCTTATGGTATTTCTATTAACTTTTTGAGAAACCTCCATAGTGGCTGCATCAATCTGCACTCCCACCAGTAGTATGTTCTCCACATTCTCACCAACACTCGTTATCTTTTTTATTTTAGTCATTCTGACAGTTATTAGGGCATATCTCACTGTGGTATTGATTTGCATTTCCCTGATTAGTGATGTTGAGCATCTTTTCAGGTGTCTGTTGGCCACCTGTATGTCATCTTTGGAAAAAAGCATATGCAGGTTCTCTGCCTATTTTTAATTAGATTATTGGGGTGGGTTTTTTTTGTTTTGTTTTGTTTTGTTTTGTTTTTTTGTTTTGTTTTGGTGTTAGGTTGTATTCTTAATGGGTTACTATCTAAAATACATAACTGGAGTTATCCTATGCAGGTTTCTTCTCCCATTCAGTAGGTTGCCTTTTCATTTTGTTGACGGTTTCCTTTGCTGTGCTAAGCTTTTTATTTTGGTGTAGTCCTAATAGTTTTTTGCTTTTGCTTCCTTGCCTTAGGAGACCTATCTAGAAAAATGTTGCTAAGGCTTATGTCAGAGAACTTACTGCCTGTGTTTTCTTCTAGGACTTTTAGGATTTCAGGTCTCACATTTAGGTCTTTAATCAATATTCCTTAGTTTATTTTTGTGCATCAGAAAGTAGTGCATTTCATTCTTTTGCATGTAGATGACCAGAGTTTTCCCAGTATCGTTTAAAGACCTGTTTTTTTCCCCATTGCATAGTCTTTCCTCCTTTGTCATAGACTAATTGACCATATAAATGTAGGTTTATTTCTGTGTTCTCTATTTTGCTCCATTGATCTTGTTTCTGTTTTTGTGCCAGTACCATACTGCTTTACTATAGTTCTGTAGTATATCTTGAAATCTGAGATGATGGTATCTCCAGTTTTTTCTTTTTCAAGAATGCTTTGGCTACCTGAAGTTTCTCGTAGTTCTATAAGCTTTAGTAGTCTAGTACTGTGAAAGCATTGTTGGGGGAAAAAAAGACATTGTTGGTATGTTGATAGGG
Source organism: Canis lupus baileyi (assembly GCF_048164855.1). Taxonomy (NCBI): domain Eukaryota; kingdom Metazoa; phylum Chordata; class Mammalia; order Carnivora; family Canidae; genus Canis; species Canis lupus. The sequence goes on from NC_132865.1 coordinate 24,723,149, forward strand.
ATTACATTGAATCTGTAGATTGCTTTGGGTAGTATGGACATTTTAACAATATTTTTCCAATTCATGAGTATGAAATATCTTTCCATTTGTTGGTGTTATCTTTAATTGCTTCAGTGTTTTATAATCTTCAGGTCTTCAGGTACAGGTCTTTTACCTCCTTGATTTAAATGTATTCCTAAGTATTCTTTGGTACAAGTCAACACATTTGAGTGCCTACCATGTGCCCAATACTATTTTAAAGCCTAGGAATACAGAAACTTAGATGAATAGGAATTATGGCACTAGTGAATAAAATTGTCCCTCATGGGATTTACGTTCTATGGGATGACAAATAATAAACCATAGTGTTAAGATATTATAAGGATTATGAAGATAAAGCATAGACAGGGAATAAAGAATGTCAAGAGAAAAGATGAGAAGAATAAACTGAGACCAGGAGCCATCTGAATATCTGAAGGTAGAAATTTCCAGGCAAAAGAAATAGCAAATGGAATGGGAGCCTGGGGATGTATCACTGAAAAGGGGTCCTCAGATCAGCATCAGCATCACCTGGGAACTTTTTAGAAATGCAGACTCTCAGGTTACACAAGCTCCTCCTCCAATGCCCTCCCAGCAAGGAACTCCAGGGGTAGAACTAGCAAAATGGGTTTTAACAAGTCTTTTTTTTTTTTTTTTTTTTTTTTTGGGTTTTAACAAGTCTTTTAGGTAATGTAAACTTAAAGTTTGAGAACCCCTGTGGAGAACAAGCACCAAGTTGATTTGGCAGGAACTGAGCCATTGAGGAGAGTAGTTATTCTTTTTTTTTTTTTTTTTTTTCCCCTGATCCTCCCCTGCAAATAACACTTTATTTCCTTTTTTTTTTTTTTTTTTTTTTTAAACATTACAAAACATCCCCAAATCCCTTCCACCTCTTCCTCTGTACTTTTGTCTCCTTGGCACACATTCCTGGGGAATCCCTCCCTCTCCCTCTTTCTGGAGCCTGCCTGCTTTCATGAGCCAGTTCAAACATTACTGGTCAGGTAGGAGTTCCCTGATCCCACCAACAGCCCTAATTGCTCCCATGCCATAATCCCATAGTACTCTATCTGTCCTTTATTACAATCACCACAGGTTATTGGGTATTAATAGTTTTTTGTGGATGTCCTTTTGAAGGAAGAAAGTTGTTCTACAAGCAGGTTGAGCTCTTAATCTTTTCTGTATTCTCCAATCCCAAATAGTATTTGGCACATCCGGTAAAGTTTAGATGGATGGAAGAATGGGGAAGGCAGGCAAGTAAGGCAACTAATATATTAGGAACAAACTGCTGATCTTTGCGGGCGGTTTTGCCAGATTAGATTTCATAAAGGTGAAGATATAGTGAGAAATAGAAGCAATTTGCCCCTTTGGGCTGCGGGAGGGATATGGGGATCTTGAGAACTGCCACCTGTAGGTACCAATGTGCAATATTCCTCACCTTCATGTCATTTTCTCCCTGTTCAGTGCATTTCAGGTATCATTCAAATGATTATCCAATTTTGGTCTCTCAGATATTTTACTTATCTGGCTCCTAAAACTGCTTTGAACAGCATCATGTTGCAGGGAGATCTGATGCCAAGCTGCTGTTTCCTGTGTAGTTGCCAGTATGGGCAGCAGCTGGTCAACATGTTAGCCATTATCTTTTTTTTACCAAATTTGGAGAAGTGATTATTGCCTCCTTGTCATTGTTTTAGCCTCTAAGGAAAACCTATGAACTCACCTGAAATTATAGAGGACTCCTACATCATCAATTCATGTTGAGTTTAATATCTTCTGTAGTCCTGGAGTAATTTTTATGAACCAAGTGCTTCCCAATTTATCTTTCAAAATTTTATTGTCCATGTTTTTTTTTTTCCTTTTTAGCTCATCTTTTTCTAACTCTTTAGATGTCTTGATGCAATAAGAATATGTTTGCAATTCCTATACTCAGTTACCCTATTCAGATCCCCATAAAAATTCCAGATACCACAGAAACTGAATGGCCCTGGAGAATACAGGCAGGCTTCCTTCAAAATAAGCTAACGATAAAAATTTGAACAGATAGAATTGATCAAATAGAGAGCTGTGTGGTTCAAAGTATCCTCAGACTTAGAGCATTTCTTGAGTGGAGCCCAGCATGCTTTCCATGGCAGCAGTCAAGTTTTAATAAAATCTGTAAATATCCAGATGGAAATTGTGAGAAACAAACTGATCCTTGCGAGAAAGGCTTATTAGTCTTAGAAAGACTTGAATTAAGGAGTGTTGGAAGAAGGGAAGATGGTCAACTGAGAAATAGCAAGAGGAGGGTCCAAAGTTAGAGACTTATTTTCCTGTCATGAAAATGCTAGTTTCTCAAAATCTGACAAGTCAAATGACATGCCATCATCTTGGTCTCTTGGTGTGGTTGTTTTGTTTTGGTTTTGGTTTTGTTTTTTTTGGTATGTGAAAAATCATCTGTTCTGTCCTTTAATGAAACAGAACGCTTAACTGCTGGATAAATATTTCACCTTGGGCCCAGCAACTGGTAGGTCAGTTCTTTCTAGAAAATGGATCCTCATAAGAAAAAAGTTAAATGGTAAAGTGAAATTATTACCAATTCCCCCCCAAATTAAGTACTTCTAAACTGCCATAAAGCTGCAAAATCTATATAGTGGCCCAGTCTCATTTTTAGAAGAGCAACTTGCAAATACCTGAAAGAACTTGAGAATGGAAAATGTTTAACAAAAATTCTTACACATACCACTTGCTTATAGGTTATTCACAGCTTCTGGTAAACACATTGCATCTTTAAGTATTACTCCTAAGATTGTTCTGTTAATTCATAGTACAATGGAAGCCAGTTCTTCATTTCACCCAATCTAAAAATATGCTAACCTCAAAAAAAGTGGCCAAAGTGGGGTCCATGGAAATAGTACACCCTAAATAGTAAGACCCATAAACCCTCATTGTCTGCCATGACCGTTAAGGACGACACAGTTCTCTTAGTTTTCTTAGTTCAAGTGGCAATTCATAGCTCCCAAACTTTGTGAAGAACCTTCTATCCTTAACCAATTGGTCTTAATCAGATTCTGAGGGGTTTATGAGGATGCCCACTTAATACTTTGACTAAGACTTACATGCCTGCCTCTTTCACCATTAATAGAAGGAAATAATCGTTTTTATTTTCCAGAGCATCACTTCTTCCAGAGCTCTCTGATGCCCTTCTGTACCACTTATCACTTGGCATTGTAATTGTCTAATTGTCCTTCTCTTCCTAACCTATATATTCTTTGGAGATAAGGAACCTCTTCTACTTCAAGTCCAATCTCTACCCAAACTGCTTTATTGTTATCTTTCCACCCACTGAAGTTGAGCCATACTCAGTTGCCAATATTAGACTTCTTTAATCTAAAATAACAGCAGTCTCATATGCTTCAACCTAATAAAAGCTTTAACTAACTGAAAAATGACTTTTTTCATGCTGTGGAAATTCTAGCAGTTTACATGCAGATTTTCTATTGAAGTACCAAGGATCTATCAGGTTTACAGTATATTGCCAGAGCTTCTCAAACTTTAATGTGCAAATGAATCACCAGGGGATCTTGTTAACATGCAGATTTTGCTTCAGGGGGGTTGGGGTAGAACCTGAGATTCTGCATTTCTAACAAGCTCCCAGGAGCTGATCCTATGGTTCATGGGCCAGGCTTGGAATAGCAAGTTTTTGGAATACGGGATGAGGAATCAAGATGTAAATTATAGATCTTCTACTAGCTATCTGTCTCTCTCACTTAATCTTTGTAAGCCTTATTTTTCCATGATATCCAGGGGGTTAATTAGGAGGTCTATTAACTTTCAAGTCTAATGTTGATGATCTGCTAGGGTCATGTTTACCTAAGTGATTGCAGAGTCCACACAGCATAAAAGGTTAGGAGCAACAGCTCAGTCCTCTGATTGCATCCCAGCTCTTCCACTTACCCTGTGACCTTAGAGAGTTACATAATCTCTGTGCTTTAGTTTCCTCCTCTGGAAAATTGAACTAATACTAAATTCACATATATAAAGTGCTTAGGAGAACTGAACACACATAAACATAAGCTATTTTCAACACTAATATCTTCAGTTTCATTTCTAAGAAGCTTTCCTAAGGGCATTATCTCAAATGTGGACGAATATCTACAGTATATGATAAAGATGTTTATCACCAATTTTATCAAAATCTGTCAAGCTACAACCATGTCCAACAATATGAGAAGGGTTGCTTACATATTATGGAATCTGCCCATTATAAATGCTTAATATTTTAATGCTCAAGATACAACATGAAATGATGACAAAACAGGATACAGAACTGTATTAACACTTCAAGTTTGATTTCTTACAAATGATATGGTTAACTTTCAGGTAGGGGGAAATGTTCTAAAATATTAAGTGATTATTATGACCAAGGGGCAGCACTAGAGGTGATATTTTTCCTCCTGTATTACTTATGAATTCTACATGAAGTATGAACAATTTCTCTAGTCAGAGAAAACAATTTTTAACATGTTTAAAACCTACCCTACCACCCCCCCCCCCCAAAAAAAAAAAAGTCGACACTATAGCAAGGATTTCAGCTTGTTATGCCAAAACTGTTTCAGAAGCATTGCAAATAAGAATCAGAAGTCAGTAAAATTAATAGTGTAGCACTCAATGCCAAACTAATGACAGAAAAGAAAGACATGCTCATTTTTTTTATTTTTTTTATTTTTTTTTAGTTCTGAGCAAAAATGCGATTGCTGGGTATCCTAACGAAGCGTTAAATGGCCAAAGCGGCTGCCTTGCTGAGTGTCACATAGGTAACAGGGAAACTAGAAAACAGGGGAGCAGTGTTTAAGACTTTGCAGTTTAGAATAATACCAGGCACAATTAGCATCATGCTGATGTGTGTGTTTAAGTACATTTTCAAATAGAAATTCTGTTCTCAGTACCACACTATAACTAAACTTGTATTTCAATTTTCATTCAAAAGTTAATACAAAAAAGTTAATACAATGGGTCAAAAACTGCATTTGAAATGACTAGAGGGAGAATCCATTATGCTTTTAGATCTTTTCCCCTATTACAGATACTTTTCTGAGACTAAGCCCATTAGATCTTAAAGAGGAAAAATATTTGCTAGCAGTTTCCTGAACCATCAATTTCTTTTTAAAGCTGCCATAATAGTGATAATCAGAACCTAGTCCAGGTTGAATGCCTTCTGACTTGCCAAAGAACATGAGAGCTATTTCATCTTGTCTATGGGGCATGAATTGAGAGGAAAGTTAGTCTGCATAAATCTTCTGCTATTCCACTGTCTGATAAAATCCCTCATCCTTAATTTTTAGTTGACTCTTCGGTACTTCGAACTTCTCACTTTTTGGGTAGACCTCCCTGCTGGTCTATGGATGCTTGATTATCTCCCTCACCAGTGACTTCAACCTGAAAACTAGAAGAAAACAATGTCTGGAAAAATTTTTTAAAAAAGAAGCACTTTCAATCACTTGCAAATCATTTTTTCTCATACATGCTAGAACCTTGCTTAAACAGACTTCTGCTTTAAGACACAGGGTCTTGCTTAAAGAATACTGAAAGAGAATAGCTTTGCAGCGAACTTTGTGGCTGATGGTGGTGCAACTCAGGATAACTGTCATCCAGGAAAAAAATGATCTAACAGATATCTAACACTCTCTTGTCCTGTAATTTTTGTGTATGTTTTGTAATATAATGCATTGGGATTAAACATGGGATTAAATAGACCCGTAGATGGTTAAGCTCAGTAATTTGCCCTATCTATGGGGGTATGTTCCAAGGCCCCCAGTGGAGCCTGAAATTACAGATACTGCTGAACCCTTTATATACATACATATCTAGGATAAAGTTAAATTTATAAGTTAGGCACAATAAGGTGAACAACAAGAACATAGAGCAATTATATATAGTAAACTAATAAATTAGGTGAATGTGGTCTCTCTTCAAAATACTGTGTACCGTAATCACCCTTCTTGTGATACGTAAAATGTCTATGGGAATGAATTGAAGTGGGGTCAATGACCTCAGCATTAGATTACTACTGACCTTTCTGATTTGTCGGGAGAATTATCTGCTTCCAGAATAGTTGACTGCAGGTAACTGAAATCAAACATAAGAGTGGGGGACTATTGTATGTAGAAATCAGGGGTGTTCACAGTAGTCAATCATGGAGCTTTGAAAATGGAAGTGGTGATCTCAAAGTTCCACTAAGTCAGCCAACAGGTGCTCGCTTCAACAGCACATATACTAAAATTGGAATGATACCGAGAAGATTAGCATGGCCCCTGTGCAAGGATGACACACAAATTCGTGAAGCGTTCCATATCTTTCACTTGATGGGATGAGCACTGGGTGTTATACTATATGTGGGCAAATCGAACTCCAAAAAAAAAAAAATATACAAAAAAGTCAGCCAACAGTAGCATATACTGGGACCTATATTCATCCATTAAATCCTCATTGAGCATTTAACATGTTTCAAGTTTCAGATGTTAGGAATATAAGGGGCTACAAATCAGGAAGGTAAAAGCCCCTGTTCTTGTGAGGCCCATATTTTCGTAAGGGAGATGGGCAATGTAAAGTGAACAAACAGTAACAGTTATTTATATCATGCCTGCTGTAAGAATATATGATCCTGTGACTTTCATTTATTCAACAATGTTGAATTGTTGATTCTGTTGAATTGCTGTTGATTGCCTATGTACCTAGCACTGTGCTAAGCATCCCACACAATGTCCTTGCTTTCACTGAGTTTACACTTAAGTCCAGGTGGCAGATGTTAATTACAATGTGATTATTATAAAGAAGCAGCACAGAGTGCTACCTATTCAGGAAAAATTATTAAGGCAGGGAGGTCTTTTTGAAAATGTTGTTCAAGGCAGAGCTTTGAATGATGCTGATTTTCTGGAAGCAGCTATTATAGCAGATGGCAGCTGGTGAGAAACGTGTTGTAGGATAAGGAGCAAGGGGTATATGACGCTTCTGCTGATCATGGATTATTTTTAACTGCAATTTTAAAGGAAAATCTGGTCTAATAGGTTAGTATTTAGTACCTTAGACTTTAAAAGTACTTTCTCATGAACTATCTCAGGTGCTCCTCAAACTATAACCTACAAGGAAGTGCTTTAAGTTCTGTAAAATAAAGCAACACAGATGCCCTTCCTAAACTCGGTTTCTAAACTATAGAATTGCATGTGATCCTTCCATTGTAGGGTACACCTGAAATTGTGAATGGTGCTCCGTGGGGCTCTTTGCCTTGTACACAGAGTTTTCTGAATATTAGCTATTGGCTTTAAAAGGCAGTTGAGCTACTGTGAGTTGGCTGCAAAGTTGAAAGAGGAGGCTGGAGGGAAATGTCAAAAGGAAACTTAAGATGTGATTAGTAGGTGTGTGAGGCATACCAAGGGCAACATGCCACCTGAGGAAATCAAATCCAAATGCCAAGAGGCTCTATAGACAGAGAACAGATGGGAATGGAAGAACCTTGTGTAGGAGGAGATACACCTCCTATTCAATAATCTGAGGTAAACATGTACTTTGTCTACATTTTAAACACAATCTCCAGAGACAAGGTGGAAAAAAATATCACCGATTTTTTTTTTTTTATTTTGTATCAATTTTTTAAGAGAATCATACATCAGGGCTGTTAATCCTTTGGTAAAGTATACAGTATATATGATACAATCTATCATTTGTCTCTTTGCTTCTTCTGTAAGGCAAAAGACCAATATAAACAATTTTAATGGTTATAAATTCAACTTTACCCTAATTGTTGCATTTATTTTATTTTTTAAAAAGATTTTACTTATTCATGAGACCGGGGCAGGGGAGGTAAGACACAGGCAGAGGGAGAAGCAGGCTCCCGACGTGGAACTCGATCCCGGGTCTCCAGGATCAGGCCCTGGGCTGAAGGTGGTGCTAAACCCCTGAGCCACCCAGGCTGCACCCCTTTGTTGCATTTAAAATTGTTTAAAATGTCAAGTTGCTCTTCCACTTGACTATATAAATGTTCTGGGTTTTTTAACCCTTTCCTGACTGCTGTCTTTGGACCTTTAATCTATATGGAATTTTCTTTGTATACGGTGTAAGGAAGACTATAACTTTATTTTATCCTAGAGGGCCATTTACAGAAAACAGCATGCAAAGAGCCAACATACACAAAAATGTATATTTCACTCACAGAGCAATGCAAATTAAAGCAATGAAACGCCATTTTTCACATAGAAGATTGAACATTTTCAATCTTTCGAAGTTTTGCTAATGTCGGTAAGGCTGTGAAAGAAACCAACTCGGTGCTGATGGAAATGTGAAATTGCTACTAACTCCTTGGAAGATAATCTAGCAGACTCTATTAAGAGTTCAGGTCTTTGCACCTTTGCATGAATCAATCCTATTCATAGAAAACATCTGTCCAAAAAATTAGCATGTATTACAATGTTTATTGCAGCACTGATGTAGGGATTTAAAAAAAAAAAAAAACAACTGGATTAAAAAATGGAACTGAAAGTCCATCAGCAAGTCTTTTGGAAAAATCAAGATAGGTCACCAATAGGGAATATTATGTAGCTATCACAATGAGTTATGGGCACATGTTGACCTAGAGGAATGTGCATGATCTGTTAAATGAAGATAGAAAGTTCTAGAGTACTATGTGTGATCTTTTTAACAAGCTAGCTTTTGTTCTCTAAGGTTGTTTTCCTGGGATGTTCATCCTTCTTAGAGGTAGGAAGGAGATGATGGCAGTGGTGTTTTGAGAGGGTAGATGATCTTTGTTTCTCATTAAAATGATGCCAACATGGGAGCTTTAATTTTATCACCTAATTATGTATTTCATAGGAACTGGATTAAGAAAGAAGAAATCTTGGTTTTGTTTTGACTTATATGCCATGGGTATATCCTTGGATTCTTAATCTCTTCTTTTAACAGCTGTTGAAGATGAAGAAGGAAGGGGCAGCCTGGGTGGCTCAGTGGTTTAGTGCTACCTTTGGCCCAGGGCGTGATCCTGGAGACCCGGGATCAAGTCTCACGTTGGGTTCCCCGCATGGAGCCTGCTTCTCCCTCTCCCTGTGTCTCTGCCTCTCTCTCGTGTCTCTCATGAATAAATAAATAAAATCTTTAAAAAAAAAAAAAAAAAAAAAGAAATATCAAATGCTCAAATGTCCTCCCAGGACAAGAGAACATTTCTCCTGCACCTCTTACATTTGCTGTGTTACATACCAAGATTTATAAGAATTATGGCCCACTAGAAAAGGACCATCATATCTTCACTTGAAGATTCAGTGCATTTATACACATACTTACCATGTGGAAAATGTACACTCAGCCTGGGTCACCACCTATTTTCTTCATAGAATCTCCCAGTCATAGAACAATACATCTAAAAGGAAATGAGCAGAACTTAAAGGTAATTGCTCATCAGGATTATCTGCAGATTTAACAAAATGCAGGTATACACTATGCATACCTCAAATGTACAGAATCATAATATCGAGGAATCTTTTAAAAATGACAACCAAGGGATTCTCTGATGCATCTCTTCTGTACACTAGTGTTTGTGAACTACAGATGAAGTTTATCAGGGTTAAGCTGCCTACCAACAGGCAGTGAAGATGGCAGATATTTGTAAATTCCCTTCATAGGAAATATCTTAGTGCTCAGCCCTCCTGCACAGCTAGCAAAATGTAGGAAATTCAAACATGTTTGCAGAGTTTCACTCTTCACATACTACAATCCTCAATAAGGAGTTTTTGCTAAAGTAACATATTAGCCTTGCTATAAAGTGTTACCCTGAACCTCTTTAATCTGCACCTGACTCTGTGTCCTGACGGACTATGCCCTAGTCTTTGGCCAAAATGCATATACTTTGTGCAACAACTCAATCATCTGGATGATCCCATTCTTTAAAAATTTTGTGGAAGTAAATATAATGTTCAAGTTGTAGTTGTATATTCCCTCTTTGAGTAACGGATGGGTGTACTTAAAATTGAAAGAAATCTATTAACACCAGACCTTCAATGTCTGAAATCCTTGAAGAAAATTACCACTAACAGAAAGACCAAGTGGAAAGGGAACCTTTTAGAAACACTGAAACAAAGCAAATGGCACGCATGGTATTTCTCTTGAGCCTCTAAGGCAGTAAAGTACCAGATGTCATACAACAAAGTCTGAGGGAACCATGGAACCTAATGGGCGTAGCCAGAGTGCTCAGCTTTAAAAAGCTCTTGTGCTTATAAAAACAAGGAAACTTGGCACCATTAACTCCATATGTTAGATTTAAGACTTTTTCCAGCCTGTGTTTGATTTACTTAAACGGTTGTAATGCTTACCTTTTGCATTAGAAGGGAGAATCTTAGTGAATAAGAGGTTTGTCCTGCCACTAATCTAGGTCTTTCACATAGTAGGTTGCTTAGTAAATATTTGGTGACTGTATTAGCTGGTACTTTCTAATCGTGCAGTTGGAAAAAGGAAAAGTCAACTGCAGTTGATCTTTCAAGTTGGATAAGCTATACAATGTACACACAGACTTCATTATCTCCTGGAGATAGCAGGAAATGGTCAACATGATAAAAATCCAGAGCAGAACTGTTGAGTCCCTAATTCAACCATCTTGAGATGAGCCATTGGTTAACTTCAAGGTACACAATGCAGAGAGATAGTTACAAAATTACCAAAGACCAGTCCTTCAACTTCTATTTCCTGGGCATCTATGGAACTATCCAGATGTGATGTTGCTCATATCTCTCTGACCACTTCTCCTTTGTCTCCATCGATGGATTCCTCCCTACCCCAACCCCATTTGGTGCTTAAGTTATCACTCAGGACTGTTTCTGCAAACTCTGTGTTCTTTCTCAAAGACGATGATTGTTTTCATGGCACTAGCTATATTACCTGTGTTCTGATGTGTTTCAAGTGTGTATTTCCAGCTCTGGCTGCTGCTTCCTATTTCAGTCCCATATGTCCAAATGGCTGGTGGATATTTCTATATGGAAGCCAACTTCTCTGAAACAGTTCATCCTTTAATTTGACACAAACTTTGCCTTTTTTTCCTATTTTCATTCAGATTGGAGAAATCTAACCCAAGGTCAAAACTGCTCATTTTTCTTTCTTCCCTACTATCGTTACTTAGTGTTACCACTCCTTTCCCTGTTACAATCTCTTCCCTCTGTTTTCTCTCATTCTGCCTTCATTATATCGTGTTCATGTGGCCATAATAACCTAACTTCCAATTCACCACCTCCCCTCTGTTCTATACCTCAGAGCCAGATTAATCATCCTAAAGTACCTTTCTGTCATATAACTCTGCTGATCCAGAACGCTTCAGTAGGTTGTGACATCTCAAGAATGCTGCCCAAACTCCTTTGACATCCAAAGCCCTCTACAACTCCTTGATTTTTCCTGTCTGTTCTGGTCAAAGGAGTCTGCCCATTTCCCCAGACATGACCAATACATGCTCATACTCCATCCACTCCGTTCGTATTGCCCAGGATGCAACTCCACTTGTCCTCTCATCTGAAATGTCCCAACCCTCCAGCCTCTAGTTCTAAGTTTCATCTCTAGTATGACCAAACAAACCCACAGAGATCTCTCCCTAATAGCTTTAACTCTAGGCACCTTTAGTGTAAAGCCTATATCTTCAATCACTTCATATGCTGCTTCTAGTACTTAATAAATAGTAAATGCTCAAACTTGATTAGATTTAGAAACTGGCCTATTGCCTTGTTTATCATTCTCAATTCAACTTGCCGAAAACAATGAAAGAGAAGAGCCAGAAGAAAATCTTGGCAGCTGGGCTCAGTATCCCCTCCTCCAAGGCCCAAAGTTCTGTGAATTGAATTCAACCATCATCTTTCTCTTTTCAAAAAAAAAACTCTTGTCCCCAAGACTGGGAAACCTGTACACAAGGAAAGGTATCAGCCCAGATGAAGATGTGGAGGAGAGACTCTTGCCAAAAGAAATTTTCTAACTTCCCATTTGAAAAAATTCCTTTATGGGATTTTATGATACACATGTGTATCCTTCACCATAGCCAGCAACTGGTCCTTGTCTATGTGGGGTGGCAATTAGCATAGACCTGATGGGTTTCTCTAAGATTTTGCAAATTCTGTGCTTCTGACCCTTAGAAGACTAAGTTATGATTTTACCTAGCTGTACTTCCTTTAGCCCAAACTACCTTCTAAAAAATATTTTAAAAGTTTTTTTCCCAGCCACAAATAAAGTTTTGTTTTTTCAAATATTCATAGTACAAAAACATAATTCTTAAAACCTTGGTATGAGTTTCCAGATACATCATTTTTTTAAAGACTTTATTCATTTTAAAGAGTTGAGCTCATGAGTGGGGAGGGGCGGAGAGGGAGAGTTGCTATCCAGCCTACCACAATAATTTTTTTTTTGTGTATATATATGTGTGCATATATATGTATAAAACTTTTAAATTCTAAAACAGCAAAAATATTAGAATATACACCTTATGATCAACAATGGTTATCCTTGGGAGTGGGATTACCAGGTATTTTCATTTTCAATATTAAACTTTTTTAAAACAATATTACATGCTATTGAGGCAGTTTACTCTTCTACAGAGAAACATGTAACTGATATGTTTGTGTTGAGGGATAAAACAATAAGGATTAAAGAAGAATTCCAGCAATATTAAAGAAAGCAAATGATGCCCTAACTGGGTATCTTTCTCCTTTATTTCCTGATGCTTATTTTCAGCGCTTCCCCACCCTCATCCTTGTGCAGCTGCTCTTTCACTCATCTGTGCAATTTGGATTGAAAACACACTTGAGGCAATTACATCCAAACTCGGATTTGCTTGGCTTCAAAGTCCCTGCTGTTCCCTCTGTTGCAGGCTTTTTTTTTTTTTTTTTTTTTTTTTTAATATCTCTCTTCAAAGAACTTTCCAGAAGAAAGGGGACAAGGAGAAGAATTAGAAGGACTAAAGAATTTATTTTTTGGCCTGTTCTCTGAGATATCTTTTTGTTTTTTTTTTTTCTTCTCAACAAGGGGCTTCAGTGTCCTATATGGGGACAAATCTAGCCTTATGCTTCATGTCTAAAACTCCACCATTCATGGAGGATTTTTTTGCTATGCTGCTTTGTATCATTTTTCCACTTTCTCAACCTAGATTCTTGGGGCAGTTGCTATTTTTTAGACACTGGAAACAGCTGGCTGAGGATAGTTATGAGTATACCCTAAGAAGTCCAATTTCCCCTCATTCTGCTGCCAAAGTCCAGGGTCAGATTCAAGATGCCTATATCTCATTGGTGACCAATAATTTCTCCCGTCTCTCCTCTAACATTCAGTTTCTTTACAAATGCCTCAGAACGGCCAAAGAGTCCACAGGTCTGAGCAAACTAAGCATTTGGAATTAGATAGCAATGCCCTTTCCCTCAAAAGACTTCATCATGTTAAAGACAGATTTGGAAATCTATAACTTTTCTATAGACACATGAAAGAATTACTGTTATATTATGTCTGCTTGGCCCTACTTTGCATTTTTTGCATGACAGAAGACATTTTCCATTGTTTTGGTGAAATAACCAACTGTTTTAACATGTATATGCAATCAGCCATTTAATTAAATCAACTTAGTTTATCACTAGGTGCAATTATTGTACTGTCTAATCACAGAGGTAAACACAGCTGCTATGGCATGTGGCAAGAATCCTCTGGAAAATGGGGGTGGGAAATCTGTTTAAAAGCTGCCAATTTATCTTCCTTTTGTTCACTTTAACTATTGCAGAGAGGGGCTAGTTTTCCTTGACAAGAAAGACAGCAGTCAAGTATATATTTTTTAAAGAAATGAAGAAATGAAATGAATCATGGAAAACATGTATAGCCAAGCTTCTCAAAATTATTGTGCATAGAAATCATCTGGGATCTTGCGAACTTGCAAATTCTGATTTGGTGGGGCTGGGGTGGGGCCTGAGATTTTCTAATAGGCATTTCTGATTGGCCCACTGGGGTATTGATGCTGCTGAGGTTTGTCCTGCAAACTAGCAAGACTGAGAGAAGTCCATCACCACCTGTATGAAATAAAAAAACCTCTTTTTTTGGTGCCAAAATATAGCATCCTTCTTGGTGAATTCAAGAGGCTCTACTCTAGAGGGGCTACCTTTTTGATATTGCAAGCCTGGAATAGCTCCTAGCTCCTGAGTTCTTTCAGTTGCTTGGTTTACTCTGGGCTTTTAAGAATGTATGCATTTTTAAAGTCCCAAATGCTACTGTAAAATCATCGAGAGTAGAAACAGGATCCTGATAGTGCTGGATGTATATTAAATATTTAACATGTGTTACTAATGGAGTAGGACTTCTCTATATAAGGTCTTTCCGGTAAGCCCAGTCAGTGAATTGCTACTTTTGCCAATTAAATAGCTGAGAGCGCTTAGGAAGACAGTTCTAAGCTTTAAATGTGAACAAGGAGTATAGACAGATTTTAGGTTACAGCTCACTATTTGACTTCAAAGAGATACCCTGAGATCTCTGGGAAGTTATTACCACCTGAATGCACTATCCTTAACATCAGGATTGCTATGCCAACCCCTTTGACATTGCTCCTCGTTCAAAGCGAGCCCTCTTTTTTCAATCTTTTTTTCCTTCTGTTTTTGTATGTCTCTAATACTTTGTCCATGGGATAATCCTGTGTATCTTTGAGACTAGAGTTGGGTGAAAAGATCATGGACATGTATGCCCCAACACCTAACATGACACATCTCATTTGTGTATAATCAGATATATTTATGATCAGAATCCAAACTTAGGGGTATTCAGAATATGACAGTCTTCTAAACCATTTCCAGATAAAAAATTTTTAGCCTTGAGGTTTTAAATACTTTCGAATTCCATTACTTTAATTTAGGGCTTTTATAAAATCAGGATTAAAATTCACTTGTGGCTAGCATTTAACAATTACCAGGGCTTTTGAATTTCAGCTTAGTCTTGTACTAGGAGAGAAGTGGGCAGTAAATAGCCACTGAATACAGCTATGAATTGAAATATGTACAGAAGTTAATACAGAAAAGGAAAGTAGCCTTCCACTAGCCAGGATACTGTAAAATCAATCTTCTCTTAGAATGAAAGAAAAACTGAATTGGAGCCATTAGGAGACTAGGAGCACTTTAGATATGCTCATTGTGTCAAATGCTTATGATGGAAATTGCAATTATAAATCTGGGTGACTTAGAAATAGTAGACATAGTATTCCCAAGCTGCCTATAAAGGGCCCAAGGCCCTTACTGTCTACATATTAACACACATGTATTATGTGCCAAGTTTCACAAGCTTAATGGGTAGAGCAGAGAAAGACTACCCGCCCCCACATGCCCTTTTTTTGAGGAAGAAAAAAAAAACAACAAAAACTCAAGAGCGGATCACATGGAGTAAATGACTTGTTAGGGTGACCCATGAATACTTGAAATGAGAAAATAATATGGCTAAGTGTCCATTTCAGACCAGCTACTTATCCAGATTTCTCTATTCAGACTTTATTCATTTACCAAAACAAAACTTCAGGTAACTTTTGTGTATTAAAATGATCAACGTGCCTACTGCAGAGTGAACTGTGCCTAGTGAAGGAACTAATCTTTAAAATGAGTTGTTACATTTCCATTCAGTGACCACGAGTGCTGAAACCTCTCTGGCCTTCTAAAAGAAATTTCATAGCCTTGGGAGGATTTGTACTCCCAGTTTGTTTCCCAAAACAGATTTTAGTGGATCTTTATCTTTCTATATTTAAGATGTTGTCCTACACTGGCACATCACAGGCACTTAATTTGTTCTGTGGGTCTCTGTGCTTTGTGATAGCAAAGTGCAGAAAGCTGTTGATTTACATGCTGATTTCAATCTGACCAAATTCTCTCTGCTACTGTTCCAACAGAGCTGGCAGTCAGCTGGAGGTATAAATGTATGTCTGCAAATCAAACTGATGGTGCTGTCGATGTTGCTGGACCCTGTAGGACATGAAATTGCAGCCCAATTGTTCAACCGTACTGTTTGTCTCTACAGGCTACTCCAAGGGCTGGGTGGAGGAGCTTGGTTTCCTCTATATCCCTGCCTCTGTCCTAGAATGATATAGTTTCTTGTGGCTGAGCCATCTTCGGACAGGTTGAGCTAGGGTTAGCACCCACTTACAACTCCTCCAGGTGCTAGCCCAAGCCCGTGTATCAGAGTGGATTGCTATAGTCATCAGGCCAATGGGACTCAGATGAGCGGGAGACCTGGAATCCATCTCCGTACAGGTTAGCTTGGAGTGCAAGCACTGCATGGTTGTGATTCTGCCCACAATGGTTTCTCTGTGGGATAACCATGCTACAGGGGTGTAGAGTGGGGGTACCACCAGACTGTCTTACTCCTCAACCACTCCTCCTCACCTGATATTCAGGACTCACTGCTGCCTGACTCAGATACATCTCCCTTTCTCCTGAGTTCTCTCCAAAGTCTCTGACCTCTGTCTCTGAGAAACCACTTATATGTGTTCCACCCCCATCTTTCAGACAAATACTGTGTGTGTACACATACATGCCTATATACGTGTCCCTGTTGAGAACAGTGTTCAGATCTCATTCCACCCCAAACTGGAAGCCGCCTTAGGCTTGTGTCAAAGAGCTGATGCAAATAGATAGTTGAGAGAGATGATACCCAATTTCACACACTGGATTTATCAGAGTCTGATCACCAGCCCAAACAGTGCCTCTGCTCCTACATCCTGGAGCTCTGGAAATGAGTGCTGTTACGCGTTTGTTTCAAACTCTCCATAGAAACCCTCATCAATCTGATATTTTCCAAACTATCATAATCTGGGTTTTCTAACAAATTAGCATTTCAATTGTTGTGCATTTAAGGGTTGATTGTTTGTAAGTAACAGAAACCAATTTGAGCTACTTTAGGCTAAAAAGGGGAATTTGTTGCAAGGACTCAGACTGGGCTCTGGGGACTTGAAGGTGCAATCATGGGTCTTTTTCAAGAGCCTTGGACTTATCAGAACTCTGCTTAAGGTCTTTCAGTATCACAGTACTTAAATTATAAAGAGAAAGAGGTGGATGTCTGTCTATCCATGTTCTAGCCAACAAAGCCCAGGGGCACAATTTTAGGTAACTCAAACCAAAAGCCTTGGGCCAACCCCCTATAGACAAGGTAGAGAGATGGGGATCTCTGTGGCCCTGGCTTCAAAAAGTATCTGCTGCAGAGTGTGGATTTTTTTTTTAAACATTAAGACAACAGTACTGATCAAATGACTAGAACTCCTTAACCTATGCTTTATATAAGACTACTTAAAAGGTTTCCAGGAAGGAAAGGAAACCTTGACAATAAACCCGGTGATTCTGAATGTGGCTTTCCTGAACCTATAAAGATACATGGTGGGATTCTGAATGTTGTTCAACCACTCCAGTATTTCTGAGAAGCCTTCACTTGCTTACCATGATAAAGCTGCACAGGATCATTAGCACCTTGGGTTTCTTGGATTTTTAGCTAGAATGTTGATTTGGTAATGTTCCATCTCCTCATGATGAGAGGTATTCATTATGTTTAATTTTATTTAATAACAAATCATTTAAACTCCAAAGCAGACCTAGTACTAATAGCAAACACTTATGCAGTATTCTGTGTGTGCCTGCACTCTTCCAGTACTGCAGACGTTATCTTTCCAAACCTGCAGTTCATTGAAGAGGGTATAAAAGGAGGTATTTAAGTGCCGAGAAGATTGGGAACCACCAAACTGGTCTTCAGTTATAGTTCTGCATCAGAATCACCGCTGATGCAGAAGTAAAAATACTTAGCTCTTTTGAAGGAGTTAATTATTCCCAGGAAAAACCTCATCAACGAGCCCTCTTTTGCTTGCCACCCCTGAGTTTGGTTCTTGACACTATTTCATACGTTCTTAAGTTGTAGTTTCCAGTCTGTACTTAAAGTAATCCTTAAGTGCTTTTACATTTCTCTTACTGTGCAGGACATCTGAGGTTTAGATGCCCGTCCTGATGGTTTAGCAAAAATATAATCATTAGACTATAGAACACTTTGATGAAACCATCGCATAGGCCTGTTACACTCTAGTTCTTTAAGGAATTTGAAATGTATTCTCTGATCTGCCCCATGGCTTGTCTATCACTTCAAAAGCACAAAGTAGCTGTTTAATAATAATTCACATCTAAATGCTACTCATTCGTTAGATAATGAACCAGATACTTTTTCATATGTATTCATCACAACACTGAGATGAGTGGTATCCTCTCTTTTACAGATAAGGCAACTGAAGATTAGCAAATACCTTGATACAAAAGTACTCAATAGCACCCCCAGAGTGGAGGTTATAAAGTTCCAGGCAGCAGAGACTGTATCTGTTTCCTGTTGTATTCAGTCCCCAGTACAAAATGGTCCATAAGAAATAGATGAATGACTCTCACTTCAAAGTCCATGCTCCTTCTGCTATATTGTTTCCTTTGAAATCACCGTTTTGTGCCTAAATGAAGAAATAACTGTTTTTATCAGCACTAATGTGAGTGAAATGTTCTATTGTCATGGAATAAATGTATACTCCCTACCCATTGGCTTGTTTGGTGTTGTTGGCATGAAAGTTCATTGCACTATGTGGAAACAAATCACCATAAAAAAATCACTATAACTCCATAACTGGGGAGAAGGGGCAGTCAGAATTTTGTTTGAATAACAACATAATATTGGCGCTATCAAAATTCACCTAATTCTGTGATATTTTTCTTCACAGATAATATGTAAAAGGTAACTCCCTTGAAATCTCTTGTCAATGTTTATTTAATGTTTTATAGCACTAAAAATACACTTAACTGCAAACCTCAACCAAAGTTGCTGGAAGGAAAGATAAATACACAGATGACCTATGTTATGAAAATCATAAGGCAAAGTTGCTCCAACTTATACATTTGTTTTAAATGTTGGAATTCTAGCTCTAAAGATTTATTGGTTTGAAAGAAATACCTTAAGAATTACAATATCCATTTACCTGTAGGTCTTAAAAAGAGACGACTTCCTTTGTCCAGGGAAATGCCGTCCAATGATTGCTGGAGAAAATGGCTATTTTGATTCAGGACAATGGTTTATATTGCCTTAGCAAATAGTTTGAAGACAATTACCAGAAATGCTAGTTTTTCATTGAGTTTATAAACTTCCTGGTATTTATAAAACAAAGAATGTGTGCTGTTGAACTTGTAACCACGATTATTCAGTGGGCCACTTTAAGTAAATATATAAACATCTGGTTCCAAGAGGCCAGCAAAGGCATCACAAGTTCAGATCTATAAATAGTACCTCTCTATTAAAGCTCTTATTATTATTTAAAACAGACTAAATATTGTTCAGGGAAATATATAAGACAAATCTTAGTTTTGTAAGATTCATGATTATATGAGCCAAAATATACTATTTGGACCAGAGAGGGATAAACTGCTTTCGAGTTGTGGATCCTTTGGTGGAGCTGTTATTAGGTACCTATCCTTCCTGCCCTCCCCGAAACGGACAAAATTTTACATACAGCTTTAGAAGATTCTCGAATCTGAAGTTCATCCATCTATATTGAAAATATAAATATCACTTCAATTTTTAGGCACAGGTATACATGGATTTAAAACTGTACACTAGCTTATTTTTCTCCTGAACTTCTTTATTACATTCACACAGCCATGAGTATCCAGAAGCCATAATGATATGACATTTGGGAAAAGGGATTCTAACAGAGTGGCATTTGATACCATGCCATTTATCCAGGCTTTTCCCTATTTATTTATTTAGGCCTTTCTTTTTTTGTTGTCAACTATGCAGTAGCTTGTGTTGCTTTACCTTATGGTGGAGTAGCCTACCATGAGCTTTTTCTGGTGGTTCAAGTGTAGGGTTTCCTCTGGAAACTTGTTTGAAGCCCTTTTCAGGCAACAAGAGAAAAATGGACCTGGAATGTAAAAATAAAACTGGGTACCATTCTTCCCTTTCCCAGCTAATTCCATTGTGATGTTACTTAGCTAAGATAATCTGTATATCAATGTCTTTGCCTTTCCTAAGTAGTATCAGTTACAAAGGTTCTGTGTGGCACAGAGAACTAAAATAGACAGTTGTCTCCAGGATCTTACAAATCTCATTGGAGAAAGGAGACTATACATGGATGGAACAGGGAGTAAAATAAACAGTGAATTATTCAGTATTGACACAGAATTGGAAAAAAATATTGATAGGGGATAATTGACACTAGCAGCAAGGATAAAATTATAGTTAATGAGTATTAGTGTGTTCGCAAGCTTATTTGATCCTAAATCCTGTCTTCTAACACTAATATCTGAAACAAAGAAACCCCTGCCTAAAATTATGGAAATATTTCCTGAGGGAAAAAGACCTTGAGAAATAGACAGGAGGTGAGTCAAGTATGGTCTGGAATCACCAGGGGTTATTTGTTTAAAGAAAAAATACTGGGTGCTACCTCTGTCCTATGAAATCATAATTTCTGATGTTGGGGCCTTGGCTCTCCACATTTTAATACCATCTCTGGTTATGTTTATGCACAGTCAGGCATGAGAACCCCCATATGGATATGCATAATGGAGAGGAAAGGCATCCATATCCTGTAGACAAATAATTTTAAATAATAAAATGCTTTGAGGTCTTTGAGTCTAATCTCAACACTTAAGAACTTTAAAGATTTTGCATATAGTGACCTCTTCCAGGCTATCATTTGCTAATGAACACTTCCTATTTCTAAAATAGTCCTTTAGGATTTCCATTTCAGCGTATGGTTTCAAACATTTACTTCCTGACCGCCCCCCCCAAAAAAAATTCAAATAATGCAAGTTCCTTGTGTATATGTAAGTCACATACACATCTACATTTTTTTTTTTTTTTTACGGAAACATGGAAGTATTGAAGCTTTATATATCAAACTTCAAGAGGTGAAGCAAGAGAAGAAAATAGAGTTAAATGAGTTTCAAGTACTTCTTGCCTTCATGACTGCAAGATCCTGGGTAGAATTTGAGGGCCAGGTAATTCTAATGCCCAAAAGGGCTCCTGATGAAAAATTCCTGCTTTTCTTCAGTGAAAAGCATTTTTTAAAAAAAGACTTTCTAAATCCTTATTAAATGATGGGACTGAATGTTTTTCTCTCAAGAAGAAAAAAAGAAGGGAATTTACTATTACTGAGGCTCTACTAAGGATCCTGGTCCTTTATTTCACTTCCTTCAATACCCAAAACAACTTAGTAAGGGAGATAGTATGTTTTTAAGTCATTTTCATGTATTAAGAAACTGATGCTGCAAGAAGTTCAATGACTTGCTTAAGGTCTTATAATGATTAAGTGCCAAAGCCAGGATTTTAACAGTCTCCTATCCGCTCTGCTTATTTTCCTGTAGCACATTTCCTCTGAGAGCAGCAGAATCTCTGGACGCTGTTCCCCTAGCCCAGGATGTTTTCCTCACTTCCCTATGGCAGACCACTTCTGTAGAGTGGTTTCAGCTAGGGTGGGGTCTGCTGATTCTGGGAGCTTCCACCAGCATCATGCAGTCCCCAGTGTCTCCTCCACTCCAAAAAGCAGAATGGAGCAGTAATTACCAGTGTGGCTTGGGTCTGACAATGACTAGCTGTTTAACCTTACGTGAGTTACCCAATCTCTGAGACTTCCCCAGTTGCACAATGGGAGTAATGTTGACCTCACAGAATTGCATGGATTTAACAGCTTTAGTGTGGTGTAATTTACATGCTATAAGATCACTCAGTTTAAGTATAAAGTTCAGTGAACTTGGTAAATGTGTTTAGTTGGACAACCGTCACCATCATCTAGTTTTAGAACATTTGCATCACCAATGCCCACATTTCCTTGATCCCAGAAATAGTCCCAACAGTTTTGTGTTTTCCGGAATATCCTACAACTGGAAACAGTAAGTAGTCCTTTGTTTTAGTATTTTTCACTTAGCATAATATTTTGTTTGTACCTTGTATCAGTTCATCCCTCTTATTTAAAAAAATTTTTTTTAAGGATTTTATTTATTCATGAGAGACACAGAGCAGCAGAGACACAGGCAGAGGGAGAAGCAGGCTCCATGCAGGAAGCCCGATGTGGGACTCGATCCCAAGACCCTGGGATCATGACCTGAGCCAAAGGTAGATGCTCAACCACTGAGCCACCCAGGTGTCCCTAAACATCTTTCTAAATCCTCTATTCTGGGCAGCCCAGGTGGCTCAGCGATTTAGCGCCTGCCTTCAGCCCAGGGCATGATCCTGGAGACCCAGGATCGAGTCCCACATCCGGCTCCCTGCATGGAGCCTGCTGCTCCCTCTGCCTGTGTCTTTGCCCCGCCTCCCTCTGTCATGAATAAATAAAATCTAAAAAAAAAAAATAAATCCTCTATTCTCTTTCATTGATCTGTATTTCTATCCTTACACCAATATCATACTACTTGGTTATGTTTTATATTGTTTTGAAATCAGTTAGTATAAGGTCTCTAACTTTACCATTCTTAAAAATTGGTATTCCAGACATTCTTATCAATTTCTCATGAAAACACACTAGGATTTTGTTTGAAATTGCATTGACTGAAACCTATACTTCGATTTGGGAAGAGTTAATAGATTTCCATGAACCTAGCTAGTATATATTTCCATTTGTTTAGGTCCTGTTTAATTTCAGAGATATTCTAGTTTGGGAATTTTGTCTATATACAACTTGTTACATTTATTCCTGAGTCTGTCTTTGCTATTATTATGAATGGAATTGTTTTATCTTTGGGATTTTCACTATCACTATAAATAAAATTTTCATATTGATCTTTGTCCCTTTGCTATAAACTTGGTGACTTAATGCAACACAAATCTATTCTTATAGTTCTGGAGATCAGAAACCAGTTTCACTGGGATAAACTCAAGGTGTTGGCAGGGTTGGTTCCTCTTGGAAGTTCTTGAGGAGAAGGCCATTCTTTGCCTTTTTCAACTTTTGGTAGCCACCTGTCTTCCTTGGCTTATGGTCCTTCCCTTTATCTTCAAAGCTTGTTTTTATCATACCACCTTTTGTCCTGTAGTCAAATCTCTTTATGCTTTCCTTTTAGGGAAATTTGCAATTTAAGACCCACTCAGATATTCCAGAATATTCTTGCTATCTCAACATCCTTAATTTAATCACACTTGTGAAGTTTCTTCTATACTGGTAAAATTCAAGATTCCAGATATTAGAAACTGGATATCCTTGGGGGCCATTATCACCTTACTAAATTCACTTGTTTTAGTTGATTTTATGTAAATTGTTTAAGACTTTTACATGAACAATCATGTAAGTGGGGAAAGAAGTTTTACTTCCTAATTTGTATGCTTTTTATGTATTTTTTTTTTAATATACCATTCCAATATTTGTGGTCTCCATTGTTTCTAATCAGAAGCTAGCCATTACTCATATCCTTATTTCCCGGAATGTGATGAGTCATTTTTATCTTGTTGCTTTTAAGATTTTATCATTGATTTTTCAAAAATTTCACTTGCATATGTTCAGATGCGTTTCCTTTGATTTATTCTACTTTGGATTTGAGTTTCTTCGTTTGTAAGTTCGTTTTTTACTATCTTTGGATAGCTTTGAGCCATGTTTTTTCCTCAACATTTTTCCTGATCTTTTCCCTCCTGGGATTTTATAACATATATTTTGCAATGGCTTAAGTCATTTTAATTCCGTTACTTTACGGTGTCATATTAGTTTCAGGTGTACAATATAGAGATTCAACAATTCCATACATCACCAGATGCTCATCATGACAAAATCACTCCTTAATTTTATCACCTATTTAACCCATCCTTCCATTCACCTCATTATAGGTGCTCTAAAATTAAGTCTGTTTCTTGGGGCACTTGGGTGGCTTAGTTGTTTAAGTGTCTGCCTTCAGTTCAGGTCATGATCCCAGAGTCTCAAGGTCAAGCCCCATATCAGGCTCATGGCTCAGTGCGGAGTTTGCTTCTCCCTTTGCCCCTCACCCCACTCATGCACTCTGGCTCTCTCTCAAATAAACTTTTTTAAAAAGTCTGTTTGATTTCTTTTTCTTCCCTTTGCTCATTCTTAAATTCCACATATGAGTTAAATTACATGGTATTTGTCTTTCTCTCACTTATTTTTACTTATACTCTCTGGCTCCATCCATGTCATTACAAATGACAAGATTTCATTGTTTTTTTTTTTTGTTGTTTTTGTTTTTTAAAGATTTTATGTATTTATTCATGATAGAGGCAGAGACACAGGCAAAGGAAAAAGCAGGCTCCATGCAGGGAGACTGATGTGGGACTCGATTCTGGGACTCCAAGATCACGCCTGGGCAGAAGGCAGGTGCCAAACCACTGAGCCACCCAGGGATCCCCTCATTCTGTTTTTTAATGGCTGAGTTATATTCCCTTGTGTGTGTGTGTGTGTGTGTGTGTGTGTGTGTGTATATATGTGTGTGTGTGTATCCATCTTTATGCATCTTTATCCATTTATCACTGGATACTTGGGTTGCTTCCAAGTATTGGAAATACTGCTAAATACTGCTAAAACCATGTAGGTGCATGTATCATTTTGAATTATTTCTGTATTTTTTTTTTTTTTTTGGTAAATACCCAATAGTGAGGTTGCTGGATCATTGGGTATTTCTGTTTGTAACTTTTTGAGGCACCTCCTTTCTGGTTTCCAGAGTAACTGCACCCTTTTGCATTTTTATCGACAGTGCAAGAAGGTTCCTTTTTCTCCACATCCTTGCTGACATCTGTGTTTCTTGCGTTGTTGATTTTAGCCATTCTGACTGGTGTGAGGTGATATCTTAGTGTAGTTTTCATCCCTGGATTTCCCTGATGATGATGATGATGATGATGAGTACTTTTCATGTCTGTTAGCTATCTAGAAGTGTCTTTTTGAGAAATGTCTGTCCTAGACTTTTGTCTATTTTTTAACTGGATTATATGGGCTTTTTGGGATGTTGAGATTTACAAGTTCTTTATATGTTTTGGATACTAACCCTTTCAACTGTGTCATTTGCAAATATCTCCTCCCATTCCATATGTTGCATTTTAGCTTGGTTGATGATTTCCTTGGCTGTGCAGAAGCTTCATATTTTGGTGCAGTCCCAATAACTTATTTTTGCTTTTGTTTCCCTTGCCTCAGGAGACCTATCTAGAAAAAAAGTAAGCACCACTGATCTAGGAGAAATTACTGCCTATGCTCTCTTCTAGGATTTTTGTGGTTTTGGGTCTGACATTTAGGTCTTTAATCCATTTTGAGTTTATTTTTGTGTATGGTGTAAGAAAGTGGTCTAATTTCATTTTTTGACATGTGGCTATCCACTTTTCCCCACACCATTTATTGAAGATATTGTCCTTTTCCATTAGATGTTCTTTACTGCTTTGTAGAAGAATACAGAATTTAATTGACCATATAATTGTGGTTTCATTTCTGGGTTTTCTATTCAGTTTTATGGTCTATGTGTCTATTTTTGTGCCAGTATCATAGTGACTTGATTACTACAGCTAATACAACTTGAAGTCCACAACTGATGCCTCCAGCTTTGCCTTTTTTCAAGATTGTTTTGGCTATTTAGGGTCTTTTGTGGTTCCATACAAATTTTAGGATTGTTCTAGTTATGTGAAAAGTGCTGTTGATATTTTGGTAGGGATTGCAATAAATGTATAGATGGCTTTGGGTAGTATAGATGTTTTAACAATCTTGAGCATGTAATGTCTTTCCATTTCTTTGTGTCCTCTTCAATTTCTTTCATCAGTGTTTTATGGTTTTCAGAGTATAGATCTTTCCCCTCTTTGCTTAGGTTTATTCCTAGGTACTTTACTGTTTCAGTGCAATTGTAAATGGGATTGATTTCATAATGTCTCTTTCTACTGCTTCATTATTGGTGTATAAAAATGTAACAGATTCCTGTACATTGTATTATTCATCTTTTCTGGAACATAGCTTCCAAACTATGTGATGGAGAATCCATTTCTTCAACCCTCAGGTTTTCTGTTACCTCCACCTTACCCAGGATTCCAAATTCCTCCATTTACCCAATGTTTCATACAAATACTCTCATTTTCTATGTGTGTCATGATGTGGAAAGGCTTAGAAAGAATTACTCTTAGAGGACAGCCCAGAGTAGATACCTATTGGGATTTCTAGATCTAGATCTAGTTTTCTTTCAAACAGGTTCTTGGGAACAAGCCTTTTAAGGAACTTGGAAAAGTTCTCTAAAACAGAAACTCCCTTGCATTATAAGACCATCCATTCAACAAGTAACTTTGATGACTTTCAAAGGACCAGGCTCATTTTTCTACCTTCTCTTAATTCCAGAAGTAAACCAGAGGTCTTAACTCCAAAATGGTCCATGGTATGCTCTACACTACACTAGGGGGTTGAAATGGCCTTAATTAGATTTGTTGGCTCTGCCAAAGGCATGTATGTATGCACATATGTGCATGACAGGGGTAGGGGTGAGGGCTCCAGCAATAGCTCTGAGTATCTTATCATTTGTCCTCTAAGATAGTGCTGCAGAATAAAGTAATAGTGATCTTCGGTCACAGTTTATAAATGCTGCATGGAAAACAGAATTTCATTTCAGTCATTTTCTTGTTTAGGGCCAGTCTTTTCAGTCACCAACACACTGATATTGTTGCAATCATCAGCCTTACTAACTAGAGATGGACAATAATAGTGATGTTCTAAGTCATTATTGGAATTTTTATTCAGGTGTCTATTCCTGTTTGTGTGAACTAGCCCTCACTAGAGTCCTTTGTGCCCTAGGCTTATAGGTTTATGCCAGTTGTTATAACAATGAATATATATCTACTTTTACAACTCTAGCATATTAGCTAATAAAGATTACATTTGAACTACCTTGGATATTACTTTGTGCTGATTATCAGTGCCCCACTTTGATGCAAAGAACTTAATACTTTTATAGAGACCTATGATTTAATGGTAAAGTACATCAACTTCCCACTATAGACTTATATTTGCTGTTGCCACTTAATAAAACCCATAAGGTAAGGGTCAGCATTTCTGTGTGATTCTAGCCTTAGTGAAAGTAGCTTAGGATGCCCACTTTCAAAGTACATTATGGCAAGAAAAATAAGCTTTACTGTTTAAAAAAAAAAAAAAACTAGGGAAATGTTTACCATTGCTCATCCAAATGCTTAACAGAAATGTTTCACTAAAAATAATACAATGGTGAAATGTATTGTTAGACTCATGAGAATATATTTTCAAGCAGGTGCCAGCACATAGTTCACACTGTAACAAGGGAAACATGCCTTCATCACACTCAAGTTTGCAACACTCTCTTGTTCTTTATATCTGTTTTTCATCCCTGCACAGGCAATTGCTAGTATAGAAAGATGTGTTAATTAACTCCACTGTAGTTCATAAGGGAATTATTCTCTATCAACCAAAAAAAGTTTTGGAATTGGTGCCAAAGATTTATCTGGGGTTTTCTTTTAATTTAATCAGTTCATGTTTTGGTCCCTGCAGGTAATAATCTTCTGAAATGAGCCTGTAGTAATACTTGCTTATTTTCACTAGAAGCCAATTTCCTGGAATCTATTCACCATTCCAAAGTTCAGTGTAGTTAAAAAAAAATAAACTTAAAAATATAAGTCTGTGAGGTAACTTGGTAAAGTATCTAACTGATAATTAATATTAACATCTTAAATAACCCAATTGTAGGTACAGAAATACATATGAAACATTAAAGATTTTTTTGTTGCTTATGACACAATTGGTAAGCTAAGGATGCTCTATTCTAGTTATTGAGGGGTCCAAGCTCTTTTCATCTTTCTACCATCTTATCAGTCTTCCAGTGAGTCCTTTGCATCCGTCAGCAAATGAAGAAAAGGCAAAGATGATTTCAGGTGAAGTTTCAGGGTCCAAGTCTGAAAGAGGCACACATCACTTCTACCCACATGCCATTGAACAGGCTGGTCACCCAGGGCCACTTAGATGTAAAGGAGCTGAAAAAACAGACTATGTGGTATGCCATAGAAAGGAGACAAAAATGGAGATAGTTATGAGCACCACTAATCTTGATGACGATCATAGAGCTATACACTTACATAAATCCATAATGTGTACTATGAATAGTTGTATGAGACCAACAAGCCTTATTTCTAAACACCTAAATATTTGGTTATTCTGTGCATTTCCTCTTGTTTTCTTTGTTGTTATAAGGTACTCTTTTAATGAGGGGAAAATTGATAAATGCAGTTTATCAGAATGTAATTTTTAAGTTAATGCAGAGTTTTATTCAGGGAATACCGTGTAGTTAGACATTAGTCACTCATTAACTATCTTATTGAAAAATTTGTACAGCAACTGTAGATAAATTTGTACTATACCAACTATGTAATACAATTATATTTGCCACTCATTTGTATTCATAAGCATTTTATCGTCTCTTGAAATATATCTTATGTTGAATATGAAATTGACATTTTCCCTGCAACTGATCCAAAAGTTAAATACATGCTGAAGTAAATTTTTAAAAATCTGTTGCTCTGCTATGGTATTTTCTGACATATTTTTAACTAACTATAGAAAGAAATTCTTAACCTCTTCTGAAGTGTTCTATATTGGCAGCTTAGGTTGTTATGGCTGTTTATATTGCTTTGAGAATTTAATAGGACTCTTATTTTCAGAACTTCTGACTCTTCAGTAGTAATATGGCTTCACGTGCATTTGTGGTTTAAAATAACGTACCTTTGAATAAGCATTGATGTGCTCCTCTTTAATGTGTGACTAAAAGGATCAAGATCTTCACACGCTTGCTAGAACCACATTTCTTGGCATAGGTTTATTTGATGTGATAATTATTGACGGATGTTTTAAACTTCTAATTTTTGATAGTAGTAAATAATCCTGTTACTCTAAATCTGTCACCATTGAGAACTTTAAATATATTAACCTCCAAAATATTAATCAGAACATGAGAGTATTCTAACAAGATCAGTTCAATCTTTACCAAATTAAATATTAGGAAATTTGGTCAACAAGGAGTACCAATGAGATATAAAAATGAGTAAAAAATAATTCCTACACTTAAGCTTGCATTAGAGTTCAGAGTGGGCACAAGAGCTAATTCATGAATATGTGCATGTCTATAACTAGAGACCCAGACATAAGAGTACCTTCCAAAAATGGACGCATGGGAGTCTTATTGAGTCTTTAGTGATTTTTAGTGGACAGAATTTATGGAATCCTCCAGAGAATATGATATGAAGTACAAGATCTTTAAAAAATGAGTGGGATTACAACCAAAATGGAATGGTATGTTTAAATCTGAGGAAACTGTACGAGCATATGGGGGCTTAATCACTACCTTTTATATATCACTCTATCTTAAATGTTCACAGTTGCAAGGATCTCAAGAATTTGTTCAAAAATGGATGAATGGATGTGTGGGTAGATCAATGGGTGGTCAAACAAATGAACGTTATAATCATTTATTTTTATTCAAACAAACCAAAACTAGGACAAGATTCTATACAGTACCATAGAAGATGGGATAGGAAAGAATTTCAAGATTGGGCCATAGTCTCCAGTTCATATCACAAATGTGTGTTGTTGTTGTTTTTCCCCCCTACACAGACCTCAGAGTTAAGGATATAGCCTGTAATTAACACATGCATAAAAAGTTCATAGTAAGATAGCTAGAACTTTGTGAGGTGGTTCATGTTCCTAGGCTTTACATCTTGGGTTAATGAGCCCTGTTGAGTTGATGGCTGCTAATGAGTACCACCTTGTATTTGCCCTAGAATCTCTCTCTCAAGAAGCAAGGAGCATTCTCTTTATTTGGGGAAAACTGGCAAAAATTCTAGAGTTAACTTTTTTTTTAATATTTTATTTACTTATTCATGAGACACCCAGAGAGAGACAGGCAGAGACACAGGCAGAGGGAGAAGCAGGCTCCATGCAGGGAGCCTGAGGTGGGACTCGATCCCGAGTCTCCAGGATCACACCCCAGGCTGAGGTGGCACTAAACCACTGGGCCACCGGGGCTGTCCTAGAGTTAAATCTAGGAAATAATGATTTGGAAAGCTATCTTTTCTGTGTCCTTGGCTATTTGGTTGCCTTTCCCTAAGCCGTCCTAAAATTTCTTTTATCTTTTTGGGATACTTTAAAGCTCAATTTTTTTGTTTTATTTATTGAAGTATAGTTGGTCACGTAAGGTTACACTAGTTTCATGTGTACACCATAGTGATTCAACTTGATATAGCTTATGTTACCCTCCCAAGTGTAATTATTCTGTCACCATACGATGCTATTACAATGTCATTAACTATATTCTCTATATCATACTTTTATCCCTATGACTCATTCCATAACTGGAAACCTGTACCTCCCTTTCCCCTTCACCCATTTCACCCATCCCACAATCCCTTGCTTTTTAGCAACCCCCTGTATTTATGGGTCTACTTATGGGTCTACTTTTTAAGATATTTATTTGAAAGAAAGAGCATGCACAAGTAGTGGGGAGGAGTAAAGGGAAAAACAGATTCCTTGCTGAGCAGGGAGCTCAATGCGGGACTTGATCCCAGGATCCTGGGATCATGACCTGAGCTAAAGGCAGATACTTAACTGACTGAGCCACCCAGTCTCCCTATGGGTCTGCTTCTGATTGATTTTGTTTTTTAGATTTCACATATAGGTGAAATCCTACAATATTTCTTTCATTGTCTTATTCCACTGAGCATAATACCCCATAGGTCCATCCATGTTCTTACAAATGGCAAGATCCCATTATTTATGGCTGAATTATATATATTATATATATTACATATATTAATATATGTATATGTGTGATTACATATATGTGTGTATGTGTGTATATGTGTGTATATATGAAAATGTGTAATATATATATTACATATTCATCCATTCATGTATCAATGAACTCCTGAGTTGTTCGTGTCCCAGCTATTGTAAATAATGCTGCAATGAACATTGGGATAAAAGTATCTTTCGAACTAGTGTTCTCGATTTTGAGGGTAAATACTCAACAATAGAATTCTTGGATCAATGATATTTCTATTCATTTTTTTAGGAACCTCCATACTGTTTTCCATGGGGACTGCACCAATTTACATTCCCACCAACTTTGCATGAGAGTTCCTTTTTTCTCCACGTCCTTACCAACACTTGTTATTTCTTATTAATAGCTGTTCTGACAGTCGAAAGGTAATCTCATTGTAATTTTGATATGCATTTCCCTGATTAGTGATGGAGAGCATTTTTTCATGTGTCTGTTGGCACCTGCAGGTCATCTTTGGAAAAAAGTATACTCAGACTCTGCCCGTTTAATCAGATTTTGTGTGTGTGAGTGTGCACACTGAGTAGTAGAAATTCTTTATGTATTTTGGACATTAACCCTTTATCAGATATATCACTTGCAAATATCTTCCATTCAGTAGGTTGCCTTTTTCATTTTGTCTCCGTTGATGTACTAAAGCTTTTTATTTTGCTGTAATCCCAATAGTTTATTTTTGCTTTTGTTTCCCTCTCCTCAGTAGACACATCTAGAAAAACACTGCTATGGTCACTGTCAAAGAGATTACTGCTTATGTTTTCCTCTAGGAGTTTTATGGTTACAGGTATCACATTTGGGTTCATTAATCCATTTTGAGTTTATTTTTGTGTATGGTGTAAGAATGTGGTCCAGTTTCATTCTTTGGCATGTATTGAAGAGACCATCTTTTCTCTATTGTAGATTCTTGCCTCCTTTGTCATAGATTTATTGACCATACAAGTGTAAATTTATTTTTGGGCTCTCCTATTGTGCGCCATTGACCTATTTGTTTATTTTAGTGCCACTACCATAATTTTTTGATTACTGCAGCTTTGTAATATATCATGAAATATCTGATATTGTGATAACCTCCAGTTTTACTCTTTTTCAAGATTGCTTTACATATTCAGGATCTTTTATGGTTCCATTCAAATGTTAGGACTATTCTAGTTCTGTGAAAATGCTGTTGGTATTTTGACAGGGCTTGCATTGAATCTTGTAGATTGCTTTGGGTACTGTGGACATTTTACCAATAGTCTTCCAATCCATGAACACAGTACATTTTTCCATTTGTTCATGTCATCTTCAACTTCTTTCAACAATATTTTACAGTTTTCAGAGTACATTTTTTTCTTAAGTTTATTCCTAAGTATTTTATCCCTTTTAGTGCCATTTTAAATGGAATCTTTTAAAATTTGTTTTCTGCTACTTTTGATTTCTGCATATT
This sequence comes from Canis lupus baileyi, assembly GCF_048164855.1. Lineage (NCBI taxonomy): Eukaryota > Metazoa > Chordata > Mammalia > Carnivora > Canidae > Canis > Canis lupus. Next base: position 24,755,393 of record NC_132865.1, read on the forward strand.
CATATTCTACAACTTCACTGAATTCATTCTAATATTTTTTGGTGGAATCTTTAGGGTTTTCTGTATATAACATGTCATCTGCAAATAATGACAGTTCTACTTCTTCCTTACCAATTTGGATCACTTTTAATTCGTGTCTGATTGCTGTAGCTAGGACTTCCGAGTTATGCTGAATAAAAGTGGTGAGAGTGGAATCCTTGTCTCGTTCTTGCTCTTAGAGAAAAAGCTGTTTTTACCATTGTGATTTTAGCTGTGGGTTTTTCCATATGTGGCCTTTATTATGTTGAGGTATGTGTTCCCTGTAGTACCATTTTTGAGTTTTTATCATGAACAGATGTTGAATTTTGTCATTGCTTTTCCACATCTATTGAGATATCCTTTTTATCCTTCCTTCTGTTAATGTATTACATTAATTGACTTTGTAAATATTGAACCATTCTTGTACCCCTAAAGTGAATCCCATTTGATTGCGGTGAATAGTTGTTTTAATGTATTGCTAAATGTGGTTTACTAACTTTTTTCGAGAATTTTGACATCTGTATTCATTACTGATATTGGCCTCTAATCTTTTCCCCCTCTTTGTAATGTGTTTGTCTGGTTTTGGTATCATGGTAATACTAGCCTCATAGAATGAATTTAGAAGCTTTCCTTCTTCCATTTTTTAAAATAGTTTGAGAAGAATAGATACCCCTCTCTCTCTCTCTCTTTTTTTTTTTTTTTTTTTATGTTCTAGAACTTACCTGGACTTTTGTTTCTTGGGAGTTTCTTGATGCCCAATTTCTTCCTGATTCACTTTTGAAAGATTGTATGTTTCTAAGTCCAATTTGTTGGCATATAACTTTTGGTTATCTCTTATAATCTTTTGTATATCCGTGGTGGTGTTATCCTGATTTCATTTATTCAGGTACTCTTTTTTTTTCCTTCATGAATCTTGCTAAAAGTTTATCATTTTGTTTACATTTTCAAAGAAAGAGCTCTTGATTTCACTGATCTTTTCTATTTTTGGTAAATTTTTAGTGCCTATGTAATTTGTTCCAGCTCTGATCTTTATTTCCTTTCCTGTACTAACTTTGGGCTATGTTTGTTGTTCTTTGATTCCTTTAGCTGTAAGAATAAATTTAGATTTTTGTTTTTTTTTTTGTTTTTTTTTTTTAAGATTTTGTATTTATTTATTCATTAGGAAGAGAGAGAGAGAGGAAGAGACATAGGCAGTGAGAGAAGCAGGGCTTCATGCAGGGGCCCTGGTGTGGGACTCTATTCCAGGACTCCAGGATTATGCCCTGAGCTGAAGGCAGGTACTCAACCACTGAGCCACCCAGGCATCTCTAGATTTTTGTTTCTTGAGTTTGATTTTTCTCACTATAAATTTCTCTTAGAAAAGACAAATACCATATGATTTCACTCATATGTGGAATTTAAGAAACATATGGGAAGCAGGGGAAAAAGAGGGAAATAAGCCATAAGAGACTGGTAATGATAGAGGAAAAATTTAGGGTGGATAGAGGGAAGTGGGTGAGAGAGGCTAGATGGGTGATGGGTATTAAGGAGGACACTTGTTATGAGCAGTGCTAGGTGTTGTATATAACTGATGAAACACTGAATTCTCCTAAAACTAATATTGCATTGTATATTAACTAGACTTTAAATTAAAAATTTTAAAAATGCTTTTGCTGTGTCTTAAATGTTTTGGACCACTGTGTTTTCATTTTTCATTTGTCTCCATGTATTTTATCTCTTTGATTTCTTCACTGACTCATTGGTAGTTTAGCAGCATGCTGTTTAGCCACATGTGTCTCTTCCAATTTTTTTCTTGTGATTAATTTCTAGTTTCACACTATTTGTGGTCAGAAAAAAAGTGCTTGATATGATCTACATTTTAAGTTTATTGAGACTTGTTTGGGGGCATACCATGTGCTCTGTCCTGGGGAATGTTCCATGTGTGCTTGAAAAAAGTATATATTTTTGGATGTAATTGTCTGTAATATAGAAGTCCATCTGGTCTAATGTGTTATTCAAAGACATTATTTTCTTACTGATTTTTTTTTTCCTGCCTGGATCATCTATTCATTGATGTAAATGTGGTGTCAAAGGCCCTTACTATTACTGTATTACTGTCAGTTTCCCCCTTTATGTCAATATTTATTTTGTGTTTAGGTACTCCAGTGTTGGATGTATAGATATTTACAAGTATTCTTTTGTTGGATTGATCCTTTCATCATTGTGCAACGCCTTTTTTTCTTATGATAGTCTTTGTTTAAAGTTAATTGCGTCTAAGTATTGCTACTCAGCTCTTTTTTTTTTTCACTTCAATTTGTGTTGAATAACTTTATTCTAAGAATAATATAATCTTGTATGCCACATATAGATGTTTTGCTTACCATTCACTCACCTTATATATTTTGGAGCATTTAGGCTGTTTACATTTAAAATAATTGTGTTTGTCATTTTGTTAATTGCTTTCTGATTATTTTTGTAATTCTTCTCTTGTTCTTATTGAGTTTTATTTCATTTATCTTCATTTTTTTTGCATCCATTGAAAATTTTTGATTTGTGATTACAAGAGGTTCATTTTATAACATCCTAAGTCTATATTAAGGTGATGATCACTTAAGTTTGAACACATACTAAAGAAACTTCATTCTTCCTCCCTTACTTCATGTTTTATATATATATTGTCATATTTTATATCTTTTTATTTTGTAAGTCCTTGTAACTAGTAATATTTTATTACTTTTGTCTTTAATATTCACACTAGTTAAGTGATCACTTTGCTACCTTTTAGTATATGTTTGGATTACTGGAGAAAATTTTCCTTTCATAATATTCTTATAATTATGGCCTTTTCCTGTTAAAGAAGTCTCTTTAAAAATTTTTGTAAGAACAGTTTAGTGGTCATTAAACTCTTAAGTTTTGCTTCAGAAACTTTCTCCTTCAATTCTGAATAATAATCTTGTCAGGTAAAGTATTCTTGGTTGTGATTTTTTTTTTTTTTCCTTTAGCACTTTGCAGGCCAGAAAGGAATGGCACGATAGATTCAAAGTTTCTGCTGAAAAATCATCTGATAGTGTTACTGGGGTTTCCCTTGTATGTAACTAGTTGTTTCTTGCTACTTTTAAAATTCTCTATATCTTTAATCTTTGCCATCTTATTTAATTTAAAAAAATATTTATTTTAGAGACTGAGCATGCAGGGGGGAGGGGCAGAGGGAGAGGTAGAGAGAAACTTTAAGTAGACTCTGTGCTGAGTGCAGAACCCCACAATCCTGAAATCACAACCTGAGCATAAGCCAAGAGTGTGATGCTCAACAAACTGTGCCACCCAGGTGCCTCTAATCTTTACCATTTTATTATGTGTCTTGTGGAGGACTTCCCTTGGCTTTTTCTTGTTTGGTACTTTGTGCTTCCTGAACTTGGATGTCTATTTCTATCTCCAGGTTAGGGAAGTTTTTTGCTATTGTTTCTTCTAGTAAGTTTTCTGTCTCTATTTTCTGGAACTACTATAATGCAAATGTTTTTTCGCTTGATGTTAACCAAGATATCCCTTACCCTAACCTCATTTTTTTTTTCTTCTTGTTGTTGAGCTCAGGTGCTTATCCAGTCTTTTAGATCACTGATCCATTCTTTATCCTCTGATCTGTTTCCTTCTAGCATATCTTTCATTTTGGTTATTTTTCAAATCGGGTTATTTTTTTTATATATTCTAGGTCTTTGTTGAAGCACTCACTGAATTCATCCACTCTTCTCTCTAGTCCAGTGAGCACTTTTATGATCAATACTTTGAACTCTTTATCAGGTAGATTGCTTATCTGTTTTATTCTTTTTCTGAGGTTTTTGTTTCTTTTGGAGCCTATTCCTCTGTTTTCTCATTTTGCCTAACTTTCTGGGCATGTTTTTTTGAATTAGATAGAAAAGCTATTTCTCCTAAACTTGAAGAAATGGTCTTGTGTATGGTCATCCCCTTGTGTGCCTGGTGATTTTGGGTGGCTGATTGGAGCTGTGGCTGGTAGGGGCTAGATGTCCTAGGGCACTGCTTGCTGGTGCCACCCTGGTAGGAGGTTAGAGCTGAAGTGGACACAGGCTGGTGTAGTTCTGGAGAGCTCTGTATAAGAGGTCCAGGACCTTGGCAGGTTTGCTAAAGCTGAAATGGGTACAAGCTGGGAGGTGCCAGGGCTCTCTATGTAGAGGATGTTCTCTTTCAGGACAGCTGAAGCTGATGTAGATGACAGCCATGGTGTCCTGGGGCACTCCATAGAGAGGGTGCACTGGCAGGGTGCCTCCACATAGGCAATGTGGGCTACAGGATCCTTGAGCACTCTATTAGGGGGTGCCCTGGTGGGGCAGCTGGAGCTGAGTTGGAGTCCCAGCTTGTAGGATCATTGGGTGCTCTGCTTAGGGGTATTCTGGTGAGTTATCTGAATCCAAAACAGGTGTGTGGCTGAGAGGTCCCAAGGTGTTCTGCATTAGGGGTGCTCTTAAAAGTCTAGAGCTGAAGTGGGGATTTGTGCCTGTGTCATTTTAGCAAATGACTGGAACTGTACTGAGTGCTTACAAGGGGTGTCACAGTATGCACTGTGCTAGGGCTGTCTTGGTGAGACAGCTGGAGCTGGTGTGGAGTAAGGCCCCCATTCTCCCTGAAGCAGCAGGCCAGCAATGGTGCCCAGATCTGCTCTAGTCTGCACTCTCAAAGTAGAGGGGTAGCACAAAGTATGGTGCTTGCCAGCTCCTGGGAACCAGAGAGCACTTTAGCAGTTCCTCTGCCATTTGGCAGGGCTTCAAGGCCAATGCCCTTGAAAGGGCAACTAGAATTTAAAACAGTATCTTCCCCTCTCACCACCACATTTCCCAGGGCAGACAAGTCTGTTCCTGGTCCATCAGGACCAGGTCTGTCCCTTCCCATGGCAGTTCACAGCATCAGGGTTGGAAGTTCCTTTCATTAGTGTGTCTCCATCTCTCTTTCCATTTTTATATTTGGTTGCACAGAAGCTGTTTGATCAGGCCTCAGTTCTTCAGAAGGAATTGTTCTACAAGTAGGTGTAGATTTGGTGTGTCTGTGGAGGAATTAAGTTCAGGATCTTCCTACATTGCCATCTTGGACCCTCCCTGCCTGTTTTGTCTTTCTTGAGGTTTAATAATCAGCATTGCATGCAACATGCCAACTGGCAGTTTTTAAATAAATGTAATTAGTGGCATCCATTTCATTTCAGGAAGTCTAGTTCTCTATTCAGCACTGACACAGTTGCAGATCTTGAATCCTTGCATTTGAATCCAGCCTTACAATATACATTTCTTTTAACTTACATTGTCTCATTTGATTTTATAATAATCTTCTGGGACAGGGACAGCTGCTGTAGTTATCTTCACTTTACAGATAAGGAAACTGAGATCTGAGACAGTGAAAAGACTTGGCCAAAATCACAATAATAGGTATTGAAAGAGCCTGAACTTTTGACTGCAACGGCCATGATGATGATGAGGAGGATGAAGAGGAGGAGCTACCACCTACTACAACTTTATTAAAAACATGGATCCTAAATACTAGGCACCACATTAAGCAACTTCTTATCTCCACGTTTCTTATGAGCAGCCCTGTTAGCGAAGGTGAAAACATTTAAGTGATTTGCAAAAGCTCACAGGGCTAGTAAACAGGAAAACACAGTATCTAAACAAGATGTCTGCCAGACCCAGAAGCTCCCTATCGGGCACAGATCCTCTGACAGAGTCCAGCGTTTTGTTGTTGGTACATCAGGCAATGACTTCACAGAACCAAGTAAATATTATTTAGTTCTGATAACTTGCAGCTTATTATCCTACAGGTAGAGATCTGTAAGGGTGACAACCATCCCAGTTTGCCCAGGACTGCAGGGTTTCCCTGATTGTGAGAATTTTCGTGCCAAAACTGAAAAGTCCTGGCCAAACCAGAATGACTTAGTCATTGTAATTATCTGGCACTCGGGTATCCTTTAATGCATCTTGTGGGAAATTCCTATTTTTTAATCCCAATTTGCTACCTTGTTTCCTAGAAGAGCTAATCTATCCCTGGAGTTAAGACATCACTTTTAAGAAGCAGGAAAGGGGAAATTTGAGCTGCAACAAATAAAGTTAACTTTAAGTAAACCATGAGATTCCTTGGCCTGCCTCTGAAGACCTAATGTAAGACTATCTATGGGTATCCATTATATACCAGAATTTAGTTTAATTGAATTGTTTTTCAAAATTCTTTTTTTTTCTCAATGTTCCCACACTTATGTAAAAGTCAGTTCTATGTGTTTTCCCATTCCCTAAACTCTTAAAATTTATGATTTCTTTCTGAGAAGTCATTCTCAACCTCTCCCCTTGTGTTTAACTTGTGTCTATAAATTTATTCCTTAGCTGACATATTCCCTAGAAACAACCTCAGCATGTAAACTATTCCTTCATACAGTTTGAAATTGTGAAATCCCTGCTTGGAATACAACTATCAAACATGTAAACACAAAGTCGAATAAAGTTCTGTTTTGTTTCATTACAATTTTACTTGAGAGTTTACAGGCTCCAACAGCTTTCTTTTGTAATACAAAGTGGGTTTGTGGTTAGCTAGGGCAGAGTTCCTAGGCCTGGAAACTCATAATTCCTGTTATCACCACTAACCTCCTTCTTGGTTATATGTACATAATGCTTTCTTTTTGGCTACACATATATATGTAAAAAGATTTTTTTTAAAACATTGTGTGTTGGACCAGGTTTTTTTTTTTTTTTTTTTTTTTTTTTTGTTTTTTTTTTTTTTTGGAGAATTGAGGAATTAAAGAGGTGATAGTAGTAGCCTAGGCTAAGGGGAAAATGTGATTTAAAAAAACAAAAACAATCCTAGTGGCTTGAGTTTTTTTTTTTTTTTTTTTTTTTTTGTCATGATGATATCTCACAGATAATGGAGCTGAGCCATTCATGTTGGCTACTCATGTGACTGCTGCTCCATGAGACAAGTCAGAATAGAAGGAAGGGGGTCATGTAATGCTCTACTGGCACCAAAATGATTGTGTTGCCCAGAACATGACAGAATTTTGCCTTATGGGTCTAAATGAGAGCATGACCAAAGCAAAAGGGGACCTGGCCATTCATTCATTCATTCATTCCACAAGTGCTTTTTTGAGCATCTACTCTGTGCTAGGCATTATTCTAGGCAAACAGGCTCCACCTATATTATGATGGAGAAGAAACTGACAAATGAATAAATGTATCAAGTGGTTGTGAGTACTATAATGAAACCCAACAGGGTAAAGAGATAGAAAATGAGGTTGAGGAAGGTGCCTCCAATAAAATGGTGATTGGAGCTATAAATTAAGTGAAAGCTATGCCTATGTCTGGCAGAAGAAAATTCCAGGATGAAAAAATGGTAAAGAGGGAGAGATAAGTACCCTTTGATTACCTCCTAACTCAAGGAGATGGTGGCATACACCACGAACCAGGAGAAGGCTAAGTGGTAGCAATGGGAATGACCACTGTGGGTCCTTTCACAGGTACCATGAGCATTATATCATGGTAGTTAGCAATTCTTTTCTTTAAATGTGTGCCACAGTACAAAAAAAATAAGAACCACTGGGCTAACTATCATGAGGGTAGCTGGGAATCTGAAAAGATAGGGAGAAGGTTCTCTTTAGGGTACTGGGAACTGTTCTACATATCAGGATACTTAACCAAAAAGGACCTGCTTCTTGGATGCCCATAGCTCCTGAAAAGAGTAGACCAAGAATCTCTACTTCTCTAAGGCTAAAGATGATCGAGACCTGTACTAGAGCCCAGATTTACTCCAGGTATCAGGAGAGCCTTGAGCTGTGGAGAGACTGAGGTATTTATGCTGTTCATTGGCATTCAGATGTTTTGTTGGCATTCCTCATCCTGTTGCAAAATCGCTCCATGTATGAAAGTGGTAATTTGTTCCTGAAGGGGAAGTGGAAATGGAGTTAAGAAGTTAAAGGAAGTGTTCCTACAGCCTATCACTCTGAAGCTTTGCAGAGCTAACAGATTATCAGGGATGAGAAACTTATATTGGGATTTTCAGTGAAAGTACATGAACAGGACAGAGAATGACCATGAAATATTAAGTTCCTACAGGACACAGTGATAAGCTTAAGCATGAGGGTGGTGATGTATAAGACAAGCTTCTGATGTCAAGAGATACATAATATAGTGAGGGGAAAAAAATCAGGCTTACCTATCAAAAATTAATTTTTAAAAATGAAAAGAACCTGAACTAAGCTTTGTTCTGAGTGGTTACTAAGAAAATTGTCAAAACAAAAAAAACAAAAAAAAAAAACAAAACACCTTACTACAATCTTGGTAGGCAAGACAGTACTTAGGCAGTCAGAGCAAAAATATATATAGAAGCTTCATGGACTAGGGTCTTAAAGGATCCATAAAGAAAGTAAGGGGGAATCCCTGGGTGGCTCAGCAGTTTAGCGCCTGCCTTTGGCCCAGGGCGTGACCCTGGAGTCCCGGGATGGAGTCCCACATCGGGCTCCCAGCATGGAGCCTGCTTCTCCCTCCTCCTGTGTCTCTGCCTCTCTCTCTCTCTTTCTCTCTCTCTCTCTGTCATAAATAAATAAATCTTTAAAAAAAAAAAAGATTTAAACTCTTCCTTGAAAAATGGGTAGAATTTGAATAGGCATAAAGAAATATTGCTCATGGGTAAAATATCCTAACAAGACAAGAGATGGATGTGCACAAGCAATGTTGGGAAGCCTAGTTTAGTTCAGCCTGGTTGGAACAATGAAAAAGTAAGTTTGGCAAGCTAAGTGGAGGTCAGATTGTGGAGATTCTCACTTGCCAGACTAGAAATTTGAATTGCATTCTGAAGCCAGAGGGAGCCTTCACTAGTTTTGAAGAAAGCCATGGTGTATTAAATTTACTGTGACTGAGTTAAAGGGAATTAATTGCAAGTAGCAGAGACTGAGAATAGGAAAAGTAGCTACAAAAAATCACAATAGTTAGTAATTCAGGTGTCAGATGATGTGACATATTAGGTGAGTTGTACAAAGATTGATACGAGAGGTTTAAAAAGTCATGGCAATTTCTACTTTTGACCAAGATGGAATAGCAGGGATTGGATATAACCTCCTTCCTAAAACAAGTAAAACAAAGTATATATGAAATAAGATTTTCAGATCCTGAACATCAGAGATGACAGTGATCAGAGGTTGGAAACAAAGTCAGCACTAGATCAGAGGTTGGAAACAAATTCCAGTTTACTGACTAGAGAAAGTTTCCATGAAGCCACAGAGAAAGGGAGGATCTAAGTGGAGTCTAGCAGTCTATCTCCAAGTTGAGATGAACTTTTGGGAGTCTAAGGCATAAAATCTTACAGGGAGGTGTATAAGATGGAGAGGGGAGGGAAAATGCTAATCAAAATATGTGGGTGAACTACCAAATCCTGAAAGAACCACCAACAAGATATCAGAACAATTTCTATATCTCAGAACAAGAATGGTTTCACAAAGGACAGAGTTGAAAAACCCAGTAGTACATCAGGACACTACTCAGAGTGTCTACCTTCTAGTAGTGAACAAAACCATCTATGGAATGGAGGCTGCTCTAATCCTAAGTTTTAAAGGAAGTTATAGAAGAAACTAATTGTTTCCAAGTAATTTAACAGCTTCTGAGAACAAACTGAAAATATAAGACTAAAAAAATGAATAGCCAAGATAGAAACAACTTGATCCATTCATCCATTAATTGACACTTAAAGATGTCACACACAAGTGAATACTACTCAGCCATTAAAGGAATTAATCTTGCCATTTGTGACAACAAATAGAGGACCTCAAAGGTTTTATTCTAAGTAAAATCACAGAAAGACAAATACCATATGATATCCCTGGCATGTAAAATCTAAAAAGGATGAACAAACAAAACTCATAGAATACAAAGAACATAGTGATGTTTGCCAATGGGGAGAGGGGCTGGTGAGCAGGCAAAATGGAGGAAAGGGAAGTGCTGATTTCAAGTTGTGAAATGAATAGGAATGTGGTATGAGCATGGTGACTTTAGTCAATAGGATTGTAGTGCATATTAGAAGGTTGCCAGGAGAGTGAATCTTAAAAATTTGCATTATAAGAAAATAGTTAACTTTTTCTGGTAATTGATGGTGACTAGATTTTGGCAATCATTTCATAATATATAAGCATTAAATCATATTGTATGCCTCAAACTAATGTTTCATGTCAACTGTAACCCCCAAAAATTATAATGTCCAGCACCCAACAAGGTTAAGTTCCCAATCTGGTATCCAATCAAATATAGTAGGTATACAAAACAGTAAAAAATGAGTTATGATGAGAAAAATTAATCAATGGAGACAGACCCACAAATGCTGCCAATGATTGAATAAGCAGACAAGAATATGTCATTTTAACAGTATTTCATATGTACAAGAAGGTAGATAGGATTAAGTATGTAAGCAGAGATGTGGGAAATATGAAAGACACAAACTGAAATTCTAGAGCTAAAACTATCCAAAATATATACTAGATGAGGTGAATATCAAATTGGACAAGCAGAGTAAGATTGATGAGCTTAAGACCTGGAGATAGAAACTAAATGAAGCACAGAAATAATTTTTTAAAGTCCAGATTAAATGACAAAATAGTGAGCAGCCAAATAAAATACTTAAAAAATAATGGCCAAAAACTTTTACAAATTGGATCAAAACTTAAACTTATAGTTTGAAGAAGCTCAATGAACTTGGAGCACAAGAAACACGAAGAAAATTGTATCAAAGTCCAGCATAATCAAATTGCTTAAAGCTAGGGATAAAGAGAAAATGTATCTTTTTCCTCCAACCTCTTTAGTACTAAGGAACAAAATAAGATCTTTTCTTCTACCCCAAATTGATCTAAAGATTCAATGCAATCCCAGTCAAAATACTAGCATATACTTTTTTTTTTTTTTAAAGAAATTACTTCTAAAATTCAACAGAAATAAAAGGACCTGAAAAAAGCCAAACAAAACTTTGAAAGCACAAAGTTGAAGGACTTAATTATACATGATTTTAGGACTCGGGGGAAAAAACTATAGTAAAAAAAAGTATGATTATTGGCAAGATTACTAGAAAAATGGCACATTATAAACAATTCAGATAGAACCACCTGTATATGGCCCACTGATTTTTCAAGGTGCAAAGAAAATAAAGGAGGTCTGTTCAACAAATGGTGGTGGATAGCCTTTACCAAACAAAACAAAACAAAAAAACCCCACATACATTATACCTCTTAAAAAAAAAAAAAAGTCAAAACTGATTATAAGCCTAAATTTAAAACTTGGAATTATAGAGCTTCTAAAAGAAAATGTAGGAGAAAATCTTTGTAATCTTAGGTTAAGCAAAACATACTTTTAGTATTAGATCTAAGAAAAAAATCTATTAAAAAATTCCAAGAGCAGAAGTTTTTAATTTTAATAAAAAAAATAAAGGAATAAAAAGACAAACCACAGACTGAGAGAAGGTATTTACAAAGCATATATTTGATGAAGGACTTGTATCCAGAATATATAAAGAACTTCTGAAACTCAGTAAGAAAACAACCCAGCAAAAGACAAAATATTTGAACGTACATCCCAAAAAAGATGTACAAGTGGCCATATTAGCATATGAGAAAGAGTTTATAACAATTAGCCGTTAGACAAATGCAAATTAAAAGTACAATGAGAGTAAAAATGACTTCAAATTTTGGACCTTGGGTAACTGGAAGATTGATGGCATGCATGATTGTTAAAATAGAAAAGCTAGTTAGAACTTGAGGTAAAGGATTCAATTTTAGATATGTTCCTTTTGAAGTAATAGAGGAACATCCTGAATGGAAATACCTATCAAACAGATAAAGATATGGAACTAAAACTTGGAAGACATGTGGTGTCTGGATATACAATTTTAAAAAAATACAATCACATAAAGAATCTATACGTAAGATTTTTCTTGACGGTATATGTTCTGTGTAGGTTTCATATATGCTTATATGTGTAGTTATGTGAGAAGCATGGGTTTCATTGTTTGGAAGTAGCAACCATTCAAATATCCAAATTAAATTACATTTGGTTAAATGGGAAACAGATGGCATTTTCAACTCTTATCTATTTATTCCTCTGTTCAGAGGGACACGAAAATAGGAATCCCAGAGAAAATGAGTTTTAATACTAATCTTTAGAAAAGAACAATAACTAGCTTTAACTCCAGCCTTGCATACAAGTCAGTTTTATACATATGCCTCATCCTCCATGGCTACAGTCAAAAACAATACATAGTCCCTAGCGCACCCCACCTCCAAGTCTGTGTTATGATCACCATTAACAAGTGTAGCCAAGTAATAACATGCTGTACCACTTACAGACAAAATGAGACAATTAAGTCCTAACCTCCTTGGACTTAAGCCTAATATTAGATTGAACTATGTAAGGAAATGTTCTTTTAGAAGAGGACCATTTACACAAGAACAAACTAAAACTCAATGGCATGCTGCTGAATTTGGTGAGGATATTGGCTAAATCGTTCTTGGTTGTGGCTTCCTATCCATTGAAAGCATGACAGCTATGGGTATCTCTGGGTATTTTGCAGCTCAGCTACTTTATGTAGACAAAGAGATTTCTGGCATCCCAAATATCAAACTGATTAGCATAACCATTTGTTGATCTTTTAGCAGTAAAAACATAGTGGTATTCAAGTCAATGATACGAAATTGAAAATGTTTAGCTTAGCACATTATCAATAAAACGACTTTTAGAGGCATTCAAATCCATTCAAAACAGATGCCTAGAAGCATTTTGTCTCAAGAGTGTTTTCTCTTCCAAATATCAAGTAAGGCTTTTAACACAGAGACATATGTTTGAGCAAAAATGTCCTTTCTGTAAAAAGCATGGTAACACTAGGGACTGTTTTAATCAATAAGCTTTCATGGATAGAATACCTATAAAATGCTTTTGGTTCTTGGGAGTTTGGAGCTTTTTTTTTTTTTTTTTAATATGAACTTTTGATTGCATGTTTTACTTGAACATGAAGCCAAAAAATGCACAATGTATGTTCAGTTGAATGACTTCCCAGAAAGTGAACACACCCATATAATTGATTACCAAAGACCAAATATGACCAGCACCTAGAAGCTCCCTTGAGTTCCTCTCAGTCCTTGCCTCTCTCCCCGGATAATCAGCATCCTAACTTCTAATACTATTGCTTAGTTTTACCTGTGTCTGAACTTTATGTAAATGGAATCATACTCTTTATTACGTCTGGGTTTCTTTCACTCAACATTACATTCAAGAGAGGTGTCTGTTTGTGCATGTAATTGTAAGTTCATTCTCATACCTCAATGTATCCTTTCTCTTCCTAGACCTCGAGTTATTTATTTCTACTATAAATAATCCTATTTTTCTTCTGGTGAAATATATAGTCCTGTTGGGTATATGGTAGAACTTACTGAGTCATTGGGTTGCTTTAGTGGGTGAATACTATAAAGTTTTCCCAAATGGTTGCAGTGTACACTTTCATCATTAAGCATTTGTAGTTATCATATAACTTTGCTAATACAATTGATCCTTAAACAACATGGGTTTGAACTGCTCTAGTCCACTTATACACAGAGATTTTTAAAGTACTATAAATATATTTTCTCATGATTTCTTAACATTTTCTTTATCTTGCTCTATTGTAATAGATACAGTAATACATGTAACACAAAAAAATGTGTTAATTGACTTTGTTATCAGTAAGACGTCCAGTCAACAATAGCTCAATAAGTTTTGATTGGAGCCAAAAGTTACACATAGATTTTCAAATGTGCAGGCATCAGTGTCTCTAACCCCTGTGTTGTTCAAGGGGTCAGCTGGACTTGGTATTATTTGCGTTTCATTTGAGCCATCCTAGTGAATTTGTGATGGTATTACACTGAGTTTTCATCTGCATTACTCTGATGATTACTGATGAGCCACTGGGTGTGTTTGGCCATTTTTAATGTCTTTTTTTTTTTTTTTTCATAAAGCGCCTGTTCAAGTCCTTTGCTCATATTTCTATTGGATTATTCTTGAGTTATAGGAGTCCTTTATATTGTATATATGTAGTAGTCATAATTACAATTTCTAAAAAAGTATGAATATCTGCTCCCATTCTGTGGTGGCTTTTGATGAGCAGAATTTATTTTAATGCAGTCTAACCAAGTTTTTTGTCTAGCACTTTTCTGGTTTTGGTGGGTATTTTTGTTTAATTTTTCTGTGTTTTTTTTTGTTGTTTAAGAAATCTTTGCCTACCCTGAGGATTTGAAGGTACTCTCCTATTAAATAGTCTTCAAAAAACTTTATTTTCTCATTTAGAATAATAATCCACATGGAATTAATTTTTGTGTTTTGTGTGAAATAGTCAAGATTTATTTTTTCTATATAGTTATCCATTTTTGCCTAGATATTCACCACCTTGGGCATTTTTCTCAAGTGGAACAGGACAGTAACTCTCGAAGAATAACATAAACATATATATATATGTATATATACATATATATGTATATATATATATGCATGTGATACACATTCGTATATTGAAGTGCAGACTGTGCTCCAAATATTTGAGTTGTTTTTTTCATGCTTTTACATACAACCAATGTTATTGATAGATTTCCAGGATAGTTTACAACAGTTTCCTTGGTATCTGCTGTACCAGTATAGTGGGAATATCCTATTCCATTTCTGGACCCCAGAACCTCTTCCCTTTCACTCATAGCAATAAAAGATGGTGCTTTGAAGGTGAATAAAGAGATGGACTTCAATAAAAATGATACAAAGGAGTAAGGTATCTGCTATTAAACAATAATAAATCTGATTAATAACTCATAGATAACAAAGTCTTCATCTCTTCCCAGATATTCTAAATTGAGAAATAGTAAGTGCCTCCTATGGCAAAGCAAGAATAGTATTGGCAGGTTGCAGGCCCTCAGTATAAAAACTCTAAAGATTATATCCTACACAACTCCTGGAGATGGATCAATTAATACCCTTCAGTGTAAATGCTACCCATAGAGTTGTGCAGTATAGTTAGTAGAGTGGTCCTGCTGGGATAGAGAGATGAATAACATATCATACACATTTCCCAGGTATTAGGGAAGAATTGTTGCTAGAATTGGAACATCAAATTTGCTGATATATTGTCCTTATTAATGGTTATGTAAGGACTTATGTCTTCTAAGGCTCTTATTACTAGAGGCATTTTAAACAGTAATATACTTTAACAAAAAAATAGTTTATACTATACTAGAACTTTTCCTTTTACTATTTCTAGTGTTAAAGTTCAGTGCTGTAAAGGAATGTCCACTAGGCATGTAAAAGCTTGTCCTGGGAAAGGAATTCAAATTAACCTATTATAACCAGAACTGGTTATTTCTGTGCAATTAATCTATAAAAGTTTTATAACATAGCTGAGTGTCCAAGTTGAGAGGTGAAGAGCATTGCAGTAACCCTTTTCCCAAAGTCGTTTGACACAAGCCAAACCTTTTGAAGTTACTGCAGAGTTACTGTCATCAGCTTTAAAAAATAAAATATTTGACATGTCCAAACATCCACAGGGAATAATTAAGACTAAGGGTTTAAAAGAAGACGTAGACTTGCCTGAGCTTGGTATTTTAGTAAATGAGATCTGATTTCTTTTAAGCATTATTTGAATGAGAGTTAAACTTTATTAATGTAGACTCTGGATGTCACTTGGTGGGAAATGAAAGCACAGCTGCCCCTCTATATTTATGAACTGTCCAAAAGAATCCTATCCATGTGGACTAAATAATGTTATCCCATCCCCTCTAACTCTTATAGCTCTATTAAAAAGCAAAAGTCCAAGAAAATACTCATCTAATGATACAATTGGTAGAGTGTGTCTCACCCATTTCCAAAAGCACTGTAATTTAGGAATGTGGCTCTTAGCAGAAGAATAAGATTTTGCTGATCTTAAAATGAATAAGACTTTGATCTCTGCCAAAGAAGTAAATAGGTTTCAGAGCAAAGATGACCCACAGAATCAAAGTTATAGGTAGGCAATGTATTAGTGGTGTGATTTGAGAACTTGCACAAAGCTCCTTCCCTAGTCCTATAAATGGCTCTTACATCAAATTAGACTGTCACTGCAAAAATAAATAAAAATTAAAAAATTAAAAATCCCAATGGGTTTTAGGGATAGCCTTCTTTTAAGACAAATGCTCAAGAGAAGAATCCCATGGAAACAGAGTTAATTAGGCAATCAGATCTCAGAGAATTAGTGGGTCAGTTAGTCAGTTTTGATGGAATGGGGGAGGAGTGAAGGAACAAGGGACCAGGGTGGTAAGAACTGAATTTGAACTTCACTAGCATATAAACTATGGAGATAGTGGAATTGAGTAGAAAGAGGGGCAAAACTACCTCTAATAGCATAGCTTTCAGAATTGCAGGCAGGCATCCCCTCTGTTGTGGGGAAAGGGGAAGTCCCGATAGGAGAGAGGGGAGCAACCAACCCAGTGATGGGGCACACTGTGTCTGGTGGGAAAACTGTACCTAAAGCTAGGACCACCATGATTGTATCTTGGTCTGGAAGTTTTTGTAAACTTTCAGTAGAAATGCAAAGAGTATCAATTGTATGTATGGTCTCTATCTGTATTCACAAAACTTTAACTAGAGTCAGATTCCTGCTATGGATATGATGGTGGGCAAGAGTAGTTTTTCAATTGAGATCCTAGAGCAAATAACTGATTTGCCTTAATTACACCTGTGGGACTTTAGCATTAAAGCAACCTTGTAGATCTAGCATAATCTTCCATCCAAGGTAGGCATCTTTTCCACACTGTTCCTGGAAAATGCTCAATTAGCCTCTTTAAGATAGCCTGCCTACTAAGCCTGAACCATGAAATCAGATAAATCTCCATTCAAATCCTAGCTCTACCACTCACTAGCTATATGATTGAGTTTAAATCCTCTGAGTATTAGATTTCACAACTATAGGGTAGAGTTCATAGTCTTGTGTCATAGAATTGTTCTAAGAATTAAGTAAAACTGTACATATAATATAGCACAGAATATAGCCTATAGAAAGTTCAATACATGATGATAGCTGTTATTAGTATTTGAAGATTCTCCTTTTATTTACCTCTACCTTGTCAAAGGTGGTAGAGGTTTTGTATACAACAATTTTATTAAAAGCTTCTCAAGAATGGCATTGCTTGGCTGGCTCAGTCAGTTCGGCAACTGACTCTTGATTTCAGCTCAGGTCATGATCTCAGAGTCATGAGATAGAGCCTGTGTTGGGCTCTGCACCCAGCAGAGTCTGGTTGAGATTATCTCCCTCTCCCGCTGCTCCTCCACCTGCTTGTGTTCTTTCACTCTAAAATCTTAACAATAAAAATCTTCTCAAGGAGGACATTTGTGTCTTTGATCAAAGCCTGGTGCATAAGAGGTACCTAATACATCTTTGTTAAAATGAATTTTGCTGAATTAAATATTTTCCATGTAAGTGATAAGTGCTACTTTCTGAGAGTAAAAGACAAAACAATTGAAAGAGATTGTCCAGGGTTGCATTATTTTTAGTTTGCATTTAAATTCAAATTTAAAACTTTTACATACCAGTATCAGAAAATTTGAATATCCTTTATTTTGCCCATTGAGGATCTGGTTTTAATCCTACCAAATAAAGTAAGAGAAAAAGATATAATAAAAAGACCAAAGAATTCAGACCTAGCATGATACAGCTGCGGCTTTCATTGAACAGAAGTTTTGTGTTTCCTTTTTTCTTTTCACAGTTCATCTTTTTATATTTCTCGCTGGGCTGCATTTGATTAGCTGCCCAATGTACCTATACCTTCAAATCACATCTGGTTGCATTGTTCCTTACTGCAGAATTTGCTATAGCTTCCATCTACAAGTATCATCTACAACTTCTGAGACACACTTTTTTACATTTAAAAATTGATTTTGTTTGAAGCTTAGTGAAACAATACCATCCTCTGTAGTGCCTACTGCATCCTATAAGCTTAAAGCAAATGAGGCAATTAGGACTTACTTGTTTAAAGAAGACTCTCATTTGGCATTTAATCAAATTTCAAAGCAAAACCTCATTTATGGAATTTAGAATAAAGTATCTTGGTTGTGTTCTAAGCAGGACTTCAGACTGGTTTGGAGCCTGTGTGAATGGTATTTTAACTATGATGCTTTATAAATGAAATATAAGTTGCTCCAGCTTTTACCCCTATATGCTCTTGTTGGACTACAGCTCTCTGGCAAACCTCCTCTTAAGAATTCTGGTAAAGACCCTACTCCCCTGCTCCAGGTACTGAAGAGACGTGGATGGATTTGGCTTGATAGTGGAGGTAGAGTAAAACGGATTTGATGATGGATGGGATGAGTGAGGAAGCTAAAAGAATGACTTCTAGGCTACTGGCTTGAAGTTCTGGATAAAAATGATATCATTTAGTGAGATTGGGTCGAAATGCAAAATGAACTGCCTTGGATTACACAAAAGTATAAAAAGATGATGCAGAAAATTTGCAGGTAGGAGAAAATTTTGCACAAGAAATGGAATGAAAATAGTTCAAAGGGAAAAAGTGATGTAAAATTTCCCACTATTAAATGTTATCTAGGTTTCTCTTGGTACATTAAAAAATAGGATGTATTTTTAGAATGCCAATATTTACAATATGCTGAAAATCTATGTCCACTGCAGCTAACCATATGAAAAATATTAGATGTCAACTTTAAAATGTATAAGGAAAGAGTTCTTCAAAATTCTTTCAGGGTGTATGTGAGGAAAAAAAAATCACCGAAGACCACTGCAGAAGGGAACCTAGGTGTAATACTCTAGTCTGCACAAAGAACGCTCTAATGTCAAGTGGTTTTCTTAGTAATGGAAAAGTAAAAGCTCTTTCCAAAGCTTTCTTCTTCTGCAACAAACTCTACATATTGGTGGGTATTAGATTCAAGCACGTCATGTCCTTTAAGTCAAATGGCAGAACTGGTGCCACAAATATATAAAATATGAGGCCAGAATGAAGGCATATAAGGCAGCAGCAGGGTTTTATCTTGTTTCATATATTTTCATACTTCAGGTACCACAGCCTGATTCTTAATCATTCCCATTAGCCTTACCAATGAACTCTACAGAACACTTGCTGACATTAAGGAGCCAAAACATTGTCTCTGCTAGTTTTAGACAGGTGTGTACTGCAATTTGATACCACTGAGAAGGACCTTCGTGAGAAGCCACTTCTGCCAAGAGAGCTTCATGAGGAGAGATGGGGAGAGTATGATGAAGAAAGATGAAAGGATGTTGGAGGACCAAAAGCCCAAAATGGGCTTTCAGACAACTGAAAAGCAATTTTGTTCCCCCCCACCAAAAAAACCTTAATGAACACCTGTCATGAACTAGACACCATTGTGAGCTTGTGAGCAATAGTGAAATGATTTTTCAAGGCTGACCACATTTAAACCAACTCTGGGCTTCACAGAAAATTTTCCCCACCAAATAAAACTGATGATACCTTCTGAGTCATCATCTTGCTTTACAAAAAGGACAAAGGTGGTAAAACATGGGTAGTTTGTGTTGTACGTATAGGTGAATGAACATACAAGTGTTTCCTTTCTCAGAACACTCAGAATCAGACAGTGGTGTAGATAACATGTGTATATTAAAATTATCATAATGTTTCATTTCCAGTATCTTCTACTAGATTCCCTTGTAACTTTCCCTGTCTTTCTGCATCCATTCTGGACTCTACTGGATTGCTTTCAACCCGTAAAGCAGTTCAGGTATAGCCTGAAGGAAACAGTGGATAGTAAAGACGTAAATTTGAGCTGCTTCCCTATAAACACATATGTGTGTGTATACACGTATTATTGCAAATAGGCAAAGATAATATGGGCAATCTATAAGGAGATAATGTAATTTTCATGTTTTTTTTTCTAGTAATTTTGATAAACTTGCCTTTTCTTTTACTGTCTCGGGCTGTCCCTAGTGGGCTCCCAGATCTCAGGAAGTGCTATTATGGGGAGGGTGAGGTTTGGCTACACCAGAAATGGCTTGCCAGTTATCTAATCTGCAAACAATCTTCATTTTAAGAACATTACATTTAAAAAAACATTTGACTTTGCTGATAAGTATGTATTTTGTGTCTTAGATGGGTAATTGAAGAGATTTCTTAGACTCCCTCAAAGAAATAGATTAGTTTTCCAGGAGCTGAGAACAATATAAACACCAATGTTTTTATTTTAACGATTTTAGTAGGAAATCATTCTAAAATGTAACAACAACCGAACGGAACACAAGGCTAATATTTAACTTTTTATGACCAAGAGTGATTATAATCGTTAGTTATTAGAGACCCTTAAATATTGAGGTCTTCTGATTTCCATGTCATATGGGTCCAACATACTGTTTATTTTTTCCTTCTGGCTGTTCTTCTATTACCTTTCTGCTCTTCAGTACACCAATACAAGCAAGAAGCACGAAGTATCTATAGTAAATGCTTTAGTCCCTTTTAAATGCCTGTCCTCGGAGAGCCCCGTCCCGGAGGAGCAGGAGCTGCACCGACCTTCCCGGGCGGAAAGGGGCTCGCAGGGAGGTGGAGCAGGACCAGGAGGGCGGGGATGCCCTCGGGCTCCCGGGGACAGTAACAGCAACTGCGCGCCCAGGAGAGTGCGCCGAGCTCCCTAAGGGCTGCAGCGCGCACGGCGGGACCCGGCGGGACACGGAGCAGCTGAAGGGGCTCGGGCGGCGGCTCCGCGGAGGGGGCTGCGCGGCCCGGGAGCGCGAATCCAACAGCGCAGGCTCCGGAGCACAGGGCGCCGGGACACAGCCCAGGATCCCGCCTCCCCCGGGACAGGCAGAGGCCGGGAGGGCCCAGGACAGCGAGGACGCTCCTGCCCCAGCTGAGCAGATCAGCGGCCCCGCCCCGGAGCCTCCAGGCCCTGCAGACGGAGAGCTCCGGAGTTCTGGCAGGAGCTGAATCCAGGTTTCCAGAGCTGCCCCGCCACTGGGGCTGTTCCTCCTGCGGCCCCACGGGGTAAACAACCCCCACTGAGCCCTGCACCAGGCAGGGGCACAGCAGCTCCCCCAAGTGCTAACACCTGAAAATCAGCACAACAGACCCTCCCCCAGAACACCAGCTAGACGGACAACTTCCAGGAGAAGCCAAGGGACTTAAAGTACACAGAATCAGAAGATACTCCCCGGTGGTTCTTTTTTTGTTTGTTTGTTTTTGTTTTTGTTTTTGTTTTTGTTTTGTTTTGCTTTTTGATTTGTTTCCTTCCCCCACCCCCGTTTTTTTCTCCTTTCTTTTTCTTTCTCTTTTTCTTCTTTTTTTTTTTTTTTCGTTTTTTTTTTCTTTTTCTTCCCTTTTTTTTTTCTCTTTCTCTTTTCTTTCCTTCTTTCTCTCCTCTCTTTTTCTCTTTTTCCCAATACAACTTGCTTTTGGCCACTCTGCACTGAGCAAAATGACTAGAAGGAAAACCTCACCTCAAAAGAAAGAATCAGAAACAGTCCTCTCTACCACAGAGTTACAAAATCTGGATTACAATTCAATGTCAGAAAGCCAATTCAGAAGCACTATTATACAGCTACTGGTGGCTCTAGAAAAAAGTATAAAGGACTCAAGAGACTTCATGACTGCAGAATTTAGAGCTAATCAGGCAGAAATTAAAAATCAATTGAATGAGATGCAATCCAAACTAGAAGTCCTAACGACGAGGGTTAACGAGGTGGAAGAACGAGTGAGTGACATAGAAGACAAGTTGATGGCAAAGAGGGAAACTGAGGAAAAAAGAGACAAACAATTAAAAGACCGTGAAGATAGATTAAGGGAAATAAACGACAGCCTGAGGAAGAAAAACCTACGTTTAATTGGGGTTCCCGAGGGCGCCGAAAGGGACAGAGGGCCAGAATATGTATTTGAACAAATTCTAGCTGAAAACTTTCCTAATCTGGGAAGGGAAACAGGCATTCAGATCCAGGAAATAGAGAGATCCCCCCCTAAAATCAATAAAAACCGTTCAACACCTCGACATTTAATTGTGAAGCTTGCAAATTCCAAAGATAAGGAGAAGATCCTTAAAGCAGCAAGAGACAAGAAATCCCTGACTTTTATGGGGAGGAGTATTAGGGTAACAGCAGACCTCTCCACAGAGACCTGGCAGGCCAGAAAGGGCTGGCAGGATATATTCAGGGTCCTAAATGAGAAGAACATGCAACCAAGAATACTTTATCCAGCAAGGCTCTCATTCAAAATGGAAGGAGAGATAAAGAGCTTCCAAGACAGGCAGCAACTAAAAGAATATGTGACCTCCAAACCAGCTCTGCAAGAAATTTTAAGGGGGACTCTTAAAATTCCCCTTTAAGAAGAAGTTCAGTGGAACAGTCCACAAAAACAAAGACTGAATAGATATCATGATGACACTAAACTCATATCTCTCAATAGTAACTCTGAATGTGAACGGGCTTAATGACCCCATCAAAAGGCGCAGGGTTTCAGACTGGATAAAAAAGCAGGACCCATCTATTTGCTGTCTACAAGAGACTCATTTTAGACAGAAGGACACCTACAGCCTGAAAATAAAAGGTTGGAGAACCATTTACCATTCGAATGGTCCTCAAAAGAAAGCAGGGGTAGCCATCCTTATATCAGATAAACTAAAATTTACCCCAAAGACTGTAGTGAGAGATGAAGAGGGACACTATATCATACTTAAAGGATCTATTCAACAAGAGGACTTAACAATCCTCAATATATATGCTCCGAATGTGGGAGCTGCCAAATATATAAATCAATTATTAACCAAAGTGAAGAAATACTTAGATAATAATACACTTATACTTGGTGACTTCAATCTAGCTCTTTCTATACTCGATAGGTCTTCTAAGCACAACATCTCCAAAGAAACGAGAGCTTTAAATGATACACTGGACCAGATGGATTTCACAGATATCTACAGAACTTTACATCCAAACTCAACTGAATACACATTCTTTTCAAGCGCACATGGAACTTTCTCCAGAATAGACCACATATTGGGTCACAAATCGGGTCTGAACCGATACCAAAAGATTGGGATTGTCCCCTGCATATTCTCGGACCATAATGCCTTGAAATTAGAACTAAATCACAACAAGAAGTTTGGAAGGACCTCAAACACATGGAGGTTAAGGACCATCCTGCTAAAAGATAAAAGGGTCAACCAGGAAATTAAGGAAGAATTAAAAAGATTCATGGAAACTAATGAGAATGAAGATACAACCGTTCAAAATCTTTGGGATGCAGCAAAAGCAGTCCTAAGGGGGAAATACATCGCAATACAAGCATCCATTCAAAAACTGGAAAGAACTCAAATACAAAAGCTAACCTTACACATAAAGGAGCTAGAGAAAAAACAGCAAATAGATCCTACACCCAAGAGAAGAAGGGAGCTAATAAAGATTCGAGCAGAACTCAACGAAATCGAGACCAGAAGAACTGTGGAACAGATCAACAGAACCAGGAGTTGGTTCTTTGAAAGAATTAATAAGATAGATAAACCATTAGCCAGCCTTATTAAAAAGAAGAGAGAGAAGACTCAAATTAATAAAATCATGAATGAGAAAGGAGAGATCACTACCAACACCAAGGAAATACAAACGATTTTAAAAACATATTATGAACAGCTATACGCCAATAAATTAGGCAATCTAGAAGAAATGGACGCATTCCTGGAAAGCCAGAAACTACCAAAACTGGAACAGGAAGAAATAGAAAACCTGAACAGGCCAATAACCAGGGAGGAAATTGAAGCAGTCATCAAAAACCTCCCAAGACACAAGAGTCCAGGGCCAGATGGCTTCCCAGGAGAATTTTATCAAACGTTTAAAGAAGAAATCATACCTATTCTCCTAAAGCTGTTTGGAAAGAGAGAAAGAGATGGAGTACTTCCAAATTCG
Organism: Canis lupus baileyi; assembly: GCF_048164855.1. Classification (NCBI taxonomy): domain Eukaryota; kingdom Metazoa; phylum Chordata; class Mammalia; order Carnivora; family Canidae; genus Canis; species Canis lupus. Next base: position 24,779,306 of record NC_132865.1, read on the forward strand.
TTCTATGAAGCCAGCATCACCTTAATTCCAAAGCCAGACAAAGACCCCACCAAAAAGGAGAATTACAGACCAATATCCCTGATGAACATGGATGCAAAAATTCTCAACAAGATACTGGCCAATAGGATCCAACAGTACATTAAGAAAATTATTCACCATGACCAAGTAGGATTTATCCCTGGGACACAAGGCTGGTTCAACACCCGTAAAACAATCAATGTGATTCATCATATCAGCAAGAGAAAAACCAAGAACCATATGATCCTCTCATTGGATGCAGAGAAAGCATTTGACAAAATACAGCATCCATTCCTGATTAAAACTCTTCAGAGTGTAGGGATAGAGGGAACATTCCTCGACATCTTAAAAGCCATCTATGAAAAGCCCACAGCAAATATCATTCTCAATGGGGAAGCACTGGGAGCCTTTCCCCTAAGATCAGGAACAAGACAGGGATGTCCACTCTCACCACTGCTATTCAACATAGTACTGGAAGTCCTAGCCTCAGCAATCAGACAACAAAAAGACATTAAAGGCATTCAAATTGGCAAAGAAGAAGTCAAACTCTCTCTCTTCGCCGATGACATGATACTCTACATAGAAAACCCAAAAGCCTCCACCCCAAGATTGCTAGAACTCATACAGCAATTCGGTAGCGTGGCAGGATACAAAATCAATGCCCAGAAGTCAGTGGCATTTCTATACACTAACAATGAGACTGAAGAAAGAGAAATTAAGGAGTCAATCCCATTCACAATTGCACCCAAAAGCATAAGATACCTAGGAATAAACCTCACCAAAGATGTAAAGGATCTATACCCTCAAAACTATAGAACACTTCTGAAAGAAATTGAGGAAGACACAAAGAGATGGAAAAATATTCCATGCTCATGGATTGGCAGAATTAATATTGTGAAAATGTCAATGTTACCCAGGGCAATGTACACGTTTAATGCAATCCCTATCAAAATACCATGGACTTTCTTCAGAGAGTTAGAACAAATTATTTTAAGATTTGTGTGGAATCAGAAAAGACCCCGAATAGCCAGGGGAATTTTAAAAAAGAAAACCATATCGGGGGGCATCACAATGCCAGATTTCAGGTTGTACTACAAAGCTGTGGTCATCAAGACAGTGTGGTACTGGCACAAAAACAGACACATAGATCAGTGGAACAGAATAGAGAATCCAGAAGTGGACCCTGAACTTTATGGGCAACTAATATTCGATAAAGGAGGAAAGACTATCCATTGGAAGAAAGACAGTCTCTTCAATAAATGGTGCTGGGAAAATTGGACATCCACATGCAGAAGAATGAAACTAGACCACTCTCTTTCACCATACACAAAGATAAACTCAAAATGGATGAAAGATCTAAATGTGAGACAAGATTCCATCAAAATCCTAGAGGAGAACACAGGCAACACCCTTTTTGAACTCGGCCATAGTAACTTCTTGCAAGATACATCCACAAAGGCAAAAGAAACAAAAGCAAAAATGAACTATTGGGACTTCATCAAGATAAGAAGCTTTTGCACAGCAAAGGATACAGTCAACAAAACTCAAAGACAACCTACAGAATGGGAGAAGATATTTGCAAATGACATATCAGATAAAGGGCTAGTTTCCAAGATCTATAAAGAACTTATTAAACTCAACACCAAAGAAACAAACAATCCAATCATGAAATGGGCAAAAGACATGAACAGAAATCTCACAGAGGAAGACATAGACATGGCCAACATGCATATGAGAAAATGCTCTGCATCACTTGCCATCAGGGAAATACAAATCAAAACTACAATGAGATACCACCTCACACCAGTGAGAATGGGGAAAATTAACAAGGCAGGAAACAACAAATGTTGGAGAGGATGCGGAGAAAAGGGAACCCTCTTACACTGTTGGTGGGAATGTGAACTGGTGCAGCCACTCTGGAAAACTGTGTGGAGGTTCCTCAAACAGTTAAAAATATACCTGCCCTACGACCCAGCAATTGCACTGTTGGGGATTTACCCCAAAGATACAAATGCAATGAAACGCCGGGACACCTGCACCCCGATGTTTCTAGCAGCAATGGCCACTATAGCCAAACTGTGGAAGGAGCCTCGGTGTCCAACGAAAGATGAATGGATAAAGAAGATGTGGTTTATGTATACAATGGAATATTACTCAGCTATTAGAAATGACAAATACCCACCATTTGCTTCAACGTGGATGGAACTGGAGGGTATTATGCTGAGTGAAGTAAGTCAGTCGGAGAAGGACAAACATTATATGTTCTCATTCATTTGGGGAATATAAATAATAGTGAAAGGGAAAATAAGGGAAGGGAGAAGAAATGTGTGGGAAATATCAGAAAGGGAGACAGAACGTAAAGACTGCTAACTCTGGGAAACGAACTAGGGGTGGTAGAAGGGGAGGAGGGCGGGGGGTGGGAGTGAATGGGTGACGGGCACTGGGTATTATTCTGTACGTTAGTAAACTGAACACCAATAAAAAAAAATAAAAAATAAATAAAAAAATAAGTTTTTATAGTCAAAAAAAAATAAATAAATAAATGCCTGTCCTCTTGTTATTCTAACATAGTAATAGGAAATGATCGATGTTCAACAGGGAAAGAAGGAGGGGAAGGAAGGAAGTTATTAGTGGAGAAACTAGATTACTAAATTAATTAGAATTATTTCTAAGTTAAAAGCAAGTAAATTCCTGAAGAATTCTATTACCTCAATATAGATTCTGTGCTCTTGCTCTTGGCAGCTTGGAAATGATTTTTGCATCTTTTTCCTGGAATGGATTGTGGAAAGATTCTGCATGTCTATATATAACATGTACGTATATAACATGATCAAATGAACCCTTTATTTTTTAAGATTCACTTGGCTCTTATTCTCCTTAATCTACATATAAAGAGACCTCAAATAGTAATCGGTTGTCTATATAGTTAAATAATATTGTCCACACTTAAGAACTGTCGTATTGGTTAAGGGACTACTTTTAGCTTCTAGTAATAAATGTACTCATTTAAGAATGTGATAATGTGACTAACCAATTTGCAATTAGCACTGGAATAAATCAGTTACTCAGGGTATATTTTCAAGTGATTTGTTAAATGACTTTGGCAATAGATCTTTGGCTAACAGGGGAAGAAAGCTGATGGATAACTGTACGGGTTCTCAAGGACCTGCCACAAATGCATCCTTTCACTGACACTGGAGTACTCTTTCATGACCATCCTGACATGCAGCTGCCCCCTCCTTTAGCTATCTACAGGCAAGCAGCTACCATTGTTCTAGAAAGAAAGAGAAGCAGGCTCCATGCAGGGAGCCCAACATGGGACTCAATCCCGGGACTCCAGGATCACGCCCAGGGCCAAAGGCAGGTGCTAAACTGCTGAGCCACCCAGGCATCCCAAACACTGCCCCTTTTTAACAAACATCCCTCCCAGGAAGAATTGGGTGCTCTTTTTTCCTTTGCTCCCATGATATTCTATACACACCTCCATCTTAGCAAACATATTGTAATTGTAAATTTGCATGTGAGTTTCCTCTTAATTATGTGCTTCATTGTTACACGCTTAATATATAGTTCAATGCTGGGTGCCTACTAGACATTAAGAAATATTTTTGAGTGCATATCAGGGGATTTTGTTATCATAAATCTCCAGATGAATGTCTGAAACAATTTGAAAGCATACCTTCCAACAGGCATCCATTTTTCCTAGTAGAGCATATTTTCTGTGGGATATGCTATATATCTCTGAGCTCTATTAATTTTGAAATAAGTAACTGGAGAGCAGATACTCTAATTTGAAAAAAGAGCTAGCTCTGCATTTGTAAAATCCTAACTATCATAATTTTAGAGAAGTTAATTTGTTTAAATAGAGCAGTTCTTTCATATTGAAGCAGTAGAGAATTGCCTGCATGTGTAACTAAAACACAAAATGAATGAGAAACTGAAGTTGAAGACTTTATTGGGTGTGAATATACTTTTATAGCTTTGATTACATGAACTGTTGATGACATAAATACAGAAAATACAGGTTAATTCATTAGAAGCTATTGAGAATACTTTGACAAAATATATTTGACTAGTATATTGCCAAAAAAAAGCCATAAAATAAACTTAAACTTTATAATTGCAGGAGAAAAACATGTCGAACAAAACCTTTTAAACTGGGTTACTGATATTAATAATGCATCTGCACATAGTCTTCTGTAAGAAGTCCTCAAAGAGAATGATTTTAATATGTGAATATGGTAAAAAAAAAAAAACAAAAAACAAAAAAAAAAACCTGCGTGTGTGAGGCCAGTGACAGCTTAACCTAAATGTTAGAGAACCTTCTGTGTGCATAGAACCACACCATGTCAATACCATTTAATGACCAACTTTTGATTTTTGGCCACAGCAATGGCTGTTGACTGCACATGCTCTTACTTGAGAAGCTCACGTCCTCCCAGCAGCCTGGAAGGCTGGACCATCCTTGTCCGTCTTTTCTTTTTTCTTAAGGAGTGCAAATGGGGAGAGGGAAGGGCAGAGGGAGGAGGAGAGAGAATCTCAAGCAGGTTCCATGCCCAGCACAGTAGCCTGAGGTAGAACTTGAACTCACTACCCTGAGATCATGACCTGAGCTGAAATTAAGACTGGGATGCTTAACCAACTGAGCCACCCAGGCGCCCCCTTGTCCATCTTTCTATTGCTAGTACCTAACACCTACAGAGCTCTCCTAGAGTGAGCAGCCCCCTTAGCCATAGGGGGCTGGGAATACAGCAATGAATATCATTCTAAGCTTGTCACATCACTTAAAGCTGAAGTATATCTTGTCTTCAGTTGGGTTTGAACAGATTTCAGATTCTCATAGCAAAAGAAATTAGAGTTGGGACTAGAAATATAATCCCAGCTTCTAACTCTGAGATTCCCCTTCAGATGAGTCACCTCTTGCTGAGCCTCCCTTTTTAAGTCTGTAAAATGAGAGGAAATGTGAAAGTGGACCTAAAGTCTCATAAAGCCATACAATGCTTTAAAATTCCTTTATAACTTTTTGTGGGGAAATTGGAAAAGAGATTTTGGTGATGTTGCCTTATTCCCATAGGCTGGGAGTTAAGACACCTGGGTCCTGGTTCCATCTCTGATAATAGTTTTGTGATGCTGGCCTATGTGCTCTGTTTTGAGCTGACTTAGGGGCTGAAGGGTGGGCTCTAAGTTCCTTTACTGATCTAAGAATTGAAAACCCAGTCACCAAGCCACCTGTGACATCACTGAACATGAAGCCCTCACTCTTGATCTGAAATATTAGGCACCATCAAACTTTCCTTGGCACACTGAACCAATGGTTTCTTTATCGGGGGTCATCAAAGCAGAAATGGAAATCCATTAAGTTTCAATGTTTTAAAATGCCTCATCAGAAATTATATGAACTAAAATTTCAAATTCTTTTGGCTATTAAGTATGATGATTGATTAGTTCATGATATATCATAATTATCTCATGGTAAATGGCTGTCTCAGGCTGATAAGAAAGTTTGCCATGAATTATGCCCAACAAAAACAGGAAGCCAATCACTAATAATTATAGTCTAGTAGACCAAATTTTTCAAAATAGGATTTTCTTGAGGTAAATCTTTAGTAGTAAGAAGGTAATTACTAGACTGAATCATTATGGAATAGCCCTTGTATAGGAAAATTACATGAATCAAGAGCCTGTTTAGGTGCCAGATGGGTTTTTAAATTCCAAATAACTATACATTCACTGAAAATCTTCTATAGGCCATGCTTGTCTTGGCACTGGTGACAGTAATAACCACATACCTATGTTCAAAGACCCCACAGTCTAAAAGTAAAGGAAATATAGACTTATAAGCTCTATAATTTACAATACTGTGTATAGCATGTGTTTGATGAGGCTCTGCTATTCTGAAAAGAACAAAAACTAATATTTCTCAGGCCCAAGGCCCCAACCAAATGTTTGGAAGACTCCAAAACAATCAGGTGTTTCAACCACTCAGCAACACTTGCTTCCCAGACAGCAAGCGTGTGGTCTTTACCTAGGGCCACTATGTAACAAATCTGAGTCACAGTCATACCCCCATGCAGTCCCTGTCCCCAGTCAGTGCTGCATAAAGAGCCCTGTAGCACCAGGTGCCTCACTATGCTGCTACTCTGGGTTCAGAGTTTAAAAAAAAAAAAAAAACTTTCTCTAAGAAACCCTCTAAGATCTACCTCTCATTGGGCCACTAACTATATGCTTGCTTCTTCCCATCCTCAATAACAAGGAGGAGCCAAGGAAGACTTTCTGTTCAGCTGCCAGGGCTCTGAGTTCTCAGACCTGGTCTCCCTTCTGCCCAGCTTCACTAACTGACATCAGGGCCCTCCACTGGAAAGAATGATTCTCTAGCCTTGTCTCACCAGTACCTGAGGTCTCCGTGGTTTTCCTGAGGAAATGAGTAACATCCTACTTTGAAGAAGTTGCTAAAAAATCTGCCCATTTCTATGACTCTCCTTACAAAGAAAAGTCTTATATTTTCTACACTGGGGAAGTATAGCAGAGAAGTAAGGATAGAAGTAGCAGTGTCTTGTGTCTGGGGAAGGGAGACTCTTGAAGTGGTCATATCTCAGTTTGGTTCTTTAAGGAAAAGTACAAGTCAGCCATCCTACACAGAAAGAATAGTACAGCATGTTCACAAAACTCTAAGTTGTTCAGAAGCTCCAAAATGCAAGTTATAAGACTGAGAACCTCAATAGAGGAACCCCTTTGAGGATAAGGACAAACCCTTCCTATAGAAGGGATATATGTTTTATATATATAAAATAAATAAAAATTAATAAAAATTAATTAATAAAAAATTAATTAAAATTAATAAAATTTTATTCATATACATTTTTAAGTAAAGTTGACACAATGTTACATTAGTTTTAGGTATACAACATAGGGATTCAACAAGTTTATACCTTATGCTATGCGCCACCCCCCCCCCCCATGATTGTAGCTACCATCTGTTACCAGACAAGACCATTAAAGTATCATTGACTATATTCCTCATGCATGTCAGGAAGCTTGTATCTCCCACTCCCCTTCACCCATTTCGCCTACCCCTCTCCTCTCTGGCAACCAAGAGTTCTCTATAGGTCTTTGGTTGCTTCCACATCTTGGCTTTTGTAAGTTAATCTGCAATAAACATAGGGTTGCACATATCTTTTCAAATTTGTGTTTTCTTTGGGTAAATAGCCAATAATGGAATTTTTGGATCATATGGTGTTTTGTTTTTTAATTTTTTGAGAAAATTCCATACTGTTTTCCACAGTGGCTGCACCAATTTAAACTCTCACAGCAGTTTACAAGCCTTCCTTTTTATTCTACATCCAAATACTTGTTATTTCTTTTTTTTTTTTTATTTTAGCCATCCTAACGGGTGTAAGATGATATCTCACTGTGGTTTTGATTTGCATTTCCCTGCTAAGTGATGTTAAGCATCACCTATAGATTTAATACTTGCCAAGCACTGCCATAAGAGTTAATCTGTATTAATTCAACTATCTTTATCACAATCCAATGAGATAAGCACTATTGTATCCCCATTTTACAGATGAGGAAACGAGACTAGAAGGGTTAACTTCTCTAGAATCCACAATGTATCAGTGACAGAACTGGAACTCAGACTAAAGTTTTTTGATTCTGAAACTCCTACTCAAACTATATTTCCTGTACCTTTGAATCATTGCTGTCACAAAATGGGGCCCATTGGAAGCTCTAGGGCAAGAGGAATGGTACCATAAAACCAGAACCATAGAAAGAATAATGTTGTGTATACAGGAAGCTAGAAACAAGACCAGATGAAGGAAAATTTCAATGAATTTGGACTTGGTTGTTTAGTCACATACCCCTGTGGTTTCTCATTGCCTAATCTGAATGGATCATCTATATTTTAAAAATACCCTTCAAAATAGTTGTGTACAAACTGTACTTTACATTTCTGTTTTTATGTTCAGAGATGTTCACACTGTTCCTTGAGTGATATGTTCTTCTGTCATTTTTTTTCTGTTACTGTCACACCATTCAATTTCAGCAGTGGAAATTGAGGTCAGAAAATAGGAAATTACAACTTCATGTAGAGAATCACTCATGCAGGGTTCTGAAGATCTTAGTTGCACAGAGATATGCCTTTTGGGGAACCCAGGAGAGGAAAATAATGAAATAAAAAAAAAAGCTTAGCACAGTTTTAATCTGAACTATTTTCAGATGTTGTGATATTTTATTTTTTTCCTAAGAGAAGTAATAGAAATCTTGTAGAACAAAGCCCCAAGATTGGCACCAATAGTCTATTTGACCTATAGAAATGAAACCTTTGCTGATCTTTTTTTGGGGGGGAGGGGTGGAGAATAAGCAGTTTTAACTTCAGAAGTAAGAAGATAAATTGCTTATGATTTATTGTGTTACTGTGACCATTTCCTGTTTTCCCCTTTCTGAGGTAGTACGTAGGAAATTTTTCTCTTTTGATTTAGTGTGCAGTAAAGTAAGTGTTTGAGTATGAAATTCCTTTTCTATTTTTTTAAGGTAGTATACATTTTTTTATTAAATGGTTAAAAAGAAATTGAGTCATCATCCAAATGATTTCTAGATTCCATGTATCATTTTTTTCGTGCTTTCACTATTGTTTTTCCCAAATTATCTCCTTTCAGCATTCCCATAAATGCAGCTGGCATGTTTTCAAATCCTTCAATGATGTATTCATGGTACTGGATTTTACCCTCTATGACCCATGTCAGCAAGTCTTTCAGAGCGTTCTGGCGGACCTCTCCTTGCCAGCGATAAACGATGAACCCTTCTGTGTGGAGCTGCTGATAATATTCTCTGGGGGTGGGCCTGGGGGAAGTGGGCAAGTACTATTATGTGTCGGGATGGCGCCACAAACAGCAATTCTTCCAAATTTCCTCATCTGGGGAATAACAATGTTTGAAAACTCTCCACCTACATTATCAAAGTAACAATCATAACCATCAGGAGAGGCTTTTTTCAAAGTTTCTTCTGAAGACTCTATGGTTTTTGTAGTTAAAGTCAACATCCTATCCAAGTTTTTTAAGGTAGGCAAGCTTTTCGTCAGACCCTGCTGCTCCAACTACTTTGCAGTCCTTGAGCTTAGCAATCTGCCCCACCACAGAACCCACTGCCCCTGCTGCTGCATTAACCATCACTGTTTCTCCACCCTTCACACCACAGGTGTCAGGGAGGCCAAAGTAGGCTGTTAGTCCTTTCATGCCCATTGTTCCCAGAGCCAAAGACACTGGTACTGTGTTTGGCCACTCTGCAGGCAGCTTTTCCAAATCTTTCCCATCAGAAATAGAATGCGATGTCCAGCCTGAAGAAGCCACTACCACAGTTCCTGCTGGGAAGGCTGAGATTTTACTTTCCAGAACTCTGGCCACTTGTTGCCCCATCATCATATCCCACCCTCCTTCAGTCTTTTGGCCGCCACTCTCACGTAAGGATCCACAGTAAGGAACAAAGCTTCAGCAGGACCTCTCCATTTTTTAAGGATGGGAGTTCAACTGTCTTTAACTCAAAGTTACTATGAGTGGGGCTGCCTTCAAAGTGTTTCTTCAGAGTTCATCTTAGCATGACTCATCCTGAAGTTCGAGAGTCTGCAGGTTCCACTACTGAGACAGAGGAGGAGGTTGGGGTTGTGCCCTTTTCTATTCTTTAAGGCACTTAACTAGTCCTATAATAGGATGAGCTGTAATTATGCTAACAGAACCAGAATGATCTTTTTTTCCTGGTAATACAGCTAATAATACAATCTACTACCTGGGTAACAGGGATCTGTGTGCTGGGCATCATGCTTGGTTCCTCCTCCTCCTCCTGTACCTCCATCCTACTCAAAGTATGCCCATCCTTTGTGTGGGAATCCAGGGCCCAGGAATCCATCCCTGAACAGCCTCAAGCCCACTTCTAGGACCCTCATGAGCCTTGCATCCATAGCTCCAGTTGTTATGAGTGAGCAGGTATGTGTTTCGGCTAGATTTGGAGCATGGATACAGACTAGGGTATCCAAAAGCCTAGGGGTAGAAAGTAGCAAATGGGCCGACTCTCTCTGCTGCTACGCTTGGGTTCAGTACTCCTATGGGATCCAAGAATTCTAAATTTTAACCTGGACTTCCAGGCTATTTGGAAGGTATGCCTGTCAAGATAAGAGGATAGAACATTTCATCTTTATTACCTTGATTTGTAACTTTTAACATTTACACATTGCTTTTCTTTAAGTTTTTACCTAAATTCCACTTAGTTAACATATGATTTAATATTAATTTCAGGTATACAATATAGCAATACAACATTTACATACGGTGCCCAGTGTTTATCACGGCAAGTGCATTCCCTAATCCTCATCACCTGTGTTACCCATCTTCCCATTCACCTCCCCTCTGGTAACCATCCATTTGTTCTCTACAGTTAAGAGTCTGTTTCCTGGAGGGTTTCTATTTACACTTTTTAACTCAGGTCCCACCCACAGTGTTAGGGATAGGTCTGGATTGACCCCTCATCCAAAACCATTGAATCAGATTCTCTCACTTTGGAATGTGGAATTGGAGTTGGTGTCTGCTGGTCATATGAACTGAGAACATCTAAACTTAGAAGCCCAACAATTGTAGGACAATCATAGTCTATGAGCTTTTGGAATAAGAACAGGAATCAGAGTACCTCTATCCAAGACTTGGCTGCCAAAACATTTCCTTAAATTTTATAGCATTTTGGGATCCCTGGGTGGCTCAATGGTTTAGTGCCTGCCTTCGGCCCAGGGTATGATCCTAGAGTCCTGGGATCGAGTCCCACATCAGGCTCCCTGCATAGAGCCTGCTTGTCCCTCTGCCTGTGTCTCTGACCCGTCTCTCTCTCTCTCTCTCTCTCATGAATAAATAAAATCTTTAAAAAAATTTTTATAGCATTTCCCAGTATCTTTCCCATAAAGGCCCTGTCCTGCTACATTCTTTTCGTTCTTTTTTAATTTTTTAAATATTTTTTATTTTTTTATTGGAGTTCAATTTGCCAATATCTAGCATAACACCCAGTGCTCATCCCACCAAGTGCCCCCCTCAGTGCCCATCACCCAGCCACTCCAACCCCCCCGCCCACCTCCCTTTCCACTACCCCTTGTTCTAACGACAAGGGTTAGCGAGGTGGAAGAACGAGTGAGTGACATAGAAGACAAGTTGATAGCAAAGAGGGAAACTGAGGAAAAAAGAGACAAACAATTAAAAGACCATGAAGATAGATTAAGGGAAATAAACGACAGCCTGAGGAAGAAAAACCTACGTTTAATTGGTATTCCCGAGGGTGCCGAAAGGGCCAGAGGGCCAGAATATGTATTTGAACAAATTCTAGCTGAAAACTTTCCTAATCTGGGAAGGGAAACAGGCATTCAGATCCAGGAAATAGAGAGATCCCCCCCTAAAATCAATAAAAACCGTTCAACACCTCGACATTTAATAGTGAAGCTTGCAAATTCCAAAGATAAAGAGAAGATCCTTAAAGCAGCAAGAGACAAGAAATCCCTGACTTATATGGGGAGGAGTATTAGGGTAACAGCAGACCTCTCCACAGAGACCTGGCAGGCCAGAAAGGGATGGCAGGATATATTCAGGGTCCTAAATGAGAAGAACATGCAATCAAGAATACTTTATCCAGCAAGGCTCTCATTCAAAATGGAAGGAGAGATAAAGAGCTTCCAAGACAGGCAGCAACTAAAAGAATATGTGACCTCCAAACCAGCTCTGCAAGAAATTTTAAGGGGGACTCTTAAAATTCCCCTTTAAGAAGAAGTTCAGTGGAACAGTCCACAAAAACAAGGACTGAATAGATATCATGATGACACTAAACTCATATCTCTCAAGAGTAACTCTGAACGTGAACGGGCTTAATGACCCCATCAAAAGGCGCAGGGTTTCAGACTGGTTAAAAAAGCAGGACCCATCTATTTGCTGTCTACAAGAGACTCATTTTAGACAGAAGGACACCTACAGCCTGAAAATAAAAGGTTGGAGAACCATTTACCATTCAAATGGTCCTCAAAAGAAAGCAGGGGTAGCCATCCTTATAGCAGATAAACTAAAATTTACCCCGAAGACTGTAGTGAGCGATGAAGAGGGACACTATATCATACTTAAAGGATCTATTCAACAAGAGGACTTAACAATCCTCAATATATATGCCCCAAATGTGGGAGCTGCCAAATATATAAATCAATTATTAACCAAAGTGAAGAAATACTTAGATAATAATACACTTATACTTGGTGACTTCAATCTAGCTCTATACTCGATAGGTCTTCTAAGCACAACATCTCCAAAGAAACGAGAGCTTTAAATGATACACTGGACCAGATGGATTTCACAGATATCTACAGAACTTTACATCCAAACTCAACTGAATACACATTCTTCTCAAGCGCACATGGAACTTTCTCCAGAATAGACCACATATTGGGTCACAAATCGGGTCTGAACCGATACCAAAAGATTGGGATTGTCCCCTGCATATTCTCAGACCATAATGCCTTGAAATTAGAACTAAATCACAACAAGAAGTTTGGAAGGACCTCAAACACGTGGAGGTTAAGGACCATCCTGCTAAAAGATGAAAGGGTCAACCAGGAAATTAAGGAAGAATTAAAAAGATTCATGGAAACTAATGAGAATGAAGATACAACCGTTCAAAATCTTTGGGATGCAGCAAAAGCAGTCCTAAGGGGGAAATACATTGCAATACAAGCATCCATTCAAAAACTGGAAAGAACTCAAATACAAAAGCTAACCTTACACATAAAGGAGCTAGAGAAAAAACAGCAAATAGATCCTACACCCAAGAGAAGAAGGGAGTTAATAAAGATTCGAGCAGAACTCAACGAAATCGAGACCAGAAGAACTGTGGAACAGATCAACAGAACCAGGAGTTGGTTCTTTGAAAGAATTAATAAGATAGATAAACCATTAGCCAGCCTTATTAAAAAGAAGAGAGAGAAGACTCAAATTAATAAAATCATGAATGAGAAAGGAGAGATCACCACCAACACCAAGGAAATACAAACGATTTTAAAAACATATTATGAACAGCTCTACGCCAATAAATTAGGCAATCTAGAAGAAATGGACGCATTCCTGGAAAGCCACAAACTACCAAAACTGGAACAGGAAGAAATAGAAAACCTGAACAGGCCAATAACCAGGGAGGAAATTGAAGCAGTCATCAAAAACCTCCCAAGACACAAGAGTCCAGGGCCAGATGGCTTCCCAGGGGAATTTTATCAAACGTTTAAAGAAGAAATCATACCTATTCTCCTAAAGCTGTTTGGAAAGATAGAAAGAGATGGAGTACTTCCAAATTCGTTCTATGAGGCCAGCATCACCTTAATTCCAAAACCAGAGAAAGACCCCACCAAAAAGGAGAATTACAGACCAATATCCCTGATGAACATGGATGCAAAAATTCTCAACAAGATACTGGCCAATAGGATCCAACAGTACATTAAGAAAATTATTCACCATGACCAAGTAGGATTTATCCCTGGGACACAAGGCTGGTTCAACACCCGTAAAACAATCAATGTGATTCATCATATCAGCAAGAGAAAAACCAAGAACCATATGATCCTCTCATTAGATGCAGAGAAAGCATTTGACAAAATACAGCATCCATTCCTGATCAAAACTCTTCAGAGTGTAGGGATAGAGGGAACATTCCTCGACATCTTAAAAGCCATCTATGAAAAGCCCACAGCAAATATCATTCTCAATGGGGAAGCACTGGGAGCCTTTCCCCTAAAATCGGGAACAAGACAGGGATGTCCACTCTCACCACTGCTCTTCAACATAGTACGGGAAGTCCTAGCCTCAGGAATCAGACAACAAAAAGACATTAAAGGCATTCAAATTGGCAAAGAAGAAGTCAAACTCTCCCTCTTCGCCGATGACATGATACTCTACATAGAAAACCCAAAAGTCTCCACCCCAAGATTGCTAGAACTCATACAGCAATTCGGTAGCGTGGCAGGATACATTTCCCAGAGTTAGAGGTCTCTCATGTTTTGTCACCCTCTCTGATATTTTCACTCATTTTCTCTCCTTTCCCCTTTATTCCCTTTCACTATTATTTATATTCCCCAAATGAATGAGACCATATAATGTTTGTCCTTCTCCGATTGACTTACTTCACTCAGCATAATACCCTCCAGGTCCATCCACGTCAAAGCAAATGGTGGGTATTTGTCATTTCTAATGGCTGAGTAATATTCCATTGTATACATAGACCACAGCTTCTTTATCCATTCATCTTTCGATGGACACTGAGGTTCCTTCCACAGTTTGGCTATTGTGGACATTGCTGCTATAAACATTGGGGTGCAGGTGTCCCGGCATTTTACTGCATCTGTATCTTTGGGGTAAATCTCCAGCAGTGCAATTGCTGGGTTGTAGGGCAGATCTATTTTTACCTCTTTGAGGAACCTCCACACAGTTTTCCAGAGTGGCTGCACCAGTTCACATTCCCACCAACAGTGCAAGAGGGTTCCCCTTTCTCCACATCCTCTCCAACATTTGTGGTTTCCTGTCTTGTTAATTTTCCCCATTCTCACTGGTGTGAGGTGGTATCTCATTGTGGTTTTGATTTGTATTTCCCTGATGGCAAGTGATGCAGAGCATTTTCTCATGTGCTTGTTGGCCATGTCTGTCTTCCTCTGTGAAGTTTCTGTTTGTCTTTTGCCCATTTCATGATTGGATGGTTTGTTTCTTTGCTGTTTAATAACTTCTTTATAGATCTTGGATACTAGCCCTTTATCTGATACGTCATTTGCAAATATCTTCTCCCATTCTGTAGGTTGTCTTAGTTTTGTTGACTGTTTCTTTTGCTGTGCAGAAGGTTTTTATCTTGATGAAGTCCCAATAATTCAATTTTGCTTTTGTTTCCCTTGCCTTCATAGATGTATCTTGCAAGAAGTTGCTGCGGCCAAGTTCAAAAAAGGTGTTGCCTGTGTTCTCCTCTAGCTACCTTATTTTCAAAGGAGTACTCGTTACTTACTTTCTATAATCCGTGTTTCCACCTAGATAGTGAGGATTAACAAATACATTGCTTAATAACCTGAGACATTATGTGGAGACTTTCAAAATCTTTCATAAAAACTATACCTGCTGTATCAGGCACTTCAAAAAGTCTCATTGGAAGACTCTTCTAACTGGCTAATTACAGGCTAAAGGAGTTATGCAGGTGTAACCAAATCTACTACACCTACATGTTGTAACTAAAAAGTTATCTTCACTAGTTTGCAATTATTACTTCACCTCTGCTTTATATTTGCCTTGAAATTCAGAGCTTTTTTTTTTCCTCTGGAGTAGTACAGAATATACATTTAGTTTTTATTTTTCAGGTTCTGAATAGAGAATTCTTCATCGAAAGGACAGGTAGTAGGAACATGCAGCTTCTTCTGGAGAGGTGATAGGGGACAGGTTCTGTCACCAACAGTGGCCATCAGCCTCATAAGCCCATCTCTCAGAGGAGTCTTCCAAACAAGTTCGTCCTTTTTCCTCCCATTATTCTTCTGCTTCCTCTCACCATAGTGACTCTGCTCTAGTTGAGATTCTCAAGAAATTTTTTTTCTGAGGATTGATAGGGGAGAGGAGAGATGTACCTCTATATTACTGATGCCAAATAACTTTTGAAGGTGCTTATTCGCATAGCATTTTATCCCCTTCACATGTACATTATAGTAAGTTTTATCGTAAAAACAATAAGCAATGAATCATTAGGTTCAAGAGTAATATTCTCTCCCTTAGAAATAGCTATATGATCTGGGATATCTCTCTCTCTCTCTTTCTCTCTCTCTGAGAGCTATATCACAAGTTATTAACTTCCACAAAACTCAAAAATTAGTGCTGGTACCTGAAATGGAGACAGAACTGGGATAGACTGCCCTAGGATGTTGTGGGTTTCAGTTCACTTCATGACTTCTTTGTAGATTACCTGCATGTGCTCCAAGAAGAAATTGAAGCCATGCCACTCTCTAACTCTAAACTTCTATACAGTGCCAGTCATCCTGGATTCCTTTATCTCAGTATCCCTTTTTTTCTCCACTTTGGGCTTCCTGCCTCCTCCAAGGCCCTCCCCAAATTCATTGTCTGAGGAGTCTGTGGTGACCTGAATGGATGAAAGAATATCCAAGGGGGTGATGTTGGGCTGAAGGAGTAGGCTTTAAAATATCTTAAGTATACCCATACAATATATGATTATTCAGCCTTTTAAAAATGAATTTCTGACACATGTTACAAACTAGATGAAATTTGAAGACCTTTTACAAACTGAAATAAACACAAAAAGAAAAATCCCATTTAAATCAGATTCCTAAAGAAGTCAGATTCATAGAAAGTAAAATGGTAGTTGTTAGGGGTTGTGGAAAGGGGGCTATATGGGTATTTCATGTTTATTCTCTCAACCCTTGCTTGCTTTTTATGATTTTCCATGTCTTAGACATTTCTAGAGTGTATTCCATGTGCCATGTGACTGACTCTCCTAGCTTTTACCCTAGCCTCTCTTGGACTATAATAGAACAGTCTCCATGCTGGGATGGGTTATAGTGATCCAAATTTTGCATAGGACCCAAAGAGCCCATTGGATGATTAAGTTTTGAGGGAATCAACTGTGGGACCGGCCCTCAAAGTGGGCTACAGAAACTGTAGGAGCAAGAGATTATGTGTTGCATGAAAAGTATAAACAAATTCCTTTAATCAACTCAGATCACACCATTTCTTCACTTAAAGGCATCTGGTGACTTCTCTTCTCCCTTGCATTAAAAAATCAGAGACCTAATGCCTTCAGAGCCCTGCCTCTGATACCTCCCCCTGTTCTTCCTCTTGCTCACTCCTCTCCAGCCACACTGCCTCTTCATTATTCCTCAGTCACCAGGCATGCTCCTGCATCTCAGCCCTTGTCCTTCCCTCTGTCTGGAAGGCCCTCGTGGCTTTTTCACTCGCCTCCCTCATGTCTTTATGCAAGTGCCACCTTCTCAATTACATCCTCTAAGGTCACCATATTTAAAATTAGACCTGCATCTGGTACTACATATAAAGCTTCCCTGCCTTCTAGTCTCTATAGTGCTTCTATATGATTTACTTACTTATGTGTGTATTGCCTCCTTGACAATGTTGGGGATTTTATAATTTTGATAATTTTTGTTTCCTCTTTGCTTAGAATGGTGTGCAGTCCACATTCAACAAACACTTCAGTTACTAAATACAAAAATGAACTAGCGTTTGCTTCCCAAAATTGTTAGAAATTATATAGCTTATACAAAAAGCTCTTTCCCTTTAGAGTGGAATTACAAATGGAAGCTACATAGACCCACAATAATCTCAGAATTCTGGAATAACTCTAATATAACTATATCATAATATAACTAATATAACTCTAATATAATCTATATTGTTGGCAATAGTAATAATGCCAAAATCACTAAACTGTCAAGTAAATCACAAACCCATCTTTTCCAGAAAATCCACATCCGTTGGGAAATCAATGGAATTCATCACCATATTAACTACAATTACTCAATGATATGAATCCCAAAGGCATCTTATGGCATTTTCCCTTGTGAATAAGATTAGGGGAAGGTAGAAAGCTTTACATCATTACAATTTATTAAAGCTGTAATTTTTAACCCCTGCCATATGTCAAACACTATGCTGGTAGTTAAGGTCACTTAAACTCACCACCCTACTAGTAGATATGATTTTATCCAGAGGGTCAAAGAAGTTATCCTTTCAAATTGATGCTTCCAGGTGATTTTAACTTCGGTTTTCTGAATAAAAAATCCAAAGCCATTAAATTATGCTGCACTGCTTCCCTAAATAATAAAGTCAGACCAGCTGGGCTTTGTTTTTGCTGACCCTGAACTAGATTTGAAATTACCAACTTTCTGTAACTACTTTCTACCTGGATTATTAAAAACACTGACTTAGTGAGACTTTTCCACAGTAGAGAGAAATGATATTTTAAAGGTTGTTATCTTTTCCAATTAATTTTTTTGAAAGTCATCTTGGCTTATCACTAGGGAAAATCTCTAAGCAATAAAAGAAATGTAATGAAAAGTAAAAGCAACGTATTATGAAGTGTGTTGTGCATGTTGATGACCTGTGATTCATTCATTATTTATGATAAGCATGTATGGTGAAATTCATGAATAGGACAGTTTTGGTCATGTGAAGTCCTTAAGTGTTAAGCCGGTTGAACACTTTGTTAAAATATACAACAGAGCCTTGGGGCAGTTTCCCAAATATAATTCGGTTGGTAGTTTATTAAAATATAGAATTAAAGTTCTCTAGTATTTACAGTATTGATTATTTTCAATACTCAAGTGCTGGGAGACTCTTGGAAAGAGATGAAGAAAAAAATGATAATATGTGTTTAGTGTGGATCAGGGGAGAAGGACTTATAAGAACAGCCATTATAACTTAATCTATTCCATTATTTTCCCCAAGATAAACTATATCCTAAATGATTCTAGCTCATTTTAACTGAAATAAATTGGTTGGTATATTCCTTTCCCACCTTAAGTACTGCTCAGTTACACATACATCATATTGCTTCGTCTCTTAATTAGCAATTTCTATAGTTTGATGACTGGCAGCCATAATTTAATCAGAGAATATCTGCATTCCCTGGTAACTGGTATAATCTGAATTTGAATTTTATTATGTGTCTGTTTCCATTTGGTAGTGAGAATTCTGGGCTGTATGTCTGGAGCATAAAGAATGGGGTATGCAAGAAAAGCCTGGAGAGGAAAGCAGGGGCTCACTGACATAGGGTTTTGCAGCATAATGCTAAGAACTTTAAGAATTTTATCTTTTTGTGGTTGGAAAGATTATAGTTTTAAGCAAGGAGAGACAGGATGCTATTTGCATTTTTTTTTTCCAAAGTTGGCTTGCCTGCATTGTGCAGTACAGATTGAAGTGGGAGCAGCATGGTAGCAGAAAGACCAGTGGTAGACCAGGCAAAAGAAAGCAGGGGAAGAACATTGGTGACAAATGAAGAAAGAAAGATTCAAGGTCAGAATTAGAGGTAGAAGGCACTAGGTTTGGTAATAAACTGGATGTTTGGTTGAGGAAGAAGGAACTTTCAAAGATATGACCCTGGTTTCTGGAATGGGGGTGTCTGGATTTTGGGTACCCACTTAACAAAATGGAGAAGTGGTGGATTTGAGGAAAAAATAACTTTATTGTTGGAAACTATGTTTGAGATGTTTAGAATATATCCAGGGAGAGGTAACTAGTTATATAGCCAGATATGTGAGCAGAAACTTGGAAGAATGGTTTTAGAGATGAATTTTGGGGAGTTATCAACGTATAGATATATCAAAGTAAGAGGATTAATTGAGATTGCCTAGGAAAAAGCTGTGGAGTGAAAAGAGAAGAAGACCCTTTAAAAAATAACATTTAGAGGCAGTTATAAGAGGCAGATCCACAGGGAAGTCAGTTTCATAAGTCACATCTATGTTGCTCTTCTTTTAACAAGCGTGCATTCCATACCTTGTTTGGTGCTAGGCATGCCAAGATGCTCCGGGGGCTTACACTGCAGAACAGGGAAACAGGAATGGCAAGAAAGCATTACAATCCAGTGCTGTATATATGACCTACGTATTATACTTGTATAATGCACAAGCAAGTGCTAGAAGTGCTATCGTAGCACTATGGCATACAATGTACAATGCTGCCCTCTGTCTGGGTTAGAAAAAGAGATCAGAGGAGCCTCTACAGAAAATCCCCGAGCTGGGTATTACAGGATAAAGGGAATACTTCAGATGAACAAGATGGGGGAGAGTTTTCATTGCAGAAGGAACAAAGGCAAGAAGGGATGAGTCAGCATACCACTCTCATGAGGCAGAAAGGACTATGGTGTGGCTGAAAAGCCAGCATGTGGGTTGGGTAAGGAAGGCGGGAGAGGAGGCTAACTACCACAGAATTCCATACATGATGGAAAGTTGCTGAAGGAGAGCTTAACCTAGGGTAGTGGCTGGCAGGGGGTAGGGATTCAGTTAATATTGACTGAATGCATAATTAGATTTCTATTTCAGAGAGACCCTACTAGTGACAACAGAGAATATATTGGCTTGAGGAGAGAGACAAGTAGGAAGTCCCCTTGGAGCCTCCGACAGGACCAGCTGAGTCATTAGACCTGGAGGGAAACCAGGCAGGTGTATGGAAGAGCTGCTCAGCTACTCTGAGCATTACCATTATTCTACCAGAGACAGAGACATGGGGCTAAGGTCTCTCTCTCACACACACACACACACACACACACACACACACACACAGGTCAAGCCCCCCCCCCCCCATACACATACACAGAGGGGCCATTCCCCCCCCCCCCAACACACACAAAGAGGACCGGGGTGACACACACATGCAGGGGTCAGGGCGATCACAAACACACAGGGGTCAGGGTGACACACACACACACACACACACACACAGCCAGAGACAGGGAGAGACATATACACAGAGCCAGAGCAACACCCATGGAACCCGAGCCAGAGAAACAGAGCCAAACAGATGCACAGAGCCAGAGTGAGATAGACATACAGACTGGGGGAGACCCTCGTGCACATGCATGCACACACACATGCTTAAGATCCTCCAAGGTTTAAGGAACTGATTCAACAAATATTTGTTGAATGCCTACCCAGAATTAGAGCTGGCTGTCGAAGATTCCAGTGAACATAAAACATCGCATATGGAATAGATCCTACTCTTAGCAAGGAAGATCAATGGAACAGTTATCTTTGCTGTCGACTTAGAAAACCAGCTTCCCTGATATATCTCGCCATTTAGAGAAAGGAAGGAAGGATGTTTTTAAAATTTCTATGCAGAGTTCTTTATTTTGTTTGACTGGTTTTTTGTTGTTTGTCCTGTTTAAGGATTGTCTGGTTATATTCTCCAGCAACATGGAATTATTTTCTGGAGATATGCAATGGTTGATTTCAACACTATCACAAGGCTGTTGTTATGAAGAACTTGATTTTTTTTTTAACTACTGTGACTTCCTATCATTAAGTATCTTTAAAAGTTGCCTTTTCAACTTATTTTATTACTCTGTTTGGAGGGAAATAGAAGAGGCCTGCAGTTTTGGCACCTCCCTATCCCCAAATCCTTCCCTTCTCTGTATCTTCCTCATCCCAGTCCAGATTTGCAATTTGTGATCTTGTGAGGCAGTATTTCTGCTCCTTCGAGTCTGAATCTGAAGACACATATTTAAGCAAGAGAAGTCTAATGGTAAGAGGTGGAGGAAATGGGAGGTACAGATGATGGGGTACTATTTTTCATTTTATGGTTTTATATTTGAGAGGAAGGGAGGAAATGGCATCATATTACCTCTGTTTCTCCAGCTTAGTTAGTCTTTGAGGTCAAATTATTTAGAAATATTTTTAATAGATCCAGAGGTCTAGACACAGGGACATATCCATTTGTTTCTGGCTTTCTGTTCTGGACCAATAAGGAACTCCACCAAACTCATAAAGACTATTCTTAACATCCCAAAGACTGTAGGCCAGAATAGAACCTCATTTTTGTATGCCATTTGACTGTTACAAAGAGCCTTCATTTCCATTCTCATTCAGTCCTCCTAAAGCTCTGTTACACAGGTGAGGTTTCACCATTTTATCAAATGATTGAGCCAAGTCTTGAAACCCATTTTGATGACCTGAATTCCAATGCTCTTCCACTCAACATGGATGGCATAAGATCAGGTTTTCAACTGGGCAGGACACTGCGATAGCACCTCACCAAGAATCCTCTAATTCTCTGTCATATGTGCCGCGTAAGTGATAAGTCATCAAAGACCTGGGTTTGGGGCTAACCAGTAATTGTTATACTAATCCATGTTTCCTGTTACATGGTGCTTGTGGGACTATTTGGAGGGAAAAGAATGGGATACTGGAAATAGAAATGTCTCAAACAGAAACTAATTCAGACCAGCAGGATTTAGGGTTATGCATTTTATGCCTTTGATTGACCTGGGCCAGGAAAGGGCATCCCAGAAGTTCTTCTCCTCCAGACTTCTTTATTCATCTAACCCCATTTAGAGCCTGACCAAGGCAGGCAAAACTGAATAAATAGTGGTAACAATAATCTTCCAGTTGCCTGCCCAGTTTGCTTCTGTGCTTCCAGCCTGGTGAAAATATCAGAGGAAGGCATTTTATGTATAGAAAGGGGATAGATAAGAAATAACCTCAGGGAAAACAGAGCCAAAGATAAACTAAGGGAAACTCTCTTTACAATGAAGGCTTTTTTTTTTTTTTAATCCTTTTCAGATACTTCATCTTTGCTACTGTGGGCTCCTCAGTGCTGAGTCTCTCCACCTTCTGATTCACACAATAGTGGCTGTTTTAAAGTCAGGGATTGCAGAGATTAAACACTCCTTTTTAATGATGCCATTACACAGTCATGTGGGAATCTCCCTGTCATGTTCAGCTGAGTGCATCCTCTTCCCCTTCAGGAGCTTCTGAACAGGCATCAAAGCCAGTCTGTGCGATCTCCCGCAAGATTAGGTTGAGAGGAGGTTCACTTTCTTTTCTTCATAGATCTTGATTAATGCAGAACAGAAGAATTCCAACAGAATAGAATGTTATTTTAAGGCAGTTTAGAGTAAAGACTGAATGTTTTTCATGGTCAACTGGAAAAGGGTTTTAGAATTAAGCTCAAGAGGGACATATATCCTTATATCTTCCCATCAGAATCCATTTCTCTTGCCTCTTAACAGTGGGCATTATCTTTCTTCAGCTCATTAGAGCAGGTGAAATCACATAAACCACACTAATGATAAAGTCGATCCCTGTTATCAGAGATTGAATTGCAGTTCTACTTGGATAATAGCAGCCAAAGGACCTGTATATATTATTTTCCTATATCTAATTTTATAAAGTAGAAGCATCTTTGTGCTCTGTTTTTTTAGAGTGACCAAATTGTATTGCTCTTCAATAAGAATTCCTGTGAAAAAGAAGCTTCAGGCATGTAGAGAGAATGTACTGTTGCAACATTCCAGACCATTTTTGGTGTTGGATTGAATAATAATTCTCTACCATTGTGTCATTGTATAATGCCTGTGTGTTACCTAATGTGATCCTACTGATGGTACTGTAATGAATGAGTTTCATTATCCATCTCTTACAGAGATCACAAAAGTAGACTCATTGACCTCAGGTGTCATAGCTAGTAAAAGAAAGCTGGGACTAAAATCCAAAGTGCTAAAATAGAAAATTAGATGGATCAGGCCACTTACCATTGTTAGCCCTTGAGGCTTGGGGTAATGTAGAAAAGGAAGAGGCCTGTTTAGGTGGGTCAGAATAACTTCATGATGCCCACAGAACTGTTTCCATCCTCACTCACAGGACTTTGTCACAGAGGTTTTATAGACTGACGCCCATTCTGTACAAAACTCTCTCATCAGTTGCCCTCAATCCTGATCCAACTCATAAAAGGAAGAAATGTGTGGAATGGAGCAGGAAGAGAGCCAGTACTAGGATTAAGTTTTCTGCTGTTTGCCATCAAGAGCCCTACCTTCTTTTCACATCCCATGTTGTACAATACAAATAAATCCATTCATATTCTGGAAATCTCCCACTATTTCAGATTTTCAGAATCCTATAACATTTTAAATCTGTTTTTCTTCCCAGGATCTGGTACCCATACATCAAAAAGTCTGCATCCACTTAGGTTTTATTCACCAAATGAGGAGAATTAAGTACCTAGTAAGAAGGCACTAAAAAAGTGTAGCCTGAAGAAGGTATTGAAAGGTCCTTATATAATTACAAAGCCATTCAACTTTTGTACATTCATTTGGGGATAGAAAGAAGAAAAATAGATTTTAGTTTTTGTCTTTGAATATAGCTGACAATTCTTTGACTCCTCCACTTCTGTGTGGTTAATTTTAGACTGCTAATATTAACATCTCCTTCCTGATTATTCTTAATTAAACTCAGTCCTGAGCTATTATTAAATGCCAAAACTCTGCATCCTCCGAATATTCTTCCAGAAGGGCTTTCTTTGGCTTATAGGAACCTGACAAGATAATTCTCCATTCTCCCCACTTGCAGGTTGCCTTGTATATTAAAATCCCCAGTAGGTTAAAACCTACCAAATTACTCTGGCAGACATTCCACCAAACCTCTGTGCAACTTGGAAAAAGACAATTGGACAAGAGCATTGAGAGCAAGTGCATGGGATCATGTCGTGGTTTCTATGTGTGAACATTGAGGTTATCCTCATTGTGAAGCAGTCATGGATTGTTAGGAGTGCCTCTCAGCATCGCCACCCCCACCCCTGCTGCAGGAGTGAGGCTTAATAGCATGAACCAGTCCTAGCGTTCTTCCAGCACTGTGATTGGTTCAAGGATGGGTTCAGCATCTTGTTTGATCCGAATCTAGTGAAGTTAAGAAATTGTTCAGTAGCTAGAAAAGTACCCCCTTCTTTCTGACAATGCAGTATATGAACGTAAAACCTGGTACTGCTGCAGTCATTCTGTGACCATAATGGAAGTTGGGTAGAGTGAACAGAGGAATGCTGAGTGATGAAAATTGTAAAGAAATCAAGCTGGCGCCCTGACCAAATTTTGCTGACCTATTCTTGGACTTTTCACTTACAAACAAATAAATTCCGATGATGGCTCAGTACAATCTGAAGTGGGTTTTCTGTTAATTTGGAACCAGAAGCCTTCTAACTGATGTAGTAATTACAGAATGCTATTCCTTAACCCCTGATGGAAGTGTTCTAGAATTGGTTAAACTTAATGGATCCAGACAGTCCACTAAAAAAGAAAACTCTGTTCTTTCCTCCAGGAAGGCAACTCAAAGACCTAAACTGCCCAGTCTCCTACAGAGAGAGGGTCACCACATACATTTACATAGAGGAAGTAAAGGGGAAAAAAGGCAGATCTGGGGCTTCAGGACTCTGTTGGTTCTTCAGTCACCTGGGAACATGACAAAACCTGGCTGCCTCACTCTCTACTAATTCATTGTCCTCACTTCCCTTCACTTGGTGCTCTTCTTTCTCATGGGTGGTTTGCAGTTTTACCACTTTCCTCTGCCTTTTCCTCAAGTGTTTACAGCATTCCCCACCATTACCTTTCAAGGAGATTTTTTGTCAGACTGAGCTTAAGTTCAACATTACTCCTGTTTCCTAGAAATGTTCAGATTCAAGGAACAAGTCACAGGTGATTATAGCTGTTCAGTTCTTATGCCAACGCTGATAAGCCAAATAAACCATTTTGGACAAACCACAAAGTACTCCTCCTAACACACTGGATAATGCTTGACAAAATGTAACCTTAATTCTCAATGCTCTGTGTATATACAGATAATCATTGTCTTGGTTTACCACTTCTTCAATTTTTAAAAGAAAGAAATAATCAAATATTCTACTTTAAATTTAGCCAATTACTAAACATTCAAGACAACCAAGAATATATTTAAAGCACGTTTAAAAAGCTTGGTAATAGTAAACTCAAAAACTATTGGGTAGCATTATAATTTATTAAGATTAAAGTAAATAGATCAAACATTGCAGTCACAGATTAATCAATTTAGGTAATTACTGTAGGACTAATTATTCACAAAACCAGATGTTCACATTCCATTCAGAAGTCTCCAATATGATTTTTTAAAGACTTTATTTTTGTAAGAGAGAGAAAGCAAGCATAAGTGAGGAGAGTAATGTTGGGTGGAGGGAGAAGATGACTCCCATCCCTGAGCAGGGAGCCTGTTGTGGGACTTGATCCCAGGGCCCTGGGATCATGACTGAGCCAAAGACAGACACTTAACCAACTGAGCCACCCAAGGCACCCTCCAATATGATTATTAATAAGTTCTAGACATCTTTGTCAATATCCCAAAAAACTTTAGGCAGGGGAAATACAGGAATTTATAGCTATTAAAGTTTTAATGACCTATCTGAGTTTTTGCATGAATAAATCTTTTTGTCGTTAATTGAACTACAGTTGACATGTATTAGTTTCAGGTGTACAACATAATGATTTGACCATTATATACTTCATAAAACACTCCCCTCGGTAAGAATAGTTACCATTTGTCACCATACAAAGTTAATAGGATATAATTGACTGTATTGTCTATACTGTATTTTTCATTCCTGTGACTAAAGTATTTTTTAACCGAAAGTTTGTACCTCTGAATCTCCTTCACCTATTTTACCATCCTACCACTCATTGACCTCTTGCAACTGAGTTTCATTTCTTTCCTTTCCTTTTTTTTTTTTTTTTAAGATTTCATTTATTTCTTTGTGAGAGACAGAGAGGCAGAGACATAGGAAGAGGGAGAAGGCGGCTCCTTGAGGTGAGCCTGATGCAGAACTCGATCCTAGGACCCCGGGATCATGACCTGAGCCAAAGGCAGACTCTCACCTACTGAGCCACCCAGGTGCCCCAACCAAGAGTTTCTTTTCTATATTTGAGTCCATTTCTATTTTTGTTAATTTGTTCTGTCATTTAGATTATACATACAAGTGAAATCCTATGGTGTGCCTCTTTCTGACTTTTTTCATTTGGCATAATACCCTCTAGGTCCATCCACGTCATCACAATGGCAAGAGTTTATTCTTATGGATAAGTAATATTCCATTGTTGATATACTACATCTTCTTTATCCATTTGTCTATCAGTAAATGGGTTGCTTCTTCATGTTGATTATTGCTAATGGCGCAATAAACATATAAACATGGGGTGCAGTAATATTTTCAAATTAATGTTTTCATTTTCTTCAGATAAATACTCAGAAGGGGAACTACTGGGTCCTGTGGTATTTCTATTTTTATTTTTTGAGGAACCCTCATACTGTTTTTGCACTGTGGCTGCACCAATTTACATTCCCACCAATACACGAAGGTCCCTTTTTCTCCACATACTTGCTAATACTTGATATTTCTGATACTAGCCATTCTGAAGGATGTGACTTGATATTTCATTATGGCTTTGTTTTGCATTTCCCTGGTGATTAGTGATCCTGAGCATCTTTCCATGTATCTCTTGGCCAATTTATTTCTTCTTTGGAAAAATGCCTATTCAGGTCCTCTGCCCATTTTTTAATTAGATTGCTTTTTGGTGTTATAGAAGGATTTTATTTTATACATATGTTGAATATTAACTCCTTATTAGATACATCATTTGCAAATATTTTTGCCCACTCAGTGGGGTACCTTTTCTTCTTGTTGATTTCCTTCTCTGTGCAAAAGTGGTTTTTTTGTTTTTTTTTTTTTGGTTTTTTTTTTTGGTGTAGTCCTAATAGTTTATTTTTTCCTTTGTTTCCATTGAGGAGACCAAGAAAAATATTGCTAAGGCCAATATCTAGAGATCACTGCCTATGTTTACTATTGACAATCCTATGGTTTCCAGTATTATAATTAGATCTTTGATCCATTTTGAGGTGTGTGTGTGTGTGTGTGTGTGTGTGTGTGTGCGCGCGCGCGCCTGTTGGGTAAAAGAAAGTGGTTTGGTTTCATTCTTTTACGTGTAGCTGTACAGTTTTTACAACAGAATTTGTTGAAGAGAATGTCTTTTCCCTACTGTGTGTTCTTGCTTCCTGTGTTGTAGATTAATTGATCATGTAAGCATGGGTTTATTTCTGAGATTTCTATTCTGTTCCATTGATCGATGTGTCTATTTTTTGCCAGTGACATGCTGTTTCAATTACCACAGTTTTACGGTATAGTTTGAAAGCTGGGATTGTGATACCTTCAGCTTTGTTCTTTCTCAAGATTGTTGTGGCAATTTGGGATTGTTTGTGGTTGCATACAGATTTTAGGATTTTGTTCTAGTTCTGTGAAAAAAGCTATTGGTATTTTGATAAGGATTACATTGAATCTATACATTATTTTGCATAGTATGAGCATTTTAATAATCTTCTAATCCATGAGCACAGTATATCTTTCCATTTATGTGTCTTCATTTCTTTCATAAGTATCTTACAATTTTTAGAGTATAGATCTTTCATCTCTTTCACCTCTTGGTTAAATTTATTCTATGTACTTTGTTTTTTAAGAAAACACCGTCTATAATTGCATCAACATTTTAGTTTTTGCTACTTTGCCTATAGAAACACAACAGATTTCTATATATTATTTTCTTATCCTGAAACTATACTGAATTTATTCTAATGTTTTGGAGGACTTTTTTTTTTTTTTTTTTTTAGGATATTCTGTATAATATTAACATCTGTGAGTAGTGACAGTTTTACCTCTTCCTTACCAATTTGGTTTTTTTTAAAGATTTATTTTTTTTTATCTATTCATGATAGATATAGAGAGAGGCAGAGACATAGGCAGAGGGAGAAGCAGGCTCCATGCAGGGAGCCCGACGCGGGACTTGATTCCGGGACTCAAGGATTGCGCCCTAGGCCAAAGGCAGGCGCTAAACCGCTGAGCCACCCAGGGATCCCCTTCCTTACCAGTTTGGATGCCTTTAATTTTTTTCTGATTTCTACAGCTAGGACACTTAGTACTATGTTGAATAAAAGCGGTGAGTGGATGGACACTTGGGTGGCTCAGTAATTGAGCATCTGCCTTTTCATCTGTCTCTCATGAATAATATTTTTAAAAAAGAAATGGTGAGTGAACATCCTTGTCTTATTCCTGATATCAGAGAAAAAGATTTCAACTTTCACCATTGAGTATCACATGCATTTTCTGCATTTAATCAGATCATATTTTTATCTTCATTTTGTTAACATGGTGTATCATGTTGATTTTCAGATACTAAACCATCCTTACATCCCTGGAGTGAATACTACTTAATTATGGTGGATAATCCTTTTTAATATATTGTGGAATTTGATTTGCTAATATTTTGTTGAGGATTTTTGCGTGTATATTCATGAAGGATATTGGCCTGTAATTTTCTTTTTCTCTAGTTTCTTTGGTTTAGTTATCAGGGTAATGCTGGCCTTATAAATGAATTTGGAAGCTTTCTTTCCTCTACTATTTTTGGAATAATTTGAGAAGAATATTTACTACTCCTTCTTTAAATGTTTGGTAGAATTTACCTGTCAAGCCATCTCATCCTGGACTTCTGTTGGGGAGTTTTCAATTACAAATTCACTTTCATTACCATTAATCAGATTTTCTGTTTCCTTTTGATTCAGCATCAGAAGATTGCATATTCCTAGGAGTATATCCATTTCTTCTAGATTGTTCAATTTGTTGGTATATAACTTTTCAAAGTAGTCTTTCATTTTTTTATTTTAAAATTTTTAAAAAGATTTCAATTATTCATGAGAGAGAGAGGGGCAGAGACACAGGCAAAGAGAGCAGCAGGCTCCATGCAGGGAGCCTAATGCAGGACTTGATCCCAGGACTCCAGGATCAGCCCTGGGTGGAAGGCAGGCACTAAACCGCTGAGCCACCCAGGCTGCCCACATAGTATAGTAGTCTTTTATAATCTTTC
This sequence comes from Canis lupus baileyi, assembly GCF_048164855.1. NCBI lineage: Eukaryota > Metazoa > Chordata > Mammalia > Carnivora > Canidae > Canis > Canis lupus. The sequence goes on from NC_132865.1 coordinate 24,808,778, forward strand.
ATACAACTGTGTTGTCAACTTTAATTTTTCTATCATGTCTGATTGAGTCCTGTAAGTTTTTCTATAGGTTTATTATTTTTTTTCCTTTTAAAGAACCAATTCTTAGTTTCATTGACCTTTTCTTTCTTTCTTTTTTTTTTTTTTAGTTTCTATTTCATTTATTTTGGCTCTAATCTTTATTATTGCTTTCCTTCTACTAACTTTGGGCTTTATTCATCCTTGAGCAGTTCTTTTAGGTGTAAGGTTAAATTACATATTTGAGATTTTTCATACTTCTTGATGTTAGGCCTGTATTGCTGTAACTTCTTTCTTAGAATTGCTTTACTGTGTCCTAATTTTGAACCATTGTTTTTCCACTTCAATTTCTCCCCAGATATTTTTTAATTTCCTCTTTGGTTTCTTCATTTAATCGTTGTTTATTTAATAATATGTTGTTTACCTTTCATGTGTTTGTGGTTCTTCCATTTTTTAAAAATTCTAGTTCATACCATTGTGGTTATATAAGATGCTTGATATGATTTCAGAGCTTTTAGATTTGAGATTTGTTTTGTGGTCTAACATATGTAATCTATCCTGGAGAATGTTTCATATACAGTTGAAAAGAATATGTATTCTACTTTTTTGGATGGAATGTTTTGTATATATCTGTTAACTCCATCTGGTCTAATGTGTCATTCAAAGCCACTGTTTCCTTATTAATTTTCTAGGTGGATGATGTACCCATTGATATAAGTGTGCTGTTAAAGTTCTCTATTATTATTAGCCATTTCTCGCTTTGTCTGTTAACATTTGCTTGAGAAATTTAGGTGCTCCCATGTTAGATGCATATTTATAAGTCTTATATCATCTTGGACTGATTTATCATTATGTATTATCCTTCTTTATCTCCTATTACAGACTTTGTTTTAAAGTCTATTTTGTCTAAGTACTGCAACCTCAGCTTTTTTCCCCTTTTGTATGGAATATATTTTTCCATCCCTTTGCTTTCAGTCTGCATGTGTCTATAAGTCTGAAGTGAATCTCTTATAGGTAGTATGTGGATGCATTTTGTTTTTTCACTCATGATTTTTGATTGAAGCATTTGGTCCATATCCCTTAAGGGAATTATTGATAGGCATGCACTCTTTGCCACTTTAATTATCTCGTGGTTTTTGTAGTTCTTCTCTGCTCCTTTCTCCTATTTTCCCTTGTGATTGATTACTTTCTTTACATTTCCTTTTTCTTGATTTTTTTTTTGTCTATTTTAGGTTTTTGGTTTGTATTTACCATGGGCTTCACACATAGCAGTGTATATTAAATTGATGGCTGCTTAGGTTTGAACACATTCTGGAAACACTACATTTTTAATCTCCCCCTTCCGTGTTTTATGTATATGATGTCATATTTTACATCTTTTTATTTTGTGAGTCTCTTAACTAATTTTTAAAAAGATTTTATTTATTTTTGTAAGAGAGAACATGAGCAGAGTCAGGTGGGAGTTGGGCAGAGGGAGAAGCTGATTGCCCCCCACTAAGCAGGGAGCTGATGCTGGACTTGATCCCAGGACCCTGAGATCGTGACCTGACCTGAAGGCAGATGTTTAACTGACTGAGCCACCCAGGCACCCCTAATTTTTTAATATAATTTTTTCACTACTTTTGTCTTTTAACTTTCATACTACCATTGTAAGTGATTGACCTACTTCCTTTAGTATATGTTTGATTTTAGCAGTGATATTTTATTCTTTCATAATTTATTTCTAGTTATGTTTTTTTTCTTTTCCACTTAAGTTCCTTTAACATTTCTTATAAGACCAGTTTAGTGGTGATGAACTCCTTTAATTCTTGTATGGGAAATTTTATCTGTTCTTTAATTCTGAATGATAACTTTGCCAGGTAGAATATTCTTGGTTGTAGATTTTTTTTGCCTGTCAGCTCTTTGAATATATCATGCCACCATCTTTTAGCTTGCAGTTGCTGTGGAAAAATCAGCTGATAGCTTTATGGGTTTTCTTTTGAAGTAATTACTTTTTTCTCTTGCTGCTTTAGGATTCTCTATCTTCATTTTTTTTTTTTCATTTAGAGAGGGAATACATTTTTCAAACCCATCAGAGAAATGGCTAGGTTGGGTCTATAACAAAATGTCATGTTTTAAAGCCAAAGGTCAGTAATTGTATATGAGCGTATGCTACATACAAAAACCCTGATCAGAACAGAACTCTACAATGTTTTAAACAGAATAAGCTTCCCTGTAAAAGCAGCACGTTTGTGACATTTTTAACTTTGGTATTCATCTCCTTCTTCACTTTCTCCTTCAATAAAATCCACACCAACCTCCTCATACACCTTTTCAAGGAAAGCCATGTCCTCATGGGCCTTAGAATAGTCTTTTCTCCATACCTTCACTCACATACCAGTGAACAAAGGCATGCTTAGCTTACATCAGGTCAAACTTGTGGTCCAAGAGAGTCCAGGCCTCAATAGTGGCTCTGCTGTTGCTTGGCATGCACTCTGTTCACTGTGCTTTGGCCAGGTCTCCAACAGGTACCACCATGGGTGGCTGATAATTAATGCAAACTTTGAAGCCAGTGAGGCACCGGTCTGCAAACTGGATAGTATGCTTGGTCTGGATGATGGCAATGACAGCATTGACATCTTTGGAAATCATGTCACCACAGTAAAACAGTGCAGCCAGCCATTTACCATGGTGAGGATCACATTTCACCATTTGGTTGGTCACGCAAGCAGGCATTGGTGAGCTCTGGAACAGAAAGTTGCTCATGGTAGGCTTTCTCAGAAATGACAAGAACATATGTGACTAGAGGAAAGTATATTGAGGCATAGGACATCAGATTGGTCTGGAATCCCATCAGATCAGCATTCAGGGCTCCATCAAATCTGAGGGAAGGAAGTGATGACACAATTTGATCTATCAACCTATTTAGGTTCCTGTAGATTGGGTGTCCAGTATTGAGGTTTCTATGACCTGTGTCATAGGTGGCCTCATTTTCTACTATGAAGGCACAATCAGAATGCTCCAGGGTGGTATGGGTGGTGAAGATGGAGTTGTAGGATTCAACTTTAGCTGGGTAAATAGAGAAGTCCAGCTTGGACTTCTTGCCATAATAGAGAGATGTTCCATCAGCAGGGAGGAGAACCTGGAACCAGTTCCCTCTCCAAAGCTGTCAAGAACCAAGAAGCCTTGAAGACCTGTACACTGGTCAGCCGGTTCCCAAATTTGATCCAAGACAAGATTAATGATCTCCTTGCCAATGGTGTAGTACCCCCTGGGCATAGTTATTGGCAGCATCTTCCCTGCCTGAGATGAGCTGCTCAGGGTGGAAGAGCTGACTGGCAAGTTTCCACCTCTGATGATGTGAACTTCATCAAAGACTGCATTCCAAGACTACCAACACTGCCCCAGGCACATGCTTGCCAGCATCCATCTCACTGAAGAAGGCATTAAAGGATTCCTCTCCTCCCCCAGTGGTCTTGTCACTCAGCATCTGACCAGTGAGAGCTGTATGTCATGTTCCAGGCAATAAAGTTCCCAAAAAGCATTGCCAATCTGGACAGCAGTCTGGCCAACATGGATTGAAATGCATTCATGGATGGAAATGCATTCATGCATGGTTGCTGTTTGTGGCTGTTGAGCATATGGTGGAGAGGAAGTAGAGAGGATTCTGCTTCTTACAGCATAACTCTTAGGCCATCAGTGTGAGAGAACTTTCTTTTTGTCTTTCACTTTTGACATTTTAATTATTATGTGTCTTGATCCTGGTTCTCTGCTTCCTCAATCTGGATTTCTGTTTCATTTTCCAAGTTAAAGCTTTCAGTTATTATTTCTTCCAATAAGTTTTCTGCCCTCTTGTGTCTCTTTATTTTTTCCAGGATCTTTATGATGTAAATGTTAGTATGCTTCTGTTCTAGAGGTCCCTTAACTAATTTAAGATTTTTTTCTTTTTACTGTTCAGCTTTATTATTTTCCATTACCCTTTCAGATCTCTGATCCATTTGTCAACATCCTCTAGTCTACTATTCGCTCCCTCTAGAGTACTTTCCATTTCAGTTATAGTATTCTTTAATTGGTTATTTTTTAAAATATTTTCTCTCTTGAAGTTCTGAGTTTATCTACTCTTTATGGTCTGGTGAGCAATTTTGTGCCCATTACTTTGAACTCATTATCAAATAGGTTGCTTATTTGTTTCATTTAGGGTTTTTGGTGAAGGTTTCTCTTATTTCATGTGGAGCATAATCCTCTGTCCCCTCATTTTGTTTGACTTTCTATGTTTGTCTACCAATTAAGCAAAATAGCTACCTCTCCCAGTCTTGAAGGAGTGACCTTTAATAAGAATATCTTCTATGTAGACTGTGTGCCCAGTGGCTTTTGTTGGCTGCCTGAAACAGAGACAGGCTGGAGTCCTAGGGCTGGGGGATACCCCGGCAAGATGGATGAAGCTGGAATGGGTGCAGGGGGTGAAAGTCCCAGGTGCTCTGTGCTGGGGCTGCCGTAGCCACATGGGTAGAGAAGTAGCAGGTGCAGGCTGGGATGCCCCTACGTGCACCACACTATGGCAGCCATGGTAGGATGCCAGAAGCTGGGGTGGACATGGTTGGGGGGACCATTGTGAGGACCTAAGGGCCCAGAGCTTTCTGAGGCAACAGGGTGGCTAGAACACTCAGAGTTTGCTCCCTTCTGCACTATCGAGGTGGAGGGAAGAAAAAAACTGGCACTCTAGTACCTCCAGCACCAAAGAGAGTTTTGGCAGTTTCCCCACCATTTGGCAGATGCGCTGGGGTTAGTAAATGGGTTTCTTTCACGTATTCTCTTGTTGCCCTTTGAACTGTGAAGTTATTTGGTGTACCCCAGAGTAAGTATATCTGTACATGGGCACCTTAGTGGTATCCCTCCCTACTATAGTTCATAGTGTTGGTGATGGAGCTCCCATTGCCTGTATCTCTGTCTCTCCTGATATTTTGAATGTGATCCCTCTATATTTTGTCATGTAGAAGCTGTTTAATCAGCCCTGCATTGTTCTGTAGGAGGAATTGCTCTATATGTAGGTGTAGATTTGTGTTCGTGGAAGGAGGTGAGTTCACGGTCTTTCTACATTACCATCTTGAACCCCTCCTTCCAGATTTTTTGAAATATAATTATCATATAGCATTTGTGTAGGTTTAAGTGGTACAATGTGATGTTTTGATACCCATATATAAAGTTAAATATTTACCACAATAAGGTTAGTTAACACATTCTTCACTTTAGTAATCACCATCTTGTGGTGGTGGTGAGAACATTAAAGCTCTACTCTCATAGAAACTTTCAAGTATAAAATAAAGTATTGTTAACCATAGTTACCACGCTGCATATTAGATCGTCAGAATTTATTCACCTTATAATTGAAAGTTTGTACCCTTTGACCAACATTTCCCCATTGCCCCCACCACTCAACCTCTGGCAACCACCATTCTACTCTTTCTTGAGTTTGGCATTTTTAGATTACACGGACAACTAGTAGCATACCATATTTGTTTTTCTCTGACTTATTTAGCATACTGCCCTCAAGGTCTGTTCATGGTGTCAAATTTGGCAGAATTTCCCTTTTTTGGCTGAATAATAATACTGTGTGCATATCACATTTTTTTGAATGAATATCTGTTGATGGGCACTTAAATTGTTTCAATGTCTTGGCTATTGTGAATAATACTGCAAAGAACATGGGAGCTTGTACTTCCAATTTTGCATTCTGTATTAATTGTATATCCCTCAAGAAGTAAAACACTGTAATGTATGAAGATTTAAAGACCATTCAGATACCACAATGAATATGTTTATCAACTTAAAATTTTTTTCTTCCCAAGCAAATTAAAATTAAAAAGGAAAATCTTCAAACTGAGCAACACTTTTGGCAAGAATGCAAACAGATCCTAGTTCATTTGCCCAAATTCATTGGTTATATCCCCCAGTTCTGTTCTTACTGTCATTTCATCAACTCTTATTTTTGGTTAACAATTACAAGACTAACTTAGAAAGCTGGCCCATAGCTTCCAAGGGAGATTTCCATAGTTTTCTGTAGCTACTTCTTCCCTTTAACATAGCAGAACAAATTCTGTATGAAAAATTCTAATAAATATTCTTCAAATGTTTTATAGAATTAACACCTCATTAAAAGCCAATGCCCACATTTTTCTGATCAAGGGGGCAGCTACTGGATGGCTCATTCACCATCCATTCCAACCTCCTCTTAGGATGACTTTTTGGCCAGCAGAGGCTACAAAAACCCCAGATCCCTCACAGTGAGTGTTCCAGATGTGATTGAGGTTCTGCTTGGTCAAGACTCAAATTTGGAACTAAGTGGGGAGGGACACTATGATGCTAAAAACAGCATTCTATGTATGAGGTGTATCTAATGGCTTGGCAGCAATTCTGTTCTCTACCTAAGTTTTCAGTCCTTCAAATGATTTATATTGAAAACTACAATCCTAATTTTACAAACAGAATGAAGGAATAACTAAGAGAAGAGAAAGTCTGGCTGGCAAACAATCTCTAGAAGATCCAAATACTATTTACTTTCATCTGTTCTCAAAGAAATTTGCTGTACATAGGCTATCCAAGTGTGATGAGTATCATGGTGTTATATACTAACCACATTATCCCTCAATTTGTATCTTTGGTCCTAACTTCCTGATAGTCCCCAAACTTGTGTGTTCAGCTGACTGCTTAACCTTATCATATTCATGTCTGCCAGCATTTCAAACATAATATATCCAGAAAGAAAAAGGACCTTGAAATTTCCTGTCAAATCTGCCTTTAGTCTTCTCAACCTCAGTTAGTTAAAATACAAGAATCGTATGTCCTCCTAGCTCTTTCAATTGTGTAAATTCAGTAGTTGATCTTGTGGGCTCTACTTGAAATATATCCTGGTTCTAGCCTCTCTCCTACCTCTTTAGTCACTTCTGTCCTATACCAGGACAATCAACCTACTGGTCACTTTTCTCTTCCTTTCCCCCATAGTCATCCATTCTCTACAGATCAGCCAGACTGAGCATTTAAAAATAAATATCATATCATTCTCATGATTAAAATGCTTTAAGATCTTTCATTGCACTGAGTATAAAAGCCAAACTCCCTAGGGTACCTAAAAGACTCCACTGCACCATCTGTCCTTTCCTCCCTCCCCAACTTGGCTGCCTTCCATTTGCCCCTTTGTTCTCTCAGCTGCCACAGAGGCACTGACTGTCTTCCTGTCCTTAAACAGATCAAGCGTGTTCCAACTCTGGGCCTTTGCACTTGTGATTTCTGTGTGTAGAGCATTCTTCCAGTGAATTATCCCCTGCTGGTTCATTATGCACATTTTAATCCAAAAGTTGAGTCAGAGACCCTTCTTTGACCACACAATCTGAAATAGCACCCCCCTCTAGTTATTCTCAAATTACCTCTTATTTTATTCATAGCTTTCATCACTATCTGAAATGGCATTAATTTGTTCACTCTTTATTAGTCTCTCCCACAATAACGTAAGCTAGATGACAACAGAAAAGTTCTCACCTTATTCACTATCTCTCTAGCACCTAGAAAAATGCAAGTTGAATGTGCAAGTATTTTGCTTCTCCCAATAGATCAAATATTAATAGTTTTAAATAGAAACTTGGAGCTTCTCTCTCACCTTCAACAAGAACATGTTTTCCCCCTCCCGTTGTTTTCACCTGACAACTCCACATCACCTCCACAGAGGCATGCTCAGTCAGATGTTACCATTTTCTCAGAGAACTAGAAACTATCCCTATGCCTACAGAAGCCTTCCCTCAATTTCTCTGTTCATGTACCCCCAAAATAATTCTGGAAAATAGTATCCCTGACTCATCTTTGTTTGACCTGATATCCTCAAAGACTTGGGAATTGAAATATTAATTGAAATATTGAGATATAAGGAAGTTAATTGAAATATTAACTTCCTTACATCTATGTCAATACAACACAATAGTATTTGACAAAAAGGTGTTATCGTGTATTTTAATAATTTTCTCTATAGCTCATTTAGGACACCATGTGCCATATCACCTAAGTGGTAAAGGCAAACTTTATTGTTAAACCAATCCACCAAATCACTTAATTTCTGTCAGAAAAGTCTGCATTCATCTTAGTTCATACTTTGTGTGTATACACAGCCCCTTTGCAACCCTTTTCCTTCTAAACTGAATTTTAGGATATATGAGTAGATAAGACAACAGCTCAATCAAAAGTTTGTTGCCTGGATGAAATACGTGCCTTCATTTTCAATGTGTTTTACCAAAGCTGTCTTTGTTTACTATTGGGGGATTTACCTTTAGGAGCAATGCATTTGATTGTTAACAAGTGGTAGAGGAAGTGAGGTTGCTAGAGGTCAGTTGTCATCACCCCTTCTCACTCTATGATGTATCTGTATATAGACTTTGCCATCTATTTTTAATGTCCTACTTACCCTAATAATATGATGTATGTTAGAACATGACAAGAAAGATCATGACATCCTACCATGGGCTTATGGTGTCTTGTTTAATTGTTTTATCTGATAGCCTTAGAATTTTTCAATCTTAACAACAGTGCACTGTGGTAAGATATAGAATGAATTAAGGTTTAGTATTTATTCTGAAAAGCAGATATGTGATTGTGAAGGATGGTGGGGTGCAAAAGGAGAACTAGAATGGCAACACAATCTCAAACATCTGTTTTAGGAAAGTACATATGAAAACTAAAGAGTTAGAAATTCATTATCTTGAAAATATCAACTGCTTATTCCTCTTGGAAAGTGTTTGTATACACCTAAGAGGTTTGAGATTGAAAACAGATGGTCCAAGAAGCCTTGTTCCTTGTGGCTATTGTTGCCATCACTGCCACATGGTATTGCTTCTGACATGTGTAACATAAGATTCTGTCCCCTCGTTCACTACTAGCTGATTTGGGCAAATAACACCCCCAAAACATAGAAGGCCTCACAGTCTACAATCTCTCTTCAAGTTCTGGCACAGAGACCTGAACTTGGGCATGTCTTAACAACAAGAACAAGTCTGTGAGAACTCTGCCTATGCAAACTCTTGGAAGCCGTGCAGGCTCACATACATTACATGCCATTTCTCCACAGGCATGCTTACAACACCAAGGTGGCAGGCATGGATTTACAGTAGCAGCCATGCTGTCCTCAAGATACAATTCTTTCTCTTAATCTGCATCTTAAGAAGAGTGAATGACGTCTCTTTCACTCAGAATATTAAACCAACTCTTTGCCCTTTCAGAATAAGTATTAGTTCTTTCAGTGTAGAAAGTCCTCCTTATACTAAGCCAGTGGTAGTGTGGTGTATAGATGTATCTGCTTTGGAATCACCTGGGATGCTCATCAGACCTGCTGAATCAAAATGATAGGGCATAAGAATCCACATTTTATATCAGTACCCCAGGTTAATCTCTCTTTGATGAAACATCACATGTAAAAGATAATATATCTATTACATATTAAATATATATAAATACAAAATTTATTTTAAATTTTATTTTATCAAAGGATAGAGGAGAATATATAATATATGGCTTAACAAATAATTATAAAACCTTTGTCTACCACCCTGTTTGAAATATAAAACATTGGCAATGCATTTGAATCCTCCCATGCATATACCCCTCCCTGATTACACCCTTTTCCATCTCCCCTTCCTTCTGAGGTTACCTCAATCCTTAGTTTTCAGTCCTTTACTTTAAAAAAAAATGACCACATATACATGTACTGCTAAAATATAACTTTTACAGTCACATTTCCGAAATATATTAAAAATTATGCATTAAGTATTCCTCTGTGAATTGCATCTCTGTTATGTTTGCAAGATCCATCCATATAGATATGGATATAAATAAATAGATATATCCATATAGACATAGACCTATAGATACATCCATACATCCATATGTACAGTTTTATTTCATCTATTCTTTTTTACTGAAGCATACTTGACAATGTTACATTAGTTTCATGTGTACAAGAAGGATTCAACATCTCTATACCTTATGCTGTGGTTACTACAAGTGTATCCGTAATACCATCACAATATCATTGACTATTCCCTATGCTTTACCTTCTGTCTGGAAGCATATACTTTTCACTCCCCTTCACCCATTTTGCCTGACATTCCCATGACCATCAACTGTGGCAACCACAGTTCTCTGTATTTAAGGGTTTGTTTCTGTTTATTTTTTCCTTCATATTCCATATATCTGTTAAATCGTATAATATTTGTCTTTACATGACTTCCCTCACCATAATGGACCCTCTAGGTCCATTCCTGTTGTCAAAAATGGCAAGATCCCATTCTTTTTCATGGCTGAGTACTATTTCATTGCATGTATGCCATATATATATATATAAAAGACACTTAGGTTCTTCCCATATCTTAGCTATTCTAAATAATGCTACAATAAAAATAGAGATGCATGTATTTTTTTCAAATTAGTATTTTCCATTTTCCTTAGGTAAACACCTGTAGTGGCACTATTGGCTCATATAGTATTCCTGTTTTTAATATTTGAGGAAACTCCATTCTGTTTCCACAGTGGTTGCATCAATTTACAATTCTACCAACAGTGCATAAGGGTTCCTTTTTCTCTATAACCTCACCAACACTTGTTATTTATTGTTTTTTTTAATACTAGCCAGTTGACTAATGTGAGGTATCATTTCATTGTGGCTTCAATTTGCATTTCTCTAATGTTAAGTGATGTTGAGCATCTTATTCTGTGCCATCTGGATGTCTTCTTTGGAAAAATGCTGATTCAGGTCCTCTATTTTTTAATAGGATGATTTGCTATTTTGGTGGTGTTATCTAAGTTCTTCATATACTTTGTATATTAACCCCTTATTGAGTATATCATTTGCAAATATCTTTGCCAATTCAATAAGTTTTCATTTAGTTGGTAGTTTCCTTCACTACACAAAAGCTTTTTATTTTGGTGTAGTTCCAATAGTTTACTTTTGATTTTGTTTCTCTTTTCTAGGAGACCTATCTTAAAAAAAAAAAAAATCTTACCAAGACTAACATCGAAGATTACTGCTCTTGTTTTCTTTTAGAAGTTTTATGGACAGGTCTCATGTGTGCATCTTTAATCCATTTTGAGTTTATTTTTGTGTATGGTATAAGAAAGTGGTCCAGTTTTCCCAGCACCATTTATTGAAAAGATCCTTTCCCCCATTGTATATTGTTGCTTTCTTTGTGGTAGGTTAATTGACCATGTAAGCATGGGTTTATTTCTGGACTATCTTCTTCCATTGATCTTGTGCCTATTTTTGTGCCAGTACCATACTGTTTTCACTAGTATAGCTTTGTTGCATAGTTTGAAATCTGGGATTATGATACCTTCAGCTTCATTCCATTTTCATAACATTGCTTTGGCTACTCAGGGTCTTTTGCAGTTCCATTCATGTTAGGATTATTTATTCTAGTTCTGTGAAAAATGCCATTGAAATTTTGATAGGGAATACATTGAATCTACAGATGGCTTTGGGTAGTATTGACATTTTAACAATACTCTTCAAATCCATGAGCAGGGTGTATCTTTCATTTATTTGTCATCTTCAATTTTTTAAATAAATGTCCTCTAGATTTCAGAGTGCACATATTTCACTTCCTTGGTTAAGTTTATTCTTAAATATTTTTTTAATTTTATTTTTAATTCCACTGTAAATAACAGGCAATATTATATTAGTTTCACATGTACAATATAGTGATTCAACAGTTCTATACATTACTCAGTGCCCATCATGAGAAGTGTATGTGTAATCTCCTTCACCTGTTTCACACATCTCCCCACTTTTCTCCTCTCTGGTAATCACCAGTTCTCTATATTTAAGAGTCTGGGGTATGTTGGGATTTGTTGTTGTTTGGTCTCCTTTTTTTCTTCACTTGTTTCTTAAATTCCATATATGCATGAAATAATGGTATTTGTCTTTCTCTGATTGACTTCACTTAGCATTATACCTTCTAGATTCATCCATGTTGCTGCAAATGGCAAGATTTCATTCCTTTTATGGCCAAGTAATATTCCATTGTGTGTATGCATGCATAAACAGACACATATATACATATATATGTAAACATATACACACCACATATTATTTATCCATTTATCTCTCAGTGGATATTTGGGTTGCTTCTATATTTGAATTAATGTAAATAATGATGCAATAAACATAGGGGTGCATATATCTTTTTGAATTAGTGTTTTCATAATCATAATCTTTCAATAGTTGGATTACTAGATCATATGGTAATTCTATTTATAATTTTTTGAGGAACCTCCATACTATTTTCTGGTGGTGGCTGTACCAGTTTGCATTCACATCAGCAGTGCACAAGGGCTTCTCTTTCTCCACATCCTTACCAACACTTACTGTTCCTTGTGCTTTTTATTTTAACCATTCTGGCAGGTGTGAGGGGACATCTCATTGTGGTTTTGATTTGCATTTCCTTGATGATGAGTGATGTTGAACATCTTTTCTTTTCATGTGTCTACTGGATATCCAGTTTTTCTTTGGAGAAAAGTCTGTCATGTCTTCTGCCCATTTTAACTATTTCTTTTTTGTGTGTTGAGCTTTATAAGTTCTTTATATATTTTTAATGCTAACTCCTTATCATATGTCATTTGCAAATACGTTCTCCCATTCAGTAGGTTGTCTACTTGTATTGTTGATTGATTCCTTTGCTTTGCAGAAGCTTTTTATTTTAATATAGTCCCAATAATTTATTTTTGCTTTTGTTTTCTTTGCCTTGGGAGATGTATCTAGAGAAACATTGCTGTGGCTGATGTCAGTGATTTTATTGCTTCTGCTCTCTTCTAGGATTTTTCTGGTTTCAGTTCTCATACTTAGGTCTCTAATCCATTTTGAGTTTATTTTTGTGTCTTCATAATCCCTCAGTTCTATCCCCTCTGCCCACTGCAGTTCTCAACATCAAGGGTGGGTGTTCCTATCATTGCTGTGTCTCCATCTTTCTGCTGTTCTCTGTGTAGTCCCTCTATCCTTTGTTGTGCAGAAGCTGTTTAGTCAGCCCTCAGTTCTTCAGGAAGAATTCTTAATGTATAGGTATAGATTTGGTGTGTTCATGTAGGAGGTGAGTTTAGGGTCTTCCCGTGTCACCATCATGAACCCTCCTTGTAATCCATCTATTTTATCTGCTGTGTAAAGCTCCATTTTTGTGGAGACCTACAATTTACCACTTCTATTGATGGATGTTTGCATTGTTCCTAGTTTTATAATTACGGAATAAAGCAATATTGAATACTCTTGTATGATTTTCCTGGTGCAAATGTGCATGAGTATTTTCAATTTACCAGTTAACACCAAATTGTTTTCTTTCAAGGTACTATACCTATTTATATTCTACTGAGCAAAGAGACCAGTTTCAATAGCCATGTTCCTGATACTGTCAAAATTGAATTGAAAAACTAGTAGTTGTGAAATGGTGTTTTATTGTGGTTTTAATTTCTACTTCCCTGTTAACAAATGGCACTGAGCATCTATTTGTGTTTTCTTTTTAAATGCATGTCCATATCTTTTGCCCATATTTCATAACTAGTACATCTGCTTTCATATTGACACTAATCTTCTGATTGATGCTTACATATCTTCTCTCCATGTGTGGCTTGACCTTTTTCTTTTTTCATAGTATATTTTGATGAAAAGTTCCTTAATTTTAATAGAATTGAATTAATCAACTTTTATTATTTTTCCTTCTTGTTTGACAAATCCTTTCCTACCCTGAGGCCATGAAGATACTTTGTCTACTAAGTCTTTTAAGATTTCACCTTTCAGTTCTTAATCCAACTTGATTGTGTGTATGAGATAAAGGCCTAAATTAATTTTCTTTCCACATGAATAACCAGTTGTCCCAGTTCTACTTATTAGTCTATCCTTTCCCTGCTGATTTGCAACACTACCTCTGTCACTGATCAAGTTTATTTTTAAGAATCTGCTGACCTAATGATCTATCCTCATGTAAATTCCACAGTCTTAAATACTGTAGCCTTATAATAAATCTTTATATTTGTTAGGACAAGTCACTCTGCTTTTTCTTCAGAAGTGCCTTGCCTGTTCCTAACCCTTTGCTGTTCCAATATTGTTTATATTCAGATTATCCAATTCTAACAAATAAGTTGAAGCTTTTATTGGAATTAAATATGGTGTGTTTCTGTTTATTTAAGTCACTTTGGATTTCTTTTAATGGAATTCAATAGGTTCCTCAAATAATTTGTATATCCTTTGTTATATATATTGCTGAGTACCTTATAATTTTATGGATGGGATATTTTTACATAATATTTTGTATGTTGATAATTTATAGAAATTCATAAGACTTCTTGGATTTTATATATCAGTTGACTGCTAAATTCTCTCACTAGTTGTATAACTAGATTTTTCAAAGTTTTCTATGAGGTTAATCTTATCCTCTATGAAAACTGGCATTTTTTTTTTCCTTTCCAATTCCCCTACTTTTGTTTCATTGCACTAATTCTGTTGAATAGAAATAATGATCATAACCATCCTCATTCTTGATTTCAAAGAAAAAAGCTTTGAGTGCTTTACTGCTGAGTGATGTGTGCACATCAGAAATAGAATAGATTGTCTCACACTATCTTATATGTCTCTTAGTTGTTTATATTTTATAGCCATTTCTTTCTGTATATTTTCAGCAATATCTTGGATGTATTTTCTGTATTCCCTCCTTTCATCTTCTTATATACTTTACCTCGGGGGTTATACCTTATCCCAGCTTTCCACCTGTTTTAGTCAATATTATACTGCAGTACAGTCATACTGATTTGTTTCCTATTGTCTAGGTTTCTTGAACCCCACAATGTCTGAATTGGATAATTGCAACAGAAACTGTATGACCTACAAGCCTAAAATACTTGCCATCTGGCCTTTTGCAGGAAATATTTTTTAACCCTTGCTCTCTCTGATCATTTCAACATCAGCAAGCTGTATAGGTCTTTTCTGCTCTTAATTGTTTCTTCTGACTTTTGCTTATGGTGGCTTGTTTGCTGATATTCTTGATAAGTTTTGATAGCTCATATTTTGGAACTTTATTTGTGGGAATTCCTTGAAAGATTTACATTTTTCTGCTAGGAACTTAAGAGCAGATCATATTACAGATCAAGGTCCCCCAGGGAAATTAACTCTGAATGGAAAATTTTCATGGAAGCACTTTACTCAGGAGTGTTCTCACAAATGAACAGCTATAAGGGAATGAAGGAAGTAAGGATAGAAGGAGACTTGAATTGCAACGTAGTTAAAATAGATTTTACAGAGAGCAGTAAAGCAGAGTTGACCCTTCAACAACATTTCAAATTAAGCAGGGGGCATAGACCTTTGTACCTCAGCATAAATTAGTGTGTACATTTGGACTACCCCTGGGAAGAGATCTTAATCTTGGGTGAAGGTCCCTTCAACTGTGACAATTCCTTAAGTTGGACTCAGCTGTGAACCAACAGTAGGCAATGCTTTTTAGGTAGGAGAATTAAATATATAGATTTTTGGATCACGTACGTTGTTTGAATTTCATTGCTAATGCTATTCCAGTAGCTAGCTTTCAGTTTTGTTTTTAATTATTGAAGTATAGTTGACACATAATCCGTATTTGCTTTAGGTGTACAACAGTGATTTGACAAGTATTTTCGTTATTCAGTTCCCACCATAATAACTGTAGTCAATATCTGTTACCATACATTATTATGATTCTGTTGTAATACTACATTCTCTTTGCTGCATTTTTCATCTCTGTGATTTATTTTGTAACTGGGAGTTTATGCTTCTCAATCCTCTTCACCTATTTTGCCTATACCCCACCCCCTTTCTCTGGTAATCACCATTATGTTCTCTGTATTTATGACTTTGTTTTTTAGCTTCCACATATAAATGAAATCGTATGGTATTTGTCTTTCTCTAACTTATTTCATTCAACACAGTAATATTCTGAGTGTGTGTGTGTGTGTGTGTGTGTATGTAAAATATATCTTCTATATCCACTATCTATCAATGGACTTAGGTTGTTTCCACAGCGTGGTTATTATATATATGCTACAGTAAACATAGGAGTCCATGTATCTTCTCAAGCTAGTGTGTTCATTTTGGGATATTATCTAGAAGTGGAATATTTGGGTCATACAGTATTTTTATTTTTAATTTTTTTAGTAACTTCCATACTGTTTTCCATAGTGTTTGCACCAATTTACATTCCTACCCACAGTACATATAGATTCCCTTTTCTACATATCATTGCCAACACTTATTATTTCTCGTTTTGTTGATACAAGTCATTCTGATAGGGTCAAGGTGATATCTCATTGTGATTTTGGTATGCATTTTCTCAGTGATTAGTGGTGGTGAGCATTTTCTCCTATGTCTGTTGGCTATCATGTCATCTTTGGGAAAATGTCTATTCAAGTCCCTTGCCCATTTTTTTTTTTTTTTCCCTTGCCCATTTTTAATCAGATTATTTGGATAGGTTGTGGTTTGTTTGTTTTTTAGTTTTGTTTTTTGTTTTTTTTTTGTTTTTTTTTGGTGTGCAGTTCTTCATATAGCTGGTAAGAGGTTAATGTCCAAAATATATCATTTACAAATATCTTTTCCCATTCAGTAGTTTGCCTTTTCATTTTATTAATGCTTTCCTTCACTCTGCAAAAACTTTTTATTTTGGTGTAGTCCCAATAGTTTGTCTTTTGTTTTCCTTATCAGAGGAGAAATATCCATAAACACATTGTGAAGGCCAATGTCCAAAGATTAGTGCCTTTGTTTTCTTTTAGAAGTCTTATTGTTTCAGGTCTCACATTTAGGTCAAATACATTGAGTTTATGGAAGTGGTCCAGTTGCATTAGTTGTATGTAGCTGTCCAGTTTACCCAGCACCATTTATTAAAGACTACCTTTTCCCATTGTATAGTCTTGTCTCCTTTGTCATAAATTAATTGATCATATAAATGTGGGTTCATTTCTGGGCTCTTTATCCTGTTCCATTGATACAGGTCTATTTTTGTGCCAGTACCTTACTCTTGATTTCTATAGCTTTATGGTATATTTTAACCAATCTGACACCCTATGTCTTTTGATTGGAGCATTTAGTCCATTTACATCCAGAATAATTATTGAAATTTATGAAACTAGTGCCATTGTGTTATTATAAAGTTACTGTTTCTGTAGATGGTCTGTTCTGTGTTACTTCTGGGATCTCTCTTCACTCAAAGAATCCCATTTAATATTTCTTGCAGGGCTGGCTTAATGTTCACAAATTCCTTTAGTTTTTGTTTGTCCTGGCAACTCTTTATCTCTCCTTCTATTTTGAATGACAGTCTTGCTGGATAAAGTATTCTTGCTGCATATTTTTCCCCACTTAGCACCTTGAATATACCATGCCGGTCCTTTCTGGCCTACCAGGTCTCTGTGGGCAGGTCTGTTGCCAGCCTTATATGTCTACCCTTGTAGGTTAAGGATCTCTTGTCCAGAGCTGCTTTCAGGACTTTGCCTATCTCTGAAATTTGCAGGCTTCACTATTATATGTCAAGGGGTTGACCTATTTTTATTGATTTTTGAGAGGGGTTCTCTGTGCCTCTTGGACTTGAATGCCTGTTTCCTTCCTCCAATTAGGGAAGTTCTCAGCTATACTTTGTTCACATAAACCTTCTGCCCTCCTTCATCTTCTGGGATCCCTATTATCTGGATATTATTTCACTTAAGGAATCACAGAGTTCTCAAAGTCTCCCTTCATGTTCCAGTTGTTATCTTTATCTCTTCTTTTCAGCTTCCTTATTTTCATCATTCTGTGTTCTGTATCGCTGACACTTTCTTCTGCCTCATTTATCCTCACTGTTAGTGCCTCCATTTGTGACTGCATCTCAGTAATAGCATTTTTAATTTTGGCCTGATTAGCTTTTAGTTCTTTTATTTCTCCAGTAAGGGACTCTCTAGTGTTTTCCATAATTTTTTTTCAAGCCCAGCTAGCATCTTTAGAATCGTTGTTTTAAATTCTAGTTCAGGCATCTTACTTATATCCATATTGATTAAATCCCTGGCAGTGAGTACTACCTCTTATTCTTTCTTTTGGGGTGAATTTCTCCAGTTCATCATTGTGTCCAGAAAAGAATAGAAAAAAGGGAGAGAAAAGACAACAACAACAAAAACCATAATCCAGAAGAAAACAAAAACAAAATAAGAGAAAAACAAGAAGCAAAACAGAACAAAAAACTAGATCTGGATATATTTTGGTCTGCTTGTTAAAAGAAACTAGATCCAAAACTAGGAAAGAAAGTAAAACATATATATACAAAAATAAAATAGAATGAAAGGAAACAAAAAATAATATATATGTAACATGTATATATAAAAATTAAAATGTAGGGGATCCCTGGGTGGCTCAGCGGTTTAGTGTCTGCCTTTGGCCCAGGGGGTGATCCTGGAGTCCGAGGATCGAGTCCCGTATCAGGCTCCTGGCATGGAGCCTGCTTCTCCCTCCTCCTGTGTTTCTGCCCTCCCCCCCACCCTCATCTATCATGAATAAATAAATAAATCTTTTTAAAAAATTAAAATTTAAAAACAATAAAAATTTTGAAAAAGTAAGAAAAGAGCTGAAAAAAAACCCTGAAAGACTAAAGAATTAAAAAAAAAACCCCACACACAAATGCTAAATACTCTTTTCTCCAAAAGCTGAATATTTACAGTTCTCTATGATGGGTAAACTTGGTGATAGCTAGTTGTTCCTGCTGGTCTTCTTGGGGAGGGACGTGTTGCACTGATTTTCAGGTACCCTTGCATTTGTGGAAATGCACCTCCCTTGCCAGGGGGCTGGGTTCAATGTAAGTGGCTCCAGATTACACTATGGGGAACTGTTTTGCTCCCCCAAAGGCTTTCAGCGCCAATGAGGGGAATGAAAATGGTAGTGCCTCACTCTCTAGCCCCAGAGCTGAAAGTTTCCACACCCCTACTCTTTAATGAGCCCTCACAGAAAAGCAGTCAATCAACCAGTCTCCCTGGTTTCTGTACAAATTCTGTGTTCACCCAGCCTGTAACCTAGCATTTATCTCAGGCATGTGACTGAGTTTCAAGTCTCCAAATTTTACAGACTCCTGCAGCATCAACTGAACTGTCCCTCCAAGGGGAGGGAAGGATCTCCCCATGCTCTGCCTGTTGGACCCCTTCCGGGAGAATGGTCTGCAAACATGCAACAATTCACAGTTTATGGCAATACCAAACAGAAAGCCAATGCCTAGACTTGCTGTTTGAGGCTGGCTTCCCCCCTCCAATGCTGGGAACTCTGCTGCCCTCAGGCACCCAATTCTTCTTGTGACCCCGGGGGTCCTAAGACCATGCTGTTTCACCAGGGATTCCACCCCACTTTGGCCACCTGAGCATCTTTAAGCTAGGAATATCCCCCACTGTGTCAGACTTCTAAAAGTTCAGATTTTGTGCTCTGCTGCTTATAATAATTTTCCATAGCCTTCTTAAGCCAGATCCCTTCCCTCTGCTGTATCCTCTGATATATCACCCCAGATTCAAGTCTCCATACCTCTTACTTTCCAAAAAGTCACTTTTCTATTTGTAGAATTGCAGCATTTCTTTTCTCAGATCTCCAGTTGGTTTCCCAGGTACTCAGAACAGTTTGAAAACTAGCTGAATTTCAGGGACCAAACTTAGGGTCCCCTACTCCTCTGCCATCTTAGCTCCTCCTCCCTTAGAATATCTTAAAATGTAGTATTATGGTATCTCCAGCTTTTTTCTTTCTCAAGACTGCTTTGGTTATTCAAGATCTTTTGTGGCTCCATGAAAATTTTTGTTCAATTATTTGTCCTGTGAAGAGTGTTGTTTGTATTTTGATAGTTCCTTCTCTTTTTCTTCCTAAATTAGGCTCCTTGCCTAGTGTGGGATCCAACGTGGAGCTTGAACTCATGACCCTGAGATTAAGACCTGAACTGAGATCAACAGCCAGACTCTCAACCAGTTGAGCCACTCAGGAGCCCCTGGAATTGTTTTCTTTCTTTTCTTTCTTTTCTTTCTTTCTTTCTTCCTTTCTTCCTTCCTTCCTTCCTTTCTTCCTTCCTTCCTTCCTTCCTTCCTTCCTTCCTTCCTTCCTTCCTTCCTTCCTTCCTTCCTTCCTTTCTTCCTTCCTTCCTTCCTTCCTTCCTTCCTTCCTTCCTTCCTTCCTTTCTTCCTTTCTTTCTTCCTTCCTTTCCTTCCTTTCCTTCTTTCTTTCTTTTAAAGATTTTTAAAATTTATTTATTCATAGATACAGAGAGAGAGGCAGAGGGAGAAGCAGGCTCCATGCAGGGAGCCCGATGTGGGACTCGATCCCGGGACTCCAGGATCACACCCCAGGCTGCAGGCGGCGCCAAACCACTGCACCACCAGGGCTGCCCTGGAATTGTTTTCTTAACTTCTTCTGTTATTTCATTATCAGTGTGTAGAAATGTTGTGGGACACCTGGGTGGCTCAGTGGCCGAGTGTCTGCCTTTGGCTCAGAGCATGATCCTGGTGTCCCAGGATCGAGTCCTGCATTAGGCTCCCCACAGGGAGCCTGCTTCTTCCTCTGCCTATGTCTCCGCCTCTCTCTTTTCATTCTTTGACGAATGAATAAATCTTTTAAAAAGTTGCTGATTTCTGGGTATTGGTTTTGTAATCTATAACTTTTACTGAATTTATCAGTTCTTACAGTTTTTAAAATTTTTTTTATTTTTATTTTTTTATGATAGTCACAGAGAGAGAGAGGGGTGGGGGGACAGAGACACAGGCAGAGGGAGAAGCAGGCTGCATGCACCGGGAGCCCGACGTGGGATTCGATCCCGGGTCTCCAGGATCACACCCTGGGCCAAAGGCAGGCACTAAACCGCTGCCCACCCAGGGATCCCTCTTACAGTTTTTAAAATAGATTCTTTGTGGCTTTCTATGTATAGTAAGATGTCACCTGCAAATAGTGACAGGTTAACTTCTTTATCAATATGAATGTCTCATATCTTGTCTGACTTAAGCTAAAACTTCTAGTATTATGTTAAAGTGGTGAGAGTGGACATCCTGTCTTGTTAGTGACCTTTGGGGGAAAAACTGTTTTTAACCATTTAGTATAATGTTAGCTGTGGGTTTTTCATGTATGGTCTTTATAATGTCGAAGTATGTGGCCCTATGCCCATTTTGTTGAGATATTTTATTTAAAGATGTTGTATTTAGTCAGATTTTTTTTTTCTGAATCTACTGAGATAATTATATGGTTTTTATATTTCCCCTTCTTAATGATATATATCACATTTTAAAGATTTTATTTATTTATTTGACAGTGATAGAGTGTGTGCATGCACACGCAAGAGGGGGAGGGGCAGACGGAGAAGCAGACTCCCCACTGAGCAGGGAGCCTGTGGTAGAGCTTGATCCCAGAACCCTGAGATCATGACCTGAGCTGAAGGCAGATGCTTAACCAACTGAGCCACCCAGATGCCCCTATATCACATTTTTATATACAAATATTAAATCATTCTTTTATCTCTGGAATAAATCTTACTTGATGATTCTTTCGTGAATCAGTTAATTAATATTTTCCTGAGAAAATATCCCTCATCAGAGGGATTGGCCTGTAGTTTTCTTTCTTTTTCTTTTTTTGTAGTATATTTGCCTAGTTTTGGCATTGGGGTAATGTTGGCTTCATAAAAGGAATTTGGAAGTTTCCCTTCCTCTTCCACTTTTTTTGGAGTAGCTTGAGAAGGTAAGTATTAATTTTTCTTTAAATGTTTGATAGAATTAACCTGTGAAGCCATCTGGTCCTGGACTTTTGTTTAGAGTTTGATTACTGATTTCCGTATTTATTTACTAGTTATCAATCTCTTTAGACTTTCTATTTCTTCCCAATTCAGTTATGGAAGAGTGTATGTTTCTAGAAATTTGTCCATTTCTTCTAGGTTTTCCAATTTGTTGGCACATTATTTTTCATAGTATTTTATGATCCTTTGTATTTCTTTGGTGTTGGTGCTTTTTCCTTTCATTTCTCTTTTTTTAGACTGAATCTTTCAATTAACATCTTTTAAAAAATTTTTTTATTTAATTCAATTTACTTAACATATACTGTGTTGTTTCAGGGGTAGAATCTACTGATTCTACAGTTGTCATTTCTGATCTCCAGTTGTCTCTATTTTTTTCCTCATGAACCGGGCTATGGATTTACTAATTTTTTTTAATCTTTTCAAAGAACCACCTCATGGTTTCATGGATGTTTTTTCTTGTTTTGTTTTGTTGTCATTGGGTTTTTTTAAAGTATCTATTTCATTCATTTCTACTCTAATATTTATTATTTCTTTCCATCTAACTTCAGTTTTGTTTGTTCTTTTTCTAATTCCTTTACTTATAAGGTTAAATTGTTCATTTGAGATTGTCTTGTTTTTTGATGTAGCCATGTATTGCTATAAACTTTACTCTCAGAACTGCTTCTTCTGTGTCCCAGAGTTTGGAAAATTGTGTTTCCATTTTCATTCCATGTATTTTTAAAAAAATGTTTATTTGGTTTCATTCACTCATTGATGGTTTAATAGTATGTTTAGTCTCCACATGTTTGTGTTTTTTTCAAATTTTCTTCTAATTCCTAGTTTCATACCATTATGGTTGAAAAGGTACTCAATATAATTTCAATATTCATCAACTGTTTTGAGGCCTAATAATATATCTTGGAGAATGGTCATGTGCACTTGAAAAGAGTGCATATCCTGTTTTTGGGTGGAATGTTCTGTATATATCTGTTAAGTTCAACTGATCTAATGTGTCATTCAAAGCTACTTTTTCCTTATTGGTTTCTGCCTGTCTGATCTATCCATTGGTGGGGTGTTAAAGTCCCCTATTATTATTGTATTATTGGCAACTTCTCCCTTTATGTCTGTTAATATTTGCTTTATATATTTTGGTGCTCCTATGTTGGATGCATAGATATTTACAATTGTTATATCTGTTGAATTGATTTCCTTATCATATAATGCCTTTTTTGTCTCTTCTTATAGTCTTTGTTTCAAATTCTATTTCTGCTGTAATAATTATTGGTACTTTGGCTTTTTTTGTCTGTTCATTTGTATGGAATATCTTTTTTCATTCCTTCACTTTCATTCTGTATGTGTCTTTAGGTCTGAAGTGATTCTCTTGTAGACAGTCTATTGATCTGTTTTTTTCTTTTTATTTTTTTATCCATTCAGTCATTCTGTCTTTTGATTGGAGCATTTAGTCCATTTACATTTAAAGTAATTTTGGGGGCAGCTCCGGTGGCGCAGAGGTTTAGCGCCGCCTGCAGCCCGGGGTGTGATCCTGGGGACCCAGTATCGAGTCCCACATCAGGCTCCCTGCATGGAGCCTGCTTCTCCCTCTGCCTGTGCCTCTGCCCCCCCCTCTCTCTCTCTCTGTGTCTCTATGAATAAATAAATAAAATCTTTTTTTAAAAAGTAATTTTTGATAGGTATGTGCTTATTATTTTGTTAATTTTTTCTGAGTGTTTTGTAGTTCTCTTCCTTTCTTGCTCTCTTCCTCTGTGGTTTGATGACTTTCTTTAGTGTTATGTTGGCTTCTTTTATCCTTTTTTTTTTAATGTATCTACTATAGATTTTTGATTTGTGATTACCATGGGGTTCATGTATAACATCAGATGTTGTAGCATATGTTATATAGTAGTCCATATTAAATTGATTGTCACTTCAGTTTGAACCCATTCTAAAAGCACTACATTTTTATTCGTCCCGCTACATTTTATGTTTATGATGTCATAATTTACATCTTATTTAGTATCCTTTGTAGATATAATGGATTTCCTATTTTTTGTTTTAGTCTTCATGCTGGCTTTATAAGGGATTGATCTACCTTTACTATATGCTTGCTTTCACCTGTGTAACTTGTTTCTTTCATAATATCTTTTTACTTCTAGTTATGATCTTTACACTTTTAACATTTCTTGTAAGACTAGTTTAGTGGTGATGAACTTCTTTAATTTTGGTGGGGGGGAGGAACACTCTCCTATGTTGAGTGATAACCTTTCTGGGTAGAATATTCTTGGTTATATTTTTTCCCTTTTTAGCACTTTGAATATATCATGCCACTCTATTCTGGTCTGCAAAATTTCTGCTGAAAATTCAGCTGATAGCCTTATAGTGTTTCCTTTGTGCATAACTATTTGCTTTTCTATAATTCTTTATCTTTAGTTTTTGAAATTTTAATTATTATGGATTTTGGTGTAAATCTCCTTGGGTTTATCTTGTTAGGGGCTCCCTATGTTTCCTGGATATGGATATCTGTTTCCATCCCCAGATGAGGGAATTTTTCAGCTATTATTTCTTCAAATAAATTTCTGTCCCTTTCTTTTCTCTTTTCTTCTGGAACCACTGTAAGGCAAACTTAGTCTCAGTGGTCCCTTAACCTATTATCACTTTTTATTTTTCTCTTTGCTATTCAGCTTGAGTGCTCCCCATTACCCTGTCTTTTCAGATCACTGATTCATTTTTCTACATCCTCTACTCTGCTGTTGATTCCTTGTGGTATATTTTTTTCATTTCAGCCATTGTATTCTTCAGGTCTGATGGTTCTTTCTTACATTTTCTCTTTGTTGAAGTTTTTAGTATATTAATCCATTCTTCTCTCAAGGCTGGTGAGTATCTTTATGACCATTACTTTGAACTGCTTATCAGACATATTTCTTACCTCCATTTCATTTAGCTTTTTTTCTGTGATATTGGCCTGTTCCTTAATTCCTGGCATATTCTTTGGTCTCTTTATTTTGTCTAACTTTGTTTCTATGTATTAGGTCAGCTATGTGTCCTGGTCTTGAAATTAGTTGCCTTGTATAGAAGAGGTCCTGTGGTGCCCTGTAGCATGGTGCCCCTTCATCACCAGAACTGGGCACTCCTGAGGTGTCCCATGTGGAGACTGCACACTACTTCCTGTTGTGGCTGAGTTGTGGATACTGTGGGCATGCCAGTGAGTGGGAGTGGACCTTAGCCCAGCTGGCTGCAATAACTTACTTTATCTGCTTCTGGCCCACTAGACAGAGATGCTTCCTGAGCTTTTGAAGCCTATGTGCTGGGTGGAGCTAGCATTGAGCCTGGCTGCTATTAGTTAGTTTGACAGCTGTGGGCACATCAAAGCAGAGGACTCTTTCACTGCATAGCCAGCTATGAGGTCCAGCTGCAGAAAATGTGAGGGCACTGGTGTCTGGGGTTATTCTCCCCCCCCCCCACACACACACACACAAACCATTGCCAGGGCAGTAATCATTTTGGAGGGTTGCCATTCCTAGCTGGGGCTGCCTGCCAGATATGACTGGGTAGGAACTACTTTGGAGGGAGTACCTGGTGGGTTGGGTGGGGCAGGAACTGCTTTGGAAGGAGTACCTGGTGAGTCTGTAGGGAATGTGGGTGTTAATAATGTAGATGGAAAGTGTTAGAACTGGCTCCTGTAAGCATCCAATTATCTAGGCTAAGGGAGGGCAAGAAAGAAGTTCACCCACCGCAGTGGGTGCAGTTATGTTCTAGAGAAGTCTGCAGATACCTACTTCTCTGGCACACATCTTAAAGTTAGTCAAAAAATCTCCTTCACTTATATTCTGGGTGCTTTTCAAACTGCTGCTTCTGTGCTATGTCTTGGGCTAGCTCTTTAAAGGTGGGACTTGGTTTCCTATCACCCTCTGACTCTCCCAGTTAAGCCCTGCTGATTTTCTAAGTCAGACATTATAAGGACATGTCTTCCCAGTGTGGGTCCCCAGGGTTATATGGGTGCCCAGTGCAATGGGAAGGGGTGGAGTCTGATCCCCCTTGATTTTCTGTACTTGCGATGTCCCTCCTGTTTGTGGTTAGTTGCACTGTGTGGTTTGGTTCTTGACTGTGCCTCCACCCCTCCTACCCTTTTTGATGTGACCTTCTCTATGATTAGCTATAGAAGATCTACTCTGCTGGTCTCAGGGCATTTTCACAGTTACTATATATATATATATATATAAATGTTGCCTTGGTGTGTCTGTGGGACAAGGTGAAGTCAGGATCCTTCTACTCTGCCATCTTCCCTGTACTTCCCTAGCTTGTGGCTTCAAATTCCCAGTGATGATCACATTTTTTTTCTTCTATCCACAACCAAGTCTATGACCGAGAAGTTTCCCTACACTTCTTTCTCAAGGCATTTTTCTTGTCATCTTTTCCTTGAGGTTGTTATCTTTAAGACTTTCTGTGACTGCCTCTGATCTGAATTCCCACCTTTCTTAGACTCTGGGGCATCAGAGTATTAATATGCCCATCAGTCAGGGTAGCCACTGGTCTCAGTATTAGCTTGTGTAAACATTTTTGCCCTCTTAGGCCTTCCCTTGCTCTATTGACACCTACCCATGCATATTAAAAGATACACCAAAAACAAACCTACATATTCCATTATTGCTTAGTGTTTTGTCCAGAAAGGTGATTTTAGGATATTTTTCCCCCAACAAATTATGCTGACAGATTCCCAGGTATATATTACATACACTCAAATTTCAAAATCACTAGACCAATATATATATGTCAGTCCACTGGGAACCAAATCTTAGTTTCAGATATCTGGGTTCTTCCATAAGGCTTTCTCTAATCATTCTCTAATCCTTTTTGTGCATTTTCTATGTAATATATGAAACATTGATCATATGCTACCTAAGATATTGCTTATACCTTATTACCCATCTTTGAAAGTTCTTTCTTTATGCTTTTTAGCTCCTTTCCTTTTTCCTCCCCACCAGAGACTTGCCTGGAATAATTGCTACATAGATATCTGTTTAATGAATGCTTTGTTCTCCATTGTGGTAATAGTTTTCTCAGATTGAGTCCTATTCTTAAATACTACAAGCAGGACTAAATTGAAGTATTATATAATGATGTGACACTAAGCAGAGCAAATTCTTGGGACACAGTGAAGGTAATATCTTACTGTAAAAAATTAATGGAAGGGTGACATTTTATTGCTTTTTTCCTCTCTGACCTGTAGTAATGGGAGAAGAGGAAATTCTCAGGCCTTACTGTGGAAGCCAATTTCAGAAACTTAACAGATGATGCAGTTTATAGAAAGTCAATTTTAATTCAATTCAGCAAATATTTATTGATCCTCCATTATGTGTGAGATATCATGGTAGGTGTTCAATCTCTTGAGAAAATGTCTGTTATAAAGTGAAGTACATCAGTAAGGCTTTTTGAAGGCTGTGTTTTTCTCTTCTCTGCTGTTAAAATACAGCAGCAACGAAAAAAGAAAGTCATCACTTCCATCTAATCCAAAAGTGAAGTCTAAATCTTTATGTCCTAAGCAAACTGCCACAGGGAATTTCTTCATGTTCTGAGTACTTTATATTGCGACTATAAACCATGACCAAAGAAGGGAAGAATCCATTTAGCTTTCTAAAGTTCTCTGCCAAGTTGTCTCTTATTTATTGCTTTTTAATGAAATTTTTCATGTGCATCAAAACATAATCTTTCAACAAAGGAAATGCAGCACTGAGACCCAAGCACTTTATAATATAGAATCTATATGTGAACATTAATTTCTCTAAGTAGGATTATCTAATGGATTTCTTTGTGCTTGGGCATGAGATTTTTTTTAAGTGAGTGAACATTCTATTAATAACTCTTCCATAGGATATAAATTTCCAGAAAATTCAGCAAACATTTTAAACTGTCCTATTTTTCTTATGAATAGGAGATGAGTTTTAGCTACTGATTATTATCCTAGTTTTCCCTTCAGAAAGCACACACAGAGTGGCCATCAAAATCAAAAGGGTATTTTAGAGAAGGGTGTGGAGAAAAGAAGGAACACTGATGTGATTTTCCACCTAAGAAGACTTTGATTTAACAGTAAGTTTAGTTATTCCATAGTTTCCTTATCTCGTTCCTTAAAGATAACTAAGTAATTTATTATTGTGCAGTGTGCTTTTGGTTACAAGCAGGACACAGCCTGACTCAGACTGGCTTATCCAATAAAATTTTTATATTACATAAGAGGAGACCAGAGGTTGGACTAGCCTAAAGGTTGCCTGATTTCAACAAGACCACTGAAGACCCAGGTTCATTCTTCCTCCCCACGCCAACAGTCCACAGAATCTGCCTCACCCTACCTAATTCCCTTCCTAATTACAGGCTGCCAGTGGCAAGCAGGCTTATTCATTTCCTTGTTTACATTTGACAGGAAAATGAATACCCCTCACCCACCATGAAATAATAATCCTTCCCTTAAATTTTATTGGGCCAATTCATAACACATGTCAATCTCCACACCAACAGAGTTGCTGGGCAGATATACAAAGCTCTGACTGGCTGAAGACCCAAATTCTTCATGAACAGATAGAATGAATACCAGAGTAAACCCCTTCTGCTAGGGCTTAAGGGGAAAATAGATTTGGAGGAGTACCCAACAGCATCCACAACAGTCATCTAATCTTATACCTCCTGAAGAATAGCATTAGATATCCTTTTCTATATCTGAGTAAATTGTGTTTTTAAAAGTATTGAAAAACTGAATCTGGGCAGCTTGTACCAATAGAGGACATCTAAATAGAACTTTCTCTGAGATTTTTCATTTTTATTTTATATAAAGTATCCTATATAAAGCATACTGATCAATGATTAGATTCACATACCTATGGAAAGGTCAAGAAACAAAAACACTGACAAAAACAACAAAAAGGTTAAATAGATTTATAATAGAATAATATTTTATTGTTTCTAATCTTCACAGGTGAAACATACTTGGAGAAGTATCTCCTTTCAGCAGTTCAAATTCTACAGGATAAGAAAGTATTTTTCCTGCAGACATAATAACAGAAGTTATTAAGCATTGAGAAGCTGTAACAAGCTGGGCATTTCCCAGACAATATTTCATTGGTACTATGGCTGAAAGCCCATTATGGGCAGAAACTGCTATATCCCTAGCACCTACCACTGTGTCTGGCATATAATGTAACATGAACAAATGTGTCTAAATGAAATAATTCTCACAAAAACCTTATGCAACAGTATATTGCTATTTCTTCAATTAGGATTAGGGATCATTGGCTAAATGTGTAAGCAAATTTGTTCAAGTGATAGAGTACCATGTAGAATCCAGCCTTCCTCTCTTTTTTCCCTACCTGAAGAGGAAATAGATGAGAGAAGATAAATCTAGTGGCTTAGACACCAGATACTTTTTTTAAAAATTAAGTTTCAATATTCTTAGCACTAGTACATTTGTTAGGTTTTTTAAAAAGGCATGCTCCAGATAAATCAGATAATTGGGAGTTTATTATAAGAAACACAAGGAAGAATGGAGACTATTTCCAAACCAGGCCCCTGGAGCCTAAAGGGTCATTTACAAAGGGCATTGGGCAGTGCCTATGATCCCTGCTTGAGAACTTTGCCATTGTGGTAATTGAGCTATTACCTGTATCTACTGCCACTGCTCCTGATACTACTAACCGATTTTTTTCATCATTTCAAGTGTAAATTCACAAAGATGGATTGGACTAGATCAGCAGTCAGTCAGAGTGACCCAACTGGGCAGGACTCACTTCCAATTCACCTGTTCATCCAGTGGCTGCCTTTAAGTCAGGTGTCAAATTAGGCATGGTCACATGGGAAGGAGTTACAAGATACCAGATACAAATGATACCTCAAAGGGAGATTATGGACAAGTCATACATTCTTAGGCCATCCAGGATGTCTGCTACAAGTAGTTTCCTCTTAAAAGAATCTTTTTCATTTTTTTATTCAACACATTAGAGTATAATAAAACATAGAAGGCTGAGTTGTTATAGTCAGGAACCCTCAAGTATAAATATTGGATAAAGAGAAAATATGCCAAAAATGCAAAAACTTCATAGTACCAAACATCTATACAGCCCTTACTCTGGGTGAGGTGTTACTATAAGCACTTAACATGTATACTCCTCTATCTTCACAATAACCCATGAGTTAAGGACCAGTAATTCCAATCTATAGAATAGAGGGCCTGAGGCACAGAGGTGAAAAACATTGCATGAAGTCCCACAGCTAGTGCTGGCAACTTGTCTCCAGAGCATGTTCTTTTACCACCCTGTCACTTGTTTTAGTAGATAACAACTTTGTAGAAAAGAAAAGGAAATTTCTGGATGCCAAATACTTGGAGGCATAAACAAAAGCTAAAGTGGAAAGAAAAAGCTGATGCCCTGTGGTTCTGGGAGTCAGGACTATGAAAAAGAGGTTGTCATATCTGAAGCTGGGATTTCAATGCCTGTAACAGGAAGACATGGAGAGCTTACAGGCAAGTTTATAAAAATAAGGGCAACTTCAAAGTCTGAAGAAAAACTCCCTATAGCTGGAGAAATGGAGGTGGTTTTGGTCTATTAAAGATTTGGGTGATGGGAGATCACTGAAAAATTAGATACCCCAGATCTCTACCATGTATGGGTGTGGGCTCCTAATTTACACTCTGCATGATATAGAAGCTGTAATTAAAACCTAAACCTAGCTCTAAACCCCTCAAGATAAGCTTCAGACTACTCTATAAAGACACTTCCACAGAACTCCCACAGAATAAACCAAAATCTATTAAGTTCCTGCTCATGCATAGTTTAGAGCTTAGTAAGAAATAAAGACACTAAAACTACAGTGAGTGCAATGAGTACTGGATAGGAACTGTATGCAGTGTTGGGAGAATCTGGAACAAAGTGACTAAAATTGTTCAAATATCAAGGAATGGCTGAGGACATATCCATTAGGCTGCCATCTTCAGTGTATGTGTTAGCGCTATGGTAACAAAGTACCACAGATTAGGTGATTTAAGCCATTAGGAACTTATTTTCTCACAGTTCTGGTACTGGAAGTCAGAGAGCATGGTGTCAGCATAGTTGATTTCTTCTGAAGCCTTTCTTCCTAGCTTGCAGATAGCCACATTCTTCCTGTATCTTCATGGTGTTTTCCTCTGTGCAACTCTGTGCCCGAATTCCCTCCTTTTTGATAAAGCTACCAATCAGACAGGATTGGGGCTCAATCCAATTACCTTAGTTTAACTTAATTACCTCTTTAAAAACCTTCTCTCCAAATATATTCACATTCAGAAATACTGAAGGTTAGGTCTTCAACATCTGATTTTTGAAGGGACCCAATTCAGGTATCCACTTAGACACAATGCACAACAAAAACTCCAGGTGATTTTAACAAAACATGGAGCAAAAAGGGAGAAAAACAGGAAAGAAGTGGCTGAAAAAAAATATTCTTAGGATCTTGTTCAAGGGAGGAACGTACAAAGACTTAACTCTAGATGTGAAAGAAGTATCTGTTAAACTAACTTGGTAAAATTTATAAGAAATCACTAAAAAAAAAAAAAAGACATAAGATGCATAGCTTGTATGCTACTAGATAAGAAAAATTGGCAGAGAATTAACTCCAAGAAAGATGGCAAGGAGAAAAGGTAAGAACCCATAACAAATAATGAAAAAATTAAAACCACACATGTATATATCTTCTAATACTAGAAAATGTATTTTTTATGCTTATTAAGCATACATTTTTATGCTTATTAAGTTTATGTTATAAAAAAAAAGAGGGGCAACTAGCTGGCTCAGTTGGTTGAGCATCCAACTCCTAATTTTGGCTTGGGTCATGATCTCAAGGTCATGAGATGGAGCCCTGTCCAGCTTTGTGCTGAGGGTGGAGCCTGCTTGAGATTCTCCCTGCCATCCTCCTCTCCCTCAACCCTACTTGTGCTCTCTGTCTCTAAAACCAAAAAAGCAAAAACAAACCAAATAAATAAATAAATAAATATATATATATATATATATATATCAAGTAATGTAATTAATGTGAATAAGTAAATTCCTCCAGTTCAAATCAGAAAAATCTCACTGAATTTTTAAAAATTTAATCTAGCATTATGATATTTCCAAGAAACACATAAAAAGAGAAAAAAAGAAAGACACAGGCAAAACTGTCCCAGCCAATCATTTGGCAAAAAAGAAATTTAAAGAGCATTAAATGAGGCATAGAAGGATTTTTCTAGAAACTTTTAGGATAAAAACTTTATTCCATCCAGAATATACAGTAGTCATGAACTTATATATAGTTATATATCATCAAATATGTGAATTAAGAGTCTTTAAACTGACAAATCCAAAATCACAGTAGGTATATTAAATGAAATTCAAAAATTGTCAAATTTAAGACAATAAGGACAGAACATCTAAATAACATAAACATACTAAAAAGTGTAGAACTTTTTAACATTCTTCAAAATAATTCTTTGCTACAGAGAAACTAAAAACCACAATTATCCCATTTATAAGTACATCAAATAGAATAAAATGCCTATAAATAAAGCTAACCAAGGAGGTGAAAAATGCATATTGAAAATAAGTTATTAGAGATTTTGAATAAGACACAAGTGGAAAGACATTCCATGTTCATGGATTGGAAGATTTAATATTTTCAAAATGTCCATACTGCCCAAAGCAATCTATAGATTCAGTATAATCTGTACCAAAATATCGATGGTATTTTTCACAGAAATAAAAATTCCTAAGAATTGTGTGAAATGAGACCTCAAAGAGCTAAAGTAATTTTAAGAAATGAGAACAAAGCTGAAGGCATCAAAGTCCCTGTTTTTTGTTTTGTTTTTTTGTTTTTTTGTTTTTTTTAATTTGAGAGAGAGCCAAGTGTAGGGAGAGGGAAAGCAGGCTCCCTGTCAAGCAGGGAACCTAACTCAGGGCATCACCCCAGGCCCCTGGGACCATGACCTGAGCCGAAAGCAGACATTTAA
The DNA here is from genome assembly GCF_048164855.1 of Canis lupus baileyi. Taxonomy (NCBI): domain Eukaryota; kingdom Metazoa; phylum Chordata; class Mammalia; order Carnivora; family Canidae; genus Canis; species Canis lupus. Next base: position 24,841,538 of record NC_132865.1, read on the forward strand.
CCAGCTGAGCCACCCAGGTTCCACCCCCGCACCACAAAGCTGTAGTAAACATAACAATATGGTTATGTATGCCATACTGCCATAAAAACAGACACACAGATCAATGGGACAAAACAGAGCACCCAGAAATAAACCTACACATATATGGTCAATTAATTATGATAAATAAACCAAAAATATACAATGGAGAAAGGGCAGTTTCTTCAATAGACAGCATTGGGAAAATTGGACAGCCACGTACAAAAGAATGAAACTGGACCACTATCTTACACCATACATGAAAATTAACTCAAAATGAATTAAAGATGTAAGACTTGAACTTATAAGATCCCTGAAAGGAAATCTAGACAGTAAGACATTTGACACAGGTCTTGGTGAGGATTTTTTTAATCTGATCCCAAAAGCAAAAATAAAGTGGGGTTGCAGCAAATGGATCGCAGTACAGAAAAGCATCAATAAAATGAAAAGTTAACCTACCAAATGAGAGAAAATATTTGCAAACCACCTGTTCCATAAGTGGCTAGTATCCAAAATATATAAAGAATTCATACAATTCAATAGCCAAAAACTGAAAAAATAGGCAGAAGGTCTAAATAGACATTTTCCCAAAGTATACAGATAGCCAACAAGCCCATAAAAAGGTGTTCAATGCCATTAATCAGGATAATGCAAGTCAAAACCAAAATGAAATATCACCCTTCTTCTGTTAGAATAACTATTATTGAAAATAATGAGTTTTGGTAAGGATGTGGAAAAAAGAAATCCCCTTGTGCACTGTTGGTGGGGAGTATAAATTGATTCAGGCCCTCTGGAAAACAGTATGGAAGTTCTTTAAAGTATAGCCTCCATATGATCCAGCAATTCCACTTCCACACACACAAAAATTATTCAGCCATAAATGAAATCTTGCCATTTATGACAATATGAATGAACTATGAAGGCATTGTATTAAGTGAAATAAGTCAGAGAAAGATAATTACTATATGATCTCTCTTATACATGAAAAAAAAAAAAAAAGAAAGGAAACCCAAAACTTTGGTCGCTATCAGAGGCAAGGGGTGGGATCTGAGAGAAACGAGTGACTTTTTTTTTTTTTTTTTAAGATTTATTTATTTATTTATTCATGATAGGAGAGGGAGAAGCAGGCTCCACGCAGGAAGCCCGATGGTGGGACTCGATCCCTGAACTCCGGGATCACACCCTGAGCCAAAGGCAGGCGCTAAACCGCTGAGCCACCCAGGGATCCCACGAGTGACTTTTTTAAATTTAAATAAGTTGAATTATGAAAACCTGAAATTATCAACTTAAATCTGAATGTCAATAAAAATATCCCCTACTAAAACACAAGTAACAAAGCAGATCTAAATGAAGTACAGAATTTACAGAGATAGAAGTAGAAATTATGATATATGTATATACAGAAATAATAAAAATGATTTTAAAAAGAATCCGTGTCTTTGGAAAGTTAGGACGTGGGGGACAAAGCTACAAATTAAGATGCCTTAAATTAGAAGACTTTTATTTTTTTTAAGATTTTATTCATGAGGGACACACAGAGGCAGAGACACAGGCAGAGGGAGAAGCAGGCTCCATGCAGGTAGCCCAACGGTGGGGGGGGGGGGGGGGGACTCGATCCTGAGACTCCAGGACCACGCCCTCAGCCAAAGGCAGGCACTAAACCACTGAGTCATCCAGGGATCCCATATTATAAGACATTTTAATTGAGTTTATTATAACTTATATAAATGGATGGTTTCTAGGAAAATAAATTACCAAAATTCACTGGAAAAACACAGAAGAAAACTGAATAGACCAGTACCTACAAAAGAATTGAGAAGCTCGATACTTAAGCCCCAACTGAAAAAAAAAAAAAAAAAAAAAAAAAAAAGTGTTGGTCCTACCTTGAATTATTTTATGGGTATATTCTACAAAACAGAGGCATAGTTTCTATGTCATTCAGTTTTTCCAGACATATTATAAAGGTGGGAAATTTCCAATTTCGTGAGGATAGCTTAATGCAGATGCCAAAATCAAACAAGGGTGATTAAAAAAGAATATATATTTTTTGTTTATAAACTTATTTTTAAAAATGTCTCCCTTCTGAATATAGGCATAAAACTCCAAAATAAAACATTAGCATTTAGAATTCAACTGTTTATTTTAAAAGTGTTTTCAAAGTAACATGCTAAGTGAAAACTAAAAGCAAATGAGTATTATAAAATGCTATGAGACCATCACGTGTGAGTGTGCACATGTGTAAATACAAAGGAGTCAGGAATGGGTCACAAAAAATTAACAATGGCCACTAGGGGACAAGGAGAAGTTTGGCATGGAAGAGAACTGGAAGGGGAGCTTTATTTTGTGTATACTATAATACTTTCATTCTTACAAGCATAGTTTGTAAACTGGTTCTGCAAGTTACAAAGTTTAATAATGGAATCAATTGTGAAAATTGATGCCAAGACCCAGAAGGAGAAAATCTGTAGCTTCAGATCTGTGTCTTTCCAAAGGAGTTTGAGGACTCCCCAGTTGCCTGCAAAACACATTCTTCCATAGGTGTTGCAGTCAAGACATGGCAATACATGTGGCAGGCATCAGCTTCAAGCAGCATAGTCTTAGAACTTTAAAATGGGAAGGCAACAGTTCATTGCTCACGCCTTCAATGAGGAAACTGAAACCCAGGCAGATTGTAAATGCATATGTTCTCGTTACGCATTTAATAATGCTTTTTTAAATGGATTAAATGTATTTAATAGTGTTGTTCATGTGGTTGCTATTGTACATTAGGATCAATAATCAACTTGCAACTTGGTGCTAGCATTCTAGCAACATAACCTTAAGTATATCATGAGTAAATATGTGATGGCTGGGTGATTAGTTATCTGGAATATTTTGCCTCTAATATCACATCTTTAAAATGTGATTTAATATGCCTGTCCTCTCTGTGAAAACTTTACACAGACTCCCGGAGCTAGAAATATCTGATTTACAAACACATGTACATGTGAGCAGCTGGTTGCTGAGTCAGCTCCCTAATCTCAACCCCTTTGCAGACCTTTGGTCCTCTGGACTTAATCCCAAAGGATAGCCAAGGGGGTCTTAAATTGATGTTGCCACCTAGTGGTGGAAAAACCCCATCGGTTATAAGGAAAGCCTTTCCATTCACCTTTGATAGTTGTGCAGAGCTAGTTTGAATTTCAGAGTTGTCGGAGCTACTTTACTTCGTGAACCCTTCCTGTTTGTAGTACTGAATTATTGTTCACCACTTAAAAAAAAAAAAAAAAAAGACTATCAGATCTAGGGAAAGCCAGATTTCTGTTTGGTGGAACAAATGGGGCATTTGCTTTTGCATGCTGAGTAGAGGACTGTTGTTGATTGGCTGGCTACTGGTTAGTCTAATAAAATTTATGGATTTACAAAATATGATGTGGGTTTCCCTAAATAACTTTTTTATTGTATGTTCTCTGACAAGTATTCAAACAGTAATAAACACATTTCTTAAGTCACACCTGAGAATTGCTGCAAGTTATGATGAAGTGAACTTTTTGTGATAAAAGTGACAAAGCTGGGCTTGTGCAATCACTTTCAGAGTTGAATAATCCCAGGTGTGTTCACCTTTTATCCTATACTCACAGAAGAGGAACCAATTGCCAGATTGAATTATCCATCATTTAAAAAAATTTTTCCCTATGGCTGTAAAACAGCTACAGATTGCTTTCTTTGCACTCTTGAGGAGCTGATGGGGCCCCAGATGGAGGTGTTTTTCAGCAAGCTGTCAAGTGATCCATCCCTCAAAAACAACCATATCACCCAGTGGAGTTGCCTTTCTCTGCCAAGAATGATATCGGGTCAGGTGGGAGAGGCCAGGATAGGAGGAACCCAAGAAAAATTAAGGACAGAGAATTGTGTACCAGAAATGAAAAAGAGAAAAGGTGTAAATTACATTTAAATTCTAAAGGTCATATTTGATGGTGTTTCACAGTGACTTGATTTTTTTTTCTTTGCCTTTTATTCTTTCTGGAAAAATAGACTTCATGGCATTAATACTGAGGGGTGGTTTTGTGTGATTCTAGGGAACTGAAGTGACAAAGTCATATTAGGAGAATAGTGGCCAAAACACATTAAATTATCAACAAGCCATGGGCCTTTTAATGCATGGACCTAAAGAAGATATAACAGGATCATTTGAAATAACAAAGCTAAAGTGATTGGAAATGAACACACAGCCCTGAAGAATAAGTTTCTTTTTCTTTCTTTCTTTTTTTAAGAATAATTTTCCAACAAATCTGGAAGTCTCCTGTGGGGTTCAAGAACTTCCATATTAATTTTACCCGTCCTTGAACACTGCTATTCATCTAAGTAGTAAAACCATGGAAAATATCACATTCTATCCTTACTTCAGTATATTTGAGGTTGGAGAGATAAGTTGTGGGTGGAACTGCTGGGTTTTTCTTTTTTGCCATCTGTATATGTATACACACACACACACACACACACACATATATATACTAATTATCTTTAGTCATTGTAAAATACTGTAAAGGGTTATGAAAAATACTCTTGTACTCTATTTAGTATAGAGATATCTTAAATTTCCTGTAGAAACCAATTCTCCATGATCTCCTTTATACCAATCCATTTATAAGTACTTAATAACTACATGCAAAAAGCATTGAGCCATTTGTGATTATTACATACTGGAGCTGTGACATAACTAAAAATAATAATAGTTCTCTGACACACCTTGGGGGAGCTCACTGCTATAGAGAACTCTCTGGACCATAGCACAACTCATCCGGTCTTCTTAAACAATTCAGGATCTTTACTGAAATAAACTTTTAGATTGTTCAAATATAATATCAGCTGTGGTACAATTTAAAATTTTTATCACTTAAAAATATTTATAGCCATTCGTATTTTGTGGCATCGTTGAAACAATTGGTCACCCTCCAGTTTGGCCCCATATGTCACTTGGGAAGCCCTGTACTACAGACATAAGACGGCCCATAGAGATGAGCTTATCTTTACTGTTCTCATTGTAGGAAGAATCCAAACCAGAAATTTTCCATAGTGCATAGATGTCATATGTCTTCTTATTGAAAGTCACATTCCTTTTCAGCAGTAAGCTTTTTTTAAAAGAGTGTTTTTACCTCTGTCATCAGAAATTTCTTGCTTGGCATCTGCTCTGAGCTATTCATTAAAGTCCTTGTCCTTGTTACCTTTGTTCCTGTGTTTTTGGCCTTTCTCTGCTTAAGTGTGAATTTGTAATCTTCAAAAGCTGATGAGAAAAACAAAAAAAAAAAGACCAATGTTGGGGGCCCCTGGGTGACTCAGTCAGTTAAGCAGCTGACTCTTGATTTCAGCTCAGGTCTCTGGGTCATGATATCAAGTCCTGAGTCAGGCTTGGTGCTCAGCTGGGAGTCCGCTTTTGAGATTCTCTCTCCTCCTCCCCCTGTCCCTCTCCCACTCTACCTAAAATAAATAAATCTTTTTTTTTTTTTAAGACCAATGTGATCTGAGATTAATAATAACTGGATAACTGCTGGCCCAGGTATTTCTGATATTAGACCAGCCCAGAGTTTTGCTGTCTCTCTTCCCAGTTGCAAAGTTAGTTTTTTAAAAGCAAGCAGATAAAGCTGGCTAAATCTTTAGTTTTGAAAGGCAAATAACACCATTTTTTTCCTTTCTTATAGTGATAAGGTGATTCGACTTATTCCCAATACAGAAGAAGAAGCAAATGCACTGAAGAAAATATACCACCAACTTAAGGTAAGAGAGCTTCCACTCACTTATTACATCTATGATGTGTTTACAGGGCTTTGCCGATGGGAGTTGAATAAGTAGAATTAATTAGCCAAGAAAAGAAAATGCTAAGAGATAACTTGAAAGAGCTTTTAAACGATAAGTTAAGGTTACTCAAAACATGATGTATCTTATCCCATTATCTATTTATGAGTTCATTTATTTTCCATCTCCCTTAGTAGAATGTAAGTTTCATTGATAGAACTTTTGTCTACTTTTTTCATTGCTATGGTAATGAATGAATGAATGAATGAATGAATGTAGGAATATCCTACAAGTTCAGTAAATGTCTGTTGTTTTTAATGAATGAATGAATTTAGTTTATAATTTTCCAGAGCTTCACTTTTCCTTCTTAAAATTTTCCTGCTAATCATCTATACTTTCATTTTAATTAAATTCAAGCAGAAGTGAATTGAGGAAAATAAAAGAAATTTTTAAATTAATTTTGGTTTGTTTCAGTGAGTCTGATAAGAAAATTCTATGGGCAAAGGTTGAATGGCTCGGATTATTTAATCTTTGGTGAATTTTGTGGATTTTAGAGATAGAGAATTTCTCATTTTCCTACGACTGCAATATAATTGTTAGCTTTAACTAGAACGTTATGATAAGAGGTGTGGTGATAGGATGCCTGGGTGGCTCAATTGGTTGAGCATCTGCCTTCAGCTCAGGTCCTGAGATCGAGTCCTGAATTGAGCTCCCTGGAGGAAGCCTTCTTCTCCTTCTGCCTATGTCTCTGCCTCTCTCTCTGTTTCTCTCATGAATAAACAAAATCTTTAAAAAAAAAAAAAAAAAAGGTATGGTGATGGGCTCTTTTCTATGCCTAGGAAGAAAAGAAGCAAGACCATAAAATATATGGCAGTTTAGCTTTATTTTAATGGATAGCAAATCAGATTACCTAGAAGACCTCCTTAATCTCCAATATGGGATAGGAAAACATGTGTCCTAAATGCCTGGAAGTCTTACCTGGAAAAGATGTTAGGAGGATAAGAGAGGAGGGATAGATTTAGTGGCTTCTGGAGATAATTGTAATTATCACATTTTTGGTCTTATTGTTGGCTTGATTTTTCTCTGACATCTTTCCTTCAAATATTGAATGTACTTACAAATGAAGTTTTGAACTTGGAATTTATTCATTTCCTTTCTTTCTCTTTACTCCCAGTTTTTATACATGTACTATCCAATTTAAGCTTGGGTCTCATTACAAGGGCTCAAAGTGAAAATGCAAGAGTTCACTCCAAATTGTTAGGATTGTATCCAGTACCAGAGGGACTGCTCATCAGACATTTCCTAAACCTCTTCTCTTTCTCAAAGGCATCTCTGCTTCAGGATACTGACATGAACTTTCTTCTGGTCATGTATGCTCATTTAATTCCATTATAGCCTTTTTAGCAGCAATACCTGAACATTACCTAAACAGCCTCCCCGGGACTCAACATTTGCAAAGAAGCAAAGCAGTTTTCAAGTAGAAGCTCCCATCTCCATTGAAATTATATTTTAGATACACCCATTGGAAAAATAGCCACTTTATACCATATTTCAGGGAACATATATGCTTAGCTAAGTATCGGGGAAAAAATTTGTGACAAAATCTGCCCCCACACCATTTGTAAGTATATTTACATGATAGATCTTACAAAGTTATAAAAATAAAATCACAATTATATATGTGATGATCACTTGTCATTATCAAAAGTAATAAAATTACATCAGTGAGGACTGGGAGGGTTACTTAACTCTTGTAAATTCTAATCGACGGAATGAAAAGATGTTGAGCATGAGATAGGACTATGGACACTGATGAGAACACATTATATCGTGCCCTTTTCTGTGCACAGTGCTGTACACACTTAAAAAAAAAAAAACAAACTTCCTGCATATTTTCATCTAGCCCTTGAGGAAGGGTAGTAACCCGGGGGAGGAAATGGTTTGGATGTGAAGGAGCTTTAGAGGACAACTAAGAGAAGGGAAGGAAAGGGAGGCTGGTGCGGAAGGGGGAGCAGAGTGAAGGAGGTAGCAAGGGAATTAATATCAGAATATTGATGATGCTCTGGCGGTCCCACACCACAGAGAATTCCATCCAGCCCCTGAGTCACCCTGCACCAGTCACAGTCTGAGTACTTCCTATAAATTGTCTTCTTTTAACAACTCTATGAGGTGGGTACTATTAATGCTATTTTAGAGCTGAAGAAATTAGGAGAGACAGAGGTTAAGTAACTTGCCCTGGATCATAGTGTGGCATTGGAGCACACATCTAGAGGGTGCCAAACCTTCTAGAAGCCACATGAGGCCTACCTCCTGCCTTGAATCTGTTTACTCTGATCATTTTCCCAATGGAGAAGAATAAGGCCAAGTTTGCTGGGTGGTGGAGACTAGACCCAGTGTACATTGTCACATTCTCATTTACTTTATTCCTTGAGTCACCAGTACCACCCCCAGGTTCAGAGATTTGCAAGATTACATTTCACTGAGAATCCTACTCACAGCTATGATTTATTATAGCAAACAGATACAAAGCAAACCAGCAATGAGAAAAAGCAAATGGCATGAGGTCCAAGAGAAACCAGGCTCAGGCTTGCAAGAAGTGTTTCCCTGAACTAGAAGTGGTGAAAGGGGAGGTGGGTGGGGGTGGGGGTGACTGGGTGATGAGCACTGAGGGGGGGGCACTTGATGGGATGAGCACTGGGTGTTATTCTATATGTTGGCAAATTGAACACCAATAAAAAATAAATTTAAAAAAAAAGTGTTTCCCTGTGGAATTAAACAAGATGTTCTTCATTCCCCCAGCAAGGAGTTGTGATAACATACGTGAAATATTGTCTACCAGAGAAGCTCATTATAGACTTAGGGCCCAGGGTTTTTAATGCGGCCTAGTCATATAGGCCCCCTCTGCCAAGCACATACCAAAATTCCAGATTCTCCAAAGGGAAGCAGGGGTTGAGCATGAACTATATTGTTTGCACAGTTGAGGTGCACAGTGAGCCACTCTTCTCAGTTAGATTTTAGGGCCAATCCTACCACCCTGTTTCCAGATGCCAGCTAATGGCCAAACTTGTAAGTAGACCTTTCTAAGAACAGTAGTTTCAGGCCTGCTGTGTTAATTCTTTGCATTTCTTCATTTCTCTTTAGCAAAGAAATAGTCGTATTGGGTTGAAATTGGAAGCACTGAGCTTAAATACGTTTCTATCTAAAAGCATCATGTTAACTGGATGTCATTTTAAATTCAAATGATTTCATCGAGTGATCCACTTGCACCACTGAGAGCATCAATTCTGGCCAGGCAGAGAAAGCAGCCTGCAGAGAATAAAGAATATGAATGTCTATCATCTTACGCCCTGTGGAGCTCATGGGACAGAACTGGCACTGTTGTTAACAGCTCCTTTGCAGACCCCGTGCACTGCCTCTGAGGGGAAGGGAGCTTTTAGTGCCTCCTTTCCCTAAAGCACCATGTGATTGACAGAATTCTAAGATGGCACCAAAATTTCTGTCCCTGATTATACACCCTGCATAATCTCTCCTCTGCATCTGGTCAGGGTCTGTGAATATGATGGGATAGTTATTTCCCTGATAGATTACATTATGTAGCAGAAGGGAGATAACTTGGGGTAGGCCTCACCTGATCAGATGAACCATTTAAAAGCAAAATATTTCTGGGGCACCTGGCTGGTTCAGTCAGTTAAGCATCAGAGTCTTGATTTCAGCTCAGGTCATGATCTCAGGGTCATGACATCAAACCCTGCATTGGAAAAAAAAAAAAGAAAAAAAAAATTAAAAAAAAAACAAAACAAAACCCTGCATTGGGCTCCACATTCAGTGGGGAGTCTGCCTGGAATTCTTTCTCCTTCTGTTACTTCTCTTTCTCTCTCTCTCTCTCTCTCTCAAATCTTTAAAAATTAGAGTACTTCCTCCAGCTGTTGACAGAAGCCAGAGAAGTACTCCTTCTAGTCTCAAAGAAGAATCAAATTGCTGTGTTGTGAACTGTCCATAGGAACCATGTGATAAGAAATGCTACTGGCCTTTAGGAGGTAAGAACCACCCCCATCTGATAAACAGCAAAGAGATGGGGATATCAATCCTACAACTACAAAGAATTTTGCCACAACCATCTGAGCTTAGAAGATGACCCTGAAGTCCAAATGAAATCATAGCCCAGCTGATGTCTTGCTTTTAGCCCAGCGAGACCCTAAAGAGAAAATCCAGGCAACTGTGCCTGGACTTGTGACCTATAGAACTAAGGATGGTAAATGGCTGCTCTGTTTGGGGTAATTTTCTCTATAGCAGTAGAAAAAAAGCAACAGAAACACAACAGAAATAAGCAATAGAAAAATCGTACACATGGTAACAGCCCTACATCCTGGCCTTTTGATGGCTCTTAGTTTCATAGCATGTATGGATGCTTTATGTTAATTTTTCTGACTTCATTGGATATAACCAAACTTCTTTGGAAAAGTGAAAAGTGACTGGGATATATATGCTGATGCTATAAATTCAGTGTCTTATCTGAAACATGAACAAATGCAAAATGTCTGTGCAGCGTTGAGTGAAATCTGAGAAGGTACAGTCACAGCATAGCTAATTAGACCTAGAACCACTGTTACAAAGCTGGTTACTTTCCTAATTAAATTTTATGGTTTTGCTGAAGAATTAAAACAAGAAAGTTAAACAGAAAATCATGCCTCCAGAGAAATGGATAGAGAAAGCACCAGCCAATTAAACTGTTAATTAAGAGCATAGCCATGATTTAAATACCGTTATGATGGAAGGGAGACAGTTTGCAGGTGAGTAAAATTAGAGTCAATACCACCTTCTGCCTACATTTCTTCCCAAATTCTTTGTGCTCTAAAGCGATAGAGAAGGCTTAATGTAAGATCACAAAATTTCTATGTAGAATTGACAGACTCAGTTAAAAGAAAAATTAATGCTTCTATTTCCAATTCTCTCATTTAGAGAGCTATCGGATTAAAAACTGCCCTGTGGAAAAAAACAAAACAAAAAAACAAAAAAAAAACAAAAACAAAAACCTGCCCTGTATTCAAAAGTTTGACATTTTTTCAAACTAAAACATAGCCCCATAAACGATTTGGGTTGTCAGGTGTCACTGAGCGGGATGTTAAGAATTGCAAAATTCCATGGGGGACAAATGGCATCATCCCTTCTTTGTATGCGAAACTCACAGCTGCCTTTCCCGGGTGTGACTCTTTCCCTCCTCAGCACAGTTGACTGTTCTGTAACCCTCCTTGGTACTCTCCCAGGTCATACACCTGGATCTACAGGAGCTTTGGGATGCTTGTGGTCTCTGCACCTTATTACTATTTTTTTTTAACTTTTATTTAGTTATGATAGTCACACAGAGAGAGAGAGAGAGAGAGAGAGAGAGAGGCAGAGACATAGGCAGAGGGAGAAGCAGGCTCCATGCACCAGGAGCCCGACATGGTATTTGATCCCGGGTCTCCAGGATCGCGCCCTGGGCCAAAGGCAGGCGCTAAACCGCTGCGCCACCCAAGGATCCCCAGTCTCTGCACCTTTAAAAGGTCTAACGTCCAACTGGACATTGATTGGGAAACGTGAGGAAGAATTCATGCTGTTGGAGTTATTTATTACCATTTTTTTTAAGATTTTATTTATTCATGAGAGACACAGAGAGAAAGAGAGGCAGAGACACAGGCAGAGGGTGAACCAGGCCCCATACCGGGAGCCAGACGTGGGACTCGATCCCGGGTCTCCAGGATCACACCCTGGGTCAAAGGCAGGCGCTAAACCGCTGAGCCACCCAGGGATCCCTATTCCCATTTTCATTTGGAGTTGATAGTACCATTACAGGAATATCTCTTAATCATGGCTGTGGTATGTGGAATTCTAAGATGGTACTCAACATTCTTGGCCCTGGCATATACACCCCTTCTCTCACGTATCCCATCAAACACTAATCTAGGTACTGTGGTAAAAGGATTTTGCAGATGTAAGTAAGGTCCCAAATCACTCGGCCTTGTAACAGTGAGATTGTCCAGGTAGGCCTGACCTAATCATGGAGAAATAGTGTTTCTAACTGGTTACAAAAGAGGAAATCAAAGAAATGCCCTCCTGTTGGCCTGGAGGAAATCAAACATCCATGCTGAGAACTGCCATGTAGCAGAAATTGCAGGGGACTCTAATTGCTGAGAGCTGTCCCCAGCTGACTAGAGGGAAAACAGGGACAGACCTCCATCTCTAATGACAAGGAAACAAATTTCACCACCAGTAAAAAGATCCCGAGTCCCAGATGAGACCACAGCCTGAGCTGACACCTTGATTTCAGCTCTTTGACTCCCTGAACAAAAAAAATCAAACCATTCCCAGTGAAATGGTGAAATAATAAAACAGAGCTACTGAATTTGTGGTAATTAAGCAGTAAAACCTAATAAGATGGCCTTAACCAGTGATTCGGTGAGCTACCTGAACACCTGCTAGATGTTAGCAGGCTAGAGCTGGTCTAGAGGAAACTGCTCATTATTCTTGGTTAATAATGTATTTTAACCAACTAAGCATGCTTTATTTTAGTATATTTAAATAATTGACAGCAAACATTAAAAGAGAAACATTATAAATGATACTGAAAGATAAAAATTAAGAAGAAACCCAAACTTTGATCTGTCAATACATTTGGGGTAGGAAATAGCATTTCCATCTTTTTTGTTAAGGGCTTTGTTAAGTAATAAAGCAATGTTACTTTTGCTTTCTCTGGCATGATTTTATTTTTTTTTAAAGATTTTATTTATTTATTCATGAGAGAGACACACACACAGAGGCAGAGAAAGGCAGAGGGAGGAGCAGGATCCATGTAGGGAGCCTGATGTGAGATTCGATCCCGGGACTCCAGGATCTCACCACTGAGCCACCCAGGGATCCCCTCTGGCATGATTTTAGAAAGAGAAAACATTTGTCATGATCCTGGCAGATGTCCAAATGCAGTTGTGGATTAAATTTCAGGAATATAAATTTTAGATGTGGCATATAGTTTTCTCTGTGTGGCTATGGTAATTAATCAATAACAATATATTAAGAGAGTATGTGGCAAAAACAGGAACACATTAAAAACATCCTTTCAAAAGTAGAAAAAAAAGCCCTCTATGGTATTATGATGACCTTATTGGTTATTTACTCCACTAGGTGGACAACACAACCTTGGGCCAATATTGTAACATTTGTTTCCTTTGTTTGTAAGACTCTCCAGGTTTGGTGTTTAAACAACCAAATTTAAGACTATCCTGGGCTTATTGACTCAGGGGTCACAGGGATCCAAGATAAAGAGCGAGCAGACTGACAGTGGCCCTGGAACCAAAGCTTGGAACTCTAATAACAACACTTCTGCCACATTCTACCAGCCAAAGGAAGTCTCAGAGTCAGCCCAGGGATGGAGAAACAGACTCTAATTCTTGATGAGATGATTGCAAATTGTGAAAACATGGGAAAAAAACCTGTGGCCATTTTTGTCATCCACCCCATCCTCCACCCGCAGATCCATTCTAGTCTGTTGCAGATCCAGGGGGGAAGATGGCAGCTACCTCATTTCTCCTCAGCTTTCTCACTGCCACGGCTCTGGTCCTGGTCTCCTTCCATTGAATCACACCAGTTTCCCAAAATTCTTTTCTGTCACCTCACATATGACTCCTATTTGTTCTCCATGCCGTAGCCAAGGTGATCTTTCTGAAATAAAAAAATTGACCACGTCACATCTTTATTTAAAACCTTTTAAGTGTCCCCATTGTCAGCAGCAGAAATTTCCAGCCGTTTGCTCATCAAATCACCTAGGAAGATTATACTTGGCCTCACAGCCAGAGATGGACCAAATTGCTCAGGTGAAACTTGGTTATTAGTATATTTTTAAAACCTGCCTTGGAAATTCCATATGTAGCCAGGGAAGTAAATCACTGGCCTGTGGTAGAGACTTCAAACTCTTTGGCCTGACCCATAGGCCCTTGAAAACCACACCCAGAATGCCTCTCAAATGTTTCTCAGCCTCCGTCATTATTCTTGGCTCAGTGTTTATTACCCTACCCACGCTAAACTGATTGTAGTTTCTAAGTTCCTTTTCCTAAGCCATTCCTCTTGCCTGGAATGTCCTTCTCTTAGTCCACTTCGTGACTATCTTTAAAGACTAGGTTAGAGCATCAGCTTCTTGAGTTCTTTGACCCTCACTGAATTTTACAGTTATATCTTACCATTTATCTCACTTTATGCTTACAGTATCTTTCCTCCCTCATTTCATCCTAAAATGAGTTTCTTGCAGATCTGAGACTTGATCTCTGAATTGTGTATGGTGAAATAGGGAGGCATTGATGGAAGAGGAGAGTGACCCCAAGTGGTGCTAAAAAGTTTATGGGCATAGGTCCACAGGAATATAGCTCAACTGAGACTTAGACCACTACTTCTTGACCCACCACTTAGGTTTCCCTTTTTTTTTTTTTTTTCCTGTTCTTTAAAGGTTACCCTTTGCACTTATCCTCATGATTTCACCTGGAAAAAATAGCAAGGTGTGAGCGTATGGTTGTGCTTTGTCAAGTGTGAATTTCTCATCTTTTCACTTTATTTTTTTTTAATTTTATTTATTAGAGACACAGAGGCAGAGATATAGGCAGAGGGAGAAACAGGCTCCCTGCGGGGAGCCCGCTGGGGACTCGATCCCAGGACCCTGACCTGATGCTTGACCACTGAGCCACCCAGGGATCCCACATCTTTTCCACTTTAAAGGATATTACCCTGTGATCAAGGATATGGAAATAGAGGAAGTTCTTTCTTCAGGGGGCATAGAGGGGGCTTCTTGGTGACTAGCAGGTTTTCTATCAAGTACACAGACTATACTTTGGACCCATGAACCTACGGCAGTCTTTGCATATTCATCAGCCACAGCCACAAATACTTCACTTGATTAAAGGAGTTTTCCTGTTTTCTACCATACTTTTTCTAGTTGCATAAATATGGAATGATTTCCGCTGCTTTACTGGGTTTCAGAGGTCATTGTTGGTGAGAAGAATGAAACCTGGACCACGACCATTTTTAGGAAAATGAGTTCTCCCCTGATGACTAGTATAAGGACCCGAGCGTGTAAATGAGTATCAATGACTTACAGGAATGGATTATCACAATCTGAATGCATTTATTAAATATTTATGTGAAGTCTTGTACAGGTCAAGTGGGAAAAGCAGTTAGTATGGTGATTAATGGGAGTATGACCTCTGTATATATACTTTCTGGGCTCATATTCAGACTCTTCCATGTACTGGTTATAGGAGTGTCAGCAAATTACCTAATTTAGTTTTGCTGGGCCTCTAGTCTCTACATAATAGGGAAATCCAGAAAGAGTTGATCACCCAGTAAATTCTTAATCCAGTAAGGGATACATGATATGTAAACAAATAGCTGCAGAAGAGAGAACCCCCAAAAACATACTACTTACCATCCTTCTTTGTATAGGATCAGTTTCTGACTCTGTTTCCCTGATGCCTGGCAGTAGTAGGTACTCAACAAATCTTGAATGAAAGAACAAATGAAATTAATCCATCCATCTTCTTGCCTAAAAGTTTAAAAACAACTCTAACCTGGATTCTAATCAAAAGCATATGTAGGGCTGAATAAATATTCAAAAGATCAAAACAATGAAAATATAGGTAAAAAGAATTACTGTGGAAAAATAGGTTTATGTGATCAAGGAATAGCGAAGGTATGAGTTAGGGAGAAATTATCCATCTCTTCAATTACTAAAGAAGTTTTATGGAGGAAGTAGGATTTCTGTAAGAGCATAAGTTTCTTGAGAGAATCATCTCTGAAATACACAATCTTGCGTTAGAGCCTCATGTAACTTTCAGATTTTGCCTTGAGGTGTTGACTAATTCAATGAATACAATAATACTAATTACCAGAAATATTTTACCTTGAAAATCAGAGTTCAGGTGTTCTGCTTAGGATTCAATTTGGTTTTTTTTATATAATCAAAAATGTCTGTATCTCTTTAAGCCTCTGATATACTTGATTAACAAATCAGTTCCTTTCTTTTAACCTAAAAACAGCTATTAGGGATGCCTATATGGCAATTCTGTGCCCTAAAAAAATTCAGAGCAGCTTTTGCATATTCATCAGACACAACCACAAAGATTTTGCTTGATTAAAGAAGTTTCCTGTTTTCTACCATTTTGTTTTTCTAGCTGTATAACTGTAGAGTGATTAAAATTCCCATGGTCCCACAAATAATTTCTTAGATCTTTTCCTGATAATTGCATTTACTTTGAGGCTATCTGATCATGAGTATTCTATTCTTTCACATTTCAGTCACGTTCTGAAAACGGACTATGATATGAGCTAAGAATCAGTATCGTGTTTTTGAGAAAAGAGAAGGTACAGAGCATGGAACATAATCTAGCAGGGGAAAATACTTGGACCCAATGTTGGGATTGGTGATCTTTGATAGGTGGACAAATTCGCTAGATGCTAGCAGGCTAGAGCTGGTCTAGAGGAAACTGCTCATTATTCTTGATTAAAAATGTGTTTTAACCAACTAAGCATGCTTTATTTTAGTATATTTAAATAATTGACAGCAAACATTAAGTGTTTTCTAGTTTGAATAATGGAAGAGATGCTGAAAGATTGGAGAAATATTGGCAATGAGTATGATATTTATATTTTAACAAATCTAAGGTTAACTCTACATGTCACAGATCCTATTTATCATATGTATTTTTTAAAACACTGGAGAAAACACTTTACAGATTATGAAAAAAAACATGGCAGTGGTTTTAGAATAACAAAATCTCTTAAGGTTTTGCCGAATTTCTTTCAGGAGTATAGGAGCTTTTACTTGTTGAGAGATCAATTTATCAAGGTTGGTCAAGATAAATGATATATAGTGAATATTGAGTTTTACAAGACTTAGGATATTGCCTACAATAATTTATTCCTTAATAAGTTGCACAAATAAGGTATGTATCGTACAATCACAAGTGGATTTAATCTCAGATGAGGGATATAGGAAACAGGAGCAATAAAAGTTAATTCTCTCTGTAATATTTAGCATCTTTTTCTTCATCAAAGCTGTGAATAAAGGTCTCTAGAGAATGTCCATAAAGCCAGAAAATGGCATCAGTGGATGAGAAGGGAGCACTTATCTGAGAGGGTTTTAATCAGAATTCTATGTAATTTCAATAAAACAGAAGGTTCAGAAACAAATTAAAATTATGTTAAGGAAAAATGCAGAATAATGCTTGCAAAATTTTTAGACTCTTACTGATACAGAAAGGAAACATCAAAGATTATAGGGAAGTGTGACCTTACCATGAACAGAGTTCAGAATTGCACATCTATAGGTTGGTATGCCTATTAGGACGTAAGTACTCTGGGCTTTCAGAGATTCCTGCAGCGACTTTTCTATGGTAGACTGGTAAACAACAAAATTTCATTTTCTTTTCTTCCTGAACACTATGTCCAACCTCCCCTTCAGTTAGTTAAGTGTGTCAGTACAACTGGGCACATCTACTGGAATATACACAAAAGTGTATTTCTGGGCCAAGGCTCTATAGAAAGGAAATTTTCCCTCCAAACTTTTTTTCCTCTTCTGCCTGAATGACAGAAATAATAGAGTCCAAGAGGATGAAACCATGACATGGAAAATTTCTGCATCCCTGAATCACCGCACAGAGAAAAAGCTGCTCACCCTCAAAAACCCACCTTTGTTATATGACCAAAGAACAAATTTCTCTTGTATTTGAGGCATGCTATTGTATTCAACTATTGTAGAGGAGAAAAAATAGTTTTCCCTCTACTCTTGAGTCCTTACCTGAGACCATCTGTAATTTTTTAAAAATTAACAAAAACACATAGTTTATTAACATGTATACTTTATTTACTTTCCCTTAAGAGGCCTATATTCACTCTTTATTAAGATGTCATTTAAGTCTGAATTCTAAGCTACATTGGGGTTACTCACTTTTTCCTGGGTATCTCCCATGAATGGGTCTTTCAAAAAATAGGTGGGAGGTATGATAGTTTGTGACAAGGTTTATCTGTATGTGGTACCACCTTCTAGTCTCTCCTATGATACTTCCCTTATGGATGAAACTTCTGGGCAGGGGATTTATGATACATTCTTTTAGAGAATGTGTTTTTAGACTGATAAGGAGAGTAAAGAAAAAGCCATTCCCTTCATTTACTATTTTAAAGTGCCTACAGCTCAAAATGATCAATGTACCAAAGCAGCATACTTTGAGATGGCATGCCCTAAACTCCTACAGTCATATTTTGGGGTGGTATATTCTGCTACCTTTCAGCATCAGCACAACTAATACTGAAGATGGTGTATTAGAGTGCTACCTTAACAAAAACAAAAGTATATGGCATTAGCAGATGAGAAATAGGTGGAAAGAACATAGCTGTATCACAATCTGGAAAGAAAAGACCAGTGTTATGCAATAACAAAACATTTGGTAAAACTACCAGCTGTACTTGAAAGACCAAGAAAATACCTATTTATCCTATAGCTCTAAGAAAATCATTGCAAATACCCAAAATATCAGTATGTGTTGGTTCTTCCCACTGTTTGTAGAAAGTTATTACAAGAAAGAGCTAAGTTCAGACAAGAAGTGACCAGTTTATAAGCAGAAGTAAAAGAAATTGGGAGTACAAAAGGGCAGGGGAAAAAAAAACCCCAAACCACTTCTAGATCCTAAACACAAAATAAGACCAAAAAAGTTTTGAACGAAAAATGTCCATTAAGAGTTCTCCGGTTTGGGAAAAAAAAAAAAAAAAAAAAAAGAATTCTCAGGTTTGTAAGGTGACTTAGGGAGTACTTTTCTACCTTTCCACTCCAGCTTCCTCCCTAAATCACCACATGGCAGAAAGCCACCCACCAGCAAGGAATAGTTGTCTCAGAAATGAAAAAAGAACTCTTGAGTTTGAGCCAGGTCACACTCTGGGTCTATTTGTTGCCAAAGCTACTACCGCTCTAAGATAAACCCATCTCTGGAACCCCTAACCATAAGCTCTACGGACACACTGAATATCACAGTAGTTGAAATTCTAAAAAAGCCACCATAGCTTGTGAACTTACAAACATGTTCATTCTCTCAACAGATCTTAATTCAATACTATATGTTGGTCATTGTGTGAATCACGCTGCGTGCTGTGGGAATACATCAGTGAATAGAAACTAGACCTTCAGATTAAGGAGCTCAGAGATATATATACTAGGTCATCCTGAGCGGGAAAAAAAAAAAGAACTTAGTAGAACCTCTACAGATTTATTCCAAATTTGTCACTTTTGCATATTTAACTATATAGCCAAACTTGCCTATCCACTGTTCCCCAAATATATCCCATATGTCTCGGTCTCTAAGCCTTGTTTATACAGATGTATAAATGTATTCAAAAATGTTATTAAGTGACTACAATGTGCTAGGCATTGTCTCGTTAGTGAGAGCTACAGCAATAAACAAAATCAATAATCCCTATCCTCGTGAAATTTATATTTCAGTGAAGGGAGATTGTAAAAAAAAAAAAAAAAAAAAAAGGTAAAAAGGACACCCTATCAAATGGTTGTAGTTGTAGCAGAAAAGTAAAGTAGGGAAGAAGATTAAGGGGCATGATGTGTACTTTTAAATGATCAGGGAAAGGGCACCTGGGTGGCTAGGTGGTTGAGCATCTGCCTTTGGCTCAGGTCGTCATCCTGGGGTCCTGGGCTGGAGTCCTGCATCAGGCTCCCTAGAAGGAGCCAGCTTCTCCCTCTGCCTATGTCTCTGCCTCTCTCTGTGTGTCTCTCATGAATAAATAAATAAAATCTTTTTTAAAAAAAGTGATCAGGGAAGACATCATTGAAAGCATGGTATTTGAGCAAAAGTTTAAAAAGAGACTGAGGGTAAATTGTTAATTCTCTACTTTTGAGAATACTTTATCTACCTGTCAAAATGGGCTAATCTCAGATGTTAACTTATCAGAAGTTTTAGCCAACTGCCATATTTACTTGTGTTTATTCTCCTTCTTGAGCCTTTGAGGAACTTTTGCTATTCTCTTGTAGAGAGATTCTGTTCTCAGATTCTGGTTTTCTTACTCTTTCACTTGTGACTTTTAGGGAACCACAAACCAACCTGATGTTTAATAAATTGTAGCTCTGTCTTAACTCTATACAACCTACATTACCACCCAACATTTTTATATCAAAAATTGGCATTTTCTCAACATTCTTTTACTCTTTCCAACCAAAATGCTGCTCACACACCTCTTCCACATGGAAATTCTGCCTTTCATGCCTCATACATAAAGGATACTTTTTAAAAAGATGTATAGCATATTCTTAACCCAAAAGATGAAAAGTGTTGAGGACACCCATAGATTTATTTTTTTAAAACCCATAGATTTAACTGAGGCTAAGGAGCAGGATGGTATAGAAACAAAAAGAGACTTGTGAGGCAGTTTGGAGGAAAAGGAAAAGCAAAACCAATTAGAGAATTTAGGTTCAGCTTGATCTGGGGTTAGAAAAATATCTTTAGAGATAACGTAGTACTTAGAGATTCAAGTGTACACCTTGGTTACTCTCAAAAGAAGGGTGGAAGGAAAAACCTGATTGGCCTAGGACTCTTTTCCAAGCAATCTCATTGAAAATATACCATAACCCCAGGTTATCTTAAAGAGTAACTTAGTAAGCACTGACAACTACAGATCTGAATGTTCCCATTACTCTTCAAAGAATCTAAAATAAAGATTTTTTTAAAAGATTTTATTTATTTATTCATAGAGACAGAGAAGAGGCAGAGAAACAGGCTCCATGTAGGGAGCCTGACGTAGAACTTGATTCCAGGTTTCCAGGATCAGGCCCTGGGCTGAAGGCAGCGCTAAACCGCTGAGCCACCCGGGCTCCCTAAAGTAAAGATTTTTAAACAAAAAATCCATCCACAGACATGCGTTAGTGACTTAGTTTTGTTTAATATCCACTTAAAGATCCTTTCTTCCTTTTAGTAACTAACATCTTTCATTCCTCTTGAAAACCCATGATCCTGAAAGAAGTATGATAAAACACAGAATTCTTTCATGATTTAAATGTGTTTATAATTTAATAAGTTAAATGAATTTCTAAATTTTTCTCCTCAAAGAATTTAAGAATTGCTAAAATTAAAACCGTTTGGAACAAATTCTGCACCCATCTCAACTTGGGAGGTAGAGTATATGCATGTAATTGCAAGCTCAAAACAACCCTCTATGCTTGACTTGTAAACAATTCACAAAATGCAAGTCTTGTGTAGTTTAGAAGGCTAATCCATAGAAACCAAATTATCCTTGGATCTAAAAGCATTTTGTTGAAGGATATAATGCATAGAACCCAGATCAAACATCAAAAATAGTAACTTCTCTTGGCCACCCAAAGATCAGTTTTGTGTCAACTTACTTTAATGAGAACGTCGGCTTTTTTTTTTTTTTTTTTTTTTTTTTAAGATACAGAAAGCACAGAATTATAAAACTGTAGCACTTTCCTATCAAGGGATTCCAAACTCTTTATAAAATGTTAGTTTAATTCTCACATCTCCCAAGCAGGTAAAGAAATGACAAGTGGTATTTGCAATGAACTTTATCTCATTTTCTGTGAAGGAATGAGTCACAGTTACTCTTGAAGATGAAATGGAACTATAATTTCCACCTGACTGAGATACTGGCCTGACCTCATTCTACTTCTCTCTGAGTTAAGCAGTGATATTACAATTTTCATCTTGGCAGTAAACTGTCATTGTCCCTACCTTCACATAGAACTTCATGAGATGAGGAAAATGAAGGAAACCTTTGGATACGTAGCAACTTTTGTTTCCATTTTAAAGGAAATGAATATTTAAGGTGTTGGGTCTCAGAGCATCAGGATTGTTCTGCTAATGAGTAATTCCTTTTTGTCTTGACATCTGTAGGGCCCAAATGGCCTTATAAAAAGTGAGATGTATTTGTTTTTAAATACCTAACACAATACATTGATGATGTTCAAAATTCAAAGTATTTAGAGGATATATGTAGTAAAAAAAATCTTCCTCTGATTTCTCTCCTGTAGTCACATTCCCCCTATAGAGGCCACCAGTGTTAATAGATTCTTACAGAAATACTAGATACAAATCCAGGGAGGGAGGAAGGAAGGAAGCACATAACGTATTGACATATATTTCTCTTGCTTCTTTTTAAATAAATTATAACAAACTATCCATACTGTTCCACTATTTGCTTTCTTCACTTCAGGGATCCCTGGGTGGCGCAGCGGTTTGGCGCCTGCCTTTGACCCGGGGCGCGATCCTGGAGACCCCGGATCGAATCCCACGTCAGGCTTCCTGCATGGAGCCTGCTCCTCCCTCTACCTGTATTTCTGCCTCTCTGTCTCTCTCTGTATGACTATCATGAATAAATAAATAAAATCTTTAAAAAAAAAAATAAAAGTAATTTAAAAAAAAAAAAAAAAAAATATCTTGGCAATTATTCCATAACAAAACATAAAAACTTTGTCATTTTTTTAAAGATTTTACTTATTTATTCATGAGAAACACGGGGGGGTGTGGTGGGCAGAGGCACAGACAGAGGGAGAAGCAGACTCCATGCAGGGAACCCGACATGGGACTCGATCCCAGGTCTTCAGGATCAGGCCCTTGGCTGGAGGTGGCACTAAACCGCTGAGCCACCCAGGCTGCCCTGTCATTCTTTTTTATAGCTGCCTAGTCTTCCATTGCATAGATATACCAGAATTTGTTTAGTCTGTCTTCTGATAATTAAGATTTCTTCCAAAATCACATTATTACAAAGTTGCAATGAATAACTTGTTTGTAAAGTCATTTCACATATGTACATGTGGGATAAGCTCTCAGAAATAGAATTCCTGGGTCAATGAGGATATGTACTTTGATTTATATTTTCTAAATTGCTCTCCATAGAATCTACCAATTCTCCTACCAGAAATGTATGCAAATTCCTATTTCTTTACATCCTTGCCAACATAGTGTACAATCAAAACTATCTCAGAGACCAAATAATGAATTTTCTGATTTTTGTTGATGTAATCTTGTTGCTTTTGATACATAATTGACCTGTAGCATTACTTTCCAGATGTGCATGAGTCAGTATTTGTATACACTGCAAAGTGATCACAGTAAGTCTAGTTAACATCCATCACCACACGTGTAGTTTTTTTCATGTAATGAGAACTTCTAAGATCTATTTTTAAAAAGATTATTTATTTATTCATGAGAGAGAGAGAGAGAGAGGCAGAGACATAGGCAGAGGGAGAAGCAGGCTCCACACAGGGAGCCTGATGTGGGACTCGATCCTGGGACTCCAGGATCATACCCTGGCCCGAAGGCAGGTGCCAAACTGCTGAGCCACCCAGGGATTCCCTAAGATCTACTGTCTTAACTTTCAGATATACAGTACAGAATCTAAGAAACATAATGGAGCTTCTTATACTGTGATTTGGTTACTTTCAGGAAAATGTGGAAATATAAAGTAAAAAGTAGAAAATACTATTTTAAATATGATACTTAAAGTATATCCATAAAGCATTTGACAGAGGATAACATTCATTCATGATAAAAGCCCTCAACAAAGTAAGGTTAGAGGGAACATACCTCAGCATAATAAAGGCCTTATATGAAAAACCTACAGTGAATATGTTCAATGGGGAAAAGCCCTTAAGGTCAGGAAGGAGACAAAGATGTCCACTCTCATTACTGTTATTCAACATAGTGCTGGAATTCGTTAAAACATCTGTACTACCCAAAACAATCTACACGTTTAATGCAATCCCTATCAAAATACCAACAGTATTTTTCAGAACTAGAAAAATCCTAAAATTTAAATGGAACCACAAAAGACCCCAAATAACCAAAGCAATCTTGAAGAAAAAGCTAAAGATATCAATTCCAGAATTCAAGTTATATTACAAAGCTATAATAATCAAAGCAGTATGGTTCTGGTACAAAAATAGACACATAGATCAATGAAACAGACTAGAAAACCCAGAAAAAACCTACAGTTATGTGGTCAATTAATCTATGACAAAGCAGGAAAGAATATCCCATGGGAAAAAATTTCTTCAACAAAGGGTAATGGAAAAATTGGACAGCTACATGCAGAAGAATGAAACTGGACTATTTTCTCACACTATATACAAAAATAAATTCAATATAGATTAAAGACCTAAACATTAGACCTGAAACCATAAAAATCATAGAAGAGAGCATAAGCAGTAATGACCTCAGCTGTAGCAACATTTTCCTAGGTTTCTCTCTTGAGACCAGAGAAGTTAAAGCAAAAACAAGCCATTGAGACTGCATCAAATAAGAACCTTTGCACACCAAAAGAAGCAATCAATAAAGCTAGAAGACAACCTACAGAATAGGAAAAGATATTTGTAAATGACATAGCCAATAAAAGGTTAGTATACAAAATGTATAAATAACTGGTACAACTCAACACACACACACACACACACACACACACACACAAAAACCAATCAAATTAAAAAATGAGCAGATGATCTGAACAGACATTTCTCCAAACAAGGCATCCAGATGACCAATGGACACATGAAAAGATGTTTAGCATCACTCATTATCAGGGAAATGCAAATCAAAACTACAATGAGCTATCTCACACCTGTCAGAATGTCTAAAATCAAAAACACAACAAATGTTGGTGAGGATATAAAGAAAAAAATCCTATTGTTGATGGAAATGCAAACTTGTGCAGCCACTGTGGGAAACAGTATGAAATTTCCTCAAAAAGTTAACGATAAAACTTCCCTATAATTCAATAATCACACCACTAAGTATCAAAAAAAAACACAAAAATATTATCCTAACAGGATACATGCACCCCTATGTTTGCTAGAGTATTGCTTACAATAGCCAAGTCGTGGAAGCAGCCCAAGTGTGCATTGATAGATGAATGGATAAAGAAGATGTGGTATAGATGTACAAAGGAATATTATTTAACTATAAAAAAGATCTTGCCATTTGCAATGATGTAGATGAAGCTAGAGACTATAATGCTAAGCAAAGTAAATCAGAGAAAGATAAATATCATATGATTTTGCTTATATGTGGAATTTAAGAAGTAAACCAGCAAAGGAAAAAAATAGACAAGCCAAGAAACAGACTCTTAATTATAGAGAAGAAACTGATGGTTACCAGAGGGGATATGTGTGTGTGTGTGTGGGGGGGGAGGCTATAGGTGAAATATGTGATGGGGATTAAGGAGTGTCCTTGTTGTGATGAGCACCAGGTGGTGTATGGAAGTGTTAAATCCCCATATTATATACCTGAAACTAATATAACACTGTATATTAAATAACTATACTGAAATTAAAATTTTAAAAATAAAAAGGTAAATAAAGTATATTTCCATAGCAGGGGTAGGCTTTTCAAAAATACGTGTGGGTCGGTGTTTGTAATATTACCAGTTGAACTACAGAGATGTTCTGCTAAGTGAGAAATTCGTTTTTATGAGATGCTTAAATGTATGCTACATATGCCAGCAAAGCCAGTCTACTACGCATTATTTATATAGCATTTGCAAAAGTGTGATTGAGACATCTGATATTCCAAATGAGGACTTGTACTTAACTATAAATTATGACACAGATGTCTTGTAATAGTTCTTTCCATTTACAGAAATTACAGGAAATTCTCAAGATTTTATTACAAATGTGTGTACACATATGCCCTAAGCCTCACTGTTCTTGAAGAGTGGTGTTTGACAGAGATCTAAAATATTATTCTGCTATGCAAAATACTTGATTAATACTGTAATATCAGCAAAAGGTTAGTATTTACCTTCTCTTGAAAATCTTTGTTCTTATAAAATGAGGTTCTTTGAGGAAACATTCTGTTTGGTTGTATTAAACTGGAAAGATTGAACATGTCTAAATCGGTGTTACTAGATGTTCATATGGCATAAATACTCCCTCTCCCTTTTACTCTTATAATACCAAACGCTGTTGACACCAGTTGAATTGGCAACTAAGAGAAAATGGTTCCTTGATGCCCTTAAGTGTCCTTAAAAATATTGTTTTGTGTGTCATTAATAATTCATTTCAGCTAGCCAAGGTTTGATAATTATTGTGATCAAAATGTAATTAAAAGAAGTTACACACTTTCTAGCACCTCTCTGAAGTCAATCTGTTAAACCTATAATTCTGTTTTTGACATAATATTTTATATAATACAACTATGAATTATAATTTTCAGCAGAATTTTGCAAAGGCACTTCCCTCTAGCCTAACATTTCTTAACTATGAGAACCCCCAAAATATCATAATAATGCTTTCAAGATTGCAAGTCATTCAACATGGTAATGGTATTTATTACTAGTTCTGTTGCTGAAGTAAACATTAAAACATTTTTCACTTCAACTGGAATGGTTTGACTTTTTCAGAACAGTTTCATTTAGAAGCAAATCAGTATTGGCTCATAATTATTGTTTTATTATTAAAACCAGTAATTCAGACAAATATGATTGAAAAGATGAGTTTATTATACTCATAGCTCCCAAGACAGTATATGTTATGCTACAGAGTGGTGGGGATAAGTAGAGAATCCCCTGGGTCAGCATGGCAGAGAATGGGAGGAACAACAACGGCAAGTGCCTTTGCTGTATTTCTGCTGTAGGCAAGGCGGGGTAAACCAATTGAAGGCTGGCTTGTTTGGATAATTTCAGCAGGTTGTGGGCATAAAGTCTGTTCCTGGTTTTCCAGTGCCTGACTCTGTGGTAACTAAGACAAGTGTAAAGTGGTCTAGAGTGTGAAAACCCAAAAAGGGACATGGTTAGGGAGCGTAGACTCCAAACTGGTTGGTTTGTATTAGGAACGTGCACCCCCAGGAACAGGATTTCTTCCAAAGAGGTTGGGGTGGTTGGGTGCATGCAGCAACAAAGGAGACAGGAAGTAAATGCAAGGTGACTCAGGCATATTATCATATCCAGAACAAAGTGTATCCAACATCTGCATGCAGAACAAATATTAAAAGTATCAGGTTTACAGAAACTTAGTAAAAACACCAAGTTTATAGGACATTGTTAATGCACTAATGTAATCACTTTTAGCTGCACACTACTAGCTCTTTGCTATGGCTGTTTGACCATTGTGGCACTTACCAATTACTCTTGGCGTTTTTACATATGATCATATATGTATATGTAGTTATGTATATATAATGGAAGAAATTATATTTTAAAATGAATTCTTAGTCAAAGCCAATTAGCATAAAATACACTGATATTAAAATACCACAGTGTAAAATGGAGAATTATAATGATAATTCAGATAAATAATAGAGATAAAAATTTTAAAGATTTTCACTGGATTCATAAATTGCAAAAATTTGATTTTTAAGGAAATGATGTATAATATTTTATAATGGTTCTATTATTTGCAAAAAGATTATGGTATTTTCTACTTTTGCTTTTTCTTTATTGGTAACATAAGTTATCTGTACATACAATGTGTTAAATGGAGCAAAGAGCTTATAAAGAGTAGCCTGAAACCTCTATTAACAGATCATTGAAAGAAAAATATTTTTATCTAGAAAAATAAGATGAAAACAGAGAGGGAGGCAAGCCATGAGACACTATAGGACTATAAGAACAAATTGAGGGTTGCTGGAAGCAAGATGATGGACATTAAGGAGGGCATTTGATGTAATGAGCATTGGGTGTTAAGTGCAACTGATGAATCACTAAATATTACCTCTGAAATTAATAATACATTATATGTTAATTTGAATTTAAATAGAAACAAATATATATATATATATTTAGAAACAAAATTTTTTAAAAGTAAATCATGGGGCAGCCCAGGTGGCTCAGCGGTTTAGTGCCACCTTCAGTCCAGGGCATGATCCCGGAGACCCGGGGTAGAGTCCCACGTTGCACTCCCTGCCATGGAGCCTGCTTCTCCCTCTGCCTGTGTCTCTGCCCCTCTCTCTCTCTCTCTCTCTTTCTCATTAATAAATGGGTGAAGTCTTTAAAAAAATCATATGATCCTCAATGTATTGTTAAATTCAGTTGCGAATATTTTGTTGAGGACTTTTGCATCTACATTATCATGGCCTATAATTTTCTCTTTGTGTGGTGTCTTTGGTTTTGGTATCTAGGTAATGTTAGCCCATGAAGTGAATTTTGAAGTATTCCCTCCTCATCTGTTTTTTGGAATAGCTTAAGAAGAATGGATATTAACTGTTCTTTAAATACTTGGTAGAAGTCTCTAGTGAAGTCAAGCTGGTCCTGGACTTTTTGATGATTGGTTCTACCTCTTTTGCTAGTAATTGTTCTGTTCAGACTTTCTATTTATTCATGATGCATTTTTTGGTAGATTGTATGTTTCTAGGAAGTTATCCATTTCTTCTAGGCTGCCCAATTTTTTGGTGTATAGTTGTTCATAGTCTTCTATGATCCTTTGTATTTCTGTAATATCAGTTGTAATACTTCCTCTTCCATTTCTGTTAACATCCCTCTGATAAAAATACAATAAAAAACAAATTATTCTCTTTTGATGAGAACTCTTAAGGTTTAGTCTCTTAAAAACTTTTTTATGTATCATATAGTAATATTTAGTTACAGCCATCATGTTGTACATATAACAGATACTTATTACTAGAAGTTGGTATTTTTCCACAGCATTCCTTCAATTTCCTCTCCACTCTCCATGGCCCCTGCTTCTGGTAACCACAAGTCTGATCTCTTTTTCTAGGAGTTTGGTTTTGTTTCTTTTAGATTCCACATATAAGCAGCATGATACAGTATTTGTCTTTCTTTCTCTCCCTGATTTGTTTGCTTAGCATTGTGCCTTTAAGGTCTATGCATGTTGTTGCAAGTAGTAGAATTTCCTAGTTTTCTATGGCTGAATAATATTCTATTGTATAAATATATCACAATTTCTTTATCCATTCACACATTGTTGTTTCCATGTCTTGGTTATTGTAAATAATGCTGCTGTGAAAATGTGGATGCAGATATCTTTTGGGGTTGATGTTTTTATTTCCTTTGGGTATATTCCCAGAGTGGAATTGCCATATCATATAATAGTTCTAGTTTTAATTTTTTTAAAGGATATTCCACACTATTTGCCATAGTGGCTCCTCCAACTTACAACCCCACCAGCAGTGTACAAGGGTTCTCTTTAGTCCACGTCTGTTACAGCTTTTGTTATCCCTTATCTTTTAAATGGTAGACATTCTAATAGGTATGAGGTGATAGCTCGGTTTTAATTTGCTTTTCCCTAATGCCCAGTGATAAGCATATTTTCATGTACCTATCAGCCCTTCATATATTTTCTTTGGATGAATGTCTATTCAGATACTTTGCCCACTTTTTAATTGGGTTGTTTTCATGCTGCTGAATCACATAAGTTCTTTATATATTTTGGATATTAGTCCCCTACCAGATAGATGGTTGGCAAATACTTTTCCTCACTTCATAGGCTTTTTTTTTTTCCACTCTGTTGATTGTTCTTTTTTGTTTGTGTTTGTGTTTGCTGTGCAGAAACTTTTTAGTTTGATGTAGTCTCCCTTGTTTACTTGTGACTTGCTTGAGGTGTCATATCCAAAAAATCCTTACCAAGGTCATGTCAAGAAACTGTGTTTCTGTTTTCTTCTAGTAATTTCGTGATTTCGGATCTTATACGTAAGTCCTTAATCCATTTTGGATTAATTTTGAGTGGTATAAATTACAAGTCTAGTTGTATCAACTATTCCAGCCTCATTTATTGAATATACCGTCTTTTCTCCATTGAATATTTCTTGGCTACCTTGTTAAATATTGGCTGATTGTATATGGTTGGCTTTATATCTGGGTCCTCAGTTCTGTTTCATGGGTCTATTTGTTTTTATTCCAGTGCTATACTGTTTTGATGACTACACCTTTATAGTATAGTGTGAAGTAAGGAAGTGTGATGCCTCCTGCTTGGTTCTTTCTCGAAAGTTCTTATGCTATTCAGAGTTTTGTTCCATATAAATTTTAGAATCTTAAAAGTATTTTTTCTACTTCTGCAAAAATGCTATAGGAATCTTGATAGAGATTGTTTTGAACCTATAGATGGCTTTTGGTCACATTGACATTTTAACTATTAATATAATCCAGTAACGTGATACTTTTCTATTTATTTGTGTCGTCTTTGATTTCTTTCATCAATGCCTTGTAGTTTTCAAAGTAGAGATCTTTTACTTTCTGAAATGTGTTCCTAAGTATTTTATTGTTTTTTGATGCTATTGTAAATGTTATTTCTTTATTTCATTTTCAGAAAAAATTACTGATATATAGGAATGCTACCAGTTTTTGTATGTTAATTTTGTATCCTGCAACTTTATTGAATTGATTGGATCTAACAGTTTTCTTGGTTGAGTCTAAGAATGTTCTCTATATGAAATCATTTGTCTATAAATAGAGATAATTTTACTTCTTCCTTTCCAATTCTGATATCTTTTATTTCTTTTTCTGGCCTGATTGCTCTAGCTATGATTTGGAATATTCAGTTGAATAAGAGAGGGTACCCAGTCTTGTTCCATACTTTAAAAATTTTCTACCTTTCACCATTGACTGTGATGTTGTCTGTGGTCTTGTCAGATATGGCCTTTATTATGTTGATATGCCTTCCTTCTATACCTAATTTAAGATTTTTGATCATGAATAAATGTTGAAATTTGTTAAATGCTTTTTCTGCATCTATTAAGATGTTTATAAGATTCTCATTCTATCAATGTGATGTATCACATCGATTGATTTGCATATATTGAAACTTTCCTATGTCTCAGGAATAAATGTATCTTCATTGTGCCATATGATGTTTTTAATGGGCTGCTGATTTCAGTTTGCTAGTGTTTTATTGAGACTTTTTGCATCTGCATTCTATGGGATACTGGCCTGTAGTTTCCTTTTCTAATAGTATCCTTTTCTGGTTTTGGTATCAGGACAGTGCTGGCCCTGTAAAATGAGTTTGGGAATGATACTTCCTCTCTGATTTTTTTTTTTGGAAGAATTTCAGAAGGATTAGTGTTAATTCTTTAAATGTTTAGTAAATTCACCAGTGAAGCCATTAGTTCTGAGCTTTTATTTGTTAAATTTTTGATTAATAATTCAATCTTCTTACTAGCAATGGTCTCTTCAGATTATCTGTTTAATTTGATTCAATCTTGGCAAGTTGTATGTTTCTAGGAATCTTTCCATTTCTTCTGAGTTGTCCAGTTTATTGGCATAGTCATATTAACCTCTTATGATCCTTAGGATTTCTGTGGTATGAGTTGCCATGTCCCCTTTTTTATTATTTTGTTAGATTTGAGTTTTTCTCCTTTTTTCCATGGTTACTTTGGCTAAGGGTTTGTCAATTTTATCTTTTTTTCTTCAAATTTTTATTTAAATTCTAGTTAGTCAACAACACACAGTGCAGTATTGGTTTCAGGAGTAGAAGTCCATGATTTATCACTTACATAGAATACTCAGTCCTCATCATAACAAGTGCCCTCCTTAATACCCATCACCCATCTTGCCCATCCTCTACCTATCTCCATCAACCCCCAATTTGTTTTTTAACTTGAAGAGTCTCTTAGGGTTTGTTTCCCTCTCTATTTTCCCCCCTCTCATATGTTTGCCTGTTTTTCTTAAATTCCACATGAGTGGTATTTGTCTTTCTCTGACTGACTTATTTAGCTTAGCATAATACACTCTGTTTTAACCACATCATTGCAAATGGCAAGATTTCATTCTTTTTGATGACTGAGTAGAATTCTATCATGTACTTATACCCCATCTTCTTTATCCATTCATCAGTTGATAGACATTTGGGTTCTCTCTATAGTTGGACTATTGTTGATAATGCTGCTATAAACATCAGGGTGCATATACCCCTTCAAATCTGTAGTTTTGTATCCTTTGTGTAAATATATAGTAGTGCAATTGCTGGATCATAGGGTAGTTCTATTTTTAACTTTTTCAGGAACCTCCATACTGTTTTCCTGAGTGTCTGCACCAGTTTGCATTCCCAACAACAGTGCAAGAGGGTTCCCCTTCTCTGCATCCTTGCTAACACCTATTGTTTCTTGTGTTTGTTAATTTTAGCCATGTGTCTGTTGGCCATAAACTTGTAATCCACCTCTACCTAACATTTGAGGTAACAGCTATTACACTTTTCATGGTATTTTTATTTGTTTTTAATTCCAGTGTAATTAAAATGCAGCATTAGTTTCAGGTGTACAATATAGTAACTCAACAATTCTATACATTCTTCACTGCTCATCCTAATAAGAATACTCTTAATGCTCTTTATGTTAGCCATCTCTCCACCCACAATTCCTCTGATAACCACCACTCTATTGTCTATAGTTAAGAGTCTGATTTTTTTGGTCTATTTTTTTCCTTCTTCATTAGTTTTATTTCTTAAATTACACATGTGAGTGAAATCATATGATATTTGTCTTTCTCTGGTTTATTTCACTTAACATTATATATTCTCTAGATCCACCTATATTGTTGCAAATGGCAAGATTTCATTCTTTTTATGGCTCAGTAATATTCCATTGTGTACATGCCATTTCTTCTTTATCCATTCATCCATTGATGGACACTTGGGTTGCTTTCATAATTTGGCCATTGTAAATACTGCCATAAATATAGAGGTGCATATATCTTTCTGAATTGGTGTTTTCATATTCTTTGGGTAAATACTCAATAGTGGAATTACCAAACCATATGGTAGTTATATTTTTAATTTTGGGGGGAACTTTCATACTGTTTTTCACAGCGTCTGCACCACTTTGCATTCCCACCAATAGTGCGAGAGGGTTCCTTTTCCTCCACACTTATTGTTTCTTGTGTTTTTCAATTAGCCATTCTGACAGGTGTGACATATCTCATTGTGGTTTCGATTTGCATTTCTCTGTTGATGAGTGATGTTGAGCATCTTTTCATGTGTCTGCTGGCCATCTGGATATTTTCTTTGGAGAAATCTCTGTTCATGATTTCTCCTCATTTTTTAATTGGGTGATTTGTTTTTTGGGTATTGAGGTGTACCAGTTCTTTATACATTTTGGATATTAACCCCTTATTATTATACATTTTGGATATTAACCCTTTATTAGATAACCCATCTGCAAATATCTTCTCCCATTCTATAGGTTTCCTTTTAGTTTTGTTGGTTGTTTCCTTTTCTGAGTAGAAGTTATTGTGATGTAGTCCCAATAATTTACTTTTGCTTCTGTTTCCCTTGCCTCAGAAGACATATCTAGAAAAATGTTTCTATGACCAGTGTCAGAGATATTACTATCTATGCTGTCTCCTAGGATTTTAATGATTTCAGGTCTCACATCTAGGTTTCTAATCCATTTTGAGTTTATTTTTGTGTGAGATGTGAGAAACTGGTACAGTTTCTTTCTTTTGCATGTAGTTATCCAGTTTTTCCAACACCGTTTATTGAAGAGACTGTCTTTTCTCCATTGCACATTCTTTCCTGTTTTCTCAATGATTATTTGATCATATAATCATGGCTTTATTTCTAGGCTCACTATTCCATTGATCTATGTGTCTGTTTTTTGTTCCAGTACCATACTGTTTTGATTATTACAACTTTGTGGGATATCTTGAAGTCTGAGATTGTGACATCTCCAGTTTTTGCCAGAAGGGAGATAGGTGAGGGAATGGATGAGATAGGTGAAGGGGGATTAAGAGCTGGGTACAAAATCAATATACAGAAACCTGTTGCATTTCTATTCTTTAATAACAAGGTAGCAGACAGAGAATTAAGAAGGCAATCCCATTTACAATCGCACCAAAAATAAAAAGAAAATACCTAGGGATAAACTTAACCATGGAAATGAAAGACCTGTACTCTGAAAACTGTAAAGCACTGGCAAAGCACTGTAAAGCACTGAAGAGAAAGAAAAAAAAAAAAGAAACTGAAGGGAGCACAAACAAATGGAAAGATATTCGGTTGTCATGGATTATGAGAACAAATATTGTTAAAACATCCACATTTCCCAAAGCACTCTACACATTTAATGGAATCACTATCAGAATGCTGAAAACATTTTTCACAGAGCTAGAAAAAATCATCCTAAAATTTGTATGGAACCACAAAAAAACCTGAATTAGCTGAAGCTATCTTGAAAAAGAACAACAAAACCAGAGGTATCACAATCTCAGACTTCAAGATTGCCTACAAAGCTATAATAATCAAAACAGTCTGGTACTTGCAGAAAAATGGACACAGAGATCAATGGAACAGAATAGAAAAGCCAGAAATAACCCCATGATTACATGGCCAATTAATCTACAACAAAGGAGGCAACCATATGCAATGGGAAAAAGTCTCTTCAACAAATGGTATTGTGGAAATCGGACAGCTACATGCAAAAGAATGAAATATGACTATTTTCTTATACCATAGACAAAAATAAACTCAAAACAGATTAAAGACCTATATGTGAGACTTGAAACCTTAAAAATCCTAGGAGAGAGCACAGGCAGTAATTTCTCTGACATCAGCCATTGCAATATTTTCTAGGTGTCATCTAAGGCAAGGGAAACAAAGCAAATTGGGACTACATCAAAATAAAAACTTCTGAATAGGAAAGGAAATAATCAGCAAAACAAAAGACACCCTATTGAATGAGAAAAGATATTTTCAAATGAGATAGCCAATAAGTGGTTAGTTCTAAGTTGTATAAAGATTATATACAAGTCAACACCAAAAAAAAAAAAATCTAATGAATAAATCAGCAGAGGGCAGGAACAGACATTTCTCCAAAGACACCCAAATGTCTAGGAGACACATGAAAAGATGCACACCATCACTAATCATCAGGGAAATGTAAGTCAAAACCACAATGATATATCCCCTCACACCTGTCACAGTGGGTAAAATCAACAACACAAGAACATGAGAGACCCCTAACTCTGGGAAATGAACAAGGGGTGGTGGAAAGGGAGGTGGGCAGGGGGTTGGAGTGACTGGGTGATGGGCACTGAGGGGGGCACTTGACAGGGTGGGCACTGGATGTTATGCTACATGTTGGCAAATCGAACTCCAATAAGAAAATATATACCAAAAAAAAAGTTTTTCTCTCAAAACTTAAAAAAAAAAAAAAGAAAAGAAACAACAAAAGTTGCTGAGGTTGTAAAGAAAAAGGAACACCCTTTGACTGTTGGTAGGAATGAAAACTTTTGCAGCCACCATTAAAAACAGTATGGGGCTTCCTCAGAAAATTAAAAATAGATATACAGTATGATTCAATAATTCCACTTTTGGGTGTTTACCCAAAGAACGTGAAACACTAATTCAGAAAGCTAACGCACCCCTATGTTTATGACAGCATTATTTACAATAGCCAAATTATGGAAGCAACCCAAGTTCCATCAGTTAATGAATGGATAGGGAGGATTGGGTGGCTCAGTGGTTGAGTGTCTGCCTTTGATTCAGAACGTGATCCCAGAGTCCCAGCATTGAGTCCCGCATCGGGCTTCCTGCATGGAGCCTGCTTCTCCCTCTGCCTATGTCTCCTCTGCCTCTCTCTCTCTCTCTGTCTCTTATGAATAAATAAATAAAATGTTTTTTAAAAAATGAATGGATAAAAGAAGTGGTATATACAGTGTGTATACACACACTATATTCTATATACTATGTATATTTTATTCAGCCAAAAAAATAAAATCTTGTCATTTGCAACAAAATGGATGGATGCTAAGTAAATTAGGTCAAAGAATGACAAATAACATGGTTTTACTCATATGTGCAATTTAAGAAACAACACAAAGGAACAAGTTAAAAAGACAAACAAAAAAAATACTCTTAAATAAAAAGAACAAAGTGGTGGTTGCCAGAAGGGAGGTGGGTAGAGGAATGGGTGAAATAGGTGAAGGGGGTTAAGAGCACACTGTACACCTGAAACTAATATAACACTATATGTTAAGTATCCTGGAATTAAAAAGAAATTAATAAGGAAAAAATGATGTTTTATGAGGTAGTTGGGTGTCATGTCTGCAATTTAAAATCCCAAAGCAGGGTTTAAAAAAGTAAGGGAAGATATTCACATTGGAATATAGTGAAATTACCAAAACCAACAAACTACATTGAAAGGAGGAAGGGAGCAGCAAAAATAGAGTGGGGAATGTAATCTATTTCCGTTTAGTGGAGCAAAAAGATTAAAAGTTTATTTCTCAGTAGAAGCAATGTAAGCAAGAAGTCACTGGGATGGTAGGTTTTAGTTGCAAAATAATCAGAACAGCCACACCATTAAATGCTGTCAAATGTCCAAACTCAAAAGAGTTTAGTAACAAGTTTGTCCTTTTTCAAAGGGAAGATCTATGGACTGGAGGAGTGTGCAGTTTCACAAGCAGTGGGGTGCTTTTCCTGAGGGATTTTGGGCAAGAGCAAGTTTTCTAGAGATTTAGAAGAGGCAATGTGAAGATAGTATGCTCAGCTCAGAGGTCAAAGATTTTCTTACTAGACTAGAAGGTCTGCTTTTCTTGGGTAAGGTTAAGCTCAGGCTGAGTTGAAAGATTGTGATTGGTGTGTGCTGTTAGGTTTCCTTGACAGGTGTTTCAGGGAAGTGCAGACTGACTTAGGTTTAGATTTGTGACATGGGTTGAACCACTGGGGCATACTCCATTTTGTGGGTCCCAACATACAAATTAACTTTCTCAAAGCCAACCTTCAAATATGTACCCAGCAAAAATACCTTTCAAGAACAAGGATAGAATGTGTCAAAACCAAAAGAATTTATCCACCACACTCACTAAAGGAAATGTTAAAGGATGTTCTTCAGGAAAAGGTATAACTTCCAAATTAATGGAGAGAAAAAAATAGAACAAAAAAAGATCAATCCCCAAAGTGACAAGAATATCGAGAAAAAGCATCAAAGAATGGGTGCGGGCATTAAGGAGGGCATGTGATGACATGAGCCCTGGGTGTTATACTATATGTTGGCAAGTTGAATTTAAATAAAATAGATTAAAATAGGTGATGTTGTTAAAAAGTACTTGTTAGATGATAAAAAATCAAGGGAATTGTCTTTAAGAGTACTAACAGTTTTGTTTCTTAATCCAGGTGTGGTTATACAGATTTTTACTTTGTCATAATCCTTAAACTGTATGCTTGTTTGGGCATTATATGCTATAGCAAAAATGTTTTTAAAGGGCAGCCCAGGTGGCTCAGCAGTTTGGCGCTGTCTTCAACCCAGGGCCTGATCCTGGAGACCTGGGATCGAGTCCCATGTCGGGCTCCCTGTATGGAGCCTGCTTCTCCCTCTGCCTGAGTCTCTCCCCCACCCCACCCCCCCATAAATAAGTAAATAAATCTTTAAACACAAAAAAAGTTTTTAAAACTTGACAGCAGGGGTGCCTGGGTGGCTCAGTCAGTTAAGCTTTGGGCTGAAGGTCATGATCCTAGGGTCCTGAGATGGAGCCTCATGGCAAGCTCCCTGCTCATCAGGGAGTCTGCTTCTCCCTCTCCCTCTCCCTGTGCTCCTGCTTGTGTGAGGACTCGCTCACTCTGTCAAATAAATAAATAAAATCTTTAAATAAATACAACTTTACAATATTAAATGAACCTCTTTTTATCATATACCACATAAAAATGATGAAATGGCCCCTCAGGAGGTTAGGTAGGCTCGAGGGTCGGAAAAAGTTGAGAAAAGCTCCTACCCATCTCTCATTAAAGATCCTACCCTGCCCCACCAGGCAGCTGCTTTCAGGGATTCATAAGATCTGATTTTCTGTAAACTATAGCCCCACAGGCCTGCCTTTGATATTAAGGTACTATCTGTTTTACCTTCTCCTCCTTGTTCTATACAGCCTACCAGCCTTTGTTGCTCTCTCACGGAGGTATGTTGTTCAGTAGCAAGGATGTAATTTCATCCATAGGAAGTCCTACTGGAGTGAGGGTCCTGTGCTGCCTAGAACTAGTTTTGATTGAATCCATTTAAAAAAAATAGTCTTTTTCAGGATTCGATCAAAACTACCTCAATAATTTAAGAGAATAGATCTTATGTTCTCACTATACAGTGTATGAGTACACACACAAATGTTACGAAAAGCAAAATAAATAAAACTGGCTTACAGAAATTTTGAAATAGGCCAAAAAATGTTTGAAACATTTTAAAACCACATTTTTATCTACTGTACATGATGATTCTCTGGAAATTTCCAGTAATCATGACACCCTAACACTGATCTCTAATGTAACTCTACCTTCTACTTTGTCACTCACAGTGTTGAAAAACAAATCACACTTTGAGGCTGAGCCAAAGTGAAAACTCAAAAGTAAGAGGCACTTGATATTCAGAATCTGCAAACTGCTCTGATTTTTGTTTGAGAATAATTTTCTACTTAAAGGAGGATTCTGAGCTTCCCATTCATTGATCATTATTTTTAAAATATTATTAAACAGTGGAGGAGCTTTAGGATTCCTGCCTTGATTTCAGTTTGATAATAAGGAATTACATTTATTATAACCTCCAGGCTTATTTATTTATTTATTTATTTATTTATTTATTTATTTATTTTTAAAGATTTTTTTTTATTGGTGTTCAATTTACTAACATACAGAAAACCCCCAGTGCCCGTCACACATTCACTCCCACCCCCCGCCGCCCTCCTCCCCTTCCAACACCCCTAGTTCGTTTCCCAAAGTTAGCAGTCTTTACGTTCTGTCTCCCTTTCTGATATTTCTCACACATTTCTTCCCCCTTCCCTTATATTCCCTTTCACTATTATTTATATTCCCCAAATGAATGAGAACATATAATGTTTGTCCTTCTCCGACTGGCTTACTTCACTCAGCATAATACCCTCCAGTTCCATCCACGTTGAAGCAAATGGTGGGTATTTGTCATTTCTAATAGCTGAGTAATATTCCATTGTATACATAAACCACATCTTCTTTATCCATTCATCTTTCGTCGGACACCGAGGCTCCTTCCACAGTTTGGCTATCGTGGCCATTGCTGCTATAAACATCGGGGTGCAGGTGTCCCGGCGTTTCACTGCATCTGTATCTTTGGGGTAAATCCCCAGCAGTGCAATTGCTGGGTCGTAGGGCAGGTCTATTTTTAACTCTTTGAGGAACCTCCACACAGTTTTCCAGAGTGGCTGCACCAGTTCACATTCCCACCAACAGTGTATGAGGGTTCCCTTTTCTCCACATCCTCTCCAACATTTGTTGTTTCCTGCCTTGTTAATTTTCCCCATTCTCACTGGTGTGAGGTGGTATCTCATTGTGGTTTTGATTTGTATTTCCCTGATGGCAAGTGATGCAGAGCATTTTCTCATGTGCATGTTGGCCATGTCTATGTCTTCCTCTGTGAGATTTCTGTTCATGTCTTTTGCCCATTTCATGATTGGATTGTTTGTTTCTTTGGTGTTGAGTTTAAGAAGTTCTTTATAGATCTTGGAAACTAGCCCTTTATCTGATACGTCATTTGCAAATATCTTCTCCCATTCTGTAGGTTGTCTTTGAGTTTTGTTGACTGTATCCTTTGCTGTGCAAAAGCTTCTTATCTTGATGAAGTCCCAATAGTTCATTTTTGCTTTTGTTTCTTTTGCCTTCGTGGATGTATCTTGTAAGAAGTTACTATGGCCGAGTTCAAAAAGGGTGTTGCCTGTGTTCTCCTCTAGGATTTTGATGGAATCTTGTCTCACATTTAGATCTTTCATCCATTTTGAGTTGATCTTTGTGTATGGTGAAAGAGAGTGGTCTAGTTTCATTCTTCTGCATGTGGATGTCCAATTTTCCCAGCACCATTTATTGAAGAGACTGTCTTTCTTCCAATGGATAGTCTTTCCTCCTTTATCGAATATTAGTTGCCCATAAAGTTCAGGGTCCACTTCTGGATTCTCTATTCTGTTCCATTGATCTATGTGTCTGTTTTTGTGCCAGTACCACACTGTCTTCATGACCACAGCTTTGTAGTACAACCTGAAATCTGGCATTGTGATGCCCCCAGATATGGTTTTCTTTTTTAAAATTCCCCTGGCTATTCGGGGTCTTTTCTGATTCCACACAAATCTTAAAATAATTTGTTCTAACTCTCTGAAGAAAGTCCATGGTATTTTGATAGGGATTGCATTAAACGTGTATATTGCCCTGGGTAACATTGACATTTTCACAATATTAATTCTGCCAATCCATGAGCATGGAATATTTTTCCATCTCTTTGTGTCTTCCTCAATTTCTTTCAGAAGTGTTCTATAGTTTTGAGGGTATAGATCCTTTACATCTTTGGTTAGGTTTATTCCTAGGTATCTTATGCTTTTGGGTGCAATTGTAAATGGGATTGACTCCTTAATTTCTCTTTCTTCAGTCTCATTGTTAGTGTATAGAAATGCCACTGACTTCTGGGCATTGATTTTGTATCCTGCCATGCTACCGAATTGCTGTATGAGTTCTAGCAATCTTGGGGTGGAGACTTTTGGGTTTTCTATGTAGAGTATCATGTCATCGGTGAAGAGGGAGAGTTTGACTTCTTCTTTGCCAATTTGAATGCCTTTAATGTCTTTTTGTTGTCTGATTGCTGAGGCTAGGACTTCCAGTACTATGTTGAACAGCAGTGGTGAGAGTGGACATCCCTGTCTTGTTCCTGATCTTAGGGGAAAGGCTCCCAGTGCTTCCCCATTGAGAATGATATTTGCTGTGGGCTTTTCATAGATGGCTTTTAAGATGTTGAGGAATGTTCCCTCTATCCCTACACTCTGAAGAGTTTTGATCAGGAATGGATGCTGTATTTTGTCAAATGCTTTCTCTGCATCCAATGAGAGGATCATATGGTTCTTGGTTTTTCTCTTGCTGATATGATGAATCACATTGATTGTTTTACGGGTGTTGAACCAGCCTTGTGTCCCAGGGATAAATCCTACTTGGTCATGGTGAATAATTTTTTTAATGTACTGTTGGATCCTATTGGCCAGTATCTTGTTGAGAATTTTTGCATCCATGTTCATCAGGGATATTGGTCTGTAATTCTCCTTTTTGGTGGGGTCTTTCTCTGGTTTTGGAATTAAGGTGATGCTGGCCTCATAGAACGAATTTGGAAGTACTCCATCTCTTTCTATCTTTCCAAACAGCTTTAGGAGAATAGGTATGATTTCTTCTTTAAACGTTTGATAAAATTCCCCTGGGAAGCCATCTGGCCCTGGACTCTTGTGTCTTGGGAGGTTTTTGATGACTGCTTCAATTTCCTCCCTGGTTATTGGCCTGTTCAGGTTTTCTATTTCTTCCTGTTCCAGTTTTGGTAGTTTGTGGCTTTCCAGGAATGCGTCCATTTCTTCTAGATTGCCTAATTTATTGGCGTATAGCTGTTCATAATATGTTTTTAAAATCGTTTGTATTTCCTTGGTGTTGGTAGTGATCTCTCCTTTCTCATTCATGATTTTATTAATTTGAGTCTTCTCTCTCTTCTTTTTAATAAGGCTGGCTAATGGTTTATCTATCTTATTAATTCTTTCAAAGAACCAACTCCTGGTTCTGTTGATCTGTTCCACAGTTCTTCTGGTCTCGATTTCGTTGAGTTCTGCTCGAATCTTTATTAACTCCCTTCTTCTCTTGGGTGTAGGATCTATTTGCTGTTTTTTCTCTAGCTCCTTTATGTGTAAGGTTAGCTTTTGTATTTGAGTTCTTTCCAGTTTTTGAATGGATGCTTGTATTGCGATGTATTTCCCCCTTAGGACTGCTTTTGCTGCATCCCAAAGATTTTGAATGGTTGTATCTTCATTCTCATTAGTTTCCATGAATCTTTTTAATTCTTCCTTTATTTCCTGGTTGACCCTTTTATCTTTTAGCAGGATGGTCCTTAACCTCCACATGTTTGAGGTCCTTCCAAACTTCTTGTTGTGATTTAGTTCTAATTTCAAGGCATTATGGTCTGAGAATATGCAGGGGACAATCCCAATCTTTTGGTATCGGTTCAGACCCGATTTGTGACCCAATATGTGGTCTAATCTGGAGAAAGTTCCATGTGCGCTTGAGAAGAATGTGTATTCAGTTGAGTTTGGATGTAAAGTTCTGTAGATATCTGTGAAATCCATCTGGTCCAGTGTATCATTTAAAGCTCTCGTTTCTTTGGAGATGTTGTGCTTAGAAGACCTATCGAGTATAGAAAGAGCTAGATTGAAGTCACCAAGTATAAGTGTATTATTATCTAAGTATTTCTTCATTTTGGTTAATAATTGATATATTTGGCAGCTCCCACATTCGGGGCATATATATTGAGGATTGTTAAGTCCTCTTGTTGAATAGATCCTTTAAGTATGATATAGTGTCCCTCTTCATCTCTCACTACAGTCTTTGGGGTAAATTTTAGTTTATCTGATATAAGGATGGCTACCCCTGCTTTCTTTTGAGGACCATTCGAATGGTAAATGGTTCTCCAACCTTTTATTTTCAGGCTGTAGGTGTCCTTCTGTCTAAAATGAGTCTCTTGTAGACAGCAAATAGATGGGTCCTGCTTTTTTATCCAGTCTGAAACCCTGCGCCTTTTGATGGGGTCATTAAGCCCGTTCACGTTCAGAGTTACTATTGAGAGATATGAGTTTAGTGTCATCACGATATCTATTCAGTCTTTGTTTTTGTGGACTGTTCCACTGAACTTCTTCTTAAGGGGGAATTTTAAGAGTCCCCCTTAAAATTTCTTGCAGAGCTGGTTTGGAGGTCACATATTCTTTCAGTTGCTGCCTGTCTTGGAAGCTCTTTACCTCTCCTTCCATT
This sequence comes from Canis lupus baileyi, assembly GCF_048164855.1. Classification (NCBI taxonomy): domain Eukaryota; kingdom Metazoa; phylum Chordata; class Mammalia; order Carnivora; family Canidae; genus Canis; species Canis lupus. The sequence goes on from NC_132865.1 coordinate 24,884,049, forward strand.
TTGAATGAGAGCCTTGCTGGATAAAGTATTCTTGGTTGCATGTTCTTCTCATTTAGGACCCTGAATATATCCTGCCAGCCCTTTCTGGCCTGCCAGGTCTCTGTGGAGAGGTCTGCTGTTACCCTAATACTCCTCCCCATAAAAGTCAGGGATTTCTTGTCTCTTGCTGCTTTAAGGATCTTCTCTTTATCTTTGGAATTTGCAAGCTTCACTATTAAATGTCGAGGTGTTGAACGGTTTTTATTGATTTTAGGGGGGGATCTCTCTATTTCCTGGATCTGAATGCCTGTTTCCCTTCCCAGATTAGGAAAGTTTTCAGCTAGAATTTGTTCAAATACATATTCTGGCCCTCTGTCCCTTTCGGCGCCCTCGGGAACCCAATTAAACGTAGGTTTTTCTTCCTCAGGCTGTCGTTTATTTCCCTTAATCTATCCTCATGGTCTTTTAATTTTTTGTCTCTTTTTTCCTCAGTTTCCCTCTTTGCAATCAACTTGTCTTCTATGTCACTCACTCGTTCTTCCACCTCGTTAACCCTCGTCGTTAGGACTTCTAGTTTGGATTGCATCTCATTCAATTGATTTTTAATTTCTGCCTGATTAGCTCTAAATTCTGCAGTCATGAAGTCTCTTGAGTCCTTTATACTTTTTTCTAGAGCCACCAGTAGCTGTATAATAGTGCTTCTGAATTGGCTTTCTGACATTGAATTGTAATCCAGATTTTGTAACTCTGTGGGAGAGAGGACTGTTTCTGATTCTTTCTTTTGAGGTGAGGTTTTCCTTCTAGTCATTTTGCTCAGTGCAGAGTGGCCAAAAGCAAGTTGTATTGGGAAAAGGAGAAAAAGAGAGGAGAGAAAGAAGGAAAGAAAAGAGAAAGAGAAAAAAAAGGGAAGAAAAAAAACGAAAAAAAAAAAAAGAAGAAAAAGAAAGGAGAAAAAAAAAGGGGGTGGGGGAAGGAAACACATCAAAAAGCAAAACAAAACAAAACAAAACAAAACAAAACAAAAAAAAAGAACCACCGGGGAGTATCTTCTGATTCTGTGTACTTTAAGTCCCTTGGCTTCTCCTGGAAGTTGTCAGTCTAGCTGGTGTTCTGGGGGAGGGGCCTGTTGTGCTGGTTTTCAGGTGTTAGCAGTTGGGGGGGCTGCTGTGCCCCTGCCTGGTGCAGGGCTCAGTGGGGGTTGTTTACCCCGTGAGGCCGCAGACCTCCAGGCTTATTTGTCCTCTCCACACAAATTTCCCTCTCCTGTGTCTGTCTTCTTTTCTATTTCAAGTACATTTCGTTACTTTAGTTTTAAGAGATTAGATTTTCTGGAATATGAAAAATGGAACCCAAATAATAATGCAGAGGCATTTGAACAGTTCTTTTCATGAGGTTACTGGAAGGCAGTGGCAACCAAAGTGTCAGAATTTTCTCTATTCTCACCTAGATGACAGTGCTTTGTTAGGACTTGACTTCTGGTTCCGAATGCCGCAGAAATAGGGTTTCTTTGATTTTTGTTTTTGTTTTTCAGAAATATTGTTTGTGAGGAAACGTTATAGTCTAAAACGTAACTATGATCAAATATATTACCTACGTTGCATATTAAAACGTATATGCAAATACTATATGTTTGTAATGATATGATGACTGGAAAGGCATATTACAACTTTAAATTTAAACTGGGAGGTGGGGGGTTGAGATGCTTCCCAGAGACAGACTTAGCTGAAATACTTAGAACCATCTGTCAAGGCAAGAAGAGGCAAAATACACAGAAGATGGGTGAACAGAAGTACAGGAAGCAGCTTGCAGAGCACTTCCTCCTAAGAACTATGAGAAGCACCCCCTCAGCTCCGTGGCTGCCAAGGAGCTCCAGAGGGATGCTCAGACTTGGATCCCTTCTATGCTGTGGGCAGGGAGGGGGATGTATGGGACAGGGGGCACATTTCTGTCCTTACACCAAAAAATATATTCTGCTCATCCCCTTCCCTTCTTTCCTACCTTCAGTTTTACTGTTTGCTGTTCTCTGGGTTAATGGAGGAGGGAGGATGATAAACCACTTTTTTTTTAAAGAAGCTCTTCATTATAAGAGCTTTTAAAATCAGATCTTTGCCCTTAGTCCCCAAATAACCTTAAGGCAAAATATTCTGCTACAGTGATCTTTTATTTGGGTTTTTGAAATTCAAGCACAGCTTGACTTGTATCTTCTTAAAAAAAAAAAACTAGAAGAGGGTCAGGGATGGGGATGTCAGCAAACTGTCTGCAAAGGCCAGAGAGTAAATATTTTAGATTTGAGGGCCACAGGGTCTCTGTCTTAAGCACTTACCCTGACACCTAACCTGAAAGCGGCTATAGACAAGAAACAAATGAAGGTAGCAGTGTTCTTATAAAACTTTATGGATGCTGAAATATTCTGCTTGTCTGTTTTCTTCTTCCAACCATTTAAAAATGTAAGACCCATTCTTAGCTTGAGGGTGTACCAAAGCAGACAAGATCTGGCACTAGGCTGTATGGAGTTTGCTGACCCTTGACTTAAACAGTAAGGTATTTTACCCCAGGAAGCTTTAAAGTTAAGGATTAATGAAGGTAATTAGATCTGTACTACCTGTACTTTGGGGATTAAATTTAGGCATAGGTTTTATAATCATTGGGACAATCTGTATGTATTTGACACTTATCAGGCTTGTAATGTTTAAGAGAATCTGACATGATAGAATTTGACTCCAATTAAAATGTAAAATTGATTATAGATGTGATTTTAAGTTGGAAGGAAATTTACCCTTATAAACAATAATGGGATGTTTAGAAGAACTTGAGAGTGTCTATAATAAGTTTAATGACTTATAAGTTTATGTTGTTCAGGTATGTAGAAAGAGTTTACTTGCTTACATAGTAAATTTGCCTGGTCAGGCATTTGAAGCAAAACTCATTGCATGAATTTATAAATAGAATGTAAAGTGCTTAAACAAATTTGATAAACTGGTTATTTGAGGATATTTATCCTGTTCAATTTATTTTTTAAAAGGTTTTATTTGTTTATTCATGAGAAACACACAGAGGCAGAGACATAGGCAGAAGGAGAAGCAGGCTCCCTACGGGGAGACTGATGTGGAACTTGGTCCCAGGACCCCGAGATCACAACCTGAGCCAAAGGCAGATGCTCAACCACTGAGCCACCCGGGTGCCCCTATGCTGTTCAATTTAAATTAAACATTAATCAAGGATGGGAAGGTAACATTCTTGCTTTAGATACAGGTTTATAAATAGAATAAGATTTGTATGTTACACTTTTTTTTTAAGTTAACAAAAAGGATGTTTTAAATTATGTACCACTGCCAAATCGATGTTTCTTAAAAATACAAGTAGCTGGGACTAAGCTTTTCTATACACAAGTCTTTTGGACTTCAACATTCATGTTAATAAGAGGAATCCATATGGAGCAAAATGATAAGAAAAAGACAGTAGGTACAGATAGCCAGAGTGGCCAATCCATCTTGACAATCAAGGCACTGTTTGGCTGCCAATGATGTTGTACCAAATTCTGTGTGGCCATGATGCTGCATTGGTACTACGTCTTTATAATATATGCTCTTGGGATGCCTGGGTGGCTCAGTGGTTAAGCGTCTGCTTTTGGCTCAGGTCATGATCCTGTGATCCTGGGATTGAGTCCCACATCAGGCTCCCCACAGTGAGCCTGCCTCTCCCTCTGCCTATGTCTCTGCCTCTCTCTCTGCCTCTCATGAATAAATAAATAAAATCTTTAAAAAATAAATATACACTCTTGATTAAAAAATATATATATACACCCTTGACCCAAAGCTATATCCAAGCCAATCCAAACAACTAATAGCCAAAAAGTCATGGGTAGGGAAGTAGGGAGGGTCATAATGTTGCTTTTGAGTGCTTTGAAGAAGGAAATCCACAAATGTGTTTTAGATCTTCAGCATGATACCTACCAAATTGCTGATACACAGTACTACCTATTATCTGAGAAACATCCTTCATGCAGAAATGTTGAACAGAAAAGTAGTATCAATCAAAATCTTTCATCTGCTGATTCCTAAATCTTTTTTGAGCATATTTAGAACCAAGATCAAACTGTAGTCTGCAGAAAAACCTGGCCTGCCACCTGTTTTTGTATAGCCTTCAAGCTGAATGGTTTTCAAATTTTTAATAGTTAAGTCCAAAACAGTATTTTTGATCCATGAAAATTATATACAAATAAAATTTCAGCATCTGTAATAAAGTTTTATGGAATATAGCCATGCCTACTAACTGGCATTTTGTCTACTACTGCTTTCACCAGGGCAGAGTTGAGTAGTTGCAACAGATACTATATAGCCCATGAAACTTAAGCAATTTACTACTTGATCCTTCACACAGAGTTTGCCAACCATGTTCTTGGCAGAACATCATCTCTGGTGAGTTAATGTACTAGATGGACAATTCATGGATGCAACTTTTTTTTTTTTTTTTTAAATCTCAGGAGTCCTGAGATCTCTTAGTGGCCAGAGTTTTAAGATGAGGTAATAGCCCCTTGGGCCCTCCTCTGTATAGAGGAGTTCTGGTGCACAGGTACTCCTTGTCCATATTTTTAAAGCAGGATTGGTTTCTTCTAGGATTGTTACTCTCTTAAGAGAGTTAACAACAGATTACAGCTAATTTCTTGCTTACATTTTGCTCTAAAAAAATTTTATTATTTCATCTGACTCAAAAGACACTTTAATCCTAACTCTTCAGATCTCAAATACCTTTTATGCTCTGTCATTTTCAAAAAGGATAAGGAAGATGAAGGTGCCTGTTCCTTATTTAATATATAGGAGTAACCTATCATCCGTACTAGGAAGCTCCAGATTATATACCAGTCAAACCATAAGAGTCCAGATTGCAAAATGAGTTTACTATAACGCATAAACTTTAGGACCTCTGACCAAAACAGGCCCCTTTATGTGTTCACATGCTTACAGATATTAGAAAACTAAGATTTTTTTTTAACTTTAATCTTTTAAGATTACTGTCTCATTCCACTTACACTTTCTCTCTGCCACTCATTTTCTCTCATCTTTGAAAAGGCCATTTGGGGAATCTAATACCTGAAAGGAAGTGAAATTTTGACTATATTTAGTTTGAGTTGAATAGGATTGCATTCATGTGACTACTAGCTGTCTGCTTCCACCCACTATGCCAACGCAATGACTTTGCAGAAAGGGCAATGTAAAATAATACACTCTTTACCCTATGGCACCCAAGACCAGAACTAGCATTAAGAAACAAGTTTTGAGGGCAGCCCTGGTGGCTCAGCAGTTTAGCGCCACCTTCAGCAGGGCCTGATCCTGGAGACCTGGGATAGAGTCCCATGTCAGGCTCTCTGCATGAAGCCTGCTTCTCCCTCTGCCTGGGTCTCTGCCTCTCTCTCTCTCTCAATCTCTCTCTCTCATGAATAAATAAAATCTTAAACAGTTTTGAAATATATGAAGTCAGAAGCTACTCTATGGAATATTCTTCATATCATCAGATATGTATAATTTTAAGGAAATGATTTTTCATCATAGTCAAAACAGAAATTTGTTGCTGTCAGGAATATGCTTCATAGTGAAGCACATACAATTATATATTATATATATAATTTATGGAAAAATGCAAGGTAAAACTTCTATGTTTTAAAATTTGTTTTTCAAAGCATGAACCTGAGCACTTCTATAAGCAATGAGCATATCTGCATGAGAGGCCATGTGCTTTATGGATCCCAATGTATCATATCAAATCTTAGTGTGTACCTAGTACATTTTGGCCTGATTAGTCTGGTGGTTCCAGACAAGATGCTTTGCAAAACTGCCACTAACTCAGTTAAGCAGCCTGAAGAAACCAATGTTTTGCTGACAAAACTGTATGTATTTATCAATAAGTCAATGACTGCTGTATAAGAGTGACTTGATTACACACTTATGTAGCTCAGTACAAAGCGTCAGCAATTTTTAAGTGCATTTGATTTGCTTTTGTGACTGTTAATTTTGTACTATTTTGAGAGGACACCTCAAAATCATATGAATTTCAGGGCCCGCAAGACCTGGATCTGCCCTGGACAGGCCCACCCTTGATGCCCAGTAAGAGAGAGGAGTTGCCCTGGTTTGTACACTCTCTCTACCCTGTTGTTCAAATAATAAATAATAGCATATGCTTATGAAGAATGAGGTGGGTAGAAGAGGAACTCTGTTAGTATGATTCTTTTGTTGTTGTTGTTACTATGATTCTTATTCTCTACCTGTCTGCTGCTTTTAGTCTCTTCAGATGCCAACTGATAAATTATCACTCATGTTTCAAGTTACCAGTGCAGGAGGTCTTACATTTTCAGGCCAGGCCACCAAATAGGTTATTGAGTAACCTATGGAGTGGCCACCCTTCTACTCAAAACCATAGCCGTTATTATGTATAGTATAACCTTGTGCCTCCCCAGCATTTTTGGATATCACATTTAATATTTCCAGTACATAAATATAAAAGAGACTTGATAGACAGCACTCTATGGAATTTCTCCAGTCAGCACCCAGCTGACTGGGTGTAAGGCTGGAGAAAGTAAATTGAAAAATTGGTTTAGGGTTAGGGTTTGGTGTTGAGGGTGCAACAGCATGAGATGACTGTACATGCTAACAACCACAATGTCTAGTTTGGGTAAAGAAAGGAGAGCTGAGAGGGAGCTGAAAGTCTAGAAAAAATAGAGGAATGTAGGAACTAGACATCTAAATGAGATTAAAGCTCAGACCGGTGAGAATATGGCTAGGAATCTGTGGTCCAAGAGTGGATTCCAGGCAGCGGATGCTGGGCCACCTGTCTAGGGCTCACGGTCCAGCGAGAGACAGGGCAATGTGGAAGGGCCCGTTGTCATCTTTCCGTCCTGGGGGCAGTCAGTGGAAGGATCCCCACTGACCCCTACGGGATGGATTTGAGGCCACTGCCCGCTGTCCTGTACACTCTCATAGCAGCCCCACTTCTGACCTCTGTCCCACACCCAAGACCGGGCTGGCCCTCGGCTCTTCTTAAGCTTCCAAACTCTCATGGCAGCCCCCACCCTGGTGCTGGAACCCAGCTTCCTTATCTCTCAGGTGGAGGGAGCCCCATCATGCCTCCGGGGACTCAGGGACATCTCCTGAGTAGATGGAGCTGGGAAGGCTGGGACTTCGGGCCAGGGCAGGACCTCAGGGGCCGGTGGCCACCCTCTCTGAAATTGAACTTTAAGATTTTGGAGGTGTTAGGAGGTGTGATCCTTGAAATGGATGTCTGTCATAAGCAGAGATTTAGGTCATCAATGTTGAGAAGTGGGAGACTTTGGGGTCAGATATGGACATTGATAAAGTATTGTCTGCGGGTGGGGTGCTGACTGCAGCCTATGAAGAGGTGCCCCATTTCAGTGCGTGATGGAAAGTGACTGCAAGATTAGTACAAGGCAGCAGTGAGTCAGGGCAGATGGTGATATATCTAAATAGCATTATCTTTGGAGGAAGATGCTCTCCTTCCACAGGAAAACTAAAGAGTAGTAGTATTGAAGCAATAGTGAGGAGCAGGAAAAATGCCAAGCAGGAGATCTGTGTAAGATCGGCTATTCTCTCCCTTGAGATTTGAGCTATTTATCCAGAGGTGAGAATTTGCTTTTGCCCTGGAAGGCTCCTCAAAAGCCATTTGGGTGTCTGGCAAAGGAATAAAAAAGCATCAATCAATTGTAACCATACATGAGTGGAATTCTCTCTGAAAATTTAATTCTGTCTTGGCAACAGCAAAGGAAAGGTTCACTTGTCATGGTGACCCTTGTTATCCAAGTATTTGCAGGAGGCATTCTCTAAAGTGTTACATGAGGAGCCTGAATTATCTCTGAAAATTCTGTCAAAATGAAAATATTTCAGAGACAGCTCACATTTCCCTGAGAGTACAAGTACCTGAGACAAAGCTGCATTAGAAATCAACCACATTTTTAGAGCAGACTCCCAGGTAATTTGGTCAATACTGACTAATGATTTGGTCCTCTTGTTTTCCCGTGGAAAACACGGACAGCAGTTTGGCAAATCACAACCACTGAATGTGCAGCCCTAAAGGTCTTTTTCAAAGCAGTTCCTCCTTTGAAAGCCAAGGAGAGTGGTGTTTTTGTATGGTTTCTTACCCATTAGCTGCTCTGTTGCTCTGTCTCTAGAATGTCTCATGCTAGCCATGTCCCTCATAGGCAGTGCAAGGTGCTTCCTTTGATCTCTCGTGTCAGCAGTGAGGGAGGCCCTTAGTTTAATAGAGGTCTGACTCAAAGGACAGACTTCAAAGTGAGTGTCATTTTCAGAAGTAAGCACACACTACCAGATCTGTGTGGGGTTTTTTAAATCACATGCTGCAAAACATTCCTCATTATTTTGTTTTTCTGTGTCCCATTCTTCTGGTCTTCCCCCTTTGAAGTGCTTACGCATGATCTCTATATCTGGGTTTTGAGGGGATTTTGCAGTAGTTTACAGCAGCCCTAACAGAGTGAGAGCCTAAAAAAAAAAAAAAAAAAAAAGACAACAACAACCATAACATTGTCCCAGATCTTCTCTCTAATTGTCTCCCACCTGCTCTCCGTTATCTCATATATTTAATATGTTTTGGGGTCATGCTGATTTAGATCTCCATCTCTAGCTTTAATTCATATGCATGACTGATCTGATCAAATGTTACATACTAGATGGTTTAGAAGACCACACTGTGATTCTCAATTCATTTTTCAGTAAATGGTTTTTGACATTGAGTCAGATAATCCTCATGAAATTCTTTTAAAGGACAGCATTACTGTGTTGTTTGCAATGATGGTTTTGATCATTATTTAGTTAGGTTGGACCTATTGCCACATTATGGATCATTTTACATTAAAAGAGGATTGATCATTTTAATTACTAATTAAAATACATTGGCAACATACCTAATTTGTAAAATGAGCTGAATTAAACCTTCTTGTAAAATTCTTTATACAAGAATAGTGGTTGGAAACAGATATGTCTCTTTTAACAGATAATGGGTATAATCATTTTACTGAAATGGTGGCTACAAGAACATTCTGTATATTTGATTCAGCTCTATGCCACTCTTCTTCCAAACTTGAGAACTCATTCATGCAAGAGAAGAATTCAGTTTTATGAAAGGATATATTCTTGAGGCACAAGTAGGAAGCCTCAGTTAAATAAACTAACACCTCAAATGCAGCCCTCTATCTCTAAAGCACACACACACACACACAAAAAAAAAAAAAAAAACCTAGACAAATAGTTTTAATAGTCACTGCCCAGCCTGCATCTCAACAAAAAGCTTTAGGAGAATAATAGCAGAAAATAGAGAAATCTGGGTTTAACCACTATAGATTTCAGCAAGCTTTACTCCTACAGTCAGAGACCAATTGCATGGTTTTTTTCTGTACACACATTTTGTCTTGTCAACAAGATAAACTCTTCTGGGGCAGTCACGTCATCTTTTTCAACATTAAGCACCTAAAATGTGTAGCATGTGCTCTTCTGAGTATTAGTTACAGCTGTGAACAACTTATGAAATGCCCCTTCCCTGGGACCACCTAACTTATATTCAACAGAAGTAATCTGAGCCAGTAAAATACTATAAAATGCTCTTCCATAGTGAGACCACTGGAGAAGTGACTCAGCAATGAGCTCCCCAATCCCCAAAGTATGGGATATCCCTTTGCCCCAGTACAACTGCTTCAGTCCTGGCAGGGGGAAGTATAAATCATTCTAATTGTGCTTCAGAGAATGCAATGGAAATCAGTTAAAGTTAGCACCAGAGGCTGTCCTGAAAGACATGGGCTTTAGAGAGAAGGTGTGGAAACAGAAGCTGGAAATAAGTAGCCTTACTACTACAACTATGGGACAAAAATGAGATTTTAAGGTTGAATCTCAGATCTTTTTGTATGCACTCATTATGAGCTCCACAGCCTGCCTGCATAATGGTAGTCAGGAAAAGGAACTGGATACAAAATGATTTCTTCTCCTTATCTGAAGCCTGAATGGGCTAGTCCAGTAGTTCCCCAGCTGAAGCATTTTAAAGACTAAGAATGACCTCCATGAAAGAATTTTTGGGCTATTCATTCCCATTTGCTATCCAAAAGTCTTAAGAAAAAATAATAGGTAACAAAAAAAAAAAAAAATAAGGTAACCTCCCTTAAGTTGCTCTTATTTGCCGGGCACTCTGTTTTTTGTGGGGTTGTTTTTTTTTTTTTTACATATAAAATTTAATTTAATGCAAAAAATCTTCAGTGTCAAATGCTACTAATAATTCCAGGATTACAAAGGTAGGAGGCAGAGGATCACTGAACCAAATGCAACCCAGACAGCTGGCCCAGGCCTGTGTTTTCAGACAGCAGGGTTAATTTCCATAGGGACAATTACTTACTGCTTTAGCTAACACCAAAGCATATATTTCTACAGTTCCTGTTTTAACTAAGAAAAGCATTATTTCACATCCTGTTTAGAACTGGATTTTTAGGGGATTTTTTGTCATTTAATTTTTTACTTAGTTCAGTTCTACAAACATGTATTGAGCAACTACTTAGTGTTCATCACAGTGATTGTTGCTATGAGAACACAGCATCTGCCCCAGAAGAACTTGCTATCTTTGGGCAAAACACAATGTGTAGAGATGAAACAGCCATACTATTGCAATATACTACATCAGCAAGTACAAGAAGACAAAATACCAGTTACCCGTAGAACTAGAGAACACAGACTAAGGAGCTGCATTGAAAGTGGTATTGATCTAAGGACAATTTATCAGGAAGTCTTTGTACTCTCAGCCATCAGCACTTGCAATGGTACTTGGATCAGACTTTCTCTTAGGGCTGGAAAAAGCACAAATCTTGAACAAGACCTGAACAAAGTATGGAGCTTTGAGTGCTTGAGAGGAATATGTAAGGAGGAAGGGACAGAGACACAGAGAAGAAAGAAGTGCAACAGAAGATGCCAAAAAGGCAAAGTCTATCTACATGTTTCTACTGATGTGCTTAGAAGGGTCTAGGTGGGCAGAAAGGGAACTTGGGACTCTCCTTCGTGGAACCACAGTGACTTTCAGTTACTCTGATCAGTACTGACACTGTTCCCCTGTCTCTGCTAGACACTGCATCTCAGAGCAGTCTTTAACTTCCTAGGGACCATCCTGGGATCATCTAAGTATTTGTTTTAAACCTCTAGCATTCACCCAACAAACTCACTTGCCCACATCCTTCTCAACAGCCTCCACTCTCATCTGGACAATTGGTAATAGCTTCCTAACTGCCCCACCTTTTTTCAGGGTCACTCTGAACCAATCTCTTCTACATAACACAAACCACCTTCTCTAACGTATAGATCACATCATTACTGTTACATCTTCATCATCATTGCAAGCACTGCCATATGGTAGGAACTATGCCAGAGCCCTTTAACTTATATAATTTCATTAATTTTCAAACACACAAACATCAGCTTTCTTATTTTGCAATGAAACTGAGACATCATCAAAAGTCACATAGGTTGTTAAAGACAAAATCAGTATTTGAATCCTGGTATAACTCCAGTGCCCACCTTAGCCCCTTTTCTATTCTACCTCCAACTTCCCTGTTCAGAAACGTAGTTTGTAAGGCAATGGAGAAGCATTAAATGTGTTTGAATACATTGTTTTTTCACATGAAAAATTTTCCTTCTAGATCTCCCTACCTATCTGAATTCTCCCCAAATTCCATCTCCTCCATGAAGACTTTTTTAAGCCTGAAATATACTTAATACCTCTGTGCCCAACCAGATGGTGATAACATCTGCTCCAAGAAGAAAAACAGTACAAGGGAGAGTATGTTTTTCCGATTGCTGCTTTTATTTTGAAACAATCCTAAATTTGCAGAAAACTTGGAAGTATACTACAAAGGGTTTTTTCCCTGAACCCTTTGAAAGTAAGTTGCTCCATTATGCTGAGCTTCAGAGTGTATTTCCTCCAGAGATGGGCATTCTCCTAATAACCACAACGGGACCCTCATAGTCAGAAATTAACACTGATAACCACCATTTAATCTTCAAGCCCCACTCAACTTGTTTTCCCCCAATAACACTCTGCATAGGAAAAGCATCTGGGACAGAATCACATGACTGGATTAAGTTTTCCCTTCTGTTTCATTTCCTTCAGTCTGAAATAAGTCTGTCTTTGATTTTCACGACCTTGGTACTTTTGAAGATTTCAGGCCAGTTATTATGCAGAAGCTTTCTCAGTTTGGGTTTATCTGACATTTCCTCATGACTAGAATCTGCTTGTTCTGCTTTGGCAAGGAGCATCAGAGAAGGCTTCTATGTTCTCAATGTTTCCTATCACCACTGGCACCAGACCTGTGGCTGATGTTCATGGTGATTAGCTGTTCGAGAAGGTATCTGCCAGGCTTCTCCACTGTTTTCTCTTCAAGCGCTTTGTAGGGAGGCACTTTAAAATTTGATTATGCTCCATTCTTCATAAAACTTTTATTTGTATATCTACTTATTTATATTAATATAGACTCATGGTTTCCTATTTTTATTCAATAGAGTGAATCTATTATTAGCATGTTTTATATTGATGCTAAATTTGTCCTATATTAGGCCAGTAGGAACCCCCTTCAGTTGACTTCTGTGCCTTTTGACATGTTCCATTCATTTTTTTTTAACTACTTTCTGGCACAAGAGGAAGTTACCAACTCGTCTTGTATTTCCCTTGTCCCCCTCCTGGAGTTAGCCATTTCTCCAAAAAGTCCTGGTTCCTCTTTAGTGAAAATAGCATTTAGAAGCTGGAGATATGGGTACCAGGTGAGCTCACTAGTACCAGAGCTAGGAAGCCTATTCATGCAGATACATATATGTATACGTTCTTAAATTTACATGACTATTTTTGCATCTACTTTTATATTGAAAACCATAGGTTTCTATTAAGGAGTATTTTAATTTTATTTTTATTTTGTCCTTTTCCTTGTTTATACGTCCCTTCTTTGGCACTGAGAAACCAGTTTCCCATTATTTGAAATACAAAATTTATTTGACCAATCCCTAGTATGTAACCCATGCCCACCACGCCCCTACTTGCACATGCACGCACGTGCACACACACGCCCTTCTCACCTTAAATAGGGCCTCACCCTATTTAGGCCCTAAAACCCTGTACCAAGCCACCCTACCCATGTGGAAACCCTTCTTAATTTGCTCAAGCTCTGACACCCAGACAAGCTCTGAGTACTCATCCATGTGGCACTCTTCTCACTGCACGTAAGTTCTAACACCCATCACCTGACCAAGCCCTCCATATGAACAGCTTCATGACCCTGCCCAGGTTCTATATTTCTACACCCCATGCCCAAGCAAAGACTCCTACCTTGCTCTGCCCAATTTTGTGATTCTAGGACTGAATAGTTCCTAAAGGGAAAGGAAGAAGAGAAAGGGGAAAAGGAAGCAGGTATATACTTTGAAGTAAAATAAATCTGTCAGTCCTTATTGCTGCCTAAGAGCTTCATCAACTCTGACAAGCTACTGACCTTCTCTGAGCTCTTTTTTCCTAAGAAGGCACAGGATATAATCCAAAAAAGGAAGACATTAGAGTTAGACCTCGGTTTGAAACTTGGTTCTGCCATTATCTTAGTCTATTTAGTCTGCTATAACAAAATACCACAGACTAAGTAACTTGTCAACAGAAGACATTTATTTCTCATAGTTCTGGAGACTGGGAGTCCAGGATCAGGGTGCCAGCATGGTCACATTCTGATGAAGGGCCTTTCCCGATTTGCCACGACTACCCACTTCTCACTTCTCCTCACATGGTAGAAAGGGCCTAAGAGCTTTCACAAGCCTCTTTTATAAAGCTATTAATCACATTACTGAGAGTTCTACCGTTGTGGTCTTATCTCTCAGAAGCTAACTATCATCACATTGGGAGTTAGGATTCCAACATGTATATTTGGGACAAGGACATAAACATTTAGACCGTAGCAGCCACTGACTAGTTCTGTGACCTCAGGCAAATCCCTGGCACTCATTTAAAAAATGAGAATTGTTGTGGAGATGAAGTGTGATCATATATATAAAGCACCTGTCAATGGTAGGAATTTGGATGTTGCTATTGCTATCTGTAATGGAGATACCAAGGACCTCTGTTATAGGGTTGTTGTATTCATAATAAGAGATGTGAAGTACCTGCATTCAATAAATGCTTACTATATAATTATCATTACATTCCACAAAGGAGACATAAGTAATATTTCCGCCTTGTTATTTTTGTACATACATTTTCTCAATTAGGTTGTAAATTTTTTGAAAACAGGAATCTTATTCTCATTTTGTATCCTCAGTAATGCCTAGTGGATTTCTTGGCATATATTTTTTCACTAAATTAGCAGAGCTTTAAATCACTAAGATTAAAATTTGGGAGCCTTGCTCTATAGGCAATTTGTAGTAATTATACATTTGGGGGTATGGTACAGACATCAAAAGTGTTATTAAAAAATTAATTGGATAGTTCCATATAAAATGAAAATAGATAAGAATTGAAAGTAGAGATTTAGAAATTGTCTATTTGGTCAACTTTCTAGAATCTTCCACGTTTTCATGGCTCCTTTTTTTTAAATTTATTTATTCATGAGACATTAACAGAGAGGCAGAGACATAGGCAGAGGGAGAAGCAGACTCCCCACAGGGATGCTGATGGTGGGACTCAATCCTAGGACTCAGGGATCATGACCTGAACCAAAGGCAGATGCTCAACCATTGAGCCACCCAGGTGCCCCTTGCATTTTATTTTATGTGCTGCCAAAGAGAGCACAAGATTTTTTTCACATTTGCATGTTTATCATGTGGTTTCAAAGAATCAGGGTTTGGTGTGGCAAACATTTGTTTTAAACGTGGGTGGAGAAATGCTTTTGTTTGTCATGTCTGGGTGAGTAGAGGAATAGAGACTGGGATTGAGCAGGGATTAGTATAAAGGCACTGAGTCACAAAACAGGTGCAAAAGGGGATCTAGAAGGAAAATGGGAGGTGCCCCAGCAGTCCATTTCCATTTGGCCTAAGGACCTGGTGTGAGATGGTCACTTAGCATGTCAACACCCAAGTGAAAAGGTCAAACAGCTGAAAAGTTGGCAAAACTCTACTTGTCCAGTTCAACCCTTTCCCCCCCTCCCCATATGAGCCACCTCTTACAGAAGAAAGAAGACAGAATGGGAATGAAAGAGCAGTGATTCTAGGGCCTTTGCTGTTGCACCTCTTCTCACCATCGATTAACAAATATAGTTTATTGCATTATACAAAGACTATCCCTATCCAGAGGGGCCATTGCTCTGTACCCCTGAGAGATAAAAGGCCTTGCAGAGTACTGTTGATTCATCTCCTGCCTTTGAAAGCTTTGTATTTCTTCCTAGCACACACTATACTAGAGGATAGGAAATCTTGAGAAATCCAAGTTTGAGAAAGTGTAGCTTTGTCCCTCTGAGGGAGACTATACATCAGGTTAACGATACTAAATGTCATAAATGATGGAGTCTAGCAAGCACTGTCAAACAAGCATCATTTCTTTTGTGATTATAGTGTTCTCTCCATTTCACTGTGCAATGGTTTAGAACCAGAGCTCTGCCAGAGGTACATCTGGGAAACAGGATATTTTTTTTTTTTTTTGGTCCAAATCATCAGCAATAGAAAGCCCTTGTTTAAATTCCTGTATTTATGAGACTACAAATTTCCCATTTTGTCACTTCCTCTAAATGACTCAAAGCATGATATCTGTGGTTGTGAGCTGTGATGTAGAAGGGATTTAAGGCCTTAGAAATATAAACAGAGCAGAATAAATAAGTACACTTGCTTGTATTTCCACACTTGCAAAATTTGAATAGACTTGAGATATTGACAGTGGAAACAGTCA
Organism: Canis lupus baileyi; assembly: GCF_048164855.1. NCBI lineage: Eukaryota > Metazoa > Chordata > Mammalia > Carnivora > Canidae > Canis > Canis lupus. The sequence continues at coordinate 24,899,922 of NC_132865.1, forward strand.
GGCTACTGTCATTATAAAATGATAATGACAGAATATGAGCAGAAATCTAAAGATTGTAAATTTATAAATCCAAATCCTCTATCTCAGAAGGACATAACTGTAGGTTTTTATGGCCATGGAGCAGTGGGGGGTTTGTCGGTAGGCTGGTATGATCATCTCGAGACTGAATTTACAGATGAGACTTGTCTAGTTCATTTCTTTTACCCAGTTACCTATGTGTGTTTAAGGGGAGAGGTAATAAATACTTTCAGTGGGAAAAGCATAAGACTTGGATAATCAATCAGTTGGGGAATCACTTCCTGAATAATTAGATAAAATTTCTCGTTGCTCTTAGGTCATATGTATATAAACATTTAAATGGTTTAGAAACAGGGCAGGGGGGAGGAGCAAGATGGCGGAAGAGCAGGGCCCCCAAATCACCTGTCGCCACCAAACTACCTAGAAAACCTTCAAATTATCCTGAAAATCTATGAATTCGGCCTGAGATTTAAAGAGAGACCAGCTGGAATGCAACAGTGAGAAGAGCTCGCGCTTCTAGCAAGGTAGGAAGACGGGGAAAAAGAAATAAAGAAACAAAAGGCCTCCAAGGGGGAGGGGCCCGCGAGGAGCCGGGCTGAGGCCGGGGCGAGTGTCCCCAGGACAGGAGAGCCCCGTCCCGGAGGAGCAGGAGCTGCACCGACCTTCCCGGGGGAAAGGGGCTCGCGGGGAGCTGGAGCAGGACCCAGGAGGGCGGGGATGCCCTCGGGCTCCCGGGGACAGGAACAGAGCAACTGCGCGCCCAGGAGAGTGCGCCGAGCTCCCTAAGGGCTGCAGCGCGCACGGCGGGACCCGGCGGGACCGGAGCAGCCAGGAGGGGCTCGGGCGGTGGCTCCGCGGAGGGGGCTGCGCGGCCCCGGGAGCAGCTCGGAGGGGCTCGGGCAGAGGAAGAGGCTCCGTGCGGAGGGGCCTGCGCGGTTCCAGGAGCAGCTCGGAGGGGCTCGGGCGGCGGCTCCGCGGAGGGGGCTGCGCGGCCCGGGAGCGCGAATCCACCAGCGCAGGCTCCGGAGCACAGGGCGCCGGGACACAGCCCAGGATCCCGCCTCCCCCGGGACAGGCAGAGGCCGGGAGGGCCCAGGACAGCGAGGACGCTCCTGCCCCAGCTGAGCAGATCAGCGGCCCCGCCCCGGAGCCTCCAGGCCCTGCAGACGGAGTTCCTGCCGGAGCTGAATCCAGGTTTCCAGAGCTGCCCCGCCACTGGGGCTGTTCCTCCTGCGGCCTCACGGGGTAAACAACCCCCACCGAGCCCTGCACCAGGCAGGGGCACAGCAGCTCCCCCAACTGCTAACACCTGAAAATCAGCACAACAGGCCCCTCCCCCAGAACACCAGCTAGACGGACAACTTCCAGGAGAAGCCAAGGGACTTAAAGTACACAGAATCAGAAGATACTCCCCGGTGGTTCTTTTTGTTTTGTTTTGTTTTTTATTTTGTTTTTGTTTTGTTTTGCTTTTTGATTTGTTTCCTTCCTCCACCCCCTTTTTTTCTCCTTTTTCTTTCTCTTTTTCTTCTTTTTTTTTTTTCGTTTTTTTTTTCTTCCCCTTTTTTTTCTCTTTCTCTTTTCTTTCCTTCTTTCTCTCCTCTCTTTTTCTCTTTTTCCCAATACAACTTGCTTTTGGCCACTCTGCACTGAGCAAAATGACTAGAAGGAAAACCTCACCTCAAAAGAAAGAATCAGAAACAGTCCTCTCTCCCACAGAGTTACAAAATCTGGATTACAATTCAATGTCAGAAAGCCAATTCAGAAGCACTATTATACACCTACTGGTGGCTCTAGAAAAAAGTATAAAGGACTCAAGAGACTTCATGACTGCAGAATTTAGAGCTAATCAGGCAGAAATTAAAAATCAATTGAATGAGATGCAATCCAAACTAGAAGTCCTAACGACGAGGGTTAACGAGGTGGAAGAACGAGTGAGTGACATAGAAGACAAGTTGATAGCAAAGAGGGAAACTGAGGAAAAAAGAGACAGACAATTAAAAGACCATGAGGATAGATTAAGGGAAATAAACGACAGCCTGAGGAAGAAAAACCTACGTTTAATTGGGGTTCCCAAGGGCGCCGAAAGGGCCAGAGGGCCAGAATATGTATTTGAACAAATTCTAGCTGAAAACTTTCCTCATCTGGGAAGGGAAACAGGCATTCAGATCCAGGAAATAGAGAGATCCCCCCCTAAAATCAATAAAAACCGTTCAACACCTCGACATTTAATTGTGAAGCTTGCAAATTCCAAAGATAAGGAGAAGATCCTTAAAGCAGCAAGAGACAAGAAATCCCTGACTTTTATGGGGAGGAGTATTAGGGTAACAGCAGACCTCTCCACAGAGACCTGGCAGGCCAGAAAGGGCTGGCAGGATATATTCAGGGTCCTAAATGAGAAGAACATGCAACCAAGAATACTTTATCCAGCAAGGCTCTCATTCAAAATGGAAGGAGAGGTAAAGAGCTTCCAAGACAGGCAGCAACTGAAATAATATGTGACCTCCAAACCAGCTCTGCAAGAAATTTTAAAGGGGACTCTTAAAATTCCCCTTTAAGAAGAAGTTCAGTGGAACAGTCCACAAAAACAAAGACTGAATAGATATCATGATGACACTAAACTCATATCTCTCAATAGTAACTCTGAACGTGAACGGGCTTAATGACCCCATCAAAAGGCGCAGGGTTTCAGACTGGATAAAAATGCAGGACCCATCTATTTGCTGTCTACAAGAGACTCATTTTAGACAGAAGGACACCTACAGCCTGAAAATAAAAGGTTGGAGAACCATTTACCATTCGAATGGTCCTCAAAAGAAAGCAGGGGTAGCCATCCTTATATCAGATAAACTAAAATTTACCCCAAAGACTGTAGTGAGAGATGAAGAGGGACACTATATCATACTTAAAGGATCTATTCAACAAGAGGACTTAACAATCCTCAATATATATGCTCCGAATGTGGGAGCTGCCAAATATATCAATCAATTATTAACCAAAGTGAAGAAATACTTAGATAATAATACACTTATACTTGGTGACTTCAATCTAGCTCTTTCTATACTCGATAGGTCTTCTAAGCACAACATCTCCAAAGAAACGAGAGCTTTAAATGATACACTGGACCAGATGGATTTCACAGATATCTACAGAACTTTACATCCAAACTCAACTGAATACACATTCTTCTCAAGCGCACATGGAACTTTCTCCAGAATAGACCACATATTGGGTCACAAATCGGGTCTGAACCGATACCAAAAGATTGGGATTGTCCCCTGCATATTCTCGGACCATAATGCCTTGAAATTAGAACTAAATCACAACAAGAAGTTTGGAAGGACCTCAAACATGTGGAGGTTAAGGACCATCCTGCTAAAAGATGAAAGGGTCAACCAGGAAATTAAGGAAGAATTAAAAAGATTCATGGAAACTAATGAGAATGAAGATACAACCATTCAAAATCTTTGGGATGCAGCAAAAGCAGTCCTAAGGGGGAAATACATTGCAATACAAGCATCCATTCAAAAACTGGAAAGAACTCAAATACAAAAGCTAACCTTACACATAAAGGAGCTAGAGAAAAAACAGCAAATAGATCCTACACCCAAGAGAAGAAGGGAGTTAATAAAGATTCGAGCAGAACTCAACGAAATCGAGGCCAGAAGAACTGTGGAACAGATCAACAGAACCAGGAGTTGGTTCTTTGAAAGAATTAATAAGATAGATAAACCATTAGCCAGCCTTATTAAAAAGAAGAGAGAGAGGACTCAAATTAATAAAATCATGAATGAGAAAGGAAAGATCACTACCAACACCAAGGAAATACAAACGATTTTAAAAGCATATTATGAACAGCTATACGCCAATAAATTAGGCAATCTAGAAGAAATGGACGCATTCCTGGAAAGCCACAAACTACCAAAACTGGAACAGGAAGAAATAGAAAACCTGAACAGGCCAATAACCAGGGAGGAAATTGAAGCAGTCATCAAAAACCTCCCAAGACACAAGAGTCCAGGGCCAGATGGCTTCCCAGGGGAATTTTATCAAACGTTTAAAGAAGAAACCATACCTATTCTCCTAAAGCTGTTTGGAAAGATAGAAACAGATGGAGTACTTCCAAATTCGTTCTATGAAGCCAGCATCACCTTAATTCCAAAACCAGACAAAGACCCCACCAAAAAGGAGAATTACAGACCAATATCCCTGATGAACATGGATGCAAAAATTCTCAACAAGATACTGGCCAATAGGATCCAACAGTACATTAAAAAAATTATTCACCATGACCAAGTAGGATTTATCCCTGGGACACAAGGCTGGTTCAACACCCGTAAAACAATCAATGTGATTCATCATATCAGCAAGAGAAAAACCAAGAACCATATGATCCTCTCATTGGATGCAGAGAAAGCATTTGACAAAATACAGCATCCATTCCTGATCAAAACTCTTCAGAGTGTAGGGATAGAGGGAACATTCCTCAACATCTTAAAAGCCATCTATGAAAAGCCCACAGCAAATATCATTCTCAATGGGGAAGCACTGGGAGCCTTTCCCCTAAGATCAGGAACAAGACAGGGATGTCCACTCTCACCACTGCTGTTCAACATAGTACTGGAAGTCCTAGCCTCAGCAATCAGACAACAAAAAGACATTAAAGGCATTCAAATTGGCAAAGAAGAAGTCAAACTCTCCCTCTTCGCCGATGACATGATACTCTACATAGAAAACCCAAAAGTCTCCACCCCAAGATTGCTAGAACTCATACAGCAATTCGGTAGCGTGGCAGGATACAAAATCAATGCCCAGAAGTCAGTGGCATTTCTATACACTAACAATGAGACTGAAGAAAGAGAAATTAAGGAGTCCATCCCATTTACAATTGCACCCAAAAGCATAAGATACCTAGGAATAAACCTAACCAAAGATGTAAAGGATCTATACCCTCAAAACTATAGAACACTTCTGAAAGAAATTGAGGAAGACACAAAGAGATGGAAAAATATTCCATGCTCATGGATTGGCAGAATTAATATTGTGAAAATGTCAATGTTACCCAGGGCAATATACACGTTTAATGCAATCCCTATCAAAATACCATGGACTTTCTTCAGAGAGTTAGAACAAATTATTTTAAGATTTGTGTGGAATCAGAAAAGACCCCGAATAGCCAGGGGAATTTTAAAAAAGAAAACCATATCTGGGGGCATCACAATGCCAGATTTCAGGTTGTACTACAAAGCTGTGGTCATCAAGACAGTGTGGTACTGGCACAAAAACAGACACATAGATCAGTGGAACAGAATAGAGAACCCAGAAGTGGACCCTGAACTTTATGGGCAACTAATATTCAATAAAGGAGGAAAGACTATCCATTGGAAGAAAGACAGTCTCTTCAATAAATGGTGCTGGGAAAATTGGACATCCACATGCAGAAGAATGAAACTAGACCACTCTCTTTCACCATACACAAAGATAAACTCAAAATGGATGAAAGATCTAAATGTGAGACAAGATTCCATCAAAATCCTAGAGAAGAACACAGGCAACACCCTTTTTGAACTCGGCCATAGTGACTTCTTGCAAGATACATCCACGAAGGCAAAAGAAACAAAAGCAAAAATGAACTATTGGGACTTCATCAAGATAAGAAGCTTTTGCACAGCAAAGGATACAGTCAACAAAACTCAAAGACAACCTACAGAATGGGAGAAGATATTTGCAAATGACGTATCAGATAAAGGGCTAGTTTCCAAGATCTATAAAGAACTTATTAAACTCAACACCAAAGAAACAAACAATCCAATCATGAAATGGGCAAAAGACATGAACAGAAATCTCACAGAGGAAGACATAGACATGGCCAACATGCACATGAGAAAATGCTCTGCATCACTTGCCATCAGGGAAATACAAATCAAAACTACAATGAGATACCACCTCACACCAGTGAGAATGGGGAAAATTAACAAGGCAGGAAACAACAAATGTTGGAGAGGATGCGGAGAAAAGGGAACCCTCTTACACTGTTGGTGGGAATGTGAACTGGTGCAGCCACTCTGGAAAACTGTGTGGAGGTTCCTCAAAGAGTTAAAAATAGACCTGCCCTACGACCCAGCAATTGCACTATTGGGGATTTACCCCAAAGATACAGATGCAATGAAACGTCGGGACACCTGCACCCCGATGTTTATAGCAGCAATGGCCACGATAGCCAAACTGTGGAAGGAGCCTCAGTGTCCAACGAAAGATGAATGGATAAAGAAGATGTGGTTTATGTATACAATGGAATATTACTCAGCTATTAGAAATGACAAATACCCACCATTTGCTTCAACGTGGATGGAACTGGAGGGTATTATGCTGAGTGAAGTAAGTCAGTCGGAGAAGGACAAACATTATATGTTCTCATTCATTTGGGGAATATAAATAATAGTGAAAGGGAATATAAGGGAAGGGAGAAGAAATATGTGGGAAGTGTCAGAAAGGGAGACAGAACGTAAAGACTGCTAACTCTGGGAAACGAACTAGGGGTGGTGGAAGGGGAGGAGGGCGGGGGGTGGGAGTGAATGGGTGACGGGCACTGGGTGTTATTCTGTATGTTAGTAAATTGAACACCAATAAAAAATAAATTAAAAAAAAAAAAAAAAAGAAACAGGGCAGCCCCAGTGGCTCAGCAGTTTAGCGCCGCCTGCAGCCCAGGGCGTGATCCTGGAGACCTGGGATCAAGTCCCACATCGGGCTCCCTGCATGGAGACTGCTTCTCCCTCTGCCTGTCTCTCTCACTCTCTCTCTCTCTCACTCTGTGTGTGTGTGTGTGTGTGTGTGTGTGTGTGTTTCTCATGAATAAATAAACATCTTTAAAAAATAAATAAATGGTTTAGAAACAGATATCACTGATGGTAGAGCTATGGTACAAGAAAACTGTGCCAACATATTGGGGCAGAAAGAAATTTCAGCTGACTCATAATGAAATACAGTTCTCCAAAGTGTAATGCATTAAATCAGGCCCAAATGTTGATTTCATGACACTATATTAGTCAACCCTTAGAGACAGGGGGGTTTCAGATGCATTTTGAAAAGCAAAGTATGTTAACGTCAGACGAGATGGTAAAATGTCTCGGGCCACTGTAATTTGAAAGAAAGTTTGGTTAATTTCACTGACTTACACTTTGTCTTAAAATTTTGCTTGCTTGACAAGATTGCACCTTTTTCCTTCTGAGTCAGTGTTCAGGGCATGTTTACAGACACCTTCAGGCCCATGATGAAGTGTGACCACTTGGGATGAACAGCCATAAGTGTGCAAGTATTGTGCATTGCTAGGATCGAACACACTGGTAGAACAGTTTGCAACAGCTCTTCTTTACTCTGACAGTCTAGTATCAAAACTATGCTTAACCCCCTTGCTGCTGATTTTTTTGCAAGATGACTTACTGTTATGACTTGGCACATGAACGGCACGTCCCATGAAGATAGTTGACCATTTTCTCTGAGTAGGCATAGGAGAATAAGCATTTTATATTTAGGTATTTTGAGTTTCTGGGTTCCTATGAAGGATAAAAGTAGTCAATTTGCATTGATTTACATATTTTAGTACCAAAAGCTAAATTTATTTTTTATTCAGTAGATATTTAAAGAGGCAGGGTAATCAACATAAAAGAAAAAAATAGATGATCTTATGAGTTTATGTTCTAGTTGTGGAGAAGAAAATAGGCAAATGAAGACGTAAACAAGTTAGTTACAGATTGTAGTAAATGCTGTGAAAGAAATAAACAGGATTAAATAGAATGGGATTCTTTGAAAGTTCAGGAAAAACCTCCTCAAAAAAAATTATAATAAGGCTATAACCTGTCATGCAAAGGTCTCGAGAGAACATTCTAGGCAATGATCATTGTAAGTGCAAAGGCAGACTTATCTAGCTGGACTTAGTTGTTTGGACAGGAATAAAGGTGGATTATAGAGTAAATAGAAGGAAGGGCAGTAAGATATGAGGTCTGAGAGATACAAGCCCTGAGGAAAAAAAAAAAAAAAAAAGCCCTGAGGAAAAGATGAAAACTTGGGGGTTTGTGCTAAGGACAGTTGGAAGCCATTAAGCATTTGTAAGAGATATGATCTGATGTGATCTAAAGAAAAGCTGATTAACACCTGCTTTGTATGTTATATGTAGTATACACTATATTCTTATAATAAAGTAAGCTACAAAAAAGAATGTTAAGAAAATCATAAGACAAAATGCATTTACAGTGTATTTGTTTTTTTATAAAACTGCATATGAGTAGAGCCACACAGTTCAAACCTATGTTGTTCAAGGGTCAACTGTATCAGACTTTAGAAGCTTGCAGAAAGGCTCCCACAGAGCCAGAATTCAGGCCTTTTGGAAAGGGCACTCCTTAGCTGATACTGGTACCTCAGGAGCTTTGAGCACACATCCTGTAGAGCTGAGATCAAGCCTCGCAGGATGGAGGAATTTGCTGCTACATGGTGCTGGTCACTCTGAAGTCGCACATTGGTACTGATTCTGATGGGGTAGAAAAAAACTGCAGATTAAATCCAATTGCTATTACTAGAAGCAACTGATGCAGTCACAGATACATAAGGGGCAGCAGCTTCATTAGTAAGGAGTGAAATGAAAGTTGCCCTGGGACGTCTGGGTGGCTCAGTGGTTGAGTGTCTGCCTTCAGCTCCCAGTGCGATCCCGGAGTCCCTGAATCGAGTCCTGCATCAGGCTCCTTGCATGGAGCCTGCTTCTCCTGTCCCTGCCTCTCTCTGTGTCTCTCATGAATAAATAAATAAAATCTTAAAAAAAAAAAAAAAAAACAGCTGCGCATATCACGTCCACTCATATCCTATTGGTCTAACAGGCATAAACAGGTTTAAGAATAAATATGACTAATATTTGGTTAGCATGTAACTCAACTGGGGGGGAGCAGAGCTGCACCAATACTCTTTAAGAATAAGCTACAGACTGCAACCACCCAATGTCTTGAGCACTAGTCCGTTTCCTTTCCAGAGAATGGGGAGACTGCCCATTAATCTGGCAGTTGGTTTGTTCGGGACACTCTCTGACTTCTGGCAATGCTCTGATTTCCGGCTTCACCACTTGTCCCTATCTCCAAAAGCAAAGAATTCTGTTATGGATCAAAGATAAAATGTAGCCCTCATAGAATTACAAACTTAAGGGGACAGCTAAAGGAACCATAAGTAGGACTTAACAGGAGTAAAAATTCTTTTAAGTTATCCTGTCTTTCCCCACCCTTGCAGGATCTGGCAGGACCAGGGTAAGGACATACAGAGAAAGGTGGCTTAGTAAAGTTCAGTTTTAGACCTTAGCAGGAAAGGGTGTTATCCTCCTTCTGTGGTCCAAGTGCTAATCTCAAGGGCCAGGATCAGATACGGTCCTATAACAAAGAGACTAAGCAATGTACCACTGACCTTGTTAGTGCCTGGGTCTTGTGCTAAAGGAAGCCAAAGGAGTTTGACATTCAAAAATAGCCCCTCTCAGTTCACCAAAGTCTGAGTCTGGATGGGGTTTGGAGAAAAGAGCTCTAGCTTGTAGTAGACATGATTTTTTTCCCAGAGTGTGTTCATAGCAGTAGCACTTTTGTATGTGTCTGTGTAGCTAAGCTGGGACTGTACTTCCCAGAACTCCCATCCAGTTGTGAGTTAGGATTGGTCACAGAAATTGTTGAAGATAAGACAGAGGTGTAAAGCAGGAGCTGGCCTGCTCTGATGTCTGAGTTGGGGGCTAGGCACTTGCAGCATTTCATTTTCACTATGTCCATGGGGCAGAAGTCTGGCCCATAGCTTCTCAGGTCCCTTGAATCTCCTCCCTTACCCTCTTCCAAATTCCAGCAGTTCTAGAAGCACAGGAGGTAGGCTCCCTCTGCATATACCCACATGGTGGAGGTCAGAGGCAGCAGGGGACAGGGAGATTGCACTTTTCCTCTCCCGCAGCCCTGCTGACCTGTGGTGGCTCCAGGCTCACCAGGAGATCAGAGGCAACACCTCATGATAGACTTGTTCTCTAGTTCCCACAGCTGCATAAAGCCTAGCCCCCATATTAAATCACGTTTTCCATATCCCTTGAACTTTAACACAATAAGCTAAGTTATGTTGTGGAGACAAGTTATGCCTAAACCTTAACAGCCAGGTTTTATTTCTTGCTCATGGTTCATCCACGGCTCTGTTCTGCATAGTCTTCATTCCAGGAACCAGGCTGAAGGAGCCAGCCTCTGTTTAGAACACTGCTGGCCATCATGACAGATGGAAGGAGGGGAACCAAACACTGCTCTGAAGGCTCTGCCTGGCAAGAGCCTACCACTTCCTACCACTTCCCCTCACACTTCCTTACCCAAAGCAATTCCAACAGATTGAACCAAAAAATGAGTGAACAGAATATGTTTGTGGGTTTTTTTCCCTGGCACCAAATACATGTTATTTTTCCATATCAGTTTGGCAATTCTCCAACATCAACTGGGTGTTCAACAGTTCATTTTGGGCACTCCCAGAGTTACTACAGACCTGCAGGTGAAGAGCTCAATGCCACAAGATTGGCCCAACTTCAACGACAACTGGAGTTCCCAGGCTGCCCAGCCAACTGCAAATTCAAGGGTTCCTATGAGCCCCCCTCCTTGGTTTGACAATTTGGTACAATGACTCACAGAACTCAGGAAAGCTCTTAACTTAACCAGGTTATTGTAAATGATACAACTCAGGAGCAGCCAGATGTATTGGACAGGGTATGAGGGAAGTAGCCCCTCCATCACTCTCTGAGCACAACACCATCTGTACGTTTACCAACTTGGAAACTCTCCAAACCCCATCATTTAGAGGTTCTTATAGAGATTTATTTACATAGGTATGATTGATTAAATCATTGGCCCTTAGAGATTGAACTCAATCTCTAGCTCCTCTCCCCTCCCTAAAGGTCAGGGAGTGAGGCTGAAACCTCTAATCATGTGGTTGGTTTTTCTGGCGACTGGCCCCTATCCTGAAGCCATTTTACACTACCCCACCATAAGTCCTCATGGGTATACAAACGATAGTATATTCCAAGGATTTAGGAGCTCTGTGGCAGGAACCAGCTAGCTAGTCTGCAGAAAGTCAAGGATTCAGGTTTTCAGATCACCATGGTCTGGTGATGATTATTGTATTGTTCACTCAGCAGTGTTTTAGGGACCTGAACTGAGCACAAGCACTGTATTTGGAGTTATCTTAAAACCAAGTCATTATTTTTATTTTTAGTAGTTCTCCTTTGGGATCAAAATACTATATTTCACTTCAACAAAATGATAAAATATTTGAGAAACGAATGAGTTGAATATTGATTGGGTCACTTCTGAATCTTAATACTCAAGAGGAAAATTATTTTTTTCACTCTAATATCTCAAAAATAGGCACACTTTAAAGTGGCTGTGAAGAAAAAAAATAAAGTGGCTGTGAAGGATTGATATCACAAGTGCTTGAGAAATAAAGGACTTTACAGATTATGTCCTATATGCTCATAAAACAAGATACAGTTTTTAGCTATGGCATACTCAGTATCCCTAATATAATGATGCCACCAGAAGGTTTCTCCTTGTGTTTCAAACAAAACTAACTTGACAACTTATAAGATCATTACTCTTTACATGTGAAATTGTTTATCTACTTTTCTCCTACTAGGCTTTAAGCTTATTAAGTGTATGAACTGTACCTTGTTCATTTCTGTATGCCCAGCAGTTATTATAGTGCCTCACATAGAGTAACTGCTCAATAAATGCTTACTTTATTGCCATATTTTACCTATTTTAGGATGCATGTTTTTTTCACATTTCGACATGTCTAAAATTGGGATGCATCTTACAATTGATAATGATGTAAGTTATGGTCAGCTAGGTTTGAAAATCTTCAACCGATACCTCCTGGTAAAATCAAGAAAGCACTAAACTCACAACATATTAGATTTAATGCAGTGTGGGTAACTAATAAGTTAGTAAAAGATTACCTTCCTCAAGTTGTTATGATATTGATTCAAACATATTTTATAAAGGGTGTCATGAATATGACCTTAAAAATCCTTTTACAATTCCACAGCCTCATAAATTATATAGTTTCATTCAATTTATTATCAGCTTTTTTTTACTTGTAAGAAATGGAATTTATCATTTTAGCCAAGTTAATTACCATTATTCTGCTGTGTAATTGAGAATTGGGCCCTTCAGATTCTGTTGTCCTTCTAATTCATTCTTTTACAATTTTCTCAGAAGTGCTAATACGTGTTTCACATAAATTTTTGTTTTTGTATTAACTCACTTATTATATATTGAGTGCACATAGTAACATATTCTGCTAAAAGCCATGGAGATTGATATTTTGAAATATCCCTGTTCCATCTGAGACCCTAAAGCCATAGGCAAAACCTCTACTAAGCAATTAGCATTTGTTTATAACAACCAACACTCTTCCAAGCTTTAGTAAGTAATCTCCTATTCTGTTTATGAATTTCAGTTTACTTATATGTATGTGCTGCCTTGTTTTGTCTAATTCATCACTCAAAAATTTGGTTGTTTTAATAGCTAGGGGGAGAAAGATTTCATTATAAACTGCATGACCATATTTGTTTAATTTGAAAGGATTTGGAAAAAGGAAAGAGGCATTTTAAAAACAAAAAACAACTGTATTTTGTGAGTGAGGTATACAGATGAAAGGAATAAAAAAAAAGTTTGATTTTTAAAGAAATAGTCTGCTTTTTATAGTAGATGATCAGAAATGCCAACTGAAATTCTGCACTGGGCCATGTCATCATATGCAGCATGACAAACTTTTACATAATCCCAGTGGTCTGCAGATATCCATAAAGGCAACACCTTACACATAAAAAGAGTATTTAAATGTATCTACTCTTTCCCAGTTTTTTAAAATAAAAGTTTACTACAGGGACACTTGGGTGGCTCTGTTGGTTAAGCATCTGACTCTTGATTTCAGTTCAGGTCATGATCTCAAGGTGGTGAGACTGAGCCCTATATCAGGCTCCATGCACAGCAGGGAGACTGCTTAAGATTCTCTCCCTCTGCCCTTCCCCCCACACCTTCTGTCTCTCAAATAAATAAATGAATAAATCTAAAAAAAAAAAAAAGTTTGTTATACATTGAAAGCCAAATATGGGAATAGAAGTTATTTTAGGTAAAGGTCAAGTGGTCTCTTATGAGTATTTGATATTATACTCTTGGCATTTATTCCAGGGAGATGTAAATTTATGTTTACACAAAAGGCTGTATAGGAGCACCTGGGTAGCTCAGTCGATTGAGCGCTAACTCTTAATATCAGTTCAGGTCGTGATCTTAGAGTCATGAGTTTAAGCCCCATGTGGATCTTGCCCAGCATGGAGCCCATTTAATGCTTCTCTCTCTTTCTCTCTCTCTTCCTCCCTCCCTCCCTCTCAACCCTCTTTTTCTTTTTCAAAAAGGAGTGGGGGATGTACCTGAGTGACTCAGTTGGTTGAGCATCTAGCTCTTGATTGCCACTAAGGTCATGATCTTGGGGTCCTGGGATTGGGCTGGTATAGGGCTCTGCAGGGAATCTAGCTCTTGATTGCCACTAAGGTCATGATCTTGGGGTCCTGGGATTGGGCTGGTATAGGGCTCTGCAGGGAATCTGCTGGAGGATTCCTTCCTTCTTCCCTCTACCCTCCCCCTCCCCCCCCCCCCCCCCGCTCATATTCTCTCTCTCTCTCTCTCTCTCTCTCTCTCTAATATGTCCTTTTGAAAAGGGCTTATACGTAAATACTCAAATATCCCCGAACTGGAAAAAGTTCAGTTCCTTCGGTAGATGAATAATTAAACAAATTGTGGTGCATTCATGCCATAGGGTGTTATACGGCAATAAAAAAGAACTAATTATTGTTACAAGTAATTACTTGTATTATCTCAAGGGAATCATGCTGAGTGAAAGAAGCCAATCCCAGGAGGTTACATACTATATTATTACATTTATGTAACATTCTTTAAATAATAGAATTACAGAGGCAGAGAACAGATTAGTGATTTCTAAGGGTTAGGGATGATGGAGATAAGGTAGTGGGTATGACAATAAATGGTTCGAAAGACAAAGTCCTGTGGTGATGGAGTTCTATATCCTAATTGTGACAGGAGTTACATAGATCTGCATCTGTGATAAAGTTGCATAGAACTATAGACACACACTGACCACCTAAAAATTGATGAGATAACCTGGTTATAATACTATCCTAAGTAAAGAGTACATAGGATCTCCTTGTTTTTTTTTTTTTTTTTCAAAATTCTTGTGAGACTATAATTCAAAATTAAAAGCTTTAAAAAGTTATTCTGCATAGACAAGTGGAGCCATATTAAATCAAAAATCTGTGGAGCAAAAGAATCAACAAAGTGAAAAGGCAATCTACAGAATGGGAGAAGATATCTGCAAACCATATGTCTAATAAGAGATTAATATCCAAAGTATTTAAGAATTTTCTGTAACTCAATAGCAAGAAAATAACCCAATTAAAAAATGAATAAGAAACTAAATAGGTATTTCTCCAAAGATGACCTACAAACAGCCAGCAAGAGAATGAAAATGTGCTCACCATCACTAATCATCAGGTAAATGCAAATCAAAACCACAATGAGGCATCATACCTGTTAGGATGAGCATTATATAAAAAAAAGTATAGCAAGTAATTAGGTGAGGATGTGGAGAAATTGGAATTCTTGAGCAGTATTGGTAAGAATGTAAACTGGGGTAAGCACCATAGAAAACAGTTTGAACTTTCCTCAAAAAATTAAAATTAGAATATGATCCAGCTTCCCACTTCTCAGTATATATGCAAAGGAATTCAAATCAAGATCTTGAAGAGGTATTTGTACTTCCATGCTCATAACGGCATTATTTACAACAGTCAAGAGGTAGAAACCACCTAAATGTCCACTGATGAGTGAATGAATAAAGAAAATGTGGTATATGCACACAATGGAATAATATCCAGTCATAAAAAGAAAATCCTGCCATTTGCAAGAGCATGGATGATTCTGGAGGACATTTTGCTAAGTAAAATAGGCTAGTCACAGAAGGATAATACTGCATGATTCCACTTACATCAGAGGCATTTAAAATGGCCAGCTTCATAGGAACAGAGTAGAATGGTGGTTGCCAGAGGCTGGGAGGAAAAATTGTGGAATTGCTGTCTGATGGACATAGAGTTTCAGTCATACAAGATAGAAATGTACAATATTATGCTTATACTTAAAAATAAATTGCCCAGGTGGAGCCCCCTGCAGAATATTTCCAAGAATTCCCAGGAAGGTTTGCCTTCCTCATGCTCCCTCTCCATATAAACTGATTTATCTCTAATTATTTTTGGCCATTATCACTACCTTTCCATGATGCAAAAGTGTGTAAGCCAATTCTTTGGTCCTATTTTAAGATTGCCATAAGATATTTACAATTAGAAAAGGAAATTTTAATTTGATCAGATTTGTGGAGATTATCCCAGGTCCATTGGATTCACTTTGCCACAGGAATCCTTTACTCTTTACTACCATCAGTCTCTCCCAGCCATAATGTCATTAAACCCCAGTCTGTTCTGTTCCAGAGTCTGCTCCAGAACAGGGAAGGGAACGGAAGCTTTCTTTTCACTAACTTCTAAAACTTTAATAAGACTTTACCCAAACCACCATTAATACCAAATATCTTACCTGTGGGGTATTCTGTTTTACAAACAAGATGTGACCAACCTCTCTATTACTAATAAAATTTAAATTAAATTTAAAAAATAACTTTCTTAAAACTTTTGTTTCAGATCATAGGTCCCAGCTATAAATTAGGGTCTATGGTCTTTACAAATATTATCTATAAATTTCCAATTTTGTTTCCAGTGCCAAGTCCCATCCCAAGGGGGGACCCAGAGCACTGGGCAATGGTGCCTATTTCACATCCTTCAGGACCTACTGCAGCTACACACATAGAAAAGCAACATTAGGAGTGTTGGATTGCCCCGTCCTTAATCCCTAGTAATCTTAGGACTTCAGGTAAGTGAAAAGCATTTACTCCTGGTAGAAAGTGGTAATTCTTTCTTAAAATACTATAAAATTGCCTGGGCTTCTTTCACAGTCTTTTTTTTACTTCTTTCTCCCTCCTCCTCCTTTCCTGTTTTCTCCCTTTTACTCACGAAACTAGCTAAATCCTTAAATAAAAGCAGTGTATTTCTGATTATTTTTCTGTAGGTACAAATATTGCTCTAAACTTATAAAAGCTTTTTCTTGTTGAATATGTTTTCTTTTATTCATAAATTTTTCTTAACATGTTCCATCATGCCTCCACTCTGTCATTTTCCTTTGCTTTTTCAAAATTATCACTGTGTACATCTTAAACACGATGGAATTTAATACTAAATATTTTTATTGGCCATATGGAACATTTTTTAATATCAAAAACTCATGGATATCATTGTAATCAACTACCATTTTATATTCTCTTTTTTTTTATTCTTTGGTTGTTATCCTTGCAATAAGAAAAATAATATGCCCTGATCTAGAATAAGAATCTGATAACTTTGATGTTAAACATTTCCCTGAGTACTATATAGAATATATAATTTAAGGAACAGTCTGAATCTTTAAAATTCTGTTTATTTTCCTTCTTTCCTCTTAAAATATGATTGAAGAGTAGAAATGCTACATATTACTCAATATTTTTAATTACCGTAATTATTAATGGAGAAGTCAATTTTTAAAGATTTATGTATAAGACTATAATTTGTTACTTGCAAAAAGCATAGAAAGTTAAAATTTTATAATATGCTTAATTATTTTTCCATTTAATATACATATTTAGGCACCTACCATGAACCAAGAATGTGTTTAGAATGAATGGTATGTAGTTCCTATAGAACTTGGCCATCAATGTCACAAGAGAACTCAATAAAAATGTAAATTCTCAGATCCCACCCACAATCTACTGAGTCAGGAACTTGGAGAGAATAACAAATCTTCAAGCTTCTGACCTGTGCTAAAACTTGAGGACACTGGTTCACATGAAACAATCAATAACCATGTAGTGTAGAAAGTATCACATTAAATGGGTCTGCAAAATACTCTAGAAAAAGGAAGAAACAGCAAATAACTGGGAAAATTAAGGAAACTGTACAGACGTGACATTGGAACCAACTTTAGAGCTGAATAGGATTTTACTCTTTAATTAAACAAATCTTTGTACAGCACATACTATCCTACTCACTCTGCCAGACTGAGGAAGTTTAATAAACAATAAGTTCAATAAAAGTCATTGAGCAATAACTCAGAGGCAGATTTACCCAGAAGCTAACCACTGAAGCTTTAGGCTTCCTTACTTGCCTGGGACCCTTCCAATGCCCCGTCTCTACTTTGTTATTATACAAAATTACGAGAATGCATAATTGTGTACTCTTTTTCTTACACTGGGCCCCCCAAATTGTGTAAGCCTCATATTCCCCACAAAACCTACCTCCAAAACCACACTTGCTAGTCTGGAGATAGAAGGGAGATAGTAAGGAAGCAAGCCAGGACCTTCCAGCAAAGAAAACCACATATGCCAGGAGATGGAGGCAGAGAGTGTTGTCTGTCAGTATCCCTGGAGCCGGGTAACTGCGGAGGGGGTGAGGGGAGTGATGCTGACAGACACAGTGAATTACCAGAGACCTTGGATGCACTGCCAAGGGGTTTGGACTTTATCCTCTACACAATAGCTTACATTAGAGATTCTCAGTAGGTGCCTGCATTTAACAAAGGTAACTGTAGCAACTGTAGAAGCAAACAGATTGATGAAGGAGAGACCAGAGCCGGGAATACAGTCGGGAGCATAATGAAATAGACTGAGGGAAATGTTGAAAATAGAAGTTCAGGTAATGGGGATGAATTTGAAGGAGATACTCGAGATACAATCTACTTGGGGACCAGTTGGAAGATAGACCAGGAAGAGATATTAAAGATGACTTAGATTTATAGTTTAGGTGGTTTGGATGCATTGTAATGTGAATAATAAACTTTTCAGCTCAAGAAAATAAATAAATAAATATATATATATATATATATATATATATATATATATATATATATAGAGAGAGAGAGAGAGAGAGAGAGAGAGAGAGGGAGAGAGAGAGAGAGAGGAGCACCAGATTTTATGGAGAAAATAATGCACTCCATTTCAGTAAGTTGTTTTTCTACATTATTTGTCTATCATTCTGAAATACATATATATCATTTTAAATAACTGCTTTTTGAAAAGAGCTGCACATTGAAAGAAAAATCACTTATAGACTACTGCTTTACAAATATACAATGTCATTATTCTAAAAATTGTTATATAGTCATTAATTAGATCACTATTTCTTTCTTAAAAAACATGAAATGGGATTTAAGTGTATAGGCTAAAATTTGTCTTGCTAATAAAATATGGAACCAGACAGACTTTAAAATAACACCATCTTTGGCTAGAAAGATGGTTCTAAAATATGTGCAAATAGCTTCTAGGATGAAAAGGACAGAAGACTCCCCATTTATATCATTAAATGGAAGGTAGCAGAGTAGGTAAGGAGAAGAAGGAACAGTAAGCTCTGCTTGAATCCAAGAGGATATTGGGGGGTTAATGGAAGAAAGTTTAAAGTTCCATATCAGAGATAAACATGACAGAAGCGGTGAGTTATATCTATAATCCACATCAAAGAACACTAAACAGATTTGAGGCCTTGATGTAATTATACAGATTAGACATTTAGCAAAGCATAAAGCAGCATGATGTCTCAAGAAAAAGGTCATCTAAATATCCCTAAAGGATTCTTCACTGAGTCTATTCCGAAAGAGAAAACTCTCAGAGGATGAAGGACATCTGTTTTTGTTGTCTGAGCTTTGCAATGCTGTTAGACTTCATGACTTACTCATTGCCATTTAATAGGAAAGCCATTGCCAAGGCCCTCCCCACCCCTAATTTAGTACTCTGCTTGCCGGGCCATGGCACTGCTAACCACAACAGAAAGAAGCAGTGGATGCTCCACAGTTGCCATGGAAGTCCTCAGGCCAACTTAATATTCATCAAAGAGTTCCTTGCTGGGATTTATGAACTGATACACCTGGGATTCTGACAGTGTATCCTGACAACATTTCTACACTTAGGATTGTGAAAATTTCTCTTTTCCTGCATTTATCTCATGCCTGGTTAAAGTTAATTCCCCTGGCTCTCTGAAATTTTTATGATTCTGCAAGCTAAAGGTGATTTTAGGTATTAACACAGTTCACCCCATGTTTAATTGGCAAATGGTAAGGAATTTTACACAGTAATAGTGCAGACTAGGAGGTGGGGGAAATTGCTTCATGGGTATCGACAAAGAAGTTCTGATCCGTTTCACAACAATGTGAATATGCCTAACCCGATTGAAATGTACACTTAAAAATTGTTAAGATTGTTTAAACATTCTCATTACATACCCTGCCACAAGAAACTCCAGGCCCCTAATGGGTACCTCAGGTCTTCAAGATCCCTCAAACTTGTTTTTGTACAGCGTTCCTGGCCTGATTCTTGAGTCTTTAGCTGTATATTTGTCAAACAGAAACTGAGCAGCATATTCAGTTGACAGGCATACAGTTTGAAGCTGAGTTAAAAGAATTGTGTGTCTGCCACTGTAGGAAGTTAGATGATTCCTAAACCAAACCCCTTGATGTGGTGCAGAAAAGCAATACTTAAATGATTCCATACTCAAAGCCAATACCCATCCATTCTTCAGTATTCCTCATCATGGAGAAAAACAATAACATAAATGACTTCAAACAGCATGTAGATGAACATTTCTGTTTTGCTTAAGAACATAGGTGTTTTTTTTCTCTAGTGCGATATATGCATTTCAGAACGCCTTGCATTCTAGAAATTATGTGTTACACATGACAAGGCTTGTGAGAAGCTTTGAATTAGCCGCAGACCACTCAAACCTATGCAACTTGATATACAGAATGCTAACAACAAAAAACTAATTTTGCCATAGTTTAAAAGGTATGTTAAATCCCTAATGAATAACTACTGTAGTTAATACAGGCATGGTAACCATATGTATTTGTTGCAGAAAATAGCAGTAGCTTGATGAAAGGGGTGACAGGAGGGTTGAGACCACTGAGCTTTGTAGCAACAGAGGCAATACTCAAAAAGATCAGCAAAAACTGAAGGGTTCTTCCAACACAGGGCAGTGGCCAAGCAGAGCTAAGAGTGAAAATATGGGATGAATAGGATTTTGAATACTGTAAGCTCCATGGCAGTATAATATGTTCAACTCCTGTTGCCTGGCAGTGTAAGAGATTAATACACTGGGAAAATCATGGATAAACCAGTGCAAATTCAATGTTGTTTTGACATTACCCAGCATTACTGCCAAAGACAGTATGTTTATGTCCCTTTAAAATTCATATGTTAAAATTTAATCTCCAAGGTGATAGTATTAAGAGGTAGGGCTTTTGGGAGATTGCTTAAGGTCATGAGGGTAGAGGCCTCATAAATGGACTTAGTGACGTTCTAAAAGAGACCCCAGAGGGCTCTCCTGCCTCTTCTGCTACATGAGGACACAACGAAAAGATGACATCGTGAAGCAAGAAGCAGGGCTCTCACCAGAAATCTTATCTGCTGGCACTTTGATTTTGAACTTCCTAGCTTCCAGAATTGTGACAAATTTCTGTTTATAAGCCACCTAGTCTATGGCATTCTGTTATAGCAGCCCCAGCGGATTAAGACAATTACCAATCATGTTGAAGCAATGTTGAATTACAGAAATGCAGGTTATCCCAGAACAGACTTTATCTGCATTTGGACATTTTCTAAAAATTCATATAATATGTATGTTTGATTTAGATTTGACAAATTGCGAATGAACTTGGTTCCTATCCCTGCATCAACACATGTATACAAATACTTTTTTGCAGCCAGATGAGTTTCCCTCTAAAACTTTCTCTAAGAGTCACTAAAAATGAGTATTTGATTAAGTGCTGCTGAGGGTTTCTGGATGTGCAAAGTGAGCCGAGAAAATGTCATTATCTTCAAAACTATCCTTACATTTGTTGTTGTCATTAACGACTATTTGAAAGAGCAGTCCCTAAACGCAGAGGACTTTCATAACACATGCTCATCAGACCAACTACTTCAGAATTACCTAGAGGGCTACTTAAAAGACAGATTCCCTTGAGCCTTTATTTAGAGGGATTATTCAGTCTCTAAGACTCTTGAAATCAGCATATCTGGCAATAAGTCCCAAGAATCCTTATTTTGTCAAAACACTCAGTTAAGTCTGATACTCTTTAAAGTTTGGGAAGGGGGAATATAATGGTTTTCTGCTGCATAATACAAGTGGACATAGTGCAGGTAGTTGTCTAATAATGTATCTTTCAAAGCATGTGTTAAGAATCAGATACAGTCTCATGACAGGCACTGAGGCAGAGAAAGCATTGCAAGAATAAACTTAGGCAAGTCCTACCTGATACTATTAGGGTGGGTTACACCTGGGACGCTGAGTCTATTCCCTGACAGGGCATTCAGGTCTTCTATTCAAGTCTTGTATCCATTTTTTAGTTGATTTTTGCAGCTCTTGTAAGATAGAAGTCCAGTTTCATTCTTTTCCATGTGGCTGTCCAGTTTTCCCAATACCACTGGTTGAAGAGACTGTCCCTTCCCCCATTGTATATTCTCGGCCTCTTTGGTGTATATTAATTGACCATATATGCATGGGTTTATTTCTGGGTTCTCTATCCTGTTACATTGATTTATGGCTCTGTTTTTGTGCTGGTACCATACTGTTACAGTTTTGTGGTATAGTTTGAAATCAGAGTGTGATACCTCCAGTTTTGCTCTTCTTAAGATTGCTTTGACCACTGGCAGTTTTTTGTGGTTCTATACAAATTTTTAAGATTGTTTGTTCTATTTCTGTGAAAAATGTCATTGGAATTTTATTTTTTTTTCGATGCTTTCCCTTTATTTAAAGACACTGCATTGATTTTATATATCTTCAAAAAGTGAACAATAAATTCACAAAATTATTATGAAGATCATATTCTTGAAGCTAAACACATTCATTGCTACTGGGTTGCTTATTGTTTCTCTCTCTCTCTATTGTCTATCTCCTATCTATCTTTTTTAAAGATTTTTTTATTTATTCATTTGAGAGAGCAAAAGCACAAGCAGTGAGAAGAGTCAGAGGGAGAGGGAGAATTTTAATAGGGATTGCACTGAATCTGTAGATGGCTTTGGGTAGTATGGAATTTTTAACTACACTTTAATCCATGAGCACAGAATATGTTTCCATTTATTTGTGCCGTCTTCTGTTTCTTTCATCACTGTCATAGTTTCCAATGTGTGGGTCTTTTACCTCCTTGATTAAATTTATTTCTAGATATTTTATTCTTTTGGATAAACTGTAAATAAGAATTTCTTAATTTCTCTTTATGAGAGTTACTAGCATGTGGAAGCACACTGATTTTTGCATGTTAATTTTGTATCCTGAAATGTTACTGAATTTATTTGTTCCAACAGTTTATTGGTGAAGTTGTCAGGAATTTCTATATATAACATGTCGTATGCAAATAGAGAGTTATGCTTCTTCCTTTCTGATTTGGATGCCTTTTATTTCTTTTTGTTACCTAAATATAACTTTTTAATAGTGCTCAGGGGTTAAAGTCATATATATGAAACTAGCACTTCAGGAATGAATAATGATTCCCTCCAAGATTAGAGGGATGAAATGGAGATTTTGAGGGCAAGTAGTCATTAAGAATGTGCAAAATTACATGACTGGATGTTTTTTGTTCCAGTTGAACTAGAAATAAGAGTAACAAAGATACAATTTCTATTACTATCTAAATAAAATCTTACCTGAATAAAACCTAATTCCTATTAAACCTAGAATAAGTCATTGTTTGGCTAGAAAGGGCACCCTAGCAGGCAAACAGTTGATTTTACAAATACATATCTAAATCATTTATTAAGTCCAGTGTGTTCAGTCTTAAAAACTTGTTCCTATAAATGTCTAGTTCCTATAAACAGCCATCTTTCCTCACCTAAGACACTTAGAAAAAAGATCAATAAAAGATGAATTTCATGGTACCCATTTAACCACCAGAAATAGAAAGGAGGGCGATAAATTATGAATGTAATGACAATTATATGGAGCTCAGGACAGCTGATGGGAGCATACCTTTATTTAGAGGGATAAAAAGGGGACACAATCACACATAATCCCAAAGCCAATGAGCTCAAAGAATATTTAACACAAGGTTCTTTGAATTGTCAGTTAATACGAACAAAGCCCAATATCCCTCTGTTGATTATGGACTGGGCCTCCAGAGCACTAGATTCCCTTCAGCATTAGAAGGGTGTAAGCTATATAGATGTGTGTTTATCATCATTGGATTTTCTGGGACTTTAGAGATAATCCAGAGTGCAAGAAAGATGGAGTGGGATGTCAACAACAACAAAGTAAAAAACAGAACCAGGGTCATACCACTTTGGAAAGCCTCCTATTATCCACTGGGAATATATATGGTTTATTCAAATCCAGGATACCTTGGATGTAAAGTTCCAGCAACAAAATGGAAGCAAGCACGTTGGTCATTTAACAAGAAAGGCAGTATAGAAAAGACATCTAATTTGGTACACAACGACCTACTGTGGGAAAACCAGATTACCAGAAATACACCATCTCTTCAAGCCTATGTCCTTAGAATTTGGAAGAGTTTCAGAAATAGAAGAAAAAAACTATGCTGCAAATAAATCTGTCTTCAAATATTACATAGAGTACATGAGTTGTGTTTTTGAAATTTGTTTTCTAAGGATCCAAATTCATCAATAAATGATCAGTGTCCACACACAGTGGAACAGATCTGCATGTATTAACTTGAAAAATGTCCTTGATACATTGCCAAGTGAAAAAAATCAAATACCTAACAGTTCTGCTTATTAAGCAGTTGGGCCTGAAAAACTTAATAGTAGTATTCTCATTGCATTTCTCTTGAAAATTTTATTTTTTTTAAGATTTTATTTATTTATTCATGAGAGACACAGAGAGGCAGAAACATAGGCAGAGGGAGAAGAAGGCTACATGCACAGAGCCCAATGTGGGACTCGATCCCGGGACTCCAGGATCATGCCCTGAGCCAAAGGCAGACACTCAACTGCTGAGCCACCCAGGCGTCCCTTCTCTTGAAAATTTTAAACATCACATGGTGCCCCTGTGCATCCCGTGTGATGTTCCAGAGCACCAGCTGTTTGGGAAACACAGCCTGGGATGTATATCCAGGAGTAGAATTGATGAGTTGAGAAATACATGTTTATTCTTTATTAAAAATTGGCAAGTGCTCTCCAAAATGTTTCTACCAATGTGCTCCAGGAGCAGTGTAAGAAATTTCACATCACTCCACACTCCAGACTCCATTTGGTATTGCCACACTTATTAATGTTTATAACTCTCACGTCTGTGTGCTATTGTTTCGTTTTGACTTAATATATATTTCTCTGATTACAAAGGAGATTAAGCCCATCTTCTCAGGACATTACCAATTGCTTGTCCCTGGTGGGCAGGCAGGTTTCAAACCAGGATAATATTAATATAAATTAATATACATAATATGAAATATTATAAATATAAATAATATATAGTAGAATATATAAGAGTTGAGTGAGAGGAATAAGGAAGTGATAAAAAGTTTGTTAATGGCAAAGTTAGGTAGTATTTTCTGCCAGTAATCAATATCCTCTTGTAGGATTCAAATGGCCTTGTTTGAATTATTGCTTTTTCCTCCCACCTAGTTTCGTGTTCGCCCAATTTGTTTATGTAGTGTGTGTGTGTGTGTGTGTGTGTGTGTGTGTGTGTGTGTGTGTGTTGCAAAAATGGCATACTATATCCACCATTCTTTTTATTTTCAGCTTTATTAAGATATAAATGACATACAGGCTTGTACAAGTTTAAGGTGCACAACATGTTGATTTGATACACTTATATATTTCAAAATGATTACCACTATAGCATTAGCTAACACCTCCATCATATCACACTATTATCATTTCTATCTAGGGGTGGAAACATTTAAGATCTAGTGCCTTAGCAACTTTATATGATACAGTATTGTTAAGCACAATCAAAATGCTACACATTAGATCCCCAGAACTTATTCATCTTATAGCTCGAAGTTTATACCCTTTGACCACATCACTACGTTTCTCCCATCCTCAACTCCTGATAATCACCACTCTACTCACTGTCTCTATAAGATTGGCTGCTTTAAGTTCCACATGTCAGTGATGTCATGCAGTGTTTTTCTGATTTATTTCACCTAGCATAATGTCTTCGATTTTCATCCATTGTCACAAATGACGGGACTACCTTCTCTCACATGGATGAATAATATCTGTTGTGTATATATTCTCGATAGATAGAATCTTTTTTATATATTCGTACATTATCTTTTATTTTATACATATATAATCTTTAATATATATTCATTGAGAGAAGTATATACCTCTACATATATAAATGGATCCATTGACACACATTTAGGTTGTTTCCATGTATTGAATATTATAAATATTGCAGCAATGAATGTGGAAGTGCAATTTCTCTTTGATATTCTGTTTTTGTTCTATTTTCTCATTTTCCAATTAATATTTTTTATTTTAATTCCAGTACAGTTAACATACAGTATTATATTAGTGACAGATTTACAGTATATTGACTCAATAATTCTGTATATTACTCAGTTCCTATCATGATACGTGTACTTGTAATCCCTTTCACTTATTCCATCCATCCCTCTGCCCCCCTCCCCTCTGGCAACTGTCAGTTCTCTATATTTAAGAGTCCGTTTCTTGGTTTGTCTCTCTTTTAAGATTTTATTTATTTATCTTAGAAAGAGCATGATCAGGGAGAGGCACAGAGAGAGAAAATCCCAAGCAGATTCCTCACCTCTTGGAGAGTCTAACGTGGGGCCTGATTCCTGAACTCTGATATCATGACCTGAGCCAAAACTGAGACAGATGCTTAACCAACTCAGCCACCCAGGCACCCCTGGTTTGTCTCTCTTGTTTGTTGTGTTTCTTAAATTTCACATATGAAGGGAATCATATGGTATTTGTCTTTCTCTGACTTATTTCACTTAGCATTATCTTCTCTAGCTCCATCCATATCATTGCAAATGGCAAGATTTCATTATTTTATTGCTGAGTAATATTCCATTGTATATATGGTGGTACTTTATCCATTCACCTATTGATGATGGACACTTGAGTTGCTTCCAAATTTGGCTATTGTAAATAATGCTGCAATAAACATAGGGGGGCATATATCTTTTCCAATTAATGTTTTCATATTCTTTGGGTAAAGACCCAGTGGTAGAATTACTGTACCATATGGTAAATCTATTTTCAATTGTCTCACGAACCTCCACACTGTCTTCCACAGAAAGCCCAGAAATGGACCAACTATATGGTCAACTAATCTTTGACATAGTAGGAAAGAACATGCAATGGGAAAAAGACCATCTCTTCAACAAATGGTGTTGGGAAAACTGGACCACTTTCTTACACCATACAAAGAAAAAAAAAACTCAAAATGGATAAAAGACCTAAATGTGAGACAGGACACCATCAAAATCCTAGAGGAGAACACAGGCAGCAAACTCTTTGACATGGACCCTACTATGACTTTTGACTGGAGTGTTTAGTCCATTTACATTCAAAGTAATTATTGGTAGGTTTGTAGTTATTTCCATTTTGTTACTTGTTTTGTGGTTGTTCTGTAGTTTCTCTTTGTTTCTTTCTACTTTTTCTTCTCTCGCAGTTTGCTGGCTTTCTCTGGTGATATGCTTGGCTTTCTTTCTCTTGATTTGTTGGCTATCTATTTACCAGCTTTTGATTTGTGGTTACCATTTGGTTATATATAACATCTTATGCATGGCAGTCTCTATTAAGTAGATGACCATTTAAATTTAATCCATTCCTCACTCATCTCTTTCTCATGTTTTAGGTATAGGGTGTCATACTTTACATCCTTTTATGTTGTGAAGCTCTTAACTGATTTGTATAGATACATTTAATTTCCTGCTTTCGTGCTTCCTACTTTAAAAAAAAAAGATTTATTCATTTATTTATTTATTTCAGAGAGAGAACATGTGCATGAGCAGGGACAGGGCAGAAAGAGAAGCAGACTCCCTGCTGATCAGGGAGTCTAATCTGGGGCTCATTCCCACAACCTTGAGATCATGACCTGAGCCAAAATCAAGAGTCTACCACTCAGTTGACTGAGCCACCCAGGAAGTCCTCTGCTTCCTACTTTTCTTACTACTATTTGTGGTCTTTCCTTTCCACTCAACAGATCCCATTTAACATTTCTTGTCAGACCAGTTTAGTGATGATAAATTCCTTTAACTTTTGTTTGGACCATTCTTTATCTCTCCTATTCTGAATGTTAGCCTTGCTGGACAGATGATTCCTGGCCACAGGATCATATATCTGATAAGCAGTTAACATACAAAATATATAAAGAATTCACCTAACTGAATAGCAAAAGGAAAACAAAACCCCCAAATGATTTTGTTAAAAAATAGATAGAAGGACTGCACAGATATTTTTCCAAAGATGACATACACATTGTTCTCTTTCTGTGAAAAATGCTATTGGAATTTTGATAGAGATGCATTGTATCTATTGATGGCTTTAGTGAGTATGGGCATTTTAACAATATTAATTCTTCTGAACCATGAATACAGAATACCTTTCTATTTGTGTCTTCAATTTCTTTCTTCAGAGTCTTATAGTCTTCAGTATACAGGTCTTACACCTCTATTGTTAAATTTATTTCTAAATTTTCTGTTGTTTTTGATGTACCTATAAACAGATTTTTAGAAATTTCTAATAGTTCACTGTTAATGTATAGAAATGCAACTAATTTTTCCATATTGAATTTATATACTGCAACTTTACTGAATTTGTTTATTAGTTCTAATGGATTTTTAACGGGGTCTTTAGGATTTTCTATATATAAGTTCATATCACCTGAAACAAAGACTGTTTTACTGCTTTCTTTCTGGTTTGGATGACTAGAATTTCTTTTTCTTGCCTGATTGCTCTGGATAGCCCTTCCAGAACTATGGTAAGTAGAAGAGTAAGAATGGGCACCATCATCATTATTCTCCAACTTAGAGGAAAAGCTTTCAGTCTTTCATCTTTGAGTGATGTTGGCTCTAGTCTTGTCATATATGGCCTTTATTACTTGGGGGCATATGCCTTTTAGAATCAGTTTGTTGAGTGTTTTTATCATGACAGTATATTGTATTTTAACAAATGCTTTTTGTGTGTCTATTGAAAGGATCATATAATTTTTATCTTTTATTCTATTGTATGTTACATTAATTGATTTGTATGTGTGAAAACCATCTTTGTGTCTCAGGGATTTATGATCCTTATGTGTGTTAAATTCAATTTGCTAAGATTTTTTGAAACTTTTTGCAGCATTTTCATCAGGGATATTGGTTCATTGTCTTCTTACAGTATGCAGATAATGCTGGCCTCATATATTAAGTTTAAGGGAACATTCTCTCCTCTTCATTTTTTTTTAAGAGTTTGATAAAGATTGGCATAAATCCTTTGTAAATGCGTGGTATAATTGACCACTGCAACCATCTGGCTCTGGACTTTTCTGTACGGAGAAGTTTTTTTAAATAAATGATTCAATCTCTTTACTCATTATTGCTCTATTCAGATTTGCTATTTCTTCATGATTCAGTCTGGGTAACTCTGGGTAAGTCTGGGTAATTTCTAGGAAGTTATTCATTTTTTTCCTAAGTTATCCAATTTTTTGGCTTATTTTTAATTTTTTTATTTATGATAGGCACACAGTGAGAGAGAGAGGCAGAGACATAGGCAGAGGGAGAAGCAGGCTCCATGCACCGGGAGCCCGACGTGGGATTCGATCCCGGGTCTCCAGGATCACGCCCTGGGCCAAAGGCAGGCGCCAAACCGCTGCGCCACCCAGGGATCCCAATTTTTTGGCTTTTAATTGTTCAGTGTAATCTCATTATCTTTTCTATTTCTGTAGTATCAGTTGTAATGTCCCTCTTTCCTTTCTGATTTTATTTATTTTTCTTTTTTTCTTAGCCTATCTAAAGTTATTGTCAAATTTTGCTTATTTTTTCAAAAACCGGTTCTTGATTTTGTTAATTTTTTTCTGTTTCTGATCTCTATTATTTTCTTCCATCTGCTTTTTTTTTTTAGAGCTGTTTATTCTTCTTTTCCTAGTTTCTTGAGGTATAAAATTAGGTTGTGTATTTGAAATTTCTTTTTTTTTTTAAGATTTTATTTATTTATTCAGGAGAGACACAGAGACATAGGCAGAGGGATAAGCAGGCTCCATGCAAGAAGCCCAATGTGGGACTTGATCCTGGGACTCCAGGATCATGCCCTGAGCCGAAGACAGATGCTTAACCACTGAGCCACCCAGGCATCCCTCTTTTTTCTTAATCTAAGTATTTTTTTCACTCTTAAATGCTTTTGTAGCATCCTCTAGGTTTTGATACATTGTATTTCTATTTTCATTTGTTTTGAATTTTGTTAATTTCTGTTTTGATTTCTTCTTTGATCAATTGGTTGTTCAGGAGTGTGTCATTTAATTTTTATATATTTGTGAGTTTTCCACTTACTATTCCTAGTTTCAAGCCATTGTGTGCAAAAAAGATACTTGGTATGATTTCAATATTCTTAAATTTGCTAAAAGTTTTTTTGTGACTTGCCATAGGATTTATCTTAGAGAATGTTCATATGCACTTGAGGAGACCATGCATATGGTCTGATGCTGTGGGATGGAATGTTATATATATATGTATGTCCCTTGGTCCATTAGGTCTAATGTGTGGTTCAAGTCCAGTGTTTTCTTGTTTTATGTCTGACTGATCTATCCATCTTTGAAAGTGGAATATTGAAGTCTCCTACTGTTACTGTATTTTTTGTCTATTTCTCCCTTAAGATCTGGTAATATTTGCTTAAAAATTTAGCACTCCAGTATTGGATGCATATATATTGATGATTATTATAACTTCTTGTGTGAATTGATCTTATTATTATTGATGACCATATTAATGACAATATATAATGACCATATTTGCCTCCTATTACCATTTTTGGCTTATATATTAAATATATACATTTCTATTTTGTCTATTATAAATACAGCTGTTCCTGCTCTCTTTTGGCTCACTTGCCTGGAATATCTCTTTGCATCCCTTCCCTTTGAGCTTATGTATGTCCTTAACCTGAGGTGAGTGTCTTGTAAGTAGAACATAGTTGGTTCTTGATTTGGTTTGATTTTATTTGGTTTGGTTTTTCGTTGTTGTTGTTTAATTGGTCAACTATTCTATGTCTTTTGATTGGAGAATTCAATTCATTTACATTTAGAGTTATTATTGCTAGGTAAGGACTTACTCATTGTTTTGTTTTTTTACTGTTTTTGTGGTCCCCTTGTTCCTTTCTTCTTCTCTTGCTCCTTTCCTTTGTGAATTAATGATTTTCCATAGTGATAGGTTTTGATTCCCTTCTCTTTATCTTTTGTGAATGTACTGTCGGTCTTTGCGTTGTGGTTACTGTGAAGCTTATATAAAACATGATTGATAGAATAATCGACTTTACTCTGATAACAATTTAACATCAAGCACATACAAATCCTCTTTATACCTCCACTATATTGTTTTCCATTTCACAATTTGCGTCTTTTTACATTTTGTATTCATTAACAGATTATTGTAGCTATAGCTATTTTTAGTATTTTATCCTTTAACTTTTAGAGTAGCTAACACACCACCATAATACAGTACTAGCTTTTTCTTAATATGACTATATGCTTGCTTTTACCAGTGTGATGTATATTTATATATGTTTTCGTGTTACTGATTAACATCTTTTCATTTCAAATTGAAGAACTCTTTTAGCATTCTTGTAGGGCAGATTTATTGGTGATGAATTCCCTCAGCTTTTGTTTATTAGGGAAAATATTTATCTGACCTTAATTTCTGAAAGACAACTTGCTGGGTGAAGTATTCTTGGCTGTGAGTGTCTTTTAGCACTTCAAATATTCTATTCTCTTCTGATCCTCAGGGTCTCAGACAGAAATCTGCTGGCAGCCTAATGGTGATTCCCTTGTATGAGAGTATTTTTTTTCTCTTGCTACTTTAAAAAATCTCTCTTTGTCTTTGATTTTAGACATTTTCATTATAATATATCTTGGAGAAGATCTTTTCCATTTGAAATTTTGCGATGACATATTATCCTCATGAACTTGTATATCCAAATATCCCCAGGTTTGGAAAGTTCTCAACCATTATTTCTTCAAATAAACATTCTACCCCTTTCAGGTACCTCTTCTCCTTCTTGGATTCCAGTGGTGTACTCATTATTTCTTTTTCTTTTTTTTTTAAGATGTATTTACCTTAGAGAAAGAGAGAGAAATATCATAAACAGGAGGGGCAGAAGAAGAAGGAGAGAGAATCCCAAGCACACTTTGTGCTGAGCACAGAGCCTGACGTGGGGCTCAATCTCACAACCCTGAGATAAAAACCTGAAATGAATTCTAGAGTCAGATGCTTGACCTACTGTGCCAGTTAGGTATACCCTTCATTATTTCTTTAAATGGTGTCCCATAAGTCCCACAGTTTTTCTCATTCTTCTTCATCCTTTTTTTTTTAATTTTTGTTCATCTGATTGGATAATGTCAGTTGATCTGTCTTCTAGTTCAATGATTCTTTCTTCTGACTGGTCAAGTCTGGTGTTGAAACTCTCTGTTGAATTCTTCAGTCATTGTGTTCTTTAGCCCCAAAATTTCTAGTTGGGATATTTTGTTTGTTTACTCTCTGTTGATCTTATAATTTTATTCTTTTACTGTTTTCCTGATATCATTAAATTCTTATCTCTGTTGTCTTGTAGTTCTCTGAGCATCTTTAGAATAATTTCTTAATTCTTTAAAGGGCAATTTCTGGATCTCCATTTCTTTAGGGCCAGTTACTGGAAGTTCACTGTATTTAAATTTGGTGCAGTCATGTTTCTCTGATTCTTCATGATCTCTGGAGCCTTGCACAGGTCCCTGGGCTTTTGAAGAAGCTGTCACTTCTAGACTTTATGAACTGACTTCAGTAAGTGAGAAAACTCACAGATGGGGGCATATTGTGACCCTGAGTCTAGTGGTGCAGGGTGGTAAGTGTGAGGGCATGTGGTGGCACCTGTCTGGAAGGGCATAATGGCTGTTTGAAGTATAAGTGACATACCGTATTATATTAATTTCAGGTATAAAATATAATAATTCAGCACTTCACAGTGTTGTAAAATGATTGCTATAATAAAACTACTCATAATCCATCCCCATAAAAAGTTTTAAAAAAAGTCTTTTGATGAGATCTTTCAAGATCTGCTCTCTTGGCAACCATCAAATACACGTTGCAATGCCATTCACTATAGTCACCATGTTATACACCACATTTCCATGAGCTATTCATTTCACTGAAATCTATACCTTCTAACCACCATCCTCCATTTTGCCCATCTCCCAACTCCCATTCCTCCTGGCAATCATCACTCAGTTCTCTATATCCATGAGGTTTTTTTTTTTTTTTTTTTTTTTTTTTAGTTTTTAGTTTTTAAGATTCCACACATAAGTGAGATCATATGGTACTTATCTTTCTCTATCTGACTGAATTTATTTAGATCAAGGTGCATCCATGTTGTCACAAATGGCAAGATTTAATTCTCTTTTAGTGGCTAAGTAGTATTCCATTGTGTATATATCCCAAATATTCTTTATCCATTTGTACATCAATACACACTAAGGTTGTTTCCATATCTTGGCTGTTGTAAATAATGTAGTAAACACAGGGTGCATACATCCCTGTAAGTTAGTGTTTTTGTTTTATTTGGATAAATACCCAGGAGTAGAAATATTGGATCATATGGTAGTTTTATTTTTAATTTTTTGGGAAACCTCCGTACTGCTTTCCACGGTGGCTCCACCAATTTACATTTCCACCAACAGTGTAAAAGGGCTCTCTTTTCACCACGTGCTTACTAAAATTTGTTATTTCTTATCTTTTTTAATAATAGCCATTCTAACTGGTGTAAGGTGATCTCATTGTGGTCTTGATTTGCGTGATTTCCTTGATGATTAGCATCTTTTCATCTGCCTGCTGGCCATCTGTATGCTTCTTTGGAAAAATGTCATTTGAGATCCTCTGCCCATTTTTTAAATGGATTGTTTGATTTGTTCTTACTGAGTTGAGTATGTATGAGTCCTCAATATATTTTGGATATTAACTCCTTATTGGATATATTATTTGCAAATATTTTCTTCCATTCAGTAGATTGCCTTTTTTTGTTGTTGCTGGTTTCCTTTGCTGTACAGATGCTTTTTAGTTTATTCCCATTTGTTTATTTTTGTTTTTGTTGCCTTTGCCTTGGGAATCAGATCTAAGATAACATTATTAAGATCAATGTCAGTGTTTACCACCCATATTTTATCCTAGAATTTCTATGGCTTTTGATCATAGATTCAAGTATTTCATCCATTTTAAGTTAATTTTTGTATATACCATTAGGTAGTAATATAGTTTCATTCTCTTGCTTCTGGCTCTCTGGCTTTTTCCACACCATTTATTAAAAAGACTGTCCTTTACCCATCGTATACATGCATGGGTTTATTTCTGGGCTTTCTATTCTATCCCATTTGATCTATGTGTCTATTTTTATGCCAATACCATACTACTTTGATTACTATAACTTTGTAATATAGATTGAATTCAGGGGGTATGATACTTTCAGCTTTGTTCTTTCTTGAGAGTGCTTTGGCTATTCAAGGTATTTTGTGGTTCCATATGAATTTTAGGATTGTTTGTTCTATTTCTGTGAAAAATGCCATTGGGATTTTGATTGGAATTCCATTGAATCTGTAGATTGCTTTGGGTAGTATGGACATTTTAATAATATCAATTTCCCCAATCCATGAGCATAGATTGTTTTTCCATTTATTGGTGTCTTCTTCAATTTCTTTTACCACTGTGTTATAGTTTTAAATGTATGGGTATTTCACTTCCTTGGTTAAATTTACTCTAGGTATTTTTTTTCCATTTTATTAGGTTTTATTTAATCCCCATCTCCTGTTTCTCCCAAAGCCCCACCCCTGCCCCCCTCTAGTAACCATCAGTTTGTTCTCTATAGTTAAAAGTCTGTTTCTTGGTTTGTCTTCTTTCTTCTTTGCTCATTTGTTTTATTTCTTAAATTCCACATATGAGTGAAATTATACCATATTTATCTCTCTCTGACTGACTTGCTTAGCATTATACTCTCTAGCTCTGTCCATGGTGTTACAAAGGGCAAGATTTCATTTTTTATGGCTCCATAATATTCTATTGTATTAATATGTCATATCTTCTTTATCCATTCATCTATCAGTGGACACTTAGATTGCTTCCATAATTTGGCTATTGTAAATAATGCTGAAATAAACATAGTGAATTAGTGTTTGAATTAGTGTTTTTGTATTTTGAGGGCTAAATACCTGGTACTGTGATTACTGGATCATAGGCTAGATCCATATTTTAACTTTTTAAGGAAGGTTCCTACGTTTTCCTCAGTGGCCGCACAAGCTAGCATTCCCACCAACATTACACAAGGGTTCCTTTTTCTTCATGTCCTTGTCATCATTTGTTTCTTGTGTTTGCGATTTAGCCATTCTGACAGGTATAAGGATGATGTCTCACTGTAGGTTGTTTTTAAGATTTTATTTATTTATTTGAGAACAGAGGGAGAGTGAGAGGAGAAACAGACTCCCCACTAAGAAGAGAGCCAATGTGGGGCTCAATTCCAGGACCCCAAGATCTTCACCTAGGCTGAAGGAGACAGGCACTTAACTGATTGAGCCACCCAGGTGCCCCTCACTGTAGTTCTGATTTGCATCTCCCTGATGATGAGGGATCTTGAACATCTTTTCCTGTATCTATTGGCTATCTGGCTGTTTTCTTTGAAGAAATGTCTGTTCATGTCATCTGTCCATTTTTAATTGGATTATCTGTGTTTTGGGTATTGAGTTGTATCAGTTCTTTATGAATTTTAGATACTAGCCCTTTATCAGATATGTCATTTGCAAATATCTTCTCCCAGTCAGCAGGTTGTCTTTTGTTTTGTTGATTGTTTTCTTTGCTGTTCAGACAGTTTTTATTTTGATGTAGTCCTAATAATTTATTTTTATGTCTTTCACCTCAAGAGACATATGTAGAAAATGTTGCTACAGCTGATGTCAGAGAGATTGCTGCCTGTCCTCTTCAAGGATTTTTCTGGTTTCAGGTCTCACATTAGGGTCTTTAATCCATTTTGAGTTTATTTTTGTGTGTGGTGAAAGAAATGGTCCAGTTTCATTCTTTTGCATGTGGCTGTCTAGTTTTCCAACACCATATGTTGAAAAGATTTCTTTTTCCCATTGTGTATTCATTCCTCCCTTGTCGAAGATTAATTAACCATGTAATCGTGAGTTTTCTTTTCTATCCCGTTGGTCCATGTGTCTATTTTTATGCCAATACCATACTATCTTAATTCTTACTGCTTCATAATATAACTTTAAGTCTGAAATTGTGATACTTCCAGTTTTGTTTTTCTTTTTCAAAATTGCTTTGTCTATTCAAGGTCTTTGTGGTCCCATACAAATTTCAGGATTAATTGTTCTGTGAAAAATTCTGTTAGTATTTTGATAGTGACTGCATTAAATTGTAGATTGCTTTGGATAGTATAGACAAAATTTTTTCTTCCAACCTATCAGCATGAAATGTCTTTCCATTTCTTTGCATCATCTTGAATTTTATACTTTTCAGAGTACAGGTCTTTCACCTCCTTGGTTAAGATTATTCCTAGATATTTTATTGGTTTGGGTGCCATATAAATGGGATTATTGTCCTAATTTCATTTCTTGCTTCATTATTAGTGTATAGGAATGCAACAGATTTCTTTACATTGATTTTGTATTATGTGTTGATTTTGTACTATGTATGTTGATTTTGTACTATGCGTCTTTACTGAATTTATTAGCCCCAACAGGTTTTTTTTTTAATCTTTAGGGTTTTCTATATATAAAATCATGTCTTCTGCAAATAATGACAATTTTACTTATTCTTTTGCAATATGGATGTCTTTTATTTTCCCTACCTGATTGTTCTGATCAGAACTTCCAATACTATGTTAAATAAAAGTGATGAGAGTGGGCATTCTTATCTTGTTCCTGATTTTACAGGAAAACCTTTTAGCTTTTCAACATTGACTATCATGTTAGCTGTGGGTTTGTCATTTATTACCTTTATTATGTTGAGGTACATTCCCTTTATCCCCATGTTCTTGAGAGTTTTTACCAAATGATTTTTCTGAATCTATTGATATGATCATGTGGTTTTATTTTTTATTAATGTAATTGATCACATTGATTGATCTGAGAATGTTGAGCCATCTTTGCATCCCCAAAATAAATCCCACTTGATCATGATATGTCATTTTTAAGTATTATTGAATCCAGCTTGCTAATATTTTGCTGAAAAAATTTTGCATCTATATTTATCAGAAATATTGGTTAGTAATTTTATTTATTTATTTTTTACAATATCTTTATCTCATTTTGCTATGAGGGTAATTAAAGCTGGCCTCATAAAATAAGCTCCAAAGTACCCCTCTACTCTTCAGATTTTTGGAATTGCTCGAGAAGGATAGGTATTAAATCATCTTTGAATGTTTGGTAGAATTCACTAGTGAAGCTGTCTGATCCTGGACTTTTGTTTTTTGGGAGGTTTTTGATTACTGATTCAATCTCCCTTCCAGTAATCAATCAATTTGGATTTTATTTTTCTTCATGATTTAGTAACATAGAAGTTTGTATGTTTCTAAAATTTTATCTATTTCTTCTAGGTTTTGGTGTGTAATTATTCATAGAAGTCTCTTATGATCCTTTTTATTTCAATGATATGTGTTACAATCTCTCCTCTCTCATTTCTGACTTTATTTGAGCCCTCATTTTTTTAATTCTGGGTAAGTCTAACTAAAGATTTGTCAGTTTTGTTTATCTTTCCAAGGACAAGCTCTTAGCTCCATTGATTTTTTTCTATTTCCCTTTTATTTTCTATTTATTTCCACTCTGATCTTTATTTCCTTGCCTAACTTTGGATTTTGATCTTTTTTGTGGTTCCTTTAGGTATAGATTGTCTGAGATATTTCTTGGTTCTTAAGGTAGGCCTGTATTGCTATGAATTCTGAGTGGCCAGCTTGAGGGTGCATCTTTCTCTGTCTAGAGAGGTGCATTTATTAATACAAAATGCTTCCTTATCAAAACTTACTGGTATGTAGACTTTTTATAAACCTACTCTTGGGATGCCTGGGTGGCTCATTCAGGTAAGCATCTGCCTTCTGTTCAGGTCATGATCTTGGGGTCCTGGGATTGAGTCCCTCATTGGGCTCCCTGCTCAGCAGAGAGCCTGCTTCTCCCTCTCCCTCTGCTTGCTGCCCCGCCCCCCGCTTGTGCGCGCTCTCTCTCAAATAAATAAATAAATAAAATCTTTTTTAAAGATTAAAAAAATAAATCCCACTCTTTGAGGATTGTCCTTTTACGTTCAGTTTTATGCTAGAATCTGCTCCAGCTCCCAACTTTGAGTCTCGAATCTCAGTTTTATTCCCAATGTGATTTGTAGAGACACCCACAGTTCTGAACCTGGACTACCATCACAGTCAACATGTGTACAGATCTAGTTGCTATTTTCTTTATTTTAGGCTTCTCGGAATTTCCCGTATGTTTTGGGGAGCTCCACTCTACTTTTAAAGACATTTTAGTTATATTTTATTTAGCATTTTCTAGCTGTCTTGTAGCAGGGGAATGTTGAAGTTACCCTGCTCTCTGTATTACTAGAAATGAAAATCTCATGGCTAGGTTATCATTAACATAAAGTGTAGAAACTTGCAGGATTTTCCTTATTCCTAGTATTCTGAAATTTTATAATGATGTAAATTAGTATCGGTCTATTTAATTCATTGTGAACTCAACTCCTTTTAATCTGGAAATTCATGGAAAAGTTCTGAATTTTTGTATTAATGATCTGATAATATTCTCCCTTCTATTTTTTTCTATACTTTTTATGACTCTTTTATTTATCAGAGGTTGGACTGCATGGTTTAACTTATTTTTTTATATTTTCTCTATTTTCCATCTTTTTACCATTTTGTTTTACTTTCTGTGAAATTTCCTCAACTTTGTATTCCAACTACTGGAATTTAAATTTCTTCTCTTCTTTATTCTCTATTTTTTCCTTTTTTAGAGTATTCTGCTCTTTTTTCACCCCATTTCTTTTTCTTTTTCATTGAAGTGTAGTTGACATACAGTGTTATATTAGATTCAACTGTACAACATAGTGATTCAACATTTATATACATCATGAAACAATCACAATAAATCTAGCTGTCATCTGTCACCATACAAAGTTGTTACAATATTATTATGTTTCCTATGCTGTACATTACATCCCTATAACTTATAATTCCCTTCTCCTATTTTTTTCATTCCTCCACCCTTCCCATCTTGTAACCACCAAATCGTTCTCTGTATCTGAGTCTGTTTCTGTTTTGTTTTTTTTAGATTTCATATATCAGTGAACTCATATGGTAGTTTTCTTTCTCCGACTTACGTTATGTAGCATAATACCCTCTAGCTCCATCCAT
Source organism: Canis lupus baileyi (assembly GCF_048164855.1). Classification (NCBI taxonomy): domain Eukaryota; kingdom Metazoa; phylum Chordata; class Mammalia; order Carnivora; family Canidae; genus Canis; species Canis lupus. The sequence continues at coordinate 24,938,697 of NC_132865.1, forward strand.
GTTGTGGAAAATGGCAAGATTTCATTTGTTCTTATGGCTGGGTACTATTCTAGTGTATGTGTGTGCACATTTGTGTGTGTGTGGATATATACACACAAACCATATCTTTTTTTGAGGCTATATTCACATGACTTTTACCACTATATTGTTATAATTGTTATTGTCATTATTAATTTTATTGTGCTTAATTTATAAATTCAACTTTATTACAGGTACGTACAGATTTATGTTATTTCTTTCAGTTTGGTGGCATACAATGTTACATTACTTTCAGGTGTACAACTTAGTGATTTGACAAGCTTATACATAATTCTATGTTCACTACAAGTATACCTACCATCTGTCTCATTACATTGCTATTACAGTATCATTGACTGTATTCCTTATGCTCTGCTTTTTATTCCCATGACTTATTAATTTTATAACTAATGATCTGTATCTCTCACTCTCCTTCACCATTCCCAATACACCAGCCCCCTCTCCTCAGGCAGCCATCAGTTTATTCTCTGTATTCACAGTTCTGATTCTCCTTTTTGTTTGTTCACTTCTTTTAGATTGCACTTATGAGTGGAATCACATGGTATTTATCTTTCTCAGTCTCTTATTTCATTTAGCATTACACTGTAGGTCTATCCATGTTCTGTCAAATGGCATGATATCATCCTTTTTATTGCTGTGTAATATTCCACCGTGTGTGCGCGTGTGTGTGTACACCACATTTTCCTTACCTATTCATCTGTTGGTAGACACTTAAGTTGCTTACATGTCCTTGTTATTGTAAATAATGGTGCAGTAAACATAGGGGTGCATATACTGTGTTTTAATTTTCCCTGAATAAATACCTGATTGTAGAATTATTGAATCATATGTAGTTTATTTTTTAATTTTTTTTTATTTTTTTTAATTTTTTTTATTTATGATAGTCACACACACACACAGAGAGAGAGAGAGAGAGGGAGGCAGAGACACAGGCGGAGGGAGAAGCAGGCTCCATGCACCGGGAGCCCAATGTGGGATTCGATCCCGGGTCTCCAGGATCGCGCCCTGGGCCAAAGGCAGGCGCTAAACCGCTGCGCCACCCAGAGATCCCTATTTTTTAATTTTTTGAGAAACCTCCATACTGTTTTCCACAGTGGCTGCACCAGTTTGCATTCTCACTAACAATGCATGAGGGTTCCTTTTTCTCCATATCTTTGACAACACTTATTATTATCTCCTTGATTTTAGCCATCCTAACAGGTGTTAGGTGATATCTCATTGTGGTTTTGATTTGCATTTCTCTGACGACGAGTCATGTTGAGCATCTTTTCATTGGTCTGTTGGATAGGTCTTGGATATGATATGTCTTCTTTGGGAAAATGTCAGTTCAGGTCCTCTGTCTATTTTTAAATTGGATTATTTAGGGGTTTTTTTTGGTGTTCAGTTGTATATCATTTGCAAATATCTTCTCCCATTCAGGTTGACTTTTTGTTTTGTTGATGGTTTCCTTTGCTGGGCAAAAGCTTTATTTTGGTGTAATCCCAATAGTTTACCTTTTTCTTTCATTTCCCTTGCCTCAGGAGACATGTCTAGAAAAATGTTGCTATAGTTGATATCTGTGAAATTACTGCTTGTGTTCTCTTCTAGGAAGATCATGGTTTCAGATCTCATATTTAGGTTTTTAAGCAATTTTGAATTTTTATATGGTATTAGAAAGCTGTTCAGTTTCATTCTTTGGTGTGTAGCTATCCAGTTTCCTCAGCACTGTTTATTGAAAAAGCTTTCTTTCCTCCTTGGCATATTCTTGCCTACTTTGTCATAGATTAATTGACCATATAAATGTGGTTTTATTTCTGGGCTCTCTATTCTGTTCCATTGACCTTGTGTCTATTTTTTTGCCAGTACTAAACTGTTCGGATTATGGTAGTTTTGTAGTTTATCTTGAAATCTGGGATTGTGATACCTCTAGTTTCATTCTTCTCTCAGGATTTCTTTAGCTATTCAGAGTCTTCTATGGTTCTCTACAAATTTTAATATCATTTGTCCTACTCTTGTGAAAAATGCTGTTGGTATTTTGCTAGGGATTGCATTGACTCTGTAGACTGCTTTGAGAATTATGGATATTTTGACAGTATTAATTCTTCCAATCCATGAGCATGGATACTTGCTTCCATATCTTGAATATTATAAATAATTCTGCAGTGAGCATAAGTGTGCTCTTGTTTCATTCTCTTACCTCAGAAACATTCATTGCACTTATTACAGTTTCTTTGACTTCCATCTTCTGCTCTCTTCCATGTATTATCTCTTTCCTCTGAATTCCTTTTTTCTGTTTCTGATATCTCTGTATTCCTCTTTTCTGTTTTCTGGTATATCTATCTCTGGAGATGTCTGCTTACCTTAACTACACATTCATAGTAAGAGCTAGGCACTGAAAAGCCGACAAGAAGAAAAAATCTAAACCACAGAGATATCACTTCACATAGAAATAACAAACGTTGGCAAGGATGTATAGAAAAAGGAACACATGTGCACTATTGGTGGAAATGCATATTGGTATAGCCATTATGGAAAGCAGTGTGGAGGTTCATTAAAATTAAAAATAGAACTACTATATGATCCAGCAACCCCACTTCTTGGGTATATATCCAAAGAAAGTGAAAACATGATCTCAGAAAGATACCTGCACTCCCATGTTTATTACAGCATTATTTATAATAGTCAAGATGTAGAAACAACCTAAGTGTCTGTCAATAGATGAATGGATCAAAAAATGTACTGTGTGTGTGTGTTTGTGTATACACATACACACACAATGGCATATTATTTAATCATGAGAGAAAAGGAAATCCTGACATTTATGACATGTCTGGACCTTGAAGGTATTATGCTAAGTGAAATAAGTCAGATGGCGAAAGGCAAACACCATATGATTTCACTTATATGTGGAATCTTAAACGCTAAAGGAACAGAGTAGCATGGTGGTTGTCAGGGACTTAGTGGTGGAGGAAGTTGTGAGATGTCAAAGGGTACAAATTTCCAGTTATAAGATAAATTTGGGGTATGTAATGTGTAACATTTTGGTTATTGTTAAAAATACTACATTATATGAAACATTCCTAAGAAACTAGATCTTAAATGTTCTTACCACAACAACAAAGAAATGGTAATTAAATGACATAATGGAGTGTATCAAATCACTTATATTTTATAAGTGTATCAAGTCAACATGTTGTATACTTTATTTTTTTTTTAATTTTTATTTATGATAGTCACACACACAGAGAGAGAGAGAGAGAGAGAGAGAGGCAGAGACACAGGCAGAGGGAGAAGCAGGCTCCATGCACCGGGAGCCCGACATGGGATTCGATCCCGGGTCTCCAGGATCGCGCCCTGGGCCAAAGGCAGGCGCCAAACCGCTGCGCCACCCAGGGATCCCTGTTGTATACTTTAAAATTATACAATGTTATACATCTCAATAAAGCTGGGGAGGAAAGCTGACCCAAATACAGGCATACAAGGGTGGGACTCGTCAAGGAACTTGACCCAGGACTTCACCCAAGGATTAGTTCATTGCGTACCCCTAAATGACACTATGAACTTTAGTTATGTCAGCTCCATTACATAGGAATTGGTTAAAAGAACTACTTCTTTACTTTCAGTCCTCCAAATAAACCATGAGCATGATTTTGTATAGTGTTATCAAATAAAAAACAAATTCAGAGTTAGGGAAGGATAAACTTTATTCAAAAGAATTATTGCAAATGCAGGAAAAAAGACTACTGCAGTAGGGTAAACATGTCAACCGTAACATGTACAAATCTCAAAAGTCAGAAAGAAAAGGGTTTTTCTTTCAAGAGGAACAGTGAACAAGGCTAGCAAGAACCAGGTATGGGAAAAAAAAAAAAAAAAGAACCAGGTATGGGGAAGTGGGCTGAAAGGGACTTGATCAGAGGATGTTTCACTATGAGGTCAGTTGATGCTCAGGAAGGACTGTTACAGAGGGGCTATAGCCAGTGAGGGTGGAAAAAAGTTCAGGGCCCTGGTGGAAAGAGAGAAGCTTAATTGTTGAAGTAACAGGCATGTTGTTCGGCGTGATTAATGGGGACAAACCATTCAGCTAATTATTTATGAGACAAAGAATGGGAATCTGAGGGTCTATGCCAGAGCTTGTCATAGGTAAACAAAAAGGGAATCTGTGAGTCTTTTCGAAGTTCTATGAATCATTCATTAGAGTAAGCCATTTAAAAATACAAAGGGGCAGTGGGATCACTGTTTGACAGGGTCATAGGGCTCAGGTAAACTTCAACATAGCTGTTCCATTATTTTTATTTATTTATGTTAGTTCTTCCATTCTTGATACAAACCGCCTTCATATGGAAGTCTCTGAATGATGCCTTTTAAGTCCCCCTTCTCTCTTCTCCTCACCTTTTCCAGGCTAACTCCTACTCCTCATTCAGTATTATGCATAAACAACTCCTCCTAGGAAACTTTTCTCAAACTACCTTCCAGATGTAAATAAACAGTCTTGGTGTGTCTTCCCTTTATAGACTGAGCATGTAACATCTGTTTAGTCCTTGAAGGCCAAGGTATGTCTTACTCATCATTGTATCCTGAGAATATAGCTTGATGGCTGAAACACCGTAGATACCTCAGTAAAGAATGAATGGATGTGGGGTACTTACAGCTGAGTTTTTGAAATCAGTCTATTCTCATAAACAACAGAGAGACAGAACAATCTCCAGATCCTCTGGGTTGTTCAAAGGATGATTATCTGTCACTTGATCACCTGGCCTCTACTTTAAGGATTTCTCACTGGCCTTTTTATCAGCTAGCAATTAATGTGGAAGCAAATAATTATTTTATCATTTTCCAACTCCTTTGGAAAAATGCTTTCAGTAAAGGGGTTGAAAAAAATTAGAATTTAAAAAAAATGAATAGTTACCTTATATATCATTTTCATTACTGATCTAATAAGTCAATAAAACTGATCACTGAAATATGATATTAGTGCAGAATTGTTTAGAAGGCCTTTTTTATAACTCTGAGAGTAATAAGGAAAACATGAATGAACTTGAAAGAGATTTTCCTAGGAAAATGTAAACTTTTATACTCAGAAAAGCACAGTGAGTCTGGCAGAATTATAGAGTATAAGGGAAAATCAGAACTAATGTTCTTCAAGCCCTTTATTTCTAAATAGGAAGATTAAGTCTCTGAAATGTGACATAGCAAACTTTACACAGAACCAGAATGAAGCTATTTCTTTTACTTTCTATTAATTTTCTCACCGAGCCAAAGATGAGGTTTGATTTTTTTGTGATACATAGAATTCTTGTGCAAAACAAACTCTGAAGTGAATTTTCACTGCGTGTTAAACTCCAGAAAATATCCAAAATATAAATGTGTTAACATACTGTTTTTTAGTACACCAAATGAAATACTTCTGAATGTAGCAATCAAATATTATGAAAAAATCGTCTATGTTAAAACCATAAATCATCAATAGAAAATAGAAGGAAATCTCTATTACTTGATGGGAGGCAGCCCAGGGGCTCTTATCTTCAAATGTCCTTATTAATGGATATTCAAGTGTTGCATCAGATGATCTCTGATTATTTTTATCCATTCTACAAAGCCAGGCTAAAAATGCTAACTCAATTCTTAAGAATAGAATTATTTTAAGCTAGCAAAATATAATGAAATAATATTGCCCTGATCTAATAACTTTCCTGAGTGGTGGCTAAATTCTCAGTCTCAAGTGGAGCAGTTAGAAACCTTTCCTTAGTATTTTTAAGTCTTCAAGTGTTCACTTAGAGAGCAGGAATTAAGTAGTATCAACTCTTTTATATGCTATGCAGGTACTACAGAAAGATGCAGGTGCCAAAGTCAGATGTCATTGAGTTCCTAATTCTCCTTGGTAGACCATCACAAGTCTACATCCTTCATTCTGTAGCCCCAGTGGACCTAGTATTCAAATCACCTCCTCCAAGCCATTCTGGCCTGATAATGCAGAGAGTTCGTACCTCTCATTGGGCATACCATTAGTTATCCCATGACCTTAGTAAAATAGTGATTTTTCCTGAGATGAAGAAAAACAGCTCTGGCAGCCAGGAGCCATCCCAGCACTAACAGCTAGACCTTGGGTTTCTCCTATTAGAACACTTTACAGAGTACCAACACCAGACAAGACCATTCTGTGTTCTTCATAAAATAAGATAAAAATGAGACCCCTGTGATCCTGTCTAAACACAGACCAAAAATATATATATTCCAAATCAGAAAAATGACAAAACCTCCACCTTGTTTGGCTGATATGACTATTGTTTCTTTATCAATTATAGCTCTAATTGTTTCTTTCACCTTGCAAGTAATATTATCAAGATATCCAATGGTGGAATTCCCTTCATTATAGCATTCAACCCAAATAAAAATCCCAGTTCCTTAAGCCCCACACAAAATCACCTAACACAAACCCAAATCCCATAAGTTCTTTCTAACACCATCTTTCTGAGATTACCACTTGTTGAAACAAGCAAATCTTTTTTGACTACCCATATATTCCAAGAATCTTTGACTGATGGGCTTCAATAATCCTTTCAAATTGGTGAATGTACCAATTAATAGTCCTGGGAAATGTTAGAAATCATTTTCTTTTTTTACAACATGTGTACTTTATTGAATAAATGAGACTTATTATCCAATTATGACAATCAGTATTCAGCCTTGAAGAGAATCGGAGAGAAAACTTGAACATCAAAACAGAGCTTCACCAGGCATTCCCACCTTTACCTAATGTCATAGGAATAATGCTTTTATGATGACTAGTATTTGTCCTAGTAGTATGAATTTCTAATATAATGAAATTTACAAGCAATGCTTTCATTTGGATTTACTTTATCCCGCTGTTGGGCCTCCACTAATTTTTATGATTATTTTAATCCCTAATTAGTTAATATATTTTCATCTTTCTATAATAGTGAAACAATAAGAGTTGCCTAAATTCCTGGAGACTTTGTTGTATTTATTGGGCCTGTGCTTTAGGGAAGTGATAACTTAGCATTTTGTAAGGGAGAGAGACTGAAGCTAGTTAAAATGAGTCCCCAAATTTTAACAACCTACCAATGCCTTTAGTTTACAGGAGATCTCTAGCTAAGTTTCCCTTCTAGCAGCCCCCTGGTATCTGAAATGTTAAGGAGTCCTAAGAAGTAGAACAAGGACAAATAATAGCCACAAAATACAAGCATTTCTTTATGTTGCTGAAGTGGACACTCTAAAATTTAAAGACTTGTGAGTTGGGGCACCTGGGTGACTCAGTTGGTTAAGAGTCTGTCTTCGGCTCAAGTCATGATCCCAGTCCTGGGGTCGAGTCCACATTGGGCTCCCTACTCAGCAAGGAGTCTTCTTTTCCCTCTCCTTCTGTTCCTTTCCCTATTCATGCTCGCTCTTTCTCTCTCTCTCTCTCTCTCTCTCTCTCTCCCTTCCTCTCCCTCCCTCTCTCTCTCCCTCTCTCTCTTTCAAATAAATAAAATCTTTTTAAAAAATAAAAACTTGAGAGTTGAGAATGAGGTGAGTAGACAAAATTTAGGTGGCAGACACCCAACCGCTGAGCCACCCAGGCATCCTGACAAAGATCTTAAGATTCAAAAAGGTTAAATGAATTCAGACCAAAAAGACAATTGTTAGGGTAAATAAGAGAGGGTGCTTTTCTGTGCAGTAAGATCTCTGTTACGTGACACGTAAGTGCTTAACACTTTTCCAAACCAAATGTAAGAGTAAATATAGAGTAAGACTCTCCTCTCTCATGCTTCTGTGTTACCTCAAGCAGCTGGGAAGCAGGCCATCTGTTCCCAAGCTGAAGAAACACCAGATCTTCCCAATATCCACATGTAGGACTCCTCTGAAACTGCTAAGGGACACTGACTACACCTTCACTGATATCTGAACCAGCCATGGTTCAGATGGCTGATATGTAATCAGCCATAGGCCTAAACGACAGGTAGATGCTTCATGAAGGCTGGATTAGGCCAATAAATAAACAGCACAAGGGCCAGAAGAGCCATAAAATTCATGCCAGACTAAAATATATTTTTTAATTGCAAAGACATTATTTTTGAATTTTGAATTATTTATCATTTAATGAATGACCTCTGTTCACCAGGTAGTTTAATTTTTTTTAAGACTTTATTTATTCATGAGAGACACAGAGAGAGAGAAACAGGCTCCCTGTGGTGAGCCCGATGCGCAACTCGATCCCAGGGCCCCAGTATCACAACCTGAGCCAAACACAGACACTCAACCACTGAGCCAACCCGGTGCCCCACACCAGGTGCTGTTTAAAGTATTTTATAGATATTAGTTTAAATCTAACAAATCTATAAAATGTATTTATGACTCCATTTTATAAGTGAGGAAACAAGCATAGAGAACTAAAGTAAGTTGCCCAGAGTCACACAACTATTAAGCAGCAAGACTGGGATTCAAACTCATCCTGTCTTGAGTTACAAAATTTATGCTCTTAATGACTGCATTTTCTATAGTCTCTATAATCCCATAACAATAACAACCAGGAAGTGTAACTATCATCTTCATTTTACAGTTGAAGAAAGTCCCAAAGAGATTAAGGAACTTGCCCTATATCACACAGATGCTAACTGTGGAGAGCCTGAATTTAATCATGCAAAGTCAGACTCTAGAGTCCCAGGAATTAACCAGTAGGCTACAGTGGCTTCAAATCCAGTTGTTTGCCTTTCCATTAGGAAACATTCCAGCCTTGTTCATATTTTTGGTTTATTTATTGGTTCTTCTCCTCCTTAAAGCCATCTGTAGGTTTTAATGTCTCAATAAGGGAATAATCTCATTATAGTCGTCATTTTACTCAGAAACACTCAAAGTAGAACTTTATCTTTACTGCTTCCAGATTTTCTTTTTATATGCTTTTCAAAAAGAAAGAAACAATAAATAATATTTTTTTAAGATTCCACGATGTGCCAGACTTTCTGCTGTGTGTTTTACTTCTATTTTTCCAACTTATCCTACAGAAAAGTATGTAGATAGGTTTTTTAACTATCTTAAAAGTACAAATGAGGAATTTGAAGCTCAGAAATGTTAAAACCTCCCCCAAAGTCACACAGCCAGTATTACCCAGAGCTAGCATCCCAGCTCAGGGCCTTCAGATTCAAAAGTCCATAGTCTTGATCATATACTAAATTACTTCCATTCTTCTTTTTTTTCTTCTTTTTTAAGTAGGCTTTACTGCCACCATGGAGCCCAATGTGGGTCTTGAACTCACAACCCTGAGATCAAGACATGAGCCAAAATCAAGAGTCAGACACTTAACCAACTGAGCCATCTAGGGACCCTTCATTACCTCTACCTCCTAAGTAGATCTGGCTCTATGTGACTAGTAATCATATGAGGAAAGGAAAACATGGAAACAACCACTAGATTCCAAAGCCAGAACTTTTCACAAAGGAGCATCCTTTCCCTGGAATATCAGATGGCTGTTTACAGCAAAGACTTGCAATGGTTGGCATACAATCTGAGACCATCCTGACAAGGTTACTGATCCTTTGTTATCTTTATAAAGTGTTACCCAGCTTTGCCTTTCAAAGACAGTTTATCATTTTATCCAGATGTGATCAGGCCCTAAGGAAATGATGGCAACCTGCCCAGAGTGGGCTGATTTAAGCTTTGAAATACCTGCATATTAATTTATAAGGCAAATAACCCCTGATAGGAAAGACCAGAGTATGAGACCTGCCAACTAGACCTCGTCAAACACTAAGTCAGGAAGTTGGAAGCTGCTTGTTTCACCAGAAGATCCAAAAGACACTTACTCAGTGAGTAAGTATGGGAATTGGAGTTAAGCACATGCTGTGTCACCATTTTGGAGCAGTTCATCTGTGGAAAATTGCCTTTGCCTCTATAAATCTGAGTCTTCTCATTCTTTAAATGTATCTATCATTAACTCCTACCTCAAGGCTTTATTGAAAAGATCAGAAATACCTATAAAGTAGGACATTTTACAAATCTCACATGAGTATTACTGTCCCCTATATCTTGATATAGGCATGTACCTGCCCCCCAGACTGAAATGCCCATGTCATGTATCCAAGCACTTTTCCCCAAAATTTTACTGGAGAAAAGCTGATAGTACATTTTAACTAACTTTCCTAATATCAAACCAGAATACAATTCCTGATTTTGCAAACTATTTTTGTTAATTTCCTTTAGACCAATTGCTTTCTGACAAAGCAGGTCAGAAAGGCTTCCTAAGAAGTCCTCTGCAGGTCAGTCAGGCGGTAGGATATGTCACTTGGAACCTCCCTGCAGGGAAGCTACTATCTTCTAGAGGATGAGGATTCGTTTTTAGCATACACTCTAGAAAATGACACATCAACTAATTTCCAGAGTGGCTCTTCATATTATTTTCAGTTCTTACGGTTCTCTACCTTCCAAATGCAGCACTATTTCCTCATCTTTACTGGCATTAAGGGATGGTAGCAAACCTTAATATCAAAAAACTGTCTCTATAATGGGTTTAAAGGCAGGTTTCAAAGATGATTAAAGGATCAGAAAATCTAACGTATAGAGAAAAGTGAAAGATACCAGCATACTTTACTAACAAAGGCAAGAAACCAGTCATTCCTTACTGGAAAATGGAATAAGAAAAAATGAAGCTGTGCTGCAGCATAAGAGATCAAGAAAAATGTCTGCAATCTTCTTAAATGTGAATATGAGTTACATTAGGATGTTGTGAACTCTCCTGTTTTAGAGACTTAAAAGATGTGGTTTGGATACATCTACTGGGGACAGGTTTGTTCAGTCCTAGATGTATCCTTGCCCAAGGGCTGACAGATGGATCAAATGACCTCTCAGCATCCCTTCCAGCCCCACACTTCTGTTTTTCTATGATTGTTGGACTAGCATGTTAGCTGAGTCAGATTTGCCCTTGCAACTTAGTGGAGTGCTTTAAAAAATACAGGCAGACTCTTTGTCCCCAAAGCAGCAAATGCCTCTCTACCCTGTTCAAGATTAAATTATACCACTAGAGGTATAGTTCCTTGAGTCACAAAGTATTTTTGGTCTTCTATAGTTCCCAACAGAATGCAGACACTGACATCTAAGTGAAGATAAAGTAACTAAATCTTTTCAGATCAGAAACCAAGGCCCTGTAACAGACTAAGGCTGGAAATGCAGGAAGAAAAGAGTCCCAAACACAGAGAAGACAGAGATATGTCTGTAAAGGCAAACTATGCCTAATCAAAAATTGTAGCTCTAGGCTTGTGCAGAACTTAAGGCTCTCTTGCCTTCTAGCTAAGTTCAGTGATGAACATGGAGCACTAGACAAGGCCATGGGAACACCACAGTAAGCCCAACAGACATGGCTCCTGCTTTCCTGCAAAACCCTGAACGTGGGGTGAATATAGAGTGAATATTACATGGGGCCTACACGCATACAACAGTGAGCTGCTGATGTGCACAAGGCACCATTCTGGGCACTTGAAATGAGGTGGTAACTAAATGGAGCTTACATTCTGATAAGATGTAATTACATAATGAAAAAAGCATGAGTTGCTCTAAGAACTCTGACAAGGAGACTGCCCTAGTGGAAAAGTCTGACCTGGGAAAGGGATGTTTCTATTGCCATGTGAAGGCCGGGTAGGAATTGATAAAAGGCGTGCTTGTGTTGGGGGAAATGAGGAAGTACCTGGAGAGTATTCCATTTAAAGTTCCATTTAAATGTTGCCAAGCTACCACAGGTCAGTTGTGTAGTAAAATAAAAGGTAGTTTATGTCCTCCTTTCTCTTATTCAAGTATTTGTGTAATAATATTTAAGAATATCAAAGTCACACAAAACTATTTTTATTTAGTTTTTACCTTGTGGCTTTAATGTATATTGGTCTTTAAACTGTTACTTGTAAATTATGATCAAATTCTATTATGGATACGATCTAATTTGGAGACCTAATTCAAAAATCAAATAAGAGTTTTACTCTGATGATGAAAGCATTGAATCTGGATCTAAAATGTGTTTGGTGTTTTTGAATATAAATAAGGTGACATGTTTCACATTGTGACATGGATCTTTCCCCACCTGCACTGAATATGAATTATAGGTTGGTTCCTGCACTACAGGTGGACCTGTGGCAGCCCAGCAGTATCTCCTATGTATCAAAAGGAGCAGTTACTGATGTCCATATTCTCCAAAATGGTTCCCAAGCCCTGTTAGCATTCTTACAGGAAGCCAACATCCAGTACAAGTAAGCATTCTTTTTCACTTGCTTAATTAATTTGTACTAAACTGAATTGAATGAGAACTGTATTCAGGTTATTTGTTGAGTGCCTACAATAGCATTTCAAGACTATTTTTCAAACTGCAAAAACAGACATGAATGTACTACATGCAGTAATATGCTTCTTTGATGAGCTTATTAGTGTAATGGGGGAGGGGAAAGGAACCATATTGGCATATCATTTTACCATTACCACTAGGTGATCAGTGTATACACAGAAGGTCTTCTCTGTGTGAGGAGAGGAGAGCAGCCTAGCAATGCCTAGAAAGTGAGTAGGAATGCAGGGGTAGATAAAGCTCTCTGCAAGAGCAATGACCACTAAGTAGACGATGATCCTCAGGACTTGCAGGCAGAGGGCACAGTGCAAGCAAAGGGAAGAAGCCATATAATATACGTTCTGGAACTGAAGTGGTTCAGTGTTATTAGTGTACAAACATGGGGAGTAGAAATAAAAGATGCTGAGGAGGTTGAGGGAAGACCAGGTTGTGGAAATCTGATACACGGGGCTAGGAATTCAGATTATCTAGTGTGTGGTGCCACATACTTGGAGGATGTAAGCAAGGGAGCCAGGTGTAACTGGGGTGGAGTGGCAATGGGAGACTACAATAATAGTCCATGTAAGAATTTGTGAGGCCTTGAGTCAGTACCAGAATAGTGGGATCAGGAGAACATTAAAAAAAAAAAAAAAAAAAAAAAACAGCTAAGGGGCATCTGGGTGACTCAAGTAGTTAAGTATCTTCCTTCAGCTCAGGACATGATCCCTGGGATCAAGCCCCACCTCAGGCTCCCTGCTTAGTGGGGAGCCTGCTTCTCCCTCTTCTTCTGTCCCCCACCCTGCTTATGCTCTCTTTCTGGCTCTCAAGTAAACAAATAAAATCTTAAAAAAAAAAAAAAAACTTTAAGAAGTAGTTGATAGACAAAACCACCTCAACCCTGCACTTGCTTAGATGTAGGTGAAAGAGGAAGAAGTCAGTGACAGCCCCAAATCTAAGCTGGGTGATTGAGTAAATAAATTCAAATAGATTTGAATATCTTGAGGTATTTGGTTTGGGTTTTTGTATTCTTCTTAAGAAATAGTTAAGTAGTAAGAATGGAGCAAATGGAAGATAGTCAAAGAAGAAAGGGCTTTTAAGAGGGAGAACATCAGTAGTGCCAAGTGGTGCAGTAATGTCCAGCAAGAAGAGGACTGACCAGTTTCCTTCGGATTTGTCAGTGGAAATTGTGTTGGTAACTCTCCTGGTAGGAATGAGGAATTAGATTATCAGGAGCAGAAAACGTAGACAAAAGTGGATAGGAGGTGAGAACATGGAGAAGCAGAGCAAACTACCGCTCTTAGAAATTAAAAGAAGGAGAGAGGCAGAGAATGAAGAGTGACTACAAGGAGATGTAGCATCAATGACTGCTTGAAATTTGGGATTTTAGGGGATAGGGGGCAATTTTGGTATATCTGTGGGCTAAGGGATGGGTCCACTAGGGAAGGAGCTGTTGATGGTACAGAATAGAATGCACCAGTGGAGGAATGGATTTGAGCACTAGGGAAGGATACCTTATCCAGTAAGACTGAAGAAGTAAATGCAAGTCTCATTAAAATTATAAAGAGGGGAAAAAAGATTATAAAGAAGATAGTCAACAACTTGAAAGAGATCATAATCATAACTAATGGCTAAATTTTCTACATGGAATAGGAAGAAAAAAATATCTCCTGAAGGTGAAGAAACAAGGGCTGAAGAGTGTTACCAAGAGAAAAACTGGGATAAGAACCAATAAAATTGGTTGTTGAAAAGAAGGGAGATTGTAGTACTCATACAGAGTTGAGGTTTTGTTGGATTAGGACCACAGAAAGGTCAGGATAGCAAGGAAGTTGAGGTTCTTAGTGGGATACTGGTTGAAATATTCACCTCTGGTGTCAAATCTGGATAGGAAAGGAGAGGAGTCAGGAGGAATGATGGAGTCAAATGGAAGAATCAAGAAGAGTATAACAATCCTTATATTGAAAGCAAATTTAGCATGACTGAGGGCAACAAGGAAATGGAAGAAAACTTTGACCAAGTGTAGGCTAAGATCAAGAGTCCTGGCATAGAAAAAAAAAAAAAAAAGAGTCCTGGCATAGAACATTTATGACTGGTGACAAGATTCAGGAAGTAGTCATGGAAGATTTGGCTAACGTGGAGTGTAAATTACTGAGACTGATGTGGTTGAGAATGGATGGACTAAATCACCAGAGAATCAATACAGCAGGGTTTTTTTTTTTATAAAGCTTTTATTTATTCATGAGAGAGACAGAAGGAGAGGCAGAGACACAAGCAGAGGGAGGAGAAGCAGGCTTCATACAGGAAGCCCAGTGTGGGACTCGATCCCAGGAATCCAGGATCAGGCCCTGAGTCAAAGGCAGATTCTCCAGGCATGCCACTCAGGTGTCCCCAGTACAGCAGTTTTGAATCTCCTTGGCTGATGGCAAGATTAGAGATAAAGAGACAGAATGTGCTCCTGGAATGGGAGTATCAGAAACTATCCAGAAATAGTAAGGAAAGAAACAAGGAATAGCATGATGCCAAAGGCAGGATGAGCTTTTTCTGGAAGGAGATTGATGTGGAAGGAGAAATGGGGGTTCAGGGGAATGCTGACCTCCTTCCCTTCTGGTCCCATGATAGATGGAGTGGCACGAGAGAAAGCCACAAAAGAATCTGTCCTTGAGAGAGTCCAATTTCTGTTAGGGCAAGAATATGAGAAGGGAGTGTTCTCTGAAGAGATGAGAATGTAGGAAGTGTATTTACAGTAAAAGCAGGATCCTAGCAGGCACAAGGGAAGAGGAAGTGGTGAAGAGATAAAGAGTCAGTGCAGGATCTGGAGGGAGAAGTGCATTGTAGTGTATTAATGGGGAGGAGGAATGACATACCTTTTATTTGGAAACCTACAATTTCAGGGCTGAGAGGCATGATCCTAAGTGACTAACCTCAATTACTCCAACTTTTTAGCAAATGGTTGTAGTGTTAAAACTGGCAGGAAGATCCCTGATGATGTCTGGTAAGGCCTGGGATGGGCTCATGGCTCTGTGAGTGGATGGTAAAAGCCTTAGTCTCCGTGGAAGGCTGAGCCACAGGGTGCAAAGCAGCAGTGACATTCCTTCCTAGTCCACACAAGTACTTCCCTGCCAGAAAGAGAATTACAGCCTTATTAAGGTGCTGAGATGCTTTTCTGCAGAAAGGTATTTTATCTGTGCTTCTAGAACAGAGTCGAGTCACAGCTGTGCATAAAACTATTGTTCATATTGAACACATTTTAGTCGTCACTATAACTTTGAAGGTGTGCTTTGATTCTCTGAATGCCTGGAAGGAAGGAGCCTGGTAATTATATCTATAGGTGCTCAGCAACAGCTCACATGCTTCATTAATTACAATTCAGTAGAAGGAAATATACCAGTTATTTTAACAACTCTCTATTTCCTGCCATTAAATATAGGTCATGTGGAACTGATATAGAATAAAATATCATACTTTAGGTCACAGAGAATGGAATCTAAAAAATGAGTGTTTTAAATCAGTTGTCTCTTCATGGAAGACAATCATTTAGAATTATTCATTTTGTTGATCCCAAGATAATAACACACAAGAGTCGATTAAATTCCACAGGGCAGTAGGTAGAGATCATTTTAATTGAGTTTTATTATTGTAGCCTGGGGTATTTTCAAAAGATTATCATTAACTCTGTACAACTATACAAAATATATAGCTGTAGTCATCTTTAAGGCAGACATAATGTGACCCCGTGTGTCTGGCCCCTGGGTAATCAGCCCCTCTCAATGGCATGACAGATGAGATGACTCATTCTGTCATAAAAAATTCAATCATTTTATGAATTAAATACCTGTAAAAATTGGCAGTGGAATTTCACATTTTGAGCCCCCTCACCCACCCCAGAAGCTTTGGGGAGGCAGTTTTATACTGAGCATTGACATCACTTGGAAAGTTCTCAATAGCTCTAATCACGATCCTAGGAGTATATGCAACTAGGGTAGGAATAATCATCAGCTGTAAAGGACTAAGAAAATACAACAGTTACAAATGCCATTTGGGGCTCCTTCTCATCAATCTGCTGTTGTTGACTACTTGACAAGGAAAATGGGGCTAGAATTGCCATAACACAATTATTTTAATTTTCAGACTGGTCTTTTAGGGCCTATATTAAGATACAGTCTAGTTACTGAACAGAGACCTGTATTAGTTTGCTAGGGCTGTCATAACAAATACCACAGATTGGCTGGCTTAAAAAGCAAAAATTTATTGTCTCATAATTCTGGAGGCTAGAAGACTGAAATCAAGCCCTTTTGAGGGCTGCGAGGGAAGGATCTGTCCCAGGCCTCTCTCCTTGGTTTGTAGACTGTCATCTTTGCCTTTTCATATATTCCTTCTATGTGTTTCTTTGTGTCCTAATTTCCCCCTTTTAAAAAATTGTGGTAAAATATACACAGCATAAAATTTGCCATTTTAAATATGCACTTATAAACATTTTAAATAACCATTTATTTAACCAATTTAAATAAATGACATTAAGTACATGCACATTGTGCAACCATCAGCATCATGTACCTCTAGAACTTTTTCATCTTCCCTCTTTTTTTTTTAAAAGTTTTTTTTTTAATTTTTTTTTATTTATTTATGATAGTCACAGAGAGAGAGAGAGAGAGAGAGAGAGAGAGAGAGAGGCAGAGACACAGGCAGAGGGAGAAGCAGGCTCCATGCACCAGGAGCCCGACGTGGGATTCGATCCTGGGTCTCCAGGATCGCGCCCTGGGCCAAAGGCAGGCGCTAAACCGCTGCGCCACCCAGGGATCCCCATCTTCCCTCTTTTTATAAGGGGACACCAGTTATATTGGATCAGGGTTCATCTTGGTGGCCTCAGTTTAATTACATCTGCAACAATCCTATTTCCAAATAAGGTCACATTCTGAGGTGCTAGAGGTTAGGACTTCAATATATGAATTGGGGGAGAGGAAGACACAATTCAACCCATAACAGATCCCCAAACACAATGATTTAAATCAAATAGAATTTACTTCTCCCTCATGCAATGAATGGTCTAGAGGTCCAGAATCTGTTGCTGTGCTACTCCAGCCACCACTGTTGTTACCATAACTGCCTCTCAAACTGTAAAGCAACCCTGACTGCCTCTAAACGGTCACATCTCCGTAATTTCCACATGGCCACAGCAACAGTAGGAGATAGCCTCTGCCTCATTCTTAACTTCCCATCTTACCAGCATTCACAAATATATACCCAGAATCAAGGCTGCAAGAGGGTCAAGGAAAGAAGTTTCAGTTTCCCAGCCCCTGGAGTATAAGGAAGTCCATAGGGAGAGTAGGTGGAGCGATATACCACAGCTCAATTTTGTAAACATTTAAACATTTTTTTAAAATCTTTGAAAACGTTTATTTTTGTGTTGTCTTGTTTTGGTGTTCATAATGTCGCATCAGACTTAAAGTATAAAGACTAGAATTCAGGTTCACTTTCCAAGTTCAAATTCTGGCTCTGTACTCACTAGCAGAATGATATTAGCAAGCTCTTAACCCTTTTGAGGCTCATTTTCCCTGTTTGTAAAATGGAAGTAAAAAAATCTACCCCATAGGGTTATTAACTAAACTCGTGTACATAAAATACATAGCATGGTTCCTAAGTAGAGAATAAATGTAAATGCTCATACCCATTATTCAGTTCTTATAGCTGTTCAATCCATGGTAGTAGTAGTATTTGAGAACATCCGCAAATAATTTTACATTTTATATTCATTATCCAATCTAACAGTTTCTATTTCCAAAAAGAGAACATTTTTCCAACATTTGGTATTTTTTGAAATATCAATATTTGCTATCCTCTTTTTCATAGATGCATAATTTTCTTTTCAAGTTGTCTGATTTTTATATAATCTTCAATTTTATAATCTTCAATTTTTATCATGTCTATCATTTCAAATCCAGGATCCTCATAGAAGATCTTCAGAACACACTGGAAAAGGCAAGCAGTTTGCGAACCCAGAGAAATCGAAGATACCTCTCTGGACATAATTATGAAGTTTATCACTCTTTAGAAGAAGTATGTAATCAGAGGAGCTTTCATTGTTTTGTTTTGTTTTTAATAAATGCATCTTTATCATTTAGGTCTAATGGTTGGGAGAAAATAGTAAAGACAGAGGCAGGGGCCATATGGAGAATGCATAAAGCTCTTATAGTTCCCAGACACCTTAGTTCTTTAACTCTTCCATTAAGCCTTTATAAGTAGCAAAATAATTTGAATTTCATTTGCTTTGCCCAACCCACTCCTAAAAAGGACTTGGAAAGTGCATTGGAAAAGTGAGGTAATGTTGCCATAATTGCAGTTGCAAAAAACCTTAACTAAAAAGACTTGGAAGGTAGATCTAGTGAGAGTTTGAGGGCAATGATTTGGATAAGAGGTGGAGTGAATGTTGATTCTTGCCCCACAGCCTCTGCACAAGTTGAAACCTCTCAGAGACCAAGAATAATTTGTGGAGACTAAGAGCCTTTTAACATGTTGTTATTTATTCTTCTGATTATTTATTCTACAACAACCTCATTCCCACCACCACATCCTGGTCACCTGGACATTAGCTAGTTACTCTTGGAATCTCAGCTCAAGCAAAAAAAAAAAAAAAAAAAAAGGCTGTTTCTACTCTTACAGATGGGAATAGAACTCCCCACCTCCAACCCCAGCATATTGCATGCACCCACAGCACATGGATATGATATCTATCATAGTTTTCATGTATGTAATTGTAGGATTATTTAATTAATGCCTTTCTCTCCTCATAAGCTACAAGTTCCATGAGGACAGGCCATTTTTTTTCTTGTTCACTACTATATCCCCAGTGGCAAGGCAAATAGAGACCTCCAAATAGGTAGTTGATGACAGAATGAATAAGTACATACATTTTCCATGCCTCCCCTGAATTGAGCAAAGGAGTATCAGGCATAGTAATAATGAGATTCTGTTATATTCTTAGGAGAATATTTGGTTCTCTTGATAATAACTTTTTTCAAAATTATTTTCATATATTTCATGTTCCAACATATGTTTTAGAAGCTTGAAATTAGAAGCAATGGGAAGGTTTTAGATAGCTTGGCACATGAGAGTACTATAAAATGCACTAGAAAAAATTAAATTAGAAAAAATTTAAATATATCTATATAGATATGTACATACATATACATGAATACATATACACACATAAGATATATATACAATATATACATATATATGCTGCTCATTATATTAAGAATAGAAAAGAAAGAATGAGTACTTCTCAAAATCTATTTTTTTAGCATAGACTCTCTTGCACATCATGGAATAGAGGAACACTTTTGTGTGACTTCCTTACTCCTCGTGAGCCTTTTAAGTCAGAAATGTCATCCATATTTCTAAGTGCCTTATTCATCTATCTCAAATATACCTTCTCCTGATGACAGATAAGTGTGTATGACTGGATCAATGCAAATCTCTCACTGTTATTGGGGAAATTATTCAGAGTATGCCCTCTGATGTGTGGCTTGAATAACCTTTAAATGCAGAAGACAATGCCTTTTTCTTAGTATCTTCTGTTCAGTGGCAAATTACAAGATGTGGGACTTTAACAAACCCTTTCAAGTAATTTGAATGGTTTCCATGAAGCTGATTTATTTCTTTTCCTCTTAAATGTTTTGGGGGAAATAATTTTTATTTTCAAAACAAACCCAGAAAACATTGATTAATTTTCTATAAAGCTCTGCCTTCAAAATACTAATGATTAAAAAGTAGTGGAATGTATGCATTAAAAAGGGAATAATATAAAGACGTGAAGCTACTATTTGTGAAGACTGTCAATAAAATATAACTTTAAGTATCTCAAGGAAATTTTTTTTAAAAACTAATTTTTGTTCAGTTTTATAATCATGCTTGCTCTTTGAACTCTGAGACCTATTGTTGCCATTTGTTACCTTTTGTTCTCTGAAAGCTCCATAATTGGGAAAGTCTGACATGATTTGTTATTTATTTGCTTTTAGATTCAAAACTGGATGCATCATCTAAATAAAACTCATTCAGGCCTGATTCACATGTTCTCTATTGGAAGATCATATGAGGGAAGGCCTCTTTTTGTTTTAAAGGTAAAAACATTATTAACAAGATATTTAGTAAACATTTTTTCAAGTTTGACTTACAGGGAAAAGAAATGAAATGATCTTTCACAGAATCTCTAATTTATCTGATAATTTAAGAAAAAAATTTCCCGTAGATTTTTGGGCCATATTTAATTTTTGCCATTGAGTGTTCAAGAGAATGCTGTTTCTAACATACTCAAAGTTATTTATGCATTTAAAAATAAAGACCTTCAAAATTATTTGTGAGCTGGTGCTACTTAAGGTAAACCAATGCAAAACTACACAAATATCTAAGAAGAGATGCATCCTTTCCAGCCATTGGCCCTGCATTCTCTTCTAGATACTGACCCAGGGCTCTCTATCCCTTCTCAGCCAATAAAGATTTCCCTATATCACTTCTTTACCTCCTATTCAGACCTTGACTCACTGGCCTTTGCCCACACAGCTCCTCTAAAACTTCTCTTGCCCAGACCAACAATGACTCCTGGTTGGTTCTCCTCTTGTCTTTCTGACTATACCCTCCAGTCTCATTCATTTCCTCTTCTCTCCCTGCCCTTCCTATGGGTTCTGGTCTTCCCAAGACTGTGCTCAGACTCTATGCTCTCCCTCTCTAGAAGGACACATCCACCCCATGGTCTCAACAGTCATTCCAGACTTTTCTATTTAGTTGGGGCCTACTCTCTGGAGCTTTACATTCATATATCATTGCCTACTTCTCATCTCAATTTTCACAAAAGCACCTCAGACTCATAATGGCACCACTGTGATTGCAGTCAAGAAACATGAGCGTCATTCTGTATCTCCTTAATTTTTACCACTTCCTTTAAATCTACCACCAAGAACTGACAATTATTTCCTCTAAATATCTTTTGAATCTGCTCCAATTCCTTCTCTTGTCTTCCCTGCTCTTGCCCTAACTAATTTCTGGATCTCTTCTCCATGGACTATTGCAATAAAGGTCTCATCACACTGTCAGTGTGAACTTGTGCTCATGCCTCTTTCTTTCTCACATATACACTCCTTTCCCATGAAATACAGGATGAAGCCTTACCTCTTTTATCTCAGATCCAGGGATTTCACATATTCTCTTCCTCAGTGCCCAGCTTCATCTGCCATTTCTTCCTCATCCCCCAAAAGCAGTTCTTCAAAGACAGTGTTCCCAGATTCTCTTCCAAGCTTGAAATGCCTTCTTCCAACTTGTCTGCTGGCCAAGCTTCAAGTTTTACCCAAGTATTCAAGGTTCCTCCCCTGAAAAGCTTTCTTTTATTCCCTGGGAAAATTAGACTTAACACTAAGCAACTTATGCATGTTCACCTCATAATGACTGATTGCTCCCATATCTGCCCTCCTGACTAACATATAAACTCCTTGACTTTTCATCTTTGAATCTCCAGTACCAAACACAATGTCCAAAAAGAATTTCTTGAAGTATTAGTGAAGTAATGAATGAAAACAAGGTCCCCTATGAATAAAATGTTAATAGCTACCTCTTTGTTACTGAGTTAGAAACCACATTTATGTAATATTGATATAATAAGATTATTTTTAAAAATCTGTCACCTGACTCTACAGATCAATTTGTTTTGCTTTTCCACTTTGTGTATAAAGTTTGACATTGTCCACCTATAAAACAGAATTATTGCTGGGGTACCTGGGTGGCTCAATTGGTTAAGTATCTGCCTTCAGCTCAGGTCATGATTCCAGGGTCCTGGGATCCCCTGCATTAGGCTCGCTGCTCAGTGGAGTGTCTGCTTGTCCCTCTCCCTCTGCCCTTCCTCCTGCTCATGTTTGTTCTCTCTCAAATAATTAAAATTAAAAAAAATTTTTTAATTAAAAAATACTAATTACTTTAAGAAATATTTCTTTGGATTATGAATCTTATTGTCTTGGAGGAGGGGTTGGGAGAAAGGGGAATTTAACATTTTACTTAACAATCACATATTAAAGGAGAAGCAAACTTGGGGCACCTGAATAGCTCAGCCAGTTTAGTGTCTGGCTCTTGAACTCAGCTTAGGTCATGATCCTCAAGGTCATGAGATCAAGCCCACATCACACTCTGCACTCAGTGTGGAGTCTGCTTGGGATTCTCTCTCTTCCTCTCTCCTGTCTTTCTTCCTGCGCACACATGCATCCTCCCTTCCTCCCTCCCTCCCTCCATAAATAAATAAATAAATAAATAAATAAAATCTTTTTTAAAAAGAAGAAGTAAATCTATTTAATGAATTTCCTTTTTTGTCTATTTTCCAGTTATTTGTTTTATAATTAAGGCAATAACTTATTTCTGCATAAACAGGCCTGGATTTCTGAAATAGATAGGAAATCCATCTTCTTTGTGGGTTATCTAATGAATCAAACTATAGTGAAGGACTACACTGAAATCTTATTAAATTATGCTAATCAGTGAAATCTAAAAGTAAAAGCCTGAGTTGGTTACTCTGAATACTCTTGTTTTCAGCTGGGCAGAAGATCACGGACTTACAAAAGAGCTGTCTGGATAGACTGTGGTATTCACGCAAGAGAATGGATTGGTCCTGCCTTTTGTCAGTGGTTTGTAAAAGAAGTAAGTTAAACCCTTTATACAAGGTCCATTTCAGCTAACTGAAGCTTCCCATGTGTTTTTATTCTGCTCAAGGAGCAGAACTGGAAACTTGAAGCCAGCAATAGCTGATTGAATGATAACACCTTGATTTTGGTGGGTTACTTTCATGTTTCTGAAGACCTCTCATAACCCTGGCTCAATTTATCCTCAACTCTGCCCTTGGAGGTTGGAGTTACCAACCCTCATTAGTGAGAAAGAATCAGAGTTTCAGAGCATTTATGAATTTGTGGACAAATTAGGAACCAACCAAGTAGCTGTTATATGGTAAAAGGCTAAACATCTCACTTATGCTCCAGAGCAGTTTCTCATACAATATCCAATTTAGAAAATTCTATATCACTTATCACAATGATTTCACATATAACAATAAAAGGATGAGCAGGTAATTGCATTTTGCTTTCCTGCTATCTGTAATATAATATCAAAGACCCTTCACATCTGTGGATTTTGCATTCCGAGTTTTAGTAGTATTCAGTAACTCTAATGGTTGAAGATTCATAGTGATTTCTTATCAGAGCCTTCATTTAAATCATAAGTCCTCTGAGGCTAATATGTCAAATGGGTCCCTATTCCAAGCATTGGCCAATCTCACAAACCAACATCTTAATGTTTTGCTATTTTTCTACTCATCATCCAGAATGCAATGATTTTTATGATTATTTTTAAACTTATTACTATTTTTTGAAGACTATTACCATTTTTTTTCTTTTAAAAGGAAATCAACAACTAGTTCTGGTAATGAAAGTGAAGAAGTCTAAGTAAATGAAGGTTCTAAGCCAGATAATAACCCTATAAACTTCCTTAGTCCTATTTATAAGGAACCATTAAGAATACAAAAGATCTTTAAATACTTTAGTTCTATTTCACTGTGTTTTGTAGGAAAATTAGGTGCCCTGCTGCAGTTTATGATGTTGAGAGCTCTCCTAGTCTTGGGAAAATACACCTCACAAATGTCAGAAATGTACTAAATTTGTAAAATCTGTCTCTGCTGCCATCATACCCACATAAGCATTCTTAATTGTGTAAATGTGATGTAATAATAATTCTTAAACCATTCACACTCAGTGTATTAAGGAATTAATATTCTTTTAACATTTCATAACAAACACAAAATCTAAAAAGAAATTAACTCTAGTTGCACCTGGGTGACACTCGTTTGAGCATCTGACTCTTGGTTTCAGCTCAGGTCATGATCTCAGGGTCCTGAAATGGAGCCCTGTGTCAGGCTCTGAGCTCTGTATGGAGTCTGCTTGTCTCTCTCCCTTCCCCTCTACCCCTCCCCCTGCTCGTGCATGCACTCCCTTTTTCTAAAGTAAGAAAATCTTTTTAAAAAATTAACTCTATTAAAAAAAATTAACTCTATTACCTTGTGTTAAATATCCACTGTTATACATACAACTTATGATCTACTATGTTAAGTTTCAAAAGGAAAAGGAGGAAAAATGTCTAGGAATAGAACACCTATTGCTTATAAACTGTGGTCCTATGTGTTATTTAAGGGTATAAGAATGTATCTCCCAAACATTTTACCTCACCCCCACATATGCAACTTCTTTATAACACCTAAACTTACTTTATTTGTTCATGTGGTTGTCTGTCTCTTCCTGTACCAGTGCTAAGGGCAGAGACTCTATTTTGTTCTTTGCTAAATCCTCAGAACCTAGAACAACACTTGTCACTTAATCATCAAATATTTATTAATGGGAATAATGAGAATCCAAAGGTAACGATGTGGAAAAATTTCTGGGAGATGACTTGTCAAATCATCTGATAGGTTATAAATGGTACTCCCTGGATTTTGACAGTGCACAATCTGTGCAGCCATATATGGCAGCCCTATAACCCAAGCTAAGTTTCCAAGAAAGAGGAAAATACAGTGTAACCACAGAAAAAGGACAAGGCATATATAAGGACCATCAATCAAGGGTAGTTGATTTTGGAGGAAGAGAAAGAAGCATCATTTAAGATTAGGCTCCTTTTCACTGAAGATGAGTAAGGAAAGGCCTCATCCTTCTTTCACCAGGCCATCTTCAATCATGCACATGAGTCTGGCCATTTCCATATCTCTGCTACTCTTTCCACACCTCTCACTCTCACTGTTTATGGCTGTCCACTTGCTCCTCCACTTAATCACTTAAAATTTCCCATCTGAGTCAAGGCAGCAACCAGAAATAGGGCAAAGAAGCCTTAGGGGTCACTTGCCCCTGTGTCTTGTCGAAGCAGTGGGGCTGCCAAGCTGGTAGCAGTGGCTGGAGTGGGTTGATAATTACACATTACAGGCTTGTTAAAGATGTTCTCATCTTGCTTTGAAGACCCCATTCCCACTAATGGTGGTACTGGGAACAGGGAGAAGAAGAATGTCAAAGATTTAAATAAACTTAAACCCACCAAGCATTAGAACATCATCTCTTAGGCAACCCTCTTGGGTCCCCTCACTTTTTTGGGTGCTTTGTACTATCAGTAAACGTTACTATCACTCAATAAACTTTGCTGTGCTGCCCACCATTCTTGGTCTGGTCTACTTCTACATTCTTAGAAGCAACAGGACCAAGAACCGCAGGCACTGAAGGAAAAAAATCCTGTAACACCAGCAGAAAAATAAATGTTTTATCTTTAAAAAAAAAAAATCATCTCTTAGACACTAATTCAGTCCCTCATTAAATCCTAAGTCTCCCAAAACAGGCAGGAGGCAGCTGGTCCAAGAAGAGCTCCAGGCAGTGTCCCTTCCATGGGCCATCTCCCCTCTACCTCAGAAGTCCCATGATCAGGTCCCAGGCTCCCAATCTAATTTCCATGTCTTTTCTGGGGGCACCAGGGAGCCTCTGGGATCTTTCTCTGGCTTCTAGGAGACTCTGGGGTGCTGCATCTAGCCCTCACAGCTGCTTCCTGGCACACTGCCAATTGTGTCCTCCTGCATTTGCCACTAATTGGCATGCAAAAGTCAAGCGAGGTAATGTCTTCTCAGAGAGATAAGTGGTGAACAGAACAGAGATCCCCTTTCTAATATTTTTTTATCCTAACCTGTCAGTAGTTTCTACCATCTCTTGATTTCCCTGGAATTTCAACCCAAGGAGAGGGGGCGAGTCAGAGGCCAAAAGTTTGGCTTTACACTTCTGTTTTCTCGAATGCTTTCCGCAAACTGAACAGCCTAAAACAACATTACAACCTGGTTAGTTTCTCTGGGCCAGCCATCCTGGTGCAACTAGCCACGTGTGTCTAGCTCAAGAGATCTCACAATGGTGCAGTCAAGATGGCAGCTGAATCTTTAGTCATCTCCAGGCTTTTGTGGGGGAAATCTGCTTTTGAGGTCACTTAGGTGACTGTTTAGAAGCCAGAGGTCCTCCATGACTATAAGCAAGCGACATTTGGGGACGCCTGGGTGGTTCAGCAGTTGAGTATCTGCCTTTGGCTCAGGGCATGATCCCTGGGTCCTGGGATCAAGTCCCACATTAGGCTCCCTGCAGGGACCCTGCTTCTCCCTCTGCCTATGTCTCTGTCTCTCTGTATCTCTCATGCATAATGAGTAAATCTTTAAAAAAAAAAAAAAAAAAAAAAAAGAAGAAGAAGAAGGCAAGAGACATTTGTTCCTTGCTACATGGGCTTCTCCATAATACAGCTCACAACAAGCACCTGGCTTCCCTCAGAGCAGATGAGGGTGTAAGAGTGAGCAGGCCCAAGATGGAAACCAGTTCTTTGTAAACTAACCTCAGAAGTGACATCCTATCACCTTTGCCATATTCTATCCATTAGAAATGAGTCAGTAGTTCCAGACCATATTCAAGGGGTGGGAGGTGCTACACAAGGGTATGAATACCAAAGATGGGAATCACTGGAGACTCCTTAGAGGTTGCACATGATACTTTGGTGAGGACTTTCCCCACAGTTAGCTACAGCTATTATGTTTGCATTCTCATTCAAATGCGAACTAGGAGAAAATTTATCAAGCCCTTCTGGGATCCTTAGAGCAGATTGCATAGATATTCCTTGCACAGGAGCTCAGTGAATTAAGTGTCCAACCCTTGATTGCATTTCAGGTCACAATCTCAGGGTTGTGAGATTGATTGTCCTGCTCTGTACTAAATGTGAAGCTTGCCTAGGATTCTGTGTCTCTCTCCCGCTTGCATACATTTGTGCATTCATTCTTTCTCTTTCAAAAAAAAAAGTTACTTGGACAACCCTGGGACGGAATGCTGGCTTTGAAATTTACTAGCTGTGTGATCTCGGGACAAGTTGTTTAATCTCTGTGAACCTCAGTAATATGTGACACACTGGGCCATTGGGAAAATTAAATGATATAATACACGTAAAAGACTTAATAGGGTGCTTGGCATATAATCCCTTAATAAAATCAACTCTCAGTAGCAGTAGTATCAGCAATTTGGTGTTTTCATTTTTTTTTATGTTTAACATTGAAAAATACTGTCTCATACTCATACTGTTATAGGGACTTCACTAAGAACTATGTAGCATCAAATTAAATAATAGGGTAGATCTAAAGGGAGCAATGGGTACAGCTCAAGGGGTGTGGCTTAAGGGGTGGATCTAAACTGAAAGAACAATGGGTGTGGCATATGAGGTATGGTTTAAAGGGCGGATCTAAACTAAGAGGAACAATGGGTATGGTTCAAGGGGTGTGGCTTAAGGGGTGGATCTAAACTAAGAGGAACAATGGGTCTGGCTCAAGGGGTGTGGCTTGAGGGGTGGATCTGAACTAAGAGGAGCAATGGGTTTGGCTCAAGGGGTGTGGCATCAGGGGTGCATCTAACCTAAGAGGAGTAATGGGTGTGGCTCAAGGGGTGTGGCTTAAGGGGTGGATCTGAACTAAGAGGAGCAATGGGTATGGTTCAAGGGGTGTGGCTTGAGGGGTGGATCTGAACTAAGAGGAGCAAGGGGTTTGGCTCAAGGGGTGTGGCATCAGGGGTGCATCTAAACTCAGAGGAGCAACAGGTGCTACTGTGCCCTAGTTGCGGATGTTGGCTGCTGCTGGGAAGCGGAGTCAGACCTGCAGGGGACCTCAGGGCCGGAGCCCTCCCAGCGCGCCCCTGCTCCCTGCCAGGGCCCCAGGGGACGCCGGGGAGCCCCTGGCCCTTGAGGGTATCCGGAGTCAGAAGAACAGGAGGGGAGGCTGGGGGGGGGGGGGGTGGACCGCGGCCGCCTCCGCCGCCAGCCGATGCCGCAGCCGATGGCTGTCCTGCAGCCGGTGGAACTCTTTCCCCTTGGACTGAGCAGCCCTGCGGCTCTCCTGACTCCCCTCGTGCAGGAGGCTCTCCGGAGCTCTCGGCCCGGCGGAGGCGGAGGGCCCGGCAGGTGGCGTGGCCGCGGCCCTGGGGCACCTGGAGCACCTGGAGCAGCTGCGCCGTCCCCCGCGCAGGAGGTGCGCTCCCCACGGCCCGGCTGGATGTTGAGCTGCCTGGAGCTCCTGGAGCTCCTGAACCTCCCTTTGCGCCCGCGTGTCCGGCCCAGGCTTCCTCAGCTGGAGGCGTGCTTGTCCCTGCAGCTCCGCGAGCCTCGGCTTTCCTCCCCTGCTCCCTGGACGCCCGTCCTCCCCCTCTGGGCGCGGGCCGAGGGGCCGCAGGGGGAGGCTGCCGAGCGCCCGCGGACTCCCCTCGCGCCGCCCCCCCGAGCCCGGGCCGGCCAGCTGGAGTCGGGGGCCCCCGCGCGGGGACCCGGGGACCGCGGGGCTCCGGCCTGCCTTCCTCCGCTCCCCCTTGCTGCCTTCTCGGCCCGCAGCCCCCATTTCCTCCGCCGCCCGGGCTGGGCTGCCCTGCGGACCAGGGCCGCCCTTTGGGCCTCCCCGTGCTCTCGGCGCAGCGCCTTCCCCTTGCTGGGGTGCTCCGGAGGTGGGGGTTTCATCAGTGGTCTGGGAAGGGGTGCCAGGCGGGCGCCCCCTCCCACCTCCCCCCAGCACCTGCAGGGCGAGCTCGGCTGCCAGCCAGTGCCGCGTTTGTTCGGGGCAGCCAGAGCCAGCGTCCGCGAGGGGGGAGCACTGGCCTCCCCCACGGGCGCCTTGGGGGCCTCACAGGCCGGCGCCTCTGTGCGGCTCCGCCACGCCTTTCCCAGGTGCGTCACCCTGGGCACGCGGCCCCTTTCTTCTTCTCAAGGAGCTGCGTACACTCTTCACCAGCAACACTGCCACCACGGTGCCTACCAGAGCCTCCCAGCAAAACCCAGAGACCGGTGGCATGTGTGGCATGTGTGGCATGTGTGTCATGCTTGCACAGAGCACCAGCAGGGCAGCGCACAGCTGCTCCAGAACTGGCTGGGGAGACATTTCGCCTCCACCAGCTGGCTCCAAAGGGCCTTGTGGCTCTGCCTCCAGTCGCCAGTGTCCTGTGAGCCACAAGTAACTGCTTAGAATCCCAAGGAGGGTTCTGTCTCCAACACAAACCAGTGCCTGGCAACTGGGACTGATAGCGGTTGGGCTGGGGGGAGGGGGCACCTGAGTTCTGGAAGGCTCTACCCTTCTTTTCCTCCTTGCATGGACAGAAAGGGAAATTACTTACACAGTGCATGGGGCAAGTAGACGGGCAGCCTGAAACTGAGGCCTCCGTCGCCCACCTGGCCCTACAGCACACCTAGAGGGTCGTGGCAGAGCTGTGCCAGTTTCCTCCTCGGCAGTGTGTCAGGCACAGGGGGATCCGTCCCTGGGTGAGGCTCGTTCCCCTCATTCAGAGAAGCCTGTGCCAGAGATCTCCTCCCTCCGAGGCTCCCTCTGTCCTTGTCTTTTGCTGATATGGGGGGAAGGGGGAGCGGGCAGGGTGCAGGGAAACCAGACTGAAGGGAGTCCCCATAGGTACCAAAGGAGACTAGATTTTCGGTTGTAACAACACACAAGAAAAGCATAGAACTGGCAGAGTCTGAGATTTTCATGGCTGCTCAGTAGAGCCTGCTTTCCTCCTTAAATCCGTGTCTTTCTGGAAGCAGGCAAATCTCTGTGGAGGTGGCCTATATCATTTTCCTTCACCCTGAAGAAATTTTTTTTATGGTTTTTGCATGACAGGGGGATCAGCAACAAATCCCTCAATTTTTGATCTGTGAGAGTCTTTTTCTCCTTAACTTTTGAAGGGTAACTTCAGAGGCAACAGATTCTTAATTTGGTGGCTTTTTTTTTATTCCACTCCACTCCTTGGTTGTATGGTTTCTAAAGAGAAGTCTCTTTGTAGTCTCATCTGTGCTCCTGTGTAGGTAAGGTGGTTTTTCCCCCATAAATCCTTTTCCCTTTTTGCTGTTTTTTTAAAATTCTCTGCAGTTTATGTTATGCCTATGTACAGATTTTATTTTTAGCTTTATTTATTTTATCTTACACCCAGTGTGGGGCTCAACTCATGACCCCAAGATCAAGAGTCACATGCTCTTCTGATTGAGCCAGACAGACACACCACCACCATGACGTACAGATTTTTGGTATTTATTGTGCTTGGTGTTCTCTGAACCTCCTGGATCTACTGTTTAGTGTCTTTTTTTTTTTTTTTTTAATTCTTAAACATTATTTCCTCCAATCTCTTTCCTGTACCTCTCCTTCCTCTTCTCCTAGTATTCCATTGCCAATGTGTTACACCTTTAATATTGTCCCACAGTTCTTAGACATTCTGCTCTGGGGTTTTTTTCTCTTTTTTGTCTTTCCTTTTTACTTTGAGGAATTCCTATTGATCTATCTCCAGCTTCCTTCACCGTCCTGGGCTGTGTCCAGTCCACTGATTAGCCCATGAAGTTCATTCTTCATATTGTCACATGAAGTTTTTTTTTTTTTTTAAGTTTAGCATATTTTTCATTCTGTCCTAGAATTCCCAACTCTAACATTGCCAGTCTGATCTTGTAAGCTATCTACTTCATCCACTAGGAAACTTAGCATGTTAATCATCATCATTTTATATCCTGGACTCATAATTCCAGTATCTATGCCATGCCTGAGACTGGTTCTCATGCTTGCTGTGTCTCTGAAAACTGTTTTTTTCTGCCACTTAGCATGTCTTATAAACAAACTTTTAGTTGTGAGCCAGACATAATCATGCTGTGCTTCATGATATCTGCCTTCAATGACAGGCCTACAGTGGGTGGTGGGTGTGTGGCAGGGAGGCATTCTTCCTCCAATTAGGCTGTCTCCAGTGCCCCTGAGCCCCGAGATTGTGACTTCCTGCATGCCCTCAGTCCTTCCCTTCGGGCAGGACAGGAGAGCTAAGGAAGGGGGAGTGCAGAGTGGGGTGTTGACGTTTCCCAGGTCAATTATGTTCTGATAAAATCCCAGCAGATTAGGCTCAGGTTAACTACTTTCCCCTGAGGTCAGGCCTTGTTAAGAAGAACAGGGTACTCTGGCAAATTTCAAAACTGTTTCTTTTCCTTTTCTTGTTCAAAGCCTGAGGGGATTTGTTTCAGATGAACATGGGAGAACATGGTTGGGCTCCTGGAGTAAACTCAAAAAGATGTGACCCCTCACCCCCACCCCCATCACTGAATCCACCCAGCAATTTGGTGTTTTTAAAAGACCAACGTACAGAGAATCGTTAGAAAATCACCAAGGCTATGAACTTAACACCATCAACCAACAGGATCTAAATAACGTTTGATAAATCACTCTGCCCAACAATGGCAGAATGCACATTATCTTCAAGTGCCTATTCTCTATATATTCTGGGCTAAACCGACCTCAGCAAATTTTTAAAAATGAAAATCATACAGAACTGTGTTCTCTGACCACAAGGAAATCAAACTAGAGGGAGATGGGAAGGGAGTGGGATAAAAGGGTAATGAGTATTTAGGAGGGCATTGTTATGATGAGTACTAGGTGTTACATGTAAGCGATGAATCATTGAATTCTATTCCTGAAACCAATATTATTGGATATGTTAACAAACTAGAATTTCAATAAAAATTTGGAAAAAAAAAAAAACCCACTGAATCCGTGTTGTATACTTGAAACGAATATCGCATTGTATATTAACTTACTGGAATTAAAATATTTTTATTTATAAAAAATTTTTATTTTTTAAAATATTTTTTAAAATAAACTAGATATCAAAAGGAGAAAGCTAATAAAAAGAAAATCCAAACACTTGGAAAATAATATGCTACATTATCTATGGATCAAAGATAAAATCTCAAGGTAGGTTTTAAAAAATACATTGAACTGAATGAAAATGGAAATACAACATATTAAAATTTGTGGGACACAGTTAAATCAATGGACAGAGAATTTTATAGCACTAAATGCATATATTAGAAATAAGGTGGCTCAGTCACTAAGTCCAACTCTTGATTTTGGCTCAGGTCATGATTAACTGCAGGGTTGTGAGACTGAGCCTGCATTGAACATGTGCTGGGCGCAGAGCCTGCTTAACAGTCATTCTCTCCTTCTGCCCTTCCCTATTCCCCAATGCCACCCCCCCCCCCATGTCTCTGTCTCTTTCTCATCTCCATATCTCTCTAAAAAAAAAAAAAAAAGGAAAAGTCTCAAAACAATAAGCTGTCACCTTAAGCACCTAGAAAAAGAATAGAAAATCAAAGAATAAAACCAGGGATCCCTGGGTGGCGCAGCGGTTTGGCGCCTGCCTTTGGCCCAGGGCGCGATCCTGGAGACCCGGGATCGAATCCCACGTCGGGCTCCCGGTGCATGGAGCCTGCTTCTCCCTCTGCCTGTGTCTCTGCCTCTCTCTCTCTCTGTGACTATCATAAATAAATAAAAATTTAAAAAAAAAACAAAAACAAAAAAAAAACAAAGAATAAAACCAAAAGTATCACTGTACCCAATTTCAAGATGTACAGCTACAGTAATCAAAGGTGCATGGTGTTCCATAGGAGCAAACTATGGAAACACACAGCAACCTAAATGAAAGGATAAGACAAATGGAACAGAATAAAGACAGATAAATTGGATGTAATAAAGGACCCAGAAATAGACTTACCTAAATATACCTAACTGAATTTTGACAAAGGTGAAAAGCAATTCAATGGAGGAGAGACAGCCTTTTCAATAAATGGTGCTGGAGCAAGTGGACTTCCATAGGCCAAAAAACATAAATTAAAAAAACACAACCTAAGCCTCATACCTTACACAAAAATTATCTCAGGATCCCTGGGTGGCTTAGTTGGTTAGGCAGCCAGCTCTTGATTTTGGCTCAGGTCATGATCTCAGGGTCCTGGTACTGAGTAGGTGGGCCTCTGCTTGAGGATTCCCTCTCCACTTCTCCCTCCCCTTGCCCCTGCTCACATGCTCACTGACACACTCTCTAGAAAAAGTAAATCTTTTTTAAAAACTCAAAATCACTGACTTAAATGTAAAATTATAAAACTTTTAGGAAAAAATATCCAGAATGTAAACCTAGGTAAAGAATCCTTAGATTTGACATCAAATCATGTTCCATAAAGAAAACGTTGATAAATTGGACATTATCAAACAATCAAAATGTAAATTTGTACTGTGAAAAAGACCTTGTTAAAAGGACAAAAAAGACAAGCTACAGACAAGGAGAAAATATATGCAAACCACCTGTCTAATAAAGGATTCGTATTTGAAGTGTGTAAGCTCAAAATGTGACCCCAAAATAAGCAATCCAGTCAGAAAAAAAAATGAGCAAAATACCTAAACACTTTACCAAAGGGTAAATAGATGAAAATCACATAAAAAGTTGTCACCAGGGCAATTCAAATTAAAACTACAATGAACTATCACTACACATATCAAAATGACTCAAATAAGATGCATCAGAGAGAGAGACCCCACCAGCAAATGCAAAGGAGGATGTGGAATAACTGGATCACTTCTACATTGCTAGTGGGAATGTATGATAGAGCTAACCCTTGAAAACAGTTAACAGTTTAATTTTTAAAGCTTTTATTTAATTTCCAGTTAACATAAGGTGTAATATTAATTTCAGGTGTTCAGTATAGTGATTCAACACTTCCACACAGTTTCTTTAAAACTAGACCTGCAACTACCATATGACCCAGTAATTATACTCTTGGCATTTATCCTAGAGAAATTAAAACTTACGTTTGCTCCAAAACCTGTACATAAATATTTATAGCAGCTTTATTTATAATAGCCAAAACCTGGAAACAGTCCAGGTAGCCTTCCATGCCTGAATAGGTAAAGTAGTATACACGTTCCATGGAAAACTACTGAGCAATAAAAAGGAGCAAACTATGGAAACACACAGCAACCTAAATGAATTGCCAGAGAATTATGCTGAATGAATAACCAATCCCAGATAGATACATGCTGTGTGGTTTCATGTACATAATGTTCACTAAGTGTTAAAATTATAGAAATGGAGAGACCGATTAGTGGTTGCCAGGGCTAGGGAGAGGTGGAGATGGGAGCAAAGTGGATGTGGCTATATATGGGGTCCTTGTGATGGACAAGTTCTGTGTCTTGATCAAAGTCAGTACTC
Organism: Canis lupus baileyi; assembly: GCF_048164855.1. Taxonomy (NCBI): domain Eukaryota; kingdom Metazoa; phylum Chordata; class Mammalia; order Carnivora; family Canidae; genus Canis; species Canis lupus. The sequence continues at coordinate 24,973,101 of NC_132865.1, forward strand.
TTGAGTACGATAGCATGCGATAGTTTTTGAAGATGCTATCATTTGGAGGAAGTAAAGGGTACATAGGATTTTTCTGTATTAATTGTTCTAATTACAACTCAAAATGAAAAAGCTATTATGAAAATGATAGCCAGGTCTCCATACTCCTGGATTCCATTCTGTCTGGAACCAAGGTTCTCTCTTACCCAGAGAATCGGAGGCAGTTTTTTCATTGCTCTTTCTTCCCTGCTATATAATCCCCAACTGACCCTGACTCTCTATGCCATGGAAACCAGAATTATCAAGATGTAGCTCTGGTTCCATATGTCCCTCTTTTTGTCCGCCAGCTTGATCATCCTGTGCCATGCCCTGAGAGCCACTTCCACTTCTGCTCCCCGCTCCAGTTTAGCAGATGGGTCCGTGAATGTCTTGGACACACAAAGCTCAGAAAACAGTGATACAGAAGCAAACTACCAGCTTAAATGACAACATGGGCTCGGTTATTTTGTTATTCTGAAAAGTGTTCAAATTGAATTCATTATCTCAATATATAACTCAAAATTGTTCATTATCTCAATATATAACTGCTGGTTGGCAGACATTTAAAGTGCAAAATACATGATAGACTTGTGGGTTATCTTTTAAATTGAAAATTATTTAATTATGTTGAAAAATATAGAGCCATCATTTTTTATTTTAATACTTGCCACCTCTTTTCTGGTATTCATATCACAAATTTGTATGTCTTGTAAGCAAAATAAAAGAAATAGAGATATGCTTGAATTGCAATCTCTCTTTTGTTAAATGCTTGTTTGTACTAGGCTAGCAGAACCATCACTGATGTTATATTCATGGTTTGTGGGGTTTGGGGCTGGTCAGGGGAGGAAGAAGCAGACGTAGTGGACTTGCTATTGAATTGTGTTCTACAGATGCTCCTTTACCATGAAAAAAAAAAAAAAAAGAAGAAGCTTTAAGAACACTAACTATATGGGGGTTGGGGGAGGAGGCAAACCAAGAAACAGATTCTTAACTATAGAGAACAGTGTTACTGGAGGGTGGTGGGCAGAAGGATGGGTTAAAGAGGGCACTTGTAGTGATGAGCACTGGGTGTTGTATGTAAGTGATGAGTCACTAAATTCTACATCTGCAACTAATATTACACTACATTTTAACCAGAATTTAAATAAAAACTTAAAAACTTGTTATCAAGTTTTCTTACATTTCTCATGGGCCAAGAGGGTGATACAGATACTAAATTCATGAAAGAGAGAGAGAGAGAGAGAAGAAAGAAAGAAAAGGAAAGAAAACTAGAATAGCTATATAAGAAGAAGGAAACAAATATACAGAACTTAGAGGCTAAACTCCTTAAATATACTAAAAATGTGCACTAAAAATGGTAACTTTTATGCCATATAAATTATACCTCAATAAAGCTTTTTTTTTATTATTGGAGTTCAATTTGCCAACATAGCTTTCTGCAAAATTGAACAGAGGCTGTCTAAGGAGAGAAAGAAACTTAAGGCAAACAGAGGGCAGAAGTTCTGGGGGCAGGAATCTACATGGACAGGAAAAGCAGACATAGAAATGGAAAGTAAAGGTATATAAAGTGTATAGTTCAAAGGAAAAAAATTATTCATTTACTTCATTTCTCAAAACATCTCCAACTGAATGAGGCAGTTTGGGTTTTGTTCACTTTTGAGAGTTTGGTGGTGTTGGTTTCCCAGATGGATATCTTAAGCCATGGCTAGTCCCAGGTAGCCCAGAGTTATGCATAGCACTTAATTTCTGTCTCCAATATTTCTACATTGCTGGGGTAAATTTGGCCAGGGTTTTTATTCATAGAAGGTTTAGAAAGTAACTTGGGGGAAAATACTTGATTTCCAAGTGAGAACAACTTTTCCAAGCATAAAAGCAAAGGAAGGAGGCATAAAGGGAATGATTGATAGCCCTGACAATAAAAATATTTTAGAGGAGTATTTAATAATAGGGGAAACTGTCCATGACATGTTTTGATCATTTTTATCGTTTATTATTATTTATTTCTCAAAAAATAAAAGACCAGCATGGATATTACAATTTTAGTGTGGTAAAATTTGTATCTGAAATAAATATACATGGAAAATATGCTAAATACTAAAAGAATTATGGATGATTTTTATTTTCTTCAAACTTTTATGAACTTTCCAAATTTTCTATATTAAGCAGAACCAAAAGTAACTTTAAAACAAATTTAAGTCAGCCAAAACTGAATACATTTCATTTCTTTTTATTGGAGTTCAATTTGCCAACATATAGCATAACACCCAGTGCTCATCCCATCAAGTGCCCCCCTCAGTGCCTGTCACCCAGTCTCCCCCACCCCCCGCCCACTTCCCTTTCCACCATCCCTTGTTCTCATCCATGAGTTCATATATTCCTACAGATATTTTAGAATCAGTGGCTGAATTCTATTAACTCAGTGGCAGACCAAAGATAAAGCAAGAATTTGTGAGATGATCCAGGGGCAAATTGAGATATAAATAGTCTGAATTGGAAAGTTCTTCTGGACTTTGAAGAAGTTTAATGTATAGATGGATCTAATTTAATGGTGTTACAGAAAAGCAGAAGCACACAAATTTTTTAAAGAAAAATTTTCTTAGTTTCCCAGGTGAGCTACTGTATTCCTCTGCTGCTACCTAATTTGAAACCTCACCCTTCCAGGTCCAGCCTAATTACACTGGAAAACCACCTCCATTACACATTCCCACCCATCTATACTCAGCACCAGTGATGGTGAATCCTGGTGCCCAAATCTGGCATGTGATTCAGATGTTCTAGGTAGATCATTTAAATAGCCAAAACTGGGAATGGAGACTTTCAGGGAAGAAAATTATTTTCTGAGAACCAGGTAATGATTCGGAGCAAGGTAAGTAGAAATGTTTGGAGACTGTGGTCAGTTATATGTATAGAACAGAGCTCTAAGGAAGACATGGTGGTTGTGAAAGAAGTCCTCCAGTGGGAAGGCTTTCCAGAATGGGAAGGCTCTTTGTCCCAGGATCCAAAAGCTTTCTAAGGAATATTCTTTTGGATAACCATCTCTTTCAGTCTTGTTATGTCTTGCCGGTTACTAAAGGTAAAAATAAACATCCTTACGTATAGGTGTGAAATGCAAAGTTTTGGTTAAAAAAATGTATCACTAAAAATAAACATTTTAAAGAAGAGAACTTAAATTGTATGTAAAAAAAGTGACCAAAGCCGGGAGATAAGTAAGTGATTCAAAGAGTTATTAAGCCTAGATCAAATATCATTTTTAAATTAAAATTTTAAGTAGTTAACAGACAGTGAAATACTGGTTTCTGACATAGAATTCAGTGATTCATCACGTATATACAACACCCAGTGCTCATCATAACAACTGCCCTCCTTAATTCCCATCGCCCATCTAGCCCATCCCATACCCACCTCTCTCTATCAATCATTAGTTTATTCTCTACTATTAAAAGTCTCTTATGGCTTGTTTCCCTCTCTCCTTTTTTTTCTTGTCCCCCTTCCCATAAGTTCATCTGTTTTCTTTCTTAACTTCCACATCTGAGGGAGATCATATGGTATTTTTCTCTGACTTATACTTAGTATAATACACTCTAGCTCCATATATGTCATTGCAAATGTTAAGATTTCATTCTTTTTCATGGCTGAGTAATGTTCCATTGTGTGTATTGTGTGTGTATATACATATATATATACACACACACACACATACATACATACTTTTCTTTATCCATTCATCAGTTGATGGACACATTTGGGTTCTCTACATAGTTTGGCTATTGTTGATAATGCTGCTATAAACATCGTGGTGCATGTATCCCTTTGAGTCTGTATTTTTGTATCTTTTAGGTAAATACCTAGTACTGTAATTGCTGGATCATAGGGCACTTTTTTTTTTTTAACTTTTTGAGGAACTCCATACTGTGGCTGGTTCCAGTTTGCGTTCCCACCAGCAGTGCAAGAGGTTCCCCTTTCTCCACAGCCTCACCAAAACCTATTGTGTTAATTTTAGCCATTCTGACAGGTGTGAGATAGTATCTCGTCATGGTTTTGTTTTAAGATTTTATTTATTTATTTATTCATGAAAGAGAGAGGCAGAGACACAGGCAGAGGGAGAAGCAGGCTCCATGCAGGGAGCCTGATGTGGGACTCAATCCCGGGACTCCAGGATCACGCCCTGGGCTGAAAGGCAGGTGCTAAACTGCTGAGCCACCCAGGGATCCCCCTCATCATGGTTTTGATTTTTATTTCCCTGATGATGAGTGATGTGTCTGTCTATTCATGTCTTCTGCCCATTTCTTGACTGGGTTATTTGTTTTTTGAGTGTTGAGTTGGATAACTTCTCTGTAGATTTTGGATACTAAGCCTTTATCAGATATGTCATTTGTAAATATCTTCTCCCATCCTCTTCATTGACTATTTCCTTCACTGTGCTGAAGCTGCTATCTTGATGAAGCCCCAATAGTTCCTTTTTGCTTTTATTTTCCTTGCCTGTGATGACATGTCTAGCAAAAGTTGGTATGGCCAAGGTCAAAGATTTTTCTGCCTGTTTTCAAGTATGTTGATGCTTTCCTGTCTTACATTTAGGTCTTTCATCTTTTTTGAATTTATTTTTGTGTATAGTGTAAGAAAGTCATCCAGTTTCATTATTCTGCATGTCACTATCCAGTTTTCACAAAACCATTTGTTGAAGAGACTTTTTCCATTGGATATTCTTTCCTGCTTTGCCAAAGATTAGTTGACCATATAGTTGTAGGTCCATTTCTGGGTTTTCTATTCTGTTCCATTGATCTATGTGTCTATTTTTGTGCCAGTACCACTGTCATGATGTCTACAGCTTTGTAATAGATCTTAAAATCCAGAATCATGATGCCTCCAGTTTTGCTTTTCTTTTTCAGAATTGCTTTGGCCATTTGGGGTCATTTGTGGTTCCATACAAATTTTATGATTATTTGTTCTAGCTCTGTGAAAAATCCTGGTGGTATTTGGATAAGGATTGCATTAAATGTGTAGATTGTTTGGGGGTAGTATAGACATTTTAACAATATTTGTTCTTCTAATCCATGAGCATAGAATATTTTCCCATTTCTTTGTGTCCTCTTCAATTTCTTTCTTGAGTACGTGCTATAGTTTTTAGACTATGGATCTTTTACTTCTTTGGTTATATTTATTCTTGTTTTTTGCTGCAATTGCAAATAGGATCAATTTTTTAATTTCTTTTTCCACCACTTCATTATTGGTTAAAGCACATCCTACTAAACAATGAGTGGGTTAGCCAGGAAATTAAAGAATCATTTTAAAAATACATGAAGCAAATGAAAAAAAAGTATGACAGCCCAAAACCTTTGGAGTGCAGAAAAGCAGTCCTAAGAAGGAGGTGTGTAGTGGTACAGGCCCACCACAAGAAGCAAGAAACGTTTCAAATATACAACCTAGCCTTACGCCTAAAGTAGCTAGAAAAGGACTGGCAAATAAAGCCTAAAGAGAGCAGAAGAAGGAAATAATAAAGATTAGAGTAGAAATAAATTATATAGAAATGAGAAAAAGCAGTAAAAGAGATTAATGAAACTAAGAGCTAGTTCTTGGAAAGAATTAATAAAATTGATAAACCCCTAGCCAGACTTATCAAGAAGAAAAGAGAAGGACCCAAATAGATAAATTCATGAATGATAGAGGAGTGATCAAAACCAACACTACAGAAATACAATTAGAATACTATGAAAAATTATGGGGATCCCCTGGTGGCTCAGCAGTTTAGCACCTGCCTTCAGCCCAGGTCATGATCCTGGAGACCCGGGATCGAGTCCCGCTTCGGGCTCCCTGCACAACACAGCCTGCTTCTCTCTCCCTCTCTCTCTCTTCTCTCTTCTCTCTTCTCTCTCTCTCTCTCTCTCTGGCTCTTGTGAATAAATGAATAAAATCTTTTTTAAAAAATCAGTAATCAAAAATCTCCCAGCTAACAAAAGTCCTGGGCCAGCTGGTTTCCCAGCAGAATTCTACCAGACATTTAAAGAGTTAATACCCATTCTTCTCAAACTGTTCCAGAAAATAGAAATGGAAGGAAAACTTCCAAATTCATGCTATGAAGCCAGCATTACCTTGATTCCAAAACCAAAGACCCAGTAAAAAGGAGAATTACAGGCCAATATCCCTGATAAACATGGATGCAAAAAATCTCAACAAAATACTGGCAAACAAATTCAACAGTACATTAAAAGAATTATTCACCACAATCAGGTAGGATTTATTCCTGGGCTGCAGGGGGTGGTTCACTACTCACAAATCATCAATGTGATATATTCTTAAAAGAAAGAATAAGAACCATATGATCCTATCAATAGATGCAGAAAAAGCATTTGACAAAATACGGTATCCTTTCCTGATAAAAACGCTCAAAAAGTAGGGATAGATGGAATATACTTTTCAACCTCATAAAAGTATATATGGAAGACCCACAGCTAATATCACCCTCAATGAGGAAAAACTGAGAGCCTTTCCCCTAAGGTCAGGAACAAGACAGGGATGTCCATTCTCACTATTACCACTTAACATAGTACTGGAAGTCTTTGCCTCAGCAATCAGGCAACAAAAAGAAAGGAAAGGCTTCCAAATTGACAAGGAATAAGTCAAACTTTCACTCATTACAGATGATATGATACTGTATGTGGAAACCCTAAATTAGACTCCACCAAAAATTGCTAGAACTCAAACATGAATTCAGCAAAGTTGCAGGATATAAAATCGATGTTCAGAAATATGTTGCATTTCTATACACCTAGATCAAATATTTAATGCATTCAGCTGAGTAAGCAAGTCTTTGTTCTTAATTGCATAATAAAGTTCACCTTATAGAAATTATCTGCATTTTTTTTTAATTTTTATTTATTTATGATAGTCACACAGAGAGAGAGAGAGAGAGGCAGAGACACAGGCAGAGGGAGAAGCAGGCTCCATGCACCGGGAGACCGACATGGGATTCGATCCCGGGTCTCCAGGATCACACCCTGGGCCAAAGGCAGGCGCCAAACCGCTGCGCCACCCAGGGATCCCTATCTACATTTTTAAGTCATCTGACTTTGTTCAGAACCACCGCAAGTAATTATAATATTTTGTTTTCTACCAGCCTTTTAGTATCTTTAACTCACCATATTCTCCTATCCTCTCATCTTCCCCAATCTTTTCTTTAATCTTCTGCATCCTCCAACCCAGCTCTCTCACCCATTTATTCAATTTATAATGTCTTATACATAGCAGGGGATATATTAATGTTTGTTCACTTTAATTAAATTTAAATCCATTGCATCCATTTTACTCCACTATCCAATATTTGAGAATGTTCTGGGCATTGTTTCGACAGGCAGACCTTGCTTTTCTTCCAAGTAGTGCAGGACTGTAAAAGTAACCAAGCTGAAGCCATAAAAATCCATCTTAAAAATAAATGGGGAAAATTATGATTGTTCTATGATCTTTATCCATTTTTGCCAAAAATTTAAAAGTCTCTTACTTTGTTATTAATATGTAGGAAAGTTATTTTTAAAATAGTAAAGCTAATATTTATTATACCACGATTTAAAACATTAAAAACATTGTCCTATTTCTTTGTCAACAAAACTGTCATGGGTCATTTGGATAGTGTTTGCCTTCTCCTTTAACTTATATGAAGTTAGCATCTTTTTTATGCTGTGTCAAATTGCCATACTCCTTTCTTAATTTGTTTTTTTTAAAGATCTTATTTATTTATATGAAAAAGAGAGTGAGAGAGAGAGAGAGCACAAGCAGAGAAGCAGCAGAGTGAGAGGGAGCAGGGAGCCTGATGGGCTTGATCCCAGGACCTTGGGTTCATGACCTGAGCTGAAAGCAGATGCTTAACCTGTTGAGCCACCAAGGTACCCCTCCTTTCTTAGTTTGGATCACCTTCCAATATTTTTTCCTTTGCATTTTCAACATTATAAAATATCTACGAGAGTTCCTTTAATGTGAAATGTTGACGGCATCTTTTCTTATGGAACATCTTCCCCCTTTCATCACAACCACTTTTCTTATTTACATCCACAAGTTCATGAAGTTCTCTGGCTGCATATTCAGAGTTGAGTGGTGGCAGTGTAAACATTCCTGTCAGCTATTTAATCTATGACTCTATTTACATTTGATTCAAATTTCACCTCTACATTATCACTTTTTACTCTTTTGCTGCACTTTAATCTTTGTTGGCCCATTCCCTCTTACCAACATCCATTTTTGTAAAATGCCACATAGGTGGGAAACAAGGGGACAACACAGCTACACACTTTGCTGTCTGTGTGAGAACTGAAAACCAGACGCACAGTGGCCAGTCACCCACTGACAGACTTTAAAAGTCAGTCACAGATGTTGATGCCCATCTGTTATTTACATAATGATTTGTAGATGAAAGATCTAACAGTGGTAACTGCAATTTGAACTGCACTTGGAGGACTGATGTTATTTAACTAAACTGTGATAACTAAAATTTGTGTATATTCGAGGCCTACAAACTGAGGACATCTGTACTTTTAATAGCTAGAAGATTATTATATGGTAGATTTTAATAATTCCACAAAGTTGGTCCTGGCCTTTGCTGTATTGTTCCTGAGTAAATACAACCAACCATTGTTATTTGACAATCTCAGTATAAAGGTTCTAGAAGTTAGATGTGATATTAAGAAAAAGTAAAGTGGGCATGCACCTGATATAAATTATAGTCTTCCTGGTGACACAAAGCATCTCAAATATTTATATTTTAATAGAAAATATAGATTTTTCAATCATCACCTGCCCTGTAAGGTTAATCTCTGGGAAGTTCTAAGTATATATTAAATATGAAAGTAACTAGAATTTAAAGGATTAGCATGTGATTTTCCAGTTCTCCATCCTTCATTCACAGAGCATTTTTGTTGTATTGCTTTCAAACTATTATTTAGCCACCATTTTGTATTTAATAAGCTTCTCACAGTGTGACATCAAATATCTTATAAATCAAGCTCCCTTTTTAAAATTTCCCTGGAAACAATCCTGCTCTAATTAATTTTCCAAGTATTAAATTTTAAATACTTCCTTTGTGTTGAGATGCATCTACTTTGGTACTACAATTCTTTTCCATCCTAAATAGTTTCACTCCAGTCCAGATGAGGATATTCTTCAGTTTGACTAGTAACTGTGCCCTTCCTTTGGCCTCAGCTGTACGTGCCTTCTTCTCCCAGTGTGTCCTTTGTTGAATGTGGTTGTTATTCTTAGGTCCTTTATATTGACTCTAGAACAAAAATAAAAACAAAAAATTTAAAAGCTGTCTTTTTTTAAAGCCAGTAACATCAATTCTCAAAAAAATAAAAGTTCTAACATTTCAGGTTGTCATGGAGGTCTAAGAAACAATATTCAATAAAATCCAAAAACTGTGAAAAGGAGAGAAATTCTTTAGCCTAACTTGGTCATGCGACACAAAGACTTTAGTGATTGTAAAACCTGTCTTCAAATTTAACAAAAGTTTACATGGTGAATTTGGGTATATGACAAATATTTGTGGGGAAACCAAAATAGTCTTAGCAGGTGGTTAATATCAAATAGACTCACTCTTTGTCTCTCCTCAGAAATCCCTAACCTGACACTGAACATATTTTCCTAATAAGATAATATTCAAAACTTCTCTGATATTCATTTTCAAATAAAAATCTATTTTGGCAAAGTATCTTTAAATAAATAGATGGCGTGAGGGACACCTGGGTGGCTCAGTGATTGAGCATCTTCCTTAGGCTCAGGGTGTGATCCCAGGGTCCTGGAATCCAGTTCTGCATCAGGCTCCCTGTGGGGATCCTGCTTCTCCCTCTGCCTATGTCTCTGCCTCTCTCTCTGAGTCTCTTATGAATAAATAAATAAAATATTTTATAAAATAAAATAAAAATAAATTGAGGAGGCGACTGTAGTACCTAAAGGCTGCCACACTGAGGCATGTGGTGCATTGTTTTGTGACTGGCTTTCAGATTACAATTACTAGTGTTCCTCATAAGCAACAATAGTCATCTAGAAATTAAACTTGTAAAGCCCAGATGGACCTGATTAGTAGGCATCTCCTTTTCTGTGTGCATGAGTGGTGTAAATTGATTGCTAAAAAGAGTCCCACACATTTAAAGGAAAGCACTCCCCCTACTTTATGGTTATCATATGTTAGAATAATAGCAGATAGAAAGTCACAGAGTCTTTTTTCTAGAAACTCCACCTAAGAGTGATCCCTGGATGGCTCAGCCATTTGGCGCCTGCCTTTGGCCCAGGGCGCGATTCTGGAGTCCCGGGATCGAGTCCCGCGTCGGGCTCCCGGCATGGAGCCTGCTTCTTCCTCCTCCTGTGTCTCTGCCTCTCTGTCTCACTCTCTTTCTCTCTCTCTGTCTATCATGAATAATAAATAAAAAAATATTTAAAAAAAAAAGAAACTCCACCTAAACTATAAAATAGAAATGATCTGTGTCATATTTCTTAAAACATTCAAGCAAGAAGATCTCTCAATTGTCCTATTCAGGATTGAACAGTCATTACATTGTGATCATTCTCGCTTTGTCTGACCAGATGGAGAATGGCTGCAATTCTTAGAGAATTATAAAAATCACAAATATAGCATATGCAATACAATGACACCCTGTTTATTTGTCAGAGAAAGAACATGTTCTGGCAAGTCTTGGAAATGAAATCCACTCCAGAATAGAGTACTAGAAAACAGTTTCTTATTTAATACAGAATTTGGGTATAAAGAGCTTTAAAATGAGTCCATGTTAATGACCTCAAAATAAATAAAATTTGACAAAATTATAAGAAAAAAATGACAAATCTAAAATCATGTTTTTTATCACAACTCTCAGTGATTAAGAAAACAGGCAAATTTTTAGCAAGAATATAGATGATATAAACAATGTAATAAACATGATCTGATAAGTACATGTAGAATCCATATGTCATAATTAGAGAATGCATATTATTTTCAAGCCCAACTGAAACATTTATAAAAATTGACTATAAACCAGACCACAAGAGCAAGGTTCAAGAAATCTTGAAGAGTCTATATCATATAGACCATATTTTCTGACTGTAATGCAGTTGTTAGAAAGTATCTATAAAAATGTGACTTAAAGAAAATTCACGTTTCAAAAATTAAAAATATAATATTTAAAGAAATGAAGGAAAATTTTCAATATTTACAACTAAATGGAAATAAGACTATTATGTACCAAAACATGGAATGTAGCTAAGGTATACTGAAGATGAATTTATAGTTTTAAATAAATATGTTACAAAAGAATAAGATCTCCAAATTAAGGAGCTATGCTCTTAAATCAGAAAAGGAAAAAGAGAATTAGCTCTTTTTAGCTAATTAGGTCTTTGTTGCTAGAGCAGAAACCAATGAAACAAAGCAAAGATACAATCCTTCCTGTTGTATCTTCATTTCATATTTCATTTCTGCTCTAGTCCTAGATGGTTTGTCCCCAAATAATAAGAGTAATACAACCCTGACACTGAAACCAGATGAGGACAAAATAAGAAAGGAAATTACAGGTCTATCTCAGGAATATAGATGTAAATATTAGCAACCTGAATCCAGCTAATATAACAAGAATACATATCCTAACCAAAGGAGCTTATCCCAGGAATTCAAGGATGATCTAACAATAGAAAATGACTAGTTAAAAATGATTATAAAAACTATATGATATGAAAAGGATTACATGCTAAAATTCAGCATCCAATAAATGCAAAAACAACCTAGCATAGAGAGGACATCTTCGATGTGCTCAACCCTAATTTCAAAATCAATGTGAAGTGAAAACGGCCAAAAATATCCAAGGCAATTTTGAAGTAGAACAACATGAAGAGACACATCCTACCTGACTGAGCAGGTTCTATATAAACGATAGTGTGGTTTTAGTGAATGGATAGAAAATAGAGTGCATTAGAGCAATTCCACGCACAAATGAAAATATTGGACAGAGGTGGCATGTGAACTCACTGGAGAAAAGATAAACCATCCAAATGAGTACAGTGGCACAATTTGTCACTGAAAAATAAATAAATCCTCACCCTACATCATGTAAAAAATCATTTCTAGGAGGTTTAAGTTTATATTTGAAAACAAACTTTAAAACAACTTTCTGAAAAGAATACAAGATACCATTTTTACCATCTTAAGGCAGAGATGAGTTCTTAAATAAAACATATAGGGGATCCCTGGATGGCTCAGCAGTTAGGCATCTGCCTTCAGTCCAGGGTGTGGTCCTGGAGTCCCGGGGTCGAGTCCCGTGTCGGGCTCCCTGCACGGAGCCTGCTTCTCTCTCTGCCTCTCTCTCTCTCTCTCTCTCTCTCTCTGTGTGTGTGTGTGTCTCTCATGAATAAATGAATAAAATATTTAAACAAAACATTATACATACAATGGTGATAAAAGTTTATGTATGACAAGGATATAAGGAAAATAGGAATCAATAAAATACAAGAAAGGGATATGTTCATGATACATATAACCAAAGGGTTAAGATCCCAAATGTTAGAATGGGTAGGGTTTAATTTTTTAAATGTGAAAAATGAGTGAGCAATTTATAGAATCACCTATTATATAAAGCTGTTTTATTTGTAATGAGGGAAATGTGAAGTAAAACAACAAAAGCACAAATTCATACCCATTAGATTTTTTTTAACTAAAAGCTCAACAATATCAAAGGTTGGTAAGGTTGTAGAGCAATGGGAATTCTCATTCACTGCAGATGAGAGTATTATTTAGAGAGAAATAGCATTTAGTAAAGTGGAGGGCATATAAATCCATGGCCCAGCAAATCCCTTTCTACATGTATCATAAAGAAATTCTCACACTTCTAGGAGAAATGTGCAAGAATGTTCATTGCAACATTGTAACAATGAGAGCAACCTAACTCTCCATTAACAAAATAAGGAATCAATGTATTGTGGATTTACCTAAAAAGGAAAACCATTTAATTGTGCAGTTAAAATTAATAAATCAACAGAAGTGTTGGGGCACCTGGTGGCTCAGTTGGTTAAGCATCTGCCTTTGGCTCAGGTCATGATCCCGGGATCCTGGGATCCAGTCCCACGTCAGGCTCCCTGCAGGGAGCCTGCTTCTCCCTCTGCCTATGTCTCTGTGTCTCTCATGAATAAATAAATAAAATGTTTGAAAAAAGATAAGAAAAAATGTAGCTGACCCTATAGCTCTGTCTCCACCATCCCCAACAGGAAACTTCCTCTAGGCCTTGGGGAACCTCCATCAATTAGAGGAAATCAAAATTCTAGGATATATATAATCATATACTGGGAATTTTCTTCTAGTTTGAAGCATTAGACAGTTAATATAAATTCAAGCAGAATGAAAATTCTACTGAAGCTATGTGGCCAAAAAATTTTTATTGAGCTTTAGAGGAGAATAAGAATTGTATTAACTTTTATTAACTTGTGTTAATCTCCTAGATATTTAAATTAGATTCAGTAAAGTTGTACTTAACTCATGTTCTTGAGCATATCCCTATATTTTCATCATTATTTCTAATATAATGATAGTTTCTAATATATTATTGGATTGTTCTCTCTGAACAGCATTCTCATGATGTAAATGCCAATGCTGTTTATGAAGGATTCAGAAATCCTAATTCTGTGCTAAAGAACATTGAATTTTTAAGTATTAAATTGTCCAAAGTGGTATATTTGTAATTTAAGAATTCTTTTATTTTGAATTGCTTTTTTAACATGGTAAAAATTTATTTAAATTTTTAAGTAAATAAATTTATTTAATTTTTATTTAAATTTATAATATTACAGATAATTCTCTTTCCCATACATTGTCCCATGAGTCCTCTTCCCAGAGGCAGCCATCTTCAATTTCCTATTTCTCTTAAGATACCTTATGCATAGACAAAATGAAAAGAATTGTTTTATAAGTCCATTCCGTAAGAGTAGTATTTCTTTTCTTTCTTTCTTTTTTTTTTTTTTTTTAAGAGTAGTATTTCAAAATGTCTGTATTCTTAGCACATTCAGTGCTTTTTTGTCTGAGAACAAACATGCAGTACAGAAATCTTCAGGCTTGGTGTCAGACACAATATAAGTGAAACCCAATTATAAGAGCAAGACTTTGAAGCTAGCCATGATAAAAATGATAGAGAAGTTATAATGTTTATTAAACTTTTTATAGAAAAATCAGGAGAGAACAGTGATAATACAACAAGTCCCAAGACTTGAGTCTGGTACCTGTTAGATATAAACAATTAAGTGACATATGAAACGAGCTTATGTTATGATATATCATGTAAGGATACCAAAATATTTGGGTAATTATTTTGTCTACAATTGAAAGTAATCTTTAAAAAAAAAACTGATTAAACCAAAACATATCTAAATACTTGCTTTCTTAAGCAGCCTAAAATTAAGCCAGTTCTGAAATACCATCAGAGACTATCTAATTAATCTGTTTTGCTGCCTCTGCTAAAATATATCCATAACAAAAAGTTTGGGATAAAAATCTCAGTGAAGCATATATGATATGGGTAGGGGGATGGGTTAAATAAGTGATGGGGATTAAGGAATACACTTGCTGTGATGAGCACCAGGTATTATATGAAAGTGTTGAATCACTAATATTATACTGTATGGGATGAACTGGAATTTAAATAAAAAAATTTTTTAAATAAAAATTTATTTAGGGATCCCTGGGTGGCGCAGTGGTTTAGCGCCTGCCTTTGGCCCAGGTTGCGATCCTGGATGTTCCCGGATCGAATCCCACGACGGGCTCCCCGTGCATGGAGCCTGCTTCTCCCTCTGCCTATGTCTCTGCCTCTCTCTCTCTCTCTGTGACTATCATAAAATATATATATATATATATATATATATATATATATATATATATATATGTAAAAAAATTATTTAAAAAAAGTATATGATATTAAAGAATATAGTTTGTAATAGCTTGTTACTTTTTAACCAAATATATTTGGTATTTCCATGGATGGAAAAAATTTTCATATATTTTTTCTAAACCTGTATTTGGGATCAGTTTGTAAGAAAAATGTCACTTTTGTCTTTTAGGCTCTTCTAACATATAGGAGTGACCCAACCATGAGAAAAATGTTGAATCATCTGTATTTCTATGTCATGCCTGTGTTTAATGTTGATGGATACCATTTTAGCTGGACCAATGTAAGTCTCTTTGCCTATCCAATTGAAAAGAGAGACTGAATAAATAGAAAACAGCCATAGATCAGGAAGGAAGCTTGGTGGGCAGACAGCCTAGTGATACCAGAACTACAGAAGAGACCTCTACTCCTTGTCCCATCATAGTAGCAAACTTCTGTTTATATGTCTGGCTTTGCGTAAGATTCCATTTAAATAAAGATTTCTCCTGCCAAAGACATTGTGAAAAGTCACTAGTCTAGTCCAACTTTCTCAATTTTCCTGAGAAGAAATTAGGCCAAGAGAAGCTAAGAGATAGCAAGTGTGTGGCAGAAATTGGAGCATGACCCTGGGTCTCTCCTGCTCATCCAATCCTCTTTTTACTCCCTGTCTTTGTTCCTGGAGGAACTCTCCCCACAGTGCTGTGATTCATTCACCAATTGTGCTACTGAAATGCATGTGGATAACCTGAGTATTTTTTCTGCACCTCTTTTCTTAATTATATGTAGGATAGATTTTGGAGGAAAACAAGGTCAAGGAACTCAATGTTTCACTGCCGTGGAGTTGAT
Source organism: Canis lupus baileyi (assembly GCF_048164855.1). Classification (NCBI taxonomy): domain Eukaryota; kingdom Metazoa; phylum Chordata; class Mammalia; order Carnivora; family Canidae; genus Canis; species Canis lupus. The sequence continues at coordinate 24,988,835 of NC_132865.1, forward strand.
GCCAATCGTAACTGGAAAGTGAAATGGTGTGGTGAGTTGAAAACTAACTTGGAATTTAGATCTGGAGGTTTCCACAGCTTTCCCTCTCAAACATGATGAGCCCATTAGGACTCCAATGTAAGACGAATGTTTTTCTGTATATGAAAACCTAATAGAGAAAAACACAGACATGTACATTGTAGCCATAATTTGCAAAAGAAAATGAAAGGGAGGGCAGCCCGGGTGGCTCAGCGGTTTAGTGCCACCTTTGGCCCAGGGCCTGATCCTGGAGTCCTGAGATCAAGACCCACGTCGGGCTCCCTGCATCTCCTTCTGCCTGTGTCTCTGCCTCTCTCTCTGTATGTGTCTCTCATGAATAAATAAATAAAATCTTTAAAAAAATGAAAGGGATTTTTAAATATGCAAATATCAAAGATTTAAATCTGTCAACCCAATCCTGAACATTGAAAATTTAAACACAGATGTAACAGCAGAAAACAGGAATATTTGACATTCAGAAACTAAAACAGAAACTCTGGTTTGTGGTATAAATCTGATTAAATGTTTTCATCCTTTCATTGAGAAAGTGAGAGTAACTCTGATCCTGCCTTCATCTGTCTATGACAATCAAAACTACCAAATCCTCATCTAGAATCTACCTATCTAAGGTATCATATATTAAATTAGCCACTCATGTGGCAAATATAGCTCTGTTACATTCCATCCTTCAGTAATACCTTTCAAGTAAAGAAGATTTCCTTATGATGAAAACCATAAGGTAAACCTAAAAGTGTTGTCACTTATAAGAGAAGAAAAAGCATCCCCTATATACTACAAAGTGATATTAATGATGACTGTTTAGATTTAATTTTTTTTTTTTTTCAGGGCACTTGGGTGGCTCAGTCGGTTGAGTGACTCAATTTCAGCTCAGATCATAATGTCAGGGGTCATGAGATCCAGCCCAGCATGGGGCTCCATGCTCAATAGGGAGTCTGCTTGAGAGTCTCTCTCACTCTCCCCATCCCTCGGCCCCTCCCCCCAACTGTCTCTCTGTCTCTCTCTGAAATAAATAAATCTTTTAAAATTTTTTTTTTCTTTGACCTGGACTGAGACAAAAAGCTTGTTCACATTAACTCCCTAAGACCACTAATTTTCTTTAAAATTCTTTGTCCCATCTTTCTGATATGACCATTTTGCATGCTCATAACTGTGTGTCTTATTTTGTTAGTTGGTGGGTATCTGCACTCATATGTATGTCGTACAGATGATGCCCACAGTCATCCAAGTGAGTCTACTGAATGGGTAACTAAGCTCAGTAACACTAGCAGGTCAGCCAGCTCTGCTGTGTAAAGTTAGACTCTTGGTTATATCCAGTTACAAAGAAGTGTCTCTCTTTCCACTGTTCTTTTTCCTTTACCCAGCTTGTTTCCTTCATACATAGGCCTTCATTGATTTCTTACTTTCATCTGCAGTCCTAATTGGAATTCCTCTAATTCTTCCCATTTTTGAATCATTCTGATTCTTCCCATGAGTCCATACTTAAAATGTACAAGGGGATTATGTCAAGTGACCTTGATAAATTGTTCTAAGTGATGTGGAAATGCAGGCAGTCTGGCGGAATCATCTCTCACCCTAAGGTGTCCCAAGGGAATGTAGCTGATCTGACAGGTAGGCAGATGTAGCTTTCCTTCCTCACAGCAACACGTCCCTACAGCTATTTGCTTGGTCCAGGAGACAGTGAACCTCACTGAGGGAACCACTCTTAGGTCAAGGGCCCAAAGCAAGTGAAGTCTCTAAGTGAAACTCCAAATAAACAACCTTAATATAAATGACATAGAAATGCCTGGGAATGCCTGGGACCATTGAAAACACTATAGAGTCAACATTGAACTGACAAAAAACAGCTATTTCTTTCTCATAAGTCCAGTGAGTCTCAAACTAGAGGGTAGAACATGAAACTGCTTTTACCATGAAAATCTGTGGACTCCCATATAACGATGTTACACTTCAGTGTGTTTAATGTGGAGTAGACAGCTTAGAGCATAGAAATGGAAACAGGTACATCTTTTCAGTACTTCATAGCTCCCTCTGGGAGCCTTCAGGCCATGAACTGAGTATCATTACTGTAACAGTGGATCCAGAATAAGGATTCAATAAGTCAGAGTAGTGGTGGGAACCAAGAATATGGTTTTATTACAAATTTTATTTTGTACAAATACATACAAATTTTATTCATTCATCTGCCAAAGTAAATTGAACACAGCACTGCTAGGCACTGTTGGGACCTTTTTTCCTTTCTCTACTTTATGGAGAATGCCATGAGCACTGCTTCTTCTAAATTGGAACAAACCCAGGAGAGAAGGAAAGAGTTTGGATGATATCCATACTTAAGTTTTAATCCCTGAATAACTCAAGTTGCTGCCTAAACATAAATTATTATTAGGACAACCTACAGAATGGGAGAATGTATTTCCAAATGATACATCTAATAATAGGCTTTTATCTAGAATATTAAAATAGCTTACAATTTAGCAATAAAAACAGCTCAATTTAAAATGCACAAATGATTTGAACAGACACTTCTTTAAAGAAGATATACAAATGGGAATAAGTACATGAAAAGATGCTTGACATCACTAGCCACCAGAGAAATGCACTTCAAGATACCATCTAACACCCACTAAGATGGCTATAGTAAAAAAGACAATAACAAGTGTTGGTGAGGGTGTGGAAAAGTTGGAGCTCTTACACTTGCTGGTGAGCATGTAAAATGATGTGACCACTTTGGAAAACTATTTAATGGTCACTCAGAAAGTTAAACATAGAGTTACCAAATGACCTAGCAATTCTACTCCTATATATATATATCTAAGAGAAATGAAAAAAAAAAAGAAATGAAAACATTTTTCCATTCAAATGAGTATTTATAGCAGCATTATTTTTGATAGCCAAAAAGTAGAAACAGTTAAAACATCTGTCAACCAAGGAATATATCAATATGGTATATCTATATAATGGAATACTATTTAGCTATAAAAATTAACAACAAGTACGATACATGCTGCAACATAGATGAAAACATGCTAAGTGAAATAAGTGAGTTTCAAAATAATTGTAGATTCCATTTATATGAAATGTCCAGAATAGGCAAATCCATAGAGACAGATCAATGGTTGCCAAGGGCTAGGGGGAAAGGGGAATGAAAAGTGATTGCTACTAAAAAAAAAAAAAAAAAGTGCTACTGAGAGAGGGGTTTCTCTTGTGGTGATGATTGTGTATATACTAACATTTGTCCAATTGTACACATCAAAAAAAAAAGTGAATTTTATAGTAGGTGAATTATAGCTCAATAAAATGTTATAGAAACACTTTAATCACCATTTAAGAGCAAGTTAGTGGGGATCCCTGGCTCAGCGGTTCAGCACCTACCTTTGGCCCAGGGCATGATCCTGGGGTCCTGGGATCGAGTCCCATGTCGGGTTCCCAGCATGGAGCCTGCTTCTCCCTCTGCCTGTGTCTCTGCCTCTCTCTTTCTCTATGTCTATCATGAATAAATAAAAAAAATCTTTAAAAAAATAAGAGCAAGTTAGGCACTTAATGAATTATAACTCTTCTTTTTTAGAACACTCAATTACCTAATATTATAAATTAGGTATGATGTGGAGAAAACCACTTTTTACCAGCATAATCACATATACCCTTCTCTACAGATACCCTTCTCCCACCAATATCCCCTCACCCTATCAAAAAAGGGGGATCTGTTTTGACTGGGCAAATGTTTCAATATATCACATGAAATGAAAGGGAAATAACTACATACTAGTTGTTTTCAGCCAATGTCTGTGAAAGAATAATGGATGGTCACTGGCCTGCTTTTCAAGAGAATGCGTTCTTCTAGCTGAAGGGCTTTGGTGTTGAACCTGAGCTGAATTGTTTCAGCTCAGGTTATATATATATATATAAACTATATATTATATAGTTAAATTATATATATACATATATACATATATAATTATATATATATATAATTTCAGATATTAAATTTAGGGTAAGGAGAAGAACAGGGAGAAGTAACATTGCTGGAATATCTAGAGAGGGATTTCTTGGAAGTCAAAGATGTCTAATGAGAATTTTAATTAAATTTCCCGGTGGAGTATGCCAATTCTCTTCAGTATTCCACAACCACCATTGGTAATATTCAGCACAATCTATTTCACTTATTAAGGCTTTGTGGAATTGGATCTGCTATTTGGAAATGTGAGAAAGTGCTGAGTCTGGCCTCCAAGAAAGCTGAGAGAGAGATTTTCAGAAGTCTCGAACTCATAACAGGAATGCATTGCCTTATAAGAGAGTTGGATGACATCTGGCTAAGATTGATACATAGATGAGATTAAACATCAACAGGGTGGTCAAACTGAACCCTTAAGATCTGTGCCACCTCCGTTGGAGTGATTTTAATATATTATATATTAATCCAATTTTAAATCAAAACAAATATATTGAACACCTGCTAAAATGCAAGGTGTTGTAAATTGTATCAGAAACTCCTGAATCATTTAAGGAGTCCTTATCTAACTCCCAAGGAATTATTTGGGAATCTGGAGAAATATAAAGGGAAAATCTATTGACTTATATTATTATCTTTACAACCAAGTTAACTCTAGAGAGCTGTATTAGTCACCTGAAATCTTCCATGGAGGTTGGTAATTTAAAAATTAGACAATCAATGAGTTAAATTATTACGCTTAGTTGTGCTTTTTATAAAGAAAGTAAAGGGAATACAATCCTAGAGATTTAGAAATTTAGATCATATGGAGTTTGCTCACTGGTGTTTATGTATTTATTATATAATTGTTATCATTTATATTTATTATGCCTAGCATTTACTAAGGATTCACTGTGTGCCGCATGTGCTAAGTACTCAAGATTATTCTTTCATTTGTACATGTTATTATTATCCTTATTTAACCCATAAAGAACTAAAATTCCAAGAAATTCGAAAGCTTGCTTCAGATTAGACACAAATTGAGCCACAATGAGAGAAGCCAGGCCTGGCTGACTCCAGCAACCCTGTTTCAAGCCATTATATCTGACCTTTTAGAGATTGGCTTGCAATGAATGGTCACTCCACTTTGTTAAAAAGTTAAAAACATGTAGTTGCAAAGGAATCATTTAGATATCAAAATAATAAGAAGAATGGGACTGTTTTACTCAAAATTATCAAACACAGACAACAGGGAGATTGGCAATGTATGGTAAGAGAAGAGAGGAAGGTTTCCAGGTGATATTTTTGTTTGGTTTTTGTTTGTTTTGAGAGACAGAGAAAGAATGTGTGTGTAGTAGCGGGGGTGGGGACAGGCAGAGGGAGAGAGAAAGAATCTTACTCCGGCTGCACACTCAGCGTAGGACTCTATCTCATGATCCTGAGATCATGACCTGAGCCAAAACCAAGAGTCGGATGCTTAACCAACCGGGCCACCCAGGTGCCCCTTTAATATTTTATTATACTTTTTACTTTTTAAAATTTTATTTATTTGAGAGAGAGAGAAAGCACGAGGTGGGGGAGGGGCAGAGAGACAAACAGACTCCCCGCTGAGCCCACCATGAGCTCAATCCCAGGACCCTGACCTGAGCCAAAATCAAGAGTCAGATGCTTAACCAACTGAGCCACCCAGGTGCCCTTCCAAATGCTATTTTTTATATTGGGCCACTTCATGTAATTTGAATTTATATGTGAATACCACGTGTGTATGATATACTGAAGTATGATTATGACCTCTCTAGGGAGACACTTTCCTCCTAGCCAGAACTTGATATCTTCCCACGGACACAGATTTTTTTGCGGCTTTCATTGAAAGTATCACTCTTTGAGGGTCCCACCACATGCAGCCATTGAAACAAGACTCTGAGCCAGCAAACACCCCAAGAATGGCTACAGCTTTTGCTTCAGCTATTCTCATTCCAACTCTTTCTTCCTGTTTGTTCCCCTGGGAACATTTTTGAGAACTCTGATGTGTATTTAAATTGATTTATTGAACATTCAGACGGGTCTATAACAAGAGATTTTATCACAGTGTCTGGCACAGTTCTGTCATATTGCCAGAAAACCTAGTGATCTTTTAGACATTAACACAATTGGAATTAGTTTAGGCCTCAATTTTGATGATGGTTTTAAGACTTTCTATCATTACTCTGATGGTCTACAACAATCCTACCTAGACCTAATCATATAGAACTGACCACTGCCAGGCAACTTTCTTATTTGCTGACTCCCACAAGAAATAATACTACAAGAGCAGTACTATCACAGTTTCAAAATGAGACCTTCAAAATAAATATGTAGCTTTAAGATATTCCTACATCTTTTCCCAAATGTCGTCTTTTAAATCTTCCTATAGTAGTTCTTTTGATATTTGGGGAGAGCTGATGATAATTTGGGAAGAACTGGTTCTTATTGAATTTTTTGGTTTTGTTGGGTTTCTTTGTTTTTATTTTTCCTCTCAAAAGTCATCACTTTGGTAAACTTTCCTTTTTGGAGTGTAGTTGATGTATATAATATTATATTAGTTTCATGTGTACAACATAGTGATTCAATATTTATATACATTACAATATTTATATACATTACAAATTTGCACCATCACCATAAGTCTAGCTACTATCTGTCACCATACAAAGTTGACTATATTACCTATGCTGTACATTACAACCCCATGACATATTAATTTTATAACTGGAAGTTAGTACCTTTTAATCCCCTTCACCTATCTCAGCCATTTTCCCCACAACCCTCACTCCCTCCCCCTCTGCCAACCACCAGATTATTCTCTGTATTATGAGTCTGTCTCTACTTTGTTTTGTTTGTGCATTTGTTTTGTTTTCTAGATTCTAAATGGAAGTGAAATCATGCAGTATTTGTCTTTCTCTAACTTATTTCATTCAGCATAATACTCTAGCTCCATATTCTCACAAGTGGCAAGATATCATTCTTGTTTATGGCTGAGTAATAGTCCATTGTGTGTGTATGTGTGTGTGTGTATACACACCACACCTTCTTTATACATTCATCTATCAATGCATAACTTAGATTACTTCTGTATCTTACCTTTTGTAAATAATGCTACAGTGAACATAGGGGTGCATTATATTTTCTAATTAGTGTTTTCATTTTTGTCAGGTAAATTCCAAAAATCAGAATTGCTACACAGTATGATTATTAATCAATTTTTTGAGGACTCCCATACTGTTTTCCACATTGTCTGTACCAATTTGCATTTTCACTAGCAGGGCACAAGGGTTCCATTTTCTTCTCCACATTCTGGCCAACACTTGCTATTTCCTGTCTTTTTGACAATAGCCATTCTGAGTGGTATGTGGTGATATCTCATTGTGGTTTTGATTTGCATTTCCCTGATGATGAGTGATGTTGAGTGCTTACTGGCCATCTGTATGTTTTCTTTGGAGAAATGTCTATTGAGGTCCTCTGCCCATTTTTCAATCAGATTTTTTTTGGTATTGACTTGTATGAGCTCTTTGTATATTTTGGATATTAACCTCTTATCAGATGCATCTACAAGTATCTTCTCCTTCCACTCAGTAGGCTGCCTTTCATTTTGTTTATGGTTTCCTTCACTGTGAATTTTAGCTTGCTATAGTCCCATTTGCTAATTTTTGCTTTTGTTACCCTTGCCTATAGAAGAAATCTAAAAAATACTGCTAAGGCCAATGTCAAAGACCTCACTGCCTATGTTTTCTTTTAGGAAACTTATGGTTTCCAATCTTACATCTAAGTCTTTAATTTATCTTGGAAGGCAGCGCAGCTATGCTCACCATTATCCTACCAATGCTTTATTCTTTAATCCATTTTGATTTTATGTTTATATATATTATAGGAGAGTGGTCCAATTTCCTTCTTTTGCATGTTGTTGTACAGTTTTCCCAACAGCATTTATTGGAGAAAGTATCTTCCCCCATTGTACATTTTAGCCTCCTTTGTCAAAGATTTATTGTATAAGCATGGGGTTTTTTTTCTTAAACTCTCCATTCTGCTCTATTGATCTATGTATCTATTTTTGTGCCAGTACCATACTGTTTTGATTACTGTCACTTTGTAGTATAGTTTGAAATCAAGGAGCATACTACTTCTATTTTTGTTCTTCATTCTCAAGATTCTTTTGGCTATCCACAGTATTTTTATGGTTCCATACAAATTTTTAAATTATTTATTCTAGTTCTGCAAAAAATGTCCTTTGAAGTTTGATAGAGATTGCATTGAATCTGTACATTACCTTGAAAGGAATGGACATTTTACCAATGTTAATTCTTCCAATCCACGAACATGGATTATGCTTTCACTTATTTGTTTCAATGTAATCTTCAGAGTACAGGTCTTTTACTTTTTACTTTTTGCTTTTACTTTTACTTCCTTGATTAAATTTATTCCTAGGTATTTTATTCTTTTCAATACAATTGTAGGTGGGATCATTTCTTAATTTCTCTTTCTAATTGTTCATTATCAATGCATAGAAATGCCATATTTATGTAAATTTTTAACCCTGAAACTTTACTGAATTCATTATTCTAATCATTTTTTGGAGGAGATCTTAGGGTCTCCTAAATATAGTGTATGGAATCTGCAAATATAGTGACTGTTTTAGTTCTTTTCCAATTTGGATGATTTTCATTCCTTTTTCTTGTCATATTGCTATGGCTAGAATTTCCACTACTGTGTTAAATAAAAGTGGTGATAGTGGGCATCCTTGTCTTGTTCCTGACCTTAGAGGTAAAGCTTTCAGCTTTTTACCATTAAATCTGATGTTAGCTCTCGGTTTGTCATGTATGAATTTTATATGTTGAGGTATGTTGCCCCTGTACTCACTTTGTTGAGACTTTTTTTTTTATCATAAATCAGTGTTTAATCTTTTCAGATCAGTTTTCTGTATCTATTAAGATAACCAATATTTTTATTCATTTTGTTAATGTAGTGTATCATGTTAATTGATTCGCAGATATTGAACCATCCTTGCATCCCTGAAATGAATCACATTTGAACATGGTATATGATCCTTTTAATGTATTGTTGAATCTGGCTTGCTAATATTTTGATGAGTATTTTTGCATCTGTGTTCATCAGGAATATTTGTCATGTATTTGTCTTTTTTGTCATGTATTTGTCTGATTCGGGTATCAGGGTAATACCAGTCATATAGAATGAGTTTGGAAGCATCCCTTCCTCTTCAATTTTTTGGGGATAGTTTGAGAATTGGTATTAACTTCTCTTTAAAATTTGGTAGAATTCACCTGGTAGATGCTATCTAGTCTTGGACTTTTGTTTGTTGGGAGGGTTTTGATTACTGATTCAGTTTCATTATTAGTGATCAGTTTGTCAGATTTTCTATTTCCTTCTGCTCCAGTCTTGGAACATTGTGTGTTTTTAGGAATTGTATGTTTTTATCCATTTCTTCTAGATTATATGATTTGTTGGTGTATAATTATTCTAGTAGCTTCTTATAATCTTTTGCGACTCCTCCTTCATTTCCACTTTTATTAATTTGAGCCCTCTTTCTTTGTTTTAAGGAGTCGGGCTAAAGGTTGATCAATTTTGTTCATCTTTCAAAAAAGCTAGCTCTTAGTTTCATTGATTTTTTCTATTGTTTTTCCAGTCTGTTTCACTTATTTCCACTCTACTAACTTTGAGCTTTGTTTCTTCTTCTTTATTTAGTTCTTATAGGTATAAATTTAGATTGTTTATTTGAGATTGTTCTTATTTCTTGTAGTAGACCTGTATCATCATAAATTTCCCCCTTAGAATTGCTTTTGTTGTGTCCCATAGATTTTGGAGCATAGTGTTTTTATTTTCATTTATCCTCCAGTGTTTTTTATTTTCTCTGTGATTCCTCCATTGACCCACTGGTTGTTTAGTAGCATGTTGTTTAGTCTCCATATTTTTGTCCTTTTTTCCCCCAATATTCGTCTTGCAATGATTTCTACTTTCATATGTTGTAATCAGAAAAGATGCTTAACATGATTTTAGTCTTCTTAAATTCATTGAGACCTGCTTTGTGGCCTAATGTGAACTATACTAGAGAGTGTTCCATTTGCATTTGAGAATAATGTGTATTTTGCTGTTTTGGGATGGGTGTTCTGTGTGTATCCATATATCCATCTGTCCTAATGTGTCATGTAAAACCAATTTTCCTTATTGATTTTCTGTCTGGATGATCTATCCACTGATGTAAGTAGGGCATTAAAGTTCACTGCTATTATGTACTATTGTCATTTTCTCCCTCTATTTCTGTTATTACTTGCTTTATATATTTTGGTTCCCCTATGTTGGGTACATAGATATTTACAAGTGCTATCTCCTCTTTTTGAATGAATCCTTTTATTATTATGTAATACCCTCCTTTGGTTCTTGTTATAACCTTTGTTTTAAAGTATATTTTGTCTGATATAAATATTGCTATTCTAGATTTTCACTTCCTTTTTCATGGAATATCTTTTTCCATCCTTTTAATTTCAGTCTCTATGTTTCTTTAAGTCTAAAGTAAATTTCTTGTAGGCAGCACATAAATTTGATTGGAGTATTTAGCTCATTTAAATTTAAAGTAATTATTGATAGATATGTGCTTACTGCCATTTTGTTGCTTGGTTTCTAGTTGTTTTTGTACTTCTTCTTTGTTCATCTCTTTTTTCTCTCACTTTCTTTGTCATGTGATGACTTTCTTTACTGTTATGCTTGGATTCCTTTCTGTTTATTTTTCCTGTATCTGTTAAAGGTTTCCAATTTGTGGTTACCATGAGATTCATATATAACATCCTCAGTCTATAGAAGTCTTTTTAAGAAGATAGTCACCTAAATTCACATTCTAAAAGCACTAAATTTTTACTCCCCTTTCCACATTTTAGATATATGACATCATATTTTACATCTTTTTGGATATCTCTTAACTTGTTATTGTATATATAACTGATTTTACCACTTTTGTCTTTTAGCTTTCATACTAGCTTTATTTTATTTTATTTTATTTTATTTTATTTTATTTTATTTTATTTTATTTATTTTATTTATTTTGGAGAGAGGAAAAAAATGAGAGCTGGGGGTGGAGAAGGGGTAAAGGGAGAGGGACAGAGATAATTTTAAGCAGGTTCCATGCCCAGCACAGAGCTTAATGCAGGGCTTGATCTCACAACCCTGAGATCATGACCTGAGCTGAAATCAAGAGTCAGATGCTTAACTGACTGAACCACCCAGGCACCCCATACTAGCTATATAAGTGATTGATCTCTATTACCTCTACTATGTTGGCTTTACCTAGTAAAATTTTTCCTTTCATAATTTTCTTATTTCTAGTTATATCTTCTTATTTTCCCTGAATATTGCTTATAAGACTGGTTTTACTGGTGATCAACTCCTTTAGTTTTTGCTTATCTAGGAAACTATCTCTCCTTCAATTTTGAGTAATAACCCTATAAGGTGAAGTATTCTTAGTTGTAAGAGGTTCTTTTTTTCCTTTCAGCACTTTGAATATATTGTGTCACTCCGTTCTAGTCTGTGAAGCTTCTGCTAAAAAATCAGCTTATAGTCTTGTGTGGTTTTCCTTGTACATAACTAATTGTTTTTCTCTTGCTATTTTTAAGATTCTTTATCTTTAATATTTGACATTTTCATTATAATATGTCTTGTGGGTCTCTTTGGATTCATTTCATTTAGGACTCTCTGCACTTCCTAGATGTGTATGTCTATTTTCTTTGCCACGTTAGTGAAGTTTTCAGGTGTTACTTTCTCAATTCGATTTTCTATCCCTCTTTTTCCTCTGGGACTCTTATAATACAAATGTTATTATACTTGCTATTATCCCATCAGCCCCTTAAACTATCATTTTTAAATTCTTTTTTCTTTTTGCTGTTCTTTTGGGTGACTTCACTATCCTGTCTTCCAAACTGCTGATCCATTCTATACCATCTAATCTGCTGTTGATTCTCCTTGCATATTTTTCATTTAAGTTACTGTTTTCTTCAGTTCTGATTTGTTTTTTTTTAATTTTTATTTTTTTAATTTTTATTTATTTATGATAGTCACAGAGAGAGAGAGAGAGAGAGGCGCAGAGATACAGGCAGAGGGAGAAGCAGGCTCCATGCACCAGGAGCCGATGTGGGATTTGATCCCAGGTCTCCAGGATCATGCCCCGGGCCAAAGGCAGGCGCCAAACCGCTGCGCCACCCAGGGATCCCTGGTTTTTTTTTTTATTTCTTCTATCTCTCGGTTGAAATTTTCACTGTATTCATCCATTCCTCTCTTGAGTTTGGTGGGCATCTTTATAAAAATTACTTTGAACTCTTTGGTAGGTTGTTTTTCTCATTTTTGTTAGTTCTTTTCTGCAGTTTTATCTTGTTCTTTCCTTTGAAACACCTTCCTCTATCTCCTCATTTTGCCAAACCCTGTTTTTGTTTATATTTTAGGTAACTCAGTTATATCTCCTGGTCACGAAGGAGTTGCTATAGGTAGAAAGTGTCCTTTGGGGCCCAGTTGCTCAAACTTTCCAGGCACTTAAGCCAAGTACTTCAAGGGGGTCCCCTGTGTAGGCTGCATGTACCCTCCTGTTGTGGCTGGGCTGCAGTTGGTGTGAACTTTCTGGTGTGTGGGGCTGTCCCCCAGCATGGTTATACATGTGGCCTGGTCACAATGACTACAGGTGCACTGGTATGTACATTTGGCCCCCTAGTGCAGCTGGCTATAAGGTGAGGCTGCCACAGTTGCAGGTACATTGGTGGGTGGGGTGGCCTTTGGCTATGTAGCTGTGAGATATGATCAGAATTGTTGTAGGTGCTCTAGTCAGGGGGCGGGGGCTGGCCTCCATGGTGGGGGCTGCGTGGAAGGGGTGCCAGTATTGGTGAAGGCTACCTGCAGGGTGTAGCACAGCAGGGAGCCTCTTAGGGGAACACTGACCAGACAGGTTGGACAGGGTGAGTCTGCAATGGAAAACTGGGGTGGGGTGAATAATGCCAGTACAATAGGTGGAGAATCATAGAAATAGTACCTACCAGCACCAGGACAGCTAGATAGAGAGGAGTAAAAATGGAGGGGGGGGGGAATTGCACCCACCAGCACTTTCATCCCTGAAGAAAGTCCCAAAAGATTTCTGTCCCTCCAAGACACAGGCAATGAATCTTCTTTACATGTAATACGTGAGCTTTTCAAATTGCTGTCTCTGTGCTGGGCCTTGGAGTGAGACCATGCACATGAACTTTTAGAGCAGAATCTCAATTTCCAAGGCACCTGGGTGACTCAGTCAGTTAAACATCTGCCTTTGGCTCAGGTCATGATCCAGGATCCTGGGATTGAGCCCCTTATTGGGCTCCCTGCTCAGCAAGGGGTCTGCTTTTCCCTCTGTTCCTCTCCCCTGCTCTTGATCTCTCTTTCATTTTCTCTCTCAATAAATAAATAAAATCTTTTTTTAAAAAATCCCAATTTTCTACTGTCTTTTGGCTCTCCTAGAAACAGAGCTCACTGGTTTTCAAAGTTAGACATTATAGGAGCTGATCTTCTTAGGCAGGTCCTCCAGGCTGAGGAGCCTAATATGGGGCTCAGACCCCTGCCCCGTTCCTCAGGGAGGGCCTCTACAGTTGTATTATCCTTCCCATTGGCAGGAGGGATAAGTCAGGGGTGTGGTTCCCTACTAATAAGCATCTCCACCCCTCATACTGACCTCAATGTTGTTTTTTCTTTATATTCTTAGTTGTGTAAAATATGTTCTGCTAGGCCTCAGGTCATTCTCAGAGAGGGGTTCTTTATGTAGCTGTAGTTTTCTTGTTTCTATGGAGGAAAGAGCTTTTTCCTACTCTGCCATCTTGATCCAGCTCTCTGGTATTACCATGGATGCTTTCTAAGTTTCTCTTACAATGAATTCTCTAGTTCATGTCACAGTCACTCTCATCCACTCCAAACTGTTTCTGGAGACTTCCTTCACTGTTGAGGCCAAAAAGATAAAGTCTGCATTTCCTAGACTCAGGTACAACTAGGGACCAGAGTATTTTAGGTTCTACCCTTTTGGTAATTCACGTGAGACTTAGAATGTGGAAAGTAAAATAGAGGTCCTTTTTCTGTGGCTTCTACTGTCCCTGCTGTCTTGTATCATTGTGGGGGTCTGTGGTTTATCCAAGGCAGCTTCCCCATCTTGACTCTTCCCTGAATATGCTGTTTCCTCATGTTAGAAAATGGAGGAGCCCTCCTTGTAACCTGTATCATACCTCTTGAAGTCATCCATGATGGCTCAAGCTAGAGTTTCTTTCCTAATGGTTCTAGAAATCATTTAATGACTTATTTTACAAATCTCCTCTGCTTAAACTAGCCACAGAGGATCCTGTGGATCATGAAACCCTGGCCAGCACAGTCTCGCATAAACATTTCATTTTCTAGTCCACATCTATTATCTTGGCCAAGAATTCTATTATTTCATAAGCTTTTTCTGACATTCGGGTCAATGTTTCTTGTTCCTTGTTTTCGTTTATTGATATTACCCCATCTTGTCATAGTTATTTGCCATTCATACCATTTTGGTCTTTTAAAGTAATGTACCTGATAAACATATTATCAGGCTATCATTTTTATTTCCATAGTATTACTTAGCTAAAGAATATACTGTCAATTCCTTTCAGAGCTCCTTTAGCTCATCAACCTTAAAAAGTTTTTTTGCAAACTTCCTTCTTTCTAGAATAGAGGATCACAAGGCTAAACTGAACATCCTTCTAAGACTTAGAGAAAAGTTATTTTCTTCTTTTGCTATTTAAACATACACTTTCCAGCTAATTCACCACTAAAAAAAGCTATTTTATCATTTGTAATGTTACCCTTAAATCCCTTTTTTCTCTAATCCAGATACTGATTATATGCAAAACTCTATCTCTCCATTTTACCCTTCTTACTCCTTATGCAAGACACCCCCAAATGCTATTTAAAATGAGCTTTTCATAACTACAGATCAAATAATGTTTAGTCCTGATAGTGTGTGTGTACACAAAATGATATATTTTTGTTGTATTTCTGGTCATTCTTGTGGGTAAATATATAAGAATTTGCATGTGAGAGACAATATCTCAGTTTATTTATAACATCTATTCCAATATAATGAATAAGTATCTTTGTTGAAGTTTAAAAATGATGTCACAAACAACATTTAAAAACCTCTTACAAATAACTTATTTTCTTGAAAATCACTGAAGTAAGTAGCATATAAAACTGAAAAAATTTTTTGGAAGATTTTATTTATCTGAGAGAGAGAGAGGGAAAGAAAGAGAGAGCATGGGAGGAGGTAGGAAGAGCAGGGGGACAGGGAGACACAGACTCCCCACTGAGCAGGGAGCCTGACACAGGGCTCCATCCCAGGACCCTGGGTCATGACCTGAGCCAAAGGCAGGCACCCAACCAACTGAGCCACCCCAGCGCCCCTAAAACTGACATTTTTAAAGCAAGGCATGATGGAGGCAGAATCACTCCCTAAGCTCCTGGGACACTGAACTATTGATTTTTCATTTGTATTGATTTTAAGTCCAGTAATTTTATTGTACCTATTTCAGCAGATAACCCCCCATGCTGCCTAATCTTTAGGAGGCCTCTCGTCTTGCTTTGGGTATACGAGAATGTTCTTTAAAGCTTTTATCTTCTAATTCTTTTTCTACTATGCTGGTTGCTTTTTGGCATTATTTAATTTCGGAGTTCACCAAAAACAAACTACATCTCTCTGATAATTTTCCTCCAGCTGTATCATTTGCATTTGGCAAGTCCTGTTACTTTTTTCATAAATTTCATTTATATCTAGCTATTTTGAATTTTTGAGTCCTTGTTACTGTTTTAACATCTCATAAGCAGTATTGCATTATGCTCCTTATGGGTCACTAAGGTTGTTAGATATTTTCCTTGTTATCAGATTTCTAATTCCTTTTCAATCCATATGCTTATTTTAAATCCAAACTGAAGTAACTGTTATTAAAACAACCTCCTTTTTTAAAAAAAAAAAAATTTAACGGGGACTTGGGTAGCATGGTTGGTTAAGCATCTGACTCTTAGTTTTGGCTCAGGTCAGAATCTCAGGGTGGTGAGATTGAGTACCACATCAGTCCCTGGGCTAAGAATGTAACCTGCTTCAGATTCTGTCCCCCTTCGCCCTCACCTACTCACATGCATCCTCTCTCTCACTCTCCAAAAAAAAATTTTTTAACAATATCTTTTAAATATTATTTTACATGCAGAAGTAGAAAAACAATGATATTTTTCATATCTGTAATTTTTCAAAAAACTAGCCAAATGATGACAGGAGATGCATGGGTAGTCACCTTGCCTTTACACTACCTTCCAGAACTAGCATTTCCCAAACCATATACAGTCCTAGTGAACTGCAGAACCGTAGTGGTCTAGAAGAAGTTAATAGGTGCCTGGAAAATAACTATCTTCATCTGTTTGGACTACTATAACAAAGCACCAAATATTAGGTGTCTTATAAAATACAAATATTCATTTTTCACAGTTCCAAAGGCTGGGAAGTCCAGGATCATGGTGCCACTAGATTTGGTGTTTAGTGAGACTTCCTAATTCATATATAGCACCCTCTTATTGTGTTCTCTTATAGTGGAAGGTATTAGGGAGCTCTCTGGAATCTCTTTTTTAAACTCACCAATCCCATTTATGAGGATTCCATTCTTGTGACCTAATTACCTCCCAAAAGCCCTACCTTTTAATACCATTACATTGGGCATTAGAATTTCAACATGTAAGTTTAGGGAGGATACAAAAATTCAAACTGTAGCAATAACTGATGCTAATATTTTTAAGTTGTAAGAAAAAAAGAGTTTTAGTATCAGAAAAAAATGCCAAATACATTTTATACAATTACTTCAAAAGCTATCAGATGCATGACTAAACTCTTTCATTCATTTATCCAACTACTATTTACTGAGCTGGTTATTGGGAAGACTGCAATAAACAAAACAAACTCAGGCTGTTATGCATGCTATGGAAAAATACACAGTACCAAGAAAGTGATAGAGAGTGAAAGGGGTGGAGGTAGGCTAGGTGTTTTTAGGTGGCATAGGGAAGTCCAATCTGATGATATGAGACTTGAGAGCACAGAAGGTCTGGAGAAAGAGCAGACAGAGGGAACAATTGTGTAAAGGAGTTGGGAGTATCATCGATGAGTTTAAGGAAGAGTAAGGAGGGCTGTATGGCTGCAGCTGAGCGAGGTAGGAAAAAGGAGTAGGAGATGAAGTAGGAGAAGTAGTCCAAGGGAAAAATGTTACAGGTCCAGCATTAGGAAGAACTTTGGATTTTGGTCTGAATGGGATGAGAACCATCCGAAAATTTTGAGTTGATAAGTGACATGATCTAACTTTTTAAGATAATTATTCTGGCTACTTTGTATCAAATGAATTGTTGGGAGCAAATATTTGTATTCAAATTATACTTTCCATTTGAAAGCATTGCTTTCAAAATATAAAATGTCTAACCTCAGAATATTATTATCCACATTTTTAGTCAACTATTGCATAAACCACAATAAATTCTAAATGTAAATATATCTTTATTGCATAAGGAATAATTGTTGTTGTTTTTTTACTTTATCTTTTATTCTTTTGGCAAATATCAGATTATATGAGCAAAACTATATTGCTCACTATAGTTAAATACATTCTTTTTTGCTTTATATAAGCTGGTAAACATATGTAAGTGGATAAAATTCTTGGCTAAAGAAATATTCCAAAACTCTGACATATACTTTTCCAAGTTAGGAAAAAAGGAAGCTTATGAAACTTCTATTAGACCATAATCATACAGCAAACTAAATCAGTATATGCCGTTTTTAAATTAACATCTGCCATTTTTTAAAGACTTCAGTTTTTGGTTACAGCTAAAATGATTTTTATCTGAAGGTTTATGAAAGCACAGAAGCTGACCACACAAATCTTACTCATAACCATATTGGCCATTTAAAAATAAAAAATAATAAAAATAAACCTATAATCAAGAAAATTCCACTTATTAGAAGAAAATAGCTACCAACAAGTTGTTTTAAATATATATGGCATTTATAATAACTAGGTTTCATTATATGTGTTTTATTAATTATTTTTTTAAATTTATTTGAGAGAGACTGTGTGTGCAAGCAGGAGCAGGGGCAGAGGAAAAGAATCTCAAGCAAACTCTTTGCTGAGTGTGGAGCCCCACGAGGGGCTTGATGTCACAGCTCTGAGATCATGACCTGAGCCAAAATCGAGTTAGATACTTAACTGACTGAGCCACCCAGGTGCCTCTTGTTTTATTACTTCTTAATGCTTACCTTTTAATTTTAAAGTAACAGATTACTTCATAATAAACCCAAATGATTTAGCATTTTATAATTTAATTTTCTAATAAATTTCAGGCCCCCAAATTTCAGATCAAGGATTGCACAACAGTCAGCCTTCAGAATATATTTTGCTTGGCAGACAGAATGGTTTTTCATCTTTTGAAATGGAATACTTTCATGAAATACTTGCTCTAGCTGACCACACTCCCTACCAGTTTCCCACATTATCACCAGCTGGACATGTGAAGTTGACACCTGTTTTTAACACTATAAAACCCAATATTTATTTATAAAAATTAGTTGCATTCATGGGGCAGAAATTCAAATATTGTAAACTTGATGCTAAATCTTAATACTTATTCCTAATTTGGGAAAAACAGATCAAACCAAAAGATCTCATTTTCTTAATACATGGAACTAACTGTTTTTTCAAAGGAACCAAAATAAAGATAAGCAACCATGCAAGAAAAAAGTTTTCAGTAAATATAGCAGAAAAGTTTTACTATTATTTTTATATAAATGCTTCTGAATCAAATATTACATAATAAAAAAAATTTAAGGGTCTATATAAATGTGAAGAAAAACTCCAAGACTCTAGAAGTTAATATTTTTTTTTAAAAGTTGTAATTTATGGGATCCCTGGGTGGCGCAGCGGTTTGGTGCCTGCCTTTGGCCCAGGGTGCGATCCTGGAGACCCGGGATCAAATCCCTCGTCGGGCTCCCGGTGCATGGAGCCTGCTTCTCCCTCTGCCTGTGTCTCTGCCTCTCTCTCTCTCTCTGTGTGTGTGTGTGTGTGTGTGTGTGTGTGTGTGTGTGTGTGAGACTATCATAAATAAATAAAAATTTAAAAAATAATAAAAAATAAAAATTTTTTTAAAAAGTTGTAATGTATGAAAATAAACCAACATGATAAAATGAGGAACCTCCTAGTAATCAAAAACAATATATTTTTAAGACTTTATTTATTTATTTATTTATTTGAGAGAGAGAGAGAGAATGAGTAGGGGGAAGGGCAGAGAGAGAGCAAGAAAAAGACTCCCCACTGAACAGGGAGCCCAGCTCCATCCCAGGACCACGTGATTGTGACCTGAGCTGAGGCAGACTCTTAACCGACTAAGCCACCCAACATGCCCCCAAAACAATATTAAAATAAAAGAAGATAACATTTAATCTGTTAAATTATTCCCCCAAGTGCTTAATCTGATATCCTAAACTAGAAGCAAGGGTAAAACTGGGATACAACGTGTCTCTGGAAGCATTAGAAAGCAACTTGACCAGACACTTCAACAGCACCATTCATTCCTGCGTTCATTTAAAAAAAAAAAATATATATATATATATACTGCATGTATTCTCTTTCCCACGCTGTGCTAGGTCTTTAGGAAGCAGAGACAGCTCCAACACATTTTGTCCTTCTAGGGTTTTAAATCACTGAGGTCAGAGGAGGTGAAGAGAAGGAAGAGAAAAGAGAAAGAGGGAAGGAGGAAGGAAGAGAAAGAAAAAAGAAAACTTTAAAAATACTATGCAGAAATATATATGGTATAGATAGACATATAAATAGTACAGTGGAGCTCTAGAGGAAGAATTGGCCAGTGCTACTCTATAAAGTCCGAAAGTCCTCATAGAAGAAATAATAGATTTGAATCTTTTTTTTCTTTTCTTTTTTTTTTTTTTTTTTTAAGATTTTACTTATTTGTTCATAAGAGATACAGAAAGAGGCAGAGACATAGGCAGAGGGAGAAGTAGGCTTCCTGAGGGGAGCCTGATGCAGAACTCATCCCAGGACCACAGGATCATGCCCTGAGCCCAGGCAGATGCTCAACCACTGAGCCACCCAGGTGCTCCAGAAATAATAGATTTGAATATTAAGAATATATAGGTTATTGGGTAGACCAAACTATAGAGGAGGTGAGTAGAGCAAAGGATTCAGGGTCAAGAGGGCATTCCACGTAGAGGGCACAGGTCTGTCCCTGAGGAAAACATGCAGCATGAAACACACGGGGCTGTGAGGCTGGCAGGTGGTCCTGCATGGCAGGAACAAAGGATCACTGGAAGGACTGGTGAGAGACAGGGAAGAAGTTCCCAGGGTATAGTGCATGGTGGGCACACACTGAGATGCAGTGCTGTGCTGAGCCTTAAAGATTTTATTCCAGAGGCTATGCCTTTCAGACTGAACTAAAGTTATATGTACATGGGGTTGCATCACAGAGAAAATCACAAAAAAGTCATAGCACATTTGGGGCACATGGGTGGCTCAGTGGTTGAGGGTCCTGGGATCAAGTCCCACATTGGGCTCCCTGCATGGGGCCTGCTTCTCTCTCTGCCTATGTCTCTGCCTCTCTCTCTGTGTCTCTCATGAATAAATAAATAAAATCTTTAAAAAAAAAAAAAGTCATAGTGCACTCTAAGGACAAATCAGTTTCAGGACGCCTGGTGGCTCAGCGGTTGGGCACCTGCCTTCATTCAGCCCAGGGCGTGATCCCGAGGTCCTGGAATCAAGTCCCACATCGGGCTCCCTGCATGGAGCCTGCTTCTCCCTCTGCCTATGTCTCTGCCTCTTTGTCTGTGTCTCTCATGAATAAATAAATAAAATCTTAAAAAAAAAGACATATCAATTTCTTGTGAGGATTTCAAAAGGAGAATTATTTTTATGCTAGAACAAACAAATGCATAAATGACTGGACTGAATAATTAACAATTCTATTATTAAAATGAATTGTATTTAAAAAAATATTTAAGGTAAAACAAAGATTTCAAAAATGTTATAGACTTATAGCCTGTGTTGATTTTGCCTGTTAGGGGTATTTTGATGGGATGTTTGACAAACACTGGATAATTGGAAGCCTTTAAAGGGAGGAATAATTGGAAGCTTTTCATGCTAGGAAGAAAATGACTGATCTTTGAGTGTCACTTGAGCAAGAGTGTTAGCCAAAGGTTGGTAAATTACAGCAGGACCATAATCCAGGAGGGACAGGCAAGGATAGAGAGAAAAGGCACACAAGAGAAATGTGTAAACAGCAGCATTCACTTATATATAGATAGATGATATAGATATAGATAGACATAGACATAGACATAGACATAGACATAGACATATATCATTTATGCACCAGTAGGATAAAGGCAAGAAAGTTCAGAAGGACAAGGGAAGAGTCTGAGATGACTCCATTTCTAGTAGGAGTGACTGGTGGAGACAGGTGTCATCTACCAAAATTTTGGCATCTGGTAAAAGGTGAGGATTTCGTGGAAAATATGAGTCCAGTTTTGAGCAGAGGATTTGAAGTGTTTGTAGAAACCTTGGAGAAGATGTACAACAGGTAACTGGATATAGGCTTGGAGTAATGAAAAAGGCCTCATCTGAACATAGGGGCTTGTGGGTCCTTAGCACATAGGAAGTAGTTGAAGCTATGGGCACAGATCAGATCAGTATACATGAACAGTGAAAAAGGAATCAAAGCAGAACCTTAAACCTTTGGTCAAAGCATCCCATTTTGAAAGCATATTAAAAGGAAACAGAACAAGATGCTGACCACAGTGTAAGCTGTAAATAAAAGCACAATACAGATGTCAAACAACAGAGCAATGGTTAAATAAATTCATACTCATTTGATGAATTTTAGGAAACCAAAAACTAGGTAACAAGTTCATTCAAAAATAATGAAAAGCTCATATTGAGTAGAATTCAGACTATATGATTTTTTCACTGTAATTACAATTTCATAAAATACATGATGATTTTATATGTACATGTGATAGATGTGTGTATGACATATACATATACCAACTCAGAAAAAAACTCGGAAAAATAGACTAAATGCTAGAATTGGAAGATTAGTGTTTTTTCTTCTTTTAAATATTTTCTAGACTTAATTTTAGAATTCCACTTTAAGGAACAAATTTACATTTAATAGTTTGTATTCTTTATTTATTTTTCCCAAAGAGCCTATAAGTAGTTAGCCAAATGACTAATCATGTGACATGATTATTAAAAAAGATGCATATTGAAATGAATCCCAGAGATAAATACTATTTAAATGTCTGATCTTGTTGCCGCTATGAGACATCAACTTAGGCCACCCTTCTACATCACTGAGAATTTAGCAAAATGGAATAGAGCCATAGGAGTCACTCAGTAAGTATTTATGGAGCACCTAATTTATGCAGGTACTCTGGAAGCTACATTGGAATGTGTCTTCAAATTAAAGAAACAGGTTATAACTTTCTTCTTCAAATGTATTTCTCTATCCATGTTTAAGTGACACTTTAAATAAAAACACATTCTCTGGCTGTCTAACTTGGACCTATTGATATTCTTAAAAGAGATAAAGAATAAAAATGTGAAGGATATGGGTAAATAGGCAATATTATACATTCCTGTTGAAAGTTGGATGAGTTCAACTTCTAGAGAAAGGCATTTGGCAGTGTCTACCAAAATTAAAAAATACACATTTTTTGACTGAGTAAGTAATTCCCTTTATAGGAATTTATCCTATTGCTGTACTCACATATGTGGAATATAACACACATACAAGGATATGTGTTGTAGCACTCTTTATAATAACAAGAGGTTAGAAACATCCCAAATGCCCATTAACAAATGACTAGTAAATTAGGCTACAACTATCAGTGAAATAGAAATAACCAGAATTAGATAGCTATTATATTTACAGAAAAATCCCCAGGATTACACACACACACACACACACACACACAGACACATACACACACACAGTGAAACAAAGCAAGGTTTAAGATTAACATATATAAAAGATACTATTTATATAAATAAAAGATAATACAACTGGCTTTTTGCTTATAAATGCATGGACTAACCCTGGAATAATACAAGGAGGAATGATTGCTTCTGGGGAAAAGGAATAGATGTCCAGACAGATGGAGGGAGCAATTTATGTGGCATAACCATATACATCCATCCATTGGCCATTCTAAAAAATTAAAAGCATTAAAAATAAGTCAACATTATTTTCTTAAAAAACTAAAATTTTTAACTAAAATCAAGTTCCAGAATGCACTATCACCGTTCAGAGCACTTGATCTCCTTTCCTATTATTTAGCTTTTTTATTTAGCTTAGTTAGAATTTAGTAAAACATGAGGGAGTGATATCAAAAGAGACAGCTCATAAGCTCATAAGGAAATCATACTCTTCTCCACCATCCCTCATTGCCCTCACTCACACCCCACCAAATAGGGCAGGTATGAAGTGTCAAAATAGAGTTCACACTTAATTACATATTGCCTAATCTAGTAAACACCAAATGCGCTGCCCTCTACCCCTCTGGTCTCCCCATCACCTCTCTTGATATTTTCCTAGAGGTGTTGATATGAAACAGACTGAAAGAAAAACTCAAGTTTTACAGTGGTTCAAACATTTTACAGAAATCGTTTTCTTATGTAGAGAGATAAAAAGTGTACATAAGCAAAACTATTTTAGTATCACATATTTCATTAAAACACAGTATCTGGGGATCCCTGGGTGGCGCAGCGGTTTAGCGCCTGCCTTTGGCCCAAGGCGTGATCCTGGAGACCCGGGATCGAATCCCACATCGGGTTCCCGGTGCATGGAGCCTGCTTCTCCTTCTGCCTATGTCTCTGCTTCTCTCTCTGTGTGTGTGACTATCATAAATAAATAAAAAAATTAAAAAAAAAAAAACACAGTATCTGTTTTCTTATACTGGCACCTATTTAAAATGAGGTTGTAGCATGCCATTCTAGCCTGTGTAATTCTGAAAGAGAGTCCAGAGTAGCCTTCCAGCAAGTTCTAAAACAAGAAAATATCACTAATTCACTCACCTCCCCAGACTGGAAAAGTACATTGGAAACAATCAAAAACAAAGCAGTAATATCATGCAAACCTATGGATTCCCTTTTCATTTGTTCTCATTCTCAGGTATAATTCTTGCTCTCCTGTACATGTTTGCACATATTTTAAGGATATGACAGAAAGGTAGAGAACAACATTGTTATTCAGGCTCTTGTGCAATCTCTTAACTTTTATTATAACCTTAAATTATAATATAATACAGCTGACCTTCAAATGTAAGGCACAAATGCAATTTTGATGTGCTAGACTAAGAGGGACCTTGCTATAGGGCAGATTGATCCACTGGATGAACATTTATTGAACCCCTGCTATGAGCAAAACACAATGCGAGACAAATCTTTGGTTCTTGTTTTTGGGAGCTAGCATCCAGTGAGAGAGACCAGCATGTAAACAACCTGCTGTGATCTGAGACTGAGTGAAAGCCCATAAATAGAATCATGAGTGTCCCATTAACAGAGCAGAGAGGAAAGAGAAATTCTGACTGGGGCCAGAGTGGCAAAGTTGCAGACAAGTGGCTCTTCCCCCCACATATCCAGTTGCCACTCTACCAATTACCAAAACTTGGTGGCTTAAAACAACAACACAAATTTATTTTCTTACAATTCTGGAGGCCAGACATCCAAATTGGATTTCACCAGGCTGAAGATGCAGCAAGACCACACTCCCTCAGGAAGCTCTGGAGGAAAACCCATTTCCTTGCAGCTTCTAGAAGTCAACTGTTTTCCTTACCTTGTGACCTCTTCTTCCACCTTCAAAACCCGTGACACAAGCATATACCCTCTGTGACTCAGCTTCTCCCTCTGCCACACAGCTTTCTCTTCTGTCTGTAATCAAATTTCCCTCTTATAGAATGCTTATGTTTACATCCAGATAATCCAGGATAATGTCCCCATTTCAGGAGCTTGATCACATCTGCAAAAGCCCTTTTCCATATAAGGTAACAGTCACAGACTCCATGGATTAGGACCTGGCAATCTTTGGGGGCCATTATACAGGCTACCACAGTGTGTTAAGAGGAAAGGCCTCTAATCCAGCCCCTTTATTCATGAAGGCTGTGATGAGTCACTGGGAAGTTTCGGCAGAGTAATTGCATGGTAAGATATGTATTCCAATAAAATTAACTCAGGGTTTTTTTTTTTTTTAAGATTTATTTATTCATGAGAGCCAGAGAGAGGGAGAAATCTATACAGAGGTAGAAGCAGGCTCCCCGTGGGGAGCCTGATGCGGACTTGATTCCAGGACCCCAGGATCACACCCTGAGCCGAAGACAGACACTCAACCACTAAGCCACCTAGGAACCCCTAATTCAGGACTTCTGAGGATGTAGATGAAAGAAGAGCCTGGAGTCAGTGAACCTCTCCAACAATTCAAGACAGTTTTGACAAGACAATAATAGCTGGGTTGAACGTACTGGAGAGAAATCAAGACAGTGGCATAAATAGCTGTTTGCAGACTGTTGGATACAGTAAATGATTTCCGGTTTGGGCAGTTACATACCATACACCACGATGTGTAATACAAGAGGAAAAGCAGATTTAGAGGGGGATTGGAAGACCTTAGGAAGGGAGGGAAGTTTCATCAAAGAAAAAGTTTGTTCTGGGAATGAAACAATTTACTGGCAAACCAACTTTTAAATTGGAATCCATTCTTGGAGGCTGCCTGAAGAACAAAACAGAAATCAAGTAACACAATTTTTATTACTAAATTTTATTCTCATATCCTTAAAACAGAATCTGAAGATGTTCAGGAAGAGTAAATATGTAATTACATTAGAATTTGTTTTCATCTGGACTAGAACCATAAACTAGCAATGCTATAAAGAGTCTTAGCAGTCTTCCTAATCCAACGGTTTTCAGCCTTTTTTCCCCACTACCACACACCCAACTGATCGTGACAGCACACTTCTGGTGGTTAATTCTAAGCACACCCACTCTAATTTACCTCTCCCCCATTACAAGAGTATAATAGATTTAATTAAGAGTTATTTATCACAACTAAACCAATTTTTTAGTTTACAAATATTGTAACCTGTAACTAGCTACAGTAAGACAACCCCCACAACTGAAAGCAACACATTCTTACACGTTGCATGAGAAGAGCCACTGATTAGAGTCCTTAATCCACCCAGGACAAATGCCACCAGAGCAGTGGCATGCCTGTCCCTGAGCTCACTGGTAGAATAGTTCTGACTGGAGCCCGGTCCTGTGATCTTCCCCTCCTTCTCCATTCCCTCTCTAAAGACCATCTTCTACCTCATTTTTAAAATTCTTTTAATTTTTAAAATTTTTTATTTAAATTCAATTAGCCAACATATAGTACATCATTAGTTTCAAATGTAGTGTTTGATAAGTTATAAGTTGCATGTAACACCCAGTACTCACCATAGCACGTGCCTTCCTTAATACCCATCACCCAGTCACCCCATCCCCCATCCACCCCGCCAGCAACACTCAGTTTGTTTCCCAGAGTTAAGAGTTTCTCATGGTTTGTCTTCCTCTCATTTCTTTCCTTTTAGTTTGCACTCACTTCCCTTAGGATCCTCTGTGCTGCTTCTTATATTCCACATATGAGTGAAGCCATATGATAATTGTCTTTCTCCAATTAACTTATTTCACTAAGCATAATACCTTCTAGTTCTATCCATGTCGATGTCAATGGTTAGTATTCATCCTTGTGATGGCTGAGTAATATTCTGTTACCACATCGTCTTTATCCATTTTTCTGTCGATGGATATCTTAGCTCCTTCCACAGTTTAGCTATTGTAGACATTGCTGCTATGAACATTGGGTGCAGGCGCCCTTTCAGATCATTACATTTGTATCTTTGGAGTAAATATCTAACAGTGCAATTGCTGGGCCATAAAGGTAGCTCTATTTCTGACTTCTTGAGGAAATGCCATACTGTTTTCCAGAGTGGCCGTACCAGCTAACATTTCTACCAAACGGTGTAAGAGGGTTCCTCTATCTCCACATCCTCCCCAACATTTGTTGTTTCCTATCTTGTTAATTGTAGCCATTCTGACTGGTGTGAGGTCATATCTCGTTGTGGTTTTGATTTGTATTTGCCTGATGCCAAGTGATGTTGAGCATTTTTTCATGTGTCTGTTGGCCATTTGTACGTCTTCTTTGGAGAAATGTCTGTTCATGTCTTTTATCCATTTCTTGACTGGATTATTTGTTTTTTGGGTGTTGAGTTTGATAAGTTCTTTATATATCTGGGATACTAGCCCTTTATTTGATATGTCATTTGCAAATATCTTTTCCCATTCCATAGGTTGCCTTTTAGTTTTGTTGACTGTTTCATTTGCTGTGCAGAATCTTTTTATCTGGATGAAGTTCCAATAGTTTGGTTTTGCATTTGTTTCCATTGCCTTTAGAGACAAGAAGACAAGAAGTTTCTATGGCTGAGCCCAAAAGGTTGCTGCCTGGTTCTTCTCTTTGATGTTAATAGATTCCTGTCTCACATTTAGGTCTTTCATCCATTTTGAGTTTATCTTTGTGTATGGTGTAAGAGAATGGTCCAGTTTCATTCTTCTGCATGTTGCTGTCCAATTTTCCCAACACCATTTAGAGAGGAGATTGTCCTTTTTCTGTTGGATTTCTTTCCTGTTTTGTCGAAGATTAGTTGACCATAGAATTGAGGGTCCATTTCTGGGTTCTCTCTTCTGTTCTATTGATCTTTGTGTCTGTTTTTGTGCCAGTGCCATGCTGTCTTGATGATCACAGCTTTTTTTTTTTTAATTGGAGTTCAATTTGCCAACATATAGCATATCACCCAGTGCTCATCCCATCAAAGAATCACAGCTCTTTAATATAGCTTGAAGTCAGGCATTGTAATGCCCCCTCCTCAGTTTTGGTTTTCTTTTTCAACATTCCTCTGGCTATTTGCGGTCTTTTCTGGTTCTATACAAATTTTAGGATTATTTGGTCCAGCTCTGTGGAAAATGTCAATGGTATTTTGATAAGTATTGCACTGAATGTGTAGATTGCTCTGGGTAGCATATTTTCACAATATTTATTCTTCTAATCCATGAACATGGAATGTTTTTCCATCTCTTTGTGTCTTCCTCAATTTCTTTCGTAAGTGTTCTGCGGTTTTCAGAGTACAGATCTGTTACCTCTTCGGTTAGGTTTATTCTGAGGTATCTTATTATTTTTGGTACAATTATAAATGGGATTGATTCCTTAATTCCTCTTTCTTCAGTCTCATTGTTAATATGTACAAATGCAACTGATTTCTGTGCATTGATTTTGTACCCTGCCACATTGTTGAATTGCTATATGAGTTCTAGCAATTTTGGGGTG
The DNA here is from genome assembly GCF_048164855.1 of Canis lupus baileyi. Lineage (NCBI taxonomy): Eukaryota > Metazoa > Chordata > Mammalia > Carnivora > Canidae > Canis > Canis lupus. The sequence continues at coordinate 25,017,300 of NC_132865.1, forward strand.
GACTCTTTTGGGTTTTTCACATAAAGCATCATGTCATCTGTGAAAAGTGAGAGTCTGACTTCTTCTTTGCCAATTTGAATGCCTTTTATTTCTTTATGTTGTCTAACCACTGAGACTAGGACTTCTAGCACTATGTTGAACAACAGTGATGAAAGTGGGCATCCTTGTTGTTCTCCTAATCTTAGGGGGAAAGCTCTCAGTTTTTCCCCATTGAGAATGATATTCACTCTGGGCTTTTCATAAATGGCTTCTATGATGTTGATGTATGTTCCCTCTATCCCTACACTGTAGAGAATTTTATTCAAGAAAATATGCTGTACTTTGTCAAATGTTTTTTTCTGTATCAATTAAGAGGATTATATGGTTCTTGCCCTTTCTTTCATTAATGTGATGTATCACGTTGATTGATTTGCAAATGTTGAACCATCCCTGCATCCCAGGAATAAATCCCACTTGGTCATGGTGAATACTCCTTTTAATGTCCTGTTGGATCCTATTGGCTAGTATCTTGGTTAGAATTTTTGCATCCATGTTCATCAAGGATATTGGTCTATAATTTCCCCTTTTAGTGGGGTCTTTGTCTACTTTTGAGATCAAGTAATGCTGGCCTCATAGAATGAATTTGGAAGTTTTCCTTCCATTTCTGGTTTTTGAAACAGCTACAGAAGAATAGGTATTAGTTCTTCTTTAAATGTTTGGTATAGTTCTCCTGGGAAACCATCTGGCCCTGGAATCTTGTTTATCAGGAGATTTTTTATGACTGTTTCAATTTCCTTGCTAGTTATGGGTCTTTAGGTTTTATATTTCTTCCTGTTTTAGTTTTGGTAGATTAAAAGTTTCCAGGAATACATTCATTTCTTTCAATTTGTTGGCATATAGTTGCTCATAACACGTTCTTAACATTGTATTTCCTTGACATTGGTCATGATCTCTTCTCTTTCATTCATAATTTTATTAATTTGAGTCCTTTCTCTTCTTTTTGATAAATCGGCTAGTGTTTATCAATCTTACTAATTCTTTCAAAGAACCAGCTTCTAGTTTCATTGATCTGTTCTGATTTCCATTTTATTGATTTCTGCTCTGATCTTTATTATTTCTCTTCTCCTGCTTGGTTTAGGCTCTGTTTGCATTCTTTCTCCAGTTCCGTCACGTGTAAGGATTAGCTTGTGTATTTGAGACTTTTCTAATTTTTTGAGATTTGTATTGCTATGTACTTCCCTCTTAGGACCACCTTTAGTGTATCCCAAAGGTTTTGAACAGTTGTGTTTTCATTTTCCTTTGCTTCCATGAATTTTTTTGATTCTTCTTTTATTTTCTGGTTGACCCATACATTCTTTAGTAGGATACTCTTTAACCTCCAAGTGTTTAAGTTCCTTCCAAATGTCCTCTTGTGATTGAATTCAGTTCCAAAGCATTGTGGTCTGAAAATACGCAGGAAATAATCCCAGTCTTTTGGGATCAGATGAGACCTGATTTGTGATCAGTACATCAGTATGTCATCTATTCTGGAGAGTGTTCCGTGTTTACTCAAGAAGAATATGTATTCTGTTGCTTTAGGGTGGAGTGCTCTGTATATATCTGTGAAATCCATCTGGTCCGGTGTGTCATTCAAAGCCCTCTTTTCCTTGTTAATCCTCTGCTTAGATGACCTGTCCATTGCTGTGAATGGGTTGTTGAAGTCCCTTACTATTATTATATTATTATCAATGTGTTTCTTTAACTTGGTTATTAGTTGGTTTATGTAATTGGCTGCTCCCAAGTTAGGAACAAAATATTTATAATTGTTAGATCTTCTTGTTGGATAGAGCCTTTAGGTATGATATAGTGTCCTTCCTCATCTCTTATTACAGTCTTTGGTTTAAAATCTAATTTGTCCAATATAAGGATTGCTACTCCCAACTTTCTTTTGAGGTCCAATAGCATAATAAATTGTTCTCTGCTCCCTCACTTTCAATCTGGAAGTGCCTTTAGGTCTAAAATGAGTCTCTTGTAGACAACATATGGTTGGGTCTTACTTTTTTATCTAATCTGATTCCCTGTGTCTTTTGATTGGAGCATTTAGCCCATTTACATTTGGAGTAACTATTGAAAGATATGCATTTAGTGTCATTGTATTACCTGTGAAGTCCCTGTTTCTATGAATTGTCTCTGTTTTTTCTGGTGTATGTTACTCTTAGATTCTCTCTTTGCTTAAAGGACCCCCTTAATATTTCTTGCAGAGCTGGTTTAGTGGTCACATATTTTTTCAGTTTACATCTGTCTTGGAAGTTCTTTATCTCTCCTTCCATTCTGAATGACAGATTTGCTGGTAAAAGTATTCTTGGCTGCATGTTTTCCTCATTTAGTACCCTGAATATGTCATGCCAGCCCCTTCTGGTCTGCCAGGTCTCTGTGGATAGGTCTGCTGCCAGTCTAATGTTTCTGCCCCTGTAGGTTAAGGAATTCTTATCTTGAGCTACTTTCAAGATTTTTTCTTTATCTCTGAAATTTGCAAGCTTCACTATTATACATCAGAGTGTTGATATACTTTTATTAATTTTGAGAGGGGTCCTCTCTGCCTCTTGGACTTGAATCCCTATTTCCTTCCCCAGATTACAAAAGTTCTCAGCTCTGATTTGCTCAAATATACCTTCTGTCCCCCTCTCTCTCCTTCTTCTCCCTTGAGAACCCCAATAATTCTAATTCTGTTTCATTATGGCATTGCTGATTTCTCAAAGCTTCCCCTCATGGACCATTAGTTGTTTTTATCTTTTCCTCAGTTTCCTTCCTTTCCATCAACTGGTCTTCTGTGTTACTTACTCTCTCTTCTGCCTCATTTACCCTAGCTGTTAGGGCATCCAATTTAGCCTGCATCTCAGTTAGAGCATTTTTAACTTTGGCCTGATTAGAGCTCATTTCTGTACTAAGAGATTCTCTAGTGTCCTTTATGCTTTTCTCAAACCCAGCTAGTAACTTTATAATAGTTATCCTGAATTCCAGCTGATATCTTACTTATATCCATATTGATCAGATCTATGGCAGAGAGTATTACTTCTGGTTCTTTCTTTTGTTGTGAATTCTTCCTTCTAGTCATTTTGCCCAGAGAAGAATGGATGATCGAGTGAACAAAATCAAAACTATATCAAATCTGATTCAAGTGAAATACACACTGGACAAATCCAAAGAGGTCAGAAACCTAAAAAAGAAAAGGAAAAAAAAAAAAAGAGGGGAAAAGAGGGAATATAATCTCCCAGGTGGACAAAACAGGGTGATCCACTTGGTCCTGAATGTATTTTGGTCTGTGTGTTAGAAGATACTAAATCCCAACATTGTAAAGAAAGTATATATATACACACATATACTTTTATACTATTATATATAAATGAATATATCTATAAAATATAAATGCAAAACATGAAATTTAAAGAGACTTAAAAACAAAGAGTTGATAAAATAAGAAATTAGTTGAAAAGAAAAAAAATTTTAAACTGATATATAAATTAATCATGAGAAAAAAACCTCAAATTCTATATACTATTTTCCCCTAGAGCTGGAGTTTTGTAGTGCTATGTGCTCTGTAAGCTTGCTGTTCCCTGTTTTTCCAGCTGGTCTTCTGGGGAAGGAGCTCCTCTGATTCTCAGGTGTCCCTGGGTAGAGTTGCACCTCCCCTTGCCAGAGGGCTAGGCTCAGTGTAAGCTGTTTTGGGGGTTTTTCTGTGTGGCTTTTGTTTTCTGGAAGCTTCCAGGACCTCTTTAGAGGATGAGAATCAAAATGGTCACGCCACAGTCTCCAGCCCCAGAACTGATTCAGTAAATCCTCATGGATAAGGGATCTTCACTTCTATTTTTTTTTTTTTAAGATTTTATTTATTTATTCATGAGAGACACACACGAGGGGGGGTGGGCAAAAACATAGGCAGAGGGAGAAGCAGGCTCCCTATGGGGAGCCTGAAGCAGAACTCCATACCAGGACCCTGGGATCATGACCTGAGCCAAAGGAAGTTGCTCAACCACTGAGCCACCAGGTGCCCCAAGTGGTGTTCACTTCTGTGTGTACCATACTCTACAGACTCCTACAGTGTGTACCGCACCAGTCCTCCTGGGGGAAGGCAGAGGGTCGCCCATTTCCGTCCTTTATGGGACCCCCAAGGAGAGCGGTATTCTACCTGTGCACAATCTCATACTGCCCCTCACCGGAGGAAGGCAGAGGGCCCACTCTGTTGTCCTTTGCAAGGCCCCCCACACTGAGAGCTGTCACCAATCGCACATTGGTTCACAGTTTATGGCCAACCAAGCTGAGAGCCCCCTCCCAGGCTCACAGACTGTAAACAGTTTTGTTGCTCCAATACCTGAGAACTCTGCTGGCTCAGGCACCCCAATCTCCCTTTGACCCCAGGGATCCTGAGACCACACGGTCCCACCTAGGATTCTGGCCCACCTCACCACTGAGCACCTTTCAGGAAGAGACTTCTCTCACTGGAGCAGATTTCTAGAGGTTCCAATTTTGCCCGGGGGAAGGGGGGGGAGGCGTGGGGGCAGTGGCTATATCACTTTCCAGTAGCTGGCTTTCAGAAGCTCCCTTCCACCCCCACCCCTACCCCCACCCATTCATTTATCTTCTGATATATTTCCTTAGTTTCCCTTCACACTCCTACCTTGCAAACAGTGGTCACTTTTTCTTTGTAGAATCCCAGCAATTCTCTTCGTATGTCTCAGGTAAGGTGTTCAGAGTGATTTGATAGTTATCTAGCCAAATGCAGGGGACCAGATGAAATGAGGTCCCCTACTCTTCCACCATCTTGCCTCCCTCTCCACCTCATTTTACCATCCAGAAGGACTAATGTTCACAGAAACAACAAAACCTTTATTTTTTTGTCCTTACTTTTTCAAGTAAAATTGTATTTTTTGAGTCCCATCCAACTGCCATTAGAGTCTCCCCCAGGGTTTCTAATCCTGCCTGCTCTCTCTCCCTCTTTTGTGTTCCTAGGTACAGTCTGCACTGCACACTTTATAATGATATTATATCCTACATTGTCTTGTCCTCTAATTTCCTCATATGTGCACATCTTGTCTCCTCTCTAGATTTATGAGGTCCTTGTAGAGTTTTGCATCTTAATACTCAAAAACTAAAGAGGTGATATATGGTACGGAAGTTAAATTGCTGAAGTGTTCAGAACAGAGATGTGTGCTGTTTTATTGGACAAGACTAGAATCTCTTGGTTCTGCACTGCAGAGATCTGTTATATATTCTGCAGTTGTTCTGCATGTGAAGATGGGGAAAGAGAATTTGGTCTCAGCTTCAGAAACAATATATTGATTCCTGTAAACTAAGGAAAAACTAATAACCCTTGGATTCTCATGCTTCTAAAACATGAGTTTGATGCTTCTTGTTCTTTTCTCCTAGAAATATTTTATCATTGCTTCCTGGATATTAAACCTTTTTTTTTTTTTTTTTTTGGTGTTTTTTACTTATTTCCTTGAAATGCTGTATCCTGGTGCTTTAGCTTTCTGCTATCTTGATCTTTTTTAGTACATCAGATATTTCTACCAGAATTTGTGTAATTGAAGCTAGATCTGGACAGCACTTTTCAAATTGTGTATCCACACAGCTATTTAAAATCCCAAAAGGACTTACTCTTCAATAATATTTGTGAGTTGTCTATTTGCAATTTAGTAAAGCCTGGATAGTGCCCCCAAAAGGCTATAAATAAAATTAGATTGTTTTAGTGGTTTTCTTTCCACCTGAATGAATGTATTTCCATCTTAGAGGCCTCACTATTCAGGATTCTGGTTTTATTTTTTAAAGACAGTGTCAGTATACCAGATGAATAAGGCAAGAATTCACACAGAAAAACTAACATAAAGAATTTTGAATGTGATATTCCATTCTGCTGCTGAATCAATACTTAATCTGTAGTAAATAACATTGGCAGAATACCAATCCATAAAATAAACCATAAAATGCTATAGAATATTCTAGTGTCTAATGTGCTTCTCAGGCAAACAGCATTAAATCAAGGGATGGCCCTTCTTAATACAATACAGTTTAGCTCCTGTATGATGATTATTAAATAAATAGTTTATTTTTATGCACCAGTTATTGCTCAAACATTGTGTGAGGCCCTGTTGAATCAGGAAATGGGTAAGCATAAATTTTAACACACGATATGAAGTTATATGACAAATGCAAATAAATAAGGGTGTTATGGGTACCTCACCCAGCTTAGGGGCATTGGAGAAGATGCCAAGAGGAAGTGGTAACTGCATTAAGCGCCAAAGGACAAATAAAATCAGACTGTGAAGAAAAGATAGGCTTCAAAAGAAGGGAACAGCACATACAGTCGTAAAGGCAATGGAGTATAGAACCTTGGGGAAATGAGCAATTTTTCCATAGGAATGAAGGTAGAAGGTTTGAGGCACACTGACAGAAGACAAAAATTTTAAGCCAGTCAACCAGAAACAAATCATGAAGGAACTTATCCACAAGTGTCCAGTCTGAGGAAAGGAGCATGACTCTCTAGATTCTAAAGAAGGAGAGAACTATGTAATCTTCAAGCTATTATAAAGCCATGAAAAGTACATGGAATTGTCTAGTCAAGATAAACTATAATATCTACCACTATCAAATTCAAATATTCTGATCACACTACCTCTTTGCCTTTACATGATCGTAAGACTTCAGAAGTTTATCCAGAAGGCCACTATTGAAAGATTTTAAGCAGCCAAATCAGATTTATATTTTTAGAATAAATAAGACATTGGGAAGGCTGAATTCAAGATAGGCCAGACAGAAGACAAGGAACTGTTCTGATAATTTAGGGAAATAATGACGAGAGCCTGAACTTTGTTAGTAGAAGTGGTCATAGAGAGATTTAGCAGACACAATCAATAGAATTTGCTCTCCCATTGGGTGGGGGGATAAGAAAGAAGACAACTTCTAGGATTATACCACCTAAGCTTTGACATAGGCCACTAGATGAATGAGGGAAGCATAGGTTAAGAAACATAGCAAAAGATCAATAGGTAAATAAAAAAGAGAAAGATTATTTCATCTAGGGACATCTTGAACTTTGAGAGCCTCTGAGACAAGTAGATGGAGATGTCCAGAAAGTTATTACATACATTAGTTTGAAGCTTAAGATAAGGATTCAGGAGTCATGGATTTGGACTAGATCCCATTTGGCTTGTCTACTCAAGAATATTGTTCCAACTTCTGCCTGGCTGGCCAGACACTAGCAGAGGCCAGTTCTGACACTTTCTATCTACTTTATTGGCACCAGTCACCCTGTCACAGCATTCTCCAGCAGACCTCCTCCACCCAACCCAACCACCCCAGGAGGTACCCCTCTAAAGCAGCTTCTGCTCCACCATACCCAGCAGACAGCCTTGGTTGGAACCATCATCCCCCCAAACCCAGCAGACAGCCCACCCAGGGCTGGTACCCCTTCAAAGTGACTCCTACCCTGGGGTGGTAGGGAGCCAGCCCTGTCCACCAGCATGCCTGCAGCAGTGGTGGCCAGGTCTCTCAGCCAGCGATGCAGGGAGCAAACCCCACTCACCAGCAAGCCCACAGCAGCTATAGTTGAGTCTCTCAGCCAGTTAGTTACACCAGGGGCAAGGTCTGCCCACCAGTGCACTAGCAGAGGTTGTAGCCCAGTCACAAAAGGAGAGCACATGCAGCCCACACAGAAGATACCCTGCAGCGCATGCTTCTAGTGACCAGGGTATCTAGCACTATGGGGCCTCACAGGGTTCCCTCTACATAAGGCCACTACTTTCAAGACCAGGAGACAATAGCTAACTTGCCTAATACATAGAAGAAACACAGACAAAATGATGCAAAGGAGTATGTTCAAAACACACACACAAGACAAAAACCTCAGAAAAAAACTAAACTACATGATCAAAGTAATAGTTATAAAGGTCCTCACTTGACATGAGAGAAGAGTAGGAGAACTTCAACAAAGAATAACAAAATCTATAAAAGAACCAATCAGACCTGAAGATTACAATGACTAAAATGAAAATTACATGAGAGGGGAATCAAGGCAGATTAGAAGATGCAAAAGAATGAATAAACAATCTGGAAAACAGGGTTGAAAAAGCACCCATGCTGTACAGCAAAAGTTTTTCTTAAATGAGGAGGGAAAGGTCTAAGATGGCAGCATAGGAAGACCCTAAACTCACCTCCTCTGTTGGACACTGAATTTGTACCTACATCTAGAGTAATTCACCTGAAGAAAAACTGAAGTGACTACACAGCATCTGCCAAGAAAGGAAAGACCGAGACATGATAATGATAGGAACCCCAGCCCCAATGCTATGAACTTCAGCAGAAAGGGGCATCATTGACGGGTCCCACCTGCAGATTCACCCAATTGGAGCAGCAAAATAACAGTTTAAAGGGCAATAGACATAATCTTCTAACCCTAAGGCGTCAGGCTAACAATGAGGGAACCACTTAAATCCTTTCTGATGTCAGAGGTGCTGGCTAGTGCCATTGTTTTCATTTCCTCTCCACCTAGATAGTACAGATGGGAGCAAGAGCTTGGTGCTCTAGCTAGCCTATCAACACAACAAGCCCTAGTCCACACCACCACTGCCAGCCAGCCCCTCCCCCCACCAAGTTGGGCTCCAACATTCACACCCATTCCAGCTCCAACCATCCCACCAAAGCTACTCAGGCCTGCCCCCACCCCAGCTGTAGCCATTCCATTGAGGAAGCCCTGCCCCAGAGCACCCTGGGCCCCACCAGTCCCACAGGTCAATCAAAGTAATGATCATAAAGATGTTTACCAGACTTGAGTGGATACTCAGTGAGAACTTCAATAAAAATATAAAAAATATAAAAAATAACCAATCCGATTTGAAGAATACAATAACTGAAATGAAAAATATGCCACAGGGAATCAACAGCAGATAAGAGGATAGAAAAGAACATATCAGCAATCTGGAAGACAAGGTGGTGGAAAGTACTCAAGCTGAACAGCAAAAAGTAAGGATTTCTAAAAATGAGGATAGGTTAAAGGACCTCTAGGACAACATCAAGCATTGTAACATTTGTACTATAGGAATCTCAGAAGGACAAGAGAGAGAGGCAGAAAACTAATTTAAAGAAACAATATTTGAAAACTTTCCTAACCTGGGAAATGAAACACAGAGAACCCCAAACAAGATGAACCCAAGCAAGTTGACCCCAAGATACATAATAACTAAAATTTCAAAAATTAAAATTAGAATCTTAAGGCCGAAATACAAAAGCAACTTCTTATATACAAGGAAAACCTCATAAGACCATCAGCTGATTTTTCAGCAGAAACTTTGCAGGCCAGAAGAGAGTCATGCTCAAAGGAAAGAAACCTACAACCAAGAAAACTCTACCAAGCAAGGTTATCATTTAGAACTAAAGGAGAGATGTTTCCTAGACAAAAGTTAAAGAAGATCATCAACATTAAACTGGCCTTATGAGAAATGCAAAAGGACTTTAAGCAGAGACCATAACTAGATGTAAGAAAATTATTAAATACGTTATTAGTAAAAGCAAATACATAGTAAAGGTAGTAAATCAATCAATTATAAAGCTATTATGAAGGTTAAAAGACAGAAGTAGTGTAGTGAAATCAATTATATCTAAAAAAAATAGTTAAGTGTTTCAAAAAATAAAGGATGTAAAATATGTCGTATATGTAAAACATGGAAGGGAAGGAGTAAAAATGTAGTGTTTTTGAATGTGTTCAAACTCAAAACCATCAACTTAATACAAATTGCTATTTACTTGGGATGTTATATACCAACATCCTGGCAACCACAAACCAAAACCTATAATAGATACACAAAAAAGAGAAAAAATCCCAGCATAGGACTAAAGAAAGTGACCCATCAGAAGGGAAGAGGAGAAGAAAAGAAAGAAACAGAGAAGAATTACAAAAACAACCAGAAAACAAATAACAAAATGGTAATAAGTAATTGTCTATCAACAATTACTCAAAGTGCAAATGGTATAAAGGGTCTAAATGCTACAGTCAAAGGACATAAGGTAACTAAATGGATTTTTTTAAAAAGATCCATCTATATGCTGCCTACAAGAGACTCAGTTCAGACAAAAAGATTCACAGACTAAAAGTTAAAGGAGTGGTAAAAGATATACCATGTAAATGGAAGCAAGAAAAAGTCTGGGATAGCAATACTTAAACCAGGTAAAATAGATCCTAACACAAACACTGTAACAAGAGACAAGGGTATTACATAAGGATAAAGGAATCAATCCAACAAGATGATATAACACTTACAAATATCTATGCACCCAACACAAGAAGCAACCTGATTATATATAAAGCAAATGTTAACAGACGTAAAGGGAGAAACTGACAGTAATAGCAGAATAGTAGGGGATTCTAACACCCCATTTATATCACTCAATAGATCATCCTGACAAAAAATAAATAAGGAACAGTCACTTTGAGTGACACATTAAACCACGTAGACTTAACAGATACATACAGAACATTCCATCCAAAAACAGCAGAATACAATTCCTTTCAAATGCACCTGCAACATTATCCAAGATAATAGCCATTATGGAAAAGAGTACGGAGGTATTTAAAAATTAAAAGTAGAAATAGCACATGATCCAGCAATTCCACTTCTAGATGTTTACCCAAAGAAAACAGAAATGCTAATTCAAAAAGATATATGCACCCCCATGTTTATTGCAGCATTACTTACAATAGCTAGAAAGTGGGGGTGGGGTACGGGCTAAATAGGTGAAGGGAATTAAGAGATACAAACTTCTAGTTATGACATAAATAAGTCACCAGGATGTAACATACAGCATAGGGAATATAGTCAGTGATATTGTAATAACTTTGTATGGTAACCAGTGGTAACTACACTTATTGTGGTGAGCTTTTCGTAATGTATTTTGTAATTGTCGATTCATTATGTTGTGCATCTGAAACTAATATAATATTGTATGTATAACTATACTTCAATTTAAGCGTTTAACTAATTTTAAAATATACATAAAACTGTAAGAATAATAAATAAGTAAATATGTGTATAAATATAATTTGGAAATATTAGTGTCACTATTAAAAGTCAGATGTGAATCTAATTCTTGTACTTATAGATGAGCTGCTTCTTTCCTATGAAATTGTTTCTTTTTCTTAAATTTCACCCTAGTCTGTCAAAGTGTGGACATATTTTCCCTTTATCTCTCTTATTTTGTACACAATAAGTCCATTCAATCTATCCCTAATTGTGGAAAAATTTCAGTTGGCAGTTCTTCAAATATTAACTTTTATTTCTTTCTCTGTTAGGGTCCATATTAATCAGATGTTGACACTTCTATTTTTCCTACCCCTTTAATATTTTTTTTTTTTTTTTTTTAGCTCTTTGTCTCTTCTTGATGTCTTCTGGGAATGTTTCTAAACATATCCCATCTCATTAATTCACTCATCAACTGTATTCTTCAACCCATGAATTAAGTTTTTTATTTATATTATATCTGATTGGTACTTTTTTTATAACTTCTTACCCCTGTTTAGTGTTTCCAATGCCCTTCTATATGCCCTAGAGAATATTTATTGGGATTATTGTAAATCCTTTTTTCTCTGGCTCATTAGTTCTGCTCCCTCTGGAGTTAGTAGTTCAGTCTGTGATCTCTCCTTTCTGGTGCTTTACAGCAGTGTTCTTCAAATGTCTCTTTATTTGTCCTAATCCTTTCAGAGTATCAGCTATTGTTTTTATACTATATTCTGAGTTCCATCTATATCCCACTTACTTCTAAGGCACGTCTAGAATTAGACTCAAAGGAGAAAAACCTTAATGGCTGTAAATTTCCCATCTTAACTCACTTATAACACAAACTAGATTTAATGTCCTCAAGATTTAGCTTGATCTGATTTGGTTATCTTTTCATATTCAGTAGAATTAGACCAAGTCACATAATCACCAAACATTTTCCATTTGCTATGAAAAGAAACAGTTTTCTAGCCCTATTGGGAAGGCTAATAATGACTGATGCTTAATAACTGTAGAAAATGTAATTATTTATAAATATAAAAATGTCTTGGAACTTTAATACTTTGTGATTGTTTCAGTAAATGTTATTTTCCTTCCTCCCCTTCATAGGCCTATAAGGATATAAAATTTTTAATTCAAAAATTAGTAAAATTTAGTTTTGAGGATTTCTTAACTGAATTCTTACTGACTCCTGAGATAACTAGAAAAGCCTCTTGCATTTTACAAAACCAGTTTGGATATTGCTTGTCTAAAAATATAATAGAAATTGTTTTGGCATCTTTTGTTGGAGTTATTTCTGCCCTGCCTTCATGTTCTTGATATATTCAATATTTGTATCTTACCAGACACCTGTGCAAATGTCTAGCCTTTTCTATTGATCTGACATTCACTTATTTGACAAATATTTGTTGAACACTTGCCATACTGTTTTCTAGTTGCCAGGTACCCAGCAAGAAAGACACCATCCCTGCTTTCACAGAGCATTAGAGTTTAACAAAGGATCCAGATTGAATGTAGTTTCTATGAGAGCAAGGAGTTTTTTTCTGTGATGTTTTTCATTGTATACCAGGCACCTAGAACAGCGTAAATATTGGTTGAATGTTAAGCGGGTAAATACTGGACACTAATTACAAGCATATTAAATGTTATGGAGGAAAAGTGCAGATATCATCGAGTATAGGAGCCTTACCTGCTCTGGGGGATCATATGGAATTTGGTCTCCCACTGATAAAGCCATCCCTTTCAAGTGGTTTATGCAGATTCATTTAAACAGTCAGCACCTATTTCCTATTCAGGCCACCCTCCTATTGTGCAAGGAGGCTTGAACTACCTTGGATTTTTCAGTGTTGGTTTCGGTAGGTGAGAAGTTAGATGAATTGTTTAATAACACCATATGTTTATAGAAAGTAAAGGGAAAACCAATTTAACAATGCTGATTTGTGTTCCTTGCTTCTTGCCTATCCACTCCTTCACCTCATTTTCTTTTCTGTCTTTCAGATGAAGGAGCTTCTATGCACCCTTGTGATGATACATACTGTGGACCTTTCCCAGAATCTGAGCCAGAAGTGAAAGCTGTAGCCACCTTCCTCCGAAAACACAGGAAGCACATTAGGGCTTACCTCTCCTTTCATGCATATGCTCAGATGTTGCTGTATCCCTATTCTTACAAATATGCAACAATCCCTAACTTTAATTGTGTGGTAAGTATTTGACCTTGTACATACGTGTCAGGCTTTATGCTTCTTTACTAAAGCTAAAGTGGTTCTAAGTGGTAATGGTAATAGCAAACACATATTGTGTTTATTCTAATAAGCATTTTTTTACATATTAACTCATTTATTTTCCATAATCATATGAAGTAGGTAAGTATTATTTTCCTCCATTTTACAGATAAGAAAAGTGAAACCTAGGGAAATTAAGTAATTAGACTAAGAATACACAGCTACTAAGTGCCATAGCCAGGATTCAGCCCCATATCTAGCTCCAGCATTGTCACTTTTAATCTCTGTGCTATGCTGCTTCTCAAATGCAATCATTTCAAACCAATTTACATTCTTACCACAGGTTATACAGAAAGATGTCAAGATGGATTTGATTAGTGTTACAGCTTCGGTCACATATGCAGGGCTATAATTAATTTTATTGGGTAAATAATTGTTCATAAATTATAGTCTGACTCTCATTAATTAAAAGCGAGTTTTAATTTATAAGTGCTATTTGCTTAATGGTACTAAGTCTCTGGGCATGTATCTGACAAGTTAGTGCTAAGAATGAACAGCCCTTCAGGCATAAGATTACTTGGCAGTGAAAAAGCAGAGTTTCTTTCTTTCCTCATCTCAGAAAACCAACAAGCTATCCACTGTAGGGCAAAATTCTTTGTAAAAGGAGTCTGATTCAGAGCCTCTTGAATCTAAAGGTCTATAAAATTCAAAACCAGGCCAAACTAATATTTAGTATTAGAAATGAGGAAGAGGAAGGGAACAGTGGTTAGGAGGAGGTATAGAAAGGAGAGCTTTTGAGTTGCTGTGGATGTTCTATATCTTGGCCAGGATGCTGGTTACATGTGTGTGTAACGTGTAACGTATAGCTCATTCATTGAGCTATAAACTGAAAATGGGTATCTTCTTCTCTATGTATGTTACAATTGAAGTAAAAGCTTAGATAAAAGAGAAGCATCCCCTTTCTTCCTATACCTTCTAAATCCTTCAGCAATTGGTTGGAGTTGTAGGAATTCCTGACGTGGATGTCCAGGACCTGGGAGGAATGGAGAACATGAGGAGGTCAGAAGAAAGCCTGAGGGAAGGCTTCTATTCTGTCCCAGAGAGGAACTTTGTTTTTGGCATTCCAAGCAAAAATTCTGAGCAAATTCTCTCTCTTGAGAAATTGTGTAAAGGTGGTCGTTCTTTTTAAGAGTGCTATTCTCCAGCTACACTGTGGATCAAATAGGCTTGCTGTTGTTGTTGTTGTTGTTAACCTGGCACCTTAACTACCCTCTATCACACAAAGTTTCTCCAAAAAATGTTCAGCCCTTTCTAAATTGGGCACAGTGTCTATTGATATTCTCACAACAGATTATATGGAGTATGCAATATATTAAAACTATCACATGAGGATATTCTCCATATTTTGAATTTTAGCTTTCCACCAGAAGTTAAGCCTATTTTCATTTTGTCTTGGATTGGAGGATGTGGAATAAAGAATATATCCGTGATTCACAGCCAGGGATGACTTTGGCTCCCAGAGACACTGAACGATGTTGAAGACATTTTGATTGTCACAACAAGGCTGGCAGATGCTATTGTCAACTAGTGGATAGAGGCCAAGGATGCTGCTAAACATCCTATAATGCACAGGACAGCCTCCCACAGCAAAGAATTAGTCAGTCCAGACTGTCAATAGTACACTGTTGAGAAATCCTGCTACCTAGTTACATATAACTAAGTTACTGAAACCAAGATTAAAATCCTCAGAAACTCAGTAGTCTCTGAATGTTAACCAGAAACCATTCTATTCTAATAAATTGTTCAAAAACATCCCATCAATGTGTAGGAGTCTGTGTTTCTGCTAATATTTTTAGGGCATTATTAAGTTGCTTCAAATATGGAAATATTTGAATAAAAAATGTATTCCTTGCCTAGTTGAGGTTCAAAAAGTGAGGCCTGGATCCTTTTGAACAACTGAAAAGAGGAAGCAATAAAGAAAGGAGGAATTGCTTAAACTCTTTCAAATAGGTATCTAGCCACACCACCCTGGAAAATAATTCCTAGAAAATTTTATGAAGTTTTCACTTTTTTGTGGAATGACCATATCCAACCCTCTTGTCAATAGGCACCTGCCCCTGAGTGACAGGAATGCAATAAGCTCAAAAGACTAAACTATGCATATGTTTTGTATAAATAGGCCAAGTGGTTGTATTTTTTTTTCTTAATAGATTTTTTGGGGGGGTTAGTCATCCAAAATAATGAGAAACAAAATTCTCCCCCACCAGAAGAACACAGTAATCTTCTAAATGTAGAAATATCTGCCCTTGCCATGGAATTCTGCTGAAACCATTGGAGAAAAGGTTAAAATCTCAGAACATTCTCCATAAAGGTATCTTATTATGGTGTTTACATCCCTTTTCTGTTGGCTCCTGAGAGGAGAATGTCATCATCAGTGAGATCAAGAATAAATTGTCTGCCAGGTTCTGGAGCCTGGTCCCTTAATATCCACAAAGAGTGGCATTTGCTGCAAATGCTGCTTTATGCATCCCTGAGGTGAATGAGGACAGCAAACTGAAGCTAGAGCCAACACACGGCACCATGTTGCCCAGAGTGCTTCAACTGATATCATAAATTATTCATAGGCAAGTTGAAATTGAAATGGGAGAACTGTATACTGGTTTCAACATACTTCTTTTCCTCTCACTGGTTATACAATACTTCTCTAACTCTTTCTGGAAACTAATGCTATTATACCATTTGAAAATGTCTTGAAGTGTAGTCAGTATCATCTTGGTTCATGTTAGAATATTCACCTTTTAGTATTTTTATTGTGTTGATCATTTTTCCTGATTTTTGGCATTGATAGGAAGAGTTCCACCTCAAAATATCTACATCTCAGCAGCACCTGAGCTCTGTCAGAAGCATATGTAACTTTAGAAGTCATGGAGCATTCTACAATTGTTATTCCCATTCCCATAGGGATACATGAATAGTATAAGAGAAGCTGCTCTTCCTGAACTAAAGGGTTTTTTAATTGATTCAAATGTGTTTTAAATACCTTGTACATAGCCACTAAAGTATGTACTTAAGGATCAATAAGATTATCTTGATACTCTTGCAGAGCTATGCTTATTCAACATTCATGCAAGAACTATTGACTAAGCATCTGTTATACACAGGCACGTTGCTAAATAATGCATATGTAGCTATGAGGAAGACTGACATGGGCTCTGCCCAGCAAGCATTTTGTAATTTATATAAGCAAATCATTCTTTCTGAATGAAAGTGAAGAGGACGGGATACTAAATCAGTATCAGAATTTAGGAGTATTTAACTCAACCACTCCTTGCTATGTAACCCTAGCCTGCCCATTTAACCTTGCTGAGCCATTCTTTTCTTGTCTGTAAAATGGAAATATTACTCATCACTGGCTTGGTATAAGGATCAATCAAAGGAAGAAATGTGTTCTCTGGGACGCCTGAGTGGCTCAGTGGTTGAGTGCCTGCCTTTGGCCCAGGGCATGATCCTGGAGACCTGGGATCGAGACCCATGCTGGGCTCCCTGCATGGAGCCTGCTTCTCCCTCTGCCTGTGTCTCGGCCTCTCTCTCTCTCTCTCTCTGTGTCTCTCATGAATAAAGAAATAAAATCTTTAAAAAATAATAAAAGGAAATGTGTTCTCAAACACATTGTAAACAGCATGTGACAAGAAATATTATTACTACTATTATTAACTATGATTTAATGTGCCCAACCTTGCTCTCCAAATTGAAGACAACATGCCAGTGCTTCCATAGGTTTCAATGCAATGATGTAAAGTGATATCAGTGCTCCCTTCTCCCTCACAGGAATCTGCAGCTTATAAAGCTGTGAATGCACTTCAGTCGGTATATGGAGTACAATATCGATATGGACCTGCCTCCACCACATTGTGTGAGTTTCCTGCATATTTTGTGTTAGAATCATCTCTTGAACCAAGATCCTGTAAAATGACTTCCTTTAGAAAAACAGAAGTGTGTTCCCCCTTAATGAGAAATTTTTGACAACCAAATTAGCCGAGGAAGATGGAGGGAGTTTATATTTGATTAGTTTTACACTGCTTGACAGAAATCACTGTACCAATTGAAATAAATTCTAAGCAGAGAACATTCTAAGCATGTAGTAATGACTACAAAGTTGAATTGAGATCTTATGACAGTAGAAAGTATCCAAATGGGCTCCTTAAGCAATTGTAACTACTATGAGGGTGGAAATGGGCCTTGAGAAGATAATGAAGTAATGTCTCAGCCCGAAAAGAGCTTTTGTCTTATTCTTTTCCTCCACCATTCTTGTTATAAAACTGTATTTCTTGCATAACCCCTTCAACTGAATTTCCCCTTAAAAGGTGATTAAAATATTTCTCCTTTTTTTTTTTTTTTTGCTTTTTAAAATAAATTTATTATTTGGATATTAGGTAGTTAACATATACTGCAATATTGGTTCCTGGAGTAGAATTCAGTGATTCATCACTTACATAAAACACTCAGTGCTCATCAAAATAAGTGTCCTCCTTAATCCCCATCACCCATCTAGCCCATCCCCCATCCGCCTTCCTCCATCAACCCAGTTTGCTTTCTATTGTTAAGAGTCTCTTGGGGATCCCTGGGTGGCTCAGTGGTTTAGCACCTACCTTCTACCCAGAGCATGGTCCTGGAGTCCCGAGATCAAGTCCCACATCAGGCTCCTTGCATGGGGCCTGCTTCTCCCTCTGCCTGTGTCTCTGCCTCTATGTGTGTGTGTGTGTGTGTGTGTGTGTGTGTCTCACGAATAAGTAAATAAAATCTTTTATAAAAAAAGAGTCTCTTATGGCTTGTTTCCTTCTCTCCTTTTTTTCCCCCTCCAATCCATATGTTCATCTGTTTTCTTTCTTAAATTCCACATATGAGTGAGATTATTTGGTATTTGTCTTTCTCTGACTGACTTATTTCACTTAGCATAATACTCTTGTTCCATCCACATCATTGCAAATGGCAAGATTTCATTTTGATGGCTGAGTAATATTCCATTGTGTATATACACCATTTCTTCTTTACCTATTCATCAGTTGATGGGCAATTGGGCTCCCTCCATTGTTTGGCTATTGTTGATAATGCTGCTATAAACATCAGGGTGCATGTACCTCTTCAATTTTGTATTTTTGTATCTTTTGGGTAAATACCTAGTGGTATAATTGCTGGATCATGGGATACTTCTATTTTTAAATTTTTGAGGAACCTCCGTGCTGTTCTCCAAAGTGGCTGCACCAGTCTTCCCACCAACTGTGCAAGAGGTTCCCCTTCCTCCACATCCTTGCCAACACCTATCGTTTCCTGTGTTGTTAATTTTAGCCATCCTGACAGGAATGAGGTGGTCTCATCGTGATTCTGATTTGTATTTCCCTGATGAAGAGTGATGCTGAGCATATTTTCATTTGTCTATTAGTCATCTGGATGTCTTCTTTGCAAACATGTCTATTCATGTCTTCTGCCCATTTCTTAACTGGGTTATTTGTTTTTTGAGTGTTGAATTTGATAACTTCTTTGCAGACTTTGGATACTAACCCTTTATCAGATGATCATTTGTAAATATCTTCTCCCATTCCATAGGCTGCCCTTTAGCTTTGTTGACTGTTTCCTTCACTGTGCAGAAGCTGCTTATCTTGATGAAGTCCCAATGGTTCCTTTTTTATTTTGTCTTCCTTGCCTGTGGTGATGTGTCTAATAAGAAGTTGCTATGGCCAAGGTCAAAGCTTTTCTGCCTGTCTTCTCCTCTAGGATTTTGATGGTTTCCTGTCTCACATTTAGCTCTTTCATCCTTTTTAAATTTTTTTTTGTGTATGATGTAAGAAAGTCATCCAGTTTCGTTCTTCTGCATGTTTCTATCTGGTTTTCACAACACCATTTGTTGAAGAGGCTTTTTTCCATTGGATATTCTTTCCTGCTTTGCTAAAGGTTAGTTGACCATATAGTTGTGAGTCCATTTCTGAGTTCTCTATTCTTTCCCAATGATCTATATGTCTGTTTTTGTGCCAGTACCATACTGTCATGATGACTACAGCTTTGTAATAGATCTTAAAATCCAGATTCATGATGCCTCCAGTTTTGTTTTTCTTTTTCAGAATTGCTTTGGCTATTTAGGCTCTTTTATGGCTCCATATAAATTTTAGGATTGTTTGTTCTAGCTCCATAAAAAATGCTGGTGGATAGGGGTTACACTAAATATGTAAATTCCTTTGGGTAGCATAAACATTTGACAGTTTTGTTCTTCCAATCCAAGAGCATGGAATGTTTTTCCATTTTATGTCCTTTTCAATTTCTTTCATAAGTGTTCTATAGTTTTCAGAGTACACGTCTTTTACTTCTGTAGATTTATTCCTAAGTATCTTATTGTTTTTGGTGCAATTGCAAATAGGATCAATTCCTTGATTTCTTTTTCTGCTGCTTTGTTATTGGTGTATAGAAATGCAACAAATTTCTGAACATTGATTTTATATCCTGCAACTTTGCTGAATTCATGTATGGGTTCTAGCAGTTTTTGGTGGAGTCTTAAGGGTTTTCTGCATAGAGTATCATGCCATCTGCAAAGAGTGAAAGTTTGACTTCTTCCTTGCCAATTTGGATGCCTTTTATTTCTTCTTGTTGCCTGATTGCTGAGGCTAAGACTTCCAGTACTATGTTAAATAGCAATGGTGAGAGTGGATATCCTTGTCTTGTTCCTGATCATAGGGGAAAGGTTCTCAGTTTTTCCCCATTGAGGGTGATATTAGCTGGTCTTTTGTATATGGCCTTTATGATGTTGAGGTATGTTCTATCTATCCCTATTTTGTTGAGAGTTTTTATCAGGAAAGGATGCTGTATTTTGCCAAAGGCTTTTTCTGCATCTATTGACAGGATCATATGGTTCTTATCCTTTCCTTTATTAATATGGTATAACACATTGATGACTTGTGAGTAGTGAACCACCCTTGCAGCCAGAATAAATCCCACTTGATCATAGTGAATAATTTCTTTATTGTACTGTTGAATTCAATTTGCTAATAGTTTATTGAAATAAAGAGCAACTAGGTATATGGAAAGAACTTGAACAAAGTATCAGAAGACATGGATTCTAGTCCTGATTCTGCCACCAAAATATTAATCCTGGGCTTCAGCTTCCACAACAGTTAAGTAAGGAATTGGATTAGGTCATCTCCCATGGCCTTTCAAATTCTAACATTTTTAATTATATGACTTGGAAAATCTAACAAGAAACCATATATATCTGAATGTCTATGTATGCACAAACACACACAGGTTGTATGTATATGTTTAGATAGTGACATCCAATTTTGCTTTCAGTGAAGTATCAAATTTCTCCTTGATTCCTTTAACCTACCCATTATTATATTCCTAACCATTCACTTTCTTCAACCTTCAAAGAAAAGTTTGGTTTGTCAACCAACATTGCTTATCAAATAAGTTTATCCTAATAATGAGAATGCCTTAAATATTAGAATTGTTTTCAAAGTCTATAATCATTGGTCTCATGTTGACCTTTTTAGAATTGTTTTTCATACTGAAAAAGGAAACAGTATTTTTAAAAATCATATCACTAATTATTACTAATATATGTTAATTTTAAACATTAATTTTTTAAAAATCTTACAGTTTACCTTTTCTGCTTGATATCAAGGCACAGTCATGGTATTATACCAAGGACAACCTGCTACCATAGAAATGAGGCTATCACATCACCATGATGTAACTTTTGGCACATGTTGACTCTGACTTTGGCTTCTATGACTACTATTTGCAGTTTCAGTGTACTCTAACCCAGAAGGACAATGAAGCCACAGCCTACCTTCTGTCCTTAACCAAAGCCAGGGGAGCCTGAAGAATAACAGAGCCATTTAATTGTCATCTTAACATTATTTATCCCTAACTTGTCCTGGCAAAAATAGCATAAAAAGGGTATTATTTGAGCAGATGAACATGCTCAGAAAATTTGTTAATAACAATGTTAGGTCAGTCTGAATCATATTAACTGCATGAAAAAAAGTTTATAAAGATTCTTCTATAAAAATTTATAATTATTAAGAACCTTATTATGCTAAAAGATTACATACTAGGCACTTTGGGATATAAAGATGCAAATTAATAAGGGCTTATATCCTGGCACATTATTTTGTTTAATTTCCACAACAACACTGTAGTAGGTAATATCATCCCTTTTTCTAAAGGGGAGATTGAGGCTCACTCAGACAAGTCACAGTAGGTGGTGGGATCTGATACAGCTCAAGCCCTTAGTCTGTCCCTATGCCTGTACTTTCAACCTGTGCTGAAAAGCTGGAGCGTGTGAGGTCATAGGAGCCAGAAAGAGAGAATTGCCAATGGATTATTACCTATACTAAATACTGTGGAGAGGTTGAAAGTGAGGTCTGTGGGGGGTGGGGGGGACAAAACAAGAAAGGAGATTAGCCTGCTGTCACTGGTTACCTTCAAGAACAAAGTTTTCATAGGTAGAGCAAGAACCAGATTGAAAGTGGTTGAGGATATAGAGGCAACATATATAGATTCTCTTTGTGTTCTAAAGCAAAAGAACAAAGTAAAAAAAAAAAAATAAAAAAAGGATGGTATGTAGCATGAGAAGGAAATGCCATAGAAAATCGGTGCTTGAACATTTTGGTCAAAGCAAATGCAACAAAAGGTGTTTTAATTAATTAAACTAGGTCCTGGAAAATGGACCCTCCTACTACCAGGGAAGACGATGAATGAAATCAAAGACAACGTGTAAAAACAAAAAGCAAAACAAAATAAAAAGCAAAAGCTCCTCTTCTGAGCTGGAAGGAGGATAGCCCGAGGGCTGTGATGTCAGTAGAGAAGGTGGTGGGATGATTACCTTTTACGGACAAGGGGACAATGGTAAATGAGGGGCAGGACTACGAGAGCCTGAGAAAGGTTCAGTAAGTGAAGGTCTAGAAAAAGAAGCCTGGAGCAGTGTTGAGAACAGAGAAAGACATCAGTGACTAATGTGATTTTACAGCAAAGACTCTCCAGCTTTCTCTCAAGGAGTGAAAGCAGAGAAACTGGGCCAGGGATTAGTTCGCTTATGGGTCACTGGAGTGAGGATGGAGATAAATATTACTGGAATTGGGGCTGAGAAATTTTGAGATCATCGCACTAGAAAAGTATTACTACCTAAACTAGATCCTCAAAGATGATGGCGGGTAGGATTTTTAAGTTCCATGAGCCTAATGTGCCAAGGAACTACTGTTAAATCATTCTTGTTGAAGTAGTGTTTAATTGGAAGGATTTAGGGTAGCCTAGTAAGCAAGGACTATATGTAAACTTTGAAAATTATGCAGACTCTTTAGTGAGGCTCTTTTTTTTTTTTTTTTTAACTTTTAGATGTGAGCTCTGGTAGTTCAATGGATTGGGCCTACAAAAATGGAATACCCTACACATTTGCTTTTGAACTTCGTGACACTGGACATTTTGGATTTTTACTTCCAGAGATGCTCATCAAACCAACCTGTACAGAGACCATGCTGGCTGTGAAGAATATCACAATGCACCTACTAAAGAAATGTCCCTGAGACCACTCACGAGTCAGGTGAATCACCAGACAGAGAGCAGATTCTGTGCAAGAGCTACTTGGCAATGGGTGGAAATTGTCTTTAAAGAGAAGGACAACTTCTTAGAATGAACATACCTGTGGACTTTAAAAGCACCTACTTATGCAATTTATGTGGCAATAAAAAATTGGTTAAAAAATCTGAGCATAGCCTATTTTGCTGTAAGAGAAAGCATCCATATTATACCCTTTAGAGTCAAATTTGATTAAGGGGAGGGGGGATATTTTCAAACTCTATTGTCTCAAGAAATGTATAAATCAAGGATTTTACTGCAATAAATCTCCTTTTCTCAATTAAGATCTAGGCTACTAATGTTTAATCATTTGGTTTTCATTTGAAATGGAAACTTTTGAAATGGGAAGAGCTATATTTATTAATAAATATACAACTTATCAAGACCTCAGATTCTTCATATCTTCACCCCCTGGCATTAGTGCATGATATACATAAAAAATATAGCAAGACAGCATTCATGTTTAGACTCTGAGAATACCATTTACAAAAATAGAAGTAAACATTAATTGAGGTGCCAGACAGAGCGTTAAGAGCTTTACACTAATAATCTCATGTATTGCTCAAATACTATGAAGTAGATACTACTATTATCCTCATTTTTCAGATGAGCAAATTGAGACTTAGAAAAGTGATATAGATTTCCATTTCCCGGAATATAACAAGATAGGTATCTGGACTGCTGGAAATAACTACAACTTCTGGATAAAATATAAGTTTTAAAATCATCTTTAAAACATCAAACAAAAGTGTAAGAAAATCTCAGGCTAGGCATTAGGTGAAGGCAGGCACCTAGTGAGGTAAGTGGTGCTCTATTATTCTGAGAGCATTTGTCAAGCCAGGTGAGTACAGATTTTGATTTTTATAGTAGTTTAGAGAATGGGAGCAGAGAATAAAGCCCAAGGCTACTCCAAGGTGGGAAATCTAATACAGATCCTCTTACCAGAATTCTGGAGTTTCAAAGGGCTATACCTTCAGTGTAAGGCTAAATTACAAATAAACCCCCTATGTAACAACTGAAAATTTACTATTTCAGTTTTGGCAAGAGTAGAGAGGGGAGACACTACAGCTGAATCATAGGTCAGCTTTTACTGGTTTGTGACCCAAATTCAGACTACTTACATGGTCTGATAAACCTCTAGCCAAGAATTTAATTCAGACTAATCCCAAATTGGTTATACCCTCCCAGTATTTGGTAGAAGAAAATGCAAATCCTCTTGGAGGATTTATCTGACCAAGATGCATCATGAGCACTAGGATGAAAAGAGGAGCCTAAAAACTTCCAGAAGGGGGAGGAAAAATGATCACAAAGGAATGAGGACTACAGTAACATTAAACTTCTCTATAACACCAGTGATGTTTGAAGGCAATGGAGAAATGCCTTCAGAGTTTTCGGAGAGAAATTCTATCCTAAAAATCTATACCCAGCAAATGATCAATGAAATCCAAAGGTAGAATACAAACATTTTCATAAAGTTGAGCTCCTAAATTGTTAACCTTTCTCAGGAAACTCCTGAAGGATATGCTCTACCAAATTGAGGGAGCAAAGCAATAAAAAGATGTAGGATCTCAGAAAATAGGAAGCCCCATGAAGGAGAAAGGGGAAAAAAAAAATCTCAAGGTAATGGTAAAGGGAAAGTCCCAGTAATAGCTGTATACCAGGCTTAGAGAACCACCAAGATGGAACAGGAGAAGGAAAGCTGAAGACTTAGATGAATTTCTCCAAGATAAACACAAAACAGGACACATGTTCAGAAGCCATTTTTATTTGTATCAGTAAATCTGGGGATGAATTAGTAATAAAAGCACAGCAACCAAGTAAACAACGACAAAATACAGTTGTCAACTCTGGTGAAAACAATGAGCTATAGAAGAGAAGAAATATAATTATAGTATACTATATGACTTAGCTATAACCAATACTTACATAGTTAAGATAATATTAGCCCTAAATATGGATTTAATGAAAAACTATAATATATTTGAAAGAGAGGAAGAAGTAATATATGTGAAAGGAGGGGTATAGGAAAGCTAAATCTTCATCTGCCTTGGCTTGAAGTCAATAGACAACATCTAAAACTGAAAGAAGAAAA
Organism: Canis lupus baileyi; assembly: GCF_048164855.1. Taxonomy (NCBI): domain Eukaryota; kingdom Metazoa; phylum Chordata; class Mammalia; order Carnivora; family Canidae; genus Canis; species Canis lupus. Next base: position 25,042,238 of record NC_132865.1, read on the forward strand.
AAAATAAACTAATATCAGAATATGCATGTTATTTAGACATAAGAAAGTAAATTCTGGAAGAAATAAGATTAAGAATTATTGGACTAAGGAGAGGGAATTAGGAGTAAAAAAGGAAGGAGCAGAGGACTGATTTTTTTAAATATGTTATTTATTTATTCATGAGAGACACAGAGAGAGAGAGGCAGAGACACAGGCAGAGGGAGAAGCAGGCTCCATGCAGGAAGCCTGATGTGGGACTCGATCCCGGGACTCCAGGATCACACCCTGGGCCAAAGCCAGGCACTAAACTGCTGAGCCACCCAGGGATCCCCAGGACTGATGTTTTTAATATACACCTTGTCATTATTTGACTGGTTTTGTTTTTGTATTTTTATTAATTATGCAGATATCACACAAAGTATATTCCTTTTAAAGGAAGAGTGGGTTTTTTTAAAATATTTTATTTATTTATTCACGAGAGACACAGAGAGAGAGAGAGAAGCAGAGACACAGGCAGAGGGAGAAGCAGGCTCCATGGAGGGAGCCTGACATGGGACTCGATCCCGGGTCTCCAGGATCAGGCCCTGGGCTGAAGGCGGCGCTAAACCACTGAGCCACCCAGGCTGCCCAGGAAGAGTGTTTTTGAAAGTGAACTCCCAACTGTTCACCACCCAGTCTTTCTGATGTTTATAAAATGTGCATTATTTTGATAAAAAATTTTAAATTTAAAAGAAATATTAAATGAGATTATATGTGGAATGCTTAGCACAGAACCTAGAATATAGTACAAAATCAAATATTAATTTTTCAAAAAAAATTTGCTTTACAAATCTAATATATCTTTTTATCTTGTAGTCCCAGTTATAGGAATGGATCTCAGGCAGATTTGAGGCAAAGTCCTGCTAAGAAATAGTACACGTGGGAATTTAAACTTCAATTCACCCCATCTGCCAATAAATGCTCAGAAATGACTTAGAGGTAAGGGATTATTTTACACTAGTTATTTCTACCCATAGAACAGGTGAAAACCAAAGTATCCAGAATAACCAGAAGGGCCAGAAGCTTATGAAGACCCCCAAGAATGGAAAGGTGCTGCTTCTCAAAGGACCTGAAAAAGATGCCCACAGTCACCTGGTGTCATCTAATGGCTTCTTGGACCCCTGACACCAGGAAATTCCCCTTTGATTTGGAGCATGCTGTGTAACCCCTGCTGTCTTAGCTCTCTCTGTCTAGATCCTTTGCTGGGGTCTGTTGATGCCTTTCTGTCAAACATTACCACCCTTGCAACAACCAAAAATTAAACAACTCTTAAACACTCAGGGCAAGGGGAGAATTTACAGATAACTCCCAAAATTAATCTTTTATTATATTTTTAATTTCCATCTATTCCATTCCCTATGTAATAAGGTCAGTTAGCAAGTTAATATCAAGAACTTATATTTATTTTATTTTTCCCTGCCCTTCATATAGTGTAGGTTCTGAGTATCTTTTCAAAGTCAAAATGAGGCCAACAGAAAATATACAATCTGAATAATCCACAAACTAAATGAATATATAGTTTCTTTATTATCCACTTATCAATTCAAAATGAAATTTTGCCTTTGTGAACCTCATGTAAATTCTTTTTAGTGATTACTCTCACATTTCTATAGCACTGTATATATTTTACAGCTCAAATTCTATAAGTGGGTATTTTAATATTTATAGGCTATTTTCATTTTTAATATTTTAAAACTAAGTCATAAAATGTACTGTTGGATAATGTACGTTCAAGGCACTCTGCTAGGTGCTATGTGTGAGGAAGGGTGCTGAGAACAAAAGTGTTTTATTTATATAAATGCTTGCTTAGGAATGTAAAAATTAACTTCAAACTAAAAACGGTGCCTGCATTTTTTTTAATTGTTTAGCAAGAACCTCCCCCTTTCCTACTATGATTAAAAGAAATTTTATAGATTCTGGTTGAGTTATAGCTCTCAGATAGTTTTAATGAGTATATGAGTTTCATAGGGCTGGCATGAGAAATTTCCACAAACTGAGTGACTTAAAACAACAGAAATTTGTTGTCTCAGTTCTAGAGACTAGAAGTCCAAAATCAAGGTCATGGCCTTGCCACCTCTGAAATCTGTAGAGAATCATCCCTTGCCTCTTTGTAATTTCTGGTTGGTTGCCAGCAGTTCCTTGGCTTGCAACTACATAATTTCAAACTCAGCCCTCCTCTCTCATAGACTTCTCCCTGTGTGTCTTTCTGTTCTCACATGGCCATGTTCTTGGAAGGACACCAGCCATATTGGATTAGGGGTCCACCCAACCTCATCTGAACAAATTACATCTGCAATGACCCTGTTTCCAATAAGGTCACATTCTGAAGTACAGGCACTTAGAACTTCAACATCATTTTGGGGGGAAACAAAATTCAACCCATAACAGTAGACAAATATCATGAGATATTGATGTTAACGAGCCTATTTACAGAGCTAAAAAGTGGTGAATCTTGCCTGAGTTTAATCTTTTGTTCTCAAGCTTAACTGTTGGGGAATGCAAACAAAAATAAAGCATATTTTATAAGTTCTAACACTCTCCGATGAGATTGTTTTTAACAGGCTATTAATGGAAACATAATAACCTATTCTTTATATTTAACTTTTTAAATAATAAAATTATAGCTCAAATTATAATTTACTTTCTTAACAGGAAATTTGTTAGTTTTAGGTAGTGTCATATATTACCTTTGCTCTCAATAATTATTTTGAGCCGCTGCATCATAAAATGTATTTACAGCTAAGTTATACTAGATCAAATCTAATTGATTAAATCAGAATTCTGTGCAATGTTAATTAAAGTATGCTTTAGATTAAGCAAAGTAATTACATGAGCGATTGCATTTAATGGAATATTTTCATGAATCAGAATATTGCATAATAAACCTGAAAACAGCCACACTGAATACCTAATATATTTCACAAAACAAATTGCACTGAGAACTGCTAAGACATCTGAATAATTCACATGAAAATAAAGGCAACTTGAAGATCTTCTAAAGAAGACTCTAACTCCTTATTTCCAATGTGCTGCCAATCCCCTCGCTGTGTTTCTGCAGTTTTGCCTTCTAGGACTGCTTCCTCTACCTCCAGTGGATGCCCTAAAGGAGTTTCTGCCTAGAGCATCCATCCTTGTTCCACCAGCCCAGGTAGGCTTGGTGAGGGAAGGACATCAAATGATAACAAGACATTATAGTGTGCAGACTCTAATGTACTATTTGCCTTATAATTTAGTTATGAGTTAAACTAAGACAATAGCTCTCCTCATAACACTGAAACAGTATGCTCTAAGTTTAAGACAAACTCAAAAGTAAATGCTTCCCCAGTTGGGAAGAATTAAAGGTAACAGGAACACCCAGCCCTTCCACGAAAGTGAGCCAGCAGTTCTGTGTACGTGCTCTGAAAGAAATAATTTGCAACAACCAATGACTGGTGTTGGGTTCAGTTACCGAATTTCTATTACAGCCATACTTTTAGGAGAAGCACAGATCCCTGCTATCCTGGGTAGATAGCACTAATTTGAAACTATATTCAATATTTTAAGGGAGACTGATTTCTACTAAGCAGAAATTGTGTTGCTGGATGTGTTTAGATCCAGCTGTCTATCTCAAGCAATATTGGTCTGAAATATGGAATAAGGTTTTCATTTGGTAGAGCAGCAAACATGAATAGACAATTTAATGGCTTTGTGCCAGGGTCAACAGAATTTCATAAAAGAATGAATATTTGAAACAAGTGTCACTGCACCTGTCACAAACTATCATGGGAGATGTGTAAGGATATCCTAAAGAGGTAGCCCTGAGCTAACCAGGAGTGTTTAAGAATCAACTAATGATTTGTGACAATAATAACTCTGAGTAGAATTTACCACATACCCCCATCAAATTAATTCTGTACCAGGAACTTGAAGTCAGAATAATGTTCTTTCTAGAGCCATAAATATGAACACTAGCCTTTATCTTCCCTTTAAAACATGTGAGTCTATTCCCTTTTATTTATGATCTCTAGCTAAACTGCTTTCATTTAGAAGACACTTTGAGGGGTGCCTGGGTGGCTCTGTCAGTTAAGGATTTGACTCTTGTTTTTAGCTCAGGTCATGATCTCAGAGTCTTAGGATCAAGCCCCCTTCCAGGCTTCACATTCAGGGAGTGGACTGGAGATTCTCTCTCTCTCCCTCCTCCTCTGCTCCTTCCACTGCACATGCACACACTAACCCAAAGTCTCCCTCCCTCTAGCTCTCTCAGATAAAATCTTTAGAAAAAAAAAGACACTTTGAATCACAATCATTTCAACCTCAACTCTTACAGCAATCTGCATATTTTGTTAAAACCAGTAATTATTTCAAGTAGTTCTTAAATATCACTAGTAAAAGTGTTCCTCCTATGCCTATGGTTAACAATACTGGATTGTACACTTAAAAATTTGTTAAGATGGTAGATCTCAAATGTTCATACCACAATTTTTAAAAAAAACAGCATAGGAAATTTCAAGGATGAGGAAGAGGAAAAGAAGAAGGCAACTTGATAAAGGAGGCACCACACAGAATCCATGTGATGGCAAAAATGGTAAGCAAGTTCATGCTCCAGAAATGGCAGTGGTGGGGCAGGGGCAGCAGCAGGGTCCCTAGTACTTATGGGGAAGCAATGGGGGATGCTTAAAGTCATCAGGACAATTCTAAAGTCTATGGTTGGATACCATTTCCAGAGTCAGCTTTGAGCCAGTTCTCCCATGAACATCTCTATAGAGTGGATTCCTTTCCTGCTTAATCAGCCATTATCAATTTCTAATACATTATATTGAAATTCTTACTGGGTTGCATATGAGAATAATGGCTCAGTTTCCACACTTAATTTTCTATACTCTAATTTTATATTTAGCTTAGTGATTACTTGCTGGATAATATTACTTGTAGATTTTAATCACTGGCTTTTAATTCAAGGTAAGATGTTTGTTTTTAAAATACTAACAAAAGGGCATAAGTACTCTCTTGAAAGACATTTTTAAGATTCCAAATCTAATTGTTCTTATAAAGACAGGGCACAGGAGTACCTGGGTGGCTCAGTGGTTGAGCATCTGCTTTTGGCTCAGGTCATGATCCCGAGGTCCTGGGATCGAGTCCCACATCAGGCTCCCCACAGGGAGCCTGCTTCTCTGTCTGCTTATGTCTCTGCCTCTCTATCTCTCTCTCTCTCTCTCTCTCTCTCTCTGTGTGTGTGTGTGTGTGTGTGTGTGATGAATAAAAATAACCGTAAAGGAAAAAAAAGAGCACAATGAAACAAGGAGTATGTTTGGCTTTACCTCTAGAAAAGAGAACAGGTTCTGCTTTAGCAGTTCTGGGTCTCTAAGTCATATTCCAAAGGACTCCTCCTTTAGTTTATTTCTGTATTACAGTTATATTGTGAGAATTAAAGAAAGTAACATATGAAGATTATCAGCAAAGGGCTTGAGCCCCACATCATCCATATCAATCAAAATTTTCTAAATTTTACAAATATGTAGTAACATAGGGTAGGGGATGCTGGCAAAAGTTTTTACTGGGGATTAGGTAATAATCTAATCAAAGTATAGAGATATCTTCATTGATTATGGGCAAACACTCGTTAAGATTCTACCCTGATCTTCTTTTCTCACATGCAAGCTACTGGGCCCCTTGTTTCACCAAAAGAAACTCATTTTTTTTCTACAGCACACTACTGACAAAGTAAGTCAACTTAGAGAAAGTTTTTCAAAAAATATATCCTCCAAAAAGAGAAGGAAGTCATTTAAATATAGGCTTTAATGGGGGGAAATAAGCATATTCAGCACAAGATGGTAAAGATTTTATTTTCAAAAGGTTAAACTAACAAGATTAAAATAGTTATTGAGTACATTTACCATTCTATGTGGTGATGAAGCAATCTGCCAAAGAAAAATGCATGTCCCAAAGGAATTCATGCAGGTATCCAAAGATTTATTGAGCAACTACTCTGTGATTGATAGTGTCTCCTGGCAAGGTAATCCACAAGCGAAATCATAAAGAAGGTAAAGTTCACATTAATTCCTTCTCTCTTGGCAACTTCTCCATCTTCTCTGGATAACTAGCATCCTCTATTGCCTCTTACTCCTCAGGAAATCCCCCTACCCCCATTATTATCCCCAGCTGTAGCACCCTTTCCAAATACAGGGAAACAACTTTTTGTTGTTGAACAACGTGGGTTTATTTTTTTTTTTTTTAATTTTTTATTTATTTATGATAGGCACACAGTGAGAGAGAGAGAGAGAGAGAGGCAGAGACACAGGCAGAGGGAGAAGCAGGCTCCATGCACCGGGAGCCCGACGTGGGATTCGATCCGGGGTCTCCAGGATCGCGCCCTGGGCCAAAGGCAGGCGCCAAACCGCTGCGCCACCCAGGGATCCCAACAACTTGGGTTTAAACTGTGTGGAGTCCCCTTATATTTTTTACTGTATAGGACTGTAAATATTTTCTCTCACAGTCTTCTTAACTTATTTTTTCTCTAGCTTTATTGTAAGAATACAGTATATAATACATAAAACATACAAAATATATGTTAATTGACTATGTTATTGGTAAGGCTTCCAGTCAACAGTAGATTATTAGTAGTTAAGTTTTAGGGGAACTAAAAGTTTTGTGAGGGTTTTTTACTTTGAAAGGGTCAGTGCCCCAAACCTTGCCATGTTGCTGAAGGGTCAACTGGAGGTCTCAAACTCCAGATTCCTCTCCATACCTCTTCCTGCCCATAATGACCTCTCTGGTGCAGCCTAGGAGGAAGGACTCTCACCTAGCTCTCAGAGGGTATATTAGTCTGCTCAAGCCACCATAACAAAATACCACAGACTGGGTGGCTTAAACAACATTTATTTTCTCACTGTTCTGGAGACTGGAAGTCCAAGATCAGGCATCTAGACAATTCAGTTCTTAGTAAGGCTTCTCTTCCTGGCTTGCCTTTTATTGAGCACATGGGGGGAGGTAGAAGGTGGGGATGGAGAAAGAGGGGGATAAGAGATACAGCGAGAGAGAGAAAGAAAGCACACAAGTGCCCTAGTGTCTCTTCTCATAGGGCACTAATCCTATTGGATAGAGCCCCACCCTGACGACCTCATGTAACCTTAATTGCTTCTTCAGAGGTCTCAACTCCAAATACATCTATACAGAGGGTTAGGGCTTCAACATATGAATGTAGGGGAGGGGAGGACACAAACATTCAGTCCGTAACAAAGAAAATACTGTTAAACACACCACACTATGAAAGAATTTTAACCCTTTTGTATAGAATCCACCTTGTGGCAGAGAATAATTGCCTAATAGCCACAGGAAAGGGGCAGCCCAAGTGGCTCAGTGGTTTAGCACTGCCTTCAGCCCAGGGCCTGATCCTGGAGACCCGAGATCAAGTCCTGCGTCTGGCTCCCTGCATGGAGCCTGCTTCTCCCTCTGCCTGTGACTCTGCCTCTGTGTGTGTGTGTGTGTGTGTGTGTGTGTGTGTGTCTCATGAATAAATAAATAAATAAAAATCTTAAAAAAAATAACCACAGGAAAGAATTTCCAATTCAGGAGGGCAAGGACACCCAGCACCATTCATATAGTGCCTAAGTCCACCCTAAGCCACTGGGTGCGGGCACATTCTCATCCTAGTCTGCACCTATTCCTGCATCTTCAGGGCCAGCTGGAGGGGATCAGTGTACCCCTCCCCTGATGGCTGGACATGCAGTCAGTCACAAACTCTGCTCCTCAGACTTTTAGGCCATGACCCATTTCTGGACCTGAACCATGCCCATTGGCTCTAAGTTCACAATAAGAGGGCCTCATCTCCCCCATTCTACATGGGGAACACAGCCATGCCTGGATTACATTTCAGAGGGTCTCAATTGCTCATGCTCATATACACACAGCAACAGACACATAAGCTTGCATATTCTTGACCTTTACATTTTCCTTCTGTATTTATCTGCCTTTTGGGGATCAATCACAAAAGTGTACAAATTAAATTATTTTACCTTGTTAGTAGATACAGATGGTATTTAGAAATCTTAAAAGATTGCTTTGCTTTTGTGTTTCCGAACACAAAAGAGTCAAGATGTGCAACATTTTTTTTTTTTTTGGCCTATCCTATTCCCATGTAGGAGTCTGAGCCTCTCTGCTATCTCAGCAGATACCTACCCTAAATAACTATTCATAAACACACACAAAAAATAGAAGTCTTTGGGAAACTTCATTTACCTGATCTGTGCTCCAAGCATTTGTACTCAATTTCCACAATAAATTTTGTCATACCTGAAAACTGGTTTTAGTTTTTTTTAAATACATTATACTTTCCAGTAATCTGACAATATCCCTGGGAATTCAGATAGTAACATCCAGGTGCTACCTGGCTCAATTATTACTTGCTAATTGATATCCAATCATTTGTAAAAATTGAGGCACAGAATATTTAAGTGATTTGAGTATGATTTCTTATCTAATTAGTGGCAAAGCTGAGAATATAATCCAAGTCCTTAGATTTTTTTTAACTTATAGAAATTTTTAAACTATACTACAAAGGTAGTATACTATCATAAACCCCAGGCTCCCAAAACCTAGTTTCAACAATTATCAACATTTTATTTTGCCAAACTTACTTCATCTTTCCTTCAACCTTTTTCTTGTTGTATTTTTTTAAGATTTATTTATTTATCTGAGAGAGAGAGAGTGGAGAGAGTGGGAGAGGGAGAGAGAGAATTTTAAGCAGACTCTGTGCTAAACTGGATGGAGCCCAGAGCCTGAAGCAGGGCTCAATCCCACAACCCTGAGATCATGACCTGAGCCAAAACCAAGAGTCAGATGCTCAAACTGACTGCCAGGCACCCCCCTTTTTACAGTATTTTAAAACAAATTCTAGACATCACATTATTTCACCCATATATACTTCAGTATATATATCTCTCTACTAAACTATTTCTTACATTTTACATGTGTTTGTGGTAGATCAACAATTTCCTAACAGTGGCCAAAGGACTCAGACACCCAGCAAATATTCTAGTACTCTTCTTCCATTTTTTTTCCCTACATACTTTTCACTCTCAAAAGAGGAAATTCGAATCAATTTTAGTAGACCGATAAAAAGAAAACTAGGAAATAAAAACCCAATAACCTTTTTATAATAAAAATTAAAAATATAAGTTTCAAAATTACTTTAAAAAATTTCACTATGTTCCAGTTCTATAAAAAGTACAAGCAAATATCCCTTTTATCTTCCTCCAAGAAAACCAGTTTCATGGTCTGGTGTGGAAATTCCATTCTGGGTAAAATCCTAAGGTTATATGAAGGTTGTGTATATATACAATTTGCTACAGGAATTGTGGTGGTGTTTAATAAAATTCATGAGGTTTTCATTTTGTTTAATATTTATTTGGTGTTTAATTTAGCAAAGGTTCTCTGATGTTCCTATTTTATTAGTTTATCGAAATTTTAATTCTATTCTAATTTTAATATGGAATTTTTAACGTCACATATATTAAAAGGCAATCCATTGACAACAGAGGCACTTACCTATAGAATGGCTATAAAACCTGGCAACATAGGCAACTATATATAATAAGTGGTTTCTTGATATTACATGACAATACATGATATTTTTGATGTGTTGCCCCTCATTGGTCATGCAGTTTAGTGTGCTGGACAGAATGGTAATGAATAGGATACATTAACATGGTATTTCTAGCAATCCTTGCACATACATCTGTAACATATTGCCTCTGATCAGTTCTCAGATGTGATCCCTGGACTCAGCAATGCCTGGGGATGTTAAAAATATAAATTTTGGGATCCCTGGGTGGCGCAGCGGTTTGGCGCCTACCTTTGGCCCAGGGCGCGATCCTGGAGACCCAGGATCGAATCCCACATCGGGCTCCCGGTGCATGGAGCCTGCTTCTCCCTCTGCCTGTGTCTCTGCGCCTCTCTCTCTCTGTGACTATCATAAATAAATAAAAATTAAAAAATATATATATATATATATAAATTTTCAGGCCCTCACCCCAGACCTATCAATCAGAAAGTTGGACTCAATAGTCTGTTTTAACAAGCTCTGCAGGTGATTCAGATGCAAGCTTAAGTTTGAGAAACACATGCTCGGATTTTGTGTGTCTCTGATTTTCCCTGAAAACAAACCAATAAACAAAATCCTGCTTTTCGGGATCCCTGGGTGGCGCAGCGGTTTAGCGCCTGCCTTTGGCCCGGGGCGCGATCCTGGAGACCCGGGATTGAATCCCACGTCGGGCTCCCTGCGTGGAGCCTGCTTAGCCCTCTGCCTGTGTCTCTGCCTCTCTCTCTCTCTCTGTGTGTGACTATCATGAATAAATAAATAAAATCTTTAAAAAAAAAAAAATCCTGCTTTTCAGTATATCCCAAGCAGAGGGTTGCCAGATTTAGCTAAAAAAAATATAGGACATCAGTTAAATTTGAATTTCAGATTTAAAATGTTTTTAGTGGGATCCCTGGGTAGCTCAGAGGTTTAACGCCTGCCTTTGGCCCAGGGCGTGATCTTGGAGTCCGGGACTCAGTCCCACATCAGGCTCCCTGCATGAAGCCTGCTTCTCCCTCTGCCTGTGTCTCTGCCCCTCTCTCTCTCTCTCTCTCATGAATAAATAAAATCTTTTCTAAAATTAATTAAATTAATTAAATGTTTTTAGTAAAATTATATCCCTTGTAGATATGTCCTGTATGTGTGTGTGTGTGTGTGTGTGTGTGTGTGTGTATGAAAGGGATATAGAAGTATCCCCTTGCATAGTTATACTAAAAGATTTTTTGTTGCTTGTCTTTTTCTTTTTAAGATATTTTGTTTACTTATTTGAGAGAGAGAAAAAGAAAGTGAGAAAGTGAGAGAGGGAATATGAGCAGTGGGGACAGGCAGAGGGAAAGGGAGAAGCAGGCTCTCCACTGAGCAGGGAGCCCAATGCGGAGCTCGATCCTGGGATCATGACCTTGAGATCATGACTCTGGGATCATGACCTGAGCCAAAGACAGATGCCTAACTGACTGGGCCACCCAGATGCCTCTATTTGTGTTTTGATATCCACATTGAACTTTTCATTCTGTGCCCTCAGTTTTTCTGGCATCCATACTTGAGTGTTTTGATCTAGCCAGCGTTTGTCACACTCCACAGGGCTGTGTCACCTCACCCAGTTTTAGAAATTATCCTACTAGTCCCTAACCACTCTGGGGTCATGTGGTAGTTGGTCTCTGAGTGAGATGCCTTGCCTGTCAAGAGTAATACTAACTGGTGTTCATGTGACATGGTCAAATGGGGAAAAGAGTCCCTGTAGATGGAAATATTGGGTGTTGGCTAAAGACAAAAGCTAAAGAAATATGTACTAAGTCTCATCTAACTAACTTGAGTTCATGAAACATAAAACCAATTTTTCTCTCTGTTCAAAGAACTTGATCTCATGCAAAATTCTGGATTTCTAATAAGAAATAATTATGGATAAAAATGTTTTTATATGCCTTAACAGAGCTGCATGCTACTGATGAGTCCTTTCCTTTAACTGTCTCAACTTAGGCAATTAAAACTAAGTAAGTTTGAAATCTAAATCTTACCTGAATTAGTTTTATACAGTCATCTCTTTTTCATTTTTTGAGCTGCCATCCTGTGTACTTTTTAAATTTACATAAAATATATAGATTTTAAATACGCAATTCAATGAGTTTGGACAAACATAAACCTCCACCCCAGCAAGATTTAGAACATTTCTGTCACTTTAGAAAACATCCTTGAGCCCCTGTCCAATTTCCCCTCCAGAGGCAACTACTGTTCTGATTTTTGTCACTGTAGTTTTGTTTGTTCTAGAACTTCAGGTAAATGAAGTTGCTTTCATTTTCATATATTCAAAACATATCTTGCTTTATAGCAGGGAATTTATTATGTGTTTTTATTTTTTCCTCTGAAATTACTGTAAAGCCCTAAAGATAGCACCCCACCTCCTGCCCTCAAAGAGAGGACAAGGATACTGAACGCATCTCTGGTCTACTGAGAAGCGTCAGAACCAGAGGAAGTAACTAGAAGAAGGGACACAAAAGAAGGCTTTAGGTCATGGATCCCTGGTTCCCAAGTCAAGAAGCACTTGGGCCAGGGGACACAGGAAGGGGATGGATGTGAGGGGCACCATGAGAGCATCCAGGAGGCTTGTTAGCCCCTCAACAGGCTGCACAAGGCAGCACCGCCCTTGCCTTCATGGCAATGCCCACCACTAGGCCTCCAGTCATTTAGGGACAAGCGGCAAGCCACTGCCCATATGTTCCAAGATATCTACAGTGAAGCATCCGAGTACCCTTAGGGTGGGAAGGAGCTCCTGTTTCTGTACTTTGAGGACAGCCTAGACTCTAGTGGCATACTCTAAAGGCAGAGGAGTGTAGATGCTCCTGTTCCAGCTAATGTAAGTTAAACATTCAAGTTATTTAATATTTTAGTGCTTTTCAAAGTACCCACTGGAGTAGCATCTAATTATCATTTTAAAAGTCTACTACCCAGACAGGACATAAAATTTTAAATGTCAGCAGTAATCTAATATTATCCTTACAGAAAAAAAATTTGTCTACGATGTTCCCTTTTGCTCCCATTCCTGAGGGATCCAGGGATGAAAGACCATGTAAATCCAAACAGACATATTACTAGCACGGTTCATTTACATAGGTATATACAAATGTTATCATTTGAGACAAATTTAGAAAAACACAAATAATAAAATGTATTTTACATTTGTACCCCCAAATGTTGATGCTCATCACCTATCGTCACTTCCTCTGAGTTGTTCTCAGACTTCCAGAATCTCTCCAAGGCACATATATTTGCAGAACCTTCTATGAAGACTCCAAAGTCATTCTTGCTCAGTATATGTAAAGTCCGGCCCTATCAGGTCTCAAAGACCCTCACCTCCTGCGTATCTGAGGAGGAGCCTTGTAATATTACTCTTAGCACAATGCTTTCCTGTTTCTCTGCTACTGGAGGTTGGGTCCTCTGGGATCCAATCCTAATACAGTGTTTGAGGAGTGAGATGTTTATAAAGGACCAACCCCTGTGAAAAGAAGTAGGCAGAGCAGGGCTGGACTGAGGGAACCATTGAACGGCAATGCAGACACAACACACGTAGCCAGGAGCTCTGGGGCAAATGATGCTGTCCAGGAGAATATCCCCAGCCAGGCCAGATGGCTATGCCTCTATATCCCAGTCTCACCCAGTCACCAGATGCAAGCAGCTCTGGGAAAGACCTTGGGCAAGGCGGCTCTCATGAGCTGAGGCATGCACGAAGGAGCTCACAGCTGCAGACTGCTGACCACACACTCCACAGCTGGACACCAAGTTCTTCCTTGAAGGAACATGTAAGTATCTAGTACAACTATTCTCCAGGTCTGTCAGCAAGAGCCATATGGATTGTTCCCCATCCTCCAAAGCACCATGCTCACCTTTGCCTTACAGTGGATCCATGTGCCTGGAACATTTTCCCCAACCCCCTGCTGCCGGCTCACTCCTTCTGCTTCCACATTCTCATCCTTAGCTAGGCCTTCTCTCACCTCCTCCCTCATAATACTCATCTGACTTATAATTTGCTTAATGCATTTATTCCCTGCTTAAACAACCTCCGTGAGAGCAGAGGCAATGACAGACTTGTTTGTGCTGTATTTTCAGTGTTAAGCAATGTACCACGCACAAATAGTCCATGTAAAATTTAGGAATGGATTAATTAATTTGATATACCTGGTATTTTAGTCTGGGTTCCCCTAGAAAGAGACCCTAAGGCAAGGTTTCAAGTGCAAGCGCATTATTAGAGAAGTGATTCCAGGAAACATTGCTGGGAAAGTAGGGAAGTGACACAGGAAAGAAAGGCAGACAGTTAATTACTCATTAAGACTATGGGCAACAGTTTAATCCTGCTGGGGAAATCTGAGAACTGTCGTTGAACATGTGCCTGAAATTATCCATCCTGGGCACCTGGGTGGCTCAGTCCATTAAGTGTCTGCCTTCAGCTCTGGTCATGATTCCAGGGTCCTAAGGTTGAGTCCTGCAGCAGGCTCCTGCTCAGTGGGGAGTCTTCTCCCTCTCCATCTGTCCCCCCTGCTCATGCACTCTCTCTCTCTCTCTTAAATAAATAAAATCTTTTTTAAAAATTATCCATCCAAAAATGAGTGACCACATATTGTGTGATTCCATTTATAGGAAATGTCCACAATAAGCCAATTCATAGGGACAGCAAGTAGATTAGTGGGTTCCAGGGAATGGGGCAGAGGAGGACCCAGAGAAACTATTAAAAGGTATGGGTTTCTTTGGGTAAGGGTAGAAATGTTCAGAATTAGTAGTGACGGTTGTACAATATTGTGACTATATAAAAAAAATCACTGAATTTTATACTGAGTTTTATGTTTCATGAACTGTATCTCAACAAAACAAATTATAATAAACAAATGAGGGAGCTGGGATATTTATGCACAAGCTCCACTCATTAGTGAAGGTTGATGGGGAGGGGGGGTAGTTAATTTCTATAGCATTTCCAGCCTGTCATGAGCAGACAAAACAGGCTCGGAGACTAGGGTGGCTTTCAGGCAAAAAGATGCAAATACCAGCACTTTGCAGTTTGGAGTCATGATGCACTGAAGTGGGAAGAATAAGGGGGTGTGAGTAGGGCACAGATTGGGTCTGCTATACTTAAGGAGAAATAAACCTAACCAACCTGACACATTCAAGAATGTGGCGAAAAGAAGATTCACTCAGAAGCCTCCAGCTCCAAGAACATATTTTTCTAAATTTATTCTAAAACATATTGATATATGGATGATATGTTCAGGGAGCCCAATCATCTCAGCTGTGATCCCTAATCAAGTAAATCTGTGGAAGGAGAAAAGAACAGTGCTTTCAGTGAAAAGTGGAAATATAGTAGGTTGAATAATGACCTCCCCAAATATGTCTACATTCTAATCCTAAGGCAGTGTGAATGTTCCCTTTTAAGGCAAAAGGGACTTTGCAGGTGTAATTAGGTTCAGGATTTTGAGATGGGGAAATTACTCTAAACTTCCCAGGTGGGCCCAATGTAATCACAGTCCCTATAAATGGGAAGAAGGGGCTCAGAATCAGAGGGGAGGTATGTAAGAAGAAGAGCAGATGTGAGGGAGACAAAAGCCAAGAAGTACAAGTACCACTAGAAGATAAAGAAGGTAACAACAGAGGTCCTCCCCCTCAGAGTTTTCAGAAGGAACCAATATGCCAGCAATGCCGATATCTTGACTTTTTACCCCAGTAAAGATTATTGCAGATTTCTGATCTCCACAACTACTGTAGAAGAAAATCTGTGTTGTACTAAACCACTAAATTTGTAGTAATTTGTTTCAGTGGTGACAAGAAGCTAATACATTTTCCCAGATGGGATTTAAAAAATAATAACCATCACTTCCTCCCCAGAATACATTATAAAACTGGAAGGGTCTTAAAATCATAACAAAAATAAAATACTTTGTATCTCTGGTTTTTTTATGTTCAGGGTAGTTAATGTATTTTTTAATATATTAAAATATTCTTAAACTTGTCTTATGACTTCTTTTTTAGAATAAGCAAATACTATTTCAAATAAAGTACTTTGTGGGGTTTTTGTTATTTTAATAAACTGAATGTTCCAATTTACCTTTTAGATTTTGAATTTATAAATTCTGCCAAGTAAAAATTCTTCTTAGAATATTGACATGAATAAAAAACAAATGTGGATGAAGTCCCAGGAAATAACATGTTTACAACTCTAAAAGTATTGTAAAATTCAGTGCATCAAATGGAAATATTCCTACCAGCCAATTTCTGAGCATATGCAATGTGAGCTGAAGGGAGCTAACTGCCAGGCATGACAGTGAGTATGTGAGGTTCTTGAAAGTGAGAATGGGACACAGGGTAGGATAAAGTAGCAAAGCTTTAGGAAAAAGGGGTAAGAGGGGGAATAAAGGACCTAAAAGAAGTGAGCTGTTCCAGAGCTTTTTGATAAAATGCACACATAACTTCTCTCCAATTTCAGTATGCTCCACATTATCACCAGATAATAGAAAATAAAATTCAATCATGTCATACTTTTGCTCAAAATGCTCTGAAATTTGTTAGGTTAAAATAAAATGAAAAGCCAAGCTCCATAATCTCAATGGCATGCAAAACCCTCAATGACTGGATGCCAGTCTATTTATTTAGCCTTATCACCACTGTCCCAGGCATGCCAGACTCTTCACTGTTCCTAAAACATCTCTGTGTCTCTCATGCCTCAGGGCCTTGGCAAATAATGTTCTCACTAACTAGAATGGGTCCTTCTTGTCCTCACCAAGTATCTATTCATCCCAGCCTAAATATCATCTTCTCAGTGAAGTTTCTACTGGAAAAAATAATCCATTTTGGGTCCTGAACTCCATTTCTCCACCTTCTTGCCAACGATGCTAGGAATGCAAAGCCCTGACTACTCTTTATCCTAGCCATTTCTCAGTGTTTTATTTGCCGAGAGCAATTTTGAGAGTTGGAGTGGCATCTTGCTTGCCTCTCACTGTAAAAATGGCAAATTCCTTAGCTCTGGATACCTTGCCTATCATATAACTCATAGGATATGCAGGCATTCATCTAAGCCCTTCTGAATGCCCCATGGACTGGGAGAAAGGGGCTTGGGGACTGGTGTTGACATCAGGCTGGTGCTACTCATGTGCTATGAGTGATTCAGTCATTTGTCTCTGACCTAGGAGTCTCCTATCTTCCATCAAAACACATGCGACAGTATCAGACTCCCTTGTTAGCTTGCAAGAAGGGTACAATCCCAGATTCTGCACAGACTTTGATAATTCTCCATCTCTCCAGACAGGGTTTGTGGCCTCTTATATCTGTGATCCTGCAATATTTGGTCAAATAGAATGTGATGTTATTACACAAGAGCATGGGTTATGGTACATCGGAGATGTTAAGAAAAATGTCAAAAAAGGAAATATTTCCAGTTCAGTAAAGTTGTCTGCTCTGATAGCTGCTTCATTTTCCCCTAATCAAAGATGGACCCATTTAAATAGAACAGACAAAACGAGACTGTTTTTTCATGTCAGAGATAAGTGTTCTTGAAACAAGTAATGCTCTAAAGACCTGGGAGGATCTGAGTGACAGTATTAGTCTCCTCCAGTCTTTGTTTTTGTCAGCTAATTTAGCCGCATGATCCTATTAACAATTCCTAGGCTTTTTTTTTTTAATCCATTTTTAAAGCATTCTTTAGCCCAAGGAATTTATTTTCTGTTCTTAAGGATTGAAGGTTGAGTCCACATTTCAAGATTTTTGAATAAGATTCTTGTCTGAATTTTGTAAGCTGGGGGGGGGGGGGTGGGCAGGGGTATAAGCCTTCATTAATTATCAACTATTGTTCTCAGTGATTTTATCATTTTTTTGAAGCCAGGAGGCATTGCAGTATATTAATAAGCTGAAAAATAAATGAATAAATATAATCTTACTTGGTTATGAGATCACAAGAGAAATGGAGAAAATGCTAAATAGCAAATAGAAGTAGCGGTTAGCCCCAGAAGGATTATAAAACAGGCAACTCTCTAGCTAAAGGCAACAGGTTCACATAACAAGATGGAAGCTAGAACTACTCCCACAAATAAGCTACACAAGAAACACATACTTTACTCAATTCAAAACTAGTCAAATGTTTGTACTTAAATTAAGAACTGAAAATTCAAAGCCTCAAATATTTGAGATCAGATTTATATTAATGAAACCTGCATCTTTCAGGGCATGCGCCTGGGTGGCTCGGTCGGTGAAGCATCTGCCTTCAGCTCAGGTCATGATCCCAGGGTCCTGGGATTGAGACCCACATTGGGGTCCCTCCCTGCTCAGTGCAGAATCTGCTTCTCCTTCTCTCTGCTCCTACCCCCTACTTGTATTCTTGCTCTCACTCTCTCTCAAATCTTAAAAAAAAAAGATGACTTATTTTTCAGATACCCTGTGTGCAGGGCTGAGTTCCTGCTGAAAATGGACCCCTGTTAGAGGTAGGAGTCAGATTCAGCCCCTTAGTCCCTAAAGGCACGGTAACCTGTGAGGTCACACTGAGGTTACAGCCATACAGGTCTGTGCTCCAAGCAACACCAATCATGTTACACTCTGGTTCTAGGCCTCCATCTGTGTGGAAAGGTAAAAAACAAAACAAAAACAAAACATCAGCCAGATGTTTTGCTAAAATATTCCAAAATTTCAATGGCTTGAAAGAACATTGCACATGTTATTCAGTCTTAATCTACATTCCTTAATTTTAATTTACATTTGAAAGTGGGAAACTAGCCCCATGGAAATACCATTAAAGCAACGTAAGAGAGGGAAGATGAGTCTCCTAACATTTGAAGAAAAGGCTAATATACATTGTCCTAACTTTTATTGTGCCTCAAACCAGAATGCTTGATCTGTATTCTGGGGCTCTGGGAGGAGGGTAGCTAATCCCCAAGAGCTTTACCCACATGTCCAGTACTGCTTCTGCTATTGACACTGAGGAGTGGGAAAGGTGCAAGTCACCAATGGCACCCACCTGCCCTTTTTACTGCAAAACTAGAATAGCCTGGTGCCGTCTACTTTAAAATTTCTTGTGCCAATTATAACTCACTCCGTCAACACCTTCATGATAGCTCAGGGACCAGGAGAAATGAAACTATGTTGAACCACTAGCCTTTAATAATTAGAGAACTCTAGATTCAGCTGTGGATGAAAGAGGGGAAATGCTGTTGCTGAAAAACAAAAACAACTCAGGAGGGAAATCACCTGTCTCACACTCCCTCTTTCCCTCTACCTTTCCCCATTCTGCAGGGCAGGCCCCTTTGAGGCTCCAAACTGCTCACCCTGGAAGGTCCCCACTGACAGCTCCTCCAGGAAATATGGGTAGGATTCCAGACTGTCAAGGATGTGTGTTTTGATATGTTCTGTGCTGCAAACTGATCTAGTGGTATGAATCCCAATGAAATCCTCCCCCGTGCCCTCCTGTGTACCTGGGTAATAAGATGAGGACCCCTGACAATCTGAGGGGACCCTAAGTAAATCTGAGGTTCCTGATTCTGGGTTATGCATCTTGAGAAAAACCTTTTTTTAAATATAGTCACTCGAGTTTGAGCTTGGGTTTACTAAATTGTGGCTTCGGGTTTTTCTGGGGACATGCCTTTTGCCTTTTCAAATTGGGGAAATAACTAACAAAAAGGTTTTTCTTAACTTCCTTATTTTTAGTAAAGTAACAGGGCTCAAAAATTAGTCACCTAGTTACTATTCTGCTTAAAGGTTACCTACTACAGGGTGGTACTTCTCTGCGGATTTTTGCATATGCCCCACCCCAGGATAGAAAGGTAGGGGTCACAGAAACAACCTTATAGACCTGTTTGTCAAAAGAATTAGGCTTCCTGAAATCCCTAGATTGGCAAGTAGTTGAGAACATCCCCACTTTCCAGAATATTTCTTAAGACTTATAAGGGTTGGGAATATTTTTATATTAATGGATTCTATAGGAAATTATAGGTAAATCAGCCATTACAAAGAAAATCGCATTTAAAGGGAGTTATAGGGGTGCCTAGCTGGCTCAGTTGATAGAACATGTGACTTTTGACCTCGGAGTTGTTAAGTTTGAGCCCCATATTGGGTGTAGACATTACATAATAAAACCTTAAAAAAAAAAAAGAACAACACAAGAATTATGTATGAAATGCTAATAGGCCAAAAAGCACTGAATTGCTATATTGGGCAATATTTACTTTCCCCAGGTATTTACTAGAATGATAAGAATGATGTCTTCTGAAAGACATCATTAATCTTGGCTAATTTTTAACTACCATTTAAAACTCAATTACCCTGGGGTGCCTGGGTGGCTCAGATGGCTAAACATCTGCCCTTGGCTCAGCTCATGATCCCTGGGTTCTGGGATTGAGTCCAGCATTTGGCTCCCTGCTCAGCAGGATGTCTGCTTCTCCCTCTACCCATTACTCCCTCCCTCCTGCTTCTGATCTCTCTCAATCTCTCTCTCAGATAAATAAATAAAATCTTTAAAAAACAAAACAAAAAACCTCAATTACCCTGATCATGAGATCAAACCCCACGTAGGCTCTTCACTGCATGGAACCTGCTTAGGATTCCCACCCTCTGCCCCTCCCTCTCCCTGCCCCCGCCTGCACTTGGTCACGTGTGCTCTCATGTGCTCTCACTCAAAAAATTAATTAAGTTAAAAACTCTCAATTACCCTGAGCTACATTTCTCATGTAATCCCATCCCAAGTAGCTGTTATTCCTGCTATCCTATTTCTGTTAATGCACCAATATTCTGTTCCTTAGGTATAAAACATCAGGACCATCTTTGATTGTTTTTCATGACACTCCTTCTCCACCCAATCAATTGCCAAGTCCTGTATTTTCTTAATAAAATGGCTCCTAATCTCCCTTTCTACTGGCATCCTATCTCTGATCCTAGTCCTGGCCTTAAGGCCAGGTTTCCAGCTCCCAGCCTCTCCTTCCTCTAACCAGTTTTGCACATGGCAGTGTAACTAACCTGCCCTTATCATCACTTTGGTTGTAGGATCCACCTCCTTAAAGGTCTCTCAGGACTTCCTACTGCCTATGCCAATGGTTTGCATCTGGTAAGACACAGCACTTTGTCCCTATACTTTGCATGCTTTGCAAACATACAACCACCTTCTGATCAATAGGTAAAATTCCATTTTGCCAAGATCAAAACTTTTAACAGTCATTTCTATAAGAATGCTGATCTGAGTGACTTGCGGGTGTTAAGTAGAAAGCAACTTGCTACAAATAAGAGGGAAGAGGCTAAGAGTCACATCAAGTATATACCAGGGGAACTACCTCATGCTTATTGGAGCTTGTGAGAACATCTCCTCCCAAGGTTCAAGGGCATATGTCTGGGAGTAAACAGCTCTATTCAAAAAACAAACAAACCAAAAGGCTGCTGAGCGTCAACCTAGCAAATAGTGAGGTAACTATGGATGCTTTATAGACACTGTGAAACTGTATACTATTGCTTGTACTGTAATTGCTGCTGGCTTGTTTAGCATTTCCTTTCCGTTGTCCTGCTAAAAATTCTAGTATTTGAAGGTGTGCCACAAAACCAAATGTTTGAGGGACACCTGGGTGGCTCAGTGGTTGAGTGTCTGCCTTTGGCTCACGGCGTGATCCCAGGTCCCACATTGGGCTCCTTCAGGGAGCCTGCTTCTCCCTCTGCTATGTCTCTGCCTCTATCTCTATGTCTTTTATGAATAAATAAATGAAATCTTTAAAAAAAAAAAAGAAAACACCAAATGTTTGAAAATCACTGAAAACTTAAGTCTGGCTTCCTTACCACAACCTACAAGGTCCTTCTCATTTTGACCCCAGCCTTCCTCTCCAGCCTTAACTTCTAACTCTGGCCCCTTGAGTCACATGGGACCACATGTTGCTCTTTGACTAAATCAGCTTTTTCACATCTCTGGGCCTTCTTAAGCAGAAGAAACATTATGTTCTTGTTTTTTCAGACTCAGTTATCAAGCCACAGTTACAATATTATCTCTTCCCTAGTGTTTTCCCTGACTGGCCCAGTGAGAGGTAATTGTTCCCATAGTCCTTTGCACATATCTTCTTCATCGCAGATACCCTCATGTTTTATAATCCCTGCCCTATTCCTATCTCCAAGGCATCAGGGATGGTGTGTCTGAGTTCCTGCAGGCAAAGAATTCATTCATCTTTGCATTCCCAATGCTTGAGATGTTATAAGCCCTTAACAAATGTTTGTAAAATTGTCTTTTTGCCCAAGATTCAGGCCCTATGACTTATTGCTAATTAATTGTTCAAAAATTGTCTCCCACAACTTTGCTGTATGTACTTTATACTCAAACCAAGCTAAACTATGTTCTGTTCCTAGATGTGGTTTATGTATACAATGGAATATTACTCAGCCATTAGAAATGACAAATACCGGGATCCCTGGGTGGCACAGCGGTTTGGCGCCTGCCTTTGGCCCAAAGCACGATCCTGGAGATCCGGGATCGAATCCCACATCGGGCTCCCGGTGCATGGAGCCTGCTTCTCCCTCTGCCTGTGTCTCTGCCTCTCTCCCTCTCTGTGTGACTATCATAAATAAATAAAAATCAAAAAAAAAAAAAAGAAATTACAAATACCCACCATTTGCTTCAATGTGGATGGAACTGGAGGATAGTATGTTGAGTGAAATGAGTCAATCGGAGAAGGACAAATATTATATGTTCTCATTCATTTGGGGAATATAAATAATAGTGAAAGGGAATAGAAGGGAAGGGAGAATAAATGGGTAGGAAATATCAGAAAGGGAGGGAGACAGAACATAAAGACTCCTAACTCTGGGAAACGAACTAGGGGTGGTGGAAGGGGGGGGGTCAATGGGTGACGGGCATTGAGGGGGGCACTTGACAGGATGAGCACTGGGTGTTATTCTGTATGTTGGCAAATTGAACACCAATAAAAAATAAATTTATTATAAAAAAAAAAAACTATGTTCTGTTCCTGAAATAGTACTTGCCCTTTCCCATCTCTACAGATGTGCTCATGTGATTCAAAGTGTTCTTATGTTTGGGACACTCACCCATTCTCCATAATAGCCATCTACAAAACTTCTACCTATCCCTATAAACCAAGTCACAGCCATGTTCTCCCAAGAAGTCCCCTGTCTTACCCAAATTAAGCATTTTCTCTGAACTTTCTAATACTTGGTTATACAGTTCTCCAGACCCTTAGCACAAACTAGTGTGGATTGTAGTCACTTAAGTATATTTTACTCCTATTACTAGGTTATAAAAATCTTGAAAGGGATGCCTGGGTGGCTCAGTGGTTGAGTGTCTGCCTTCAGCTCAGGGCCTGATCCCAAGGGCCTGGGGTGGAGTCCTGCATCCAGCTCCCTGCAGGGAGCCTGCTTCTCCCTCTGTCTCTGTCTCTGTCTCTGTCTCTCTCTCTCTCTCCGCCCCTCTGTCTCTCATGAATAAATGAATACAATCTAAAAAACAAATCTTGAGGCAAGAAAGATACCTTATTAGTTTTTGTTTTCTCATTAGTACCTATGCTATATCTCGCACATAAAAGGTACAGTTTTTCAAATGAATGAATGAAATAAATGATGTATATGTCTAGTGCATTATACTATTCATTATATTCTATTTACATATGCTACCATTCAACTACAGTTTATGTAAATGAGCCATTTCAACATTTCCTTGGGCATTATGCAATTATTATCATGTGTAGCAAATTCTTGTATCACACTCTCCACATTATTGCAGGCCAGTTTCCTTACTAAGATAAATTTTTAAAACTCTACCCAGGATGGAGGTGTTAACTAACCTTATTGTGGTAATCATTTTGTAATATACATGTGTATGAAATCATCACATTGTACATCTTACATATGTTAGATGTCCCCAATATCTCAAAGCTAGGGGGGAAAAAACCCTACACAGATGTTCTTCTCTTACTCTGGAATCTGAAAATTCTAATTTATAACACAGAGAATAATAAGTCCTAATAGAAATGAATTCCATTTCTCCTCCTTTAGGCAAAGTTAGGTTGTATCTCCTCTTTGTTTCAATTCATACATATATAATAGCAATTATTTCTACATTTTTATATTTTATGCTTTCATCTTTAACTCCCCTACTAGATTTTGAGCTTCTTGAAGCTGATAACCATGTCTTAGCTCTCTACTGATCAACCTATAATAATTAGTTTACATATATAAATACATTTTATTTACTTTATTTATATTTATACAGTTGATGCTTAAACAACTTGGGGGCTAGGGGCACCAAAACTCACATAGTTAAAAATCTGCATGTAACTTTTGACTCCCCAAAACTTAACTACTAATACCCTACTATTGAAAAAAGCCTTACCAATAACCTAGTTAACACATACTTTGTGTGTTACATGTATTATATACTGTATTCTTACAATCAAGTAAGCTAGAAAAAAGAAAATGTTAAGAAATTATAAGAGAAAATAGGGGAACCTGGGTGGCTCAGTGGTTGAGGGTAATTATATAATAATTATGCCTGGCAATATTTTCCATTTAATAAATATTATTGAAATAAGGGACAATTTTTTTTACTAGAGTATAGTTGACATACAATGTTGTATTAGTCTTTGGCTATATGAAATAGAAATTTGATAATTTTATACATTATACAGTACTCACCATGTTAAGTGTAGTTACCATCTATTACCATACAAGGTTATTAAATATTATTGACTATATTCCCTATGCTGTACTTTTCATGCCTGCAACTTCTTTATTTTATAGCTAGAAGTTTGTAGTTCTTAATCACCTTCACCTATTTTCCCCATTCCCCCACCTGCCCTCTTATCTGGCAACCACGAGTCTGTTCATTGAATAGGAGTCTTTCTGCTTTTGTTTGTTCATTTGTTTTTTTATATTTTTCATATAAGAGAAATAATACAGCATTTGTCTTTCTCTGTCTGACTGCTTTCCTTAAGCTTAATACCCTCTAGGTCCATCCATCCAGGTTCACAAATGGCAAAATTTCATTCCTTTTTACGGCTAAGTAATACTTCATTGTGTGTATATATACCACATCTTTATCCATTTATTCTTTTTTTTTCCCATTCATTCTTTAAGTTACTTCCTTACCTTGACTATTGTAAATAATGCTTCAATGAACAAAGGGGCATATACATCCTTTCAAAATAATGTTTTCCTTTTTTAGGGGTAAAATTTCACCCAGAAGTGAAATTGCTAAATCATATGGTATTTCTATTTTTAATTTTTTGAGGAACTTCCATACTGTTTTCCATAGTTGCTACACTAATTTACATCCCCACCAACAATGCGTGAGAGTTCCCTTCCTTCTATAGATCACGAACACTTGTTATTTCTAGTCTTTTTGATACTAGCAATTCTGACAGGTGTAGAGATCTTTCATTGTGTTCTTGATCTGCATTTCACTAGTGATTAGTGATGTTAAGTATCCATTCATGTGTCTGTTGACCTTCTGGATGTCTTATACAAAAGTGTTTATTCAAGTCTTCTGCCATTTTTTAATCAGACTGGTTTTTTGGTATTAGCTTATAGGAGTTCCTTATTCTGGAATTTAACCCCTAATGAAATATATCATTTGCAAAGATCTTCTCCCATTCAGTAGGTTGTCTTTTTGTTTTGTTGATGGTTTCCTTTGTTGTGCAAAAGAATTTTAGTTTGATGGAGTTCCAATAGTTTATTTTTGCTTTTGTTTTCCTTGCCTCAGGAAACATATTCAGAAAAATGTTGCTAAAGTCAGTGTCCAAGAGATTACTGCCTATGGCTTTTTTTTTTTTTTTTTTTTTAAGGAGTTTTATGGTTTCAGGTCACACATTTAGGCCGTTAATCCATTTTGAGTTTTTTCTGTATGGAGTAAGTGGTTCAGCTTCATTCTTTTACATATGGCCATTCAGTTTTCTCAGCATCACTTATTGAAGATACTGCCTTTTCTCCATTATGTATTTTTGCCCTTTTTGTCATAGATTACTTGACCATATACGTATGGATAGTTAGCAATATTCTTCTATCCATAAGCATTGTATATCTTTTGTGCCATCTTCAAGTTCTTTCATCAATGTCTTATCATTTTCAGAGTACAGCTCTTTTACCTTGTTGTTTAATTTATTCCTAGGTATTTTATTCTTTTTGATGCAATTGTAAATAGGATTGTTTTCTTAATTTCTCTTTCTGCTTCTGTTTTTAGTATATAGAAACATAATAGACTTCAGTATATTTATTTTACAACCTGTGACTTTACTGAATTCATTTATTCTATTAGTGTTCTGGTGGAGTTTTTAGGATTCTTTATGTAGTCTCATGTCATCTGCAAATAGTAACAGTTTTATTCCTTCCTTACCAATTTGGACTCTATTTTTTCTCTGATTGCTATTACTAGGACTTCTAGTTCTATGCTGAATAAAAGTGGCAAGAGTGGGCACCTTTGTCTTGTTCCTGATCTTAAAGGAAAAGTTCTCCATTTTTTACCATTATCAGGTTAGCTGTGGGTTGGTCATATATGCTTTATTATGTTCCTGCTCAACCCAGCTTGTTGAGTTTTTATTATAAATGGAAGTCGAATTTTGACATATGCTTTTTCTGCATCTATTGAGATGACCATATGATTTTTATCCTTCATTTTGTTAATATGGTATATGATGTTGATTTTGCATATATTGAAGCATCCTTATATCCTTGGAATAAATCTCTCTTGATTGTGGTGAGTGATCCTTTTAATGTATTGTTGAGTTCAGTTTGCTACTTTTTAGTTGAGGATTTTTGTATCTATGTCCATCAAGGATATTGGCCTGTATTTTTTTTTGTGTGTGGTGTCTTGTTTACCTTTAGTACCAATGTAATGCTGACCTCATAAATTGAAATTTGAAATTTTCCTTCCTCTGTTTTTTTTTTTTGATGGTCTCTAAGTTCACACACATTCTAAAAGCACTACATTTTTACTCCTCCTCAGATACACATTTTAGATATATGATATTACATTGCTTATTTTTTGAGTCCCTTAACTAATTTTTAATATATATTTGATTTTACTACTTTTGTCTTTTAACCTTCATACTAGCTTTCTAAGTTATTGATCTATTTCTATAGATTTGCTTTTATCAGTAAATCAGTTTTTTTTTCTTTTCACAATTTTCTTCTAGTTATGGCCTTTTCCTCTTCAAGAAATTCCTTTAACATTTCTTGTAAGGCCTGTTTAGCAATTAACTTTAACTTTTGTTTGTCTGGGAAATTATATCTCTCCTTTTAATTTGAAATGATAGTTTTGCCCTGTGTAGAGTATTCTGGGGTATAGATTTTTTACTTTCAGCACTTCATATATATCATTCCACTTCTTTCTTAATTGCATAGTATCGGCTACAAAATCAACTTATCACCTTATGGGATTTTTGTTGTTGCTGTTGTTTTTTCCCCTTGTACAGAACTAGTTGCTTTTCTCTTACAGCTTTTAAGATTTTTTCTTTATCTTTAAACTTTGGCATTTTAACTATTACACATCTTTGTTTGGGTGTCCTTGTGTGCATCTTGTTTGGGGTTCTCTGTGCTTTCTGGATTAGGTCTGCTTTCTTTCCCAGGTTAGGGAAGTTATCAGCTACTATTCAAATAAGTTTTCTGCCACTTTCTCTCGTCTCCTTCTGGGGCCTCTTTAATGCAAATGCTAGTATGCTTGATATTATCTCAGAAGTCCCTTAACCTCTCCTCTTTTTTTTTTTTTTTTTTTTTTTGATTTGTCAGCCTTTATTAACCAAGAGCAAAGCCAAGCCCTAGAGTTTCCTTTTTAAAAACCCGACCTTGTTTATGGCAAACAATGATTTAATTATATGTTCAATACTACAGAACAAGAATTGATCACTTTCTAATCACTTATTCTTCTGAGATTAAAATACAAGTGTAAAACGTTTAAAATAAGATTCTCCCCAATGATTTAAAAAACAATTCCAATTGAAAGACATTTCAAACACTATGTGAACTCAGGACCAAAAAAATACCTTAAAACATTTTACCTTTGAGGTAGCACAATAATGCTGAATTAGATTTCTTTTATTACAATGAGCTTATGAAAACAATGAGGAAATCTACCTTTTGCTTAAGGTGGGCTAAATGGTTTTCTGCAAATCCCCCATGAGGTTAGTGACAGTTTTCTCCTTTTTTTTCTTTTCTTTTCTTTTCTTTTCTTTTCTTTTCTTTTTTTTCTAACCTCTCCTCTTTTATATTAATCCTTTTTTTTCTTTTTGCTGTTCATCTTGGGTACTTTCTATTACCCTGTCTTCAGAATCACTGATCTGTTACTCTGCATTATCTAATGTGCTGTTATTCCCTCTAGCATATTTCTTGTTTCATTTATTTTTCAACTCTGATTGGTTTGTTTATATAATATAAATATTGTTTATATTATCTCTCAAAGTTCTCACTGAATTTATCAACTCTTGTCTCAAGTCTAGTCAGCATTTTTATGGCCATCATATTTAACTTATATAGATTGCTTAATTCCATTTTATTTAGCTCTTTTTCCAAAGTTTTGTCTTTTTCTTTCATTGGCACGTATTCCTCTATCTCCTCATTTTGTGTGATGTTCTGTGTTTGTTTCTATGAATTAGGTGAAACAGCTACTTCTCCCAGTCTTGAAGGAATAACTTTGTATAGGAATGTCCCCTGTGGAGACTTGATGTGCTTGGCAGTTTTGACTAGCTGACTGGGGCTGTAGAGGGTGTAAGCTGTGGGTTCTGGGACACATTGTATTTGGGCTGCCTTGGTGGGATGGCTAGAGCTGTAGTGGGCTCATCCCGGGGTATATTCTAGTGTGTGTCTCTCTGAAGCCACCTTGGTCAGATGACTAGAGTTCCAGTGGTCATGGGTGGGTGGCCATTTCGGGGGACAGCTGAGGCTGCAGTGAGCTAGGGGACCAAGGCTCCCTGAAGCAGTGGGCTAGCTAGAACACTCAGACTTTTGCTCTTGTTGGTGCTATCAAGGTGGAGGGGGAGCATACACAGTGTCACTTGCCAGCATCTCCAACCATTTGGTAGATGTTATAGAATGAGTCCACTTATAGTCGAGTTTTCCTTTAAACTGTGTCTTCTAATGAATAAACATTTTAAATGGTCAATGCCTTTCTTCTTATTTTAATTCCAGTATAATTAAGATACAGTGTTATATTAGTTTCAGGTGTACAATATAGTGATTCAATAATTCCATATATTAAATGGCCAATGCTTTTTATCACTAAAAAATTGTTTTTAGACCTACTAGGAGAAGAAAAAGAAAAAATGAAAAAATGAAAGCAAAGATACTAAAACCCATTGCTCTGAAAGGAGTAACTGGAGATGAATATGCAGCACCTATGAATGAACAGTAATAAGCCAATAGTCAAACATGATTCAAGTTTCACAGAATGTTACAGTTTAATATTATTGGTTCATGGTTTGATATTATTTAGCCATAATATTAGCATAATACTGCACTTATTACAGTTTAGAACTTCATTTCTCAAACCTGAGTAGTAAACAGACCTCTTTTAAAAATAAGACTCCTCACGTATATGGAATTGTTCAATCACTATATTGTACACCTGAAACTAATATAACACCACATGTTAACTGGAATTAAAATTAAAACTTAAAAAAATAAATAAAATAAATTTAAAAATTAAAATGACTCCTTCAGTCTCACACTGGCCTTAATATGTGTTTACTATGCTATTATTTAAACATGTATAAACTTAAAACAAATTACAAATATCTTACACTTATGGGCTTCATATAATTTTGGGGGGCTTCATATAATTTTTTTGACCTTCATATAATTTTAAGTCCAAAATAAACTTACAAAATAAACTTACAAATTCAAATTACAAAACCAGAAAAATGAATAAAACTCAAATTAACAATGTGATTATCTCTTTTTCTGAAACCAAATTGCCATTTGCAATGAGACAGTGGTGCCCACAACTAAGATGGGCTCTCTTGGGTTCCTGTGCCACTATCTAAATATGCCTCCCCTCAGATGACTCTGTTTTCCCACTACTTTTCTCTGGCCAGACATTATTCTTCTTACAAGCACAGAATAACTCATTTGGCCTTTACTTGGCAATTTAGTACGAATACATTATTTATTAAGCTAACCACTACTCTTATCATCAGCCCCATGAGAATTAGAGTAACTCAATGCTATTTTACACCTACCCAATAGTAAAGATAAAACTAAATATTGTCATGAAACTATTAGACAATATTCTGTTATAGTCATCTAGCGTTTCATAATATGCTCACGTTAACATTTTAGAAGATTATCGTCAAATAGAAACCATCAAATTTGATCCAAGGGCCTGCCTTCTTCAAGAATATAGGGCTCAAAACCCACTTAAAAAAATGCTATCCCAAGAAATTTCCCCCATTGTGAGTTTCTGTTCAAATCCCATTCACAAAAGTACGGGGAACCTCAAAAGTTCTGTGTAAGTTAGCATATTTAAAAGCAGTGATAGATGTGTAGCATCTTCAATATGAGCCTATTTCTTCCATTTACAATAGTTTTTCCTCTCTCCTCTCTTCCTCCACTGCTTAACTCATCCTTCTTTCTTTATTTACCTACTTTTTAATATACTCTCTTCTACCTTTCCTATTCTAAGTTTGGACATTATACAAAATTGCAGTGTAATTCCAAATAATTTCAGATGTTCCCTGTACCTTTGGTCTTGTTAGGATTAGTAGCCACAAACAAGGGGGAAAATTTTTTTTTTCCATCCCTGGCGGCATGGTAAGATGCACAGCATCTGACATGAAGATTAGGTGACTTATGCTATATCCCAGTTTCCAAATTTCAACAAATGCTTCTCTGAGAAAACTCATTTGTTTTAATTGTACACAAAATAAAAACAGATACCCTTTTATATGAAGCAAAGTTTAGAGGAAATGATAGAAATCTCCACTTACATGTTGCTGAACATCCTTATCTTGTTGAGGACTAAATATTTCCACTGAAGATAAGCTTGCCTCTTTCATGCCAGCAACTGTTTCTCACCTTCCACAGGTCATGTAGGCTCAATGGCAGACAAAACAAAACTCTGTTACAGAAAGGTCTATAAATTCCCAGAAATATCCTTCCTTTCTCTTCAAACCACAAAGAAATGGGAGAGGCCAAGGTATCCTGGGCTCCAGATAATATTTCTCCCTTCAGAGAAATAACTGGTTATCTGCTTGAGCTGGCCAGTGGGCAGCGTACTGAAACTAAGTATGACTACAATGAAATGGAGTTGATTATCCTGTGACTCAGGGCATCTATAGGGGATTTCTAGAATATCTTGATCACCAACCAATTCATTGGAATGAAAAGTCTCCTAAGCAGATTTCTTTGAATGATGATTCTGGTAGGGGTGTGTATCTGTGTGTGTGTGTGTTTTAATAAGACATGGATCAAATACCACTACTTTGAAAAGTTTTCCTTGATCTTTCTTGTTAAAACTCATTTTCTTTTATTTCCATAAATGTGCCTCTATTGAATATTTGCCATTCTAATTCATATTGTGATTAGTTGATTAAAAATTATTTTATTGCAAGCCTCTTGAAAGCAGGAGTTAATTTTAATCACATTCCTCAAGTTCTGTGCTGGTGCCTACAAATAGAAGGTATTTGATGCTGACTGGACTAAAAAACTGTTAAGTTGTTGCTTTGGTCATGAACAAGTTCAAGGTTAGCAAGTCTGTCACCTGGTCTTTAACTATGGCTGCTGAGAAGTTAGGCTTCATGAGATAATAAATGCTGTGTATTATTATTATTTTACATGTCTACCACCTAAAGTTTAAGGACACATTGTATCCATTATATATGTGAAATGACTTTGAAAACCGTAAAACTTTACAAAAATGCTAGTGGTGACTTAGATTCTGAGATAAACCAAAGGTACAGCATTTCCGTGGCTAGGTAACCTTGTGGCTAGGTAACCTTGTAATATAGTTTTCATTAAATGAGGTTGTTTAAAAAGTAACATGTTTCGGGCCCCTGGGTGGTTAAGCATGTGACTCTTGATTTCAGCTCAGGTCATGATCTCAGGGTCTTGAGATCAACCCTTGCATCAGGCTTCCCATGGGGCATGGAGTCTACTTGAGGAGAGTCTCTGTCTCCCTCTCCCTCTGCTCCCACCCCAGGCTCTCTTCCTCTCTCTCTCTCTCTAAAAAAAAAAGAAAAGAAAAGAAAAGAAAAGAAAAGAAAAGAAAAAAGAAAAAAATTAAAAGGTAGTGGTAAAATCTCATGGCTATGATTAATTCATACTCCACTAAATTTGAATTCATCACTATGATCATATAAATTGAAATATACCTTTGCTCTACCAATAGCACATGGTTTTGCTTTAAAAAAAAAAAAAGCTGTTTTCAGAGTATGATAGCCTACATAAACTATAATAAAGCAAAGTTGTTACAAATGTTATAAAACATTTTTCAGAAACTGCCACCAAGGACCTCTACTTACCAACACTTTGGTCTAATGAAGGGGTATCTCTACAGCTACTGAATCTGAAAGCATTAAAGATGTCTAGCTATTAAAATAGCTATTTACTTGCACTTTTCCTTTAGCACAATTAATAAGGTATCTTCCACGTAGTATATTTTAAATTATTACAGACACAAATCACTGGAGAACCTAGGAAATCCAAGTTACTTTATACCACAATGACCGAAAATCACTTCAAAAAGACAGGAATGAGGGATCCCTGGGTGGCGCAGCAGTTTGGCGCCTGCCTTTGGCCCAGGGCACATCCTGGAGACCGGGATCGAATCCCACATCGGGCTCCCAGTGCATGGAGCCTGCTTCTCCCTCCGCCTATGTCTCTGCCTCTCTCTCTCTCTCTCTGTGACTATCATAAAAAATAAAAAAAATAAAATAAAATTCGGATTATTAAAAAAAAAAAAGACAGGAATGAATAACAAGAAAAATAACCTTCAGTTTTTACAAGCATTTAAGTAAAAAACCTGATTACATTCACAGCAATCTACTATTGTAAAACATGATATGAAATGTAAAATTCAGGAATCCTTTGAAATTAACAAAGAGAGTTCAGAAAGACCAAGATTGCAGGAAACTTAACCCCACACTGCTACTGTCAGAAAATCATAAATACCGGCCCGTCAACATTTGGGTGTGCTACTGTTATTAAATAGCTAATATTTGAGGGACTTAAAACATCACCCAATTATGTAAACATTGAACAAAAAGAAGTCTCAAATTATGCAACTTTCAGAGCAAAAATAGAGGAAAAACTCATGAAAGGTATCAAGGAGCTCAGATATATTTCAATGAGTTGTAGTTACCTATTTTTCAAATTGTTTTTATTGGACATTTTAAGTGGGACAATGATAGAACTATTTTCTAATTCCAAATTAAAAAATAAAGCAAGGCAACACAGTCAGAAGCACTCCCTAAAATTGTCACTCAAGTGGGGGAAAAACTTCACATTGGGTCTGAGAAAATGTATGATCAAAGACAATGATGCATGCAGGGAAAGGAGAAATACTGTGAACTTTAATTTTAAGGAATAATATCTGTGATCACACTTCTAGTCTTTCATCATAAATTTTATGGAATAACATTTGAAATGTGCTACGAAGTATTCATGTTTTGAAGTAAGCTATAAATATAATTCTCCATAAATGAAAATGCCACATTACTGTATTTAAATGTTTTCTCTATCAGGCCACATTCTAATCTTCTCTCTCATGAACTGATTTTTATCTGTCTTTTTTCATTACTCTGGTAGAAAAACTAGAAAATATAGGTAAGCAAAAATGAAGAGAAAACATTTCATATTGTCATCACTTGGAGATAAATAATACAAACATTTTTGGTTTTCAGACTTTTTAAAGCTCATATGGTCATTGTACTATAACCTAATTATTTTCCCCAGTTACTATAATGTAGACATCTTTCCATGCCAATAATAGACATATCACCATTTTTAGCCCTTCATAATATTCCATTATATGTATATATCACAATTTAACGAATTCTGCATCAATACGATGCAGGCTGGCTGGGTCCGAGGATCCAGAGAGAGTTACAACAGGACGAACCAAGAGGGTCCTTGGCTTTACACAGGGTAGAAACTGATTGTGAGCCAAGAGGAAGGGAGAATAGAGTTTATTGAAGACCAAGAGAGAGTGCAGTAACAGAGCATCTGGCAGACTTGAGAAGGAGAGTGAGTTTGTCTTTGCTTAGGATCTGGGGTTTTTATTGAGGATTGTGGTCCAGTGCACATGTCTTCACAGGCATCCAGGAACAAAGACAAATGTTTAGGTGTCCCCCATTAGTCACATATGCCCTAGAGCCAGGGCTCTTGGTGAGTCATTAGTCTTAGAAAACATTCAGTTCATGAGGACCCCTCCAGGTCACTTAGATGTTCTCTGTTGTGCTGGAAGACTCCAAGGAAATCATTAACTCCTTGACCTTTACAAGGAAAACATACATTATCTGTTATATAAGGCACATGTGAGGTGGGGGTGTAGATCCTAGCAAGAATAGAGGCAACAGTAAAGCAGTCTTTCGTGGGTTCCTTTCATGAAGTCTCCCTGTCTCAAATAAATGTTTGGGGTTATCATAAAAAGGTGATAAACAATTTATTCTCTATCCTGTACCTGGAACCATCTCTTGCAATACAAATCGGGCAAGTCACTCCCTTACATTTTACTCCTGGGCTCTTGGGCAGAGGGAAAGACCTTAACTCTTTCCACAGCCTATAAAACTCTGGGTAAGCTGGGTTCTGGCTCTACACCAAGAACCTCCTACCCCTCTTCCTCTCATTTGTTCTAGATTTTCTAGATGTTCTAGAATTTTCTCCCTGGTCAAACAAGCCAATAATGTGTTTCTTTCTGCCTCAGGAACTTTGAGCATAGCTCACCTTTAGCTAGAGGCACTCACGGTCTAGGTTCTGCACTTCCTTTACCACTGCCTACCCTGCCATTGTTTTTCAGTTACTGCACTTCATACTATCTGAAAACATTCTCCATTCTTTGTGGTTTTCGTTTGTTTGGGGTATTTTTTTTTCTGTCACCCCTCTTAGGCTATACATAAATTCTTACACTGTTAGCACAATATCAGGTACATGCCAGCCCCCTCAGTAAGTGTTTATTGAATTGACTAGTTAATTCAAGACAGAAACTTAACCAAGGGCGTCCTTCCTGTCTCAGCTGTGTCTTCAGAAGCAGCGTTTGCAGAGAGAAGAACGTTGGCCCAGGAGTAAAACAGCCTGTTCTAATCCTGGGCAAATTAAAAGTCATCAGGGGAAAACTTCCCTTAGCTCTCGCCCCCTCTCTGCCACAGCCACGCCCTTCCAGATAATACTCAGCGATTTTCCTTTGTGGTATTTACCAGGGTTGTTAATTATTCACACACTGTTTGCCTTATGGAGGAGGGAGGTTTTAAACAAACTCCGTGGGGGCCAGGACTGGGTCTAAGCCCCGGCTGGGGTCCCAGCTCTGGTGATGATGCCTGGCATAAAATAAAAACACAGAACAGTATTCGCTGAATGAAAGAAGCATTGGTCTTCTCTGGGCTGAAAACACTGGAGCTTTAGAATGATAAAAATTTCAACCCTCTATGTTTTATCTTAAGAGCTGGCGGTACAATTCTTAGGAAATAGCTGAGGGGCCTTGGGGAGTAGGTGAGCACCCGGGGCTGGGAAGGTGCTGAGGGAACAAAAGAAACCCCTGCCCGGTTCTGGTTCTGCGTGATAAGACGAGAGGAATTTGCTTAGCCTCTGAGAGGGAGGAGCCCAGTCGCTGTTGACCTAAAACTGGGGCACCAGGTGAAGGAGGGAGGGGGGCGGAGTGCAAATTCCCTTGGCGGGGTCTGGGTGAGGCGACTGAAGGCGCAGGCCGCGCTGTGGGGGTGGCGCTTGCGGGGCGGGGGGAGCCCTGGGGAACCCGGGAAAGAGCCTGAACGCCCCCCTGAGTCCGTGTGCCCCCCCCCCCGCCCCGGGGCAGAAGCACAACCTGAGACCTTGAGACCCACAAAGTAAGGAAGCCAAAGTGTGGAGCTAGAGGTGACTTTGAGACTGTAAACTGCCCAGGAATTTAGAGAAATCGGCCTCAAGCCTTGGAACTGAGGGATTGATTGCATTTTTCTCTAAACCTCAGGGGACAGGGAGACCCCAGGTCACACGTGGAGTAAATCCGGAAGGGACTCCTGGGGTGCCTGGGTGGCTCAGTCGGTTAATAAGTCAGACTCCTGATTTGGATTGAGGTCATGATCAAGCAGCTGGTGCTGGCTCGGTGCTCAGCAGGAAGTCTGGAGATTTCTTTATCACTGCCCCATCCCCCTGTCTGCACTTGGACGCTCTCTTTTACTCTCCTTCTCAAATAAATAAATCTTTAAAACAACAACAACAACAAAACCAGCAAGGGCCTCCTATTATTTGTCACCCATATATGACCTTAGTTGCTGCTTATCCTTATACCACTTTGGAATTGGGGGGATGAGAAAAGAGGGGAAGTTGGAATGAGAGATCAAATCCCTTATCACCAGATACCAAAATGTCTCTTCCTACTTGTCTTTCAAGGGATAACATAGTAATTTAGTGATTTACAGTCGTTGGGCAGAAGGTGCTCTATAAATAAACGCATATCCTTCACAGTTATAATTAAGTTACTCAAAGTAAACTCCAAATGGTTTTCTTGATTTTTACTTGATTACTCAAACAGATATTGCCATTTTGAATTTTATTTTCAAAAATGATTTGCTATACTGCATTCTGCTCTCTACCTAGAGAATAGGCTGTGAGGACAATCCTATAAAAATCTTTGATGATGACTCATAAGTAACTGCCAGCAGAAAAATCTCTGATATGAAGAGTACTATTCTTTACATTTTGTAATCTTAGAGCACTGCAGGAGAAAGGAAATAGTTGCCCATTCAGACACAAATTATTAGGATATATAAATAATTTCTTTTCCCCAGAACTCAGTAGGCTCAGTATGTTTAATACAAGGTTGTGTTGTAAGTGTGAACACATCCAGGTTTCACTACTGCCAACAGATCCTGTTTTTATTGGAACAGCTCTTCCTCCCAGGAAGAAAGTTTTAAAACTTCCTTGCCAAATTCGACCAACTCCTAAGTCAACATACACTAATGCATTCCCTCCACTGCCACTGGCTTCTGAATGGAGAAAAGGGAATTAGTCAGAGGCTTCTTTACTGATTCTTCAGTACACTTATTATATTCAAAGTAGCTTTATTGATTATAAGCCAGTAGAGAATGACCTTCATGTTATTCAGAAAACTAAAACCATGGTCTACAGTTATTCAAAAAACTTCACTCCCAGCATAGATGACATTATTTTAAAATGAGGAGTAGTCTATTACATAGAGTACATATTTGCATACATGTGAACTTGACAAATATTAGGAAATTATAATGTTTATGATTACTGGGGTGCCTGGGTGGCTCTGGGAGAGCTGGGGGCCAACTCTCGGTTTTGACACAGGTCATAATCTCATGGATAGTGAGATGGAGCCCCACTTTGGGCTCTATTTTTTTCTTTTTTTAACATTTTATTTATTTATTCATGAGAGACAGAGAGAGAGAGGCAGAGACACAGGAAAAGGGAGAAATAGGCTCCATATAACGATCTCAATGTGGGACTCCATCCCAGGACTCCAGGATCATGCCCTGAGCCAAAGGCAGATAGATGCCCAATGGCTGAACCACCCAGGCACCCCCACATTGGGCTGTATGCTCAGTGGGGATTCTGCTTGAAGATTCTCTCCCTCTGCCCCTCCCCCCACTCATGCTCTCTTACTCACTCTCAAATAAATACATCTTTTTTTTATGTTTATGATTACAGATACTGAACAGAAATTGAGTATGATAGAATAATGACACTCCTCCAGCCCCAAAGATATCTATGTCCTAATCCTTGGAATCCGTGAATGTTGCTTTACATGGTAAGAGGAATTAAGATTTCAAATGCTAATCAGTGAATAGATTATCTGTGATTATCCGGGGTTGTTCTGGTAGGCCCAATGTAATCACAAGGGTCCTTAAAAGTGGAAGAGGAAGGCAGAACAGAGTCAGAGTATGGAGAGTGAGTATGGAGGAGTCATCAGAGAGATGCAAAGTTGCTGGCTTTCAAGATGGAGGAAGCCACAAGCCAAAGAATGTAGGCTACTTTGATGAGCTGGACAAGGAAAAACAATAGATTCTCCCCTAAAGCCTCCAGAATGAACACAGCCCTGCTGACACCTTGACTTTAGGCCATTGAGACTTGGATCAGATTTCTGACCTCCAGAACTATACAATAAATTGAGTTGTTTTAAGGCACTAAATCTGTAGGAATTAGTTACAGTAGCAGTAGGAAACTAATACAGTGAGTCTCATTATTGTTTATTGGGGGGACTTTAAAAGAGTGAGAGTTTTATACTTTCCAGATTCTATATAATATATACATACTACGTTTGTAATTGGGAAAAATCTTGTGTTTATTTTTCAAATAATACTAAAATGGTAATGAAGGCAGGGGTAAATTTGAGCATTTAGGCTAAAAACTGACAACACCCTAATTGTTCAAGTTCTTAATATCGCTTATTGAGAAAATTGACTTATGAAGACTCACACAACAAAAAGTGGCAGTTTATTTCAATAACTTATAAGCGACTAAAACTCAATTTAATATTTATTGAGGACCAAAAAAATATATATATATATTTATTGAGGACCTGCAGAGGACCAGGCACCATCTGTATACATCAGCTGACATGCATCTTTTCCATAGAATTCCTTAAAGGGCAAAGCATGGCATTCCCTCTACAGGAGAGTGTGCACCACTTTCTGACATAATTCCCTCGCTTGAGTTTCCTCTGTGGTGCTTGGTGGCTGTAGCCTTCTGACCTGGTTGGAAGGGAGGTTGTCAGACATGATGAGATGGTGCAATGGGTTTTGCCACCCTTAGAAGAGAGGGTGGCACTGGCAGGAGAGGGATCTAAGTGGGTAGAAGCGATGGATTATTTCACAATCCATTACAACACTAAGGAGACTCGAAGTGTCCTTGTTAGTTGCAACATGCTGGCTTTCTTATTCTCCTTTGGTAATTTCTCATCAGGCTAGGTGGACCAGAGGAGAGATATCTCTGAAGGGGGCAGTAAACCAGCCACCTCTTCTACATTTGCTCCAAACTCTAATAAGGCATGTTACCTAAGGCTCCCAGTGCTTTGTCTAACCTAAATTCTTCCCACATCCGGTTTTCTCTCTCCAGGCAGTTTATCTGGAGCACACTCTCAACGCTTCAATCCTCCATCTCACTCCTGAGCCTCAAACTGTCTACTCTCCATCTCATGCTATTCCCTCAGCTGGAATACCCTTCTCTTCATTTTATTTTTAAGGTTTTATTTATTTATTTATTTATTCATGAGAGACAGAGAGAGAGAGGCAGTGACACAGGCAGAGGGAGAAGCAGGCTCTATGCAGGGAGCCCGATGTGGGACTCGATTCTGGGTCCCCAGGATCACACCCTGGGCTGAAGGCGGCGCTAAACTAATGAGCCACCCGGGCTGCCCCCTTCTCTTCATTTTAAAATTGTTTTATCCTTCAGAGCTCAGTTCAAATGCCAACTGCTCTTTGCAACAATCAGTGAAACCATGTGCCAAGGACTTGCATGTATAATATTGAATTGGTTCCCTTTGAGTCTTGCTTTCTCATCTTACACTGTGTTTATTTGAACTTGGGGTCTGTACACCATTGGTGCTGCTGCCTAGAACCTCCTTCCAGTCAGGGCCCATGGTTGATGATTCCTGGCTCCTTGGTCCCTTAGCTCTAACCCTAAATCTTTATATTATCACTTATTTCATCCTGCTTCCCAACTAATTAGTTACTGTTTTACATGCTTACCTCCTCCATTCTGACCCCATTGGCAGTTTTTTGAAGACTGGTATCTCACCTTATCTCCCTATGAGATGTATATCCACAACGTTCAGCATGGAGAGCTTTTTAAAATAAAACATATTCATATATTAAGTTACAGAACAGTGATTTCTTCTTCAGCTTCTCCTACCCACGAATATTGACAGTCAAAAGGTTTCAAAAACTTTAGAGTTTTCTTTCTCCAATACCACCAGTCTTAATGTGAAAAGTTCACACGCGGGTGTCACAGCCTGGAATTAGGAAATGCTACTAAAATTATGGCTTGCTGCTACAATTTTTTTTTAAAGGTTTAACTAGCAGGACCTGTTGCTTAATGACGTGGTGTAATGAACCTTGTAGAAATGTCTCTAGGATTTCAAGGTGGATTGGTGGATAATATCCCTGGAGAAGCAGGGTAGGGAAACAATAATCTTTTTCAGCTGAGCAGAGACCACCCTTGCCTCTCCTGCTGAGCTCATTTCAGTCTGCTAAAACTTGGAGGGCAGGGAATGGGCATATTCTGGGAGACCGGTTTAACCTGTTGGCTCTAATGCTCAGCTGAATGAGGCAATGATAGTTCAAGCTGGATTTGAGACTCGTTGAAGGCAGTTATTGAAGAATTTCAAAGCCAGGTAAAAGAAACATTGATATAAGTGAAAACGAAGCAAATTTCCCACAAGCACTTTGGTTGTTTGAAGAATAAGTGGGTCTCATATTTCTCAGAGAACATAAATTGTTTGCCGCCTTTCAGGAATGGCACCTCTCCAAATTATATTGCTAATTTGCCCTGGGTGAGGCAAAACTCTAAAAACTAGTACATGTTTACAAAATAAAAACTCTAATGTAAAACATACAAAGTGATATCTCCTTTGTCAAAATCTGTTTGTTTCCAAAGTTAAGGATTATTTTCTATTCCTTGGATGAATTTTCTGTGTGTATAAAAGTAAATTTTTTTTTCATTTATTTTGCAAATCTACATAAATGTGTAACTTGGAAAAATGAGAATATATTTGCCCAAAATAAAGCTTCCTCATACCTTTTTTTTTTCCCCCTGAAATGAATGTTTCCAGAAGCAGAGACTTTTTTTGTGGAATATGTTTTTCCATTTGCAAATGTAATGAAGGAATGAATTAAAAGAGCCATGACTGTCTGTCACTGGAGAGAGCAGAAAGTAGAAACATATAATCATTTTTCTTGTACCCTCTCTCAATGACCTTCTTTCTCCATCAAGAAGGAATGGTTGCCAGCATCTGTAGCATCCCTTCTGCTCTCTGGTGGTAAGAAGGAAGAGGCTCACAAAGGCCTCATGCTCCAAATTTTGGAACCAAACATACTTGATTTTCATCTAACAAAGTAGGAAGGAAAGGCAGTCATATACAAATACAACCATTTTTCTTTCCAATGCTTTCTTTCTGAAATAAATACCCAGCTATAAAAATGTTAGCCAAAGAACACATTCTAGGATACTTAGGAATTTTTAAATTTTATTTATTTATTTATTTATGATAGTCCCAGAGAGAGAGACAGAGAGAGAGAGGCAGAGACATAGGCAGAGGGAGAAGCAGGCTCCATGCACCGGGAGCCCGACGTGGGACTCGATCCCAGGTCTCCAGGATTGCACCATGGGCCAAAGGCAGGCGCTAAACTGCTGCACCACCCAGGGATCCCACTTAGGAATTTTTAAAGGGAGGAGGATGAGAATTTCATAAACTTTTGATTCTACTCACCGTTTCCAAAGGCCAATTTTGTCACAGCCATTAGCAACTGTATTATAATTTCAAGGATTAGTGAAGGTTTCTAAGAGCGTTGGTGGACCAAGATCCTTCAAGCTCTCATTTCAGAAAAAACTGAATGGGGAGAAAAAGGAGGGGGAAGGAGTGGAGTGAAAATAGGAATTTTCCAGGCACATTCTTCAGGTTAATGTTTACTGACATAACTAGGCTCCAAGTCACAAGTTAACTAACCAAATCCTAATTATATTTCATGGAGCAAATTTAACCCTCTGCAACAATAGTGCTCAAACTTTATTCCATCAGAATCACAGGATCTTGTTAAAACACAGATTGCTGGGCCCTACCCTCAGGGTGTCAGACTCGGTAAGTTTGGAGTGAGATCTAAGCATTTGTTTTTCTGACAAGTTCCCAAAAGATGAAGGTAATATCGTTGGTCCAGAGACCCCACTTTCAGAACCAAGGTCCATTAGCAGTTATTCACAATCCTCACTGTGCCTCAGAAGACTTCTTTGGAGGTTTTATAAACTCCTGATACCTAGGCCCCAACCTAGATCCAGTGAAACAAAATCTCTGGGGTTGATCTTGTCAAAGACTTCTCAAATCTGGATCCTAGTTAAAGCAATAAGGGTAGATTTTATTTAGCAATAACTATTGAGATAGAGAAGAAGGTCCAGCATGAACTGAAACCAAATTGTCAAAACAAGCATCTAGATGTGTTAAGCCATCTGGGTTTGATAACTGGCACTTATTCAGAGGAGAAACAAACTTTTCCTATCTTTTTTGTTTGTTTTTAAGATATTCTTTTTAAGTAATCTCTACACCCAACACGGGTATTGAACTTACAACCCCATGATCGAGAGTCACATGTTCCACCCACTGAGCCAGCCAGGTGATTCAAACTTCTCCTATCTTTAAAGCAAGAGGCAGAAGAACAAGTTAGAGCATCCTGCAGCCACCAAAGTTAGGCCCCTACCCCCCTGTAGGGGACTGGGAGGTAGGGCAAGAGTTAGCTTTTTGAAAGTTTGCATCTCAAAAAAAGATTCTTGAGAAGACTATTCTAGGTGGTAGAGATTTACATCTCAAAGGGACAGAAAAGATTTATAGTTGCAAGCTTTCTAAAGTAACTGCTCTAAGAGAGGGTTAAGGGGCCCTATCTGCCTGTCACCAGGTTTTGGCTAAAATAAACAGTAAAATCTCCTGACAGCATTGAGCTTTCTCCAGCAGGAATTTAAGGGGGCTGCTGTTATGATCCCAGAGATGCCGTCTTGAGCTGTTAGAAACTATGCTAGTGTTTCTTCAAGTCTCTTAGTGTGTGTGGAGGATGAGGTGAGGGAGCAGAAGCATGGATGAAATAATTTAGGCAGAGTCTGTAGGTTTTACAGACCAAGGTTGAGGCCTGATTGAGAAGAGGACTTAGAGGAGCCTGAGTAGAATTTGGTCAAGAAAAGAGTTTGGCATCTGTATGCTGAAGCTTGTCCATAGATGATTCTAGTGACCACGGTTAAATAATAATAATTCCTACAGTAAGGAGATTTACAATACTTGAAGAAAGGCAGTTTGCTTAAATGTATTTCTAAGTTATTCCTAATACACAACTGCAGAAGTGATTGGCAAACAGGAAAGATTTCTGCACTGCTCTATGGTGTGGACATACAGCATTTCAGAGCAGCTGCAATTACCTTGTATTTCGTAAAGTAGCATTTCATTCAAGTTCCAAATCAAGGAAGATAAGGGACTGAGCAGTAACTGCAACAAACACCCCAAATTCTTTTTTCCTTTTTTTCTTCAATATTGAAAAAAAGGGACATCTGATTATTGGCTGTGAGAGACCTAGTACAAGCCTTTACCTCTCCGTGTCCAGAGTTACCCCCACACCAAGGGAGAATCATATCAAATGGCATCTCCTGGCTGCAGCACTTTTGTTCATGGGAAGTTATGCTAAAATACATACCAGATGCATCATTGAATGGGATAAGGATTAAAAAGAAAATGCAGTCTAACGGCAATTTCTTTAATAAAAATAAACTAATTGTGAAATCTGCTATGGACTGAATTATACCCCACCACACACAAATTCATATGTTGAAATCCCAACCCTAAACATGACCATTTGGAGATATAGTTTTTAGGGTTAAATGAGGTCATAAGGGTGGGATCCTAATTTGATAGGATTGGTGGCCTTATAAGAAGTGGAGAGTGGAGATCTCACATGCATGCACTAAGGAAGGTCATGCAAAGACACAGTGAGAAGGCATCCATCTGCAAGCCAAGAAGAGGGTCCTCACCAGGAACCAAACTGGACAGGACCTTGATCTTGGACTTCCAGCTTCCAGAACTGAGAGCAATAGATTTCTGTTGTTTAAGCCATTTAGTCTATGGTATTTTGTTATGGCACCCGAAGAAGACTTAAGACCAGACCAATTGTTGGTTCTTTTTTCATTCATTCATTCATTCATTCATTCATTCACTCACTCACTCACTCACTCATTCATTCATTCAACAACTATCTCTCTTTTAGGCACTGGAGATTTAGCAATAGTTCAAGTTCTAACCTTTGAGAAGGTTCTATTCTAGAGAGGAAAAAAATCAAAACAATAAGTAGGTATGTGAGAAAGGGTGGTCCATGCTATGGGAAAAAATAAAGCAGAGTAAGAGAGATGGAGGAATGTGGTCAGGGAAGGCCTCAATTATCAGATGACTCTTGAGCAGAGAACTGATGGAAATGAACCATGGATTATCTGAAAGAAAAGGATCCTAGGAAGAGGGAATAAGTGCAAAGATCTGGAAGTAGAAAACACTTGACAAATTCAGGAGATAGCAAGGAGATCAATGTGGCTGGAGCTGAGTAAGCCAAGGAGAGCATAGTTGAGTGACTTGGGGGTAGGTGCATTGCACAGACTCTTGTAGGTTTGTGTTAGGACTCTAACTCCTACTCTGAGTAAAATGGGAAGCCATTGAAAAGTATTTGCATGTAGAAGTGATATGAATTTACTTCTAGTTCAGATGACTCCCTCTTACTATTGGCTAAATGGTGGTGGGATGGGGAGAAGGCCAGAAGCAAGTTTTGATAAAACTGAATAGAGGCTTATCAAAAGTTTTAGTGTATTTTGG
The DNA here is from genome assembly GCF_048164855.1 of Canis lupus baileyi. Taxonomy (NCBI): domain Eukaryota; kingdom Metazoa; phylum Chordata; class Mammalia; order Carnivora; family Canidae; genus Canis; species Canis lupus. Next base: position 25,086,511 of record NC_132865.1, read on the forward strand.
TTTGGCTTTTAAAACAGCTAATGGATGCATCTTTTGGAGGGGCTCATGATGATTCTGTTCATATCCTTTGGGTAGTAACAGATGAAATAGAAAATAAATTGCATTTTTATTTACACCCAGGAGCTAGGATTTATTTCCCTTTTGACCTTAAGTTTAGGCTCTTTCTTTTTTTTCCCAAATCTTTATTTAAATTCTAGTTAATATTGCTTTCAGGAGTAGAATTTAGTGATTCATCACAGTTCTAGGATCTAAGATTCTTTTTGGTTCTTCAGCAAACTTCACTGCAGCCTGTTCGGTGACCTTTCTCTCTGTACCCTGATAGACCATTGATTTGCCTAGACCATTGATCCTAGGGCTATTGGCACTGTCTCTATCCAACTCCACCCTGCTGTTTGAAGTAGTACTTCTCCCACTAGAAGTGCACATAAGTCCTCTGGGAGGATTTTGTTAAAGTGCTGATTCTGATTTGGTAGGTCTAGAGTAGGGCACAAGGATTCTGCATTTCTAGCCAGTTCCCTGAACCATACAATAGTATGGTCCTTGGACGATACTTTGAATAGCAAGGTATTAGAGTATTCAAAGGATCCTACGCATTTCAGATTTGTGTGAGGAAAATAAAAACTGCATCAAACATGTACAATGAGAAATCTGTTCTTCAGTGCATTTCTATTGAGTGAGACTACGGGGGCCCAAAAAGGAAACTAAATTATTATTTCTTCTTTTTTCTAAGCATTAACTTTTAAATACATAGATACTCTGTTTTGAAGGGAAGGGGAATGATTTTTATTTTAACTGATTTTTGTAATAGGTAATGCATTCACAGGACTCAAAATATACAAGATAAAGAGTGGTCACAGGTAATACCTCCCAATTCTCACTTTGAGCACCTAATTCCCCACTTCTGTATTCTTCTAAAAAATATTTACTTAGTCTAAGTAACTACATGTGTATGTTTGCATATAAACTTGGCCCCATTTTCTCAAATAACCTGCCTGCTATTCTGAAGTTTACTTTTTAAATTCCTAATAGGGATAATTTCATATCAGTACATTATTCCTTATTATGGCTGTAACATGCCATCAAATGGATATGCCATAATTTGTTTAACTATTCTCAAAAATAATTTTAAATTAATATAATTGGAACTGACAACTCTAAAAACTGCAAATGAAAAAAATTATAACCCCATTTTCTAGCCATAGAGGAAACATATTTATACACACGATTAAGACTAAATTGTTATTATTCCTATAATAAATTCAAATTTTTATTAAATATTTCAGAAAATTAAAAGAGTTACATTTCAGTGGTGATAGTTAAAAAAAAACAATGTTGGTGTCTTCAGGTATGGAAGGGATTCTCTTGGAATTATGAATGGTGTGTTAGGAAGTTATAGTAACTTGTTAAAACAGTGGTGAATCACTAAAAAATCTTTGACAGTATATAAGTGTTTATGGAGAATTCCAAAAAATGTAACTTGTTGCCGTGGAATTATTTATGCACTTTAGAGTCTTGCATGCTTAAATGTGAGCAGAATCATGTATAATGGTTCAGAAAATTCCATTCATCGCCTATCTATATGATTTAGCCTCTTCACTAAGTAGATCTTCTCTCTCCCCTCCCCCATACCACTTACATTTTTCTACTGCTTGATATAGCAAAACTATGTTTCTTTCAATTACCTAAATTCTATTTACCTAATTCTCCAGAATTAGTTATCTCTATCTTATATCCAGTGAGATCTAATTCAGTCTCATAGAAGTAAAGTTGATATTTGATGGTGTTAGAAGTAGAGGGTTTTTAAAATTATAGAGTAAAATTGACTTTTTTTAAGAATTATATGAATTTAAACACACGTATGTATAGATTCATGTAACTACAACCATAATTAGGATACAAAACATTTCTTCCACTTTCTCTAAAAATTCTCCCTCATGCTATCCTTTTATAGACATATCCTACCTCCCTATACAATAGCTGATAGCCACAGTTTTTTTGTCCTTATAATTTTGCCTTTTTGAGAATGTCATAGAAATGCATAATACAGCATGAAACTTTTTGAAACTGCCTTCCTTTACTTAGCATAATGTCTTTGAGATTCATTGAAGTTCTTGCATGTGTTAATAATTTGGTCTTCTGTAATGCTGAGGACTATTTCATTGTATAGATGTACCACTGTTTATCCATTTACTCAATGAAAGGCCAGGAGTTGGTTATAATTTTTAGAGACTATGAATATAATTTCCATAAGCATGGTAGAGACTTTTGTGTGAACATAACTTTTAATTTCTGTAGTCTAAATATCCAGGAGTAGGATTGCTGAGTCACATGCTAAGTGTTTAACTTTATAAGAAACTACCAAACCGTTTCTCAAGAATTTCTGCACCATTTTGTGTTTCTGCCAGCATGTGGCATTAGGTTATCGTACATCCTCTCTGGCACTTGATATTATCAGCTTTTTAAATTTTAATCATTCTAATATATATGTAACGATACCTCATTGTAGTTTTAATTTGCATTTCCTTAATCGTTAATAATATAAACATCTTTCCCCATTCTTATTTGCCATTTTATATACTCTTTGGTGAAATGTCAAAAAAAATGTCATTTTTTAAAATTAGGTGTTTTTTTTAATGAGTTTTAAGAATTTTTAAAATTTGTATTCTGAATGTAAGTTATTTGTCAGACATGTGATTTCAAATATTTCTTATTTTGTAGCTTATCTTTTTATTCTCCTAACAGTGTCTTTCATAAAATTCAAATCTTGTGCAGTCTAATTTATTAATTCTTTTCTCTTATGAATTGTGTTTTTGGTGTCATGTGTAAGAACTTTTGCCTAACCCCAACTCATGAAGATTTTATACTAAAATTCTTTAGGATTTTATCCTATCCTATGAAAGTTTTATAGTTTACATTTTACATTTAGATCTGTGCTATATTTTGAGTACATCGGTGCGCAAAGTATGACTTTTAAGCTAAGGCTTTTTTTTTCCACAAATGAATGTTTAATTGTTTCAACATCATTTCTTGAAGACTATCCTTCACTGAATTGCCTTTGAACCTTTGTAAAAAAAATCTATTTTTATGAGTATATATCTGGACTTTCATTCTGTTCTGTTATCTATATGTCTATCCTTTTGTTAATACCAGTGTCTTCATTATCACAACTTTATACTAAGACTTAATAGTGGGTATTGTGATTTATCCAATTTTTTTTTTAAGATTTTGTTTATTCATTCTTGAAAGACACACAGGGAGAGGCAGAGACATAGGCAGAGGAAGCAGCAGGCTTCCTGCAGGGAGCCTGATACAGTACTCTATCCCAGGACCCCAGGATCATGCCCTGAGCCAAAGACAGATGCTCAGCCACTGAGCCACCCAGGTGCCCCTGGGGTTGGCTTTTTATGTGTCCAAAATGTCATAGGCATCCACATCTGTGTCAATCCATGAGTAAAATGAGCATGTAAATGAGCCACCCAAGTGCCCCCAATTTTATTCTTCTTTTTAAAAATTGTTGGGGGAGGGATCAGTCCAATATGACACTATAGGAAGATCCTGACCTCCCTTTCCTCCCATGGCCACACTAAATCTACAGGTACAGATGAAACAATTCCCTCAGAAAAAGACCTGAAAACTAGCTGAACAGCTCCTTCACAGCAAACAGTAAAAGGGCAACATCTAGGTTGGTAGGAGAGGCAGAGATGCCTTCCCAAGAAAAACTCAACCCCAGCTTGGTGACCCACAACTGGAAGGGATCTCACAAATCCAGAGCTTTTCCATGAGGAATGTAGGATTTGTGCTTTATATCAGACACTCCAACCCTTGTAACCTGCAATGCAGTGACCAACTCCCATAATGTCTGGCTTTGAAAACGATCAGGGCTCATATCCAGAAGACCCAACGGGCTGTAGGAACCCGAGATACTTCTTTAAAGGGACTCACATAGGACTCATTGCCCCAGGACTAACACAAAGACAGTCGTTTGAAAAGCACCTACACTATACATGAAGGATACTATTTTCTCATCTTAAAACATCTGCCAAAGGGGCAGGACCTCATTCAGAATCTCTCTGGGAATGGAGGCTCTGGCACATACCATTTTCATGCTCTCTATCTCCCTCAATAATGCAGGCTCTCCTGCTTTCTTGCTAAAGCCACAGACATGCCTTTGCCTTGTGCTCTCCTATGGCCCTATGAAAGCTGGTGGGTGCAACAGAAGCACACCACAGACTTGTGCTCTCTTTCAGCTATGCAAAAGTCACCATGTGCACACAGTACACACAGAGGATGTTCCTTGATTGCCTGGCTTTGGTGGCCAAAGGGGCTTGTGATCTTGAGTCCTATATGACAGTAATAATCAGACAAAGTTCTTAGAAGTCTACCAAACCCGGGGATGGCTCAGTGGTGTAGCGCCCGCCATTGGCTCAGGGCGTGATCCTGGAGTCCCAGGATCAAGTCCCGCATCAGGCTTCCTGCATGGAGCCTGCTTCTCCTCTGCCTGTGTCTCTGCCTCTCTCTCTCTGTGTCTCTGTGTCTCTCATGAATAAATAAATAAATAAAATCTTAAAAAAAAAAAAAGAAGAAGTTTACCAAACCCAAAGCACTAGCTTGACAGTAGACTGAAATACCTGGTCTTTCTGTGAAAAGAGCTCCTATCAGAGAATGTAGGCTATCTTTGCACTCTCCCTTGGCTTCAATTCAGCTTGCTGGTATCTCCCAGAAAGGACCTTATACACTTATTTGAAGCCCTGATTTTTCTGTCACTCAGGAGATACTACCAGATTGCCTGGCCTAGAGACCAGCAGGTTTTATGATTGCCCATGGATTATATATATTTGTATACTGTAAAAGCTACTGCCTGAAGGTCTAGCTTCCAATCAGCCTAGAACTAGCTGGTGACTAAAATCTTTCTCTTTGGAACACTGACAAATCTTGGCACACCCTCAACAACTGGGAACAATCAAATAGGTCAGACTGCTTAGAAAAATCACAAAGATATAGAAGGAAAAGGTTAGGGCAAAGTTGAAAGATATCTCCTATACTAGGTCCCTCCTTCAAGAATGGGAGACATAGCTGTTTCACCTCATAAAGAGAAACGAAGTCAAGCAAAAGGAGGACACAGAGAAATATGTTCCAAACATACAACAAGATAAAGCCTCAGGAAAAAAACCTTTTTGAAATGGAGGTAAGTAATTTACCTGATAGAGTTCAAAGTAATGGAAGTGAGAGGAATTACAAAACAGAAAACAATGAACAAAAAATGAGTACAGGGCATCCCTGGGTGGCTCAGTGGTTTGGCGCCTGCCTTCGGCCCAGGGCGTGGTCCTGGAGTCCCGGTATCGAGTCCTGCATCCAGCTCCCTGCATGGAGCCTGCTTCTCCCTCTGCCTGTGTCTCTGCCTCTCTCTCTCTGTCTCTCCCTATCATGAATGACTAAATAAAATCTTTAAAAAAATGAGTATATACCTACCAATAATTATTTTAAATACAAATGGACTATTTTCTAATCAGTAGACATAGAGTTGGATGGATTTTTAAAAACCAACATGATCCACCTATATGCTTCTTTTAAACAACTCACTTCAGATATAAGGACACACAAGATCGAAAGTGAAGGTATGGAAAAAGAAGTTCCACACAAATGGAAACCAAAAGAAAGCTGAGGTAGCTATACTTACACAAAATAGACTTTAAAACAAAGACCGTAAGAAAATACAAGGAAGAAGCATAACATAAAGTGGTCAATCCAATAAGAGGACATAGCATTGGTAGATATTTATGCACCCAACATAAAAGCACCTAAATATATAAAGCAAATATTAACAGACGTAAAGGGAGAAATTGACAGCACACAATAATAGGGGACATTAATATCCCACTTACATCAATGGATAGATCATCCAGATAGAAAATCAATAAGAAAAAATTGGCCCTAAATGACACATCAGACGTACATCTGGTCTAACAGATATGGAACATTCTATCAAAAAACAGCAGAATACACATTTTTTTCAAGGGAACATGGGAGATTCTCCATATAGATAATGTTAGGCTACAAAACAAATCTCAATAAATTTCACAAGACTGAAATCTTATAAGCGTCTTTTCCAATAACAGTTGTGCCAAACTAAAAATCAATTACAAGAAGAAAACTAAAAATCATACATATGTGGGGATTAAACCACATGCTACTGAATAACAAATGAAATAACCAAAAAATCAAAGGAGAAATGAAAAAATATCTTGAGCAAATGAAAATGGAAATACAACTTACCAAAATCTATGCAATGCAGAAAAAGCTAAGAGGAAAGTTGAGAGTGATACAGGTCTACCTCAAGAAACAAAAATACTGTTAAAGCAACAAATGAATTCAGTTAAGTTGCATGGTACAAAATCCACATGCAAAAATCTATTGTGTAGCAATGAAATATCAGAAAGAAAAATTAAGAAAATTCCATTTCTAATTATATTAAAAATACCTAGGAATACATTTAACAAAAGAGGCAAAAGACCTGTACATCAGAAAATATAAAACACTGATTAAAGAAACTGAAGAGGACACAAATATAAGGATATTATCTGCTCATGATTTGAAGAATTAATTTTGTAAGAATGTTCATATCACTCAATCTACAGATTCAATGCAATCCCCATGAAAATCCCAATAACATCTTTCACAGAATCAGAAAATTTAATCCTAAAATTTGTATGGAATCACGAAAGACCTCAAATAGCCAGAGTAATCTTGAGAAAGAACAAAACTGGAGGCATCATGTTCCTTGATTTCAAACTGTATTACAAAGCTAATGTGATCAAACAGTATTAACACAAAAACAGACACCCAAATCAATGGAACAGAATAGAAAGCCCAGAAATAAAACCTGGTGTATTTGGTCAATTAGTTTACAACAAAGGAACAAGAATAAACAGTGGGAAATGGACATTCTCTTTAGTATTTGGTATTGGGAAAACTGGATAGCCACATGCAAAAGATTATGACTAGACTATAATTTTAGACCATACACAAAAATTAACTCAAAGGCTTAAATATAAGACCTGAAAACCTAAAGCTTCTAGAAGAAAACATAAGCAGTAAGCTCCTTGACCTTTGTCTTGATGATGACTTTATAGAACAGACTCTAAAAGCAAAGGCAATCAAAGCAAAAAATAGGGACACCTGGATGGCTCAGCGGTTGAACATCTGCCTTTGGCTCAGGGTGTGATCCCAGGATCCAGGATCGAATCCCACATCGGTCTCCCTGCATGGAGTCTGCTTCTCCCTCTGCCTGTGTCTCTGCCTCTCTCTTGTGTCTCTCATGAATAAATAAATAAATAACCCTAAAAAATAAAGTAAAAAATAAACAAGTGGGACTACATAAACAAAACCATCAACAAAATGAAAAGGCAACCTACTTAATGGGAGGAAATATTTGCAAACCATATATCCAATAAGACATTAATTACTATTTAAAATATATAAGGAATTATATAACTCGATAGCAAAAAAATTGATTTAAAAAATGGGTAGAGGATCTGAATAGATATTTATCCAGAGAAGACTTACAGATGGCCAACAGGCACATGAAAAGATGTGCAACGTCACTAAAAGTCAGGGAAATGCAAATCAAAACCACAGAGAGACACAACCTCAGACCTGTTAGAAGGGCTATTATTAAAAAAAAGAGAACAAATAACAGGTGTTAGCAAGGATGTGGAGAAAGGGAACCCTCTGCACTGTTGGTGGGGATATAAATTGGGGTAGCCACTATGGAAAAACAGTATGAAGGCTCCTCAAAAAATTAAAGATAGAACTACCATACAATCCAGAAACTCCATTCCTGATATTTATCCAAAGAAAACAAAAAAACTAATTTGAAAAGATATATGCATCACTATATTCATTGCAGCATTATTTACAATAGCCAAGATGTGAAAACAACACACATGCCCATTGATGGATGAATGGATAAAGAAGATACGGTGTGTACACACATGCACATGCACATGCACACACACAGAGTGTAGAACTACTCAGCCATGCAAAAGAATGAAATCTTGTCATATTTGACAACAGGAATGGTCCTTGAAAGTATTATGCTAAGTGAAATAAGAAAAACCAAAATATCGTATGATCTCATTTATATGTGAAATCTAAAAAACAAACCCCAAAAAAACCCTCATAGATAGAGAACTGGTTCCTGAGGTAGAGGAGGTTGAGGTATGGGTAAAACAGGTAAAGGGGGTCAAGAGGTACAAACTTCCAGTCATAGATAAGTCACAGAAATGTAAGGTACAGCGCAGTGAGTATAGTTAATAATATTACAGCATATATTTGAAAATTACCAAGAGAATAAATCTTAAAAGTTTTCATCATAGAAAAAAGCAAAAATTTTTTAAGACAAAGCAAGAAACTCTTAATTAGAGAGACCAACCTGATGGTTGCCAGAGGGGAGGTTGGGTGGGGAGGATGGGTTTAATGGGTGATGAGGATTAAGGAGTGCACTTGTCATTATGAGCACTGGGTGATGTATGGAACGGTTGAATTACTATATTTCTATACCTGAAATTAATATAACACTGTATGTTACCTGGAATTAAAATAAAAAAATTTAAAAAAGAAAACAAAAAATTTTGTAACTTTGTATGGCTCACCTTTTCATACATATTTTATAAATAAGCTTCTCTATAACTACAGAATTAGAATTGTGCTAAACTACAGAATAGTTGACATTTTTACAATCTTTTACAATCCATGAACATATATCTTTTCATTTATTTAGGTCTTTTTTGAGTTCTTCATCAGCATCTTACTGTTTTCAGTGTAGGACCCCGTATGTGTTTTGTTAGATCTGTAGTCAAACGTTTCATTTTTTGACTCTATTATAAATAATATTTTTAAAATTTTGGTTTCTAATTGTACATTAATAATTTATAAAAATACGATAGGTTTTTATGCATTGACTCTGTATCCTGACCTTGTTAAACTTAATTATCATGAGTTCTAGGAGTTTGGGTAGATCCTTTGGATTTTCTACATAGACATTTATGTTGACTGTTGGTAAAAATAGTTAGTTTTTTTCCATTCCAATCTGTCTGCCTTTTCTTTCCCTTGCTTTATTATACTGTCAAAGCCCTCCAGTATGATATTGAATAGGAGTAGTGAGAATGGACATCCTTGTCTTGTTTCTGATCTTACCGTCCTATGTTTCACCATTGAATTTTGTCACAATTGAGTATTATGTTGTCTATCTTTGTTTTTTCTTTTTAAATGTCCTTAACTGGGCTCCTGGGTGGCTCAGTCGGTTAAGCATCTGCCTTAGGCTCGGGTCATGATCCCAGATCCTGGGATAGAGCCCCACATAAGGCTCCTTGCTCAGCAGGGAGTCTGCTCCTCCCTCTCCCTTGGCCCCTCCCCTGGCTTGTGCTCTCCTCTCTTTCACTCACTCTCTCAAATAAATAAATGCTGAGAGCTTTTTATCAAGAATAAATGTTGAATGTTGTCAAATGCTTTTTCCTATCAATTGATATGATCATATAGTTACTTTTAGTTTGCCAGTGTGGTCAATTACATTGCTTGATTTTCTAATATTGAAAGCCTGCATTCCCAAGATGAACCGCTACCTTCCCTCCATTGATTATGGTATATTATTCTTTTACATATTGTTGAATTTTATTTGTCAATATTCTTCATTTTTACATTTATGTTCTTAGGAGATCTTGGTCTATAGTTCTTTTTTTGTACTGCTTATCAAGTTTTGATTTCAGGGTTTGTGCTGGCCTCATAAAATAGGTTGAGAATTATCCCATCCTCTTCTGTTTTCTGAAAGAGATGGAGTTGGTGTTATTCTTTAAATGTTTGATAGAACTCACTAGTAAAATTAACTAGGCTTACAGATTTCTTTTTCTAGAAAATTTCAAACTCATTTCAATTTCTTTACAATGTAGGCTTTTACTAAAAATTCCCATTTCTAGTTTTTTTTTTAAACCTTGACCTCCAGAAAATTAATGCCCACCTAGTCATTAATGTTTAACACACAATTCAGCGTACTAGTTGGTGAGAGTAGTTTCAAAGGAAGGAAAAGATGTGGTCCTACTTTAAAATAATTATGGCACAATGTTGGTGAAAAAGTATTTTCAAATGGATATATACAAATATGTGACTAAGAAGAAAGACATAGGGTAGAACAAAGGTTAAGAGCATGCATTAACTTTGGCAAGTGACAAATATATTTGGTTCTGTAACCTCGGGCAATTAACTTCTCTAACGTTTTTTTCCCCTCCTTTGTAAAAGAGGAGTAATACCATACACATGGTTGAGTTATTGTAGGGATTAAATGAGTTAATGCAAAGGATTCATACAAAGTAAATACCTAGTAGCTATCATTAGTGTGATTTTACTGGAAAAATTATAACTGTGTATACAGAAAAGAGAAGAGAATAGTACCATGGATTATCAGTAAGTACTTTCCATCCCTCTAGAGAATTACATAACTTAAAGATTTTTAAGGAAATTTAAGTGCTTATGCTTTCAGTTTTATTACTCTGTAAAACGTTAGCACTTAATGATTTAAAATTCATAAAAACTCTACTACTTCCAACTTCTGCTCTAGATTTGTAACTTTTTTCTGCCACATTCTAATTTTTTAAAACTTCATGTGATTATCAAATATCATAATGTAGTCTCTTATTTAATAAAAGTTTGCTTGCTCCTCTTATCTTTTCTTTCTAAATCAAATTCTTCAATCTACCATGCTCTCCCTCTGTCTGCCCTGTCCAGTATATTGATACTTTTCCTGCAGAACAATTAGCAGGACCTCTGAGTTTGAAGACACTATCCACTTATTTCTGTAATAAACAAGATTAAAACAAGCTGACTGATAAAAGAGGAATATCAAATTAGCTTATAAGTCTGTTCACATGAGAAGCAAGAAAGCAGACTTGACTTAACTTTAGATATGGTCTTTTAGTCATATTAGTCATTATGGCCTCAGCAGAACTGATATGATTCTGTTTAATCAGTGTTTCCCATCTTTTACTAAGTTGCTTGCTTTATCTTTCCTTATATCTTTGGTCTTCAAAAATGTGCAGTCTCATTAAACCCTACTGTGGATATAGAATTAGGTATAAAGTGTGAGGTAGATGATGCTATAAAAGGAGAGGAGGAAGAGATTGGTGCTGTTGGAGACATAAGTAGAAAATTTAGAAGGCGATGGATTTTAATGAAGTTTTGAAGCTTGGGAAGCCTCTGCGGAAAGCAAACAAAAGAAAGTTGGTAGTGGGTGCTCTGGATTGCTGGAAGATGAACAAAGGCATGCAGATGCAGGAGAGCTTGGTGTTTGTACAGACACATGGTATCGGGATGCAACGGTGAAGGGTGGATTTGCAGGAAGAAAAGGGATGGAACTTCAGTGCCTAACGTGTATTTCAGGCAAAGAGAGAGTAGGCAGGGAAGGCTATAAGAACAGACTGTTTAGAGAAGCGGTATAGCTTATAGGTCCTGGAGCCAAAGTTTCCAAACTAATCCTGGCGCCACCACTTATTAATTGTATGGCTGGACAAATTGTCTAAATTCTCTCTGTTTCTTCATCTATAAATCAGGGATAATAATGGAAACTTCTTCGTTTGGGTTACTGGGCCTGGCTCATAATAAGCTCATATAAATGTTAATTATTATTACCATTTCTATAGAGAAATTAGTTGGAGAGTCAGGGAAGGGTCAGATGATGGAATGTTTTGAAAGCTAATAGAATTTAGAGATCATGTGAAAGACTACTTTTTTTTTTAGTCAACTGAAAATGATGCTATTTTTGATGTTAACGAATATTGGCTTTTAACATCAATCAGATATGTTCAGCCTTAATTAAAATTTTATTCAGATTTTATTTAATTTTCATGTTACACTGAACTTCTATCTATATTTAAAAGGATGATGGGGAGCCTGGGTGGCTTAGTTGGTTAAGTTTCCAACTTGATTTTGGCTCAGGTCATGATCTTGAGTCATGAGATAGAGCCCTACGACAGTCTCCGGGCTCAATGGAGAGTCTGCTTTAGATTCTCTCTCTCCCCCAGCCCCTCCCTACCCATGCATGCCCCCCCCCTCTCTAAAATAAACCTTTTTAACAATTTAGAAATAAATAAATAGCAATATGATGATAAACCAAGATGCTAAAACCCAGGTCAAAATCTTATTGTTTGATATTCTTTGACTTTTTGGACTCAAAGGAGGAATATTATCCAAAGAGAAAGGGTCGCTAATATACAGCAAAGATATAGATGAAACAGAAAATTCTGAAGGGGAATTAAATGATAGGAAGGTGAAATTGTAGACTGAGGGGTAAAAATGGATTTGGGAAAAACAATCATGTATAAGAAAACTACAGTCTAAAATTTAGAGGATGATAGGTATTTCAGAAAAATTTGAAAGTTTTAAAAACAGCAACAAATCAGGGGGACCCCTGGGTGGCGCAGCGGTTTGGCACCTGCCTTTGGCCCAGGGCGCGATCCTGGAGACCCGGGATCAAATCCCACATCGGGCTCCCGGTGCATGGAGCCTGCTTCTCCCTCTGCCTATGTCTCTGCCTCTCTCTCTCTCTCTCTCTGTGACTATCATAAATAAATAAAAATTAAAAAAAAAACAGCAACAAATCAAATGCAAGTTAATACTGAGATTGAATTTATTTAAATAGGATAAGCACCAAGCAACAATAATAATACGGAAAAGGGAACATGTACATGGAAACACACTCAATATTTTATATAAAACTTGCCTGAGCTGGATACCCCTCCAACTCTTTCCCCTTCCCCATGTTCTCCAATCTTGTAAATGACAGACTAAAAATATTATCTCTTCTTTTTTCTTCCAAGGATGTCTTTATTTTAGAGTCTTAACTTTTTTTTTTTTTTGCTTCAGGCAGGTCAAAGTTATATTGAATTTCAAGTTGGGTGAGAATCCCCACTCCCAAGGCTACACACCTTCTGCTCCCAACACTACCACCTTTGGGGAGAAGTCCTAGGCTCAACAAAGGAAGAGGATGGATTGTCCTCTGGGAGAAAGGATGGAGGCCAGTTCTTCTGAGAGGGTTAGGTTGTATCTCAGAGCAGATGATTCTTCTAAAACAGAAAATTGTGCCCTTACCCTCAAAACTGCTCCTGTCCCAGTCTAGGCCATTTCAACAGTTTTTCTACTCACTCTCTGGCTCTGGTCAGAAACATGACATTCATTTGTGACTTCTTCCTTCCTCTTATATTCACTCCAATTCGTTACTAAGTCTTGTCCATTCTGCCACCAAAATATATTTTAAATCTGCCTACTTTGCTCCATCTCCATGGCCATCACTCAGACACCACTAGCCTAATGTTTATGCAAATTAGAAAAAAGATTCCCTTCCCAGGGCAGATGCTGGGGCTAGATTTCAACTTCATTTGCCATCTTTGTGCAGGACATGATCTCTAAGACCTGCATGGTGGTCCTGAGCCCCAGTCCATGACATGCTGCTCTGTTGTAATCACCTTCTTACTTTTCTGCCCACATCCACTCTTGTCTCCTTCCAACCTATTCTCCACACAACAGAGGGACTACTTTTAAATCCCCACTTTTACTTCACACCCTCTTTAACCCTTCAATAGGTTTCTGCTGCTATTAGAATAAGATCCTGAACCCTTACCACAGCCTACTAGGTTCTGTATGGTCTGGTGCCTGGTTCCTTCTTTATCTTTATTGGCACGGGTTCACCTTGATAACTTGCAACCACACTGCCTTTTTTGGTTCCTGAAATTTGCCAAGCTTCCCCCTTAGCTCAAAAGACTGCCTGACTTAGCTTGGTTAATTTTTACTCTTCCTTCAGGTCTCAGTGTAAATGTCACTTCTTTATGATAGCCATCCCTGAACCCCAAATCTAAAGATCTCCTCATAGCACTCTATTCTTTAGTGATACTTAACACATTGGTAATTATATATTCACTAGTTATTTACTTGTTAAATATTCTTTTCCTACTATATATGCTAAACTCCTTAGGGCCAAGGATCATGTCTAACTTAGTCCAGTATCTTTCATTCACCCAAGTTTCTATTCAAGTTCATCCTAAAGGTCTTCTCTATGCCAGTGACTATACTAGATGCTAGGCATAGAGAAGTGAATAGACAGATGAAGTCCTTGCTCCTTTGAGGGAAACATAACCAATCAATAAACACGTAAGCAGACAGGATGATTACAGATTGTGATATGTGGTACGCAGGAGATTGGGCTCTTTCAGCTCAGAAATATGTCTGTATGAATGCCAAATGTTTTGTTTAGGACAGAGCTAGCTGCTAAACATAACTGAAGAATTTACTTTGCTCATGTAAAGCCCAAAACAAATATTCCTGATGGATGGATGGCTCTCCTCCAAGTGGTAATTCAGGGACTCAGGCTCCTTCTAATTTGTGTTCTGCCATCTTCAGCATGTGGCCACAGAAGGGAAACAGCATGGAAGATTGATTGTGAAATTATTATTATTTTTTTTAATGAGCTAAATCTAGATGGTTATACATAATTGCAAGGGAGGCTGGAGAACATAATGTATCTCTGCACTGAGGAAGAAGAGTAAATAGATTTGGGGATTAGCACCTTCAACAGTACATGGCACAATACTGGCATAATGGAGAAGCAAAGATAAATTAGAAATGGAGCTTGTTTTAAAAAATTTTATAATCTTTGGGTGTACCTAGAAATCAGTATTATGTCTGATTTTAGTATATTGAATCTCCAACCCCCAGGAATCTAGAAATAGTCTTTAAGATGGAATCAATGAATTTGTGTATCTATTTCTCAGAACAACAGTTTTATTATTATTATTATTATTTTAAAACACCACAGTTTTAAAAAAATAACCTTTTTGTCCATTTTAATTCAGGGTCCCCTTCAAGGTTTCCCTTTTTATTTCCCATGGTTTTTAGCCTGTCTCAAATCTTGCCACTTCACAGCCTCTCCATTCGTAGGTTTGGATGATTGCATTAGGACAAGTCCCTAGTCAAGGCAATGGAACGGGTCAGAAGTGAGAGATACTCTAATGTAGCTTTGAACTTGTAGACGTGCACCTAAATCACCATGTAAATCCTTCGCATATATTTTATGGTATTCTTTATAACTGCATGCTCCGAATTAAACACTGTAGAAGTTTTAATTATTCTTTGGTACCAAAGCACACACATGGTCACATGTCTGTGGTAATCTGTATTTAAAGCTCTTCTATTCTTAACCTGGTTTTCATGTCCTGACTGCATCTTAGTATGAAAAGCACAGACACACGGAGCTCTGAGGCACTCCGTCAAATCAGAAACGTTTACCTGTTGGCTTAACTTTAGACTCCATTCAGGAGGGATCTGAAATCTATAGAGTTTAACCGAGGACTCTGACAGAGATTTTTTTTTTTTTTTTTTAAGTGAAACATGCCTGAATCCATGGCAAATTGGTTCTAGTTTACTCTTGCTAAGAGAGACTCCTCCTTGAGGTGGTCGGAGGTCGGAGGGCACGAGCCTGGACAGCAGTTTCGCACATCGGGTAAGGAAATTTAGCGCGGCAGGTGGAAACCCTGAGCTGCTGAGAATGGGCGATGCGGCTGCCTCCGTGACCCCCGGAGCAGAAAGGACTGCACTTCCACTCATGGGATCTTCAGGAAGTCGGAGAAGTGGAGGCAGCGTAGCCTGGAGTCCTTGCCACCTCGCGGAAGTCAGGGTGCCCGGGGTCCTCCGCCCTGAGGTGCGCGGAGCCGCCGGGAGGTGCCCGGCGCCGCAGGACGCCCGCCACGCCCCACGCCGCCCTGCAGGCGAACGCAGGAGGCGGCGAGGCCCCGCCGGGCCACCGTAGCGCTGCGGCTCGGGCCTCTCCTCCCGCACCGCCCTCCGCCCCCAGCCTCCCCGCGCCGCGGCAGCTCTGGGCAGGCAGCGCCGCCGCCGCCGCCGCTTCCTCCTCTGCAGCCGTTCGGCCGCTGCGTGACGCGTCGTTTCCTCCCAACATGGCGGCCGGGGCAGGTCGGCGGTGATGGAGGCCAGTCAGCGGCCGCGGCGGGTGCTAATCCCCACAGTAGCCAGGGCAGCCGTGCTCTCTCCGGGCTTCTGAGCCGCCGCCGCCGCCGCCGCCGCGTCCCTCGGCTCCCGGCAGACGGCCGCCCGGGCTGGGCTCCCTCGCCGCCCCTGGGCCGGAGGGGCGAGTGAGGGGGGGTTGGCCGGGAAGCGACCCCAGACCGGGACGAGCGGAGGTCCGACGGGCGCGGCCCTCTAGGGGCGGCCTCTCAGGGCTGGGGAAGACCCCGGGCCCCTCGCCCGCACCGCGGCTGCTCCCACCTGCCGTCCCTTCCTGATCCTGCCGCTGCCCTCCACGCCTCCTCTCCCCCACTTCCACCCCCTCTCTTTTCTCTCTCCTCTTCCTCCCGCTCCTCCTCCCCTCCAGCCGCTGGGAGCCGCGGGTCGGACGAGCCGCCGCCTCCTTCTCTGCGTCCATGTATGAGGGGAAGAAGACGAAGAACATGTTCCTGACCCGGGCCCTGGAGAAGATTTTGGCCGACAAGGAAGTGAAGAAGGCGCATCACTCCCAGCTGCGCAAAGCGTGTGAGGTGGCGTTAGGTGAGCTGGGAGGAGGCCCGGGGAAGTGGTGGGGGGGCGGGGAGGGGGGGGCGCGGCACCCGCCCCGGGAGGTGGGGTCGTCTGGGGCTGCGGTAGGCCGGCGCCGCCGACCTCAGGGAGCCCGCGTGAAGCGCTTTGCTCGGCGGCCGGAGTTGACAGTAACTCGGCTGGATGCGGGGCAGAGACCGGGTGGAGGCGGAAAGGGCAGTTAGCTAGGCTTGGAACCGACTTGAGAGTAGGAGAGGATTTTGCTGGTGGACCGTGCGGTGCGGACAGGCTATCCCCCCTTTGTGATGAGCGGAAGAGGAGCTGTTGTTTATTAGCTTGGAAATTGAGGTGGAGCTGATTTGTTAAGATGGGGCGTGGGAAGGGTTCCGTATCGTAATTTCGATAACTTTGTGGTTCCGGCGTGGTACTTTGGGAAGATAGGCCGAAGTTGTTCCCTTGTTGACAGTCTTGAGGAGGAGTCTGCAAGAGGTGTACAGTCCATCCTGACATCTCTCTGCCTCCGCCACAGGAAAAACAGTGATGTTGTATGTGACTGGGCTGACCTGGAAGAAGACGACCAGAGAGAGGTTAAGGGGTGGGGGTGGCGATATAAAAGCGAGGAAGGAAGGGAAGCACCTTTAAATATGCTGGCTCTAGTGACAAGGAAGGGAGGGGTTTGAAATGGGGAAAATGAAAAAGACAATGACACCCACCAGCCACATGTCTGGACAGTGGCAGCTGCTCTCAAGCTTGAATTCTGATTTATAGTTCAGAGAGGAGATGTAGCGTACCGAAGCCTATAGCAGAGTAAATCCAAACAATACCTGTAGTGAGAACAGGCAGATGAGGAATTGTTAAAGGGGGAACACTGATCTATTGCATCCGTCAAAGATGAAATCTTTTAAGGAAAGACCAGGACATTTAACACAAAGAGGAATTCCTAATGCTTCTGTTTTAATTTTATAGCACTGGAAATAGACTATATCAAATTAACAAGAAAATGAAGCTTGTTAAACGGGCTTTGGGGAAAAAGTGTTCTTGAATGGAGTAAAATCCAAAATAGCTTAAATGCGTGCTGAAGTAAAAGGTGAAGACAGGAAAGGCCTTTTAATTATTAAAGTAGACTACTTTTTAATCTGCTACAATAAGCTGTACTGTTTTTCTTTCTTTTTTTTTTTTTTTAGGTATTTTAAGGTAATGATTTGAAAGATACTACTGAAAAAATTTCATTAAAATATTTTTGAATCTTTGGTGTAGTGGGTTTAAGTTTAGTTATTTGGCCCTTCATGGATCAGCAGTTCATCTTTTTTATTCTTGTAGTTAATGGAAGACTGTTCTAGGTGGATGAGAAGACATTGTATAGTGATAAAAATTGAGTTTATATCTAGATACTAAAGGAGTAATTGTTACATTGGGGTGGGATGAGGGAAGAAATGATTTTTAGAGTTTTTAAAAGAATTATGTCTAGGTTTATAATAACTTGCAGGCTAAGGAACTTAAGAGATTCAGACTAAAGTTTTAGTTTGAGACCAGATTTTCCATGCTAATTACATTTTTAATATATTATAGATATTAGACTGACAAGATAGTGTTTTGTATACATATTTTTTTTCCTCTCCAAAATGCCAGTATAAGTTGAGTGTGTTTTAATAGAGAGTTCAGTGGAAGGAAAATCTGGGATCCTGGGATTAAATCCCAGTTCTGTTACAGTGCAGTATAGTCAAGGCTTTGGGCCTTCGTTTCTTCCTTCCTTGTAAAATTAGGATAGTGAACTTTATTATTGTACCGTTACATCCTCTCTAATGTTGTATGAACGTGAACGCACCGTTGTGTTAACTTGTGCACTGAGTATTCCTCCCCCTTTTGATTGCCGTCTTCAGAGATTGAGGGCTTATGGCTTGATCCTTGCTGTATCTAGATGTAGGAGCTACTGGGTAGTGTGTGTGCTAGCTATATGAGGAATCGTCTATTGCAGATTTTGCTGGTTTTACCTTTTTGCATGCCTTTTCCATTTAGTTAGGAGAAGCTTATTATAAGGGATGTGACTACCCAGGCAGGGGCTAGGCAATGCAATACTTTATAAAAGATGTATAAGGTTTTTTCTCACATTTTATAAAAATTGCATCTAGTTTTCATGCAAAATCTCATTGAGCAATTTCAAGGTAGTTAATCCCTGATGAACTTTGTCTCTTCTTCTAGTCATCTATCTAAATTATTGCCACTCATAAATTGATAGGGATAACCCCTTTCATTTTTAAAGAAAGTAATGTTTTTGTTTTGTTTTTTTGTTTTTTGTTTAGAAAGTAATGTTTTACAGTGAGTTGGTGTCTTCAAATATATATTGTCCCTGGAAACTATTATAAATCTCCTCTCTGCTCTTGGTTATTGAGAATCCAGACCCACTTTGGTCTCTTGATAATCTCTGTGGCCATCAAGCAGGATGGGAAGGTAAACTGGAATGGACTGGTTTGGTCATCTCAGATCTAGATTAGGTTATGAGTGGGTAGGACTTGTATGATGGAAGTATAGAAGCTAGTGCTATAATCCTTATAAATATACTTTCTAAATAACCTTTCTGACTACACCTGCCAGCATTCTTCCTCCTTCCCACCCCCAGATATTTATGGAGCACTACAGAGGAGCTGGAGGAAGATGGACAATTAACAGGAAAGTATATAGTATGTCAGACTTTCAATCCTTTTGTGTTTTAAAGTTACTGGCAGATGAGATTTCAGAAAACTGGTATTCAAAATTCAGTTACCTTTTAACAGTGGCCAGTTACAGTTTTTCTGTAAATAAATCATAGTTCACCACATATTCTTAATAAAATGTTTTTTGTTTTTGTTTTTTTGTTAAAGCTTTTAGCAAACCTTATCAAGATTAGGGGAGATTTTACTTTATTAAAACAAAATACGTTCCCAAAGATCGTACAAAAAGGAAATTACATTTTATTTTCACAAAAAGAAAAGTAAGGAAAACTTTAAAGGGTATGCAGATTATTTAAAATTTTTGTCAAATTATCTTACATTTCAGACTTTATTTTAAATAATGATTTAAAAAAAATATTCTCATCTGTATTGTTATAATCAGTGTGAAGTCCACAGGCCCAAGAACAGCTCCAGGTTGCCCTCTCTTGGTACCTGCCCGGCTACAGCTCTCTGCAGCTAAGAGTAAACTCTTCCAGGCTGCCCTAGCTTAGCTTGATCCATTCCTGCTCTCTAGAATCCTGAATTAAAAATAGTCTGGCCATCTGCTGGCAGATGAGACAACAGCTGAGCTATTTTTAGTTTCAAAGCATTTAGGATTGTTGCAGGATCGGACTTGAAGGTAGCATTGTTTGTCTCACGGGAGGGTACATTTGGGCCATATTCCAATGTGGCCTCTAAGTTTCAGGAGTTTCTTTGATTTTAGAGCAGTGACTAGTTAAGCTTCCGCTTCTAACAGATATCAATGAAGATACTCTACAAATGTTAGGATGAACTAGTTCAAGGTTAGAAGCTGGCACTGTTATGGAATAGAAGTGAAAAAGGTTACCACAAGAAGGTTTTAGAGGCAAGGGAGGCATGCAGGGGCCATCATAAGGGTGAGATCCCTTGAGATATGGGAGAATGATGGAGAAAAAGAGGACTTGTGAGGGAAGTAATTTTTATATTAGACAACATATGAATTTGTGTTGTTTATCATATCCTAAAGTGATCCTACTGATTTAGTTCTTTTAATAGTCTGTTACCCAAAATTATAGTTATCCCCAGAAATACAAATATAATATTTAGTCTAAAAATTTACAGCACTTCTTTCTGTACCTCCAATCCTGCCCTTATTTTGGTTAGCAGTGTTGCAAAAAGGGATATATAGGTGGAGAGGAATTACTTGCGTGCTGTTTACCCTAATTTTATGCTACTTTTGGTAATATCAATTTTTGTTACTCTTCACCTTTTAAGGAAAAAAGTGATTCATTCCCAAGTTATATCCTGCAGTGTCCCTTTTAATTGTAATTTAAATCAATTAGCAAGTCTCCTTTTAAACCTTTTAAACCTTCCTTGATATTTAAGGTATAAGGTGTTTTCAGTAAGTCAGGCTGACAGAATTTTTGCTATAGCTAGGATAAAAGAGTAATGAATCAAATGATTGATGAAAAGATTCTATTAAATTTGAGTGAAAAAATACATTTGGGTTTCAGTGTATATTCTTTCCATTGTGGAGATTTACAATGCACATTAACATAGTTGAGATTCTGAAAAGTCCTCTAAGAAAGATATCTGCTCTATTTGCTTATTGAAGTTTTTCTTATTTGACCCTTTTCAGTGTCTTTTAACACTTCTGTGAAACATTGTTCCTTGGAATTTATTTTGGGACCCTATTCAAGGGAAAGAAAAGCCCTAATTACTGATAACATAGAGATACAATAGACACAGTAGCCCTAAGTATAGATGAGACTATTCTTCAGAATAGTCATTGTGTTTTGGGAAGCAGCTCTGTTGACAGGTAGGAAGAAGAAAGTCAGAAATAAGGAGCAGTTGGGAAGAGTGGTATCCCATCATAGGACTGTTTGCTTACTAGCTCTCTCTGTTTCCCATCCCATCCTATGGAAAGCAACTAGTTGTCTCTCCTGATAATATTTAACTTGTAGAGAAACGTCTGTGTGGTAATTGTTTTTTCAAAGCAGAATAAAAATATATTGTGAATAGGAAATAATCTGGGGGAATATTTGTCATATTCCTTACAAAGTGGAGGAGGAGATATTTGAAAAGGGAAAAAATACATGAAAAGATTGTCACCATTCAAATTTAGGTGTGTTCTTCATCTAGATATTGATTGAGCTAGCCAGATAATTGTGTGCCAGATACTGTTCCAGTGCTGGGCATACAGTGCTGAACCAAACATGCTTTCATGGAACTTACTTGCTAGTTCATGGAGGCTAACAGTAAAAAACAAATAAACATGGATTGTTGGATTGTTATTTGCTGAAGCAGTGGTTTAGAAGGGTAAAGGGAGAATGACCCAGGAGTGCAGTTTTAGATAGGGTTGTCAGTAAAGGCCTTTCTATGAGGTGACATTTCAGCAGAGAAGTGGAAGAAGACAGAGATTTAGCCTTTCAAATACCTGGATGAAACAAAAAGAGGTAACAATAAGACAAGTGTATGCGTGGTACTTTCCAGGAAGAAAGGAGGTTTATGCGGCTGGGGAAGAGTGAGAAGATAGCGGTAGGAGGGGAGAGTGACTTTGGATTTTATTGTATCTATGATAGAAGCCACCCGGAGAGTTTTGTGTGAGAGAATGATGTAGCAGATTTACATCTTAAAAGGCTCACTTTGGCCTGAGATGGTAGTGATTTAGGCTAGGCTGATGGGGGCAGTGAGAATTGGTTGCTTTTTGGAATATATTTTAAAGGAGTCCATGGGATTTGCTGACGGGTTGCTTGTATGACAACAGTCTTGTACAGAGCTACAGGATTCTTGGAGAGGGCATTCAAAATGATGAGGGAATACCAGGAGAGAAATAGCCTTTGGGAAATAAGTTCTAATAAACATTTTCTTCTAATCCTTTATATGTATATGTAATTTTTTAATGATAGAATTTCCTGATGATAAAATAGGCTACTTTCTAATTAGAAAAGGACACAATTAAAATGATAGGATATTTCCAACTGAGAATGCACAAAACAATTTCAAATTTGAGTTGTTAGGTTTTTTTCAGTGAAGTTTTTTCCTAAGAGAACAAACTTTCACATAGTTAATAAACAACTGGCCTAATCCCATTTTAGAATAGAATCTTTGCATATTTATTTGTTTATTATTATTATTTCTTAGATTTATTTATTTATGTATTCATGATAGACATAGAGAGAGAGAGAGAGAGAGGCAGAGACACAGGCAGAGGGAGAAGCAGGCTCCATGCCAGGAGCCTGACGCGGGACTCGATCCCGGGACTCCAGGATCGTGCCCTGGACCAAAGGCAGATTTAAATTAGTTGAGGATCTCCAGATGAAATCATTTTGGATTTAGGGTGTGTCTAAATCCAGTGACTGGTGTTCTTATAAGTGGAGGAAGGGACGGGGAGATACATGAAGAAGGCCATGTGAAAATGAAGGTAGAAATTGGAGTTATACTGCCATAAATAAGCCAAGGAACGCCTGTAGTCACCAGAAGCTAGGAAGAGGCAAGAAAGATTCTTCCTTGGAGCCTTCAGAGATACTGTAGTTCAAATATCTGAGCTCCAGAACTGTGAGTGCAAATTTCTCTTGCTTTAAGCCACCAAGTTTGTTAATGCAGCCCTAGAAAACGAGTGGAAGTTCCCTTTCCTAACTTTTCAGACCCAGTTTGATTTGAGTTGCATTTATAGAGTATACCATATATGTGTTTAAAACAGTCAAATGCAGTCTTTGGCTGATTTCTGTTTCAAAAATCTAGAAGACAATTATTCTGAGGCTTCAGTGTGTGTGTCTCTTGAAAAAGTTCTTTATAAAAGGGTCCTGGGACCAAGTATTTAAAAGGTTAGTATTCTTTTAGTATTTCTGTTTTGCTTAAATTTAGACTTGATATAACTACATTGGCCTATATATAGTCTTGTTATTTTCTCATCCAGGAAAGATTGTGAAAAAAATCTATAAAATATTTCATATCACATTATTACCTCTGGCAGTATCTTTAGAAAAATTCACATGGGGCAGTTGATATTTTTCTCACAAGTTTGAATCACTTAATCAGCTGTTAAATAACTTTATCTATCTAGAACCTTGCTAAGAAATGAAATAATAAAAATATAAGCTGACAGTAAGTATCATGTCTTCACTTCCAGGTATTCAGAGGAGAGTCCAAATGTCTTTACGCTGCCTGTTTATTTTTAATTATATATAAGTCCAATGAATTTGGCAGTTTATCCTTCTTTATTTGTTGTAAATAAAACCTTTTCTTCAAACCACTTTCAAAAGTAAAACTGGGGAAAGATCATTTGTGACACTGCTAAGTGAAGATAGCCATTGCTAACCTTAAAAAAGAAATTTGTTGATGTATAATGTACATAATATAAAATCTGCCCTTTTTTGAAAAAATTTATTTCATCTTGACACCCTGTATGAGGCTCAAACTCACCCAAGATCAAGAGTCAAATGCTCTTCTGACTGAGCCAACTGCATGCCCAAAGTCTGCCCAATTTAATTGTAATGATTTTTATTAAATTCATTGAGTTGTACAGCCATACCATAATCTAGTTTCAGAACACTTCCTTTACCTCAGTAAGATCCCAGTGCCAGTTTATAGCTAATCCCTGGTGTCACCCCCAGTTCTAGGTATTCACAAATATATTTTCTGTGTCTAGATTTGCCTTTTTTGTATATTTCTTGTAAGTATCATCATACATATATAGTCTTTTGTGTCTGGCTTCTTTCACTCAGCATGTTTTTGAGGTTCATTCATGTTGTAGCATGTATCACTGTTTCATTTCTTTTTATTAATGAATCGTATTCCAGAGTGTAGATGCACCACATTTTGTTTATTCACCAGTTGATGGACATTTGGGTTGAATGAATAATGCTCCTGTGAATATTTGTGTGTAGGTCTTTATGTGGACCTAAATTTTTCTTTTGTATAGTTACTACCTAGGAGAGGAATTGCTGTGTCATATGATAAACCTTTGTTTAACTTTTTAAGAAACTAAGCTTTTTTCCAAAGTGGCTGTACCCTTTTATATCCTCATCAGCAGTGTAGGAGGGTTTTTCATACATCCTTGCCAGCCAAAAATTATTACTGTCTTTTTTTTTATTTTAGCTGTCTTAGTTGACATGAAATTATTTCTTTGAAACACTAGTAACTTTTTGAAGTGTTTTTTCTAGACCTTATTCTGACAACACATACCACAAACACACATACGTACACATACACTCACAGATGTATTCTTCAAAAATTGAGCTCATTAATTTTGTAAGGCAATAGTAAGAAGGAAAAGAAATAGCTTATATTTATTGTTTACTGTATGCCAAGTTCTGTGCCTATTACTTTATTGTCTTTATCTCAGTTCGTCCTCCAAACAACCCTATGTGTTTAGGTGCTATGATTATCTGCAGTTTGCAAAAGAAGAAACTGAGGTTTAGAGCCTATGTTTGCAGAATTAGAATATGAATGAGTCTTTTTGGCCCTAATGCGGTGCACCCCTCCTGCACCCTTACTCATAAAACTTTTTTTTTACAATTAACACATTACAAATAAGGAAAGAAGGACTTCTATGAAAACAAAGCTACTCTTAAGAAAGAGAAGGGGTGGAGATGCCTGGGTGGCTTAGCAGTTTAGCTCCTGCCTTCGGCCCAGGACATGATCCTGGAGTCCCAGGATCGAGTCCCACATCGGGCTCCCTGCATGGGGCCTGTTTCTAACTCTGCCTCTCTCTCTCTGTGTCTCTCATGAATAAATTAATAAAATCTTAAAAAAAAAGAAGGGGCAAAATACGTAACAACTATCTCACAACAGTACAGAGAAATAACTGCTTTCTATATTTCAGTGACTCTCAAGGCTCTTTACACACTATATGTTAATAATAGCATCGTTGAGTCTGTCATACAAAAAATCATTTTATTTGGTGTTTTGCTTAAGTCAGCCAGATTTATATGTATTTCTGTATATATAATATTTTAAACAAAATTTTAAACTAAGATTTTAATACTTTAAGCCATTTGGAAAACTCACCTGTTCTGTGACACTCTTAAAGATTCTGGTGGGGATCCCTGGGTGGCGCAGCGGTTTGGCGCCTGCCTTTGGCCCGGGGCGCGATCCTGGAGACCCGGGATCGAATCCCACGTCAGGCTCCCGGTGCATGGAGCCTGCTTCTCCCTTTGCCTGTGTCTCTGCCTCTCTGTCTCTCTCTCTGTGTGACTATCATGAATAAATAAATAAAATCTTTAAAAAAAAAAAAAGGATTCTGGTGATCTTTTATGGTACCTGAGTTCCTCATCTTTTAAAAATATTCTTACTTATCTTAATATTTTGTAGCATTTTCAAATCATTTTAAAAATTGAAATAAAAACAAAATCTTATTAAAATGTTATAGGAAGTAAGACTTTATTACCTAAAAATAACTGGTTGTATATATCTCATTGTCTTCATAAGCATAAAATTATTGTGGGGTACCTGGATAGCTCAGTTGGTTAAGTGTCCACCTCTTGATTTTGGCTCAGGTCGTGATGTCAGGGATCTTGTCAAATCCAGCTCTGTGAGGTTCTGCGTTCAGCAGGAGTCTGTTTGAGATTCTCCCTCTCCCTGCCCCCCCCCCCCCCCGCCGTGTGCGCATGCTTTCTCTCTAAAATAAGTAAATAAAACTTAAGTAAATATAGTTATTGTGTAATTGTCATAATTTTCAGTTGTATGATCTCATCATTTCATATGCATTTTCTATATATGTATTTTGTCTTCCTACCAAGAATTTTAATAATGTTTTAAAGTATGTTTTTAGTTTAGGAACATTCACTTTTAAATTTTGCTGTACAAATGTTTCTTATATATATATTTGTGTGTATATATATTTATTAATCCCTGCAAAATTTATTGTTATGTATGCAGAATTATTTACATTAAACACTAAGGTTGAGTTCGCTGGGTGAGAGTATGGTCATTTATGGCTCTTGTTCCTCAGGTAGAATTGTCATAAATGTACTCTTACTTGTACTGGGTGCAAGTATATAGCTGACTACTGAGGAAAATAAGACCGGAATATTCATTCTCTTTAGGTTGATTGATTTTTGACTTATTTTTATGTAACCATTGCTTTTCATATTTCTTTTGCAATTTTTTTTCCTGTTCTAAAAGTAGAAAATAAAGACCTAAAACTCCCCTTTATAAATCAGGATATGTATACTTTTGTTTTCTATAGATTTTTACTTTTTTGGTGCTTATTTTCTTGAATTTATTAGGATATAGTTGGAGGTATTTAATAGGTTCATTTTCTCCCTGTGAATTGATAGGTGGTAAAAAAGTTACAAAGTTAGAAAGCATTTTATTACTTCCTATGCTATTGATCATTCTCATTTTTATTAGCATAGTACCTAACACGGTATCTGATGGGGTTGATTAGTCCTCGTTGCCTCCTATTTATTTTTTTTATAATGTTGCTTGAATTTTCCCCCAAATTTTACTTTTTGTTCTTTAATGTTTACTTTTAGCATTTTATTAATGTAATGGTAAAGTCAGCCTTTCTTTCATTTTATTTTTATATGTAAGATAAAAAGTGTTATAGTTGGAAAGAAGTTGATTATTTTATGTATTTTGTTGGGTTTCTGCTTTATTCCGAGTTTTAATTCTTACATAGTAATTGAGAGTGTGTTCAATGAATTCACAAGCCAAAGGTTATTTGTAATTTCTAATGTGCTTGTATGTTTAGAAATGAAAATGGAACCACAGTTTAATAGTGAATAGAAATAAAATGTAGTATGTGTTGATACCAGTTAATAATTAAATTAACAATACTTAACAATTAAACTTTTAAAATATGTATCAGTGCCCAAAGTAGGTATTTTATTATGATTAGAGAACAGAGGTTTTAGAGTGGATACTTTACAACTATTTTGCTACAAGACACACGGACAGAAATTAAACTTAACAGAAGGTATTTGTTTTTATAAAGCAGTGATGAATCTCTATGTTTGTATATATGACGCGAAAGCTATTCTCTCTGTTCTCACCCCAACCCCATTTCTGTGGCTGTTGGAGAGGACTCTTGAATGGCAAATTAGGAAGAAAGGTACTTTTTTTGGTTAATATACACACTTCTTCACTTAAAAAGTCAACAAATAGGCCAAAGTATGGTATCTTAAACTTATTTATGTGATTATGTGTTTATATATTTGTTGAGTTATATTCCATTGGAAATAGTTAAAACAAGTATTTCTTCAGTTTAGTTAAAACAAGTATTTCTTCAGTTTATAGTTTTCTTTTACATTTCAAAAAGCATATTGGATTAATATTCCAAAATCTGATTTCCCTATAAAAAAAGGCATTCAAATTATCCTTACAATTATTTTTGTTTGGTTGGTTTCTCTTGGTTTGAATGAAAAATGTCTTTAGGTGGATGCCAGGGTGGCTCAGTGGTTGAGTGTCTGCCTTTGGCTCAGGGCGTGATCCCAGTCCTTGGATAAAGTCCTGCATCTGGCTCCCTGTGAGGAGCCTGCTTCTCCCTCTGCCTATGTCTGTCTCTGCCTCTCTTTGTGTCTCTCATGAATAAATAAAATCTTTAAAAAAATGTTTTTAGGAAAGATTAGCCTTTTTCTGGTTTATTACAAAACTAAAATAATATGAATATTTACTGAGCAATTTTAAATTATATTTAAAATTGAGTATCCCTTGAATTTTCTTTTTTTAAAGTTTCCCTAAATGGTTTCTACAAATTTGGTCTCATCAAATACCACTTATAAAAAATATAAACAAATAAATGACAGTGAGGACTGATTCATCAATCAGATAACCATTTCAGGCACTATGCTAATTTAAATTGAGAATTGACTGACGAAATAAGATGTGGTAAAATGTCTTTGAAAATGCTCATTGAAGTTTTCTGTCTTTAACATTTATTAAAATTATGTGGTCTTTGCCTAATAGCAAATAAGGAGCTTTGATTGCCACTCATGCATGCCTAATGCTATTCTGTGTAATTAAGATCTCTTATTAGTTTGCATGACTAAAATTTCTTAATGTAAACTTTTTGTTGATCCATTAATGTCCCCAAATATTTTGTCTAGGATAGTCACTGTTAATAATTTGGCTTTCTGGGAGATGTATAAGAAAATAAAAATATCTTTGAGTTTGGAAATTAAATGTCAAGCCTGTTTGCTTTTCCTCAGTTTTCCATGTTTGTTTTTTAAACTTTTATCCTGAAGTTTTCACTTAAAAAAGTTATCACAATATTTCAGTTCCTTTTTTTGCAACCACTCCTTTTATGTTTATTTCCTACCTGATCCTTCTTATCTCTCTTCCTCTTTTCAAACCTCAGAACCTGTGAGCATCGACATATTAATCCACTCTTGATTAATAAAGACATATTTTATTTTTTATTTATTTATTTTTAAAGATTGTATTTATTTATTCATTAGAGACACAGAGAGAGAGGCAGAGACACAGGCAGAGGGAGAAGCAGGCTCCATGCAGGGAGCCTGATGTGGGACTCGATCCCAGGACTCCAGGATCACACCTCGAGCCAAAGGCAGATGCTCAACCGCTGAGCCACCCAGGCGTCCCAATAAAGACATATTTTAAAGCAATTGAGACAATTTAAAAATCATCAGAAAGTAACCACGCACCTGGTAGTATCTCTTGATATGATCTCCCAAATGACCACTAATTTGTGGAAATGAAAGAAGGTTCCATTCCATTGTGGAAAACCAGATTAATGGCAGTCCGTTACTAGGTCTGGGAGGAATGAGAAGAAGGTAAGATAGTGAGAGATATCCTAGGTATCTAACAAAGCTGTCTAACATAGGGATAATTCTTTTTTCCTAAATGAAAAAATGATTAATTTGAAATTGCAAACAAAGTAATAACCAGAAATGTATTGAAATGGTTGCCCTAAAGAAACACCTGTGCATACGAACTGCCATATTCTAGGAAGAAAAAAACACAATGTAAAGAGATTCTTATAAGTCTCAATCTACAGATATTATTTAAAATTAGGGGTAAAAAAAATCCCATAAATATCTAGGCAGAGAAAATAAACTTCCAACGAAGGAATTGTAAGTTTAAGATTGCAAGGGAGAATTTTACCCTAGGTAAACTTAAGTAATAGGAATTTGCTGAAAATCATAGAACAGCAACAGCAACTCTGCTAATAAAGTCAAATATACTGTTTCATTATTTTTTTAAATCTATGCCTTAACGTGCTTCTCTGTCTTTTTTTTCCTTGTTCCTTAATTTCCTCTCCTTTTCCTGTCTCTTTCATCTATATCCACTCTTTTCTCTCATTCCCTGTATTTCAAATAGTATTTTTCTTCTTTTTATTTCAATAACTTCTAAAAATTGTTAGAAAATAATCAGACATGTTGTGAAGATATCTGTACAAATTTATCCATCATTGTGCTCTCTATAATTATTAAAAGTTCAAACTAAGTTGTCAGCAATATGGGATTGTTTAAATAAATAATGGTATTTGGAATACTACAAAGCACTGAATAGTGACATGCTGGAAATATATTCATTTATATGGGAAGATCAGGCTTCATCACTCATTAGTTTATGGTAAGAAAGTTTTGTTTTTCAGTTAATGCCATCATGCTCTTTCTTGTTTTGATTACTCAAAATGGAGAAGGAATAACTGATCTCAAACAGACTTTTGGCTAGGAACTACTTATAATTTATGTCTCTGGTAATCTAGTGAATATCATATAAGAATTAAAAAGTCTTTCTTAGAAAAGTCCATTGGTTACTGTATCTTTGAAAACACAAAGGAAGCCTTAGTTTTCACCTCAGATAAACCCTAAGCTACGAAAAATTTACAGGTTTTAGAAGATCTCCTTTCCATGTAGGGTATCCATTGTAGCCTTCTAATAAATACATTTAGTAAAGGTATGAAAATTGATTGAATAGAGGTTTCTTGATATTTATAAAGGTCTATTAGTGGTATAAACTTCGTCTTGCAAATTCTTAGGTCTACATCTATGTCTACTAGAGTATTGGAAGGAAAAGGGCTCCCAGAGCAGTGCCCACCTTGCCCTCTAGGTGTGTTCTGCTTCAGCACGGCCTCCGGCCTGCTAGTCTTGGATGCTTGACCCAGCTCAGCACTCAGGGCAACTTACAACTCTGCCTGGTCCTGGGCCATGAGGTCAGGGAGGGGCTGCTCATGGTCTAGGCAGACCTCCCTTTAGTTCTTAGAGGACAGAAGGTGTGACCTGTGTGCCAATTACCTTCCATTCAGTCCTGTGGATGACTGGGGTGGGAAGTTGTAAATAAATGCCCTGTGGCATTTGTTGTCAGTTCTCAACAAAACAAAATAAAACCAGTACAAGTGGGCCTGGGCAGCTTAAACCACTGTTGTTCAAGAATTAACTATACAGGGATGCCTGGGTGGCTCAGCAGTTGAGCATCTGCCTTTAGCTCAGGGAGTGAACCAGCAGTTCCAGGATCTAGTCCCACATCGGGCTCCCTGCATGGAGCCTGCTTCTCCCTCTGCCTATGTCTCTGCCTCGCTCTCTCTGTCTCTCATGAATAAATAAATAAAACCTTTTTCAAAAAAGAACTATACAGGGGTCCCTGGGCGGCTCAGTTGGTTGGGTGTCTGCCTTCAGCTCACGTTGTGATCTCAGGGTCCTGGGATCAAGCCCCTTGTCCCGCTCCCTGCTGAGCAGGGAGCCTGCTTCTTCCTCTCCTTCTGCTGTCTCCCCTCTTGTGCTCTCACTATCTGTCAAATAAAATCTTAAAAAAAAAAAATCCACTATACATAGAATCTGTCATTTATGAAGTATTTTCCTGCATATTCCAGTTGAGTCACAAAATAATACTTTGCATTGCTGATGTTTTTAGTCTCTTTCAGTGAGCCAAAATTTGTGTTCGTTCTATTGTGTAATGTGATTACAGCTTGTTTAGTTTTGAGATGATGAACTTCTGTGTTCCTTCCCTTCCTTACCATTGGTAAATTTCTCCTCAGTCTTACTCTCATATTATAGCAACTCAGTATTTATTTGCATGTATAATTATCTCTTTTAAAATGCAGGTAATCTTTGGGAATATTAAACATATTAGTTACTCATTTGTTGGTGCTGTCCTTAGATTTCTGGAGAATGCTTTCTTGGCTTCACCATCAACCTGAGTTTTGCCCATTGAGAGAATGAGAGATTTGACTGAAAAAGGAGAGAGAAAATGGATTAATTTTGGGACATGAGACATTACAGAACTGGAACAGGCCTGAAACAAGCTCCTTTACAGAACCTAAGGATAGCAAGATGTGGATAAGAAAGAATAGATGGAAAGGTGCAGAATGGTGAAGTGAGAAAGTATTAAAAACAAGCTTTACTTTACAGCACATAGGAACAGTGTATACTATTTGAAATATGTCAGTACTTTTAAAATTTTGATGGTGATAGTTTCTTTTGTATGTTTGGGGGATAATGCCAATTATTAGCTATTTTCTGTTAAAGAGACAGGTGGATTTTGCCTCTGTGGTTATTTGGGACAACCTAATGTTTTGTATTTTAAATTTTGTCACTGTGAACTGTTGATTTTGCCACATGGTTAAAAGCCAGGTGCATTAATAAACATTTATTGAACACCTTCAGTGTGTCTTATAATTTTATTAGATACTGTAGATGCTGGAGATCATGTATGCTCTTGCCTTCAAGTGGCTTTTAGTGTTCTTGGGGGAAATAGATTGCAATAAACAGATGTTATAGGTGATACACAGGTGCTATTGTAGACGTATATAAAATTGATGGAAATCTAAAGAAAGAATTGATCAGTTCTTTCCAAGAGCAGTGGTTGTGTGGGAGCATGGATCAGGTATAGCTTTATAGTAGAATCTGTCTTAGACCCCACGCTTGCAAGATCACCAGATGACTGTACTGTGGAAGAACGTTATAGACAGAATGAGTTGCTTGAGTATAGATGTGTGAACTAGTATGGCTATCCCTTGGCAGATGCAAGAAGTTCAGTGTGACTGACTAGGGTGTAGTTTGATAGAGTGGATAAAGAGAGAAAGGAGTCTGGGTAGACAACAGGGGCCATGCTAAGGAGTTTAGACCTTTTCTTATATAGATGGTAGAGTGCCAAACAAAGGAGTGAAATGATGGTGTTGCAGTTCAAAAAGATCACTGTTGGCATTTTGAAAACTAAATTGCTAGGGTTCAGAATTGTAGGCAGTAAGACCATTATATATATATTTTTTAAATTTTATTTTATTTAAATTCAATTAACATATAATGCATTATTAGTTTCAGAGGTAGATTTCCAGTGATTCATCAATGTGTGTAATACCCAGTGCTCATGACATCATGTCCTCCTCAATGCCCATCACCCAGTTACCCCATCCCCCCCCACCCCCAGCAACCCTTACTTTGTTTCCTATAGTTAAGAGTTTATCTCTTATGGTTTATCTCCTTCTCTGATTTTGTCTTATTTTATTTTTCCCTCCTTTCCCCGATAATTCTCTTTTGTTTCTTAAATTTCACATATGAGTGAAATCATACGATTGTCTTTCTTTAACTTATTTTGCTCAGCATAATACCCTTTAGTTTCATTCGCATGATTGCAAATGGTAAGATTTCATTTTTTGATGGCTGAATGATATTCCATTGTGTGTGTGTGTGTGTGTGTGTGTGTGTGTATACACACACACACACACACACCACATCTTCTTTATCCATTCATCTGTTGATGGATATCTGACCTCTTTCCATAGTTTGGCTCTTGTGGACATTGCTGCTATAAATATTGAGGTGCTGATGCCCCTTCAACTCACTATGTTTGTATCCTTTGGATAAATACCTAGTAGTACAGTTTCTGGGTCATCGGGTAGCTCTGTTTTTAACTTTTTGAGGAAACGCCATCATATTTTTTTCAGAGTGGCCGTGTTAGCTTGTATTCCCACCAACAGTATAAGAGGGTTCCCCTTTCTCTGCTTCCTCACCAAATTTGTTATTTTCTGACTTGTTAATTTTCGCCTCTGGTGAGGTGGTAATCTCATAGTGGTTTTGATTTGTATTTGCCTGATGCCAAGTGACGTTGAACATGTTTTCATATGTCTGTTGGCCATTTGTATGTCTTCTTTGGAGAAATGTCTGTTCATGTCTTTTCCCCATTTAGCAAGACCATTATATTAATAACTGTTGGCATAGCCCAGATTTGAAGAATCAGGGGCATCGACTTGAGGCCCCTATGGAGAGCTTAGATCTCAGTAAATCAGCAGGACTTCCTAACTGGGTTTGAGAAATGCGGGAAAGGAAGGCATTTAGGATGATTGAGGTGTCTCTAATGTGATTTTGGGCTCTTGGATCCATTTACCAAGAAAATGACCACATTTAAAAGAAGGAATTGAGGAACAATATGGATTCAGTTATGGTTAAATTGATTTCAAGGCACATGTGGGACATCTAAGTAAAGATGCTTAGTTGACAGTTTATAACATTACAAAAGCTGAGGAGAGAGTTGAGCTATAGATGGAAGTTTAGGTATTAGATCCTTTTGGAGAAAAGGAAACGTATGTTAAATTGCCCAGTAAATTTACTCTCATTTATTTTTTCAAGAAACATTTGTTAAGAACCTGTTTGTTCTAGATTTTATGCTAAGCCTGATAATATAAAGATCTAAAGGATGGCTTTTGCTGTTAAGAAGCAAATTGTGGGAGATGGATACAGAAAATAATTTCAATATAATAAGGTAGGCTGTGGAAATAGAGGACTGTAAAGATCTTTTTTTAAAAAATATTTTATTTATTTATTCACAAGAAACACAGAGAGAAAGAGAGGCAGAGACACAAGCAGGCTCCATGCAGGGAGCCCGATGCAGGACTCAATCCCGGGTCTCCAGGATCACACCCTAGGCCGAAGGCAGCGCCAGACCGCTGAGCCACCTGGGCTGCCTGAGGAGTGTAAATATCTTAGCCTGGAATTGCAGGGGGAGACTTCTTAGAGAAGACAGCTGTTTATTCTAGAAGGATGAATGTGTGTTAGGAAAAAGTGGGTGGGCGAACTATACTTGGGAAGGAAGAGTATCATTAGGTAAGGGATAAGTAGCTGAAAAAACATGAAGTTTGGGAGAGAGTTACCCAGAAGATTGGCATTTTAAGAGTCTTAAGTGTGAGGCAGGAATGGTAGGAGATGAGGCTTGTGGGCAGTATTATAGGTGATGGTGAGCATGGACAGAAAACTAAAAAATAAAGATTTTTATTTGGGAGTGACATAAAACATGTAGCTGAACCAGTCTTAAAAGGTACTTGCCAGGCAAATTTGTGGTGGGGGTAGATTTCCAGGCATAGGATATAGTTTGAGCAAAAAGCCTAGAAGTGTGAAATGGTAGGTCACTTTGGGGGATTTAGAGTGTTTTTTTAATATTGGAGTGTGGAATGCAAGGAACAATATGCAGAGAGATGGGAGTGGTTGAGAGGGGCCAAATCTTGGATGACCTCGTGCTGAAATTTGTTCTGTCAAAGATCACTCTGGCACTGATGTAGTAGGGCTCAAGAAGAGAGATGAGGAATCAATAGACCTGATGAGAGATAAGAGCCTGACTTAAAGATGTAACAGAAGGAATAGAGAAGCCATGTTCAAGGAATTCCAAATGTTCTCATCCTTGGCTATACACCAAGAGCACCAGTGGAGTGTTTTTAAAACTGTAATCAGCTGTATCACAATACTGGAGATCCTGTTTCACTAAGTCTGGGCATGGGCCTGAGCATCTAATTTTGCTTTTTAATTTTATATTTTATGTTAACATAAGTAAAATTGAGTTTCTGTTCTATGTGTGTGTACAGTTACATGAATTTTAACATGTGAAGGTTTCCACGATTAAGACATCAAATACTTAAAGCACCCCAAAAAACTCTCTTGCTATTTCTTTGTAGTCACAAACTTCTCCCCATTTCTAATCCCTGGCAATTCACTGCTCTGTTCTGTGTCACTATAGTTTTGTCTTTTTGAGAATGTCACATATATCAAATCATGTATTATGTAAGCTATGAGTTTGGCTTTTTTCATTCAGCATGCCTTGGAGATCATCCAAGTTGCTGTATGTATTAATAGTCTGTTCCTTTTTATCGCTGGGTGATAGGCCATCATACACATGTACTACAGTTTATCTGTCACCCATTAAAAAAGGACATTTGAGTTGTTTCCAGTTCTTGTTAGTATGACTAGAGCTGCTGTAAACATTCATGTATAGACTTTTATTTGAACATAAGTTTTCATTTCTCCAGGATAGGTACCCAGGAGTGGGACTGCTGGGTCATATGGTAAGTATATGTTTAACTTTATAAGAAACTTCCAAACTGTTTTCCAAAGTGGTTGTACCATTTCACATTTTCATCATCACTGTTGGAGAGTTCCAGTTCCTCCATTTCCTCACCAGCTCTTGTTGGTGTGTATATTTTAACTGTATTTAAACTATTTTAATAGGTGTGTAGTGGTATCTCATTGTGGTTCTCATTTCATTTTCTTAATGGCTAATGATGTTGAACATCTTTTCATGTATTTATTTGCCATGTTACATCCTTTTGGTGAGGTGTCTTAAGTCTTTTGCTCATTTTTTAGTTTGGTTATTTGGTTATATGTATAGATTCCATTTATTTAAAACTACATATATATACACACTCACAAGTCCATTGTCAGATATGTGACTTTCAAATAACTTCTGTAGCCTACCTTTTCATTTACTAAACAATGCCTTTCACAAAACAGAAGGTTTTAACAAAACACAATTTGTTAATTTTTTTGAATTTCTCATTGTTCCAACATGGTTTGTAGAAAAACTATCCTTCCTTCATTGCATTGTCTTTGTACCAGTGTCAAAAATCAATTGGCTGTATTTCTTTGGCTCTGTGTCTGGACTCTCTAATCTGTTTATTGGTCTCTGTGTCTGTCCCTTCTTTGTTTTGATTTGTAACTTTAAAGTCTTAAAGTTGGAGATTGTATTTCTTCCCACTTTATTTTTTTTATCAGAATTATTTTATCTATTCTAGTTATATTGATTTTCCTTGTAAATTTCAGAATCTTTATTTACAGCAAGTTCTGCTGGCGTTGTGATTGGCAGTAAGTTAAATCCATAGATCATTTTGGGGAGAATTGACATCTTTATTATTTTGAGACTTCCAATCCATGAACATGTGTCTCTCCTACTCTTCAGTTCTTTGATTTCTTTCATGTTTTGCTAGGTTTACACTTAAGAATTTCATTTTAGGAGAAGCTATTATAAATAGTATTGTTTTTTAAGTTTTGGTTTCCAGTCATTTGTTGTTAGTATATAGAAATTTGATTTTTGTGTGTTAAAAGTTTGCTAACTACATTTATATGTTCTAAGAGTTTTTCTTTGGATTTCTTGGGATTATTTTTATTTTTATTTATTTATTTGTTTTTACCTGCATAATCATGTCATCTGTGAATAGGAATAATTTTATTCCTTTTCAGTCTGCATGCCTTCTTAATTTCTTTTTCTTGCCTATTGCTCTGACTGGGACATTCACTGCACAGTTGAATGGAAGCAGTGGTGATAGACATTCTTGCCTTGTTCCATATCTTGGAGGAAAGCATTCAGTTTTTCACCATTAAGTTTGGTGGTAGCTGTAGGTTTTTTGTAGCTACTCTTTTAAAAAAAATTTTATATAATATGTATAATTGTAATCGTAGCATATATATATAATTTTATATCCAGATATTTGCATTTAATATATAATTGCCATTTTTTCCATTCCATTAAATATTCTTCCAAACCATAAATTTTTTCCTACAATAATAAGTATTTATTCTTATGCTCATGGATCTGCAATTCTGGATTAGGCTTAGTTGACCAATTCTGCTTTAGGCTGCAGGGGTACTGGGCTGACTCTATACCACATGTTCCTGATTCCTCCTTGTATTTTTTTGTTTGTTTGTTTTTTAATTCCTGTTGTAGCTAATATACAGTATTAGTTTCAGGTGTACAGTGTAGTGAGTCAGCAATTCTGTACATTACTCAGGGCTGATCATGATAAGTGTACTTTTAATTCCCTCTACTTACTTCACCCATCCCCACCCACCTCCACTCTGGTAACCATTTGGTTTGTCCTTTTTTTCTTTGTTCATTTGTTTTTTTAAAATTTCACATATGATAGAAATCATTTGGTATTTGTCTTTCTTTGAGTTCTTTCACTTAGCATTATACTCTCTGTATACATCCATATTGCTTAAAATGACAAGATTTCATTCCTTTTTATGGCCTAATAGTATTCTGTTGTGTTGATATATCTACATCTTTATCCATTCATCTATCCATGGGCAGTTGGGTTGCTTCCATAATTAGTCTATTGTAAATAGTGCTGCAGTAAATATAGAGGTGCATATGTCTTTTCCAATTGGTGTTTTTGTATTCTTTGTGTAAATATTCAGTAGTGGAATTACTGGGTAATGGATTATATGGTATTTATATTTTTAGTTTTTGAGGAACTTCCATATTGTTTTCCACAGTGGCTGTACCAGTTTGCATTCCTATCAACAGTGCATGAGGTTTCCTTTTTCTCCACATCTTTGTCTACGCTTGTTTCTTGTGTTTTTGATTTTAGCCATTCTGACAAGTGTAAGGGGGATTATCTCATTGTGGTTTTGATTTGCATTTCCCTGATGATTTGTGAAGTTGAACATCTTTTCATGTATCTCTTGACCATCTGGTATGTCTTTGGAGAAATGTCCATGTTTTCTGCCCCTTTTAACTGGATTATTTGGGGGTTTTTTGTGTGTTACATAATTTCCTTGTATTTTTTGGATACTAATAGCCCTTTATTGGATAGTCATTTGCAAATATCTTTTCCCATTCTGTAGGTTGTCTTTTTATTTTCTTAGTTCCTTTGCTGCAAAGAAATTTTTATTTTGATGTAGTCCCAGTAGTTTGTTTGCTTTTGTTTCCCTTGCCTTAGGAGATTAGTTTAGAAAAATGTTGCTACAGCCAATGTCAGCGAAATTATCATCTGTGTTCTCTTCTAGGATTTTTATGGATTTTATGTCTCGTAGGTCTTTACTCCATTTTGAGTTCATTTTTGTGTATGGTGAAAGAAACTGGTCCAGTTTTCCCCAACTCCATTTGTTGAAGTGACTGTCTTTTTGCCATTGGCTATTCTTGCCTCCCTTGCTGAACATTAATTGGCCATGTAATCATGAGTTTATTTCTGGGTTCTGTTCTGTTTCATTGATCTATGTGTCTGTCTTTGTGCCAGTACAATAATATTTTGATGACTACAGCTTTATAATACATCTTAAATTCTGGGATTGTAATACCTCCAATTATGTTCTTCTTTTTCAAGATTACTTTGGCTACTTGGAATCTTTTATGGTTCCATAAATATTAGATGATTATGTGTCTTAGTTCTGTGAAAAATGCTATTAGTATTTTGATAGAGATGGCATTAAGTGTGTAGATTGCTTTCAGTAGTATGGACATTTTTAACAATGTTCTAATCTATGAGCATGGAATATTTTTCCATTTGTGTCATCTTCAGTTTCTTTTATCAGTGTTTTATAGTTTTCAGAGTACATGTCTTTCCCTCTTTGGTTAAGCTTATTCCTAAATATTTTATTTTTGGTACAATTATAAGTGGGATTATTTTAATTTCATTTCTGCTATTTCATTATCAGTGTACAGAAATGTAACAGATTTCTGTATATTGATTTTTGTATTCTGTGACCTTACTGAATTCATTGATCAGTTGTAATAGTTTTCTGGTGGAATCTTTTGGGGTTTCTATACTTGGTACTATGTCACCTGCAAATAGTGGAAGTTTTATTTTTTCCTTACCAATTTGGATGCCTTTTATTTCTTTTTCTTGTCTGATTGCTGTGGCTAGGACTGTCAGTACTATTTTGAATAAGAGTGGTAAGAGTTTGTCTTGTTCCTGACTTTAGGAGAAAAGCTTTCAGTTTTTCACCAT
Organism: Canis lupus baileyi; assembly: GCF_048164855.1. Lineage (NCBI taxonomy): Eukaryota > Metazoa > Chordata > Mammalia > Carnivora > Canidae > Canis > Canis lupus. The sequence goes on from NC_132865.1 coordinate 25,125,664, forward strand.
TAAGTATGATGTTAAATGTGGGTTTTTCATATATGGTCTTTAGTATGTTGAGGAATGTTCCCTCTAAACCTACTTGGTTGAGGGTTTTAAGCATGAATGGATTTGTATTTTGTCACATACTTTTTGTTCATCTGTCGAAAGGATCATATGGTTTTTGTCCATCCTTTTGTTGATGTGATGTATCAATAGATTTGTAAATACTGAACCACCCTTGCATCCCAGGAATAAATCTCACTTGATCGTGGTGAATGATTTTTTTTAATGTATTATTGTTGGATTTTGGTGTATAATATTTTGTTGAGAATTTTTACATTTGTGTTCATCAGCTATGACCATCTATAGGTTTTTTTTGTTTTGTTTTGTTTTTTGTACTATCTAACTGGTTTTGGTATCAGGGTAATGCTGGCTTCATCTGATGAGTTTGGATGCTTTCCTTCCTCTTCTATTTTTTGGAATAATTTGAAAAGAACAGATACTAACTCTTCTTTAAATGTTTGTTAGAACTTACCTGTGAGGGTGCCTGGGTGGCTCAGTAAGTTCAGTGTCTGCCTTTGGCTCAGGTTGTGATCTCGGGGTCGAGTTCTGCATCAGGCTCCCTGGAGGGAGCCTGCTTCTCTCTCTGCCTATGTCACTGCCTCTCTGTGTGTCTTTTATGAATGAATAAATAAAATCTAAAAAAATAAAGAACTTACCTGGAAAATGGTCTGGTCCTGGACTTTTGTTTGTTGGGAGCTTTTTGATTACTGATACAATTTCATGGCTGGTAATCAGTCTGTTCAAATTTTGTGTTTATTCTTGTTTCAAGTTTGGAGAGTTATATGTTTCTAGGAATTTATCCATTTATTTCAGGTTGTCCAGTTCGTTGGCATGTAATTTTTCATAATACTCTTTTACATTTCTTTATATTTCTGTGATGTCAGCTGTTATTTTTCCTAGTTCATTTCTGATTTTGTTAATTTGAGTCCTATATTTCTTTTTTTAATGAGTCCGTTTTATTTTCTCTTCTATTTCTTGGTTAACCCATTCATTGTTTAGTACCATGTTATTTAACCTCCATTTATTTGTGTTCCCTTCAGATTTTTTTGTTGTGGTTGATTTCTAGTTTAATAGTGTGGTTGGAAAAGATGCATAATATGACTTCAGTCTTTTGGAATTTGTTGAGACTTGTTTTGTGTCCTAACGTGATCGATTCTGGAGAATGTTCCATGTGCACTTGAAAAGAATGTGTACTCACTGTTGTTTTTGGGTGGAACCTTCTGAATATATCTACTAGATACAACTGGTCCAACATGTCTTTCAAAGCCACTCTTTCCTTGTTGAATTTCTTTTTGGGTGATCCATTGATGTAAGTGGGGTGTTAAAGTCCCCCACCCCTCAATTGCCATATTACTATCAATTACTTCTTTATGTTTGTTATTAGCTGCTTTATGTGTATTTAGGTGCTCCCATATTGGGTGTGTAAATACTTAAAATAGTTATACTCCTTTCTTGTTAGATTGTTACATTTGTGATTATATAGTGTCCTATTTTGTCTCCTGTTAAAGTTTTTGTTTTAAAGTCTATTTTGTCTGATATAAATATTAGTACCTTGGCTTTCTTTTTACTGATATAATATTAATACTTTGCCTTTCTTTTTACTTTCATTTATTGATAAATGCTATTCCATCCCTTCACTTTCAGTCTGCATGTATCTTTAGATCTGAAATGAGTCTTGTGGGCCTCATATAGATGGGTCCTGCCCCCTTTTTTTTTTTTTTTTTTTAAGATTTATAATTTATTTATTAGACACACAGAACGCAAGCAGGGGGAGTGGCAGGCAGAAGGAGAGGGAGAAGCAGACTCCCTGCTCAGCAGGGAGCCTAATGCAGGTCATGACCTGAGCCGAAGGCAGACATTTAATCAAATGAGCACCCAGGCACCCGAAGTCTGCTTTTTTACCCAGTGTGTTAGCCTATATCTTTTGATTGAAGCATTTAATAATTATATTCAAAGTAATTATTGATAGATATGTCCTTACTGCTATTTTGTTACTTGTTTTATGGTTGTTTTTGTAGTTCTTTGTTCCTTCTCTTGTTCTCTCACAGTTTGCTGGCTTTCTTTAGTGATATACTTGGATTACTGTCTTTTTTTTTGCATATGTGTTACTGGTTTTTGATTTGTGGTTGTGTTAAGTTTGTATATAACATCTTATGCATATAGCAGTCTATTTTAAGTTTATGGTTGCTTAAGTTTGAATACATTCTAAAAGCACTAGATTCTAATTTTTTCCCCTACCTCATGTTCTAGGTGTATGGTATCATCATACTTTAAATCTTTTAATTTTGTGAAGCCCTTTAATGCTTTTTATAGATAAACTTAATTTTACTGCTTTTGTGTTTTCTTTTTTCTTTTCTTTTCTTTCCTTTTTTTTTTTTTTTTTTACTCCTACTTATGGTCTTTCCACTTAGAGTCTCCTTTAACATTTCTTGTAGGGCTGGTTTAGTGGTTTAACTTTTGTTTTTCTGGGACACTGTCTCTTCTATTCTAAATAATAGCTTTGCTGAGTAGAATATTTTTGGCTGCACATTTTTTTTTCTTTTAGCACGTTGAGTATATCATGACACTCCCTTTTGGCCTACAAGTTTCTGCTGAAAAATCAGCTGAAAGCCTATAGGATTCTCTTTGTATGTAACTTTTCTTTTCTCTTGCTGCTTTTAAGATTTTCTCTTTATCGCCATTTTTTGCCATCTTAGTAACTATGTATCTTCATATGGACCTCCTTGGGTTGATTTTGTTGAGGGCTCTCTATGCCTTCTTGTTCTGGATTTCTGTTTTCCTTCCCCAGATTTTCAGCTGTTGTTTCTTCAAATAAATTTTCTGCCTTGCTTTCTCTCTCTTTTTCTTCTGAGATCCCTATAATGTGAAAGTCATTATGCTTATGCTTGATAGTGTCAGAGTTCCCTAAGTATGTATTTATTTTTTATTATTTATTTTCTCTTCTGTTCAGCTTGTTTGCCTTCCTTTACATTGTCCTCCAGGTCACCAGTCCTTTCTTCTCTTTCTTTAGTCTACTATTTATTCCATCTAGTGTATTTTTCATTTCAGTTATTGAGTTCTTCACCTCTTATTGGTACCTTTTTATGTTTTCTTTCTTTTTTAAAGGTCTCATTGAGATCCTCCGCTTTTTTTCTCACATCCAGTATCTTTATACCATTACTTTAAATGCTTTATCAGGCATATTACTTACCTCCATTTCGTTTAGCTCTCTTGCTGTGATTTTGTCCTCTTTCATTTGGGACATGTCCCTCTGTCTCCTCCTTTTGTCCAACTCTGTTTCTGTGTCTTAGGCAAGTCATCTATGTTTCCTGCTCTTCAAAGTAGTGGCCTTATGAAAAAGAGGTCCTGTAGTGCTGTGCAAGTGCATGTCTCTGCTTACCAGAACCTGGCACTTCTGGGTGTCTCCTTATATGTATTGCATGGACCATGCCGTTGTGGCTGAGCCCTTTTGGTCCATTTATCTGCAGTGGCTCTCTTTTGCCTGTTGTAGGAAGAATTTGTTCCCTCTGTTTTTAGTGGGCCAGTATGTGACCACCTTGGGTGTAAATTGCATCAAACCAGACATTTGCTAGAGATTCAGTATCACCAGACTTCAGGAAAATGTGGGGGTGAGGCACTCTGTGCCAGTAAATAAGGATGGGTTTGCTGTGGGAGGGGATTTGGACTCCAGGCCTCCTGTGTTTGCAGGAGAACTCAGGGGCCCGGTGCCCTGTTAGCAAGCTAGATAGTGAATGTTGGCACCATGCTGGTTCCTTGAGGTATCATTGGTCCATATATTTATGTGAGGGTGGGGTGGAGTGGGGTAGGGAAATGGTGCCTGCCAGCTACATTGTTCCTAGAGAAATTTCCGAGGATCCTTGCCCCCTTCTATCCGTGCTCTGCTATTGATAAACACATCTCTCCTCTGTGTTCCCCAGGCAGTTTTACAAACTGCTGCTTCTATGTTGTGTCTCCAAGGAGCTCCTTTTTGTGTTGTCTTTCTAAGGGCAGAGACCCTCCCTCCCCTGCTAATTTTTAAAGTTCCAGGTGTTAAGCCTCATTGTTTATAAAATTGGGGAAATACAGCCCCTCTGGTTTACAGAACTAAATGTTACGGGCATTTGTCTTCTTTATGCAGGATCCCTTGTGTCCGTCTGTCTCCCCCCTTTTCACTCCCATAGTGTCCTTCCCTTCCAAGACAGTCCTGTGGTCTGTTTAGTTCTTTACCATGTTTCCACCTATCTCCTATCCTTTTAGGTGTTACCTCTCCTTTACATTTAGCTGTGGAGAGACTGTTCTGCTAGGCTTTGGGTCATTTGCTGTTTTTTTGTTTTGTTTTGTTTTGTTTTGTTTTGTTTTGTTTTGTTTTGTTTTACATTGATATGGCTGTTACCTAGTATCTGTGGGATGAGATGAGCTTTGGGTCCTCCCACTCCCCAATATTCCCCAGAAGTCTTTTATAACTACTATTAAAAGTTGAAGAAATGCCTTTCTATTGCTAGATTACAGAGAGTTTTTTTTTATTATGTTGAGTTTTGTCAGATGCTTTTTTTCTGCATTAGTTGATATGGCCATATGATTTTTCTTCTTTAGCTTATTCACATGGTGGACTACATGGTTGATTTTTTTGAACGTCAAATTAGCTTTAGCTCCTTGGAATAAATTCCATCTGGTCATGGTATATAATTTTTTTGCTAAGTTACTGGATTCTATTTCCTAATTTTTTTTAAAAGATTTTATTTACTTATTCATGAGAGACACAGAGAGACAGGCAGAGACAGAGGCAGAGGGCAAAGCAGGCTCCATGCAAGGAGCCTGATATGGGACTCGATCCAGGACCACGGGATCATGCCCTGAGCTGAAGGCCGATGCTCAATTGCTGAGCCACCCAGGCGCCCCTATTTCCTAATGTTTTTGTTGAGGATATTTACTTGCGTATTCATAAGTGGTAGGGATCTGTATTTTCTTTTCCTGGGCTACTGTCTGTGTTTGTGCAGTGCAGTTTTGATAAAACCCAGGGTGAGGTCACATTTGACAAGTTAAGTTCTCAGTCCTGCACAGAGCTATCCTCACTCAGACACCAGCCCTAAGCTCCAGAGGAATTTCTAGGCCCAGACCTGTACTTCTAACCAACTGGCTGCACATTTGAAGTTCCCATTCCCCACCCCCACCTCCCAGTTTGCTAGAACAATTCACAGAACTCAGGAAAGTGCTCTGCTTAGCATTACAATTGTATTGTAAGGAATACAAATCAGAAGCATCTATGAGACCATAGGGTAATGTCTGGGAGAGCCCTAAATGCAAAGCTTCAAGTCCTCAGGATTTACCGCCTTACTGCCATGTCAATATATATCACCAGCTTTTTTCTCTTTTGATAATAGACATCCTGACAGGTATGACCTGGTATCTTCTTGTTTTTATTTGCATTTCCCTAAGGATTAGTGGTTTTGAGCACCTTTTCATGTACCTCTAGGCCATTAGTGTGTCTTCTTTGGAAAAATGACTTTTGAGGCCTTTTGCCCATTTATTAACCAGATTGTCATTTTGCTTTTGAGTTGTAGGAGTTCCTTGTACATTTTGAATGTTAACCCCTTATTTGATACATGGTTTGTAATATTTTCTTCCATTCTATACATTGCCTTTTCATTTTGTTGATGGCTTCCTTTGCTCTACAGAAGCTTCTTAGTGTGATATAGTCCGACTTGTTTATTATTGCTTTTGTTGCCTTTGCTTTTGATGTCAAGTCCAAAAAATCACTGACAATGCCGTGTGGAGAGGCTGACCCCCTATGTTCTCTTCTACGAGTTTGTCTGTTTCAGGTCTGTTAATCTTTAATTCATTTTGAGTTGATTTTTTTTGTGTGTATGGTGTAAGATGGGGTCCAGTTTCATTCTTTTACATGTGAATATCCAGTTTACCTGCACGAATTATTGAAGAGACCATACTTTCCCCATTGTATATTCTTGGATCCTTTGTGGAAGATTAACTGACCATGCATGCATGAGTTTATTTTTGGATTTTCAATTCTGTTTCATTGATCTGTATGTATCTTTTTATGTCAGTACCATACCGTTTTGACTACTGTAGCTTTATAGTTTGAAATCAGGAAGTGAGATGACTTCAGCTTCATTCTTTCTTAAGATTGCTCCGGTTATTTGGATTTTTTTGTGATTCAATACAACTTTCAGGATTTCTTTTTCTATTTTTGTGGAAAAAAATGTGACATTTTGACTAGGATTGCCTTGTATCTGTGGATCACTTTGGATGGTATGGACATGTTAACAATATTAATTCTTCCAATCCATGAACATAAAATATTTTTTGTTGATTGTGTCACTTTCAGTTTCTTTCATTAATGTGTTATAGTTTTCAGTGTATAGGTTTCACCTCCTTAAATTTGTTGCTAAGTATTGGGTTTACATAGAAATTTTCTAATAGTTTGGTGTCAATGTATAAAAACTAATTTTTGTGTATTTTGTATCCTGCAATTTTACTGAATTCATTTATTAGTTTTAACAGTTCTTGGGTGAACTCTATAGGGTTTTCTACATATAAAATCATGTCATCTGTAAACAGTTTTACTTCTTTCTTTCCAATTTGAATGCCTTTTATTTCTTGTCTAATACCTGTAGCTAGGACTTCTCGTACATTATTGAATGGAAGTGGTGAGGATGGGCATCTTTCTCCTCTTGATCCTAAAAGAAAATTTTTCAGCTTTTCACTGTTGAGTGTGATGTCAGGTATGGGCTTGTTATATATGGACCTTATAGTCTTTATTATGTGCATTCCTTCTGTACCCAATTTTTGGAGAGTTTTTTTTTTTATCATGAAAGGATGTTAAATTTTATCAGGTGCTTTTACTTCATCTGTTGAGGTGATTTATATGCCTTATCTTTCATTTCATTCATGTAGGGTATCATACTGATTGATTTGTGTATTTTGAACTCTCCTTACATTTCAAGAATAAATCCCACTTTGATATCTTTTCTCATAGAAGTAATTAGTGCTACAGATTTCTCTTTCAGCACAGGTTAGCTGTGTCCCATAAAACTTGTTTGTTGTAGTTTTATTATTATTTATACCATGTATTTTTAAGTTTTACCTGGGATTCCCTTTTGACCCATGAATTGTTCAGAAATATGTTATTTAATTTCCAAGTGTTTAGAAATTTTACTGTTCCTTGATTCCTTAGTTTTATTCCATTGTGGGCAGAAAATATACTCTTTATGATTTTAGTTCTTTTAAATTTGTTGAAGTTTATTTTGTGGTCTATGATATGGACTATGTTGGTGAATATTCATGGATATTTGATAAGGATGTGCATTCTTTGTTGAGTAGAGTATTGCCTGCTAGCACCACCTTGCGCCATTTTATTCTTCCTCTGTGCTGCCTTGTGGGTTTGGAAGTACAACTGCCCATTCAGCCTCACTGACATCACTTTTGTCGGAAAAGCTTAAGGTCACTTGTTCTGTCCCACTGCCACCACGTGGGAGTGTAAGTCCAGCTACCCCCTTTAGCACCATTGACACTGCAGAAGCAGTTTTTGCTTCAGTCTCTGGTAACAGTTGGACAGATAATATTTAAAAGTTTTCTATTTTGCTGGCTGCTCTTTTACTTGTCTGTTGGGCTAGAGGGAGTTGGGTTTTCTTGAGGCTTTTTTTGTCTTTTTGGTCTGTGCCTGTTAGTAGTTTCTTCAGCATGCTATCCAGGGTATATAGGAGGCAGAAAGAAAACCTGGGGAATTCACCACTGTATTCTTCCTCAAGTCTCAAGGTCCCAAGGCATTTTTGCCTTCTCTCCCATTCAGTGTTCTTTCAGTGTATTACATGCCCTAGGATTTCTTAGTTATAAGAGGTTAGACTTTTGAGGAATGGGGCTTACTACATCTTGGCCAAAACAAAATTAGGTCTTTTTCTTTTTAAATTGTGAAATATACATACCATAAAATTTATGGTCTTAACCATTTTTAAGTGTGCAGGTCACTAGCGCTGAGTACGTTCACATTGTTCTGTAACTGATCTCCAGAGTTCTTTTCAAATTGTAGAACTAAAACTCATTACCCACTAAACAATTCTTTCTTCTCCCCTCCCCCAACCCCTTGCAGCTATTCTTCATTCTACTTTTTGTCTCTATGAATTTGATTACTCCAAGTAATTCATAGAAATGGAATTCATACAGTATTTGCCTTTTTGTGACTGGTTTATTCCACTTAGCATAATGTCTTTAAGGTTCATCCATGTTGTAGCATCTGTCAGAATTTCCTTCCCTTGTATGGCTGAATGTATGCATACATTGTATTTATATACCACATTTTGTTTATTCATTTATCTGTCAAGGAAATGTGTTGCTTCTATCCTTGACTGTTAGACATAATGCTGCTATGAGAACATGGATGTACAAATACCTCTTCATGACCCTACTTTTCATTTTTTTGGGTATACTCAGAAGTGGAATTATTAAATCATGTCATATTTTAATTTTTTCAGGGATTGCCATACTGTTATCAGTAGCTGCTGCACCATTTTACATTCCCAGAGACAGTGCACAAGTATTCTGATTTCTTCATATCCTCACCAACACTTGTTCCTTTGGTTGTTTTTTTGTGTTTGTTTGTTTGTTTGTTTGACAGTAAGCCATTTTAATGATGATAAAATGATATCTCATTGTGGTTCAGATTTATATTTCCCTAATTATTAGTGATGTTGAGCATCTTTTCAAATGCTTGTTGGCCATTAGTCTACCTTCTTTGGAGAAATGTGTATTTAAGTTCTTTGCTCATTCTTAAATCAGGTTGTCTGTTTCATTGTTGGGTAGTCATATTTTTTTAATATAATTCTGAGTGTTAACCACTTACGAGATCTATGATTTGCAAATACTTTCTCCCATTCCTTAGATTGACTTTTCACTCTGTTGATTACATCCCTTTATGTACAGTTTTTAATTTTGATGTAGTCTAATTTTACTTTTGTTTCTTATGCTTTTGCTGTCCTATCCAAGAAATCATTGCCAAATCCAATGTTAGAAAGCCTTTTCTCTATATTTTCTTGTAAGGATAAAAGTTTTAGCTCTATATTTAGGTTTTTGATCAATTTTGAATTAGTTTTTGTATATGGTGTAAGGTAAAGGTCCATATATGTACATCTTTTAGCATAACCCTTAGTTTTAGAAAGATAAAACTTTTAATATTAGAAGTTGCTACTAAACACAGAATTCTAAAGAAATTTGAGTTGGTTAAGAATTTTCTTTTTTTACTTTGGTGACCTCCTAAGGCTTTCTGCAGTATTGCACATCTTATTTAAGCTGCTCTTTTATAGAAGTTACATTACTGTTTAGGTTGTCTATGGTGATTATGAATGTTGTATAAAAAGCAGAAAGAACTAGTAAGAGAAAAGAACTAGCATTCTCTTTTTGGTTTTTTTTTTTTTTCATACTGTTCATTCAGATAGATGCCATGATATGGTGAACAAAAGCTGTGTAACTGTCTTTTTAAATTCTATTTCTGATTCTACCATTTATTAGATCTGAGACAAGAAAATAATCAAGTCTTTTTGGGTCTCCTTTCCTCATAGGTTATTACAGGAGGAAATGAGACAATATATGTAGTAAGTAAATGCTCTTATCCCCTACATAGTGGTTGGCAAAGAGATGTATAGACAATTTATGTACAAAACCATAAGTATCTACATAATATTAAGACAGTTTTGCTTAAATCATTTGGTTTTTCAAAGTAAAGTGGCAGTTAATGCAAGCATATTCCCAGAGGAAAATCTATTGAGCTGAACACATATAACTCATACCCCTTCCATAATATATGTTATACTTTAATAAATTTACATTAAAAATAATGTGCATAGGGAAAACATTATACATTATAAGGTTAACAAGCATTTTCTACATAGTGGTATTATGGTTGGTATTTTTTTTCTCCTTTATACGTTTCTGTAGTTTCCAGGTTTTTGAAAGTGATTGTGGGTTTCTTTTATAATTATTTTTTAAAAGAAACTTAAAGGGTAATTTAGTACTGAAATATTTGTAAATGGTATACCTGTATTTTGCTTTAATTGAATTCATTGAAGAAGAGGAACAGGAAGTAGTCGGGGGTGTTTAGGTGAAACAAGGTAATTGTTTAAAATGGAAAATGGGACGTGGGATTGTTTATTTATTTATTTATTTATTTATTTATTTATTTAGAACGTGTCTGGTATTTTCCATAAAAAAAGTTTATAAAAACTGTTAGAAGAGTGCACAGTGAAATAGACTTAATAAGCACTCTAGTATAAGATGACTTTTTTTTTTGGAGGGGAATAATTTTTGGACAATAATTTGTCTCTGGATGCTGAAGCATGCATAGTATTTCACAATTATGAGAAGCTTTTGTTTTCTGGGCTTACAGGTTCCTACATTTTAGCTGAATCATTTTAACTGGGCTGAAATTCACTTATAGAATGCACATGAAATGTCATTTGCTCTCTACTTTGTTACAGATCCTTCATCCCAGTCATGCATGTTTGTTTGTTTTTTAGATATATTTTACATATCATAGAATTCCCTTATTTCTAATCTACTTATGGTTTTTTGTTGCTATTTTTAGTAAATTTACTGAGCTGTGCAGCCATCACTGCAAATCAATTTTAGAACATTTTCATCACTTTTATAAAATCTCTCCTGTCTGTTAATGGCATACTTTCTCTATAGATTTGACCCTTCAGGACATTTCATGTAAATTGAATCATATAGTATATAGTCTTCCGTGTATTACTTTTTTCTTAGCATAATGTTTTTGAGTTTTATCCTTGTCCTAGCGTGTATCCGTATTTAGTCCCTTTTTATTGCTGAATAGCATTCCACTGTATGGAGTTGATGTGTTTATTGGTTCACCCATTGGTGGACACTTAGATTGTTACCAATTTTGGGCAATTATGAATGATGCCACTTTCGGCATTCACATGCAAGTCTTTGTTGTGGATTTATGTTTTTATTTTTTTGGCTAGGTACCTAAGAGTGCAATTGCTGGGTTATATGGCAGTTTTATGTTTAATTTTCTAATGTTTTCCAAAGTGGCTACAGCATTTTACTTCCCTCCAGCAGTGGATGAGGGTTTCTGTTTCTCCCTGTCCTCCCCAACATTTGTTTATTGTATATCTTTAGAATGTAGAATAGCCATTGTAAGGGCTGTAAAATAGCATCTCATGGATTTGATTTGCATTTCCCTAGACTAATGATGTTAAGCATCTTTTCATGTGCCTATTAGCTGTTCATGTGTCTTGCTTATATGATGTATATAAAGTCTGTTCAAATCTTTTTGCCCATTTTTTAAATTGTCTTATTGACGGTTATATATCTTTACCAATTGAACAACACCCTATGCACATTCATATCTTCTCTTCTCTTGCTCTTTGTCATTCCTTTCTTTTTCAGTACTTTGTACCTTCCTAAATTCTTTTTACTCCTCAAGGTTTAGTTCAGATACCACCTTCTTTTCGAGGGCTTTCCTGCTTAGCTATTACTTCTACTTCTCACTTTCCTGGTCTCTTATACTAATTATTATTTGTTCCTTGAAAATTAGTACCTAATTATTTTAAAGAGTGGAAAAATGTTAGCATTGGTGAACTTAAAATTTGCACTTTGAAATACTGAGTTTCTGCTCTGGATTTGGTAATTTATAATTTTTCTGAAGCGTGAATTTGAATCGGTTGTGCATTACTTTTCAAGGCTGGCCTGAGGAAGTGAGTCACTTAGCTAATAATTAAGGTTAGCCACTGCCTAGGAACATGGCAGCTATGGTTTCTCCTTACAAGGCAAATTATTTGCCATAGACTTATTTACAAATTTTAGGATTTTTTTTTAAGGTCTGCAGACTATCCTTTCTCAATTTCTATGGCCTGAAATTATCTTGAATTTTAAAAATTACTTTTATGTATAAGTTATATCTTCTACTGGATTTTATGATCATTTATTTATTCATTCAACAATCATTTACTGAATGTCCACTTTGTTAACATTGGCCCTGTCACTGAGTGTGTGATCCTAGGTGTGTCACTTAGGTTATCTCTCTCTGTTTTCTCTTGTATACAATCAGAACAACAATAGCATCTATCTCAAAGTTGCTGGAGAATCTAGTAATAAATTTTAAAAGCACTTGTAGTAGTACCCAGCACTTGGTAACTACTCAGTAGACACTAGGTGGTTATTATGTGCAACTTGTGATAAGAACCAAAGATGCATTGGTGCATGAGACTGACAGGGTCCCTTTTTCTGCATAGTTTATAACCTGGTGAGAAATCGAAACACAGAACAAGTACTTCACTACTAAGGAGAACTAAAATGTCTCATAACCTGAGCCAAAGGCAGATGCTTAATTGACTGAGCCACCCAGGCTCCCTTCCTTGTACTTTTTAATATAAATATGTGTAAAATTTTGCTGGTCTATGCTGAGATACTTTTGAGATTTGTTTCTTTGAAAAATAATTTTATTTGTGTGTCTACTACTTGTAGAACCTTCTGATAAAATCATAAATGTATGATTACATGAGATGTTTGCTACTATGACTACAATGAGCATAATTTTTTTAGAGACTAGATACATTATTGGAAAATTTTGTGTAGTGTGAATATTTAGAGGTTAAGTAATTTTCCCTTCATTTTCATTTTAAGATTAGAGCTGCTTTTATGGGGAAAAATAGTCTCCAAGATAAAAAAATCTCAGAATAATGCAAAAACCTTTTCAGTAAGGGAACATTGAAATTGGAAATTAATATTTATAGATTTAAAAGTAAATGGGTGCCAGCCTTTAATATTGGGCCAAGTGAAAAAATATTTACCAAAATCTTTATTGTCTTCTTTGCTTAATTTTTTAGTTTAATTTCTCAAAAAAGTTAAAATATACACATAGTGTGAAGTTTAAAAAGTACAAAGAGAAAGATAAAAAATGTTTTCTCCTGTTATCTAGTCACTTGATTTTTTTCCCTTTAGACAAACACTATTAGTATTTCTAGCAAATTCATTCAGTAAGGGTTCACACACTTATATATAGCATATGTGTTACTTTAAAAATTTTCCCTATTGTCTATTTTAAGTGGAACCTTTGTACCTTTATCCCAAACTTAAATACTTTATCTTTTAATATCCCTAACTTTGGGCTATTTGTTTTTTGTTTTTTTTTTTTTAAGATTTTATTTATTTATTCATGAGAGACACAGAGAGAGGCAGAGACATAGGCAGAAAGAGAAGCGGGCTTCATGCAGGGAGCCTGCTGTGGGATTCGATCCTGGGACTCCAGGATCACGCCCTGGGATGAAGGCAGACACCCAACTTCTGAGCCATCCAGGCATCCCTGGACTATTTGTTTTTAAAAAGCTCTTATAATTGGAGAGAGTTGAACATCTATGAAATGCTTTCAATAAATTTTTCAGGAGGGGAACGCCTAGGTGGCTCAGCGGTTGAGCATCTGCCTTTGGCTAGGGGTGATCCTCTACGAGGAGCCTGCTTCTCCCTCTGCCTGTGTCTCTGCCTCTCTCTCTCTCTCTCTCTCTCTTTGTCTCTCATGAATGAATAAATGAAATCCTTTTTAAAAAAAATTGCCCAGGGAATCCCTGAGTAGCTCAGTGGTTTAGTGCCTGCCTTCGGCCCAGGGTGTGGTCCTGGAGTCTCGGGATCCAGTCCCACATCAGGCATGGAGCCTGCTTCTCCCTCTGCCTGTGTCTCCACCTCTCTCTGTGTCTCTTGTGAATAAAAAAAAAATTTTAAAACTAAAAAATTAAAATTGTTCAGGTTGTTGTTACTCAGTATTTATCACATTGTTTTTATCACATTTTTTAAAAAGATTTTATTTTTTTGAAGGAGTGCATGTGAGAGAGAGCTCAAGCAAAGGGAGTAGCAGAGGGAGAGGGAGAAGCAGGCTCCCTCCTGAGCTGGGTGTTCCGCATAGGGCTTCATCCCAGGACCCTGAGATTGTGACCTGAACCAAAGGCAGGTGCTTAAATAACCAAGTGAGCTACCCAGTGTATCTGTTGTTTGTACCTTTTCATATTTAAAACTTGGCAAAAAAAAAGACTAAACCCAGCTAAAACAAAGCACTTTCATACCTACCTCTTTGATAAACCTCGTATTCTTATGGGATAAACAACTAGATATTATCATCCCCATTTGAAAACTCTATATACTAAGGTTTAAAAAGTTTATACAGTGACAGACCTGGGGTTTGACTCTTGTCTTTTGGGGCCTTCAACCCATTTCTTTCTAATGTATTTCATTTCTCTGACCAAGCTTGAAATAGAACCCAGGGCCCTGACTTACAAAGCAGTATTCTTTCCATGACCCCCAAAGCTGCTGCTTCTGCACATCTTATATTGAGCAGAATCTATGAAATGTCTGATTGTTTATTTACCACTAAGGTTGTTAACAATTAGTACAATAACTCTGTTCTTTTTGATTTTCACTGTAGTCACTGAAAGTTGTTGACAGTGAACAGCCACTGTGTTCTTTTCTATCTAAATATTAAGTTCCATTAAAGGATAATTTTCATAATTCATGGTTTCTTTGAATGCTTATTTTCATTTACTGAATTTTCTTATATTTATCTATATTTAATACTTTAGTGTTATTAGGCAGGCACTTGATCTGAATTTTGTTGAGATTTTCATTTTTTATTTTAATTAAAATTTCTTAGACATAAAGTCTGGAGTGGAAGAAAAAGTTAGTGACTTGGAATATTTATCACTCAAGTCACATTCCTAGTTTTGGTTTTCATAACAGCGGGACTCCTACTTCTGAATTAATAAGCAGCATATGGTTTTATTTGTTAGAAAACTAGTTGTGATAACATTGTGAAATTAATATTCTTTTTCATTAACAAGTTATTGAAACTCAGCCATTTGCTTTGGGCTTCTTATAAAAACCACACTTAAGTCATTTTGCACCTCCCTTGAAGTGTAAGTCTCTTCAGATTTTTTAATCTGTAAAATGGGCATGCTGCTAAGATTGTGTGCTATTCTAAGAATAAGATGTATGTAAAACAGCTCTGTAAATTGTAAAATACACAAATATGAGGTACTTTTTGTTTATTAGACTTGTTCCTATTCATGTGATTTTGGTGGGCTCATTATAGTTTCATCATCTTAGAAAATATTTCTCAAGGATCTCAGTATCGTTTATATGCCAGGCATTCAAAAATCAGTTTCTGTCTATTAGGATTTATAATCCTAGTTTTAAGTTATTTATTTTGGAAAAATTATTTAAATGCACTTGAGAACTTAAATTACACATTATTTTTGGCCAGAGATCAAAGCCTAAATTTTAAAAGTTTTACAATTGTACAGTGCCTTTCTGTTAGAGATAATTAAAAAATTTAAAGATGTAAAGTTAAATACGGAAATTCTAATTTAAAGTTATTTGTAAGCTATCCTTTAGGTGGCTTTTGTTGTTTTATGATGGAAACTTCACTTTTCACCTTTACTTGAGAGTTTCACTGATATTCAGACAATTGAGGTCAATAATAATAACATTTTATTTTATTATGCTCACAGATTCTCTGTGTGTTGGGATTTCAGTTAGGGTGTGCTGCTGTTCAACAGTTTCTGGGGCCTAAGCTGAGAAGACCCAAATGTCTGGGTGAGATGTGAATGGGTGGGAACCAGAATTCTCTAGAGACTCCTTTACTTATCCTGGGCTCAGCTGGGATTGCTGACTGAACTTCCATGTGGCTTATGCTTGTCATATCAGGGCTGCTGGGTTCCAAGAGTTAATAGCATTACAAGAGAATCAGTACTAGAGTAAGTAGCCACTTACCCTTCTTTGACCTAATCTTGTAGTAGTTCTCTGTTGCTTTCCCTGCATTCTGCTGGTTGTAAATGAATCTCCTCGGGGAGGATCTATATCTTGGAGGGATTCTGGCAAGGTCACTTTGCAGATGGGCAGATTCATGGGAGATAATATAGTGACCATCTTAGAAAAAATACAATCTGCTACATAGTGTCCTGATTTTCAAATTTATAGGTCTTAATACCTACTGGATAGTGCCACTGAAACATTTCAGTGACTTAAAATAAAACACTACCAACATGTACCTCTTCTTCACTCCTGCTCTTTTACCTCTACTTTCTCACATAGTGAGAAAACTGCATTTTATGTATAAGTTAATGGTACCTCTGCTATGTAGTTACGCAAGCCAGATCTCTTCTTGCTAACACTGTTTCTCTAGATAAGTGAGATTGTTTCATTGGTTTTCTTTCCAGGTGTTCATCCCTATTGTCACAACTTTAATTCAAGCCATTGCCTCCTCTTTAGGTTATTGTAGCATTCTATTTAACTTGTATATTTTAATTTAATCTTTAACTGTATGAAATGTGGTTCTAAAGTCACACAATTGGCTTTGAAAAGATAAACCTGGTATATTATATACATCCAAAAGAATGTTATTTCTCAAAGTAATTCCTACATTTGTACTTTTTAATGTTTTTGTTTAAAGTTGCTTTCATACATAGATATTGTCATAGTTGATCAAATCCCTGTTCTTAATTGATCCTATATCATCTTTATAGTTTGAGTTACAGGATTCTGGAGACTAATGAAAGTTACGTACTCTTTTTCTAGAATAATGCTTGCACACACACACAATTTGAAATGGTTCAAAGAAGTACTAAAGTTAAGAACTTTTGTTTTGTGGTCACATACCATTCTTCATACTTGGCTCCAAGCCAGCTATGATTAATTGGTAGTTAGAATATGATTCCTTTTCTAGAGAATTTTCCTTCTGTGAGGTAATTCATTTAAAAGAAAGAAGCAGGCAGGAAAGAACTGCAAACAGTGAATTCCACAAATATTTTTGAATACTAGCATTATTATGATAATGGATGCATATCCTCCCACACTTACTTCTTTGAAGGAGACAGCAGTTTGGGTGTATAAGTTCTAATGTGTTTATTAAAAACTATTAATTTAACTTATAAGATGTTTGCTTAGATTACCAGTTTAGTTTGCATTGAGTAAATACTGTTCTACCAACTAAAGATGAAATGATGTCATGAGAAGTAGCTATAAATCATTTATAGTGTATAGGTAATAGAATTTATTGAATTGTGTTGGTCTTATTTTGAAGTTTATTTGTATCTTCAGGGGTTGAAAAGAAAGCTGCTAAGCAAGTTGTTAGTAAACATTATGAGAGGGAATACTTAATACACTTAGGAAATCAGTCATAAAACTTGTATATAATTAGTTATTTTTCAGTAAATCATTCCTTCCCGAAGTCCTGTGCCTTATCAACTGTGTTCACTTGGTTCCAGTTATTTAATATACCTAAAGGAATAAAATTCACATTTCTTCCAAAGTACTTCAAGTCTAAATTTTTATTTATTTATTATTATTATTTTTTTAAACATTTTTTTAAAGATTTTATTTATTTATTCATAGACACACAGAGAGAGAGGCAGAGACATAGGCAGAGGGAGAAGCAGGCTCCATGCAGGGAGCCCGATGTGGATTGCAGGGAGCCCGATGTGGGACTCTATCCCGGGTCTCCAGGATCACACCCCAGCCTGCAGGCGGCGCCAAACCGCTGCGCCACCAGAGCTGCCCTCAAGTCTAAATTTTTAATGCTAATTTACAATGACCCATTTCCTCCAGTTTTAATCTTTCTATATATATAATGCTGTGGTTGTGTTTCATGGTTTTCAAAATTTTTATAAAACTAGTTCAAAGGAATAGGGAGAGTAAATGGCTAGAGAGAAACTAATTCCTAAAAGAATTTCAGTAATACAGTTTTTTTAAAGGGTTAAAACTGCATAGTTTAAAACCCTAAATATCACTAAACAAATTGATCATCTGATTTTTAACTTCTTTCAGCTCAGAAGTGATGACTTTTCTTAAGACATCCAATATTATCTATTTGTGTTGTCTAGTGTTTCCAAAGCAGTATGAAAAGATATTTTGCTGACTGCGGTCATCCTTGTCATGATTCTGACTTTAACAGCAAAATACTTCACAATGAAGCACTATGTGGTTTTTAGTTTGAGTACACTAATACTTCTTAATTTGGTGCTTTAATATTTTTTTCTCCCGGTGTGTTTTCTTTAATAATTGATAATTAATTAGTTTACTTCTTGATTCTACTGTTGATGCCAACATGAAGCAAACTGTAACCAAGCCTTAATTTATTAAAATAGGTAGTTGCCTCAAGAACTGTATTACTGGATATTCATTATAAGAAAACTGAAAAGGAATTCCTTTTTAGCATTCACTGAAACACTAGTCCAAGAATTCTTATAAGTACAAAAAATGGATGGATAAAGCCAAAGCCATGGTAGGTGAAACCTGTTTTCCACTCGTTTCTTTTAACTGCTTTATAGCAGTGATTCTTAAATTTGTTTGTCAGAATCCCCTTGAAGCTATCTAAAAACACACTCTACACTTACAGTACTGATTCAATATTTACTGATTCAGTAAGTCTTTGGGTCCTGGTGGTAGTGATGCTGCTGATCCTGAGAGCATACTTTGGGAAGCACTGCTTTATAATGTTTGTCCTGATAATCGTAGAATGAATTTCTCAGTACAGTTGCATTAGTTAATAGTAGGTTGCTTAAATATAGGATAGTGTGTCCTGTATGATACCCTAAGACAAGCGAAACTAGTTTCTGGATCACTGCTTACTAGCTGTTTGACCTTAAAGTTATTATTTAACTAAACTGATCCATAGTTTCCTTCTTGATAAAATAAAGAGTTGTCCTTTGAGGATGAAATTAGATAATGTGTGGAAAAATGTTTTAAACTCTACATTGTTGTGCAAATAAAAACTAGTATTGCATATTCTTTAAAAATTTCAACTTGTTTTAAAATATTGTGGCTTATTATATTGTTACTTTTAGTATTATGACAAATACTTATTTTCTGCCTCTTC
The DNA here is from genome assembly GCF_048164855.1 of Canis lupus baileyi. Classification (NCBI taxonomy): domain Eukaryota; kingdom Metazoa; phylum Chordata; class Mammalia; order Carnivora; family Canidae; genus Canis; species Canis lupus. Next base: position 25,144,568 of record NC_132865.1, read on the forward strand.
CTTATTGCCCCTTGTCCTTTTTTCTTTTTTTTTTTTCCCCTTGTCCTTTTAATCTTGATTACTTTTTAGTGACAGTGTATTTCAGCTTAAGTGGCCTCAAATGGCTTTGAAAAGAAACATATTAAAATGAATACATAGTCTTTTTTTTTTTTTTTTTATAATTCACGTATTGTACCTTTATTTTTGAAAATGAATACATAGTCTTAATGGGACTCTAAAAATACAAACATTTTGCAGGACCAGAAAGATAACCCATGTAAACTATGTTGATAATCAGCGGGAAGAATTGTATTTCTTCTGCAACCTTTAAAGATTTTATCAAAACATTTAAAACTTTTTTACTGTGGGTTATAAATGTATAGGGAAAGGAAAGAGGAAAACTCATATTTAGTACAAGATAATTTAAAACATTAGAAATAGTGAGTTAAATTGTTTTCTTCATTAAAAAAAGCTTTTCTAGATCAGTTTGAACAGTGTTTGCTTTGTATAACTTACAATATAAAGATAGAAAAATATATAGTACTATCTGATTTAGAGAAACATCACATTCAATGTAGCTTATGTTGGGTATGTTTTATTTATGTTTAATAGTTTTAGACTATTTAAATACGGACATTTAGGGGCGCCTGGATGGCTCAAGTCAGTGAGTGTGCAACTGCCGATTTTGGCTCAGGTCATGATCTTGGGGTCCTGAGATTGAGTGCACATCAGGCTGTGTGCTCAGTAGGGAGTCTGCTTGAGATTTTCTCCCTCTGCCCTCCTCATCTAAAATAGATAGATAGATAGATAGATAGATAGATAGATAGATAGATAGATAGATAGATAGATAGATATGGACATTTAAAAATAATGGAATTACAGAATAAAATGGTTCATAGAGTCTTATAAGTTTCTTTGAACCATAATGTTTTAGAACTGAGTTCAGCAAACCATTTTTATAAAGGGCTTTTCAGGCCAAGAAGAAAAATCAAGGATATTATATAAGTACTTACATACTAAGAGGAAACAAATTTACATAGATTTTTTGTTGATGAGATTCCAAATAATCATAATTGAGTATAAATTTTGTAATCCTGGTCTAATGAGAATTCTTTTAGGTGGAGTAACATCACTCTTCACTAGATTTGAAAGTTAGTGTACCCTATTATCAAAATGATTGCAGATACTCAGCTGTAAAAACTATTCTTAAACTCAGGAAAACAGGTGGTGCGTGGCTTTGGCACATGAGCCATAGTTGTTGACTGATGTTTTAGAATATAAGGGACTTTTGCAGTCATCTAGTAGTGAAGTGAGGGTTGTTTCCTAAGATCATACAGTTATTTAGTAATAGGCGGTGTCAAACCATAGTGCTTTATAAAATGAACTACTTCTGATGTTCTTAACGAATATATTATTAACCAGAATACCCTATTTCCTGCTTATTTTATAAATGGAAATTCACCTTCTACAAAAATTGCCACCTTACCCCTTTCCCTACTTTATATCTTTTTTTTCCTTACTTGAATTTTGCAATACCTCAGCTTCTTAAATAATAATGATAATATTTTAAATGAAAAATACGGTTTTAAAATTTTTAATGAAGACTTGGGACAGTTTATCTTCCATTCGTCTGTACTGTATTTTTTAAGATGATTTAAATTATTTTCAATTATATGTATTGGTGAACTGTACAGTTTTTTTTTAACTGTACAGTTTTAATAGCCATATACAGATCTTTGGTATGAGACATTGTGAACTTTTATTGAGTAGTAGTTTAAATACCTATGGATACTATTTTCATATTGTCCCCCTTCCACTTCTACCACTGGTAAAAAAATTTTAATACTCTATTTAACACATTTGATCAATATTCATAGATATACCTATGTAATAGAGTGGTTAAGAAACCAGCATCTGGAATTAGATTATCTAGTTGTGAAACCTGATTAGACATACACCCAAGCTATGTAGCCCTTGAGCAAATTATTTAACCTCTTTGTGCCTCACTTTCCTGATCTTTAAAATGAAAATGCTAGTACAGACCTCATAGGGTTACTGTGACAGTTAATTATGCTGGTACATGTAAAATGTAATAGTGCTTGGCACATGGTCTGTTCTCAACAACTGTTGTTTACAATAATAGTAACTGTAAATGTTTGAATGTTTTTCTTCCACATTTCAAACAGGTTTAATCAATTAAGCAGACACCCTAGCCTATTAATTAAGTCTAAGTGTCTTTTATTAACAGGTAGGATTTACCTAATTTACCTCATAAGTTATATACCACAGAAGGGAAAATTTCCCATTGAACTGGGTATGTGTATTTTACAGTGCTGTATATAGTCCTAAGTAGAAAAATTGGTTAAGTATCAACACATGTACATGGTCAAGAGGTTATAGTCCTGGTTTAATAATCTTGAGATAATCACAAGAATGATATGTTGAGTCGCCCCCCACCCTTCACTGAACATGTGCCCTGTATTTTAGAACTTGAATACAATATATATAATACTCCATTCTGAATGCTTCTGGTTGGCATAGTTACTTGACCAAAAAACATTCTACTTTGAGAAAAGAAATGCTTTGGGAATTAGTAATTTACAGTTGTACCTATCCTTCTGGTTATTAACATATATTCTTTGTATAGCTTCATAAGATGATTTGTGTAATTAATACATTTAATAGCAAGAGAATTTTAGTACTGAATTTTCTTTTGAATTTGCATTCTTTCCAACTTCTAATAGACGTTACACATTAGTTTGCAAAAACCTGTAATCAAATTACTTGATGATCTTTCTGTTGTTAAGTTTTCTAACATATGCCTCTTTTTTCCCCCGCAGAGGAAATAAAAGCGGAAACTGAAAAACAAAGGTTCGTGGGGTTTCTTTTCTAGTAAAAATAATTTGCAGGCATATCAGTCTTGGCTAAAATACTTAAGTGGCAAATTTTCTGTATATCATCTTTATAATAAAATTAATAAAAATTATTTTTAAGAAATAGAAGCCAAAAAAGTTCTCATTAAAAAGTATATAAAGGTATTCCTGAAATACCATAGATACTTTGTAAAGTCGTTGCATAAAGACTTTGATTCATATTTAGAAAGTTTACTAAACATTTAATTACTTGTAATTTAAATACGTTTTAAGTAATAACTATTTTTTTTTCTTGCATTTAGTTACAGCTCTGGCTACTAGCTTTTGAACTGTAGCAAGTTATAATTTCTCTAGGGTTTGCTTACCCTTATGAAATATGGGAAGATGACAGTTGGTTTAGCAAAATTCCTTTTAGAACTGAAATTCTGTGTTTTTGTGTGAGTTCATCCTCAATATGAAAAGTGTGATACTCTAATCAAACCCTTCTTTTTCCTTTAGTCCTCCTCCTGGAGAAGCAAAAGGTGGATCAAGTACCCTTCCACCAGTGAAATCGAAGACAAATTTTATTGAAGCAGACAAGTACTTCTTACCCTTTGAATTGGCATGCCAGTCCAAATGTCCCCGTATAGTTAGTACATCTCTTGATTGTTTACAGGTATGTATAAAATGGCATTATCTAAAAACTATTTAATTTGAATGTGTTTCTAATTAAACATTACTCACAATTGGGATTCATTTTCCATTAAAGCCTTGAATATTCTCTTTGTGATAAGAAACCAAATGGTTGCTTAATAATTGCAAATAGGATATTCCTAGTTTAAGGGTAACAAAAATCATTAGTTAGCTTAGTGAGATACATTATCTTTACTTAGTGTTGATTTGGTCTCATTTTCTATTAGTGAAATGCAAAAGCTATAATACGTTTAACTTGCTGATGACTTTACATACATCATTATTTGCGATGATTGTACTAAATGCCTGCTGTTTTATTTAAAGCAGGAGGTTAATATGGACAAGTTAGTGTTTATATTCACTGCTGGACTGTAGCTCTGATTTTTATTTATGTCAGAAAAATTCCTTAAATCTTTCATCCTATTTTATTTACACACACACAGAGACACACAGTATTCTTTTAAGATATATGTAAAACTTCCAGATGGGAGGGGTCTTTCTCTTTTCAGGTGTTTTCACTGTTTGGGAAATTATACCTATTGAACTGACAATTCAGTGGCTAGGAAAAGACTATATTCATATGATTTTTTTGGGAAGAGAGATGAAATTCATTTGATTTGTGACTTGTCTTTGAAAAATTAAAATTATGGTATCTATGGCTTTCAGGGCTATAATGGCTGATGAATGAATAAATCTATGATCTATGATTTATTATAGCCAGTGCATGGAAATTGGATTTTCTGCATTTTCACAGATCTGATGTGGAAAGAGATTTTGAGTCATTTATTTATTTTTTATTATTTTTTAATCTTCTAGAAGTTTATTTATTTATTCTTTTATATATTTTTTTATTGGAGTTCGATTTGCCAGCATATAGCATAACACCTAGTGCTCATCCCGTCCATTGCCCCCCCTCAGTGCCTGTCACCCAGTTATCCCATCCCCGCACCCACCTCCCTTTCCACTATGCTGTATTCGTTTCCCAGACTTAGGAGTCTCTCATGTTTTGTCACTCTCTGATTTTTCCCACTCATTTTCTCTCCTTTCTCCTATTATCTCTTTCACTATTTTTTATGTTCTCCATATGAGTGAAACCATGTAATGATTGTCCTTCTTCGATTGAATTACTTCACTCAGCATAATGCCCTCCAGTTCCATCCACGTCAAAGCAAATGGTGGGTATTCGTCGTTTCTCATGGCTGAATAATATTCCATTATTCCATTGTATACATATACCACATCTTCTTTATTCATCTTTCGATGCACACTGAGGCTCCTTCCACAGTTTGGCTATTGTGGACATTGCTGCTATAAACATTGGGGTGCAGGTGTCTTGGCTTTTCACTGCATCTGTATCTTTGGGGTAAAACCCCAGTAGTGCAATTTCTGGGTCGTAGGGTAGCTGTATTTTTAACTCTTTGAGGAACCTCCACACAGTTTTTCAGATTGACTGTACCTGTTCACATTCCCACCAATAGTGCAAGAGGGTTCCCCTTTCTCCACATCCTCTCCAACAATTGTTATTTCCTGTCTTGTTAATTTTCCCCATTCTCACTGGTGTGAGGTGGTATCTCATTGTGGTTTTGATTTGTATTTCCCTGATGACAAGTAATGCGGAGCATCTTCTCATGTGCTTGTTGACCATGTGTATGTCTTCTTTGGAGAAATTTCTGTTCATGTATTTTGCCCATTTCATGATTGGATTGTTTGTTTCTTTGCTGTTGAGTTTAATAAGTTCTTTATAGATCTTGGATACTAGCCCTCTATCTGATAGGTCATTTGCAAATATCTTCTCCCATTCTGTAGGTTGTCTTTTTAGTTTTGTTGACTGTTTCTTTTGCTGTGCAGAAGCTTTTTATCTTGATGAAGTCCAGTAGTTCATTTTTGCTTTTGTTTCATTTGCCTTCATAGATGTATCTTGCAAGAAGTTGCTGTGGCCAAGTTCAAAAAGGGTGTTGCCTGTGTTCTCCTCTAGGATTTTGATGGATTCTTGTCTCACGTTTAGATCTTTCATCCATTTTGAGTTTATCTTTGTGTATGGTGTAAGAGAATGGGTCTAGTTTCATTCTTCTGCACATAGCTGTCCAATTTTCCCCAGCACCATTTATTGAAGAGACTTTCCTTTTTCCAGTGGATACTCTTTCCTGCTTTGTCAAATATTAGTTGACCATCGAGTTGAGCACCCATTTCTGGGTTCTCTATTCTGTTCCACTGATCTATGTGTCTGTTTTTGTGCCAGTACCACACTGTCTTGATGATCACAGCTTTGTACTACAACTTGAAATCCAGCATTGTGATGCCCCCGGCTCTGGGTTTTCTTTTTTCAGTATTCCCCTGGCTATTTGGAGTCTTTTCTGATTCCACACAAATCTTAAGATGATTTGTTCCAACTCTCTGAAGAAAGTCCATGGTATTTTGATAGGGATTGCATTAAACGTGTAAATTGCCCTGGGTAGCACTGACATTTTCACAATATTAATTCTTCCAATCCATGAGCATGGAATATTTTTCCATCTCTTTGTGTCTTCCTCAGTTTCTTTCAGAAGTGTTCTGTAGTTTCTAGGGTATAGAGTCTTTACCTCTTTGGTTAGGTTTATTTCTAACCAAAGAATCTTATGCTTTTGGGTGCAATTGTAAATGGGATTGACTCCTTAATTTCTTTTTTCTTCTGTCTCATTGTTAGTGTATAGAAATGCCAATGATTTCTGGGCATTGATTTTATATCCTGCCACATTGCCCAATTGCTGTATGAGTTCTAGCAATCTTGGGGTGCAGTCTTTTGAGTTTTCCCATGTAACAGTATCGTGTCATCTGCGAAGAGGGAGAGTTTGACTTCTTCTTTGACAATGAATGCCTTTTATTTCTTTTTGTGGTCTGATTGCTGAGGCTAGGACTTCTAGTACTATGTTAAATAACAGTGGTTATTCAGAGTGAACATCCTTGTCGTGTTCCTGATCTTAGGGGAAAGGCTCTCCGTTTTTCCCGATTGAGAATGATATTTGCAGTGGGCTTTTCATAGATGGCTTTTAAGATGCTGAGGAATATTCCCTCTATCTCTATACTCTGAAGAGATTTGATCAGGAATGAATGCTGCATTTTGTCAAATGCATTCTCTGCATCTATTGAGAGGATCGTATGGTTCTTGTTTTTTCTCTTGTTGATGTGATCTATCACGATGATTATTTTACGAGTGTTGAACCAGCCTTGCATCTCGGGGAATAAATCCCACTTGGCTGTGATGAATAATCTTCTTAATGTACTGTTGGATCCTATTGGCTCATATCTTGTTGAGATTTTTTGCATCTGTGTTCATCAGAGATATTGGTCTATAATTCTCCTTTTTGGTGGGGTCTTTGTCTGGTTTTGGAATTAAGGTGGTGCTGGCCTCATAAAACGAGTTTGGAAGTATTTCGTCCCTTTCTATCCTTTGGAACAGCTTTAGTAGAATAGGTATTATTTCTTCTTTAAACGTTTGATAGAATTCCCCTGGGAAGCCATCTGGCCCTGGACTTTTGTGTCTTGGGAGGTTTTTGATGACTGCTTCAATTTCCTCCCTGGTTATTGGCCTCTTCGGGTTTTTTATTTCTTCCTGTTCTAGTTTTGGTAATTTTTGGTTTTCCAGAAATGCATCCATTTCTTCTAGATTGCCTAATTTATTGGCATATAGCTGCTCGTAATACGTTTTAAAAATTGTTTGTATTTCCTTGGTATTGGTTGTGATCTCTCCTCTTTCATTCATGCTTTTATTAATTTGAGTCTTTTTTCTTTTTATAAGGCTGGCTAATGATTTATCCATCTTACTAATTCTTTCAAAGAACCAACTCCTGGTTTTGTTGATCTTGCCTACAGTTCTTCTGGTCTCTAGTTCATTGAGTTCTGCTCGAATCTTTATTCTCTCTCTTCTTCTGCTTGGTGTAGGTTTTATTTGCTGTTCTTTCTCCAGTTCCTTTAGGTGCAAGGTTAGCTTGTGTATTTGAGTTTTTTCCAGTTTTTTGAGGGATGCTTGTATTGCAATGTAAGATGTTCCCTCTTAGGATTGCTTTTGCTGTATCCCAAAGATTTTGAACTGTTGTATCTTCATTTTCATTAGTTTGCCTGAATCTTTTTAAATCTTCTCTAATTTCCTGGTTGACCCATTCATCTTTTAGCAGGATGGTCTTTAACCTCCACGTGTTTGAAATCCTTTTAAATTTCTTCTTGTGATTGAGTTCTAGTTTCAAAGCATTGTGGTCTGAAAATATGCAGGAGATAATTCCAATCTTTTGGTATCAGTTGAGACCTGATTTGTGACTCAGTATGTGGTTTATTCTGGAGAAAGTTCCATTGTGCACTTGAGAAGAATGTGTATTCAGTTGTGTTCAGATATAAAGTTCTGTAAATATCTGTGAAATCCCTCTGGTCCAGTGTATCATTTAAAGCCCTTGTTTCTCTGGTGATGTTGTGCTTAGAATATCTGTCATTTGCAGAAAGTGCCATGTCAAAGTCTCCTACTATTACTGTATTATCTAAGTATGTTTTTACTTTGGTTATTAATTGATTGATATACTTGGCATCTCCCACATTAGGGGCATAAATATTCATGATTGTTAGGTTTACTTGTTGGATAGATCCTTTAAGTATGATATAGTGTCCCTCTTCATTCTAACGAACAGTCTTTTGGATAAACTTTATCTCATATGAGGATTGCTACCCCAGCTTTCTTTTGAGGACCATTTGAATGTTAAATGGTTCTCCACCCTTTCATTTTCAGGCTGAAGGTGTCCTTAGGTCTAAAATGAGACTCTTATAGGCAGCAAATAGATGGGTCTTGCTTTTTTATCCAGTCTGAAACCCTGCATCTTTTGATGGGATCATTTAGCCCATTCACGTTCAGAGTAACTATTGAAAGATACGAATTTAGTGTCATCGTAATACCTATTCAGTCCCTGTTCTTTTTTTTTTTTTAAGATATTATTTATTTATTCATGAAAGACACAGAGAGAAAGGCAGAGACATAGGCAGAGGGAGAAGCAGGCTCCAGGCAAGGAGCCTGATGTGGGACTCCATCCTGAGACCACGAGATCACACCCTGAGCCAGGGGCAGGTGCCCAACTGCTGAGCCACGCAGGCATCCCTCAGTCCCTGTTCTTGTGGATTATTTCTTTGGGCTTCCTCTTTCTTTTTCAGTGTCCCCCTTAATATTTCTTACAGAGCTGGTTTGGTGGTCACATATTCTTTCAGTTTCTGCCTATCTTGGAAGCTCTTTATCTCTCCTTCTATTCTGAATGAGAGCCTTATTGAATAAAGCATTCTTGGCTGCATGTTCTTCTCATTTAGTACCCTGAATATATTATGCCAGCCCTTTCTGGCCTGCCAGGTCTCTGTGGAGAAGTCTGCTATTTATCTGTTATTTCTCCCTATATAAGTTAAGAATCTCTGGTCTCTTGCTGCTTTAAGGATTTTCTCTTTATCTTTGGAATTTGCAAGCTTCACTATTAAATGTCGAGGTGTTGAACGGTTTTTGTTTTTTTTGGGGGGAGGAACATCTAGATCTCCTGGATCTGAATGCCTGTTTCCCTCCCCAAGTTAGGGAAGTTCTCAGCTATGATTTGTTCAAATATGCTTTCTGGCCCTTGTCTCTTTCAGTGTTTTCTGGAACCCCAATTATATCTAGATTCTTCCTTCTGAGGCTATCATTTATTTCCCTTAACCTTTCCTCATGGTCTCTTAATTGTTTTTCTCTTTTTTCCTCACCTTCCTTCCTTGTATCAAGTTGTCTTCTATGTCGCTCACACTTTCTTCCACCTCATTAACCCTGTCGTTAGGACATCCAATTTGGATTGTATCTCATTTAATTGATTTTAAATTTTGGCCTGATTAGATCTAAATTCTGCAGTCATGAAGTCTCTTGAATCTTTTATGCATTTTCCAAGAGCCACCAGTAGCTTTATAGTTGTGCCCTGAATTGGCTTTCTGACATCGAATTGTAATCCATATTCTGTAACTCTGTGGCAGGGAGTACTGTTTCTGCTTCTTTCTTTTGTGGTGAATTCTTCCTTCTAGTCACTTTACTCCGTGCAGAGTGGCTGTATGAGCCGGCTGAGTCAAGAATATCAACCACGACCTAAGTAAATTTCACCCTAGATTGATTCTGACAAGGTCAGAGATCAGAAAATGAAAACAAAGATTAGAACAAAATAAAACAAAAGGACTACAAGTGAAAAACAAATTTTAAAACAAAGTAGTGAAAAATAAAAGGCCAAGAATCCCAAAGAAGAAGAAAAAAAAGAAAGAGAAAAGGAAAAAAAAAAAGGGAGAGGAACTAGGAGATGGTGGTGGTGAGGAAGTTGTAGTGGCGAGAGCGGTCCTAGAGGGTGATCCTCTTGGTTCTGAGTGTATTAAGTTCTGTATGTTAGAAGATGCTCAGTCCCAAATTTATATAAACTAGCAATACTTGTAGAAAGCCCCAACATTGACCACCAAAACATAAACAAGATAAAAGAGGGGGGCAGAATGGGAATGAAGAGAGAATATCTCACAGAATAAACCAGCACGGTATTCCACTTGGTTCAGGGTGCATGCTGATCATGTTTTAGAAGGTGAGGCAGTGAACACAACACAAAACAAAAAAAATATGCTGTATATCTCCCAAAATTAAATTGAGTATGTTGCAGGGAATCTAGAAGTGGAAAATATATCTAAGACAAGTAATTGTAGAAATATGAAAGTCAAAAAGGAAACTTAAAAATGAAGAAGTTGTAAAATAATGTAGTTAAGGTGGGAAAAGAGGAAAAAAATATTGGAAATTTTTAGCCTGATATAAAAATGAGTTGTACTGGAAAAAGGGGGGGAAAAAAAAAGGAGAGGTACCCTCTAGTTCTATATATTATAAATTGCTCAACTTCCCCTGGAGCTTTCCAGTTATCTTTGGTCAAGAACTTGCTCTTCCCTGGTTCTTCAAGCTGGTCTTCTGGGTTCTGGGGGAGCAGTCTGCTGTACTGAATCTCAGGTGTGTGTGCTTGGGTGGAGATGCCTCACCCCTGCCAGGTGCAAGGCTCAGTGGGAGCTGTTTGCCGGGTGAAGCCTTTGTTCCCTGGCAGCCCGCCTTTCCCCAAGCACAAGGTGAAACGAGGAAAAACAACAATGGTGGCAGCCAGAATTCCAGCTCTGGAGTCGTCTCCCCACTAGTAACTAATGTAGTCTTTCAGTCCGCACTGGCCTAAATGTTCCCAGCCTGGCATGGGTACATGGGTGCACTGATTTGCACAGCTTGCAGGGCGCCCAGTGGCAGAGTTCTCGCTGTCCTGTGCCCTCCCCGCTTCCGCCTGTCCCAGGGGGAACACAGGATTGTGGACTTTGCTCAGCACCCTGGGATCCAGGGCCCTATGCTGTTGAAATTGTGTTCCCAGTGGCCGCGGCTTCCGAAGGCAGCAGGGCACAGACATCTCTCTTTGGAGCCGGCCCACCTAACCGACTGGCTTCTCCCAAATGCCCTGCCAGCTTCTTGCTCCAGCCCTTTACTGAGATTGGTCCACAGTTTGTGGATTTTTAAAGTTCCCGCTTCTCCAGGCCTGGGCTTTCCTGTCCTGGACGCTTTTGTCACCTGGCTTTAGCCTAGTTTCTCTTGGTGCCGCTCCCCTGCTTGATTTTTTTTTTTATTTTATTTTTTCTGCCTTCCTACCCTGCTAGCAGCCAAAACCCTTCCCTCCGTAGCGTTCCGGCTGTTCTCTTTAAATCTCAGGTCAAAAAAAATAAAAAAATAAATCTTAGGTCGAATTCGTAGGTGTTCAGGATGTTTTGAAAGTTATATAGGTAAGTTGGTGGGACCAGGTGAGTTGAGGACCCTTACTCTTCTGCCATCTTGCCCATTTAAATGTGATAATACAACTTTCACAAAAGCAGTATCAATAGTGATTAAATAGAAAGCAGTAAGCTACTCTCATTCATCAGAGACAAGGTCTAAGGCTTGGCTTTCTCAAAATGTTGCCTGATTGTTTTATTGTGGTTATTATGTTTCTGTGGTTATTATGAATGTAAATAATTTTATGTGTTTGTAGCTAATAAAGTTTTTTTCATGAAAGTTTGGTATAGCCTTGGCTTTGATTTTACTTTAATGTTTTTATATGAAAGGTTTCATGTATATTCAATTATACACTATAGTTTTAATGTATATTTAATTAGCATATATGTATTAGTTTAATTAGGATCTTTGTTTTTCAATTTCAGAAACTTATTGCTTATGGTCACTTGACTGGTAATGCTCCAGATAGTACAACACCAGGCAAAAAATTAATTGATAGAATTATTGAAACAATTTGTGGCTGTTTCCAGGGTCCTCAAACAGATGAAGGCGTTCAATTGCAAATAATAAAGGTAATTGATTATATAGTGAATTTGTCATTCACAATCTCTATTTTTTAAAATCTGAAGCTATTTATCTTAGAAATATTTAGAAAGGTCATTTTATGTGCTTTCCAGCTGTAGTTGAGGTCTTTTAGTTGCTTTTTAGATACCATTTGAGGAGATTTTGTTGATTATCATCTAGAAGATTATATGTCCAGTGGGCCCTCAGAGTCTCCCAGAGTTTTTCAGTTTCTGAAATGTTTGCTGTATATATTCCATCTTTTGAGTTTTAGGGCCCATGTGATGGTCCCTGTGACCCCTATACTTTCTTTTGTACTTTTCTAGACCCCTTATAGTCTGCCCTCTATTTGTGCACCGGCTTTCCAGATTCCCTTGTACCTATTCATCTGCTGTACCTACTCAGCCAATCTTTGTGCTGTAACTTACCTGGATGATTAAACTCCTTAAAAGAAAAGTCACTCAGTTGTTTTTTCAGTCTCTTATATGTTTTGAATTCTTAAGGTGACTGCTAAATGGTTTTGGTGATATATTTGTAAATCAGTAAAATTTTCCTATGCTTTTAGTACTTTCGAAATCATTTACATGTATAAAGTATTTTTCGTATGTGAATATAGCCCTTCTGAGCCTTTCCGTTTCATAGCTGTATTTACTTCACAAGTCATATCTTTATTCTAAAAAAAGCTGCCTAATCAATTGGCCTATCATTTGCAATTTCTTATCACTCATGGTTTATTTAGCATATACTTAGTGCTGACTCTGCATAGCTTTTGTTATACAACATAAAAGGAAAGAAAAAGGAGTTCTTGCTCTTGAGAAATTGCAAGTTACCCTAATGTATGAACATTCACGTAAGTTAAAGCTATTGACTTTATTGAAAGATTCACTTAGGATGATTTTAAATGCTTTACTCCAATTTAATCTGATATTTTAAAACTTTATTCTATTTGTAAACCTCTTCAACAACAACAGCAGTACATTTATTGAGCTGTAAGAAATATCTCAGAAAAATTTGGGAGTGAATAAGAAAATGTATCTTCCAAAGTTGACAGTCTCATTCAACAGATATGTCATATGAAGCATATCTGTGTTCTGCTGCAACAGAGTTAGTGCTGTGCATTTTAAGAAACTAAGTAATCTTTTTATTAAGATGAAACTTGGGCTGAAACAATTTAATTGAATAGTTTTCTATAGTTGGGTTTGGATTATTTGGAAATTACTGCCAGGTGATGATATGTATTCAAGGCTGGTAGAAATTCTTTTGGTGTATACTGAAAATTGTGTACTGGTGTCTGAAAGCTTAAATTATAAAAATATTCATATTTTTGTGCTAAAACTCTGGATGTAGAAAATTGCTTCAACTGTGTCTTTCTTTTTAAAGGCTTTACTTACTGCAGTAACATCTCAACACATAGAAATTCATGAAGGAACTGTACTGCAAGCTGTGAGAACATGTTACAATATCTATCTAGCAAGCAAAAATCTCATCAATCAGACAACAGCCAAAGCTACTCTTACTCAGATGCTAAATGTTATCTTTGCACGCATGGAAAACCAAGCGGTAAGTATTAAGAAAGAGAGATTGTAAAGAATACCACAGGCATCAAATACAGAAACGAGTTTATAGGGATGCCCAGGTGGCTCAGCGGTTAAGCGTCTGCCTTCGGCTCAGGGTGTGATCCCGGAGTTCCAGGATTGAGTTCCACATCAGGCTCCCTGCATGGAGCCTGCTTCTCCCTCTGTGTCTCTACCTCTCTCTCTGTATCTGTCGTGAATAAATAAATAAAATATTTTTTAAAACGAGAGAAAAGAGTTTATAGGGAAATTACAGTGAAATCTTTTGGCTTACAGAGAAGAATGTTTTCCCTTACAGTTCTGCTTGAGATCTGTGGCATTATTTTGCTTTGTTTTGAGGTTTACTGACTTGTTTGACTTTGGAATTAATTTCTTTCTTTCTTCTTTCTTCCTTTCCTTTCCTTCCTTTCTTTCGATTTTCCTTTCTTTCGATCTTCCTTTCTTTTGATCTATTTATTCATGAGAGAGGCAGAGACATAGGAAGAGGGAGAAGCAGGCTCCCTATGGGGAACCTGATGTGTGGAACTCAATTCCAAGACCCCGGGATCATGACATGAGCCAAAAACAGACGCCCAACCACTGAGCCACCCAGGTGCCCCTGACTTTGGAATTTCAAACATATTTTTAGTTGTTCACAAGTAGAATTTGAAAGACATTTATTGTCATCATCCTCATGGAAGTGTTTATGAATTGATAATATTTTTATTGTACTCAAACTTAGATGAGTTTAATGTAGATATAAAACTACCTAATTTGATCTCTTCTGCTATAAAATTATTTAGTCATTAAGTCCTCAAAAAATTATGTATCTATATTGTGGAAATACATTTGAGGGAGTAAGAGATCAGCTAAAGAATCATTTATACATATTTTTAAATTGTTCAGGTCTTCATAATTACAAATCAACCTCTAACTTTTTTTGGAACTGATTTTAAACTTCAGAATTACAGAGAGCTCTCCTTTACCCCTCTTTTCCTTAAATATCAGCATTTTTTATAACCATATTATAATAATCAGAAGGAGGAATTGACACACATTAGTGTTAAATAAACTACAGAACCTACTTGAATTTCACCAATTTTCCTACACATGTCCTTTATTTTGTTTCAAGATTCAATCCAGGATCTGACATTGTACTTAATATAAGTTTAGTAGATGATAGGGATGTTGCTGAATACCCTGCAGTACACAGGACAGCCCCTCTCCACAATAAAGAATTATCTGATCTAAAATGTCAGTAGCACTGATACTGAGAAACCCTGGCCTAGAAAGTATAGAAGTATATAGAAAATGCTTAAAGGTTTGTTTTCATGCAATAACTATTTATTTATTTATTTATTTATTTATTTATTTATTTATTTATTATTTTATTATTTTATTTATTATAAGAGACACAGAGAGAGAGAGAGAGAGAGGCAGAGACACAGGCAGAGGAGAAGCAGGCTCCATGCAGGGAGCCTGACGTGGGACTCAATCTCGGGTCTTCAAGATCATGCCCTGGGCTGAAATCTGCGCTAAACTGCTGAGCCACCGGGGCTGCCCACATTTCTTTTTTTAAAGGATATTTTTAGAGTTTCTATGACACTGGATTAAATAAAACTAGAATTCAACACCATGCTTGTCTGTGATTCCAAAGCATGTGTTTCCTCTACTAAACCATAGTGCCAACCTGTTGAAAGTTTAGACTGAGGGTGGGAGTGGATTATAAGTCATAGGTTCTTCACTGCTAGTTTGGAAATTGACTTTCTCATGAATGTGCTAAAGTATTGGTCTGAAAATTCTGTTCCAATTCCAACTGTGCATCTAACTATGCCCGTCAGTTTCCTTATCTATAAAATACAGAAGTTAGATCATGTGTATTATAAGGTTATTCCTACACTTTAAGTATTAAAATATTTCAATTTAGATTGATTTTATAAACTCATATTTTCACATAAACTGGAATATTACTAAGAAATATGAAATGTTCATATTTGGCACAGTAAAGTGTTTACCTTTATGGAAATTAATTCTGAGAATCATTCTTATTAGGCCATGAGGACCAAAAGAGATGTGTCTAAAAGCAATAAAGTGCTAAAAAAAAATGTGAAACCCTGTGATCTTGATCATTACTGTTTTAGCATCTTGTAAGTAAGCTAGTTTTATAGGTGGTATTGTATGACAAGTATCCTAAAATAAAACACAGATATTTGTCAATAAAGGTTTTTCATCCTTATTAAGATGACTGAGCAGAGACATAGAAGTACTCATTGCTGTTTTATTTATTAAATGCAGTTTTATTATTTTTAATTAAAAAGACATTTGACAACATGACATAATAATATGTTACACTGACAGTTTCCTCCCTCTTGTTTCTAATTTGGTCATTTCTGACTCCCTACCCCCTATAGGTAACTATTATTATTAACTGCTTTCTTGTGTATCTAGATTTTGTTTCTGTATATATTAGTAAAAATGAATCTGTTTTATTTCCCCGTCTACTTTTTCCCTTCCTTAGTGAAACTTTGATTTTAGGAAAATCCACTATTGGCAATAATCCAATTATTAGTCTGAAGCTATTAAAATTTATTTTGGTTTTTAAATTTTGTTTAGGTTATACATTCACATGATTGAAACACCAAAAATAGTGAAGAGAAGATATATACTGAAAGACTTCTATCTCTATCCTTATGTGCCAATTTCCATTGCTCTAAGAAGTAACCACTATTACTTGTTTTTGTGTGTTTTTAGTATATTTTATATTTTTTCTTCTGATGGACAAAGTGGTACCTTATATATAAAGGGTTTATAGTTGAATATGATACCTCCAAATTTTAAACAACTTATTTTACTATTATTAGAAATTATTCTATTTCTTTGCAGTTGCAGGAAGCCAAACAAATGGAAAAAGAAAGGCATCGGCAGCATCATCATCTTTTACAGTCTCCAGTAAGCCATCATGAGCCCGAATCACCTCAACTTAGATATTTGCCACCTCAAACTGTTGATCACATGTCCCAAGAACATGAAGGGGACCTTGATTCCCATACAAATGATGTGGATAAAAGCCTTCAGGATGACACAGAACCTGAAAATGGATCTGATATTTCCAGTGCAGAAAATGAACAGACTGAAGCTGATCAGGCAACTGCAGCTGAAAGTAATCTTTTTGAGAAGGGGTTGTGGGGCGTGTGTTAAGGGAAGAGTGTAGGCATGGATATTTGGGAAAGAAATGTGGAAAGGGTAATATGACTTAATGAATATCAGACACATTATGTTAATGTGAATTTTTCCATCCTACATGGCGAAGTTAATTGACTACAACACATAAGACATTTATTAATAATAGTGTGCATTCATTAGCATCTCATGAGTAGTATGATTTACAGACTTGTCTTGGAGGAGATAAATATATTACTAGAGGGGGTCATAAATGTCTGCTAGCATGTGATACAGGAACTTCAGTTTTCTTCTTAAAATTAGCTTCATAGTGACCAACGACCTATTTTTTTAGTAAGGTTTTCTGGAATATGAAAGTTTGAGGGCATCAAAATGTTACTGGTTTGGGAAAATATTATAGTCTATAAAGTACTAAAATTAAATATGAAAAGAAATCTTTTGAGTAACCACCTGACATGCGAAAGTATTTTTACATCCTGATGTGTAGCAGTCACTGAAATTGAGATGTTCTCTGATAGTATTTTTCTAAGTAAATTTATTTATAAGAAAAGAGTGGGACACCTGAGTGGCTCAGTCCATTAAGCCACCGATTCTTGGTTTTGACTCTGGTCATGATCTCAAGTTCCTGAGAAGAAACCCTGAATTAACTCCATGCTCAGCATGGAGTCTGCTTGAGATCTTTCCCCTTTTTTCTCCCCCCACCTTCCACTCTTCCATCTTCAAGCACTCTCTGTTTTCTCAAATAAATAAAATCTTTTTTAAAAGTGGGTTACGAGATAACAAAAAATTAAATTACATTTATTTATTGTACTAATTTATTTCTCTAAAAATAATCACATGAAGTCATCTTTCACCCCAAACATTATTTTGAGCTTTAGCTGTTCTATAAAACCTCCAGGGAGTTGGGTTGTTCCCTTTGTTCCTTCTTAGATTGGTGTCAAAAAATGACGGAAATTCTCTTGCCTATTCACTCTGTTTGCGTAGAGGTAGGATGGTTAGGGCTTAGTAACAGTTTATCTGAATTCTGTATTTTTCTTTGAGAAGAGACTTCTGTAATATATTTTCAGCTCTGGATTTTTTTTTTTTTAACCACACATCTTTTTTTATATAACAATACTGACATGAACATCAGCAGTGGCATGATTGGATGCCTTTTCACTATTTTTCATAGTGCTTTATTCTTTATTTTAAAAGGGATAATTTCCATAAATCCAAGCTAATACTCAAGTACACACAGTACTCAGGCTAATAGTAAATCTGTATTGTTATGTGATTTACATTTTTCTAGTCTGCCCTTGCCAGAATTTTACCTGCTTTTACTGCGAGTTTATAAAAGGGCTGATTGAAAGAGCTAATCCCTAATAGAGCTGACAACCTCCTTCTGCAACCCTTTGTTTGCTTCCTAGAGTTAGGAGTCTCTCATTGTTTGTCTTCGTCTCTAATTTTTCTCCCCTGAGTTTACCTCCTTTCTAGTTAGGAAATTTTTTGTCAGAAGAAACAACGTGGGCTGAGACCCATAGAATGGAAGCATCTACTGTGTATGAGTCACTTTATAGGATACAGAGTTATAAATAAAACATAATTCACTGTGTCGTAGTAATGATTATTTTGGCAGTATAGGTGTTTGCTCCCAGCAGCTGATAAGGAAAATTCTGCCTGAGAAGCATTGGTTAAGAGTGCTCCGGAGTTAGATTACCTGCTTTGAATTACATCTCTGTCACTTATTAATTATGTGACTTTTTGGACATAATAGTTAGCTTCTCTAGTGATTTCCTATATGTAGTAAATATTACTGTTATTCTAATCTATTTCTGTTAGATAATTTGTGTGAGAATTGACTCTTGATTTCACTAGTTATTTTATACACATATTAGTGACTGTGTATATTTAAGTTTTGTTGAACTAACTTTCAGACTTTAGATCATTTTAGCCAATAAGAGCACAAAAATACAAAGCTTAGGGGCACCTGGCTGGCTCAGTCAGTGGAATCTGTGACTCTTGAGACTGTAAGTTTAAGCCTCATGTTGGGTATAGAAATGACTTAAAAAATAAAATCTTAAAAAATATATAAAAGCCTAAGAATGATGGAAAAAATATTTTGTCAAACATTTATATTTTTACTCCACTGAAGAATCTAAGTGTTACTGTATTTGAATTTTTTATAAAATAAGTTTACTGATTTGGTCTCCTTATTTATCAAATTCCCCTTGTGGCATTCAGTATTTTATAGAATATAGCAAACATAGGAGCAGTGAACAATAGGGAGGACAGGCTTCTGGAAGCCAGAATCATAGGTAGTAATGGGTGTGGGGATGGGTATTTTAGCACTATAAACTTCTTTTATAGTATAACTATACTTCTTTTAAAGTATAACTACCTTTTATAGTAATGGGAGTGTGTTTTATAGTAATGGGGGATGGGTGTGTTAGCACTATAAACTCATTTGCAGTCTGATGCCATTTGGAGTAGTAGAACAGAACAGGGTCCTGGATCTCAAAGCATCTCAAAGTGCTAGTTGAACCTTCCTTAGATATTTGCAGCATTTCAAAAAACCCAATGGAAATCCTATTTTTATCTGTAAGCTAACTCTGGAAAGTCAAATTTTATCAGTTTTCTCTTATGCTGTTCAGAAATTCTCATGGGCTTTTCAATCATTTTGATTGTTAAATTGGGGACCAAATTCTTTTTTACTTATTAAATAGAGTTTTACAATGGATATGTAGATTCTTTTGGGGAAGAAAAATAGTAAGGAAGGGCTGGAAAGTACTGGTGGATACCCAGATAGCCCTGTCTCTCTTCTTCAAGGATCTCACAAATATTAAGGCACAATGACGAGCTTGTTATTATTGATGAACTGGGCTAATCAGTGTAGGCTTTAATTACACTTAATGTATACTTATAAGAGTTTCAGATATGTTAGAAATGTTTCATTCAAAATACTTTAAAATGTTTGGCTCCTAAAGGAATAGTCTAGAAAATCCACTTAAGTTGAATGATCATTTAGTAGTTTGTCAAGTGAATCATTTTTTAAATTGACTTGAATTTATAAAATATTTTAAATTTGATTTAGTTATGAATTTTGAAGGTTTAACTTATAATAGCTCCTAGTTTCATGTATCAGATTTTCTTTTATTCTTAATTTTTAAGAAAGTTTTTAATTTTAAATGTTTGGTAAAGTTTTCCGAAAAAGCCAAAATAATGTTTCCTTGGATTTTTCTTTTTTAAAGCATTATCTAAAAATGACATATTATATGATGGAGAAAACCATGACTGTGAGGAAAAGCCACAAGACATCGTACAGAGCATTGTAGAAGAAATGGTGAACATTGTTGTTGGAGGTAGTGTATTTCACTCAAAATTGATTTCTTCTGTCTTTGATGCTTCATCTCACTTGGAGGCTATTTATGTAATGTATGGAGCAAAAATATAAGCTCTTTCTCAAATTAGAGTGTGTGTATAGAAAAAATATTTAGATATCTTTCATTATAGAAGAGTTACTCTCTTTTTTCTCTAGGTTCAGTTACAATCTTTTATAAAAATCCATTATTCCCCTACCCCATTAAAAGTTGATGCCATTTCATTTTTTTGTTTTTGTGTTTCGTGGTAGAGGTATATTCTTTATCCTCCTAAATGTGCTAAACTTGATAAACTAGAAAATATTGAATTTGATTTGGTTTTAAGTATTCATGTCTTTTTAAGAAAAATCGTGCTTTTTTATACCTTTATTATCACAACCAAGGTATAGTTGTTATAGAGCCAAGTCCTATCTTATGGATTATATTATAAAGATGTCTTAAAGTTTGTTAGGAATTAAACTCACATTTTCCATAAATAGTATTATTTATAGATAGGATTAGGTTTGAGACTAATCCACTGAAGCTTATTTAGTTCATAGCATCTTGCCCAGAACTAAGCATAATACCTTGCTACATATACTTTTAGATGTACGATTAAATGTACTATATGGCTCCTGAATGAGAATAATACTGTTTCCACCATACCTAACTCCCACTTATAACATCATTTCTAAGAATATATTTTCTCCTTTAATGCAGCACTAGAACCAGGCATTCATCTGATTGCCTTCTCTTTTTTTTTTATCTTCTCATTCAGCAAATACTAAGGAAGTGCTTACAGTTGTGTGGCACTGTAGGAGGATACAAAAGTTAATCCAAGATAGACCCTACTCTGGAAGAAGGGGGTTCTGGAATATATGTATGTAAGACTAATATAAGGTATAGAGTAATAAGTGCCATTACATAGAAATAGCTAACATCCTAATAAAATTCAGAGAAAAAGTGATTATTTCTAGTTAAAATGAACCAGAAGAGTTTCATGTAGGAGATGATACTTGAAATTAGACTGGATTCACACAGGTCTAGGGATGGTATTTGATGTATTGAAAACTTTTGGTTCAAGTGTAGAGGAGAGGGTGGTTTGGGAAATGACATGTGGTTTGGCTGACGTATTAAGTATGTGATGTCATAGAATAGTAAGGTTAAAGAAATCTTGAACAAACTTACTAATTAAAGATTTAAGATTTTAGACTTCATTCCATCACAAAATGAATTAGCATTAAGGATTTTTAAACTAAGAGGTGGAATGATTAGAATTATGTTTTAAGGGATCCCTGGGTGGCGCAGCGGTTTGGCGCCTGCCTTTGGCCCAGGGCACGATCCTGGAGACCCGGGATCGAATCCCACATCGGGCTCCCAGTGCATGGAGCCTGCTTCTCCCTCTGCCTGTGTCTCTGCCTCTCTCTCTCTCTCTCTCTGTGACTATCATAAATAAATAAAAATTAAAAAAAAAAAAAGAATTATGTTTTAAGAAACTAGGTGGGGAAGTAGAAAGTACAGTAGGAAATCAGTACAGTAATGGAATCCTCAGTACGACAGAAACAGTGGAAATGGAGACGAAAACGTGAATGAGAAGTGAGATAATGCATGTTAAATCAAGAAGACTTTACAGCTGGGATCCCTGGGTGGCTCAGCGGTTTAGTGCCTGCCTTTGGCCCGGGGCGCGATCCTGGAGTCCCGGGATCGAGTCCCATGTCAGGCTCCCGGCATGGAGCCTGCTTCTCCCTCTGCCTGTGTCTCTGCCTCTCTTTCTCTCTCTATGTCTATCATGAATAAATGAATAAAACCTTTTTTTTTTTAATAGAAGATTTTGCAACTGATTAAATATCTAGATGACAAAGAGAAATTATAAGGTATCTCAAAGATCCCCAAGATACCTCAGGGTTTTGTTACTCACTAGAAGGACTCAGGACTCCTCATATAGTTAGACTTACCACTAGAATTTTTACTGTGTGAAGGTACAGTACAAAATCATCAGGAAGAGGGCAGCCCGGGTGGCTCAGCAGTTTGGCACCGCCTTCAGCCCTGGGCATGATCCTAGAGTCCCGGGATCGAGTCCCACGTCAGGCTCCCTGAATGGAGCCTGCTTCTCCCTCTGCTTGTGTCTTTGCCTCTCTGTGTGTCTCTCATGAATAAATAAATAAAATCTTTAAAAAAAAAATCATCAGAGAGAAAAGGTATATGGGGCAATGCCTGAAAGGAAATCAGATGCATACTTCAAGGAGTCCTCTCCCAGTGAAGTCACACAGGAGGCTTTTAATTTTTCCACATCAGGGCAGCTCATTAGACCCGTATCCAGAGTTATGTAGGCTCCTTCTGCCCAAATTTCAGATTTCCACAAGGAAAGCTGCTTTTCAGCATAAACCATATTTTTTGTACAAATAGTTTAGGTATGGTGAACCACTCTTAATAGTTCTGGGAATAGTGGGAACCCTTCCAAAATAAAATAAATTACGGGGTGCTAGCGAAGGCCCAAAAGCCCTATAAACTTAACATGAGGGAAGAAAGAGCATTATGTACCCATACATTCTTTAAAAGTTTAATAATATATCCAAGGGGATGGCAAATTACATTCCATGAACCAGATTTGGCCCATTGCCCGTTTTTGTAAATGTTTTCTTGGAACACATGCTCATTTGTTTACGTATTGCCTATACTGGCTGTCTTTGCACTACAAAAGTAGAACTGAGTAGTTGCAACAGACCATATGCCTTCAAAGCCTAAAATGTTTACTAACTGGCCCTTTGCAAAAAACTTTACCAGTCTCAAATACATATTAATTCAGAGTGTGAAGTGAAATTTCTCTCATTTTTATGCAACTTTTTACTTAGAGCATTTTCAAACCTAGAGAAAAGTCCAAAGAACAGTACAGTGAACCCCTGTGTATGCCCTTTCTCTAGATTCACTGGTTGTTAAGAATTTTGGAACATTTATTTTATGTGTCTTTAAATGGACCTACATACATTCGTATATGTAAATATGTGAGTTTTCCCCATCTTTGCTGAACCTTTTAAAAATTGGTTATGTATATCTTGATACTTCTAAATACTTCAGCATATATCTTCTAAGAATAAAGGCATTCTCATACATAACCATAATTCATTTTCACACCTAAGAAAATTAACACTATTTCAAGAATATCTAATATAAATACTACATTTTAAAATGTTCCCAAATTCCCAAAATGTCTCTCTTACATCTTTTTTTTCCTTTTCTTTTTTAAGTGCGGGACCTGATCTGAGTACACTTTCGCTGCATTTGGTTTTGTCTCTTTGGTCTCCTTAGTTTAGAACAAGTCTTCTTGCCCCTTCATAACATTTACCTTTTTTTAAAAGAGTATGAAATTATCTTGTAGAATATTACACATTTTGAGTTGATATGACAGTTTCCTGAATTAGTTTAAATGTATTTGACAGGAATACTGCATAGGTAATGTTGGTACTTCTTAATACATCATGTTATGTTAATTGGTGCATAACAACAAGTTACTCCTATTAGTGATGTTTGATCACTTGGTTAAGATGATGATGACCAGCTCTCTTCATTGTAAAGGAGCATTTTTCCCTTTATAACTGTAGTTGACATTTCAACGAATGACATGCATTGGAACTGCATGGATCTACTATATGTGGATTTTTTTCCCCATAAATATAGTCCTGTGAATGTAGTTTCTCATTGATTTTCTTAATTTTTCTCTAGTCTACTTGATTATAAGAATTATAGTATATAATACATGCAACATGAAAAATATGTGTTAATCAACTATATGTTATCAGTAAGGTTTCTGAGCTTCAGTAGGCTCTTAGTTAAGTTTTGGGGAGTCAAAAAATTACACAGCTTTTCAACTACACCACAGGTTGGTGCCCCTAACCCCTGTGTTGTTCAAGGATCAACTGAAATATAAAATAATTGGAGAATAATACTTTGAGATCATAGAAGGATCCATTCATTTAGTGGTTTTAGCATCCATTGATGATCCTTGATTTACTTAGATGCTGCATTGGTTAAAAATAGTGATTTCATAATTTCAACATTAATTGACAACTTTTTTTTTTTTTAATTGACAACTTTTCTATGGACAAGACCGCCTCTCCTTTAAAAAAAAAATAACACTGTGAGCTCATGAAGTCTTTTGTTATTCAGTGTATTCTAATCATTTGCCATTATTCTTTGTTCCTGATCTAGGCAATAGGAATCGAGCTCCTTTGTCTTTCTGATGTAATCTATTATCTTATGAGCATTTCCTTCTTTTCTGGAACAGCAGGATGTTTTAAGTTAAATGTTCAACTTTCCCTTTCCTCTGACCTTGAATCAGTTACTTCTTTAAGGAGTTTTTGTTCTTAGTGGACAGTTGTATTTAGAGACTAGGTGTACTACTCATTGCTACTGAGGTGTCATTACTTCTTAGCCTTTCCAGTGTACAGAAATAAGGTGATCTACAGTCACAAGTTCATATTGATAGTTCCAGTTCACATTCAGTGCCACTAGATTTCTCTTCATCCTTCTGATATTTCATATTTGTATCTCTCTCTTCCCCAGTTAAAAACCCAAGTTCTCAGCAACAATGTACCATTACCAGCAACGACTTACTAATTTAAAGTTCAAAATTCTTTTGTATGTGTGTATTTAGAGTATGTCCTACTAAGAGTAAATAATAGCTATGCTATATGCAATAACACAGTTTACAATAGCAAACTGTATTAACTTTTATTGATTTAATTTTATTTATTTGAAGATCACTTGCATGAATCAAAGTAAAAATTATATAAAACATTAATTCAGAATTCTTCCATCCATTCCTTCCTTTGCTGACCTAGTTTCCATAGGTAGCCACTTTCATTAGCTTTTAGTTTATCCTTTGTTTTGTGTTTGTGTGTGTGTGAATTTCCCCCAGACTAACAAGCAGGTACTTAACATTATTTCTCTTTCTTTTTGGCAAAACACTATGTCTACTCCCTTTTTTCGTCTTCCTTTTTTTCACCTAATATTTACTAGAAATCCTTTTATTTTAGGTGATGGTTGATAGAGATTTTCCTTATTTTTTCTCTTGGCTCACTCTCTGCATAATACTCTATCATGTGGACATGTCATAGTTGACTCAACCAGTCCCTTACTAACAGGAACTTTGTTTGTTTCCAATGTTTTGCTATTACTAGTAATGCTGCAGTGAATAACCCCTTACATCTGTATTGTTTCTTACTTGTGGGGGTTTATCTTGGTGAAAGATTCATAGAAGTGAGATTACTGGGTCAAGTGGTAAATGAATGTGAAGATTAATTAGCTATTGCTGAATTTCCCTTCATAGATATTGTACCATTTTGCGGTCTTATTTTTTATTTGTACCATTTTGCATTCTTACCAGCAATGTACCTGTTTCTCTGTAATTGCCAGTGGAATTTAAACTTTTGAAATTTTGCCAGCCTGTTAGGTGAGAAATCTATCTTACTCTATTTTTTTTAATTCTAGTATATTTAATGTTCAGTGTTACATTAGTTTCAGGTGTACAGTATAGTGATTCAGCAATTCAATACATTATTCAGGGCTCATCCTGTAGTGTACTCTTAATCCCTTTTACCAATTTCACCATCTGTTAACCATTAGTTCTCCATATTTAAATAAGAGTCTGGTTTTATGTTTGTCTCTTTTTTCTTTGTCCATTTGTTTTATTTCTTAAATTCCACATATGAGTGAAATCATATATTTGTCTTTTTCTCACTTATTTCACTTAACGTAATATCCTCTAGATCTATCCATGTTGTTGCAATGGCAAGATTTCATTCTTTTTTAGGGCTAAGTAATACTCCATTGTGTATATATACTACATCTTCTTCATTTCTTAGTTTGGTTTTAATTTGAATTTCTATGGCAGTGAGATTAAATATTATATCAGATATTTGGGCCATTGTATTTCTTTTTTTTAGTGAATCATCTTTGCATATCTTTTGTTCATTCTATCAGATTTTAATTTTTCTGTTATCTTTGATTTTTTTTCCCTTAGTTTTTAAGAATTCTTTTTATATTAGGATTCTGAGATATATTTTACAAATAATTTCTCTCATTTTATTGTTTGTCAAGTCTTTTGACTTTGATATGGTGTTTTTTGCTCTGCAGGAGTTGTGTTCTTTTTTCTTAAATATTGTTCATGCATGTCTGCATACATGTTTTAAAATCTAAATGGGAACACACTGTACTTACTGTTTTATAATCTGCTCTTTCAAATTCTGTAGTTTCCATTTTATGTCAGTTTGTATTTTATTACTCTGATGGTCCATAATTTATTTAAATAATCTCCTATTAATACTAACATTTAGATTATTTCCAAGTTTTTGCTCTTTTATGTACACTACTCTGAGGAGCATTCTTGTTATAGATATCTTTTAGCGCTTTAGGATCAATTTATTAAAAGAATACTTTTGAAAAAGGAATACTTCGATCAAAATGTATGATCATTTAAAATTTATACACAGTGCTTTGTTTAATATTGCTTTACTGGATGGATTATTTCTTACTGTTGTATTTTGTGTTTCTTTGATCACTGGCAGGGTCAAAACACAGGCAGCAGTCATTATTTTTGTAGGTTAAATATTGGTAGTTTCATGGTCCAACTGAATAACCAGGGGCTATTTATACTTTTCTAAATTGCCTATTCATGACTTTTGCCTGTTTTTCCTTTTAGTTTTTTTATTTGTTTGTTCTTATTTCAAGGATTGTTCACATCAAGAAACTAGCCCTTATTCAGTGTAATGTAAATATTATTTTCTAGTCCGTTTTTGTTTTGTTTTCATTTTGTTCAGCATTTGCTTATGTTATTCCAAGCAGATATTTGACCACACATAAAAAATTTAACAAATATTGTCTTTTTCTGTTATTTTTTTTTTTCTTAAAGATTTTATTTATTTATTCATGAGAGACAGAGAGGCAGAGACATAGGCAAAGGGAGAAGCAGGCTCCTCACAAGAAGCCCAATGCAGGACTTGATCCTGGGACTCCAGGATCATGCCCTGGGCCAAAGGCAGATGCTCAACCGCTGAGCCACCCAGGCGTCCCAAATACTGTCTTTTTCTTTGTGAATTCTGTTTTTGTCTTGCTAAGAATGGGTTTTACCACCTCAAGATTACAGAAATATTCTGCCAATAAATTTTTCTAATATTTTTATTTTTATTTTTATTTTTTTAAAGATTTTATTTATTCATCAGAGACACAGAGAGAGAGGCAGAGACACAGGCAGAGGGAGAAGCAGGTTCCATGCAGGGAGCCCGATGCAGGACTCAATCCCGGGACTCCAGGATCACGCCCCTGGGCTGAAGGCGGTGCACTAAACCACTGAGCCACCCAGGCATCCCATATTTTTGTTTTTATTTTCTGAATTTAGATCTTTAATTCATCTGAAATTGATTTTTCTGTATAGTATGTGATTGCATAGCTAACCAACAGAATCCTTTCTTACCCAATTAATTTGAAATTCCAGTTTTATCCTACATGATTCTGCTTGAGTTTCCTTTACAGTAACATTGAGCTATTTATTTATTATCTAGTGTTGAATTGTTTAAAATATTTTAATTTTATAGTACACTTTGATTTCTGTAGTGCAAGTCCCCAACCCCTGCCAGTCAATTTTTTGAGACATTTTCTTATTGTATCTCTACATGACTTTAGAACCCATTGATTAAATTAAAAAAAAAAAAAAGTTTATTTGGTGATTGGCATTGTGTTGTGTGTGTTAATTTACAAAGTTAACTTGGGGAGATATATCTTCTTTGTAGTACTGAAACTTCTTATCCAGAAACATAAGTTCAGTCAGTCAGATCTTCTGTGTCACTCAGTAAAATTTCATCCTTTGGCTCTTACACACTTCCTGTTAAATTATTTCTATATTCTTTGTTTTAGTTTTTTTTTTTTTTTTTAATTATTCATGAGAGGCAGAGATATAGGCAAAGGGAGAGGCAGGCTTCCTGTGGGGATCCTGATGCAGGACTCGATTCCAGGACTCCAAGGTCACACACCCTTAGCTGAAGGCAGACGCTCAACAGCCGAACCACCTGGGCGTCCCTAGTTTTAGGGTTGTTGTTTGTTTTTTTTTTTTTAAGATTTTATTTATTTATTCATGAGACACACACACACACACAGAGGCAGAGACACAGGCAGAGGGAGAAGCAGGCTCTATGCAGGGAGCCCGATGTGGGACTTGATCCTGCGTCTCCAGGATCAGGCCCTGGGCTGAAGGCAGCACTAAACTGCTGAGCCACCCGGACTGCCCCTTAGTTTTAGTTTTGATATTATTTTGGATAAATCATTTTTCCCCCCACTTTCTACTTTTTTTTTTTTTTTTCACTTTAACAGTTTTTATTTGAAGTCATATATAAGATTATTTTATTCCTGCATCTTCTCAGTTGTTTCTTCCTTATATTTGCCCTTTTCCTAATTGGTGAGATTTGGCTTTACATCAAGGATGTTTTTGCCATCTTTGTCCGGTTTTAGTCTAGTGTTAACCAGACTTTTTATGCTGGAGTGAAAGCCCATATGGACAGTTATACCACTGACTTTCTCTGGCTGTATTCGTTCAGTGTAGATGCTCCGTTTCTCCTGTAAACCTGGACTACTTTGCCA
This sequence comes from Canis lupus baileyi, assembly GCF_048164855.1. Taxonomy (NCBI): domain Eukaryota; kingdom Metazoa; phylum Chordata; class Mammalia; order Carnivora; family Canidae; genus Canis; species Canis lupus. The sequence continues at coordinate 25,173,129 of NC_132865.1, forward strand.
ATTTGCTGACTTTTGTGGTGTCCTCACAAAAATTGTACTTCATCATTCTTTTGAATGGACATGGATTGAACGTTGTACTTCTGTTGTCTCAGCTTTTGTTGTTGTTGTTGTTGTTGTTGTTTTGGGGGGGGGTTTGTCTCAGCTTTTTGGAAAGAAGGGAAGACATAATCTTCCTGTGAATGTGGGAAGGTGCTTTGAAATACCTTTACCGTTCTTGGTCCAGACAGAAGTCACAAAGGAACTGAACTTCATTTTTTGGCTGCTGGCACTGGCCACAAAAGGCTCCCACTTCCTAATTTAATTGGAATATAGAAAAACCCTTATTTTTCTATGTTTGTCTTCTACTTATTCACCTTTGAACTCTCATTGTTTCTAAAGGTTTTTTATTTGATTATCTTGGGTTTTCTAGGTGAATAATATATTTTGTCTTAATTTCTTCTTTTTACAGTATATTTATTCCTCATTTTTGTTCTTTTGTTTCTATTATAGAACATTGGTTTGAACTTCTAGAAAATATTGAATAGTGTGAATGATGACAAGGAACCTCATTTTGTTTTTAACATTACTGCTGTATTTCACCAGTAAGTTTGATCATTGCTATTGTCTTTTGGAAGATACTCTATCAAATTAAGTGTGGATGTGCGTGGGTATAATTTTACTTTTTTTAAAGTCAAGATTAACTTGAATTTTATCATGGCAGTGAAAAATACCAGACTAACAATTATCAAACTTACTGGTGAAATAAAGCAATAATGTTAAAAACAATACATTTGTCTCTTTTTTATATTTTTCATAGAAATTTCAGTGGAATTCATCAAAGGAGAAGTTAATTTTTAGTGGACTCAGTTTACTCCCTTGAAAACAGAAGTCTGCACTTACTTTTAGGGGACAATTGGAGGGAGAATTAGAGGAGAAGACATAGAGAATAGTAATATCTAACTCTCAAGTATTTTCTTTTTTTTTTTTTCCTCCAGTATTTTCTGTGTATCTATGTATCCCATATGATTTTATGTGCTTTACTTACGTTTATTCATTTAATCCTTCCCAAACACTGGGATATTTAGGTGTTGTTACTATTCCCTTTTTTACAGTGAGAAAATTGAGAGATTTTAAGTTAACTTGTAGAAAGCAGTAAAGTGAAGAATATTTTCAATTCTTTGAGAAATTTCCTAGGAAAGGGGGAAAGAAAGTATCAATGAATATTGATTATTCCTCTCAGAAGTGTGAAAGAAAGGAGAAAAATGGACAGTAGTGGAGGTATAGCAAGAGTTGAAGGAAGATTTTTTTTTTCCAGTGGAAAGATTTGAGTATGTTTTGAGTATTGGAGAAGATTCAGTCATATACATGAGATTGAAAATATAATGTTAGAAGAAAATATTTGAGGGGGGAAGATACTAATGAATGTAAGAAGAGATGGATTTGAGGGTGAATAAATAGTTAACTTGAGAAATACAAAGGAATATTTGAAAGAAAAAGATTGTTGATTTTTTTGGGAAGAACTTTATGGTGGGACAAGGGAAACTGAAATAGCCTATGTTAAATTACCTACTTCTTAGCTAAGTAGAAGGTGAAAGTCCTTTGGTAAGGGAAAGTGGAGGAGGGGCAGTGGGAGGAGATGTAATTAGGTGTTGCGAGAAAGTGAAATAAGTGCTTTGAGGGATGATTATCAATTTCTGATAATCGTTGTTAAATTTTTTATGACTTCTTCCAGAGAATACATTGCATATTAAACATTTTTATATATGTAAGATATCTATAATAAATAATATATATATTTTAAAAGTTCTAGCAGTATCTAGCACATAAATACATATATAGTATGCATATAATATATATATGTTAAAAGTTACAATAGTATTTAGCATATCTAATATTAGCATGTTAAAGTCTCAAAAGGTCCATGGGAAAACTACTGTTTTGTGTAATGCAGAGTTCCCCAAATATATTTTATTACTAAGTATCTTTTTCATGTACCAGTTTTTAATTGTAAAACATACTTTTAAATCATCCAGTTTAATGTATCCAAGGTATTCTAATTTGGAGAGAAGAAAGCATCTTCAGAGTTGAGACACCAGATATATATACTCCTTTCATCACTGAATCAGTTAAAAATTGGGCTCATGTTATCATATATTGACAAAATAATAGCTACCATTTATTGAGAACCAGTTGTGTTTTTCAGTATTATATGTATGTAGGGTGTGTGTGTTTCAACGATTCCTCACATTTATTATCTTTGTTGCTGATGAAGAAACTGAGACAAAGAAAGATGAAATAAGTTATCCAGTTAAATGGGGAAACATGATTGAAACACAGAATTTTCATATTCCAAAATTTGCTCCTTATAGTATATTTCCATTGCTTATAGTTCTCCATTCTTTTTTCTTTTTTCTTTTTTTTTTTATATAGTTCTCTTTTAATTGGTAGTGTGAAATGAGCAATTTCCTGCCAGATGGCTGAGTTATGGCCACAAACATGTATGTATTTCTTTTTTGAAATAACATACATTACATGTAGAGGAGTTATAAGACCTGATATTATTTGCATTATCTGTTCTACTGGAAGTCATTTATTTCTGTTTATATTAATTAAAAGTGTAATTACTCAGAGTGACATGCTGAAAAATATTCAAGGAGTGTAGGCCAATTTTTCTATACCTATGTTCTAAAGAATATATTATTAGAGTTATTAATAGGTATTCTAAAAAGAGGAAGAGGAGCTCATGGTAAAACAGATTTTGGAAACACTGCATATTATATAGCCTCTTCAGAGAGCAAATTAAAGGCTATAATAAAGCTATTTCCCAGCATTTCTCTAACTTACTTGATAATGAGATTTTTTTGGGAGGAAATCTCTCTTATCTTCTTAAGGCATTAGCATTCATTAGAACCAAGTTTAGTACATGATAATATAGACTGAAAGTAAGCTTCTGTTTTGGCACATCCCAGTTAGCCTTTCATCAGCTGAGTGTGTTTCCTAGCTAGAGCTACTTAAGGATTATATTTGGATATATTCCAAATGCATACTTACTACTAAGTATGCTAACCTTTAAATGGTGCCAGTACATACTATTTCACATTGCTTTTTTGCTACTGTTGCATTTTAAATACTCTTTATCCTTTTTCAGTACACTTCAGTTAAGTCAGATATATTTGCATGCTTTTTTCTTCATACCATTTTAGATATGGGAGAAAGGACTACTATAAATGCGAGTGCAGATGGCAACGTTGGAACTATAGAAGATGGTAGCGACAGTGAAAATATTCAAGCAAATGGAATTCCAGGAACACCAATTTCTGTTGCATATACACCGTCTTTACCTGATGACAGATTATCTGTCTCTTCCAATGATACTCAGGTATAAATGGGGGGGGGGTAGAGGGTATCTTGTTAATCTTATAAATTTATAGGCTACCAGTACCCTGTGGTGAATATGTCCAATTGATAATGCTGGCTGATTATAGTTAGGGAAAATAAAAACTTGGGTTTTTCTTATTGATATAAATTAAAGCAGTTTATTCCCTAAATATATTGATAACTAAATTCTCAACTCTAAGTTATTTCGTATGTGTTCACACTTCTCTATGCCCCCCCCCATTGAAATTGCATTTAAAAAGACCATTTTTATCATGTATTCATAGGACAATTCTAGTATCATTGGATGAGAATTTTAGAAATCTAGGGAACTTTATCTTACTTTCATTCAGGGCTACAGTGGAATCTATACAATGGTAATGTTAGGTTTTCCTCATCTTCCCTACCCTATACCCTATATGTTTCCCTACCCTTTAGTGTGTTCTTATTTTAGGTAAGGGAGTCCTACCCTAAATCATTGCCCTATGTATACGATTCAGATTTCTTGGCTTTGTTGCCTTGACAGTTTCTGTTGTTTTATAAGTATCTGCACAGAGTAGATAAAACATAAAATAGGACAAAAACATAAAACACCCAGTGATAGGGAGTGGAAAGTATGGTTTAGGCCATGGGTGGGCTATCTTGTCAGGGTATGATGTGCCAGATTTTGTTAAATATTGGTATGAACTGGATAAATTCCAAATTTTGGTGGCAAAGAGAGAATATTTTTAAAGAGTATATTTTTGAGGGTGCCTGGGTGACTCAGTTGGTTGAGCATCTGTCTTTGGTGCAGGTCATGACCCTGGGGTCCTGGGATCAAGCTTGGAGTCCGGTTCCCTGCTCACTGGGGAGTCTATTTCTCCCTCTCCTTTTGCCACTCCTTCTACCCATGTGCATGCTCTCTCTCTCTCTCTCATATAAAAATCCTTATTTAAAAAAGAATTTATTTTTAAGGTATTAATTTATTGCAGGGGAGGAGGGTGGTATGTCAAACTAAAGAGAAATGGTTTAGCAAATTCCTCATCTCGTTTCTCCTCCAACAGAACCCCCTCCATAGAAGGCTGAAATGATTTTATACTGGCAAATGTCTTTATTTACATGGTATGTTAATTTGTTTAGGAATCTGGAAATTCTTCAGGACCTTCACCTGGTGCTAAGTTTTCCCACATTTTACAAAAGGATGCCTTTCTAGTATTCAGGTCATTGTGTAAACTGTCCATGAAACCACTATCAGATGGACCACCAGATCCAAAGTAAGTTATTAGCTAGTCTTGAAAAATACAGTTTTTTAAACTTGAAACTTAACTTACTATAAGATAGATAGTCTTTGGATTTTCTTTTGTTCTTCTTGTCCTGTAGAAACATCAAAAATATAAACTGGGATTATTTTGCTTTTTAAGAAATGTATTTGAAAAACAATTCCAAAATTGCTAGATACCTTATACTGTTTCCCAAAGCATACCAACAGCATTAGAGAATTGTACCTGGTTGAACAATTGAAAGAATTCTTATTTCGGTATTATAAGAAACTTTGGAGTTAATGTAGCCGTGTTACATGCAGATTCATGCTAGGTTTCTGAAAGCTACCAGTTGAAAGGTAATAAAACCTAAGAGAAATTTTAAAATTCATGGTGAAAGATACTACATATTCATTAAGGTCTGAAAAATGTCCTAATGTGATACCTTTCTCTGTGGGAAGCAGGAAGCACTTTGAGATAGAAGTCACTTATCTGATTCCTGTCAAATATATTAGTTTAAACTGTAGGAAAGTGCCATTTTTGTAAGCCATGAATCATCAAATATCTTTCATTTCATATGAGTCAAATGTAACTAATTTTTGCTTGAGACCGAGTTTGGGCACTGTTAGCCATACCTGCCTAATGTTGCAACATGATGTAATACAGCATGACAATTCTAGGAGAACTTTTTGGAGAAAGAAGTTTTAAAGAAGGGCTGAGTAGCTTTGAGAAAAGGATATTGAAATGGGAGATGTAAGCAATACTACTTCATTTTTTAAGACCTTAGAGCATTTCAGTTTCTAAATGTCACCTAAGAAGAAAGATTAGACACAGTTATAATAAAAACTTTATAAGTTTTGGGAAACCACATTTGTTCTATTTTTTATTTTGTCACACTATACTGATTCAGTGAGAAACATTTTTAGGCCCTAAAGCCTAAAATTCTAAAATCTTTAGGCTCAAATCCTGAGAGTCAGAAATAGAACATTGATTTTTTTTATATTTTGGAAATATAAACTGTACAGAAAAAGGATTAGGGTTGTTAGATTGCAGTATAAACTTGATTATACCCTGTGTATAAGAATACAAATTTTTAAAATTTCTTATTCTGTGAAGGGAAAAATAACCATGTCATTGCAAATTGCTGAAGACTTACTTTAAGGGGGAAATAACTTAAGAATTTTGTATTATTGCTGAAGGTCATCTTTGCCATGATTCAAAAATGCTATTAACCTTAAAAGTTTCAGATGTTTAGTTTTCCAAATCAATTTTTTTAAAAATGTGATTTGAAAAACTGTAAGCAGAAAAGGGAGAGTTCTTTAAAGTGTCCACAACAAAAAGAAATTACATGATTTTAAGGAGTATTCTTTTGGGGGTGGGACTTCCTTTAGCACCTTATAAAGAATAATCTAGTTTTGGAGAGCAGCAATCTTTAATATTACAAAGGATTCTTATGAGGAATAATGTAAATTAGTTCTCCTCCTACTCAGTGGATGTAAACCAAATATTTAGGAAATTTTGTTTGAACATAAGAAAAAGATCTTTTTGGTCATCAGGGACATTAAACATTGCAATTGAATATGGAAGAAATCAAATTTTCCATCCCTAGAAATTGTTCATTTTCCAAAGGGAATATATGGTTTCTTACCTTGAATGATTTCTTTCTCCAAAATTAATGACTTATAGTTATATCATTTTCTCTTTTGCCTTGTTTCTCTTAATATTTTGTGATCTTGCTGACATGTTTTGGGAAATGTTAAGTTTGAATTATAATTTGAAACTACCCTGTGAAAAACTGCAGACCTGAAATTTCTAGCTGCTTTTGCCTGTAAAAATGTACATAAGACAATCCTTTGATCATTTTTTCATAATATAATGCCTTATAGATAGTAGGTACTTAATAAATGTTTAAATGGTGCATGAATAAATCCACGAGTTGTATTGAGCACATACTACGTACAAGGCAGTTTGTTAGAGCTGAGGATACAAAAATAAAACATAACAAAAACTTATGTGCAGGTTTTAATAACTATTGGAATTGAGAAAAAGATGATACAATAGCTAGGCTAGAAAGTAGTAGTAATACAAAAGCCTTGGAAGGCTTCAACATGAAGGGAAAATATTTCACCCATGTCATATTTTCCTGTAGCTATTCATAATCTTTCTTCTCACTGTTTCTAACTTGATTTATTTAAACATTTTTTTTGGCAGGGGGTGTATATTTGTTGCACATAGTCATAGATTCAGAGGTATAGCCATCTTGGAAAGTGGATATGTAATAAATAGCAAGTGATGATATTATTGGTTTCACTTTTATTTCAAAGATGGCAATATATTTGTGATTCCCATTTACATGAAATTAAATATTTCTTGTTAGAGTTTCTTAATCTTTGAAATACTCAGCCCTTAAAGCCATAACATTTTTAAGACAGAAATCAGGAACAATTAAGTTTACTATCCGTGGTGTGAATGTGATTGATACAGCATTTGAAAAAAATAGAAGAATTAGCTGCTAAAGCATTTAAGCGTGTTCTATATTTGAAAAGTTGCCTGGGATCCAGTCTTGGTCTGTTGGCCTTAAGAAACTTGTTTTAATGGGAGAAAAATTATATGTGTGAAATCTGATAATTATAATGCTCTAGATACTGATCAGAATATGGCTTAGTATATTGATCAGAAAAAAAGTGAAAATTTAAGCTGAAAAGGTGGATTTTTGCATTTCATTATTATGTTTAGAATAAATGGTAAACTGTTAAGAGATAGAAATGTTCTAAAAGCCTTTATTTTTCAAAAAAGAAAATACCTTTAAATGGTTATTGAAAAAATAAGCTTGAAGTAGTCCTATATAACTTATTCATGCAACTGGAACTTTTTATTTTGTTTAAGGCTTTTGAGTAACATACCTAGGAAAAAAGTACATTATATACTAAACTGTTAAATGTTATATACTGTGGAACTATTATATACTAAATAACGGCACATAATCTGGGAAGTTCATGATGATTTCTAAAAGGTAAAATACACTGTGAAAGAAAGGAACAAGGAATAATCTTTATTTTTCTTGTCAAAAGGAACAATAAGTTGATTTTAAATATATGTGAATGATTGTTTTTCCATATAAAAAGCTTGTGAAATTATGTAGTACTTGAGAACATAAGTGGAACTACTCATTATTAGTGGCAAAGCATATTTGTGTACTGTACTTTTTTTATGTGGTAGAGTTTTCTGTTCTTCTCCATTTAAAAGTGTATGAAATTATGTGGTACCAGGAAATATCTTTGAACAGTCTTTTATTACCTTAATGCTAAATATGTCCATATACTGTGCCTTCTTTTTTACATTTTAGGTCTCATGAGTTACGATCCAAGATTCTTTCATTGCAGTTACTTCTATCCATTCTGCAGAATGCAGGACCTGTTTTCAGGACAAATGAGATGTTTATTAATGCTATTAAACAGTATCTGTGTGTTGCACTCTCAAAAAATGGAGTCTCGTCTGTTCCAGAAGTTTTTGAGCTTTCTCTTTCCATATTTCTCACTTTGTTGTCAAACTTCAAGACACATCTGAAGATGCAAATTGAGGTATGTTCTGCATTTAGATATTGTTGGGTATTTCATTTGTTTCGTGTTTTAAATCAGATTATTGATCCCTTAGAAACTTTTTCAGAATGTAAAATAATAATATTTGTGTATTGTCAGGTACAGTTGACCATTGAACAATACTGCTTTGAGCTGGGTAGGCTCACTTATATGTAGATTTTTTCAATAAGGTACAGTACTGTAAATGTATTTTCCTCCTCCTTAGAATTTTTTTTCTTAATGATTTTCTTAGTAACATTTTCTTTTCTCTAGTTGATTGTAAGAATATGGCATATAATACATGTAATGTGGGATCCCTGGGTGGCGCAGCGGTTTGGCGCCTGCCTTTGGCCCGGGGCGCGATCCTGGAGACCCGGGATCGAATCCCACGTCAGGCTCCCGGTGCATGGAGCCTGCTTCTCCCTCTGCCTGTGTCTCTGCCTCTCTCTCTCTCTCTGTGTGTGTGTGACTATCATAAATAAATTAATTAAATAAATCTTAAAAAAAAAATACATGTAATGTACAAAATATGTGTTGAATGTTTATGTTGTCAGTAGACTTGTGGTCAGTAGTAGGCTAGGCTATTAGAACTTAAGTTTTTTGGAGAGCCAGAGTTATATGTGGATTTTCAATTGCAGGGATCAGTAACCCTAACCCTCACATTGTTCAAGGGTCAGCTCTGCTGTTTTTATTTTCATTTACTCATTCGACTAACATGTGCTTATGAAGTACTAAGCACTGGGTAAGTGCTAAGAATACAAAATCAAATTAAAACACAGCCTCTGCCTTCATGGAATTTATAGTGGTTGAATGAATGATTCTCTGGATGTTTTGAGGTAATTTGGTCCTTGCAATAATTTTGCCATTGTTTATATGGTATGTAATAGTGAATTTGGTTATCTTAAAAGAAAGCTCTAAACATATACTATATCTACATGGTTTTAAGCCATCTAAGTTTTGGGCACTTTAGAGAGGCTGTTGAGATGGTTTATATTTTTAGTGTTATATTTTAGGAATTTGAAATTTTAATTTTTGCTTTGTATTATTTTTCTAATGTGCAAGTGATAAATTATCATTTTCCTAGAGATTTGAGGTGGGTAGAACAATCCTATTATACTTTATTATTAATGCTCTACAGTATCTATTATAATTTGCATAGAATATTATGGAAATAAGACAGAATAAGGCCTTGGTATTTTAACTGAAAAGTTTTTAAACTGGGGCCAAATTTTGAACAGGAAACATTTCTGGTGCATGTATATTGTCAATTTTAGTTTGTCTTATGTCTATTAAAATAATGGAAGGCATTTAACTAGGAACAGTTGCTATTTTTTGATAGTTTTCCCATTATCTTCAGGAATTACAATTAAAAGAGATTTAAAAAAAAGACTTTTGGAACTTTTACTTCCATACTAACCCAAAAGTCTTTTCATGTGATAATAAAGCATTTAAATTGCCATTACGTCATTTTAGAAGACTGTGCATTTATTTACTTAGAGATTTCTGAACACTGGGACTTAATTTCTTTAAGTAGTTTAGTAGACTGAAATATAAATTCTTAGGGAACAGCTATCACAAAGATCATTTAAATTGAGATTACTATTTTTGTAGATTAAATTTGATATACAAAACTTGGAATATTTTAAATTTGGAAGCACAAATTTAAAAGAAAATACTGGTAAGAAGTTTCCTTTCTCCTCAGATGGTAGATTCTCATTACAAAATTGTTGTAATACTGATTTGTATTTTTAAAGAGATCAGGTTTATTTCACGGATCAAACAAGACAAGTGTAGATACGCTTTTGAAAACACTAAACACATTCAAATGCGGGATAAGCTCTGTTCTAGTTGGAGAAAACAAAGCCAAAAAACCTAAATTTGCAAAGCAACATTAAAATTGTTATTACTTGGGGCACCTCGGTGGCTCAGTGGTTGAGCCCCTCTGCCTTTGGCTCAGGTCATGATCCCCGGGGTCTTGGGATTGAGTCCTGCATAGGGCTCCTGCAGGGAGCTTGCTTCTCCCTCTGCCTCTGCCTTTCTTTCTGTGTCTCTCATGAATAAATAAATAAAATCTTGTAAAAAAAATAAAAAAAGAAAGCAAGCATAGATCAGTTTATTCACAAGACAAAAAAAAAAAATCACACCTTGAAAAAAAAAAGATTGCTATTACATAAATGTTCATATTTTGAGAATATTCATTTCAGAGTTTCTATAATGTGATTTTTTCCACAGACATTAACTTACATGTCTACATCAGAAAATAGTTAATACACAACTTTCCAAGAAAATATTTGCAGACAAAGTGTTTATGATATTGCTGTTACACTACATGTATTATATTTTAGGTGCTCTATAAACCTTTAAAAATTTGGGTTTTTTTAGAGCCCCTGTTGATGGGCATGTTGTCTTAAGTTACAGTTATAGGCTATTGCTTGTTAGTACGATTTGATAACTCAAAGAGAGTAAAGTTTTTATTTTCCTCTTTTTCCAAATGTAGGGGTTTTATTTATTCCACAATTTGGAGAGTTCTAAACGTTCTTTTTATTTGTTTGTTTAGTATAATTGATGTTAACTATATTATACTAGTGTCAGTTGTACAACACAGGGATTTAACATTTGTGTACATTATAGGATGGTCACTGCAATAAATCTAATTACTACCTGTTACCTTACAAAGTTAATACAAAATTATTAACTATATTCCCCATGTTGTGTATTACATCCCCATCACTTGTTTTTCCAAGTGGCAGTTTTTCCTCTTACTCCCCTACACCCATTTTGTACTTCCACATCCTCACCCCTCTGACACCTACCAGCTTGTTCTCTGTATCTGAGTCAGAGCTTTGTTTTCTTTTGTTTTTGGTTTTTGGACTCCAAATGTAAGTGAAATCATGGTAGTATTTGTCTTTCTCTGCCTTATTTCACTTAGCATAGTACCTGCAAGATAAATCCATAATGTTGCAGATGACAAGATTTAAATTCTTTTCTGTGGCTGAATAGTATTCCGTTGTATGTATATATTATGTCTTCTTTACCCATTCATGGACAGTGAGATTGTTTCCCAATATTCTCTGTTCTTAAATAATGCTGCAATAAACATAGGCATCCTGTATATTTTCTAATTAGTATTTTCATTTCTTTGTTTAGATACCCATTAGTGGAATTGCTGGGTTATATAGTCACTCTAGTTTTAATTTTTTGAGGAACTGCCATACTGTTTTCCATAGTGGCTATACTAGTTTACATTCCCACCAATAGTGCACAGGAGTTCCCTTTTCTCCACATCCTCACTAGCACTTATTTCTTATCTTTTTGATAATAGCCATTCTCACAAGTGTAGGGATATCTCATTGTGGTTTTGATGTGCATTTTCCTCATGGCTAATGATGGTGAGCATCTTTTCATGTGTTTGTTGGCCATCTATATTTGTCTCCTTTGGAAAAATGTCTATTCATATCCTCTGCCTATTTTTTAATTGTTTTTTGCTATTAAGCTGTATAAATTCTTTATATATTTTAGTTATTACCCCTTGTTAAATATATTATTTGTAAATGTTTTCTTCTATTTAGTCGGTTGCCTTTTTGTTTCATTAGTGGTTTCCTTAGCTGTGCAGGAGCTGTTTAGTTTATACAGTCCTATTTATTTATGCTTTTGTTTCCCTTGCCTCTGGAATTAGATCCAAAAAGACATTACTAAGGCTGATGTCAAAAGCTTACCACCTATATTGTTTCTAGGAGTTTTATGATTAAAGGGCTTACATTAAAGTCTTTAATCCATTTTGAGTTAATTTTTGTAGGTGGTGTAAGATAGTGGTTAAGTTTCATCATTTCACATGTAGCTGTCCTGTTTGTCCAACACCAGCAATTAAAGACACTGATTACTGATTTAATCTCCTTACTAGTAATTGGTCTATTCAGATTTTCTATTTCTTCCTGATTCAGTCTTGGAAGAATTTATCCATTTCTTCTAGGTTGTCCAATTTGTTGATATATAATTGTTCATAGCAGTCTTTCGTGATCCTTTGTATATCGGTGGAATCCACTGTAACCTCCTATTTCATTTCTGATTTGATTTGAGCCCTGTCGTTTTTTTTTCTTGGGTTGTTCACCTGAGGATTTGTGAATATATGTTATCTTTTCAGAGGATTAACTCTTTATTGATAATTTCTATTGTCTTTTTAGTTTTTCTTTCATTTATTTCCACTGTGATCTTTATTATTTACTTCCTTCTACAAAGTTTAGGTTCCATGTGTTCTTTTTAAAAAATTCCTTTAGATGTAAAGTTGTTCATTTGATATTTCTCTTGTTTATTGAAGTAGGCTTCTATTGCAGTGATTCCCATCTTAGGACTGCTTTTGCCGCTACATCTTATAGATTTTGGTATGTTATATTGGCTTTCATTTGACTCAAGGTAGTTTTTGATTTCTCCTATGACTCAGTTGTTCAATAACGTGTTGTTTAATCTCCACTTACTTGTAGTTTTTCGATTTTTCTTTTTGTAATTTCTAATTTTAAGCCTTGTTGGTTAAAGTATTATTGGTTGGAAGTTTTTTTTTCTCTCAGCACTTTGAAAATCTCATGTCATTCCCTCTGGCCACACAGTTTCTGCTCAGATACCTTTTGAGAGCCACTGGGTTTTTCCTTATACACAACTAGTTCTTTTTCTCTTGATGCTTTTAAGATTTTCTCTGTATCTTTAACTTTTGACATTTTAATTATAATGTGTCTTGGTGTGGACCTTTCTGAGTTTGTCTCATTTATAATTCTTTGGGCTTCCTGACCTGGATGTCTGTCTGTTTCCTTCCCTCAGGGAAGTTTCTAGCCATGAATTCTTCAGATAATAACTCTTGTGCCCCTTTCTCTTGCTCTTCTCCTTTTGGGACCACTATAATGATAATGTTCTTCCACTTGATGTTGTTGTCCCTTAAGTGATCTTCATTTTTTTAAAACTCTTTTTTCTTTTTGCTGCTCTATTTGGGGAGTTCGGCTGCCCTGATTTATAGGTCCCTGGTCCTTACCTCTTTGTTTCAGTCTGCTGTTGAACCCCATTAGTGTACTTTTCAGCTCACTTAACTGTGTTCCTCAGCTCTGTGACTTGTTTGTTATTTCGTTTTCTGTCTTTTTTAAAATTCTCACTATTCCTGTACCACGTTCTGTGAGCATCTTTATAACCATTACTTGGAATTCTTTATCACGTAGGTCACTTATCTCCATATCATTAAGGTCTTTTTCTGAGGTTTTTGTCTTGTTATTTTGTTTGTTTGAAATCTGTTTCTCTCTTTCCTCATTTTGCTTGACTCTGTTTGTTTCTATGTACTGGTGAAACAGCTACCTCTCTGTCTTGAGGGAGTAGCCTTATTCAGGTGATGATCCTTCTCATTCAACCTTGCCCTAGCTCTTGATTGTCCCTGGAACCTTTGTGATTACCTAAACCACTTCATTTATTCTTGATATGCACCTATTGAGGATGTGCCACATCCTGTCAGTGATCCATGGGGAAGAATCTCATTTAACACCTAGTTTCAGGCTGTTTGCAAGCCACTCCTCCCCCAGGCAGCAACTTTTAAATATGCAAATATATACAGTCCTGTTCTCCAGACTAGGAGATCTGAAGATGTCCCCTGAGTGACAGTTGCAAAAATCCTTACTCCAATGCAGTGCATAAGCTCCTTTCTGGGAAACCTTGTCAAGTTGTAGCAAGGCCAAGGGGAGGTGCAAAGCACGGCTTCTCAATGCTTATGCTCCCAGGGAGGAGCTTTTTAGCCTCTAAATGTGAGGGAGGCCTGAAGCCTGTTCCTCATGCTGAAGCTTCCAGGCTAAGTAAATACAGGAAGACACATTGTGTTTCAGTCCATTGTCTGTGCAGTGCCCTCTGGAAGGTGACATGCCAAGAATAGTCTTTCTGATTGTTACAGTCCCATATTGTTCTGAATGCCAGCTCTCTTGGCCACCAGAGCCAGGCAGTCAACTGGTATCTACTCTGTAGATTGTGTACACCCACTGGCTGTAGCAAAGCAGTTGGAGAGGATAGGGGGAGGGGCACCCTTGCTGTCTTCAGACTTCAGAAAGGCAGTGGGAAAATGTCTTGATTACATGTGCCCATGGGTTTCAGCAGTGCTATGACAGAGTGCCTTGTCTGTGTGTCCTCTGGCTTTAGGCTGAGTGCAGGAGAATGCCACAGCCACTTGTGCTCACCAGCCTCAACCAGGGGCAAGGGAGCACTGTAACTACCCATGCTTTCTGGCCTCAGCAAGTGTCATGTCCACTGCTGCTTGCTTGTCCCAGTGATGGCCTACTTCTTCATTCATGGTACCTTTAGAGTGTCTAATCTTTTCACAGTGTACTTGTCCTAAAAGAAATACCTTACAGTTCCATTTTAAAAGTTAGGTCCAAACAGCTTAACAAGTATTTGTCTTAACAATATAGTCTCCATTTGAAGAAAAATAAGATAAATTTTTTTAAATGATGTTTTTATTTTTAAGTAGTCACAATTACTTGACTACCAAATTGTATGTACCTGTTGGACACTGCCCAACTCCTCAGACTGTGGAATCCACTTGGACACTGCCACTCTTATTTCCTGTTCTTCATTGACTTTCATGCAGTGCCTGCTCTTTATTATAGCATTCACTAAAACCCAGGTTTGCAAAAATAATGATGTCACTGAAAGGAATGTAGTGTGATGTAATTGATCAAATGTTGAAACTGAGCAGTCTTGTGAGGTATTCAACAAATGTAATTCTTCTGAATTTTCCCTCAGAAATTGTCATAGCATTCCTCTTTGTTGGCTGCAGGGGTGCTTTGGGGCAATGTTTAGGAGTGTGATCATAAATATTTACTGAATGCTTGCTCTATGCCATGCGATGTAGATACAGTGCTTAGCAAGAAAGACCTGGTCCGTACCCTTTTCACAAGTTAAGCTCTTGTAGGAAATTCTGCTGACATTAAGGAAGTAATAGAAATATGTTGGATTTTGTGAAAGAAAAGTGCATTTTAAGGGTACCACACCCAGTTAAGAGGGAGAAGATGTTACCTCATGTTATCAGTATGAGTTTCTGGACCACTTAAGCAAGCTCTATAAATGTTAACGTGTGACTTTTGGTTTTCTTTTTCAGTCATCCTTTCTTAAATTAGCCACTTTTCCAAAAGAAATTTAAATCTAAAAATTCCTTCTTGCTCTTAAATTGTAATTTATTTAATTAAGTTGATTAACTCCTTTTGACATTATATGATGTAAAGAATAGTGAGAAATAGTTTGTTGTTTTCAGACAAAGATTTCCAGTATATGAGTAATTATAAAAATATCATAATGTAAGAAATTATTTTTATTGTGTGGATTAGAGCATTAGGTACATTTAAACCTAGGAAAATTAGATACCTGTTATAACGTCTGAAAAACATAACTGATGAATAAATTTATTCTTTTGGGGGGATTGAAAAATGAAGTATGAGTTATATTGGTTTTGTAAATATGTTCACAAAATTCTTACTCAGAGGAGTTCCACATCTTTGCAGATTTCCTTTGTGGTGGCTGTGTGATAGCAAACAAAACAATGTGAAGTACAATACTCCTACCATAGGGCTAGTTTAAGTCACACACCCAAGTTACTTAGTCCTACGTTTCAGAGATGGAACTCAAAAGGAGTTGAACTCCAGAGGAGCCTGGGTCCTAATAATCTCTGCTCTACAGCTTTGGAATATTTAAAAAGTGATCACATATGAATTATAAATAATATTTGAAACAGAAGTTTTCCCCCTCATCACAGGTGTTCTTTAAAGAAATTTTCCTCTACATTTTGGAAACTTCTACCAGCTCATTTGATCACAAATGGATGGTTATTCAGACATTGACAAGAATCTGTGCAGGTATTTGAAATTATCCTTATTATTTCTTTTTATTAACAGATACTTAAGAGGCCAAAATATGCTCATATACTGATGCCTTTTGTTAAAAGTAATCTATTATATTATTACAGATGCTCAGAGTGTAGTGGATATTTATGTAAACTATGACTGTGATTTAAATGCAGCAAATATATTTGAAAGACTAGTAAATGATCTATCAAAAATTGCTCAAGGACGGGGCAGTCAAGAACTTGGTATGAGTAATGTTCAGGTAAGACCTTTAAAAGCATTTTCAAATTTAAACTTGGTCAAGGAAGAGCTATGTGTTTTCTTAAAAGATCTTTTTGTTTTTATTCTTTTTATGAATTTGTAGGAATTGAGCCTGAGGAAAAAAGGTTTAGAATGTTTAGTGTCAATTTTGAAGTGTATGGTTGAGTGGAGTAAGGATCAGTATGTGAATCCCAACTCTCAGACAACTCTTGGTAAGGTGACATCTTGAGTTACAAATTCTTTGTCATTTCAAGTACATGGTATTTTGAAAAGGATAGTTCCAGTTGCCATTAGGCCATTTTTGTGACCTCCTCTAGCTGATAAAGAAACAATCTGTGTGAGTTAATATGGCTTTAAACTTACAAATTTCTGACTTAGTTATCCAAACTTTTTTGTTTCTAAATCTTCCTAGAAATATTTAAATATCATGTTAAAGTGAAGCTTTAACATATTTATGCAGCTTTGTGAAAAGGTAATTATAGAAGAAATCTACACAAGCAAATATGTTTTAAGAAGATTGACTTGTTCACCTGTGTTTGACATTTACCCTTACTAGGAGAAAAACTCATAGCTACAAGGCTACCATATAGTATTCTGTCAGTCAAGAATTTTTTGAGGGAAAGTTATTTCTCATGAGGCATGAGCTGAGAGCAGAAACCCAGTGGATACTTAGCACTGCAACTGCAAAAAGAACTTTTAATGGTGCAAATTATACACATTTTAATTTCAGTATGTTTTAATATCAAAGTATATGGTTTGTGATGGTACTCAGTATTTTGCTTGTATTGCATACTCATCTAAGAAACATGGAAATGTCTTGACAATTGTTTGGAGTTTTTGTTTTCTTTGTTTTTTACCTTTTACATTTTTTTATTTGAAAGATTAATTTACTGTATCAGTCTTTCTACTTACAGGTCAGGAAAAACCCTTAGAGCAAGAGACAAGTGAGATCAAACACCCTGAGACAATAAACAGATATGGAAGTTTAAATTCCCTGGAGTCAACATCATCATCAGGAATAGGCAGCTACAGTACACAGATGTCTGGCACTGATAATCCAGAACAATTTGAAGTCCTAAAGCAACAAAAAGAAATAATAGAACAAGGAATAGATTTGTGAGTGTCCAATTTTAAGGAGAAATGTTATTGAATATCCTCCTACTAGTACTGTATTACCCTTGCCCTGCATTTCTTTACATCTTCAGGTTATTTCTGTTCCTTTCTCATACCACCTTTCATTGAGTAAAACTGGGTGCAGTTCTCCTGCATTGAAGACTTCTTAGTAGTTCCTTATTCAGCTCTCCTTGTTTATTGCAATCTAGCCAAATAGACCCTTATAATGTACATTAAATTAATTTTGCAGCATATCTTAAATACTGTTGATGAATATCATCTCTGTAGTTTTGTATTGTTTATTTAGTAGCTCAATTATAAAATCCCCCATTATATTTCCTAAGCAGATTACAAGTCAAAAATTTACAGTATGAAACTTCTAATAGCTAGCTAACATTGTTGCTTTATAGGTTTTATATTTTCCAGTTGGGTTACAAATGTGCGACTCTTGTTATTAATCTATTGTTATGAATTTCATTTTTATGTGTTAATAAGGTACTAACCTCCTTTTCCAACTTGGCTACTCTGCCATTCCCAGATCTTGTGAAGTCAGTTTTCCCACTAAGTTGTATGGCATCAGCCTGCTCCTGGATTATTTCCTATCTAAATAGAACGTGCTGCTTTTATTTCTCTAATTGCCCATCTCTTTCAAAGAGAAGCTAGGGAAAAATGAAGTTGCTGACATTTCTCTGTGGATCTAGCTACTATAAACTTAAAAACTCCCTTGTATATTTACTTGGTTTGCTACTTGTACTGTAAAGCATTTCTTCCTGACTTTTAAGCAGTGCCTTTTGGTGAATGATCAAGTTCCATTTTTTTATTGTTAATGTAAAAACAAAACAAAAAAAAACAACAAAAATGTATGTACGTTTATTGTCATAAAGTTATAAAATCTCACAAAATTGCCTCAGGAAATAGCCATTAATAGTTCATTCATTCCAGTTTTTTAGTCAATATTTATCAAAGTCCCATCTGATACTGACATTATGCAAGGTCCTTGGGATACTTGATGAATGAAACAGCATGGCTTCTGAGGGACTCGAGGATCTAATATGTGTAATCAGACTTTTATATTGAAATTCTCTGCAAGTGTTACTCAGCAAACATCTATTTGGGTTGGGACTATGTGGCAAGAACCATGAAAGCATTGCTTCTTATATTTAAGATTACAGTGTAAATATGGGCAAAAAATATTTTTCTAAAATAGTACTATGTATATTTAGTCCATAATCATATACAAAGTGGTGCCAGGGTATGATAACTCTATTTGAAGTACTTGGGAGTAAGATGGAGTGGTCATAGGACTTCAAAGTGGAGGTTTCCTTAGTCTGTAGTCCTCCTTTCAGCCCCTGGACTTGTTCTCCGCTTCATACTTTCATGAGAATTCTTTCACATTGCTGTATTCTCATTACACTCTTTTATGACTTTGGCACCACTCTGTCTTATTTCTCCTACCATTCTGACCATGCCGTCTCAGTCTTGTTATGGACTATTTATCTCCTGCATATAGCTTAGCATTTCCAGAGTTTTGTCCTTCAACTCTTTTCTTACTTTGTAATTTCTTCTGAGTGATTGTGGTCTTTTTTATGACTTCAGCTACTACCACTCCCCAAGTGTTATTTTAACATAAATACCTCTACTGAAGTTCAGGCTCATGTCAGTAATTGCCCGTTGGACATCTCTGTTGTCTGTGGCTTAGCTTCTCACACTCAGTATGTCCATAGCCAAATTTATCAGTCTCTATTCTCTCCATAATCAGCCTCCCCAATACTCCTACCCAAGAAAGAAATGACAAACAGAAAACTACTGTTTCTGTATTTCTTATTTAGGCTAGTAACCCCAGCATGCTACCAAATTTATAAGCTAGAATCCTGAGAGTTACCTAGATTTTCCCCCTTGAAAAATCACTAAAAAGTCACTAAATCTTGATTGTACTTGCTAAACATCAATGCTATTTATCTTTTCTCTCCTCCCACAGGTAAGTCAAACTATCACCATTTCTTGCCTTGACTCATATAATCTTTTAATTGGCCTGTCTTTCTTTGGTCTTAATTATTCTATAGTCTTTTCTCACACTTAGCTAAAGTGAGCTCTCTTGAATGAAAGTCAGCTTCTGTTTCTCTCCCTTTTTGCTTTTAAAGAATAAAGTCACACTTTTTTATAATGGGATACAGTACCCTTCATGACATAGATATGCTGGACTCTAAGCTACATCACCTGCCACTTCTTTAGCTTACTTCATCCTTCCAACAATGCAAAGCTGTTTGTTATAATGTCATGCTGTTTTATGCTGCCATGTGTTAGTATGACCCGTTGCTCTCTGAGATGTTTTTTCTTTTTATGAAATACGTAGTCATTCCTCAAAGCTCAATTTCACAGTCACCTTCCCCAGGAAATATATCACAACCATCTGTGTTAGTTACTTCCTCTTCTATGCCATCTCACCTTGTCAATACATTCATTAGTTACTGTATTTTACTATTAGAATTTTTTTAAAAATCAAGTTTATTTTATTAGGGAGAAAGCCTTCAGAAAGCAGAGATTGTGCTTATCTCAGTGAAAAATGTTTGATTTTAATTTATGGTATGAATTAGGACTTGACAGGAATCATTCAGACAGGACAAGTAAGGACATTGCAGACAACAAGAATGACCTGTGCAGTAGCACAGGAGGGAGGAATGTCTGAGGACTGTTGGGCAGCATGGCAGAGGCAGGTACTCGAAGGAGATGAAACAAGAGCATTGAATTGGATCCAGATTCCAGATTCTCCTTGTAAATAAGTTTTTGTCTTGTCTTCTTCACTTTGGCCTGCTATGTATTGAAAGATTTTAGTCAGAGAAGCAGCAGCAGCAGCAGTAGCAGATTTTTGTTTTGGAACAATGACTTGACCAGTAACCTGAAGGATGGATTAGAATGTCAGCAAAACAAAAGATAGCAAGACCATTTAAGTACTGTTACCCAGGTGGCAGGTGATGAGGGACCAGAATAATTTGTGGTAAAATAAAAGTAGAAACTAAATGATGTGGAAACAAGGAGGTGACCTTTGAACTGAATCTGTAAGCATGAAGGAGTTTCACAATGAATGGAGCAGGTAAAGGACATGCAGACTACAGAAATGCACTCTGCTTAGGGAATGAGAATAGGATGAGGGGATAAACTGGAGCTGTATTGAGAAAGACTTTGTGTATCAGTCTAGTCAGTTTTGACTTGACTTTGAAATCTTTACTTTAAAAGCAGGAAATTTAGAGTTAATCCATGGGTATACATGGAATGAACCAAGATTACTTGAGCATTAAGGAGAATATAAATATTAAAGGCATGAGATAGATAGTATTTATATCCTTACTCAAAACTTATCCATTATATGACATTATCTCAAAAGTCTGTGAAATAATCCATATCATTGATAGAGATAGCCTTTTGCTTCAGACTTCTGAGAAAAGAAAAATAAAACTTTGCATAATGTAATAAGTTTTGTATATTCATGCACTGATTATGTTAAATAAACTTATTTTCTAAGTGGTACTAGAAAATTAATTTATTATAGCTTAAGATCTTCTTTTCAAATAGTTTTCTGTTTCTAATGTTTCTATTAACTTTAATATCATCTAGGTTTAATAAAAAACCAAAGAGAGGAATACAGTACCTCCAAGAACAAGGGATGCTTGGCACTACACCTGAAGATATTGCCCAATTCTTACATCAAGAGGAAAGATTAGACTCTGTAAGAATACTAATTTTTTCATTATAACCTTCTCTATAAAATTCCTTTTTAAGTTAATAATACATACTGTTTCCCCTTTAAGATGCCCTTCTAAGTATGTAAAACTTAAAGAATAACCTAATTTTTCTTAATTTTGCCTTTTAATTTTTCTAAACTCAAAAAGACTTTTTTTTTATAAATAGATTTAGTATGTTTAACTTTCAGCTTCACGTTTGATATAGTTAACCCTGTAGTCAAAACCTGTGAATCTTATACATTTTTCTGCTGCTTAAATGTCTCTGTGGCAAGTGTAACATTTCATTAGGATATCAGTTTTTTTTTTAATCTTTTGTCCTTTAGACTCAAGTGGGTGAGTTCCTGGGAGATAATGATAAATTTAACAAAGAAGTCATGTATGCATATGTGGATCAACATGACTTTTCAGGAAAAGACTTTGTTTCAGCCCTTCGTATGTTTCTGGAAGGATTCCGTCTTCCAGGGGAAGCTCAGAAAATTGATCGATTGATGGAAAAATTTGCTGCAAGATACCTTGAATGCAACCAAGGGTAAGCAAGATTCACATTCAAGTATTTATGATTGCCAGCTATATCCAAGAAGCTATGTTTGGGAGCATCAGAAGATTCATCATTTCCTGCCGCCAGAGAACTTATATTGTCTATGATCTAGAAGTGATAAGACAATTCCATTAAAAAAACAAAACAAAACTGTAGTATAAGCTAATACATAAATCCTGAAAGAGAAAATTATGGAGCTTCAAGATGTTTCATTCAAATGCAGCTGTGAAACAATAAAAGTTTATAACATGATACATTTATTTTTCCAGACAAACCCTTTTTGCTAGTGCAGATACTGCTTATGTTTTGGCTTATTCAATTATCATGCTGACCACAGATCTTCACAGTCCACAGGTATGTACTATGTATAACAGATAGTACAGATTAAATAAGTTATTTGAATTCAGTAAGCAGTCATTAAAATTTTAATCTTATTTAGTGAAACCAGTCACCAAATTGAGATATTTAATTTGGTGTAGTATTCATTTTACAAATGTGGTTTCTGGGGCCACTTGAGGTGGCTCAGTTGATTGAGTGTCTGACTCAGGGTCAACCCTGATCTCAGGGTTGGGGGATGGAGCCTTGTGTTAGGCTCCACACTCAGCAGGGAGCCTGCTGAGATTCTTTCTCTTTCTCTGCCCTTCCCCCAGCTCAGTCTCTCTCTTTTCTCTCTCTCGCTCTGTCAAAATAAATCTTTTTTTTTTTTTTTTTTTTTTTTTTAATTTTGAGAGAGCAAGAGAGAGTGCATGAGAGCATAAACAGGGGGAGGGGCAGAGCGAGAAGCAGACTCCCCACTGAGCAGGGAGCCCGCAGTGGGGCTGGATCCCAGAACCCTAGGATCATGACCTGAGCCGAAGGCAGAGGCTTAACTGACTAAGACACACAGGTACCCCTAAATAAATAAATAATTTAAAAAATGCAATTTCTGGTAATAATTCTAATTAGACTTTCAGATATCTATAAAATAAGTCTGTATTTGTTTCATGATTGATAGCTGGATAAAGCTTAAGATAAATTTTAAGAATATGTATATAGTTCTTCTGCCTATACTTATTACAACATGGAAAAATGCTATATATGAACTTTATTTTTTCTTTTAAACATTTGAAACTTAAACAATAGGGTGGTTAGTGTGGGAATCCTTTCTGTGCCCATGACCCAACTTCTACAGTTACCCACTATGGCCAGCTCACTTTGCAGATAATTGTTTTTTTTAAAATTGAAGGTCTATGGCAACTCTGCATCAAGCAAGTCTGTCATCACCATTTTTCCAACAGCATTTGCTCATTTCAGGTCTCTGTCACATTTTGGTGATTCTCACAATATATCAAACTTCTTCATTACTATTGCATCTGTTAGGGTGATCTGTGATCAGTGATTAGGACTCGTTGAAAACTCAGATGATGATTAGTATTTTTTATCAGTAAAATATTTTTGAATTAAGGTATGCACATTGGGTTTTTTTTTTTTTTTTTTTAGACGTAATGCTATTGCATGCTTAATGGGCTATAGTATAGTATAAATATAACTTTTATATGCACTAGGAAACAAAATTCATTTGACTCACTGCATTGCAATACTCACTTTATTGTGGTAGTCTGGACCCAAACAGTTTCTCCGAGGTATGCCTGTATCTTCAGAGATGTCATAAGATCTCCTGGATTTTGTCCATCTGGGTTTTTGGAGATAAAAATATTTTGGCTGTGCTAGTTCTCAAGTTTGGTGACAGGGCTACATCCTATAAACTACAAACTTATACTCTACAGATTGATCAAGGTATGCTATAGGACATTCCTGTTCAGGGTGCTCTTAACAAGACAATATTCAAAGGATACTTCACCTGGACCACCTAACCTTCATTTGCCATGATGAGTCAGTCAGAAAGATTGTTACCTGATTTTAAATGAATTCAGCTGTTACTGTGCAGCCAGTGTTAATATAAAATTAGCTTTTAAGTCAGTATAACATATTTATGTTTTCCCAAACTAAGATTTGAATCTTTTTGATACCATCTGTTTTTAATACTTGTCATGGTCCTTTTTAAAGACTCTAGCTAGAGCTCTGAAACCTTGGGCAAAAACAAATAATTTCATTATTTGATTTCCCGGTTTCTTACTATAAATTACTTATGTGCCCATCAGAGAAGATGAATTAGCATATGCCAGGATAGGTCTTTTCTATATTGCCTTTTTTTCTGTGACTGTTTTCATTTTAATACATATTTTGTTAAATATTTTCCCTTTCCTGTCCTCAAAGTATTTATAAATTCCCTTTTTTAAAAGAGTATTCATAAAATAGTATTTTTAAAGTAAGTTTTAGGAATTATAATGGTTTTTCATTTTTAGGTTAAAAATAAAATGACAAAGGAGCAGTACATTAAGATGAATAGAGGTATCAATGACAGTAAAGACCTTCCTGAAGAGTATTTATCAGCCATCTATAATGAAATAGCTGGAAAAAAGATATCACTGAAAGAAACAAAAGAACTCACAATCCCTACAAAATCAAGTAAGCAAAGTAAGTATCCAAATCAATTGAATTCTGATTGTTCAGGAGGAAAATTATGGTTTCCTAAGAGTTTTTTACTTGATTTAAAGAAAATCAGTTATTATTTTAATGAGAAGTATTATACAGTTTGCTGATCTGATTATATTTTTTTCCACATTCTGAGTAAAAATAGCACTGACCAGTGATCAACGGAAAATGCTACATAACATGCATGGATTAGTGTGCATTTAATATATACTTGTCAGTTTTTCAGCAAATCTCAGCATGGATTTGGAGGTTAGCAAGACTGCTTATGCAGCCTCAGTAGACTTTAATTCTGTCTTTTTCTGCCACCTCATTATCTATACAAGTAACACAATTCTATCCATCTATTGTTACACATAAACACAAGCTGGAAGTCGGAATGATTCAGGGAGATGGGGAAGTTTAGAACTGTGAGGGAGCTTGTGGAGTTGGAAATCACTCCTTCAGATGTGCCACACATTATATTGTTACAGAGGTCCTAGATCTAATCAGCATGAGAAGCCAACTGTAGGTGGCTTCATTCTAGACATTCTGTGCATGTGGACAGTGGCAATTAAATCAGAGCTAAAATCTGACTATAAAAAATAAGATGAGGGTAGTGGCTCAGGAGTATAGCAGTAATACGGAAAGAACACTCTTGCGTTTCTGAGCACTCCACTTGGGAATGAAATCTCAAGCTTTATCTCACAGAACACATTGCAGTAGCACAATTCTGTCGACAGGAGAGGAACAAAAACCCATGTGATATGTGTATTTCCAGAAGTTGATGAAGAATTATGAGAGTCAAGGGCTAGGTAGGTGTTAGAAGAAATAGTAAAGCATAAATGGCCTTATCTTATGGAATAATGTAGAGGATGATTCTAAGGAATTTTAGTGCTCCCCTCATTTTATCAGTGAGGAAACTGAAGTCCAAAGAGGTTAGGAAACTTAGAATCTATAAGCTGAGTATAATGTAAAAAACTTCTGTTAAATCTCTATCTAAAACCCAAAGAGTGGCAAAGCCAAATCTTGACTAGGCATCCTTGGCTCATCATATTGCAGTCCAGTAGCAATCCGCAACTTACTCGATCGTATTATTTTTATCTCTTCTCCTAATAATATTGTTAAATATGCTGCTCAAGACTTCACACCGAAGGAGATGCCAATTCTCTGGTTCAGTTTTCTTCTTCAAACCTGTAATAAAACGTCTTCTATCCTTCTTTCTCCGGCCTATTTTATACATGATGGTAGAGTATCAATGAGAAGCAGCGGGCAGCCTGGGTGACTCAGCGATTTAGTGCCGCCTTTCAGTCCAGGGCATGATCCTGGAGACCTGGGATCGAGTCCCACGTCAGGCTCCCTGCATGGAGCCTGCTTCTCCCTCTGCCTGTGTCTCTGCCTCTCTCTCTCTCTCTCTCTCTCTCTTTGTCTCTGTCTCTGTCTCTATGAATAAATAAATAAAATCTTTAAAAAAAATGAGAAGCAGGATATGGAAAGGATGTGGGTGTACTGAAATACTAATTTCATTCTGGAATGTTAGGGCCACTCTTTTCTTTTTAACTCAGAAATTGTCATTTCAAGCCTGTGTCATCCAAGGATGCCCTTGCCTTTTATCTTTCTCTCCCTATTCTCCTATCCCATGTTTGGGTTGTTTCCCTAGTAGTTTCACTGTGGCAGATTTATACCCACTCTCTTCCCTTCTTATAGGTTTTCCACTTATCCCTTAGTTCAGGATTTTTTTCTCCCATTTTTGAGGTATAATTCATATAACATAAAATTAAACATTTTGAACAGTTGAGTAGTATTTAGTACATTCACATTGTTGTGCAACCACCACCTTTGTAGTTCCAAAACATTTTCATCACCCAAAATAAAACCTTGTACCATTAAATCTAACATTCCCTCCCTCTTCGCAGCCTCTGGCTAACACCAGTCTGCTCTTTTAATGGATTTACCTACTCTGGATATTTTATATAAATGGAGTCATACCTTGTGTGATCTTTTGTGTCTGACTTTTTAAGACTATATCTAATTAGTATTAATTGATGGTATTTATTTTATAGTAAAAAAGCACTTAACATGCTTTATATTTTAAATACTGATAGTGTTTGTTATTTCAGATGTAGCCAGTGAAAAACAAAGAAGGCTTCTCTATAACTTAGAAATGGAACAAATGGCCAAGACAGCAAAAGCTCTCATGGAGGCTGTGAGCCATGTTCAGGCACCTTTTACAAGTGCAACACATTTGGAGCATGTGAGACCCATGTTTAAGGTAAGAATTCCTGATAACTTTTGGTTATGGTATACGTTTATATATAATTTTCTTCAGCATGTTTTTAGGTTAAGGAAATACAGTGATTACAGCCCATTAATATAGACCTGTACGCAAAAGCAATGTTATTTAGAATATAGCAGATATAAATGTTTTCTTTAAGAGAATGTGAAAACTTATACATATTGGCGATAAGTATATGATCTTAAGAAAAGGATGGAAAGATTTCAGAGAATGATCATTAATTCTTGGCCTGGTTTTCTCCACATGAGTTCTGTTCAAACCTTTGGAGTTACCTCAAATTTCAAAGTGATCTTGAACTTCTGGCCTAGGAACTCACATGAGGGTTCTGAATATACCTGGTACCCAGAGAGGAGAGCAAAGAACAAAAAAAGCAAGCAGTGTTTATGTTTATAGGTTCATCTAGTAAGAATGCTATTTACTGGTTCTTTAAAATTTGAGTGCTTGTTCCTTCGTTGCTCCTGTTCTTTTTT
Organism: Canis lupus baileyi; assembly: GCF_048164855.1. Taxonomy (NCBI): domain Eukaryota; kingdom Metazoa; phylum Chordata; class Mammalia; order Carnivora; family Canidae; genus Canis; species Canis lupus. The sequence goes on from NC_132865.1 coordinate 25,200,081, forward strand.
CCTATCCTTTCTCAAAAATTTGAGAGTAAGTAAGCAGTGAATTGATCAGAATTACAGGGAAATAGAGGAGAGTCTGGTCAAGTGTGAAAAGGGAAAAGGAGTAAAGTACATTCCAGTTTGTGAGACAGTGTGGTAAGATGGTCTATGGGGCTAAAGATTGTAATTAGAGTTTTCATTCATATATTAAGTACACCTATGCATGGGCAGTAAAAGATGACTACAACATACCTGTTTTCTTTTAGCTCTAAATTTTTATAGTTCTACGTCTAATGTCTGTGAGGGGTAACATTATTTCTAAAAGTGGAAGAATTGTAGGATGAGGGAGAGAGGTGTAGGGGAGGAGTAGAACCAGCCTTATCTTTGAAATAATAAAGTGATATAAAAATACAAGAAACACTTTCTCTATTACAAAACATTTTATAAAGCAGCTTTTTGGTTTATTTTGAATAGTCTTACACTCTTGATTTTCTTCTCAAATGTTTTTGGTTGGAGGAGGTAGAGAATGAAAAAAAAAAAAAACAGAAGAAGGGGTTCTCCTGGGTGGCTCAATCGTTTAAGCGTTTGACTTCAGCTCAGTCATGATCCCTGGGTCCTGGGATCAAGCTCGCATTAGGCTCCCTGCTCAGTGGAATCTGCTTCTCCCTCTACCTCACACTCCCTCCTCTCTCTACCTCACACTCCCTCCTCTCTCTCTCTGTCAAATACATAAAATCTTTAAAAAAAACAAAAACAGAAGAGGGAGCCAATCATAATTCTATCACTCAGAAAAAACTTCTGTTAATGTTTATATTATATACTACTTTTTAAGTCTTAATTGAATAATTGTGACTGTACTATACATAGAATTTTGTATCTTGGTATTTATTATATAAGTATTTTCTTGTATCATTAAATTCTTCATAAATATTTTTGATTATTCTCTAGATCTAGTTTACTTAAACATCTTCTAAGCTAGAATTAAGAATCTCTCCTCTTATCACGGTTTCTACTTCCATTAGCCTCTCCACACATCCTCATTTCTCATCCTTATTATTATAGTGTCCCAACTGGTATCTGTAGGTCTATTTTTGTGCTCCTCTTATCCATTTACAGAAGCTAGACTGATCATTTTAAAATACAAAATGAAATGTTGCCTTCTTCCTAAACTAACACACCTGCAACATCTACAGCCTTGCATGATCTGGCTCCACCTGCCTTTCCAGCCTCATTGCTAGGTTTCTTCTAACTTTACTGGAGTCACACGCTAGCAATTCAGTTTCTAGAATGTCCTAAATTATTTTCTCTTCAGAGTATTCTTATAAGCTGTGTCTTTTGTCTAGAATGCTCTTTGCTTCTTTGCCCAAATAGTTTTCACCTTAAATGTTACCTTCTCAGACAGTTCTGCCCTACCCCCACCATCCATCTTTGGTCCCTTTTCATAATGTGCTATGCTTATCCTTCATTGTATTTATAACAGTTTGTGTTTATACATTTACTTATTTTAAAATTTAATGTCTGTCTCTTTACTAGACTTTAAGTTCCATGAGGCAAGGGACTGTGTCTGCTCTGTTCATTTTTTCCCAATGTCTAGCACCATTCATTCTTGGCTTTGTAGTAAGTGCTCAATAAACAAGCATTGACTAGCAGAATGAGAGATTTCTAGGATGTGATATAATATTAAGGTATACAAATATTATTAAGAATCTTTTTAAATATTGCTAAATTGTATTTTACATTATACATTTATGAACAGATAATTTCACTGACCCCTGGATATTATTTAGGTATAGTTTGATAGGAAAAATCATTGTCTTTTAATTCCTAATGGAGTTAAACATATTTTTCACTGGCTTAAGGACCATTTATACTTAGTCTTATATAAAATATTGCACAGGTTTTTGAATAGTTGTATTGTTTCCTTACTTACAATAGAACATGTGATTTATTACTTCCATGTGGTACTTCATATTTTAAAAGTACTCCACTTCGTATGCTTCCCAGAGCATCTGTCTATAGTGGCAGTCCATGTTTTAAGGAGGAAGAAAATGAGGTTCAGAGAGATTAAATAAGCAGCAAACCTAGGACTAGAAATTAGGTACTGTGGCTTATGTTCCTTCGTTTAGAAATTATATACTTTAACTTCTAAACTTTCTGATGTTACAAACAAAACTTTGGGTAATCCTTTGGGTAATGTTTTTCTAATAATCTTAAAAGCTTTTTAGATCTTTTTAAAATTCCAGGTGTCATTTTTACAGCACACAGGTATAAATCTTTTTCATCTCTGTAGTTATCTAGGTACAGAGTTTTGCTTCATTAGAACTTAATTAAAAGCAACAAATACTCGCATTAGTCAATTCAAAGTCACACAGGCACACAACAATGTACGCACATGTTTTGATGTTAAAATTTTCAGTAGTCCAAGAGTAGCCCTTTTTGTTTAACTTTACTAGGTATTCACTGCTGCCTACTGGTAAATATAGTATTTGTTGGTTTTTGCAGCTTGTAACAAAGAAATATTTTATCGAACTGTATTTTTAAGTATTGGCCAACTAGAAACCAGAGATATGTTTCAGTGTAAAATATTTGACTATAAAAAAATGTAAGGCTAAATGGTGTCCAGGGAACAAGTGTAAAGAAAAAGAATAATGTAATTATTGCAAGTAGAAAATGACTAAAAGAATTTTCTTAGAAATAAAGTGTGAAATACTGCAAGGGACAAAGCTTACAGAGAGAAATGAGATCTGAAACTAGGGGTAAGACTAATATCAACAGTTCCCATTTCTTATTGACGTTAATAATTTATAGATGCTGTGCTCAAAATATACTTCATGTCCTCTACTGAATTTGTAGTTTTGCTGTCCCACTTATTTAAGCCCAGGCAACATTATGTAATTTTTCCCCAGAAAAACTCATTGCTTTTCTTTAAGAACTTCCTCAAATCATTTATTATCTGAAGCTTTTGATAAATATTAATATATTGCTATCATAAAATTAAATATCACTTGATGTTCACTATATAGTTTAAATTTTTAATTTTTCTAGTTGGCTTGGACACCTTTTCTGGCTGCATTTAGTGTGGGCCTGCAAGATTGTGATGATACTGAAGTAGCCTCTCTTTGCCTGGAAGGTATAAGATGTGCAATCAGAATTGCATGCATTTTCAGCATTCAGGTAACAAAGAATTTTGCCTTTGTAGCCAGTCTGGAAAACGTAAATTACTTAGGTCATTACTATAATTAAAAATATTTTTTGTGTTTGACTTACTAAAAACCTAATCTCAAGTTTATAATGGAATTTAAATGAATCTAATGTTTAAATTTCCTGAAGCTGTGACAGAAGGGGTAGCTCTATATTGATACATCTGGAATTCATCATAATAATTTGGTTTGCAATTTTTTTCTCTATAAAATATTAGCTATATCCAGAGTTTCTAAGACTCTGAATTTCTATGTTAATTTGAATATCTTACTTAAATATGTTGCATGTTCATACTTACTGGATCATATTTTTCCTACTTATGTGCTTATATAGATTACTTTATAACTTCACTTAAACCTAGGGAAAGTCATCTTGAAGAGAACTAAGTATCTAGTACTTACTTTTCATGAAGACAAAGCCCTTCTAGTAACTTAAATATTTTGATAATAAATTTTAGCAAAAGCTTGCTTTAAAAAGAAAAACCCATTTCACATTTGTTTATGAATGTTATGGCTTAAAAAGCACAGCCTAGCTGTAGAGAAAAAAATGAACAAATTTACAAATCAGGTTTCTGCTGGTCTACACAGTACTTGAAACATAAGCACTCCAGAAATGTTTTTTATTATATGAGTTCATTTGTTGTCACTAAAATCTCATCTTGATTTGACATCTCCATTGCCTTAAATTTTAGAAATTCATCCTTTTCTACTTCGTTTATAATCTTAAAATAAATAAAAACACTCTAGTTTGAGGTATGTAATTTGTCAGTCAAAAACTTACTTAACAAGTAAAAAGTTTGTTAGGGAATTAGAGATCACTCTATTGTGTTTATAACAATGTAAGTGTACTTTTCTCTTTTTTATAGCTGGAAAGAGATGCGTATGTCCAGGCACTAGCAAGATTTACCTTACTTACAGTGAGTTCTGGTATTACTGAAATGAAACAAAAGAACATTGACACAATAAAAACACTTATCACAGTGGCTCATACAGATGGAAATTATTTAGGAAATTCATGGCATGAGGTATAAGCTCTTTATTTACAACTCTGTAATTTGGTTTATAAAATGATTTAATGCTAAATATTCTACCACTGACATGCTTAAGTGTTTGGAGAAAAATTAACTTCGTACATTCAGGATACATTTATTTAGCTTTTTATAATGTATAATGTAGCCTGTATTTAAATCCTGGCTGCATACACTAAAGTATTGTTGTAAACATTTTTAACATGGAATTTAATTTTTTTTTTGTTGTTTTTTTAATAATGAAGATTCTGAAGTGCATCAGTCAGTTGGAGCTTGCACAACTTATAGGAACTGGAGTGAAACCTCGATACATTTCTGGAACAGTACGAGGCAGAGAAGGATCTCTTACTGGAACAAAAGATCAGGCTCCTGATGAATTTGTGGGTCTGGGGCTAGGTGAGAAATTTTTTAATTATTTTTATGAACTATCAAAGATTATTAATTTGTTCAATATATGTAAGTTTATTGTAGCTGTGAAACACAATTGGAGGGACATGATAAAATGCCCTTTGACTAACCTTATGGAAAAGCAGGAAGACCATGGAGAGAATTAGACCATTTTTGCCCGATCTAGTTTGCAAAATTAAATTACCCTTAATCTAAATCTCATAGTTGGTGGTAGGAGAAAGGTACAATTTAAAATGATTTGTTTTTAATGCTGAACAGGTAACTTAAATGAGTGAAGACTTGTATAAGATGACAAATAGTTGGGGCAACTGGAGAAAGCATTCACATTCAGATTTTCTAAAGGCACTATGCAGTTCTTACCAATTCTTACACTTGTATAGAAACTTTCCCATGGTTTGTCTGATTGGTGTGGCCAGGAACTTGCAGATTTAACACAGTAGAATAAAGGAAAATATTAGTGAGAATGGCTACAGAAGAACTAAAGACAATACATTTTTAGTCCTAATGGAAAGCATACCACCAGGGAAGAAGCAGTATTTAGACTGTCTTTGGGGTTTGAATTCTTTTGTACATCTTCCTTACTGTGTACAAGTTACTTTAACTTTCTGAGCTTTGGTTTCCACTTCTGCAAACCAATAGAAGTACCTACCTATAGAGGTCTTAGGATTAAATAAAAATGTGTAAAATGGACTTAGTACAGTGGCTGGTGTATTAATGGTTTGTGGATTGTTCTCTCTCCATTTTCCCCACTCCACTTCCGTCCAAGAAATCTAGAGGCATGATTTAAGGAGAGCAGGAGCGGGGGAAAGAGCAGAAAAAAAAAAAAAAACACATATCTGAAATGAAATCTAAGAATATTTACCTTTTAAGGTTTTTCTTTTACTTTAGTACTATATTTCTAGATATAGTCTTTTTGTCTTTTAGTGATTTCTCTGTTGTTCCTCGCAGTAAAAATTCATAAGAAATACAAAAAAACTTTGTGTTTGAAAAATGATCCATAGGGAAAGAAGAAACACCACGACCATGTTGTGCCTTCAAGTCGAACTAGGGACAGTTATTTGCTAGTGATATTTCAGCTGTGGCAGCCAGCAGTGGAGTTCTTACCCCAGCTGTATCTTAGATGCTCTGGTTCTGGGAGGTGAAGGTACAGACCTAATAACTTGGTTACCCAGCAGGTTTTAGAACTGGTGAGCACCTTCATGGTGACTTACATAACCTGAAAGTGTGATATACAGTTGAAAAGTATTTACCAACAAGTGAAATGAATGTGCCTTGATTCAGTAACTTTTGAAAGGCTTTTTTTAATTTGTTTTTTGAAAAGGGCTTGGGAGTATAGGAATGCTAAAATAATAACAGGTGCAAATTGCCAGGGCTTAATTTTGGCAAGCAGTAAAAGTAGGTTACACTAAAAATAAAATACCAGGGGAGTATTTTATCTTCTAAAAGTTTTAGTCAAAGAGAAATAATGATACTTGCTGATATTGCTTCCTAGTATACTAGAAAGTAAATTAAAATTAATTTGATCATTACTGTTGAGCTACTTAAGTTGTTAGGGATGAGATAACCTACCTTCTCACTTCAGGAAAAGGGAATTTACGTAAAAATAAACACTTTCTGGAACTGGAAATGAAATACAAAATTCAGACTTCCAAGCCACTCAAGCAAGCAGCCATATTCTTCATCTGTCTATCATACTTTATCTAGATTTCATCTCATGTCATCTACTTCCCTTTCTCACCTGCTCCATTCTCCATTCATTCCTAATTGATTAGGTCTCTCATTTTTGAGTCTATAACCTAGAGGGATTCATTCTGTTGATTTGGCCCCTGTTGGGCAGAGTATTACCTTTAGGCCATTTCATTGGTTATCGGCTAGCCCAGTGTAGCCCAGTGTCCACCTCTGTCCATCTGTGCCCTGTCACTTACTCAGGCAACAGAGTTTTTCTTCAGCAGGATGCTGTAGTCAGAATTCAAGCTAGAAGAATATGTAGTCCAGACGTTGGAGGAGATGTAATCTCTGTGTGTGTGTATGTGTGTGTGTGTGTGTGTGTGTGTGTATACCTACATATATATATATATGGTTTTTAAAAATAATATCCTCCTTTATTGACAACATCCATCTCCAGGTAGTCCATGTAACCACATTAATAGGGCTGACTGGAGGTTTATTGGACATTCTGACTGATATGATACAAGTCTGTATTTCTACTTTTTGGAAACATGAAACTTTTAGTTATTAAGAATACATAGCATATGATTATTAGAATTATATGCATACTATTCTTTTAAGGTGTATATCAAAGTTTAAAAATTCAGTGGTTTGGGGACACCTGAGTGGCTCAGCATTTGAGCGTCTGCCTTCGGCTCAGGCCATGATCTGAATCTAGGGATCGAGTCCCACATCAGGCTCCCTGCAAGGAGCCTGCTTCTCTCTCTGCCTATGTCTCCGCCTCTCTCTGTGTGTCTCTCATGAATAAATAAATAAAAATCTTAAAAATAAATAAATAAATAAATAAATAAATTCATTGGTTTTGTCATATAAATCTTAAGTGAATATTCACACCTACCTCTTTGTTCTTTATCTGAATATTTGTGGTTTTGAGTAATTTGGTAAAGCTGAAACTATTAGCCTATCATGTTCCAGTGTTATACAGAATTTTGAAAGATTTCATGTGCTTTTAAATTAGGTTCTTTGGATTGCTAAACATTTTATATATTTTTTTGATTCTTCTAAATATATTTATTAATGATTACAGATTATTCAAGTATAATAAAAGCTCTTAAATATAAAAATAAAAGCTTTCTTGGAAAGACATTCAGATAATATGCAAAGGGACTTTTGTGGTGATGGGCATTACTTTTTCTCATATATTTTTCTTCGTTAAATTCCTGTAGTGTGCTAATGTGCTTCAAGTCAAGTGTTGCTTGACCCTATTTCCCTAGGTACCCCCATTCTCTGTCGCTTATTTTAGGCTTTCATCCTTGTTCACTTGTATTAAATAGACTCTTTTAATTTGTCTTTCTAGCTCTTGTATCTCTTCCTATTTCACTGTGTTTTACAGATATTACCAGAATAACTTTTTAGAAAATAGGTTGCATCATATCGGTCTTCTAAAAGGTCTGTTGTTCCCTGTTTATAATCTTTTTTAAAAGATTATTTATTTGAGAGGGAAATAAAGCAAGGGGGGGGTGAGGGACAGAGGGAGAGGAGCAGACTCCCCATCAGGCAGTATACTCCCCTAGGGTATACCCCAGGACCAAGATCATAAACTGAGCTGAAATCAGGAGTCTGTCACTTAACTGACTGAGCCACAATACAGGTGCCCTGTATTGTTCTGTTTTCAAAAGCAATACATTAAACATAACAGTCAAGGTTCTTCACATTTTAATTTTAGCCCGTCTTTCCAGCTTCATCTCCTTACTACTATTCACTCCCTTCTCTCTCATCCCCAGCCAGATCCTCCATTATGGCTATAACCAAGTGTGTTAAAACGTGTTTGCTTTCATCCTTCTGTTAGTTTACATATGCTGCTCCTTCTACGTAAATTTTCCTTTTGCCTCCTTTTCTACATGATCATCCTTCTAGGTCCAACTTGAATTAATATGTCATCATATATGAAACCCTTCCATAAGCTAACAATCCTATTCTCTCTTGCCTACCAGAATTAGTTGTATTTAACAAAACTTTTATTATATGTCATTAGTTTTATCTTAGTGATGAAGTAATTACTACGTTTTACTAAAGTTGGTTGTAAGTCTGTCTCAGTCTGTCTCTCCTCATAAATTATAAACTCTGCAGTCAACAATCACATCTTTTTCACATTGTTTAGTTCCTGGAAGAGAATTTAAATTCAGCTGCTTTAAATAATATCATCTATTGTGGCTGCATATGTAAAGGCATTTAGTGAGTGTCTGATCAGTTTAGTCAACAAATATTTGTTAACATCTGCTTTAGACTTAATATTGAGTGAGGTCGATTAATAACAACAAAAAATGTGTATGACTTGGTTCCTTGCCTTAGGGAGCTTTTTGTGCTGAGAAGGCAACATCAACACACCTGTAGTAATTTATGAGAAACTATATGGAAGAAATCCTGATTTGACTGTTATTTAAACAAATGCTTAGTTCAGAGGAACAATGGGAGGAATCCTTCTTGAGAACTCAAATTGGGTTTTAGATAATTGAGGGATAGACTGAACAGACATAATGGCTAGAATGTTGCAGGGTACTGCCTTAAATGCTAGGCTTAAAAACTTTATGCTTTATCCTGAAAGTAATAGTAAGCAAAATGAATGTGATGATATAGAAAAATTAACCTGACAGGAGACTGAAAAGAGAGATTGAAGAAGGGAAAAATTAGTAGCAGGGAAAACAGTCAGGAAACTGTCCATAAATCTGGCCCTGAAATTATAAGACTCTAACCTAAGTAGGAATGAGAATGAAGGAGTGATACTGAAACAGGTCAAAAGAAAGATTTAATGACTGGTGGGGGTTAATTGGAAGATTAAGAGTTTGAAAACTGGGAAAATTGTTTTTGCTGTCTGGCATAGGGAACCAGTTTTTGAGGGAAAGAGAAATGGTTCCTTTGAATGAGAAAATATTAGAAAATTCAGGTAAAATTTCCAGTAAGTGTTTGTAAATAGAGGACTAGAGATTAAATGACAGGGAGATCTAATGGAATTGAGAATCATCCTAAGGAAGGTAGCATTGGAACTACAGTTAGTGCTGTTTCTTAAACATTAAGTGAAATTATGCCTACTGTCATTAATTTTGTGATCTGAATTCCCAATGCCCCTAATTTGTTGATCTCTGAGCCCAATTTGTCTTTATAACCATTCATGTCTATATGCCACTTAGTATAGCTAATTAAGCACATTTGGCCTTGATATAGGTCACTGATGCTAAAAACAATTATTTACCAAAAGCTTGCTTTCTCTCATTAGGAAAATAACTGATTTTGGAAGTATGTTTTAGAAATGTAAGTGTATTCTTCCACTGAATATTTTCAGACTGAAATGACTCTCTTTTATGTGTGGTAGTTGGAGGAAATGTGGACTGGAAGCAGATAGCAAGTATTCAGGAATCCATCGGAGAAACCAGTTCTCAAAGTGTTGTTGTTGCTGTAGATAGGTAAGGTATTTATTTTATTCCCTTTTCAAATGACCATTGGTTTAATTCTGTAGCATTTAGATACATTTTGCTCAGTAGTGGTAAAAAAAAAAAAAGGAAAGAAAGAAAAATCATTGCCAAAATAACTTTCCTAAAGTTACCTAAGACTGTATTGTGATATATGGTGATTTAGGTGATGAAGTACCTATAATTTTGCTCTTTAGATCATGAAATATAGGAAGGAGATAAACAGTATGAAAATTTAACTTAAAATAGATATTAGTGAACATTAAGAAAATGGTAATCTTGATGAAAAAGAACACATTTTATTTCCTTTATAGAAAGCTAATTGCTCTTATTATCCCTATATGAAAATGGAATGTAATCTTTCAAGTCCTATTTGATATAAGACTGCATTCTGGGTAAATGAAGGATTTGCTGGCAATTCTTATAGTAAGCTTCTTTGGAAAGGACTTTGGAATTTGTATATTATATACATTATCATATTTAGTTTGTTTTCTAAAAGTAAGCCCATACTAAGTATTCCTTTGAGATTAGCTTTTTCTGGATGAATGCCCATATATTTGAAAGTTAACATTTTACAACACTGACATTTAAATGTATTTATTACTTCTGATGAAACTTTCAGAAATATATGCATTTTTTTCTTGGTGCTTGGAGACTTCTGCTAATCCAGAATTATTTCAGATAAAACTTAATGCTCTAAGTACAGACTGAACAAGAGTATTCAGTGGCTGGTCACCATGGAAATATTCCCTGCAACTTTTTCCTTGAAAAGAACTCTTAATCTCCACTTGCTGACCTTTTTTTTTTTTTTTTTTTTTTTTTTGTGAGGGAAGGAGGTCATTTGCCTTTTCCTTGTGAAGGCTGAAGAAAGATTGCATATCCTTTTATACCCACTATATAACTTGAAGGCTTACCATGTGCTTGGCACTTTTCAAAGTGCTTTCCATGTATTACTTCATTTAATACTTCTAGTAACTTCATGAAATGAGTATTATTATCGTCTTTAATTTACAAATGAAGAAACTGAGACAGAGGGGGCCTAAATAACTTGATTATCCCCACAACTAATTTTGACCTGATTATTGTTGCAATAACTGTTTCACCCACAGAGAATTAGGAGGAGTGATGTCAGGACATACACTCAGGCAGCATATCTATCTCTTGAGTGTATACGCTTAGCCTCTCCACCACTCTGCTTGCATGTACAACTGGAGAGGAGTGTAATAATCTGCTCTTCTGACAGGGTAGCTTGTTTCCAAATGATTTTCTTGCCTTGCAAAAAATCCTCTTAACTATCATAATGAGAATCTCTTCAGGCAAGAGTTAACATTTTACCTACTATTTATTTCCATAGTTTATTTTGTATGACCATACCCAATTCTGATTTATCTATCCATCCACTTTTTGTTGCAGGGAGACATAGAATTCATTTGAATAAATGATATGCCTCTCCATTTTAAGAATTTAAGATATTTTAGAGAAGTCTGAAACAAATTGTTAGTACTTTGTTGTCTCAAATTTGCCATCACCAGATAGCTTCTGCAGTCCTAAATCCAATATCCAATTTGATATAAAACCTCAACATTTAAATTTTAGCTTATAGTAAAAGCATTAAAAGTTATATCTTTGATTTACTATAAGATACTCTTGTGTGATGCATTTTACTTTCTCATTAAATTTCTTCCTGAATTTCTTTCTCAGTATCTGAGTATATTTTTTTATGCAATATTCTGACTCTAATTCATAAGCTAAGTCAGTTAGATAACCTGGGTAATTCAAGTCAGTGGTGCACGTAGTCTTAGGCATCATCCTGGAAAGTTCTATACCTGTCCTGCAAAAAAATCATTTTCTTGTCCTTAGGTTTGTTCTGAATAATCTGTTATGACAAGTATAGAAAATAAACATGAAAAATCATAGTAATTCTTTTTGCTTAATTATTTATAGCTTCTGTTTCTTAAGAGAAAAAACATGATTCAATTAAAAGTTATTTTGTGCAGGAATAGATTTTATCCAGGAATGACTTACTGCTAAAAGTTTAAAAAATAAAAAAAAGTACCATAGTTTTTGTTTTTATTAATTTTAAGCACACAGATCTAGCTTTATATTGGCCTATCTCACACTTTGGAACATTCCATCACCTATCAGAAAATACATGTAGCACATCCCCAGTTGTGTTTGATCATAAATACCCTCCAATTAGGTCTAAAAAACCAGTGTTACCTCATATTTTCACTGTGAAAACTTTTTACATGTAGTTTGCCTTTGCATTGCATACAGTTTAAAGTTTATTGAGGTCCAGAATCGTCAGGTTTTGTCAACTTTTTTTGGGAGGGGTGGGTATTGCTGCTTTGCTTTCATTTTGTGGCTGGAACAGTAATCTATCATTTTGTTTTCCTGTTCATGCTTTTAAGGATATATCTTTTAATAATAACACACAGGATTCTCGTGCTTCAGTCCTTTGCTTTTTGTACAGGGAATGCAGAATCCATTTCATAGACTGATTTTATGAAATATAGCCCTGTTCTATTGCCTTAGTTTATGAAGGCTTAACTTTACATGCCTCCACAGACTGCTTTGCTCTACCATGTGGTTTATCTGTAGTGGAGCATGACAAGAAATAAAGTGACCCCTCAGAGGCTACTTGAATGCCTTTTTTCAGGATGTATGCTCCTGAAATAAATTCTGTCACCCTGAGTCTATAAACTTGTCTGCGACTGGTATTTCTTTGTCCTTATTCTCCATGATTTCAGGGCCTTCAATTTGTTGCTTCTTTCCCACGTAGTTGCATATAATCTCCATCTCTGCCACTACTCTTTGTCATTAACTTCCTTCTCAGTTTAAAGAAAATTTTTTCCTTCTTCCTTTTCTTGCTGTTTCTCCTGTATACTATTTAGTTTTACCTCCGTGGTATTTTTTTTTTTTATAGCCATTGCCTATGAGAATATATATGGTTTGAGAAATCACCTAATGACATTTATAATGTGTACCTAGCTATTTTCATTTTTGTTTATGCAAGAAGTTGTAGGCTTTTTATATTTTTAATTTCTGGATCCAGTCTAACCACTGGATTAAATGGGGTCTTATTATTCTATTCCCTCCCCGACCCCCATGGTATTCGCAGCTAGGTCTTTGAATTATTTTGTTGTACTGACAAGAACAATAGAGGAAAACTTAAAATATTCCTTTAGCAGATCAGATTCTGAGTCATCATGTTGTTGGTTTTTAGGCTATTTTTCCTGTCTTATATTTGTTACTCATTGCCAGGATACATGGACAGACATTCAAGGGCAGTGAGGTTAAAAAAATCATGATATACTCACAGCATGGATATAGTAGACATTGTAGGAAAAAAACAATATACTCTAAATGTTTATGTTTTGTTATGTTTATGTTTTCAGGTAAGTGTGAGGCAGTGTATCAGAGTAGTAAAGAGGGTGGAGTATATCCATCCTGATTTGAATCTTGGCTGTAGCACTTACTAGTTCTGTGACTTTAAGGAAGTTATTAAATATCTTTATGCCTCAGTTTCTATGTTTATAAAATTAGAAGTATACCAGTTCCTACTTCACAGGGTATTTGTGATTACTAAGTGAGTGGATATATATTATAAAACACTGAGCACCCACTTTGTGATTGTTGGTAGCTATTACTGTTACTATGATTACATACATACATACATACATACATACATACATTTATTTATTTATTTATTTAAATTTATTTTAGAGAGAGAGCAAGCAGGGGGGAGAGGCAGAGGGAGAGAGCATCCCAAGCTGACTCCACACTAAGCACAGAGCCCGACACGGGGCTCAATCTCATGGCCCTGAGATCATAATTTAAGGTGAAACCAAGAGTTAGTTCCTTAACTGATGGAACCACCCAGGCGCTCCCAGTTCCTTTATTTCTAAGCTTAATATTTGACCTGCTCCTGCCTTTACCTTTTTGCCATGCAAATCCTATAGTACACAATGTAAATTGAGGAGTATCAGTTCACTCTGGAAGGTACATTATACCTTTGGTTACAAAACCAGGGCATGGTTAAGAATATAGACCTTGAAAGAAGACTAATAGGTTTATGCTGAAGTCTTTTCTGAAACTTCAAAACAATGAAAAAGCTCAGTGAAGAAATCTGGGCAAAGCTAGACAGGACAGCTTAACTATAAACATTTGAATTTTCCAAAAAAAGTTATTTAGCCATTTCTTGGTTAAACTATTGGAGACTGTTTGCAATTGCTTGTAATTTAACATAAATGAGTTTTCTAATCAAACATGTTACCTGAAAAACAAAGAATTTTTCATCTTAGGACATGTTTATTGCTAGTAGATAATCAGGAAGAATTGAAAAAAATCCTCTGTTTTGCACTGTGCCAATTATCATTTAGTTTTACAATTGATATTTTTCTTATCCTTAGAGTCTCATAAGCTATTGATCTAGTGTTTGTAAACTTACTAATAAAATTACAACAATATATTCTCAATTATATGCAAAGGAGGGAGGGAGGAACATCCAAACTATACTTGTTATTAAATGATATGATAAAATACTAATTTGACTGCCTTATTCTTTGTTACCTTAAACCAGATTTAAAGTAGCAAGTACCAAAAAAAAAAAAAAAAAATTTAAAAAAAAATTTAAAAAAAAAATAAAAAAAATAAAAAAAAAAGTAGCAAGTACCTCAGGCTACTTACTTTTTTGAATTGATGAAACAGACATAGGACTTTATAAATTTTTGAATTATGTTTCTTTCCTTTAGAATATTTACAGGGTCTACAAGGCTAGATGGAAACGCTATTGGTAAGTATATATATTTATTTCATTTATAAATTGTTTTTTTGGCTAAAAGTCTTGAAACTTAAGCTAAACAATGTAAATCTATTTATATTATAGTGGATTTTGTCCGTTGGCTCTGTGCCGTGTCTATGGATGAATTACTTTCCACTACACATCCAAGAATGTTTAGTCTACAAAAAATAGTAGAAATATCATATTATAACATGGGAAGAATAAGATTGCAGTGGTCTCGAATTTGGGAAGTTATTGGCGATCATTTTAATAAGGTATTTAAATAGTTATAAGATTTGCTTACATTTATAATTTTAAACAATTCCTTATAATCTAATTGAGACTTTTTCCTTTTCTAGCTTTTTTAAATTACATTTTTGTAATTGAAATTAGAAAACCCTTTGAATCCTTTCTTTTTAGAAGTGATTGCTGCAGGTTTTAAGAGTTTAGTTAAAATATGTTTCTCTTGTTGAGAAATTTTGTTAGTACACCTAGTGCCTTTGTGGAGAATCTTAGGATTTACCTATCTACGCTAGTCATTAGTCATATATTTTTTCTGAAAAATGAAGAAATAGATTTTCACTGCTGACATTAGCACCCTATATTTCTGTTGCCATTACAGGTTGGCTGTAATCCTAATGAAGATGTAGCTATTTTTGCAGTAGACTCCTTGAGGCAATTGTCAATGAAGTTTTTAGAGAAAGGGGAGCTTGCTAATTTCAGATTCCAGAAGGATTTCTTAAGACCATTTGAACATATAATGAAACGGAACAGGTATTATATTTGTTGAATTGCTTAATATCAGAAAAATACCATATTATTTCCCACAGCAGGGGGAAAATCAGAAGAAAGGAAAAAAAAAGCTGATGGGTTTTTATCTATATGCATATCCAAGCAATGATATTAATATTTTAGGTCTCCAACAATTCGAGATATGGTTGTACGGTGTATAGCACAAATGGTTAATTCTCAAGCTGCTAACATTCGGTCTGGATGGAAGAACATTTTCTCTGTGTTTCATCTAGCTGCATCTGATCAAGATGAAAGCATAGTGGAACTTGCATTCCAAACAACAGGGCACATTGTCAGTGAGTATTCTTCCGGCTATGTTCAAGTTAAAAAAATAATACAAATGTAAAATCAGGGGTCTATTCTAGGTTTTAAGTTTACCAAGTTTTGCCTATAGAAACAGAGTAAGAATAATGACATTGTTACTACGTTATTATAATTAACATTCATTGAATGTTTACTGTATGGCAAGTATAGTATAGTAAGCACTTTGAATGTGTTTCCTTTGGTCTTTACAGCTCTATGAGATAAGTAGCTTCATTATCCCTTTTTAAATAGATCAGGAAACTGAAGCCCAATGAGGTTAAGTGACTTGTATAAAGTGCATCATGGGGTTAGGATTCAAAGCCAGGGAGAGGTTTTTGACTGCTACATTATAATATTATGCCACTACATTACACTAGCCTCCTTTGACTTTAAAAGAGAATGAAATCCTGAGGATATAGGTTAAGCTGTCTGAAAGATAATAATGATGACCATTGTCATTTTTCATAGATTAAGAAACTGAAATACAGATAGATTGAACATAATTTTGTATATTCACTCAACAACTGTTGATTCAGTACCAGCTGTATACCATCACTGTAGTATGTGCTGGCTTTATAGTGTAAAGAAAACACAGACCTGTGTCCCTCTCCCCACTACTCAAGACAGTCAAATAAGTGGTAATGAGAGACACGAAGCCTTGTCTGTTAGACATCAAAACCCTTCACCTTTAAGCATGCTTTACATCTAGGGATTGGTGTTTTTTGGTACAGTTAGGAATAATTGAAAAATTATAATTATTTTGATATATTTCCCACCCTTTTAGCTCTTGTGTTTGAAAAACACTTTCCAGCGACCATTGATTCTTTCCAGGATGCAGTGAAGTGTTTGTCTGAATTTGCGTGCAATGCAGCTTTCCCAGACACAAGTATGGAAGCAATTCGACTTATTCGCCATTGTGCAAAATATGTGTCTGATAGACCTCAGGTATAGCATCATTTAGTAAACAAAATTTTGCTGAGTATTTATTTCCAGTCTGAGATTGAAGTTTATTGGTGAATTGAGGGGATATGAAGCATTATTATTTGAGCTTGATTCTGACTTAAGTAGTTAGTAATGATAGCTATCATTTATTAAAAGTATCAGATGTTTTCCTAAGTGTAATGATAGCTGTCTTTTACTAAAGATGTCAGGTGTTTTTCTGAGTGTTTGATGCGTATTAACTCATTTAATGTTAACTTTATGGGATATAGGTAGTGTTATAGCCCAATACAGGTAAGGAATCTGAGGCACAAAGGAGTTAAAAATTGTGTCCATGATTGCAGGGCTAGTAAAGGAGACCTAGGGTTTGAACCCAATCCTATGTTTTTAGCCATGAACCCATACTATTGCTTGCATGTTGTACTGTGCAGCACTGAGGTTGACTGTGGATGAGTGTGGGCTTAAGCACTGAAGTAAAAAGTTGAATTGGCAACCTGGCTGCCAACCTTAACTTGCATATCTGAATGTATCTCTGTAATTGTCATCAAGAGAAGTGATTCATTACAGATTTGATAGTAAGATTTTCTTTACTACATACAAATGTGTATGTATGGGGTGCTTAGTACTTTTTTTACATACATTGACTCATTTGACCTTTCACACTTCCCAGGGTGGCTTGTATGACTGCATGTGTCATAACCAGGGAAATAATAAAAATGGAAGCCTAATGTAACCTGGTGAATAGAGTAATACAGAAAAGCTGATCACAGAGTTGAAACTAAAACCAACTTCAGCTTTAGTGCAGTCCTCTTCATAGGCAGTTATAGTCTTAAATTGCTCACTTTTGATTTGTAAAGAATTCAAAAAGATTTTTGGAGAAATAATATACAGGTTTTATGTTTTGCCTTAAATATATCTACCTTTCTTCTTGAAGGCTTTCAAGGAGTACACAAGTGATGATATGAATGTGGCACCTGAAGACCGGGTGTGGGTCAGAGGATGGTTCCCAATTCTCTTTGAGTTATCCTGTATCATCAATAGATGCAAATTAGATGTAAGAACCAGGTAACAGTCATTGCTTGTAACTATAATTTTGAAAGGCTCATTTTGACTTAACTTTTCTTATGTGAACATAAGTTTAGTAGTTGAAGGCCATAAGTCCATAAGTCATGTGTTTTATCACATATAGTAATTATTTGATAGGCAGATTTAAAAATGTTAATGGAGCAACAGTAAAAATAGAAATATTACTTTTCCTTCAGATTATAGTCTAGCATACTACTTTGAGTTTTAGCTTTTTTGTAATAGTTTACACATTCTGTCTTTTCATACATTTGTTTCTAATTAGAAATTGAAGTTAGTGGGAATATTTATTTCCTGATGAATGCTAGAAGAATTTCCAAATCACATCCATGGTGGACTTTAGATAAAGAACCATTTCTCTTTGAAGACTGGTCAGTAACACAGTTTTGAATAATGTAGGTCTATTAAAAAAAGAGATGAGCTCTTTCAAAAGTATATTCTTAAGAAAAGATCTATATGAATGTGCAGAATTTGGTTTTTTTTTTTTTTCATTTTTTTCATTTTTTTTTTTTTTTAAGTCCATTTGTAAAGAAACTATTATGCTTATAGTATAACTGGATAAGCATTCAATGCACACTTCTTATGTTACAGCTCCTATCAATCCCATATAAAATTTTTATCCTACATATTTTACTGCCAAATTGAAATGACTGATTTGTATATCCTGTTACCTGTCAACAGGTGCTTGAGACATCATGAGTTCAATTATATGTTTTTAAAAATCTGTCTTTTAGGGGAGAATCAGTCATTTGGGCAGTTAACTTTATTGGATTTTCTAAAGTTGGAAAGAGTAAATACAGACTTGTAACATATCAATGATAGAACTATAATGAAAGAATGAATCTTTCCTTCTTCCCCTTATGCCACAACCCCCCTCATCCCCATCCAAGGTGGAGTTTGATACATATCCTAAGAAACTTCATTTTTATTTGTCATAACAGAAATTTTTATGAAATTAGGTAAGTAATCCAAAATAGGACTCAAACCTTGGGAATTTGTCATAGAATTTAGAAATCACAAGACATTGAGAATTGTTTGGCAGTGGACCTGTTAGGAACTTGATAAAATTCACGATAGCCCCTGACTCATGTAAACTAAATTATTGAGATTTACAATGTAAATGTAAATGTCATACCAGGGCAGCCCCTATGGCGCAGCGGTTTAGCACTGCCTGCAGCCCTGGGTGGTGTGATCCTGGAGACCCGGGATCGAGTCCCACGTTGGGCTCCCTGCATGGAGCCTGCTTCTCCCTCTGCCTGTGTCTCTGCACCCCCCCCCCCGAATAAATAAATAAATAAATAAATAAATAAATAAATAAACCTTTAAAAAAATAAAATGTAATACCACAATTTGTATAACAGGTTAATTACATAGTACTTTCACATGTGTTCCCATTTGATTGCCTTAAAATTCTATAAATTTAGGGTTGGTTAATTAACCTAAGGTGTCGAATACTCTTTTTCCCTGTACCAGCAACTTAAGTATTGCTTTCAAAAAGATTTCTGGAATAGTGAAAATCCTTGGAAACCTCTGTAGGTCTGTGTTTGATTTGTGGGCCATGAAGAAACAGGATTCCCACATCTCCTTACCCCTAGCTCTGGGAGTTAGCATCCAGTTACTAAGAGTGGGAGGAAATGGATTTCAGGCTCAGGAAAAGGAGGAAGAGGGAGCCTTGTTTCATTGTAGGGGGAATCATGAATTTCAACAGGCTTTTCCCAAAGCAGAGAATGTATTTCTTCCACGGGAATTTTCTTATTATGGCTCCTTTACTTTTTCATTATATACATTAGATATCTTACAGATCATATAAACTGCTGTGAACTCGCTGTACCAGACTGTTATAATATGCTTTACACGTTTATTTAACAAATGTTTATTTAGAGCCTGCTATGTGCCAGACGTGTATTAGGCCCAGAGGTAACATAGTAAATGAGTTGGACTGTGAACCAATCCTTATGGAGTCTTTCAAACATTTTGTTCTGGCTTACCATCAGACCTTTTCAGAAATACAAACCTTTTCTAAATGGAAGGATACCAATTTTGCTAGAAAAAAGTAGCATATAGAAAGATTACGTTTTTTAATGCATTGTTATAAGAAGGGATTATTATTTAGAAGAAGATATTAAGGAATTAGGAAGGCAATGTTGAGTTTTAACTTTAACACTTAAAAGACAGTGAATGTGATACTGAGCAGTTTATTTGTTCAGTAAACACTCTGTGCCTCCTGAGTGAGAAGCACTCCTCTATGCCTAGGATATAGAG
This sequence comes from Canis lupus baileyi, assembly GCF_048164855.1. NCBI lineage: Eukaryota > Metazoa > Chordata > Mammalia > Carnivora > Canidae > Canis > Canis lupus. The sequence goes on from NC_132865.1 coordinate 25,219,990, forward strand.
TAGGAAATAAACTGCCCACATGAATATCTTAGTGGATCAGCTTTATAAATCCTTTTCTTTAGAGATCCTATATGAATAATTACAGGGTTAGCGAAAAAGTCCTATAACTCTTTGTAAAAGATTTCCCAGAAACTAATTTTATGGTGATCATTCACAATCTTTAATTTTATTTACAATCTTAAATTGCTGGAATGATGAGTGGGAATGGAAGAAAAATGAAATAAAATATTTTAAGGCTAAGGCCTTTGGAATTTTTTCCTACATGACGCATTCCAAAGAAACCTGTTCTACAGCGGAAATTTCTTAAAACTGAATATCTCGTGTTAGTTTAAAACCATTTCAGTAGCTTTATGACCTCTAAAATCTATTTTAAGAGAATCTGATATGGTATACTTTTTTGTATTATATTTTTCCACTTGTGTTTTTATCATTTTAGGGGTTTAACAGTAATGTTCGAAATAATGAAAACTTATGGCCACACTTATGAAAAACACTGGTGGCAGGATTTATTTAGAATTGTTTTCAGAATCTTTGACAACATGAAATTGCCAGAACAACAGACAGAGGTAAGAGAAAAAAATTTTCATTTGACACAGTCAAGTTAAAAGCGTTCTTAATATTTTCTCTAATAGTTTAGTAGATCACATCTTAAAATCTTAAATCTTTCAAAAGAGAAAAAATTCCTAGCAAGTTTTTCATTGTAATAAAAAGTATATCTTTATCAAGAAAGAACACTATTTGTGCATAGAACTGAGTTATAATGAATCGGTTGTTTTTTATTTTTGTTGAACTTCCAGTTTCTTCATTTTAATATTGCTACAACTATAGACACCAATAACGTTTTTTAGCATTCATAGCAACTTCTTATTCTGAAGTGAGTAAAGAATACATAGTATTCTTTTGTTTCTTGTATTTCAATGTCTTTTACTAAAAACCAATTATAGTGTGCATTTCATTCAATGTAGGGAGAGAGCTTCAAGTTTTCTTGTTTTGTCCCATACAGCTATATTAAATGCAAACATTAGAGACTTTCTGACCTGCAAGAAGTTTTACTTTAGATCTGTGATTTTTAAATCTACAGGTTGACTCTTACAGAAAACATTAATAAGTAGACATGTATATGCACTGACACAAAACTGTATATGAAAATTTTATCAGCGAGTCCAGATTAGTCCTTTCTGTATTTGAGAAAAATAAATTATTTAAACTTATTTTGTATGGCCTTATTTACCATTTGTAGTATTTTCAAGTAACCCTACTTCATGAAAGTTTTATTTTAAATTTATGCTAAACCCACTTGGTTAAATTCTTATTTCTCTTTTATGTTCGGTCATATTGTGGAGCAAGGCCAGCTGTTGATATTCATGCATATTGTTTGAGAAGTCATAATGTTAGTAGCAAGACAATTCAGTAGTAATTTTTTTTTAGTAGTAATTTTTTATAATCAAAAATAATGCAGAAATAGTTATTTTATACATAATTTGTTACAAAATAACAGAAAAATCTCAGATACTGAGTTGAGGTGAGTGTAATATTCTAGAGGGAAGTAAGCGCTCTGAGAGGAACATGGACAGGCTTAGCTATTAATTATGCAAACATATTTCTTTTTTAATACTGGTGGTTGACAAATGGTCTAACCTTTTAATGACATTTTTTCCCTTAGAAAGCGGAATGGATGACTACAACTTGTAATCATGCACTTTATGCGATCTGTGATGTATTCACCCAGTATTTAGAAGTACTCAGTGATGTACTTTTGGATGATATTTTTGCTCAACTATACTGGTGTGTGCAGCAAGGTAGGTATATAGCAAATAGTGACACAAAGTGTTAAATATATGACCCTGGTGATATATAAATGAATTGCTCTTTTCTTTTCCAGACAATGAGCAGTTAGCACGATCTGGTACAAACTGCTTAGAGAATGTTGTTATTCTGAATGGTGAGAAATTTACCCTAGAAATCTGGGATAAAACTTGTAACTGCACACTGGATATCTTCAAAACCACAATCCCACATGCGTAAGATTTTATACAACTTTATTTGTATCTTGAATGATAGACATAAAAAGCTTGATAGTAACTAGTGATTTTTTTTGACAGATTCTTTTAAAAATACCTCAGTGTTCCATGAATTTTTATTTATTGCAAATTGGACTCCTGTAAACCATAACAAATATTTGTACTAAATTCTTTATAAACCAAACACTTTTGTCTCATATGGTCATTGGTCATGTTGAAGTGATTCTACTGTAATAGGGTTTTATTTATCCAGATTAAAGCAAGCAGTGGTTTTGAATTTAAACAACAACAACATATATTTCATTACTACGATTTAATAATTTAAGGAAAATTTATTTGCAAATATATTTTATAGTTGTCATCTTCTAATGATTTAGTTCAAAATTGAATTGTAGTGAAGGAGTAGTTATCAATGGGGAAACTAAGACATAGTCTCGCTAAATGACTAATAGCACCTGGATTATTTGTAGGACATACTTCAGTTTACTTCCCAGCTCAACCTTTGGGGCTATCTTACCTACACAAAGTTTTACTTTAGATCTGTTTAATGGGATGTTTTAAATCTGAGTTAAAACATCATAAGTAGAGACATACGTATGTACTGGCATAAAACTATATGAAAACTGAGTTCAGATTTTTAAGCATCATAAACTTTTTCATGACCTGAGTTAAATATGTGTGCATTAGTATGATCCCCTTGTAAGTATCCTAATAAGACATTGTAAGTCAAACGCACCTCTAGGAAAGTAACCTCTAGGTGAGTCTACACAAAACGGACAAATACTGGTCAGTTTTTCTTATTTTTTGGTGCACATTTTGTTGGAACAATGTACTTGACAAATAATCCATTTTTGTCAGAGTTTATTTGTCCTTTATGTCAAAGACAGTCCGAATTCTTGCCTAGCTATTGTCCCTGTGAAATCTTAACAAAAACCAGCCAGGCTGAACATTCTTTGTTTTGTTTTTAGGAACTGCTTCTGTTTTAATTTATTGAATTACAAATTCAAATGAAGATGCATGATCTTAAAGATCATCTAATAAACATTTCTTAATAGAAAATAACTGCACCAGAGTTCTTTCCATATTGAATTGAAATGATGTATCTACCATCTGTCTACTCCATTCCCCAGGAGCTCCTGCTTCTCAGAAGCAAGAACTTGGGCCTTAATCATCTTTCTATTCCAAGTACCCAATCCAGGGATGGCAAGTTAGTTTCTTCTTTTGGGCCAAATTTCGTTTCATTTATTATTATACATTTTAAAAATATAATCTAAAGAGTTCTATCAATTTTTGAAAATTTTTCTCCAACTTTTCTCAGTCTCACTTAGAAAATATTTAATGACAATACTTAGAAAAAGTGAGTTTAAAGCTTTTGAAACTTTTCAGAAGTGTGTTGTTGTTTTTTTAACTGATGACCACAGTACAGTTTTAATTATATGCTAGTTAATTGTTTTCTGGAAATACGTATTTTAAATTTTTTACTAGATTTTTTCAGCAAATAGTTTTTAGCAGTAGTCAGAGGAGGATTATATTGTTTTTGGCATATTCTTACGACGTTTTTATGCTGTTTCAAAACATATTGGATGTGTCATGTTTCACATTCTCAGTGATTGGTGTGATTTTGATATTTTAAAGGCTTTTAACCTGGCGTCCCTCTTCTGGAGAAACTGTTCCCCCACCTCCATCTCCTGTGAGTGAGAAACAGCTGGTAAGTTTTCATATATAAAGCATTTAAAATTGCTGGTGAGTAGTAATTTTACCTGGGCCAATTCTTTTATGTGAGTCCAGGTCTTTTAAAAAAGATGGTGTAAATCTACTGTCCAGAACTCTTAGGTTAAGCTTCATTTCATGATGGTAAATTTCCCAGGTGGCTAAAATTTATCTTTGTTAAGTGCAATGAAAGAGGTATTTTAAATTATTTTATAATATAGATGCTCTGAGACATACAGCAAAATGATGTCAAGAGTATTAAAAGGCAGATTTGAGATTATGTAAGGATTTCCATGCCAAGAGGCACCTGGGGACTCAGTTAAGCATCCAGCTCTGATCTCAGCTCAGGTCTTGATCTCAGGGTCGTGAGTTTAAGCTCCACATTGGGCTCCATGATGGGCATGGAGCCTACTTAAAAAAAATAAAAAGAATTATAAAGGATTTCCATGGCAAGCTAAAGATATTATTGGAAATTCACTTTAAAATTTGAATTTGGATACAATTTAACCTATAAGAAATATTACAATAACAGTACAAAGAATCCTAATATACCCTTCACCCAGTATATTTGTTTCCTAGGTCTGCCACAAGATTACCACAAACTTAGTGACTTAAAACAACAGAAATGTATTGTTTCTCAGTTGAGGAGGACAAAGGCCCAAAATTAAGGCATCAGCAGGGCCACATTTTCTCCAAAAGCTTTAGGGAGGGATCCCTGGGTGGCGCGGCGGTTTGGCGCCTGCCTTTGGCCCAGGGCGCGATCCTGGAGACCCGGGATCGAGTCCCACGTCGGGCTCCTGGTGCATGGAGCCTGCTTCTCCCTCTGCCTGTGTCTCTGCCTCTCTCTATCTGTGTGTGACTACCATAAATAAATAAAAAAAAAATTTAAAAAAAAAAAAAAAAAAAAAAAAAAAAAACAAAAGCTTTAGGGAGACTCCTTCTTTGCTTTTTTCAGTTTCTAGCTAGTGGCTGTTGGCAGTGATTGGCCTTCCTTGACTTGTACACACATCATTCCAATCTCTGCCTCCGTTTTCACATGTCTGTGTAAAGTCAAATCTGTATATGTCATATCTGCCTTTCCTTTCTCTTAAGGACAGTAGCCATCTCTTATGTCTATAAGATAAAATATAAGCCATCTCATCTCAAAATCTTTTATTTAATTACATCTTTAAAGACGCTATTTCCAAGTAACCTTCATAAGTGCCAGAGGTTATAGCTTGGATATACCTTTTTGGGGCCGCTGTTCAACCTCTTGCAGTTTACCCTCTTGCACCAAAAATTCAGGTTCATCTTTCAGGCATAATATATTCATCCCATCCCAATATTCCATAAAGTTTCAACTCATTATAGCATCAACAAGTCCAGAATCTGACCTAAACATCATATCAAAAGCCCCAAATCTCATCATCACAGTCATCTAGATCAGGTTTGTGGTTTCTTTGGGGGGCACCATCCCTCCCCATGTGTGGACCTGTAAACCTAGAAAACAAATTACCTGCTTGTGAATTACAGTGATGGAACAAGCATAGGATAAACATTCTCATTCCAAAAGGGAGAAATTGGAAGGAATAAAAGGGTCCTATTCCTAAACAAGTCAAAACCCAGCAGGGCAAATTGAATTCATAATGTTCAAGGCCTGAGGATAATTCTCTGTACTTTGATACTCTGCCCTCAGGGCCCACAGCTTTTCCTATGCACCTGCAGCTCTGCTCTCTAAATCATTTCTTCATAAAGGTTAACTTGTGTTTGCAGCCATGTAGCCCATTTTCCTACCTGTAGAATCCCAGAGATCTGATTACCTTCCTTCATTTTATCCTATGTCTGTCCCTTGCAGTCTTAGCTGGCTGTGTTTCTGCTGGTGTATCATTCTTAAAATCCCTGTGGGTCGGGTCTCCTGTGTATGTCAAGAGGGTTATTCATGGGTCCTTTCTGGATAACTTTATCTCTCTTTCTGGTTTCTGCTGAAATGTTTGAATGGATCCATTGGATCCATACACCTAATCTCTTCCAACAAAAAGTTGTTTAAATCCGAAGAAATGCTTTCATAACAATGAATTTTCCAATTTTAGCATCCTTCAAAATCTGGATAGGCCACAATCCTCCCAAATTTTCAAGTGCTAGTTCTTTTTTGCTTATTAGTTCCTCAGTGTATCTCCTAGCCTCACATTTTTGTGTAAACACCAAGGAGAAACCAGGCCGCACCTTTAACCTTTTGGTTGGAAATATCCTCAGCTAAATATTCAAGTTCATCACTTACAAGTCCTACTTTCCACCCAGTAATACAACACAATTCAGCCAAGTTTTCTGCTACTTTATAACAAATATCGCCTTTCTTCCATTATCCAGTAACATGTTCTGGAATTTCTTCTGAGACCTCACCTGAAGCACTTTTAACATATTTCTGTCCACATTCTATTCAGTGACCATAGGTACATTCTTTTGGGTGACATGTTCTGGATTTTCTTCTGAGACCTCACCAGAAGTACTTTTAACATATTTCTGTTCACATTCTATTCAGTGACCATAGGTACATTCTTTTGGGTGACAGAAGAAAAGATTTCTCTATTATGCATTTCACCACCTTCTGCATTCTTACCAGAATCTCATTTAATGTCTGTGTTGCTACTAACAGTCTCTTTAAGACAGTCTAGGCTTTTTCTGTCATATGCCTCAGTACTCTTCTGGCTTCTACCATTACCCAATTCCAAAGCTACTTTGATATTTTTAGGTATTAGTTACAGCAGCATGGTACCAAAATCTGCATCAGTCAGTGTTCTGCCAGAGAAATGGAACCAACAGAAAATACCTATCTATTTGTGTGTGAGTGTGCACGTGTATATATATATATATATATATATGTTTTTGTGGGTATAATATATGTATGTGCATAAAGCTACCTCTTTTTTTAATTTAAATTTCACAGAATTGGCTATGCAGTTATAGGCGCCAATAATTTTAAATCTATAGGGCAGGCTGGAAACTCATGGATAGGAGCTACAGCTACAGAGTCCCCAGGCAGAACTACTCAGGAAGACCTGAGGCCTTCCAGCTGATCCCATGAGGCTTCGGCCATTTATTGAGGATAATCTTTACTTAAAGTCTACTGACTGTAGATGTTCACCACATCTACAGAGTACCTTCATGGCAACACTTGCATTAGTGTTGAACTGAGTAACTGGATCCTGGAGCCTAACCAGGTAGACACATAAAACTGCATGACCCCATGTTTCTCCAGATGTTATCATTTCACTATGTTTGCTTTATCATTTCCTCCCTCCTTCTTTCCTTTTTCTCTTGTTGTCTCACCCCACACACACAAACTTTTCAGAATTCTTTGAAAGTAAATTGAAAATAAGATGTCCTTTTACCCTAAATTCTTTAGTGTTTTTCTTTAAAAACAATAACAACACATAACCACAGTGCCATTAACAAAATCAGGAAATTACCATTGGAACAGTACTATTATTTAATCTGGCTTTACTTAATTTTAAACCCTGGAGCACAGAGGTAGCATATTAGTGTCCATTGATGGGTTTGTGCCCCAACAACTTTTAAATTTCTTAACTAATTATCAATGGCTAAAATACAGATTTCACAGAAAAGTACTGCTCTGAATTTATCTTGAGAGAACTGTCACACTAGTACATTGGGGCCACATTGCTCCATGACGCTGATCTGCAGGGGTTGTCTGTTCATTATAGATACACCACTTACGAAGTCCTGTTTCAAAGCCTAGAATGAGCTTGCTCCCATTTTTGTTTTTCTTAAATTTGGCCCACCGCCTGCTTGCTTTGTTTTTGCTACCTCTGCTGTATAGTATAGTAGTTTGCAGTGTGGGCTTTGATGCCAGACCCAAAATAAAATCCTGGCTCTGCAGTAGCTAGCTCTGTGGTCTCAGCAAGTTTAACTAACCTCTGTTGGAGTGAGTCTTTGATGAGAATTAAGTCAGGTAACGCACATAAAGTTGTTGGAACTGCATGTGCTGGGGTAAGTGCTCAGTGCCTGGGCTGCTGCCAGGTTCCACAGGGGAAGCCAGCAATGCTCTTTAGGACCAGCTCATAGTCTCCTATGTGGCTCCTTTTCAGAGCTGCTGCTACTACTACTACCACTTCTTTCACCCTGCTTTCCTTTGCTTTCTCTTCTCTGTACAACTTACAGTTTACCAATAAATTGCAGTACTTTTCTCACTACCATTGTCAGCTGAATATTTCTGCTGTGCGCTAAAGGACTGCTTCGTATTTATTTTTATTTGTTTTTCTCATTAAACTTTTGTTTTAATGATTCTCAAAATTCTGCGACAGATTTTTGGTCAAGTTGTTCCCATTAAAAAGTACTGACTTTAAAAACTAAGGACTTAAAATTGCCACACACACAGGTCCACAAAACATTCTCCTTTCCTTTTGAAGGTTTTACAGTGCATTGTTATCATTAGCCAGTCTTTCACTATTAAACATAAATGGCCAATTGATTCAAACGTTTCTGATTCTGTTCTTCAACCACTAAGACTGAGGTGCCAAATATTAGAGATGATACTCATTTCGCCTTCTGAGCAAACTCGACTTTACCAGTTCCACCTGCCTTCTCATCCACTGTTTGATGACACCACAGCAGCCATTGGTCTCATTTCATGAAGAGCAAAATGGCCACAAGGATAGTCAGAGAAGCTCTCAACACACACAGGCTTGTCAGGAGCCATATCAATGATTCTCCTTCATTTCAGCAAATGTGCAAACAGTATGACCTGTGACAATCCAGCACAGGTGCCTATCCACCACGGATTTGGTGAAGGGGACTACTTGTTAAAAATAGAAAAATACCTAGTCATTGTAAAAAAAAAAAAAAAATTTTTGTAGAGTACAGAAGAAAATACGGTAAAAAATGCAAGTCCCTTTTTATACTGCCCCCTTCAACTGCAATTCCAGTATTAATACAGTGATATATGTCCTTCCAGCAATTGTCAGTACATTTCTATATGTAGTTTTTCAAAAAATGAAATCTTATTTGGAGATTGGGGACTAACATTTTGTATTTGGAATATCTAGAGATGTGTCCACTTAAGTACATAGAGTTTTCTTTCATAGGAGCTCCTCCTTTTCCACTAAACGGTCCTTTTTTAACAAGGAGTTCTGGCCATACTCTGTACATAGCTGTTCTAAAAAAAATGCACAGATTACCTAAAAATCATCCTTATTTACATTGGCTAATTAGAGAAACTGAGAAAACAATATACCTTTTTTTTTTTTTTAAGATTTTAAGATTTTTCTTTCATAAGACACAGAGAGAGAGAGGTGGAGACATAGGCAGAGAGGGAGAAGCAGGCTCCCCGTGGGTAGCCTGATGTGGGACTGATCCCAGGACCCTGGCATCACAACCTGAGCCCAAAGGTAGACACTCAACCACTGAGCCACCCAGGTGCCCCCAATATGCCTAACATAAAAAAAAATTCCCTCTGATATAAAGGAGAATTTTTAAATCCCCAATACTGTGACCTAGTTTTTGTGTCCATTTAGTTTTCTGGGGAGAAGCATCTTAGAAATCATTAGAATGTTCAAAAGAGCATTGACTAAAAAATGACCAGTGTCTAAAAAAATTTAAAAACCAGTGCTTTCAATTAAAACAACTTTCAATTATATTCAGTAAGACAATGTATTTTTTATTTTATTTTTATTATTTATTTTTTATTTTATTTATTATAGTTTAGTTTATTAATTTCCCCCTTAAAATATACTTCTTAAAATATATAAGTTAAAAGGAGACATTTGTTTTTTTATAGTTAATTTTAAACAAACATTCCCTTAAAGGGTTTATAAATTTAGAAGTGTTGTTATATGCATTCTTCCATTTAAGTTTTTATCTAAAAGTATTATAGGGCATCTGGGTGGTTCAGTCAGTTGACCATCTGCCTTAGGCTCAGGTTATGATCCCAGGGTCCTGGGACTGAGCCCTGGAGTCGGGCTCCCTGCTCAGTGAGGAGTTTGCTTCCATTCTCTTTGTCCCTCCCCCAAGTTGATACACACTCTCACCCCTTTTCTCTCTCTCTCTCAATTAATAAGATCTTTTTTAAAAAATAAAAATAAAAGCATATTACAGGCCATCATGGCCAGAGAAATTACCTAACTACTCAATTGGTTCTATATAATTATTATGAAAGGCCTCTTGTATATTAAACACTTATAAAGAATACAAAGATGAGTAAGAACAATTATAACTATAATAATATGGCTTTAGATTTGTGTAGCACTTCACTGTTTAAAAAATGTTTTCACATTTGATGCTTTCAGCAACTTTTTAGCTGTTTGGTACATTATCCCCATTTTGTATGGAACAGCAAATTAAAAATTATAAACTGTGATATTTTAAATCTAAGTTAAAATACTGTTTTGATTAGCACTGTTTCTTGGGAACGCAAGCCCCTGTTGCTTTTCAGAAAGCCAGGTGAGGTCTCTTCCAGCTAAGACTGCTAGGTCAGAATTCTCAGTTCCTTTGAAAATCATGTTTTGGATTCTGTCTGGAGTGTGTTGTATTGCTATCACAAAATAAAGCTAATAGTAATGCCAGCTATCCTATATTGTCTGACACTGTGCTAGTGCTTTCCATTTTTTATCTTATCCTTAATCGCTTACAAGGAAAGTGACCTCTCCATTTTCACATCAGAAAACCTTTGTTCAAGTGTTCATTGGTTTTCCAAGGTTCCCCTACTGCTGGAGTCAAAGGCTGATTTAGTTCTTTTGGACATAAACGTCAGCTTTTCTTCACTACCACACTTGTAGTTAGTCACCTTCTCACTGACCTTTCTGGTTGCCAGTTCCTTTGGGTGACAGAACATGTTTTCTTTAAACTCACCCCTACAAAGCTTTCCCGAGCTCCATCTACACAGGGCTTGCAGAAACCTTCCCCACCTGTGCCATACGTGTATTCTGCTTAAACAGATTTAATGACATTTCATGGGTATCACTGACTAGGTTTTCCATACAGTGAAGCTTAGCGTTTTTACCTATTGCTTTTGGGTGGTCCCAGACCGAGACAAATAAGGGTCAGAAAGGAAACTTTTCTCTTAAAGGTTGTCAGCTCTTATTGATGCATAGGTTAACTTTAAATAATTTTCTCATTGTGTATATAATCACACTCTGTGTAGAATGTCCTCTTCATAGTGACATACGTAATTTTTTTTCAAAACTGTTTTCATCTGTAAAGCTTTATTCTTTGTACTTACAATGAATTTTTTGTTTTGTTAGGATACAATATCACAGAAATCTGTAGATATTCATGATTCTGTTCAGCCAAGATCTGCAGATAATAGACAGCAAGCACCTTTGGCTTCTGTCTCTACTGTGAACGAAGAAGTCAGCAAAATTAAACATACAGCAAGTGAGTTATTTCTCCTAATAAAAATAGTGTGTTTTGTCTTACATAGGAAAAGGATGAAATGTTTGCTTTTACTTTGTTATTAATAAATATGTGCTGTAATTGATGGCATGGTCACTTTGTTACTGTGTTTGTTCCAACTTGGACATCCACTAACTGTAGTGTACCCGCTTTTTCCACAGATGCTTGTAGCTAATGTTTGTGTTAGACACAAGTCTTTTCTCGAGCTCATGAGTCTTCTCTCCAGTCCCTTCTGCATGTCAGCCCCATATTCTTTCTGCAACAGTGGGGCCTGACAGGCCTTTCTCTAGAGTGCTTTCTAAGCAGGAGCACTCAGCTTTCTGTGGAGCTAGCTAGCCTTCTTTACATTCAGCTGCTCTACACCATGTCTCCTCTGTTCACCTTCTTAGTTCTTTTCACAAAGCAGGGGAACCTCTTCTGTTTTTTACAAAACTGATCCAACTTTGTTTACTGAAGGAAAATTCTAACACCAAGGAAAAGCCATCTCCTTTCTAGAGGAAAACAGGACGACATTAATTGCTTTTATAAAATGAGGTGAAATGCACATAAGAAAAGTAACCATTTTCTGGGCACCTGGGTGCTCAGTGAATTGAGGGACCAGCTCTTGGTTTTTGCTAAGGTCATGATCTCTGGGTCCTGGGATCGAACTCTGCACTCACCTGTGGGTCTGTTTGATATGCCCTCTCTTCCTGTGCCCTTCCCCCTGTGTGTGCATGCTATCTCTAAAATAAATCTATCTTTTCAAAACAATATTTTCAGTACATTCACAGTGTTGTATAATCATCTTGATGATTAATGATGCTTAGCATCTTTTCATGTGCTTATTGCCATTTGTATGTCTCTTTGGAGAAATATCTATTCATGTAATTTGCTTATTTTTATTTTAATTGGGTTATTTCTTTTTGTTGAATTGTAAGTTTGTTACACACTCTGGATACTGTACCTATATGACATAGATGATTTGCAGATACTTATATTCTCCTGTTGTGTAGGTCTTATCATTTCTTTGATAACGTCTTCTTATGCAGAAAGTTTTTTATTCTGATGAAATCCAGATTATCTGGGTTTTTTTTGTTGTTGTTGTCATCGTCGTTCTTTTAGCATCATAGCTAAGAATCCATTGCCAGATCTAAGGTCATGAAGGTTTTTCCTGATGTTTCCTTTTAAGAGTTTTATTCTTTTAACTGCTACATTTAGGTCCTTGATCCATTTTGTGTTAATTTTCTTTCAAGGAATTTTTTATTAATCCTAGGTGCTTATACTTGAGAGAAGACAGATTTGGTGTCGTACTTGCAAGGAGTTTCTAGCTTTAATCACTGTGTTTTGCTAACTTTCTAAAAGGAAGATAGGTAGTGGTCAGTGGCTTATTTTCTGTTTTTATTCTTGTTCTCTGGAGAGTGGCATGGCTTGTGCCGGAATCCATAACAGCTTTAGTCTGCCCTGGAGCATGTGATGAGGACAGAATAGTGCATGGCTTTTCTCTTAGCCAAGACTGAATTTAAATATACTTGGCTTTGTAAAGGAAGGACATGATTATGACACATGAGAAAGTTTTCACATGACTAATCTAGGAACATACCTTTTACTGAAGCAGAGTGCTTGCTCCCCTACCATCCTGAGCTGAGGACCCATGCTCCTTTCCTTCTCTCAGACATCCTGGCTCTCTTTCCCCTTGAAGTTCTTTAGGAGAAGTTCACCATGGGCTTGTTGACTCAGAGTAGGTAGAGCTGGGGGAAGAACAAGTGGCCACCATTTTCCAATTAACCCTTCCACTTAGTGGACGCATGATGCTGACTTTATCCTACTCAGAGAAAAGAATCATAACAAGGCCCTGAGTACTTCACCCTATCTGCAGGGCAGCTAGCTAGCTCATTCTCTCTGTATACTTTCAGAAGACACCACTGCCCCATCTAGCCTCTGCTCAATACCTGCTGTCCCACTAGTTAATCTTTGTCTGGTTTGGGTGAACCAGTGAAATGGTCACCTAATATAACACTAACAGTGTCAGCCAACCTTTGTAAAATTTGTCCAAATACATATTGTCCACAAACACGCTGCTGGCTATTGCCAGTGAGTCTGAAGTTAAGATCCTTATCCTCCAAGGACACCAGAAAGCAGGGAGAGGCCCAGCTTCACCTGTTCCATCAGAGTGAAGCCTCATCAGCTCATCAGGAGTACTCTCAGTTCACCTTGCTGAAAGCCCTTCCTGCCCTTAAGCAGCTGATGTTGGAACTGATGAGAAGACATCTTGTCAGACATCAGCCTACTCCCAAGTCTCTTTGGGAGTTCCAGCTGTGCGGCCAGGAGCCTTCTGCTCTAGGCTCTGAGTTTTATGACTTGAATGGGGGAAGTGAAGGAACAACTGGCACTTGTCAGCTCTATGTGTCACTGCTATGAAAAAGACACTGAAGAGGAGGAGACAGTTATGGGACTTGAGGCTGCTTTTTCTTTCTTTCTTTCTTTCTCTTTTTCTTTCTTTCTTTCTTTCTTTCTTTCTTTCTTTCTTTCTTTCTTTCTTTCTCTTTCTTCTTTCTTTCTTTCTTTCTTTTTTTCTTTCCTTTATTTTTTTGACATATGATACAGTAATAAGTATTAAATACAACAGCATTTCTGAAAACTACCTGGTAGGGAGCCTTTATTAATGATCTCAATAAGAATAAATTTATGCATGTTGTTTTGCTACTCCTAAAGTCCCTAAAACATGAATTTAAGTTCTACAAATTGGTGCCACAAAAGGGAGTTTGTAATTAAAAGCAAAAGTAGAGACTGAAGGATTATAAGTCATCTAGTGCTGAGCAATTGCCCTAGTGGTTAACAGGCTGCTTCTCTTAGGCAGTCATCTGCCTCCTGGAAAGCTCACTGGGAAAGCTGGCTCTGACATCCCAGGATTCAGGTATGACTTTGGGCCTCCCTTTGAGCCACATGTCAGCATTGCTGAGCTAAGCTCTTGCAGCATCTCAGTAGTTGAGTCCTCTTTTCTGACCTTGTGCTTCTGCATTTGCTTAACTGGTATGGTCAGTGAAATGGAAAGTTCTTCTGTAAACACGTCCTTATAGGCTGGTGGATTGTCAGAAATTGTTGAGCAGATTTGTTCAGGCTAGAGGAATTAGCTGTGTTTCATCTCACCTGTGCAGTGTGGAGAGCATTTTGTTACTTTGGAATTTGGTTAGTTTTGTGACCATGTACTTAGCATAACTTTTTATAGACTTCTTTGCTTATGGGTGCATTTGAAAATACAGTTAGCTGTAACTTCTAACCTGGATCGAAATAAAGCATTCTCTGGTTAACCCGCAGTATTACCCCATTTGTCCTTCACTGTCCTTCACTTCCTTTCTCACAATTCTGTTTCCTGTTGTTTTCTCTTGGTATAGGTTTTTATATTACCTATATTCCAAGGTCAGAATTGAGTTCTGGTAAATGCTTATTAGCTTTTAATCCGTTTGTTAGGTTTTATCAGAGAATAACCTAAATCTTATTATAAAAATTGTAGTGGGACCTTTTTGAACATTATTTACTCTTCTAAGTCATTCGGAATATTTTTGTTTACTTAAAAAATTAATTTTCTAAGTCTTATCTAAAAGTTAAAGTTTTATTGAGTAGTGCCTATATGCAAAGGCAGTATGTCCTCAGTGTGATATGTGCAAATAACCTTCATACATATGAATGTTTCCTTAGCATTGTAATGTCATAGAAATTATAAAGAATTCAAAATAATTTTTGTTTGCATGTGCATTGGGGTGGGTTTCCTCACAGAATTTCCAGAACAAAAATTGTTTGCCGCCCTGTTGATTAAATGTGTTGTGCAGCTGGAACTCATCCAGACTATCGACAACATTGTGTTCTTCCCAGCCACAAGTAAGAAGGAAGATGCTGAAAACCTAGCTGCTGCACAGGTATGGATGGACATGGGAGGACAGCTGATTTTACATTGAGTATAAAGTTGGATTTCAGTCTGGGCTTCCGAGCAGAGATCACACTAGAGATTTGTTTGGGGGGCTCTTCATCATAGAAATGCCATTTTAAACCATGGGACTGAACGACATGCCTGAGGCAGTAAGTGTGGACAGAGTTTGAGAGGAGGGTGGGGGACTGAGCCATGAGGCTTCTGTGCTTAGAGCTGGTGTTAAAGAATTGGTAAAGAGCCTGAGAGTAAGAATCCTTGAGGCAAGGGGAGAGCAAGAGACCGAGACCGAGGTGTTCTGGAAACCGAACAAAGAAAATGTTTTAAGGAAGAGAATGTGATCATCTCTGTGAAATGCTCAATGGGACAAGTTATATTTCATCTGAAAATCACCCTCTAGCAATTTGGTAGACTTCGGTGACCTTGACATTGTGTTTAATTGTAATGTTGAAGACAAAAGCATTATGGAAATGGGTACAAGAGAAGAACGGAATTGCAGACAGCAAATATTGATAACTCTGTCAAGGGGAGTTTTACTCTAAAGGGGAAGAGAGAAATAGAAATAGGATAATTGCTCGAAGAGGATAAAGGGTTTGCTTTGTTTTGTCTTTAAGATTGGCAGTATTGCAGTATTTTCCCTGATGAGTGTTCTCCAGGGAGGAGAGAGAACTGAATGCAGAATGCGGATAGCATCTAGTGCCAGTCCCTGAGGGGGTTGGCCACGCATGCATCATAACAGGAAAGCAATAAAGTGTGTGGGTTATTAACACAGGAAGGTTGGTCCGTTCACTGGTGGGAGGTCTCTTCTGATAGAGATGAGAAGAAA
Source organism: Canis lupus baileyi (assembly GCF_048164855.1). Lineage (NCBI taxonomy): Eukaryota > Metazoa > Chordata > Mammalia > Carnivora > Canidae > Canis > Canis lupus. The sequence goes on from NC_132865.1 coordinate 25,235,834, forward strand.
AATCATCCACCAAATAAGGTTGGGAAGAGACTTGTCGTAGGTACTTGAAAGAAGAGGAAACAGGAGCTAGTCATCCAGGAAAGCAGACAAGGGCAGTGCAGGATTGCGGGGTAGCACCCAGGGCCTGCTGGGATTAAAACTGTTTTCTCCAGTCATGTTTGTTGTGTGGGTGTAGATTGGAGTAAGTGTTTTGCCAGCCAACTAATCTAAAAAGAGTGAGGGATTATGCAAGAGAATATTATAACCGGATCCCATGGAGTCTAAACTGAGAAGAGGGGTGAGGAATGGTGAAGGGCTGTGGGCTCTGCAGGGGCAGGACTCCTGAGGTCAGGAAGTAGGAGGGGGGAATTGGAAAGGTACTTGATGACTAGGATGCATGGAAGGAAGATTCTGGAAATTTAAGTAACAAAAGAAGGACCTTTTCCTATTTTATGTTGAAATAAAAGAGGTTAAGTCTGTGACTTGCTCGTAAAACTGATCTTTGAGGGAGCCTTGAGTTCTAAATGTACTAAAATTTGTGACTGTGTGTGTGTGTGTGCGCGCGCGCACGTGCGTGTGCTGTGGTGATTTGTTTTCCAAAGAGAGATGCTGTGGACTTTGATGTTCGAGTTGATACTCAAGATCAAGGAATGTACCGCTTTTTAACATCACAACAACTTTTTAAGCTACTGGACTGCTTATTAGAGTCACATAGATTTGCAAAAGCATTTAATTCCAACAATGAACAGAGGACCGCTCTGTGGAAAGCAGGTAAGCTGCACAAGTACCACATTTTGATGTTCACCTTTTTTTTTTTTTTAATTTTTTTTAATTTTTTATTTATTTATGATAGTCACAGAGAGAGAGAGAGGCAGAGACACAGGCAGAGGGAGAAGCAGGCTCCATGCACCGGGAGCCCGATGTGGGATTCGATCCCGGGTCTCCAGGATCGCGCCCTGGGCCAAAGGCAGGCGCCAAACCACTGCGCCACCCAGGGATCCCTGATGTTCACCTTTAATGGTTGTGCACCAGGGGTGTACTCTTACCAGAATTCATTGATTTTATAATCCAGGCAAATGCATTTCAGTCTTAGAACTTTTTACCTTTAATAGTAGGAAGGCAGTCTACTAGGCAGGCCTTTCTCTGATCTGTAATAAACTTAATATACTAAAATACATATTACATATGATACATTATAATATGTAATATAATAAGCTGACTGTTAGAGGAGATGTGTTTTCCCCTTGTTTGTTAACAATAACAATCTGTTATTTGCCTGATTTGACTGTTTATTTTTTCATCTTGTTCACCCAGCCTGGGTCTCCTTGTTGATATTGTTAACATACTAAAAGCTGCCCTTTTAAGAAAAAGTGTGTTAAGTCCCGAACATGAAATCTTGCACATGTATTCATTTTTTTTGAAGATCTTATTTATTTATTCTTGAGAGAGACAGGCAGAGGGAGAAGTAGGCTCCATGCAGGGAGCCTGATGTGGGACTCCATCTCGAGTCTCCAGGATCACACCCTGGGCTGCATGCAGGCAGCGCTAAACTACGCCACCGGGGCTGCCCTTGCACATGTATTCAAATGATCTCTCCATGCTTATCTGGGAGTGGCCACACTCAGAATGGAAGTGAATGTTTTGAGGGAGGGAGGCCTATATTTGAACAAGTTGGAAAATGCAAATATGATTAAATGTAATGATTATACTGACATCTAATTTTTTATTTAAGAAATAGTTATTTGGTGCCTATTAGGTAACAAATAGTACTGGAAGAGAGAGAGGCAGTAGAATATGAAGAAAACAAGAAGGGAGCTAATGTTTATTAAACATCAAACTCTGTAAAATAGTGTCAGATACTTTATATTTGCATATTTTTTAGATCTAAAATTGTTTAATTCCCAAATAAGTCCATGGCTTTCTTCATCCTCTTCCCTTTACAACCTAACCTCTAGGAAGAGTAGTCTGTATTTTTTTTTTTTTTTTTTTTACCCTTTATTCAACCCACGTTGTTTCTGCCATTCAGCTGGGACTGCTCCTACTACAGTCCCCAGGCTCCAGGTTTCCGTGTGCTCTGGGCCCTTCATGGTGCCCATAGCCTTTTGAAACATTCTCCCTGCTGAAGTGGTCTGGCCCTGCTCATCCAGGAGCCCTCCTATAAGCTGTAATAAGCTTTCAAGTGCAGTTTCACTGGAAGAGTTTCACTTTCCCAGGCCCCCACATGGTTTTGCATCCCATCTCCCCCAGCTTGAAAGGACAGGAAATTTTAAACATAAAAATCGCCTTCCATTTGGGCCTCCAGCCTGACTTGATTTCCCCCACATCCTCAAGGTGTGCCTCCTCTGTGCAGCTCTGTCCCTGTGGGCCACCTCAGGGGTGCTGAGGCCCAGAGCTCAGGGCAGCTGTGCTTTGTAAGCAGCAGATGCCAGAGCTGAGCGTACATAAAATATCCCTTCACACAAGGCGGTTTTGTCTTTCTGTAAGATGTCTTCACAAATTAATCCTGGAAACTTCCCTTTTCTGCAGGCTTCAAAGGCAAATCCAAACCTAACCTTCTAAAGCAGGAGACAAGCAGCCTGGCGTGTGGGCTGCGCATTCTCTTCCGGATGTACATGGATGAGAGCCGGGTTAGTGCCTGGGAGGAGGTCCAGCAGAGGCTTTTAAAGTAAGACTCTTGGCTGAGTTTCTGCCTTTGACCCATGTGTCTGCGGCTGCATGGTACAGAATAGGAAAGGGCTACTAGATTTGCACTTGGGGTGGAGTCCATGCCTCAGCCCCACTGCAGGACTGTGCAGACAGCTTGGGGCCCAAGGAAGAATTCGTGCAAATTAAATACAGTCTTAGAGATGGATGCACTTTTGCACATGAGCAATTGGGGGGAGACATGAGCAATTCATGTCTGTTGCTGCTGTGGGACAGGGAGAAAGTTTTCTCTCTTAAAATTTAAAACTTCAGAGTTTTTAGGCCTTTTCATGTCGCAGATAACTATTTTTAGAAATAGATCACATGTGAAAGTGAAAACCTGCTGGCCTGCATTTAGTTTGAAAACATATTTGGAGTCTTGTTAGTGTTATTTTTCTTGCATTCTATTTTTACTTCATGACAACTTAAGATTCCGTCCTTCAAATTTTAAACTCCTGCTAAGAATGAAACATGCCATTCAGGAAGAATGCTGTCTTCTGCATTGTATTTTTTTATATTCTCAGGAAATATGTTCTCAGAGACCAAGTAAGTACATTTTAAAACTTTGAGAGATGACTTAGTCCCTGTTTCCCATTTTACAGATGAGACTTTTAAGACCCAGAAGCATCTACACCTTCACAGTGCATAACCTGCAAAGCCACCCCAGATTTCAGCCTCGGTTTCTTGACACCAGGCTTTAAATGTGCTACTGCATAGGGGCTCTGAAATTCAGTGAAACTTTTAGAAAAATAAGTTTCCTGATAAATTGCAGCAGCTTCTTTTAAGGTCTGGTTTTCTTCTTAATTTGAAAAGGATACGTTTATGTTGGCACTAGTTGGTGTAAGCAGACAGACTCTAACCAGTTCTGATACAAATAGTCCCACCCGCCTCGTCCCAGCTGTTGTCTCTGTGAACATCCAGAGCAGCGGGTATGGAGCGCTTGTTAAAAATGAGTCTTTTCTGTTAACAGTGTCTGCAGCGAGGCCCTGAGTTACTTCCTCACTCTAACATCAGAAAGTCACCGGGAAGCCTGGACTAACTTACTGCTCTTGTTTCTCACTAAAGTTCTAAAGATAAGCGACAATAGGGTAAGTATGAGGTGTATTCTCCAGCCCAGCAGGTCTAGCCTGACCAGCATTGTGCCCAAGCCAGAGGCAGGGGCGCCAGCTTGCAGGCCCGCTGCCCCGGGGGGGGGGGGGGGGGGGCATTGAGCAAAGCCCAGGCCATGTTGCTGCTTGTCCTGGAGCACAGGGGCCTGTCTCATTGGCCCTGCAGTCTTCGCCCTTCTCACTGTGCTTTGTTCTCTGATCAGTGATTTTGTAGGGGATCAGTAACGAAGGAATCAATCCTCCCCCACACTTTGCAGTTTCCATCCTGACCACTGAAGTCTCTCCTGCCCCATTTTGAAAACTGCCATCCTGCCCAACCTCTAGCTTTATCCTCTGCCCCTACACCTGAGGCTGTTTCTGGGTCCCAGGCCCAGCCCTTCCTTTGGCATATTTATTGGTTCCTTATAACAGAGCCTCTAGCAAATGGGCCATAAACTCATTTAACAATTTGAAGCCAATAGAAAAGATAAATTAAAATATTTATATTTTATATATTAAATATAAATTCTATTTTATAAATCTTTATAAATTAAAATATATAACTAAATATAAATACATATTTCAGACTTTCAAAAAATACATGTTTCACTCTTAAAAAAAATACAGCAACTTACAGCTCGCATAAATGGAAACGGGTTGCCATGATCCCTGAATTGGTTTAAAAATGCAGTGAGGTAGCCTGAGATTTGGGACATGGTGGTTAATAGCACCCCAGAGGGGCTGTGCAGTGCGACTTGGTGCCACGGGGATGTTTATCCCAAGTCATGTGCTCTAGTCCACATGCATTTCCTTCCGACTCCTGGGCTGGATAAAGCTTGGAGAAGTGACCTAAGGCATCGGCAGCCATGTGGCCGGGAAGGACTCCGAACCCCAGCATGTCTGGTTCCACTGCAGGCTTCCTTGTCCCTCCTGGGGTGTGGAGAGCAAAAAAGGGGATAGGCAGGCAATTTGTATTCAGAGATTGAGGAACTCCAGCAAAGACGGTCATTTCAGTTAAACTATAAACGTGGGATGTATATTTGCCTGGACATTGCAATTTTAATATGGCAGTATTTTTCCCTAAAAATTAAAATTTTCTTTAACAAATAAGATTGTTTCAATTAGTCATAGCTTATAAAAACTCAACTCTGGTTCTTGCTTGTCTTCTTACTTTCGCTTTTTATCCAGCAAAAGCAAGAAGTACTAAAAGTTTGTCATAAGTTTGTCAAGGAAATATAATGGAAAATATTTTTCAAAGTAAGAATAGATAAGTGAATAATGTTTGTGATAAGTGAGTCTTTTGACTACTGCTCTTTCAGTTCCATAATCAGTATAGTCATTGCTTTATGCAGATGCCTTTCCTCTGTCCTCACTGATCAGTGCGGGGGCCCCAAAGTGGTTTGACTGTAAAGGCATTTTGAGCTTCTGTGGTTTGGAATGCAAGCAGTACTAATGGAGAAATTTATCCCCCCTCCCCCCCAGTTTAAAGCTCACGCGTCATTCTACTACCCTCTCTTATGTGAAATTATGCAATTTGACTTGATTCCTGAACTTCGTGCCGTTCTTAGAAGATTTTTTCTGCGAATTGGAGTAGTTTTTCAGATATCACAACCACCCGAACAGGAACTTGGAATAAACAAGCAATGATGGCAACTTGGTATTTTTCTGTTGGCGTTTACATCCCTCTGCTCTTGAAAAGGACCCTGGAGCTGAGGTTTCCTACCTGAAAAATGGTTTCTCTGAATTGCAGTGTTTGAGGGTTACTGGTAAAGATGCTTAGAACTGTAACTCAAACTTGCAACGCTCCAGTCCCTGTTTAGTCATCTGGTGGATTCTGTTTGTCATATTGGGCTCATGTTGAGCAGAAAGCCTGTTTCCACAGTGTCAGCTCGTGTTCGTGTGTCCTTCCCTGTCCTTGGCGGTAGGGAGAGCCCCACATATTTTTGGCAGGTGTGGAAGTAAAACTTTACCCAAAGAACTACAGATGTAAAGATTTGAACTTCTGCAAGAAGTACAACTCAGGAGAGCTGTATTTTGAAGGATAAAATGTTTATAATTGGGGGGTGGGGGGGGAGAAGAAGAAATTATTGTTCATGGTAAAAGATATTTAGCAACTATGGTATTCTTATTCTGAAGATTTTTGCACACTCAGGCTATCTGAGATACTGGTAATCATCCTTCTGTGAAAAATGTACAGAGATGCAGGTCTGTAATATAAAAATCTTAAACATTATATAGTTCTTCCTGCACTGTTTTATTTTAATTTCTTTATTTTCTTAATCATTTGCTAAATACCTATAATATTTTGTCAAATGCACTAAACATTTGGGTTGAACTTTTTGTCTTTTTTATTTTGTGGGGGTTTTGGTTTTGCCCTTGGGGGGGTGGAATTTTGAGGGTTTAACATGCCCAGAAAGCTGTTGTGGCTGACACTTGTCATGATCAACAACAAAGGTAGAAAATCCTCCCACTGACCTAACTACCTGTAATATACTTCTCTTAGGGCTTCTAAAGATGAGCCATTAAAATAGAGTTGATCCTTCATGGACCGAAACTTGAATCACTGCAAAATGAATCTAGGTTGCTGTCACTTTTTTCTTTTGGGTGGCGGGGCTTGTTGTAGATTTTACTCTATGTACAGAATTTAATGTTGAATATGTTAAAATAACAAACCTGGCATGGTTGGGGGAGTTAGATTTACTGGAAATGTATTCATACTGTGAATTGTGCTCTGATGGTTAAAAAAAAAAAAAAAAAGATTGTCAAGCATTCCGTATTAACAGTGGATGTAGAAAATTTTTTCAGATGGATAAAATGTATATGGTACAGATGTAAAGTTTTCTATGTAAAAAAATTCTGTACAACTTTCTGTACAATATTGATTCTCATCTGGCATATTCTAATCAGGTTATAGGTCAATAAAGTTTTTGGATTATTTCATCAGTGCAATCAAAACCTGTGTAATCTACAAGCCCCATGTTTCATTAATTCTGTGTTAAAAGCCGAACAACTCGGCCAGAGAAAGAACCAGAAATTCGGTGTTCTTCAGTCTGGTATTTTCTTTCCAGTTTTTGGCATTAGGATCATGCATCTTTCAACCATAGGATATTCATAGTTAAAATTTTGTGTATTAATAACCCAAGCAAGATAAGGCTATACCGTTTGTGAAGAAGAGCAGACGTCCCATTTGGGGTACTGTGTGTCCTAGGAGTTAGTTCAATTGTGTGGTACAGTGGCATCTGAAGAAAAATGGAACATGACAAGATAATGATTGTGTTTCAAGTATTCAGGCTGCTCTCATACCTCTCTTACATGATGTTATTGAACAGTGCATTTAGAGGTATTACCATATATTCTTCCCCCAAGACAGCCCTGTGCAAGCCCAGCTGGATGCTAGAGCTGGGAGTCGCCCACCCTGGTAGCTGGGAACCACCATGACTTCCAGTCTGTCTGAAGGGTAAGTGTTTCAAATGACCTGGTGGTTATTTTATGGTATGGTATCAGGACCCTGTCTTAAGACAGAGGCTTTCATGATACCTTCAAATGAAGATGTAAGAGGAAAAACCTTCACAGTATTAAATATAAAATCTATATGCAGCTAAAATTCAGAATGGAGAAATTTCACACTGCAGTAGACCTGTCTGATCCTGTCCACCATTAGTGGCAGTGTGCAAGAAGTAGGGCCTGGGGGCGTTCTCAGCTGTCCTAGTACTGAAACCAAAGCATTACTTCCCAGAATTTGTATTAATCTTTACTTTTTAAAAAATACCACTTACGAAGGGACAGAAGACTGACTCACTCACTTATCCAAGGGTCTGTGGTGGGCACAGCAAGGATTCCAGTGTCTGTCCTTGACCCCTGGGGGTTCCTATCTCTCTCGTAACTTCTAAAACACTTTGTCAAAAAAAAAAAAAAACACTTTGTCTAGAAACCTCAATTCCAGTTAAAATAAGAAACTGAGACTGGTAATAAGTAATTTATTTCTATCAAGTGGTTAAGTCATATAAATTAAATTAGTAAATGTAATGTCCTCATTTGCATAAAAATAGAGGCAGAAAGATGTGATTGATATTTAGTATATGGCTCATGGGTGGGAATAAAATCAGTTATGATTCCCAATACTTGGAAATAACTAGCACATTTGATTCATTACCTAGCAACTGAAATAGTCACAGCTGTAACCAATGTATTTATTAAATGAATTATTTTGAATAGGAGGAACAATGGCAAATGTACATACAAGCATATTCTGGTTTTACAGTATTAAGACACTTGTTTTATTCACCTTACCTTACAGGCAGAATTTAAAATAATGCACATATGGTAGTTGATTCCAAGAGTTCATTACCACCCCAATATATGGCAAAATTGTGCAAAAATAATTTTATATAATTCTACATTCTATAAATTAATCATTGCCTTTTATTTATATACATAATATACATCATTATGTATCATCATGGGAAAAAATAGACCTTTATATACAGATGGTTGTGTAAGAGACTTCTAGGTAGGGGCCCAAAGTAGCACAAATATTAAGTTTCAGATGTGACATTCCTTTCACCTTAAAAAGGCACTGCTGAGTCCAACACCGATTTATTTTAACCGTGGGCAGTAGACAGGCCCTGCCAATTGTAAGTGCCTGGTTTTCCAGGAACCTGCCGCTGCTCCCGGTTCAGCTGCTCTGCCATAAACCGTTTCAGGGTCTCAGAGGTACCTGGGCGCAGCCAGGGCTCGGCTGCTGCAGAGTCTGAGCCATCGTCCCCCATGTGCTTCATGTCATCAGGGTCGACCAGTGAGCTCTCATCATCTGAAAGAGGCAAGAGGCACACTGGTGGCAAGGAGGTGAAGCAAACACACATCTCCCTTAATTTAACCCATTCCAGCCCTGCAGTTCTCCATAGTATTTCATTCTACACAGTACTGTTTTGTCCAGGCCCCTTATCTTAGATGTAGGAAGAAAATGGTCAAGTGAATAAGGTACAAACCCCACAGGGATTCCAAAGATAGCAAAGGAGACTGTAGAAGTGTATGCAGTCTTAAAAACTTAAATTTAGCAAAGTTTTAGAAGTCAGTCAAACCTGTTAATGCTTTAAGGAAATGAAGTCCTTTTAGGAAAGCACTAGACAGGCAGACAAGAGACAAAATTACTTCCATTCTTTACCTAATCTAGGAGGCTGGTGTCTAACTCCGTTAAAAGGTAGATCCTTAATTTTTCATTCTTCAATTGCATGTACTCAACTTCTAGATCTGTATTTTACTTATTAGATAGAATAGGAAAATCTGTCTTCCTACCCTGTGATGTCATTTTTTTTTTTTTAAATTACATCTCCCGGTCTGTGAAGGATTAGCCCAGCAAAGGGCTATGTGCAGTCAATTTAATGAGCAATCAATCCACATCGTACCAAAAAGCTCCTGTTTGAAAGGACAATGTTAAAAAGAAGTTTAGAAGTTGAAAACCTGTAAGAGATTCTTCAAATGTTCTATTTTCTCTCAATTTAAACAAACATATTCCTGTTCAATATTAATTACCTCTACTGGTTCTAAAAGAAATTGAAGAATAGGTCATCCTCGGTACAGATATGCTCCATCAGTTTACCGTATGTGCTGGCATCTGGTGTGGTATCACCACCAGTACATCTGATACCCTGACTGCTGGAGATTGTAGGAGTATTAGTTTTAAATTAATAAAGTGTTAAAGATAGGAAAATCACTATTAGAAAATTACTGTATATAGCTCAACAGACTAAAGGGAATTTTCCCAAAAGATCACTCTTTCAAGGGGCTCACTAGCTGCCTAAGGAACCATCCTGCCTGCCTGTGCTCCGTGAGCACACTTCAACCTGCTGCTCACCCAAACAAGGGGAGACCATGAAGCCCTAATGAAAATACCACACCCGGGATCCCTGGGTGGCGCAGCGGTTTAGCGCCGGCCTTTGGCCCAGGGCGCAATTCTGGAGACCCGGGATCGAATCCCACATCGGGTTCCCGGTGCATGGAGCCTGCTTCTCCCTCTGCCTATGTCTCTGCCTCTCTCTCTCTCTGTGTGTGTGTGTGACTATCATAAATAAATAAAAATTAAAAAAAAAAAAAATACCACACCCTTGGCTTCTATTCTAAAAAGAAACCACCTGAGGCTATTTTGCTTTGTGGTATTGAAAGCCAAGCAAAAAAGTAAAAAAAAAAAAAAATCTTCAAAGTACTATAAATTTATAATAGATGTGTTATCTAAAGAACACCAAGTTTTCAAGTTAATTTCGGATAATCCCCCACTTCAGTAAGGGAAGTGAGGTGCTGATACTAACCAGCATCTTTCCTGCTGAAAGCAAAGAAAGCTTGGATATATTTAATAAAAATTCCATCTGTTTAGAACCCACTCGAAAAAGCATACCCTCCGGTAGAATCGGATGCAAAGCTGATCCAAAGTCCAGGTTTTCCTGGATAGCGTCTATGGTTCTAGGCCTTATAACCCAAAGGGATTTCAAAATTCATCCCATCTCTTCTCCCCAGCCCCAGCCATTAGTGAGAACTTCCCTGTAAACAGGTTTGAGTTCTTACAGAAATATGCTGTAGTCCACCAAGACTGGCTATTTACCTGTATTAACTGGTTTATTCTGAATTTCATTCAGTCTTCGCATCCGTTCCTCATTTTTCATTCTAAGCTGATCAATATTTATGCTGGACACCGATTTTAAAGAGAGACCATCTGGTGGCACATTAGGATGACTGTTATCCTACAATTAAAAACAGAATTTCAGAAACAGTCATTACTAAAACGTTAATCAGTGAGCCTAAAAATATTCTTGCCCCTGATAAATGTACAGTGTGCAGAATAAAAACAAATGGAAATCTGTAGCATTTATATTCTAACCCCTGGTGTTTATTTATGCAGGCTCAGATGAAGATCCAGCACTTGTGATGATATTTGAATGCAGCCAGGCTGGGTACAAGTGGGGAATTAGAGTACCCAAAAGGTAAAAACTGAAACAACGGGTCTAGAATCAATGAAGCTAGAGTAATCAAGACAGGGTGGTAATGGCACAAAGACCCACAGATCAAGGGAACAGAGTCCACGAATAAGCCCATAAAGTTTACAGACAACAGAGCCAACCTAATTCACTAGGGGAAAGAAGAGCCTTTTCAACAAATGGTACTGGAAGAAGTGGATTGTCCACATGCAAAGGAATGAATTTGGACCCCTACACCTCATATTAGTTATAAAAATTAACTGAGTGTATCACTGACCTAAATTCAAGAGCAAACCCCTTAGAAGAAAACACAATTCATGGTGCTGGGTTAGGTAACGGTTTCGTAGTGAGGTGGACCTCATCAAGATTAAAAGCTGCTGTAGTTTAGTGGACACCCTCAAGAAAGTAAAAAAATAAAAAAAATAAAAATTAAAATAAAAATTAAAAAAAACACACACATACACAAAATGAGATTAAACTATGCAAATCATCCATCTAATAAGGGTTGCGTCTCAAATTTTATGTATTTGAACTTACAAATCAACAACAGACAACCTGATTAGAAAATGGGCAAAGGATTTGCACAGACCTATCTTGAAGGTACTAAACATCATTAGGGAAATGTACATCAAACCCACAATGAGACACTACTTCACACTCCCTAGGATGCCTATAACAAAAGAGACAGTAACAAGTGTAGCCATGATGAAGAACCTGGACCTGCTGCAGTGCAAGTGTAAAATGGTGCAGCCACTTTGGAAAACAGTCTGGCAATTCCTCAAAACGTTGACCATAGTTACTCTACACCCCAACAGTTCTCTTCCTAGGTGTACATGCCTACTCATATAGAGTAGTCTAAGAGGATAAAGCAGACTTTCCAATAAATGTTTATTAGTTGCTTCTTGTACCTTCTCTGAAATCCAAATAGCCTGCAACTGGGAAGGAGGAAGATTAGGGGGTGGAATGAACATTCCTGAACATTCTGTACCAGGTACTACTAGACCTATAACCACTTTAGGAGATAAAAAAAAATACTACCTCAAAGAAGCCAACAACCAGAGTTCAATGACCTGCTTAAGCCCAGGGAGCTATTTGGTGGTAGAGCCTACATTTAGACCTGTGGCCACCTCTTTCCAGAGCAAGTGCTCTTTCTTTACTGGACCACGCCAATTTAGCATGGGCCAGAACCCAGAACTTTCAACTCCTAAACTGAAAAAAGAAAAAAAGAAAAAGATACTTCATACGTACAAAGTCCAGTCCTTTCAGTTTGTTCCTCCTGCGCTCCCTTGCAGAGGGAGCTCCCTGGGGAGGGAGGATGTCATCTTCAATGGCAGGATATGTCTCGCCATAAGCACCTAGGAGGACCACACAAAAGAGGTCTTAAACATCCACTATTTCAAATCTTTTTGCTCCAGGCTAAACCAAGACTCTTTCTCAATAGCTTTAAGGTATTATTTACATATAATAAAACTCAGATACTACAAATGTTCACAGTTCAGTAACTTTTATAGAATTGAACAGTCATCATTACACTCTAGTTTTAGAACATGCTTGTCACCTCAGTTCCCTTGTGCTCACAGGAAACACAACTCCTACCTGCCAAGCCCCAGGTAAACACTGAGCTGCTTTCAAGCTCAGGAGATTTACCTTTCCTGAGATTCCATATAAATGAAGTTATGCAGTGTTATATTTTGTGTCTTCCAGGTAGCATACAAATAGGAAAGCAACTGACTTATATATTAACCCAGTATCCTATAACCATGCTGTATTATTAAACCAGGGTTTCTTTTATTGATCAGATTTCCTATAATCATGTCATCTGTGCACAAAGACATTAATTATTTCCCCCTCCCAATCTAACTCCTTTTCTTAGCACATTAGCCAGGACTTACACAATGATGTTTAGGAGTGGTGAGAAGTAAACACCAGCAGTCGATTAACGCATAAGATTGTATGTTAAATATATATCATATATATCCTTACAATAAAGGAAGAGAAAATGTTACTGAGAAAATACATTTACTGTACTGTATTTACTGGGAAAAAATCCACATGTAAGTGGATCCACACAGTTCAAACCCATGTTGTTCAAGGGTCAATTACATATTGCAAAATGTTTTGTTTTTTTAAAGATTTTAATTATTTATTCATGAAAGACACAAAGAGAGGCAGAGGCAGAAGCAGGCTCCATGCAGGGAGCCCAATGTGGGACTCGATCCCAGGTCTCCAGGATCACGCCCTGAACCGAAGGCGGCGCTAAACCGCTGAGCCCCCCAGGAATTTCTGCAAAATGTTTTTGACAATAAGGCTAACAACCTTTGTGTATATAGTATGGTTAACTATAGTCAACATGCTATACACTTAGATCCTCAGAACTTTCATCTAGGTTCTCTCTCTCTCTCTCTCTCTCTCTCTCTCTCTCTCACACACACACACACACACACACACACACGCTTTACCCACATTCATTAGAACCGTGGTAACGGTCAAGACTGTGGGATATTTGTGGAATAGCAAAGACAGATTGCTGTACCTTTGGTCTAGTATAATGAAACAGTCCAAGACATCATTCTGAGTGTTCCAACCTCTCTCTTTATTGTTAACACGAACAGGTCACATTTCCCTAATGCCTCCAGAGATCCTCCCCATCCCTGTTTCCTTCTGATTTCTCTACCTTTACTCACTCTCCACAATATGACATCATGGAAAGGAAAAACTCATTAAAAAATAATTATAGGGTAGTTTGTAATTTTAGTCTCATGAAATACCACTAATATGTAGGAGCTATAATTCCCAGATGGCCCTATAACAGCATAAATGCTTATGATCAGGTACATAATTTTAAGTGTATATTACAGTACTTAAGAAGAAAGGTAAAGGTACCATGAGATTTTTTTAAGACTAAAAATATTCTTATGACCTTTTAAAATTTAAAGATTCACATGCATTTTTAAGAAATAATAGAGATCCTTTGCATACTTTGCCCAGTGGTAACATTTTGCAAAAGAAGAGCTGTAGTCTCATTCATACCCAAGATACTGATACTGATAAAATATCCTTGATCCTGATCCACTGGTCTCTTAGCACTATTCCATGGTATGGATGTACTACATAACCGTTCACCTACTGAAGGACATCTGGGCTGATTCCAGTTTATGGCCATTAGAAGTAAAGCTGTTATGAAATTTCATGTACAGATTTTTGTATGAACCACTCCTATGACTTCTAAATTTCATTTTGGCTATAAAATTCTCAAAATCAGAATAAGTCATTTTGATGATTATTAAATTAGAATATTCCCTTTGTACCACTTTGCAAAACAGAGAGTAAAGTACTGATTTTTGTCAAGTACAGAGAAAAATACTTAAGTAATATTTAACCTTTAAAGAACTAGATTGGTAAAATAAATATAACTCACCAATAAAAGCACTGTCAGATTCCAATAATGAAGTTTTCAAGAAATCATCAGAGTCTTCTCTGGACTAAAAGAAAGATCATATGTTAATGATTTTTATTAGTCCTAGATGGAAAAACAGCAAATTAGCACCAAGAGACACAAGTCTCCACGCTGTCCCCCAAATTAGCAAAAAAGGATGGGGAGAGGTAGGACTGGCTACTTGCCTCCTATACCACATTCCAATGCCCCCAAATTACAGAAAATAACTATTTTATTAAGGGTCACAATACTGCTGACAAAAAAGTACAAAGCAATGAACCCAATTAAACATTAAAAGTCTTTAAACCATTGCCCAGATTCATTCATTCAATAAATCTGTATAGCAGACTTACTATGTCCTCCATGCAAGGAACAAAGATAAGAGTTTTTGCTGTTGAGTGGATCGTAATACCATGGGGGAGAGGAGGAGGCAAGTCCTCAGATAATGATAGCCCTATGTGACAGCAGCTATCACAAAAAATATAGCACAGATAGGGAAAGAGTGGAGGAAAAAATAACACTAGGATTGCACTTGTGATGAGCTCTCAAGAGGTTAACAGACTTACATATAGGAGAATAATATCACCTTATATGCTGGAAGGAGCCTAAAGTCACCTACAACCACTTCCCCAACAGATTGCTAGGATAGGCTAGAACACTCCACTGAAGAGCTATTCATTAATTTCTAAATCTATTCCACTGATACACAACACTGATTATCAGAAAGCTCTTTTCTTTTACTGAATTCTTCTATATATTGCATTTAACTTTCCTTTTTAACTTAACATCTACTGAATCTACTTTTGCTTTTTAAGCGTGAACAGCATCTAATAGAGCACGGCATACACACTGTGCCACCTCTCTTCCTCATCAGAGTCCTTCACATAACTGAAGAGTGATCCAAGTCCATGCAAGCTCTATCTTCTCCATGACAACCTGCACCACTTTCATTTGTGTTTTCCACACAATCCAGTTTCTGGGAAGATGAAGAGCCCAAATTTATTAGCTTTTTGTGCCGAGTTTCAAACTCAGCAAAATATGGTGTTACTAATCCAGGATTTGAACCAAAATCCCAGCTGTTACATTTCAGTATCTTTTCCCTGAGAAATGTGGCTGCCATATACAGAGAAACCCATGACCTACAGAGCCTTCAGGAATAGGTGTGGTATGGGGACGAGGAGGAGATCTCAAGACTAGCCTAGTTTCAAATCTAGGCTTTGCAGCTTATTGACTATGTGACCAGGGGCTAGCCGTTTCCTCTTATGTCAAATAGGGATAAGGATGCCTTATGGTGAACTTCAGAGAAATGTCAAGAATCTGGCACAGAGTGGTCTCTCTGTAAATGGTAGCTGTTAGCAATGTCATATTCAGTTCAAACTGAAGTACCAAGAGCTATCAACTGGTTACCCTGGGCTACTAAAACAGCCAAGCCAAGCCTTACCTTTATAATCTGAAAATGCTGTAATGCTGTTTGTTATTTTAACTGGAAAATTAAATTTATTTCCAGTGTCAACTTTTCTCCTGAACTCTTATCTGTCTGCTACTTGCCAGTCCAATTGTTTGTCTAAAAGGCATTTCAAAACTTACCATGTTACTTTGTTTTTTTTAAGGTTTTATTTATTGGGCAGCCCTGGTGGCACAGCGGTTTGGCACTGCCTGCAGCCTGGGGTGTGATCCTGGAGACCCGGGATCGGGTCCCACATCGGGCTGCCTGCACGGAGCCTGCTTCTCCCTCTGTGTCTCTGCCTCTCTCTCTCTGTGTGTGTCTATGAATAAATAAATAAATCTTAAAAAAAAAAAAGGTTTGACTTTCATGAGACACACACAGAGAGGCAGACACAGGCAGAGGGAGAAGCAGGCTCCCCGCAGGGAACCTGATGCAGGACTCGATCCCAGGATGCCGAGATCACGACCCAAGCCAAAGCAGACGCCCAACCACTGAGCCACCCAAGTGCCCCAAAACTTACCATATTTAAAATCAACTTCCTAATCTTATCCACTCGCAAATCTGTTTCTCCTGCTTTGCCACTGCTATAAACTGCAAATCCCAACCCAAAGGCTTGAAGTCCACCTTTGACTTCTCATACTTCACAGTCAATGTCAAAATTCTATCCGGTCTCCTTTCAAAATGAATCTAACCACTCTGAGCACTTCCACTGCTCCCACCTGGGGCTAAATCACCTTATGTCTTGACTAGACTATAGCAGTAGCCTTGCCACTATTCTGCTTCAAAATTCTAGAAGCTTCTCAACACATTCAGTGTAAAAAGCAAAATCCTGTGATAGGCTCAGAGGTTCCATAGTCCAGCCCGTCACCCCTCTACCCCATCTGCTCCCACCCCCTACTCATGGCTCTCCAGCCTCCCCAGCCTGTTTACTGCTCCCTGTGTGCACCAAGCCTATTCCTGCCCAGGGCTACTGCCTAGAAACCTCTTCCTCCAGATGTGTCCTCAGGGAATTCACATGGCCACCTCCCTGATGCCCTTGCTTAAATGTTACTTAACTCTGTGAGGCCCTTCATCCCCATTTTATTTCACATTATAAATCCTGTCACCCAAGGATACCCTGTACCCCCTTTTCCAGGCTATCATTTTCTCCAGAACCCCACAACTTAACATAACATTTTATTTGTTTATTGTCTCTCCCTCTCACCAGAAAGCAAGCTCTCTGAGGGCAGAGATTTTTGTCCCTTTTGCTCACGCCAGTACCCCCAGCACCTTAGCATCATACCTGGCCCACAGTAAGTATTTAATACAGATCTGTTGTATGAAAGCAGCTCATCCCTTCCCTTCATTCAGTCTTTGCACGGATGTCACCTCCTCAGGATAAGAGTGATGCCCTTACCTTGCTTACTTTCTTAACAGGCCTCACCACTGGTTAACATTATTAACTCCTCCTTCCGCTGCCACTAATGATGTTGACAGCAAACACACTGCACTCATGGGCCAGGCCCCATGCTAATATATTATTTCACTTAATCCCAGCAACAACCTGAGCTATTTTTTATTTATGTAATAAACACTTATAGAGAAATTACTTGCTAGGCCTATCCCTCGGTGCCTTGCAAATAATAATTTAATTCTTACA
Source organism: Canis lupus baileyi (assembly GCF_048164855.1). Lineage (NCBI taxonomy): Eukaryota > Metazoa > Chordata > Mammalia > Carnivora > Canidae > Canis > Canis lupus. Next base: position 25,253,073 of record NC_132865.1, read on the forward strand.
GCCACTCTCAGAGGTAAGTAATATTATCCCATTTTACAGATCAGGAAGCTAAGGCACAGAAAGAATAAATATCTTGCCTGAAGCCACACAGCTAAAAACAGACCAACGTGAACAGCCTAGCTCTAATGTCTTACAATCACAATATACTTCATATGACAATATGCTTTCTCTCTGCATGTTCTACTAATATATCCCTACCTATGCACTACGCAGATGAGACAAGATTTTTTTTCTTAATTCAATATTCAAAAGTGGTTTACTTACTTACCATATTCCTAAATATTTTATCCCCCAAACATTAGCTTGAAAAACTATAACTGGCTTCTTACCATTCTGTGGTCCCGTACTTTAGCACTTGGGATGGCATCCAAGTCAACTGTCATTGATGGGGGAGAAAAACAAAACTTTAAAAATAAAAATTTTTAGAATATCTTTTGTGACCAGCTCTCTACCGTAAATTCTTTTTCAACTATCACATTTTAGAATGTTAAGATATTACTTATTAACAAATATAACTCAGCATCCATTCTAGTTGAATAAAATTTTCTTCAATTCACATTAATGAACAGAATGAGTAGAATCATTGTGAACTTAAAACTGATGCCTATAAAGAAGATAAGGTAGGACTTCACCATCTTCTCTCATATTTCCACAATCTAGGTAGAAAGTTGCTTGAGTGGAGTTACACACGAGCCCCTCACATGGAACTAGTTCAGCCCCAGGCACTGGGTTCCACAAAGACTCTGGATCAGATATCCCAAAGGCCCGTATTGGATTTGACCAGTGTTCCTGTGTGTTCCCCTGAATAGTACATTTTGTCCTTCAGAGACTGCTTTTGAGAATGAATAGGCTACCAATGAATGAGATAGCCTGTATTCCTTAGAATATTTTATACAATGTTTGTGATTTTTTAAGATTTTATTTATTTATTCATGAGAGACACAGAGAGAGAGAGAGAGAGAGACAGAGAGACAGAGAGGCAGAGACACAGGCAGAGGGAGAAGCAGGCTCCATGCAGGGAGCCGGACGTGGGACTCAGTCCCGGGTCTCCAGGATCACTCCCCGGGCTAAAGGCAGCGCTAAACCACTGAGCCACCTGGGCTGCCCTGTTTGTGACTTTTTATAGTTAAACCATATTCTTATGAGTTCAACCATCACAGAGTTTAATGGCAGTGGGCAGGTGGCTGCTGTGGAAGATGGATACCTTCGGTGCTAAGATGCACCCGGTGTCCCGCCGGCGACCACCTAATGATACTATGCTGTCAGACAGTGACCTAGGAGACCACTGTGAGAAACTCGGTATACGATGAAGGACTTTCCCTACATCAGTCTTTACCAAAGTCCTGACCTGGCCTAAAACGGTACACAACTTACTCCTGTGTACTGTCTTATGGTCAAAAAAGGTTCTTCAGATTCTGCAGGCCTAAGAATGAGAATGTCTTCTCATTTTTATTACTGGGTTGTTGTGATTTTAGGACTCCTTTTCCATGGCCGCCCTCTGTGGCCTGCAGGCTGGCAAAGCTGGTGAAATATGTGGGAGGGTCGTGTAGGACACTGAGCCAAAAGAGCCCACAGATGCTACCTCCACTCTGCCACCAGGTGCTCCCCCACCCAAACTTCCACACTCCCAAGGGACCCCAGATCTCTCCTTTGCAGCACTCAGCACACTTATGCTTATTTGGCATCTAACTTATCCAACATCTAACTTGCTCCTTGACAGCAGTAGCATATTTCACCACCACATCCCCCAGATATGGGTCAGTACTTGTGTTCACTGTAGGCACTCAGTAAGTATCTGCTGATTGGCTGGTTATTCAAAAACATATTCATAGCCCAGTCTCACTGAACAGATTTTATGTCCTATCAAAACCTGTCAGACACATAGGGCAAAGAAATGCCCCATAGGGCACTGGTGTGTTTGCCCAGCACTCCTTCCCTGAGCTCCTTCTTCCTGCTGCAGATGTCACCTGGCCTATCTGAGGTACTTCATCCTCCTCGCTATAGTGAATGGCTGGGCCCAAAAGGCCATGTGAGCATGGAGCTGCCAGTGGAGGGAAGTTGCCTGGGACTGTATCAATACCAGAGAGGAAAAAAAGCCAACAACAAAAAAAACCCACTGATACTATTTGAGATAGGAATGATTATTTCTTACCTTCAGCACCTTCCTGCATCTTTATTTTATTCAGTTTCTTCTGCTGCTCTCTTAGTAGGGCTTGCTGCTGAATCTCCAAGGTGTGGTGATCTCTTGGAGGATCCGGGTACATGAATTTCAGATCAACTCGTGTTTCTGAATCTAGTACAAAACATATATTGCCAAGTTCAATCTTTGTTTCCAAACGATATTTTATAGAACTTCACTGCAAGTAACCTATGAGTAACCTAATTTCAAAATCAAGGAACAATTAAAATAATAAACTATCAAAGTCAAAAAGTATTAAAATTATCATTAAAACTCAAAAACAGGAAATTAATATTCTTTAAACAATTGCCCTTTCACAAACTTATCAACATTAAAAGGAAACCTCCCCTCGCCCCAGAACAAGCAGTAGCTTACTATGCATTCTCTGTCCACACCTTCCCACTCCCCAAGATGCTCCCAGAGCACACAGCTGGGCAACTATGTACAGGGATAGCCAAGCAGTTAGTGACATGGCTACAACTCAGGCAGCCATTAGGCGCTGTAATCACAGCCAATCTCAGAATATACTGAAAAAATCAAAATATAATGTTATTGGCCAATTAATACTTTAGCCTTTGCAAATATCATGCAAAAAGCAAAATAAATGCAGACTGGCTGGAACTTTAGGAGAGGTATCATTGTTGGAAGAAACAATCTAAGAATTCATCTATGCCACAAGTTCAAGAATATCAAGTTATCAGAATGAAAACGTTAAACCTTTATTTTTAAATCTTAAGAATAAAAATATAGTTCATACATTTAAAAAGCCTTGAAATTATTCCCTTTGTTCTACTAATTATACTGCTGGAATATAATTTAAAGAAAGAATCCTAAAAAAAATAATAAAGAAAGAAAGAAATGACTCTAAATATGTAAAAAGCTTTATGATCAGAAATTATAAAAATTATTAAAATAAAGTAATAGTGTAATATAACAAAAACATGAGAACCATGTTGAATATCTAAGAATTAGAAAATGGCTAAGAGCAAAGTTAACAGAAGATATTCTGGACACATGAACTTGGATTGAATGGACCCTGACTTGGCTATTTCCAGACTCAGTTTCCTCTCTGTAAAAAGAAGAGATATCAACAACTGAATCACATAATGAACAAGGACTTAATGTGGAAATAATACAAGGAAATGAATGGCTCAATTTTATGGTGTAAAACTTTTTTTGTTCTCACAATCTCTTTATACTCTTTGAGGACCCCAAGAAGCTTTTATCTATGTCTCTCTCTCACACTCACAAGCCTTATTAGAAATTAAAACTAAAAAAAAAAAAAAAAAAAAAAAAAGAAATTAAAACTAAAATTTTTAAAATGCAAGAATACATAAATGTGTTATGAGCGTTAGAGCAATGAAGTTGTCACATGTTGTGTAACCTCCAGAAAACCTGTACACATGTGTGAGAATAAACATGAAAAAGACAAATAATGTCTTAGTTTATAATAAAAACAGGGTTCTTTTTTTTTTTTAGATTTTACTGATTTCACAGAGAGGGAGAATGCACAAGCAGGGGGAACAGCAGGCAGAGGGAGGGAGAAGCAGGCTCCTCACCGAGCAGAGAGCCCAACATGGGGCTCCATCCCAGGACCCTGGGATCATGACCCAAACCCAAGATAGATGCTTAACCAACTGAACCACCCAGGCACCCCAATAAAAACAGTTTTAATTGCACAGGTCCCATGACCAAACTCTGAGACCCACTGGGTTAATACAACGTCTGGCATATAGTAAATTATCAATAAATGATAGCGTTAAAAAACAACAGTAAATGTAATTGGTGACATTTATAAATCTAAATGAAAAACAAAAGAGAAAAGTAATGGTTATATCTTGTTTTTGTTTTAATTAGGCTCAGAAAGAAGATTAGAAATATGAATGGTGTTTATATTTAGGTGGTTTGAGTAAGGAGATTTTTCTATCTTATCTGTGTTTTCAAAACTTTCTGTAATAGATACTACTTTTAAAAACAAAAAGAAGAAAAATCAAAATCTGGTTCATCCAGTATAGGTCATATGACCACATATCCAGCAACTTGTCACCTCAACTCCAACACTTGTTCTATTAAAGGTACAAAAGAATAATCACATGTAATACACATTTTTTGTTCCTCTACTCATTTTCGGTCTCCCAGGCCCCTGTATATCCCTGGCAATCCTATTTCTCTACTAAGCTTTCTCTCCTCCTTCTAAGTGCTACATCAAATCTACTCTCTTCCTTCAGAAATCCTCCATTTGTTCCTGCCTACTCAGGGACCCTGCTCTCATCACTCCCTCTCTCTACTGTACCCTACCCCACATTAGCCATCCTAATAAGATCCCCCAGCTCTAGACCCTTCACTCCTCCCTTTCTCAGCCAAGCTTCCTCCAGGGCTTGTCTTATGCTTTACTGCCTCCAACACTCTGCCTCCTAGTCAATCCTCATTCCAAAGTTAATTGGCTTCTGAAGCCCTAATTTCACCAGAAGAGATCTAAGTGAGGTCACCAATGACCTCTCATCCAGCTGACACTTTGCAATATTCATCTTACATGATCCTTTCTCCCTAACACAATCTCTTCCCTCAGCTCTCAAGATACCACATTCTCCAGTCACTGTGGCTGTTCCTCCTCAGGCTCCTTCCTAAGCTCGTCTTGCCCTGTCCCCCATCCATTAATGACAAAGGCCACTCATCTCATTATTCTAACTCCTCTAATCCACTCCCAAGAGGCTGTAACAGCTGTACACTCTCCAAAAGAAAAGAGCTAGACCCACTAAAGCTTCATCTACCAGACTGGTAAGCTGAAAACTCAAGCATATAGATAGAAATTTTACTCATCATTTAAAATAGGTATTCTAAATGAAACTTTACTTTTAAAAAAGGATACAAATAAATACTTGAATAAGGGCAGAACACAGGTTGTATCTAAAAGAGTAGCATTCTACTCACCTCTATCTTTCAGCTCATTGAAGTCATGAATATTCTGAAAAGTAGTAGCATCTAAGCCCTTAGGTGACTGTCTTCTGACAGGAGCTTGCAGCCGATGCCTAGCCATGTCAAATATATCCATGGGATTCCTTTCTCTTTTCCTACAGGTAGATGACAAATTTTGGATATGCATTTTAATAGGAAGAGAATCAGAGTTCACCTTTAACTCCCTGAGCAAGAAATCTGGCATCTTACATCACAGTATATTACAGAACTTTAACATCTGTTATTACAACCTCTTATATTAAAAAATATGGTAAAATTCACTGTAATCTTTCATGATCTTCCGATGCAAAGTATCCTATTAGAAGAATATAATGAGTTAGCTTTACCTTAAAATGTTCACATAGTAGAGAGATTAAATATTGGTTTTTCTGACCTCAAAGATTATAAAGACCAGCTCTGCTATTTACTGGCAAGTTTGACCTCGATTTCATCATCTATATGATGCAGATGATGTCTAGTCCTTCTACTTAAGTGAAGTTATATACTGTAAAGTACCCAGCACTGTACCTGACTTCTGTTAGGTAATCAGTAAGTGTAGTCTTCCCCTCAGCCTAAAATAAAAATTATACAGAGAAAAATGTACACACCCAATACAATGGGTATGAGCCACAGTCTCCAACACTAATTTTACAATGGGCTTTCAGGGAACTCAATACCTAATTGGTTAATTTTATACTCTATTCCTCTCGTACCTAGAAAGTTAACCTACTAGGCAGGTGGCTTAGTAAGCGAGTTTTCTGTTAAGGCTTTGGGGGAGTGACTGACTATAAGAGGAAAGGGATGGGAGACAGTGTCTCTAGCACTACAAAGAAAGACCTATCTCTGTGCTTCCACAGCACTAGAGAGGGCCCCCTCTATTTCTTCTATAAATGAAGCTTTAAGATATAGCTGTCAGAGACTTGGCCCAACTCCTTTCATTTCTTTGTTCACTAAATCTTCCCTAAGTACCTAGATGGAGTAGCTTGGATCCCAAAAGGCAATAAATACCACCTCTCTCCTGGAGTCTCTTTTCAGGGGAGAATAAAGAGTCACAAAAATGGCCCTCTTGTCAAGGCTGACACAGACCTCTAAATAGAGAACCACCTAGGATGATAGGAACTGCAACAAAGATTCATTACATTGCAAAACAAATACCAAAGCCTTCTAGGAGGCCATTAAACTGGACTCCTGCCTAGTTCCCATTACTGCTAAAAGTGAAATAGGCTGCTAAGAATTAGATTATCAGATCTTTCTTGGATATGAGATGACTAATGCTTGTTTTGTGTCTAACACAAATAAGAGTTCAATAATGTGAGCTTAATTAATGAATAAGATTCTTTCTGTGAAACAATTTATAAAATTGGAATGAAGAATCAACTGAGATATCTGATTATAATACATATTAAAAATTATACCAAAGTACATGTATTTAACCAATTCTTGCTAAATGATGGCAATTCTAACATATATTCTCTAACTTAAGTTAGCATGTAGAATTTACAAGGTACTTTCAAACACATATGTATATTTTTTCTTTACTAAAATCTCATGGTTATCATTTGCAAATAAGAAAACTAAAAAGCTGCCTGGTCTGTCTTATATTGGTTTGCCAAAAGAGTACAGTGTTCAATTTATGAATGAAGCAATGAAAATACATGTCAATAATCCACTATACTGAAGTAAATATGCATGTCTGAATATGCAAAGCTGCAATAGTTAACTAGACATTTATAAGATCATAAAATAAAAACAATACTGACCTCTCAATTACTTAGAAGTAGTTGATAAGTAAAACAGAATTATTCACTGAAAATTACCACCTTGGGTTAACATTTCATTATCTAGCCATTCTGTATTCTCGAAATTTTCTCACTGTGTTTACTTAGCAGAACATGCTTGGAGGTTAAGCTGCTATATTAAAATCTTACCATATACTAGACCAGAGTCTTAAATATCAGTATAAAGTTAATAAACATACAAATTGATAGACCAGGAACAAAGACAGATATGTTTATGATGTAGTACACATACATATATTAAATTATCTAGCTCTGTAAACTAACAGAGCCCAGAGGCAAAGACATCCAATAGCAGCAAGCACATCTAACATCCAGACCTTGTTTCTAAATATCATTCTCCAAGAAGAACCATGGCTTCCTAGAGAAATGACTGATGTCAGGGAGGTGGTAGGGGAAATACAAGAAGATCCTGGAGTATCTCTTGTAATACTAGAAAATACAGAAGTGCCCAAAATGGACAATAGATTATATTCCAAAGTACAAAATAAATATACACAAAACACAAGAGAGATAAATAAATGATTAAATAAATAAAGGGAAGAGAAGGGACAAATTTTTTTTAACGATTTATTTATTTTAAATAGAGAAAGAGATTGAGTGCGAGTGGGCGAGCAGGAGGAGGGGCTGAAGGAGAAAGAGAGAGGCAGACTCCCCATGAGCTCAGAGCATGACCTGAGCTGAAATCAAGTCGGACGCTCCACCAACTGAGCTACCCAGGCATCCCAAGAAGGGACAAATCTTTCTTATGAAAAAATTCTAAATAATATGCATAGATAACCAACCTCCCCACCGAAGATGCAGCTTAATCTCACCTCCTACCCCTTCTTGTGAGTGTGCCAAATTTATTGATTTGTGTCCTGGAGCAGAGAAACCTGACAAAATTCTACTTTAACCACATGATGAAGGTTCCCATCCCCAGGAATGTCCCGTAGATGCCAGGTATCCCCACGATATGATGATGTGATGAGAAGGCCATCCACTTTGTGCTATTTTTTTCCAAAAACCCTTAGCACCAGTCTAATCATGAGTAAACTTCAGACAAATGCAGACTGGGGGACATTCTAGCCAGCCAATACCCCCCCTCTAGACTGTCACAGGCATGAAGATAAGGAGAGACTAAGAAACTGTCCCAGACCAGAGGAGACCAGGATACATGACAATTAAATGCAATGTGGTACCCTATATTGTTTAGATTCTGGACAAGTAAGAGAGCATTAAAAGAAAAACTTCAGAAATCCGAAAAGTATGGAACTTAGTAGTAATGTTCCAGTATCAGCTTTTAGTGATAGTCATACTCTAGTAACACAAGATGTTAATAATTGAGAAAACGGAGTGAGGAGGCATATGGAAACTCTGTACTATGTTTGCAACTTTTCTTTAAAACTATGCCAAAATAAATCACGTTTTTTAAAATAAACCCTCTTTAAAAAAGTGTGGTAGTTACGCACTATATTGACTTTACAACCTACAAAAAGACTGCAACTGCAATTTGAAGAACACTATTTTAAAAAATTTGAGTCATCTTGGCAAAAATGATCATAAATGTCTGATAGTGAGTTATTTTGCTAGAAAGTATTTTAGAAAACAGATTGTTGAATGAAAATGTAAAAGATAACTTTAAAATATAATTGTTTATAATTATTCTAACTCTGAAGTTTTCCATTCCTATATCATTCCCCACCCCAGGACTAAATTTCTATGCCTGATTTTGTTGAAGACTAAGATGGGAAAGTAAGAGACCGATTTCATAATTTTTTAGTCGTTTCAACTATCTCTTTCCCAGCATGCACTTCCCTACCACTTAGATTAGCTTACAAAGCAACATCTGCACCTATTTGCCTTGCGCACATATGGACTGAAATCAGTCAATTATCTTCATTCACTGATTTCTGTGGTGAAACAAACTGTCCATTCTAAGATAGAGCTGGAAGAATGACGTGCCCCCTCGGAACTCATTTTTTACTAAGTCGAATCCTGTTACACATTTCATAGTTAGAGCTACTATTTCTGGTATTCCTTTAAGAAAGTGCTACTTCTTTCTTCCTCCCGGATTCTAACATCTCACACTACCACCATCTATATAAATATATTAGTGGCAGAGGAAGGACAGCTAAAACACTCAATTTATATGTTTTATATTAGGTTAAATAAAATTCATTAAATATCCCATATTTTTGCACTGAATATAGATTCAACAGGTATGGATAAATGTTTTATGAAGGCAACCTAATCTACATAAAACTCAAGAATATGGGGATCCCTGGGTGGCGCAGCGGTTTAGCGCCTGCCTTTGGCCCAGGGCGCGATCCTGGAGACCCAGGATCGAATCCCACGTCGGGCTCCCGGTGCATGGAGCCTGCTTCTCCCTCTGCCTGTGTCTCTGCCTCTCTCTCTCTCTCTCTCTCTCTGTGTGACTATCATAAATAAATAAAAATTAAAAAAAAAAAAAAACTCAAGAATGTGAATCTAAAAGCATATTGGTTAAAGAAAAAGCTCCTTTACCAAAAAAGAGAAGAAAGAAGAAAAGAGAAAGAAAACCTACCACATTACTACAAACACAAACAGACTTAATAAATCATATGCTTTTTTTGGATTAGTTGCATTGAGTCCCTCCCCTAGGATATAATTATTAAGCTACATTTCTTTTAAGGGAAAGGCTATTTCAGTCATTACAATTTTACCAACAATCTGTTAAAATCTTTCTCAAGCATGCAAACTAACCATTCTAATAAACGTGATTTTAAAATAAAGACTGATTAATCCTGTTCCAAAACTGTAGAATGATTGAATGGATTCTGGTTAGCATGTAATTCCTTTTCCTGAATATAAGAACAACAAAACACAGAACAAAAAACACAAGTTGTAACTTGCCTTATGTGAATTTCATCATCACTGTCCATGTGTAGCAACCGGCCTTGCAGACGCCGCTCTTCGCTACGAAGCTGTTTTCTCATTTCTGATAACTCCATAATTACATTTTTTTTCTCCTCTGTAAATTCACATTAATAAGTAAAAAAATAAGACAGGTATAAAAAGAGAAGATTAAACATTAAACATAAACTGACTTATAAAACTAAAATGCTCAGAAAGACATCTTTATTAAAGTTATTTTTAGTGTTTTATATATACAGATCATATTTATGAATACCAGTAAGATATACACACCTATTTCTGAAATACAAAAATTTCCAAAGTTAAGAATTATTCTTAATGGGGGGGGAAGAGTACACCTACAACGGGAAGCACAAGAGAGTTCCTTTGTGGTAGTGCCACAGTTCTTGTTTTGTTTTGGTTTTTAAGACTTTATTGTCGTGAGAGAAAGAGTGATAGAGCACAAGCAAGAGGGAGAGGCAGAAGGCGAGGGAGAAGCAGGCTTTCCATTGAGCAGGGAACCCGATGTGGGTCTCAATCCAGGGACTCTGAGATCATGACCTGAGTCAAAGGCAGATTCTTAGCCACTGAGCCCCACAGGCGCTCCTGATGTCACAGTTCTACAGCTTGATTGTGTGGTAGTCACACAAATTATCCATAATACAAATGTACAGAACCACACACAAACACAAATACATATCAATTACTTTGTGTTAAAACTGTGAGACTGGATGGAAGTCTGTACAGCATACCAAATGTCAATTTCCTGGTTAGTGTTCTATGTAAGATATTACCACTGAGAAAAGCTGCAGGAAAGGGTACACAGGGACTTCACTGTGCTCTATTGTAACATTCCGTGAGTTTATAATTATCTCAAAATAAAAAGCTTAAAAGAGAAGTAGTCTAGATTACAGACTGAATATTAATAGTTAACTCTACCTTCTGCACGTAGCTGGTTTCTCCTGGCAGGTACCGGAGGAGACTGTGCCCTGGACATGGAACTTTCCTGTTTAATAATCATAACAAAGATATACTCAGTATGCCTTCTCTACAAAGAAGCTTGAAAACAATTCTTTTTTGAAGTAACTATATGTGAAAGAAACCAGACTTCCCACTATCCTACCTATACACTTACCTACATGTATTTTTCCTTCCCATCACAATGGAAGGGTCCTCCTTGGTCCATCCAAAAACAATCCCTTCACCTATTCTCTGTATCTGGTAAATTGACTCTGACCTCCTCCAATCACTCTCTTTTCTCAGTTTATGCTTAAAAAAAGAATCTCCTCCTTCATCACTATCTACTGTCCCTTCTCAGCTATCCCCTCAAGAACAGATGCCAGTACAATGTCTACTTCCTCATGCCCATTCACTCCTCACCACATGGCTACTGCCTTTGCTTCTACACCCTATCACTCCGCTAACACAGCTCTCACCAGTCACCAGGTGACCCCAAGTGACACAACCAATGGGCATTTTACACCCTTCTACTTGGCCAGTAGCAACTGATATTGCCATTCTCTGTCACTTTCTCTATTTCCTTTCTCTGCTTCTTAAATATTTAACTCCCAGTGTTCCATCCTCAGCCCTCTTTACTTCCCCCAAATTCATCCTAGATGGCTGTACTCATCTGACAAGGAACAATGTTAATGGCTCTCAAAACTACAAAACCAGTCCAGAGTTCCTTACTTAGCCACAACCTATATTTTCAACCACCCACTTTATATAAATCTCACAAGAAACTTGAAAGTCGTCACTAATGCCTACCCCCCACTACAGTCTGTAAATGCCATTATCTGTGTTTCCTAAGGATATCTTGGATTTGTTATCCATTCTCGGTTCTTAATGTCACTGCCTTTGTTTAAGTCCTCAAAGTCTCACAAATGGACTTCTGCAAAACCACTATAACTCGTTTCCATGTTTATGGTCTTACTCGACCTCTAAAATACATCTCCATAACACTGTCTTCTCCAACTGATGACACGTGTCATTCTCCTACTTAAAGTATTACAATGCATCCCTATTCATTATCTACCACAGACCTACTAATCAGAACCTCAGAGGGTGGGATTCAGGACAATGTTCAAACATTTGCTTTGTCTATTCTGGTAATTAGCCCCTTTGGTATCCACTCATCAATGGAAATAAAATCAAACCCCTCAGCACTCTATACAACATCCTGCTTATGTTCTGACCTCTACCTCTCTTGTCACCCTGGTCAGGCACTGAGGCCAGACCAAACCACGGTGTATTCTTCTCCATGTGTGCCACATGGCTTACACTTTCTTCCACAATTTTGCACATGCTCAAAGTCCCTCTTCCTCCTCTTTATGGCAAATTGCTACTCATTCTTCAAGAGTCAACTCAAGGAACAATCCCTCTAGAACATTTTCCCAGCTCTCTTTTGATAACAGCTCAGTCTAAAGTATAAGGGATTTCATTAGCATAACTACAGCTAGCCAGTTGATATATTATCAAAGAAAACGCCTCCTTGAGGGGCCTGGACAAGAACCATTTGCTAAATTATAATCTGTCAAAAGAATTTAACTTAAGGGTACCAAGTATTATCAATTACAGCTGATGCAACAAATAAATACAAACATCATCTATATTTCAGATCTGAAAAAATGTGATCTAAATATGATGAATAAAAAAAATTCATTCAATTCCCCTAATCTAAAATAACTTAGCTAAGATGAACAAATCAAAAGAAAAAGCATATACCTGAATAAAGGAACTTATAATGCTGTCAACTGAAGGAGGTCTTTGAAGTTTGCTTGCTATTTTGTTCTGAAGAGCAGGAACTACAGGAGAAGGCTGTCTCAAGCGCTGGGGGAGAAAAATTATATATATACACACACACACACATATATATATACACAATATACATGTATACATACACACATATACCAACATATGTATGTATATAAACATACACACATATATGTATACATATATATGTGCCTGTGTGCACAAGCACCCCTAACAGTTAACAAGACCATTTAGGAAGTTCAGAATGCTACTGCCTTTTTTTTTTTTTTTAAGATTTTATTTCTTGGGGGGAGGGGGGCTGTTCAACCCCCTACACTTAGAATTACGTGTGAGGGAAGCTATATCATCTCTAAATTTCATTTCTGGACAATAAAGGGTCTCTTAACAATATCCGTTAGGGAAAAAAAAAAGATTGTATTTCTTTATTTGACAGAGAGAGAAAGAGAGAGAGAGTGCACAAGCAAGGGAAGCAGCAGAGAGAGAGGGAAAAGCAGGCTCCCCACAGAGCAGAGAGCCTGACGCAGGGCTCGATCCCATGACCCTAGCCTGAGCTGAAGGCATATGCCTAACCAAGTAAGCCACCCAGGCGCACCTGGAATGCTATTTCTTTTATTTAATAAAGTACTTTAAAAAAAAAAAAAAAGCCAGAACTCAATTGTGTAAGATCAAAAACATCAGGTATGATAAACATAAATTGATTTAGATACTTTTATTAAAAGAACAAGACTCTCAGAACAAAAATATTCAACAAACTTAAGTAAAGCAACATCATGCCAAGTATCAGGAAAATAACAAAAACAAATAGAACTAAGGTAAACATCTGTCTAAATAATAAAAGAAATAGGACAACACGAAAAACAAAAACTTCTGGAAAAGCTCTAAAATCTAGATCCCTTGTCACCAAGAGTATGATGAGGAAATTTTCCAGATCACAATAATATTCTACATCTCCAGAAGAAGTAAATCAGGGTTTCTAGTCTACAGAGTAATGAAGCTAACAGTTTCCAACTTCTCATGAAAATCAAAATGCAAAAGGACCCATAAAAACTCTCAACAAAATGCAATAATTATCTGGTTAAAAAAACAAAACACCCAGACCAGAGTATATGTATGGATGTTAAACTGTTCATTTTGCATGGTACAAAATCAAATATTACTTTCACTGGTGACTTTGCTAAAATTAGAAATATAGGAGAAAATCTTTTCTTTTAAAAACACTAGATGACCACAAGCAGAATTGTAAAGACAATATAAACCTAAAGGACTGCAGAGGATAAAGCTAACATAGCATACTCCACATAGTAAGAAAACAAATAACTATCAAGGAAGCATAAACAAAAAAAATTAGGATAAAAATAGATGGATTTGGGTATCACCTTTCAAAAGATTACAATTCTCTAATTAGGATAAAAAAAAACAATTTAAAAACATAAAACTAAATTCAACAAAATATACAAGCTAAGTAAAAAATAAATGGTGACACAAAAGTAAAAACTAAGAAAACAGACAACGTATATATCAGGCATACATAAATAAAGGAAAAATTATAGCTAGCTTCATCAGTGAGAGCAAAATACAGGGACACCCGAGTAGCTCAGCCATTGAGCATCTGCCTTAGGCTCAGGGCGTTATCACAGAGTCCCACATCGTGTTTCCCTCAAGGAGCCTGCTTCTTCTCCCTCTGTCTATGTCTCTGCCTCTCTCTGTGTCTCTCATGAATAAATAAAATCTTTTAAAAAAAATGAGAATAAAATTCATTAAATGTAACAAAGCTGGCTTAAAACTATGCTGCTTCACAATTGAACTATAGCAGTCATAAAACTGTGTATTCCTAAGGAAAGTATTTTCTTTTAAACGTAATAAAAAATGGGCAGAAACACAATTGTGGAAAATTAACAATTATCTTTCATTTTTAATCAATTTTACAAGAAAATATTTTGTGTTTTCCACTCAATTTTGCTACAAGCCTAACATGACTCTAAAAGGAATAAATGCTATTAATTTTAAAAATGAACAAATGACATTTGAATAATATTTTAAAAGGCAGAATAAGTATATATATCCAACTTTAAGAATGAAGGTATTGTCTAACATTACTAGAGCAATGAAAATAATACAAAAAACATAGGTGTTACTTATAAATTCTCTTTTAAACAATGTTTCAGCAGATTCTAATTGCAAACACTTATTTCTATTACCATAAAAGCCTGGGGTGAGAAATCAAATAGTGTATCTGAACCAATCAGAAATGGCTCATGTTGTCTGTAGTAGGTTACACATTAAATAGTGTACCAAACCACATGATAAATACACTAGGAGAACCCATTGGTTAAAAAGTGATCTTTTTTGTGAATGCTACTTAGAAGAAATAAGGTCTTGTATAAATCTGTATTTGTGAAAACCATTTTCTTAAATTAAATTGGGCTAAACCTACAGCACATACAGTTTTTCAAGGTATGGTCCACAGGCCAACTATATCTGAACCACTAAGAATGCTTGTAAAATGCAGATTCCTGGATTACCCTCAGACTTCTTAAAATCAGACACTTTTGTAGATGAGACCTGAAGACGATTTTTTTAAATATTTTATTTATTTATTCATGAGAGACAGAGAGAGAGGCTGAGACACAGGCAGAGGGAGAAGCAGGCTCCACGTAGGGAGCCCGATGTGGGACTTGATTCTGGGACTCCATGATCACACCCTGAGTCGAAAGAAGACACTCAACCGCTGAGCTACACAGGCATCCCTGAAGATAAATTTTTAACAACCCCCCAGTGATACTTATGCACATCAAATTTTAAATATAGCTTTGTACTATGAGCAAGGGTGTAAACTGGAGCTTCTTAGGAGCAAAGTGGCATCCCAGAGAGAAAACCTGTCTGATAACTTTGATCCACCACACACATGACCATGAATATCAACCAATCTCAGATATGGACTTCAAACCAGTCCATTGTGAGCCACTGGTGGTTTTTTTTTTTTAAGATTTTATTTTATTTATTCATGAGAGACAGAGACAGACAGAGATAGAGATAGAGAGAGAGAGAGAGAGAGAGAGACAGAGACACAGGCAGAGACAGAAGCAGGCTCCATGCAAGGAGCCCGACGTGGGACTCAGTCTCCCGGGTCTCCAGGATCAGGCCCTGGGCTGAAGGCAGTGCTAAACCGCTGAGCCACGCGGGCTGCCTGAGCCACTGGTTTCTTTTTTCACTTCCAATCATCAAGGATAAAAGTATAAACCAGAGGAAACATAAATTACTAAATACACGAAAAAATTTTTAAAGACATTACATAATTCAAGTCCAACTTTTTTTTAATCAGACCCAACAGACATATAATTACTTTGACAAATTGCTACTAAAGTTTCCAGACATTTAAACCCCTTATACTCACTGGGGTGCAAAGTGCAGCAAATTGCAATGACATGACCTATACAGGAAGTTCAGTGTGCTGAACCCAGAAGAACCAAAGCATCTCCTCCACTCTTTCCCTGTTGCTAACAATGCCACAGTGAAAGTGGTTTAAAATACAGGTTTAATTGACATTTTTGCTGAAAACTTACCTTTGTTTCTTCCCCAATTATATTTTCTCTTGCATAGTAGTGCTGAAGCTGCAGATTATGTTTTTCTTCCTCTTCTTTTTTCTTTCTTTCTGCTTCTTTTCGTCTTTCTTCAGCTAACCGAATAAGCTCTTCATTTTTTAGCCTTTGCTTTAAAATAAAGAGAAAAATACACACTCCATATATACATTCTATAGTCCATTCATATATCTGCTGTCTTATTTGTCTGAAATAAAGAGATAAAATTGAAGATACAGATGACACAGTATTCTTTAACAAAAAGAAGTTATTTAACAATAAAGTACTAGGCATCTTTTATAGTATCCTAGAATCAGCCCAATTTTTGACTTAAAAAAGTCATTTATTTCTTAATCTTTCACATTAATAAAATAGTGTCCAATAAATGGATATTGACCCATTATTTTCTAAATGTACTCTAGGTCTGTTCTCTGTAATACCTTTTCAAGTCAAAATAAAGACTGTACTTTCAGGGTAAATAGAAAAAGAAAGGGAAAAAATGCACCTCCTCCTCTTTCTCCCTTTTCTTTTCCTGTTCCTCTTCATACTCTTGTTGAATTCGTGCTCTCTGTTCTGCAAGTCGTTTTTCTTCTTTTTCTTCTGCAATTCTCAGTCTCTCTCGCTCTGCTTCCTCTCTTTGTTTCTTTTCCTCAATCTAAAGAATTAAACCTAGTTATTACTTTGTAAAGCTACTGAAAGTTAAAATATCATGCAATATTTTCTGGTATCCTGTGAATTCAACATCCATACCCTCTTTTTAAGTTACTAAGTGTTTCGGTTTCCTTTGCTTTATTAGGGAGGCTACATGATGTAATGCTGGGTTATGAGTAAAGTTCCAGCTCCATCAGATACTTACACACCAAATAACCTTAAGAAGACAATCTTATTCAGTTTTGTCGCCTGGTAAAAGGTGATGATTTCCAAGGAGTGGTAAAAGAATTGAAGTGAAACAATGTATATAAAAAAATTTAATTTCCCTGTTTACACATATTCAGGAAATAATTCATGATTATATCACTTTATAATGATCGTTACTATTATGTTTCAAAGTTCCTTGGCTTGATTAGTATCCTTAAACAACAGTGTAATATTTTAGCATTTAATCATCCCTTATGCAAGAATCCCTTCCCCAAAACATCCTTTCTTCTTTCCTATCTACTGGCAAGTGGTGAGGTAAACAAAGATCTTAGCCACAAAGATTCATAATTTTCATCTGGAATGCCACCTGGCACCTATAGTGCCGCGTACTCTGGATAACTATTCTAAGGCAAAGTCTAAGATCTGAAAGGAAGAGGACCCTGATATATAGCCTATATCCTCTACGAATGAGGTAGGGAAGAATGACAGCAAAAGTACTGGGTATTCGTGATACCAATTTTAAGGTTATCAATAAATTTTAGTTACTTTTAAATATGAAATGGTTATGACTAGTCACATTTTCATTGTTCTTGTCTACATTTCCTCTAGCTTCAGGGTTGTTATATCTAGTGCTATCAATCTTTTCAGTTGTAAGAACTTTACTCTTCTTACATGTCCCACTTCACATGCTAGGTCTTCTTCCAACACTTCTTTCAAACAACACTATTAAATATGCACAATCCTAATATTTAAAGTTCTAATAAGGCACACTTTTTTAAGATTTTATTTATTTATTCATGAGAGACACACAGAGAGAGAGAGAGAGAGAGAGAGAAAGAGAGAGAGAGGCAGAGGCAGAGGCAGAGGAAGAAGCAGGCTCCATGCAGGGAGCCTGATGTGGGACTTGATCCCGGGACTCCAGGATCACGCCCTGGGCTGAAGGCAGGCGCTAAACCATTAAGCCACCCAGGCATCCCCATAATTGTTTTTCCAAGTACACTATACCTAGACAAAAGGTTCATGATGCACTATACAACAAAACTTCACATTTAACACTGTTTCCCCTACTTCCTATTCCACGAGAAAAAAAAATCACAGTCATAAGGTCACTTCTCCATTAAAGGTCACATCATAAATGGATCACACACCTAAGAAATACACAGAAATGCCACTCCAACAAAAATGCTACATGGCAGTTCAACAGAAAGAGGAAAGCTATCATCTAGGTCAGTTGTTTCCAAACTGTGTAATATCAAGGTGCTTCGAGGGTCCTACAAATATTTTATCAAATTTTATCTTACAGCTGAAAAGATTATTTCTAAAGCTTTAATTAAAAATGACACGTAGGGACGCCTGGGTGGCTCAGCAGTGAAGTGTGTGCCTTCGGCTCAGGGCATGATCCTGGGGTCCTGGGATTGAGTTCCACATCAGGCTTCCTGCATGGAGCCTGCTTCTCCCTCTGCCTCTCTCTCTCTGTGTGTGTTTCTCATGATTAATAAATAAAATTTAAAATAAAAATAAAAATGACATGTAAACACTCATATTCATTACTTATCAAATTTTAACCACATGAAGACTTCTGCATTAACTTCAACAGTATAGCTTTTTTATGCATACATGGAGATAAAGCATATCTTGCCATCTTTGTATATAGATTTTGTACATTTTTGTACATTTTATAACATTTCTTTTAACATTTAAGTTTGGGGTACTTCTTAACTGATACTTTAGTGATGACAGTAATAATAAATACCACTTAGATATTTTAAATTTTCTTAGGGTTTTGTGTTACATTTTGCTTATGAGGGGAAAAGCCCCTTGCAGGGCTGCTTAAAAAAAAAAAATGTAAGCAAGCCACCCTTCAAGAGCAATTTATTCACAGATACACCAAGGATTTACAGGCTGGGAGAACTAAAAGCTAAACTTACTCTAAAACTGATATAGTCAAAGCTTCCCCTATTACTAGTTTTTCCAGAGGAAAAGACTCTTAGAAGCCCTCTAGATATAGAAGTGTGTACTGCAGATATGATACTTCAAGTCAGGAGATGCGGGTCCCAGCACTGGCCTCACGATTTGCTGGCTCTGCCACCAGGGGTGAGCCTCTTAGCCTGGATGTTAGTTGTATGTCATAAAACAGAAATAATACCTTCCTCAGAGAGTCTGAAGATTAATGAGATTAATTATGCAAAAGTACTTAATAAATAATAAAAGACTACATAATTTCAAGATTGTTTTTTCCCCCTGAATTCTACCCTAAACCATGCTAACAACACTTGCTAACTATAAAAGGAGTTATATAATTTTGACTTGCTGTCATCTTGGTAGCATACCACAGGGTACTTCAAGTTCTATAGGTGACTCTGTGACCTTTAATCAGCTGCTACCTGAGTGTTCAACACCATAGAGATTTCTGATGCCACTTGTCTTACATTCAATATCTCTATTCATTCTGTCAATCCCTACAAAGGTCTTTCCATCCATTTCCATTGTTCCTACTCTAGTAAAATACCCCTGCTTCCAATCTTTTAAATCCTCCAAAAATACATCTTAAACACTAATGCCAGATCAATCACCCTCAAAAGTATATCCATTACGTCAATGCCTTACTGAAGATTAGGATTATAATTAGGATTAGAATAATTAGGATTAGAAAGAGGACATGTTTGAGTAGAACCTTATTAAGAGTTGGGATTAGACTGGATAGCCTTAGATGTCAGACTAAGGAATTTGGATATTTTCTGTAGGAAAGAAAAGCTAATACCAGATTTTGAGTAGCAAAGTATAACATGAGAAGTCATATCAAAGGAAGACTAACCAGACCACAGGATTAATCTGATACAGGGATATAAGTGTGGGTGGGAAGGGGTGTGGAGGTAAGGAGAGAAGAAATTGTGAGTCCTTCTCATTCACCTCAGGCTCCACCCCTAGTATTCGGCACAGTGGTAGACACACTATGGATGTTCAATAATTCTGTTTGCTTAACAAACACTGGATACTGAAGTATCTTCCTCTGGGCATTTCTACTATTTTAAATGCTATTGGCTTACATACATAAATGAGGCAAATAATTGCAAAATGTAATTATATCTGATTTTTAATAATTTACAAACTACACTGAGTCAAGGGTATATCAGTTGGAAAAAAACTATTTTCTACTAATACATAAGCATCTAGAAATATTCATTCTATGCCTAATAAGTGAATATTTTATTAAGTCATTCAGTTTAGAAATGTCAGCATTCTTTAACATTTAACGATTTAATACAGTTTAGAAAACATTAAGACAACTGGAATGCCTAATATGTCTGTTTTCCTTTTTCAGATATAAATCAAATAATATCATTTTAATACTACCTACATCTGATGTATATTAGATATCTTAAATAACTGTGAGGTATTTCAGAATTTATTCCCTACCCTGTGAATAAAATCTTTGCAAGTTTAGTTTATTACAATTCTAACAAAACTCTGAAAAAATGATAAAATAAGCACTTCACCTGAAAACGAAGAAAATTCTTGTATAATTCTTGCTGTTTAATCTGAAGTTCAGTTGGAGGCTCACAAAATATATTTCCCCGAGCAAAAGGAGAGCTCTGTGTTTGCATGTAACCTTGAAAGAGAAATTTTACAAAAACATACTGTTACTCAATGGTTAGAAAACATAAAGGTTAAAAAATAAAGTTTGCTAGTAAGTCCGTATTTTGAATAAATGTGCTAATTATGGAAGTCCAGAGGTCAAAAATCAGAAGGAGGCTGAGATTAGAATCTGAAGACCAGATGAAAAGTAACAAGAGAAAGAAAAGTGAAACGAAAGTAAGATAGTTGAAAAATCTACAAAGTTTATACCTGAAAGACACCGAGGAAACAAAAGGTAATAGCGTAAACAACTTTCAATGCAGCAAAGACTTTAAAGTAAAATTTATAGAAAGAAAAAAAGTACATGTTTACATTTTTATGTAAATACCCTTTTCTTAAGAATATACTTAATTATATATTAAAATCTAATATGCATAGATGTATTAAAAATTTGTTTTAGAAAATCAGTAATTCCAAAAGTCTTTCCATCTATGGTTCACAATAGATTAGAAAGCCAGCTCTGCAAACATTTTTTTACAAATTAGAATGATTCTTTTAATTGCTGCAATATTTGTATTTAAAAATTCTATCAAAGTAATGGGATATAAACATAAACAATAAAAATATGCTATATGTTCCTATAAATAGAATTACACATTCTGGGGAAGGATTAAATGATTTCATAAGACAACCTGAAAAACAATATATTTAAATTTGTCTCACATAACTTTTTATATTATTTTTTAGTTACAGACTCATTCTTATACCATCAATCTAAAGCATTTAGTTCCTCTCACTCATGCTTTGCAATTTAGCTGCTATTTAGGCCTATTTTGCCTTTGTCTTTAAATTTACTAATGCCTATTTGAATGGATCAGCAGAGGGGATCCCTGGGTGGCGCAGTGGTTTGGCGCCTGCCTTTGGCCCAGGGCGCGATCCTGGAGACCCGGGATCGAGTCCCACGTCGGGCTCCCGGTGCATGGAGCCTGCTTCTCCCTCTGCCTGTGTCTCTGACTCTCTCTCTCTCTCTCTCTCTGTGACTATCATAAATAAATAAAAAAATAAAAAAAAAATAAAAAAAAATTTGAATGGATCAGCAGAAAAATCAATACTTAAACATTAAAATGTTATAATGAAGAGGTTGATTAGCAAAACAAAATCAAGTTTTTAAAAAAAAGGCTTTTATAAAATAAAAAACATCACAAAAATAAAAACATAGGGAAGCACATGCTCTAACCCATGGAAATGTATCTAGGCATAATGATTACCTAAACACTAAGTTTAAGTCAAATTAGTATGGACTTCATAAATATGATTCTTCATCCTAGAACCATAAAGTAAAAGAAAAACAATGAATTTTAGGAAAGGCCTCAAACAGGCCTAATGAAGAGAAAATGTGAGAAGCTAATGAACTTTTAAGCACACATTATAACATTCAATTTTCAGATATAGTCAAGTTCCCTAAGGCCTTTAAAATACTAAATGCCACATATACATGTGTATGTGTACACACAAATATACATATACAAACATACACACTCTCATATGCTAGCACAGCAACAAACTACATGACTGGATAGTTTCTTACATTCAGAAAGTCTATTTTAGGTTATATGGGAACTTCAATACACAAAAAAAGGGAAATGCCAGCATTTTATGATATCGTACCCTTTCTTAAATGAAAGCATCTTGCCTATAATATTAATACCCAAACCCTGGCAGTATACAAAAAGGAAATGGGCAGTAAATTCTGCTGTGCATTTTCAATCACCAACCCTGTGTGTTTTCTTAGGAAAGAGTCACAGAAACTTGACTTTGTTTTTGCTTGATAAGCAGAGCTACATGCCTAAATTGTTATTACTATGATAGAGATAGTTCTAGGTGAAGACAAAACTACAAATAATACCAAGTGTGGAAGAAAAGGGTAGAGAAGGAGTATGTAGAACTGAAATTTCAATACAGACTAGCAGAAGAAACAAATGAAAAGAAAAATAATATCAAAAAGAAGTCAAAATTTTTATTAAAATTATTTAAAAATAAAAAAATTAAAGATTATATAATAAGTCAGGGATATCTTAGAAGGACTTTTTTTTTTTTAGAAGGACTTTCTAATGTAAAGTTCTCTTCTAGTCTAAAAATCAAAACTTTAGTGGAAATACAAAGGCCAAATTTGTAGTAAATAAATGGTTACTTTTATAGGCATTAAAATACAGTACAAGGTCATATATTCTTTAAATTTCCTTTGCTTTTAAAATATGTAACACCTGATAAACAGAGATGATGACAACTTTTCCTCCCAAGTCATAATAATTTTCTATTTATAGAACCTTTAATTAAAGTATGTTGTCTGATAGCATATCAAAGAAGAAAGAGAGATGTGACTATATAGTGAATTAAACCTTTTAAAAAATTAAGCTCCATTTCTTTGTCTTCTGTGGTTTTACAAGGGAGGGCAAATGATCACAAAATAAGCAAACAATGAAAATAAGAATTAAAATAAAATATAACAAAAATAAGCAATTTCTTTGTACAATATATCATTTCACATCTGTGTTGTGTAAAGAGACTATTTGATTTTAAGAAAGTCCTCCCACCAGCAAAATAAAAATTAGAGCAGCAGCTAAAGTATACACAAGTAAGTTATAAAGCTGAGAAGAAACACATAGTATTAGGAAGCAAACTATATTTCCCTATTTACCTTTTTCAAAATACTTAAGAAAAGGTATTGTAAACAACATAAATAACATGTGATGCTTTCTGGCCCAGTCTAATAACCAAATTCTCAGAATCACAATATGAACTTTGTCAGACAAGAGAAGAGAAATGTTACTGAACTTTAGAAATGTAAACAAACAAACAGAAATAAATAAAATGTGCTTAAAAACCTGAGTTTTTATTTGTAGAATCTTCTAGGTTCTCAGCATTTGAGGTGGCTAAATTTTGGTCTAGAGATACAACAGCCCTTTTATCTTCATATGTTCTTGCATCTGGGTTATGGTAGGCATCTATATTTTGTCTGTGCATCCTATTCAAATCAGCTGAGAGGGAAAAATAAGCCATTTATTTCAACAAATACATTTTTATAATTAGTATGCTTAATACATCTTCTTAAAGTAGAGAATCAGAGAGAAAACAATAGGACAGAGTTGGAATTATTTGATGGTATCTTGGTGCCCTGAAAACAGAAACAGAATTATTAAAACTTGTAAGATTTTCAAAAAAAAATTCTGTAAAATAAATTCAAAATCCATAGCAACCTTAATAATATGCAGAGCTTTGACAACCCATAAAAAGTATATTCATATCTATGTTACTTAAGAACTTGCAATCTCTTTAATACAGAACAAACAGCAACAATTCAAAACAAGTCATAGCAAAATTTACCCTTCATTAGCATTCCTAATGAAAAAATATAATCACGTAGTGCAGAGTTTCACAACAGATCTGTAAACTCTTAGCCAGTCCTCTCTTAAAAGATGGAGTTCAATTCCCTTCCCTTTAAAAGCACAGTTAGTAGTTCACTTCTTATGAATAGAATATTATAGGCATACGACTTCCAAGGCTACTTCATAAGAGACATTATAGTTTTTACCTTGCTTGATCTACTGGATCATTTACTCTGAAGAAAGCCAGCTATTATATCGTAAGGGCACTGTTGGAATCCTATGGAAAGGCCCACATGGCAAGGAACTGAGGTTTCCTGAGCCATGTGAGGGAGCCATTTTGAAAATGGATTCTCGGGATCCCTGGGTGGCTCAGCGGTTTGGCGCCTGCCTTTGGCCCAGGGCGCGATCCTAGAGTCCCGGGATCGAGTCCCGCGTCAGGCTCCCGGCATGGAGCCTGCTTCTCCCTCTTCCTGTATCTCTGCCTCTCTTTCTCTCTCTGTCTATCATAAATAAATAAATAAATATTTAAAAAAAAAAAAAAAAAAAAGAAAGAAAGAAAGAAAATGGATTCTCCAGTCCCAGTCAAACCTTCATATGTCTATAGCCCTGGCTGACATTTTGGATTCCAAACTCATGTAAGATCTGAGACAGAACCACCCAGCTAACCCATTAAAAATTACTGAATCACAGAACTACAAGATAATCAATATTTGTCATATTAAAACATTACATGTTGGGTAATTTGTCACACAGTTGATAGCTCACATCACAAAAATCTGAGCACGCAAGACCAGATCAGATAACAAATCAACTTAAAAACAGACTGAATGACCACACAACTTCAAAGCTTAACAAATAAATAGTTCTTCTCCACAAAACAACTGCAATAATATGGCAGCAGTGAAGGAGAAAAACCTGTACACAAGAAGTGTTCACCAGGAAGCCTGTTATATTCAAGAATGTATTTTGGAAATGAATTGCAATTAGAATACCAGACAGAACATGGCTAATAACACATAAATGTTACCAAAGAGAATAGTGTTCAGAACCAGGGATGTTAACATCCTGTTGCATCATTTGAACAGGCTGGACTTGCAAACTGGATAGGAGCTTCAGAGATGAAGATGTGTGAGAAAGCATAATAAAGAAATAGGAAAATGTGAGAAACAGGTGCAGGTGGATAAAACATGAAGAGTGTAGGGACACCTGGGTGGCTCAGTGGTTGGGTGTCTGCCTTCAGCCCAGGGAGTGATCCTGGAGACCCAGGATTGAGTCCCATATTGGACTCCCGCGCGGAGCCTGCTTCTCTCTCTGCCTGTGTCTCTGCCTCGGTCTCTCATGAATAAATAAAATCTTTAAAAACAAAACAAAAAAACATGAAGAGTGTTCTGGTAATATTAAAGTAGTCCAGCCTGACTAGATCACAAAACACATGTAACAGAGCAATGAGAGATAGAGAGGAAAATGTAGATTACATGCCTGTTCTGGAATATTCTAAAACACAAGCTGATGGTTCTCTATTTTGTTTTATAGATGGTAGTGAAGACAGTCTTGGTAGTAACAGAAGTAGTACTAGTAATAATGGCAGCTAGAGAAAGAGAATAGATGAAAGGAAGACTGTATCTAATTCAAGGAATATACAATGTCAGAAGACAGTCCTAGAACAAAGCTCATGTTCACAGACCAAGATGAGTTTAATCTGGTTCATAATACACATCTCAATAAATGTCAGTTAAAGAGAAGACAGCATCTCACAGAATGCACATGACTTAGAAGGAATTATCAACCTAGTTCAAAGAAAATAAGGACTGAGTAAAATTCACCGAATTGGAAATCAGGACATCAGTTATTCCTGAAAATATAGCACCAGTAGAGCAGTAGGAGCTAGAAGCATTACGGAATATGGAACAATAAGAGGGAGTAAGAAGTGGAAGCAACAAGTACAAACTATTCTTCAAATGTGTTTTATGTAAGTATAGCAAGGTCAAGGTTGAATTTTTGTGTTTAAAAATACACAAACTTAAAAAAAATAAAAAAATAAAAATACAAGAACCTAAGTATGTTCATAGGTAGAAGGGAAAAAATAAGTAGAAAAACTGAAAACGCAAAAGAGAAGGGACTAGCTGAAATCAGATACTGACTGCAAAATAACTGCCAACCAACAAGATTTGGTAAGGACAAATTAGCTAGGTGCTCCTGCAATCATTCCCAAATCCTGGGATCTATCTGGATATGGGAGGTAAATGAAAACAGAAAGATGATGAAATTGAGGTCATGAACAGCTGTGGTCCCTAAAAGTCACCAAATTAAACCAAAAACAAATGGAAAATCACTATCTCATCATCCAAAATTCACTAGAACAGCTAATATTACTCTATATAAATGAGAAGTCATTATGAGTAACAATACATACAGTATTCTTCCATTTTCTATTACAAAAGTATGGTATATCAAACTCATTCCTTCCAAGTTGATAACCAGAACTCTATTACCAAAATAATTAGTGGTTAAGGAATGCAATCTCATTTTGATATTCACTTACACAAACCATAAATTAAGAGATAAATGTCCTATAAGTATAATAAACTTCAAAATGAGTAATGTTTTACTTTACTGGTGTGATTATACACAATACAGTCCTCTCATTTAGAGAAGTCAGTATATTTATATAAAAAACTGATATCATCAGAGTACATAATTATTTGAGACTATCAGATTAAGCAATCAAGACAAATACATATTGCTATTTATCAGAAAAAACTATCAATCAAGCAGTCACTCTTTGCTTATCTTTCTGTGAGGTGGTAAAATAAAAGGTTTTGAAATCAGCTAAAAATCAAAATTAAAAAAGGCACTTTGGTGAAAAGTATAATTTGCCAACTGCAAAGATGTCACCAAAAACTGGCTTTTACATCAAATGTGTACCATGATGTCATTTAATATAAAATTGCTAGCATTATAGAATAATTCTACACAGAATAGCATAGCAAAAGAAAATATTACAGATTCATGAATGGGAAAACAGTTCTACTCTCTGAACAATTTATCAGATCAGGACTAAATTATATGATAGCTACAGGTAAATAATACAGGTACTTAAATTTTTCTACCCCTTATTTTATTATTTTTTTACAAACCTAAATATTTTGAAATTAAAATTAACTTTTTTTTTTTGAAGACTTATTTATTTTAGAGAGAAGGAGACCATACACATGCACGATCAGGGAAAGAAGGAGAGTGAGAAGCAGATTCCCAGCTGAGCACAGAACCCACTTGATTCCACAACCCTGAGATCATGACCTGAGCAGAAATCAAGAGTCAGATGCTCAAGTGACTGGCCAATCAGGTGCCTCATAAAATTAATTTTGTAAGTTAGCTGTTCTTTAATGGAAAATATCAAAACATTATAAGAAAATGACTAAAAAGATTTCTATGGGCCTAGGATTATTCAGCAATCATGACTGATAATACAAACTTTTTATAACTCAGAGAACTAAAGAAAATTTCCAACCTAATTTGACTATTAACACATATTTCAAAATAAAATACACGGGCTTATTTAAAAAGATCAGTCTTCAAGACAAATAAAAATCTAACTGGTGGGCAATAAATCTCATGAACTTAAAAATATTAAAATAACAAAAAGATATTCTCTGAACAAAGAGAATATATACTAATAGTGAAAGAAAGTTACCTGGAAAATACCCAGATATATGGAAACTTTAAAAACTCATGTCTAAATAATTAATGAGTAAAGGAAAATCACTAAAATTAGGAAAGTATATTAAATGAAAATGAAAATACCACTTATCAAAATTTGTGATACATTTAAAGCAGTACTCAAAAGGAAATGTATAGCATTTTTAAATGCATATATTAGAAAAGAAATCAAATCATAATCTAAGCTTACACGTTAAGGAAACAGAGAAAATTAAGTACAAAGCAAACTAACAGAAGAAAATAATAAAGATGAGAGCAAAAATAAAGGAAACATGAAAAGAAAATAACAGAGAAAAATCAATGAAAACCAAAGCTAGATCTATGAAGAGATAAAAAAAAAAATGAATAAACCTCCAGCAAGAATGGTTCAAAGAAAAAGAACAAATTACAAATATCAGGAATAAAAGAAAAATAAACTATCACTATAGATCCTACAGACATTAAAGAATAATAAAATACTGTGAACAGTTTTATGCTAATAAATTCAGATACTTAAATAAAAGATTAAATTCCTTTAATGATTCAAGCAAAAGTTCACACAAGAAGAAAGAGATAAATTGAATGTCTTTTATCTACTAAAGAAGTTGAATTCATGGTTTAAAAACTTCCTCTAAAGAAAATTCGCAGCCCATATGTCTTCACTGGTAAATTCTACCAACAGAAAAGGAAACTTTTCCCAACTCTTATCTGTGAAGCTAGCATCATCCTGATACCAAAACCAGACAACAACACGAAAAGAAAAACAAATATCCCTTATGAGCCTAGCTACAAAGATCCCTAACTATTAGTAAATCAAATTCTCTAATACAGAATTTTTTAAAAACACAATCAAACATGGACTAGCTATGGTTTTTGCCAGGATGAAAGAGCAGTTCAACATTTAAAAAGTCAGCCAGTGTAATTCACTATATAGCAAGCAACTGAATAAGAAAGATGAAGTTATCATTTCAAAAGATGGAGAAAAAGCACTTGACAAAATTCAATACACACTAATGTGAAAAGTATGAGCAAGAATAGAAGACAATGCCCTAGACCCGATTTAAAAAAAAAAAAATCTGGGACAGCCCGGTGGCTCAGTGGTTTAACGCCACCTTCAGCCCAGGGCCTGATCCTGGAGACCCGGGATTGAGTCCCGCATCCAGCTCCCTGCATGGAGCCTGCTTCTCTCTCTGCTCATGTCTCTGCCTCTCCCTCTCTCTGTCTCTCTCATTAATAGATAAATAAAATCTTTAAAAAAAAATCTATGAAAAATCTACAGCCAATATTACATTAAATGGTGAAAAGACTGAATGCTTTCTACCTTAAATCAGACAAGACAAGGATATCTGTTCTCATGATTTCTAAGTATTGTGCTAGAGTTCCTAACAGGTGCAAAACACAACCAAAATAACTAAAAGGCAATCAGATTGGAAATGAAGTAAAACTTTGCAGATAACATGACTGTCTACATTTTAAAAATCCCAAAGAACTTACACATACACTAAAACTAATGAGTTAAAAGAACATACAAAAATTAACTATATTTTTATACACTAGCAATGAACAAATGGATACTGAAACTATTTAATGTGTCATTTAATATTTAAAATAGCATTAAAACACATGAAATACATATGAATACAATTAACAAAATGTCACAATATCTGAAAATTGTAAAATATTGCTAAAAGATATTAACTAAGAGTAATAAGTACAGAAATATTCCACATTCATGGATCAAAAGAAATATAGTTAAGATTGCTGGCTGTCCCAAATTGATCTTTTTGTCAGTGTAATCCTAATGAAAATCCCACCACATTTTTTTTTTGAGGTTGATAAATTGATAGTAAAATTTATATGAAAAGGCAAGGGAAGTAGACAAAACAATCTTGAAAAAGAAGAATGAAGTTGGAAGACACACTTCTCAATTTTAAAACTTACTACAAAGCTACATTAATCAAGAGAGTATGATATGAGCAGAATAATAGACATCTATCTAGATCAATGGAACAGAACATAAGAGTTTATAAATAATTTTATGGTCAACTGATCTTCAACAAAAGTATCAGGGCAATTCAATGTACAAAATGTTATAAAATGGACTGTAATTGTAACACAACTCTGAATATAACTAAAAACTCCTGAATTGTATATTTTAAAGGGATGAATTGGATGGCATGGGAAATGAGATCTCATTAAAAGCTATTATATATATAAAAACAAATAAGACAGAAAGAAGAACTATCAGCTTGAAAGTCTCAATAAAGAGACATGACGACTACATGTAATATGGGATCCTATACTACAGCCTGGAACAGAATAACAAAGTTAGGGGAAAATTCAAATAAGGTCTATAGTTTATTTAATAGTACTGTACCCATCTTAATTTCTGGTTTGGGACACTGTACTAGATTATGTAAGATGTTAATATTATGGGACACTAGGTGAAGGGTACATTTTATATCTTTTTCCAACTCTTCTCTAAGTCTTGAATTATTTCAAACAACAAAGTTAAAAAAAAAAAAAAAAAAACGAGTTATCCCACCTACTTCATAGGAAGGCTAAAATTTTAAAGACTAACAAATACAAGGACTGATGAGGATGCAATGCAACCAGAAACTTTGTGCTTTGCTGGTTAAGAATGCAAAATGATATAACCACTTTGGAAAATGGTCTAGCAATTTCTTAGAAAATTAAATATAAAATAAATAAAAATTTAAAAAAAAAAAAAAGGGATCCCTGGGTGGCGCAGCGGTTTGGCGCCTGCCTTTGGCCCAGGGCGCGATCCTGGAGACCCGGGATCGAATCCCACATCGGGCTTCCAGTGCATGGAGCCTGCTTCTCCCTCTGCCTATGTCTCTGCCTCTCTCTCTTTCTCTCTCTGTGACTATCATAAATAAATAAAAATTAAAAAAAAAAAAAAAAAAAAGAAAATTAAATATACCCTTACTTACTATACATCCCAGGAAATTTCATTCCTGTGTGTTTTCCAAGGAAAATGAATATTTATGTGCACATAAAGACCTGAAGGTAAATGTTTATAAAAGCTTTATTTATAACAGCCTGAAATTGTAAACAACCCAAATATCCATAAAAGGAAAAACAATTATGGCACCTCCACATAGTGGAATCCTATTTAGTAATAAAAAAAAGTAGAGAACAAACATATACAACAACATGAATAAATCACTAAAACTAAGTGAAAAAAGACACAAAAAGCAGATCAGAGATTGGCAAGTATAGGGTTGGATAAATTGGAAATGTTCTATATCTTGATTTTGGCAATGGCTGCTGGAATCAGTTGTCAAAACTCACCAGATAATACAGTTAAAAAGGGTGAATTTTGTCATATGCAAACTATGTCTCAATAATCAACATAAAAACAAAAATCTAATGGGGGCAAATACATACACAAAAGAAATACAATCAAATATACATAAAGAAACCTTTAATCTTACTATTAATCAGAACTATGAGATACTTTTGCTGTTTTTCAAATTGGTTAAGTATTTTTTTATTTTATTGATTTTTTGGGAGTAGCTTTAAAAAATTTTAACATATGACAGATTCATGTAACATCACCATAATCAAGATACAGAACAGTTTCATCACCTCAAAAAACTCCATCATGCTATCTCTCTTTATAGTTATTCCCTATCCCCAGCCATAATAATCCCTGCAACCTCTGATTTGTTCTCCATTCTAGGTATATAACCATTAGAGAGGGGCTTCTTTGACTTAGCATAATTTGCTTGAAAAGTCAAGTTATTATGCACATCAATAGTTCATTCTTTTGTTGGGTAGCAACCAATGGTATGAATGTACCAAAGGCTGTTTATTCATTCACTCACTGAAAGTCATTAGAACACAGTTGTTTTTTGTAATGAGAACTTGAAAAACAAGTTTAATGAATAAAAAGTTAAAAGAGGAAACAGATTTTTAAGTGTACAAATAATAAAAATGAAAAATATTTATTTTAAAAGGATTGATGCAAAAAAAAAAAGTTGATGCTATTCCAGTTATATGGGAAATAGATTTTAGTATTTATTAATAACTACTTCCCCTTATAAAGAGATCTTCCCTAGAAGCTAAGGATGAACTTTAAATTTCCTTAATTTCTTTGTAATAAAAAATAAAACAGGAGTAACTAGAAAAGCCAGCAGCCAAATTAAAGTTAGCCAACAGAAAGTACAAAGGTTATATGATTTTGGTCATTACATGAAGTAAAGTAGAATGAATATAGATCTTTACTACATATTTCAATATAATAGAAAAATTACCTGCCTTCCCTCCCCTCTCTAAAATATATCAGTCACAAACAAATTGATACTCTTTAAAGGATGAATTTAACTTACTTTGAAAATATCATTTAAAAAATAGTTTCACTGTATTTGATAAAACAGTATACCTTTTCTATCTCATGGCATGACTATAGCATTAAACAAGCAAAGCAAACATTACTGATAAGAATCAAAACCTCAGAAAAGTCTGCTTCATTATTGTTAGGCCAAACAATTCTAAAACAGTATTTTATAATTCAATAACCCACACTTATCCTACTCGCTTCCACCAACTAAACACATACACAAACAACATAATTGTATTGTGTGAACTGGAAATAAGCTTAGAAATAAGCTTGAAAGTCCTGAGCAAATTATTCTATTCCTGTGTTTACCAAAATTTCAGTCATTTACGTACCTTCTTCCTTAAATCCTATGTTTCTATCAATTCACAATCTAAATTAACTGCAGCAAGACTGACTAGATACTTATCAATCTCATATCCTCCTCGTGGTTGCCTTATAATTAGGTCTGAATATTGGAGCAAAGACAAAGCGATACTCCTCCACTTCTAGGCCAGAACCCCCACAAAACTCAACTCATCCTCCTACCACTGAATTCTGTTTGGATGCTAGAAGTGAAGGATTTCAAAATGGAGAAATGACACAAAGAAGAGTCCTGGATTCCAGAGTCACTCTTGGAGGAGAACCACCCAAACAGCATCAGAATGTGACGTGAGAAGTAACTTTTACTGCATTAAACCTTAAGCCTCAAGCGTATGATAATTAGGGGTTATTTGTTACAGCACTTTTTGTTAAATGTCTGAACTAATGCCTGTACTTTAAAAGAAAATGTTAGAGCACTATCCTTAAATGAAAAACCAGTGTTTTTGTAATATATATTCAAATAAATATTTAACTTCTAAAATAAGAAATGTTTATCTATGTATCACCTAAAATCACCTCATCTACAAAAGAGTAAGCTCTAGTCTTCAAAACCGTGAGCAAAACATGAGGTGAAGATAGAAAAGGAACAAATCCTTTGGGAAGAAAAGAGTTATCTTAGTAATTTAAGTGGGCCTCACATTCATCTTTTTAAAAAGTCATCTTTAACAAAGAAACAAAATCATAATATTTAAGAACTCTTAATAATTCAATACCCGAAAAATATTCTTACATCCCTCAACTATCCCTACAGTAAAGTGTAATATCTAAAGAACATGAAATCTACATTTGTACCATTTAATAGGTTCCTTTAATTTAATGGGTTCCTATTATTCATTTCTTATTTCTAATAAAACCATTTTCAAAAACTCATCTTTGTCTATTTTTATTCTTTAAAAGCTAATCAGAGATCATCCTAATATATATAACAAGTCATAAGACCTCTTTTTTTTCCAAAGTGCAGGTTGTTGTAGTTTCTACACCAAACATTTTTTTAAAGAGAGGGAGGTAGAGAAAGGGAGGAAGAGAAAGAACATGAGAGAGTGCGCACATGTGAGAACAAGGTGGAGGTGGGGGGGGGGGGGGGGAGGAGAAAAAATCTTAAGCAGGCTCCACACCCAGCATGGAGCCTGACATGGGGCTGGATCTTACAACCCTGAGATTATGACCTGAGCTGAAATCAAGAGTCAGATGCTTAATTGACTGAGAGACCCAGGGACTCTTCTAGATCAAACATTTTTGAGAGTTCATAATTTAAAGACAAATCACTATGATTCTGCAACCTACCAGAAAGTTTCTGAGATTAGGTCTTTATTTTTCAATGGAGTCCTTGCACTGTGCAGGTATATGGCATATATGAAATACCACATTTCACAACTATTCCAGATAACTTATTTTAAATATGTCTTATTAGCTTAAAAAAATTTAATAAGAGTTTTCTTATTTTTACCAGGATATTTTTTAAAAATCTAACTACTAGCTTGGGTAAAAAGCTTGACAACATGAGCTTTCCTCTGAAATTAAATTATTATCATTAAAGGATGAAAAACATGTAACAAAATTAAATGAATATTACCTCAAAAAAAAAAAAAAAAAAAGACCTCTTAACCTGTCATTATGCTTATTACCAAATATCTCTTTTGCATTAAGCTACACAAAAAGAGACCTTGTCTTCCAGGCATGATTCTCATTTTTTCTATCACCTCATTCTTTTAAAAATTTAAAAACAGTTCAGTTTCTTTTGAAAACAACAAATCAATGGAATTAGCATACTTATCAGATTTCCTTTTGCATCTCTCAGAGGAGCACCACCTCCACCTTTTCCCCAGGGGTTGTAACTTTTCATTTCAGCTTCTAATTTAGCTTCATATTCTTCTTTTTCTTCACGTTCTCTCTTTCTTCTTTCTTCTCTTTCCCGAATCTTGGTAATATTAAGAAACATTTACATAAGTGCTGACACATATTCTATTACAAAAAGTTTCGTTTTAATATCAGTTTTTATTTTTCTTATTAGAGAAAAAAACTGGATTTTTTTTTTTTTACAGTCGGTCTCACTATAAAATTTAAAATCACAAATCTATGGAATACCCAATTTAAAAACACTTCCTTGATTAGAATAAATAGCTGTTGGTCCCTCATATCTTGCTACTAGAATCTTTGCAGCCACTAAGGCCAATGATTCCTCCTTTCCACCTCCAATTTCTCCCTGAGCCACTCCCTCCCCTAATCTCCATCAGTTGCATGAGGACCAATAGGATTTCCCAACTTTCCTTTTCCACCTATCCTTTCATGGGACCAGGCCAGCCACAAACTTACTCTCCACATCTGACCAAACCTACTCTACCCTGGGCAAACTTCATTCCCAGAACTCAAGAGGTTGAAGGTTCAAAGCTATTTAGACTTCTGAGCTACATTAAGTACAATTTTATCAAAGTATACAAAACAGTCTTCTCATCATCAAGTATAAACACAGGGTTGGTCTCTAGGAACATATAGATAGGCAATGAACAAGTATCTACATCTTGGAAAGTTACTTTAAAAATTATGACCACACACACACACACACACAGAGAGAGAGAGAGAGAGAGAGAGAGAGAAATCATAACCACATGCATGGAAAATTTAAGCACCCACTCCAGCAAGGCTAAGAAGTTATCACACACATGAAATAAAATTCTAAAGTTAGGAAATGTAGTTTTGTCAGCAGTGTTTGCTCATTTGAAAATAGATATATAAATTTAGTCATTTATTTGTAGAAAACTACCACCCAAAAAATAGTTGTAATTCCACAATTTTAAAAAAAAATCCATTTTTAAGGATGTTGTCCATGTAAAAACTGAACAAAAGGAGCTTTAGAAGAAATCAAACAGGAACTTTATAGAAGAGTACTTCAGATGGACATACACCCACATATACTCAGCATCCTCTCAGAGATATATCCTCCAAAAACCCGTATACATTTGATATAATTACTTTTAAGTAAACTCTCTTTAAATATTACAAACTACAATAGAACTCGTTCTCCTCCTCCCTACAAGTGTTGTTCTTTTTTCTCTTAGTTCATATTCATAGCCTCATTTTTCATGTAGACTACAGCATTCAGAATCATTTTCATGTCCTCTGTTCTTTCTCATTCCCTGTATCTATGTCTTATCAATAGATCCCAGAGTTGTCTTTTGGATGTCCTCCCATCTTCCCCATCTAGTCAGGGCCTCATTACCTCCTGTCTGGATTCCTTCAATAGTCTACTAAAATCTGCCACATCTCTTTCCTAATCATACACATTCCAAATAGCTATCCTCCTAAAACTTAAAAGTGTCCATATCAACTATTCGTTTCACTTTCTAGCTTAAACTTTCCTCCCATAGGCTGAAAATTCCTTATTAGTTAATCCTTCACAATCCAGCACAATCTTAACACTTCAGCCCCTTCTCCCACATTAATTTCCATTGTCTGAATATACCTAGAATTTAAAATCTATTCATTGTATAACATGCAGTTCAAGTATCAACAACATATGAAGCCCTCCTATCAATTATTCTTTTATCCTATGCTTCCAACAGTATTCTAATCCATCAGCATCAAAATTTATCACATTGAACTATAAATGACTAATATTGTTTTCTCCTCTGCCAAACTGAGTTCTAAGAGAACATTGTGCTAACACATAAGATGTTCAACACTTAAATAAACGAATAAAGAATGAATGAATACCTGTTGCTGCAAAGCTTCTTGGTAAGACTGAAGTGACTGTTTTGAAGGCTTTGGTTTATCTTCAAAAAACAATCCTGAATTTATTGCTCGATCACTTGTAATTTTCAGTTCATTCTGTCCAACCATATTCCTACATCAAGTACACAATAATTTTAATCCATTTATGACAGAGTAAGAAGACAACACTCCTTTGAAATGGCATAGCATTTAAGTAGATTTGAAAACAGGGAAAAATATTTCTCTGTAGGTCAAAGAGATCCTTAAGTAAATGTCCCTTACCAATAAGCTCTCAACTGTCTCTGTTTTCCGAATTAATGGAACTTTTAAATTTATTAGATCTATTTCTTGACCTATGTGGCAGTTACAAGGGGGTAAAAACTTTGTGATAATTCATTAAGTAGTATATACATGACTCATGCAATTTTCTGAATGTAGAGAAGTAACAATATGGTGGAAGTCTCCCAATATCATAATTAATAATTTACTTAATAAATGTACTCTAACATAAAGTAATAACTTCTTAGCCATTTCAAAAATAAGATAAAATTACAGTAAAAAATCTAACTGTCTCAAATAAAACTCAAATTTTTGAGAAACTTGCAAGGAATCAAGAAAGGAAAAATTTAAGACATAATATGGTTACATAAATCTCAAGCAATAAAGTGCTATTTGTCTTAAATACAGGAATGCAGCCACTTTGAAGAAAGCAATATATTTAAAAATCTGAATTATTGAAGATAAACTCAAATATTAGTTTAATAATTAAACTGTAATTATTAAAGAGACTACAAAGGCTTCTCATCTCCAAAAACATTATCATTTCAAAATAATGAGTTCCTTTTGTATAACTAACTTAACCAGTATATTTACAACCTTTTATTAGAATAAACAGAAATATCTATATATACTGTCACACTGGATCATGAGAGGATAAAAGGAAAGATGAGGATGGGGCCCTGGGTGCAGGTGGTTATTAAGCATCCAACTCTTGATTTTGACTCAGATCAAAATCTCAGGGTCATGAGATCCAGCCCCAAACTAGGTGTGGAGCTTGCTTACGATTCTCTCTCTCCCCCTCTCTCTCGGTTTCCCCTCACCTCCAAGAAAAAATTTTTTAAAGAAAAGGAAAGATGATGAGAGCCAGAGCAAATGGTTCCTAAAAGACCGTATACTTTTTAAGAGCTAGGGAGCTCTGCATCTGCAAATGGATAAAGTTGAAAGGGCTTATTTGAATAAGACTAATCTCTTAAAACAAACTGGCTATAAATTATATAATCTAAAAGAACTTCTCAAACTCAACACCAAAAAAAATTAAAAATCCAGTTAAGAAATGGGTAGAAAACATGAACAGACATTTCTCCAAAGAAGACATATGCATGCCCAACAGGTACATGAAAAAATGCTCAACACCACTTGGCATCAGGGAAATACAAATCAAAACCACAATGAGATACCACCTCATACCAGTCAGAAGAGTGAAAATTAACAACTCAGGAAACAAGAGATGTTGGCAAGCATATAGAGAAAGAGGAACCCTCCTTATAGCGTTGGTGGGAAAGCAAGCTGGTGCAGCTACTCTAGAAAACAGTAGGGAGACTCCTCAAAAAGTTAAAAATAGAACTACCCTATAAGCCAGCAATTGCACTAGTAGGTATTTACCAAAGGACACAAACATAGCGATCGAAGGGGAACCTGTGCCCCAATATCCCAGTGTTTATAGCAGCAATGTCCAAAAGAGCCAAACTATGGAAAAGAGCCCAGATATCTATTGACAGATGAATGGATAAAGAAGATGTGATATATATACACAATGGAATATGACTCAGCCATCAAAAAGAATGAAATCTTGGGATGCCTGGGTGGCTCAGGGGTTTAGTGCTGCCTTCCGCCCAGGGCCTGATCCTGGACGACCCGGGATCAGGTCCCACGTCAGACTCCCTGCATGGAGCCTGCTTTTCCCTCTCCCTGTGTCTCTGCCTCTCTCTCTCTCTCTCTCTCTCTGTGGGTGTCTTTCATGAATAAATAAATAAAATCTTAAAAAAAATGATATCTTGCCATTTGCAATGATGTGGATGGAACTAAAGGGTATTACGCTAAGTAAAATAAGTCAGAGAAAGACACATACCATATGCTTTCATTCATATGTGGAATTTAAGGAACAAAATAGTTGAAGATAAGAGAAGGGAAGGAAAAATAAGACAAAATCAGAGAGGGAGGCAGACCATTAAGAACCACTTAACTATAGGAAACAAACTGAAGGTTGCTGAAGGGGAGTAAGTAGGGAGACAGGATATATAGGTATTGGACATTAAGGAGGGCACTTGATGTAATGAACATGGGGTGTTATATGCAATTGATGAATCACTAAATTCTACCCCTGAAACTAGTAAGACACTATGTGTTAACTAAACTGAATTTAAGTAAAAAAAAAAAAAAAAAAAAAAAAGTTCCTTTTTATGGCTCAACAGTATTTCATTTATGTGGATATAACACATTTTGTTTATCCATTTACCAGCTGATAGACATTTGAACTGTTTATACTTATAAGTATTTATTACAAATACTGTTATGAACATTCATATACTAGTCTTTGTGTGTATATACATTTATATTTCTCTTAAGTATAGACCTAGGAGGACAATTCAAGTGATGATAAGCATGCTTAACTTTTTAAGAAACTGCCATTTCCTGCAACTGCTTTTTATATATTGATTTTGTATTCAGCAATGCTGCTAAAAACTATTAATTCTAATATTTTTACCAGTATTCAAAACATAAAGAAATAAAAAAAATAAGTGAATTTACAGACACTTTTTTTTTCTCTTTTCACTGAGTCATTATACATATTACTGATGATATTAATGGCTTAAAATTAGTAGAATCTCTAGAACCCTGCCCTGCTTTATGAGACTTGGGATGAAAATTGTGCCAAAGATGGTTCTTAGTGTTGGGTAAAGCTGGATTCATGATTCCTCAGCAAATGAAGGCTCTTCTTCCTCCCTCCTTTCCTTCCTTTTTTTTTCCCCCATCTTTCTCTGGTGATCCAGAGTTCTTACTACTTAGAAATCATCCAGACCATGAAGTATACCATATAGATGATATAGTCAGATTTATTGACATGCAAGAAATGAGCATGACAAAGTGGTTATTAAGGACAATGCCAATATCAAAACTGGAGAAGTGGATGACACTCTCAACATCACAGGAGATAATTTGTTCTTCAGTGTAGCCACAGATGCCCATCAATGATATCTCCTAATTTTGGGGAGGGGAGTCTCTGACATTTCCCTTGAAAATATGATTAAAGATTATCTTTCATTGCAGAAATACACACACACACACACACAAATTATGCATACAATATTTCAATGGACTTCTATAGCCTCTCTGAAACTTACACACCTCAAGTTAAATCCTAAACATTTTTTTCAGCTCTAAAGTTCTTTAATTTGGTCCTGAATAGACCTTGCCCACCAAAGAGATACTTGTATAGGTGTAAACATCAGTTAAACAAAATAATTATACCTCTTCTGTTATCACAAATCATTACAGTGTAAATGTGATAAGTTTCCTAAAGTGTGGCAAAGAGTTAAGGCTTTGAAACCAGACAAAACTCCTTTAGATTTCTATCTTAACTGCTTATTAACTGAGGACTTAGGGAAGTCCCTTTTTATAGCTGAGTTTCAATTACCTCAGTTGCAAATATTGACAGAAATAATATATATAATGACAAGACAGTAGCATACACTAGTTATTCAGTAATTTGAAATTACTACTATTATCACTATTATTGTTTTAGTAAATGTATACCCAATTTGGACAATTAAAATTCTAAGTACAGGGATCCCTGGGTGGCGCAGCGGTTTGGCGCCTGCCTTTGGCCCAGGGCGCAATCCTGGAGACCCGGGATCGAATCCCACATCGGGCTCCCGGTGCATGGAGCCTGCTTCTCCCTCTGCCTGTGTATCTGCCTCCCTCTCTCTCTCTCTCTCTGTGACTATCATAAATAAATAAAAATTTAAAAAATAAAAAATAAAAAATAAAATTCTAAGTACATATCATCCATTAGTGAATACAATTTTGGGGATATGAATGGCAGACTTACAAACCCATTTTTTACACCATTTTTATCTATGAAGTAAGCCGTGTTAAAGAAATAAAATACTGGAATAAAGACAGATCACGTGCACACCAAAATAGTTAACTGAATCACAGATTCCTTCCACCTCTAATTAGGCTAAAATGCTTGAAAATAAATACATTAGAAAATGGTTTGTAAGAAATTAAAGAGGTAATTCTACTACTTGACTGTTATTATATCACAATTTTATACTTTGTAATGTGGCATTCAGAAAAACAAAATAGAAGAATGACAACTTAAAAACAACTACACTAGAACCCGGTTCATGACTAACAATAAATGGACATGAAGGATCTTACAGAAATGAGTATTCTAAAACTGGGAAACAGGGATCCCTGGGTGGCGCAGCGGTTTGCCGCCTGCCTTTGGCCCAGGGCGCGATCCTGGAGATCCGGGATCGAATCCTACATCGGGCTCCCGGTGCATGGAGCCTGCTTCTCCCTCTGCCTGTGTCTCTGCGCCTCTCTCTCTCTGTGACTATCATAAATAAATTTAAAAAAATTAAAAAATAAGAGAAGTATTAATTTATTAAAAAAATAAAAAATAAATAAAACTGGGAAACCCTTCCATGATGGCAAAGTAGGAACCTTTAAAAATCTGCTACCCCATTAAAATATTGAAAACATTGTTAAAAATTGTCAAGATCAACTTTTTTATAATTCTGAAAATTAATGAAAGGCTTGCAACAATCCAAGAAGAATTATAAAAAATTAAAAAATAAAAACTTTCATTAAGAACAATAATATTTATGGCATCTGAACCTGCCCCTTCCCATTCAACTTCTGCCTAGCTTACTGAAGCCATAAAATACAACAGCCTGTCACAGAAGGCAGCTATAAAAATCAGCAGCCCACAGCCAATGGAAATGTAAAACAGGTTTGGAGCTCCCCAAACAGCCAATCTCTAAAAAATGTGACCTTTGACCTATCTGGAAGCTCCCTGGAAGAGCACCATTCTTAAGGCCTGCCTTTATTTAATGCGTACTTAGAGCTTGCTCAGTATAAATGTTCTTATCATGAAGTATTTCTAGAAAACAATCAGCAGCAATTGTTCCACATTACAGTTACTGTGGCAGCAAAACCTGTGGAGCAAGCAAAAGGCTAACCACCACCGACAAAAATTTTTATTTTTTTAATTAGGGAAAAACATATCCATAGTGGCTTGGAAAACTAACATATTCTTATGAACCTAGAAAGCCACATGCATATGCAGAGCTTCACAGATACCCAGAAAATCTGTGAGAACATTCTAATCTTTCCTTCTGGCTGGTATTGAGAAGGAAGTAAAGGCTAAAACTGAGATGAAAACTGCTGGAGTATTGTACTGAACATGCCCCAATACAAAATCAGAACACTTAGGGATCCCTGGGTGGCGCAGCGGTTTAGCGCCTGCCTTTGGCCCGGGGCGTGATCCTGGAGACCCAGGATCGAATCCCACGTCGGGCTCCCGGTGCATGGAGCCTGCTTCTCCCTCTGCCTATGTCTCTGCTTCTCTCTCTCTCTGTGTGACTATCATAAATAAATAAAAATTTATTTAAAAAAAAAATACAGAACACTTAACAACGATTATTAGACATTTATTTTAAGTCATTTAAGGAAATTTAAGCCCTTTAAGGCAATCTCTGTCCAGTCATAACCGATTAAGCTAACTCAGCAGAGGCATCAATAGTCACACATGACAAATAATATAAACTTTACAGAATTAGTTCACAACAGTACTTTAAAAAGAACCACAATGACAAATAGCAACAACAATAAGCCTTAGGGAAATGAGAAAATCTGATTCCACAGTTGCCACATTTTATCTTTTTAAATGCCCAGTTTACAATTAACAAAAAAATTTTATATGAGACTAACAAAAGAATAGGGAAGTATGGACCATATACAGGAAAAAGAAATCAGTCAATACAAACTGTCCTTGGGGAACCCTACATGTTGGACTTATTGGACAAAGACTCTGAATGAGGTATTACAAGTATCTTGGAAAAACTAAAGAAAACCATATCTAAAGAATTAAAGGAAAGTATAAGAACAGTGTTATACCAAATAAAGAATATCAACAAATTATTTTTTTAAAAAATGATATTACAGAGTTGGAAAGTACAAAAACTGAAAAGAAAATTTCAGTAGAGGGTCTCAACATCAGATTTTAGCAGGCAGAATAAATCATTGAATTTGAAGTTAAGTCACTTTAGATTACCCAGTCTGAAAAACACAAAGAAAAAGGTTAAAGAAAAATTAACAGAACTTCAGAGACCCTGTGGGACACCATCAAGTATATCAACATATACATAATAGGCATCTCAGAAAGAAAGGAGACAAAGAAAGGAACATAAAGAATGTCTGAATAACAGCTGAAAATTTCCAAAACTTGATGAAAAATATTAACACATCTAATAACTCATCAAATTCTAAGCAAGAAAACTCAGAGATCCATACATATATACATTATAGTCAATCTGCCTAAAGACAATGAGAGAACCTTGAAAATAGCAAGAAAATAACAAATCATCATGTACAAGGTATCTTTAATAAGATTAACAGGTCATCAGACACCATGAAGACCAGAAGGCAATGAGACGACATATTCAAAATGCTGACAGAAAATGAATTTTAACCAAGAATTCTACACCCAGGAAAACTATCCTTCAAAAATAAAAGCAAAATTAGAACATTAAAGCTAATCAGGCCTTTAATAAAAACTCAGAAAAGTTATCACTAACAGATACATCCTATAATAATGAATGTAGCACACTACATATTGTGATGAGGATACACCTGACAATAACTGCAGTAAACACAAAGAAATAAAGAACACCACTAACAGTAACTACAGGAAGACAAAGATAAAAGATATCACAAATATATTCTTTTTTAAAGATTTTATTTATTTATTCATGAGAGACAGAGAGAGAGAGAGAGAGAGAGAGAGAGGCAGAGACACAGGCAGAGGGAGAAGCAGGTTCCATGCAGGAAGCCCAATGCGAAACTCGATCCCGGGACTTCAGGATCACACCCTGAGCCAAAAGCAGACCCTCAACCACTGAGCCACCCAGGCGTCCCTACAAATATGTTTTTATTTGCAACTCTATTCTTTCTAACTTAAAAGGTAAATACACAAAGAAACAAACAAGAAAGGAAAAGAAAGAATTATAAAACTGTGCTGATGAGTTTAAATGTATAAAGATGTAATTTGTATGACAACAATGGCATAAAGGAAAAGGGAAGTAATGGCATTACAATGTAGAAAAAAATTTTTTTACTATTTTTAATATTGACCTTAAACTCAGTTCTTTTAAATTAACACAGTAATTTTAATCTGTAACAAAATACACACACACACACACAAAAAAAAGAAAAAAAAAAAAAAAACACAAAAATCATACTAAAAGGAATTAAAAAGGAATCCTATAAAATATTTAACATAAGGGGCTCCTGGGTGGCTCAGTCAGTTAACCATCTAACTCTTGATTTCACTTAAGTCAATATTCAGAGTCCTGAGATCAAGCACCAAATCAGGCTCTGTGCTCAGCAGGGAGTCTGTTTCTCTCTCTTCCTCTCCTTCTGACCCTCCCCCAGCTAGTGGGGACACACTCTCTCAAATAAATAATATCTTTAAAAAATATTTAATATAAAAGAAGGCATTAATAGAGGAACAGAGAAACAAGAAAGATTTTTTAAAAATAGCCGACAAAAATTCTACCTTAGTAAGAATTGTACTATATGTAAATTTAAGCAGAAGATAGCAGAAAAGGGTGGACTGAGGTTGTGGGGGTATACTTAGACTAGGATGCAGAAGTATGCTGTCTGCAGAGACACACTTTAAATTCAAATACACAAATAAACTGATGGTAAGACATGGAAAACTATATACCATGCAAGCTAACCCAAAAAAAAGAACAAGAGTAGCAACATTTATAACAGACAAAATACACTTCAGTTCAAAAACTGTTACTGGACACAAAAAGGAATCTTTTATACTGATAAAAGTTCAACTTATCATTAAGAGATAATAATGAAGGGGATCCCTGGGTGGCTCAGCGGTTTAGCATCTGCCTTTGGTCCAGGGAATGATCCTGGAGTTCCGGGATCAAGTCTCATGTCAGGCTCCCGGCATGGAGCCTGCTTCTCCCTCCTCCTGTGTCTCTGCCTCTCTCTCTCTCTCTCTATGTCTATCATAAATAAATAAATCTTTAAAAAAAAAAGAGAGAGAGATAATAATGATAAACATATATGTAACATAACTACAGAGACCTACATATAAAAAGCAAAAACAGAACTGACGAGAGAAAAAGACAAATCAAAAATAGTCAGAGACTTCAGTACTTCACTTCAAATAATAGGACAATTGAACATCTGCATGGAAGGTCAACAAGGAAATACAGAAAATAAACAATACTACAAGCCAACTAGATCTAAGACACAATGA
Organism: Canis lupus baileyi; assembly: GCF_048164855.1. Taxonomy (NCBI): domain Eukaryota; kingdom Metazoa; phylum Chordata; class Mammalia; order Carnivora; family Canidae; genus Canis; species Canis lupus. The sequence continues at coordinate 25,297,752 of NC_132865.1, forward strand.
TAGAATGATCCACTCCACAACAGAGTACATTCTTCTTAAGTCTATACAGAATTCTCCAGGACAGACCATATGTTAGGTTATAAAACAAGCCTCACTAAATTTAAAAGGATTGAAATTAAAAAAAAAAAAAAAAAAAAAAAGGATTGAAATCATACAGAGTATATTCTCCAACTGCAACAGAATTACATCAAAAATGAGTTAAAAAAGGAAATTTATAATTCTGTTGGGAATAAAACAATACACTCTAAAGTAACCAATACATCAATGAAGAAATCAAGAGAAATTGGAAAATACTTTGAGATGAATGAAAATGAAAAGACAACACGCAAAATGTCAGAGATGCTATGAACAACACTATACCAACAAATTAGATCAAATTAGATACCTAGATCAACATCATAGATATCATTGACACAGGTCAATCTTAGATACAAACTACCAAAACAAACACAAGAAAAAAATCTTAAATAAACTGATGACAAGTAAAGACACTGAATTAGTAATAAAACAAAAAACTACCCACAAAGAAAAGACGAGAGCCAACTAGTTTCCTAATCAATTCTCCCACATTGAAAGAATTAACAACAATCTTTCCCAAACTCCAAAGTAAAATGGAAAATGGAAAAACACTTCCAACTAATTCTACTAGGCTAGTACTATCCTAATACCAAAATGAGACATGAAGAGGCACCTGAGTGGCTCAGTTGGTGGAGCATCCACCTCTTGATTTCAGCTCAGGTCATGATCTCAGAGTTGTGATCAGCACCCTGCCCTCCCTGGCCACCGGATGCCATGCTCAGCTCGGAGTCTACTTGAAATTCTTTCTTCTTCCTCTTTTTCCCTCCCCCCACCCACACTTTCACACTTGCATGCTCTCTCTCAAATAAAAACTTTAAAAACAACAATACTAAAAACAAAATCAGACATGAAAACAAAACTAAAGACTAATATCACTCATAAACATAGAGGCAACAATCCTTAAAAAAAATAAGCAAACTGAATAATCCAGCAACACATCATAAAAATTATACTTCATAACCAAGTGGGATTTGTCACAAGAATTCCAGGTTGAGGGCAGCCCGGGTGGCTCAGCAGTTTAGCACCGCCTTCAGCCCAGGGCGTGACCCTGGAGACCTGGGATGGAGTCCCGCATCGGGCTCCGCATCAGGCTCCGTGGGAGGAGCCTGCTTCTCCCTCTGCCTGTGTCTCTGCCTCTCTTTCTCTCTGTGTCTCTCATGAATAAATAAATAAAATCTTAAAAAAAAAAAAAAGAATTCCAGGTTGATTTAATATATGAAATGAATCAATATAATACACCCTATTAGTAGAATAAAGAACAAAACCACTGAAGCATCTCAATAGATGCAGAAAAAGCATCTGGCAAAATTCAACTTCTAATTTAGAAATATGCTGAAATATGTATGCTAAATACATTTATAATGGAAACAAACAACAAAAAATAGAAGAAAACTTCCTCAAGCTGATAAAGGCAATTACAAAAAACCCATAACTAACATCACAATTAATGGTTAAAGACTAAACAAATGCCTATAAGATAAAGGAAGAAGTAAAATTATCTTCATTACTGATGATGTAATCATGCATGCAGAAAATGCCAAGAAATCCACTAAAAACTGTTAGAACTAAGAGTTTAGCAAAGTTGCAGGATATAAGATCAATATACAAAGTTCAACTGTACTTCTACAAACTAGCATGAATAATAGGGAAATGAAATTAAGAGAACAATTCCATTCACAACACCTAAGAGTGTTAAATACTTTGAAATAGGGATGCCTGGGTGACTCAGTGGTTGAGCATCTGCCCTCAACTTAGGGCATGATCCCAGGGTCCTTGAGATAGAGTCTCACATCGAGTTCCCCACAGGGAACCTACTTCTCCCTCTGTGTGTCTCATGAATAAATAAAAACCTTTTTAAAATTAATAAATAAATAAATAAATACTTTGAAATCAATTAAGCAGAAGTTAAGCAGTGTAAAAGTTACAAAATATCACTGGAAGAAATTTTAAAACCCCAAATAATTTTATAAAGACATCCCACATTATGGATTAGAGACTTAATAATGTTAAGATATAAAAGTAAACCATAAAGAAATAGAAAGCCTGAAAAGACCTATAACTAGTAAGGAAACTGAATCACTAATCAAAAATTACCCTGATATCCAAAACGAAAAGGACGCTATAAGAAAACTACAGGTCAATATTGCCTGTGGCCACTGATGTAAAAATCCTCAATAAAATACTAGCAAGCCAAATTCAAAAGCCTATTAAAAGAATCAAGCACCATGATTAAAGGGGGATTTATTCCTGGAATACAAGAATGATTAACATACAAAAATCAATATGCCACATTAATAGAATGAAGTGAGGAAAAAAAATGACCATCTCAATTGACGCAGAAAAATGATTAAAAAGTTAACAATCTTTCATGATAAAAGCACTCAACAAGCTAGCAATAAACTACCTCAACATAATAAATGCCATATTTAAAAGACTGAAAGCTTTTCCTCTAAGATCAGGAACAAGGCAAAAGTACCCACTTTCTACTTTTTTTGAACATAGTACAGGAAGTTCTAACCAGAGCACTTAGGATAGAAAAACAAGTAAAAGGCACCCAAATTGGAATGTAAGAAATAAATCTCTGTTCATTGATGATGTATGTTACATATAGAAAACCCTAACGATTCCACACACAAAAAATACCAGTTAGTAAAACAAATTCAGCAATGGTAGGATACAAAGTTAACACACAAAAACCCGTTGCATTCAATACACAATGAATAATCTGAAAAGGAAATTACAAAAACAATTCCATTTATAATAACATCAAACAGAATAGAATACTTAGGAATTAAGTAAACCACAGTGTGAAAGACTTGTACAAACACTGAAAACTACAAAACGCTACTGAAACAAATTAAATAAGATATTAATAAATGGAAAAGTACCCCATTCATGGATTAGAAGGTTTAATATTACTAAGATGTCAATACTACCCAAAGTGATGTGCAGATTTGATGCAAATCTTATCTAAATCTCAATGATATTTTTGCAGAAATAGAAAAACTCTTACTAAGATTTTATTCTCTCAAGTAATTCCAAATAGTCAAAAAAATTTTTGAAAAAGAACAAGCTACAGAACTCATACCTCCTGATTTTAAAACTTACCACAAAGCTACAGTAATCAAAACAGCATGGTACTGGCATATAGAAAGACATAGAGAACAAATGAATAGAGAGCTCAGAACTAAATACATTCATGTAAAGTAAAATAATTTTTGCAAGGGTGCCATGACCATACACAATAGGAAAAGGACAGTCTTTTCAACAAATGATGCTAAGAAAATGATATTCACAAGCAAAGAATGAAGCTGGACTCTTAACACTTAATACCAAAGTTAATTCAAAATGGATTAAAATCCTCAAAGTAAGACCCAAAAACTATAAAACTCTTAGAAGAAAATATAGAGCCAAAGCTTCAAAATATTGGATTTGGCAATAATTTCTTGGATAAAAAAAGAAAAAATAGGCAAATTAAACTTCATGAAGATTAAAAATGTGTATGCATCTATAGTGTTGCTAGACACTACCAACAGAGTAAAAAGGCAACACAATGAGTAGGGGAAAATATTTGCAAATCATATATCTGATAAGGAATTAATATCCACAATATATAGAGAACTCTTAAAATTCATCAACAGAAAAAACAAATCACCCAATTAAAAAATGAACTATTAAGTACTTAAATAGACATTTCTTCAAAGAAGACAGACAAATGGTCAATAAGCACATAAAACTTCAGTCAACATTAGTAATTGTAAGGAAATGCAAATCAAAAGTACAGTAAGATAACACTTCATTAGGATGGCTATTATCAAATAAAACAAAAATAACAAGTGTCGGTGAAGAGGTGGAGAAACTGGAACCCTAATGTAGAGCTGATGGAAATGAAAAATAGTACTGCTGCAGTAGAATACAATACGGTGGTTACCCAACAGATAATTACCATATGATCCAGCAATTTCACTTCTGGGTATATACTCAAAAAAACAGAAAGCAGAGTCTAGAAAAGACACTTGTAAAAAAAATAAAAAATAAATAAATAAAAATAAAAATAAAAAATAAAAAAATAAAAAAAATAAAAAAGACACTTGTACACCCACATTCACAACTGCATATTCGCAACAGAAAAACATAGAAGCAACCCAAGTGCCCACTGATGGATGAACTGGATAAACAAAATGTGGTATCTACATACAATTAAGTATTACTCTCAGCCTTTTGAAGAAAGTCTGACTTGTATCACAACATGGATTAACCTTGATACATTATAGTAAGTAAAATCACCAGACACAAAAGGAGGAGTAACATGATTTGACTTCTATGAGGTATCTAAAGTAGTTGCAATCATAGAGACAGAAAGGGGCAGAAGGGGGAATAGAGAAATGTTTAATAGGTACAGTTAGTTTTACAAAATGAAAAGAGTTCCAGGTGGTGGTGATGGTTGCACAATATGAATGTACTTAATAACATTGAACTACACACTTAAAATGCTTAAAATGGTAATTTTGTTTGTGTATTTTACTACAATAAAGAAATTGAAAAAATATATTAAAGAGATCTATAGATTCCATATAATCTGTACCAAAATCTCAACTGACATTTTGCATAAATCGACAAGCTTATCCTAAAATTCACATTGAAATGCGAAGGACCAGCAACAGCAAAAGCAATCCTGGAAAAGAAAAATAAATTTGGGGAACTCATACTTCCCTAATTTCAAAACTTGCTATAGTACTACAATAATCAATATTCCTGGCATAAGGGTAGACACATAGATGATTGGAACAGAATACAGAATCCCAGAAACAGACTCACATAAATACATGTCCAGTGAATTTTGACAAAGATGCAAAAGCAATTCAATAAAGGACAAATAATCTTGCTAACAAATGGTGCTGGGCACCACTGGACACCCAAAGGAGAAAGAAAGAAAGAAAAGAAGAAAAAAAGAAAAGAAAGAAAAGAAAAGAAAAGAACAGAAAAAAAAAAGAAAAGAAAAAAAAAAGAAAAGAAAAAAGACCTTCAATCTAAGCCTCATATCTTACCTAAAAATTAACTCAGAATGGATCATGGACTTAAACAAAAAACTACAAAACTTTAAGGGGAAGAAGAAAAAAAAAAAAAAATCTTTGGGATGTAGGCCTAGAAAAAGATTAGACTTGACACTGAAAATATGACACATAAAAGAAAAAACTGATAAGTTGAGCTTGATTAAAAATTTAAAACTTTTGCTCTCTGCAACATGCTACTCAAAGGATGAAGATAAGCTGTAGGGTAAGAGAAAATATTTGCACACCATGTATCTGATAAAGCACTAGTATTTAGGATATATCAAGAATCCTCAAAAACTCAATAGTTAGAAAAACAACTACTCCAATTTAAAATGTGTTAAAAAAACAGGGCGCCTGGCTGGCTCAGTCAGTAGGGTATGTGACTCTTGATCTCAGGGTCATGAATTCAAGCCCCACATTGGGCATGGAGCCTATTTAAAAAAAAAAAAAGTAAAATAAAATGTGTAAAAAAAATCAAGAAACATTTCATTAAAGATTTATAGATAGCAAATACATGAAAAGATGTTAAGCATCATCATTATTAGAGAAATATAAATTAAACCCCCATGATCTATCATTACACACATATCAAAGTGCCATAAACAAAAGTCATGACACCAAATGCTGGTAAAGACGTAATGAAACCAAATTCTGAATACACTGCCAATACAAATGTGAATTGGTACAGTCTCTGTGAAAAGTCTGGCAGTTTCTTATAAAACTTAAGTTATAACTACCATATAACCCAAAATAATACTCCTGACCAATTTTCCTAAAGAACCAAAGACTATGTTCATGCAAAACCTATACATGAATATTTATAGCCACTCTATTCATACTAATTTAGATGTCCTTCAACAATGTACCACAAACTGTGGTATAAACATACCATGAAATGCTACTCAGCAATAAGAACAAACAATTTATACATGCAACTACTTGATGAATCCCTAGGGAATTATGATTTTAAAAAGTCAACCTCAAAAGGTTACATAAATGATTCCATATTTACATAGCATTTTTTAATGACATTAAAGACATGCAGACAGGGGATCCCTGGGTGGCGCAGCGGTTTGGCGCCTGCCTTTGGCTCAGGGCGCGATCCTGGAGACCCGGGATCGAATCCCACGTCGGGCTCCCGGTGCATGGAGCCTGCTTCTCTCTCTGCCTGTGTCTCTGCCTCTCTCTCTCTCTCTCTCTCTCTCTCTCTCTCTGACTATCGTAAATAAATAAATAAAATAAAAATAAAAAATAAAAATAAAAAAAAAAAAGACATGCAGACAGATTAGCTGTCCCTAGTGGAGGGAGGGAATAGGGGCAGGAAGGAATTAGGTATGGCTGAAAAGGGCATTATAATGGATCCTCGTGATGATGGTAGTGTTCTGTATCTTGACTGTATCCAATGTCATATATTTGGGCTGTTATTGTTCCACAGTTTTACAAGAACTTAGCATTAGAAACTAGGTTAAAGGTACACAAGATGTCTCTATATAATTTCTTATAATTCCATCATGGGAATCTATAATATCTCTAATAAAAAGTTTAATTTTGGTATCCCTGGATGGCTCAGAGGTTTAGCGCCTGCCTTCAGCCTAAGGTGTGGTCATGGAGGCCTGGGATCGAGTCCCGCATCGGGCTCCCTGCATGGAGCCTGCTTCTCCCTCTGCCTGTGTCTCTGCCTCTCTCTCTTTCTCTGTCTCTCATGAATAAATAAATAAAATCTTTAAAAAAAAAAAAAAGTTTAATTTTAAATAATACTATAAAATATACTTATTGACATGGAAAAGGGGTTTATGATATATTGTTACTTTTAAAAGAACAGTATACATAATATAACATGATTTGGTGTACAGTGTGTGTATGATTTGTGACAACATAAGAAGATTTCCTGGGGGAAGAAAAAAAGAAAGAAGACTTACTGAATGCTTAGATACACCTATCACTGAATGAATGGGATTTCAGGTGATTTCAACTTTTTGCATATGCTTCTTTGTATTATTATTTATCAGTAATATGTATGCATGACTTTTCTAAGTGAAAGTGAGATTACTCTTAATTTTTTAAATGTACTATGAAACACTGACTTAAAAGCAATACATGAACATACTGGTTATGCAATAATTGACAAATTAAGTTACACCTGTTCTGAAGGGAAAAAATAATATAGGTTCTATGAAAGACAAATTATTTTGAAAGAAATTATTTTAATAACTTACATAATAGGCTGTGCTGGCTGGTGGGTGACAGGAGCACTAACATAAGCTGCAGGCTGTACTCCCATCATTCCTGAACCATCTTAAAAGAAAACAAATTTATTTCAGAGTACCCATTTATCAACACTTTATTCCTAAAGAAAAAATCACATATTGAATACTATCTAAGGGAAAAATTTCATATTTCCTTCTCAGGAGTTAGCAAAGAACATTGCAAGAAACCACAAAATAGATATTTCTTAAAGCTAAATAAAAAAACAACTATGAAATATAGCTGAGTTTTAAACTGGGCGTTTTTAAGTCAATAAATATGTAATATTTGAATTAAGTAAAGCTGTGGCTTTAACTTATTTTTGCTAACATTAAATAATTTTCCTGACTGAACCACCAGAAAAAAAATGTTCAACCTATAGATAACTTACAATAAGCAAGACTGGGATCCAAAGTATTCCTGGCCCCATAAAAATAGTATGCATCATCATAAGGAGTACGATAGTTAGTAGCCAGAGGTGGTAGCAGGGGAGGAGGTGGCAGAGGTGCAATCCTATATCAAAAAAAAAAGGGGGGGGGGGGACTTTTCTCATATTTCATTGCATTTTTAAATCAAAACATAATTCTTTTGCACAATTTTGTTGAAAATCTAATTGCTGCTTTGAAAAGGCCACCATCTTGTTTTAATCTCTTATCAAAAATTAGGATTCAAAAGCAAAATATTCTACCAAATTTCAGAATTTAAGGTATAACATATATAAGATGAAAACTTTGAATTATAATAATCAATTAATATCTAATTAACATATATATATATATTATATGCCAGTATTGAACAAACATGGTCCCTGTCCCTCATAAATAATACAGAAATAAACAGGCAGTTACAGCACAGTATGTGAAACAATACAAACAGACACAGGGTGCCGTAGGAACATGGAACAGGGACATTTCAATCATATGGGGAAAAGAGGAAAGAAGTAGTAAGGCTTTCTAGAAAAGACAATGCTTTGGGATGCCTCGGTGGCTCAGTGGTTGAGCATCTGCCTGCGGCTCAGGGCATGATCCTGGGATCTGGGATGGAATCCTGCATCAAGTTCCCTGCGAGGAGCCTGCTTCTCCCTCTGCCTGTGTCTCTGCCTCTCTTTCTCTCTCTCTCGAATGAATGAATGAATGAATGAATGAATGACAATGCTTCAGCCATGTTGGTGGAGTCACAGAGAAGGATAGTGCAAGAAGAAAAGGCAAAGTATAAACAGGATTAAAAATAGTTCCATTTGACTGAGGGGAAAGGGCCTATTTTTTTTAACTCTAAAATAATTTATTGTTCTTTCAAAGGTAAGTCAGCCATAATGTGAAAGAGAAGCCACTTAAATATCAACAGTAAAGAATGGACATAATGCTTTGTATCTCATAAAGTTAAAGCTTCTAAAAACCTCTACTTCAGCACTTGATTGATTAGGAAAATCTCTATTTGCATCAAGGCAATATTTTCCAATAGTAAAAAATGGAAAAGGCAAATTCCTTTAGATGACCAGAAAAAGAAAAGGAGACATCTTAGAATGTCTTCCCTCTTGAGTCTATCTTCACAGGTTATCCCTTGTTGTATACTTCAAAATAATTTTGAAGAGCTAAGAAGGCATTAAAGTTCTCTCCAGTCATTGATATTTTTCACACTTTACTGGTAACTCAATGTGTCTAACCTTACTAAGTGTTGCCTGGATATGTCAACAAAGCAGTTGAGAAACCGCTATGAAAGGAAACCAACCGCCAACATCATTATATCTTAAATTTGGATAGAGATTTATATAGAATTTTTTTTTAAGATTTTATTTATTTATTCATGATAGACATAGAGAGAGAGAGAGAGGCAGAGACACAGGCAGAGGGAGAAGCAGGCTCCATGCAGGGAGCCCGATGCGGGACTCGATCCTGGAACTCCAGGATCACGCCCTGGACCAAAGGCAGGAGCCAAACCGCTGAGCCACCCAGGGATCCCTGAGATTCATATAGAATTTGACCTTCACAACAACTCTGTAAATGTAGGAAAGAAAAAAAAAAGACTACTATTTCACTTTTACAAATAAAAAAACAGAAGTTTAAAAGAGGTGTGGTATTCCCAAAATCCAGACAGTGGAGCCAACTATTTTAATCCCTAAACCAATGCAGAGACCATCATACCATGCTCTGTAATTTCAATCTTACCTAGTGCTTTAAGTCAGGGAGTCATTAGATCAAACAAACAAAACACCTAATAAACACGGTACACACAGTGCTACAATTTGTTAGTAAATAAAAGATAAGATCAAGTCCTACTGAAAGAAAGTATAGCATAGGAAATATCAATATTAAAAAGGAAAAACACCTAATTAAACACATTCCTATAATTAATACATTAATAGTAAACAAAAAATAAGCTCAAATCTTACTAAGGGAAGAAAGCGCATATCCGAAAATATCAATGTTAACAAGAGAATTTTCTTTATGTGTAGTCTAGGACAGCATGATGCCTTCTACCTATAAAAACCAAATCCCTTACCCTAATACCTAAATTACAAGTTTTATATTGTCAACACTTTTTATTTCAGGTATTTGAGTTGCATAGCCTATAAGTAATCACAGAGAAAGAGTTTAAGGAAATAGAATCTAAAATAAAGTAATATATACAAAAGAACCACATAAGAAACTTTTTTCTATTTAAACTCAAAGAAGTAATCAGTGTTTGCCAAGTGGAAATTATAAAATTGAAGAAAAAGTATAGCTTTTATATGTTAAGAGTTTTTAATAATAGATATTCTAAAATGTATCCTAAAACTAAATACTAAATTTAGTTTGTTATGCATTCTAAAACTATTAGAGCATCTTTAAACAATAAAAGAATGTTATAAGGATTTCCCTTGTTTTTATAAGAGAAAAGACTAACAATGCAAACAAATCTGAAGAGAAATTCTTTCACAGAAGCTGTTAATCATACAAAAATCTCTGAAGGACAACTTTATCTACTTCACCAAATCCTTCTGAACATAAAATATAATGATACCTTACCTAATTCCCAAACCAAAACATTTTAAACAAGCACCTGGGAGGCACCATTTCACCAAGGGTGCAGCTGGATCCATTGTGCAAATCTTCATTTTGAGATGGGATGGAGTGAATTGATGGGATGGGTGGGGCAGATGGGGCAGATAAAGGAGGGAGAGGCGTCTGGAAAGCTACTCTGGGTCTTTCAGGTGGTATCATCTCTTCAAAGTGTCTTGGTGCCACACTAAACTGCTTTAGTCTATCAGGCTAAAATAAAGAAAAAAAATCTGTTACATGTAATCATAAATTTAAAAGTAGAAATTTAAAGGTGGAAGGGAGCTCAAAAGACCCTCCAACTCAGACTGCAAACAGGCACTTAAGTTAGAGAATAAAGGCATTTTACAGCTATAATAAACTTTGAAGATCCAATCCTTAATTCTATATACAGGGTAATTAAGGATCCCTGAAAGTAAATAAGGTTTCACCATTAATAAATAATGAAGCAAAGACTAGAGCCAGATATTAATTCTAAATATAAAACTCTATTATCCTAGAAACATTGTGCTATTTCTCTATCCAACTGCCATTTCTGACATAAGTGTTCTCGAGAATGGTCAGCAAATGTTTTCTATAAAAAGCCAGAAAGTAAATATATCAGGCTTTGCAGGACATGCAGTTTCTTCAGAACTACGCAACTCAATCATACCAGTAAAGTAGCCCAAAACAATATGTAAACAATGAAGGTGTGCTGTAATAAGACTTTATTTGTAAAAATAGGAAGCAACGAGATTTGGCTATAATTTCCTAACCCCTGCTTCAGAATTCATTTATGTATCCTTTTCTAAGATTTGACATCAAAAGTAAACCCAAAAGTAATGGTCTAACTATTGTACCTAATGTTTTTTATTTATTCTCATAAAGCAACTTGAAACTCTAAGTTGTTTCATTCAAATATAAAGAATGTCCATCAAACACTAATGTAGCTGTAAAGCAAATGTTTAACTACCACATTACATTAAAAAGTTCAAGATTTTAAAAGAAAGTTTCTAACTGTGAAAACTATTTCAAAGGTATTCACTGATAGAAGAAAATATATTTAGCTTTGGAATTATCCTTTCTTCCCCACCATGTTTAATCCCTCAGAAATGATTTCTCAGATTAATCTGAAAGTTTTATTCTATGGGAAGTCAAAAGCACACTGGGGAAATAAAGGTACACTGGGAGTAATACTAGTACAATATTAAACTTCTTTAAATGGATAGGATATATAATTCAGATATATACTGCTTTAAATCAATAGGATATATACTTAGCATAAGTAAGTGTACTAAAAGTTGCCTATCATTGAATAATTTTAAGTTGCTCTATTCTTTTTAAGAATGAACTTTTTAATGAAATTAAAGTGTCTTTAGTCAAAGACAACAACTTGCCTTAGCAAATTCTACATATCTCACTACCAAAAAAAAGCACATTTTAAGAAGAGCAATAAATTATTACCTCCTCCTTACTTAACTGCAATGATGTAATTCACTCCACTTAATGATGAGAATTGCAAAATTGAAAACAAGATTATTATGTCTCTAGTTTTATAGTAAATAAAAATTACTAAATTGCTTTAACAATATAATCAATGATTTCAGTTTCCATGGAAATCATTCTAAGAAAAGTGATAAATTATTAACACCTGTTGTAAATTAAACTGAGATAACTCTCCCTCGGATAGTACATGTAAACAAAGCAGAAAGAACTAATTTAAAACAACTAAAAGGGCAGCCCGGGTGGCTCAGAGGTTTAGCACCACTTTCAGCCCAGGGCGTGATCCTGGAGATCCTGGATCAAGTCCCACTTCGGGCTCCCTGCATAGAGCCTGCTTCTCCTTCTGCATGTGTCTCTGCCTCTCTCTCTCGTAAATAAACAAATAAAATCCAAATAAATAAATAAATAAATAAATAAGATGTACATATGAAAAAGGAAAAATTATCTTAGAGGAATAAATGAGTTAGGACTCACGTTTTATGAGGACTGAATTTATTACTATTCAAATTGGTCTACTATTATATTCCTATCAATATCTTCTACCTCCACCTGCCATCACCACTGAGGCTTATTTAAATGGAAGAGTAAACGTTAAAAGATGCCAGGAATCCTTACCAATTTCTCAGGGTCTCGTACTCCAGAAGCTGCAACGCTGAGTTCCATATCTTTTTCTCTGAACAAAATTAAAATTCTATGTATTAAATAGTTGTAGTAAACACTATCAAAATCATAATCATTATTGTAACAAACTTAAACACAAAGTCCATACAATAACATCTTCGAGTACTAGTAATTCCTTTAACGGACAATAAAGCCTTAAATAATTCTGAAATACTAAATTTTTGATTTGGTGTGAAGTAAACTAGATTTCACATGTAAACTGACTTACAATAAATCTTAAAATCAGTGCCTGGAGTACTTCAAAGTCTCAGTAATTTGTACAGAATAAAGTACAGAAGACAAAATCTTTATCTTATAAAACAAAAATGCTGACGGTTCATGTATGTTTTATTGGCAAAAAAGATAAAAAAATTAAAAATTAATACCATACTTTTTAAGTACTTAACCAGAGTTTGTAAGAAAATTATGTTACAAAAAAAATTACAATGATGTTGAAAAGAACTAATATAAGGAAGTAGATACTGGCTTTCTCAAACATAGAGGCAAAAAGGTAAAACTAGAAGATAATAGTAGGTCTCGAATTCTCTAGACTAAGATATCTATTCCTAATTATAAACCATAATTACTATTTCACAGGTATTTTTACCAGAAAGATTACAAATACTGAGACTTGTATACTATATATATCTGTGGATTTATCATGATTACTTTTTATACTATATCAGTGTGCTTATCATTTTACATTGTTAATAGACAAAATAGTTACATTTTGTATTTGTTACTATGCATGAGATAGTACAGGGGGCATGTAGATAACATTGAATGCTTCTCTAATTCAAAAATTGAAGAAATTAATGAAGGTATGCAAAAGGTCTGTTATATAATATACAGTCTCATTTGTTACCTATATAACACAATAAATGAACACTCATATAGTATTTGTTTTATTGTCCTAGCTGATTTACAATGTAGAGGCTGAAAAGGAAGTGACTTACAAATATATTATCATCTTAAGAAAAATATCCCATTATTTTATTATATAATTGTTGTCACCATGTCATTTACACAAATGCATTTTTTTAAATATTTTATTTATTTATTTAAGACAGAGAGAAAGGGGGGGCAGGTGGGATGGCAGGTAGAGGAAGAAGGAGAGAGAGAATCTCAAGTGGACACCACAGGGCCAACTAAGGGCCCAAGGTGGGGCTCCAACACATGACCCAAGATCACAAATGGAGTTGAAATCAACAATCAGAAACCCAACTGACTAAGCCACCCAGGCACCCCTACACAAATGCATTTGAAGTTCAAAACACCTTTTTTAAATGCAAACCTTTCATTACCGTCTCTTGTTCTTCTGTTGTTCAGCCATTTGTTCCAACAGTTCTAGTCTATATTTCTCTTTCCTTCTCTGAATAAGTTCTCGATCTTCACCTCCTAGAAAGTGATTTTAAGAAAAAAATGTTTTTAATTCTTAAGCAACATCTCCAACTAGAAACTCAAATTTTTAAAAACCTCCATTTTTAATTACAAATAATTAATGACTACATCTGCAGAATATATAAAAAGGCAAAATTGTATATTACCTCTTCAATTAATTTCATAATTTATGAATATCCTTTACATGTCAATCACAAGACATATTACGCTTTCCCAAATCTCTAAACTTAATCAAAAACCTTAAATAAAGGAATATTCTAGTGGCTCAGTCAGTTAAGTGGTCCAACTCTTGATTTTGGCTCAGGTCACGACCTCAGGGTGGTGGGATCCAGCCCTGCATGGAGCTCTGCACTGAGGATGGAGCCTACTTTGGGATTCTCTCTCCCTCTCCTCTGCCCCTTCCCACCATCTGCATACACACTTGCTATCTCTAAAAAAATTTTTTTTTAATTTTTAAATTTTTTAAAAAGAGAATAACGCCCATCCTCATTTTTCTAATAATTGGGATAATATCACCACTAATAACTCCTATAAGCCCTTTAAATTTAACAAGTGTATCCGAAAAGAACATCTCAAGAGCAACTGATCCTTTGTTTTCTGCTAATGGCAAGAACATCAAGCTTCAAAACCTCATATTACTTTGAATGATCATTCTCACTTATTCACTTCATATACAGATCCTCGCTTTATTCTCACCATCTTTAACTTGGATAGGATCTGTCTACATTTCACCTGGATTGGAGCAATAACCTCCTAATTAGTCTCCCCATTCTTCCTCTCTCTGCCCCAATACACCCAGCAAACTTATGTAAGATTAACTGTCTTAAAATACAACACTAATTATATGGGCACCTTGCTCAAAATCTTCAATAGTTCCCTCAATACTATTTAAAAAAAAAAATCTGAGTATCATGTGAAAATCAAGTTGTGCAAACATTTTAGATTCACAGATTATTACTGCATTTTTTTTTTGTTTTACTTACAAGTGATTTAGTGATTACTGTGATTTTTTTTTTTATACTACAGCTGACAATGTTACATTAGTTCCAGGTATACAACATTGATTCAACAAGTCTTCACATTATGCTATACTCACCAGGAGTGTAGTTAATATTCACAACCATATGTTTTTGACTAGATTCCTTATGCTGTGCCTTTTATTCCCACGACATATTCATTCCATACCTGAAAGTTGGAATCTCCCACTCCCCTTAATCCATTTTGCCCATTCTCCCACCCTGCTCCCCTCTGACAACTATCACTTTGTTCTCTATATTTATAGGTCTGATTCCAAATTTTTGTTTATTCGTGTGTTTTTTAAGATTCCACATACAAATGAAATCATATGGTAGTCATCCTTCTCTAACTTATTTCACTTAAGCATAATACCATCTAGGTCCACCCATGTTGTTGCAAATGGCACAATCATACTTTTATGGCTGCATAATATTCCATTGTCTGTATGAACCACTTCTTCGTTATCCATTTGTCAACTGATGGACACTTAGGTTGCTTCCATATCTTGGCTACTGTAAATAATGTTGCAATAAACATAGGGATCCATATATATTTTCAAATTAGTGTTATCATTTTCTTAAGAGTAAATACCCACTAGTGGAATTATTGGATCATACGGTATTTCTTTATCTCATTGTGGTTTTGATTTCCCTTTCTCTGATGATAGTGATA
This sequence comes from Canis lupus baileyi, assembly GCF_048164855.1. Lineage (NCBI taxonomy): Eukaryota > Metazoa > Chordata > Mammalia > Carnivora > Canidae > Canis > Canis lupus. The sequence continues at coordinate 25,313,395 of NC_132865.1, forward strand.
CAGAGTATCTTTTCATGTGTCTGTTGCTCATCTGTATGTCTTCTTTGGAAAAAATTTCTATTCAGGTCCTCTGCCCATTTTCAATTGATTTTTTTTTTTTTTTTTTTTTTTTGGTATCCAGTTCTAAAGGTTCTTTATATACTTTGGATATTAACCCCTTATCAGATATATCATTTGCAAATAACTTCTCCTATTTCAGTAGGTTGTCTTTTCATTTTGCTGGTGGTTTCCTTTGCTGTGCAAAAGCTTTTTTATTTTGGTGTAGTTCTAAGAGTTTATTTTTGCTTTTATTTCCCTTGTCTTAGACATTTCTAGAAAGATGTTGCTACATCTGATGTTAGAGAAATTACTGCCTGTGTTCTCTTCTAGGATTTTTATGGTTTTAGGTCTCATATGTAGGTCTTTAATCCATTTTGAGTTTATTTTTTAGTATGGTGAAAGAAAGTAGTCCAGTTCCATTCTTCTACATGTAGTTGTCCAGTTTTCCTAGCACTATAAAGAGATTCTCTTTAAAAAATAAAAATAAAAAAAAATAAAGAAACGATCTTTCCCCATTGTATGCTCTTGTCTTGTCACAGACTAACCATCTATATAAGCGTGGGTTTATTTCTGGGTTCCCTATTCTGTTCCATTAATTTATGTGTCCATTTTATGCCAGTTACCACACTGTTTTGATTACTATAGCTTTGTGGGACTATCTTGAAATTTGGAATTGTGAAACCTCCAGTGTTGTTTTTCTTTCTCAAAATTTCTTTGGCTATTCTGGGTCTTTTGTAGTTCAATATAAATTTTAGTATTATTTTTTCTGGTTTTATAAAATATTCTATTGGTATTTTGCTGGAATTGCACTGAATCTGTAGATTGCTGTGGATAGTACAGATATTTTAGTAATACTAATTCTTCTAGTAGTGCCTGGGTGGTTCAGTTCGTTGAGTGTCAGACTCTCAGTTTCAGCTTAGGTCACTAGCTGAATGTCATGGGATCTAGCCCCACATGGGCTCCATGATCATCAGAGTCTGCTTGAAATTCTGTCTTCCTCCCTCCCCTTCTAACCTTGCCTGCATGCTTGCTGTCATAGATAGATTAGATTAGATTAGATTAGATTAGATAGATAGATAGATAGATAGATAGATAGATAGATAGATGGATGATAGATAGAATCTTAAAAATACTAATTCTTCTAATTCATAAGCATGGAATATCTTTCCATTTCTTTCCTCAATGTTATTATTGCATATCTTAATGACATAAAATAACCTCCTAATCTAAATATGCATCATCTGAAACATCACACAATTGCTGGACATCAAAAATGCAACTGAGCAGCAATTTCTGTTCTACCTTAATTATTAGTCTCCCTATCATCAGTGAATATACAGCATCTAAGTGTGCCCTTAAGCTTAGATGTCAGCAAGAGTGAAGCTCCCATAAGGAATAACATGAAATACATTAAACTTAATAATAATGTTTTATATCAAAGTAAATCGATCCATTCTCCTTCTGATCATGATAGAAGTAATAAACAGAATTTAACATCCCACCATAGAAAGAAAACAATAAAGCTAGGCAAAATATGAAATGTTTTTCAGATACTGCACAACAGGTAGGATAGGACTATAATACCTGAAGGAAGGAAAATGAGGTGAGCCCTTTAACCAATGCCACTTCTGCCTGAATGCAATTTCCAGACCATAGGTACAGGGAAGGAGAACCTAAACAAAGCCAGGAAACTTAGCAAATCAGATAAAGATCAAAATTCAGGAAGCCTAAAATGTCTGGAGTTTTAGGGCGAAGATTCAAAAAGAAGCAAAAAAAAAAAAGAGCTTCAGGGGCCACCTAGGTGGCTCAGTCAGTTAAGTGTCCAAGTCCTGATCTCAGGGTCATGAGTTCAAGCCCCATGTTAGGCTCCATTCTAGGCATGGAATCTACTAAAAAAACAAAAAACAAAAAAAAACAAAAAATCTATGCAGGGGACCCTTCAGACTTTACTGTGCACTAGTCTATAAATTAATAGTATAAAATTCCATTAGGCTGGACAAAAAACTGAAAAATTCTTGGATATTCTCAAAGTAGAGAGAAATTCCAGCTCCACCTTACTATAAAGGAGTTCTCAGTGGTCCCCTAAGGTATTCAAGGAAGACTACCCCCCAAAAAAGTCATTTGGTAGTAATAGGGCTGGACTGTCCCTAGGAAGAAGCTACTCTAAGACATCCCTAGCAAAGCTTACAATAAGACCTCAAAAAGAAAAAAAAAAAAAAAAAAAAAAGACCTCAAAAAGACTGGTTTTTAAGTATCAGAAAAATGTTACTGTGGTAGGCAAAATTCTAAGAGAGATCCCATGTTCCCTGCTTTCTGATGCTGATTCCCTGTATAAACCTCTCCCCTTGAGTATAGGCAGGACTTATGACTTGCTTTCAGCCAACAAAATATGGCAAAGGCCAAAGGAATTTGCTTATGTGATTAAGGTACAAATTCTAGATCAAAATTCAAGTCTGAATCAAAAGAGAGACTGTCTTGGGCGGGCCTGATACAATCAGGTAAAAGCCCTCCCTGAGTTTAGATTTTCCTTGCTAGCATAATAAAGTGAGCAGCCATGGTAAGGAAGCCCATGTGGGAAGAAACAATGGATGGCCTCTAAGAACTGTGGGTGGTCACCACCTAACATCCAGTAAGAAACCAGGGCCCTTAGTAATACAGCCACTAGAGTAAATGAATTTTGCCAATGATGTGAATGGGCTTAGAAGCAGATTCAGATGAAAAAACAGCCTGACACTTTGATTATAGCATTGTGAGTCTTGAATAGAGTCTTGAATCTAAACTCCAGACACACAGGCACTGTGAGATAATGTGGGATGTTTTGAACCACAAAATTTGTGCTCATATGCGATGCTGAAAACAGAAAACTAATACAACGACCAATAATCATTCGAGATGTTAATCAATAGAAAAAACATGTAAACAGATGATAGAAAAACAAAGATATTAAATTAGCTATCATAACTATGTCCAAGTATTTTTTTTTAAGGAAATATATATATTTTAATTTTTATTTATTTATGATAGTCACAGAGAGAGAGAGAGAGAGAGAGAGAGAGAGAGGCAGAGACACAGGCAGAGGGAGAAGCAGGCTCCATGCACCGGGAGCCCGACGTGGGATTCGATCCCGGGTCTCCAGGATCGCGCCCTGGGCCAAAGGCAGGCCCCAAACCGCTGCGCCACCCAGGGATCCCTATGTCCAAGTATTTAAATAAAAATAAGAACACAGGGCCACCTGGCTGGCTGGCTCAATAAGTAGAACAAGCAAGTCTTGATATTGGGGTCTTGAGTTCAAGCCCCACATTTAAAAAAAAAAAATCAACTGGATTTTAAAATAAGTAAACTTATTTACTTATTTGAGAGAGAGAGAGTGCAGTTGCGAGCAGAGGGAGGGGTCAAAGGAGAGGGAGAGAGAGAAAATCCACAAGCAGACTCCCCCAGCTGAGAGTGAACCCTGACACAGGGCTTGATCCCAGAACTCTGAGATTATGACATGAACCAAAACCAAGAGTTGGCCAACTTAACTGACTGAGCCACCTCAGTGCACTACCCTCCCTTTCTGAGATTTATTTAAAAATCTACTTTCTAAAAAAAATAGGAACATAATGAGGAAGAAATAGAATGTTACCAAAAAAAAAAAAGGGGGGGGGGGGGAGTTCTGCTTCTACTTAGCAGAAAGCTTTAAGAGAACACAGCTCAAACCCTACAATGGGGGAAAAACAATCATCTATAAAACTGTAACTTTTAAAAAGCCCATCAGAGAGCTGAGGTTATAAGAAATTAGGTAAAAGTAAATTCCAAAGGGTATAAAAACCAATCCAAAGAGAGATGGGATAATCCAAATTTTTTTTACCTTTCATAGAGTATGGAGAAGTAGGCAGCTGCCTTAAAAATAGGTAGGAAGGAAATAGCTGGAATGTTAATGAATTCTTATAGGCTTTTGGTGGGCTAGAGTAACAATGTAGATTCTCTGGAAAACCCAGACACAAGAGGAATCTGCACTCACTTCTCCACCTCCACCAGATGCTTATGATAGAGACTGGAGATAGGGCAACATGAGATACATGAAAGAGATCTTTCCGAAGCCAAATAACACTCTATGCTTTCTAGATACTTCTTTCATACAAAGCAATGGCCATATGTATTGGCTGAAGAGCAGAAAACCTGCTAGACCCAGCATTCTGCACTTCTATAAAGCGAAGTTCTGTTACTATCAGGGGAAGGGCAGGAAATTCTCACACAAACCCTCCACACACACAAAGGACAGTTTGGCTACCACTCTGGGAAGCATCAGGAACACTGATAGAGACTCATTTCCAAGAACCAGATATACAGGATCAGCCTAGCAACAAATAAAAAGCAACAGCAATCACTCTGTCAGGGTCAAATAGGTCCTGCTGAAAACTGAGGAAGGTGCAGGCACACTAAGAATATCCCTCCAGCACTCCAGGCCCCACACTAAGAACAAGGTAGTGAGAGAATTTAAAACTTATTTCTAAACAAGTGGTAGAAAAAGAGCTAAAAATGATTAAATACGCACAAGACATGAACATCACTATCAACCAACTGATCTACTTGACATTTATAAACCACTACACTCAACACCCATAAAATGCATTCTTTCAACTACAAACTAAAAATTCACCAAGATAAACTATAGTCTAAGCCATTAACAATATTTTTTAAATTCAAATTTGAAAAAATTGAAATTATACAAACCTTTCCAGACCATAAGGGAATTAAACAAGCAGACAGTGATTAAAAAAAAAAAAAAAAAAAGGGGATCCCTGGGTGGCGCAGCGGTTTGGCGCCTGCCTTTGGCCCAGGGCGCGATCCTGGAGACCCGGGATCGAATCCCACGTCGGGCTCCCGGTGCATGGAGCCTGCTTCTCCCTCTGTCTATGTCTCTGCCTCTCTCTCTCTCTCTCTCTCTGTGTGACTATCATAAATAAATTAAAAAAAAAAAAAAACCAGGAGGAAAATCTCAAATAATCCATGATTCTTTTATGAACTCCACAATATATTATTATTTTTGCTCTAAGTAGTCACGGTCTTAATTTTTAAAATAAAGCAAAAGGCTTCAAATGAGGTCCCTGGAGCAAAATCATAGGAAGACAAATTTCAATTCAAATGAAATGAGAATTTTATACCAATCAGATTGTGCTATCTCTGGATTTCCCAATGGGTCCACACACATATAGGCCAGGGGGGGAAAAAAAAAAACATGAGACAAATCACTGGATTAAATAATTTTAAATGGTTTATTCCAAGCAGTAGAGTCTATTATCTTACCTAATATTCATCCATAATTCCTAGATTGCAGTAATGGCTAATTTATACCATTCAACCTTAAAATTTTAGGGTAATCTACTTATTGATAAAATTGTCAGTGGACTTTCAACAAAGAAATTCATTTCTCCAATTTTTATTATGTTTAACAAAATACATCATAAGAATGAAGCCTTTATTCTGACTTAGGTTACACTGGTAAATTCTCACTTAAAGACATTACATTAGAATAAAACTTTAGGGGCGCCTGGGTGGCTCAATCAGTTGAGTGACTGGCTCTTGATTTCAGTTCAGGTCATGATCTTGGGGTTTTGGGATCGACCCCACATCGGGCTCTGCACTCAGTGGGAAGTCTGCTCAAGGATTCTCTCTCTCCCTCTCCCTCTGCCCTTCCCTCTGCTTGTGCTCTCTAAAATAAAAAATACATCTTTAAAAAAATAAATCAATAAAAATCTAGTTGCTATGCCCTATTATCTCACAATAGCCATTTCAAGAAAAGAAAGATCTGAGAATATCATGCAATTAAATATCTCTAAGCCAAGATTTAAATTACTGACCGCTTTCACACTGAATGAATCTAAACTTTTATCCAATTTTCTCACATACTTCACTTGAAATCAAATTTCATGTTATTTTTTCTAATAGTTTTTACACAGAAAACAGACCACTTTTCTATTTTAAAGTTATACATAAGAAATAAGTAAGGCTCTCTCTTTACACTGTTTCTGAAATTATGACAAGTAGCAAATCAATATCCTTATATGAAACAATGACCTTCATTTCTGATAAAATAGAAAATTTGGATTATGATCATGATTTGTACAAAATATCTTCTCAGGAACTACATGGAAAGATCATAGGAAAGGATGTTTATCAAAGGATAAAAGGAACTAGCAAGGAAACTAAAATGTCAGGCAGTTCTATACTAACTAAAGAAGAGAAAGAATGAAGAAAAAAACTGTCACATATAAAACAGAATATAAGAAACAGCCACACTACAACAAAGCTACTGAAATTAATATTTCACTTATCATCTATAGAAAGCTCATTATTAAAGTTATTCCATTTTAAAATTATACACAGGGCAGCCCGTGTGGCTCAGCGGTTTAGCACTGCCTTTGGCCCAGGGAGTGATCCTGGGGACCCAGGATCGAGTCCTGCGTCGGGCTCCCTGCATGGAGCCTGCTTCTCCCTCTGCCTGTGTCTCTGCCTCTCTCTCTCTCTGTCTCTCATGAATAAATAAATAAAATCTAAAATAAAATAAAATAAATAAATAAATAAAATAAAATAAAGTAAGTTAAATAAAATAAAATAAAATAAAATAACATAAAATAAAATAAAATAATACACAGAGCTATATACAATATACATTAAATGTTTAGCATAGGCCCTATCATAAAGTAAGCACTAGATAAATATTTTCTATTATTAGTAGCAGTAGTATTAATGACAATACTGAGTTCTCACCAAAGAACTTTTCTACAACAGTTTGCAAAAGTTTAATCAACTGGAAGTTTTATACGTACCAAAGAGCATTCCCGCAAAAGGACTACAGATCTCTCGGTTAGTAGATTTGGATGGTTCATTGTCTCGAGCACTAAAACAAAAAACAAAAAGAATTACAACTCAAATGAAATTGTAGGAACGAGCTATAGGCCTTTCAAAGTACTATGGACACTATAATGGTCACATATTTTTAAAGTCAGGGTAAAATCAGCATGTTCTCTCTTTAAATAGTGGGACCTCAATAGATTCAGCCTCTATAAACATATAACCTTTTTCTTCAGCTTACATCACTGGCTCTATAGATTCCCAATAAAATTTTTTTCATAAGAACAGTCAAATCAGTAAGGAAAATGGATATAAATACACATAAGTCCTAAATAAAGAGGAGAAAGGAGATACCTATTCACACAGTTGAGAAAGAAGAGCAGCTCTTAAAAACTCCTTCCTTAAAATACAGAAATAAGAGGGGGAGCTGGGGAGACAACTGACTCAAAGGAAATCTAATCAGACCCAAACAACAGATTATCTTATCTCAAGCACTTCTATATATTACTTTTCTTCAGAGAAAACAGACGCTTTTCCTGACATATGACATTATTTTCTTCATTATACACTATAGATTCCGAGCCATTTATACTTATGTATAAGAAAGCCACCAAAATGATAAAAACTATCAACAGAAAGAAAACGTGAATATAAAATACATGTGATTTCTGTTCTCTTTGTCAAGACAGAATTATTATGAGCACTAATTTTACAAAGTAAGCATAAAAATTACCTAATCAATAAGCTGAAAATGAAAAAAAAAATTTTTTTTTTCAAAGGAAAATTCACATTGCAGGAACATTTTCAATTTATTTCTAGTTAATTTATATCACTCCCATAACTCTAAGATATTTTAAATTGATTTTTAGTGGGATCCCTGGGTGGCGCAGCGGTTTGGCGCCTGCCTTTGGCCTAGGGCGCGATCCTGGAGACCCAGGATCGAACCCCACGTCGGGCTCCCGGTGCATGGAGCCTGCTTCTCCCTCTGCCTGTGTCTCTGCCTCTCTCTCTCTCTCTCTGTGACTATCATAAATAAATAAAAAAATTTAAAAAAAAAATTGATTTTTAGTCCATTAAACTAGATGCTTATTTCTCCTTTCATTATTTCAAACAAATTTCTATATACTTTATAATTATAGGGAGTTCTTTGGAACACCGTGGCATACTAATAATCCAAACCTGCTGTTCAAAAGAATGTTGTAAAGTACTATAAATTTTCATTTAACACAATTCTCCCCCCCTCCTTCTTTTGTTTCCCTTTAGTTCTTTTCTTATTAAATAAGGAAAGTTATTAACATACTATACCTTTCTACTTATTCAGCAAGCCAGTTTTAGCAGGTGCTGTTTCACAGTGTAAGGACTGAATGACAGAATTTATATTATATACTATACCTTTTATTTCCAGCAGATGAAATGCGTATGTTTGACTGCTCTGTGACATCACCACCATAGTCCTTAGGAGGCACATTCCCTCGTCTGTTCCCGTACATCCTTAAAAACACATTAGCTTATAAAGCTTGCTCCACATACAGTGGACCTTCCTATAACCCTTTGGTGTTTTTACATTTGATATGGGAAATGTTAATGGGAACAAAGTGTTATAATGAAGTTTTACTGCAAACACATTCAAAAATTAATTTGAAGGAGATTTACTTCACATATGATTTCCTGGTTAATAGGAGAAACTGAGAGTTTAAATTCAATATTCTTTAAAATAAAGTTATAAATTATTTCAATATAACTTCTAACTTTTAATTTCAAATTATGCATATACTAATACTTTCCTATCATTCATTTAATTCAAAAAATTAATTAGTACCTACTACATGCCAAATACTATTTATTCTAGGCACTGGTATATGAACATGGTCCTTGTTCTCATGAAGATTATAGATCAATTTCACAATGAGATCTCTTTTTTAAACAAAATTCACAGATTTTAGAAATTACTTCACTGCATATACAAACCTTTTTGACTTAAAAATATGGCAGCTGTCTTACCATTAGATTAAATCAAATATAGCAAGGCACAACATTTGCTAACACTGTAAATCACATGAAAGAATAAATATTAGCAACAGGTGAATGGCAAACATTATAAACAAATAGTCTGATACATGGGTTAAAAATGATCACTTTACTCACAAGATCATAGACAACATAAAAGAAAGATCAGAATTTCTTTTTCCTTAAAAATCCTTTTCAGAAAATCATCTTAAAATTTTTTCATTTAATCTTTTTTCCACTTGGCAAACATTGATTTCTTTAGCTTAATTCCTCATACCAGAGAAACCAACATGACTTTTTATCAGCATCCATGAAAATCAGCATTTCACAAGTTACATTTCTTCATGTGGTTGTTAAGAAACTATTTTCTCTCAAAAAGACTACTAGAGAGAAATATAGCTGTTAAAGTATTATTCAATATTTAGGTGAATTTCATTTTCCCATTAAGAAAAATGGCAATTTTTAGAAGAAAAGGAATTTATTCTCCACAGAGCCAGCACAGAAGTCTTTCCTCGGGGGATCCCTGGGTGGCGCAGCGGTTTGGCGCCTGCCTTTGGCCCAGGGCGCGATCCTGGAGACCCGGGATCGAGTCCCACATCAGGCTTCCTGCATGGAGCCTGTTTCTCTCTGCCTCTCTCTATCTCTCATTACTAAAAAATAAATAAAAATTAAAAAAAAAAAAAAGAAGTCTTTCCTCATTTGTGTCCATCACATAAGCACTGTCAAAATTATCTAGATAATTGAAAAAACTATCCGAAATACATCTTCATCATAACTGACTTGGCATGATACATAAATAGCTCCCATTTTTTAGCCATATCTACAGAACTCTCCACAAGCCCTTTCAAAAAGCAATGTCAAATTATTTCAATTTACCAATGCATAGCTGATTTAATATCTAAAACCGATGTGCTCAAGTCTCTGTTTTAAACTGACATGTCAGTTTGGTGTCTCTCATTCCCTATTTCTACCACTTAAAGAACTAGTAAATACAAACTCTGATTCAAATTTGTAATTAATAATGCCAGGCAACCAGATTTAATTATACTTTTCTATATTAAACATGCTTGAACAAGAAAGAGTTAACAGCATAGGCCTAAAATTGTCAACCTTTAAGAAACCTATTTGGGGGCACCTGGGTTGGTTAAGCATCCACCTTCAGCTCGGGTCATGATCACAGGACCCTGGGATCAAGCCTCGCAGCAGGCTCCCTGCTCAGTGGGGAGCCTGCTTCTCCCTCTCTTCCCCCGCTCATGCTTTCTGTCACTGTTCTCTCTCCCAAATAAATAAGAAAAATCTTAGAAAGAAAGAAAAGAAAGAAAAGAAAGAAAGAAGAGAAAACAAGACCTATTTGGAAGCCTGGCCCTGATAAACTGATAAAGAGTGAGTCATGCCTAAACTATTTCTACAAACAATACAGTTTATGCTGAAGATCTGCTTTCCTTCAAGAAGCTCAGAATTTTCATATATCCTCAAAAAAGGGTGCTTATGTGACCAGACCTCAATAAAAACATTGGGTACTGAGTCTCTTATGACTTTTCCTGGTAGACAACATTTCACACATGTTGTCACAATTCAATGCTGAAGGAATTAAGCATGTCCTCTGTGACTCCACTAGGACAGAACTCTCGGAAACTTGTGCCTGCTTGCCCTCAGACTTTGTCCAAGCTCCTTTTTCCTTTGCTGATTTTATTTGGTATCCTTTCACTGTAATAAATCATACCCATAAATATAACTACATACACAGAAGTCTTGTAAATCCCCTTAGTGAATCACCAAACCTGGAGGTGGTCTCCCATGACCCAAAAGACAAAAGTAAGTAAATGTGTTGATGTGGCAAAGCGGTGCCTCAACAAATAAAAGTTTTCATATACAGAGAAACAAAGTTACAAATTTTAAAAAACATACCTTGTGATTAAACCAGAATTAAAGGCTACTTAAATATACAAAATTCTTTCTAAAATTTATCCAAGAGCCTGTGACTTCCTGCATTTTCAGTTAAGTTCTCTAAAAGCAATATTTCGACTTTGCAATTCTACCCTAAC